>NC_053036.3:0-2756278 GCF_002575655.3 Aegilops tauschii subsp. strangulata | reverse complement strand
TTTCTGTTCTATTATTCCATGTCTTATGCGATTACAAGACTCCACTAACCACCTCCCGAGCCTAGCTGTTGTGATCCGCGACTATCGCTCCATCCAGTGACTGGATCAATCAGAGGCCACGACCGGGAGGGAAGTACGCAACGGAGAGGCGCAGCTCTCCACTACGTGCATGTCCACGCATGCATTATTACAAAACAGAAAGTAAACTACACTACATGCATGAGATTATCTAGGCTAACATTTCACCCCCTTAATCTCACTGCACCACGCCGATCATCCCTAGCCTCTGCCGCATCTCAATGAAGTGGACACGCCCGAGCGCCTTGGTCAGTGCATCGGCGAGCT
Source organism: Aegilops tauschii subsp. strangulata (assembly GCF_002575655.3). NCBI lineage: Eukaryota > Viridiplantae > Streptophyta > Magnoliopsida > Poales > Poaceae > Aegilops > Aegilops tauschii. The sequence goes on along the minus strand of NC_053036.3, from coordinate 2,755,933 downwards.
GATCTGGAGTCCCAACATGATCTATCTCCACTTGCTTCTTCTCCATACAGTCTCGCACGAAATGAAACTTAACGTCGATGTGTTTGCTTCGATCATGATGAACTGGGTTCTTGCTCAAGGCTATGGCTGATTTGTTATCCACCAATAGTTTGAACTGCGCTTGTGAGATCCCTGTGATATCCTCCAGCAGCCGGCTCAGCCAAAGTCCCTGACAGGTAGCAGCTGCTATTGCAACATACTCTCCCTCGTAGGAAGAAAGAGCAACGATCTTCTGCTTTTGAGAGCTCCAAGTCACCAGATTCTTACCAAGGAAGAAGACATGCCCAGAGATGCTCTTGCGATCGCCAGCGTCCCCAGCGTGGTCGCTATCACTGAATCCAAGTAGTTCAGCAGTACCATGGCCTCTCTTATAGCTGCACCCATAGTGCATTGTGCCCTTTATGTACCTTAGGATCTGTTTGACTGCCGCCCAGTGATGAGTACTCGGCTTCTCCATGAATCTACTAACAATACCCACTAAATTTGCAATGTCTGGCCTTGTATTCACAAGGTAGCGCAGACTCCCAATTACCCTGCGGTACAGGGTGGCATCAAACAGTTCACCATCATCTTCTTTCTTCAGTTTCAGGCGACACTCCATCGGTGTGTGGCAACTGTTGCAGTTGCTCATATCTGCCATCTCCAAAATCATGCATGCATAGCTCTTCTGACTCAGAGTGATTCTGCTGCTGCTTTGCTCTACTTCAATGCCAAGATAGTAACTTAGCTGCCCGAGATCGCTCATCTTAAAGAGCTGCTGCATCTGAGCCTTGAAGGAGATTATATCTGCTGCTCTTATTCCTGTGATGATCAGATCATCCACATACACTCCTACTAGCAGGTAGGACTGCGAGTCACCTCATCGGTACACTGCATGCTCCAGAGCGCTCTGCGTGAAACCAAGAGAGGTGAGAGTTTCATTCAACTTTGCATACCATGCTCGCGGTGCCTGATGCAGTCCATACAGTGCCTTGTGCAGACGCAGTACGCTTACTTCGTGGCCTACTACCTCATACCCCGGTGGCTGAGCAACGTACACCTCCTCAGTGAGATCACCATTCAGAAAAGCTGATTTCACATCCATGTGATGAACTTCCCAGCCAGAGTGTGCAGCGAGAGCCAGCAGTAGCCGCACTGTCTCCGTGCGAGCTACGGGGGCGAAAACCTCCTCAAAATCCACCCCCTGACGCTGGACGTATCCCTCTGCGACGAGGCGAGCTTTGTGCTTCACGATGTTGCCCGTCGGATCACGCTTGACGCGAAACACCCACTTCAGACCGATCGCTCTGTGTCCAGCCGGGAGCCGAGCGAGCTGCCATGTCTTGTTGTCGATGATGGACTGCATTTCGACGTCCATGGCGCCCTTCCACGCCTTGCTTGCGATCGCTTCATCCCCGTCGCACGGCTCCTCGGCGCTGAACATACAGCGCACGAGCAGGCAGCGTTCGAAGTGCTCACGCACCACCTGATCTTCTGTTTCCTCCATCACGCTTGTGAAGCTCCGGTAGCGAACCGGCTGTCCCGTTGGCACATCGTGCCTGGAGTCGTGTGACGGAGGCGTGGCCGAGAGATCTTCGTCTGCGGTTGCAGGTGTCGCCGGAGTGGACTCTGATGCCCCCGCTGTACTCGATGTGGGCATGATCACCGCAGCAAGAGAGCCCACGGATGCAGGTGTTGTGGGCGATGGAGAACGTTGCGGCGTCGAGGCGCATGCAGGTGACCCTGCATCTATCTCGTGCACCCCGCTGGCGGTGGTGTACACCACTGTGAAGGTGGTCGGCACGGCGTGGTTCTCCGCCGTGCCCGGAGCACGCCATGTCCAAGGCCTGCCGTCTTCAAACACCAGGTCCCGTGTTACTTGTACCTTTTTAGTTGCAAGGTTGACCACACGGTAGGCCTTGGAGCCTTCCACATATCCGATGAAAACCATCGCCGTTGAGCGGTCGCTGAGCTTGGTAACGCCATGTCCGACGTTCTTGACGTGAACCATGCACCCGAACGTGCGCAGGTGTTGCACGCTGGGCTTATGGCCGTGCCACGCCTCATAAGGGCGCGATTCAGTACACATACAGCGGTCCTCACCGCCTCTACCCAGAAGTACGCCGGCATATCCATGCTCTTCAACATGCATCTGGCCATCTCCACAACCGTCTGGTTACGCCGCTCCATCATTCGATTTTGCTGTGGCGAGTATGGAGCCGTGGTGAAGTGCTTGACGCCGAGCTCTTCACAGTAGGCCTTGAATTCGCCGGAATTGAACTCGTCACCGCGGTCAGACCTGAACGCGCGCAACTTGCACTTGCCCTCTGCCTCCGCAAGAGCTTGCACCTTTTTGAACCTTGCAAAAGCCTCATCTTTGGACTTGAGCAGCTCCAACCACATATAGCGACTGTGGTCGTCCACGATCAGCAGGAAATACTTGCTCCCTCCAAGAGTGGTCGGCTCGATCGGCCCACAAAGATCAGTGTGCACGAGCTCCAGCCCGCGCTTTGCACGGTACGCGGCGACTTGCGGGAACGGCGTGCGGTGTTGCTTTCCAAGAGCGCACCCATCACAGTATTCTTTGACGCGATCGATCACTGGCATGCCCCGCACCATCTGCTTCGATGGCATCCCGCGGAGAACATGAAAGTGTAGACGCCCCATGCGCGCGTGCTAACGTCAGGTCGCGTCGTCTCCCAGTGCCAGCAAACACCTAGGCGTGTCGATCTCGAGCGCGCCGGTGTATAGGCGATTGCCAGAGCGCCTGATGCATGCCAGTGTGCGCCGCCCTGGGTCCTGGATGGTCATCACGCCGTCTTGTATGTCGATGATGCAGCCCTCTTCGTTGAGTTGTCCAATAGATACGATGTTCGTGCGCAGGCTCGGGATGTGGAAGACACCTATGAGCACGCGCTGGCCCCCGCCTTGACAGCAAAAGACAACCGAGCCACGTCCGCGTATGGCCACCACAGATCCGTCGCTGAATCTCACAGTGTCGTGCACAGTTTCATCCAGCGACGCGAATACTCCCTTGTCACCCGTCATGTGGCTGGTGGCGCCGGTGTCGACGTACCACACTCCGTCCGGCGAAGGCACGGGCATGACCTTTTCTTCATTGAGGAAGACCTCCTGCGGAGCAGCGATCTGCAGTGTGGAGACGATGGTGACCACGGCCATGTATAGGCCTGGATCGTGTTCAGCGCCGCCTTGCACCAGGTTTGCCTGCTCCTGGTTGGCCTTCTGCTCCTGCTCCCGGAGCCAAATCCGGCACTCCTTTTTCCAGTGCCCTGGGATGCCACAATGATGGCACTTCCCTTTCTTCTTCTTGCCACCTGAGCTGCCCGAGCCGCCCGCACCAGCGCTCCCTGACGTTCCTTTTCCACCACCTTGTGGTTTAGGCTTCGCGGGAGATTTTCCCTTTCGTGTACCGCCCGCGCTTGACGACGATCCACCGCCGCCGCCCGGTTTCTCACAGGCTAGCCACTCCTCATAAGTGAGCAGCAGGCGGCCGGTGGACTGCCCGTCGTCGTCGAGGTCGTAGTGGTCTTCGCAGGCAGATAAGCGCCCAACGAGCTCCTCGATGGTCATGGTCTTCAGATCGATCGATCGATCGCCATGGCCATTGGACGATACCGACGTGGCACCACTCAGAGGAATTTCTGGACGGGTCGCCGTACAATTCCAAATCGGCGACGAGCGCGGAGAGCCGCAGCCCAAAGTCCTCGACGAACTCCCCGTCCTTGAAACGGAGATGCTCGAACTCCCGCCGGCGCACCTGCGCCTTGGCCTCACGGGCGCGCTCATTGCGCATCCGCATCGTCCGGATCGTCTCCCACGCTGTCTTCGTCGTGTCCTTCGGGGCCAGCACGCGCAGCATCTACGGCGGAACGCCGATGAAGATGATCTGCAGCGCGCGCCGGTCGTCGTTTTCGTCGGCGACGTCGTCGGTCACCGCGGACCAGACCCGGGCGACCTGCAGCTTAACCTGCATCACGAGCACCCACTCCATATAGTTGGTGCGCGTGAGCATCATGGACGCCCCCGCCTCCTCGCGCACGACGCGCTCTACCACCCGGATCTCGCCGCTGCCGGTGAGGCGCGTGAGCGGTGCCTTGGATGATGGCGTCTTCGGCGGCGACTTGCTCCCGCCCTTGTTCTTCCTGTCCGACTCGTCACCGGACATGACCACGACGGATCACATACCGCTGCCGCGCCAAGGATCAAACACCCTAGCTCTGATGCCAAATGTAGTTGCCGATCGATCGAGTCAGAGAGAGAGAGAGAGAGGTAGTGGAAGAAGATGAACTCGTGAGGTTTTTGTGCTGCCACACCGCGCAGCTTTTTCTGTTCTGTTATTCCAAGTCTTATGCGATTACCACTGGAAAAAATAGCGCGCTATAGCGTCGCAAATAGCACGCTATAGCGTATTGAGAATTGTCTCGCTAAATGTATCGATGTACAATGTCTCGCTAATAGCACGCTATAGCGCGATATAGCACGTTAATAGCGTATTTTGAGTTCGGTGCTATTTCGCTGTAGCACGTTATTTTTTTCATTGATTACAAGACTCCACTAACCACCTCCCAGCCTGACTGCTGTGATCCACGACTGTCGCTCCATCCAGCGAATGGATCAATCAGAGGCCACGACCGGGAGGGAAGTACGCTATGGAGAGGCGCAGCTCTCCACTACGTGCATGTCCACGCATAGATGATTACAAAACAGAAAGTAAACTACACTACATGCATGAGATTATCTAGGCTAACACACCGGGGTCCTCGAGTGGGTGGCCGCCACCGTCTGGAGTGACGGCAGCGCAGGAGGTCGTGGGACGAGAAGCCGGCCAGCATCGCCAGCGGTGTCGCGAGAGCACATTCACTCGCCAGCACTCTCTTGTTGCTTCCGTTTTGCCTCTTTTTTTATATTATGGAAGACATTGTGGTGCTGCATGCGTACAGTTAGTTCTTTTGCTATAGTATATGAAGTGAGAGAAAGCTTGTGGGGTTGTGCTGCTTTTTTTGCGGGGGATGCATGGTTGTGCTGCTGTTTCTTGTAATAGACTAGATGGTGAGAGAGAGAGAGAGAGAGAGAGAGAGAGAGAGAGATCTAGGGTAGAAGCTTCTTACAGTTACTTCATGACTGATGTTTGTTGTTACTGCCATAGTTTATTGTTCATGACTATCATACCGTATGAAATATTGGAAATAATATATCTGTGTTATTCTAGAGTTTAGAATAATACAGCTCAAAGCTATATTTCATAAGGGACGTGGTTCACCTGGACTTGCTCTCTATCTCTATCTCTCCATCGACTCTTTATTTTCTTGAACGGGTATATGACACATAACGTACTTGTTATATAATATGTATGTTACTGCCATTTGCTTCAATTTATATTCGGATCCTCCATAAGTTGTTTGGAGTCATGAGGATCACTCTAGATTGCAAATTGACCGGGCCCACAAAAGACAGGTACTTTTTTTGTTCATAAATAGTTTGGATTGCTTACCACATGTGTCACGTGGTACAAAAGAGAGAGAGAGGTACTTTAACACTTCAAAAGATTTTTTTTAAGAAACTAAGGTAGTTTGTTTTTATCCAAATTCAAGAAAATTTAGATCAATTATATGTGCAATCTATTTAAGTGGCATATATTTGCCATGATTTATGGGCTTGGTGATAAGATATTTTTCTATTTTGTAATTCATATCTGGTGAAAACATGTTTTTAAACCTACCTGGCGAAAACTTAATTGCTCAGTTCTACGGTTGCCCAGGGAAGATAGGGTGAGGTGGAAGTAGATGAACTAAGAACTACAACTCCGCAGTGCATCCTGACCGGTAAACTCTTAGGTATCACATGAAATCTTGAATTTGTTTTTTATCTGTTGCAACATACGGGTTATTTCTATTTAATTTTAATGAAAAACTATTTTTTCTCTCGTTGCAACGCACGGGCATGTTTGCTAGTGGATAAGAATAGTTTTACCTCTAAAATAAATATTATAAGATTTAGATACGAAGCAAGATTCAAACTAAGAAAAATAGTCATGAAGTATATTTGTAATTTTTTCATGGTTATATTCGTTGATTCAAGGCACTTGCCATCTTCAAGAAAACCTCACAACCAAACATCTCTCTTGTTTCAATCTCTTCCTGCATGTTTCTGCCGTCCATGGGATTTCTCACTAGGATTTGCATTGCGCGATGTTTACGATGGCGCAAAAGCAAGATGGCAGTTGATGTCCAAATCAACTAGGTTTTCCTCCCGAAAGCCTATCGACCTCGTCCAAAAAGAAGATGGACGTAGCCAACCACGCCACACAAGAGTCTCAATCAATTACATTCTCTGCAATCCACCCACGTGTACGTGGATCACTGACTTTTCTTTCTGAGGAGTCATGCATGCAGGTAAAGCAGTATTGTGTGGATGCCTGGGAATAGCATGTCACCAACACTCTGTCTTACGTGAGTAAGCTCTCTGAAACAGAAATTCGCAGTGGCACGCACCTGTCAAGTCCTGCCCGGCACCTTGATTGCCTTGTGATCGCGAAGTACTTGGATCCGCATGAGGGCACAGTAAGTTTTAAGTTTTAATCATTGAAACTTACGATTTTTCAACAGAAACTTGCCATTTTCTTGCTCACTCTTACCAACTTTCATAGATAAAAATTAAGACAATTTTTTTGTCGGTCGTAGCACAAAAATCATGATTTTATCAGTCTCTCCATATTTATTTTCAAAATTCGTCAAAATGAATATTATTTGAAAGCCCTCATTACGAGAAAGATGATTACGGAAATAGAACTTAGTAATTTGAACTTTTGGTTTAAAAGATATAAAAGTTTGAAAATCGGAAACCAAAAATAAGAGCACAGGCGAGGGACTCGTGCCACAAATCCTCTCCCTGAAGGAGGTGTGTGAAAGATAACACAAAACTAGAACTAAGAAATGCATGCGCCATCGGGCTACGTCATTTTCCTTTCTTTTTTGAGTGTAACATTGTGCTACCTCCTGTGTTGTCAGTACGACTATGTCTGAATAAATTCGAGCGTGATTTGTTGATTACTATGTCTGAACTACCTCCAGTGTTGTCAAGCATGTGTGATCTAAATACACGGCAAGCAATACGCACCCACTCAAGGTGCACTACACTGAACCATGGATTGGTTTGTGGGACTCCTCTCCCTCTTTTGCTACTTGGTCTTGTACTATCGTCATCTCCAATCCAAGAAAGCATGCAAAGCGGAGCCGAATGGCCGCTACAGGGCCATCTTTTCGGCATGCTCGCCAACCTGTCCCACTACCACGACAGCACGGGCGCTCCGCTGCTCTTTTCAAGCATGTCACCGACGGCCTAGCTCGCAACCAGCTGCACGTACGTGTGTGGAAAATAACACAAAACTAAAACTAACAAATGATGCGCCGTTGTTGTTAGTACAACTACATCTCAATAAATTCGAACACTGGGCTACCACCGTTGTTGTCGTGTACAAGTACAACTACATTCTCAATAAATTCGAACGCGATTTGTTGATGACTATGTTTGAACCACCTCCGGTGTAGTCAAGCTCAAGCATGCGATATAAATACCAGATGACTAGACGCAAAATTCTCTACACCATGGATTGGTTTCTAGGACTCCTCTCCCTCCTTTGCTGCTGCTGCTGCTTCTACTACCGTCATCTCCAGTCCAAGAAAGCATGCAAGGCCGAGCCGACCGAATGGCCATTGCTGGGCCATCTTTTCGGCTTGCTCGCCAACCTGCACCACTACCACGACTGGGCCACCGTCGTCCTGGCCGGCAGGCGCTACAACTTCCCGGTTCAGGCGGGGCTCACCGGCGTCCGCTTCTTCATCACCTGCGACCCCTCCAATGTGCGCCACATCTTCACCTCCAACTTCCTCAACTACCCCAAGGGCGAGGAGTATGCCGAGATATTCGACGTCTTGGGCCACGGCATCTTCAACGCCGACGGCGACTCCTGGCGCTCTCAGCGTGCCAAGTCCCAGCTCCTCATGGCCGCCCCCCGTTTCCGCTCCTTCTCCGCACGGTGCACCCGCGACAAGGTGGACAAGAGCCTCCTCCCTTTCCTCGCGCACGTTGCCGACGCCGACGCCGGCGCACGCTGTGACCTGCACGACGTCATCCTGCGCATGACCTTCGACATGACGTGCAACCTCGTCTTCGGGGTCGACCCGGGCTGCCTGCGGATTGGCCTCCCCGTTGTGCCCGTCGCGCACGCCATGGACGACGTGCTCAACGCCACCTTCCTCCGGCACATCTTCCCGCCCGCGTGCTGGAGCCTCATGTACCGCTACGAGCTCGGCCCGGAGAAGAAGATGGCCGTCGCTCGTAGGACCATCGACCGCTTCGCCGCCGACACCATCGCCAAACGGAGGTCCGATCACGAGCTTGGCTCCTCCTCCGACATGCTCTCTTCCTTCATCTGCTGCAGCAATGATGACGACGTGAGCGACGACTTCTTGCGTGACACCGCAATAAACCTCCTGTTCGCCGGTCGGGACACCACCGGCGCGGCGCTGTCGTGGTTCTTCTACCTGGTATGCAAGAACCCGCACGTCGAGCAGAAGATCCTAGACGAGCTAGCACCCATCGCTGCCACCAAGGGGGAGCAGCAAGACATGGTGGCGTTCGACGTCAGTGAGCTGAGCAGCTTGGTGTACCTGCACGCGGCGCTCTGCGAGTGCCTCAGGCTTTACCCGCCCCTGCCCTTCCACCACAAGGCGGCAATTGCCGGCGACGTGCTCCCGAGCGGTCACGAGTTGAAGGCCGGCGACAAGATACTCGTCTACTCCTATTCCATGGGGCGGATGGAGGGTGTGTGGGGCAAGGACTGCATGGAGTTCAGGCCGGAGAGGTGGGTCACCAACGACGGGAAGCTGAGGCGTGAGCCGTCCTACAAGTTCTTGGCCTTCAACGCCGGTCCCAGGACCTGCCTCGGCAAGGAGGTGGCCTTCACGCAGATGAAGGCTGTCGCCGCAGCCGTGCTGTGGAACTTCGCCGTTGAGGCCGTACCGGGGCACGTCGTGGAGCCAAAGTTGTCCGTTATGCTTCACATGAAGAACGGGCTCGCTGTCACGGTCAAGAGGAGGAAGGTCGCGTGTGTGCATGCCATTGCTACCTAGTAAATACCGCCTCCGTGCATACAAGCATGGATTGTGTCAAGAGGACAATGTCTGTGCATTATTTTCTTCTTTGAGGCGTTGCTTTTGAAGAATCTCTTTTGTGCACGGGTGTTGTCTTTGGTGGTGGTTTGAGTGCTGTTGTTGCGAGTTTCAATCACCGCGACGGGTCCTTGTTTTTTTTTTCTCTTTTTTTTTTAATTTTATTCTTGGCTGTGTGAATCCTTGATGTCTTTGTACATCTTGTTGGTGCAGAGACTGAGTGTAATTGGTATCTTCGTGATATTAATATTTTCCCCTTATCAAAAAAGCATGGATGATGTTGTTGCTTGTCCATTAATTTTTTTTCATTCTTCTTCTAATTTTTGACTGTGTGCATCTTTGATGTCTCGATTTGGTTTGATAAGAGTATATCATTGTAAATGCGGGTAATTGGTCATATGGATTGGACTTACTTTGTCAATATTATGACATCTTACTTAAAGCGTTATTTATTTATCATGAACTTAATACTTAAACTTAATACTTAAAGATGTGTACTGGATAGCGGTGATGGAGTACAAATAGTGGATGCAGTTGGAGTACCGATCTATTTGTCACATACGTAATACCTATATATTATTTATGCTATGCATTGCACTCTGCCAGTTACATATATTTTTAATGTTGGTTACGTATCATCGAGGGCTTCCCAACTGGATTCCGTCTGAATATACAGCTACCAGGTAGCCAAATGTTCGAATTTATTGAGAATGTAGTTGTACTGACAACAACGGCGCATCATTTGTTAGTTTTAGTAGCTGACAACAACGGCGCACAGCTACCCTGTCGAGCGCATCGCCGGCCACACAATTCTGAAGAGTCCCAATCAAGGACGTATCCTCCCCGATTGGTCGCAAGATGTAGACATTTAACCTGTATTTCAGCTAGCCATGTTTCTCCATAGCACAACCGATCGAATGTGATTTAATGTTTAACCACCTGCGGTGTTGTCAGTACGACTTAAGCATGCTAATTAGTATCAACGATCCATGGCTGCCCGCTTCATGTACGTGCATTTTCGATAAAGGGTGAATTTTATGAACTCGAAAGTAGCATCACGAGGATACAAACCAAAAAATGCACATACCTAGGCTCTGCATAGTTAGGATGCACACAGTCAATATCAATCGCACGCATACAAAAACACGCCGACAAATAGTAAAGTTATATAAGACCAAAACTATGCGTAGGCGAGGAAAAAAATCTAACGCGATTAGATTCATGATTGCCAAATTACGACAATGACCATATCTGCAGCAACCAACTCATGACACCACACAAACAATGAGATTCTTCAATGGCAACGCCTTTAAGAAGGGAACGGCACTCAAGCATCTTCGTCACCGGATCCAACCACCAAGGCCAGAATCTAGGTTTTCACCCTGAATAATCAATCCGAGCATATCCGAGCAATGCCTCCAACAAGGTAAAAATGTAAAAACATCGCCATTGCTAACCAGTTGGGGGCAGACCTAGGCATTCACACCGGAGCTCACGAATGGGTGCCCGAGTCTCACCACCGTTGGAGTCACTCAAGTGTTGTCGCCTCCACTTTTCCGCTATCCTAGAAGTTAGATGCGATGCGAATGTTGCTGCTACACAATCATACCATCGCGTTAAGTCGTCGTCCATAATTTGGATCACACCGCTGAAGTCTACCACCGGATCCGGAGGGAGGAACCCTCATGAAGACCTTTCTATGGCCACCGTAATCCACAGCGAGACAGCCGCCATAGGCCGGAGCGGTCACCATCATGACCATCACTGACGGCGAAGCTGACCATCACCGACTACCACCTCACCAGAGAGTCTTGCTCATGACCATCGGCCTAGGGCCATCATGGCTAGGAACTAGAGCACGAAACACAGATCATCATCACCGACATGCAGCCGCACAACCGCCACTGCAGTCAACACCGCATCCAACCGTGCCAGCCACGGTCAAGCCAAACCTTTCTGGCCATGGTCCCCGATCTGGTTCCCACGCCATGAGGAGGAAGGTACTCCCCGAATCCTGTAGAAGGGATCCATCACATTAAATGAAGGATGTGGACGAGAAGATCCAGCCCCGCTCGTAGGAGGATCTGGATTAACTATAGGATCCCGGCCTAGAATGCTCTAGGCCCGCTGCAAGCATGCAACACAACCTTGCGATCCTGCCCTCGTTCGCACACTGCCGCCTTTGTGAACCCTCGACCACTCACGGAGCGCCTGACCTGCATCCCATGAGAGCTCCAGATCTGGCCCAGCCGTGCACATGCACAACTCCAATCGCCGTCTGGGCTTTGCCCGGCGACGTCCTCCACGGCAGTGAGGTGAGATGAGGAGACTAGAGACTCCCTGGGTGGTCGGACTTGCAGGCCCCGGTGCGACCCTGTGGGAGCTTCATGTACGTGCATGGACCCAATAAATTTGCATTTACTTATATCAACTAACACTTTGCAATGATCAGTTATTCGGTCATCCTCTCTAATAATGTTACTACCTCCTTTTCGGTTTCTAGGACTCGATTCAAAAATCTCACCAACCAAGGTAGATGATGAATGATAGAATAATTTTTATGGTTTCTAAAACTACTCAATTAATGCGCTCGTTTTTCTCAACAAATTGTTTTTACCAATGCATTAATTGCAATGCATGCATGCACGAAGTACATGCATTGGTCAAATTCTCTTAAACCTTGCATGCAACAAATTAATGCACCTTGAAATCTGAACATGTGACGGAGAACAATTAAATTGAGACTTATAAAACAGAAAATCTAATTTTTTTGAGATAAGCTCAATAAACCAAAAAGGAGGGAGTATATGACAACCATTTAAGTACATCATATTGGTAGTTGTTCGGTTTCCTCTTCCCCAGTGTTAATGCTATTCACTACACTGCCCGCGGGGTATCCAGTTATTAGTAATCCCATGTATAAGCAAAAGATCTTCATATTTTTAGAACTTTATTTATAATATTATCAGTACTAAGACCATGTTCCCTTCTTCTTTCTGGCCGAGTGACATGCATGGAGACGCTTATTATTGGTAAGTTGGCTGCCAGTTGATCCCGGAATCAATAATTAACGAGTACATCTTCTAAAGATCACTCCCACCTCGCAGGATTCCTCCCAGGAAGCAAAACACTACCTCTCATAGAAGGAAAAAAAGATAAACAGATATACGTAAAAATGGAATAAACGCATGCACATAAAAAGGGAAAACTCCCAGGAAGCGAAACTGTGCCTCTCACAGAAAGAAAAATAGAAAACATGTTTTTTCCCGTTTCCGAGAGGTACGGTCGTGCCTCCCGCGGAAGCAAAACCACACCTCTCACGCAAGGAAAACCGTGCCTCTCACGGAAGGAAAAAAAGAGAAAACTTGTTTTTTTTTCGTTTCCGAGAGGGACGGCCGTGCCTCTTGCGGAAACAAAACCATGCCTCTCACGGAAAGCAAAACCGTCTAATTTATTTTTTTCAATTTTTTGTGTCGAAAAGCTAAGAAGACCAGTGAAAAACGAAAAGCCAGAAAAAAACATCTAAAAAGCCGAAAACGCATGCAAAAAATAAAACAAAATTTAGAGGGAGCACCAGAGTAGGACACGTGGCGGCGGCTGAGAGTGCGCCAACTGGCACGCGCTCAGCCCACCCGCAGATAATCGTTGGGAGGCTCCCGAAGGAGCGGTCCTCAATTAGTTACTCTCGATTGATCCTTCACATTCGTTCCTTGGTTAGTACGTGCACATAAAAAAGAAAGGAACTGATTGATCCCTTCCATCACGCATGCATTCACGCGGCGGTTTCCAATTTCCAAGCGGTCGCCAATGCATAGTGTCTTCGCGGCTGCACGCTCAGCGCTCCTTCTCCCTTTTCTCCTTAATCGAATTTTCCTTTCTATAATTCAGATTGTTTGCCGATTTCAATTCCCCGGGGAGCGTCACAACCCCTCTTTTGCTCTCCATCCATCAACCAGACGACCATCCGAGGTATATCCTATAGTCTTATTGCGGTTCCTAGTAAATCCTAGAAGGTAAGAAGGCTTTTCAAGTTAAATATTCTTTCGGGTTTGATATGGCCATCACTTCTTTGAAAGATAGATTTCAAGAACTCTTGGTGTTCAAAGAAATATTCTGTTTTTTACTGAGTTCGGGCACCCTGAAATCATTGAACTATATTGAACTTCAAGAGTGTTGCATATTGGCAGAAACTTTCTTTCTTGATGGTTCATTTGATGTTTTTTTGCGAGATAAAATAGGGTTCATGTGATGTTGAGGCATAGAATCTTATTTACGATTGAAGATTATGAGATTCATGTTGCCAGATGGTGCAACGTCTACTGAAGAATTATCTGAGGTCAACAATGACCCAACACAGGTTAAATGGTCTGGCAACATTATGCATCGATATGAAATTATTGGATGATACTGACATCGGCCGCGTCATAAGTGAGTTTGCATCGAGGAATGTTAGAAGAAATGTTTAAGGTAATATGTATAAATTATTTGATATGAATTTAAGTGTTATTGGTAATATTTCATATATACTTATATTCATTTTTATTCTTATGATGTCTATATTAAGGCCCTCAAATTTTAGTCTCGCCCCGGGCCCCCAAGTCCTCAGGACCAGTCCAGCACCGATGATGTAGCTGGAGCAGAGAAGGCCCACATGGTGGCAATCGCTGCTGCTAACTCTAGCAGACTGCCGCAGGAAGGAGCAGGAGCAGCACTACAAATGTGTTGATATAAAAGCATCTCTAATCGATTCCCTAAAAGCGTTAGAGGGGAAAATCGGTTTTCCTTCTTGAAACAACACTAAACCGAACCCCTATCATCGTTACAGGAATATAATTTATCCTTCGAGGCCGCCCCGGCTCCTAAATTTACTCGGCGGCCCACCCGCAGAGTGAAAGATTTAGCCACCCCCCAAACCCGCGCCACGGTCATCCCCACACCGCGCGGCTTTATCACTAGCATTTCTTACGTCGACTACCCAATGCCTCCGTCGACACCCCGCTGCCTCCTCCGCCCTCGCTGCCCTCCTGCTCCACTCTGAGATGGTCGCTGGAATCAAGCTCCATCTCCGCTCCTGCCGCATCGAACCCATCGTCGGAACAACATGCCAGATCTTCTTTCTGTGAGCCTCTCTGTCCATAGCCGGCTATCTGAAGGCCCCGCCGGCCACTAACAGCTTCTCAATAGCTCCTTCAATATGGTATTAGAGCCAAAATGTTTCGAATTCAACACCCTGCAAACACAATATTAAAAAACAGATTATGCGGCCTATATTGATCCCAGCCTAGATGTGAGGGGGGGTGTTGAAACATATTGCTTGCCTTTCTTCGTCAGTTCGGGCTTTGGTGCAAGTGGTTATAGTACGAATTCAATGTAGGTGAAATATTCTTTTATTCAGGGGCGGAGCCAGAACATTTGGTCATTGGGTTCACTCCATGACTCGTTATGAGAATTTGATACTAATATGTGAAGTGTAAAGTCTAATTTTAAATTATCTTACAACAAAATTATAGCACCTGAAACAACATAATAAATAGAAACATGGTATCACATATCACATATTGTGTTGCATTAAGAACTGAAGTGTGCAAGACACACCCATTCAATAAAATTATGAACTTACTTGTTTGCATATTAGAAATAGAGTTGTATCAGGTAACTTTGTAGCCCAGGTGTAGCTTCTCATCTTCCTGGAACATTGAATAAATGATAAGTTAGTTTGACAAGTTTAGAATAAGTACTATCAAGCGAAAGAATCTTGCAAAGTCACTAACATTTTAAAGTGTCCCCTTTTGATCATCATCTTAAAAAGATTAAACATTACTGCATTATTACTAATGGTAGAAAATATATCTTTCTCCACATAGCAAATTAGACAATCACTCATGAAATTATCACCCATTTTGTAGTGCAACTTTTTCTTGACAACATTCATAGCTGAAAAGCATCTCTCCGCTGATGTTGTGGCAACTGGCAATATCAGTACTGGATTTAAGCGATAATAGATCAAACGAAACATAGCATGTTTTTCTTGTTCCAACCATTCCAACCTTTAATTGCAAATGCGTCACTCCTAGCTTGCACCTCACTGTAATATCTGAAAAGATAGCAACACAAACAGAAGGTCTTTTGCACTTGGTTCCCTCATTAATATATGCGCCTAATCTCATCTTGCTTCTTTGGATTTCTTGTGTACAATGAAATTCTCTCCCGATCAGCCGGATCATAAGACAACTCATCTAAGTTAATTTCTATATGAATAGTAGGCATTGGGAGCTTATCTGCGGTGACATTTGAAGCACTTTGTCTACGTCTAATAGATGACCTTGAGATGTGCCTGCATCATTATTTGGATCTAGTGTCCGAGTTCTCTTGGAATAATACCACTCCGTAGCCTAGATCAATCAAAGTCCATGAAAAAGAAAACAAATTAGAAAACTAGGGCAAAACGTACTAGATTATTATAGGCTAGACAAAACATACACTGGGGAGAGGAGATGTGGCAAATTAATCTAATTACATTATTTCCGGAATTTCTGGCTACAGTTGTCGCCGCTGTCGATGTGTGGTGGCCTGCTTGCTGCTGGCGTGCGGCGGCCGAGACGCCGAGGAACACAAAAAGACCAGAGGAAAGATGCGAATTGTAAAACGAACAGAGGAGAGAGGAGGGTGCGTGCGTGCGTGTACACGACTAATCACGGTTTAGGCCTGGTCGTGGACAGTCATGTGTTCGTGGGCTTTTGGGCCCTTTCTTTACCTATTCACATGACAACGTCTAATTCAATGGGGTCAACCAGAATTTTTTACTGGGTTCACGTGGGCAAGTATACATCTACTAGCACGTACGTGGCAAAATTCATTGGGTTCACTTGAACCCAATGCTTGTACGGTGGCTCCGCCGCTGCTTTTATTGGAAGGCAAAGTTTCCATCGATAGTGAGGCCCTATGAGGACTGAGCCTAGAGATGAGGGGAAGTGTTGAAATATATTATTTCGGGCAGACAATGTAGGTACCCTGGCAACCTCATCCAAAAGAAGAAAGAGACCGCAAGACGTACACATTCAACCAATATAAACCATTTAATTACACCATATTGAGTGGTCGGCCATCCTCTTCTCTAGTGTTACGACGAGTCGACGACCATTTAATTACACCATATTGGTGGGTGGGTGTCTTTCTCTTCCCCAATGCCAATGATATGCACTACACTGCCGGTGAGTCTATCAGCAGTTTCCGCCATATAAACAAAAGATCTCAATATCTTTTAAAATGTATACTGTACTATTAGTACTGAAACAATGTTTCCTTCATCCTCTTCCCTACCGACATAGTCACAGTCACAGAAACCGCTATAGTCGCCTCATCACATGAGCATGACGCCGGTACAGGCCTGTCCGGCCGCTGAAGTTCCCTGGGAGCCCCCGCGGGAAGGTTATGTAAAGCATAATTTTGACAGCTCCTTTGTTGCAGCAAATTGGTGAAGCGGGTGCTGGCATGATTTTACACCATCACAAAGGACAGGTTTCAAGTGTCCTCTTGAAGATAAGTTTGCGGCGTGCGAGGAAGGACTGTGACTAGCATTGCACTCGTTCCAAGTGTCATTGGTGGTAAAGATTGACTGCGGGGAGATCGTTTCTCTCATGAATGCTAGGGCAGCAGATCAGTGTAGAAGCTATAAGAAGTCACCCCTGCCGTGGTTTACAAGAAGCTACCGATCGCTAGGATTCGGTAGGTGTACAGGTAGAGAAAGATACGGGAAGGATAGAGATCGAGAGGTAGTTTAAGATTACAACGGTACAAGATGTCTCTACGTCTAACATCCTCCCTTAATCTAAACTACCTATCCTAGATTGAGATTGTTCTTGAATGCTTCAAATGGCTTGAATGGCAAAGCTTAGGTGAATCCATCAGCAACTTGATCCTTGGAGGGTATAAACCGTATCTCCAGTTTCTTCTTTGCAACTCTTTCTCATATAAAATGAAAGTCTATCTCAATATGCTTGGTTCTAGCATGAAAAACAGGGTTAGCACTCAAGTAGGTAGCACCCAAGTTATCACACCACAAACATGAAGTACGTTTTTGCTTTATTCCCAATTCCTCAAGCAAGGATTCCACCCAGATGATCTTAGCAGTGGCATTACCAAGTGACTTACATTCAGCTTCTGTACTTGACCTTGACACTGTTGCTTGTTTCCTGGCACTCCATGAAATAAAGTTAGAGCCAAAGAAAACTGCAAAACCTCCTGTTGATTTTATGTCATCACTGCACCCTGCCCAATCAGCATCAGAGAAAACACTGACCAATGTAGAGTTAGAGCGTTTGAAATGAAGTCCCAAACCTACAGTGTGCTTGATATACCGTATAATTCTTTTAACAGCTGTCCAATGAGTGGAGGTAGGAGCATGTAAATATTGACATACTTTGTTAACAGCAAACGAAATATCTTGTTGTGTCAAGGTTAGATATTGAAGAGCTCTAACAGCACTTCTATACCTAGTACTTTCTTCTTCCTTAAGTGGTTCTCCTTCATGTGCTGAAAGTTGTTCTGAAGAGGATAACAGTGTGGGTGAAGGCTTGCAATCCTTCATCCCCATCCGAGCTAGAAGTTCAGTGACATATTTTTCTTGTTTTTCAACACTATGCCATCTTGAACCTTCTTAACTTCAATGCCTAGGAAGAAGTGTAAATCACCAAGATCTTTCAAGGCAAATTCTGAGCTCAAATCATGCAGAAGAGGATTAGTAGCATTTTGTGAAGAGCTTGCAACTATGATATCATCAACATATATAAGCACAAAGATGACAATATTTGCCTTGTTGTAAATAAAGAGAGATGTGTCAGCTTTTGATGCACTAAAGCCAAGACATTTTAACTGTAAACTCAACTTGGAGTACCATGCTCTGGGTGTTTGTTTCAGACCATAGAGAGCATTGTCATTTTTGCACAGATGATGAGGTTTATGTTTATCCTCATAGCCTGGTGGCTGTCTCATGTAGATCTCCTCTTCTAGAACACCATGCAAAAACGCATTCTGTACATCTAGCTGTCTTAGGCTCCATCCCCTGGACACATCAATAGCTATAAGAAGTCTTATAGTTGCAGCTTTTACAACGGGACTGAAATTATCCTCATAATCAATACTGTCGTGGAATTGTCACGGCAGATGTCCTAGCAAAAGGACTTAGTCGTGGAGCCATCACAACTAGGAAGCAAGAAGGGGTTAATCGGGACAAAGGACACGGGGTTTATACTGGTTCGGCCCCTTACGGTGAAGGTAAAAGCCTACGATCCAGTTTTGGGTGGGATTGCTTATGTCTCGATAACCAGGGAGCGAATCCGCTTAACCTAGCTGTCGAGTTGATGTTACTTGCCCTGAGCCGCCCCCGGGTCGTCCCTTTATATACAGAAGTTGACGCCCGAGGCGGTTCATAGAGTCCCGGCCGGCTCATAAACAGTGTCCGGCTCGGTTTCTCCTTATTCCTACCTTATAGTACAAGTTTACATACATATGGCGGTTTATCTCTACGGGCCTTAAGTCGCCCTTTAGGCCTTGGGCTTTTAACTAACCCGCCAACTTCAGGAGCTGTCTTTGGCTTCAAGAGTCGTCATGAGTATAATCCGGCCCCTCCTGGGCGGTTCATACCTAATAGTTATATCCCCAACATTAGGCCCCAGATTGATTTGAACTGGTTCATGTCAATCATTAATATTTAAGCAAAACCTTCTGCTCTTCTCTTGTATAAAATTTTGTAACCCGCCATGACGTCATCCTTCGGATTTGTAGTGACTCACCATGACGTCATCTGCTATTAATGCACATTTTCGCCCAACGTATCTCAACAGATCCATGTCTTAATGACCATCCCGAGAATCGAGGCGTCCTTGTAGTTGGATAATCATTTTTTTGGCCTCCTCGTTTTTCGCGCCCATTTATCAGTCTTCCCTTATAAATAGGTACGACCAGGTCTTTCCTTATTCTCCCCTTTCCTCGTCTTCTTCGTTTCGCAACCCTACCGCCACTCGAGCTCCGCCGCCGCCGCAGAGCACCTCGTCTTCGTCGACCTCGGCCGCTGCATCAACCTGAATCAGTCCAGAGAACGGCGACAACCCTCCGCAGTAGATCTGCAGCTGTAAGTCTTCGCCTTCCCGCACCTCAGATCCGCATTAGGGTTTGCGAGTTCCTCTGTGTTCTTCGCTGTTCATCACGGATTCGCCATGGTTTCTCCATTGCGTCCTCTTTTGATCTAAAAGAAGTACTAAACGGAGGTCCGATCACGAGCTTGGCTCCTCCTCCGACATGCTCTCTTCCTTCATCTGCTGCAGCAATGATGACGACGTGAGCAACGACTTCTTGCGTGACACCGCAATAAACCTCCTGTTCGCCGGTCAGGACACCACCGGCGCGGCGCTGTCGTGGTTCTTCTACCTGGTATCTCTGGGCCCACTCAGTAATGCACATCACTATAAGCCTTGCAAGCATTGTAACTAATGAGTTAGTTGCGGGATGATGTATTACGGAACGAGTAAAGAGACTTGTCGGTAACGAGATTGAACTAGGTATTGAGATACCGACGATCGAATCTCGGGCAAGTAACATACCGATGACAAAGGGAACAACGTATGTTGTTACGCGGTCTGACCGATAAAGATCTTCGTAGAATATGTGGGAGCCAATATGAACATCCAGGTTCCGCTATTGGTTATTGACCATAGACGTCTCTTGGTCATGTCTACATTGTTCTCGAACCCGTAGGGTCCGCACGCTTAAAGTTCGATGACGGTTATATTATGAGTTTATGTGTTTTGATGTACCGAAGGTAGTTCGGAGTCCCAGATGAGATCGGGGACATGACGAGGAGTCTCGAAATGGTCGAGATGTAAAGATCGATATATTGGACGACTATATTCGGACATCGGAAAGGTTCCGAGTGATTCGGGTATTTTTCGGAGTACCGGAGAGTTACGGGAATTCGCCGGGGAGTATATGGGCCTTATTGGGCTTTAGGGGAAAAAGAGAGGAGAGGCTGGGCGCCCCCCCAAGGCCTAGTCCGAATTGGACTAGGGGGAGGGGCTGCGGCCCCTCCTTCCTTCTCTTCTCTCTCCCCTTTCCTTGACTCCTACTCCTACTACTTGGAAGGGGGGGAATCCTACTCCCGATGGGAGTAGGACTCCTCCTAGGGCGCGCCATAGAGAGGGCCGGCCCTCCCCCTCCTCCACTCCTTTATATACGGGGAGGGGGGCACCCCTTGGAGACACAACAATTGATCGTTTGATCTTTTAGCCGTGTGCGGTGCCCCCCTCCACCATAGTCCACCTCGATAATACTGTAGCGGTGCTTAGGCGAAGCCCTGCGTCGGTAGAACATCATCATCGTCACCACGTTGTCGTGCTGACAAAACTCTCCCTCAACACTCGGCTGGATCAGAGTTCGAGGGACGTCATCGGGCTGAACGTGTGCTGAACTCGGAGGTGCCGTGCGTTCGGTACTTGATCGGTCGGATCGTGAAGACGTACGACTACATCAACCGCGTTGTGCTAACGCTTCCGCTTTCGGTCTACGAGGGTACGTGGACAACACTCTCCCCTCTCGTTGCTATGCATTACCATGATCTTGCGTGTGCGTAGGATTTTTTTTTGAAATTACTACGTTCCCCAACAGATAGATCCACCTAGCCATGGCGGCTCATACCACCGGCTTTAATTTGGAATGCTCGATAGCTATCTTCATCCACACATGGCGGCTTAAATATCTTAACTGCTCATGGCGGCTTAAATAATCTGACATGATTAGCCATATACCATTAGGCCCCTTTTATAAGCCGCCATCTTGAATATGATTTGAAGTATTTCTCTCCGGCTTAAATTTGAACCGGAATTTTTTTTTTGTCGTAGGCTTCCATCTTTATAATGCCGCCGAAAGCGCCCAAATCACCCGTTACATGCAATTGGGTCAAATCCATCGTCACAGAAAGCACCCTTACTGATTTTGTGAAGACTGACTATCTGCCAAAGAAGGAAGTCATGTCCTATCGTGCTCCTGATCCAACAGAGGAAAAACCTCAACCCAAAGAGGGGGAAGTCATCGTCTTTACTGATCACATGAACCGGGGCTTTTCTCCACCCGGCTCAAAGTTTTTCAGAGATGTCCTGCACTTTTTCGACCTCCAACCTCAAGATATCGGTCCCAACTCCGTATCTAACATTTGCAATTTTCAAGTGTTCTGTGAGGTGTACCTTGGAGAAGAGCCCAACTTGCTGCTCTTTAGGGAATTATTTTATTTGAACCGCCAGAATGAACGTGCCAACGGGCCTAGCTTGGAGCTTGGTGGGATCTCAATCCAGCGAAGGAGAGACTGCATTTTTCCGTATGCGGATCCACCGAGTCACCCCAAAGACTGGAACCAAACATGGTTCTATTGTCGAGATACCTCTCCGGCTGGTGAGAACCCGTTGCCCGGCTTTCGTGCCCTGCGCCTCGAGTCCACTCATCCTCTACCAGATAAGCTGTCTGCTTCTGAACGCCAGAAACTCGCCCCCACCATGAGGAAAGTTAAGGCTCTTTTGGGGAACGGCTTAACTGGCATTGATTTGGTCCGGGTTTGGCTTGCCTGGCGGGTTATTCCATTGAGCCGCCGCCCTGGTTTGATGTGCGACTACACGGGCCAGAAGAATGATCCTCTGCGGCACAACCCTGACGACTTACCTGAGGATGTCATTGATGATATGACAAAGTCACTCCTGAATGAGAGCTTGGCAGACTGTGGCCAAGTAGGTTTAAGTCCTTTCTGCACAGCTAACCCGGCTCCAGCAGTAAGCCATTAATTTATGAATTTTTACTTTCACCTTTGAAGGTTTTACCTTTACTCAAAAACTCTTGCTGTAATTCACAGGCCACTGACAAATTTTGGAAGGCCAAGTATGATCATGAGGCTGCAAAGAAAGCTAGAAAGGCCAAGAAAGCTGCCCGGAAAGCCGCTGCCAGGAAAAAGGGGAACAAGACCAGCACCTCAGATCTGCTCCATTTAGAAGAGACCTCTGAGTCGGAGGTAGCCCTTGACTCTCTTGGCTCCTTTTTTAATTACCTTATTGACACTGATTATCAGCAGGAAGACACGGGAACCAGCCATGGAAAAGCTGAAGAGGTAACTATTACTTCTTCCGACTCCGAGCCTTTTGACAAGACAGAAAATCCGAAGAGTAACCTGGAAAGTAAGATTTTCACAGCCCTTAGCTTATCACGATCCTCAAGTTCTTTTGAAGCAACAGATTATTGAGAGCCGGAGGCAGACCCGAACCAGCAAAGATGCGGAACTCTCCTCCGGCTTACCCAATACACCAAAGAAACGCCGAAATGAGGTCACCTCCGATTTAAGTCCCTTTTATCCTTTGGCGGGTCTCATTCGTCAACCACTCAATTATTCTGACTCAAATTATCAGGAAACTTCACCTTCCTCCGGCGAGTCAATGCAGTCGAATTTGCCGGCTTTCAAAACCGCTCCAGGGTAATGATAACCCGCTTATCTTGTATTCGTTTCAATTTGTTGTGTTTGTACTGACCTTTTGATCTTATGCAGCGGAAAAGCAAAGCCTAGCAAAAGGGCGAAGAAGAACAAGCCGGATGAAGAACCGATCTTAACTGAGCCGGAACTTGGAACGGCCTCACCTGAAGCCTCAACTCATGAGCCGCCGCCTGAACCAGCTCATGATGCACCAACGCCCACTGCTGACCCGCCTGTCGAGCAAGCCGTCAATGGTTCTGAAAATCCAGAAGTCCCTAGCCCGGCCAGGACAAATAATCCTCATGATGTTGATGTCGAAATCACCAAGACCAGCTTTGTTGAACCGGGAAGACCAACCGTACTAGCCAAGTGCTCTGCCAAGCAAGAACTTCTGGAACGCCGCCGGGTTAAATTTGATGTCACTGACTACACTCACCTGAGTATTAGCGAAGTATTTTCTGGCTATATGAGCCAAGTGCACAGCAGTCGTGACTCCGAAATTGATATGGTGAAGCAAATGTATCAGAAGTTTGAGGTATAACCTTTCCTCCATATTCATTTATCCTTATCATGCCAGCCCCCAAGTCTATTGCTTATGATGAATATGCTTTAGACTTAGAAACAAAATTAGTGACAGTAGTACTATATTTGAATAAAACATGTAAGAACTCCGGCTTACTCCATAGTCCCCAAGGGGCAGCTTAACCAGCATGGTAGAGCCGGTCCTTATTATACTTGAAGAAAATAAAACACTTAGAAAAAACAGCAATGTGCATTAGCCCCCAAGTGCCAAGTACTCTTGCTTGCAAAGTGCTTGGGACTTACTGTCATGAACTGCCACTTAAGCAAAATTTCTTCAGTATACATTAGCCCCCAAGTGACAAGTGTATTGCTTGCAAAAGGCTTGGGACTTAATATTGCATCATGATAATCCTGATATTGACCCGGTATTTGGACAGGTCACCACTGGTTAACTTGAATTGGAAATATCGGATTTGAAGACCCGCCTAGAAGCACAGGAGGCCGAAACCCAAAAAGCCAACTCCAAATTTGAATTCAGCGTTTCTGAACAAGGAAAACTGAAAAAGGCTTTGAAGCGGAGAAGAAGGCCTGGGCGGACGAAAAAATCGCCTTGACCGATCGGGTTGAAAAAGCAGAGGCGGCTCTTGCAGAGACAAATGCCAAACTATCC
The DNA here is from genome assembly GCF_002575655.3 of Aegilops tauschii subsp. strangulata. NCBI lineage: Eukaryota > Viridiplantae > Streptophyta > Magnoliopsida > Poales > Poaceae > Aegilops > Aegilops tauschii. Next base: position 2,732,034 of record NC_053036.3, on the reverse strand, counting down.
GGCTTAAAACGTCGTATATCTCAGATGGTCTCAGCAATTTTTGGTAAGTCACCTTGCAACTGTGAAGTATTTGAACTTTTTCAAGGAGCATATAAATTATCGTTAACTCACCTGATATTGTGATGCAGGCCCCAGGAGTTCAAATCTTAACCAAAGCATGCTGACCAAGCTGAAGGCGGTTTACACACTGGTGGAGCAACTCTACACCGGGTCTCAACGTGCTTTAGTCGCTGTGGCCTTGTCAAATGAAGCTCCAACCCTCCTGGCGGATGTATTAAAACGGCTTGCCGTGCTACCTCAATGTGTTAATGAATTAAGGCGATCTTCTGTGAGAGCCGGAGCTGTGGCTGCATTGAGCCGGGCCAAAGCGCGGCTTCCGGAATTAGACCCGGCCGACATCGCCATTGGATATCCAAGTCTGAAGGAGGACGGCACATCATTTGAACAGGCGGACTTCACCACTTGTGTGAAGGAGATACGCCATGTGGCCACCCTGATTGGTGATGACACGGACCTTACCGAGTACCAGCCGGGTTATGACGCAGAAAACCGGAGGATTCCAACTCCACATTATAAAGTGATCAGCCTGATCCCTCCAATCCGTAAGCATACCTTCGCCCCTGAAGTTGACCCGGCCGGATTAATTGATGATGAAGCTGAATTTGAAGCTTTGAGTGGCATTGACTGGTCATCATCAACTTTACAGGACAGGGAACAAGAAGGAGCGGAAAGGGATGATCCGGAAGCTTCAGGTCAGCAAAACAATTGATCCGTCGGGCGGCTCATATCTGTGTTTTGCTGAAAAAACAATGTTAATCATTTGGACTCGGGGAGTCATGTAATAGGGTAGAAATAACTTGGTTATGTCGTGCCATCGTGCATGTTTTTGGCGCTCAACACTGTTAAGCCGCCATCTGATATTCACCCGTATTACACTTATCATCTGCTGTCCTTATGCTTAAAAATTCTTAAACTATCCTGTATACAGAAATTAGTCACAAAACCCTTGGCAGCTTACCGCGGGGCAGGTCATGATATCTTGATATACAACTAGTAATATGGAAAAAGAGTCATAGATAAATCTGTTGTGAATTATTTGAAACACCACTAAGACACCATACCTATGAGCTTTGGATTGTACTACCGGTTTATGTAACCCGAACAGTGAGGGTGATAACCCAATCTTTGGAGATCAGTAGTGCCAAAGATGTAATTTGCCTATATTTGGAACTTATCATCCAAAATCAAGCCGGGTGTAAAACCACATTTACACTTGAATCTTTGAACAAAAAAAAGTCTCAAGTCAAATAAAGGTTGTTTTCAAATAAAACTTTAAACCAGATAAGAAGAAATAATTGAAGGCTTCTGATTCGAATACGATCAGTGAACCATTCCAAAGGGGTTGAGCTAGGATTCGAATACGATCATGTAGCCCCCAGTGGCTTTGGCGTTGCGCCGATCAAGAGGGTACCGACAACTATGTTCTCTTTGGTTCGAATACGACCTATGTTTGAACAGGAAGCCCCCTAATGACCTTGAGAGTTTTTAACGACTCTGATTCGAATACGATCAAAGTCGGTTCCCAAAAGGGGTTGAGCTATGATTCGAATACGATCAAGAAGCCCCCTAGTGAGCTTGGCAGTGTGCCGATCACGAGGGTATCGACAGCTATGTTCTCTTTGGTTCGAATACGACCTATGTTTGAACAGGAAACCCCCTAATGATCATAAGATTTAATGGCTAGATTCGAATACGATCATAAGCCGGATCAATCGGGTCAAGCTAGATTCGAATATGATCAGCCCCCAAGTGATTATTTAAAATGACAATGATAATGACAATGACATATTACCTTTGAGGATGCAAAAAAGATAGAGGTCCTGCTTTATTATTTATTCTAATATATACATCGTCAAAATATGTACATCATGAGAGCCGGTGGCTCAAGTATAGTAAGGCCGAAGATGAGCAATATTCCACGGCCGGCGGGTCTCCACCTCTAACTTATGTGAGTCTTTGTGCTCTCGAACATCGATAAGGTAGTATGACCCGTTGTTCAAGTTCTTGCTGACCACAAAGGGTCCTTCCCAAGGTGGGGATAGCTTGTGCGCGTCGGACTGATCCTGGATGAGCCGGAGCACTAAGTCACCTTCTTGAAAGGTTCTGGACTTAACCTGGCGGCTGTGATAACGGCGCAGGTCCTGTTGATAAATCACTGAACGGGCTGCTCCTAAGTCACGCTTCTCATCCAACAGGTCAAGCGCATCCTAACGGGCTTGTTCATTATTAGCTTCAACATAAGCCGCCACGCGGGGCGAGTCATGAGGATGTCACTGGGTAGAACCGCCTCGACGCCATAAACCATAAAAAGGGTGTGTAACCCGTAGACCTGTTGGGGGTAGTATCGATGGTCCATATCACCGAAGGCAACTCTTCTACCCAACAACCCGGCGTCCGTTGCAAGGGGACCATAAGCCGGGGCTTGATGCCTTTCAAGATTTCTTGATTGGCTCTTTCTGCTTGACCATTGGATTGAGGGTGAGCCACTGATGAAACATCAAGCCGGATATGCTCACGTTGACAGAACTCCTCCATGGCCCCCTTGGACAGATTAGTGCCATTGTCAGTTATAATGCTGTGTGGAAAACCAAAGCGAAAAATCACCTTTTTCATGAATTGAACCGCCGTGGCTGCATCACACTTACTGACCGGCTTTGCCTCAACCCACTTTGTGAATTTATCAACCGCCACCAGGAGGTGGTTTTTTTATCTTTGGACCTTTTGAAAGGCCCAACCATGTCAAGCCCCCAGACTGCAAATGGCCAGGTAATTAGTATCATCCTTAACTCTTGAGCCGGCACATGAGCTCGTCTTGAAAATTTCTGACACCCGTCACATCTACTGACCAGATCTTCTGCATCAGCGTGAGCCGTCCGCCAATAGAACCCATGACGAAAGGCTTTAGAGTATTGACCCGGCGGTGTTGGCACGTAACGAGGCGGGGCAGTATTCACACGAGGAGGCTCCGTCACCCGTGGTTGAACCGGCATCCCAGCCCCGGATGCTACAACTCGGTCTATCCCCGGCGGGTTACTGGGCCCCGCACCGGGTGAATGAAAAAGGTTTCGACGATCGTAAACTGGAGGCAAACGGGATTGATACTTCTGGTGCCTTCTCCTCATGACCTCGTTTGACGCATTCATATTCATTGTAAGCTGGAACGCTTCGGATTGAAGCTGCTGAGCCCGAACATCCAAAGCCGTCCGCTCTGCGGCCAATCTGGCGTCTTCGGCTGCTAGGGTTTCCTTGGCTTGTGTTATCTCCTCACGTAACCGTGCCACTTCTGCATCATGCTCAGCCTGGTCCGCCGGATTAACCGTGGCGGTTAACAGGGTTGTTAGCCTATCCGTGAGATCGATCAGCACCTGAGCCGGCGGGCGCACAAGGTCTCCTGCCCCGGCCGCCACTGACCCGGAGGTTATTGCTGCCGCGGCCGTAGAGTTTTAACCGGGTTGAGTGCCAGCCATGAAGATCCGTACTCTGCTCGGCGGCTCAAAGGGGTCCGGAATACTACTGCCATCGGAACAGCCCCCAAGCCCGCCGTCTGGTAGTTGATACAATGACTCCGTCTCACCCATGGACGATTCGCCATCAGAGTAGATGGCCGTCTCACCGCCAGAGACGGAACCTTCAGGAAGTTCTCCTCCGTGGATGCATCCCACGAAGGCACGCTTCATGGCGGGCTGAGCCCGGGTGGGTCTTGCACGCTGAGCCGTCTCGACGATGTCGGTGCAGATGTCCGGCTCAGGGCCCCGCTCGCCGATCTTGCCGATGAAAACGTGAATTCCGCCGAAGGGGACCCGGTACCCGTACTCAATTGAGCCGGCGTCGGGGCCCCAGCCTGCGTCATCGATGTAGAGCTTGCCGCGACGACTCTTGGTCATCCGGCCAACAGCGTATCCCTTGAGCCCTTCGAAGCTGCCCTTCAAGAACTCAAATCCACCATGCGCTGGCCCCACGGTGGGCGCCAACTGTTGTGGAATTGTCACGGCAGATGTCCTAGTAAAAGGACTTAGTCGTGGAGCCATCGCAACTAGGAAGCAAGAAGGGGTTAATCAGGACAAAGGACACGAGGTTTATAATGGTTCGGCCCCTTACTGTGAAGGTAAAAGCCTACGATCCAGTTTTGGGTGGGATTGCTTATGTCTCGATAACCAGGGAGCGAATCCGCTTAACCTAGCTCTCGAGTTGATGTTACTTGCCCTGAGCCGCCCCCGGGTCATCCGTTTATATACAGAGGTTGACGCCCGAAGCGGTTCACATATTCCCGGCCGGCTCAAAAACAGTGTCCGGCTCGGTTTCTCCCTATTCCTACCTTATAGTACAAGTTTACATAGATATGGCGGTTTATCTCTACGGGCCTTAAGTCGCCCTTTAGGCCTTGGGCTTTTAACTAACCCGCCAACGTCAGGAGCTGTCTTGGGCTTCAAGAGTCGTCATGAGTATAACCCGGCCCCTCCTGGGCGGGTCATACCTAATAGTTATATCCCCAACAAATACCCTAACGTTGCTTGAAACCTTTAGCAACAAGACGTGATTTATACCTGTCAATGGAGCCATCTGCCTTTTTCTTGATTCCATACACCCACTTACAATCAATAATATTTTTACCTTTCTGGTTTTGTACCAAGTGCCATGTCTTATTCCTCATCAATGCAGTATACTCTTCATCCATGGCCCTATTCCACTTTTGATCTCCGAGTGCATCATCCAACCTTGTTGGTTCACCTGAAACGCACAACATGCCATATGATATAGTGCCATCGGTTCTAACTTTTGGATTTTTAATACCTTTTTGTAGTCGGGTCATGACCCTTGACGTGGCTGGTTGTGGTTGCACGGGCTGCTGTACTGAGGGACGCGCGGATCTGCTGGTTGCAGAAGATCTTGGAGAAGACACAGGAGTTGCTACAGAGGATCCAGTGGCCGCAGGTGTGGCCAATTCACCCGTGGCCGCAGAGTCCGTCACCGCAAAAGATCCCTCGCCAGATGGGCTTGTCGACTGCATGCAAGGGCCGCGCCTCACAGCGGTTGGCTGCATGCGCGAGCTGCGCTCGCCTAGACGTGGCAGCCGCAGGGCGGGTCGCTCGAGCCTGGTCCTCCTGACTGGCTGGCTCGCGATTCGAAGCGGATGTCTGCGCCCGATCTGAGGAAGATTGACGTGCAGGGGTCGCAGGCGCCGCTAGATCGTCTTCGTACGCCGCGTCTTCTTCTTGTACATGAAATATAACACCATTTTGGACTGGATCTTGATCATTCTGATTGTTTTGAGCGCCGTTTTCTTCAGAGACCTGCACACACGGAAGACAAGGACTAGTTCCAGAAGGGATATTATCATCATGTTGGTTAGCACAATTGTTTCCACCGTGATCAAAATCTCGAAGTGTGGATGGAAAAGAAGAATCTCTTGACGGAGAAGGGCGCTGGCATTAGGATGAAGAGATTCAAATGGGAATACTGACTCATCAAACACAACATCTCGAGATATATAGACTCTGCCTGTGCGAACTACTAGGCATTTGACCCCTTTTTTGACGCAAGTTTGCGTGTGTTGTATGGTCTTAGATTCGGCCAACATGCACAACCAAAGACTTGAAGGGATTTGTAGGCTGGTTTGACACCAAAAAGACGTGTGATGGGATTTTCAAAATTGATGACTTTGCTAGGACAGATATTTATGAGATATGTGGCTGTAAGAAAGGCTTCGTCTCAAAACTTGAGGGGCATGGAAGCGTTTGCTAGCAATGCTAGTCCTACCTCAACAACATGGCGATGTTTACATTCAGCAGACCCGTTCTGTTGGTGAGCATGGGGACAAGAAACATGGTGAGAGATTCCAATCTTTTGGAAGAACGAATTTAGTTTCTCATACTCACCACCCCAGTCGGTTTGCATAGCAAGGATTTTTTAGTTCAGTTGACATTCAACAAGGTTTTGGAAATTGATAAATACTTGGAATACATCGGATCGTTTCTTTAGCAAATAAATCCAAGCAAACTTGCTATAGTCATCAATGAAGCTAACATAATATGAAAATCTACGAACTGATGTGGGAGCTGGTCCCCATACATCTGAAAAAATAAGCTGCAATGGAGCAGTGGATACACTTGTAGACTTTTGGCTTGCTGACAAGTGTCACAAAATGACTCAACACTAGACTCATAGGGAAGTTTTTTTTGCTAAGGACGTGTTGAACTATAACTGAAGAAGGATGACCCAAACGACTATGCCACTTTGCCGAGGAAGGTTTGGTGACACTCCATGCTTGTTTATTCGACCATGATGAAGATGAAGATGATATGAGTGGATATAGGCCTCCCTCACATTTTCCTCTAAGGATGACTCCCCGTTGCCAAGTCCTTGATCACAAAAGAGTAGGGATAAAATATTATGAGAACATTGTTGTCAAGGGCGAAACGATGAACAGAGACAAGATTTTTGAAGCATGGGAACATGTAAGACATTGTTAAGATGCAAATCTTTTACGGGACTTTTAACAATTGATTTACCAACATGAGTAATATCCATACCAGTTCCACTTGTCGTGTGTATTTGATCACCGCCGTGGTACCTTTCCCGCATCGTCAGCTTGTCGAGTTCCTTCGTGATGTGCTCGGTGGCGCCGGAATCTGCATACCAATTAGTATCAATCCCGTAGCTGTTGGTGATGAGGTTGGCTGCCTTCTTCTCTTCATGGTCTTCCTCATACCGATGCCAGCAGGCTCTTGCCCCACCAGCATGGAACTTGTAGCAGATTTGGCACTCCGGGTAGTCTCCTTCTTGTTGTTGTTTCTGCTGTGGTCGGGGTCGAAGTCGCTGCTGACGATCGCCACCACCACCGCCGCGAGCAGGGGAAGGAGAGGAGCGGTTCCCTCGACCGCGCCCTCCTCTGTTGCTTCGCCCACGGCCTCCTTTGGCACTGAACTGCCCGCGTCCCCTGTAGACAGCATTAGCAGAGGAGCGAAAACCTGCTGGTCCATCACCCAACATCTCCATCCGCTGATCAAACGCAGAAATCTGCGAGAAGAGATCATCGACGGTGATAGAGTTCTTGATGGCGTCGACGGCTGCCACGATGGGATCATAGTCCCGATCAAGGCCAGCAAGGATGTAATCCACACACGTGTCATCTTATGTGAATAATCTCCCTGGACTTGTGCGGAAAATAACACAAAACTAGAACTAACAAATGCAGGCGACTTACACGCACGTGCGCGCACACACACATGCACTTGTCGCGTCGAGCATTTAGTTGTTAGCTGAGTTTCTTTTCGCGGGCAGTTGGCAAACAGGGTCTTGATATGCCCCTAGAGGCTGCGGCCAAAAATTGAGAATGTGTCTCAAAAGTTGTCACGTAGTCTGCGTAGAAATTGAACCATCGCCGAGGAAGAAATTAGGTTTTGAGAGTGAACGGGTCAAGTTTTAATGTGAAGTGACTGCTGATTCATCTGTCGCCCTTGAAACACTATGCGCGACATATCAAAATTTGAGTTTTTTCTAGGGTTCGTTTGCTATATTTAAGTCACTAATTACGCCCCTCTATAAAATATAAAATTAATTTAAAGGGAACTCCTAACCACTAACTTATATATAGTATATAGCATGTAAAATGTATTGAGTCATAATTTTTGCATATCATATAAAAGGAGTTTGCTGAGTGTAGCACTCAGCAAAGTCCCTCTATATCTAACATGTGCGCTGCATTTTGATTGGCCAGAGCGACATTCCCACCGATTGCACATCTCCTCTTGATCTACCGCTCTCTCTTGCTCGATCCTTGGTGTGCCCCTCTTCATTCTTCTCTCAGATCCTACTTCCTCCCAACCACCCATACCTCCCCCGATTCAAGACCTCTCGGATCCTCATCCTCCGATGGCGACCGAGGACAATCGAACCTCCGATGATCCCCCCCCCCCCCTCTCTCTCTCTCTCTCTCTCTCTCTCTCTCTCTCTCTCTCTCTCTCTCCCTCCCTCCCTCTCTCTCTCTCTCTCCTCTTGCTCTCTTTCCCACGGAGATCCAAGAATCTGTCGCCGCTGGCGACGAGATTTCTCTCACGTACGAAAACGACGAGATCAAAGAAGACGACGTGCTGCTACACTGCGTAGTCGCTAGTTCCACCAACGTGCACCACTAATGAGATCTCTCCCTCTATCCATTAATCGGTTCTCTGCCGCGCGCCACTGCTGCTCCACGTTGCCGGTCAGGTTGCACGAACTCACCTGCAGGTCGCCACTGCGGACGTACGCCTAGAAAATCATCACCGTTTGTAGACGTCTTGACCATAGACCAACTACGTCGATGTCTGGCAGCGTCTTTATTTCTGCTAAAAGGATTCGCGGAGTACCCAATTGTTGGAACTTTGCAAACAACAAGGACACGTGGAAGCCGCTGTTTGCGGTGGGTGGCCGCTAGTCGCTTTAATTTGCCAAGTACCCTTGTTTGACACTCGGCAAAGCCTTTGTCTCAAATGCCAGAGGGAGACAACTCGGCAAAAGTCGGCTTCGCTTGAAGGCTGGTAGCTTAGCACCTTTTGCCGAGTTTGGTTTTTCTTTTCTTCCATTTTTACTCTTTGTTTCTTAAGTTTTTTTATTTTTATTTCCTTTCTTTTTTAGTTTTTGTTTCTTTTAGATTTTTCACTCGATTTCTTTGTGAATTTTTTCTTTTTTCCTTTATTATTTCTAAAAGAACATTTTCAAAAAATAAATAAATTTGAAAACTCGTGGTAAAATTCAAATGAGCAAACAATTTTTTGATTTGTAATTTTCCAGGTTTATGAACTGTATTTGGATTTGTGAACATTGTTTTGATATTTGTGAACATTTTTGCACTCTTATTTTTTGTTCGTTAACATTTTTTACATTTGCGATATTTGATTTCTTAACATTTTCTGAATTTTCCGAGCATTTTTTAATTTCTTCGATATGTTTTAATTTCTGCGATATTTGATTTGTTAACAGATATCTTGAATTCGTGATTTTTTTGAAAATATATTACTTTTTAATTTTCAAACTTTTTTAAAAATTGTGAACATTTTTTGAAGTTTCCTTTTTTGAAAAACATCATGAAATATTCTGAAATTTATCAGAAAACTGATCCTCAGTTTTTTAACCCATGGCTGCTGGTTTTTTGGAGGCACAAGAAAATAAAACAAGAGGAAAAAATAAGCTAACGTACAGCCGAGCGGCAACGAGGAAAATTAGCGTGGGCTATGAACAATTCAGTTTTAATCAAAAGTTGCTATCAGGCAATTTGAACGTAACAAATTATTTCTACTACAGGAGGGGATAAACAATGCAAAAGCTTGGCTCATGATTTATTCATTTTTGTAATTTCTACATATCAAACTCTTTACCAGTTTATCTAATTCTGAAACATAAGCTGTGAGAATGAGAGACAAGAGTCTTGTTCGTCAATTTTTGTAAATTTTGTAATTTTGTTTATACATTGTCCATGCCTCGTTTGCCCCTCATGTTGGTTTTCCGGGCGGCCGATCAGCCGCGGGTCTTGTTCGTCAATTGTGCAAGCTGTGAATTGCCCCGTTCGTCAATTCTGGTCTTGTGCGCCTCCGGCACAAATTCTGGACATAGAAGTTGTGTGTTCCTGGCCTGTTTCTACACTGGGCTTTCCTTCTTCTTTTGCTGCAACTTGCCTAACAACAAGGACACGTGGAAGCCGCTGTTTTGCGGTGGGTGGCCGCTAGTCGCTTTACTTTGCCAAGTATCCATGTTTGACGCTCGGCAAAGCCCTTGCCTCAATTACATGAGGGAGGCAACACGGTAAAAGCTGGCTTCACTTGATGGGTAGTTGGTTAGCACCTTTTGTTGAGTTTATTTTTTTCGTTTCTGCTCTTTGTTTCTTAGGTTTTTTATTTTTATTGCCTTTCCTTTTTTATTTTTTGTTCCATTTAGATTTTCACTCGGTTTCGTTGTGTTTCCATTTTAATTTTTGCTTTATTATTTTTAAAAGAACATTCTCCAAAAAAATATTTTTTTGAAAAATGGTGATAAAATCCAAATTTGCAAACATTTTTATTTATTTATCATTTTTTCAGGTGTATGAACTGTATATGAATGTGTGAACACTGTTTTGATATGTACAAACATTTTTCACATTCTTGATTTTTGTTTCGTTAACATTTTCTTACATTTGTGATAATTGATTCACTAACATTTTCTGAATTTGCGAGCAATTTTTATCTCTTCAAGATGTTTTAATCCATGTACATATCTTGAATTCCAGAACATTTTAGGAATATGTGAACATTTTTTAAAATTCAAGTTTTTTAATTCTCAAACATTTTGTTTTCACAAACTTTTTTTAAAAAATTGAAGATTTTTCAAAGTCTCCTTCTCTGAAAAACATCATGAAAAATTCTCACAATTTATCAGAAAACCGATGATCAATTTTTAACCCATGGCTGCTGGTTTTTTGGAGGAACAAGAAAATAAAACAAGAGGGGGGAAACAAGCTAACATGCAGGCGAGGGGTAAAACTTGGTGATGAAAAGGGTTTATATTTGAAGGAGATCTCACCTTATTTTCGGCTACCCCTTTAGCCAGGGTTTCTGGTGGAGTATTTGTGTGGAGTGGAACACTGATTTAAACATTAATATGATGATCATGGATGCAAAAAACAGATATAAATGGGACTTCTTCACGGAAATTCTTATCACAGGTGGCCATTTGGAACCAAAGAAATGATGATATATTTGAAGGCACAAGATGTTCCTTAACACAATGAAGGATCAATTTCACAGGATATCTCAAAGACACAATGATCAGGGCTAGGCCTAGTATCAAGAAGGGCATGATTTCTTGGCTAGATAGTATGTAGAAATTACTGATGTAATCATGTTTTCTACTAACTGATTGTAACTGGCCTGATCATGCCATCTTTTAACACTTTTTAACCCCTATTTTTTAATGAAAAGATCACATTAGGGATTTTTCCCTACGGCAAAAGGTCAAAAAAGAAAAGGGTTTATATGGGTCAGGGATAGAGACAGGATTCATGGGGGGGGGGGGGGTGAAGTTTTACCTCCACTGTGATGACTTTAAAAACATTATGCAGAGACACTAGTAGAAAAACAACTTTACGTTCGCACCATTAGTCCCGGTTTGATTATGGCCCGGGACTAATGCGACCATTAATCCCGGATCCAACGGCTAGGAGGCAGGCATCATTAGTCCCGGTTCGTTATGTACCTCTAGTCCCGGTTTGTGACACAAATGGGGACTAAAGGGGTGGTGGAAGGCTGGGGCCCCCACGAGCCCCTTTAGTCCCGGTTCGTGGTTTAGGGTTTAGGGTTATGGATCACTATATATAGTGCTTCGTCTAGCCTGAGCCCAAGCTCTCTGTTTTTCCCCTTTCTCTCCTCTATTCTTCCCCTTGCTCGAGCTCACCTCCATTTTTGCCAAGATTTGTCAAGATTTGAAGGCACCCCATCCATCCAAGTGTTCACAAAGGTTAGCAACTTTGTCCTTTCATCTCTCGTTCCTCGATTAGCTCGTGCAATGCTCTATAAGTATAGTGATTTGTGGGTTTTAGTTTGGGAGTAATTATATGTGGGAGTTATATTTGATTTATAGGCAATTTGAGCTCAAATTAACGTCTTAGTTTGCATACGTAGGTGTGGTATACTTAGTGCCTTCCCGTCCCTATCCTAACCACCGTAAGTCGCCCGCACCGTCCCGTCACCAGCACCACTTGGGTGAGCCTCTTGTTCTTATCCTTTTTATAAAAAAAACATGTTTGTATGATTTAGATAGTTACTTGTATAATTTTCTTATCCATACGTAGTTTGTTATACAAAGTGGCATGGTTTTGGTATCCATCCCCGTCGACCCTCGTCCGGTTTATGATTCGTATGTGGTACATATATTCTCTTTTATAACTATTTGTTGTATTTCGTGTTTATGACAATTATGCCCATCAATTTGACATAGATATTTTTATCTAGGAGGTATGTGAACCAGAAATTGTAACCGACCCTCTTGTTGAGAAGTTAAAGTTAGTTGAAAAAGAAAACGAGTATTTGAAAGAAAAATTGCAAAGAATTGAAGAAGAGAAGATGAAACTGGAGTTGTATGTTGCCGATGTCGTCGATGATCACAAAATAAAGATGGATGCAATGCCCTTGAAGATTAGAAAGATTAGGAAATATGCCGTTAATAAAGAGGCTTTGTATCACTATGTTGTTGGATCAATTGTTACCTTAGTTGCGATCTTGATCGCATTTGTTGTTGCATTTAAATGCTTTAGCTAGATAATTTGTATGTTGTTTTACGAGAATAAGTGTGTATTAACTTTATGTATGCACTTGTATTAATTTGGTATTTTCGGTGTTGTGTAATGAATGAGCCGACAATGGATGTATGATGACCGATGCTCTCCCAATTCATTAATGGCGTGCATACTTTTCTGCTTGCGGCTGAGGCAAACAAGCGGTCGGATGGTTTTATGTGTTCTCAATGTGCTATCTGTAAGAATGATCACAATTACTCTAACTCAAGAACCATTCACGTCCACCTGTTTACATCCGGTTTCATGTCCGGCTATAACTGTTGGACCAAGCAAGGTGAAAGAGGGATTCTAATGCAAGATAATGAAGAAGAAGAGGATGATGACAGCTATCCTGACCATGGGTTCCCTGAATACGATGGTACTACAACGGGGGAAGAAGCTGAAGAAGAGGCATCAGATGAGCCCGCTGATGATCATGGTCGGGCCATTGCTGATGCAAAGAGAAACTGCGCAAGGAAAAGGAGAAGTTGAAGTTGCAGCGAATGTTAGAGGATCACAAGAAATTGTTGTACCCAAACTACGAAGATGACAAGAAAAAGATGGGTACCACACTGGAATTGCTGCAATGAAAAGCAGAGACTGGTGTATCTGACAAGGGATTTGAAAAGTTGCTGATCATGTTAAAGAAGATGCTTTCAAAGGACAACGAATTTCCTGACAGTACGTACGAAGCAAAGAATGCTGTCTGCCCTCCAGGATTAGAGGTGCAGAATATATATGCATGCCCTAATGACTACATCCTCCACAGCGATGAGTACGAGGATTTGAATGCATGCCCGGTATGCGGTGCATTGCGCTATAACACCAGCCGCGATGACCCTGGTGATGTTGAGGGCGAGCGCCCCAGGAAGAGGATTCCTGCCAAGGTGATGTGGTATGCTCCTATAATATCACGGTTGAAACGTTTCTTCCAAAATAATGAGCATGCCAAGTTGATGCGTACAAAGAAGACCGTAGAAAGACGGGAAGTTGAGAGTACCCGCTGATGGTCCGCAGTGGAGAAAAATCGAGAGAAAGTGGGAGGACTTTCCAAATGACGCAAGGAACGTATGGTTTGGTTTAAGTGTAGATGGCATTAATACTTTTGGGGAGCAGAGCAGCAACCATAGCACCTGGCCTGTGACTCTATGTATCTATAACCTTCCTCCTTGGTTGTGCATGAAGCGGAAGTTCATTACGATGCCAGTGCTCATTCAAGGCGTTAAGCAACCCGGCAACGAACAACAGGAATTTGACCTGCGAGCGTTGCTATTTGTGACCATCAATGATTCACCTGCTGTTAGTAACCTTTTAGGACAGACAAACAAGGGATATCACGCATGCACGCGCTGTTTAGATGATACCGACAATATATATTTGGATAAATGTAAGAAGAATGTGTACCTGGGATATCATTGATCTCTTCCAATCAAGCATCTCTTAAGAAACAAAGGCCAGCATTTCAAATGTGAGGTAGATCACCAGAAGAAGCCTCGCCACCGTACTGGTCGTGATATACTTGATATGTTCAAGGATTTAAAAGTAATCTTTCGAAAGGGTCCTGACGGACAATCTATTCCGAATGACACTGGCGGACACACCCATGTGGAAGAAGAAATTTATATTATGGGACCTACCCTATTGGAATGAACTAGATGTCAGCTCTGCAATCGACGCGATGCACGTGACAAAGTTTGTTGTCCCTTTGATGTTTATATTTTCCACAGCTGACCAATGTTCCAGCATGGGTGCTTCCATGAAGCGACTCACTATGCCAACGGAGTAGGACAAGTCGGGTCTTGTATTTGTGAGATAACTCAACTTTCGGACCACACTTCTATACCCTGTTGCATGAACCACGGGTGCTTCACTTTTCTTCCTTAGCGTACACTGGTATGCGTCGGTGCTATACAAATGGTTTTTAACCCCTTTCCGCGACGGCATTTGGAACCGTCGCCAAGTGAGTGTGGGCGATAGGGGGGTCCTTCCCACACAATCCAGAAATCGTCGGGGATAGGCCCTCCCGGGACACCAAATGAGCTCGTGTGCGATCGGGCGAGGCATCGAAACCCAATCATTTCCGTAGGTATGTACATCCCACACGGTGAATCACAGAAAAACATTTCCGTAGGTATGTATATCACACATAGTCAATCCAAGGAATACGTTTCCGTTCTTATGTACATCCCACACAGTCAATCCACGGAAAACGTTTCCGTTCGTATGTACATCCCACACAGTTTTATGTATACGCTCGTGTGTGAAAGATGTAACTATCACACACGCTCTGCCTTTGTTAACTGTTTGCTTTTATGAACTACATCACACACGATTTGATGTAGAAAACTGTGTGGCATTGGGCTATCCAGCACAAGCTCTTTTACTGCCAGAACCGTTTGCAAAGTTGCATGACCGTCTGTTCTCTTTTTTCATCGCACACGTTATTTTCTTTCTGACCGTGTGCACATTATTTTATTAGCTCATGTATATTTTTATTTTTGCCTGTAATTTATTATTTGAATTGGAAATTTTGAAATATGAAACGTGCAATTCAAATTCTCAGCACAATGGTTCATCAACGAATCTATAAATAAAATTGCCAGTACAATATCTTCAGTAATTACAGGATTAGGCATCAATTAACTATGACGAACCATAATATTTAAAGGTGGTAAAGGTGAAGAGACAAGTGTAAATCATTTTGACTGCCGACGGTGTTGAAGAAGCGGAATGCCCATAATGTGCCTTCGTGCATGCCATAGGCACGAACCACTTTTGTCCAACCCCTTGTGACGATCGCCCGCCCATCCTTCACCGCCTTCAGGAAGACTTCTAGAGCATTATCATGGTAGCATGAATTATATACTTTAACCTTAGTTGCCTCCACTCCGGTTATGTAGTTTGCAAGGTAATAATCAGTAAATAGCTTCGGAAACCACTAAAAAGAAAAAAAATCAGATACTGAGGTCTAATAGAGTAACTTGTTGTGGGCAGGGGAAAAAGCAACACATTACTTACCATCTTAAAGTTCACTATTGTCTTGGACAAAGTGTAAATAAAGAGCTTAATTCCAATCACCCGTTTCTTTCGCCTAACAATCTTTCTTAGTTTCCTCACTTGATGCTTGTTCATGAATATCTCATTGCCCCATACACAAAAGGGATCGAAGCGTGGATCAGTACTGCTCATATATGTATCTACAAGCAACCAGTAAATGTTAGAAGCTAAACTGAGATTATACAAATGATGTAAAATATAACTACCTATGTTCCTAAGCACAAGTATTTTTTTTGAGATTTCAATATGAACTACATACAGATGTATATAGAATTATAGATATAGTTTAGATTAGAATCTAGATTCACTTATTTTGCTCCTTATGTAGTCTATATTAGAATCTCTAAAAATACTTATATTTAGGAATAGATGGTGTACAAGACATGAGATGCAGCTAACCTCGACAGCAAACAACAGCATCGCCCATTGTAGCCCTGTGTAAGTACATGGAAAGCCAATGTTAACTACAACAGGGTTAACATCCACAAAAAATAGCAAATGTTAATAAAACGACAGCATATGTAGTGATATCTTCATTGCGAAAGAGTAGCACGGTAGCAAAGGGACGGATTAAAAAATGGATACAACTGTTAATTGCAACAGGCTTAACAACATCCTAATTCATGTTTTGAAAGTTTGTAGGCATTGAAATACAACCTTTAAAAATGGATACAACTGTTAATTGCAACAGGCTTAATTGCCATTGAAACCGGTAGTGATAAAAATGCAATTGGCAGAGTTAAACATCACAGGGCAGGTACTGCCAGAGCAGATAATGGGCTAGTTGTTTATAAAAAGGTAGGGAAAATAGCTAAAACGTGTTAGGCATGTTTACTACAACATGCTTAATACATTGACCGTACAAAACATAGCCATTAATTGCAAATGGTATTGGTAAGATTGAACTAGTGAGTACATACTTGGTAAGTCCTGAGAGGTGGTTGCTGGGGCACTTCATCTTGGCCAGAGCCCGCCCAAAGTCAGCAGTGGCGGAGGCGAGCTGTTGCTCCGGGTCGAAGCGTGGATCAGTGCCACTGATATGTGTACCTACAGGCAACTAGTAAATGGTAGAAGTTAAACTGCAATTGCACAAATGATGTGAAATACTGTAAGACATAGGATGCAGCTAACCTCGGCGGCAAACAACAACATCAGCCGTTATGACCCTGCGTAAGTACATGGACATGCATGTTAAGTACAACAGGGTTAGCATCCACCAAAAATAGCAAATGGGCAGCATCTCTAGTATATCTTCATTGCGGAGAGTAGCATGGTATGTAGCAAATGGACAGATTAAAAAATGGATACAACTGTTAGTTGCAACAGGCTTAACAGCCTCCTAAGTCATGTTTTGTAAGTTTGTAGCCATTGAAATACAACTGTTTAAAAATGGATTCAACTGTTAATTGCAACAAGCTTAATAGACATTGAAACCGATACTGATAAAAATGCAATTGGCATAGTTAAACATCACAAGGCAGGTGCTGCCAGAGCAGAGAATGACCCAGATGTCTATAAAAAGGTAGGGAAAGTAGCAAAAACATGTTAGCCATGTTTACTAGAACAAGCTTAATACATCGACCGTACAGAACATAGCCATTAATTGCAACTGGTATTGGTAAGATTGAACTGGTGAGTACATACTTGGTAAGTACTGAGAGGTAGTTGCTGGGGCACTTCATCTTGGCCAGAGCCCGCCCAAAGTCAGCGACGACGGAAGAGAGTTGTTCCTCCGGGTCGAAGCGTGGATCTATGGCACTGACATGTGTACCTACAGGCAACCAGTAAATGGTAGAAGTTAAACTCCAATTGCACAAATGATGTGAAATGCTGTAAGACATGGGATGCAGCTAACCTCGATGGCATACACAGGCATGTTAAGTACAACAGGGTTAGCATCCACTAAAAATAGCAAGTGGGCAGCATCTCCAGTGATATCCTGAGTCATGTATTGTAAGTTTGTTGCTGGTATTGGTGAAATTGAGCTGCACACGGTAATATTTGAGCATCACATAGTGTGCAGTACTGAAATAAGCAAGGCATGAACCTGCTTAATACTTCGACCGTACAAATCATAGCCATTGCAAGTGGTATTGGTAAGATTTAGCTACTCAGATCTTACCTGTTAAGTCCTGGGGGTTAGTCGCTGGGGCACTTCATCTGGGCCAGAGCCTACACCATGTCGTCGGCGGCGGCAGAGGTGAGGTGTTCCTCCGGGTCAACACGCACAGCGGCCATCGCGCCATGGACCGCCATCAGCTCCTGGTGGTGGGGATTTGGAGGCATGAGGATGTTTCGCAGGCGCCATTTAAGCAATCATGCCAGGGCCGTGATAGAGATCGGTGGGTTACCTGACTGGATTCGAGCAGAACGTAGATGTGGCTGAAGCTGTGGTTGCGGCGGCGGCGGTTTGAGATGCCGGTAGGGGGAGGCGCGAGGGGGGAGGATATTGAGGGTGGGGATGTGGTTTGGAGGAATAAATTCTGGAATCGCTCGCCTAATGAAAATTTCGCTGCGAAACTTGAAACTTGGGCGGGGGAACACACAACATAGACGAAGCGCGTAAAATACTCGTGTGCGAGAAAAAAGAAAGTTGGCAGATCCTGTCTCCAAAAAAATGTACACGTGTATTTGGTTTTTTCGGTCAATGGTACGCCTGGTTTATTAGGAAACATCGCACAGGTAACTGACTTATGGATCATTAACGCAAAAAACACAGACGGGTACGACATAGAAACCGTGTGTTTTGTGATCTTGTAATGATTAACACAAAAAAACGCACATGGACACACATGCTAATCAATGCTCAAAGCCCTCAAAGGATGCTCTTACCGACATTGTACGTTAATACTCCAAACTTAAAGTACTACTAGTAAAAAAAATTGCTCTAATACTACAAAATTAAACTACTTCTCACATGCTGCCATCGGGGCATGCTAGCCAGACGCCGGCTTTCTCCTTCCCGGCCTTGTAGGCGGTAGTCCATAGTGCTTCGATCTCCGCCAAGCTCTCCTCACCACGGCGTGCGACCTCTTTTTTCTTGCGGCGTCGGAACTCTCTTTTCTTGACTGCTTTCTGCCTTTTTCGCTCCTTCTGTGCGGCTTTGGCCGCCTCTAGATCCACCACCCATTCGGCCATGGCAGCCTCAAAGTCCGCCTATGTAACTGCCTAGCCGCCGGCGGCGATGAACTCGGCGCGGCGAGATGCCATCGATTCCTTACCATGTGTGCGGTCGCGGGCGGCGAGGAACGCAGCGCGGCGGGATGCCATCGCTTCCTTACCAGTTACTGTGCGTTGTGGTGCCATGGATGACGCCTGCAGAGAGCTCTGGGACAGAGGGGCCAGGCAGCCGTATAGTGCAGTGGTATTCAAGAGCTCAACGACAAACGACAACAGAAATTTGGCTTCCCTTACAATTTTGCTCGTTCATTATCGCACACGGTTCATCTCCGTCGCTTCCGGAAACAGTGTGCACTGATCCTATTGTGTGTTGCGTTATGATTGGCCGGAACCCCAGCCATGCGGATCGCGCGTGTGCACCATAGGATGCGCCGCGACCGAACGGCAATCCACGTCACTCACATCACACCCGTGCACCTGTAGCTGGATTGGATTTATATGCGCTAAATGCCTAAAAAACTCCAGGGCAAAGAACAAAGAAAAATTGGATTTCCCTCTCGAAAGCATGGAACTTCCTCGGTGATGGTTCGATTTATGAATGGCGTGCATGACAACATAAGCCAAACCTTCTCAAATATTTACCAGGGCATGGTGAGGTCATACCATGGCACACCATGCCAGGCGTCATGTTTTTCAAGCATTTGTTTCATATTTTCTATAGTTGAAAACCCAATAAACAAACGTTTGTGGTTGACTATTGCCACACATTTCATCGAAATATCTATCTCTTACTTGTAAAAGGCATGAAAATTTACTAAATGGCACGAGCATGGTTTTCCAGGCCGTTCTTCTGCACCTTTCATGCACCGATTGTTTGAACTTGAATTATGTGCATTAATGCCTAGGAAATGCACATAATCCCCTAAATATGGCAAATAAACTCGGAAAAGTGCCAAATTTGAAGACGGTGATTTGCAGGTTGTATGTTCATCGTGGAAAAAAAAACTCATGGACAAAAGTCAAAGGAAATTTCGACCCCCTTCAATCTTGGTGATTTCCCCCTCGAAACCATGAAACTTCCTCGGTGATGGTTCAATTTATGAAAGGCGTGCATGGCGACATTTTTACCAGGGCACGGTGAGGCCATACCATGGCACCACACCAGGCGTCATGTTTTCCAAGTATGTATTTCATTTTTGTATAGTTGTTAACCCAGTAAACGACGCATTTATGGTTGAGTATTGCCACACATTTTCTTGAAATATTTGCCCATTCCTTGTAAAACGCATGAGAATGTACTAAATAACACGAGCATGATTTTCCAGACCGTTCTTGTGCACCTTTTCATGCACTGATTGTTCGAATTCGAATTATGTTCATTAATGCCTCGAAAATGCACATAATCCCCTAAATATAGTAAACGAGGTCGAAAAAATGTCAAATTTGAACACGTTGCATTTGAGGCGGTATATTGATCGTTGGAAAAAAACTGAATGACACACTAGGACGGAAATTTGGATTCCCCTTCAATCTTGGTGACTTCCCTCTCGAAAGCATTGAACTTTCTCTGTAATGTTTTGATTTATGAAGGGCGTGCATGAAGACATAAATCAAACCTTCTCAGCTTTTAACGAGGGCACGGTGAGGCCATACCATGGCACCATGCCAGGCGTCATGTTTTTCAAGCACATATTTCATTGTTCTATTGTTGATAACCCAGTAAATGACGCGTTTGTGGTTGGCTATTTCAACGTATTCCATTAAAATCTCTGCCCATTCCTTGTAAAAGGCTTGAGAAATTACTAAATACCATGAGTATGTTTTTTTCAGACCGATCTTGTGCACCTTTTCAAGCACCAATTGTTTGTATTTGAATTATGTGTATTAATGCCTACAAAATGCACATAATCCCCTAAATATTGTAAATGAACCCGGAAAAGTGTCAAATTTTAACACGGTGACTAGCAGGGTTTATGTTCATCATAGGAAAAAAACTCATGGATGAAAGCCAAAGGAAATTGGGATTCCCATTCAATCACGATGATTTACTATCTCACAGGATTCATCTCCGTCGCCTCTGCGAACCGTGTGTGTTCACTCACACATGCAAAAGGAAAAAGAAAACCCTCGTGCACTTCGTCCCCACTCAGTCGCCGCGGACTCCTCCGTAACTCTGCACCCTAAGCTCGAAGGCTGTTGGCGGCGGGCGTAGGTCGCGCTCCAAAAGGCACGGGATTTCGCCCCTACCGCTTTCCGCCGCCTATCTGCACTGACATTCTAGACTCTGGTCGACTGGGGTTTTCTGCGGGATTGGGCCGAGGATTTTTCTCATGGAGAAGGTAATCAACTTAGCGAAATATTCACTCATCTCTTATCGCAGTCCGTCCGTCGCTGTTAATCAACCGGCGGAAATTGCCGTGGAATCATTTTGTTCTAGCTGATTCGTGGGTGTTCATTCATGTGTCCACAGTGCGAGCACAAATCGGGCAACTGTGGTCGTGGCCAGTCGGAAACGAAGTTCTATCTCACCATTCTGGATGACTTCAGGGAGCGCTCGGTATGTTCAATCTCAACCTACCACGGTCGACATGGACTAAATTTGTGAACATATACCATCTGTTGCTACATTATGTATATATTTGCATCAAATTTTGTTACATTATCTAGTTTTAGTTCTATATTTTTGTACTTGCTTTCATCTAAATATTGATCTGTTCTATCAGTTACTCCCATATTTGCATCTTACTCTGTTATTTCAATATATCTAATTTACGATCTTAATTTTCATTTCAAGCAGTACATCCCTTACTTTGCAAGAACAGGAGTAGAAGGAAATCTTAGGCTTTACTTTGTTGATGACTCCCAGGATGTCATATTGACAACGCAGCATGGATTTACAATGACGGTTAGCGTAAAACTTGATAAAGATGGCCACTCCTATTTTAATGCGGACCTTTGCAGAAAAATGTCTAAGTGTTATGAACTAAAAGCTAGCAATAAAATTCTAGTGCGTGCACCACAGCCTGGTCTAATTAACATGGATGTTTACTTCCCCAACGTCATCAGCAGATCAAAGTCTAATCGAGATTAGTGTCCTTTCAACTTTCTCCATGCTGTCATATTACTTAGCAAAATCGGGGTATTTGTTATGCCTAATTGATCACTATTTAAGCAACCATTGTGATATCGTATTCTGACTCCGTTCCTAGGCAGTAACAAATTCTATTTACTAATTTATGCGCACTATATATTCTTTTGCCATGTTCTAAATAAATAATATCTTTCCACCTTTTAAGCAGGATATGTTAGATGCATAGTGAACGATCTGTATGTTACTAAGCATACACATTTCACTTGAAGGACTTGAAGCATGTCATAAACTTTGTTGATAATCTGACAGAGATAGCACAACGTATGAACAGTAGATTTTGTATGGGATTAATTAGACCTATGGTGCACACACTGAACAAGACAAATTGTGTGCACAAAATGCTGGTAAAAGTCTTATTGTAATGTTGATACTCATAAACTATATATATCTTGAACGATATGTTACAATTGGTTTTTATTCTACATGTCAACAGAAATTGCCCCCTGTAGCAGTTCCTGGAACGATTTCCCGGCGTGGTCGAATTACACTTGTGCCTGCTAATAACGCCAAAGTGATTGCAAGGTATTGCATTTCCCGCAGAAATGGAACCATTCAAATTAACAAGTTCTCGCTTCTCGTGGCAACACATTCATATTGGAAAATTGGAGACACTGTTCTACTCATGCTCTACCAAGGCACACGAGGGCTCTTCCTTTTCATTGAGATGTCGAGTCGCCGTGATCAAGCTTCTTCCAGTGGATAGTTGTGGTTGTTGGCCCTCGGCCACTTAAAATGTGCTAGTTGTTACTATATATGTTAAGTATGTAGATATGGACCATATGATTGTTGGACCTTAGCCTCTTAAAATATGATAGTTGTTACTATGTTAAGTATGTAGATATGGACCATATGGTTGTCAAAACCGTGTTACGAAGATCCTCCTTTTGTCGAATAGTGTAACCATTATATATATGTTACTCAAATGCTGTTAGCCAAGTTCATATTACTTCTTGGAAAGTATTAGTATCGTACACAGTTCATTGAGTTTAAGCGTGTGCCCGATGTCCAGAAGGCATTTGCATATTAACTGTCCATATTGCAAATTCACACACATGTTAACATAAGGAGACGTATGTGTAACATACTAATCATCGCACACGAGTACTCGCAGACGCATCGTGTGCGATACTCCTAGCCACCGCAAGCAACTACTTTGCATTTTTCAAAGTTTTTTTACACACAGAATCGCACACGAAGTAACTGTATTGACCGTTTGTGTTGTAATTTCTCATCGCAAATAGGTCATCCGAGTCGGCTGTTTGCCAGGTATCACACACATCTTGTTTACACGTCTCATTTGTGTTCTTTTGGATGATCACAAACAGTTCATCCATGTGAACTGTATGCCGCATATCACACACATCTTGTTAAGTTGAACCATTTCTATTGTGTTCCCTAATCGAAAACAGTTCGTCCGAGTGAACCGTATGCCGTATATCGCACACACATTGGTATGGCTGACCGTTTCTGTTGTTCTACCTCATCGCACACACATTGATATGGCCGCCCGTTTCTGTTGTTCTGCCTCATTACAAACAGTTGGAATGTATTAACCGTATGCCCTGCATCGCACACGTAACTAAAATCTGAACCGTGTTTGATGGCTCCACCATCGCAAACGTTTTGCACCTTTTTGACGGTTTTTTACACCACCATTTGTGATTATTGCATCGCACACAGTTTCGGCAAAGGGTCTCTGATCGTAGTGTCGCGTTAGTAGTATCCTGCAGTAGTGGTAAGACAAGGCTTCATCGGAACATAATTTGGATTGCAATCTTTTATACCACATGTTTCAAGTACCTTCTTTGCATATGCCTCCTGGCATATTGTGACCCTATCCAGCTTTTGATGTACCTCGATCCCAAGGTAGTAACTCAAGAGCCCTAGATCAGTCATATTGAATAGCTCCTTCATTCATACCTTGAAGTTTGCAATCATCTCTTTCTCTACTCCAGTTATCAACAGATCGTCCACACAGATGCCCACTGGTAGATGATCCCGTTCTTCACCTCGCTTATACATTGCATGCTCTAGTGGGGCTTTCTCAAATCAAAGAGAAAGCAATGTACGGTCAAGCTTGATGTACCACGCCTAAGGAGCTTGTCGTAGCCCGTACAACTCCTTATGTAGCTTCAATACCTTGTGTTCTTCACCTTCTTAGATGTATCGTGGCGGTTGCTTCACATACAATTATTCTTCTAACTCCCTAGTAAAAAATGCGGAGTTCACATCCATGTGATGGAGCCTCCAAGATTCTTTAGCCGTGAGATCTATAAGTAGCCTAACCGAGTCCATCCTTACAACTGGAGTAAACACTTGGTCGAAATCCACACTTTGCTCTTGCACGTTTGCTTTAGCCACGAGCCTTGCTTTATGCTTCATCAAGTTCTCTTGACTTTGTACACCCACTTGAGCTCTATGACATTTTGGCCGTTGGGAAGATCCACGAGCTCCCATGTCTTGTTGTCTCGGATCGACCCAAACTCTTCATCCGTAGCACGGCGCCAACACTTCTCCATATTTGTGTCCTCAAAATTTTCTGGTTGCTCGATATGCAAACATTGTTGCCCTTTACTTTTCATCTTCACCTGATTTATCCAAAGCCCTTCTTCTAGAGAGAGGTCCAATATGGGTTGTTTTTGTGCTGTCGGAGAAGACATACTAGTTTCTGAACTTGTCAAAGTTCCATTTTGTGGCTTGCTATCACACGTCCACCTGACCATCTGCTAGGTCACCACACGTCCATGGTAATTTTTTGTGAACATCGGTACAGACGCAAGCACTCATACATACGCGCATACACTCACTCCTATGAACACACACACACGCACACCCTACCCCTATGAGCACCTCCGAGAGACTGAGACGGCATTGTCATCTTCAAATTTACAAAGTCACTGTAGGCGCCTCGTCGTCGACGGGAACGTCTCCTCCCACTGAAAGTTCTGGCCAGTGCATACTTATTTTTTAAAAGGACGATTACCCTTGGCCTCTGCATCTGGCCCTTACATACCTTCTAGACAATGCACTAGGCCTTCACGTTGTTGTGAGATAGCAGCAGCTGGACCGCACCCAGCTATTGTGTTTGCTCTCCTTTGTGCCATCCTGGTAGCCACAACCACGTAAGAGGACACTTCCATCCTCTCGGAACCAGGCACTCGCTCACCTGGTGCACACGCCCAAGTGCGCGTGGCTGGCGCATCTGTGCTGCCTGCTTGTGCTTTCGGCCAAGCACCACATCCTCCTGGATGCTCGGCACTCTTGCGCGAGGCCACCGCTGGACGTATCTGTTGTAGCATCCGACAGTTTTTGAATTGCCTCGCTATACTCAGACGGGACACTCGTGGGCCTCGCCGTGTCGTCTGTCGTGTACGTATCTTGCTTGGCTGATATATTGTGGTCTTCTGGCGCCACAACCTCGTCTTTTTCTAGCTTGATCACACTATCACGCATTGTGTCGTGATCTTCGGGTGTCATGTCTACGTTCGCTTCTAGTGTGACCACTCCGTCACGTCTTATATCATGGACTTCTCGCGCCACGTCAATGCCTACTTCTAGCGCGACCACAGTGTCACGCCTTGCGTCATGATCTTCTTGCGCCACGACTTCGCCTGGGTTTACTGGTGCGGAAGCACTCATCGGACCCATGTCCAGCTGACCATGGTCATCTGGATCGTCCTCGTCCACTAGCTCGCACATCAAGATCATATTCCCGTCATCTACTTCCTCAGGCATGAGCGCCCGTTGCTTCGCTGCTTCCTCGCAGTCAGCCTTGAAGTGATCGAGGAGGCCACATTTATGAAACTTCACTTTTATGATGTCATACTTCCTCCTCGGTGGTGCATGCGCATCCTCGTCATCCAAGTCGACGAATTTCTTTCTCGCCGAGCGCTGCTTCCCTTTTTCCTTCTTCTTGTTGCTGCTCGTGGATCCACCTTGCTTTTATTTCGACATGGCAATTCATTGCGCCTTTGTCAGCATCAGATGCTCACTCTCCTCCGAGTCGTTGGAGCTGAGACAAATTCTCTCGTCGCGGGCCTTGAACCTTCTGACGAGATCCTCGACCGTGAGATTCTTCAGGTCGAGACATTGCTCGATCGACGTGACGATCCGAATGTAGCACGCTGGCGCGGGGCGCAAAAATCATCGGATGATCGCAACTTCTTCTAAGGTTGAACCATAGCCGCGTATGCCGTTGACGAGGGTCTTGAGACGGGTGACAAACTGATCAACCGTCTCACTTTCATCCATCTTCAGGCACTCATAGCTTCTCATCGGGCACTGAAGGTCTACTTCCTTGACACGGTCATGACCCCGGTGTAGAATCTTGATGGTCTCCCATGCCTCCTTCGCCGACCTTCCCGACGAGGTGCTGCATCACATCTTTTGGCATGGCGTAGTAGATCGCCGTTAACGCCTGATGATCCTTCCGATACTTTGCCGACTAGTTTGAAGACAGGGTATCTTCCATAACATTTTGTTCATATGAAAGTTGATGTCGGCATGTTTGACGACGGGGTATCTTCCATAATATTTGGTTGTAGTCAAGTGTACGAACGATTGGTCTCTTGAGAACTTACTCATCATATTTTGTAACAACGATGACCTAAATGTCGACTTGGGTATTCCCTTAATGGTTGTAGCTAACTTGAGTGAAGAAAACTAGCCAATCTTCTATATATGTTGAATGAATGCATTGGCTATTATCTTGTGATGAATGGAAGAGTGCAATTGGAATCATCTATATATGTTGAATGAATGGATTGGCTGTTATCTTCTGATGAATGGAAGAGTGCAATTGTATTGCATACTGAACATGAATTGAATATTATGGTTTTAATTTCATGTTAATATATGGTGCATTTACATTTATGTTGAGATGTATAACCCTTGCACTAAGTGTGTCGGTAGAAGTGCTGCATGTCACAATATATGTTGGCATAACACACTGACAGATAAACTATCGACATAGAAATGGGCAATAATGCACTATCTGTCGGCACATGTAGTATCAATAGACAGTATGCGTAGCTATAGTATCACATAATCCGTCGGCATAGCACAGTGTCAGATGAACTGTCGGCATAGAGTTATCCGTCGTTGTAGAAATGCATGTCGGCGTAGATCTCACCAATGGTGGCATAATTTCTGTTAGCATAGATTTATCTGTCGGCAAAGAACTTTCTTGGCAGGATTATAGGCGACAGTTCCTTTCCATCGTCAGAGGTCTTTCCCGACACAAAATGTGTCGCCTTAGATGATGTATGCCGACAGATTGTCTGATGCCGCTTTGAGTGTCTGGTGTAGTGATCGCCGCTCCCTTCATGAAGGCGTTGATGTTGATGAATATCCTCATTCGTCGATCCAATCGCTTTGAGTTTTATTCTTCTCGCCTACGCATAGCTTTGGTGCTACGTGACTTTGCTATTTGCTAGCTTAATTTTTCATGTGTGTTTGCTCGTGTTAGTTATGTGTATCCTAACTATGCAGGGCCGGATGTATGCTCATTGTGTTCCCTATCCTCTAGATGCTTCATTTCGAGCCAACAAAATTCACTTTTTGTCAAGAGAAAAAAAATCACATCTATTCCCCGCAAGAAAAAAAATCGTATTCCCTAAACAAACAATCACATCGACCGTAAAACAATCTCCACGACTCAAATTGTCACATCTATCAGTTCAAAAAATCACATATATTCTTTCAGAAAAAACACATCATTAATATAAATAATCTCTGCCTCAAAAAATAAATATAAATAAAAACAATCTTCATGGCTCAAGTAGTCATATATATTCTCTCTCTAAAAAGAACAATCCGTCCGTGATCTGAACGCAGCATGGCCATTGATTTGGTGAACGCACCGCCGGGGGGGGGGGGGGGGGGGGGGATGGTTCTGCTTGGTTCTCCTAGGTCGCCACAAAAACAGTGCGTGAGCGCGAGGGTTATGGCACCGCTCACAGCCCAACCAATAGGCCCGAGTACTGGTTAGGGGAGGCTCCTAATTAACAAGTGGTTTACCAAATCACTAAATAGGCGATAGGGGATGGCACGCAGCTTGCCGCACTAGTAACAGGGAGCTCCTATACAGCGCTGCAGGCGCCCGTTAACGACCCGGCGCCTGCAGCGCTGCTAGCATGGGCCGGCCCACTAGCGTGCTGCCCCAGTTTTTTTTTTGTTATGAAAATAAAAATATGAAATAAAAAAAAATTACAGATTTAAAGAAAAAAGGTTCATCCTTTTAAAAAAAAGTTCATATCTTTAAAAAAGGTTCACCAATTTGAAAGTAAGTTCATTCAAATTGAAAAAAAGTTCATCCAATTTAGAAAAAGTTTATTAAATTTGAAAAAAGTTCATAGAAATTCAAAAAAAATTCATTGAACTTAAAAAAATGTTCATAAATAAAAAAGTTCATCCATTTTCAAAAAGATGTTCATCAAATTTCAAAAAAGTCCATCCACATTCAAGAAAGTTCATCAATCTGAAAAATAACTGTTGAAATTTTTAAAAAGTTCATAGATATTAAAAAAAGTTCACAGAATTTTCAAAAAAGAAAATGTCAACCGGCGCCTAGATGGGCCGGCCCATTTACGGACGCCACAGGCGCCGGTTAACGAAAATGTACGTCTACTGGCGCCTGTGGCGCCAAATAGGAAATGCCCTAATAACAGTATTCGGCCATGGTAGCGATGGGCTTACAGGGTGTTGCTTGTTGGGCTACGTGGGACTCTGATTGGGTTGGTGGATTTGGGAATGGTCGGACTAGCTAACCGGCTAGAATGTTCTAAAAAAAAGCTAACAGGCTAGAAAAAATATAATCAGCCTCAGCCTGTTCTATGGATTGTTTAGTTCATTAGTACTTTCTTCGTCCGGAATTACTCGTCGCAGAAATGTATGTATCAAGACGTATTTTAGTTCTACATACATCCATCTTTATTCATTTCTACGACAAGTAATCTGGGACAGAGGGAGTAGTATACAAGTATTTTGCCTACTTATTTATGTTCTCTATTGAATGAACAGTGCTATTAGTGCCGAGGAAGCATATAGATATATACATTGCGTATCATCACACACACACACGGAAAATAGATACTACCACCTAGTGGTAGTTACCACCACCCTTACTGCCGTCGGATGCCATCCATGTGTGGAAGCTGATTAACGGGTCACGGTTTTGAAAGTAGCTAGATTTTCTCAACCCGATTAAATATCCAGCCGCACCCTCTCGATTTATATGGCTAGGTTTATCATATATAACTACCTCGAGTCAAAGCAAATCAGGCCAGCCTTTAAAATATATCCGCCGGCTATATTTAGCATATGTACGTGCGACCTATGGATGCCAAGACCGGTGCTCATGCTTCAGATCAGGACTACACAATCAGAGAAAAAATGAGGCCCATCTGCAACTGATTTTTTGTCTTTCGTGATCCATATGCTTGGAAAATGTGAATAATTCATCTTTTATCTGTTAATTCCAGGTTGGGGACAAGATATATACACATGCACGGCCTTCATACGAGTTTTATCCCTGAAGTGAGACAGACGGCATCACGCGTACATACACCGGCCCTATCATCGACGACAACTGGCGTTGATATCCGTGGCCGGGCGCATTCTTGCTTTCCGGGACATCACTCGTCCGCTGTTGTTGCCGGGCTACCAAATGCTAATACTAATTCTTTTATATTTTGTTGGATACTTTTCAACAGTTCAAAGTACGCCGCCATCCGATCTGTGGCCGTGGCGACGCCGACGACATCCACCAACTATGTTGGCTCCGCACTTGCACCACGTAATGTTCAGTACTGCTCCGGCACTTCTGACATACCTGATGATGGCGAGAAGTGGAGTCACATGCTAGAGGGACGTGATTGCTCCAGCATGGCGGCGGCGGCTGCACCGACGTACGTCCGATCACAGATTAAGAGTTGCTAAACAAAGTTCAGGCATGATAAGATGGGCACATGACCGGAGGGAAACAAGAGAATAAATTGTACATGATCATTCGATGTCACGTAGAGGTCGATGGAATCATGGATGAACTACTTACATTATCTGTGTAGTACATCAATGTGTATATGTTGGCTCCGTATCGTTAATTTGTTGTAGCAAGAGATAATACTACATACTATATTTCTTGTAGCAAGAGATAATACTACATACTTTTTTTCGCGAGATAATACTACATACTACCTTTTAATTATTATACTCCATACTACTTTTCTTACATATTGTAACACCCTCAGTGTCATGCTACGGTAACCCACTGTGACTAAGCTAATCATTCTTTCAAACAGTGCTTAATCACCTTTGATTCAAATCTCATTTGAAATTCCACTTTGGAATCAAATTCAATTTGCAAGTGCAAAATGAAGTTGATCAAAACTTGTTGGAAAAATGTTCACCTTTTAGCAAATAATCCAAAACTATTTACTGTTAAGGAACACAACATCATCATCATTTCTAAATGGGCCTAATGCATTTTAACAGAGCAAAAACAGCCTTTAAAATGCCCTTTTCATTATTGAATAAATTCAAATGAAGTCCAAAAATGCCCAAACTTTCTGTGGCAGTGCTGGATAATGCAAAGTAATTATGTGACCAAGTTTAACATTTTTGCAAAATCATATGGAAGCTCAATATATTACTAAACCCCCTTTTATAAAAAAAAGGAAAATAGAAAAGGCCACTGTGCACAGGCCTAAGTGCACAGTGCCTAGAGCTCAGCCCACCACGGCCTCCTCCTTCTCCCCCGTTCTCTGTTCAAGCGACCGAGGCGCGCCCGCCGTCGCCGCCGAACCCACCTCGCCGACCACGCCGCTACAGGCCGTCGGGGTGGATAAGATCTCCACCGTGGCCTCCCCTCTCGTCATCTTCATCCATTCGCCCCCGCGTGCCTCTCCCTCTCTCGTTCCCCACCTCACCCGAAACGCTCGCCGCCATCGGCGCTCGATTCCGTAGCCACAATGCCTCCCGCACCTCGATCTGGAGCTCACCGTCTTCCTCGTCATCGTCTACGTCGCCTACGCCATCGGGACCGAGCCGAGCGCCTCTACTCCGACGGGAACGAGCTCATCTTCAACCTTCGGATCGCCGGCGTTCGTCGCCGATTCCGGCTACCTCGCGCCCTCCCCGAGCTCACTGCCACTCCCTACGGCTCCCTTGTGAGCTCCCGCTTCTCCTCCCCCTCTCCGTTAGCTCGCCCACATTTCGTAGCTTGTCGCCGGCGCCGGCGTAGCCACGGTGACCTTTGGGTCACGTGTGTGCCACCATCGCGCTCACCGCACCGCGTAGGCCTCGTCTAGCCGCTTGGTTTGCCCGCAAACACACCCAGCCTCGATCACGATGACGACCGAAGTCCGGCGTCTGCCTCGCCGCTCGCCGTCGATGTTCCCGACCGCCGCAGCCTCTGCCACCACCCCAGATCGCCTCGCCGTCGTCTTCTCGTTCGAACGAGTCCAGCTGCGTCCGATTTGAGCCACCGTAGCGCAAATCCGGCGGCCTCCCGTGCGCGCCGCCGTGCGCGTTGCTCCGGCCGCCGTGCTGACCTGGCGCCAACGTGGCCCTATGGGGGCCACCCCAGTGAGGCTGCCAGGGGGCCCCGGCGCCCCAGTTGACCACGTTGACTCTGGTCAACGCAGTTACTGTGCACTGACATGTGGGCCCCGTCTGTTAATTCGGCTAACTAAACGTTTTTATAAATAAAATTAACTTGTTAGACTAATTAGTCACTGACATGTGGGGCCCAACTGCTAATTAACCCCCCTGTTCAGTTAAAATAACCCACTGCTAGCCCTCTGTCTATGACATGGGGGACCCACTGGCCAGTTTGACCAGTCAGCGGGTCTGTTTGACCTGCTGATGTCATGTTGACACTCTGCTGGCGTCATAATTCTTTTTTCTGTTAACATTAATAATTCCAGAAAATACTTTAATCTTTAAAAATTCATAGAAAATAATCCGTAACTCGGATGGAAATGCTTTCTACATGAAAGTTGCTCAGAAAAATCCAACGAATCCGAATATGCGGTCCGTTCATCTGTCACATGCCCCTAGCATGCTGAACTTGGAACTTCCCCCTCTTTTCCTTTGTCCGGAATCCACC
The DNA here is from genome assembly GCF_002575655.3 of Aegilops tauschii subsp. strangulata. NCBI lineage: Eukaryota > Viridiplantae > Streptophyta > Magnoliopsida > Poales > Poaceae > Aegilops > Aegilops tauschii. The sequence continues at coordinate 2,700,255 of NC_053036.3, read as the reverse complement.
TAACGTCGGGAATTCATCCTCGGATGTTTATCCCCTTCGTCTGCAACGAGTAGTACTTCGTTAGGTCGACCCTAGTTCTGCTTATCGTCATGTCATGCTTAGCGTTGCATCTGTTTGCTTATATTTACTGTTTCTTCCCCCTATTCTCTCCGATAGACCCCGAGGCCAATGATGCCCTGGTGATCGACTACGTCGACGACGACCCCCTCCTTGCCAGAGCAATCAGGCAAGCCCCCCCTTTGATCATCCCGATATCGCCCATTCCATTCTCTCATGCTTGCATTAGATTTTGCTACTGTTATTGTTTGCTCCTATTCTGATGCATAGCCTGCTTCTGTAACCTGCTCATTGTTACCTACCTGCTTATCCTAAACTGCTTAGTATAGGTTGGTTAGTGATCCATCAGTGACCCCCACCTTGTCCTTGTTGCCCCTGCTCCATCATTGTAGACCCAATCAACGGGATCGAAGACCAGGCCCCGACACCGCACATCACTTTCCCCTTAGTTGCTCGACACTACTGGGTTACTATCGAGTGCCGAGGGTGAGACCTCTACAACACTTCTGATGTTAACCCTGTAGTGTAGCTATTCGGTCGTGGTCATCGAGGGTGATTCCGCCTTAACCACTTCCGATACGACTCTGTCGTGCAACCCCTCAAGTGTGAACCTCGAGGGTGGTCCCTCTTACGTTCACCTTGATGATTACATCGAGTGGAATTCACCGGGGGTGATTCCTTGGGTTTTTCCCTTGATGTTTGGACACACGGTTACTATGGTTACTATGACTTTACACTGAACCATGTTACTAAAGACGGGTCGACCCTGAGGGGTACCCGCGCGAGCATAATTGCGAGTGATGTGGAGTCGGGTTGACCTGGAAAGTGTCCGCGAGATAATTACGAGGCGTGGCCGGGCATTCCTAGCCCTTGCCGCAAGTCCTTGAGACGGGGCGACGGGGTCACATCTTTCGTGAGTCTCTGCTTGTTACCGTGCGTTCCTAATCCACAACGATTTGGATATTTGATCCGAGGGGCCTCTGGCCTGATAGCACTAACCATCACGTGGGCATAGTATGGGCGTTCTGCGTCGTATGCATCAGCCGAAGCTTAATAGACGTCATGCGACTGAGCGGCGCGCGCCAGGTTGGACTGGTAAGCTCCCGCCTTTTTTAAGGAGGTAGCTAGGTCTGCTCACCGGCCGCCCACGCAACGTGCAGGAGTTCCCGGGGCGATGGCCCATGAACCCTGGGGGCATAGGTTTAGTCCGGCGTGCTTGACCTCTCTATTAAGCCTAGGTCGGGTTGCGGCGTATTGTTTGGCCGAGGCCGGGCATGACCCAGGAAAGTGTGTCCGGCCGGAGTTAATCGAGCGTGGTGGGTAAGTTGGTGCACCCCTGCAGGGAAGAAAACATCTATCGATAGCCTGTCCTACGGTAACGGACACTTGGAGTTGTATCCCGATCGATACAACTAGAACTGGATACTTGAGATGAGACATGGATTGTGATGATAACTGGATAGTATGGCTCTGGGATTGCTTTCTCGCAGGGAGTCGAGAAAGGATCTCTGGCCGAGGTTGATAACACTACCACTACTTTGCTTTATGCTACTCTACTCCCTCCTGTTGCTGCAAGATGGTGGTTTCCAGAAGATGCTAGTCTTCGATAGGGCTAGCTTTTCCCCCTCTTATTTTGGCACTTCTGCAGCCCAGTCCACATATACAGCCTTCCTTTAATAATGTTGCATATGTAGTGTAGATCCTTGCTTGCGAGTACTTTGGATGAGTACTCATGGTTGCTTTGCTCCCCCTTTTCCCCCTCCTTCTTTTCGGTTGATGCAACCAGATGTCGGAGCCCAGGAGCCAGATGCCACCGTCGATGCCTACTACTACGTGGAAACCGCCGACGACCAGGAGTAGTTAGGAGGCAAACTTGTCTAACTTATGTCTGTACTCAGATATTGTTGCTTCCGCTGACTCTTGTGTTTTTGAGCTTATGTATTCGAGCCCTCGAGGCCCCTGGCTTGTAACATAATGCTTGTATTATTTTAATTTGTGTCTAGAGTTGTGTTGTGATATCTTCCCGTGAGTCCTTGATCTTGATCGTACACATTTACGTATATGATTAGTGTACGATTGAACCAAGGGCGTCACAAGTTGGTATCAGAGCCAGATTTCTGTAGGTAGCCCCCCTTCCAACTCCTTGGCCGAAGTTGAGTTTAGTCAATGAAAAACTTTTACTAACTTGGTTGTGTGGCTTACGGGCCCACGTCGCCATTGGGTGGTATTAGGATCTTTTATTCCTCGTCTATACTCTGGGACTCTGATCTTTCGTCTATTCCGGTTAAACATTTTACTAAGTCTGACATTAGGATCTCGTACCCACTTTCTCCCGGAGAGCCCCTTCAGTCCAGATGATCGCTTGCTGCTTCAGAAGATTTCGAAGATACTCTCCGATGTTTCCCAAAACCCTTGTGCCCTTCGCTGTTGCAATTCCATATCACCGATAAACCCCTCTGGATAACTACATACACCTGTCGTTCATATTGTCATCCCAAGTTGATCTTGTTATTACAAGATGCCTTGTAATACTTTCAGGTATTTCGAGAATCCACTGTGCCTGCTATGTAGCAGCTCCTTTTCCGCATGAATACATGTACGAATAATTCCTCACAAATATCGAGGATTCGTTCATCCCCAATTGTTTAGGTATTTCACAAAAATCTTCGAAATACCATTCGATCTTCCGAAAATCCTCAGCAGCCTATTGTTGTTGAAATTCTTGTTTGCTTGCATTATGGTTAATTCCATATTTCTAGTAATCTTCGTTGACATCCTCTGTCACTATCGTTCCGAGTCCCTTGATCCAATATGTCGCGAATGCTCGTAATCCTTAATCAGATCCTAGCATTCATCCTTCCGGCTCAGACGTCACTCCAAACATGAGCTTGTTCTTGTCAATCAAACCTTGATTGATTGTCGATCTGTATCGATTCAACTCAATTATCTTTTGATCAGAGCCTCTGCTTCAGATCTTCTGATTTGAAAATCGTAAATTTCTTTGTATTCAAGCTTTGAAGTTATCTAGTTATATCTATAACCCGATGCCTTTGCATTCTTTCTTGTTCTGGGTCAGTGTCGATACTCACATCAGATCTTTTATGGACCGCCATATCCTTGGTTGGATTATTATCCGACAATGTCCTCCATATTCAAAACTTTGTGCGCTTTTCCCCTGACACATAATGCCTATGGTAAACATTATCCTCTCTTTTTGTGAACCATGCTCTACTTTCGAGCTGGTGTTAAGTAGTATTGAAGTTCGTGGTATATGTTCCTAAGATGCCCCGATGGGTTGAACCTATGCCTTTTCTAATCTGTGTGAACCCAGAAACTTCTACAGGTCATACTCTACTGGTGTTATGCCAGATAAAATTTCAACACTACAACTTCGTCGAAAGTGAGAAGTGAATGAAAGGTTTTGCATTGGAGAAGTGGGAGTCGACCTTGAACCTTTGTGTTCATGCCCATGGACCTGATGTGGAACTTATCATGGAAGTTTCTTGTGATAATAATAATCCCCTTATTATAAGTTCATCTGGTATCTATGTTTGGTCCTTTGCAACCGTGGTTCTGACCATGATTGTTCCCCTTTAATTCCATATCTCGGGCAAGTTAAAGCACTTGTCTGCTGCAGATCAATGCATCTCCGCAACCTCTAATTTGATCTTCCTTCGAGTATTACCCTCTGGTATCTCGAGGATATCATGTCATTGCACTACATCTTATGAACTTTTGATGAAGTACTACCTTACCCTGTCTTTGTCACTTCATGGGATCTGGGTTGTTTGTCAACCGAGAACACCGTAAGTGAATCGATTCCACACTCCGACTCAAGAACTCTAAGTAATTTTCATTGCTTACGAGTTTAATAATCCTTGAAGTCATTCCTAGCCTGATCGGCTATATCATTTCGTGCCAAATTTTAACTGTGCTACCTGGTTCTTCTTCCCGGAGCACAATTTTCGACGATGAGCTAAGCTTACGTCGATCTTCCTCATTTTATCATTTCACCTCGAACAACAAGCTTGAATTTGAGCTTGTGTCGTATCCGTGGTTCCAATAGCCTTTCGCTTCATCCTTCCTATTGCTTGATGGCATCGCTCCTCGATGGCATCTTCATAGAGCCTCTCGACAAATGTGTCGTGATCAGCATCAACATTTTGACTTCTGTTGAGATGACAATTGAATTCATGGCTAGAAATACCACCCTGCCCCTCGATGATTTGAGATATCATCAATGACATCTTGATTTTTCTGCCAACATAGACCTGGTTGTGCTTGGCTATTCCTTATGTTCTGAGATAATCTTGGAATTGTTTCTCGGTATCTCTTGAGATCTTTGAACCCAATCTTTACTTGACACCATATCGTTGCTGCATCGAGCCATGACTGTGGTCTTCCGAATATCAACAAGGACATCGGAAGCATAATACAAAATGTTTCTCGTTTAATTACCCTCACACCGTTGTATGGGTAAACCTCATAAATTCCTTGCCCCTTTGTCTAAATGGTTTAATACTTGGAGCCCTATCATGCTCTGCCTTTCCTTGGGAAAGTTATACTCTAATACTTGGGTATAAACACCTTTCCTTTCCATAGGTGTGATTATCGTAATAATCACATTTTCCCTTTCCATTGTTTGTTTCACCTTTCTTGTAATCTAACTTGTCTGAGCAGAGATAAATCCCTGCTTAAGTAAGCACCTCGGTGTACAACTCTGTCAGTAAGACCCTGTTACTATTGTTGATGACATCACGGTAGCCGCCGATGGACGAGAACTTTGCCTATTGGTCCGCCTCGCCTTGCGAGCAGAAAAATGGTTCTCTTCGTCCCTCGCCCTTGGTACCAACGTTGTTGCCAACATAATTGACAGGTTATCCTCTGACCTACCTGGATATCATGACTGTGCAATATGTTAGCGCCTTCCTGCTTTTAACCCACATGGTGCTGACGAAACTCTCCCTCAACACTCGGCTGGATCGGAGTTCGAGGGACGTCATCGAGCTGAACGTGTGTAGAACTCAGAGGTGCCGTGCGTTCGGTACTTGATCGGTCGGATCGTGAAGACGTACGACTACATCAACCGCGTTGTGATAACGCTTCCGCTTTCGGTCTACGAGGGTACGTGGACAACACTCTCCCCTCTCGTTGCTATGCATCACCATGATTTTGCGTGTGCGTAGGAATTTTTTTGAAATTACTACGTTCCCCAACATTCTCTCGGTGCCAATATTTAGCCACCTCATTAACTTCCAACAAGAAGACGGCATCATGACTCGGAAGAAGGCCACCTCCATGATCGTGTCCATGGCAACCGCGGCATCCATGGGCGGCATGTCCCAGGACAGGAGACCAGGGTCCACGCCAAAGAGAGGTATAGTAGCCATGTCAAACATAAACCTGGACATTAGTTCTTGCACGTTGAATGGGGTGCCAGTGCTGGCCATGTGCGTAAACAACGGGAGGAGGCTGTTCTCCACCTTGTCGCGGCAGCCAGCCTCCATCCTAGCAACCAACCACGGGCTGCTGAGTACGCTCTTGATTTTCGTGCGCTGCCGACGAGCTGGCTCACCGTCGATGGTAAAGATGCTGCCGCTCATGATGTCGAAGATTGCAGCAAACTCTGCGCCCTTGGGGAAGTTGGTGTAGTTCGTCGTGAAGATGTGCCGGACGTTGGCAGGATCGCATGTGACGAACAACCGCATCCCGGTCCCGGGTGGGCCGTGCGCTCTGAAACTGTGGCCTGATCGAGCGAGGACTAGGGTGAAATAATCATGCAAGTTATGGAGGTTGGCCACCAAGGAAGGGAGCATGTGCAGTATTGGCCAGTTTGTTGGGAGCACTGCTGGGTTATTTGATCTACAACTAGCCCTCGAGTACAAGTAGTACAGGGGGAGAACAAGCAGCACTAGTAGTGTGTAGATGGGCAGCTCTTGCGAGAACAGAATTGGCATTGTTATCGGTAGTGTGGGATATGCTTAGACGTATCCTTCAATACAGATGCTTGGCTATGCATGGCTTCATATATAGAGAGAAGTTCCCTCCAAGTCTGATGGTACTGTACTAAACTAGCAGCGAGCAATGCCCACGTGTAAGTTTTTCCTCCATTGGTGCTACTAGTTAGTATCCTCCATTGGTGCTACTATTGTCCTTTTGCTTGACCAAATAATTATTATACAGATTTCAGTCATTATTAAAGACAGAAAATCAGGGAGACAAATCACACACGGAGACTTCTCGTCATTGTTTTCTTTTTCACAGATTTTTGGAACTGCCGGATTCACATAGTATCAAAGCATCATGAACATGTCACTTGGTTAGCATAGAATGATGAACTACTGCCGGATTTTTGCCATAATTTATTTTCCTGATTTTTGACACAGCCAGACCAACATAGTCTTCATCATTGTTTTCTTTTTTGCAGATTTTTGGCATTTCCGGCTTCACACAGTATCAAAACATCATGATCGTATCAGGTGGTTAGCATAAAATGAGGAGTACCACTAGTTCCTGATACTTTTGCCTTGATGTTCATATTACTCCCACCAAGCTGTCCCATACGCGTTGGTTGCGATCATTGTTAGTGCCCATTTGATAAGGAGAAGGGCAGGTGGACAGGGATTTTTGGCTGGCAGGTGCCCAGGTCCAGGGAGAAAAGGAAATGAGCTTGGCTGTACCACCACAATTCTTGTACATGTTGTTATACCTGCAAATTGCAGGCCCACTCAGTTATGGTAACGGGGATGAAAAAAGACAGGCTGCCATGATGCACAATCCTCGTCAATACATCGCCTACCTTCGTGGACGAGCTGGTGCTGATCGCTGCCATGAAGAAGCTGGAAGACATGGTGGTGTTCGCCGTCAGCGAGCTCAGCAGCCTGGTGTACCTGCACGCAGCGCGGTGCAAGTGGCTGAGGCTTTACCCGTCCGTGCCCTTCTAGCACAAGGCGGCAATAGCCGGCGACACGCTCCCAAGGGGTCACGAGTTGAAGGCCGGCGACAAGATACTCCTCTACTGCTACTCCATGGGGAGGATGGAGGGCGTGTGGGGCAAGGACTGCATGGAGTTCAGGCCGGAGAGGTGGGTAACCGACGATGGGAAGCTGAGGTACGAGCCGTCCTACAAATTCATCGCCTTCAACGCCGGTCCTAGGACCTGCCTCGGCAAGGAGGTGGCCTTCACGCAGATGAAGGCCATCGCCGCAGCCGTGCTATGGAACTTCGCCGTTGAGGCCGTACCGGGGCACAGCGTGGAGCCGAAGTTGTCCGTTATACTCCACATGAAGAACGGGTTCGCTGTGACTGTCAAGAGGAGGAATGTCGCGTGTGTGCATGCTATCTAGAAAATACTGCTTGTGTGTGCACATGCGTGGATGGTGTTGTTGCTTGTCCATTAGCTTTGCTTTTTCATTTTTCTTTTAATTTTTTGGCTGTGTGCATCTTTGATGTCTTGATATGGTCTTGATACTATATCATTGTAAATGGGTGTAACTGAGTCATATTAATTGGTTTTACTTTGTCTATGTCATTTTGTTTAAAGCGTTACTCTGTTTAACTAGATTTTGTCTGAATATGTTCCGATAAATTTTTTCACATCTTAAAGTTATCAACCCACAATAACTGAAGTTCTCATTGTGTTGTTAAAAAAATTACGAATACAGCTACCTTGTCGAGCTCACCAAAAGAAGAAAAAGACCGTCGGCCCCCATCAAGGACGTACGCTCCCTGATTGGTCGCAAGATGTAGACATCTAACCATTCAAATGTGATTTAATGTTTAACAACCTCCAGTGTTGTCACTATGACCTAAGCATGCTAATTAGTAGCAACGATCCATGGATGCCCGCTTCAGGTGCGTGCATTTTTGACAAAGGGTGGATTTTGTTAACTTAGCACATCTACAGCCGGGCGCCCCAAACCAGCCTCATACGTCTGGACAGGTCGTCCGGTCACGAAGCGAAGCAGCCGCCGCACGCCGGAGCAGTCACTATCATGAGCATCACTGATGGCAAAGCACACAGTCATCGACTACCACCTCGCCAGAGAGAGTCTTGCTCATCCCATCGGCCTAGGGGCCAACATGGCTAGGAAGAGGAGCAGAAAACACAGATCATCATCACCGATGTGCAGCCATGCAGCCGCCACTGGAGTCTGCACCGCATCCAACCGTGGCAGGCACGGTCGAGCCAAACCTTTCTGGCCATGGCCCCCGATTTGGTTCCCGCGCCATGAAGAGGAAGGTACTCCCCGAATCCTGTAGAAGGGATCCAACACATAAAACTGAGGATGTGGCCGAGACGATCAATCCCTGCTCGTATGAGGATCGGGATGAACTGTAGGATCGCAGCCTAGAACGCCCCTGGCCGGCTGCAAGCATGCAACATAGCCTTGCAAGCCTTCCATCGTCCATGCACTGCCGCATTCATGAAGCATTGACCACGCATGGAGCGCCTCACCTGCAGCCCACGAGAGCTCCAGATCTGACCCAGCTGTGCACGTGCACCGCCCCAACCGCCGCCCACGGCACCCGGGCTTTGCCCGGCGACGTCTCCCGACGGCGGTGAGGGGAGATGAGGAGGCTGGAGATTCCCTGGGTCGCCGGACTTGGGAGCCCTGGTGCGACCCTGTGGAGCTTCACGTACGTGCATGGACCCGATGAATTTGCATTTAGTTATATCATGTGCTGATGTAAAAGCATCTCTAACTGATTCCCTAAAAGCGTTAGAGGTAAAAAATCGGGTTTCCTTCTCGAAACAATACTTAACCGAACCCCTATCCCTGTTAGACGAAGATAATTTATCCATCATGGCCGCCCCGACTCCTAAATTTAGTCAGGCAGCCCACCCGCCGAGTGAAAGATTTTGCCACCCCCCAACCCGCGCCCATGTCATCCCCACACCGCGCGGCTTTGTCACTGGCGTTGCTTCAGTCGACAACCCTGTCGACACCCCGCCGCCTCCTCCGCTCTCACCGCCCTCCTGCCTCACTCCGAGATGGTCGCTGGAATCGAGCTCCGTCGCCGCTGCCGCCGCAACATGCCGGATCTTCTCCCTATGAGCCTCTCCGTCTACTGTAGGCCATCTCAAAGCCCTGACGAGCACTAACAGCTTCTCAATAGCTCCTTCAATATGGTATTAGAGCCAAAAGTTTTTAAGTTCAATATCCTGCAAACACAATATAAAAAACAGATTATGCGGCCTACATTGATTCCAGCCTATAGATGAGGGGGAGTGTTGAAAAATATTGTTCAACTCCCTTCAACAGTTCGGATTTTTGGTGCAAGTAGTTAAATCACAAATTCAATGTAGGTGGAATATTCTTTTAATGGAAGGTGAAGTTTCCATCGATAGTGAGGCCCTGTTAGGAGTGAGTCTAGACCCGGCAGGCGTCCTGGTTGAGGAGTGCGCCAGACTGGTAGGTGCCCCATACCAGGCAGGCGTCCTGGTTGGGACCTCAGGTCTTAGATGTTTAGGTTTGGCTGCGATGTCTGTTTGGTATTAGGCCCAGGCTATCTGCGCCCCTTCATCAATTGGATAGGTGTAACGACAGTTCTTGCTTAGACGGTGGCTTTAGTCTTGCTGTTGTATGACTTTGTAAGGTCTTGTGAGAATAATTAATAAAGTGGCCGTATGCATCGCCCAGATGCAGAGGCCGGGGGTCATCCTCCTTTTCTAAAAAAAGGAATGAGTCTACAGATGAGGAAAAGTGTTGAAATATATTGTTTCGGGCAGATAATTTAGCTACCCTATCAACCTTATCCAAAAGAAGAAAGATACCGCAAGATGTATACATTCAACCAATATTTCAGGTACTCCATGTTGGTCCACAAAACAACCGATCAACCGCAATTTAATGTCTAACAATCTCTGCTATTGTCAGTACGAGTTAATAATGCTAATTAGAATAGAAAAGATCTATGCAGGCCCATTTCATGTATGTGTATGGACTTGATAACTTCAAACCTTGGACAGTTGGTTGCACTGGCCGGTTATCCTCTTCTCTAGTGTTAGGGCGACCTTTTAGTTACACCGCCGGTGAGTGGGTGTGTGTGTTCTACACCGCCGGCGAGTCTATTAGCAATTTCAGCCATATATCAAAATATTTCAATATCTTTGAAAATGTATACTATTAGTACTGAAACAATGTTTCCTTCATCCTCTTCCCTACCAATATAGTCACTGTCACACAAACAGCTATAGTGGCCTGATCACACGAGCATGACGCCCGTACAGCCCTGTCTGAACACTGAAGTTGTACTCACGCGTCGATGGCGGATGGCGTGGTCATAGGCACTAGAGGGGTGGTCCGACGCGGCGTCGTCCATGCCCATGTCGCCGTGCTCCCAGTCGTGCCGGCCTGGAGCAATCGCCGCTCCTCCGCGAGCTGATTTGGAGTGGCGAGTTGCTGAACCATGCGCCCGATTGGGGCAGCAACTTGCTGATGGGGAATCGTAGTAATTTCAAAAAATTCCTACGCACACGTAAGATCATGGTGATGCATAGAAACGAGAGGGGAGAGTGTTGTCTACGTACCCTCATAGACCGTAAGAGAAAGCGTTATGACAACGCGGTTGATGTAGTCGTATGTCTTCACGATCGACCGATCCTAGTACCGAAAGTACGACACCTCCGCGATCTGCACACGTTCGGCTCGGTGACGTCCCACGAACTCACGATCCAGCAGAGTGTCGAGGGAGAGCTTCGTCAGCACGACGGCGTGATGACGGTGATGATGAAGCTACCGGCGCAGGGCTTCGCCTAAGGACTGCAACGATATGACCGAGGTGGATTATGGTGGTGGGGGGCACCGCACACGGCTAAGAGATCAATGATCAACTTGTGTGTCCTAGGGTGCCCCCTGCCCCCGTATATATAGGAGCAAGGGGGAGGCCGGCCGGCCCTTGTGGCGCGCCAGGAGAGGAGTCCTCCTCCTAGTAGGAGTAGGACTCCCCTTTCCTACTCCTACTAGGAGGGGGAATGCCGCCCCCCTTCCCTAGTCCAATTCGGACCAGAGAGGGAGGGGGCGCGTGGCCTGTCCACTAGTAGAAAACAAAGCTTTATCACCGGTTCGTAAGGGCCTTTAGTGTCGGTTCTGCAACCGGCACTAAAGAGTGGGGACTAAAGGCCCCCCCTTTAGTACCGGTTCGGCACGAACCGCCACTAAAGGCCCACCACGTGGCGTGAGCTCGCGCTGTGGTATGGGGGACCAACCGGTACTAAAGGTTTTTTTTTGAAATATTTTTCTAAAAATTTTGGAAAAAAATTTGAATTTTTTTTCGATTTTCAATCTTCTGAATTATTTGATGATATAGTCTCTAATCACGGGGGGGGGGGGGGGGGTAGAGTTTGAAAATTGCCCAACCGGTACTAAAGGTTAGCCCTTTAGTACCGGTTTGTGCCACGAACCGGTACTAAAGGTGATCGTGGGGCCCCGGCCTGACGCCAGCCTGCCACCACCCCTTTAGTACCGGTTCGTGGCACGAACCGGTACTAAAGGTTCAACACGAACCGGTACTAAAGGTTCAACACGAAGCGGCATTAATGCATAGCCGTTCGAACCGGCACTAATGGTACCATTAGTACCGGGCCAAAATCAAACCGAGACTAATGTGTCTCACATTAGGTCCTTTTTCTACTAGTGGCCCTAGCTGGCCCTCTCTCTCTCTCTCTCTACTAAGGCCCATGTGGCCCATTAGTTCTCCCGGGGGGTTCTGGTAACCCCTCCGGCACTCTGGTTTTACACGAAACCACCCGGAACACTTGCGGTGTCCGAATATAGTCATCCAATATATCAATCTTTATGTCTCGACCATTTCGAGACTCCTCGTCATGTCCGTGATCACATCCAGGACTCCGAACTATCTTCGGTACATCAAAACACATAAACTCATAATACCGATCTTCACCGAACGTTAAGCATGCGGACCCTACGGGTTCGAGAACTATGTAGACATGACTGAGACACGTCTCTGGTCAATAACCAATAGCGAACCTGGATGTTCATATTGGCTCCCACATATTCTATGAAGATCTTTATCGGTCGAACCGCATAACAACATACGTTGTTCCCTTTGTCATCGGTATGTTACTTGCCCGATATTCGATCGTCGGTATCTCAATACCTAGTTCAATCTCGTTACCGACATCTCTCTTTACTCGTTCCGTAATGCATCATCCCACAACTAACTCATTAGTCACATTTCTTGCAAGGCTTATAGTGATGTGAATTACCGAGAGGGCCCAGAGATACCTCTCCGACAATCGGAGTGACAAATCCTAATCTCGATCTATGCCAACTCAACAAGTACCATCGGAGACACCTGTAGAGCACTGTTATAATCACCCAGTTACGTTGTGACGTTTGGTAGCACACAAAGTGTTCCTCCAGTATTCGGGAGTTGCATAATCTCATAGTCATAGGAACATGTATAAGTCATGAAGAAAGCAATAGCAATATACTAAACGATCAAGTGCTAAGCTAACGGAATGGGTCAAGTCAATCACATCATTCTCTAATGATGTGATCCCGTTAATCAAATGACAACTCATGTCTATGGCTAGGAAACATAACCATCTTTGATTCAACAAGCTAGTTAAGTAGAGGCATACTAGTGACACTCTGTTTGTCTATGTATTCACAGATGTACTAAGTTTCCGGTTAATACAATTATAGCATGAATAATAAACATTAATCATGATATAAGGAAATATAAATAACAACTTTATTATTGTCTCTAGGGCATATTTCCTTTAGTCTCCCACTTGCACTAGAGTCAAAAATCTTGATTACACAGTAATGATTCTAACACCCATGGAGTCTTGGTGCTGATCATGTTTTGCTCGTGAGAGAGGCTTAGTCAATGGGTCTGCAACATTCAGATCCGTATGTATCTTGCAAATCTCTATGTCTCCCTCCTTGACTTGATCGTGGATGGAATTGAAGCGTCTCTTGATGTGCTTGGTTCTTTTGTGAAATCTGGATTCCTTTGCCAAGGCAATTGCACCAGTATTGTGACAAAAGATTTTTATTGGACCCGATGCACTATGTATGACACCTAGATCGGATATGAACTCCTTCATTTGCTGCTTCCGAAGCCGCAATGTACTCCGCTTCACACGTAGATCCAGCCACAACACTTTGCTTAGAACTGCTCCAACTGACAGCTCCACCGTTCAATATAAACACGTATCCGGTTTGTGACTTAGAGTCATCCGGATATGTGTCAAAGCTTGCATCGACGTAACCATTTACGACGAGCTCTTTGTCACCTCCATAAAGGAGATACATATCCTTAGTACTTTTCAGGTATTTCAGGATGTTCTTGACCGCTGTCCACTAATCCACTCCTGGATTACTTTGGTACCTCCCTGCTAAACTGATAGCAAGGCACACATCAGGTCTGGTACACAACATTGCATACATGATAGAGCCTATGGCTGAAGCATAGGGAACAACTTTCATTTTCTCTCTATCTTCTGCAGTGGTCGGGCATTGAGTCTTACTCAACTTCACACCTTGTAATACAGGCAAGAACCCTTTGTTTGCTTGATCCATTTTGAACTTTTTCAAAACTTTATCAAGGTATGTGCTTTGTGAAAGTCCAATTAAGCGTCTTGATCTATCTCTATAGATCTTGATGCCTAATATATAAGCAGCTGCACCGAGGTCTTTCATTGAAAAACTCTTGTTCAAGTATCCTTTTATGCTATCCAGAAATTTTATATCATTTCCAATCAGCAATATGTCATCCACATATAATATTAGAAATGCTACAGAGCTCGCACTCACTTTCTTGTAAATACAGGTTTCTCCAAAAGTCTGTATAAAACCATATGCTTTGATCACATTATCAAAGCGTTTATTCCAACTCCGAGATGCTTGCACCAGTCCATAAATGGGTCGCTGGAGCTTGCACACTTTGTTAGCATCCTTTGGATAGATAAAACCTTCAGGTTGCATTATATACAATTCTTCTTCCAGAAATCCATTCAGGAACGCAGTCTTTACATCCATTTGCCAAATTTCATAATCATAAAATGCAGCAATTGCTAACATGATTCGGACGGACTTAAGCATCGCTACGGGTGAGAAGGTCTCATCGTAGTCAACTCTTTGAACTTGTCGAAAACCTTTCGCAACAAGTCGAGCTTTGTAGACAGTAACATTACCGTTAGCGTCAGTCTTCTTCTTGAAGATTCATTTATTCTCAATGGCTTGCCGATCAATGGGCAAGTCAACCAAAGTCCACACTTTCTTCTCATACATGGATCCCATCTCAGATTTCATGGCCTCAAGCCATTTTGCAGAATCTGGGCTCATCATCGCTTCCTCATAGTTTGTAGGTTCGTCATGGTCAAGTAACATGACCTCCAAAACAGGATTACCGTACCACTCTGGTGCAGATCTTTCTTTGGTTGACCTAGAAGGTTCGGTAGTAACTTGATGTGAAGTTACATGATCATCATCATTATCTTCCTCACTAATTGGTGTAGGAGACACAGGAACAGATTTCTGTGATGAACTATTTTCCAATAAGGGAGCAGGTACAGTTACCTCATCAAGTTCTAGCTACTTTCCTCCCACTCACTTCTTTCGAGAGAAACTCCTTCTCTAGAAAGGACCCATTCTTAGCAACGAATGTTTTGCCTTCGGATCTGTGATATAAGGTGTACCCAACAGTCTTCTTTGGGTATCCTATGAAGACACATTTCTCCGATTTGGGTTCGAGCTTATCAGGTTGAAGTTTTTTCACATAAGCATCGCAGCCCCAAACTTTAAGAAACGACAACTTTGGTTTCTTGCCAAACTACAGTTCATAAGGTGTCGTCTCAACGAATTTAGATGTTGCCCTGTTTAACGTGAATGCAGCCGTCTCTAAAGCATAACCCCAAAACGGTAGCGGTAAATCAGTAAGAGACATCATAGATCGCACCATATCTAGTAAAGTACGATTACAACGTTTGGACACACCATTACGCTGTAGTGTTCCGGGTGGCGTGAGTTGCGAAACTATTCCGCATTGTTTCAAATGAAGACCAAACTCGTAACTCAAATATTCTCCTCCACGATCAGATCGTAGAAACTATATTTTCTTGTTACGATGATTTTCCACTTCACTCTGAAATTCTTTGAACTTTTCAAATGTTTCAGACTTATGTTTCATCAAGTAGATATACCCATATCTACTCAAATCATCTGTGAAGGTGAGAAAATACCGATACTCGCCGCGAACCTCAACATTCATCGGACCACATACATCAGTATGTATGATTTCCAACAAATCTGTTGCTCGCTCCATTGTTCCGGAGAACGGAGTTTTAGTCATCTTGCCCATGAGGCATGGTTCGCAAGTACCAAGTGATACATAATCAATTGATTCCAAAATTCCATCAGAATGGAGTTTCTTCATGCGCTTTACACCAATATGACCTAAACGGCAGTGCCACAAATATGTTGCAATATCATTATCAACTCTGCATCTTTTGGCTTCAATATTATGAATATGTGTGTCACTACTATCGAGATTCAATAAGAATAGACCACTCTTCAAGGGTGCATGACCATAAAATATATACTTATATAAATAGAACAACATTATTCTCTGATTTAAATGAATAACCGTCTCGCATCAAACAAGATCCAGATATAATGTTCATGCTTACCGCTGGCACCAAATAACAATTATTCAGGTCTAAAATTAATCCCGAAGGTAGATGTAGAGGTAGCGTGCCGACCGCGATCACATCGACTTTGGAACCATTTCCCACGCGCATCGTCACCTCGTCCTTAGCCAATCTTCGCTTAATCCGTAGTCCCTGTTTCGAGTTGCAAATATTAGCAACAGAACCAGTATCAAATATCCAGATGCTACTGCGAGCATTAGTAAGGTACACATAAATAACATGTATATCATATATACCTTTGTTCAGCTTGCCATCCTTCTTATCCGCCAAATACTTGGGGTAGTTCCGCTTCAAGTGACCAGTCCCTTTGCAGTAGAAGCACTCAGTCTCAGGCTTAGGTCCAGACTTGAGCTTCTTCACTTGAGTAGCAACTTGCTTGCCGTTCTTCTTGAAGTTCCCCTTCTTCCCTTTACCCTTTTTCTTGAAACTGGTGGTCTTGTTGACCATCAACACTTGATGCTCCTTCTTGATTTCTACCTCCGCAGCCTTTAGCATTGCGAACAGCTCAGGAATTGTGTTATCCATCCCTTGCATGTTATAGTTCATCACGAAGCTCTTGTAGCTTGGTGGCAGTGATTGAAGAATTCTGTCAATGACACTATCATCAGGAAGATTAACTCCCAGTTGAATCAAGTGATTGTTATACCCAGACATTTTGAGTATATGCTCACTGATAGAACTATTCTCCTCCATCTTGCAGCTGTAGAACTTATTAGAGACTTCATATCTCTCAATCCGGGCATTTGTTTGAAATATTAATTTCAACTCCTAGAACATATCATATGCTCCATCACGTTCAAAACATCGTTGAAGTCTCGGTTCTAAGCCGTAAAGCATGGCACACTGAACTATCGAGTAGTCATCAGATTTGCTCTGCGAGACGTTCATAACATCTGGTGTTGCTCCTGCGGCGGGTTTGGCACCTAGCGGTGCTTCTAGGACGTAATTTTTCTGTGCAGCAATGAGGATAATCCTCAAGTTACAGACCCAGTCTGTGTAGTTGCTACCATCAGCTTTCAACTTAGCTTTCTTCTCTAGGAACGCATTAAAATGCAACGGAACAACAGCAGGGGCCATCTACGTCCAACAACATAGAAATGCAAAATACTATCAGGTACTAAGTTCATGATAAATTAAAGTTCAATTAATCAAATTACTTAAGAACTCCCACTTAGATAGACATCCCTCTAATCATCTAAGTGATCACGTGATCCAAATCAACTAAACCATGTCCGATCATCACGTGAGATGGAGTAGTTTTCAATGATGAACATCACTATGTTGATCATATCTACTATATCACTAGTAGAAAAGGGGGCTTTTGTCCCGGTTGGTAAGGGCCTTTAGTCCCGGTTTTTGAACCGGGACTAAAGGGTCGTTACTAATGCCTCCCCCCTTTAGTCCCGGTTCTTACACGAACCGGGACTAAAGGCCGTCCAAGTGGACGCAGCCTGGAGCTCCACCTTTAGTCCCGGTTGGTGTTACCAACCCAACCGGGACTAAAGGAAATTTTATGATTTTTTTGTGCGATTTTTTTTTGATTTTCAAATTTCTGAATTATTTTAACCTCTAATCTCTAATCACCACCCCTCATCACTGCTCAATTTATCCTCTAATCTCTAATCACCCCTCATCATTCCAAATCATCTAACTTCCCGGACAGTCACCCATCCTCTCACTACTCCAGCCTGAGCACGCTTAACTTCCGGGTTCTATTCTCCCTTGTTTCCAAGTCTGCACTTGTTGTTTTCCTGACAATAGTAAGATGTCAATTCTATTAACCCTCAGGAATTTAGCTTGAGCATGAAGTGACACATTTCACTGTTTGAGTTTGAAACTATTGTTTTAAAAAACAATAATTATTTAGTAACACTAATATTTCTGGAATAATTAGTTTGACCATTGTTTGACCACAGTTTGACCATTGTTTGACCACAGCTTGACCAGATTTGACCAAAATTCAAAAAAACTGAAATAATTATTTAGTAACACTAATATTCTAGAATAATTAGTTTGACCATTGTTTGACCACAGTTTGACCACAATTTGAATTTTTTTGCCTCTCCAGATCTTAAAAGCCCCGTATCTTAAAAGCCCCGTATAATTATTTAGTAAAACTTTTTCATCCGAGTTCGTATGCAAAAGTTATGCCCATTTTAAGAAATTCCAGAGAGATTTTGCAAATAAAGTCGAAATTCATATATGTTAATTTTCCCAACAACTAGACCACATATCACATGGGAAACTTATTTTATTTTATTTTTTTGACATTTCCATCATTTTCTTTTGTTTTTTCTAAAACTGAAAAGGCGATCCACCGGGGGGGGGGGGGGTAGAGTTTGAAAATGAGACCTTTAGTACCGGTTCGTGCCATGAACCGGTACTAATGCCTCAAAGCCCATTAGTACCGGTTGGTGCCACCAACCGGTACTAATGGGCATCGCACCCTTTAGTCCCGGTTCGTGGCACGAACCGGGACTAAAGGGCCCAGGTGAACCGGGACTAATGCTTTAGCCGCACGAACCGGGACCAATGCTCACATTAGTCCCGGTTCGTGACTGAACCGGGACTAATGTGAAAACTGCCCTGTGACGAAAGCCCTGTTTTGTACTAGTGTATGATTCACGCTCGACCTTTCGGTCTCAGTGTTCCGAGGCCATATCTGCATATGCTAGGCTCGTCAAGTTTAACCCGAGTATTCTGCGTGAGCAAAACTGGCTTGCACCCATTGTATGTGAATGTAGAGCTTATCACACCCGATCATCACGTGGTGTCTCGGCACGACGAACTTGCGCAACGGTGCATACTCAGGGAGAACACTAATACCTTGAAATTTAGTGAGAGATCATCTTATAATGCTACCGTCGAACTAAGCAAAATAAGATGCATAAAGGATAAACATCACATGCAATCATTATAAGTGATATGATATGGCCATCATCATCTTGTGCCTTTGATCTCCATCTCCAAACCATCGTCACCGGCGCGGCACCTTCATCTCCATCGTAGCATCGTTGTCGTCTCGCCAACTATTGGTTCTACGACTATCGCTACCGCTTAGTGATAAAGTAAAGCAATTACATGGCGATTGCATTTCATACAATAAAGCGACAACCATATGGCTCCTGCGAGTTGCCGATAACTTTGTAACAAAACATGATCATCTCATGCAATAAAATTTAGCATCATGTCTTGACCATATCACATCACAACAAGCCCTGCAAAAACAAGTTAGACATCCTCTACTTTGTTGTTGCAAGTTTTACGTGGCTGCTACGGGCTGAGCAAGAACCATTCTTACCTACGCATCAAAACCACAACGGTTTTTCATCAAGTATGTGCTGTTTTAACCTTCAACAAGGACCGGGCGTAGCCACACTCGATTCAACTAAAGTTGGAGAAACTGACACCCGCCAGCCACTTGTGTGCGAAGCACGTCGGTAGAACCAGTCTCGCGTAAGCGTACGCGTAATGTCGGTGCGGGCCGCTTCATCTAACAATACCGCCGAATCAAAGCATGACATGTTGGTAAGCAGTATGACTATTATCGCCCACAACTCACTTGTGTTCTACTCGTGCATATAACATCTACGCATAAACCTGGCTCGGATGCCACTGATGGGGAACGTAGTAATTTCAAAAAAAATTCCTACGCACACGCAAGATCATGGTGATGCATAGCAACGAGAGGGGAGAGTGTTGTCTACGTACCCTCATCGACCGTAAGCGGAAGCGTTATGACAACATGGTTGATGTAGTCGTACGTCTTCACGATAGACCGATCCTAGTTTGACCAGTCAGCGGGTCTGTTGACCTGCTGATGTCATGTTGACACTCTGCTGACGTCATAATTCCTTTTCTGTTAATATTAATAATTTCAGAAAATACTTTAATCTTTAAAAATTCATAGAAAATAAACCGTAACTCGGATGGAAATGTTTTCTACATGAAAGTTGCTCAGAAAAATCCAACGAATCCGAATACGCGGTCCGTTCATTTGTCACATGCCCCTAGCATGCTGAACTTGGAACTTCCCCCTCTCTTCCTTTGTCCGGAATCCACCTAACATCGGGAATTCATCCTCGGATGTTTATCCCCTTCGTCTGCAACATGTAGTACTACGTTAGGTCGACCCTAGTTCTGCTTATCGTCATGTCATGCTTAGCATTGCATCTGTTTGCTTATGTTTACTGTTTCTTCCCCCTATTCTCTCCGATAGACCCCGAGGCCAATGATGCCCCGGTGATCGACTACGTCGACGACGACCCCCTCCTTGCCAGAGCAATCAGGCAAGCCCCCCCCCCTTTGATCATCCTGATATTGCCCATTCCATTCTCTCATGCTTGCATTAGATTTTGCTACTGTTATTGTTTGTTCCTACTCTGATGCATAGCCTGCTTCTGTAACCTGCTCATTGTTACCTAACTGCTTATCCTAAACTGCTTAGTATAGGTTGGTTAGTGATCCATCAGTGACCCCACCTTGTCCTTGTTGCCCTTGCTTCATCATTGAAGACCCAATCAACGGGATCGAAGACCAGGCCCCGGCACCGCACATCACTTTCCCCTTAGTTGCTCGACACTACTGGGTTATTATCGAGTGCCGAGGGTGAGACCTCTACAGCACTTCTGATGTTAACCCTGTAGTGTAGCTATTCGGTCGTGGTCATCGAGGGTGATTCCGCCTTAACCACTTCCGGTACGACTCTGTCGTGCAACCCCTCAAGTGTGAACCTTGAGGGTGGTCCCTCTTACATTCACCTTGATGATTACATCGAGTGGAATTCACCGGGGGTGATTCCTCGGGTTTTCCCCTTGATGTTTGGACACACGGTTACTATGGTTACTATGACTTTACACTGAACCATGTTACTAAAGACATGTCGACCCTGACGGGTATCCGCGCGAGCATAATTGCGAGTGATGTGGAGTCGGGTTGACCTGGAAGGTGCCCGCGAGATAATTACGAGGCGTGGCCGGGCATTCCTAGCCCTTGCCGCAGGTCCTCGAGACGGGGCGACGGGGTCACATCTTTCGTGAGTCTCTGCTTGTTACCGCGCGTTCATAATCCACTACGATTTGGATATTTGATCCGAGGGGCCTCTGGCCTGATAGCACTAACCATCACGTGGGCATAGTATGGGCGTTCTGCGTCGTATGCATCAGCCGAAGCTTAATAGACGTCATGCGATTGAGCGGCGCGCGCCGGGTTGGACTGGTAAGCTCCCGCCTTTTTTAAGGAGGTAGCTAGGTCTGCTCACCGGCCGCCCACGCAACGTGCAGTAGTTCCCGGGGCGATGGCCCATGACCCCTGGGGGCATAGGTTTACTCCGGCGTGCTTGACCTCTCTATTAAGCCTAGGTCGGGTTGCGGCGTATTGTTTGGCCGAGGCCGGGCATGACCCAGGAAAGTGTGTCCGGCCGGAGTTAATCGAGCGTGGTGGGTAAGTTGGTGCACCCCTGCAGGGAAAAAAACATGTATCGATAGCCTGTCCTACCGTAACGGACACTTGGAGTTGTATCCCGATCGATACAACTAGAACTGGATACTTGAGATGAGACATGGATTGTGATGATAACTGGATAGTATGGCTCTGGGATTGCTTTCTCGCAGGGAGTCGGGAAAGGATCTCCGGCCGAGGTTGATAACACTACTACTACTTTGCTTTATGCTACTCTACTCCCTCCTGTTGCTGCAAGATGGTGGTTTCCAGAAGATGCTAGTCTTCGATAGGGCTAGCTTTTCCCCCTCTTATTCTGGCACTTCTGCAGCCCAGTCCACATATACAGCCTTCCTTTAATAATGTTGCATATGTAGTGTAGATCCTTGCTTGCGAGTACTTTGGATGAGTACTCACGGTTGCTTTGCTCCCCCTTTTCCCCCTTTTTCTTTTCGGTTGATGCAACCAGATGTCGGAGCCCAGGAGCCAGATGCCACCGTCGATGCCTACTACTACGTGGAGACCGCCGACGACCAGGAGTAGTTAGGAGGCTCCCAGGCAGGAGGCCTTGCCTTTTCGATCGTTGTTGATTTTGTGCTAGCCTTCTTAAGCCAAACTTGTCTAACTTATGTCTGTATCAGATATTGTTGCTTCCGCTGACTCTTGTGTTTTTGAGCTTATGTATTCGAGCCCTCGAGTCCCCTGGCTTGTAACATAAAGCTTGTATTATTTTAATTTGTGTCTAGAGTTGTGTTGTGATATCTTTCCGTGAGTCCTTGATCTTGATCGCACACATTTGTGTATATAATTAGTGTACGATTGAACCAGGGGCGTCACACATATACTCTCTTCTTGTAATCTACATACTCCCTTTCTCTAATATACATACTATATGCGTGCATGTGAGAGTGCCTGGGAAATTCCACGGAATGCACGCTAACATACTACTATTACGTATACATACGCTCTTTTTTAATTCCATTGACATAGTCGATCCTTGTCTTAATACTCTAAACCTCAATTAAACATCATACTCTATACTCCAATTTAAGAGCGTACATACTCGATCTATACACCATGCCTCCAACAACTGTAACCAGCCATACTCTATACACCATACTCTATCATACTTTTCATAATATATATGACTATGGAGTATATATATTCTACTTTTTCTGAAGTATATAGTATGTATAATATAGCTCGACGAGTATACTGTATATAGAGTATATATGGAGTATATATATTCTACTTTTTCTGAAGTATATTGTATGTACCTATAATATAGCTGGAAAAGTATACTATATATAGTGTATGGAGTATGTATATTGAGACTATCCAGCGGGGTTAGAATATGTATGGAACAGATATACCATAGAGTATGCATCGAATATTAGTTAGTGCAGTACGTAAGTCACGCTAGATAACCCTTATCCGGTGTTTAAAAAAGCAGCTTGCACTTATCCACGCAGTGATATGCGGTGCATGCGGTCGGGCCACTAGCGTGTTGTTCAACTAACTACCGAGAGTGAAATGTTAATGGATCACTATTCATCCACTAACCCGTTTGCACATCGGTCAGGAAGGACACGTGGCACACAGATAATTAGGTGGTCACTACCACTGCTTGTAGATAATATATATATATATATATATATATATATATATATATATATATATATATATATATTTTGCATATGATCACATACGTTCACTATTTCATATCATCATTTACATACGTACATTAATTGTATTCATAACATCACATACATACATTATCGATGACATGAAAGATAAAATGCGATATATGTGTGCCCTTATAATTTGATAATAATGTGGTTGTGCGACGTAAAGCTGTACGTACTGGTGTCCATAAGTATGGTTATAGATAAGGAGAGTCTAATGTTAAATGACTCGCTTGTTCAGCTTAACTATGAGCCCATTTTTCATCTCCAGTATACAAGACGGCTTGGGCTGGATGCTTTGCCCTTCCATCAACTGCACATCAAAGTTCCAAAGTGTTGAGGCGATGATAGTCTTCATCTGCATAATTGCAATGTCCTTGCCGAGGCACATCCTTGGGCCTGAGTTGAAGGCTAAGAACTTGTGAGATGGTACGTACCTCAGGTTGTTGCCATCATTCACGATCCACCTATCTGGGTTATAGTCGAGGCAGTCATTACCCCACACACCCTCCATTCTCCCCATGGAATAGAGAGAAATAAAGATGGTGTCGCCGGTGTGCACCTCATGGCCACTCGGCATGATATCATTGCCGGCCACCATCTTGCGCTCGAGAGGTGCTGGTGGGTACAACCTGAGAGTCTCGTACAAGACCGCTCTTAGATAGACAAGAGATTTGGTCTCGTCCGGCTCAAAGATCAGCATGGCACCGGCACCGGACGCTACTTTGTGTGATGCAATGGGTGAGAGTTCGTTGCGGATGATTGAAACGATGCTAGGGTTCTTCGCAAGGTTGTAGAAAACCCATGTCAAGGTCGTTCCAACTGTGTCCCTTGCAGCGAGCATGTAGCTAATGATCATCGCATGGGCCAAGTCGTCGTCCGCGTAGTCTGGGTCGTTGATGAAGCAAGATCTAATATCCACACCCTCTTGTTCCTCAGCATTACCAAGACGGCATGTGTTGATCTTCCTCCTCTCCAACATCTCCCTGACAAACTCTCCTAGCACCTTGTGTGCCACTTGGAGCTTTCTCTCGGTGCCAATATTTAGCCACCTCATTAACTTCCAACAAGAAGACGGCATCATGACTCGGAAGAAGGCCACCTCCATGATCGTGTCCATGGCAACCGCGGCATCCATGGGCGGCATGTCCCAGGACAGGAGACCAGGGTCCACGCCAAAGAGAGGTATAGTAGCCATGTCAAACATAAACCTGGACATTAGTTCTTGCACGTTGAATGGGGTGCCAGTGCTGGCCATGTGCGTAAACAACGGGAGGAGGCTGTTCTCCACCTTGTCGCGGCAGCCAGCCTCCATCCTAGCAACCAACCACGGGCTGCTGAGTACGCTCTTGATTTTCGTGCGCTGCCGACGAGCTGGCTCACCGTCGATGGTAAAGATGCTGCCGCTCATGATGTCGAAGATTGCAGCAAACTCTGCGCCCTTGGGGAAGTTGGTGTAGTTCGTCGTGAAGATGTGCCGGACGTTGGCAGGATCGCATGTGACGAACAACCGCATCCCGGTCCCGGGTGGGCCGTGCGCTCTGAAACTGTGGCCTGATCGAGCGAGGACTAGGGTGAAATAATCATGCAAGTTATGGAGGTTGGCCACCAAGGAAGGGAGCATGTGCAGTATTGGCCAGTTTGTTGGGAGCACTGCTGGGTTATTTGATCTACAACTAGCCCTCGAGTACAAGTAGTACAGGGGGAGAACAAGCAGCACTAGTAGTGTGTAGATGGGCAGCTCTTGCGAGAACAGAATTGGCATTGTTATCGGTAGTGTGGGATATGCTTAGACGTATCCTTCAATACAGATGCTTGGCTATGCATGGCTTCATATATAGAGAGAAGTTCCCTCCAAGTCTGATGGTACTGTACTAAACTAGCAGCGAGCAATGCCCACGTGTAAGTTTTTCCTCCATTGGTGCTACTAGTTAGTATCCTCCATTGGTGCTACTATTGTCCTTTTGCTTGACCATATAATTATTATACAGATTTCAGTCATTATTAAAGACAGAAAATCAGGGAGACAAATCACACACGGAGACTTCTCGTCATTGTTTTCCTTTTCACAGATTTTTGGAACTGCCGGATTCACATAGTATCAAAGCATCATGAACATGTCACTTGGTTAGCATAAAATGATGAACTACTGCCGGATTTTTGTCATAATTTATTTTCCTGATTTTTGACACAGCCAGACCAACATAGTCTTCATCATTGTTCTCTTTTTTGCAGATTTTTGGCATTGCCGGCTTCACACCGTATCAAAACATCATGATCGTATCAGGTGGTTAGCATAAAATGAGGAGTACCACTAGTTCCTGATACTTTTGCCTTGATGTTCATATTACTCCCACCAAGCTGTCCCATACGCGTTGGTTGCGATGATTGTTAGTGCCCATTTGATAAGGAGAAGGGCAGGTGGACAGGGATTTTTGGCTGGCAGGTGCCCAGGTCCAGGGAGAAAAGGAAATGAGCTTGGCTGTACCACCACAATTCTTATACATGTTGTTATACCTGCAAATTGCAGGCCCACTCAGTTATGGTAACGGGGATGAAAAAAGACAGGCTGCCATGATGCACAATCCTCGTCAATACATCGCTTACCTTCGTGGACGAGCTGGTGCTGATCGCTGCCACGAAGAAGCTGGAAGACATGGTGGTGTTCGACGTCAGCGAGCTCAGCAGCCTGGTGTACCTGCACGCAGCGTGGTGCAAGTGGCTGAGGCTTTACCCGTCCGTGCCCTTCTAGCACAAGGCGGCAATAGCCGGCGACACGCTCCCAAGGGGTCACGAGTTGAAGGCCGGCAACAAGATACTCCTCTACTGCTACTCCATGGGGAGGATGGAGGGCGTGTGGGGCAAGGACTGCATGGAGTTCAGGCCGGAGAGGTGGGTAACCGACGATGGGAAGCTGAGGTACGAGCCGTCCTACAAATTCATCGCCTTCAACGCCGGTCCTAGGACCTGCCTCGGCAAGGAGGTGGCCTTCACGCAGATGAAGGCCATCGCCGCAGCCGTGCTATGGAACTTCGCCGTTGAGGCCGTACCGGGGCACAGCGTGGAGCCGAAGTTGTCCGTTATACTCCACATGAAGAACGGGTTCGCTGTGACTGTCAAGAGGAGGAATGTCGCGTGTGTGCATGCTATCTAGAAAATACTGCTTGTGTGTGCACATGCGTGGATGGTGTTGTTGCTTGTCCATTAGCTTTGCTTTTTCATTTTTCTTTTAATTTTTTGGCTGTGTGCATCTTTGATGTCTTGATATGGTCTTGATACTATATCATTGTAAATGGGTGTAACTGAGTCATATTAATTGGTTTTACTTTGTCTATTTCATTTTGTTTAAAGCGTTACTCTGTTTATTATTAACTTGATACTTTGTGATGCACGGTGGATAGCGGTTTTAGGGTGAAGTAATAGTAGTAGATGTAGTTGAAGTATCGGTCTATTTGTCTACGGCCGTAATGCCTATTTATTGATTATACTATGCACTACACTGTCAGTTACATATATCTTTACTGTTGGCTGCGTATCATCAAGGGCTTCCTAACTAGATTTTGTCTGAATATGTTCCGATAAATTTTTTCACATCTTAAAGTTATCAACCCACAATAACTGAAGTTCTCATTGTGTTGTTAAAAAAATTACGAATACAGCTACCTTGTCGAGCTCACCAAAAGAAGAAAAAGACCGTCGGCCCCCATCAAGGACGTACGCTCCCTGATTGGTCGCAAGATGTAGACATCTAACCATTCAAATGTGATTTAATGTTTAACAACCTCCAGTGTTGTCACTATGACCTAAGCATGCTAATTAGTAGCAACGATCCATGGATGCCCGCTTCAGGTGCGTGCATTTTTGACAAAGGGTGGATTTTGTTAACTTAGCACATCTATAGCCGGGCGCCCCAAACCAGCCTCATACGTCTGGACAGGTCGTCCGGTCACGAAGCGAAGCAGCCGCCGCACGCCGGAGCAGTCACTATCATGAGCATCACTGATGGCAAAGCACACAATCGTCGACTACCACCTCGCCAGAGAGAGTCTTGCTCATCCCATCGGCCTAGGGGCCAACATGGCTAGGAAGAGGAGCAGAAAACACAGATCATCATCACCGATGTGCAGCCATTTAGCCGCCACTGGAGTCTGCACCGCATCCAACCGTGGCAGGCACGGTCGAGCCAAACCTTTCTGGCCATGGCCCCCGATTTGGTTCCCGCGCCATGAAGAGGAAGGTACTCCCCGAATCCTGTAGAAGGGATCCAACACATAAAACTGAGGATGTGGCCGAGACGATCAATCCCTGCTCGTATGAGGATCGGGATGAACTGTAGGATCGCAGCCTAGAACGCCCCTGGCCGGCTGCAAGCATGCAACATAGCCTTGCAAGCCTTCCATCGTCCATGCACTGCCGCATTCATGAAGCATTGACCACGCATGGGGCGCCTCACCTGCAGCCCACGAGAGCTCCAGATCTGACCCAGCTGTGCACGTGCACCGCCCCAACCGCCGCCCACGGCACCCGGGCTTTGCCCGGCGACGTCTCCCCACGGCGGTGAGGGGAGATGAGGAGGCTGGAGATTCCCTGGGTCGCCGGACTTGGGAGCCCCGGTGCGACCCTGTGGAGCTTCATGTACGTGCATGGACCCGATGAATTTGCATTTAGTTATATCATGTGCTGATGTAAAAGCATCTCTAACTGATTCCCTAAAAGCGTTAGAGGAAAAAAACTCGGGTTTCCTTCTCGAAACAATACTTAACCGAACCCCTATCGCTGTTAGACGAAGATAATTTATCCATCATGGCCGCCCAACTCCTAAATTTAGTCAGGCAGCCCACCCGCCGAGTGAAAGATTTTGCCACCCCCCAACCCGCGCCCATGTCATCCCCACACCGCGCGGCTTTGTCACTGGCGTTGCTTCAGCCGACAACCCTGTCGACACCCCGCCGCCTCCTCCGCTCTCACCGCCCTCCTGCCTCACTCCGAGATGGTCGCTGGAATCGAGCTCCGTCGCCGCTGCCACCGCAACATGGCGGATCTTCTCCCTATGAGCCTCTCCGTCTACTGTCGGCCATCTCAAAGCCCTGACGGGCACTAACAGCTTCTCAATAGCTCCTTCAATATGGTATTAGAGCCAAAAAAATTTGAGTTCAATATCCTGCAAACACAATATGAAAAAACAGATTATGCGGCCTACATTGATTCCAGCCTATAGATGAGGGGGAGTGTTGAAAAATATTGCTCAACTCCCTTCAACAGTTCGGATTTTTGGTGCAAGTAGTTAGATCACAAATTCAATGTAGGTGGAATATTCTTTTAATGGAAGGTGAAGTTTCCATCGATAATGAGGCCCTGTTAGGAGTAAGTCTAGACCCGGCAGGCGTCCTGGTTGCGGAGTGCGCCGGACTGGTAGGTGCCCCATACCAGGCAGGCGTCCTGGTTGGGACCTCAGGTCTTAGATGTTTAGGTTTGGCTGCGATGTCTGTTTGGTATTAGGCCCAGGCTATCTGCGCCCCTTCATCAATTGGATAGGTGTAACGACAGTTGTTGCTTAGACGGTGGCTTTAGTCTTGCTGTTGTATGACTTTATAAGGTCTTGTGAGAATAATTAATAAAGTGGCCGTATGCATCGCCCAGATGCAGAGGCCGGGGGTCATCCTCCTTTTCTAAAAAAAGGAATGAGTCTACAGATGAGGGAAAGTGTTGAAATATATTGTTTCGGGCAGATAATTTAGCTACCCTGTCAACCTTATCCAAAAGAAGAAAGATACCGCAAGATGTATACATTCAACCAATATTTCAGGTACCACATGTTGGTCCACAAAACAACCGATCAACCGCAATTTAATGTCTAACAATCTTTGCTATTGTCAGTACGAGTTAATAATGCTAATTAGAATAGAAAAGATCTATGCAGGCCCATTTCATGTATGTGTATGGACTTGATAACTTCAAACCTTGGACAGTTGGTTGGACTGGCCGGTTATCCTCTTCTCTAGTGTTAGGGCGACCTTTTAGTTACACCGCCGGTGAGTGGGTGTGTGTGTTCTACACCGCCGGCGAGTCTATTAGCAATTTCAGCCATATATCAAAATATTTCAATATCTTTGAAAATGTATACTATTAGTACTGAAACAATGTTTCCTTCATCCTCTTCCCTACCAATATAGTCACTGTCACACAAACAGCTATAGTGGCCTGATCATACGAGCATGACGCCCGTACAGCCCTGTCTGAACACTGAAGTTGTACTCACGCGTCGATGGCGGATGGCGTGGTCATAGGCACTAGAGGGGTGGTCCGACGCGGCGTCGTCCATGCCCATGTCGCCGTGCTCCCAGTCGTGCCGGCCTGGAGCAATCGCCGCTGCTCCGCGAGCTAGTTTGGAGTGGCGAGTTGCTGAACCATGCGCCCGATTGGGGCAGCTACTTGCTGATGGGGAATCGTAGTAATTTCAAAAAATTCCTACGCACACGCAAGATCATGGTGAGGCATAGAAACGAGAGGGGAGAGTGTTGTCTACGTACCGTCGTAGACCGTAAGAGAAAGCGTTATGACAACGCGGTTGATGTAGTCGTATGTCTTCACGATCGACCGATCGTAGTACCGAAAGTACGACACCTCCGCAATCTGCACACATTCGGCTCGGTGACGTCCCACGAACTCACGATCCAGCAGAGTGTCGAGGGAGAGCTTCGTCAGCACGACGGCGTGATGACGGTGATGATGAAGCTACCGGCGCAGGGCTTCGCCTAAGGACTGCAACGATATGACCGAGGTGGATTATGATGGTGGGGGGCACCGCACACGGCTAAGAGATCAATGATCAACTTGTGTGTCCTAGGGTGCCCCCTGCCCCCGTATATAAAGGAGCAAGGGGGGAAGCCGGCCGCGGCCCTTGTGGCGCGCCAGGAGAGGAGGAGTCCTCCTCCTAGTAGGAGTAGGACTCCCCTTTCCTACTCCTACTAGGAGGGGGAAAGGAATGAAGAGAGGGAGAAGGAAAGGGGGGTGCCGCCCCCCTTCCCTAGTCCAATTCGGACCAGAGAGGGAGGGGCGCGTGGCCTGTCCACTAGTAGAGAATGAAGCTTTATCACCGGTTCGTAAGGGCCTTTAGTGTCGGTTCTGCAACCGGCACTAAAGAGTGGAGACTAAAGGCCCCCCTTTTTGTTGGGAAACGTAGCAGAAATTCAAAATTTTCTACGCGTCACCAAGATCAATCTATGGAGTACTCTAGCAACGAGGGGAAGGGGAGTGGATCTACATACCCTTGTAGATCGCGATGCGGAAGCGTTGCAAGAACGCGGATGAGGGAGTCGTACTCGTAGCGATTCAGATCGCGGTTGATTCCGATCTGAGTACCGAAGAATGGTGCCTCCGCGTTCAACACACGTGCAGCCCGGTGACGTCTCGCACGCCTTGATCCAGCAAGGAGAGAGGGAGAGGTTGGGGAAGACTCCATCCAGCAGCAGCACGACGGCGTGGTGGTGGTGGAGGAGCGTGGCAATCCCGCAGGGCTTCGCCAAGCACCGCGGGAGAGGAGGAGGAGGGAGAGGGGTAGGGCTGCGCCGAAAGAGAGACGTTCTCATGTGTCTTGGGCAGCCCAAACCTCAACTATATATAGGGGGGAGGGGGCTGCGCCCCCCTCTAGGGTTCCCACCCCAAGAGGAGGCGGCCAGCCCTAGATCCCATCCAAGGGGGGCGGCCAAGGGGAGGAGAGGGGGGGCGCCACTAGGGTGGGCCTCAAGGCCCATCTGGACCTAGGGTTTGCCCCCTCCCACTCTCCCATGCGCTTGTGCCTTGGTGGGGGCGCACCAGCCCACCTGGGGCTGGTCCCCTCCCACACTTGGCCCACACAGCCTTCTGGGGCTGGTGGCCCCACTTGGTGGACCCCTGGGACCCTCCCGGTGGTCCCGGTACATTACCGATATCACCCGAAACTTTTTCGGTGACCAAAACAGGACTTCCCATATATAAATCTTTACCTCCGGATCATTCCGGAACTCCTCGTGCCGTCCGGGATCTCATCCGGGACTCCGAACAACATTCGGTAACCACGTATATCTATTCCCTATAACCCTAGCGACATCGGACCTTAAGTGTGTAGACCCTATGGGTTCGGGAACCATGTAGATATGACTGAGACGTTCTCCGGTCAATAACCAACAGCGGGATCTGGATACCCATGTTGGCTCCCACATGTTCCACGATGATCTCATCGGATGAACCACGATGTCGGGGATTCAATCAATCCCGTATGCAATTCCCTTTGTCTATCGATATGTTACTTGCCCGAGATTCGATCGTCAGTATCCCTATACCTTGTTCAATCTCGTTACCGGCAAGTCTCTTTACTCGTTCCGTAACTCACATCATCCCGTGATCAACTCCTTGGTCACATTGTGCACATTATGATGATGTCCTAACGAGTGGGCCCAGAGATACCTCTCCGTTTACACGGAGTGACAAATCCCAGTCTCGATTCGTGCCAACTCAACAGACACTTTCGGAGATACCTGTAGTGCACCTTTATAGCCACCCAGTTACGTTGTGACGTTTGGTACACCCAAAGCATTCCTACGGTATCCGGGAGTTGCACAATCTCATGGTCTAAGGAAATGATACTTGACATTAGAAAAGCTCTGAGCAAACGAACTACACGATCTTGTGCTAGGCTTAGGATTGGGTCTTGTCCATCACATCATTCTCCTAATGATGTGATCCCGTTATCAACGACATCCAATGTCCATGGTTAGGAAACCTTAACCATCTATTGATCAACGAGCTAGTCAACTAGAGGCTTACTAGGGACATGGTGTTGTCTATGTATCCACACATGTATCTGAGTTTCCTATCAATACAATTCTAGCATGGATAATAAACGATTATCGTGAACAAGGAAATATAATAATAACCAATTTATTATTGCCTCTAGGGCATATTTCCAACAGTCTCCCACTTGCACTAGAGTCAATAATCTAGTCCACATCACCATGTGATTAACACTCACAGGTCACATCACCATGTGACCAACATCCAAAGAGTTTACTAGAGTCAACAATCTAGTTCACATCTCTATGTGATTAACACTCAATGAGTTCTGGTTTGATCATGTTATGCTTGTGAGAGAGGTTATTAGTCAACGGGTCTGAACCTTTCAGATCCGTGTGTGCTTTACGAATATCTATGTCATCTTGTGGATGCTACCACGCGCTACTTGGAGCCATTTCAAGTAATTGCTCTACTATACGAATCCGGTTTACTACTCAGAGTCATCCGGATAAGTGTCAAAGTTCGCATCGACGTAACCCTTTATGACGAACTCCTTTTCACCTCCATAATCGAGAAAATCCTTAGTCCACTGGATACTAAGGATAAGTTCGACCGCTGTCATGTGATCCATTCCCGGATCACTATTGTACCCCTTGACCAACTCATGGCAAGGCACACTTCATGTGCGGTACACAGCATAGCATACTGTAGAGCCTACGTCTAAAGTATAGGGGACGACCTTCGTCCTTTATTTCTCTTCTGCTGTGGTCAGGTCTTGAGTCTTACTCAATACTCACACCTTGTAACACAACCAAGAACTCCTTCTTTGCTGATCTATTTTGAACTCATTCAAAATCATGTCAAGGTGTGCGTTCTTTGAAAGTATCATCGGGCGTCTTGATCTATCTCTATAGATCTTGATGCCCAATATGTAAGCAGCTTTTATCCAGGTCTTCCTTTGAAAAACTCCTTTCACACAACCCTTTATGCTTTCCAGAAATTTTACATCATTTCGGATCAACAATATGTCATTCACATATACTTATCAGAAATGTTGCAGCGCTCTCACTCACTTTATTGTAAATACAAGTTTCTAACAAACTTTGTATAAACCCAAAAACTTTGATCACTCCATCAAAGCGTATATTCTGACTCCGAGATGCTTGCTCTAATCCATGGAAGGATCGCTGGAGCTAGCATATCTTTAGCATCCTTAGGATCGACAAAAACCCTTCTGATTGTATCACATACAACCTTTCCTTACGAAATCTGGTAAGGAAACTTGTTTTGACATCCATCTGCCAGATTTCATAAATGCAGCTTATGCTAACATGATTCCGACGGACTTAAGCATCGTTACGGATGAGAAAATCTCATCGTAGTCAACTCCTTGAATTTGTGGAAATACTCTTTGCCACGAGTCGAGCTTCATAGATGGTAACATTACCGTCCATGTCCGTCTTCTTCTTAAAGATCCATTTATCTCGGATTTCATGGCTTCTAACCATTTGTCGGAATATGGGCCCACCATCGCTTCTCCATAGCTCGTAGGTTCAGTATTGTCCAACAACATGATATCTCAGACAGGATCACGTACCACTCTGAAGTAGTACGCATCCTTGTCGTCCTATGAGGTTTGGTAGTGACATGATCCGAAGTTTCATGATCACTATGATAAGCTTCCACTTCAATTGGTGTAGGTGCCACAGGAACAACTTCTTGTGCCCTGCTACACACTAGTTGAAGTGACGGTTTAATAACCCTATCAAGTCTCCACCATCCTCCCACTCAATTCTTTCGAGAGAAACTTTTTCTCGAGAAAAGACTCGATTCTAGAAGCAATTACTTTTGCTTCCAGATCTGAAATAGGAGGTATACCCAACTGTTTTGGGTATTCTATGAAGATGCATTTATCCGCTTTGGGTTCGAGCTTATCAGCCTGAAACCTTTTCACATAAGCATCGCAGCCCCAAACTTTTAAGAAACGACACCTTAGGTTTCTCTAAACGGTGTCGTCTCAACGGAATTGCGTGGTTCCCCTTTTAAAGTGAATGCGGTTCTCTCTAATGCCTAACTCATAAATGATAGTGGTAATTAGATAAGATACATCATGGTATGCACCATATCCAATAGGGTGCAGTTATGATGTTCGGACACACCATCACACTATGGTGTTCCAGGCGGTATTACTTGTGAAACACTTTCCACAATGTCTTAATTGTGTGCCAAACTCGTAACTCAGATACTCATCTCTATGATCATATCCTCTTGTCACGACGATCTTCAACTTCACTCTGAAATTACTTGAACCTTTCAATAATTCAGACTTGTGTTTCATCAAGTAAATACACTCAGCATCTACTCAAATCATCTGTGAAGTAAGAACATAACGGTGTCCACTGCATGCCTCAGCACTCATTGGACTGCATACATCAAAATGTATTACTTCCAATAAGTTGCTCTCTTGTTCCATCTTACTGAAAATGAGGCCTGTCAGTCATCTTGCCCATGTGGTATGATTTGCATGTCTCAAGTGATTCAAAATCAAGTGAGTCCAAACGATCCATCTGCATGGAGTTTCTTCATGCATATATACCAATAGACATGGTTCGCATGTCTCAATCTTTTCAAAAACGAGTGAGTCCAAAGATCCATCTACATGGAGCTTCTTCATGCGTTTTATCCCAATATGACTCAAATAGCAGTGCCACAAGTATGTGGTACTATCATTACTTTTGGCATGAACATGTGTATCACTACGATCGAGATTCATTTTAGGTGTAAGACCATTGAAGGTATTATTCAAATAAACAGAGTAACCATTATTCTCCTAAAATGAATAACCGTATTGCGATAAACATAATCCAATCATGTTCAACGCAAACACCAAATCTCGATAGTAGAGGGAGCATGCGATGCTTGATCACATCAATCTTGGAAACACTTCCAACACATATCGTCATCTCACCTTTAGCTAGTCTCCGTTTATTCCGTAGCTTTTATTTCGAGTTACTAACACTTAGCAACCGAACCGGTATCTAATACCCCGGTGCTGCTAGGAGTACTAGTAAAGTACACATTCATATAATGTATATCCAATATACTTTTGTCGACCTTGCCTGCCTTCTCATCTACCAAGTATCTAGGGTAGTACTGCTTCAGTGACCGTTCCCCTCATTACAGAAGCACTTAGTCTCGGGTTTGGGTTCAACCTTGGGATTCTTCACTAGAGCAGCAAATGATTTGCTGTTTCATGAAGTGTCCCTTTTGCCCTTGCCCTTCTAGAAACTAGTGGTTTTACTAACCATCAACAATTGATGCTCCTTCTTGATTTCTACTTTCGCGGTGTCAAACATCGCGAGTTGCTCAAGGATCATCATCTATCCTTGATATTTATAGTTCATCACGAAGCTCTAATAGCTTGGTGGCAGTGATTATGGAGAACCATCACTATCTCATCTGGACGATTAACTCCCACTCGATTCAAGCGATTGTAGTACTCAGACAATCTGAGCACATGCTCAACGATTGAGCTTTTCTCCCTTCTCCCTTAGTTTGCAGGCTTAAGAAACTTGTCAGAGGTCTCATACCTCTTGACGTGGGCACTAGTCTGAAATCCCAATTTCAGTCTTCGGAACATCTCATATGTTCTGCGACGTTTCAAAAACGTCTTTGGTGCCACAATTCTAAACCATTAGAACTATCACGTAGTCATCAAAACGTGTATGTCAGATGTTTCGCAACATCTACAGACGACGCTGAGGTTCAGCACACCGAGCGGTGCATTAAGGACATAAGCCTTCTGTGCAGCAATGAGGACAATCCTCAGTTCACGGACCCAGTCCGCATAATTGCTACTATCATCTTTCAACTAAATTTTCTCTAGGAACATATCTTAAACAGTAGAACTAAAGCGTATGACATAATTTGCAAAGACCTTTTGACTATGTTCATGATAATTAAGTTCATCTGATTAATGAACTCCAACTCAGATAGACATCCCTCTAGTCATCTAAGTGATACATGATCAGAGTCAAACTAGGTCGTGTCCGATCATCACGTGAGACGGACTAGTCATCATCGGTGAACATCTCCATGTTGATCGTATCCACTATACGACTCATGTTCGACCTTTCGGTCTCTTGTGTTCCGAGGCCATGTCTGTACATGCTAGGCTCGTCAAGTCAACCTAAGTGTTTCGCATGTGTTCCGAGGCCATGTCTGTACATGCTAGGCTCGTCAACACCCGTTGTATTCGAACGTTAGAATCTATCACACCCGATCATCACGTGGTGCTTCAAAACAATGAACCTTCGCAACGGTGCACAGTTAGGGGGAACACGTCTCTTGAAATTTTAGTGAGGGATCATCTTATTTAAGCTACCGTCGTTCTAAGCAAATAAGATGCATAACATGATAAACATCACATGCAATCAAATAGTGACATGATATGGCCAATATCATTTTGCTCCTTTGATCTCCATCTTCGGGGCACCATGATCATCTTTGTCACCGGCATGACACCATGATTTCCATCATCATGATCTCCATCATTGTGTCTTCATGAAGTTGTCACGCCAACGATTACTTCTACTTCTATGGCTAACGCGCTTAGCAATAAAGTAAAGTAATTTACATGGCGTTAATCAATGACACACAGGTCATACAAAAAATAAAGACAACTCCTATGGCTCCTGTCGGTTGTCATACTCATCGACATGCAAGTCGTGATTCCTATTACAAGAATATGATCAATGTCATACATCACATATATCATTCATCACATCTTCTGGCCATATCACATCACATAGCATACCCTGCAAAAACAAGTTAGACGTCCTCTAATTGTTGTTGCAAGTTTTTTACGTGGCTTGTATAGGTTTCTAGCAAGAACGTTTCTTACCTACGTAAGACCACAACATGATATGCCAATTTCTATTTACCCTTCATAAGGACCCTTTTCATCGAATCCGTTCCGACTAAAGTGGGAGAGACAGACACCCGCTAGCCACCTTATGCATCTAGTGCATGTCAGTTGGTGGAACCTGTCTCACGTAAGCGTACGTGTAAGGTCGGTCCGGGCCGCTTCATCCCACAATGCCGCCGAAACAAGATAAGACTAGTAACGGCAAGAAGAATTGGCAACATCTACGCCCACAACTACTTTGTGTTCTACTCGTGCATAGAAACTACGCATAGACCTAGCTCATGATGCCACTGTTGGGAAACGTAGCAGAAATTCAAAATTTTCTACGCGTCACCAAGATCAATCTATGGAGTACTCTAGCAACGAGGGGAAGGGGAGTGGATCTACATACCCTTGTAGATCGCGATGCGGAAGCGTTGCAAGAACGCGGATGAGGGAGTCGTACTCGTAGCGATTCAGATCGCGGTTGATTCCGATCTGAGCACCGAAGAACGGTGCCTCCGCGTTCAACACACGTGCAGCCCGGTGACGTCTCCCACGCCTTGATCCAGCAAGGAGAGAGGGAGAGGTTGGGGAAGACTCCATCCAGCAGCAGCACGACGGCGTGGTGGTGGTGGAGGAGCGTGGCAATCCCGCAGGGCTTCGCCAAGCACCGCGGGAGAGGAGGAGGAGGGAGAGGGGTAGGGCTACGCCGAAAGAGAGACGTTCTCATGTGTCTTGGGCAGCCCAAACCTCAACTATATATAGGGGGGAGGGGGCTGCGCCCCCCTCTAGGGTTCCCACCCCAAGAGGAGGCGGCCAGCCCTAGATCCCATCCAAAGGGGGCGGCCAAGGGGAGGAGAGGGGGGGGGCGCCACTAGGGTGGGCCTCAAGGCCCATCTGGACCTAGGGTTTGCCCCCTCCCACTCTCCCATGCGCTTGTGCCTTGGTGGGGGGGCGCACCAGCCCACCTGGGGCTGGTCCCCTCCCACACTTGGCCCACGCAGCCTTCTGGGGCTGGTGGCCCCACTTGGTGGACCCCCGGGACCCTCCCGGTGGTCCCGGTACATTACCGATATCACCCGAAACTTTTCCGGTGACCAAAACAGGACTTCCCATATATAAATCTTTACCTCCGGACCATTCCGGAACTCCTCGTGACATCCGGGATCTCATCCGGGACTCCGAACAACATTCGGTAACCACGTATATCTATTCCCTATAACCCTAGCGACATCGGACCTTAAGTGTGTAGACCCTACGGGTTCGGGAACCATGTAGATATGACCGACACGTTCTCCGGTCAATAACCAACAGCGGGATCTGGATACCCATGTTGGCTCCCACATGTTCCACGATGATCTCATCGGATGAACCACGATGTCGGGGATTCAATCAATCCCGTATGCAATTCCCTTTGTCTATCGATATGTTACTTGCCCGAGATTCGATCGTCAGTATCCCTATACCTTGTTCAATCTCGTTACCGGCAAGTCTCTTTACTCGTTCCGTAACTCACATCATCCCGTGATCAACTCCTTGGTCACATTGTGCACATTATGATGATGTCCTACCGAGTGGGCCCAGAGATACCTCTCCGTTTACACGGAGTGACAAATCCCAGTCTTGATTCGTGCCAACCCAACAGACACTTTCGGAGATACCTGTAGTGCACCTTTATAGCCACCCAGTTATGTTGTGACGTTTCGTACACCCAAAGCATTCCTACGGTATCCGGGAGTTGCACAATCTTATGGTCTAAGGAAATGATACTTGACATTAGAAAAGCTCTGAGCAAACGAACTACACGATCTTGTGCTAGGCTTAGGATTGGGTCTTGTCCATCACATCATTCTCCTAATGATGTGATCCCGTTATCAACGACATCCAATGTCCATGGTTAGAAAACCTTAACCATCTATTGATCAACGAGCTAGTCAACTAGAGGCTTACTAGGGACATGGTGTTGTCTATGTATCCACACATGTATCTGAGTTTCCTATCAATACAATTCTAGCATGGATAATAAACGATTATCGTGAACAAGGAAATATAATAATAACCAATTTATTATTGCCTCTAGGGCATATTTCCAATAGTCTCCCACTTGCACTAGAGTCAATAATCTAGTCCACATCACCATGTGATTAACACTCACAGGTCACATCACCATGTGACCAACATCCAAAGAGTTTACTAGAGTCAACAATCTAGTTCACATCTCTATGTGATTAACACTCAATGAGTTCTGGTTTGATCATGTTATGCTTGTGAGAGAGGTTATTAGTCAACGGGTCTGATCCTTTCAGATACGTGTGTGCTTTACGAATATCTATGTCATCTTGTGGATGCTACCACGCGCTACTTGGAGCCATTTCAAGTAATTGCTCTACTACACGAATCCGGTTTACTACTCAGAGTCATCCGGATTAGTGTCAAAGTTCGCATCGACGTATCCCTTTACGACGAACTCCTTTTCACCTCCATAATCGAGAAAATCCTTAGTCCACTGAAATATTTTTCTAAAATTTTTGGAAAAAAAATTGAATTTTTTTTCGATTTTCAATCTTCTGAATTTGATGATTTAGTCTCTAATCACCCCTCTTAACTACTCAAGTGTGGATCACTCATTCCAAATCGTCTAACTTCCCGGCCGGTCACCCATCCTCTCACTCCTCCAGCCTGAGCACGCTTAACTTCGGAGTTCTATTCCCTCTACTTTCCAAGTCTGCACTCGTTGTTTTCCTAACAAATGTAAGCTGACAATCCTATTAACCCTCAGCAGTTTAGCTTGAGCATTAGGTCACACGTTTCACCGTTTGAGTTTAAAACTGTTTTTCTAAAAAACAGTAATTATTTAGTAACACTAATATTTTTTGAATAAGTTTGACCATAGTTTGACCACAGTTTGACCATAGTTTGACCAGATTTGACCAAAATTCAAAAAATTGAAATAATTATTTAGTAACACTAATATTCTTGAATAATTATGTAGTAACATTAATACTACTTGAATAAGTAGTTTGACCATAGTTTGACCAGATTTAACCAAAAAAACTGAAATTTGAGCATATCTTTTTTTCCTTTTGGAATTTGAGGATTCTAAAAAATTGCAAACAGGCCGTAGGCAGTCAAAATCGTATGCGGATTTTCGTGCTGGATTTTTTGAGATATTATACGTTTTTTTTCTGACATCGTATGCAAAAGTTATAGCCGTTTTACGTTTTCCCTACACTTTTTGCAAAACATGTCCAAATTGAAGTTTCCAAATTTTCCTAACTAGAAGATGTAGTAATATAACTACCTCTCGAAGGATTTTATTTTTGAAGTTTTTATCATTTTCTTTTGATTTTTTTCAAAACTGAAATGGCAATACAGGGGGGGGTAGAGTTTGAAAATTGCCCTATAGTCCCGGTTCATGGCACGAACCGGTACTAAAGGGCTAACCTTTAGTGTCGTGGGGCCCCGGCCAGACGCCAGCCTGCCACCACCCCTTTAGTACCGGTTCGTGGCACGAACCGGTACTAAAGGTTCAACACGAAGCGGCATTAATGCATAGCCGTTCGAACCGGCACTAATGGTACCATTAGTACCGGGCCAAAATCAAACCGGGACTAATGTGTCTCACATTAGGTCCTTTTTCTACTAGTGGCCCTAGCTGGCCCTCTCTCTCTCTCTCTCTCTCTCTACTAAAGCCCATGTGGCCCATTAGTTCTCCCGGGGGGTTCTGGTAACCCCTCCGGCACTCTGGTTTTAAACGAAACCACCCGGAACACTTGTGGTGTCCGAATATAGTCATCCAATATATCAATCTTTATGTCTCGACCATTTCGAGACTCCTCGTCATGTCCGTGATCACATCCAGGACTCTGAACTATCTTCGGTACATCAAAACACATAAACTCATAATACCGATCGTCACCGAACGTTAAGCATGCGGACCCTACGGGTTCGAGAACTATGTAGACATGACTGAGACACGTCTCTGGTCAATAACCAATAGCGAACCTGGATGTTCATATTGGCTCCCACATATTCTATGAAGATCTTTATCGGTCGAACCGCATAACAACATACGTTGTTCCCTTTGTCATCGGTATGTTACTTGCCCGATATTCGATCGTCGGTATCTCAATACCTAGTTCAATCTCGTTACCGGCATCTCTCTTTAATCGTTCCGTAATGCGTCATCCCACAACTAACTCATAAGTCACATTTCTTGCAAGGCTTATAGTGATGTGCATTACCGAGAGGGCCCAGAGATACCTCTCCGACAATCGGAGTGACAAATCCTAATCTCGATCTATGCCAACTCAACAAGTACCATCGGAGACACCTGTAGAGCACTGTTATAATCACGCAGTTACGTTGTGACGTTTGGTAGCACACAAAGTGTTCCTCCAGTATTCGGGAGTTGCATAATCTCATAGTCATAGGAACATGTATAAGTCATGAAGAAAGCAATAGCAATATACTAAGCGATCAAGTGCTAAGCTAACGGAATGGGTCAAGTCAATCACATCATTCTCTAATGATGTGATCCCGTTAATCAAATGACAACTCATGTCTATGGCTAGGAAACATAACCATCTTTGATTCAACAAGCTAGTTAAGTAGAGGCATACTAGTGACACTCTGTTTGTCTATGTATTCACAGATGTACTAAGTTTCCGGTTAATACAATTCTAGCATGAATAATAAACATTAATCATGATATAAGGAAATATAAATAACAACTTTATTATTGTCTCTAGGGCATATTTCCTTTTGTCTCCCACTTGCACTAGAGTCAAAAATCTTGATTACACAGTAATGATTCTAACACCCATGGAGTCTTGGTGCTGATCATGTTTTGCTCGTGAGAGAGGCTTAGTCAATGGGTCTGCAACATTCAGATCCGTATGTATCTTGGAAATCTCTATGTCTCCCTCCTTGACTTGATCGTGGATGGAATTGAAGCGTCTCTTGATGTGCTTGGTTCTTTTGTGAAATCTGGATTCCTTTGCCAAGGCAATTGCACCAGTATTGTGACAAAAGATTTTTATTGGACCCGATGCACTATGTATGACACCTAGATCGGATATGAACTCCTTCATTTGCTGCTTCCGAAGCCGCTATGTACTCCGCTTCACACGTAGATCCAGCCACAACACTTTGCTTAGAACTGCTCCAACTGACAGCTCCACCGTTCAATATAAACACGTATCCGGTTTGTGACTTAGAGTCATCCGGATCTGTGTCAAAGCTTGCATCGACGTAACCATTTACGACGAGCTCTTTGTCACCTCCATAAACGAGATACATATCCTTAGTACTTTTCAGGTATTTCAGGATGTTCTTGACCGCTGTCCACTAATCCACTCCTGGATTACTTTGGTACCTCCCTGCTAAACTGATAGCAAGGCACACATCAGGTCTGGTACACAACATTGCATACATGATAGAGCCTATGGCTGAAGCATAGGGAACAACTTTCATTTTCTCTCTATCTTCTGCAGTGGTCGGGCATTGAGTCTTACTCAACTTCACACCTTGTAATACAGGCAAGAACCCTTTGTTTGCTTGATCCATTTTGAACTTTTTCAAAACTTTATCAAGGTATGTGCTTTGTGAAAGTCCAATTAAGCGTCTTGATCTATCTCTATAGATCTTGATGCCTAATATATAAGCAGCTGCACCGAGGTCTTTCATTGAAAAACTCTTGTTCAAGTATCCTTTTATGCTATCCAGAAATTTTATATCATTTCCAATCAGCAATATGTCATCCACATATAATATTAGAAATGCTACAGAGCTCGCACTCACTTTCTTGTAAATACAGGCTTCTCCAAAAGTCTATATAAAACCATATGCTTTGATCACATTATCAAAGCGTTTATTCCAACTCCGAGATGCTTGCACCAGTCCATAAATGGGTCGCTGGAGCTTGCACACTTTGTTAGCATCCTTTGGATAGATAAAACCTTCAGGTTGCATTATATACAATTCTTCTTCCAGAAATCCATTCAGGAACGCAGTCTTTACATCCATTTGCCAAATTTCATAATCATAAAATGCAGCAATTGCTAACATGATTCGGACGGACTTAAGCATCGCTACGGGTGAGAAGGTCTCATCGTAGTCAACTCCTTGAACTTGTCGAAAACCTTTCGCAACAAGTCGAGCTTTGTAGACAGTAACATTACCGTTAGCGTCAGTCTTCTTCTTGAAGATTCATTTATTCTCAATGGCTTGCCGATCAATGGGCAAGT
Source organism: Aegilops tauschii subsp. strangulata (assembly GCF_002575655.3). Classification (NCBI taxonomy): domain Eukaryota; kingdom Viridiplantae; phylum Streptophyta; class Magnoliopsida; order Poales; family Poaceae; genus Aegilops; species Aegilops tauschii. Next base: position 2,657,460 of record NC_053036.3, on the reverse strand, counting down.
CAACCAAAGTCCACACTTTCTGCTCATACATGGATCCCATCTCAGATTTCATGGCCTCAAGCCATTTTGCAGAATCTGGGCTCATCATCACTTCCTCATAGTTTGTAGGTTCGTCATGGTCAAGTAACATGACCTCCATAACAGGATTACCGTACCACTCTGGTGCAGATCTTTCTTTGGTTGACCTACAAGGTTCGGTAGTAACTTGATGTGAAGTTACATGATCATCATCATTATCTTCCTCACTAATTGGTGTAGGAGACACAGGAACAGATTTCTGTGATGAACTATTTTCCAATAAGGGAGCAGGTACAGTTACCTCATCATAGATCGCACCATATCTAGTAAAGTACGATTACGACGTTCGGACACACCATTACGCTGTAGTGTTCCGGGTGGCGTGAGTTGCGAAACTATTCCGCATTGTTTCAAATGAAGACCAAACTCGTAACTCAAATATTCTCCTCCACGATCAGATCGTAGAAACTATATTTTCTTGTTACGATGATTTTCCACTTCACTCTGAAATTCTTTGAACTTTTCAAATGTTTCAGACTTATGTTTGATCAAGTAGATATACCCATATATGCTCAAATCATCTGTGAAGGCGAGAAAATACCGATACTCGCCGCGAACCTCAACATTCATCGGACCACATACATCAGTATGTATGATTTCCAACAAATCTGTTGCTCGCTCCATTGTTCCGGAGAATGGAGTTTTAGTCATCTTGCCCATGAGGCATGGTTCGCAAGTACCAAGTGATTCATAATCAATTGATTCCAAAAGTCCATCAGAATGGAGTTTCTTCATGCGCTTTACACCAATATGACCTAAACGACAGTGCCCCAAATATGTTGCAATATCATTATCAACTCTGCATCTTTTGGCCTCAATATTATGAATATGTGTGTCACTACTATCGAGATTCAACAAGAATAGACCACTCTTCAAGGGTGCATGACCATAAAAGATATACTCATATAAATAGAACAACCATTATTCTCTGATTTAAATGAATAACCGTCTCGCATCAAACAAGATCCAGATGTAATGTTCATGCTTACCGCTGGCACCAAATAACAATTATTCAGGTCTAAAATTAATCCTGAAGGTAGATGTAGAGGTAGCATGCCGACCGCGATCACATCGACTTTGGAACCATTTCCCACGCGCATCGTCACCTCGTCCTTAGCCAATCTTCGCTTAATCCGTAGTCCCTGTTTCGAGTTGCAAATATTAGCAACAGAACCAGTATCAAATACCCAGGTGCTACTGCGAGCATTAGTAAGGTACACATCAATAACATGTATATCATATATACCTTTGTTCAGCTTGCCATCCTTCTTATCCGCCAAATACTTGGGGTAGTTCCGCTTCAAGTGACCAGTCCCTTTGCAGTAGAAGCACTCAGTCTCAGGCTTAGGTCCAGACTTGAGCTTCTTCACTTGAGTAGCAACTTGCTTGCTGTTCTTCTTGAAGTTCCCCTTCTTCCCTTTACCCTTTTTCTTGAAACTGGTGGTCTTGTTGACCATCAACACTTGATGCTCCTTCTTGATTTCTACCTCCGCAGCCTTTAGCATTGCGAACAGCTCAGGAATTGTGTTATCCATCCCTTGCATGTTATAGTTCATCACGAAGCTCTTGTAGCTTGGTGGCAGTGATTGAAGAATTTTGTTAATGACACTATCATCAGGAAGATTAACTCCCAGTTGAATCAAGTGATTGTTATACCCAGACATTTTGAGTATATGCTCACTGACAGAACTATTCTCCTCCATCTTGCAGCTGTAGAACTTATTGGAGACTTCATATCTCTCAATCCGGGCATTTGTTTGAAATATTAACTTCAACTCCTAGAACATCTCATATGCTCCATGACGTTCAAAACATCGTTGAAGTCTCGGTTCTAAGCCGTAAAGCATGGCACACTGAACTATCGAGTAGTCATCAGCTTTGCTCTGCGAGACGTTCATAACATCTGGTGTTGCTCCTGCAGCGGGTTTGGCACCTAGCGGTGCTTCCAGGACGTAATTTTTCTGTGCAGCAATGAGGATAATCCTCAAGTTACAGACCCAGTCTGTGTAGTTGCTACCATCAGCTTTCAACTAAGCTTTCTTCTCTAGGAACGCATTAAAATGCAACGGAACAACAGCAGGGGCCATCTATGTCCAACAACATAGACATGCAAAATACTATCAGGTAATAAGTTCATGATAAATTAAAGTTCAATTAATCAAATTACTTAAGAACTCCCACTTAGATAGACATCCCTCTAATCATCTAAGTGATCACGTGATCCAAATCAACTAAACCATGTCCGATCATCACGTGAGATGGAGTAGTTTGCAATGATGAACATCACTATGTTGATCATATCTACTATATCACTAGTAGAAAAGGGGGCTTTTGTCCCGGTTGGCAAGGGCCTTTAGTCCCGGTTTTTGAACCGGGACTAAAGGGTCGTTACTAATGCCTCCCCCCTTTAGTCCCGGTTCTTACACGAACCGGGACTAAAGGCCGTCCACGTGGACGCAGCCTGGAGCTCCACCTTTAGTCCCGGTTGGTGTTACCAACCCAACCGGGACTAAAGGAAATTTTATGATTTTTTTTTGAAAATTTTTTTTTCGAATTTTTTTTAATTTTTTTTTGATTTTCAAATTTCTGAATTATTTTAACCTCTAATCTCTAATCACCACCCCTCATCACTGCTCAATTTATCCTCTAATCTCTAATCACCCCTCATCATTCCAAATCATCTAACTTCCCGGACGATCACCCATCCTCTCACTACTCCAGCCTGAGCACGCTTAACTTCCGGGTTCTATTCTCCCTTGTTTCCAAGTCTGCACTTGTTGTTTTCCTGACAATAGTAAGATGTCAATTCTATTAACCCTCAGGAATTTAGCTTGAGCATGAAAAGACACATTTCACTGTTTGAGTTTGAAACTATTGTTTTGAAAAACAATAATTATTTAGTAACACTAATATTTCTGAAATAATTAGTTTGACCATTGTTTGACCACAGTTTGACCATTGTTTGACCACAGTTTGACCATTGTTTGACCACAGTTTGACCAGATTTGACCAAAATTCAAAAAAACTGAAATAATTATTTAGGAACACTAATATTCTAGAATAATTAGTTTGACCATTGTTTGACCACAGTTTGACCACAATTTGAAATTTCTTTGAATTTTTTTGCCTCTCCAGATCTTAAAAGCCCCGTATCTTTTTTTCTGTTAGGTTTTTGAGGATTCTAAAAATGTTTAACGAGGTTCCCCCGGTTAAATTCGGATGTTACTTTTCGAGTAGATGATTTTTCATATAAAAAACTTTTTCATCCGATTTCGTATGCAAAAGTTATGCCCATTTTAAGAAATTCCAGAGAGATTTTGCAAATAAAGTCGAAATTCATATATGTTAACTTTCCCAACAACTAGACCACATATCACATGGGAAACTTATTTTATTTTATTTTTTTGACATTTTCATCATTTTCTTTTGTTTTTTCTAAAACTGAAAAGGTGATCCACGCGGGGGGGGGGGGGGGGGTAGAGTTTGAAAATGAGACCTTTAGTACCGGTTCGTGCCATGAACCGGTACTAATGCCTCAAAGCCCATTAGTACCGGTTGGTGGCACCAACCGGGACTAAAGGTCTAACCTTTAGTCCCGGTTGGTGCCACCAACCGGTACTAATGGGCATCGCACCCTTTAGTCCCGGTTCGTGGCACGAACCGGGACTAAAGGGCCCAGGTGAACCGGGACTAATGCTTTAGCCGCACGAACCAGGACCAATGCTCACATTAGTCCCGGTTCGTGACTGAACTGGGACTAATGTGAAAACTGCCCTGTGACGAAAGCCATGTTTTGTACTAGTGTATGATTCACGCTCGACCTTTCGGTCTCAGTGTTCCGAGGCCATATCTGCATATGCTAGGCTCGTCAAGTTTAACCCGAGTATTCTGCGTGAGCAAAACTGGCTTGCACCCGTTGTATGTGAATGTAGAGCTTATCACACCCGATCATCACGTGGTGTCTCGGCACGACGAACTTTCGCAACGGTGCATACTCAGGGAGAACACTTATACCTTGAAATTTAGTGAGAGATCATCTTATAATGCTACCGTCGAACTAAGCAAAATAAGATGCATAAAGGATAAACATCACATGCAATCATTATAAGTGATATGATATGGCCATCATCATCTTGTGCCTTTGATCTCCATCTCCAAACCATCGTCACCGGCGCGGCACCTTGATCTCCATCATAGCATCGTTGTCGTCTCACCAACTATTGGTTCTACGACTATCGCTACCGCTTAGTGATAAAGTAAAGCAATTACATGGCGATTGCATTTCATACAATAAAGCGACAACCATATGGCTCCTGCGAGTTGCCGATAACTTTGTAACAAAACATGATCATCTCATACAATAAAATTTAGCATCATGTCTTGACCATATCACATCACAACAAGCCCTGCAAAAACAAGTTAGACATCCTCTACTTTGTTGTTGCAAGTTTTACGTGGCTGCTACGGGCTGAGCAAGAACCGTTCTTACCTACGCATCAAAACCACAACGATTTTTCATCAAGTATGTGTTGTTTTAACCTTCAACAAGGACCGGGCGTAGCCACACTCGATTCAACTAAAGTTGGAGAAACTGTCACCCGCCAGCCACCTGTGTGCGAAGCACGTCGGTAGAACCAGTCTCGCGTAAGCGTACGCGTAATGTCGGTGGGGGCCGCTTCATCCAACAATACCGCCGAATCAAAGTATGAAATGTTGGTAAGCAGTATGACTATTATCGCCCACAACTCACTTGTGTTCTACTCGTGCATATAACATCTACGCATAAACCTGGCTCGGATGCCACTAATGGGGAACGTAGTAATTTCAAAAAAATTCCTACGCACACGCAAGATCATGGTGATGCATAGCAACGAGAGGGGAGAGTGTTTTCTACGTACCCTCATCGACCGTAAGCGGAAGCGTTATGACAACGTGGTTGATGTAGTCGTACGTCTTCACGATAGACCGATCCTAGTTTGACCAGTCAGCGGGTCTGTTGACCTGCTGATGTCATGTTGACACTCTGCTGACGTCATAATTCCTTTTCTGTTAATATTAATAATTCCAGAAAATACTTTAATCTTTAAAAATTCATAGAAAATAAACCGTATCTCGGATGGAAATGTTTTCTACATGAAAGTTGCTCAGAAAAATCCAACGAATCCGAATACGCGGTCCGTTCATCTGTCACATGCCCCTAGCATGCTGAACTTGGAACTTCCCCATCTTTTCCTTTGTCTGGAATCAACCTAACGTCGGGAATTCATCCTCGGATGTTTATCCCCTTCGTCTGCAACATGTAGTACTACGTTAGGTCGACCCTAGTTATAGCAACCCCTCGGTATTTGATACTGGTTCAGTTGCTAAAGAGTAGTAACTCGAAACAGGAGTTACAGAATAAATAGAGACTAGTAAAAAGGCAAGGTGACGATGTGTGTTGGAAGTAGTTCCAAGATTGATATGATCATCATCGCACACCCTATACTTTCGGGATTAGTGTTGAAACTAAATAAGTGTTATTTGGTGTTTGCGTTGAGCATGAATATGATTTGATCATGTTTATTGCAATACGGTTATTCATTTAAGTTAGAGAACAATTGTTGTTCTGTTTACATGAATAAAAACCTTCTATGGTCATACACACCAACGAAAATGGTTTGTTGGATCTCGATCGTAGTGATACACATATTCATAATATTGAAGCCAAAAGATACAAAGTTAATAATGATAGTGCAACTTATTTGTGGCACTGCCGTTTAGGTCATATTGGTGTAAAGCGCATGAAGAAACTCCATACTGATGGGATTTTGGAATCACTTGATTATGAATCACTTGATGCTTGCGAACCGTGCCCCATGGGCAAGATGACTAAAATGCCGTTCTCCGGAACTATGGAGAGAGCAACAGATTTGTTGGAAATCATACATACAGATGTATGTGGTCCGATGAATATTGAGGCTCGTAGCAGGTATCATTATTTTCTGACCTTCACAGATGATTTGAGCAGATATGGGTATATCTACTTAATGAAACAGAAGTCTAACACATTTGAAAAGTTCATATAATTTCAGAGTGAAGCGGAAAATCATCATAACAAGAAAATAAAGTTTCTACGATCTGATCGTGGAAAAGAGTATTTTAGTTACGAGTTTGGCCTTGAGTTAAAACAATGTGAAATAGTTTCACTACTCACGCCACCTGGAACACCACAGCATAATGGTGTGTCTGAACGTCATAAACGTACTTTATTGGATATAGTGCAATCTATGATGTCTCTTACCAATTTACCACTATCGTTTTGGGGTTATGCATTAGAGACAGCTACATTCACGTTAAATAGGGCACCATCGAAATCCGATGAGACGACGCCTTATGAACTGTGGTTTGGCAAGAAACCAAAGTTGTCGTTTCTTAAAGTTTGGGGTTGCGATGCTTATGTGAAAAAGTTTCATCCTGATAAGTTCAAACCCAAATCGGAGAAATGTGTCTTCATAGGATACCCAAAGGAGACAGTTGGGTACACACTACTGGAATCAGCTATTTTGCCGTCTGCCACGGCGGACGGCAAAGGCACGAACGGCGGACGGCAAAGGCCTTTGCCGTCAGCCGCGGACGGCAACAGGCTCCGGCAAAGTAGGCTACGGTAAACAGCTACATTGCCGTCTGCTTCATGGCGGCTGCCGTCAAAGGCCCTTTGCCGTCCGCCGCGGACGGCAAAGAGGGCGGACGACAATAATTGTGCCTTCAGTACGTTAAGTGGCTAACGGCAGGCCTTTGCCGTCCGCCGCGGACGGTAAACTTTCTAGTGCCTTTGCCGTCTGCCATATGATGTCATCTACACGTCACTACATGGCAGGCCTTTGCCGTCCGCCGCTGACGGCAAACTCTTTTACTCTTTGCCGTCTGCCACTGTAGGCAAATTGACCAAATGGGTCAGCTCCCAGGAAGCACAACTGGATGCCACGTGGCCTCTTTGCCGTCCGCTGCAGACGGCAAAGAGCCCATTGCCGTCGGTGGCAGATGGCAAAGAGCCTGCATATTGGCTCTTTTTTCTGTTTTTTATTAAATCCAACAATTTTCATCACAAATATATATGACATATATAGATATATTTCACATCAAACATATAAGATATATATGATATATATGACAACAATTTTCACAGCAAACATATAAGATATCCATCCAACATGCAGAGTTCCATCATACATAGTTCCATCACATATGTTCCATCCAACTACCAAGTTCCATCATACATAGCATAGTTCATCCAACTACCAAGATACATGCATAGTTCAACGATACAAAAGAAACAGAGAAAGGGATAAGGAGCACTCCATCTATGCAAGCTTTCGTCAAGTGAATGAAATCTGCAAAATGAAAAATAAGAAAGTTAGAAATAGGTGACTAGAACAAGAAGAGTATGTCATTTATGGGCTAACTTACGTGAAATGGATCATATATGAGCTAACTAGGTTGAAATGGGTCGTTTATGAGCTAACTAAGGTCAAATGGATCGTTTTTGAGGTAACTAAGGTGAAATGGATCGTTTTTTAGCTCACTTAGGTCAAATGGATCATTTATGAGCTAACTTAGTTGAAATGGATCATTTTTAGCTAACTTTGTTAAAATGGATCATTTATGAGCTAATTTAGTTGAAATGGATCTTTTTGAGCTAACTTTGTTGAAATGGATCATTTATGAGCTAATTTAGTTGAAATGGATCTTATTTAGCTAACTTAGGTGAAATGGATCATTTAAGAGCTAATTTAGGTGAAATGGATCGTTTTTTAGCTCACTTAGGTCAAATGGATCATTTATGAGCTAAATTAGTTGAAATGGATCGTTTATGAGATAACCTAGGTAAGATGGGTCATTTTGGAGTTAACCTAGGTGAAATGGGCCATTTTAAAGCTAACGTAGGTAAAATGGATCATTTAGGAGCTAATCTAGGTAAAATGGGTCATTTTTGAGCTAACTTGGATGAACTGCATCATTTATAAGCTAACCTAGGTAAAATGGGTCATTTTGGAGGAAAAGAAGCTAACTCTAGGTCATTATGGTAAGCATATTGGAGGAAATAAAGCTAAGTCTAGGTCTTTATGCATTTGTTAAGCAAAACACTAGAGAAACTTACCGTGATCCGGGAGGTGTAGGAGCGGGGTGGCTAGTGCCGCTACCTGGAGTAGGATCGTGCGATGTGTTTCTGGAGTTAAGCTGCACCAAAGATCATTTTCAATGTCTCGTTAGCATTATGACACTCAAATGTTAAGAGTAGCAAGTAATGTCCATTCAAATTAAACTCACCGTGCTCCCAGGAGCAATCACTGGCATCGGCGGAGCGGGCTGACCGGACTTCTCGCACACAGACTGCACATTTGGTTTTCACAACAGAGTCATACTAGTTAGTAATGAGACTCAAATGTTAAGACTAGCAAGTAATCTGCAGAAGAAACTTACCACAAGGAGCTCGTACATGGCCCTTGCCTGCATGTCATTCCGTGCCCTCTCCTCCTCCATCATCTTTCTCGTCCTCTCCTCCATCTCCCGCTGCCTCTCCGCCGCCTCCGCCAGAAGTTTCTCCGTTCTATCTCTCTCAGTCTGTATAGCAGCCTGCAACACCACTCACATGACCATTTGTAATCATTGATGGAAGCGCACACAATGTAATGGAGAAAGATAACTGAGTACGTATCACTAACCTTGATGGCGAGTTGCACTGGCCGTTCACGAGGCCTTATCTCAGGAGCGGAGCTCGACTGGCGCGCCTTGATCTCCGGGAGAGTGCTAGGACAACGGATAAGTCCATCTCCAATGGCTATGGAGCCATGGGACCTCCCGCCACCAGATATCATCACCAGCTCTGGATCAATGGGACCCTGCCTCGGGTTAAAGTCCTCCCCTTTCCTCGCCTTCCCCTCATCTCTATATCTCATGAGCTTGTTGTGGGAGGAGATGTTGGTGAAGTTGTTTGCATCATCGAGGTCAGACTGAGAGAAAGCCTTGACTTTCTTGAAAGAGGCAGTGTGGGCCATGGCATACAGGTCGTACACCTCTGGCACCTTATCCGCCTTATTGTGGCGTGCCTGAAAGAGAGAAACAATGAAAATTAGTAATTAAAGGGCTCAAGCTAGCATGATGAATGAATTGCATGAATCATGAAGCAAACCACATACCCAGTTGGGCCCGAAGTGATATAAGTTGGAGCTGCGTTGATGGTGTGGCACACCTTCCATTTGGGCACGTTTGTCCTTGGCCTCGTTGTGGAGGGCTAGCCATTCTTTTGAGCACCACTCATCGACCAACACCTCCCAACAATCCATCCGATCCGCACACCATCTCGGAGGCGCCTAAGTTAGCAAATAGAAACTTGAGCGCTACGTCTAAGAATTACTAAATGAAGGAACTTAAGTAGAAGGCCTTAAGAATTACCTTCATGTACTGCTCCTTACTCAGGAACTTATCGCGGCACGCCGGCTTGGTCTTCTTGATACCACGCAAGGCGTAGTAGTCTCGAACAGCCTGCACCTGAGCCTCGTGCCGTAAGTTCTGGAGTAGGCGCTTGCAGACGTTCTCGATAACATGTGCCGCGTCCTCCTCGTATCCCTCCTCACACCTGTAGAATGTCTGCAATCAAATGAGACAATATTGATTAGTACAATTAATAACTAGCTAGTTGAAGATTTTGAAATGTGTAAAGGAGAAATTACCCAGAACTTTCTGATCACCATGTCTGCCCTCGTGTCGCACACGACACCGTCGATAATCTCATCTGGCGGGGCCGGGGCAGCCACGTAGTGCTCCCAGCTCAATCCAAGCTCTGGAAGCCTACCCTCACCAGGCAACGTGACAAACCCCGGGAAGTTTTGCCGGCAAAGAACTCCAAGGACGGAGTTGGGCCGGTGGACACTATGATGGTGGTCCCAACCCCTGCAGCATGACAAGGCCAACGCATTAGTTATTTGAAGAAACGTGAATGCACAAGGTACAAAAATATTAAATGCACTTACGTACCTCTCCCCATCAGGGAAAATCAACCACCTCTGCTCGCGGGTCGCCGGCACGGACGGGAGCCGTGTAGCACCACGCTGGTAGACGGTGCCACCCTCCTCCTCAAGATCAGTCGGCTCCCCGCCATCATCAGCATGGCCACTCGGCTCCTCGGGCTGATCCGGCCAGGTACCCCATCCGGACGTGTGCTCCTCCGGGGTCTCGTGGGCCGAACTCTCGTGGGCCGAAGGCCAGTCGACCCGAGGCTCGTGGGCCCAAGACCCGTGGACCGGAGGCTCGTGGACCGGAGTCCGTGTAGCCTCCTCCTCGGACGAGTCCACCCTAGCAGTCACGTGCTCGGGTGAAACAGCTGGGGGTAGCGGTGAGGAAGGCGCCGTAGCAGTCACCCTACCTCCTCTCCCGCGACCACGTGCCCCACCTCCTCTCTTCCTACCTCGTCCCCTGCTGGGCACCGCGGTCGACGAAGAAGGGCCCGGCGGTGTGGACATACTGTCCAGCAACGCTCGGCGGAGAGGTGCGTCTGGAATCGAAGACCTCAGACCACGCGCCGACGAAGAAGGGGCCTTGGGGCGCTCCCGACCAGCGCCCACCATCTTTCAACACCTGCCATGACAAACAGTAAACGAAATTAGTACAACATAAAAAAAAAGACCGACATGAATAATAATATGTGTATCACTTAAGTGTATCATCATCAAGTACAACATTAAAAAAATTTAATACCTGACACTACTAATAATCTCGATCAGTATCATCAATAAATGCATAATCATCATCATCACTATAATCAATGACGGGCTCATAGGGTTCAGTGGCATCCACATGTGGAAGGCCACCTTGACGTAATCGGTCAAGCAATGACAGGTCATCCGCAGCAGTAACCTCTTCTTGTTCCGGCTCTTCTCGTTCCTCCTCTAGGGTGATGTCGGATTCACTGTCGCTGTCTACTTCAATGTTTTGGGGTGAAGTATAGTGGTTCTTGAAACGCTTTTTGGAAAGACGTGTCTCTTGTAAGAATTCTCCTTCATATGTGTCTGGGTTAATGTGAGGTTCATAATCCTCTTCCTTTGGGGGAGATAGTCTAGCACGTGGCGGCACTTCATAAACGACATCCCAACCTTTCAGATTTGGATTAGTTTGGCAGGCCCACGGTAGATAGAATACTTGGGTCGCCTGTTGATCCGTAATATAGACATCAGGAACATCTAAATGGGTGCTTTGGTTGATTTCAACTAGCCCTATATGTTCATGAGTCCTTCTAGTCTCCTTCGGCTGAAACCAATAATATTTGAAGACTACGACATTCGGTGGGTTTTCACCATAGAATAGAAGTTCATAAATTGCTTCAACTCTCCCATAATACTCGGTACCTGCTTCGCCGATAGCAGATACACAACAATTTGTAGACTTTCGGTCGGCCATAGATAGCTCTTTGCCATAGGTACGAAAGCGATACCCGTTGATGTCGTACTTGTCAAATGAACGGACCTTATAGTCAAAACCATTAGCGACTTGTCTCAATTCGGCGTCCATAGACTCTGAATTAGCCTACAAGTTTAATATGAAAGGATTGTTGCATTATGCACAAATTAGCGAATGAAACCGGGATAGCCGCCTACAAATTAGCCTACAAGTCTAATAGAAATTACCGTTTGTTTGAACCAAGAGATGAAACCGGGATAGCTCATACTCTTCGACAGAATCCTTTTGGATCACCGCTCCATACGAGAATAAGGCGACGTATCGACTGTATGAATCAAGGTTATAAATATGCAAAAGCATGCATATTTATAACTATGACGCTTTCGAACGGGAGACACATATTGGTTACGCATACTGATGATTCAAGACACATATATAGCTAGTTATCAAGTTTCATCGGAATAGATCAAATAATTAATGGGGGAGGAGGACATGTCATTTGTGCTCACCCACGAACGAAGGGGCAGAGCTCGGCAAACGCACGGCGAGGTCGTCGAACACCAAACCTCGCAGCGATGAAACAACTGCACATTTAAAACTACCCGATCAACACAATTATATATGATGTTTTTCATAACAAAATCGAAAGATATATGACCTAACTAATAATTCACAAATATATGACCCCGTCGGCTTCTGGAAGGCCAAAGAACACCTTTTCGGGAGGTGTCGGGGGTCGGGGTGTCGTGTCGGTCTCGGGGTGCCGTGTCGGGGTCGGGGTCGGGGTCTCGGGGTCGGGGTGTCGAGTCGGGGTGCCGGGTCGGGGTCGGGGTGCCGTGTCGGTGTCGGGGTCGAGGTGTCGGGTCAGGCTTGGGGTCGGGGTGTCGGGGTCGGGGTCGGGGTCGGGGTCTCGGGGTCGGGGTGTCGGGTCGTGGTCGGGGTGCCGTGTCGGTGTCGGGGTCGGGGTGTCGGGTCAGGCTCGGGGTCGGGGTCTCGGGTCGGGGTGTCGGGTCGGGGTGCCGGGTCGGGGTGTCGGGTCGGGGTGTCGGGTCGGGGTGCCGGGTCGGGGTCGGGGTGCCGTGTCGGTGTCGGGGTAAGGGTGGGTGTGGTGTCAGGGTGTCGGTGTCGGGGTGTCGTGTCGGTGTCGGGGTCGGGGTCTCGGGGTCGGGGTGTCGGGTCGGGGTGCCGGGTCGGGGTCGGGGTGCCGTGTCGGTGTCGGGGTCGGGGTGTCGGGTCAGGCTCGGGGTCGGGGTGTCGGGGTCGGGGTCGGGGTCGGGGTGCCGGGTCGGGGTCGGGGTGCCGTGTCGGTGTCGGGGTCGGGGTGTCGGGTCAGGCTCGGGGTGTCGGGGTCGGGGTCTAGGGGTCGGGGTGTCGTGTCGGGGTGCCGGGTCGGGGTCGGGGTGCCGGGTCGGGGTCGGGGTGCCGTGTCGGGTCGGGTTTTTTTCCTCTTTTTTCCTTTTCTTCTTCTTCCTATTCTTCCTTTTCTTCCTCTTCTTCTTTTTTCTTCTCCTCCTCCTCTTCTTCTTCTTCCTTTCCTTTTTCCTCTTCTTCTTCTCCTCCTCTCCTCTTTTTTCTTCTTCTTCTTCCTCTTCTTCTTTTTTCTTCTCCTCCTCCTCTTCTTCTTCTTCCTTTCCTTTTTCCTCTTCTTCTTCTTCTCCTCCTCTCCTCTTTTTTCTTCTTCTTCTTCCTCTTCTTCTTTTTTCTTCTCCTCCTCCTCTTCTTCTTCTTCCTTTCCTTTTTCCTCTTCTTCTTCTCCTCCTCTCCTCTTTCTTCTTCTTCTTCTTCTTTCTCTTCTTCTTTTTTCTTCTCCTCCTCCTCTACTTCTTCTTCCTTTCCTTTTTACTCTTCTTCTTCTTCTTCTTCTCCTCCTCTCCTCTTTTTTCTTCTTCTTCTTCCTCTTCTTCTTTTTTCTTCTCCTCCTCCTCTTCTTCTTCTTCCTTTCCTTTTTCCTCTTCTTCTTCTCCTCCTCTCCTCTTTTTCTCTTCTTCTTCTTCTTTCCTCAAACTAAACTAAACCTAAAACTAAACCTAAAACTAAAACTAAACTAAAACTAAACCTAAAACTACAACTAAAACTAAATCTAAACTAAAACTAAAACTAAAAAGAAAAAAAACAGAAAAAAGGGGGGCTCACCTGGGGCAGGGCCGGTGGAGGAGGCCGGTGGAGGAGGGGGCGGGGCGATGGAGGAGGCGGCCTGGGGCGCCGGGGGGCCGGGTCGGGGGGGGCGACGGGGCGGTGGGGCCCCGGGGCGTCGGGGAGCCGGGGCGGTGGGGCGGCGGGGGCGACGGGGCGGCGGGGGCGACGGGGCGGCGGGGGCGACGGGTGGTGGGGCGACGGCGGGCGACGGGCGGCGGGGGCAACGGGCGGTGGGGCAGCGGGGCCCCGGGGCAGCGGCGAGTGGTGGGGGCGGCGGCGCGCGGCGGGCGGTGGCGGGGTGGGAGGAGAGAACGGCGAGGAGAAACTGAGTAACGGGCGGGGGGGTACGGGCCGTTAGGTAGTGCCCTCTTTGCCGTCCGCCTCTCTTTGCCGTCCGCCTTTTTGCCTCTTTGCCGGCAAAGAGGTGGGCCGTTAAGTTTTTCCCAAACGGGCGGGGGGTGGGGCCACCTCACTCTTTGCCGTCTGCCAGCGGACGGCAAAGATTCTTTGCCTCTGCTGGCAGACGGCAAAGAGCTCGCAGATGGCAAAGAGCTTCTTTGCCGTCTGCCGTTTCTTTGCCGTCTGCTTTTGAGTAGCTGATGGCAAAGAGCTTCTTTGCCGTCAGCTAGCAGACGGCAAAGAGCTGGCAGATGGCAAATTAGCTGATTCCAGTAGTGACACCTTCTATCACATATCCGAAGGCAAGACATTCATTGCTTAGTATGGATCCTTTCTAGAGAAGGAGTTTCTCTCGAAAGAAGTGAGTGGGAGGAAAGTAGAACTTGATGAGGTAACTGTACCTGCTCCCTTATTGGAAAGTAGTTCATCTCAGAAATCTGTTCCTGTGACTTCTACACCAATTAGTGAGGAAGTTAATGATGATGATCATGTAACTTCAGATCAAGTTACTACCAAACCTCGTAGGTAAACCAGAGTAAGATCCGCACCAGAGTGGTACGGTAATCCTGTTCTGGAGGTTATGTTACTAGACCATGACGAACCTACGAACTATGAAGAAGCGATGGTGAGCCCAGATTCCGCAAAATGGCTTGAGGCCATGAAATCTGAGATGAGATCCATGTATGAGAACAAAGTGTGGACTTTAGTTGACTTGCCCGATGATCGGCAAGCAATTGAGAATAAATGGATTGTCAAGAGAAAGACGGATGCTGATAGTAGTGTTACTATCTACAAAGCTAGAATTGTCGCAAAAAGGTTTTTCGACAAGTTCAAGGTGTTGACTACGATGAGAGTTTCTCACTCGTATCTATGCTTAAGTCTGTCTGAATCATGTTAGCAATTGCCGCATTTTATGAAATATGACAAATGGATAAACAAAACTGCATTCCTTAATGGATTTATTAAAGAAGAGTTGTATATGATGCAACCAGAAGGTTTTTTCAATCCTAAAGGTTCTAACAAAATATGCAAGCTCCAGTGATCCATCTATGGACTGGTGCAAGCATCTCGGAGTTGGAATATACACTTTGATAAGTTGATCAAAGGATATAGTGTTATACAGACTTGCGGTGAAGCCTGTATTTACAAGAAAGTGAGTGGGAGCACTACAACATTTCTGATAAGTATATGTGAATGACATATTGTTGATCGGAAATAATGTAGAATTATTCTGCAAAGCATAAAGGAGTGTTTGAAAGGAGTTTTTCAAAGAAAGACCTCGGTGAAGCTGCTTACATATTGAGCATCAAGATCTATAAAGATAGATCAAGACGCTTGATAAGTGTTTTCAATGAGTACATACCTTAACAAGATTTTGAAGTAGTTCAAAATAGAACAGTCAAAGAAAAGAGTTTCTTGCCTCTGTTACATGGTGTGAAATTGAGTAAGACTCAAAGCCCGACCACGGCAGAAGATAGAAAGAGAATGAAAGTCATTCCCTATGCCTTGGCCATAGGTTCTATAAAGTATGCCATGCTGTGTACCAGATCTATTGTATACCCTACACTGATTTTTGCAAGGGAGTACAATAGTGATCTAGGAGTAGATCACTGGACAGCGGTCAAAATTATCCTTAGTGGAATAAGGAAATGTTTCTCGATTATGAAAGTGACAAAAGGTTCGTCGTAAAGGGTTACGTCGATACAAGTTTTGACACTAAATCTAGATGACTCTAAGTCTCGGTCTAGATACATATTGAAAGAGGGAGCAATTAGCTAGAGTAGCTCCGTGCAGAGCATTGTAGACATAGAAATTTGCAAAATACTTACGGATCTGAATGTGACAGACCCGTTGACTAAAATTATCTCACAATCAAAACATGATCACACCTTAGTACTCTTTGGGTGTTAATCACATAGCAATGTGAACTAGATTATTTACTCTAGTAAACCCTTTGAGTGTTGGTCACATAGAGATGTGAACTATGGGTGTTAATCACATGGTGATGTGAATTATTGATGTTAAAATCACATGGCGATGTGAACTAGATTATTGACTCTAGTGCAAGTGGGAGACTGAAGGAAATATGCCCTAAAGGCAATAATAAAGTTATTATTTATTTCCTTATATCATGATAAATGTTTATTATTCATGCTAGAATTGTATTAGCTGGAAACATAATACATGTGTGAATACATAGACAAACAGAGTGTCACTAGTATGCCTCTACTTGACTAGCTCGTTAATCAAAGATGGTTATGTTTCCTAGCCATAGACATAAGTTGTCATTTGATTAACGAGATCACCTCATTAGGAGAATGCGTGATTGACTTGACCCATTCCGTTAGCTTAGCACTCGATCGTTTGCTATGTTGCTATTGCTTTCTTCATGACTTATACATGTTCCTATGACTATGAGATTATGCAACTCCCGTTTACCGGAGGAACACTTTGTGTGCTACCAAACATCACAACGTAAATGGGTGATTATAAAGGTGCTCTACAGGTGTCTCCAAAGGTACTTGTTGGGTTGGCGTATTTCGAGATTAGGATTTGTCACTCCAATTGTCGGAGAGGTATCTCTGGGCCCACTCGGTAATGCACATCACTATAAGCCTTGCAAGCATTGTGACTAATGAGTTAGTTGCGGGATGATGTGTTACGCAACGAGTAAAGAGACTTGCCGGTAACGAGATTGAACTAGGTATCAAGATACTGACGATCAAATCTCGGGCAAGTAACATACCGGTGACAAAGGGAACAACGTATGTTGTTATGCGGTCTGACCGATAAAGATCTTCGTAGAATATGTGGGAGCCAATATGGGCATCCAGGTCCCGCTATTAATTATTGACCGGAGACGTGTCTCGGTCATGTCTACATAGTTCTCGAACCCGTAGGGTCCGCACGCTTAACGTTACGATGACAGTTTTATTGAGTTTTGATGTACCGAAGGAGTTCGGAGTCCCAGATGAGATCGAAATGGCCGAGACGTAAAGATCGATATATTGGACGACTATATTCGGACTTCAGAAAGGTTCCGAGTGATTCGGCTATTTTTCGGAGTACCGGAGAGTTACGGGAATACGTATTGGGCCTTATTGGGCCATACGGGAAAGAAGAAAAAGGGCCTCAAGGGTGGCCGCACCCCTCCCCTTGGTCTGGTCCGAATTGGACTAGGGAAGGGGGTGCCCCCTTCCTTCCTTCTCTTTTTCCCTTCCTCTTTTCCTATTCCATATGGGAGGTGGAATCCTACTAGGAATAGGGAGTCCTAGTAGGACTCCACACTTGGTGCGCCTCCTCCTAGGGTCGGCCTCCTCCTCCCTTGCTCCTTTATATACGGGGGCAGGGGGGCACCCCAGAGACACAACAATTGATCCTTGAGATCTTTTAGCCGTGTGCGGTGCCCCCCTCCACCATATTACACCTCGATAATACCGTTGCGGAGCTTAGGCGAAGCCCTGCGTCGGTGGAACATCATCATCGTCACCACGCCGTCGTGCTGACGAAACTCTCCCTCAACACTCGGCTGGATCGGAGTTCGAGGGACGTCATCGAGCTGAACGTGTGTAGAACTCAGAGGTGCCGTGCGTTCGGTACTTGATCGGTCGGATCGTGAAGACGTACGACTACATCAACCGCGTTGTGATAACGCTTCCGCTTTCGGTCTACGAGGGTACGTGGACAACACTCTCCCCTCTCGTTGCTATGCATCACCATGATTTTGCGTGTGCGTAGGAATTTTTTTGAAATTACTACGTTCCCCAACATTCTCTCGGTGCCAATATTTAGCCACCTCATTAACTTCCAACAAGAAGACGGCATCA
Organism: Aegilops tauschii subsp. strangulata; assembly: GCF_002575655.3. Classification (NCBI taxonomy): domain Eukaryota; kingdom Viridiplantae; phylum Streptophyta; class Magnoliopsida; order Poales; family Poaceae; genus Aegilops; species Aegilops tauschii. The sequence goes on along the minus strand of NC_053036.3, from coordinate 2,639,587 downwards.
TGACTCGGAAGAAGGCCACCTCCATGATCGTGTCCATGGCAACCGCGGCATCCATGGGCGGCATGTCCCAGGACAGGAGACCAGGGTCCACGCCAAAGAGAGGTATAGTAGCCATGTCAAACATAAACCTGGACATTAGTTCTTGCACGTTGAATGGGGTGCCGGTGCTGGCCATGTGCGTAAACAACGGGAGGAGGCTGTTCTCCACCTTGTCGCGGCAGCCAGCCTCCATCCTAGCAACCAACCACGGGCTGCTGAGTACGCTCTTGATTTTCGTGCGCTGCCGACGAGCTGGCTCACCGTCGATGGTAAAGATGCTGCCGCTCATGATGTCGAAGATTGCAGCAAACTCTGCGCCCTTGGGGAAGTTGGTGTAGTTCGTCGTGAAGATGTGCCGGACGTTGGCAGGATCGCGTGTGACGAACAACCGCATCCCGGTCCCGGGTGGGCCGTGCGCTCTGAAACTGTGGCCTGATCGAGCGAGGACTAGGGTGAAATAATCATGCAAGTTATGGAGGTTGGCCACCAAGGAAGGGAGCATGTGCAGTATTGGCCAGTTTGTTGGGAGCACTGCTGGGTTATTTGATCTACAACTAGCCCTCGAGTACAAGTAGTACAGGGGGAGAACAAGCAGCACTAGTAGTGTGTAGATGGGCAGCTCTTGCGAGAACAGAATTGGCATTGTTATCGGTAGTGTGGGATATGCTTAGACGTATCCTTCAATACAGATGCTTGGCTATGCATGGCTTCATATATAGAGAGAAGTTCCCTCCAAGTCTGATGGTACTGTACTAAACTAGCAGCGAGCAATGCCCACGTGTAAGTTTTTCCTCCATTGGTGCTACTAGTTAGTATCCTCCATTGGTGCTACTATTGTCCTTTTGCTTGACCAAATAATTATTATACAGATTTCAGTCATTATTAAAGACAGAAAATCAGGGAGACAAATCACACACGGAGACTTCTCGTCATTGTTTTCTTTTTCACAGATTTTTGGAACTGCCGGATTCACATAGTATCAAAGCATCATGAACATGTCACTTGGTTAGCATAGAATGATGAACTACTGCCGGATTTTTGCCATAATTTATTTTCCTGATTTTTGACACAGCCAGACCAACATAGTCTTCATCATTGTTTTCTTTTTTGCAGATTTTTGGCATTTCCGGCTTCACACAGTATCAAAACATCATGATCGTATCAGGTGGTTAGCATAAAATGAGGAGTACCACTAGTTCCTGATACTTTTGCCTTGATGTTCATATTACTCCCACCAAGCTGTCCCATACGCGTTGGTTGCGATCATTGTTAGTGCCCATTTGATAAGGAGAAGGGCAGGTGGACAGGGATTTTTGGCTGGCAGGTGCCCAGGTCCAGGGAGAAAAGGAAATGAGCTTGGCTGTACCACCACAATTCTTGTACATGTTGTTATACCTGCAAATTGCAGGCCCACTCAGTTATGGTAACGGGGATGAAAAAAGACAGGCTGCCATGATGCACAATCCTCGTCAATACATCGCCTACCTTCGTGGACGAGCTGGTGCTGATCGCTGCCATGAAGAAGCTGGAAGACATGGTGGTGTTCGCCGTCAGCGAGCTCAGCAGCCTGGTGTACCTGCACGCAGCGCGGTGCAAGTGGCTGAGGCTTTACCCGTCCGTGCCCTTCTAGCACAAGGCGGCAATAGCCGGCGACACGCTCCCAAGGGGTCACGAGTTGAAGGCCGGCGACAAGATACTCCTCTACTGCTACTCCATGGGGAGGATGGAGGGCGTGTGGGGCAAGGACTGCATGGAGTTCAGGCCGGAGAGGTGGGTAACCGACGATGGGAAGCTGAGGTACGAGCCGTCCTACAAATTCATCGCCTTCAACGCCGGTCCTAGGACCTGCCTCGGCAAGGAGGTGGCCTTCACGCAGATGAAGGCCATCGCCGCAGCCGTGCTATGGAACTTCGCCGTTGAGGCCGTACCGGGGCACAGCGTGGAGCCGAAGTTGTCCGTTATACTCCACATGAAGAACGGGTTCGCTGTGACTGTCAAGAGGAGGAATGTCGCGTGTGTGCATGCTATCTAGAAAATACTGCTTGTGTGTGCACATGCGTGGATGGTGTTGTTGCTTGTCCATTAGCTTTGCTTTTTCATTTTTCTTTTAATTTTTTGGCTGTGTGCATCTTTGATGTCTTGATATGGTCTTGATACTATATCATTGTAAATGGGTGTAACTGAGTCATATTAATTGGTTTTACTTTGTCTATGTCATTTTGTTTAAAGCGTTACTCTGTTTAACTAGATTTTGTCTGAATATGTTCCGATAAATTTTTTCACATCTTAAAGTTATCAACCCACAATAACTGAAGTTCTCATTGTGTTGTTAAAAAAATTACGAATACAGCTACCTTGTCGAGCTCACCAAAAGAAGAAAAAGACCGTCGGCCCCCATCAAGGACGTACGCTCCCTGATTGGTCGCAAGATGTAGACATCTAACCATTCAAATGTGATTTAATGTTTAACAACCTCCAGTGTTGTCACTATGACCTAAGCATGCTAATTAGTAGCAACGATCCATGGATGCCCGCTTCAGGTGCGTGCATTTTTGACAAAGGGTGGATTTTGTTAACTTAGCACATCTACAGCCGGGCGCCCCAAACCAGCCTCATACGTCTGGACAGGTCGTCCGGTCACGAAGCGAAGCAGCCGCCGCACGCCGGAGCAGTCACTATCATGAGCATCACTGATGGCAAAGCACACAGTCATCGACTACCACCTCGCCAGAGAGAGTCTTGCTCATCCCATCGGCCTAGGGGCCAACATGGCTAGGAAGAGGAGCAGAAAACACAGATCATCATCACCGATGTGCAGCCATGCAGCCGCCACTGGAGTCTGCACCGCATCCAACCGTGGCAGGCACGGTCGAGCCAAACCTTTCTGGCCATGGCCCCCGATTTGGTTCCCGCGCCATGAAGAGGAAGGTACTCCCCGAATCCTGTAGAAGGGATCCAACACATAAAACTGAGGATGTGGCCGAGACGATCAATCCCTGCTCGTATGAGGATCGGGATGAACTGTAGGATCGCAGCCTAGAACGCCCCTGGCCGGCTGCAAGCATGCAACATAGCCTTGCAAGCCTTCCATCGTCCATGCACTGCCGCATTCATGAAGCATTGACCACGCATGGAGCGCCTCACCTGCAGCCCACGAGAGCTCCAGATCTGACCCAGCTGTGCACGTGCACCGCCCCAACCGCCGCCCACGGCACCCGGGCTTTGCCCGGCGACGTCTCCCGACGGCGGTGAGGGGAGATGAGGAGGCTGGAGATTCCCTGGGTCGCCGGACTTGGGAGCCCTGGTGCGACCCTGTGGAGCTTCACGTACGTGCATGGACCCGATGAATTTGCATTTAGTTATATCATGTGCTGATGTAAAATCATCTCTAACTGATTCCCTAAAAGCGTTAGAGGTAAAAAATCGGGTTTCCTTCTCGAAACAATACTTAACCGAACCCCTATCCCTGTTAGACGAAGATAATTTATCCATCATGGCCGCCCCGACTCCTAAATTTAGTCAGGCAGCCCACCCGCCGAGTGAAAGATTTTGCCACCCCCCAACCCGCGCCCATGTCATCCCCACACCGCGCGGCTTTGTCACTGGCGTTGCTTCAGTCGACAACCCTGTCGACACCCCGCCGCCTCCTCCGCTCTCACCGCCCTCCTGCCTCACTCCGAGATGGTCGCTGGAATCGAGCTCCGTCGCCGCTGCCGCCGCAACATGCCGGATCTTCTCCCTATGAGCCTCTCCGTCTACTGTAGGCCATCTCAAAGCCCTGACGAGCACTAACAGCTTCTCAATAGCTCCTTCAATATGGTATTAGAGCCAAAAGTTTTTAAGTTCAATATCCTGCAAACACAATATTAAAAAAACAGATTATGCGGCCTACATTGATTCCAGCCTATAGATGAGGGGGAGTGTTGAAAAATATTGCTCAAACCCCTTCAACAGTTCGGATTTTTGGTGCAAGTAGTTAGATCACAAATTCAATGTAGGTGGAATATTCTTTTAATGGAAGGTGAAGTTTCCATCGATAGTGAGGCCCTGTTAGGAGTGAGTCTAGACCCGGCAGGCGTCCTGGTTGAGGAGTGCGCCGGACTGGTTGGTGCCCCATACCAGGCAGGCATCCTGGTTGGGACCTCAGGTCTTAGATGTTTAGGTTTGGCTGCGATGTCTGTTTGGTATTAGGCCCAGGCTATCTACGCTCCTTCATCAATTGGATAGGTGTAACGACAGTTGTTGCTTAGACGGTGGCTTTAGTCTTGCTGTTGTATGACTTTGTAAGGTCTTGTGAGAATAATTAATAAAGTGGCCGTATGCATCGCCCAGATGCAGAGGCCGGGGGTCATCCTCCTTTTCTAAAAAAAGGAAGTGTTGAAATATATTGTTTCGGGCAGATAATTTAGCTACCCTGTCAACCTCATCCAAAAGAAGAAAGATACCGCAAGATGTATACATTCAACCAATATTTCAGGTACTCCATGTTGGTCCACAAAACAACCGATCAACCGCAATTTAATGTCTAACAATCTCTGCTATTGTCAGTACGAATTAATAATGCTAATTAGAATAGAAAAGATCTATGCAGGCCCATTTCATGTATGTGTATGGACTTGATAACTTCAAACCTTGGACAGTTGGTTGGACTGGCCGGTTATCCTCTTCTCTAGTGTTAGGGCGACCTTTTAGTTACACCGCCGGTGAGTGGGTGTGTGTGTTCTACACCGCCGGCGAGTCTATTAGCAATTTCAGCCATATATCAAAATATTTCAATATCTTTGAAAATGTATACTATTAGTACTGAAACAATGTTTCCTTCATCCTCTTCCCTACCAATATAGTCACTGTCACACAAACAGCTATAGTGGCCTGATCACACGAGCATGACGCCCGTACAGCCCTGTCTGAACACTGAAGTTGTTCTCTGAAAATGAGCTTGGCTGTACCACCACAATTCTTATACATGTTGTTATACCTGCAAATTGTAGGCCCACTCAGTTATGGTAACGGGGATGAAAAAAGACAGGCTGCCATGATGCACAATCGTCGTCAATACATCACCTACCTTCGTGGACACATCGGTCGACATGGTGCAATGCTGGACAAATAAAGGGATGGAGATGGCTGATTTCTTTTACTGGTGCTCATTTTCACTATGATGTTGAAAATTTAGGCAGAGTTTTTTCACACCGGGTGCCCATTTTAACTATGATATTGCTCGCCTGTTTGTTTTTTAGATAAACACGTAGGCTCTCCCCAGCTCCAGTACCCGAACGAAACCGAACATCAGCTCCGAGAGCAGTTCAAGCTAGCTCATCAATTTGTATGTGTGATAATTATCTAAACTATGCGGATGATGGTCAATGATTGTGGGTTTTTGGGTCCATATTCATTTGACATGTTTGAAAATAAGCTCAAGTTTCCTATTATAAGGGCCTGTGTTGTGCACCTGGAATTTCTAAGGATGGTCCATGCAGATCTCAATTGGAGAAGCATGAAAGCAAATGAGTTCATAATTAGGTTGTGTTGTTGATTTAGTACATGGGTTAACTAAGTTTCATTTGGTAGTGCAGACAGTTGTTTCTAAGTAGTGTAGCACAAACTTGCACTGCATTCTCAATTTATCAAGTCAGCTATTGACCAAGCAGTTGATGGACTGGCAGCGTTTCTGGTGCGTAACATTCAACGATGCGCAATGCTCAAACTGAACCTGGAGGCCTTGGTAAAAAAGGGTGACAAAATATCATCCAACGTTAATGCCGCCTGCCGCCTGATTACTAGATCACGGGACGCCTAATGGTCCAACTATCCTGAAACCTGAAAAGATAGAATGTCGACAGGAAAGGAAGAAGATGCGAAGAAGAGATCAGTGCTGAAGAGGGGGCGTTAGGCAAAGAAAAAGAACATAACTTCTGCTTTTGGGAGAGGAGGACATAGCTCTCGGGACAGTTGAGAGTTGCAGCTGAAAAGGGAGTAAATTTTATTGGCTTAAAATGGACCATATAGAAGATATATAGCACAACTAGGAAAATGACTCGTCCATTGCAACGAGAAAATCTATCATCACACTCCGGCACTCTTAAGCCAATAAGTATGGCCTAAAACATACGTGATCATAATAAGCATGGCCTACAACATAAGGGCATTTCTAACCGATCACCCAAAAAAGTAGACGATACGGTGGAGTAAACCCTTAGGCATCTCCAACGGCAACCCATAAAAAACCTTCCGCATCCTTCCACGGACAGGGGAGACCAGTCCACAGGCACGGATGCCGGAGGCAGCCATCCAAATCTAGCCACATATATTTCACAATAACCCAAACCAACCGGATGAAATTCATGCAAACAGGCCGGATTTCATACAAATTCGGCTGGATTTCATATAACCATAACGGAATTCGTACAAACCGGACGCAACGGGTTACATTTTGGAAATATTTTAACTAAAAATTTAAAACTATGTGCATGTAGGTCTCGCGAAGCTCCACTGGCACGACAAGGATACACGACGTACACTAGTCTACGGCCGGCTGCGGTAGATCCCTTCGTCATAGGACTGCTGGGAGTCCCGGAAGCATATTCTTCCCCGTATCTTCCCTATGTCTGGCTGCGCTGCTCATCGGAGAGTGGCGCAGAAGGTGCTTCAGTCGGAGGGGATGGATGCCCAGGCCCAGGGTGGTCTAAGATAAATAAGAAACCGGGCACGTCACCGGCTGTACAAGCTGGCGACGTGCCGGTGGTGGCCTTCCTGGGCCCCTAACGGCGGCGGCCTCCCTGGTTCTACTTCCCCTCGAAGTTGCAAGCGGACGTGGATGCGGATTCGCTGGCAACCGACTCGTCGATCTCCTCCATGCACCCACCTTCTTTCTCTGCCTACATGGCTCGACTACTCACGCGTCGATGGCGGATGGCGTGGTCATAGGCACTAGAGGGGTGGTCCGACGCGGCGTCGTCCATGCCCATGTCGCCGTGCTCCCAGTCGTGCCGGCCTGGAGCAATCGCCGCTCCTCCGCGAGCTGGTTTGGAGTGGCGTCGTCCATGCCCATGTCGCCGCTCCAACCGGTACTAAAGGTTTTTATTGAAAAAAAATTCTGAAAATTTTGGAAAAAAATTTTGAATTTTTTTTCGATTTTCAATCTTCTGAATTATTTGATGATTTAGTCTCTAATCACCCCTCTTAACTACTCAAGTGTGGATCACTCATTCCAAATCGTCTAACTTCCCGGCCGGTCACCCATCCTCGCACTCCCCCAGCCTGAGCACGCTTAACTTCGGAGTTCTATTCCCTCTACTTTCCAAGTCTGCACTCGTTGTTTTCCTAACAAATGTAAGCTGACAATCCTATTAACCCTCAGCAGTTTAGCTTGAGCATTAGGTCACACGTTTCACCGTTTGAGTTTAAAACTATTTTTCTAAAAAACAGTAATTATTTAGTAACACTAATATTTTTTGAATAAGTTTGACCACAGTTTGACTATAGTTTGACCAGATTTGACGAAAATTCAAAAAATTGAAATAATTATTTAGTAACACTAATATTCTTGAATAATTATGTAGTAACATTAATACTACTTGAATAAGTAGTTTGACCATAGTTTGACCAGATTTAACCAAAAAACTGAAATTTGAGCATATCTTTTTTTCCTTTTGGAATTTGAGGATTCTAAAAAATTGCAAACAGGCCGTAGGCAGTCAAAATCGTATGCGGATTTTCGTGCTGGATTTTTTGATATATTATACATTTTTTTCTGACATCGTATGCAAAAGTTATAGCCGTTTTACATTTTCCCTACACTTTTTGCAAAACATGTCCAAATTGAAGTTTTCAAATTTTCCTAACTAGTAGATGTAGTAATATAACTACCTCTCGAAGGATTTTATTTTTTGAAGTTTTTATCATTTTCTTTTGATTTTTTCAAAACTGAAATGGCGATACACCGGGGGGGGGGGGGGGGGTAGAGTTTGAAAATTGCCCTATAGTCCCGGTTCATGGCACGAACCGGTACTAAAGGTTAGCCCTTTAGTACCGGTTTGTGCCACGAACCGGTACTAAAGGTGATCGTGGGGCCCCGGCCTGACGCCAGCCTGCCACCACCCCTTTAGTACCGGTTCGTGGCACGAACCGGTACTAAAGGTTCAACACGAAGCGGCATTAATGCATAGCCGTTCGAACCGGCACTAATGGTACCATTAGTACCGAGCCAAAATCAAACCGGGACTAATGTGTCTCACATTAGGTCATTTTTCTACTAGTGGCCCTAGCTGGCCCTCTCTCTGTCTCTCTCTCCGCTAAGGCCCATGTGGCCCATTAGTTCTCCCTGGGGGTTCTGGTAACCCCTCCGGCACTCTGGTTTTACACGAAACCACCCGGAACACTTGCGGTGTTCGAATATAGTCATCCAATATATCAATCTTTATGTCTCGACCATTGCAAGACTCCTCCTCATGTCCGTGATCACATCCAGGACTCCGAACTATCTTCGGTACATCAAAACACATAAACTCATAATACCGATCGTCACCGAACGTTAAGCATGCGGACCCTACGGGTTCGAGAACTATGTAGACATGACTGAGACACGTCTCTGGTCAATAACCAATAGCGAACCTGGATGTTCATATTGGCTCCCACATATTCTATGAAGATCTTTATCGGTCGAACCGCATAACAACATACGTTGTTCCCTTTGTCATCGGTATGTTACTTGCCCGATATTCGATCGTCGGTATCTCAATACCTAGTTCAATCTCGTTACCGGCATCTCTCTTTACTCGTTCCGTAATGCATCATCCCACAACTAACTCATTAGTCACATTTCTTGCAAGGCTTATAGTGATGTGCATTACCGAGAGGGCCCAGAGATACCTCTCCGACAATCGGAGTGACAAATCCTAATCTCGATCTATGCCAACTCAACAAGTACCATCGGAGACACCTGTAGAGCACTGTTATAATCACCCAGTTACGTTGTGACGTTTGGTAGCACACAAAGTGTTCCTCCAGTATTCGGGAGTTGCATAATCTCATAGTCATAGGAACATGTATAAGTCATGAAGAAAGCAATAGCAATATACTAAACGATCAAGTGCTAAGCTAACGGAATGGGTCAAGTCAATCACATCATTCTCTAATGATGTGATCCCGTTAATCAAATGACAACTCATGTCTATGGCTAGGAAACATAACCATCTTTGATTCAACAAGCTAGTTAAGTAGAGGCATACTAGTGACACTCTGTTTGTCTATGTATTCACAGATGTACTAAGTTTCCGGTTAATACAATTCTAGCATGAATAATAAACATTAATCATGATATAAGGAAATATAAATAACAACTTTATTATTGTCTCTAGGGCATATTTCCTTTAGTCTCCCACTTGCACTAGAGTCAAAAATCTTGATTACAAGTAATGATTCTAACACCCACGGAGTCTTGGTGCTGATCATGTTTTGCTCGTGAGAGAGGCTTAGTCAATGGGTCTGCAACATTCAGATCCGTATGTATCTTGCAAATCTCTATGTCTCCCTCCTTGACTTGATCGTGGATGGAATTGAAGCGTCTCTTGATGTGCTTGGTTCTTTTGTGAAATCTAGATTCCTTTGCAAAGGCAATTGCACCAGTATTGTGACAAAAGATTTTTATTAGACCCGATGCACTAGGTATGACACCTAGATCGGATATGAACTCCTTCATTTGCTGCTTCCGAAGCAGCTATGTACTCCGCTTCACACGTAGATCCAGCCACAACACTTTGCTTAGAACTGCTCCAACTGACAGCTCCGCCGTTCAATATAAACACGTATCTGGTTTGTGACTTAGAGTCATCCGGATCTGTGTCAAAGCTTGCATCGACGTAACCATTTACGACGAGCTCTTTGTCACCTCCATAAACGAGATACATATCCTTAGTACTTTTCAGGTATTTCAGGATGTTCTTGACCGCTGTCCACTGATCCACTCCTGGATTACTTTGGTACCTCCCTGCTAAACTGATAGCAAGGCACACATCAGGTCTGGTACACAGCATTTCATACATGATAGAGCCTATGGCTGAAGCATAGGGAACAACTTTCATTTTCTCTCTATCTTCTGCAGTGGTCGGGCATTGAGTCTTACTCAACTTCACACTTTGTAATACAGGCAAGAACCCTTTGTTTGCTTGATCCATTTTGAACTTCTTCAAAACTTTATCAAGGTATGTGCTTTGTGAAAGTCCAATTAAGCGTCTTGATCTATCTCTATAGATCTTGATGCCTAATATATAAGCAGCTTCACCGAGGTCTTTCATTGAAAAACTCTTGTTCAAGTATCCTTTTATGCTATCCAGAAATTTTATATCATTTCCAATCAGCAATATGTCATCCACATATAATATTAGAAATGCTACAGAGCTCGCACTCACTTTCTTGTAAATACAGGCTTCTCCAAAAGTCTGTATAAAACCATATGCTTTGATCACATTATCAAAGGGTTTATTCCAACTCCGAGATGCTTGCACCAGTCCATAAATGGGTCGCTGGAGCTTGCACACTTTGTTAGCATCCTTTGGATAGATAAAACCTTCAGGTTGCATTATATACAACTCTTCTTCCAGAAATCCATTCAGGAACGCAGTCTTTACATCCATTTGCCAAATTTCATAATCATAAAATGCAGCAATTGCTAACATGATTCGGACGGACTTAAGCATCGCTACGGGTGAGAAGGTCTCATCGTAGTCAACTCCTTGAACTTGTCGAAAACCTTTCGCAACAAGTCGAGCTTTGTAGACAGTAACATTACCGTTAGCGTCAGTCTTCTTCTTGAAGATTCATTTATTCTCAATGGCTTGCCGATCAATGGGCAAGTCAACCAAAGTCCACACTTTCTTCTCATACATGGATCCCATCTCAGATTTCATGGCCTCAAGCCATTTTGCAGAATCTGGGCTCATCATCGCTTCCTCATAGTTCGTAGGTTCGTCATGGTCAAGTAACATGACCTCCAAAACAGGTTTACCGTACCACTCTGGTGCAGATCTTTCTTTGGTTGACCTACAAGGTTCGGTAGTAACTTGATGTGAAGTTACATGATCATCATCATTATCTTCCTCACTAATTGGTGTAGGAGTCACAGGAACAGATTTCTGTGATGAACTATTTTCCAATAAGGGAGCAGGTACAGTTACCTCATCAAGTTCTAGCTACTTTCCTCCCACTCACTTCTTTCGAGAGAAACTCCTTCTCTAGAAAGGATCCATTCTTAGCAACGAATGTTTTGCCTTCGGATCTGTGATATAAGGTGTATCCAACAGTCTCCTTTGGGTATCCTATGAAGACACATTTCTCCGATTTGGGTTCGAGCTTATCAAGTTGAAGTTTTTTCACATAAGCATCGCAGCCCCAAACTTTAAGAAACGACAACTTTGGTTTCTTGCCAAACCACAGTTCATAAGGTGTCGTCTCAACAAATTTAGATGTTGCCCTATTTAACGTGAATGCAGCCGTCTCTAAAGCATAACCCCAAAACGGTAGCGGTAAATCAGTAAGAGACATCATAGATCGCACCATATCTAGTAAAGTACGATTACGACGTTCGGACACACCATTACGCTGTAGTGTTCCGGGTGGCGTGAGTTGCGAAACTATTCCGCATTGTTTCAAATGAAGACCAAACTCGTAACTCAAATATTCTCCTCCATGATCAGATCGTAGAAACTATATTTTCTTGTTACGATGATTTTCCACTTCACTCTGAAATTCTTTGAACTTTTCAAATGTTTCAGACTTATGTTTCATCAAGTAGATATACCCATATCTGCTCAAATCATCTGTGAAGGTGAGAAAATACCGATACTCGCCGCGAACCTCAACATTCATCGGACCACATACATCAGTATGTATGATTTCCAACAAATCTGTTGCTCGCTCCATTGTTCCGAAGAACGGAGGTTTAGTCATCCAAGTGATTCATAATCAATTGATTCCAAAAGTCCATCAGAATGGAGTTTCTTCATGCGCTTTGCACCAATATGACCTAAACGACAGTGCCACAAATATGTTGCAATATCATTATCAACGCTGCATCTTTTGGCTTCAATATTATGAATATGTGTGTCACTACTATCGAGATTCAACAAGAATAGACCACTCTTCAAGGGTGCATGACCATAAAAGATATACTCGTATAAATAGAACAACCATTATTCTCTTATTTAAATGAATAACCGTCTCGCATCAAACAAGATCCAGATATAATGTTCATGCTTACCGCTGGCACCAAATAACAATTATTCAGGTCTAAAATTAATCCCGAAGGTAGATGTAGAGGTAGCGTGCTGACCGCGATCACATCGACTTTGGAACCATTTCCCACGCGCATCGTCACCTCGTCCTTAGCCAATCTTCGCTTAATCCGTAGTCCCTGTTTCGAGTTGCAAATATTAGCAACAGAACCAGTATCAAATACCCAGGTGCTACTGCGAGCATTAGTAAGGTACACATCAATAACATGTATATCATATATACCTTTGTTCACCTTGCCATCCTTCTTATCCGCCAAATACTTGGGGTAGTTCCACTTCAAGTGACCAGTCCCTTTGCAGTAGAAGCACTCAGTCTCAGGCTTAGGTCCAGACTTGAGCTTCTTCACTTGAGTAGCAACTTGCTTGCCGTTCTTCTTGAAGTTTCCCTTCTTCCCTTTACCCTTTTTCTTGAAACTGGTGGTCTTGTTGACCATCAACACTTGATGCTCCTTCTTGATTTCTACCTCCGCAGCCTTCAGCATTGCGAAGAGCTCAGGAATTGTCTTATCCATCCCTTGCATGTTATAGTTCATCACGAAGCTCTTGTAGCTTGGTGGCAGTGATTGAAGAATTCTGTCAATGACACTATCATCGGGAAGATTAACTCCCAGTTTAATCAAGTGATTGTTATACCCAGACATTTTGAGTATATGCTCACTGACAGAACTATTCTCCTCCATCTTGCAGCTGTAGAACTTATTGGAGACTTCATATCTCTCAATCCGGGCATTTGTTTGGAATATTAACTTCAACTCCTAGAACATCTCATATGCTCCATGACGTTCAAAACATCGTTGAAGTCTCGGTTCTAAGCCGTAAAGCATGGCACACTGAACTATCGAGTAGTCATCAGCTTTGCTCTGCGAGACGTTCATAACATCTGGTGTTGCTCTTGCAGCGGGTTTGGCACCTAGCGGTGCTTCCAGGACGTAATTTTTCTGTGCAGCAATGAGGATAATCCTCAAGTTACAGACCCAGTCTGTGTAGTTGCTACCATCAGCTTTCAACTTAGCTTTCTTCTCTAGGAACGCATTAAAATGCAACGGAACAACAGCAGGGGCCATCTACGTCCAACAATATAGACATGCAAAATACTATCAGGTACTAAGTTCATGATAAATTAAAGTTCAATTAATCAAATTACTTAAGAACTCCCACTTAGATAGACATTCCTCTAATCATCTTAGTGATCACGTGATCCAAATCAACTAAACCATGTCCGATCATCACGTGAGATGGAGTAGTTTTCAATGATGAACATCACTATGTTGATCGTATCTACTATATCACTACTAGAAAAAGGGCTATAGATGGGATTGACATTAATGGCGCACCACACAAGCAGTGCGCCATTAGTATATACTAATGGCGCACCACCTTCTGATACGCCATTAGAGATGAAACTACTAATGGCGCACCTGGGCCAGGGTGCGCCATTAGTATCAAAAAAAAATTTTTTAACTAGTGCGCCTATCCAAACATACTAATGGCGCATCCAGGCACCGTGCGCCATTAGTAGTTGAAACTACTAATGGCGCACCAGGCCCAGGGTGCGCCATTAGTATCAAAAAAAAAAAATTTAACTAGTGCGCCTGTCCAAACATACTAATGGCGCATCCGGAGACAGTGCGCCATTAGTAGTTGAAACTACTAATGGCGCACGTGGACCAGGGTGCGCCATTAGTATCTAATTTTTTTTAACTAGTGCGCCTGTCCAAACATACTAATGGCGCATCCTGCACATGGTGCGCCATTACTAGTTGTAACTAGTAATGGCGCACGAGGACCAGGGTGCGCCATTAGTATAAAAAGTTTTTTTTTAACTAGTGCGCCTGTCCAAACATACTAATGGCGCATCCTGCACACGGTGCGCCATTACTAGTTGCAACTAGTAATGGCGCACCAGGCCCAGGGTGCGCCATTAGTATAAAAAGTTTTTTTTAACTAGTGCGCCTGTCCAAACATACTAATGGCGCACCACCAGAAGGTGCGCCATTAGTGACCTGGATTACTAATGGCGCATCTGGAGTTGGTGCGCCATTAGTAAGTGGGCAGCAACAAGATATTTTGGACAGCCTCTCCTACCCACACTCACTTTCTCCCCACTTCATTCTCTCCACCTCCTCCTTGTCTCGGGTGCCTCCTCTTTTTCACCTCATTTCCACCATAGATTCATTCAATTTAAGTGGTTAAATTACCTTGTTTTGATAGGTAAGTAAGGGGGGAAGCTATATTTATGTTGTTCTCCCTACAACAATGTGCACATGCACTTTTTATGGCCTAGCTAGATCTATGTATGTTCGTGGTGTTGCATATGTTTGTGGTGTTGCATATGTGTTTGTGTTTGGAGGTGTACCGGTATTTGAAATGCGATAGTTGCCAATATTTTGCCGGAATGTTGATTCATTTCCGTTTCGGCGAGAATTTTGGCATTAAGCATTCTTTTTGGTCCTATTTTTAGGGAAAGTCATGCCAAATTTTTTCTTGGTTCTAAAATATCGTTTTGCTCTACCCCGCAGGCGACCATGGTCCGCATGATGACCGAAGGCATCGTGAATAGGTTTTTGAGGTCCGCGAAGGCCGAGATGCTTCAAAAGAACGAGACGGAGATAAGATGTCCATGTCGAAGATGCAAGCTGAAGAGCCTTATTGCGGACCCGGAATCCTGGCAGGTGCGGGACCACCTGCTCTTGCGTGGTTTCATGGATGGCTATCGGTGGCAAGGTGATGAAGATGACTACGAAGTCGTCCATGGGGGCCGGGCAAGAAATGATGAGGAAGGGCAGCAAGACAACCACCGCGGCTCGGGCGGGCGAGAAGACGAAGAATCCCCAGGAGATGATCACGACGGTGATGCTGTACACAGTCATCATGTAGAAGATGCAGGACATGATGATGAGGAAGATGCCGGAGCAGACGACGGGCATGATCATGAAGATGATGATGCCGGCGGAGCAGACGACGCTGGACCACCGATGGGCTGGGTGCAGGACCCTCATATTCAAGAGCTGCTTCTCAAGCAGACGGATAACGCAAGAGCTGCCGCCCGAGAGAAAGCCAAGATGGATCAACTTGAGTTAGACGCGGTTACTCCATTGTATGAAGGATGCAGGCCCGAGGATACCCGCCTGAAAGTAACGCTCATGGCTTTGGAGATGCAGGTAAAACACAAAATGACAGACGCATGCTTCGACGAGAACATGTCATTCTGGCACGAACGTCTTCCCAAGGGGAACAAGTGCCCGACCAGTTTGGAGGAGGCGAAGAAAATCGCGTGTCCTCTGGATTTACCGCACGTGAAATACCATGTGTGCATGAACAATTGCATTATTTATCGGGACGAGCACGCGGAGTCTACCATATGTCCGGTGTGCGGCGTCACTCGATACAAGAAGAGGAAGAAAGCTCCTCGAAAAGTGGTGTGGTACTTTCCGATCACTCCTCGTCTGCAGCGGTATTTCGCGGACCCTAAGGTAGCAAAGCTCCTGCGTTGGCACGCGGATAGGGAGGAGAAGAAGCGAGAAGATGACGCAAATGATCCGGAGATAGATAAAAAAGACAAGATGCTGAGTCACCCTAAGGATGCGAGCCAGTGGAAAGCGTTGAACTTCGAAGACCTAGAATTTGGGAACGATCCAAGGAACATCGTGCTGGGCGCGAGCACCGATGGAGTCAATCCGTTTGGCAGCCAGAGAAGCACACATAGCACCTGGCCTGTGTTTGTGTGGATGTACAACCTTCCCCCCTGGTTGTGCATGAAGAGGAAGTACATTCACATGAGTATGCTAATCAAAGGACCGAAACAACCAGGGAACGACATCAATCTATATCTGGGGCTGCTGAAAGAGGAGCTAGACACGCTGTGGAAAACGCCAGCCAATACGTGGGACGCCGCAGAGAAAGAATATTTCCCTATGAGAGCCGCGCTGCTCACGACGGTGCACGACTATCTCGGTTACGGATATCTCGCAGGCCAGGTGGTCCACGGATTTTCTGGATGCGTCAGGTGCATGGATGACACAACGTATCGCCAGCTAGATAGAGATCCCGGGTCTTCGAAAACCGTGTTCATGGGACATCGAAGGTGGCTTCGCGACGATGACCCGTGGAGAAAACGCAAGGATCTATTCGATGGTGAAACCGAACCCCGAGGACGCCCGCGTACGAGGAGCGGCGAGGAAACAGACGAGCTGTTGAAAAATTGGAAAGACTGCCCACTGCCGGGAAAGAAGCAAAAGGCGCCAGAGCCGGGAAAGAAGCGAAAGGCGCCAGGGCCGCTGCTGAAGGTATGGAAAATGAGGTCTGTTTTCTGGGACTTGCCGTACTGGAAGATCCACCGTGTGCCTCACAGCCTTGATGTCATCCATATCACGAAGAACGTGTGCGAGAGTCTGCTTGGTAGCCTGCTCAACATGCCAGAGAGGACCAAAGATGGGCCGAAAGCAAGGGCAGACTTGAAATCAATGGGCATCAGGCAGGAGCTTCACGCTATATATGATGATGATGATGATGATGATGGGGCGAAGCAGGACACGGAAAGTCGTCGCAAAGGCAAAAAGGCCAAGAAGACCGGAAATGACTACCCTCCCGCGTGCTTCACTCTAAGTCAGGAGGAGATCGAGCAGTTTTTCACCTGCCTCGTAGGAGTAAAACTTCCTTACGGTTACGCGGGGAAGATAAGCAGATACCTAGACCTAGCGAAGCTGAAGTTCAGCGGGATGAAGTCTCACGACTGTCACGTGCTGATGTCGCAGATACTTCCAGTTGCAATCCGTGGGATCATGGACGCGCACGTCCGTGAAACGCTATTTGGCCTATGCAACTTTTTCGACGTCATCTCTCGGAAGTCTGTTGGCGTGAGGCAACTCAGAAGGCTACAGGAAGAGATCGTGGTGATACTATGCGAGCTTGAGATGTACTTCCCGCCCGCATTCTTCGACGTTATGGTGCATCTGCTGGTCCATATCGTGGACGATATCATCCAACTCGGGCCGACGTTCCTGCACAGCATGATGCCGTTCGAAAGGATGAATGGTGTCATCAAAGGATATGTTCGCAACATGTCATGTCCAGAGGGAAGCATAGCCAGGGGCTTTCTGACCGAAGAGTGCATCTCTTACTGCACGAATTATCTAGGCATCGAGAACCCCGTTGGTTTGCCCGTCAACAGGCACCTCGGCAGGCTCGCTGGATGGGGTCACCGTGAGGGTCGCCGCGAAATGCATGTCGACTTCGAGGGTCGACTCGCCGACTTTGAAAGAGCAAACCTAGTCGCGCTACAACACATAGACATGGTCGATCCTTGGGTGGTAGAGCACAAAACCTTTATTAAGAAGACGTACAATGACCGAGGCCAACAGAGGACGGACGGAGATATACTCAAAGAGCACAACTCATGTTTCACGCGTTGGTTCAAGCAGAAGCTTCTGTCGTACCCTTTACATGAGGATTCTTCCGCGGAAGAACAACTCATATTCGCCTTGTCACAGGGCACCGAGCACAACCTGATGACCTATGAGGCGTACGATATCAACGGCTACACATTCTACACCGAGGCCAAGGACATGAAAAGCGATGGTTATCAGAACTCCGGGGTAACGATGGAATCCTACAACGGTAACGACAAGGACAGATACTACGGAAGGATCGAGGAGATCTGGGAGCTGAGCTACGCTGGAGAGAAGGTCCCGGTGTTCCGTGTCAGATGGGCCAAGAGCGTCCTAAAAGAAGACCGGTATTTCACCACCATGGTTATACCCGAAGCCAAATCCAAGACCGCAGGCGCAAACGTCACCGCGAAAAATGAGCCATGGGTACTGGCTTCCCAAGTGGACCAATGCTTCTTCATTACCGACCCGTCAAAGCTCAGTCGTGTTGTCGT
Organism: Aegilops tauschii subsp. strangulata; assembly: GCF_002575655.3. Taxonomy (NCBI): domain Eukaryota; kingdom Viridiplantae; phylum Streptophyta; class Magnoliopsida; order Poales; family Poaceae; genus Aegilops; species Aegilops tauschii. The sequence goes on along the minus strand of NC_053036.3, from coordinate 2,621,377 downwards.
GAGGAGAGGCAAAAGGAAGATCATCGGAATGGATGGAGTAGCCAATGAGCAAGACTTCGACAAGTACGGCGACCCGAGAATCGAACATGACGACGATGTTGAAGTAGCAGCATACACCACAAGAAGAAGCAGGACCACCCTACCTAAAGGACGTCCGTTCCACAGAAGAACTCCATTTGCGAAAAAGAAGGGCAAGAAGATTGTGAACAGATAGCTAGCTAAGATCGATTGTATTTAAATCGTAGCCTTCATTTCTCGATTGTATTTCATGAGCACTTTTTGAACTATCATGAATATTTTTAAATTTCATGGACACTCGATCTCGATCCCCCTCCATCTCGATCGCTAGCTATCCCACCTCGCCAGATCCGGCCCCCCTCGCCGCCGAGCACGCCCCGGTCCACCGGCCCCCTGCACCCCGCGCACCCTCCCCCGCTCCACCGGCATTACTGTTTGATGATATTTTTAAAAAAATTATTATTGTCTTATAAAAAAATTATTACTGTCTTATAAAAAAATTATTCCTGTCTTATAAAAAATTATTACTGTCTTATAAAAAATTTATTACTGTCTTATAAAAAATTTATTAGTGTCTTATAAAAAATTATTACTTTCTTATAAAAAATTATTACTTTCTTATAAAAAAATTATTACTGTCTTATAAAAAATTTATTAGTGTCTTATAAAAATTTATTACTTTCTTATAAAAAATTATTACTGTCTTATAAAAAAATTATTACTGTCTTATAAAAAAATTATTACTGTCTTACAAAAAATTATTACTGTCTTATAAAAAAATTGTGGAGCCTGGGAATCAAACCCAGGACCTCCTGGTGTGAGAACTAGCTGCTGACCAGTCGAGCTAGTAGAGGGGACTTGGTGTGGATCAGGTAAGGTGGAAGATAACCTATTGGCTCGAGCAGAAAAAAAAGATACTAATGGCGCACCAGGGTGAGGTGCGCCATTAGTATGGATGTACTTATGGCGCACCGTGGGGTGGTGCGCCATTAGTATTGTGCCCTCGCCCTCGCCTATCCCCGGCCCAAACCTGTCCCCTCTCTCTCCCTCGCCCTCGCCCTCGATCCCCTTCCCCTCTCCTCTCCCGACGCCGCTGCCCCGCCGCCTCGACGCCGCCCCGTCGTCCTCGTCTCCGCCCCGACGCCCCGACGCCCCGTCGTCCTCGTCTCCTCGTCTCCGCCCCGACGCCGGTGTCTCGCATAGCCGCCGCCGTCGCCGCCTTCTTCGTTCGGCCGCCCACATCTCGTCGCCCCAACCGCTGCTGTTGCCCGTCCCCGGCCTCGTCGAGCTCTCCTCCGACCCTCCCCGTGGTGAGCCTCCTCCACCCCCCCCGTTCCCCCCTCTGTCCCATGCACCCGTCGCCCCCGTCGGCCGCCCCCGTCGGCCGCCCCCTCCCCGTGCACACAATACTGCTTCCAAGAACTGAATTGCATTTCAGTACTGAAACTTGTGGCATCATCTAGCTCACACTTCTCATTTTTCTTCAAGGTTGCCTGTAGGATTTGATCTCCTTGTGCGATGATATGTGCTTTTTAATGCCAAAATGTTACTGCTGCTTGTCATTTTAGCAATCTTGCTTGTTGTTCTAGAGCCAGAGAGGAAACATGGTAAATGTATAACACGAACAAAGAGGAAACATTTTAGCAATCTTGCTTGTTGTACTGCTCTCGGGTCATCAAGAACGTCCGGTGCCGGTAGCTCCAGTAACCTGAACTCCTCACAGCAGAGTTTCTCCGTTCAGAAACAGAGCTTCTTTTTCTTCTTCTAAAATCTACACTTCAGTAGCAGCTGGGACTCCCACATTCAGTCCGTTTTGCCTTATCAAAAAGGCGCTATTGAGCGGGTGCTAATCATATACTAAACCATAAGCATGGATGACACCTATTAACAAAGGCACCACAAACCCAAAAAAAATACTTTACTTTACAATCTGTTATGTTAGGCTGCCTCCACTTTTCTTTCTGTACCAACCTAACCTACTATCCACTTCACTAGGTTTCCTTCCTCACAGGCTCAGAAATCTACTTATGTTTCCCCACATTTATGCATGTGATTCCTTGCATTTTAAAACCAGCAATGACTGTACTAAACTACCAGTCGAGTCCAGTGCTGAAAAACACAGCTGCGAGCATATTTACAAACTTAGTCCTGTAATCAACCATCACATTCTTCTTTAGCAAAAATAACCAACACTGCTACTTCTTCTTTGACATATATAATATATTACCTGCCTGGCATCAACCAAATCAGTCCAACAATACAGAGTCAAAAGGGGGAAAATGCCATTAGTATTAATATTTTGAAAGCAACACCTTTGTGGTCACTAGCTGTATTCAGAGTGGAACAAAGCGTGTGCCTTTCCTTTCTATATATACTCTGGAAAGTGGTTATATCCTAATTCTACTTTTTATCTTTCTGTCGCTAGTTTTGATGTATTGTTAGGAAAAGACTGTGATTTCATTTTTTTTATAAACTAGCTGGAGTAGATTTGTGCACACAATACTGCTTCCAAGACAATTTGCTTCCAAGGAGTAGTTTCAGTTTGCTTGCAAGGAGTAGTTTCAGTATGGTTTCAGTATAGTTTCAGTAGCCAATTTGCTATTCACTTTGTGCTATTAGTTTGCTTCCATCTTTGTGCCCACTCTGAAGAGTATTCGTATATGCTTGGAACTAAACAGAATTATACAATGAACTTCTGCAGGCTGATCTGAGTTGGACCATCCTCTGCAGCCAACTTCTCTTCGGCAAGAGGAAGAAAGGAGAATCAGGGTACGGTTTCATGGCTAGAAGATATATTGCTGTACCCCGAGTGAAGGGATATCATTGCATACCTGCGCATATATTTCTGTTGTGAGCATAACTCCAGAATTTATTTATCTGTGATTCGTAGATAAGATGTCCGTGTCGAAGATGCAAGCTGAAGAGCCTTATTGCGGACCCGGAATCCTGGCAGGTGCGGGACCACCTGCTCTTGCGTGGTTTCATGGATGGCTATCGGTGGCAAGGTGATGAAGATGACTACGAAGTCGTCCATGGGGGCCGGGCAAGAAATGACGAGGAAGGGCAGCAAGACAACCACCGCGGCTCGGGTGGGCGAGAAGACGAAGAATCCCCAGGAGATGATCACGACGGTGATGCTGTACACAGTCATCATGTAGAAGATGCAGGACATGATGATGAGGAAGATGCCGGAGCAGACGACGGGCATGATCATGAAGATGATGATGCCGGCGGAGCAGACGACGCTGGACCATCGATGGGCTGGGTGCAGGACCCTCATATTCAAGAGCTGCTTCTCAAGCAGATGGATAACGCAAGAGCTGCCGCCCGAGAGAAAGCCAAGATGGATCAACTTGAGTTAGACGCGGTTACTCCATTGTATGAAGGATGCAGGCCCGAGGATACCCGCCTGAAAGTAACGCTCATGGCTTTGGAGATGAAGGTAAAACACAAAATGACCGACGCATGCTTCGACGAGAACATGTCATTCTGGCACGAACGTCTTCCCAAGGGGAACAAGTGCCCGACCAGTTTGGAGGAGGCGAAGAAAATCGCGTGTCCTCTGGTTTTACCGCACGTGAAATACCATGTGTGCATGAACAATTGCATTATTTATCGGGACGAGCACGCGGAGTCTACCATATGTCCGGTGTGCGGCGTCACTCGATACAAGAAGAGGAAGAAAGCTCCTCGAAAAGTGGTGTGGTACTTTCCGATCACTCCTCGTCTGCAGCGGTATTTCGCGGACCCTAAGGTAGCAAAGCTCCTGCGTTGGCACGCGGATAGGGAGGAGAAGAAGCGAGAAGATGACGCAAATGATCCGGAGATAGATAAAAAAGACAAGATGCTGAGTCACCCTAAGGATGCGAGCCAGTGGAAAGCGTTGAACTTCGAAGACCTAGAATTTGGGAACGATCCAAGGAACATCGTGCTGGGCGCGAGCACCGATGGAGTCAATCCGTTTGGCAGCCAGAGAAGCACACATAGCACCTGGCCTGTGTTTGTGTGGATGTACAACCTTCCCCCCTGGTTGTGCATGAAGAGGAAGTACATTCACATGAGTATGCTAATCGAAGGACCGAAACAACCAGGGAACGACATCAATCTATATCTGGGGCTGCTGAAAGAGGAGCTAGACACGCTGTGGAAAACGCCAGCCAATACGTGGGACGCCGCAGAGAAAGAATATTTCCCTATGAGAGCCGCGCTGCTCACGACGGTGCACGACTATCTCAGTTACGGATATCTCGCAGGGTAGGTGGTCCACGGATTTAATAATCTGCAGCTAGTTGTATTTTTAATTCACTAGCCTTTTACTTATACATGAGAGAAGTGGGAAGCTAAGTCAATAGGAGCTAAACTCAACCCTTGGCTTGTTACGTGAGCTCAAACTAGTACCTAGTGAGTGTTTCATGTACTGAACTTGGATTTCCGGTGTTTTTGTAACATCCATGTAAGGTTTCATTCGGTATATTAAATCCTATGAAATTATCAAAGTGTGTTGTACTATGTTGGACAGAATTTTATGTTTGGACTTGGGTGAATGTAAACAGACTTATACTCTCAGATTTTGTCATAGTTGATGGTGTGAGGACTTATAATGTGATAAAGTATATACATTGTTGCAACACCTATATAATGTGATAAAGTATATACATTGTCATCTAAGTTTTTCATATGGCAAATATGAAGAAAAGCATCAACCTATACCTGAGGAAAAAATGTGAAGCTAGTGACCTGTGCAAAAAACAGAAATGTCGGCCTTTTTTGTATGGCAAATATTCCATGTAAGGTTTTTCATATGTGATAAAGTATTTTCCATGTTGTGGAGGCCTTTTTTGCCTTGTCCACCCGAGAGGCCCTTGAGTTTGCCGGAATGTCGATTAACTTCCGTTCCGGCAAATTCGGGTACTCCATATGTCCTATTTTCAGCAAAGGTCATGCTGAAATTTTCCGTGAATTTTAGCATGACTTTGCTAAAAATAGGACATATGGGGTACTTGTGACTAATGCATGGGCCGGGGTATCTTAGTAGTTAATTAAGTAGGATCAAGTGCCCCGGCGTACTTGTGACTAATGCATGGCTTTTAGGGTGCCTCGGTGTCGATAAAAACCGAAATGATGAAAGCTTAGGCTTTTAGGGTGCCTCGGCGCCTCGGCGTCGAAAAACCCTCAATGATAAAAGCTTAGCTTTTAGGATGCCTCGGTGTCGACAAACCCTAAATGATGAGACCATGATCTTGTTCCTTGACAATAACCAACTTTTTGACCAAACTTTGTTCCTATTTAGAGAGAAACATGGCCAACAACGATGAGGCCGGGGGTTCGAGCGTCAAGCCATTCTGGATGCTGTCCCAGGAGATGGAGGAACAACCTCACTTGTATGAGGACGCCGCCTTCCCCACCGATCCTGAGACCACTGTTGGTACCGCCGAGGATGACCCCACTGATGCCACCACTGATGGTGCCGCCGAGGATGCCACCACTGATGGTGCCGCCGAGGATGCCACCACTGATGATGGCGGCGCAAGCACAGATGGCAGCCAACCGAAGAGGCAACGGAAGGACCGGCGCCCGACCATGCTCCGCACCCTCAAGGAGGAAGTTACTGAAGTGGACTCCGACGGGAATCCAACGGCGCCTGAACGAATAGTCAAGGGGTACTCGCTTCAGCTCGGGTGCATTCTCCGGAGCACCGTCTCGATCAACACCGAGAACCTGAGGCATCCTGACCGAGGGAATTTGCGCAACCTCCTCTTCACGAAGCTGCACGAACGATACAAGTTCCCCGCTGAATTTGAAAACACAAGCCTCAAAGGGAATAAAGTGAACAATGCTGCCCTCACGAAGATGAGCAAGGCCCTGTCTACTTGGAAAAGCAATGTGAAGAGAATGGTCGAGAAAGGTGAGAGTTATGAGAAGATCAAGGAGAAAAATCCTTCGATCACCGAAGATGACTACAATGACTTCAAGATCAATTGCTCGAGCACCGCAAACTCCGAATCAAGTAAGTGGGGGAAAGAAATGTGGGAGCTGAACTTAGGGGAACACACACTCGGTCCCGGCGGTTACAGAGTGGCGGAGCCTATATGGGACAAGGAGGAGGCGGACCGTGCCGAGCAAGGCCTACCGCCCCTCTTCGATAAATACGGTGACAAGCAGACCAGGAACTTTGTCAGGGCCCGGTACAAGAAGGACCCGAAAACAAAGGAGCTTACCACGGATCCGAAGACCAGGGCGCTTGAGCTTGTTCTGGTAAGGAATACACCCCCTCGTAATTAGCTCCATATGGTTGCATTCTAATTAATGAAGCCAAATTTCTAAATGGTTCACATTCCTTCCGCAGGCGACTGAAAGCAGTAGCGCGGGGTCGACTAAGAGCAACCCTTGGGACACCACTCTAAATAGGGCGTTGAATGTAATGAAGAACAAGGATAAGCTCAGTAAGCCGACGTCAGCTGGTCGTGTGGCCGGCAAAGGCTTGTCGACAAAATGGTCGTCATACTATGACACTGCTGGGCGAAAGGAGAAAAAGACCAGCTCGGAAAGCCAGGCGCGTGAGGTTCAAGAACTCAGGCCACAGGTGGCGCTGATTCCGGAGATTGTCCAAGAGCAAGTGCAACAACAACTCGGAGCGACGATCACCGCCATTGTGCCTACCTTGATCCAGGGGATTAGTGCGTGGATTGCGGGCGGCCAACAGGGGCCGCCCCCGATTCCTAGCTTCACGGCCAGCAACTCGCAGAATGCGATGGCGGGGCCATTGGTGTCTCCGGCGGAGCCGGCATTGGTGTCTCCGACGCCGGCACGGGAGCTTAATGCACCCGGGTGTACGCCGGCCGGCACCTCTGCAGCAAGCGGCCCCTCCGTCAACTGCACGCCCGCCGTTGGCGGTGCCTCGACATTAGCCGAGCTCGACGCCATCATCACGGTAACTAATTAAGCCTCTCTCGGTCGAGGACTTCATCTCCTTGCCTTTGACTGGGCATCCCTAACGCCCTACATGTTTTCGCAGGGCGCCGCCGACGTTCCGTGCACTCTCCTGCACTTCGTGAACAAAGAGTTGGTCGATGTCGCCAAGGGCAAAATCGTTCAACCGGGCAACCCCTTGTTCCACGGTACCCAGATGCCACCCAACTTGTTTAGGGTTCAACTGGTTCGGGTGCTGCCAGGCTGCGACGAGGTGTTACCTCCGATTCAACCAATGGGGGCCGACGATGATGACGTGATGAACCTCAGCGCCTGCCTGAGCTGGCCCCTGCTTTGGCTGAAGAGCCAGATTCGTTTGGGGGCGGGGGACACCACCCCAAAGACAACACCGCCAGTTGTGCCGGCGCCAAGTCGGCCCCATGGCAAGACCGCCGCAACGGTGCCGGACATCCCTATGCCACTGGATCCAAACATGCATATGGCACAGGATCAGAACGACGACGACGATACATTTGCCAACGTCGATCAGTACTTTGCCGATCATGGGGATGGTGGCGACTTCATGGGGCCTCCTTCTCAAGAACCCAACCCAACAAAAGACGTGTGCGATCTAGCTGGTACCGCGGAGAAGCCAAGTTGCAACAGGCGTCGTCTGCTGTTCAGCTCTCAGGAGACGCCTCCAGCTGCCGACTTCACCGAGCCTCAGATAGGCGAGGTGCGAAATATGATCAGCCCCAACACACTCAAGAAGGCGGTCTGTGAGCAGAACTCGGTCCCATTACAGGAGATCAAGAAGAAGGCACGCAAAAGAAAGACTAACAAGGGTGCAGGCCAGCCGGCACCGAGTACGATCCGTGCTCAGGACGGGCCACCTTCAACTGCGGATATCTCGAGGAGGGTGCATGTGGTGGGTAGGCCGATGCTACCGAGAAATATGCTTGATGCTGCAACCGGTGCTATGCGGAGTCTGCATGACAGTGTGCTTTCTTTGGAGAAGCGGCGTCTCCGAGAGAAGGATGTGGCATACCCGGTTTTCGCGGCCAAGGTGCCAGAGGGCAAGGGCTTTGTGGATAACTCCATCGGGGGTACGATCGTCCTGCGGTTTGATGACATTCACGCTATGTTGAACCTTCATCCGCTGCACTACACCTTCGTTCGGCTATTTTCGCTGAGTATGGAGATGCGGATCATTCGCGACAAGACCCCGGACATCGTGATAGTCGACCCCTTCTACATGCGTGCCAAGATCTTGGGCAGCGCTGGGGACCGGCAAGTCGCGAGTTCTTACCTCGAAGGCGTCATTCTGGCAAACCAAGATAAGGACAACTTCCTCGTGCCTTACTTTCCCGAGTAAGTCCTCCCCTCAACCGCCCCGTAACATATGAATTCTTAGATTTTGATCATTTTTCTTTTAACATTCCGTGTTTTCTGCAGTGACACACATTGCACGCTCATCCTCTTAAGCCCCAAATATTCCATGGCCACGTATTTCGACCCGGACCGTCAGTCGAACGTAGACTACACAAATGTCAAGAAGGTTCTTGATGATGTTCTCCCCGGCTACGTCAAATCTGGAGGCACCTTCACCAGGCCTATTCGTAAGTACGGCAAGCACGTGTTCTCCCACAACACGACGTTCTGCTGCGTCAAGCAGCCGCCTGGCGGTCAGAAGGGTGCCTACTACGCCATCCATCACATGCGGGCGATCGTACGGGACCATCATCAACTACTGCTACCGAGTAGACTCAAAGATTGGGCCGCGAGCATGTCGGCAATCCAGGACGCGGACATCAGACAAGAATTCTTTCGCATCCAGTCGGAGTTTGCGGAAATCATCCATCAAGATGTCCTTCGTACCTCGGGGCAGTTCTACCTCAGAAATCAACCGTCCAACAATGACATCGACACAATCCTACAAATGCAGGCTGACAACGCCCGTGGTTTCATGACTCCCACGATAGACGGCGGCTTCATCCACGCTCCGGTCCCTTGAGTCGAGTCGAAAGCAGTGATGCTGTGTCTAGTTCTGAAACATCGATTGGCTCATGTTGTAATTAAACTTTAATGAACTTGTAGTATGTCTCTTTGGTTTCGAGAGTCCTTCAACTTAGATGTAATCGATGCTATTAATGTCTTGCGTTTCTCTTCCGATCGTTCTGTTGCATACTTATATATTGCTTATGTATTGTCTGTGAATTGGTACTAACGTTTCGTTTGGCTACTGCATAGCGATGCCGTGGTATGTCGTGTACAAGGGTAAGGTTCCCGGAGTCTACCACGACTGGGAGGAGTGTCGGAGACAGGTTCACCGATTCAGCGGTAACAGTTACAAAGGGTACGCCACTAGGGTCGAGGCCGAATCTAGATACGCCCGCTATCTAGCGGGAGAGGGGAGGGAGCGTTGGAGGAACCGGATGAAGACGAGTTTCATCGTGATGATGCTCATCGTGATGACCGCAGCTCTCTTCTATGTGATGATAGTTTAGATGATCGATATCGACTTGTAATGTGAAGACAAACTCGCGGTCTCGAGACTTGTAATATAATGTTCTATCTTTGTTCGGTCTTTTCAATTCGGAGACTAATATGATGAATTGTATTCGGAGACTAAAATGATGAATTGTATAATCTTCTATTGTATTCGATGAATCTGTTGTTGATGTGTGCTGTCTATATTTTGTCCAATTATACATTTTGTAACCCGTGCAAAAAACAGAAAATAAAAAATAAAAAAAAACCTAATATTCATACTAATGGCGCATCACATCATAGTGCGCCATTAGTATGCCAGAGCATACTAATGGCGCATCACTAAAGAGTGCGCCATTAGTATGCCGAAGTTACTAATGGCGCATCCCGTTGTTGTGCGCCATTAGTATGCCAAAGCACCTGGGTATAGATGGCACCCTGGGAGGCATACTAATGGCGCACTTCTGTATATACTAATGGCGCATCGTTGGTGCGCCATTAGTTTAGTATACCAGATACTAATGGCTCACCAGTGGTGCGCCATTAGTAAAATATACTAATGGCGTGCTACTAATGGCGCACCACTAATGCGCCATTAATGGCAAGATTAGGTGCGCCATTAGTAGGCATTTTCCTAGTAGTGTATGATTCACGCTTGACCTTTCGGTCTCAGTGTTCCGAGGCCATATCTGCATATGCTAGGCTCGTCAATTTTAACCCGAGTATTCTGCGTGAGCAAAACTGGCTTGCACCCGTTGTATGTGAATGTAGAGCTTATCACACCCGATCATCACGTGGTGTCTCGGCACGACGAACTTTCGCAACGGTGCATACTCAGGGAGAACACTTATACCTTGAAATTTAGTGAGAGATCATCTTATAATGCTACCGTCGAACTAAGCAAAATAAGATGCATAAAGGATAAACATCACATGCAATCATTATAAGTGATATGATATGGCCATCATCATCTTGTGCCTTTGATCTCCATCTCCAAACCATCGTCACCGGCGCGGCACCTTGATCTCCATCGTAGCATCGTTGTCGTCTCGCCAACTATTGGTTCTACGACTATCGCTACCGCTTAGTGATAAAGTAAAGCAATTACATGGCGATTGCATTTCATACAATAAAGCGACAACCATATGGCTCCTGCCAGTTGCCGATAACTTTGTAACAAAACATGATCATCTCATACAATAAAATTTAGCATCATGTCTTGACCATATCACATCACAACAAGCCCTGCAAAAACAAGTTAGACATCCTCTACTTTGTTGTTGCAAGTTTTACGTGGCTGCTACGGGCTGAGCAAGAACCGTTCTTACCTACGCATCAAAACCACAACGATTTTTCATCCAGTATGTGTTGTTTTAACCTTCAACAAGGACCGGGCGTAGCCACACTCGATTCAACTAAAGTTGGAGAAACTGACACCCGCCAGCCACCTGTGTGCGAAGCACGTCGGTAGAACCAGTCTCGCGTAAGCGTACGCGTAATGTCGGTGCGGGCCGCTTCATCCAACAATACCACCGAATCAAAGTATGACATGTTGGTAAGCAGTATGACTATTATCGCCCACAACTCACTTGTGTTCTACTCGTGCATATAACATCTACGCATAAACCTGGCTCGGATACCACTGATGGGGAACGTAGTAATTTCAAAAAAATTCCTACGCACACGCAAGATCATGGTGATGCATAGCAACGAGAGGGGAGAGTGTTTTCTACGTACCCTCATCGACCGTAAGCGGAAGCGTTATGACAACATGGTTGATGTAGTCGTACGTCTTCACGATAGACCGATCCTAGTACCGAAAGTAGGGCACCTCCGTGATCTGCACACGTTCGGCTCGGTGACGTCCCACGAACTCAAGATCCAGCAGAGTGTCGAGGGAGAGCTTCATCAGCACGATGGCGTGATGATGGTGATGATGAAGCGACCAGCGCAGGGTTTGCCTAAGCACTGCAACAATATGACCGAGGTGGATTATGGTGGGGGGCACCGCACACGGCGAAGAGATCAATGGTCAACTTGTGTGTCCTAGGGTGCCCCATGCCCCCGTATATAAAGGAGCAAGGGGGAGGCCGGCCGGCCCTTGTGGCGCGCCAGGAGAGGAGGAGTCCTCCTCCTAGTAGGAGTAGGACTCCCCTTTCCTACTCCTAAGGAGGGGAAATGAAGGAGGAGAGGGAGAAGGAAAGGGGGGCGCCCCCCCCTTCCCTAGTCCAATTCGGACCAGAGGGGGAGGGGGCGCGCAGCCTGCCCTAGCTGCCCTCTCTCTCTCCACTAAGGCCCATGTGGCCCATTAGTTCTCCCAGGGGGTTCCGGAGCCCCTCTGGCACTCCAGTTTTACCCAAAACCACCCGGAACACTTCCGGTGTCCGAATATAGTCCAATATATTAATCTTTATGTCTCGACCATTTCAAGACTCCTCGTCATGTCCGGGATCACATCCGGGACTCCGAACTATCTTCGATACATCAAAACACATAAACTCATAATACCGATCGTCACCGAACGTTAAGCGTGTGGACCCTACGGGTTCGATAACTATCTAGACATGACTGAGATACGTCTTCGGTCAATAACCAATAGCGGAACCTGGATGTTCATATTGGCTCCCACTTATTCTACGAAGATCTTTATCGGTCAAACCGCATAACAACATACGTTGTTCCTTTTGTCATCGGTATGTTATTTTCCCGAGATTCGATCGTGGGTATCTCAAGACCTAGTTCAATCTCGTTACTGGCAAGTCTCTTTACTCGTTCCGTAATGCATCATCCCACAACTAACTCATTATTCACATTGCTTGCAAGGCTTATAGTGATGTGCATTACCGAGAGGGCCCAGAGATACCTCTCCGACAATCGGAGTGACAAATCCTAATCTAGATCTATGCCAAGTCAACAAGTACCATCGGAGACACCTGTAGAGCACCTTTATTATCACCTAGTTACATTGTGACGTCTGGTAGCACACTAAGTGTTCCTCCGGTATTCGGGAGTTGCATAATCTCATAGTCATAGGAACATTATAAGTCATGAAGAAAGTAATAGCAATATACTAAACAATCAAGTGCTAAGCTAACGGAATGGGTCAAGTCAATCACATCATTCTCTAATGATGTGACCCCATTAATCAGATTACAACTCATGTCTATGGCTAGGAAACATAACCATATTTGATTCAACGAGCTAGTCAAGTAGAGGCATACTAGTGACACTCTGTTTGTCTATGTATTCACACATGTACTAAGTTTCCGGTTAATACAATTCTAGCATGAGTAATAAATATTTATCATGATATAAGGAAATATAAATAACAACTTTATTATTGCCTCTAGGGCATATTTCCTTCACTTGCTCCCTCGGCCTAGGGAAGGGAGGTGGAGCAGCGAGCTGCCCCTCTCGTATCCGACGGGCTCGACGGGCCACCATGTTGGCTTTTATTCCGGAGAACTGCTCCTCCTACCCGTCCGATGCCATCGAAATGGTGGAGAAACTGGTGAGGTAGGAGATGAGGGAGCGGTGGAGGGGTGTGATGCTTGCCCGGCGTCTGCCCTCGTTCAAATAGAGGGCAGACGGGAGGAGCTCGGTTGGCGTTGCGTTTAATGTCGGCCCACTCCTGAACGGACGTGTGGTCGGAGTAGGTTGCTCTCACTACTAAAAAAAGACACATCCGTGACATTTTGGGCCGAACGAAAATCTTTTCTGTCATACTTATGACACTTCTATGACGATTATTGTGACAAAACACGGTATCATCATAGATGTGGTGGGGTCCTACTTCTATGACAAAAATTCATGACAGAAAATGGGCTTTTCGTCCTGGGCGGGCCGGAGACGCAGCTGCATGACATTCTTTGGGCCGTCCATGATGGAAAAAACCATGGTAGAAGCGAGGGCGAGGAAAATATCGGGGTGTCCCCGGTTACGGTGGGTGGTCGGGGTCCGAGCGATGCGCGTTTCTCTCGTACGTACACGCATGTGTGCAAGGCATTGGGCTCTAACTGAAACCGAGCGAGGCGTTGGGATCTAACTGAACCCGAGCGATAGCACTGCAGGCTACGCGTTACTGAACCCGAGCGATCGATCGATGGCTCTTAACTGAACCCGATCGAGCGATTCCTTCGCTACTGCTGCTAACTGAAGCCGATCGATGCTGCCTCTAGATGAACAGTGAGCGTTGCTAGGGGGTTTGGATGGACAGTTCCCGGTGGGGGTGGATGAACAGGACCCCGTGGCGTTGCCTCTAGATGAACAGGACCCCAATCATTCAAGCCGGTTGGGGCTGGATGAACAGGACCCCGTGGAGGGCAGGATGAACAGGACCACCCCGTGGAGGGCAGGATGAACAGTAGACGGTGGAGGGCTGGATGAACAGGACCCCGTGGAGGGGTGGTTGAACAGGAGCCCGTGGAGAGGGCTGGTTGAACAATAGCTGGTGGAGTAGCGCGCGGTGGAGGCTGGATGAACAGGAGCCCGTGGATGAACAGTCGCAGGTGGAGGCTGGAGGAGGTCGACGGTGGATGAACAGTAGCCCGTGGAGGCTGGAGGGGGTCGACGGTGGAGATGAACAGTATCCCGTGGAGTCCCGTTTGCGGTACGCCACACCCCTCCCGATGAACAGGACCCCCGTTTCGACCGTAGCGCTCCAACACAAGTCCGTTTCCTCCGTTTTGCGGTACGCCACACCCCTCCCGATCAACAGGACCCCCGTTTCGACCGTAGGAGGTCCGTTTCCTCCGTTTTGCGGTACGCCAGACCCCTCCCGATGAACAGGATCCCGCTTCAAACGTGGCCGGTCGAACACAAGGCCGTTTCCTCCGTTCTCCGGTACGCCAGGCCTCGTTTCCATTGGCTGTTCCGTCCAAGCCCTCCCAATGAACACGACGACGTATTTCGTTCCGACCCAGCTGGTTGGCTCCCCATGAACACGACGACGACGTAGTTTCTCCGTTCCGACCGAGCCATGTACACGAGCCCTGGCCGTACGTATGCGCGAGTAGGCGTTCGAAACCCTGCCCGTATGTACGTACGTGGCCGTATTTTCTTTCTTGCACACTAGCCGCTGTACGTACATGTACATGCTACGTGCGCGCCTCTACTACGACACGTGCACGCCTCTACATCGACCAGTATGTACGTACACGTTCGCGACCAGAATGACAACGCTACGTACGCTTCGACCAGGTGGGTCCCGACTGTCAGGCACTTCCTTGCCTGCGAAGATGTAGCTGGTGGGTCCCAGCAGTCAGGGGGGCGAATCGTTTTTTTTGCCCGGACGCACTTCCTTGCGTGCGAAGATGTAGCTGGTGAGTCCCAGCAGTCAGGGGGAAACGTTTTTTTGCGAAATAGGGTGGCCCGTCCGGTGGGTCCCCACTGTCAGGTGGAGGAATAATTATTTTACGCGTAATAAGGAGGCACTTCCTTGCTGCGGCCATGGACCCAGCTGTCAGCCTCTCCACGTACGGTCCACGTCCGATGGAAGCCGTTCCTTGACCACGTTGACCACGCCGCGCCGAGAGCACCAGGGCGGTGGACGACGGCGAGGCCTAGGAAGGGGACGACGCGGAGTCGGGGAAGACGCGGCAGTGGATGCCCACGCGTAGAGGAGGATGAGGGTTCACTGGTTCGCTACGGTGTGAGGCTGCCATCGCCGCAGAATAACAGGGGTTGTGGTTGAATAGAGGGATGGCCTGGCCAGCGGTGGGAGTAGTAGGGGCGGTGAGGCCTCCGCCGCATCGCAGCCGGCCATGGGAGGCAGGAGCACGAGGCACGACCGGCGCTGGTTTGGGCGGCTGGAGCAAGAAGACCAGAGGTTGAAGAAGCACTACGGCCATTGGATGGACATCGTACGGTCACTGGAGCTAGAATCGTGCATATTGACTAAGTTGACAAAGCCCTCCGTCCCCGTCAAGTTAGTAGGCCCACAAGTCAGCCTGCCACTATACTGGGTCCCAGCTAGCAGGGGGAGTATTCATTTTTTGTGCGTAATAAGGAGGCACTTCCTTGCGTGCGAAGATATAGCTGGTGGGTCCAAGTTGTCAGCGGTGGTAATGTTTTTTTTCGTGAAATATAGAGGCCCTTTCGGTGGGTCCCAGATGTCAGGTGGAGGAATCATTATTTTGCGCGTAATAAGGAGGCATTTCCTTGCAAGCGGTCGTGGACCCAGCTGTCAGCCTCTCCACGTACAGTCCACTTCAGATGCATGTCCGTCATTGACCACATTGACCAGGCCGAACCGAGAGCGCCAGGGCGGTGGACGACGGCGAGGCCTAGGAAGGGAACGACACGGAGGCAGGGAAGACTCGGCAGTTGTTTCCCACGCGGAGGGGAGTACGACTGTACGAGGGTTTACTGGTTCGTCTGCCGTCGCCGGAGAATAACAGCAGGTGTGGGTGAGTAGAGGGATGGCTAGGCCAGCGATGGAAGTATGGTGGGGCGGTGAGGCCTGCGCGGCAGCACAGCCGGCCACGGGGAGGAGGCAGCATGCAGTCCCGTCGGCGCTTGTTTGAGCGGCTGGAGCAGGAAGAGCAGAGATTGAAGAAGTACGATGGCCGTTGGATGGAAATCCAATAGTCACTGCTTGTGCGTCAACCTTTTTTTTAGGAAAGCCTCAAATCTGTGGAAAACAACATACATCCCATCTGCCATTATTTCTAATTATTTACAGCCCATTTGCTAATTCTTAAGGTTTTTTTGGAGCCCATATTCTTTTTGTTAGCATTATAGCCCATATTGTAGCCACGGTCTTGCATATTTCGGTGCGGTCTGAACTGTTTTTAATCCCGAAATTTCGAGTCACATTCAAACTGATTTTAAAAATAAATGTATATCAATATAAAATCCAACAAATTTTCCACGCATAAAAATCAATGCAATTTAAAATCTCGAAATAAAAAAAGAAATTTGAAACTATTTGCGGGTTTGATGTGTTTTAAAAATGAACAGCCAATTTCTCATTACTGATAGGCCATTTTCTAGGCCAGCCGAATGAAGCTCTCCTCGTCTTGAAAGATTTGCAGCCCAACAGGCCTGACAAAGCGACTTACTTGGCAAAACACAAAAAAACTGGGCTGTGGAAGTGGACCCAGCTGCGGCCGTGGACCCAGCTGTCAACCTCTCCACGTACAGTACTCTTCCGATGGAAGTCGGTCGTTGACCACATTGACCACGCCGCGCCGAGAGCACCAAGGCGGTGGACGACGGCGAGGCCTAGGAAGGGGACGACGCGGAGCCGGGGAAGATGCGGCAGTGGATGCCCACGCGGAGAGGAGTACGAGGGTTCACTGGTTCGGCTGCGGCGTGAGGCTGCCGTCGCCGCAGAATAACAGGGGGTGTGGGTGAGTAGAGGGATGCCCTGGCCAGTGGTGGGAGTAGTAGGGGCGGTGAGGCCTCCGCGGCATCACAGCCGGCCACGGGTGGCAGGAGCACGCGGCACGACCGGCGCTGCTTTGGGCGGCTAGAGCAAGAAGACCAGAGGTTGAAGAAGCACTATGGCCGTTGGATGGACATCGTACGGTCACTGGAGCTAGAATCGTTCATATTGACTAAGTTGACAAAGCCCTCCGTCCCCGTCAACTTAGTAGGCCCACAAGTCAGTCATCCACTATGGTGGGTCCCAGCTAGCAGGGGGTATTCATTTTTTTGTGCGTAATAAGGAGGCACTTCCTTGCATACGAAGATATAGCTGGTGGGTCCGACCTATCAGCGGGGGGACGTTTTTTTCGCAAAATACAGAAGCCATTCTCACATACAATCCATGTACAGTGCGTAATAAGGAGGAACTTTCCTTGCGTGCCACCATGGACCTCGTGGGTCCCAGCCGTCAGGCTCTCCACGTACATTCCTCTTCCAATGACTCTCGTATGTTGACCACGCCGCGCCGAGTGCACCGAGGCGGTGGACGACGGCGAGGCCCCAGACTGGAACGACCCGGAGATGGGGAAGACGCGGCAGTGGAGTCGCAGACGGAGAGGAGTGGGAAACTTGACTGGTTCGGGTGCGGGGTGGGCCTACACTCGGCAGAGAATAACAGGAGGTGCGGAGTGGAGGGATGGCCTGGCCGTCGGTGGGGTAGCACTTCGCTGAGGAGCGCAAAACAATGCCAATGGAGCAGGCGGTCCCGGCAGCACTGGGGGAAGAAGACGAGAGATTGAAGAAGAATGCCGACCGTTGGATGTAAATCCAACACCTTCTTGGGCTTCGACCTACTGGCCCACATGTCAGCCAGTCCATTTGTTTTTTTAGTCCATTTGGTGGGCTGGGTGAAACAGTCATGTAGCATCTATGCAGCCCGTTTATATGTATGGTAGAATATAAAGCCCATTTGCATTTTTCTCGAAATCCGTGGACTTGCTGGGCTGGGTGAAAATATCATGTTGGGCTAGATGGAGAAATGTTATAAAAACATAAACACATGATTGCACGTCTATTACTACATCGGTCAGTAAAATCTTTACAAGCTTATGTACGCAATCACTAGGAGTTAACTTGCCAAGTTATATATAAACAATTATTACTATTATTTTGTAAGAACTTTCAACTTATGAAATAAAATATCATTTAAATTTGATGAGTTAATAGTACGTGGGGTATTATTATTTTTTAGGCTAGACATGGGACAGTTGAGTTGGTTCTAGCGAAAAGTACTGGGAGAAAACTCAGCTTACATCAAAAAGAAAGTGCGAGAAAATTCAGATATAGGATTAATGAAAACGAAAAATAGAACTGAGCTGTATAGGAAGAGGACGAAAGATTGAACAAAATAAAGAAATACAAATGGATAGGTGGTGGGTCCCATATGTCTGTGTACGAGACCTGCTGGGTCCACCTGAGGAGGGGAATATGTTGGGAGGAAGGAGATTCAAAGCACGGCAGCCGAGTGAACTAGTTTTTTTTAACGGACAAGTGAACTAGTTACATACATAAGCAAATAGCCACTAAAAAAGTGAATAGGTTAATGGGTTCTTAAAAGAAAAATTTCGGACAAAATAGATAATTACGACACTTAGGCTAATGCATGAAACACTCAAATGATAAAGGTGCTTATAAACAGATAAAGTACAACATCTAGACCTTCCTGGCACGCTTGATCATGACGCTGCGGCTGTCCGTGTAGTCGTCGGTTACGGGAAGCAGACACGCCCTCATGTCCAAGATCTGCATGTACATGTCGTAGCATGCGTATGCGTCCTTGGCCGCGTAGGTTATGTAGGCTAGATTCAGAGGTACCTCCCACGTGTTCAGGTCCTTGGTATCGTTGTCTTCTTTCATGTTGGCGTAGCAGGGCGATGATGGTCTCGGCGAGGTCAACCACACGGAGTCCTTCTCCTGCCCGTTGCTGGTGATCTTGTATTGCTTCTGGATGTCGACAAGCTTGCTGCACCAGATGGCCGAATCGTCGCGTTCTTCCTTCTCTCCACCGTAGCGAAGGTGCAGTCGGCGCTGCCGATGAAACGGGTGAATGCTCCAGAACCTCTGATGGCCCTACAGAAGTGGTAGATGAGAACCTCGTCCCGCACACATACCTGGGCGACGACGATCCACTGGTCCCTGTCAGGAGAAGAATGGATGGGCACAAGGTCTAGTCCTGCAACCTTGTGCTTTCTCGTCCTGTAGGTACTGCTTGAACTCGGCGAGGCAGAGCTTCACCGAGTCCGGATCGTTGGTGTACATCACATTCAACTTGGTGCAGCCATAGGACTGAACGGCGAACTCAAAGGGGAACTCCTTGCTGAAGTCCATATCCAGCAGGCTCACCCCTCGGATCGCCATTGGAGTCTCTTCATGTGAACGAGTGTGTAGGCGGCGGTAGCAGTTCGTTTTTTCAGCTCTTGGGGAACTGGATTCAACAGTAAACTGAGTGTGTACAGGCGACAACAGTTACTACCCCTCCCTCGTCCGCTGCACGCCCGGCAGAAGATGCACCCTCGGCGCATTCAAACGCCTCCATTAAGAAACCTACTCCGGCCACACGTCGGTTCACGAGCGGGTCTCTATTGGTCCTGTAATAACAGGAGTTAGTGGTCACTTTACTTAAATTTAATTAGCTTTAATAGAAATTTATACTTAAAACAAGCAATGCATTGGCTCGTTCTATCGGTGCCACAGGATCAACATGCACAACAATTAGAATTATTATTCTCAGGACGCACACGATCAGCACATTTGTCGCACTTTCACAAAGATAATACTACCAAGTTTGAACTGTTTGTTATGGTTGTTGTCCTCTGCATCATCATGCCGTGTTTCCCAGCTTGCAAGATTCAAAACAAAGAAATAAGATGCAAATAATAAGTACAACAAAGATGCCTACACATCTCATTGATTCCCAGCTTGCAAGATTCAGAACCAACAAATAAGATCCAAATAATAAGTACAACAAAGATGCCTACACATCTCACTGATTCCCAGCTTGCAAGATTCAGAACCAACAAATAAGATTCAAATAATAAGTACAACAAAGATGCCTACACATCTCATTGATTCCCAGCTTGCAAGATTCAGAACCAACCCATTAAAGCCTTTTGATAAAGTGAATATCGGGATTAAATCCATCTTGGCTAGCCATGTCATACAATCGAAGAACTTGGCGAATGCTCTTGACCGTCACAACATCTGTAGTTGAGTATTCCTGTTTGCACACCACAAACCAGGAGAGCATGATTTCACTTTAATAGTGGCCTCCTTTACTCAACCTGCAGCTCCACTAGGATGAGGCCTGCCTTGAGTTCCATGATTCAATTCATGCGCCTTTTTCTGCAGTTCACCTGAAATGAAGCAAAGATTGCATCATTCAGCTAGCAAGAAGTACTTGCTCTCGTGAGCTGGCAGGTTCTTCTTTAGTAGTTGCACTAAAATTGAGGAACATTAAGGTTGTCTGTTCGGCTCATGTAAGGTGCAACTATAATTTTCTTATCCTTTTGTGCAGTTTCACTAAAATAAAGTGCCATTGTGGTGACAGTGACGGCTCATCTTGCAAAGGCTAATAAAATGTTGCAAGAGATTACCAGCAGAACTTGATGGAGATTTTGGAAACTCCAATCACCATTTTGTGCAGTTCCACCAAAATTGAGAGATGTTGCCCACGCGAAATTTTAGTTGAACTACACAAGACACTCATTCCAAAAAAAAGTGTTTTGTGCAGTTCACCAAAAGGTGACAATAGCAACAAGGTGAAATGGATATCCCTATCTGCACAAAAAGATAGAAAGTAAGCTGTTGCTGGTCAATAAGAATATACGAAACATATACGAAATGAAAAGAAGCATCTTAATTATGTTCATGGCAATCACGCAAGGACAGTAGAATTTTAAAACGTTAGCAATGCTTCATGTTACCAGAAGCATTACGATCAACAATGAGATTCCTCAAATATGGGATTACTTTAATGGTGGCATTGCTTGTTTACCAGATACAGTAAATCAACAGCTGCTAAAGAGTTGGTTTAAGGGCATGGGACCGTGGGGACACCAGGACACTGAGCAGCGTAAAGGAGCAACTTACTTATCATACTGGGGAAAACAACAGGAGTGCCATTTGTAACACAGTTTAATTGCATCTTATCACTGGAGGCATTAGATTAACAATAACATTGGTTAGACATGTCCCTAAGGTAACAGTGTGATCGCTTCATTTTACATGCGCCCTTACATTAACAACAGCAAAAGGTTGGTATAAGGACATGCGACAGTGGACGCATCAGCACAATGTACTTACAAGGAGGCATAAAGTGGTGATGCAGAGTTTGTTCATGCTATGTGAGGGCAGCAAATCTAATCCTGGAGACCTTTTACTATGTGAGGGCAGCAAATCTAATCCTGGAGACCTTTTACTATGTGAGGGCAGCAAACCTAATCCTGGAGACCTTGTACTATGTGAGGGCAGCAAATCTAATCCTGGAGACCTTTTACTATGTGAGGGCAGCAATTCTAATCCTGGAAACCTTTTACTATGTGAGGGCAACAAATCTAATCATGGACATACTCTGTTGACTTGTCCACCAGCCGCCACTTTCTATCCTTTTTTCAACCAATAATAGATTTGTTCCTTATCCAGTTTGTACTGCGTTTTCCCATTATTTCCCTTTTCAACCAAGAGACCGGTTGGGTCTCCGGTCTCTACTTATTATTTCCACTTTGAATCAAGTCCTAGATTCATGCTACAACTTTCCCCCCTTTCTTTGTTGTTTGAACGAAGCCCTAGATTCGAATGCATGAACTAGCTTTACCTCTAATAATACTAAAAATTTAGGTGGCTTTGGAAGAGCTGATGGGAGTAGAAAAAGATGCACATGCAGACACGTGGGGAGCAGGGGTAGTAGAGCAAGGCCGCTTTCGAAGAACTTATACCTGAGGGTCGTCGGGATGTCGGCGGCGGCAGGTCGGATCTGCGGACAATAAAGCAGGGAGGAAGAAGGGTCGGAGGATCTCCCGAGCCGGCGCTGTGTTGGAGAGAACGGCACGGGCAGAGGATCGGGCCCGTCCAGCAGCTGTGGGTTTCCTCCCTCGCTGGTGATGACCGCGTGAACGATGCACCTAGTCCTCTACACACACGAGCCGAAGGGATCCAGCCGGATCTGTGACCAGCGGTGAGTAGAGAGAAAATGTTGCTGCCGCTGTCTTGTTTGTATCTGGAGAGGATGAGAGAATGAAGAGAGCAACCCTAGTAAAGCAAGTGCTCAGGCCCCTGCGTACATATATAGTGGAGTGATTATCTTTTTCTCTCCACAACAAGCGTTTCAATTTATGTACGTGGCATTAAAGAAAAGAAACTCTCTATTTAAGGTGACTACATGTACGACTCCTACTTACTACTACTAGTAGTAGTATTGTTCACTTGTGCTCCCCGTCCCTCCATTCATTGAACAACCCCATGGGTGAATAAACATACAGTACTAGTATTTATATAGAACGAACAAGCTCGAACTATTTTCGCGTAGTTAAAAGTTGAGGGCAGGGCTTTTCCCGGGCAGTACGGGCGGCAGTTTTCGCGTAGGCAGTTTGACAGAGAGGCGAGGAGGGTGAGGGAGTAGCGGATTCAACTTACTTACTGCTGGAAAGGTCGGGCTGTGCGATTTGAACTCAACTAACCCAAAAATATCCAAACAGGAGGGTTAGTTTGGGTTAGTTTGAACTCAACTAACCCAAAAATATCCAAACAGGAGGGTTAGTTTGGGTTACTGTTTGGATCCACGTGTTAGAGTTAGTTTGGGTTAGTTTGAACTCAACTAACCCAAAAAAAATCTAACCCACCCAAGAGGTGCTTATTTGGGTTAGTTCTTCTCGGGACAATAAAAAACACATTTTTCTCTCGCTCTCCCCGCAGCAGATCCCTCCCCACTTCCTCGAAGCTTCTTGTCCTCTCCCTCCCTCCCTCCCTCTCGCACCGCCCATGAAGGCACCTCGCCGTATCCGCTCTCCATCTAACCCTGTCATCCAAACACCTCTTTCGCTAGAGTTACTTCAGGGTTAGTTCGGGATTAGAATCTAACTCTAACCTTTAACTGAGTTAGAGTATCCAAACAGGGCCTTTGAGAGAGACGAGGAGGGAGAAGCGATACGGGCTGCTGGATTACTAGAGATAGGTGTCGCACGGAAGCCAAGAAATATGGTGATAGCGTGGGTTAGCCATGTACTAGTATGATGTAAATACACTGGGCTGCCGTGTTTCGTACTCTTCCAGTCCACTATGGAGATGATTGGTTGATTTTACATCCCTGAATAATATAAAATATTATGAGTGCAGACGCTCCACCCCGAGGTTCCTTGCTCCTTCTCGGTCGTCGGGAATCTATGTTCTTCCACTCTATTTTTTTTACGTGAGCTTTGTTCATCCTTTTGCCAACACGCGACACATCTAGCATCAAGGTGCACGTGTCATGCAAGGATCGTTCCATCTATATGAAGAACACGTGGGACTAGAACTACGAGACGGACATGTACCCAGGAGTGGACGTGCGAACCTGTGTAATGTAGTGCAGTAAGTGAAGGTGAAAGGCACAAATAGTATGAACATGCGTGGCATATAGGCATTTGTCTCTTACTACCACTAAATGTTGTACGTGCAATGCCCGGTGATGTTATGGAGTACGTGACTAAGTACTCTACTACTACTATATTAATTGGAGGCACATATTAGGTTTTATATTTGTTTACGTGTATGCCCCGAGACCTTCCAACTAGACGTGTCTTTCTCTCCGGGTCGCACTTTGTATCGTTCATACCACTAGTACAGTAGTACTACTACGTGTGGTCTCCGACCCAGAAGTGGAGACGCTCTACCACGCTGTTCATGTCCCACTCCTTTCGCTGACGTGTGCGACACCCAGCACGTGCCGTGTGTTTGGCACTCCTTCGTCGTAAGAGTTGAAACGCTAGCTTTCATTAGAAATAAAAAATAAATATAAATCACCAGTGATACTATACCACGCGGTTTCCTTGCACCTCGATATCAGAAAGAATACTTCCGCTCGCCGACATGTGGGACGTCGACCATCCTGGTCCACTTGCCATGCCCGCAGAACTCCAAGGGAGACTCATCCCGGTCGTCGCGCCGCAGTAATTACTAATAAGCCGTCAAATCACAGGCCCAACCTTACCCACTGTGAAGTTGCTCGGACGAAGGAACCATCATGACTTTGAATTCCGCTTCTTGAAGAAAACTACTGTACCAGCAGTACTGCTAGCTATAGTAGTTACTCCAGCGGAGGCCTCTTTTGGTTCATAGGATATGAATTTTATAGGAATGTGAAAATCATAGGAAGTGAGATGACATGCATCTCAATTCCTATAGAGAAAGATATGCCATTTGATGCATAGGATAGGAATTTTTCCATTGAGTCTAGGCTATACTGGTAATTTGCTCTAAAAACTACAGTAGTAACTAGTAGTACTGTTACATGCTCGTAATTAATTAAACAAACGTATGGGCGACACAGACACACACTAACTACTAGTACTAGTACTTCTCACATGCTGGCCAGACGCCGTCGTTCTCCTTCCCGGCTTTGTCGGCGACACCCCACTGTGCTTGGATCTCCGCCAACCTCTCCGCAGCAGCGCGTGCGTCCTCTTCTTTCTTGCGGCGGCGGGCCTCTCTTTTCTTGAGTGCTTTCTGACTTTTCCGCTCCCTCTGTGCGGCTTTGGCCGCCTCTTGTTCTACCTCCCATTCGGCCTAGGCAGCTTCAAATTCCGCCCACATAGATGTGAGGTCGCGAGCGGCGATGAACTCGGCACGGCGGGATGCCACCGCTTGCCTACCATTCTGTGTGTGGTCGTGGGCGGCGAGGAACTCGGCGCGGCGGGATGCCATCGCTTCCTTACCGGTTAGTGTGCGGCACGGTGGCATGAACGACGCTTGGTGACAGCTTTGGGGTGGAGTGGCCGAACAACCGTAAAGTGCATTGGTTTGTCAAGAGCTCAAGGATAGATGACGAAGCAAATGTTGATTCCCTTTCAATCCTGGTCATTTATTACCGAGTAAAATGCATTGGCGGTCATTGAACTTGTCTTGATAGCTCACTTTGATCATTGTATACGAGATATGGTGATTATACGGTCACTGGCTCAGCGTATAGCTCCATATTTGTCTGGTTGACCAGTCAAACAGTCCGCATGCGCCTCATCAGCTCGTGTTCTTTATCTATCTATCTATGCGGGCCTACCTGTCAGTGGAGAAAGAAATAAAAACCAAAATTATGTGTATGTGACATTACTGTTTAGACGTTTGCTGGAGGCCTCCGCGAACACCGAGCATGTATTCACCTAGATCAACACCAACGGTCATACTCGTGACTCGGCGCCTTGCTCATGTATATCGTCCATCACAACGACAATCTATAAAATAGCCTAGCTAGAGAGGGTACTATGGTGCGGAGTATGTACTATCGTGAGCAACCGATCATAGTGCCACTGCACACGAGTGTGTGTCTGATCGATTCGTCCATTATTCGTAAGTTATGTATGGTTGTGTGGTGTTTAATGGTGGTCGTTGAATGCTAGCTGGCGACAAGAGCGGTTGCATGGACGCCTGGTTGTCAATACGTGCCGCATACGCTTCAAAGGCTCGTCATCCATGAGTTCACATTTTACCACCACGCCAGCGTCTGACCGCCCTGGCCTACCGAAACCCCTTCCATCGCTAGCGCGCACTTCCCGCCTGAAACGATCACCGTCTCTCTAGAACGCCAATGCCGCATTCACCGGCCTTAACTGCAGGTGCAGTTGGTGTGTCACTGACATGCGGGCCTGATGCCCGTTGGGCCCACATGTCAGTGAGACAAAGCACCTGCGGTTAAGTCACTGAAGCAGCGTCCGCATTCACGCCCGACGCGACCTCTCACTGTCGCCGGCATTGCAGCAGCGCGACGGCCGAGAGAGCGCCACCCGCGTGGCATCCCGGTGCAAGCGATTCCACCGCGTTACACCACGGCTACCGACGAACCTACTCCGGTGCCAGCCGTCCATCCGTCTGTCGCGGCTCATTATCATTCGCCCGCTATATTAACTTGAGCCCCAGTTCCCAGCCATAGCCAAAGACCCACACTCATTCTCCTCCGGTCCCTTCCTTCTGTTGGCACCACTCCAACCATGGCCTCCGGGCACTCCAAAGCTCTCTTTGACGTATTGACGCAGGAGCAGACGAAGGACATCGGTGGCTCCGCTCCGGGCGCGCTCCAAAGCTCTCTTGGACGTACTCTCGCAGGAGCAGACAAAGGAGATCGCCGGCTCCCCCTGGCCGCCCTCCGCCGCCACGACCACGAAGCTGGCGCGCGTGCGCGGGCGCAGCCGGCAGCGAGAAGAGTAGTACACAGTAGGTCGCCACCGCTCTGGTCCCAGGAAGGCCACCGCTCCTCCACTCAGTCGACGCCAAGCTTGGTGGGATAAAAATCGGCGGCCGATTAGCCACTTGATGGCAACGTGGAGGCGGAAATCTACATAACCTTGTGCTCCAGAGGAGGAGGTTATCGAGGAGGATAAGGAGGAGGCAAAGGCAATGGCCGGCTTTCTCGGGTTCAGGGCCGGACATGGTGGTCGGGGCCCGGCGATCGTTTAGATTAGGTTTACAGTAGGTTTTAGTACGGTTTGTGCAAAATATGTAGTGAATTTCGTCCAGTTTATAGGAAAAGTTCTCGAAATGTAATGAATTTCATCCGGTCAATTTGAAATTTACTTTGTTTGCACGAATTTCATCCGGTTAGTTCATATAGTTGTCGAAAGGTATGCGGGCAGCATTGGATGGCATCCACCAGTGTCCTCGGACAGATGCCGGTGTAAATTTTAGGGCCAGCGCTGGAGATGCCCTAACTATCATGCTATAATCGCTAACAGTGCTCCATTATTTCGCAGGGAACAGTTATCCCTCGATCAAAATCAGATCCGCCGTGTTTCGCACTCCTCCCACGTAAGAGTGTAGATTCTTGCTTACATAAAAATGGAGCAAGTGGACGGCACTGTAGCACGTCATATCACTCAAACTAGCCCGCCTAACGCGCGGGAAAGCCCCGCCCTCGTCATTTTGTTCTGGATTTCTATCAATCGATCGCACAAAAATGTTACGCTTTGCAAGTTCAAAAGGAAAAAGGCGGCACACTTACAACTCGTACGCGTCGTGTTCACGTCGCACCCCCGACAGTCTGGCTCGCACGCCGCTCACTAGAGGGGACACGTGTTGTCTTGCATTTTCACTGACATGTGGGACTGCAATTGAATAAACCGTCGATAGCCGAAATCGAATCGCTCGGCGGGCGTCGGCTGAGAGGAGAGAGACGGGGGAGGGAGAAGAGATCGCCCGCCCGCCATGCACGGACTCCAAGAAATATGTGGTGATAATGTGAGGTGGGCCATGCGGGAGTCCGCACCGCTTCCAAGCCCGCTTCTTACCGCCCTGGCCCACCAGAACCCCTCCCCCACCCCACCACCTCTCCGCGCGCGCTCCCCCCACAGAGGCCAGCTGCCCGCATTCATAGCAAGTACTACCAGTAAAATTCTGGGCTATAAAGGGCATGTACAATGGTTGATAAGATAGTCTTATCGTAAGTCTTGCATGTAATTTAGATATGACAAAAAACATGTGTACAATGGATCATCACTTAGCCTTATCTTCAATAACTAGTTATTCCTAAAAACATGGTGAAACATATTGTGCTAAGAGATCATCTCTTGTCTTCTCGACAAGCCCACTTATGTGGAGGAGAGAGAGGCATTGACAAAGTCAAGGAGTGGGATCTGCAGGAGCTCGTCTCTACACGTGCTCCTGGGTATAAAAAACTAATTCTAAAAAAGAGGCATAAAAACAATTGTGTCTAAAAAAGAAAGGTAAAAAACATTTGAGACGAAATAGATAGAGAGGAAGTGAGAAAAAGTTGTATAGTCAACACTATGGGAGTATTGCATGAGGAAGGAGGGAGTAGTGCACATGCCAAGTTCACTGGGCTGCCGTGTTTCACACTCCTCCGTCGTAACAGTGGAGACAATAGGTTTCATCAAAAATAAACAATGAATACTCATTGCTTGTCCACTATATCGGAAAGAATACTTTCATTCGCCGACATGTGGGACGTCGACCATCCTGGTCCACCTGCCATGCACAAAATTATCCTGGTCCACCTCGGTCGTAACGCAGGCTCAACCTTTCCCACTGTAAGTTAGTCGGACGAAGGAACCATCATGACTTCGTTGAATTCCGCTTCTTCAAGAAATATTACTCTACCCGCAGTACTGCTACCACACACGAAGACTGTACGGCACTGTACCACGTCATATCACTAAAACCCACTAGGCCAAACTAGCCCTGCTAGGATATGTACTCCCTCCGTTTCAAAGTTAGTAGCACAAAGTTGACTCATCTATTTTGAAACGGAGGGACGTCTCTGTACTGCTATGATTTTGTGTTGTACGTCTCTGTACTTTTGCTACGATTTTCCTAACCTATGAACCAAATGAGGCCTGACTGTATCCGTGTTGACTATTGTCTGATGATCGCTAAGCCTACAATTTTAGGAGCTTGGGCTATTGGCCGATCGACGACGAATCAGCATAAGCGTACCACGAATTCATCAGCCCCAACATTTCTCTTCGGTGAGTGTTTTGCAAGTACTATAGCTCGCATAGTAGCTAGCCTACTAAGACAAAGAATCATCAAATAAGCCCTGCTGATATGATAAACAGTTCAAACTTACATCTAAGCATGCCATATATTACATCAAAAGCTGGTGAGGATACATGTGTTTCCATAACTCGGAGAGGGTTCGCATGATTCACTATCAAACAAAAGTACTAGCAAGTACCGCCCACACAAGACAGTGCACTAGCCCTAAGATGGTTTGATAACACGCATCGTTGTGGTAATTAAACACAGGGGAATGCAAACTACCCTGAAGGATTAGCGCGACCAACTATTTCTTGTCATCGATCTCTCGGGCAATGACCACAGCACGGACAGCGGCATGGGAATCGATCTCTGGGGCGATGTCCACAGGACTGACCGCGACATCGGAATCGATCTCTGGGGCGATGTCCACAGGATGGACAGCGGCATCTGAATCGATCTCCGGGGCGATGCCAACAGGACGGACCGCGACATCAAAAACAATCTCTGGGGCGTTGTCCACAGGACGGGCCGCGACATCGGAATCATCAAGGACGTCCACCGGCACGTGCACAACCCTAACATATTAGCAAGCACATTGCAAATAATCAAAAACCTCAACTTTAATTTTTACCTTGTGCAGCTCACTGGGGGATCCCATCCCTCCGGGGGCCATCTCCTCATCCTCGATGGGGGCCATCACCTTGCCAGGGGAATACTGCTTCTCAACGGCGACTATCTCCTCAAACTCGGCCTTGAGCCGCGCAAAGGTGGCCATCAGAGTTTCTGGGGTAGGCACGGTGGGGCCCTTGCTGTTCTTCCAACTTTCTTTGAGGAGTTCGTCCGCCAACGTCGTCAACTCTTTTGCCAGTGCTTGTTTCTTGGAGTTCTTCATCTCCATGGGTTGGCCCGCCAACATGGTCAACTCGTTGGTCGGTGCTCGCTTCCTGGAGATCGCTGTCTCCAGTGGGTTGTCCGCCGGCAACTCTTTGCCTAGTGCTCCAGGATCCATCAATGAACTGACAAACAAAAAGCAATCGAAAGGAAACCACAATCGCAATGAAAACGGGAAAAGAATAGGCTGTGAGAATCGGTCGGTGCTTCACAAAAAGAAGATTCTTGGAATGAAAATATAGCAGCATCATTGATTCGCCCACCTTTCCTTCGTCGGTACAGAAGAAAAATGGCAGAAGTGAGTAGCCTGGAGTGAGATTTTCTTCAAGAAAGGGGAGAAAGGGCTTCAACGAGCGTTCCAGTGAAATGATGGTTGCTTCGTCCAGTCCAACTTCGAGTCCACTTTACCACTGCTGGTAAAGGTGTGTGTTTTTTGATATGATGGGTCATGACGGCCACACCGGGGTGACCGGTGAGTTTTGACTGTAGAACCTCGCTGTGATTTGGTGGATGGCACGTGGGCCCGGATGCTTTGATGTCCCACATGTAGATAGAGCGGCTAGTCATATAGGAGTGGTCAATATTGTGCACCGCGACCAAGGCGGAGAGGAAAACGAGAAAACTACGTAATTAATGCATGAGTTTAATTAGGGTAGTTTTGTAAAGTACGAGATACATTCCTCCAGTCGCAAAATGCCTTGGTTGATGAGATTTGAGATTTGAGCCCTATAAACCGGAAGGGAGATTTGAGATTTGAGATACTGCACGCGGTGTAGTCTAGTCACTTGTTGGAATCTCTAGTATACCGCATGATTCTTTGCTTCTTCTTACTACTACGTACTACTTCGCCGACATGTGGGACAGCCAGTAGCATCCGGGTCGACGTAATACGTATCATGCACCAGATTAGAGTGCGGAACGGAAGGGGGGCATCACCCCGGTCAATGGCCAGCCTCGACGCGGAGCTGTCGGTGCACCGGGAAGCGGCGCTCTCTCGGCCGTCACGCCGCTTCAAAGCCGGCGCCAATGAGAGGTCGCCTCCGCTCTGGCCGGGCATTAATGCGGCACTGACGCTCCAGGGCGACGCTGACCGTTTCACGCGGGAAGCGCGCGCTGGCAAGGGAGTATAGGTTTTGAACCGTTTCATGTGTAGTACTGGTAGTTTGCAAAACTACACAATTATTGCACTCAGTTTCCTAAGAAATTGTGGTAAAAAACGTTACTCCACAGCCCTCTTCCCTTCTCCTTCCTCTTCCACCGCCCGCGCACGTCCGTGGGAAGCGACCGGTCAACCCTTATATAGGAGTGCTAGCACAAAAAGATGCATGCATGACCACTAAAATTTCTAGATTAAACAGCCGCTCCGGCGAGAGTATGGCGTATGTTGTTACGTTCGGCCGGGCCATGGCTACCGGGCGACGGCGACCAGAGAAGAGGCGGCGGGAGGGGAATGAATGCATCTACTGTTTGGATTCGCCGTCCGGCTTAAATAAATGCGCAGCATCACGTGTACCCGTGGGTGCACAAATTGTAACATACGTGTCTGCTTAAGTGGGCGTCACGTAACTGGTGTGTGTGTGTGTGTGAGATTCTGAGAGACAGGATGCGTGTGTGCGACTCTACTCTTCGGACATGTACTCAACCTATTGCATCGGGATATAAGTATAATGGTATTTACTTTAGCTAGTGATTTACGTGGCCATGTTAACGTGGTTGTGTAAAAAAATGTCACTTCCTGCTCGTGATTTGCGTTATATAATTACAAGCAAGATGCTCGTGCATTGCACGGAACATCAATATGCATTTTTTTACAAAACACATGTTGTGATTTACCCATGCAGGAGTAATCCCATGTGTAAAAACTAATGATATTTCGAGAATTTTATCGGAAAACTAGTATCTCGAGTATGTCATCGAAAAAATGAAAGATGAGAGATAAGGTGAGGAGGAGTGGAGCGTGGTGGTGACTGGTGGTCGGAATGGGCAGAGGCATGGGGATGGACGGCGCCGGCAGGCGGCAGCGGCCACCATGCTTGATTGTTCCGGAGACTTTCTTTTTTAATTGCTCAGCAATGAGGTGTGGAGATAAGGATGTGGAGAGAGGTGCGGCTATCTTTTGTAAAATTATCATAGTTTGCTTTCTATCCGTCAGATATAGATCAGACGGTCTATATTACAAGATGGCAGGCACACCATCATCGCCAACTCGGTTTTTTATAAGGGTAAAAATGATAAGTTTGCTAACTACTAAAGTAAAGTGGAATTTGTCCATGTTATACAAGTAAATTAAGGTGATTGTTTATCATACGGGTAAGGGTGGATGAAGGGTGGTAGGAACAAATGCTCCACCTAGAGCATGTGTGTGTGAGATGGAGTCTCAGTGTGTGTGTGGGGGGGAGAGAGAGAGAGAGATGGAGTCTGTGTGTGTGTGTGTGATGGAGTCTTACTGTGTGTGTGTGTGGGTGGGTGGGTGGGTGGGTGGGTGCGTGCGTGCGTGTGTGTGTGTGTGTATGTGTGTGTGTGTGTTTGTGTATGTGTGTGTGTGTGTGTCGCCGGGTCTTCGGTGGCGGATGTAATTTAAGTGTGCATGGGTTCATCATAGAGAGGTGATGTGTATGGCAGAGGCCACCAACGATGGGGTGCGAGAGAGAAAATGCCCGTAGAGAGGGAAGAGAAGGTGTGTGCGCGTGAGAGTAGTCGACATCGAGAGAACGTGTTTGTTCGAGAGACACCAAGGAAGACTATTATATATTGATGGTGCATGTAGGCGGGACTTAAACGAAGGGATGGTCTTATTGGTTTCGGGGATATATCGGAAGAGTGAGAGGGGGGTAGCTACAAGGAGATTGTTAAGTGTGAGTGTGTGTTTTACCCATCCAGGCGGAAGTTATGTGCACACAAGAAGAGAACGATTCGATGTGGCATTAGGGTTGAGGGTAATTAACTACGTATGGAGACATAGAGACCTTCAACGTGCATGTGTGAGAGGTATACATGTATATGTGGGATGTGTGTGTGTGCGCGCGCATGATCGAGATAAAAGAAAGAAGACATAAGTCACAAGCTAAGATCAACGACATGGGAGAGACGGATCGGTATGACAATATGCATGCATGCGAGAATGCAGGCAAGAAGGCCCAACAATTGAGCATGTGTTTTTGTCTTTAAGAGATAGTGACGTGGGCTGGAGCATGCATCTATGGCGAGCAGAGGGAGTGAGGCACAACGATTGTGCAAAAGATATCAACCTATAAATGAAAGAAGGTTGATGGAGAAACAGATAAATAGAAAGATAAAGATGCTAGCTAGTGTGCGTTAGAGATAGGAGTCGAGTGGATCAGGAGGCTGAGTTATGGGTGTGGGTGTGAGAGGGATGAAGAAAGGGTGCATGTGACTAACATACAAACAAATATCGGAGAGAAATGAGATCCCGAGAGACGGAGTTTTGTGTCTGCGAGAGAGAAAGATATTTCAAAACGAGAGTGATAGCTAGAGAAAAACGAGAGTGATAGCTAGAGAAACATATGAGGGAACGCAGGATATCTCTAGGGAGAGACAGCGTGTGTGAGCGACATGCAAGAGAACAGTGGAGAAATATGAGAGACCCTGGGAGACAGAGTTTGTGTTTGTGTGTGAGAAAGAGATATTTAAGAGGAAGAGTCGTAGGTTCTCATACCTAAGGAGCGAAAGACATCTCTGTATTAGGGGTGTACGAGTTGCACACAGGGGAATAGTAGAGAGAAATGAGCCCCGAAAGACAAAGTTTTGTGTTTGTGTGAGAGAAAGAGATTCCACATGGAGAATCATAGTTAGAGACACATAGCAGGGAGCGAGATATACTTAGAGAGAGATAGAGTGATGAAGGTCGAGGGAGAGAGTATCGTCAGTGTGTTACGAAGATAAAAGATCATTGTCGACATACAGGTAGCACGAGAGATACCCAAGAGACGATGAACGCGTATAGGTCTAGAGAGATAGTCCTATATAAGCATGAGTGATAGTTATATGAGACGAATATCTGGATTAAATGGGATTCAAATATTTAAACTGGAGATCACGACATCGATAATATCATAACGCAAATTGGTGTATCAAACATGCATATTCATTTGAATTTCGGGACACGTGTAACGTTATATAGTTTATTAATATTGGTGATCCGCAGATTCTTCAATTAGACACAATGCATGGTTTATATGCAATTAATGTCTAAACGGGATACACTATATGTTGCGTGTGTGAAACACATTATACATGTATGAGAAGTAAAAAACCCCGCATGAAACACACGTTAATTGGAGACAGTTAGCGAGGAATGCATACATTGGATTTCAACATAAAGTGGTTTCAAATATTTGAAAATCCAAATTGATGGATACAACCTTATGAATCTGAGATCATGCCATTTGTAAACCATACTTATGTATAAAGGGTGTTGTGCTTTTGAAATTATATATAAAAAATGATGTATATAGAATTTTATTCCAATCGAAAATGGATCCCGCCCAAAAAATAGAATACAAACAGGATTCAAATTGAGTTGGCACGGTAAACGTGCACTCTGCAAAATTTGAACGAAGCGGGGAAAGTCGCAGTAACCGCCCGAAACCAAAATCTGCGAGATGGAAATTACTACTGCCTATCCCTGCCACGCAAAGCCTATCTGCTCGATTTCTATAGGTTTTGATAGGGGTAGGTTTGTAATTTCACTCAAACGTGACATAACCGCCTCCCACCCGGATTTATACACGGTGGGCACCAAAACACAGTGTGTCCTCGGCCGAAATCGACTCCCTCCCCGATTCATACACGGTGGGCGCCAAAAACAAACTCTCATCGGCAAATATTCGGTGTATGCGAGATTACCGTCCTATCCCCAACCGACTAATATTGTTGTGATGTAGGAAATTGAAACGGGGGCTAAGTTTGTAAATTTCCTCGCATTTGAGACAAGCGCGCCCTGAAGACATGGTTCCCCCCTTCCTCTCCACCTCCATTTCCCCATTCGTACTCCGTGGGCACCAAAACACCCTCTCCACCCCAGCCTCCTCCGTCCGCCACCCCATCCACCGCCGTCCTCCTCCACCATGCCGGAGCTGATACCCCGACGCCGCCGTCCATTACAAGAGATCGACCTCTCTCATCCACGGCTTCAGACCGGGATCCTTGCATCCCGTCCTCTCGCTTCATCCCCGCCATCGTCCACCTTGCCGGCGCCGCTCCTATGACCGTCTCGTCCACCGCGCCCTGCCGCCACCGTCTACCCTCCTAGATCTGCTTCCACGCCGCCGACAGCCATCGCTACCGCAGCACCGTCAAATTCTCAGCAGATGCATACACGGCGCCGCACCAGAGGCGGTACTCTTTCGTATCTGCTCAACTTATTTATCACAGCAAGAAAATAGACCGCCACTGCTTTACTCTGATTTCTTGTCCATCACTTACTTGCTAATTGAGAGCAAACATTGGTTACGAAGTTGCCTTTGTCCGGTTTGCACCTTGAAATCCGCGATGGCATGCTCAACACTATACTCCTAATGCTTATGGTTTTCCCCTTTTATATTCCACACTAGTTAAATCACAGTAGACTAAATTTCAAAATTGGGTCAGTCGATTTTTCAGAGCTTGCCGGAGTTCACCGGTGCGAACGAAGGGGCTCGGGTGGGGACTTTGGTTGTTGGGGGCGGTGGTGGGGCCTCGCCGAACGAAGAAAACTCGACGCGGGTGGGGGCTGGGGTGGGGGGTGGGGGTGGCGGAGGAACACAGGCGGGGGGGCGATGGTCCGGCCGACGGCCCCTGTGCTGTTCTGTATGGGAAGAATCAGAGACGAGGAAGAGGAAGGGTTAGGAGACGTAGGAGACGTAGGATCTTCATCCAACCGCCTGAAATGGTCGACTGACCCAAATGCAGACATGCCTTTGTATTCAGTATCATCATCGTACCTGCTTAGCACTGCTCCTGAATCCATCAAGCTAAACAACGTGCCACTCATAATTCCAAACTTGTTGCTCAAGTATGAATCTGATATGATGCTGATATTACTAAAACAGATAACATTTAATTGGTCAGCTAATGTTCCTACTTTACTTTCGAAAAAGCACGTGCACCACATATAGAGAGACAGCAGGGAGTTTCTTTCTTAATGCGCTCTGGTTCATCATGTGTGGGCACTGCGCAACGAACATTTTATTATCCAAATCTGCTTGCTCTTCTTTATCATGTTCCTCTTCCGTCTTCTTTAATAAGTACTCTCTCCGTTCCTAAATACAAGTCTTTGTATAGATTCCACCATGGACTACATATGGAGCAAAATGAGTGAATCTACACTCTAAAATGTATCTGGATACATCTGTATGTGATCCATAGTGGAAATTTCTACCAAGACTTATATGTTGGAACGGAGGGAGTATGATAGTAGTACAGTATGTTCCTTGTAGTGAAGACGAGCAGGGACATTTGCAGTGTAGAGGTCTATACGGTCGGTTGGTATGGACACTTTGAACTCGTGGGGCCTCTTTGATTCGTAGGATTTTGTAAACATGGGAATAGGATTTGTAGTGGCCTGCCCACTTGAATCCTATAAGAATAGCAAGAAAATGCGGGGAGCTGTGTCGCCTTTGAGAGTTACACTGATATTAACAGTACCGCACCTTCAGTTGAAGAGAGCTGGTATCCGAAGCCTTTCTAGCCGTACCAGCAATACTAGCACATATATTCCAGCAAGTTTCACTTTACTGATTTTACTCCGATGCTTATGGTTTTCCCGTTATATCTACACTATGATCTGTGTAGCTGCTTTGTGTCGCACTAGCAGCAGTCCACTCTTGAAGCTAAACACCGCAATGACTTACAAAACTGGCACCAAGGCATTGAGTGCCATTCTGGATGCAATGAAACTCATACGCTCCCCACCTGTTGGCTCTTGTTCAGAATATGATCCTAATGACTCTTGTTCAAAATTGTCACATATAGAGAGACAACATGGAATTGCATTTCTTTGGGCGCTGTGATTCATCATGAGTGGGCAACCAACATTGTATGCAATTAAGCGGAACCTCAAGAATATGCTTCCTCTTCTGTTCTTTAACATGTTCCTCTTTTGTTATTCTGTATTTAGTACGTACAGTATGTTCCTTGTCAGGAAGGGGAGCAGGGACATCTGCAGTCAACAGCTGATAGAGCTGGCATGTAGTTGATCGATAGGCTTTCAATTACTAACGGCAATACAACACCGTATTTTCAAGCCAGTTCCACTTTCCCGATTTATATATCGTGGTTATGGTGTACCCCTTTTATGTACACTATGATCTTCCTAGTTGCTGTGTGCTCTTGTTATCATGGTTTGGCAATAAACTCTCTATACAGTATATTTTGAACCGATCATCTGCCAACTATCCTTACTTCTGGATCCTATTTTTTTGTATACTTGTGCCAGATTATATAAATGCACGCACCATATTACAGCACACATGAGCTCTCTCATCAGAATCCAGTGATAGCACACAAGTGTTTACAGGGGCGCCCCTATATTAGAATATCCTCTGCATTACAACGATAATCTCACAACTATTTATGTTTTCATGGTTCTTAGATATTATACGTAATTACAGTGAATATCAGAATCCGCGCATCAGAAGAATATTGTGGAACACTGCAATGACTTACAAAATTGGCACCAAGGCATTGAGTGCCATTGTGGATGCAATGAAACTCATACGCTCCCCACCTGTAGATTCTTGTTCAGAATATGATCCTAATGACTATTCTAACCTCGAGGAGTCAAAGGCAGATGGCCTGTCATGTTCACCCATCAAGGTGCCCGCTCTAATTAGACAAGGATTTAATGATTGCACGTATCTCGCATCTGTTGTCTTGCATTTCTTCTACTTTGTTGCACCGCCATCTACTTAGTTTACTCATCCTATATGTCGAGATGCCATGTCCATCCATTATCAATACATATTCCATCTTTCATCATACCATGTTTTTCCACTCAAATGTTGTTCTTGTGCATCAGACGTCAAAAAGGAAGAAGGTGATTGCCGAACCTGAAGGAGCACCAGCAAAGTCCTTGAAAAACGTGGTTGTGCCGGAGAAATCAGACAGCACCCCACTTATATTGGTTGTACAACCAGTGACACAAAACGTAGGACCGACTCCAGCAGACTATACCCATACTTCAGTGGCCACACCACTAGCCCCACCACACAGGACCTGCACTCCAGCAAAAGGTATGCCGATTTCAGTTGCCATAGCACCAGCCGTACCACAGAAAAATCCCACTCCAGCAAAAAGTACAACAAGTCCACCGGCCAAAGAACTATCCCAACGGCAGAGACGGCCAATTCCTGCAGATTGGAACCCCATTCCAGTTATTCCCAGTTTAAAAGACAATGCTTTCAATGTTGTTAGGGACTACGTGCATATATTCCCATCATTGGAAGATTATAGTGAAGACAAACACCATTTTCACATCTTCCTGTCCCACTTACATGTAAGTGCTATTATTCATGGTGATTATTTTCCTGTTTTTTGCTGATTGAACACATCAATGATTTACATTACATTGTTGTAAGTAGGCGAGGGTCAATCTGGATAGTCATGACGAGCAAAGCTTGCTTGCGCTTTTCAAGGAAGCATTGCAGCAGTATTGGTGTTACCTGAGGAAATCACACTTTGATGGCAAGTCTATAAACGAATTTCTGGTGAAGTCTCCTATGCTAAATTTAGAAGACATTGAATGGAAAAACCTTGTTATGCACTGGTCTCGTTCCGAGGATGAGGTACTGTCTATGATATCACATGACAATTTGAACTTCTACTTTTCCGCATGTGCCTTACGGATCTTTTTTGCAGGAAATCTGCTCGAAAAAGAATTCCGGTTTGAAAAGAACGACAGGATATCGCAAATATGCTGCCCGCTGCTTTGCTCTTGTTAGTACCTGTTGTCCTGTATCACTGTACTTGCATATATATCTGGTTCATTATGTGACAGCAGTATGCATGATAGCTTGCTTATCAATTGTTCGCTCCAAATTATCTGATCTGTATGAATTGTTACATTAGTGTAGAATATATCCAATGCCAATGAAATTTTTTAGCTCTGCATTATTCTTGTAAGTACCTGCTGTCCTTTATCGGTGTACTTATATTGACAGGTAGTTGTTCATGTACCATCACTCTGCAGCTTATTTTCCTTTGCCCTCCATTTTCTACACATAAGATCTATATTTACTCGTACCATAAGGTTGGATAACACCGATGGTACTGAAGAAGTTTAGCTCTGCATTGCGCTTGGCTATACCTTTTGCCTGTATCGCTGTACATACATTTATAGCTACTTGGTTATGTAGCATCACTCTTCAGAATTGCCCCCCCCCCATCAGCATGGACAAGGGCTTTATAGAGCCTGTCTTCACCAATAATGTAAGTTTGTCCTTCTCAAGCCTTCAAACTTTGTTGTGTATATTTGGTTAGGCATGACTGCAATAGCTGTTTATTTTTGGTGTTTGCATCAAATTGCATGTTTAAAGCTTATTATGTACTCCAGTTCATAAACAAAAGTCTGTCCTTCTCAATATAAGTTTTCAGTTGTACAACCAAGTTCCTTCTGCATACCATGTAACTTAAACTATACAGAGCAAGTGATCTTATTTTGCCAATCTGAAATGGGATAAATTGACAGCACACTAACCATTGATACTTATGAATTCTTGATATGTAATCCAGTGGTGTCGTGAAGCTGCCAACTCTTTCACAATGTCATTTCTTGCCATGTCTTGACCTGAACAATACCTTATTGTGTTAATGCTATTTGAAACTGTGTCACTTTATTCGTCAGTAAGAAATGTGATGAATTGTCAGCACTGATACTTATATGTGCAAAACCTATCATCTGTCTGCTTGTTTATCTTTCAGAGTGAGGAGGATATAAGTGTCAAACAAGTGCAGTCTCACCAGCTTGCTCAGCTACTTGCGCTGCAGCTCCCGAGCAGGGCTAACCTTTCTTGAACTCTATTGAAGTGTTGTCGGTTTTATATATTATTTTGTCGGCGTGTTTAGTTGCACTGGTGGCGATCTTTGATGCCCAGTGTATGTAATCTGTTGTCTGCTTGTGCTTTATTATCATAGTGGCCAACTTTGATGCCCAGTGGATGTAATATGCCGTAATTTCTTTATTGTATAGTCTAGGTTTTTTTCTTATTCACGATGCTGCAGTTATTTTACTGTATATATATCCTGTCTTCGCAGTAAACCGGCCAAACCGTAAAATTACGGTACATAATCGGGCCGTCATGCAAATCACCATGTATGATCCGCATCATGGGCCCCGTCATCTTGGTCCGTTAACAGGCCTAAATGTAAACTGGCCCACTAGTAGATTCGGGCCTTTAATAGGCCGAGTAAACCGCCGGCCCTATTTTCCCAAGAAAACTCAATGGGGCTTTAGGAGGCTGAAAAGTAGGTTGGGCCTGAAACGTGCCGAACAACTCACGGGCCGGCAGCAGACCGAAATAGACCCCGGCCCATGAATGTGCCAATCAAATCATGGGCTTATAACAGGCCAAAATTATCTCGGTCCTTGTTTGGCCCAATCAGATTATCGGCTGCGAGCAGGCCGGATGCAAACCGTGCCGTAGTTAGGCCCAACTATATGACGGGCTTTTAGCAGGCCGGAATTAATATAGGGCCGAAATGTTAAACGGGCCCTTAACAGGCCGAAACTAATATCAGGCCGAATTACTAAATGGGCCTTTAGCAAATGGGCCCAAAAGCGTAGCGTCCAGTTGACGGGCCGAATCTGATATGGGCCATAATTTAGCCCAAAGCCTCTTAAAGGGCCGGAACTGATCTGGGCTGTAATTTGGCCCAGAACGTGGTAGGCTTTTAACGGGCCGGATCTCATATGGGCCATTATTAGGCCCGGAACGTGGCAGGCCATTAATGGACCGGATCTAATATGGGTCGGCATTTGGCCCAAAACATGGCAGCCAGTTAATGGGCCGGCCTACTAGGGTCCTCAAAATCTTGTGGGCCTAAAGCTGGGCCGGCCCATTAATGACGGCGAAATCTCGTGGGCCTTTAGCTGGGCCGGCCCATTATGGTCCACAAAAATCTTGTGGGCCTTCACCTGGGCCGGCCCATTATGGCGCGCAAAAATCTTGTGGGCCTTTACCTGGGCCGGCCCATTATGACCGCAAAATCTTGTGGGCCTTTAGCTGGGCCGTCCCATTATAGTCCACAAAATCTTATGGGCCTTTAGTTGGGCCGGCCCATTTAAACTTTATGGGCCACTGTTGGGCCGTGCCACGTGTCGACGTATCATAGGCGCTTTGGGTCCAATGAGTGGATGACATCTGTCCCAACGGTGAGCGACACGTGTTTCCTGCAGCCAATGATGATTTTACACGTGGAAAATCCCCATTGGTCGGGGCTGTTAATGGGTTATCGGATCCAAAACCGGACCCGATAGCTTAACGGCGTTCCGTTACGGTGGATGCCACGTGCCGGTCACCCTTGACGACAGCACTTCTCTGACGCACGATTTATCGTCATGGAAGTGGACACTTCCGTGATGATAATTTTGGTAATGTCATGGAACACTTCTACGACAGCACAGGTATGACTATCTTGATTTTGTCATAAATTTGTCATGGATGTACATGCATGACAGAAAACGTGACCTACTGTGACAAACATGTATCATCACGGAAGTGTATTTTTTTGTAGTGTCGGTTTCCACGCGGGGTTATTGGAGACGTATTAATGTGTCGAGTAGGTGTGTTCAGCCAGGCGTGCAGCGTGCCGCGCCCTCGGCCGGCGCGTCGCTTCAATGGCAGAGGTAGTGAGAGGTCGTGTCTGCCTTGATCCATCTTCAATGCGGGGCGGCGCACTCTATGGTGACATGAATGCGGGCATCTGGTGCCGGTAGGAGCGCGCGCGGGATGGGTTTTTTGGTGGTCCAGGGCGGTGAGAAACGGGCTTGGGATCCGTCCGGACACCTGCAAACATTCCCCACATTTGTCTTCGTGAGAAATTGCGTGCAGATTGCTCCACAGATTGATACAGGTCTGCATTGGATGGCTTTCACGGTCCAATAGCATGGTCCGGACGGTTGCGGGAAGTTTATGGGTCCGCCTTGGACATGCCCTTAGTGGAGTATGTTTACTCCACTAATTTACGCACACCCAGCTGATCCCCTATATATAACGGAGTAAATATTTCATTTTTCTAAACTTTGCAATTCTATTATACATTGCAACTACATATTAGCACACATATAGAAACTAAATATAAACTTAAATGTTCAAACAAATCACAAATATTGTTTACAAACTGAATCCAAAGTTTGCAAACCAAATTATTCAGATTTAAACATGCCGAGTGGTCCAAATGTAGCAAATAACTTGTGATAGATCAACTAGGAGTTGCTAAGATATTGCCAGTGATACTCAAGAAGATCTTGTTGGAGCTGAGCATGAACTTGTCGGTTCTCGATCTTGCGATGCTCCTCGAGGAATGCCAGGATCCTGTTCATATCATACTCTGGCTCAACAGGAGTCCCACTGTGATGTACCGAAAGTTCTTAGGCATATCCCTCTCGTCTTCAATCATCATGTTGTGCAATATGATGCAACAAGTTATGATCTGCCTTAGGATCTTGGAGCTCCAATACTCGG
Source organism: Aegilops tauschii subsp. strangulata (assembly GCF_002575655.3). Lineage (NCBI taxonomy): Eukaryota > Viridiplantae > Streptophyta > Magnoliopsida > Poales > Poaceae > Aegilops > Aegilops tauschii. The sequence goes on along the minus strand of NC_053036.3, from coordinate 2,579,285 downwards.
CAAGGCCATGAACAATTGCAAAGCACTTCTGAAACACACCGAAGGCTCTGTCCATATATTTCCTAGCAGCTTATTGACATTGGGCATAGTGAATGTTTTTGTTACCTTTTGGACGCGGAATTGTTTTGAACAAGGTGGCTTATGTTGGATAGATGCCATCCGGAAGATAGTAACCCATCGAGTAGTTCCCATTGATCGAGTAGTTGCGACTAGGAGTATCTCCTGTAATAAGCCTAGAAAATAGTGGTGATCTTGACAGCACATTCAAATCACTATGAGAGCCACGCAAACCAAAGAATGAATGCTATATCCGAAGATCCTTCATTGCAACTGCCTCAAGAATGGTCATTGGATCGTTGCAGTGGCCTTTGTACTGACCCTTCCACCCTGCAGGACAATTCTTCCATGTCCAGTGCATACAGTCAAGTGATACAAGCATCCCTGACAATCCCCTTGCTTCACTCTCTGTCATCAGCCTTTGGGTGTCTTCCTCGGTTGGTGCTCTCAAATACTCCAGACCAAAGACAACAGTCACTTCTTTAGGGAACCTTCAAACAATGTCCAAGATTGTGTATTCAGCAATGCGGATATAGTCATCAATTGCATCGGCCGAACACTCATATGCCAAGACTCGAACAGCCGCAGTGTACTTCATCAAAGGGCTTGCACTTATCTCTCGACATGCATTTCTCCAGCAATTGAACCAGCCATCATACCTCTCAACGACTTTTGAATGGTCAGAAAAAGACTTCTGTGCATCCAAAAGCACCGATGGAAGTACTTCTCCGAATAGGTTGGCTTTGGATCAAAGTTGTCTCTCATGATCTTTGCATGGCCCTTCGCTCTATCATGGTTCATGTGTATGCGGCCAAACTGTGATCGTCTCCTAGGCCGCAGAACATCATAATTGAAAATCATGCCTAAAACGGTTTCAAAGTCATCGTCATCTTCTTGCACTTCGGATTATGACGAGTCCTCAAGACCATCTCCCTCAAGCTCTTCATCTACAATTCAAATGGCTAGGTTCAATTCAAATGGCTCGGTTAAAAAATGAACAAAAAAACTCACCTAGACAATTCGTCGAACACTTGCGGTGCGGTGGTGGTGCACAGACCAGACAGTGTCGTTTAGACCAAACAAGCGGGCGGCGATGCGTGCGCATGACTTGCAGATGTGTGCAAGCAAGGTGAGATGCGGCGACCAACAGAAAATGAAGAAGTTTCAAAGCAATCCAACGAATCGGCTATGGCGACAGGGGCGGCGTTTCACCTTGATTACGGCGACGGCGACGGGGGCCGAATGGGCTCGACATTGGGCAGAAGGGCGGCGAGCGAGAAGGAAGGCAGCGAGGTAGCGGCCGGGCCGGCGGGTGGTCGCTGGGAGGCGCACCGGCGAAGATGAAGTGGTGGGGGCGACAATTTGACAAGATCTTCACCTCCAACTTCCTCAACTACCCCTAGGGTGAGGAGTATGCTAAGATATTCGACGTTTTGGGCCATGGCATCTTCAACGCTTACGGTGAGTCCTGGCAGTCCCAGCGTGCCAAGTCTCAGCTCCTCATGGCCGGCCGTCGTTTCCGCTCCTTCTTCGCATAGTGCGCCCACGACAAGGATGAGAAGAGCCTCCTCCCTTTCCTCGCGCATGCTGCCGATGCTGGTGACCGTTATGACCTGCACGACGTGCTCCTGAGGATGACATTCGACATGACCTGCAACCTCGTCTTCGGGGTCGACCCCGGCTGCCTGTAGATCGGCCTCCCCATTGTGCCCTTCGCGTGCGCCGAGGATGACGGGCTGACGCCTTGTTCCTCTGGTACGTTTTCCCGCCGGCGTGCTGGAGGCTCATGTACCGGTGGGAGGTCGGCCCGGAGAAGAAGATGGCCAGGGCTCATAGGACCATCGACCAGTTCTTCGCGGACACGATCATGAAATGCAGGTCCGATCACAGGCTCCACAACGAGGGCGTCAACGAATCCCCTGACATGTTGTCGTCCTTCATCTGCAACGATGATGCGAGCGATGAGTTCTTGCGTGACACCGTAGGGAACGTCCTGCTCGCCGGACGAGACACCACCGGCACGACACTGTCATGGTTCTTCTACCTCATATGCAAGAACCCCCACGTTGAGCAGAAAATCCTGGACGAGCTAGCGCCGATCGCTGCCACGAAGAAGCTGGAAGACATGGTGGCGTTCGACGTCAGTGAGCTGAGCAGCTTGGTGTACCTGCACGCGGCGCTGTGCGAGTGCCTGAGGCTTTACCCGCCCCTGGCCTTCCAGCACAAGGCGGCAATTGCTGGCGACGTGCTCCCGAGAGGTCACGAGTGGAAGACTGGTGACAAGATACTCGTCTACTGCTACTCCATGGGGCGGATGGAGGGTGTGTGGGGCAAGGACTGCATGGAGTTCAGGCCGGAGAGGTGGGTCACCGACGACGGGAAGCTGATGCACGAGCCGTCCTACAAGTTCTTGGCCTTCAACGCCGGTCCCAGGACCTGCCTCGGCAAGGAGGTGGCCTTCACGCAGATGAAGGCTGTCGCAGCAGCCGTGCTGTGGAATTTCGCCGTTGAGGCCGTGCCGGGGCACGTCGTGGAGCCCAAGTTGTCCGTTATGCTTCACATGAAGAACGGGCTCGCTGTCACGGTCAAGAGGAGGAAGGTCGCGTGTGTGCATGCTACCGTCTCCGTGCATACAATAGCATGGATGGTGTCAAGAGGACAATGTTTGTGCATTGTTTCGTTCTTGGAGGCGTTGCTTTTGGAGAATCTCTTTTGTGGCCCAGGTGTTGTCTTCGATGGTGGTTAGAGTGCTGTTGTTGCGAGTTTCAATCACCGTGACGGGTCCTTGTTTCTTTTTTCTCTCTTTTTTTTGGTTATGTGCATCCTTGATGTCTTTATACATCTTATTGGTGCAAAGGCTAGGTGTAATTGGTATATTCGCAATATTAATATATTTTCCTTATCGACAAAGCATGGATGGTGTTGTTGCTTGTCCATTAGCTTTTTTTCATTCTTCTTCTAAATTTTTTTAACTGTGTGCATCTTTGATGTCTCGATTTGGTTTGATAATAGTATATCACTAGATCATGGATGGTGCGCGTTGCTGCGCCCATCTATTTGTACAACTAAATGATAAGATTTTTTGTAAAATTATTACCACATGAAACATATTGAATTTGCATAAATATAACCATACATTAGTCCGTAATATGAGGAATCTCATATACACACACACGATGAAAGCAAGGTTCACATATGCAAATTGGATTGGTATAACATATACATTAGTCCATACAATAATTTTGATAGTAAATACAACTAATCATTACTACCAAGACATAATAAGCAATAAGCCGTACTCCAAGAATAATTCGGACCACTAAGTAGATTGTTTACATGGTGCATTACCAGTATCTTCAGACCTGTACTAAAGGGCCACCATGTTCGGAAACAAAGAAGACTTAGGTGAGCCTGGCTATTTCTCATGGAGTTCATCACATTCATGTGTCAGCACACCTAGCATGCAACATAACTGATATAGCAAGTAACATCTTGTGTAAGACAAAAGACAAAGAGTATTAGAACCAAAGTGAACTGGCATAAATGCGAAGATGTGTAATATGTCAGCACACCTAGCATGCAACCGGTGTGTCCTTGAGCTGCTCAAGTTAGATATGATTACTTGGTTATGCATTAGTACTGAATTAATTTCAACAAAGAGTCAATCAAATTTTTTATTTAAATGAAACTTGAATCCTCTTCAACAACTTCATCTGGCAACCACCAAACTTTCTGCAATTCTGTTGAATAAGTTTGAGCAAAAGTGAACTGGAATAAATGCGAAGATGTGTAATATGTCAGCACACGTAGCATCACTAATAGAAAACTGGCTTTGGTCACAGGGCAATATTCACATTAGTCCCGGTTCAGTCACGAACCGGGACTAATGTGAGCATTGGTCCCGGTTCGTGCGGCCAGGGGCCTGCCGGGCCTCGTGGGGGCATTGGTCCCGGTTCGTCCGGCCCCTTTGGTCCCGGTTGGTGGGACAAACCGGGACCAATGGGCCTTGCTCCTGGCCCACCATCATTGGTCCCGGTTGGTGGCTTGAACCGGGACCAGAGGCTCACCCTTTAGTCCCGGTTCATACCACAAACCGGGACTAAAGGGCTGGTCCTAGTTGCGGTCAGTGTTTAGTCCCACCTCGCCAACCGAAGGGCGCTCACACCAGTTTATAAGCCCGTCCCTCTCTGCCTTGTTGAGGTCCTCTCAAAGTGAAAATAGATGCCCTTATACAGGGAATTTGACCTAAATTCACAGTAATTTTCTTTGAATTTCATAGAAATTTATTATGAATTTAGGTTGAATTTTCTCTAAAGGCGCATCTATGTTCATTTTTTTATAGTAAATAAAATAAATAAACCTTAATAAAATAAATAAAATAAAATAAACCTTAATAAAATAAAATAAAATAAACTATAGTAACTAAAATAAATAAACCTTAATAAATTAAATAAAAATAGCAGCAGTAAAATAAATAAAAATAGCAGCAGTAAAATAAATAAAATAAAATAATTAAAGTAAAATACATAAGTAATTAGAAATAAAATAAATAAGTTTTTTGTTGTAAGTAGAAACAAAACAAAATAAATAAAGCAAAAGAGAAAAAAACAGAGAAAAAAATTATGCCACCTACTGGGCCACCACGGCCTGAATACGACTAGAAACCCATCCATGGGCCAGGATTCAGGCCCGCAGAAGGCCCAGTAGGCCCCACAGGCAAAGAGAATGGTTAGGCCCGAAAGTCTGCTGTTGAGAGGAGCTCGAGAGGGTGGGCGCAGCAGCGCTTATAAACCACTCTCGAGCTCTCTCAACTAGCGAGGTGGGACTAAACTTTTGACGCGGGGCAGCACAAGGCCTTTGGTCCCGGTTGGTGCCACCAACCGGGACTAGAGGGGGCATTGGTCCTGGTTCGTGGCACCAACCGGGACCAAAGGCCTTTAGTCCCGGTTGGTGCCACGAACCGGGACCAATGAGTTCCCTATATATACCCTATCGCCACAGCAGAGCACTCCACAGTGCTCTGTTTTTTCTGGCCGACGAGGGGAGGGTATTTGGGTGCTCTAGCTCACCTCCTATGCACATGAGGTATTCGATGAAATGTCTGAGCCACACTAGTTAATCTTTCTCCTCTCGAAACTCAACCTCCGAGCTCCATTTTCCCCGAACTTTGTCTAGGTTTAGCGGTCCGTCACGTCCCGTCCCCGTCTTCACCGCCGTCGATCGCCCGCGCCGATCTCGTCGCCAGCACCACCGTGGTGAGCCTCTTGTTCTTATCTTCTTTCTGAAAGAAAAAAATTCTTACTTTAGATAGATACTTGTCTAATTTTGTTACTTTTATTATTCCTTCTTATTACATAGTGCGATGGTTTTGGTATCCGCCCCCGTCGGCCCTCGTCCTGTCTATGATTCGGATGTGGTAGATATTATCTTTTTATAACTATTTGGTTCATTTATTGTTTATGACAAATATGCCGACCAACGTGACATAGATTTTATTTATCTAGGAGGTGGTTGAACCGGAAATTCTAACCGACCCTATTGTCGAGAGGTTAAATTTAGTTGAAGAAGAAAACAATTACTTGAAGGAAAAAATAAAAAAATTGAGGAGGAGAAGATGATATTGGAGTTGCATGTTGCGGATGTCGTCGATGATCACAAGATCAAGATGGATGCAATGCGCTTGAAGATTAGAAAAAGATTAGAAAATATGCCATTCATACCAAGGCTTGGTATCATTATTCCGTTGGATCAATTGTTACCTTGGTCGCGATTATGATCGCATTTGTTTTCGCATTGAAATGTTTTACATAGTTTCAATGTATGGTTTAATTAATTAGATGCTCTGGAGAGCTATATATATGTTGTTAGATGAGAACTATGTATGTACTTTGGTTTTAATGTGATGATGAACTTCTATTAATTTGGTCACTTAATTATCTATTCATGATGTTCTGTAATGGTTTTTGACACACTTAATTATATATAATGCACGCAGATGAACCGGCAATGGATGTACGGTGACAGACACACCTCCGAGTACATTAAGGGTGTGCATGATTTTCTCGAAGTGGCTGAGGCAAACAAGCAGAATGGTTTTATGTGTTGTCCATGCCCTATATGTGGGAATACGAAGTCCTACTCTGACCGGAAAATCCTTCACACCCACCTGCTTTACAAGGGTTTCATGCCACACTATAATGTTTGGACGAGGCACGGAGAAATAGGGGTTATGATGGAAGACGGCAAAGAAGAAGAGGACGATGACAACTATGTGCCCCCTGAATACGGTGATGCTGCAATGGGGGAAGCTGCTGAAGATCAAGAGGAACCAGACGATGTGCCCAATGATGCTGCAAGGAGGGAAGCTGTTGAAGATCAAGAGGAACCAGTGCCCGATGATGATGATCTCTGCCGGGTCATTGTCGATGCAAGGACGCAATGCGAAAGTCAAAGGGAGAAGCTGAAGTTCGATCGCATGTTAGAGGATCACAAAAAAGGGTTGTACCCCAATTGCGAAGATGGCAACACAAAGCTCGGTACCGTACTGGAATTGCTGCAGTGGACGGCAGAGAATGCTGTGCCTGACAAAGGATTTGAGAAGCTATTGAAAATATTGAAGAAGAAGCTTCCAAAGGATAACGAATTGCCCGACAGTACATACGCAGCAAAGAAGGTCGTATGCCCTCTAGGATTGGAGGTGCAGAAGATACATGCATGCCCTAATGACTGCATCCTCTACCGCGGTGCGTACAAGGATCTGAACGCATGCCCGGTATGCGGTGCATTGCGGTATAAGATCAGACGAGATGACCCTGGTGATGTTGACGGCGAGCCCCCAGGAAGAGGGTTCCTGTGAAGGTGATGTGGTATGCTCCTATAATACCATGGTTGAAACATCTTTTCAGAAACGAAGAGCATGCCAAGTTGATGCGATGCCACAGTGAGGACCGTAAGAAAGACGGGAAGTTGAGAGCACCCGCTGACGGGTCGCAGTGGAGAAAAATCGAGAGAAAGTACTGGGCTGAGTTTGCAGCTGACCCAAGGAACGTATGGTTTGGTTTAAGCGCGGATGGCATTAATCCTTTCGGGGAGCAGAGCAGCAATCACAGCACCTGGCCCGTGACTCTATGTATGTATAACCTTCCTCCTTGGATGTGCATGAAGCGGAATTCATTATGATGCCAGTTCTCATCCAAGGCCCTAAGCAACCCGGCAACGACATTGATGTGTACCTAAGGCCATTAGTTGAAGAACTTTTACAGCTGTGGAATGGAAACGGTGTACGTACGTGGGATGAGCACAAACAGGAGGAATTTAACCTGCACGCGTTGCTGTTTGTAACCATCAATGATTGGCCCGCTCTCAGTAACCTTTCAGGACAGACAAACAAGGGATACCACGCATGCACGCACTGTTTAGATGACACTGAAAGTATATACCTGGACAAATGCAGGAAGAATGTGTACCTGGGCCATCGTCGATTTCTTCCGACCAACCATCAATGTCGAAAGAAAGGCAAGCATTTCAAAGGCGAGGCAGATCACCGGAAGAAGCCCGCCATGCGTACCGGTGATCACATACTTGCTATGGTCAATGATTCACACGTAATCTTTGGAAAGGGTCCCGGCGGACTAGCTGTTCCGAATGACGCTGAGGGACACGCACCCATGTGGAAGAAGAAATCTATATTTTGGGACCTACCCTACTGGAAAGAGCTAGAGGTCCGCTCTTCAATCGACGTGATGCACGTGACGAAGAACCTTTGCGTGAACCTGCTAGGCTTCTTGGGCGTGTATGGGAAGACAAAAGATACACCTGAGGCACGGGAGGACCTGCAACGTTTGCACGAAAAAGACGGCATGCCTCCGAAGCAGTATGAAGGTCCTGCCAGCTACGCTCTTACGAAAGAAGAGAAAGAAATCTTCTTTGAATGCCTGCTCAGTATGAAGGTCCCGACTGGCTTCTCGTCGAATATAAAGGGAATAATAAATATGCCAGAGAAAAAGTTCCAGAACCTAAAGTCTCATGACTGCCACGTGATTATGACGCAACTGCTTCCGGTTGCATTGAGGGGGCTTCTACCGGAAAACGTCCGATTAGCCATTGTGAAGCTATGTGCATTCCTCAATGCAATCTCTCAGAAGGTGATCGATCCAGAAATCATACCAAGGCTAAGGAGTGATGTGGCGCAATGTCTTGTCAGTTTCGAGCTGGTGTTCCAACCATCCTTCTTCAATATCATGACGCACGTCCTAGTTCATCTAGTCGACGAGATTGTCATTCTGGGGCCCGTATTTCTACACAATATGTTCCCCTTTGAGAGGTTCATGGGAGTCCTAAAGAAATATGTCCGTAACCGCGCTAGGCCAGAAGGAAGCATCTCCATGGGCCATCAAACAGAGGATGTCATTGGGTTTTGTGTTGACTTCATTCCCGGCCTTAAGAAGATAGGTCTCCCTAAATCACGGTATGAGGGGAGACTGACTGGAAAAGGCACGCCTGGAGGGGACTCAATAATATGCAGGGACGGATATTCTTGGTCTCAAGCACACTACACAGTTCTACAGAACTCTACCTTGGTGACCCCGTATGTCGATGAACACAAGAACAGTCTGCGCTCCAAACACCCGGAGCAGTGCGACGACTGGATTACATGTGAACACATCAGGACTTTCAGCAGTTGGTTGGAAACACGTCTCAGAGGTGACAACACTGTTTGTGATGAGCTGTACTCGTTGTCCAGGGGACCATCTTCGACTGTATTGACTTACAAAGGATACGAGATAAATGGGAATTCATTTTACACGATCGCCCAAGATCAAAAGAGCACCAACCAAAACAGCGGTGTCCGCTTTGATGCAGCAACCGAGAGGGGGGAGGGCACATATTATGGTTACATAGTGGACATGTGGGAACTTGACTACGGACATGATTTTAAGGTCCCTTTGTTTAAGTGCAAATGGGTCAACCTGTCAGGAGGCGGTGTACAGGTAGACCCACAGTATGGAATGACAACAGTGGATCTGAAAAATCTTGGGTTCACTGACGAACCGTTCGTCCTAGCCAATGATGTGGCACAGGTTATCTATGTGAAGGACTTGTCTACCAAACCGAGAAAAAGAAAAGATAAGAAAGCGAATACATCATACGATGAGCCAAAGCGCCACATGTCTGAAGATTATGAAAAGTTTCATGAAATTCCTCCCTTCAAAGTCAAGGCTGACCCAAGCATCCTGATAAACGATGAAGATTACCCATGGTTACGGCGCAATAAGCAAATGACACAAGCAAAGAAAAAGTGAAGACTTTCTCCCGCAACTATTATGATAATACCATGCCAACTTTGTAAGAGACGAGTATGATACCATTGTCCGTTTTGTACACGACGTGCATCCAGTTTTTGCCGTAACCCTCTCAACTTTGTTGCACATGCTATGTGGATGAAATGATGATACCATGCCAACATTCAACCTTTTCAGAGTTCTTTTGAAATGCTTTTCAATTTCAGGGTCTTATAGCTTAAAATAATCAATAAATGCATGAAAAATAACAAATGAAGTGAGAAAGGGCAGAAAGAACCGGTACTAAAGGAATCAACAAAAAAGCTTTTATAAACCTCTAGTATTATTGAAACTAAAATTATATAGAATTTATGCAACTAAAATTATCAAAGTATTTTCTGTTCAAAACATTAAAAGCAAAAAGAATTTTCATAAAATAAATACAAAAAGCAAAAAAGAAAATAAAATAAATAAGTATAAACAAAATAAAATTTTATAAATAAGTAGAAAAAAAATAAAATAAAATAAAATAAATAAGTAGAAACAAAATAAAATAAATAAAATAAATAAGTAGAAACAAAATAAAATAAAATAAACTATAATAAAACAAAATAAATAAACCTTAATAAAATAGCAACAATAAGTATTTTGTTTTTAGTAGAAACAAAATAAAAAAATAAAGCAACAAAGAAAACAAAAAAATGGAAAAAATAAATAAATGCCACCTCCTGGGCCACCACGGCCTGAATACGACTAGAAACCCAGCTAGTTGGGCCAGGATTCAGGCCCGCAGAAGGCCCAGCAGGCCCATAGGCAAAGTAGTGTCAAATTAGGCCCATAGGCCTGCAGTTCAGAGGAGTTCGAGAGTGAGGAGGCAGCAGCGCTTATAAACAGGTAGTCGACGCTCTCAACTAGCGAGGTGGGACTAAACTCCCACCACCACGCCGCTGTGCAAGGCCATTGGTCTCGGTTGGTGGCACGAACCGGGACTAAAGGGGGGGCATTGGTCCCGGTTGTTGCCACCAGGCTGCCCAGATCGACGTCGTCCACTGCCCCGACGCCACCCGCCGCCCAGACGCCGTCCGCGCGCCGCCCCGACGCCGTCCGCGCGTCCCCGTCGTCGCCCCTGCCCCGTCGCCGCCAGGCTGCCCCGACGCCGCCCGCCACCCCCGCCGACGCCTTCGTCGTCGCCTGCGCCCGTCGTTGCCGTCACCCGCGCCCGTCGTCGCCGTCGCTACGGGGAAGCACCACGCCGGCTCCCACGACCCGTTCATCCCCGAGGCCGTTCGTCCGTCGCCGCACCGATTCCGGCCGGCGAACTCGACCCCTCCCCGCGCTGGGAGCCCCTGCCTCCTCCCCTTTCCTTCTCATTGCCATCCCCGCACGCCATCCGTAAGCGCGCGCCACCGCCAACCATCGTCGCCGTCGCCGACCACCGGCTTATTTTTAATTTTTTTTGTTACGATGTATGTATGTATGTATGTTCACTGTATAATGCTCTGTATATGCTGTATAATGCTCGTTTTTGCATTTTTTGTTACCAAGAAAAAGGTCTATTTTTTGGTGATATGTATGTTCATATGCTCATTAATATTTAAGAAAATATTCATATGCTCATTTAAGAAAATGTTCATATGTAACATTTAAGAAAAAAAAAGTAAATGTATGTATGTTCATATGCAAAGAATTATTTTTGGATGAAATGAGATGAGATGAGATGTGTTTTATGTTGTAGAAGAAAAGAGGAAGAACAAGAAGGAAAAGAGGGTCAAGGGGGGGGGTCGATATACACCCTCCCCGATAACATTTTTTTCCATGTATATATGCAAAAGTTACATTTTTAGAAAAGTTTTATATATCTAGCTAGGAAAGGAAGAAGAAGAAAAAGAATGAGAGTAAAAAGGAAAATAAGAAGAGGAAGAAAGGAGAAGAAGAGGAGAGGAAGAAGAGGAGAAATAAATAAGAAGAAAAAAGAAGAAAAAGAAGAGGAGAAGAAGAATATTTTCTATTTTCTCTTCTTCTCCTCTATTCCTTTCTTCTTCTCCTCTTTTTTTTCTTCTTTTTTTTCTTCAATCTTCTTCTCTATTAATATCTTCTTCTCCTCTTTTTATTTCTTCTTCGTCTTCTTATTTTTTATCGGATATGTCGTTGTCGATATACCCCGTGTCCCGATAACTTCAACACGAGGGGGGGTTCGACCTATCCCCTCCCCGATAACATTATTTTCCCATGTATATATGTCGTCGTTGTCGATATAACCCCCTCCCGGATAACTTCGGCCGTGATAACTTATACCACGGGAGCAACCCCCCCCCCGGCCCTCTCGCTCGACCAAAACTCTCGAGGACACCCAAACCCTAGAAAAAAATGATGTCGGTCTCCTACCCCCTCCCGCCGCGCCCCTACCCTTGAAGCGTTGCCGAGGCCACCCCAAACCCGGAATAAGCTAGGTCTACGTTTGCACTAATATATCCACCTGCTGTCATGTTTGTGTAATAATTGCCATGTTGTAATATTTGCAGAAACAATGGAGCACGGACGAGACGAGGAAGCAGAAGAGGTGTTGGGGGACATAATCTTAGCCGGAGGTGATGTGTTGTCGTATCTTAACGACAATGATGGTCTGGAAGAACAGGGTGAAGAAGCAGGCTACGGTGATCGAAGAGTGGAGGAGGAAAGACATGATTATGATGGCTCCGGTGACCCAATGCTGGTGCAAGAAGGAGCCCATGGTGACGGCTCCGGTGACCGAACAGAGTCCGGCCAGGTAAATATATTTGTTAAGCCTGTGCTGACTAGCTAATTGATGCATTCATTGTTTTGGTATGTACACATATTAATTAACTCTCGTCTTCTTTTTTCTAGCCCTCTAGATCGAGCACAACTTCGGTAAAGAGACGAGGCCCGAAGAAAAAGTTGCGCTCGGATGAAAGGTTTGAGATCACAGCAATCGCGCGCGGCGGCCAACCGATTGAACCCATCCGGACAAAGGAAGCATTTGCTGCTCAGTGCAGGGTTCTTGTTAGGGACAAGATCCCGATCAGCATCCACCAATGGTATAAGCCTAAGAAGGAAGACCCTGAGGTGTCTTATGTCAATGATATGTAGAAAGATGATCTTTGGACTGAGCTGAAGGCAAATTTCACCCTACCGCCAGAGGAGGATCCGGAGAAGCCAGTTAAAGAACAATTAATCAAGTCTCATGCTCTTAAGAAGATGGCAGACCTATTCAGGAGGTGGAAGAATGAGCTGAAAACGTTTGTCCACAAAGAAGAGACACCAGAATTCATCGGCAAATATGAGAAGATCAGAGATCACTGGCCCGCATTTGTGGCCCACAAGACATCGGAAAAGAGTAAGAAGATGTCAGAGACAAACAAGAAAAATGCTGCGAAGAAGAAGCTTCACCATCGCACGGGGTCAGGTGGCTACCTCAAAGCCCGGCCTAAGTGGGCCAAGGCTGAGAATGATCTGCTTGATAAAGGGATCGAACCAGAGACAATGAACTGGCCAGACCGTTGCTGGACTTGGTTCTTCGGGCCTGGCGGAACCTTGAACCCTGTATCAGAGAAGTGCGTTTGGACGGACGAGCAAATGAGAATACCAGTCAAGAGGCTTCAGCACTATATCGATGCAGCGCAGCAAGGGACGTTCGTTCCAGACAGAGAGAACGACGAGATCACAATGGCCCTCGGGAATCCTGAGCACCCTGGACGGACACGAGGCACGCCAGGCTCCGTTCCGTGGAAGGCTGGTTTTCCGGACGCAGGCGGTTACAAATGCCAGGAGAGGAGGAAAAAAGTGGAGCAGACCCAAATTCAGAAGATGCACGAAAGGGTTCAAGCGCTAGAGGAACGAGACGTAGCTCGCAGCAAGCGACCTGCCGAAACTACCCCCGAAGCTACCCCGCCATCTCAGCGGAGAAGCAGCGGGGCTTCCACCGAGCTGCTTCAGCCGGAGCATGTCTTGACGGCTCCTGCTAGCTACCCTGTGGATGCTATCACGGAGTCTCAACATTGCCACCTTACGACGCAATGGCAGAACTTCAAAATCAAGGCGGCTGTCGGCTCTGTTCGACCTCCTGAACCCGGCGCAACTTTTCACTGTCGTCCGATTCCAGAAGGATATGCTAGGGTGACGGTGGATGAAATAACGGAGGGATTTGAGGACCTCCAGCTTGACCACCCTACCGGTGAAGGGGAGACTCGGCTGGGTTCTGCTCTGAAGACTCCATGTCTATGGCGGAAGGAGCTCAATAACCTTCCGAACTGGACGCCTCCACCTCCTCCTCCTCCTCCGGCGAGTAAGGGCACTCCGCCTCCTCCTCCGCCTCCTCCTCCGGCGAGTGATCAGGGCACTCAGCCTCCTTCTCCGGCGCGTGGCGGCACTCCGCCTCCTTCTCCACCTGCGCCGGCGCGCCCGAGCAGCCAGCCTCCTCCTTCTCCGCATCGTCAGCAAGGGCGGAAGAGACCCGCCGCCGCTCCAGCTGCTCCGGCGCGTCGTAGTCCTTCTCCTCCACCTCGTAAGCAAGGAAAGAAGACAGTCGCAGCCGCTCCGTCTGCTCTGCCGGCGTCTAGCAGTACAGCCAGAGGCGGGAGGCAATACAGATTCGGTCCTTCTCTGAAGACTCTAGAGAAGTTACCATACGAGAGGACCGAGGAGGAAACCACGAAGATCGTGCGAGCCGAGGTGACGAACTTCTTTGAAGGGGTGAAAGCAAAGAAACATCCACCTCCGAAGGAGAAGGTAGATCCGGTGAAAGCGAAGCGCACTCTGGCTGCCCTGACAAAACCACCAAAATCTCCGCCGAAAGGCAACTATGAGTGCATTATTACAAAGACATTTGTCGAAGCGGAGCGGTCGGGAAGTACTGTCAATGATCAAAGGTTAAAAGAACGACGAGCTGGGAAAAAAAATTGCCCAGCTCGGCGAACAAGCGAACCAATCGTGCCCCCCGCTCAAGGTGTCTAGATGGTGCCCGGTTATAGCAATCTTGGAGATTACCTGCCCGACGATGTACATTATGATTTCTTGGAGGTGGAGGAACACAGATACGAGTACGGGAAGCCTCTCGTCAAAGATGAAAGATCTCTAACAACGATGATGCGAAGATTACATGATTGGTACATGAAAACCTGCAGAGAGTCTGGGGGGAGGAATACTTTGACGCTGAGAGTTAAAGAGGAGCATGACCTCGTTGGAATTGAACTGTTGAATGTTCCATTTGAGGAGTTCTTCCAGTTTTTCAATCAAAAGGCCCTCGATAAATCAGCGATCACTTGCTACTGTCTGTAAGTAGTACTACTTCTGTCATTAAGTCTCTCTATATAGGTCAGCTCTTTCATTGCATGTATTTATAATTATCCTCACTATATTATGCAGATTGAAGATCGCCGAATTGAAGAAAAGACAAATCGGTGATATTGGATTCATTAACACAAATCTCACAGATGCAACTGAGGTTAAATATCATGCCGAAAATACCAAGGCCAACTTGCTACGATTGTTGGTAATAAATGAAAACAAAGATATAATACTCTTTCCTTACAACTTCAAGTGAGTGTTACTGTCTTGTGCATATTCGGTTTCCCTTATTAGTCCAGGTTATAGTAATGTAATTGATGACTTATGCATGCGTGCGCAGCTTCCACTATATTCTCCTAGAGATTAAGCTTGAGCAGGGACTAGTAACCGTCTTAGACTCGAGACCAAAAGATCCCCAGGACTATGCGGACATGACTCAAATGCTCGAGAAGTAAGTTAAATCGATCATTATTCACCATATCAGCAACTTTGTTCATTTCCTGATATCAAGTAATTGTTTTCTTTGTCTGGCAGGGTTTGGAGAAAATTCACCAAAAAAGCTCCGGGACTGCCGAAGAAGCTGCAATTTAGACACCCGAAAGTAAGTACTATAGTAGCATGTTCCGCGCATCTCCTAGTGATTCAAGCGCTAGTTTCATCAATACCATTTAGCATGCTTGCTTATCAGTTTGATTGACCTCTATTTCTTGTAAAGTGGTTGTGGCAGGAACAAGGGAATGATTTCTGTGGATACTATGTTTGCGAGTCCATCCGTCACACGACCTGTGAGCGGGGCTACTCTGACGAACAATATGAAGTGCGTAAGCAATAATATTCACAATTTTATTTTATTACCATCATTTGTGTTGGTTTCATTTATTCATATATATATGTATTGACCCCTTCTTCAAATTAGATCTTTCGGATGCGGGATGAACTCCTACCACCAGTTCGTATGCGAGCAATTCAAAAGGAATTGGCGGCATTCTTCCTTGACCACGTGATCGCTGAAAACAGAGAATACTATGTGGACCCTATGTTCATATATAATTAAGAGATTATATTGTAAGAGATAATTATTGTATATATGTAGCCGGTCGTGTCGGATAGATATACGAGAACTTGTTGTTCGACCAATCTCTCGGAGAAGGAGAGGTGGTCGATATCACTTCTCTCTGTATGCATATATATGTTCATGACGATCTTCTGTTTCCTTCATTTGCTTACTAGCTAGCGTGTCTAGTCCTCTCTATACGTATATAGTACGTAGCGTCGACCAAGCACGGAGATAAGAGAGGACACTTATCTCTATTAATTAGCTAGCTAACACAATATATGAAACACCTAAATTAACCCCCCAAAACCTCCACCCCCCCCCCCTTCAAAAACAAAAAACAAAAACCCCAGCCCCTGAAATGCTGACGCATGGATGCCTATTGGTCCCGGTTAGTGCCACCAACCGGGACCAAAGGCCCTCCTGCCTGGGCTCGCCGCACCGGCCACGTGGAGGCCCATCTGTCCCGGTTCGTGTAAGAACCGGGACTAAAGGGCTAGGGCATTAGTAACGACCCTTTAGTCCCGGTTCAACAACCGGGACAAAAGGCCCTTACCAGCCGGGATAGATGACCCTTTTTCTACTAGTGCTATTGGATGGAACAAAAATGACAAACAGTCAAACACATAGAGCAGTGAGAATTCTACAAAAAAATATGATGAATATAAACTTTTCCATGATATAAATTTAATCATAATAAAATATGAATCTATGAAAGAAACTTGAAGGAATTACATAGTATAAACTATGAAATCAACATTGAAATGAGCATAGGTAGGAATTTTACTTGGGAGATTTCAAGAGGCATACGCGTACAGAGTAAAATGCTCGGATGACACAACAATCCTGGCGAAAAATTATTAATGTAATCCCGCAGCAACAACCAATACTGGCTGACGGTAACACCATCTTCCACTTGTATCAAAGATTGAACTATGCTTCATGAAATTAAACTCAGAGCAGGCAACTTCTTGTATGCAACACTAAAACATGAACAATTAAGACACCCTTCCTGCCTTTTCTAGCTGGTTACTTCTATACAAGAAAACGGAATAGAACATAAATAAATACAAGTGCAAAACATAACTATGAGGATGTTGGCATGATGTTACTAAAACTGAACAGAGGAAACCATAATTATATTTTGTAACAACCAATTAACTATATTAATAAATTGACACCAATGCCAAATTGTGGAAAAGATCTACCATACATGAACCTTAGTTTCCTCCAGAAATATTTCCTTACCTCATAGCACAAAGTTTTGACCTGCACCTGGCTCTATTTGTATGGAGAAAATTTACACATCAAATGAAAATATTGTATGCTTTTCAAAACAAAACAAAAATGAAATATTGTACGGGCGTGAGTGGAAGACAATGAGAAACATAATTTGTGCAAAGTTGTATGATTGTGATTGTCTGGTTACCTTGGAGGAGGGTTTGACATCAACACCCAGAGGAGAGGCTGTCACGACCTGCAGATAAGTTTCCCAAATCCCTTGATGCTTATGGTACGTCTGTCCTGCTTACGCACCAGCGAGGGTCTCCAGAGCTACAAAGCCAGTGGTGGCGGCATATGGTCTTCCTTGCGTTCCACCACAAAGGACGGCTCCGAGCACACCGTCGTGGTAGGCAAATCAACAGAGAGGGTGCCGCCGCTTCGCTATGCGCGCTGCCGCTAGAGATCGAGAAAGAGCGAAGCGGGCCGCTGGTCAAGGTCGATGCCGTGGTCGGCGGCGCTGCCCGGAAGGATACGATCAGCCGCCTAGATTGGGAGAAAGGTGAGAGGTCGGGGAGAGTAATCGAGGAGGGGGCTGTGCGAGACTGCGTCTCGATCCGGTTCGGGTGGGGAAAGGAGACTCGTACAGCCCATTGGGCCCAATTTAACGCAGATCCTCCAAAAAAGCTAACGGAGCAGCGGCCCAGAAGGCGTGCGATCGGTATTAGCGAAAGAACCGAGATCAGGCGCGATTCACAACTAATTTGACGGCCGAAAATGCTTAAAATTGACGATCGGACGGCTGGTAATGCTGATGATCTGAGAGGGCTGGAAAAGTGTGTAGTTTTAATGTATCTAAATTGTAAATGGGTGTAACTAGTCATACGGATTGGACTTACTTTGTCAATATTATGTCATCTTACTTAAAGCGTTATCTATTTATCATAAACTTAATACTTTAAGATGTATGCTGGATAGCGGTCTTGGGATACAGTACAAATAGTGGATGCAGTTGGAGTATCGATCTTTTTGCCACGGACATAATACCTATATATTGATTATGCTATGCATTGCACTCTGCCGCTTACATGTATTTTTACTGTTGGTCCCAACTAGATTCTGTCTGAATATTGTTCCGATAAATTTTTTCTCGTAGAGTTATCAACCCACAATAAATGAAGTTCTCATTGTGTTGTTACAAAAATAATTATGAATACAGCTACCCTGTCGAGCTCATGAGAAGAAGAAAAAGATCGCCGGACGTACCATCCCCGATTGGTCGCAAGATGTAGACATCTAACCTGTATTTCAGCTATCCATGTTTCTCCATAGCACAACCGATCGAATGTGATTTAATGTTTAACCACCTGCGGTGTTGTCAGTACGACTTAAGCATGCTAATTAGTATCAACGATCCATGGCTGCCCGCTTCATGTACGTGCATTTTCAATAAAGGGTGGATTTTATGAACTCAAAAGTAGCATCAAGAGAATACAAACCCAAAAATACACATACCTAGGCTCTGCATAGTTAGGATGTACACAGTCAACACCAACACACGCATACAAAAACACGCCGACAAATAGTAAAGTCATATAAGACCAAAACCATGCGTAGGCGAGGAAAAAAATCTAACGCGATTAGATTCGTGATTGGGAAATTACGACAATGACCATATCTGTAGCAACCAACTCATGACACCACACAGACAATGAGATTCTTCAATGGCAACGCCTTTAAGAAGGGAACGACACTCAAGCATCTTCGTCACCGGATCTAACCACCAAGGCTAGAATCTAGGTTTTCACCCTGAATAATCAATCCGAGCATATCCGAGCAATGCCTCCAACAAGGTGAAAATGTAAAAACATCGCCATTGCTAACCAGTTCGGGGCAGACCTAGGCATTCACACCGGAGCTCACGAATGGGTGCCCGAGTCTCACTACCGTCGGAGTCACTCAAGTGTTGTCGCCTCCACTTTTCCGCTATCCTAGAAGTTAGATGCGATGGGAATGTTGGTGCTACACAATCATACCTTCGCGTTAAGTCGTCGTCCATAATTTGGATCTCACTGCTGAAGTCTACCACCGGATCCGGAGGGAGGAACCCTCATGAAGACCTTTCTGTGGCCACCGTAATCCACAGTGAGACAGCCGCCATAGGCCGGAGCGGTCACCATCATGACCATCACTGACGGCGAAGCTGACCATCACCGTGTATAAGCAAAAGATCTTCATATTTTTAGAACTTCATTTATAATATTATCAGTACTAAGACCATGTTCCCTTCTTCTTTCTGGCCGAGTGACAGGCATGGAGACGCTTATTACTGGTAAGTTGGCTGCCAATTGATCCTGAAATCACTAATTAACGAGTACTCCTTCTAAAGATCACTCCCACCTCGCATGATTCCTCCCAGGAAGCAAAACACTACCTCTCATAGAAGGAAAAAAGAATAAACGGATATACGTAAAAACGGAATAAACGGATGTACATAAAAAGGGAAACTCACAGGAAGCGAAACTGTGCCTCTTACGGAAAAAAGAAGAGAAAACATGTTTTTTCCATTTCCGAGAGGGACGGTCGTGCCTCCCACGGAAGCAAAACCATACCTCTCGCGCAAGGCAAACCGTGCCTCTCACGGAAGGAAAAAAAGAGAAAACTTGTTTTTTTTTTGTTTCTGAGAGGAACGGCCGTGCCTCTTGCAGAAACAAAACCATGCCTCTCGCGAAAAGCAAAACCATCTAATTTATTTATTTTCGATTTTTTTGTGTCGAAAAGCTAAGAAGACCAGTGAAAAATGAAAAGCAAAAAAAAAACATCTAAAAAGCCGAAAACGCATGCGAAAAATAAAACAAAATCCAAAGGGAGCGCCAGAGTAGGACACGTGGCGGCGGCTGAGAGTGCGCCAACTGGCACGCACTCAGCCCACCCGCAAATGATCGTTGGGAGGCTCCCGAAGGAGCGGTCCTCAATTAGTTGCTCTCGATTGATCCTTCAGATTCGTTCCTACGTTAGTACGTGCGCATAAAAAATAAAGGAACTGATTGATCCCTTCCATCACGCATGCATTCACGCGGCGGTTTCCAATTTCCCAGCGGTCGCCAACGCGTAGTGTCTTCGCGGCTGCACGCTCGGCACTCCGTCTCATCTTTCTCCCTAATCGAATTTTCCTTTATAATTCAGATTGTTTGCCGATTTCAATTCCCCGGGGGAGGCGTCACAACCCCGCTTTTGCTCTCCATCCATCAACGATTCGACCATCCGAGGTATATCCTAGTCTTATTGCGGTTCCTAGTAAATCCTAGAAGGTAAGAAGGATTTTCAAGTTAAATATTCTTTCGGGTTTGATATGGCGATCACTTCTTTGGAATATAGATTTCAAGAACTCATGGTGTTTAAAAAAATATTCGGATTTTTACTGAGTTCGGGCACACTGAAATCATTGAACGATATTGAACTTCAAGAGTGTTGCATATAGTTTGCAGAAACTTTCTTTCTTGATGGTTCATTTGATGTTTTTTTGCGAGATAAAATAGGGTTCATGTGATTTTGAGGCATATGATCTTATTTACGAATTGAAGATTATGAGATTCATTTTGCCAGATGGTGCAACGTCTACTGAAGAATTATCTTAGGTCAACAATGACCCAACACAGGTTAAATGGTCTGGCAACATTATGCATCAATAAGAAATTATTGGATGATATTGACATCGATCGCATCAGAAGTGACTTTGCATCGAGAAATGTTGAAGGTAATATGTATAAATTATTTGATATGCATTTAAGTGTTATTGATAATATTTCATATATAATTATATTCATTTGTATTGTTATGATGTGAAAATGAAATCTACTTAAAAGAGGGTAGGAGGTGACGGTGGATTCGTAGCTCACCCTCCGCTGTAGAGGAAGTAGTCGAGCAGCGGCAGGATCACGGACGACGAAGGCTCCAGGGAGATGAAATGCCACAAAGCCTGTAAATTTTACCGAGTCAAAAAAATTGAGGGCATCACATCACATAAAGCATTGACACTTTAAACTATGAAAAAAATTCTTATTTCGTCAACTGTCAAATTTTGTCCTTCAATTTTTTAACAAGATCATCATGATAAAATAACCACTCATGTTATACCAGTTTCGGAGCACATCTCACATAGCTTTTTTAACTAAGTGACTCAAGTTGCTTTTTTAACTATGATAATGCATTTTCGGTCTCGAATTTCACCTACATCACAACATTCATCCATCTATCAATGTAACAACATCACAACATCTATCCATCTAAGACACATACAACATTCATCCATCTATCAACCTAACAACATCCAACATCCAACCATGCATCCATTCATCCATCCAACAGTACCAAAATAATGCAAAAAAAAGAAGAAGAAAAAGGTAGCTCACCGACGGGCGAGGCAGCAGGGGCCGGTGGTGGAGGGCTGGAGGAAGAGGCACGGGAGGGCCGGGGCAGGGCGGGGCCGGCCGGAGAAGCAGAGGAGGGCGTCCGCCGCCGCTAGCAGCAGCGCTGGTCGGGGAGGGACGCGGGCCAGCCGGAGCCGCGACCCGTTGTGGTCGGGGCGGCCGTCGCGCAGTCGGGGGGAGGACGGGGCGGTGGTGGGGTCGGGAGGAGGTCGGGGTGACGGCGGGTGGCGGAGGCAACGACGCGGGTGTGGAGGCGGCGGTGGCAGATGTCGGGGCGGGTAGGGCGGAGATGACGGCGGCGCGGCGCGGGTGGGTGGAGATGGCGGCGGCCGGTGGCGGGGCGAGCGGCTAGGGGGGCGTCGACGGCGCGGAGAGGGTGGCGGCGGCGGTTGGGTGTCGAGGAGAGGGAGTTGGATCGGGGTGCGAGGAGAGAAACGAGTGGAGGAGGAGGGCCGGGGTGTCGAGGATAAGGTGGCCCTATGCCGACGGCCAGGCCGTCGGCATAGGAGTGGTCCCACCTGACAACGAGAGGGCCATCGAGTGGATAAGGGTGGCTCTATGCACGGCCAGGCCGTCGGCATAGATAGGAGGCCTATGCCGACGGCTATGCCGTCGGCATAGATGGCAACTACATTTTTGTGAAAAAATAGTCCCACCTCGCCGAGGGAAAAGCAATTTGACCTGTTTAAATAGTTCACTAATCCATACGTTATAAGCTCCGGTATTCATTAGACTTATATGAAGAAAATGGACAATTACTGTGAACTTTTCAGTGCCCGGGCAGCCGGCCCGGTGCCCGAGCACTAAAAGGTTCACAGTGATAGTACATTTTCAATGATGAATACCGGAGTTTTTAATCAATTCAATTATTACATTTTTAGATTCTTAGTTTACCGTCTGTATGGGACCCGGTACCCGGTGCGACGCCTGTGACACCGGGACCCTGGGGGTTAGGCGGTACGGGGGCCGTGGGGGGTAGCAATGCCACTAGAGCTTAGCCGTCGGCATAGATGGACATGCCACGTCCGGCGAAAGTCAAAGGGCAAGACCCGGCGGTCGTCTGTGTCAGGGATAGACAGGACGGGGTACCTGTGGGCGTCGGGGGGGGGGTAGCAATGCCGTCCGTGAGGGAGGCCACACCCCGGAGACGCGTGCCGCCTCTTCGTACATGCCACCACACCACCCCGCATGTATGAGGGCCCGGTGCGACGCTTCGGTGGCATTGCTACCCCCAGGGCCCCATCCCGCCTAACCCTGTAGCGTTAGACCACGAGATCTAGCCCTTTGACTTTACACAGACAGCCTTTGACCAGTGGAACTCTCCCCCCGGTTGTGTTAGGTCAGCCCATAGGAACACTTTGGAGCAACATCCGGGCCAGACCCACAGCAAGATCCCCTCCGTGTAGACCCGACGTGTCCGTTTCCCCCCTCCAGGTGCCGGGGTGTTACCATGCGTGAGGGGGGGCATACCCCGGTAACGGACGCGTCGGGTCTACACGGAGGGGATCTTGCTGTGGGTCTGGCCCGGATGTTGCTCCAAAGTGTTCCTATGGGCTGACCTAACACAACCGGGTGGATAGGTCCACTACTCAAAGCCCGTCCGTGCAAAGTCAAAGGGCTAGATCCCATGGTCAAACGCTACAGGGTTAGGCGGGACGGGGGGCCTACGGGGGTAGCAATGCCACCCGAGCGTCGCACCGGGACCTCATACATGCCGTACGGTGTGGTGGCATGTCCGAAGAGGCGGCACGCGTCTCCGGGGTGTGCCCCCCCCCTCATGAACGGCGATGACACGGTAGTAGACGTTCCGCGGTCACGATGCGGCGTGAATATTATTAAATACTCGGAGCGCGATAAAATCATGAGTTTTTTACACGACGCGGGCACATGTCCTGTAGGACTGATGTTAATTTTTCTTAATTGTTCGTGATGGAGTAGTATCTGAACAATTCCCTCTACGCGGATTGCTCTTCGCGTGTCTACGACTGTGGCCGGCGGCCTTCGGGGGCTAGCATGCCGCCAAATCTTGCGTAGGCGGCCTCTCACAAGTCTGGAAGTGTTGTGGCGGGTGCAAACGCCCGGCACACGTCTCCGGGGTGTGCCCCCCTCACGGACGGTGCCGCCGCCGGCACTTGGAGGGGGGAAACGGACGCGTCGGGTCTACACGGAGGGGATCTTGCTGTGGATCTGGCCCGGATGTTGCTCCAAAGTGTTCCTATGGGCTTACCTAACACAACCGGGTGGATAGGTCCACTCTCAAAGCCCGTCCGTGCAAATTCAAAGGGCTAGATCCCGTGGTCAAACGCTACAGGGTTAGGCGGGACGGGGGGCCTACGGGGGTAGCAATGCCACCCGAGCGTCGCACCGGGACCTCATACATGTCGTACGGTGTGGTGGCATGTCCGAAGAGGCGGCACGCGTCTCCGGGGTTTGGCCCCCTCCAAGTGACGGCGGCACTGCCTTGCGTGCAGGGGGGCACACCGCGGAGCCCCAAGACGAGCGTCTACGCATGCCTGAACACTTTCACATATGCATCGGGACCCGTGCGATGTTTCGGTGACATAGCTACACCCCGAATCCCCCCAACCAAAATTCCCTCCGTGTCGACCGTTTCCCCCCTCCATGACACGGCGATAGCGACGTTCGTAACGGGGGGCAATCGATATACCATCAGGGTATGTTTTTTAGATAAGGCATAATTATCTTATGGAAAAACAAAAATTAAAATAAAGTAAAAATAACAAAATAAAGTAAAAAAAAAATAAAGTAAAATAAATGTATGCCGACGGCAAGGCCATCGGCATATCTGTGCACACACAGAGATGCAGTCCCACGGATCGATGACGTGGCATGGCACACGGATCGATGACGTGGCAGAGCGGCCTATGCCGACGGCTATGCCGTAGGCATACCTTTGCCATAGATAGTATAAAGAAAAAATAAAAATAAAACTAAATAAACATATGCCGACGGCGAGGCCGTCGGCATAGCTGCGCACACGGATCGATGACGTGGCAGAGGGGCATGGGCCAGGTCTATGCCGACGGCTATGCCGTAGGCATACCTCTGCCATAGATATGCCGACGGCCGCCGTTACCTCCCGTCGGCGTAGTTTCAACGCCGTCAAACGGTCAGCGCCGACCGGGTAGGTGGGCCCGGGCTATGCCGACGGCCGAGCCTATGCCGACGGTCCCCGTAGGCATATCTCGAGCGGTCCCGACGGCCTCGTCTATGCCGACGGCCCCGTCGGCATACATGGATGTATGCCGACGGCTTTTCTACGCGTACGGCCTGTCCTTGGCCGTCGGCATAGGTCCATCTATGCCGACGGGGGCCGTCGGCATAGATGAGGCCGTCGGCGCAAGCAGTTATTCTGGTAGTGAGTTGTGGTATCACTGTCCCGGTGTCATTTCAGTCCCATTACGGAAGCCTTGAGAATACTTTGTCTTATAAAGGTTGAGGCCGCTGAGAAGATGTCTCCAGCAGATGCCATTTCAGTTCTTAGTTGTAGGCCTTTCTTCGTATTTTCTTGGATCAGGGATCCAACTGAGTGTATGAATAACTTACAGTTTTTTTTGAAGGACCACTATGTTTTCCTAAGAGTTTTCAAGCAGCGAGATTTCACGTTGGATGAGAGGAGACCACCAATAATAGTCACAGCTGGGGTCATGCAGATGCAGTGTTAGTTAGCTAGTGCCCAGCCACAGAACCCCTGTTGAGCGTGAGTGTGTGTTGGGAGGAAAAGTCTGCGACAGTGAGTCCTCGATTTGCGGAGATATTTCGTGGCAACGTCAGGTGGTCATATATACTGTATGATCAACTGGAAATGCACACGTGAGACGTGACACACACAAGTCACATATATATTGTTAAATGATGGAGTGCATCTTTCGAGCGTGTACTCGATCGACAGTTGGAGACCGTAATATTGTGTGGGCTGGCGACGATCGACGTTGATCTCGGAATCCTAGACGCCATGCTTTCAAAGTTCCAGTGCATTATACAACCTTCGCAACAGAAAAATAAAAATACTAACACAAGAAGAAAAACGCCTACATACAATGAAGGAATCCGTTGCATCAATAAGTAGCCAAGCGTTTCAGCGTCTCCCTGATTAATTGGTTGTAACCCCTTTCAAGAGTCTCTAGCTATAGTAGCTACTGCCCAACAAAACAGGAGTCCCATCACTAAACCGTAAATGCCACTGTCGGTCCCAACCACACATATATTGCTAGCTACTTCAGTGTATGTCCGCGTGGTATACTTAAGGCCACTGCACAATGTAAGACGTTTTTACAAGCTATGTTAGCTTTCAAAAACGTCTTACATTATGGGACGGAGTAGTAGCAAATATTTGTGTCTTTGTCAGTTTGTCACAACAGATGGTCCCACGCAGCGCCAAGGTTAGAGAGAGGGAGCAGCGTCACTCGTGTCCAGTTCATCACGTGGAGCTGCAGTTGAAAGGTCAGAGAGGGCGGCATCACTCTGCTACTCCTCTGGCCTCATGTTCAAGCCTACCGCGATCCATACCACACCAGTCGAGATCATGGTTTTGACTAAAGTGAAATGTCGGTATTAACTAATTTCAGTCGACACTGAAATATTTACCTGTCGTATCAAAATATTATGCAATTTATTTTGTTTCGTGAATATTTTTTTAACAATTTCAATAACATGAATTTAAATATTAAAAAAATAGTTGAATTCAAGTGAATGTTTCGGCCCCTCTGCTGAAACCGCTGAAATTCATTCGTTGGTTATTTTCGTTGTTTTTGAAATTTTTGTGAAACCGCAAGTGGAAAACATGGATGAGATTCGTGTTTCTGGACGACGTCGCTCCAATGACAGAAGGTCACTTTGGTTTGCTAGCTCCCTACTATAGGCTTCAAACAGACCAGATTTCGTGTGCAATATTATGTTATCTATTATATTATTGAAACAAGAAGCAATTGAGTCACTACGTTCTTACACATAGACTAAGAAGGTAAACAAGCTACCACAATCTTTTAGTCAAACTAAAAAAAGATATATGTGGTGAACTGAGATTATAGTGGCCTAGATTTAATCCGATAAGACACAACCTTGATTCTCAACGCAGCCGCCTCCTCCTCCTCCAAAAAAGCTGGGGTTTGTGCCTCTCGCCGGCTCCGCCGCAGGTCCGCCTCGTCTCCGGTGTTCCTAGGGTCTAGGGGTGAGGTGGATCCTGGCAAGGGCCGGCGAGAGAGCTTTGTTTTTAGTCGTTCCTTTGAGATTGATTATGGTTTGTGTCCTGCTCAGGAACATGAAACGACGGCGGCTCCCTGAAGATAGAATAAAGGTCTCCCCGTCTAGCCCTTGTTCCGGTGGTGCGTCTAGCATCGTTGGTGGGCGCGTGGAGGTGTGTCTACTGCGGATCTATCCTCGGTGGATTTGCTCGGATCTGGTTGGTTTTGTCTCTGTTCGTGTGTCTTCGGATTGGATCCTTTCAATCTACGTTATCCTTCATCGGCGGCAGTTGTTGTTCTGGTGCGCTGGTCCTATGGGGCCTTAGCACGACGACTTCCTGACTGTCTACTACAACAAGTTGTGCCCGACTCCGGCAAGGGAGGGCCGATGACGGCGGCGCGCCTTCGGCTTGATTAAGTGCTTGTAGTCATCGCTAGGTGGTCTACGGACCTGGATGTAATTTTTATTATTTCTAGTGTTCGTTGTACTGCCATGATTGTAGATGAATAGATCGGAAGTTTTTTCGCAAAAAAAGATTTAATTGGATGAATCATACTTTTTATATGGGAATTGTTAATGTTAGATTACAATCAGGTATCCACATAAACAAAGGGCTTGAGCCATGCATGCCCAAGTGGCACATATAGTCATGCAAAGCATGCATAAGTTACAGTTTTCCATAAAATCTCTTAACCCATGCAAATCATGTATTAAGTTTTAAGTTATATTTTTGCATAAAGTTTTATGTTGCATAAGTGCAAAACTAATTACCTCTACTCCCTTTCAAGGGTCTCTAGCTAGTACCTGCCCAACGAAACACTGTCGGTCCCAACCACACATATATTGCTGGCTACTTCTGTGTATGTCCGGCGTGGCATACTTAAGGCCAGTGCATATATAGCAGGAAGATATGTGTGTCTTCGTCAGTTTGTCACGACAGATGGTCCCATGCAGAACCAAGGTTAGAGAGAGGGAGCAATATCCCTCGTGTCCTGTTCATCACATGGAGCTGCAGTTGAAAGGTCAGAGACAGCGACATCACTCTGCTACTCCTGTAGCCTCCTGTTCAAGCCTACGTGGTTCACACCACACCAGTCGAGATCATGGTTTTCACTTTAAGTAAAATGTCAGTATTAACTAATTTCAGTCCACACTGAAATATTTACGTTTCCTATCAATTTTTTTTCTTTTCTCTTGTGAATATTTTTTTAGTAACTTCAATAATACACATGAATTTAAATATTTTCATGTGTATTGTATAAAAAAATAAAATTTTAGTTGAATTGAAGTGAATGTTTCGGCCCTTTGGCCAAAATCACTGGAATTTAATTTTTAGTGATTTCGATTGTCATTGAAATATATGCGAAACTGCAAGTGGAAACCATGGATGAGATCCGAGTTCGTGGGTAACGTCGCTCCAATGACGCCAGAAGGTCACTCCCTGAAAACGTACATTCAATAATACAAATGAATTTTAAAGTGTACATTCATCGATGCTAGCTACTTCTGTGTATATCGCTGTCGTCCCGCGTGGC
This sequence comes from Aegilops tauschii subsp. strangulata, assembly GCF_002575655.3. Lineage (NCBI taxonomy): Eukaryota > Viridiplantae > Streptophyta > Magnoliopsida > Poales > Poaceae > Aegilops > Aegilops tauschii. The sequence goes on along the minus strand of NC_053036.3, from coordinate 2,551,198 downwards.
ATACTTAGAGTAACTACGCGCTGATGTATTTTATTCGCCCGCGTCCGTTTGGGTTGAAACAAGCAGAAAAGGCTGATGTCGCTCTATTCCAGGTTCCAGCGAATGTGATAAAGCTGCGAAACCCTATTCCAGGTTCGTTGACAGGTTCATGTAGTTCTTCCACAGCGACCCCTTCCTTCCTTCCTGGTTTCCCCTTTATTCACCCATCCTGGATTCCATCTACCTCTGTGATCTAATCTGTTATCTGTATAATTATTATGTATACACGATGGACCCACGGGCCACCACGACGAAGTGATTATACAAGGTATATTTCTTTTTGATATTAACATTGTTTTAATGCGCTTTTTAAAAATTGTAATTGTAATATTTCATGTATACATATCAGACGCTAGGTTAGATGGTCATCATGTGCTTGCTTGAACGCACGACGTCGTGGTCTAGTATTGCCATTAAATATTGCTTATTACTTTGGCATTTATATTAAAGGGCCCCGGGCCCTTGAATTTTCAGGGCCGGCCCTGACCGTACAATCAAGTGGATGTAAGCTTGGCGGCCGTATATGATCAACTGGAAATGCATGTATGCGTGCATGCTATATATCTTCTTGCAAAACAACAGAAACCACCTTCCGTTCTTAGAGCATCTACGACCCTTTTCGAATAACCAGGCGGACAGTCCGGACACCCCCCAAACCAAAAAATGCCATGCATCCAACCAAACTGTCAAATCCAGTCCACAATTCGAGCTGTCAAGCACCTCTCAAATCTAATCCATATGTGTGGGGCGCATTTGGGGATGCCCGTTCACGTCTGTACGCGTCCGCCACGTCGTACGGATCCACCATGATTCCACACATAACTCATCTGAAACCACACCCGGACCAAACCCTTGTCATTGTTCTCACTGCACTCCACTTCCAGTCTACTTCACTTAGCTTCTTTGAGGTGATGTAAGGCCATTTTTGGCACGGTGGGCAGTGGATCTGGGTACGGCAACTCCGGATCCATTGGCTGAGATCTCATCCCCTATACGGGCAAGGAAGAGAGACCCGTCTGGCTGGCTCTCCGCCGATCCAAAGAGGATATGGAAGCGTGCACCCACGCATCCACGCCGTATGAGTCATGGGGCTTGGATCCAGCGGTGGCAATGCGTCTGCCAGCTATTCGCGGCGCGTGTCCGCTCCAGAGCGGGACCTGGCAGACGCGTCTGAGCAACCCCTTCGTTGTGTCCTTGTCCCCCTGGCGTCTGGCTTCGAGTTTGAGCCATCTAGCGGGGACGCGGGTTTCAGGGCCCATTGCCATCTTGAAGCATGCCTCCCTAGGAAAGGGTGCCCCAGCGGAGGGCGCCATGCTAGATGCCTGGGGCATCCTACAAAAAGGTCTGATTTAAAAAAAGTATCAGGTCTGATTTGTTTCGTGCTGAAAAGTTTCGGAAAAGGAGTACCTGTCCATCTTCACTGGACCGGGCGGCATAGAATGACACACGGGCGGGTCACATCGTATAAATATTGCAGTAGTGCTGGTAGCTCAGTCAGTGCCCGTTGCCATCGGATGGAACTCCCAGCCGCACAGTGCTTATCACCCTTCGGCGATCCATGTGGCCAACAATAAGCCCATTGCTGGCCATAGGATGCACTGCCTTGGGTCGTACGTGGCATATAATGTCTTTGTAGTTGAAGATTCAGAACAGAACATACAGTGATGGATGGTCCCGGGACCTTAATTCCGATGGTGATTTGAACTTGAGAGCGATGTCAGTTTTAACTCATGCAGTAGCAGAAGTGGGTTCAGTCTTTTCGGATGACGTCACTCCAATGACGTGGCTAAATCGAATCATCCATCATTAATTCTGTGCAATTATGTTAAAAATGCCTTTTTTGGTGCAAGATCAAGCCAATGCAACAAGGCATATATATGTCCTGTTCTGGATGATGCCGAGCATTTGGCTGTAAACCAGATAGGATTTCATGTCCGCATGGAGGTGGTAAATGACCTGGAATATGGTGAACTCTCGTCGACGACAACGGCATCAATTTTTCTTACGGCATATATGCATCCAGGCTTTTTACTTTCCCATAAGTGAATTTTGTTTTCTATTGGAGGGGTGCTAATTATGTTGCTCATTGTTTCACTAAGGAGGGCGGCCCTCAACCCTTTCTTTTGATGGAGGAACCCGAAGGGTTTAACTTTCCGTCAGCTGTTCATTGATGATGTAAATGTGACCGTAACACATGATACTTTCGTACACAAACAAGTGTATTTACAGCCTCCAACAAAATGAGGGAGGGATAAAGTATAAGAGTTCATAAATAAGCACTACAAGTCTCTTTTCAGGGCTCTGGATGAAGAAAACATCAACCTTGACGAGACTTGAAAGGATGATATACCATATTTTACGGCCGAAGAAAATGGCAACCTTATTGGTTTGATCTATGGTGTTCGGTATGAACCATGACGAAGCTCCTGGCTTTGATGGTTTTTCCGCTGAGTTTTACCATAAATATTTTTTGAACTACAAATTAACATTTTACACGTGAACGCTTCAAATACTTTTCTGAGAAACCATATCATAAAATTCTAAATATACATCGTTGCATGATTCACAAATAAGGTCCTATTATTTATAACATATTCATTCATGCATAGAATAGACTAGGGCACCCTCCATTCGTGAACACACATGAGGTAGATTTTCACCTTATTCACCTTGATCGAACCAACTGAGCGCAAAAAAAGAAATCGTCATTCATAGAAACGCAGCATTATTCACCTGGATCGGACGAACTCAACGGCAAGATATGCACGTTGTACAATCTGGTACGTCCGTACCAGTAATTCAGTTCATCAGTTGCTGAGGGCTGAGGCGTACGACGGTGCATGTGCATGTGCGAGCTGGTCCATCTCGGCGAGCAACGCGGCGGCGTGCTCCTCCCTGACGCATTGCGTCAGCAGCCGCTCGCCGTCGCCCGCCGTGGCCCTGCAGGAGAGGAACGCCATGCAGCCCGGCACCGTCGACTGCTGCCACCGCCCCACCACCCTCGCCGGCGCTCCGCCGCCGAAGTCTGCGCGGTCGAAGCCGATGTTCCGCCAGCTGGTCACCATCAGCGCGTTGTACCCGAACGCCGCAGCCATCTCCTCCTCCCCCATGTCCTCCACCACACCGCCGCCAGCGCCCATGGTCCGCAGCAGCTCCGGCACCTGGTCCTTGGCACGTTTGATCAGGTCCACCACCTCGTTCATGCCGCCATCCCCGGCGCCAGCCACCTCTCCGGCCGTCGCGAACGCCAGCTGTGCCACCGCGCAGTTTCCGTAGTACCCTGCCGCCGCGCCAACGTGCTTGCGCACGTTCACGAAGAAGGCCAGCGGCGCCGGCATGGACATGTCGTAGTCCGGGTCGTCGCCGATGATCGCGCGTGTGCGGCACCGCCACAAGACAGCCACTGCCGCCTCGAACGTCGTGCAGTACCCACCGTCATCGGCGTGGGCGGCCTTGTACTCGGACTTGATGCGGTTGATGAGCTTGACCGGGACGGTGATGTCTAGGTAGACGAGGCCCATGCCGCCGCGGTCCAGCATCAGCCACTGCTTTGCGGCGACCACCTGCGGCGAGAGCAGCGGCAGGGACACCCCGCGGCCGTCCCTGACCGGCGCAACGGACGGTACCAAGACATCATCGGCTTCAGCGCGGGCGAGCTCGCCGACGGCCTGGAGGAACTGCGCCATGCCGTCCCCGTCCGCCAGCGTGTGGTTCCACGTCACGCCCACGGTGAACCCGCCGCAGGCGAACTCGGTGACCTGCATGAGCAGCAGCGGGTCGGTGCGCCGGCAGCCCTCCGCGGCAGGTTAAGCCACGGCGAGGCGGTCCAGCAGGCTCATCGAGAAGGGTGCGTCGAGGAGGCCGTGGTCCTGCAGTGCACAACCCGCCGACGCGGCCACGAAGGGCACACCCTCCCCTGTGCACGCGACGTGGAGAACACTGTCGTCGTCGTCATCGGCCGCGGCAAGGCGGCCGGCGACGGTCTGGTAGTGGAGGAGCGCCCTGGAGAGGCCCTTCCTGATGGCCTCCACGGGCTGGTGTACCGGGCCGTCGAAGATGAGGAGCGCCGCTACCTGGAAGCCCACGTAGCTCCTGTCCCAGGAGGAGAGCTGCACCACTTGCGTCCCCGTCGTCTTCCCCAGAGCCGGCTCCATGGACGGGCGGACCATCACCGGCGGGCACTTGCTCACCGCGAAGCTCATCTTTGATGCTAGCTAGTGCGTATGTACGTCGATGGATCTAAAGTAGACCGAAATATTCTGCCTCGTCGTCTGTCAGTCTGTGTGTCTGTCTAGTAATGGATGTGAATCCTGTGGTTGCCTTGCCACGTACTCCCTCCGTCCGGAAATACTTGTTGAAGAAATCCATAAAAATTGATGTATCTAGAACTAAAATACGTCTAGATGCATTCGTTTCTTCTTCGACAAGTATTTCCGGACGGAGGGAGTATAGAAGTAGAGTGCAGTGTGGTGTATGTATTGGCGCCAAATAAGTCAAAATGTGGCCATCCGTCGCAATTAATTGACGGGGCCCTGCTGAGTAGTGACACTTAACAAAGAGGATGAAACTAATAGTACTGCATATGCACCTTGTGGTTGTACTGCAATGAGAATGACATCGATCTATGGATGCCACATACAGTCTATCACTGGTAGAAAAAAGCCCTTTAGTCCCGGTTCACAACAGCCTTTAGTCCCGGCTGTGCAACCGGGACTAAATATGCGCGACTAAAGACCCCCCTCTTTAGTCGCGCCTCTTACGGACCGCGACTAAAGGCTTTAGTCCCGGTTCTTGTGGCTGAACGGGACTAAAGGCCCGTCCACGTGGGCGCCCGTGGTCCGTCGGGCGGAGGACCTTTAGTCCCGGTTCTCGTGGCCAACCGGGACTAAAGGGCCGCAGGTTTAGGGTTTTAGCCCCCCTAAACCTGGTTTCTCTTTAGTTTGGAGTGTTTTATTTCTTTTATATTATATTTTGTGTTTTATTTTAATTTTGATAAAGTTTCAGTACACATATTTTACGCTACTATATACATGCATATGAAATTTCAAACAAGAAGAATTCAAGAGGAATATATAATATATATTCAATCTCGGGTGACCATATACAACTTCGAACAAGTTTCCATACACAATTAGGATGGATGACCATATACAACTTCGTACAAGTTTCAATCTCGGGTATGCATATAAATTTCTTCGTCCTCGGTATAGTGTTCTCCTTTAGGATTGATGACTTCCCTCATGAAAAATCCTGCTAATTCTTCTTGAATTGGTCGGAAGCGAGCTTCTGGACTAAGCCTCCTCCGCAAGTTATCCGTCGCGTTCCGCACGCTATCTGATGCCTTCCGCTCAGTGGTGTGTCTCCGGATGTTCTCACAAACATAGTATCCACATAGATTGGTCCCCGGTGGCTGCTTATCCACATTAACTAACCTTCTGAAATCTAGCTCATGTTTGAATTCACCGACAATTTCTTCTGAGAACCGTCTCCAAACCCTACAGGGCAAAGAAAATTAAATGAATAAGGGAGTTATTAGTTACTTGATATTAGGAAATGAACGAAAGAGACCGATCGATATAGAGCTCAAATGATTGAAAATAATTACTTTTGCAGCATTTTTCTCATGTCGGCCCAACGCTTTGGATCCGAATCCATAGAGTCCATGATTAGAACTCTGGAGGTGTGAAGTTCAATATTTAGCAGAATTCAGTGGAACCTGCGGACACGTTACATGCACAGTCATGCATAACTCATCGATTAGACATACCATGCATGGAGTAAACAAAAGAGAATGGGCACAAGAGAGAAACACTCACCCAAAAGGAAATAGAATATGACTTTTGAGTTGATGCTTTCTAAGAAACTTGTACAGGTCTTTCTCCACGTCTTCGGGGTGATGTTGTAACACATGTCCATTAACGATATGTGGGTCAATGAACCCAACATCATGGATGTTTCTTATTTTGCATTCCCAAATCTTCAATCTGCATAATAGCGTACGCAACAATATAGTTAGGACAATATATATATATAGTGCAGGCAATGAAGAACGAGATGAGGTAGAAATAAATCACTTACAGAACGTAGCAACTCAGCATAGATTTGTCGAGGTCGCGCAGATTGAACAGCTGGAACAATTCACTCATATGAACTTCTACAGAGTACCGTTTGGTGTGATGCTCATCTGTAACATCCGCATAAACATATTCTTTGTCGGCCCATGTTATGAATTGCTTGTACCAACGTAGCAGATTTCGCATTTGTGGTGGTAGACTCTTTTCCCGCGCAGGCTCGACGAGAGGCCCATTCCGCACATATTGTAATGCTATCTCACATACTGGCGCATCCTCAAGGCCTAAGAAGGCACGAAGAGTCAAACCCATCTCGGACGCTTGTTTCATGGCACCCGCTACAGTCAATCCAAGTGCTGCCGCAGCTGCTATGATCTCGGGGTCCTCTTCCGGACCGGCTTTCACTATGAGCGGGGGGATCGATTGTTTCTTTTGCATCCCGAGCTGGTCAACTTGTTTCCCGCTTTTTTTACTTTCTTCTTTCTCCTCCTTCAATATTTTTGCTTGCCTACGAAGTTCATGTCCATAGTCGTCAGGCATATTCAACTCGGCTTGGGACGGTGTCGTCAAAAAATCCTTAGCCCACTTCTTTTGCTTCTCAGTGAATACTTGCTTGGGCTCAGGCTCTTTTTTCGCCTTCATATCCGCCTTCCATTTCTCATAATCAGCAGACGCGGCCAATTTGGTTTCAGCTTCACTAAGTTCCCCAGGCCTTGGGAGGAGAGGCTTCAGTGATGGCTCCGGTACCCTTGTGGTCTTAGGTACATAAGGGTCCGGGTTAATAGTCCAGGAGCGGGTTTCCTTGCTGTCCGCCTGCTTCTGCTTCTTCGCCGGAGGTGGATTGGGGGGCGTCGTACCCGCCGGAGGAGGATTGGGGGGCGTCGTACCCGCCGGAGGTTGTGGATCGGGGGACGGCGTCGAATGGCGTGAAGGAGGTGTAGGTGAACCACCACGACCACCACCACCGCCACCACCGCCACCACCACCACCACCATCGGAGGGGGGTGGACTTGCTAGCCTTGGCGCCTCGCCTGGAAACACTATGTACTTCTTTTTCCATAGAATGAACTGGCGCTTGACATCTCCAAGTCTTCTCTCCCCTTCGGGTGTAGGTTTGTCAATCTCCAGGTCCTCAAACCCTTGGACTATGTCTTCCACCGTGACACGAGCATAGCCATATGCAATGGGGTTGTTGTGGTGGAGTGCTCCAGGTGTACAGGGTAAAGCACTGCCGCTAGCTACCTTCGTGGAAACGTTCCCCACGGGGTAATGCAGATCACATTCTTTCATCTCCTTTACATCATCCACGGGGTAGTGAGGCTCCGGTGCACGAATCTCGATCATCGGTGCACTAGCACCAGGCGGGGCATCCGTGGAAGCCACGCTGCTTCTCCGCTGCTGGCTTCCGCGATCCGCTTCATGATCTTCATGCGGCCCTACAGCCGATTTTTCTTTCACTACTTCATGCACGGTCTGCTTCAACTCATGGAGTTCCGATGCAAACTTCGTCATAAGATCTGCATCCCGGTCCGTCTTTCTCTTACGGCTTCTGTAACAGTACGGGTCATTGTCCTGGGAAAACCCTACTTTCCACGGAACTTTGCCTTTGCCTCGTACACGTCCTCCATGTTCATCATTCCCGAGGGCTGTTGTCAGTGCGTCTTTCTCTCTGTTGAACTTGATCAAGCCCTCTTGAGCTTGGGTCATTGCGTCAATAAGGGCTTGGGTGGGAGCAAACTGTCTCTGCCGGTGAACACACACCCCTGTCTCCGGGTCTAGCGATCCCCCATGCCCGTACCACCAGCTTTTGGCCCTTGGGTCCCATCCCTCTGTACCTAGAGGGATTCCTCGCACCCTCAGGTCCTCCTCCATCTTCTGCCACCTAGGCTCCGAAAGGCGGTATCCTCCTGGCCCCATAATATGATGGAACTTTTTCTTACTCGCATTATCCTTATTTTTTTCGATATTTCCTTGAAATGCTCCGATTGCTTTTGCCTCACAAATTCTGGCCAATCATCTTTCAGTTTCTCATGTTGTCCATTGAAATCCGGAGTCTTGCCCTTGTTGACATAGTCACGGGTTAAATTTTTCTTGAAGTTCCGGAATGCTTCGCCCATCTTCTGAAGAGCGAACTCTTTAACTAGCCTCCTCCTCTGACGTCCACCCAGAACCTCGTTACCGAATTCATCGACTTTGTTGTATTCCGGAGGTAGAATGAAATGTTCCATAAGCTTTCTCCAGCAATCCTTTTTCGTTCTCTTGTCGACAAAACTGAAACCAAGACGTGCCTTCTTTGGCTCCTTCCATTCCTGGACGGTGATCGGGACGTTGTCTCTAACAACGACTCCGCATTGGTTGATAAACTTTGAGGTGTGCTGTAGGGGCTTGCCGGTTTCACTGACAAACTCAATGGCATATGTTTCTCCTGTTTTCATCGCCTTGGATTTGCCACGCTTTGTCGTACTCGATCCGGAGGGCTAAAAAAAGAAAGAGAGTCGCGCGCGTTAATACATATGTATTCACATTTCAGTAAGTTTGTATCACGAGAGGCTCTCAATGTATATATATACCTCGTCGGAGGTGGTTGCTACTTGCAATTCGAGATCGTCGGTTGTTGACGGTTGACCTCCGTCGACAATGTCCGTTCCTTCACCTTCTTGATCATCGACAATCTCTGTTCCACCGTCAAGGTTCAGATAAGAAGAGACTACATCCTCTTGTTGCTCATATTCTGAGCCCGGCACATAAGGAATCTCGTTGTTGATGATGCCCATTAAATAACGTTCAGCCTCCGGATCCCTAAGCGGCTCGGTTCTATCGTCCGCCATATGTCACTCCTGCATGTAGTAAAAATTCTTTAAGTATAAAGGAATTAAAAAATAAGATTAAGGGGACATAGAGGAGGAGGAATTAAAAAATAAGATTCTTTAAGTAAAAATTCTTTTTTTCTTCTTCTTCCTCTTTCTTCTTCTTCCTTTTTCCTTTCTTCTTCTTTCTTTCTTCTTCTTCCTTTGTTCTTCTTTCTTTCTTCTTCTTCCTTTCTTCTTCTTCCTTTCTTCTTTCTTTCTTCTTCTTCCTTTTTCTTTATTCTTTCTTTCTTCTTCTTCCTTTCTTCTTCTTTTTTTCTTCTTCCTTTTTCTTTCTTCTTTCTTTTGGTTTTCATTTTTTTTCTTCTTCCTTTTTCTTTCTTGTTTTTTCTTCTTCCTTTTTCTTTCTTCTTTCTTTCTTCTTTCTTTTTTTCTTCTTCCTTTTTCTTCTTTCTTTTTTTCTTCTTCCTTTGTTTTTCTTCTTCCTTTGTTTTTCTTCTTCCTTTTTCTTTCTTTCTTTCTTTCTTCTTTCTTTTTTTCTTCTTCCTTTTTCTTCTTTCTTTTTTTCTTCTTCCTTTTTTTCTTCTTCCTTTTTCTTCTTTCTTTCTTCTTTCTTTTTTTCTTCTTCCTTTTTTTTTCTTCTTTCTTTTTTTCTTCTTCCTTTTTTTTCTTCCTCCTTTGTTTTTCTTCTTTCTTTTTTTCTTCTTCCTTTATTTTTCTTCCTCCTTTTTTTTTGTTTTTTTCTTCTGTTTGTTTTTTTGTTTTCTTTTGTTTTTTTCTTCTTCCTTTGTTTTTCTTCTGTTTTTTTGTTTTCTTTTGTTTTTTTCTTCTGTTTTCCTTTTTTTTCTTCTTTCTTTTTTTCTTCTTCCTTTGTTTTTCTTCTGTTGTTTTCTTCATTTTTCTTTTTTTTCTTCCTTTTTCCTTTTTTCTTCCTTTTTCTTGTTTTTCTTTTGTTTTCTTCTTCCTTCTTTCTTCTTCTTCCTTTTTCCTTTTTCTTTCTTCTTCTTCTTCCTTTTTCTTCTTCCTTCTTCTTCTTCTGCCGGCGCGCGGAGGACGACAGGCAGGGCCAGCGGGCGGCGAGCGGCGGGCGGCAGGGCGTCGGGCGGCGGGCGGCGGGCGGCGGGCAAGGGCGCAGGGCACGGGCGGCGGGCAAGGGCAGGCACGGGCGGAGGCGGCGCTCACTGGGGACGGGGGCGGCGGCGCGCAGGGCTTCGGCGTCGGGGCAGCGCTTCGGCGTCGAGAGAGAGGAGAATGGGAAGTGGCGAAACTGCTAAGTGCAGTATTTATAGACGCACCTTTAGTCGCGGTTGGGGAGGCGGACTAAAGGGTACCCTTTAGTCGCGGTCCGCCTCCCCAACCGGGACTAAAGGGTTTTGGCGCCGCTTTCGTTCCCGCGCAGAAAGACCCTTTAGTCGCGGTTGGGGACAACAACCGCGACTAAAGGGTACCCTTTAGTCGCGGTCCGCCTCCCCAACCGGGACTAAAGGGTCTGTGCTGGAACTGGCGCGGTGCGGTGGGATGTTTAGTCCCACCTCGCTAGCCGAGAGGCTTCGACAGTGGTTTATAAGCGCGGCTGCGCTCACCACTTCGAGCTCCTCTCAAATGCAGGCTTACGGGCCTATTCTGTCACTATGTGCCTGTGGGCCTACTGGGCCTTCTGCGGGCCTGAATCCTGGCCCATTAGTGGGTTTCTAGTCGTATTCAGGCCGTGGTGGCCCAGTAGGTGGCATATTTTTTATTTTTTGCCTGTTTTTTGTTTTATTTTTTGCTTTATTTATTTTGTTTTGTTTTTCTTCTTTTTTTCTTCCTTTTTCCTTTTTTCTTTTGTTTTTTTCTTTTGTTTTTTTCTTATGTTTTTCTTCTGTTTGTTTTTTTTTTTCTGTTTTTCCTTTTTTCTTCTGTTTTTTTCTTCCTTTTTCCTTCTTTCTTCTTCTTCCTTTTTCCTTTTAAAATCAGAAAAATAAAACTAATTCATTTTAAAATCTTAAAAATACAATTATATATCAAAAAATCAGAAAAATAAAACTAATTCATTTTAAAATCCCTTGAAGGTTTGACAAAAGGTTTGATACATCATTCAGTTCATCGACCAAATACAAAGTTTGGTACAATAAATTATTACACATCAATTCTTCCTTGTGTCCCTGCTTGCTTACGATTGTGCCGTATCCATGGAGCATCCTCATCATTTAACTTAATGCTTGGGTCAGTGTTCACTTTGAAGGGCGGAATTTCACCAAACATATTATAATCTTCTGACATGTCTGTCTTGTCCTCCACTCCCACGATGTTTCTTTTCCCTGAAAGAACAATGTGGCGCTTTGGATCATCGCATGATGTACTGATCGTTTTCTTATCTTTCCGTTTCCTCGGTTTGCTACTCATGTCCTTCAAATAAAAAACCTGAGCGACATCTTTGGCAAGGACGAATGGTTCGTCAAGGTAACCAAGATTGTTGAAATCCACCATTGTCATTCCGTATTGCTCGTCCACCTTTACCCCACCTCCTGTTAGCTTGAACCATTTGCACCGGAACAAAGGGACCTTAAAGGAGGGTCCATAGTCAAGTTCCCATATCTCCTCTATGTAACCATAATATGTGACCTTTTGCCCATTCTCGGTTGCTGCATCAAAACGGACACCACTGTTTTGGTTGGTGCTCTTTTTATCTTGGGCGATGGTGTAAAATGTATTCCCATTTATCTCGTACCCTTGGAAAGTCGTTATAGTCGAAGATGGTTTCTTGGCCAACATGTACAGCTGATCTCCAACATCATTGTCATTCATTAAATGTTTTCGCAACCAACTGCCGAAAGTCTCCATGTGGGCCTTTCTAATCCAGGATTCAGGCTTCCCCGGGTTGTCCGAGCGTAAAATATTCTTGTGTTGCTCGAAGTACGGAGCCACCAAGCTGGAATTTTGCAGAACTGTGTGGTGTGCTTCAGTCATAGAATGACCGTCCATACATATCGTGGATTCCCTTCCGATCTTGCCTTTTCCACTTAGTCTCCCCTCGTGCCGCGATTGAGGAATACCAATCGGCTTAAGGTCAGGAACATAGTCAATACAGAACTCAATTACCTCCTCATTTCCATAGCCCTTGACGATGCTTCCTTCTGGCCTAGCACGGTTACGAACATATTTCTTTAATACTCCCATGAACCTCTCAAAGGGGAACATATTGTGTAGAAATACAGGACCGAGAATGGAAATATCTTCGACTAGGTGGACCAGGAGGTGCGTCATAATATCGAAGAAGGATGGTGGGAAAACCAACTCGAAACTGACAAGGCATTGGACCACATCGTTCTGTAACCGTGGTAGGTCTTCTGGATTGATTACCTTCTGAGAGATTGCATTGAGGAATGCACATAGCTTCACAATGGCTACTCGAGCATTTTCTGGTAGGAGCCCCCTCAAAGCAATCGGAAGCAATTGCGTCATAATCACGTGGCAGTCGTGAGACTTTAGGTTTTGGAACTTTTTCTCCGCCATGTTTATTATTCCCTTTATATTCGACGAGAAGCCAGACGGGGCCTTCATACTGCTCAGGCATTCAAAAAAAATGACCTTCTCTTCTTTGGTAAGAGCGTAGCTGGCACGACCTTGAAACCATTCCGGATGCCGGTCATCTGGGTCTTTCAAAAGTTGCTGGTCCTGCCGTGCTTCCTTTGTATCATTTGTCTTCCCATACACGCCCAAGAAGCTTAGCAGGTTCACGCAAATATTCTTCGTAACATGCATCACGTCGATTGCAGAGCGGACATCTAGGACTTTCCAATATTCTAGCTCCCAAAATATAGATTTCTTCTTCCACATGGGTGCGTGCCCGTCAACTCCCCGCGGAACTGATTGTCCGCCAGGACCCTTTCCAAAGATGACTTTCAAATCCTTGACCATATCAAATATCTCAGCACCAGTACGTTCCGCAGGCTTCGGCCGGTGATCTGCCTTCCCGTTGAAATGCTTGCCTTTCTTTCTTACGTTATGATTTCGGGGAAGAAATCGACGATGACCCAGGTACACGTTCTTCTTACAATTAACCAAACGTACACTTTCAGTCTCATGTAAGCAGTGCGTGCATGCATTGTATCCCTTATTTGTCTGTCCCGAAAGGTTACTGAGAGCAGGCCAATCGTTGATGGTTACAAAAAGCAACGCTCGTAGGTCAAATTCCTCTCCTTTGTGCTCATCCCAGACACGTACACCAGGTCTGGCCCACAACTGTAAAAGTTCTTCAACTAATGGCCTTAGGTACACATCGATGTCGTTGCCGGGTTGCTTAGGGCCTTGGATGAGAATTGGCATCATAATGAACTTCCGCTTCATGCACAACCAAGGAGGAAGGTTGTAGATGCATAGAGTCACAGGCCAGGTGCTATGGCTGGAGCTCTGCTCGCCAAAAGGATTCATGCCATCAGTACTTAGACCAAATCTTATGTTCCTTGCGTCAGCTGCAAAATCTTTGAACACTCTGTCGATCTTTCTCCATTGCGTTCCATCAGCGGTGTGTCTCAACTCCCCGTCGGACTTACGGTCCTCTTTGTGCCATCGCAACGACTTGGCATGCTTTTTGTTCATGAACAGACGTTTCAACCGTGGTATTATAGGAGCATACCACATCACCTTGGCGGGAACCCTCTTCCTGGGTTTCTCGCCCTCAACATCGTCACCAGGGTCATCGCCTCTGATCTTATAACGCAATGCAGTGCATACAGGGCATTCATTCAAATTCTCGTATTCACCGCGGTAGAGGATGCAGTCGTTAATGCATGCATGTATCTTCAGAACCTCTAAACCTAGAGGGCAGACAGCCTTCTTTGCTTCGTACGTACTAGCGGGCAACTCGTTATTCTTCGGGAACATATTCTTCAACATTTTCAGCAAATTTTCAAATGATGAGTCACCTACACCTTCCTGTGCCTTCCATTTTAGCAAATCCAGTGTGCAGCCCAGCTTTTTCAGACTATTATCGCATCCTGGATACAACGACTTTTTGTGATCCTCTAACATGCGATCCAAATTCTCCCTATCCTTGTCAGTTTCGCAGCGTCTCCGTGCATCAGCAATGGTCCGACCAAGATCATCCGCGGGCTCATCATGTGCCTCTTCTTCACCTTCACCTAACCCTTCCCCACCTTCAGCATCATCCTCCATGAAAGTATCACCGAAATGATCATGATAGTTGTCATCGATATCATCCCCTTCTTCATCTTCTTCCATTCTAACCCCTCTTTCTCCATGCTTGGTCCAACAATTATAGCTCCGCATGAAACCGTGCCGAGGCAGGTGCATGTGAACGTCTCTTGAGGAGGAGTAACCCTTCTGATTCTTACAGACAGCACATGGACAGATAATAAAACCTTGCTGCTTGTTCGCATTTGCCACTACGAGGAAATCTTTCAAACCCGTAGTGAACTCGCCGGAGAGTCGGGGACCGTACATCCATTGTCGATTCATCTGCATTATTATTATATAAAGTATATAATTAACCATCATGCATTTGTTAAACTAACTAGCTAGAAATTATACAAATTAAACAATGAACTACACACATGCATATTTTATCAATGACACATGAAAGGTTCAAGTTGCTAACCGCGATCGCGGAGGAAAAATAAATGAGAAAGCTCAAGTGTGGCTCGGACACTTCATATCATGTTTGTTTCAGGCTCTCGGGCATTTCATCAAACACCTTGTGTGCATAGGAGAAACCAAAAGCAAACCCACCACCCCCTTCCGAAAATTGTGAAGTGAGCTGAGTGAAGTGAAGTGAGCTGAGTCCTATATATAGGGATGGGCCTTTAGTCGCGGTTGGCCAGGCCAACCGGGACTAAAGCCCCTCCCGTCCGCCAGCTGGATGGGCCTTTAGTCCCGGTTGGCCTGGCCAACCGCGACTAAAGGCCTTCGGGGACCTTTAGTCCCGGTTGGCCAGGCCAACCGGGACTAAAGCCCCTCCCGTCCGCCAGCTGTCGACCGAGCGCGCTGGGCCCAGATAGTTGGTCGCGGGTCTTCTCCCGAACCGCGACTAAAGACCCCTTTGGTCGCGGTTCGATTGTTTTGGGGACTAATGGGGCGTATGGAAGCCTCTTTTTCTACCAGTGTATCCTAGTTATGCGTCCATTAATATTTACTAAATTTGTCACAATTGCAATGCTTTTGATTTTCTCTTCTTTTTTCCCTTTTGGAAAGATTGTGGTGTTTTTTCTTGGCAAAAATCAAACAAACTTTGCTGTGAGCTCAATCTTGTAAGTATCAATATCACGTGTGTATGACTTTACAAGCATGTGTTTTTCTCTTTCCATTCTAGCATTTTCTAACCATTGACGCCTTCTTTCCGCCTTGGATTAATTTCAAATTTCTGGTAGAGAGAGGTCTCATTTTGTTTCACCCTGAATTATATTAAGCATGGTTATATTCGTCGATCAAAAATATTAGCCAGCTTGAATGAAAAAAATATTCCAACCTGGAACAATTCCTCTCTTGCTTCGTTACCTTTCTGCTTTCCACATTTCCGAATTTTCTCACTACTATAATTAAGTTGGCGTTTTTCATCGTCAAAATATTAGATATCAACGATTTTTCATCCCACTGTAAGGAAGACCGCGATCGAGAGTCTACAGTCAGCATTAATTTGATGGGAGCATGTTGTGTACAAACACATGAACAACGGCAAGTAATCGGGAAGACGCTACAAATCTGCATCTAATGATTGAGACACTTTCTAGCTAGGTCCTATTTGATCGTAGTTAGCTCTCTAATTTTTTTTGTAATCTTAGTATCATCAGCAGTAGACTGAGGAAACAAATGTATGCGTGTGGTATGTGATGTACGACATGCAGCTTATGAATGAAATCGTAGATAGTGCAATTCAAAAGGTGGCTAAAAAACGAAAGAGTTGTTCCAATCCTGAGATCATGTGATCTCAGGTGAACAGTAAAAATGAAATTACTTAAAAAATCTTAATTTTTATTTTGTGAAACATTGACAATTGTTTTGACAGCTTGTAAAAGTTCATCATCAAATGATGTTAGTGGAAGACGTGGCAAAAAAACATAAAATTGATGCTCCAAAAGGCGTCTGAAAGTAATATTAGGAGCACTAATTTTATTTATTTTTGCTAGATTTTCCATGAATGTCATCTGGTGATGAATTTTGCACACTATCAAAAAAAAAATTCAATGTTTCACACAAAAATGTTCTGATCCCGAGCTCATGTGAACAGTAAAAATCTTATATGTTCATTGAGTCAAACCTTATATTATATAGCCATCGAAACGGATCGTTCTTGCAAGCATCCGTGGCCAGCTCTACTTTTTCATCATCACGTACATGATCTTCTTTTATTTGTTAACTTAAAATATAGCCTCAATCATATACAAAACATTAAGACCGGCATCAAGCTACTGCAGCATACAACCAAAAAATAAATAAAACAAGTCAGACTAAAGTAATCAAAACGACACATTGGCAAAAATGAAGTCATATATATAACTTGAGAGCATGCAAATTGGATTTGGATCAACTAGATGGTTATATGAAGCATTGTACATGTATATATGTTGATTAAATGATATGATGAACCTGTATGGTAGGGACGTGAAAAAAATACTCACGAGTAGATGTCTATAATTAAGAATAGAACGAGCAACTTCAAGAAGGAGCTCAGTCGTGGGCTCGTGGTGGATCCAGCATGGTACACGGCGGCGAAGAAGCCGAAGAATGTGCTGTAGGGGAGCAGTCGTTTCCCTGGCGAAGATGATGTTCGGGAGGATTAACTCATGGTGAGGGGAATTTTGTACAAGTACTCACATGACTAACTACTTTATTCTTTTGATTTATATGGTCGGACAAAAATACCCTTCTAAAACTTTCAAGAGGGGCGTGTGTGGGGTTACCTAAGAATAGCTTGAATTTCCTAGGAAAAGTGTGTGGGCTGAGAGCATCTACAACCAGACGTTGCAAAATTGAGCCCCAAAAATCCATGGACGCGTCCGCCGGGTTTACTGGTCACCCCATATATTTCACACTTCACAACCACACTTCTTAGTTTTTATTTCCATACAAACACATCCAACAGCCACGATCTATCTAGAAACTACTCTCAAACTACCATCTACACTACTAGTCGTTGGATATGTTGGCAAAGTTCGTGCCGGAGCCGCCGGCCACGTGGTCATTAGCGGGAGGGAGAAACGGTGGAGCTTCCTCATTGACCGCCTCAAACCACAAGGCCTCGTCGCCCTCGATGGCCATCTTGCGGAAGAAGCGGCGGTTGGCCTCCACCTCCGCCTCTGAGTGGATGGAGTTGAGGATGGCCTCCTGCTCTTCCACCTCCTCCATTAGGTCGAGCTCGATCTCCTCGAGCGCGCCATCCATCCCAAGTCAGGGCTGAACAGCTGTCGGTGCCTCCTGCTCGTCGTTCGACGGCAACTCCCACGACTCCTCCTACAGTGGCGCCACCATCTCTGCCCCCACCACCTCCTGCTCTGGCGACTCCACCTCCATGTACTCCCATGCCTCCTGTCGGGACTACCCAAAGGCAGGCTGGTCGCAATGCGTGCGGCGCAGGCGTCCTCCATGGCCCGCAACTCCTCCTATATCTCCGTATGCCGCTCCGGGGTGAGTAACTTAAAGTATGTTATCTTGCGGCGGACCGTGATGGCGTCGAGCGCGGACGGGAGGGATGATAATAGTGATAGAAGGGAGCAGCCGCGGCCTAGATGGGAGGGATGAGAATTGGATGGGCTTGGGTCGCCTGACGGTCCGACATAAATAGCCAGACTTGCTCCCTTGGATGGTGCGCTGGAGCGGCGCCACGCTGCGTCATGATTGCATCCTTACCTAAAATTGGAGGAGCCACTTGTCAGACACATGGGTTTCCGTGTGCTTCCACAGGGTTGGCAGAGTGATGAGTTAAAACGAAAATACAGACTTGCTAAATGGGATATTATATGTAGGCCAAAAGACCAAGGTGGTATTGGCATTGAAAATTTTCGGGCCACTACACTGATCCATATGTGGTCGCTACTCACTCCGATGGATGCTAGGGAGTGTATGGTTACTGGGTCTATCCGTTGGGAGACGGTAGCGCGGGCTATCTTCAACCGGTTTGGATGACGCTCATGTAATAGGATAGGTGTTTAGTTTCCTATCTATCTTTATTCCGCATGTTGTGGCTATCCCATTTTCATGTTTTTTTGCTCTTTGTGAGCTATTTTGCTTTTTGAGACCTGGAGACTCTGTTGAACTGTTTGCTTATTAATAAGATGGCCGTATGCATCGTTCTGATGCAGAGGCGGGGGATAACCTCCTTTTCGAGAAAAAACAGGGTTCTGCCAGTCTGTCTGACGTGACGACTGCATCCGGGTGTACTCATATGAGCTCTACATATGACTTGTATATGAGGGGTATCGATCAGTCCGAGCATTTAGGCAGGTTCAGTTTGGTGGCGTTTTCCGGACATGCCGTGCGGACGATTTGAGGAAGGCATCTAACAACGGACGGACTAGCACAGGGCATGCAATGTTGCATTATTTGTGGTGGTCCCCTATATATCTACTCATGAAGCTTAATTCCTTTCAGGTACAGTAGTGAAAGAGACCAGGTATCGATTGAAACGTCGATGTAGTATAAGAGACAGACAAAGCCATGTATACCACAAAATGATCAAAGAGTAGTAGGCAATCATACTCCCTCCGAGTCCAAAATAACGAGTAGTTCAACTGTATAAATACATTTATTGACTCGAGCGTAAACGTTTCGTACAATATCTAGTCAATAGCCACAAATACTATAATTTTCTTTTGCACTTGCCAATACTATAATTATGCAGAAGTGCTTTTGCGTAGAAATTTAACCGGGCTACTGGAATCTGAGATTTTGCCCAGTTCTAAGTGTTTGTCTAGTGCATTTAATGGGGAATTAGGCAAACATGATCTTTGTTGAGTAACTTTTGTTCACGGCAAACTTTTCTTTCCTGAATTTATCTTTTTTGCACTGGAAAAAAATCTTTGCCAAGTTCTGCACTGAGCAAAGAAATCATTGCCGAGTTTTTATTCTTTATTTTGCACTGGGCAAATAAATCTTTGTCGAGTGCCTTTTCTTTGCACTTGGCAAACATTACTTTTTGGGTTTAAATTCTCTTCTCCAATCTCTTTGCCTAGTATCTTTCTATTGCACTCGGCAAACATTTTATTATTTTCTTCTCATATCTTTTGTCCCTTTTCTTTTGTACATTATTTGTTTCCTTTTCTCTATGTATGTTTTGTTCTTTTCTACATTATTTATTTTTATTTTTTATCATATAATTTCTTCCTCCCTCTCCTTTTCTTTTTATAGGTAGTAAGTCAATTTTCTGGGTTTTAGACATTTAGAAAAATTAAACTGCATTGGATGAAAAAGTTGGCAAAATTGGGTTAAAAAATCATATATGTGCTTGTGGGTCTATTTTTGGGACTTATACAAGATTTTTTTTGAATTCCAAACATGAGGGTACCAAGACTCGACTTTGAACATGGAGTTTATTGGTTTTTATTTACGGAAAAAGCAGAGGAACTCCAAAAAACATGAAGCTTGGCATGTTGTCACCATATGATCCCTGAAGGTTGTGGTAAAAATTGAGAAGGTTTTGAAAAAAATGTGAAGTACACTGCTTAGAAATCGGAGCTTCTTCGAAAAAGAAATGATGTTTGAGAGGGGACGGGTCTGGTTTGAAGGCGATGCGAGCGCCGCTTCATCCATTTGCATTGAATTTTTAGCATGCCGCCTCGCGTGGCTGCACCACTTCGTGCCTCCGCCCATTTTGTTCATTGCCAATCGCATGGGCCCTGGGGACACTGCCGCCAGGTCCCCTTCGTTGGCTACCTCTGCCCGTCGCCTCTGACCTCCCTCTGCTCCAGTCTAGCCATCCCAGAGACCCTAGGCCCTGTACAACGCAGGTGCTTAGACGGGTGCTTCAGTAAAAAAACCGGGTTTTTTCTCTAACAGTGGTCTGCACTAGTGCTTAGAATGGGAGGCGGAAGCAAAGTTTTTCTTTCGGTGCCAGCCGATGCTTGTGAAAATAACTGCTCTTTCACTTCACGGATGCAGGTCCTAGTGCAGGTGCTTCACGAATGTTAAAGCAGCCGTACGAGGAGCAAAGACAATTTGAAGACGCTACACAGCTAGCACCGGTGTACAGGCACTCAGCGTTGTACAAGGCCTTAGAGAACCAGCCGACCAGCAAGACGCCATCACCAGGACGCCCGAGGCCCGACGTGCGCCTGCTTCCCTCCGCTCTAAACCACGATTCCCCGTGGCCGAAGCTGATAAAATCACCTTCTTCTATTTACTGTCTCGTGTCTACTCATTATTCTATGTTTTATCCAGTATTCATAGTCCATATGTGAATTGTGAACTTGTGCTGGTATGAGAATAAGCTACTGAAGTGTGTTGTTTTCGCCTTCCAGTTGAGAAAAGTTGATAAATAATTAGAGCAGTAACTTGCTATTTGTTAATTGATAGTATTTGGTAATTGCGTGGAAGTTTGATTGAGTCTGCGGCAGCATGGGTTATCATGTATATGAATCATATATTATCATGTAGTTCCTAGTAAGTCTGTCATGTCATTAACTCATTACACACTTTTTTTATTTATTGACTGATGTATTTATTGTGATATACATATATTAATTTTTTTTTGCGGGGATATACATATATTATTTTATGCCTTAAAAAATAGAGAACCGAACCGGCGGTCCGACCAGTGAAAACCTGAGCCGATAGCGTCACATGTTCGCTTACCGGGCCGGTTTTGTTTTTTAAACTATGACTACAGCTCATCAGAAAGACGCTACACTCTCCAGCATTCGATCACAAATACGTGCGTTTCCAGTGGACCAGTTGTCATAAGACTGTTGGCCGCCGTGGACGCTTGATAGCCTGACAACGCCATAAAATATCCCCGTAGCACCTTTGTTTTCGTAATGTACTACGCGTCGCTGGCTTTGGGAAAATATAAAGTGATAACAAGGCTCACCAAGCTAGCCTCGTCTCTGGTTTAAATTTCTCTTTCATTTCGCCCTCTCTCCGTACACTCTCGTCTTCGCGAATCTTCTCACCACACGACAAGTTTGCATCGCATGACATGTGGTGTCGTAATCTCCAATCACGATCAGTGTGTACAAAATCGAAAATTATTGATGGGACAGCGTACCTGGTGTGTGAGTGGACACTTAACAGCACCAGCTGATTAATCAGGGAGACGCTACACTTGAAAAGCTCCGACTATCGTGGATGCTAGCTTGACCGCGTGTCGCCACATATTATCTGTCGACCCCACACACACACGTCTTTCACGGTACGTTGCGGACTATTCTTTCTAGTGAGGATCGTAATCACGTAGCTAGTGACATGCACGGCTGCATCTCGACCCGCCTTCTCCTCGATTATTATCGGTGGTCCTCTCATCCTCCATCCGCCTCTTGCAGCTTCATTGCGTTCAGGTACTAGCGATTGATCAGCACATGTGTTGCACGACTACACTTTTTGTTGAAAATAACCCAACTTGCCTAATTAAGTTCAAGTCTAAATTGTGTATTAGCGTTGTGTTAGTTCGGTATAAGGTTGCCGTGCGTGAGTTGAGTTGGCATATACCATACGTGAGTCCTAGTGTCGCATGCATGGTAAGTTTGAGATAGCTTCCTTGTGTGCTAGTTTAAGTTTGATACGGTTTGGGTTAGCCGTGTCTAGTTTGAGTCGGCCAGCTAGCTAGGGCTGGTCCTATATATACGTGTGTGCGTTATAACCAAGTTGTACCGTGTGAGAAAATCAGAAAGATAAATAAAGAGAAAAGAGGGCACGACAAGGGCCCTTGGCAAAAGTTTTTGTGCGCATGTGTTCGTTGTGATTTGATGTGATCGATCCTATGGTGAATTTCCAACAATTGGTGGTATCTAGAGCAAGGTTCGAGTGAAGCCGCGCTTGCCCCGGGGTGGCGACCCGACTAGCGCCTCGGGGCGGGTGATACAGTCGCTGGTGTAGCAGCGAGAAGGGGTGAGCGATATAATCGCTGGGTGGTGCAGCGACGAGGAGGAGAAGGCAATAGTCGTTCGAGGAGTGATGTATGAGGAGGTACAGGTGATCTTTGCTCGGCGGAGTGACGACAAGAAGGCGGTGAGGATGCTGTCGAAAGCGAGGCGACGAGTAATTGTCGTTCGGTGGAACAATCTGGAGGAGGGCGACAGGTTGTTGTCGACAAGGCCCTGGTGATCATTGATGGTTATGGAGGTGCCGAAGTTGCGACACCCCGGGGCAAGCGCGTTCAAGTTTGATACAGTTTGGGTTAGCCGTGTCTAGTTTGAGTCGGCCAGCTAGCTAGGTCTGGTCCTATATATACGTGTGTGCGTTATAGCCAAGTTGTACCGTGTAAGAAAATCAGAAAGATAAACAAAAAGAAAAGAGGGCACGATAAGGGCCCTTGGCAAAAGTTTTTGTGCGCATGTATTTGTTGTGATTTGATGTGATTGATCCTGTGGTGAATTTTCAACACTTTTAGATGATAAGATTGCACAAACCATCAACTGTAGATGCAGGTTTTGCAAAAACACCTATATTATGGGTTTGTGGCATAGAATATCACATATTGCTGTAATCAGTTGCAGCTAGATTTAATTCAACATTTAGGACCAGTTCTTTTGGCAGCTTAAAAAATAAGCCGCCTCCTCCCTATATTTTTTCATAAACTGTCTCTTTTATTTGTTGGGCTTATAAAGTAGTTATGGAATAACTAATTTATAAACTCAACAAACTAGATGATACCCCGCGCCTTGCTGCGGAAATTCAAGCTAAGAAATTTAGCTAGAAATTTATAAACAATTATGAGAGAACTTCTTAAGTGGGGAACACACACTTACATAAGGCTTCTCGCCAGATGATTACTTGGATGTTGCCTATCCCGTCTTTTGCTTTTCTACTTTCGTACAATCCTGAGTGACATTATGTATTTCTTCCCATGACACAGGCATGTGTGCATTCTCCTTTACCTCACATCTCAATGTTGTAGACCAATTAACAATAGGGATATGAAATTCAGAAACTATTATAATAATTAGTTACTGACTGAACATGGCGCAAATGAGTAAAAGTCCATAATTTAGAACATGGTATGATTGACTTAATGATGTCTGCAGGTACCACTTTGGTTAGAATCTATTTCTTACCATATTGTTCTGTGCATACCTACGTCCAAAGGACCGATGAACAGAAAATCTTAGGAGTCAATCATTAAGACAGAAAGAGGTTCACTTAGCATATAATTCACAATGCTCTGCTTTGAAAACTACATATTCTACTAACTCCCTTTGTATAAAACAATTTGACAATGAGAAAGAGGGACATCTCCGACATTTTATGATAGTAATATGTATGGTTACAGAAATCGTGCTACCAATATAAGTTTTAGCTTTTACATATACTAAACAATAGTCTTTAAAATAACATATGTAGAAACAACATGAGATGGGATTATCCTTGACTACATCACAAAGATTAGGTTCACTTCACTTGCTGTGTGTTTGGATTTACATCAAATACCTTATCGACATGACAAAACGAAAGATCCCTACAAACAACATGAGAGGGGTGAGTTAATTTTAGCAGATTAATGCAGCCCCTATATCTTGATGTTGTTGCTTAAATAGAAATAAATAGTACTAATAAGAAAGGTAAAAAATCGATTTCCAAAATCAAAAATTGAACTGCAGCAGCACGAATTGTCCAACCATATGTACATCAAACCAGGAAAGAATTTTGGTGTGTCACGGACTCACGGACGCCTTCCTACGGAACGGATGACTACTGAATCTTGTGTACGGGAGGACGACCTGCTCGCCTACCAGTACCAGTGCACCGGATAACAGAGAATGGTTGTAGAGGTCGTAAGCAAATGTAAGGGAACGCCAAGAAGTAAAGTAAAAAAGGATGGAGTTAGAACCTGCGGATGGGAAGGACATAGTGAGATCGCCGGATGGAGCCAAGCCAAGGCCGGTGGCCGCACGTGTTCCTCTCCATGCCGTGCGATGGCAGAAATTCATGAACACCGCACAAATGCAATTGCAGTTGCGGCATGCAACATAGTGACGACGTGGCTGCGGCCGTAATCCGAAGAGTCGTAGTTTGCTCACTCCACTCGTCGAAATTGGCTCCATGGCAGGGATCGCGAGTCCAGTGCCCATTGCTGAGGTCCTCGTAGATGGGATCTTCGTGGCCAAGGAGATCAAGTGGAGGGGAATTATTTTTTCTAGGGAGAAGGGGGTTGAGAATCTAGGAGAGAGAGCGGTCGTATTCCCTAAAATGCCCGATTGTTTTCCCTAAAAAACGCTTGGTGGTTTAACTCCCTGATTACTGCAGCAATTAACGTGATACTTCTATTTGCTATGGGACGTGCATGCATATGCATTGGTTGCATGCTCCTTATTTCTGGCACTATGGAGTTCTCGCCCTCTAATTATCCAGCCCGCTGATTTCTTTCCCTCAAGCGTCGCGCATATAGGTGGAGGATATGGAGCGAGATCAAGGGGGAAAAACTGTCATTGTCCCTTCATGACCTGCTGGGTTAATAAATTCGAACGAATGAGGTACTAAGAGGGTGTTTGTTTCCATGGACTTATTGGTTTAGGGACTTAAAAAAGTCCCTATAAGTCCCATTTAAACCAAACAGAAGGGACTTATAGGGACTTAAAGTGGGCATTTGGGACTTATAAAATAAGACTCTCAAGGAGAGTCTTATAGGGACTTATAGTTGTAATATGGTCTTATAGGGACTTATAAGTCCCAGAACCAAACAGGTAGGGACTTGGAACTTATAAGTTGGGACTAAAAAAAGTCTTAGGACTTATGAACCAAACATGGCCTAATTATTTGTGAAAATTATTTTAGAAAATAAATGATGACATGGATGCATGGCTGCATTATGCATGTCGATTGGTTGGTGTTTGGGACTGAGCGCTGATGTGGCATTTATGCTGATGTGGACAGTTTGCATGTAGAGACAATTGTTAGTAGTGGGGATCAACTTCTTAAGAATAGAGGATTTAGAGAACGGCTTATTTTTCAAACTGGAGAGAGACTACTCAATTTTTAAGCCACTAAAAAAACCTAGAGGTTAATACGTTGGTTTGATTTCAGACTGGCAGGGTTTCTCTTATAAATCCATGCATGTTAAAGATAACCGGCCACATCAGCCGATCAACTAATTGTAATAGCTCTCAAATCTGTCCAACCGAGCTCGAACTTTCCCAGATTAGTATTGGGTACATGTACAATTTACCTGGTTGAACTAAAATGTTGAACGAGCTAACTAAAATTGCCAATAAAACTTCTAGTCCCAAAGAGTTCAGATTTTCGGGGACCAATGTTTGATACATTTATGGTTTACAATATTTCTTCACATTTTTTTAATGTTAAATTCATGTCGAACACTACAACCAGATATTGATTCGTTTTTTTAAAGGAGGCGTGCCCCCGGCCTCTGCATCTGAACGATGCATGCAGCCATATTATTAAAAGTCTCAAAGCAAACAATATTCAAAATATTATAGCTCACATAAGGAGTAGAATGACAAAAAGGAACTCAAAGTTACAACCAGTGGAAGATATAGGACTAGAAAACTAGATTCCTATCCTGTTAAGCGACCGCCATCCAAACCGGTTGAATATAGCCCGAGCTACCATCTCCCATTGGTTGCACACAGTAATCAGCGGCTCCCTGGAGTCCATAGGAGTGAGTAAGGACCACTTACAGATCCATGCGGTAGCTCTGAAGATGACCTGCAAGAAGGTTGAAAATTGTTGTTTGTTAAAAATCATGTCGTTCCTGCAGCTCCATATAGCCCACAGTAGTGCACATATTCCAATTCGAATGCGGGCCACAGTATTACGTTCCACCCCAGCTAACCACGTCCCAAACAACGATTCAATGCTAACTGGAGGGACAATGTTGAAGGCTATATGAATTGTTCTCCACAATAATTTGGCTAGGAGGCAATCAATCAAAAGATGTTGTATTGTCTCATTATTATCATAAAAACAACATCGTGAGCTACCTACCCAATGTCGTTTTAACAAATTATCTTTGGTGAGGATCACTTGCTTGTGAACAAACCACATAAATATTTTAATGCGCAAGGGGACCTTAACTTTCCAGATATGAATAGATCTCAGGATTGTGCCAGCGTTAATTAGATCCAAATAAAAGGATTTGACCGTGAACAATCCATTCGTAGTCAAACTCCAATGTAATGAATCAGGTTGTTCGGATAATTGAACATCCATCAATCTCCGTACCAAATGTATCCATGAATTCCACCGCTCCCCAACTAGAGAACGCCTAAACTAAATATTCAAAGGGGTCGATTGTAATATCGTGCCAACATAACTCTCCTTACGTTGGGCAATATTATAAAAACTTGGATATTGAATGGCTAATGGCGCCTCCCCTAGCCATGTGTCCTCCCAAAATCGTGTGGCCATCCCATTACCAACAACAAATTTGGTTCTATGAAAGAATAAGTCTTTAATTCTCATAAGCCCCTTCCAGAAAGGTGAATCTGCCGGCCTCGCGATCACTTGTGCTAGCGTTTTCGATTGTAGATATTTGTTGCATAAAATTTGTGTCCACATACCATCGTTCTCTACCGAAAGCCTAAATAGCCATTTGCCCATAAGGCATTTATTCTTGATCTCCAAGTTCTCAATACCGAGACCTCCCTGATCCTTGGGTCGGCATAATATATCCCAACGAGCTAAGCGATATTTCTTCTTGGCCTCATCTGACTGCCAGAAGAATCGAGATCGAAAGAAGTCTAGTCTCCTCCATACCCCTTTGGGTACCTCAAAGAAGGATAGCAAAAACATTAACTTACGACATTAATGAGTACTAGTTGTCCACCGTACGACATTAACTTACCCTTCCAACAACTAAGCTTTTTCTCAATTCGATCTTCGATGCACTTCCACTCCTTGATAGAAAGCTTCCGATGGTGAATTAGTATGCCCAAATAGCTAAATGGTAAAGAACCCAACTCACAACCGAACAATTGTCTATAAGTGTCTTACTCCTCTTTGGCACGACCAAAGCAAAAGAGCTCGCTTTTGTTGAAGTTAATTTTTAGCCCCGACAATTGCTCGAAGAGACATAAAACCAATTTCATATTCCGAGCTTTTGCAACGTCATGCTCCATGAAAAGAATAGTGTCGTCTGCGTATTGTAAAATGGATACTCCCCCATCTACCAGATGAGGAACTAAGCCATTTACTAGGCCATTCTCCTTGGCCCTACCAATAAGGACGGTCAACATATCTGCCACTATATTAAATAAGATATGAGACATTGAATCCCCTTGTCTCAAGCCTTTATGGGTCTGAAAATAGTGGCATATATCATCGTTAACCTTAATGCCGGTTAGAACTGGGACCAAATGTTGTCCTTTAGTCCCGGTTTTAGCCATAATTCAGGATTAAAGAGAAGCCTATATATACCCCCGCCCCTGCCCGCGAACAGAGCCACTGCTTCGTTTTTTTGGCCGGCCGTGGGAGAGGTGCGTCTTGCTCTAGCTCACCTCCTATGCACTTGAGGTGTTCGATGAAATGCCCGAGCCACACTTAAACTTTTCCCTCTCCAAGCTCCTTGTCCAAGCTCCATTTTCCTCAAGATTTGTTTAGATCTGCCGGTCCGTCCTGTCTCATCCCCGTCCTCACCGTCGTCGATCGCCCGCGCCGATCTCGTCGCCGGCACCACCGTGGTGAGCCTCTTGTTCTTATCTTCTTTCTAAAAGAAAAATTTCTTAATTGTATGATTTAGATAGATACTCCCTCCGTAAACTAATATAAGAGTTGTTTAGATCACTATTTTAGTTATCTAAACACTCTTATATTAGTTTACAGAGGGAGTACTTGTATAATTTTCTTACTTTTATTATTGTCTGTTATTATATAGTGCGATGGTTTTGGTATCCGCCCCCGTCGGCCCTCGTCCTGTCTATGATTTGGATGTGGTATATTATCTTTTATAACTATTTGTTTCATTTAGTGTCTATGACAATTATGCCGACCAACGTGACAT
Source organism: Aegilops tauschii subsp. strangulata (assembly GCF_002575655.3). Classification (NCBI taxonomy): domain Eukaryota; kingdom Viridiplantae; phylum Streptophyta; class Magnoliopsida; order Poales; family Poaceae; genus Aegilops; species Aegilops tauschii. Next base: position 2,523,179 of record NC_053036.3, on the reverse strand, counting down.
AGATGTTTTTATCTAGGAGGTATGTGAACCGGAAATTTCAACCGACCCTCTTGTCGAGAGGTTAAATTTAGTTGAAAAAGAAAAAAATTCTTGAAGAAAAAATTGAAAAGAATTGAGGAGGAGGAGATGGAATTGGAGTTGCATGTTGCGGATGTCGTCGGTGATCACAAGATCAAGATGGATGCAATGCGCTTGAAGATTAGATAGATTGGAAAATATGTCATCCATACTGAGGCTTGGTATCAATTATGCCGTTGGATCAATTGTTACCTTAATTAGTTGCAATTATGATCACATTTGTTGTGGCATTGAAATGTTTTACATAGTTCAAATGTATGGTTTAATTAGATGCTTTAAAGAGCTATATGTTGTTCAATGAGAACTATGTATGAACTTTATGTATATATTTTTTCAGTAATAACATTTGATCACTACTGTATTTTGGTTTTAATGTGATGATGAACTTCTATTAATTTGGTCACTTCTCTATTCATGATGTTCTGTAGTGGTTTTGACACACTTAATTATATATAATGCACGCAGATGAACCGACAATGGATGTACAGTGACAGACGCACCTCCGAGTACATTAAGGGCGTGCATAATTTTCTCGAAGTGGCTGAAGCAAACATGCAGAATGGTTTTATGTGTTGTCCATGCCCTATCTGTGGGAATACGAAGCCTTACTCTAACTCGAAAACCCTTCACATCCATCTGCTTGAGAAGGGTTTCATGCCACACTATAATGTTTGGACCAAGCACGGAGAAAGAAGGGTCGTGATAGAAGACAACGAAGAAGAAGAGGATGATGACAACTATCCACCCCCTAAATACAGTGATGCTGCAACGAGGGAAGCTAAAGATTAAGAAGAACCAGACGATGTGCCCGATGATGATCTTCGTCGAGTCATTATTGATGCAAAGATACATGCCAAAGTGCAAGGGAGAAGTTCAAGTTCGATTGCATGTTAGAGGATCACAAAAAGGGTTGTACCCAAATTGCGAAGATGGCAACACAAAGCTCGGTACCACACTGGAATTGGTGCAATGGAAGGCAGACAATGGTGTGCCTGGTAACGGATTTGAGAAGCTACTGAAAATATTAAAGAAGAAGCTTCCAAAGGATAACAAATTGCCCGGCAGTACGTACGGAGCAAAGAAGGTTCTATGCCATCTAGGATTGGAGGTGCAGAAGATACATGCATGCCCTAATGACTGTATCCTTTACTGCGGTGCGTACGAGGATTTGAACGCATGCCCGGTATGCGGTGCATTGCGGTATAAGATCTGACGAGATGACCCTGGTGATGTTGAGGACGAGCGTCCCAGGAAGAGGGTTCCTGCCAAGGTGATGTGGTATGCTCATATAATACCACGGTTGAAACGTCTGTTCAGAAACAAAGAACATGCCAAGTTGATGTGATGGCACAAAGAGGACCGTAAGGAAGACGGAGCACCCGCTGATGGGTCGCAGTGGAGAAAAATCGAGAGAACGTGGGGGGACTTTGCAGGTGACGCAAGGAACATATGGTTTGGTTTAAGCGCGAATGGCATTAATTCTTTTGGGGAGCAGAGCAGCAATCATAGCACCTGGCCCGTGACTCTATGTATCTATAACCTTCCTCCTTGGTTGTGCATGAAATGGAAGTTCATTATGATGCCAGTGCTCATCCAAGGCCCTAAGCAACCCAGCAACAACATTGATGTGTACCTAAGGCCATTAGTTGAAGAACTTTTACAGCTGTGGAATGGAAAAGGTGTACGTGTGTGTGATGTGCACTACCAGAAGGAATTTGACCTACATGCGTTGCTGTTTGTAATCATCAATGATTGGCCTGCTCTCAGTAACCTTTCAGGACAGACAAACAAGGGATACCATGCATGCACGCATTGTTTACATGACACTGAAAGTATATATTTTGACAAATGCAGGAAGAATGTGTACCTGGGACATCGTCGGTTTCTTCTGACCAACCATCAATGTCGAAAGAAAGGCAAGCATGTCAGGACCCCGATCCTAAGCCACATTGATCTAGCATGTAACACATCATATCACTTTGCGGCCTCACGCACGGTATCCCCACGGGTGCCACCTTACCTGACCCTGGACCGTTTGCGCCTTTTGGCTCACGCATATGATAGTGTCACTAGCATCCATATGACAGAGAACCCGGGATGACATGACTAGTCGTGAACCCAAAGTGGCACTAACTTACAGGGACAGGCATACATGACCCAGCAACGAACGTGTCGGTCATCAGCGAGTGAATTCGGGCTGTAAGAACTGGGCTAGCAGGACTCCAGGAATCCGGGCTGTAGCAGGCTAACAGGACTCCAAAAGACACCGCGTGACATTTCCGCGAAGGGACAGACACAAGATCGAAGAAGGACACATGCCTACCAGTCTAAGTGTTCTGGAGCAGTAGCAACTGGGCTAACAGGACTCCGGTAAACCGGGCTGTAGCGGACTACCATGGCTCAGTGGAAGCACTATACTACATTTCCCCATAAGAGAGGCTACAAAAGATAGACAACTAGGTTGTCGGATCCCACACATACCAAGCATTTCAATCATACACACAATATGCTCGATATGTGTAAATACAACATGGCATCACAACAAAACTCTACGACTCAAAGTATCTATTCATAAGACTCCGAAGAGTCAGATATTACAAACATGGGTCTGATGACCCGGCATTCAAGTCATACAAGCAATAAGCACATGCGGAAGCTTAACTTGTCTGAGTACAGACAACTACAAATGAAAAGGCTGAGAAGCCTGACTAACTACAAGACCCTGCCGAGGGCACAAGATCGTAGCTGAGGTAACAGGCTAAACGTCGAAGTCCACGCGGAACTACTAGCGAGACTGAAGTCTCTCTGCAAAAACATAAATTAAGCAAACGTGAGTACAAATGTACCCAGCAAGACTTACATCAGAACTATCTACATATGCATCAGTATCAACAAAGGGGGTGGTGGAGTTTAATTGCAACAAGCCAGCTTTGACTCAGTGGCTATCCTATACTACGACTGCAAGTAACTCTTTGGGGTGGCGCACACGAGTCCACATATTCACCAATCAATACACCACTATGGATCCGCTCCCGTCTCCCTACGAGAAGGCCATCCATAGCACTCACGCTTATCTTGCGCATTTTAGAGTATCCACTTTCACTTGTCTATGAACTGTACAGGCAACCCAGAAGTCCTTTACCGCGGACACGGCTATCCGAATAGATCATTTATAACCCTGCAGGGGTGTACTTCTTCACACACGCTCTCGCCACTTACCACCATGTACACGTCGTGTATCTCGGCAACCTTCAAGCGGAAGCCTGGCGAGGGAGTCGGCCACGACCTGACTAACCACACAAGTCTCTAGTCCAGGTTTATCGCCTATTCGGGTTCCATCCGCGAGGAGATCCGACCGGGGTTTCGCTCACAGCCCCAAACGATGTGTGCAGGGTTCCCGAGACACCAAACGGGCGCCTGGTACACCGTGCCACTGTGTATCTACCGCGTCATAGCCCACCCCTAGGGTCAGCGCTACGCACGGCCTCCAACACATATCCTACAAACACCAGAAACTAGTTGCAACTCCTGGACAGAGATCAAGGCGGTTAATAAGTCGAGAGGGTCCATTAGTTTCGGGCCCAACGCGTGATAGTAGCTGTTCATGGATCACAAACACAGAACTCAGTTCCTAAAGACGGCTTCAATGAATCAACCCACCATGTACTCCTAGATGGCCTCTCATCGATACCTTTACCAAATCGTGTTCACACACTTAGCTCTCAATAGTAGGACATGTTCACACACTCCAATTCCTCCCCGATGAATCAGACCTGACTCAACTCTAAGCAGTAGCAGGCATGACAAACAAGCATGAATGAGTAGGCACATCAAGGCTCAAACAACTCCTACTCATGCTAGTGGGTTTCATCTATTTACAATGGCAATGACAGGTCATGCAGAGGAAAGGGGTTCAACTACCGCAGCATGTAACAGTTGAATCGTTGTTGTCCTAATGCAGTAAAAGGGAGCAGGAGCGAGAGAGTGGGGTTGTATCGGAATGAACAAGGGGGTTTTGCTTGCCTGGCACTTATCAAGATAGTATAGCTCTTCATCGGTGTCATTGAACTCATCGTCGAAACCACGTCTACCGAGAGGGGGACAAACACCGGCAACAGAGAAACAACACAATCAATGCAATGCGACAAAATGATGCATGATCATGACATGGCAATATGATGTGATTTGAGCTAATGCATCTAGCAACCAGATTAAATGAAGTTGGTTTGAATCAAAGATTCAAATTCAACTCCATATGTGAAGATTCAACTGCCATTTATTTGATTTGACCTGATCAGTAGGTTTAACTTGCTTTAACATGCATGAAAACAGTATCACTGGATAAATTGGATTTTTCTGATCATTTTTCATATATAAATTATTTCATTGGGAGTTATAGATTAATTTCTATGAATTTTTGAAGTTTAAGTCATTTTCTGGAATTTTCTGAATTATTTTAAATCCAGAAATTCCTTACTGCGTCAGGATGACATCGGTGTGACGTCAGCAAGTCAACAGGGGCGGTCCAGGTCAAACCTGACCAGTGGGGCCCACTGGACAGTGACACAGTGTCATTTGTGTCGCTGACAGGTGGGCCCAGTCAACGGCCACGTCAGCACGGTCAAAACTGACGCGTGGGGCCACTCTGGTTAGTTAATCCTAAGCAGAAACTAAACCAAGTTTAATTAGGCAGTGGGGCCCTGCTGTCAGTGTCACTGGGTGTTAACTAACTGCGTCATTAGCCCTAAACTAATCTGCCACGTCACCATCACCGGAGTTACGCCGGTGGCGACCAAAACGTGGCGGAGGCACACTGGGTTGGCTCGGGTTTTGCCCACGGTCGACCAAATCGACCGTGGTTTGGTCCTACGCGTAGCTGGGGCTCTCGTGCATCTGGTAGGGCAAACGGGAGGGGCTGGGGTGGAGCGAGCTCCCCGGAGTCGAGCTCGTGGTGGCGGCCGCCTTTCGGGAGCAGTCGAGTTTGGTGCTAGAGGGCGTCGGAGGGGGAGCTACTAGTGGCTACTGGTTCGCGGAGACGCACTGAGCACGCTGGTGTGCTCGGACACGGGCTGCAGTGCCCATGGCCTCGTCTACATCATCGCCGGCGGCGAGGAGCTCACGGCTTCGATGGAAGAGGCGGCTAGAGGACGAATTAGGCGATGGAGCATGGGGGAAATGGTTCAGCGGCTCACCGCGGTTTTTCTGGTGCTGCTGGCCAGGCAGGGGAGACACGGGGTTCGGCGAAACGATGGCGGGGATCTCCGGCACCCGAGGTCGGAAACGGCGGCGTTGGCGAGGCTTCGGAGCGTCCGGCATTGCGTAGCTCAGCGAGGAGGTCGAGGAAGACGCAGTGGAGCTCATGGACTGGTCGGGGACGCGAGGGGGAGGCGGTGGACACGGCAACGTCGAGCGGCGGCGACAGCGGCACTCGGGTGTGCTCGGGAGGGGGAGCAGAGGAGGGGAGAGAGCTCGAGGGGGAGTGTGAGAGACCCAGGGGGTCGCGTGGCGTCGCCAGAGGCGAGGGGGAAGCAGGAGGCGACAAGCAGGAGCTGGCGCAGCTCGGCTGTGCGCTCTCCACGCAGCTGCCTCGCCTTCTGGCAGAAGGTTGAAGAAGGTGCTGCGCTGGCTGGGCTGCATAGTGTTGGGCCAGCTGGGCGCCAAGTAAGTTGGCCCAGGTAAGTCTTCTGCCTTTCCATTTGTTTCTGTTTTCTACTTTTGCAATTTGTTTTTGATTTAGTAAAAACACCAAATCATTTCTATAAATCCTGAAATTAATTATGGGCAATAACTGAATTTTCTGAGAGGCCCTTAGCTATTTCCAGAATTGTTGGAGCATTTAATAATGTTTGTAGCAATTAAATGCACCAATTCAAATACTTTATGAATTTATTCAAATATCCAGAATGGCCTAAAATATTTGCATCATTTTTGGCAGAGGTTTTCACCTTTAACAAAAATCATGAACACTTTCAAAGGCATTTTGGATTCATTGAAGATTATTTTAGGTTGAACCTATTTGACTTGATCTGGTGCTAGGGTTTGTCATCCCCATTTCAACTTTCAACAAAACTCAAACATGACGCAGGAAAGCTTATGCGGCAAGGCCTAAGCTAGGGATGTGACAAAGCATTTCAAAGGTGAGGCAGATCACCGGAAGAAGCCCGCCGTCTGTACTGGTGATGACATACTTGCTATGGTGAATGATTTACAAGTAATCTTTGGAAAGGGTCCTGGCGAACTATCTGTTCTGAACGACGTTGAGCAACGCACACCCATGTGGAATAAGAAATCTATATTTTGGGTATGTGCATTCCTCAATGCAATCTCTCAGAAGGTAATCGATCCAGAAATTCTACCAAGGTTAAGGAGTGATTTGGTGCAATGTCTTATTAGTTTCGAGCTGGTGTTCCCACCATCCTTATTCAGTATCATGATGCACATCCTAGTTCATCTAGTCGACGAGTTTGCCATTATGGGCCCTATATTTCTACACAATATGTTCCCCTTTGAGAGGTTCATGGGAGTCTTTTAGAAATATGTTGGTAACCGTGCTAGGCCAGAAGGAAGCATCTCCATGGGCCATCAAACAGAGGAGGTCATTGGGTTTTGTGTTGACTTCATCCCTGACCTTAAGCTGACTGGAAAAGGCATGCTAGGAGCGGAATCAATAATATGTAGGGATCGGCATTCTTGATCTCAAGCACACTACACAGTTCTACAGAATTCAATCTTGGTGACCCCGTATGTCAATGAATACAAGAATATTCTGCGCTCCAAACACCCCGAGCAGTTTGACGACTGGATTACATGTGAACACATCAGGAATTTCGGCAGTTGGTTCAAAACACATCTCATGGGTGACAACACCTTTGCAAGTGAGTTGTACTCGTTGGCCAGGGGACCATCTTCAACTGTATTGACTTACAAAGGGTACTAGATAAATGGGAATACATTTTACACGATCGCCCAAGATCAAAAGAGCACCAACCAAAACAATGGTGTCCTCTTTGATGCAGCAACCAAGAGGGGAAATGACACATATTATGATTACACAGTGGACATATGGGAACTTGACTATGGACATGATTTTAAGGTCCCTTTGTTTTGGTGCAAATGGGTCAATCTGTCAGGAGACGGGGTACAGGTAGACCCACAGTATGGAATGACAATAGTGGATCTGAACAATCTTGGGTACACAGACGAACCGTTTGTCCTAGCGAATGATGTGGCGCAGGTTTTCTATATGAAGGACATGTCTACCAAACCGAGAAAAACAAAAGATAAGGAAGCGAATACATCATACGATGAGCCAAAGCGCCACATAGTTCTTTTAGGGAAGAGAGACATCGTGGGAGTGGAGGGCAAGACAGAAAGGTCTGAAGATTATGGAAATTTTCATGAAATTCCTCCCTTCAAAGTCAGGGCTGACCCAAGCACCCTGTCAAACGATGAAGATTATCCATGGTTACGGCGCAATAAGCAAAGGACAGACATGAAGAAAAAGTGAAGACTTTCTCTCCACAACTATTATGATGATGGCTTTGATCTATAACATCACTTCGGTTACATGTCAAGAAATAAAATGCCTTTTGTAACAGACGGGTTTTCGTCCGAAACCCTGATACTTCGAAAGAGATTGTCCATTTTGTACACGAAGTGCATCCAGTTTTTGCCGTAACCCTCTCAATTTTTTAGCACATGATATGTTGGTGAAATGATGATACCATGCCAAGTTTCAACCTTTTTAGAGTTCATTTGTAGTGCTTTTGAATTTCAGGATCATTTAGCCCAAAAAATCAGTAAATGCATGAAAAATACCAAATGAAGTCAGAAAGGGTTGAAAATTGATGATGTCGCTTTAAATGGTGCATTTTCAACACACAAAAAGTCTGCATTTCAAATAAGTTCAAAAAAATGAAATCCCTTTGTAACAGATGAGTTTTCGTCCTAAACCCTGATACTTCGAAAGAGATTGTCCATTTTATACACGAAGTGCATCCAGTTTTTGCCGTAACCCTCTCAACATTTTAGCACATGCTATGTGGGTGAAATGATTATAATATGCCAAGTTTCAACCTTTTCAGAGTTCATTTGTAGTGCTTTTCAATTTCAGGGTCATTTAGCTAAAAACATTAGTAAATGCACGAAAAATACCAAATGAAGTCAGAAAGGGTTGGAAATTGATGATGTGGTTTTGAATGGTGCATTTTGAACACACAAAAAGTCTGGAGTTCAAATAAGTTCAAAAAATGAAATCCCTATGTAATAGATGAGCTTTCGTCCAAAACCCAGATACTTCGAAAGAGATTGTACATTTTGTACACAAAGTTCATCCAGCTTTTGCCGTAACCCTCTCAACTTTTTAGCACATGCTATGTGGGTGAAATGATGATACCATGTCAAGTTTCAACCTGTTCAGAGTTCATTTGTATTGCTTTTCAATTCCAGGGTCATTTAACTAAAAGAATGAATTAATAGCAAAAAGAATGAACTAAAAAGAATCAAAATAATATTAACTAAAATTATCAAAGTATTTATTTGTTAAAAAGAATGAACTAAAAAGAATCAAAAAATATTAACAAAATTATCAAAGTATCTATTTGTTAAAAAGAATGAACTAAAATAATCAACTAAAACATTAATTAAAAAGAATGAACTAAAAAGAATCAACTAAAGATATAACTAAATTATCAAGTTATTTATTTGATAAAAGGAATGAACTAAAAAGAATCAACTAAAATTATCATAGTATTTATTTGTTAAAAATAATGAACTAAAATAACAGAAAAAATTGCCCGCCTACTAGGGCAACACGGCCTGCATACGACTAGAAACCTATCTTTCATGGGCCAGGATGCAGGCCCGCGGGCCCTACAGGCCCAACAGGGCGTCAGATAGGCATGTACTGCCTGCATTAGAGAGGAGCTTGAGAGGGCAGCGGCAGCGGCGCTTATAAACCACTCTGAGCGCCTCTCAACTAGCGAGGTGGGACTAAACTTTTGGCCGTGGCAGAACCCACCTTTCGTCCCGGTTGGTGTCACCAACCGGGACCAAAGGGCTCTGCTTCCCGCCCTTTGGGCTGCTAGAAATTGACCTTTAGTCCCGGTTTGTGGCACCAACTGGGACTAAAGGGGGCCATTCATCCCGGTTGGTGCCACAAACCGGGACTAAAGGGGTGGCTATATATATAAGCCAAGACTTAGGAAAATTTCCCCCACCCCCATTCTTCTCTCCACCCCGACGCCTTGCCCCGACGCCGCCAGGCTGCTGCTGCGTCGCCCTGGCTCGAGCCTGCATGCTCCTCATCGCCGTCCCGTAGTGAGCTCCGCCCCTTCCCCTTACGCGTCCGTCATCCCACTCCCACACAAAACCCTCTCGGCTGGAAAGCCCCTCTGCATGAAGCGGTTGCCGCGCATTCATGTCAGCTAGCACTGCTCCAGGGAGGACGTGATTCTATGGTATTCATGTTGTTCAGAGCGACGCGACAAGACAAGCGGACGACGCTGCTTCAATGTCAATGCGATGATTGAGAAGGCTGGCGTCGACCAGCCGACATCGTCACCGCGCGCCACACCTGGCGCGGCAAGGTCGTCAAGGAAGGAGGTGCCGCTGGTGATCGTGAAGGCGCGCGGCCGCCTCCTCCTCTACCTCAGAGCGGCGGTGGCTCCTCATCTTCACGAGCCATCGTGTCGGCTGAGAGAGGGCAGCCAGAAGGCGGCACGGCGGGAGCGGCGCAATGCCTCCATGTTTTCCAAGTCCGACGATGTGCCGGCCTAGGTCTGCAAGGACCCCAACCTCATGGAGGCCTGGGCCCATGACCGATCGCTCACCACCATGAAGACGGTCGTGGGGTACCATCGCCACTTTGATGGGAAGCTTGCAAAGATCGACGAGGAGTGGTCGCTCAATGACGCCTCCGCCATAGCCGGCAGTGGCTAGGCTGCCGCTATGGCACCGCGGCTGGGGTCGGGATTGGCCACGCTAGCCCTCCGCACGGTGCAGGAGAAAGCAGAGCGGCTCCTCCGCCTGCGCACCCCATGCCCTTCTGCCGCTGGAAGGACCACTCTAGCGATGACGTAAACGACAGCAGATGTGCGGCCGGTGAGGCCGCCCACTCGAGATCACCGCCCGCTACAAGCTAGTGAAGGGTTTTTGTTTTAGGTGTTAAGACGGGCAAAGTATCATCCATTTTATGTAAATTGTGTCTGAACTTTAGTGAATTCCATCTTATTTACATGAATATCGTCTGGTTTGTTCAAATCTGCTTTGAAACGTACGCGGGCACGGTTAGATGGATGACTCCCAGATAAATACAATGTACGTTTTAGGGGTCAACGTTGGAGATGCCCTAAACCGCTTTCCAAGTTGGGAGATGTCATTTTTGGCTACATGTTCTTCCATGAGTTATAGAATCATACCCGGGAGTGCACCTAGGCATCTTTAAGAGCGATGTGATCACAAGAATTAAAGAATTACTCCCCCATTTCTAAATATTTGTCTTTCTAGTTAGTTCAACAAGTGACTACATGCGAAGCAAAATGAGTGAATCTACACCCTAAAATATGTCTATATACATCCGTATGTGGTAGTCCATTTGAAATCTCTAAAAAGGCAAATATTTAGGGACGGAGGGAGTATTTGCTAATGTTTCAATGTTGTAGGGCATTATTCTAAAAAAATTGTTGTAGGGCATCAATGAAACTATCATTGTGCTAATCCGAAGAGAAAGAATCTGAACACCCTGACTAAAGACCCATCAGCTTATGTAACGTAATATATAAAATTATGTGGAAGTGTTTAGTTAATAGAAAGCGACTTCTCCTTAATGATTTAATCTCCCCGACTCAAAGTGCCTTTCATACCATGGAGAATAACTACGATGATGCCCTCATAGATTTTGAACACATTGATACTATCCAGAAAAGTTCAGATGCAAAAGGAAAAATATACAGCCGTCAAGTCTTATGACATAGTCAATTGGGCGTATCCGGAAGGGTATATGGAAAAGTTGGGTTTTACGGATAAATGCATGCAACGGATCATGAGATTTGTTAAGTCTGTCAAATAGTTTGTCCGCTACAATGGAAATCTGCTCGAGAGTTTTTTCACTGACGCGTGGTGTGAGACAGGGGGACCCCTGAAGGAAATATGCTGTAGAGGCAATAATAAAGTTGTTATTTATATTTCCTTATATCATGATAAATGTTTATTATTCATGATAAATGTGAATACATAGACAAACAGAGTGTCACTAGTATGCCTCTACGTGACTAGCTCGTTAATCAAAAATGGTTAAGTTTCCTAGCCATAGACATGAGTTGTCATTTGATTAACGGGATCACATCATTAGAGAATGATGTGATTGACATGACCCATCCGTTAGCTTAGCACTATGATCGTTTAGTTTGTTGCTATTGCTTTCTTCATGACTTATACATGTTCCTATGACTATGAGATTATGTAACTCCCGAATGCCGAAGGAACACTTAGTGTGCTATCAAACGTCACAACGTAACTGGGTGACTATAAAGATGCTCTACAGGTGTCTCCGATGGTGTTTGTTGAGTTGGCATAGATCGAGATTAGGATTTGTCACTCCGACTGTCGGAGAGGTATCTCTGGGCCCTCTCGGTAATGCACATCACTATAATCCTTGCAAGCAATGTGACTAATGAGTTAGTTACTATATGATGCATTACGGAACGAGTAAAGAGACTTGCCGGTAACGAGATTGAACTAGGTATTGAGATACCGACGATCGAATCTCGGGCAAGTAACATACCGATGAGAAAGGGAACAACGTATGTTGTTATGCGGTTTGACCGATAAAGATCTTCGTAGAATATGTGGGAGCCAATATGAGCATCCAGGTTCCGCTATTGGTTATTGACCGAAGATGAGTCTCGGTCATGTCTATATAGTTCTCGAACCCGTAGGGTCCGCACGCTTAACGTTCGATGACGATCGGTATTTTGAGTTTATGTGTTTTGATGTACTGAAGGTAGTTCAGAGTCCCGGATGTGATCACGGACATGACGAGGAGTCTCGAAATGGTCGAGACATCAAGATCGATATATTGTAAGGCTATGTTGGGACACCGGAAAGGTTTCGGATGAGTTCGGGCATTTTCCGGAGTACCGGGGAGGTATCGGAACCCCCCGGGGGCTTAATGGGCCTACATGGTCTTTAGTGGAAGCGAGAGGAGAAGGCTAAGAGGAGGGGCGCCCCCCCCCCCCCAAGCCCAATCCGAATTGGGAGGGGGGCCGGCCCCCCTTTCCTTCCTCTCCTCTTCCCCTTCCTTCCCCCTCCTAGTAGGACTAGGAAAGGGGGGAACCTACTCCTAGTAGGAGTAGGATTCCCCCCTTTGGGGGCGCACCATGAGGCTGGCCGGCCCCCTCCTCCCCTCCTTTATATACGGGGGAGGGGGGCACCCCATAGACACACAAGTTATTGTTTTAGCCGTGTGCGGTGCCCCCTCCACATATTTGCACCTCGGTCATATCGTTGTAGTGCTTAGGCGAAGCCCTGCGTCGGTAACTTCATCATCACCGTCATCACGCCGTTGTGCTGACGAAAATCTCCCTCGGCCTCAGCTGGATCAAGAGTTCAAGGGACGTCACCGAGCTGAACGTGTGCAGATCGCGGAGGTGCCCTGCGTTTGGTACTTGATCGGTTGGATCGCGAAGACGTTCGACTACATTAACCGCGTTACTTAACGCTTCCGCTTTCGGTCTATGAGGGTACGTGGAAACACTCTCCCGCTCGTTGCTATGCATCACATAGATAGATCTTGCGTGATCGTAGGTAAAATTTTGAAATACGACGTTCACCAACAACCCCCTCTCTCCATACCTCTTTCTTTTTGTTGCAGATGGACTCTCATGATTGGTAGAGAGAAGAACTGAATCAGGTGAATTACAGGAGCTGAGAATTTGTCACCAAACCCCAGGAATTTCTCATCTCGTGTTTGCAGAGCATATATTACTGGTTTTTAAAGCTAGCCCAGATCTAGTTAATATTGTGAAGCAAGTACTGAACAATTACAATAGAACTACTGGTCAGCTGCTTAGTCCAACAAAATTCTCACTACTTCTTGAAAATAAGTGCTCACCATATATAGGAGGGCCAAGAAGTGACATCTCTCTAAACACCGTTTCGATGAGAAGTATGTTGTCTGCCGGTCCCAAAAGGAGGTGTGATAAGTGGTAAATTTCAACCAATCAAAGACAAGGGAAAAGACCGAATGACTCTCTTTAAATTAGTGACGCATACTATTCCCACCTATGCAATGAGTGTGTTCAAATTCTTGCGATGCGTGTGTAAGGAGATGCTCACTTGACAGGAGATTTTGGTGGAGCAACGAAACTTACCGACGATGCACGCATTGGTCAAGTTGGGAGAAACTAACAAGGCATAAGGGCCAAGGAGGTATGAGATTCAAGGACCAAAAAGTTCTTAACCAAACCTTCTTTGGTGACCCATAGAGTACCTTGAGAGTTTATGTGTGAGGGCACTAAATGCTAAATACTATCCCATGCCAGATTCTCTAGGCATGGCGTTTAGTTGTAATGCATCTCTGGGATGGCAATGATCATGCATGATATCCATGCTTGGAAGTGTTGTTCGAGATCATGATGGGAGAATTGTGGTGTCCTCTTGGGATTATACCCCGCACTATGAAAGCGTGGATTTTGTAGAAGTCGTGCTCTTAGATCCTTCTAGTCATTGGAACCGATTGCAGCTTGGTGGCAACAGCGCTACCCTTCTTACATGGATAGCTCGGCAGTAAGAGCGGTGGCAATTCCTATTTCTTTATCATGATCGACACATAAATCTCGAGTAATATGTTCCTATACCCAAGAAAAAGGTACTTCTATTTTCCATGTCCTAGTACAATTTACTTCGAAAAAACAATTACAAAAGAATTAACCAACTTTTTGCAAGAGCCTTTTCTTTTTGACGAATTAGTGCCATACAACATGGAACTAGAAATGATTTCCTGAGCGTTGTTGTGGAAATCAAGGCGGTATTATGAAAGCTTGGCGAGGTGGGACTAACTAGTGTATCTATGTGCTGTTTCAAATTGGGCTCGGGCGGCACCCAAGCCTAGGACAAAGGGAAGTCGAAGCCCATGTACATGAGGCCATTATCTACTCAGTGGGCCGACACAGGTAATTTTCGGTTGTTTCGGTGTTACTCGCTCGTCTCGTCGTTCATTTTTTATTTACTATTATTTTTATTTTTATTTATGTAATGCAAAATATCATACTCTATTTTAAAGTTCATAGCACGTTCAGGAAATGTAGATGCAGTGCTAAGACATGTTCATGGAACTTCTAAAACATGTTGATAATATTCAAAAAATGATTCTTGCATTTAAAAATGTCCATAGTTTTCAAAAAATGTGTTTCTTGACATGTAAAAATAGTATACAATGTAAAAAAAATCAAGTACTTCAAAATTGAACTTCTAAAAATGTTGATAGCATTTAAAAAATGTCCACAGGTTTCAGAAAATGTGTTTGTGACATCAAAAAAATATACAATGTAAATGAATCGAGTAATTAAAAAATCGGACCACCAAAAAATGTATGTGACATTTCAAGAAAACATGTTGTGAAACAAAATGCACATGACCTAAACAAAAATAGTAAGAAAAAAATGTTATGAAAAAACGCATTTCGAAGCAGCCTGCAACAAATTTTTTCCTTTAAAGAATAGTAAAAGTATGCATTCAAGTAGTAGCTTTTTTCTAAATAGTCGAGTAGGGCTGGCAACAGGGACTAGGACAGTAGTAGATGAATAATTACAAATTTGTGTGTGTACGATGGTCAGAGGCAAATTGAAAGCTAAGCAGTGGTAATTAAGACCCCCGGGGGAAAATAGCGATGTCTCCTACGTTACCTTGTGCGCCTTTGCTCGATAAGAAGCAACGATGGTCACATAGGAGCTTTGCCAATAGCAACCCAGTCCGCTTGCCCCATTAAGAACACTTTTTCAAATTCGTGAATGCATAATAATATTCGACAATATTTTGAAACCCGTGATCATTTTACAAATTTCTGAGTATTTTATAAATTAAAGAACATATTTAACAAAATTTGGGAATATAATTGAAAATTTCTGAACATTAAAAAACATTCTACTAATATTGTGTGAACAAATTTTCGAATTCGGCATTGATATTTCTTATAAATCTATAAAAGAATTCTAGCAATCGGTCTTTTAGGAAAACAAGAAAAAACACGATGCAAAAAAGGTTATGAACGAAAACCGCATTTGAACGGAGCCTGCATGAAGCGCTAATGTGGGCCCGCCAGCGGAAGAACATTTCGTGCATTTGCTCGACTACGCAACAATCGTCACATAGAAATTTTCCCAATAATGACGCATCCGCAATATGCTCGACTACTATGTAAGGCCCATTAAGAACGCATCCGCAAATTCTTCAATGCCTTTTATCTTCAACAAGATTTGGAATTTGTAAATATTTTCTAAAAATTATTAATTATTCTTCAACTTAGTAAATATTTTTTATAAAATATAACTAAGACTTAATTTTCAAGCTCATGCACATTTTAAAAAACCATAATAATTTTTAAATTTTGAGGGCAACTTTTTTAAAATTCTCAACTGATGCTTTTAGAATGTTTAAAAATCTTGCAGCGGGCTTTTAGGGAAAAATTAAATGAGAGAAAATAAGCACAAAAAAAGGCTGTGAAAGAAAACCGTATTTGGATGGACCTGCATGAAGCAGCAATATGGCCCTGCCCGCGGAAGAACGTTTCCCTGAGCGCTTGACGCAGCGCGTGGGGCTCTGGGAGGAGGAGCGGTAGCGCGCCCGTTTGGACCAGTCCATGTCTGAGCAGACTATTTTTTTAATTCTTTTTTCTTTTTGTAATTTTCATTTTATTTTCGATCTTTATCTATTTAAATAATTCCTGATTAAGAAAAAATACGAAATTAAAAATATACATTTTGAACAAAAATAAAGAAACTATAAAAATTGTTTCCATAGTTAAAAAATTGTTATTTCAAAACATTTCCATGGTTTTAGAAAATGTTAAAGATTTAAAAACATGTTCAAAATTCATAAAGGTTCACGAATTTTAAAAAAATTCAAATAATTTACAAAAAGAACCATGGTTTCAGAAAATGTTCATGATTTAAAAATAAACCTTTTGCGAATTCAACGAATACAAAAGGTGTTCACGGTTGAACAAAATGTTCAAGAATGTTTTTAAAAAATCACTATTACAAGAAGTTGTTCATGAATTTACAAAATATTCACGATTTCAAAAAATGTCCATAATTTCTGAAAGTGCTCAAGAATTTGTAAAAATATATTTACGGTTTCAGAGAAATGAGCGTGAATTAAAAAGTGTTCATGATTTAAGAAAAATTTTCCCAATTTATAAAATCTTCTCGAATTTAATAGATTTTGGCAAATTGGAAAACGAAAGATTGAAAGTGAAAAAGGAAAAATAAAATAAAAACTCAGAACAGAAAAGGAAATGTTAAATAAAAAAGAAAAAACTGGGGGACCTCGCGCCCAACATGGGCCGGCCCGGAAAGCGTGCAGGGGTGCGCGCTACGGCGCTAGAAGGGCGCCCTACGCGCCATAAGCTTTTCCTATAGCTCCAATATTGTTTTTTAAGTGTTCATGATTTTTATCTAAACGTCCATGTATTTTAAAAAGTGATGACGCATTTTTTAAGTGTTCATTTATTTTTCGAAATTGTTTGTATAATTTTAATAACTATTCATAGACTTATAAAAATATTCATGTAAGTTTATAAATTGTTTGAGTATTTTTAAAATTGTTTCGAGTTGATTGCTTTTTTTGAGTCACTTGAGAGTAGGCTTTCTCTAATTAGTCACATTGAGTTCGTCGAATCAGAACCTTCATGATCGTGTGTCCATCAGCTATAGAAATGCCAGGTAGCCCACATAATGGTAAGCACTTTAGCTTGATCCTGATCCAGGAAACACCGGTCACAAAAGTATGTCTTTGGCCAAGTGTCGGGATGACGCCTTGTTAGACGAAGACGACGCCTCATCCCAAAAACATCTGGCATGTGGAAGTGTATCAAGACATGTTCAATATCCTCCTCCACAGCCTAACATTTCATCGGCAAACTTACATGATATGAAATCGCTTCAAGGTGCGTTCATTTGGTAAGATCCCATGAAATTAGCCGCCAGAAGACCCGAACTTTCAGCACAGCGGATCTTGGGTATCTCCAGTGTATTCACACATTAAGCCGCCGCGCCGGCTCAAAGGTATTATCCTCCAAGCAACCCAGTAGCGGGTTAGGTCCACTGGAGTTAAGCCATTGGCCACCAACGCCCTTATTTTTGAGAAGGTAGGGGCATATTTCACGCGCTATGCGGCGGTTAACCGGTCTGTTTGTTGTGGGTGTTGAGCCGGAAGGGGCGGTAACCCGGTAAACGATTTCATCAGCCGGAGAAGTGTCTCTGCAATAGAACCAAGTGAGGTTCCAATCCTTGGGGTGACTAGGCAACTTGGCTTCAGGAAAAATTATGTCTCTTTCGCCGCTGAATAGATATTCCCCCGAGTTCCAAGTTGGGTCCATCAGTCATCTTAGTTTGACGGTTGAGATAAAAAATACTCTCTGAAGAGGTCAACAGTAGGCTCTTCTCCAAGGTACGCTTTGCAGAATACTTGGAGGTTACATAAATTGGAGACAGAGTTGGGGCTAATGTCTTGAGGATGAAGTTGATAAAAATTCAGAGAGTCACGAAAAACCTTTGACCTGGGCGGGGAGAAACCACGGAGAAGGTGGTCTGCAAAGATCACGATTTCGCCTTCTTGAGGTTTTGGAGTTGTTTCAGAACTAGGGACCCGCCAGTGTATGACCTCTTTGGATGGTAAAATCCCCATGTCTAGATACTCCTATAATGAGAGTTCGAAGACTTGGGAGGCGACCCAGTCCCAAGAAGTAGGACTCCTAGTCATTGCTGGCGGAATAAAAGTATGACAGGTTAAAAGTCATGGTGTTGAACTGCTTAATAATTATAAAATTCATGTTTAAGTCGACTATTTTCTAGTGAATCACAAGTTCATGATTAAGTTGATAAATATAAGCCGGCCAACATTGCAAACGGGTCATACAAGGTTCTCGATCTCTGGACAAGTTATGCATTATGATTAAGCCGGTGAGACGTCTCCAACGTATCTATATTTTTTTACTGTTCCATGCTATTGTATTATATATCTTGAATGTTTTATATGCATTTATATATTATTTTATATTAATTTGGGACTAACTTATTAACCCAGAGCCCAGTGTCAGTTTCTGTTTTTTCTTGTTTTTTAGTTTTGCAGAAAAGGAATATCAAACGGAGTCCAAACGAGCTGAAAATTTACGGATCCGCCCATGTGTGTTGACCACACATGGAGCCTTATGCGGAGCCGCCCATGTCCAGTCTACAAATGGGGACCGCCGGGAGACAGGGGTTGATCCCGACAGCCATTGAGTGACAGGTGTTCCTAGAAAGCAACTACGAAGCGGTGGTGAAGGATCCATAAACCTTAAAAGGTATATGACTTTTGGAACCGCTCCAAGGCTTTAATGTTGCTAAAATTCTTAGAAGCACCAGCGGAGGAGCCGATGATTTAGCTAGTTTAGTACAAAAAACAATAATAATGTGGGGAACGGAGTTGGAACGATACATCTCATTTCTGGAAACCCGGACACGAATTGTCATATTATAGTTGTGTTAATAAATCCTAGGTATCATGTTAATGGCTTATAATTATACCACTAAAACTTCTAAGACACATTTGACCACGGAAATACTAGTACAAAATGAATTCCAAAGGTTTCACTTATATTCGAGAAGTTTCTTATAGATACCTAACTGAATTATGCACAGGAAACCACTACAAAGATATTTCTTTCAGTTAATGTTTTAGAAATCTCTAGCAGGATATTTAAGGAACACAATCACGCATATAGAGATACACACGGACACACACACACTGTCACACACACACACACACACACACACACACACACACACACAATAATAATAATAATAATAATAATAATAATAATAGTAGTAGTAGTAGTAGTAATAATTTATGAAAATGTCAAAACTACTTCATGGATAAGTTAACAAAATACAGTCTAACATAGCAAAAAAACACTAACTAATATTTAACAACAATGCAACATTTTAAACCAATGTCAACTAAGTAATTATACTCATTAATTATGCTACACATGTTAAAACAATACGTCTAGAGAAGTATATAAGTTTTGTATAAAGAGAATATCCATTTAGCAGGGGAACAACCATGTGTGCCTGATTGAAGGGGTTCAACCTGATATAGATCAATAAATGGAACAAAAGCTTGTAATCAGTTCACTTTGCAAAACCCAAAACGGAGTATCCATCTAGTAGTGACTGCACTGTTGTACTAGTAATCAGACATCCACCAGTACTCCTACAAGCTAGCAGATGATAACCATGCACCCAACTAGCAAGGAGAGAATCAACATTTGCACTGAACATTGGCCGTGCGTGGTGGAGCGAATCCAAACCTGGTGGCATGCTGTGGCCGGCGGGGAGAGCTGCTCATCATCGTCCACCGCCGGAATTCGCTGGTCCAGGACACAAAAACACATGAGCAAGCAGGCAACAACAGATAACTGCATGATCGGAAACTGCAGCGGCCAAGGGAAAGAGGTCAGACAGAGGTCGGATGAGGTGCATTTCCTCTACCTGATAAGCGGTAGCTGCAGCGCCGGCGGCGAGCGCCGGAGAGGACGAGGGCTGGCTCTCGGGCTTCTCCTCCAGCCGGAGCACGGGTTCCTGGACATCCACCGCGAGAGAAGCATGAGCACGATTCTTGCCGGCGGCGCCAAATGGATCACACTCACACGGCACGCCATTCATCCGTCCCTTGTCCATCCATCGATGGAGGAGAAGCCAGAAGGAGGCCAAACAGCAGGGTGCATTCGTTCGTACCTGTAGGTGAGCAGGCGCGAGGCCATGCCCGCCCACCGCGGCGGCAGTGTGCCACCCGCCCTCCACGCGGACGTCGTGGCCGTCGAGGTCCCGGAGGTGCTCCTCCATGGCGGCGGGCTGATAAGCGGCAGGGGTGGGCGGGGGAGAGGGCGACGCCTGGCTCAACGGCTTCTGATTCTCCACCACGGGTGCCTGGAGATCCACCGCGAGAGGAGCATCACCACTTTTGCCGGCGGCGCCAAATCAATCACACAGCGGAGCGAGGAAGGAGGGGGCGGAGAAGAGGAGGAGATGCGTACCAGCTTCGCCGTCTGTGCGGCTAGGTCAGGCTGGGGCGCCGCGGAAGGGGCGGGCTGGGGCGGGACCTTCACGTCGTCGACGGCGACGACGACCATTTCGCCGGGAGCCTCCTGCTTCGGCTTCGGCTGCTGGACCTTGATGGCGGCTGGGGCACGCTGGGTCGTCGCGGCAGGGGCGGGGTGGGTCGGGACCTTCACGTCGTCGCCGGTGTCGCCGGGAGCCTCATCCTGCTTCGGCTCCGGCTGCTGGACCTTGATGGCGGCTGGGGTAGGCTGGGGCGCCGCGGCAGGGGCGGACTGGGGCGGGACCTTCACACCGTCGACGGCGACGTGGTCGCCGGCATCCTCCTCCTGCTTCGACTCCGGCTGCTGCTGGGCCTTGATGGCGGCGCCGGCACAAACGGCAGCGCCATCTGCCGCCTCCATCGTCTCTCTCTCTCTCTCTCTCTTCTCTCTCTCTGTCTCGGCCCGCACGCGCCGCGCCGGTGCCGGTAGCAGGTATTTGTACCAGGGATCTGTTACGCCGCCGCTTAATTGCCAGCTGGAATGAAAATGACTGCAGTAATTAATCTGAGTGTGGTAAATGAGGCCGCACGCCCCCCCCCCCCCCCCCCCCCCGCCCCCGCCAGGTGACTTGAGCATCGTTCCTTCAGTCACAAGCAATTTCCATACCAGCCCCTCCGTCCCCGAGCTCCTGTCCTCTCCGGCAAACTCCGGCCGTCTCCGACATGCCGGGCAGTGGATCCTACTCCCGGTCCATCTACTGCGACCTAGTCCCTAGCCGGCCGAGGAGGAGATGGATGTCCGCATGGCTCTCTGCCGCTCTCGGGAGTAGTGCACCAAACCGTGCTCGGACTTGATCCGACATGAATCTAATGCGTCCGCTCAAATGGCGCATGCATTCGTCATCGCCGAAGGCTTATAGTGTGTGACCGAGAGGCATTCCCGCCGTGCAAGGCAGAGGAGGAGGGAGGCCGTCGCAGCCCTCGCGGCGGAGGTTCCAGAGGCGGAGTCACACTCCGCATTGGACGAGGCCCGCCCGTCTACATCTATCATCGACCTCACCTCGAGGGGGCGCCAATTGGGGTGTGTAATATAAATTTCTAAAAACTTTTTCACACACTTTCTAAAAGATGGTTCATGTAACTAAAAAGATGCTTCACATTTTTCTTAAATACAATCATTTTTTTTGTTCTAACCGGGGCTCCAATGTTTTAGTTGGGAATTTTGTTTCGTGTATACATTGCCCAATACTCGCTCGGAACAACGGTCAAAACGCAGACTTGCCTAAATTGATCTTCCATCCGGACACGTCAGCGGGCAGCAGCAGCTAACCCCTTTTTCCCCGCATAGCCGTGCCCCATTATCCGAACCCTAAAATCCGTACAAGCTCATGCAACATTGATCAATACACGTAAAAATGACACATAGTGGATGGATAGACATAGCATGACCTTGATCCGAGAAGCACTAGTCAGATAGTATGTCTTTGGTCCGTCGCCACCCTCCTTTTTTCGGTACATCGCCGGCCTTCTTCTCCTTCATCGGTTCACCGGTCGAGGTGTGCAAGGAGGTCCCGATCTAGCAGTGGAAATTGTAGTTTTCCCCATCGTGGGCCAATAGGTATGTGTCCATTTGCCCGCCATTTTAACCCTTCCAATGATGTTGGTGGCGGTGTTCAATAATGGTTCCTTCGTCTTCCATTCCTATCCCTGTGGTATGTGTACCATCAGATGGACGAGTAAGTCTTTACTGTCCGCAACTTTGGCCCTTCTGACGGTAGTTTTCAAGGTCTCCTTCGGCCTTTTCTCTGGCTTCGGCAGTGCTTGTGCCATTGGACATAGCAACGAGATCGGTGGACGTAGTTTTCTTCCTGTCTATGGAAACAGGGGGAGTTGGTTGTGTCTTTGTCGGTTGGGGCCTAATTCAACAACAACAACAACAACTTCGATTTGGTTATTCCGTTGACTTGGGTTAACATCTAGGTACGAATGATCAAATATCATCTTCTTCTCGGTGCGTGGATCCTTTGTGGTCGACGTCGCTGGCACTTCCCAGTTACATATGTGAATACTACTCTTTCCTTTTTGTGATGGTTTAGAAGTCCAGTAGCACCAATAACGACACGTCATAGGCGTGTGCGGTGTAGAGGGGGTGGATGATTCTCCTATATTTGAATTGTATTTTTCCTTTTCTTGTAATGTTGGAGTTTGATCAATACTCCTACCATTTCAACATATAAGGCGCATCAATTTCCATGAAATGCTAATATACTCCCTCTGTTTTGCGACCCCATGATGGTCGGAGACGACAATGCTACCACCGCAGCGAAACTAGGACAGTGTCATGACTTTTTTGCTGGAACGACACCATGGCGAGTTGTGACGGTGCTGCGCGAATGTTGCAACCATAGGTAATTGAGCTGCAACCGGTGGTCATGGTGGAGCCACCATAGCCACCCCGACTAGGCTGTGATGGTGTCGACCTTTGTGCTACAACAAGGAAGCGGGCAGGGCCATGGCGGCGTCGAACTTTGCTACCGCGGTGACGGTGATTTGTACGGCAAAGGGGAGCGCGTGCGGTGGGGAGAACGGATGACTTTTTCCAAGATAGAAGGCATGGAGAGATACAGACGGGAGGAAGCAGATCAGACGGTGCTAATCGTGTTTATCAGATGGTTGCACGACAACTGGTCAAATTTGGACCGGTCGACCGGCGCCCAACAGCCACGGACACACCTCCACACGTCGTTCGATGATGAGGTATGCACCACCTGGACCGGGGGAGGGGGGTTATTCCATCTTTAGGGAGTCACCACCGCTCCATCTTTCTGAGCAGAACACGAACCGTAAGCCAACCGAAAAAAGCCACCTGAAAATGAAGCATGAGCCCTCCCGCCGGCAAGGGTCGTGATCCACCGCGCCTCCATAGCCCCAAGGCCACAAGAAACGAGGCAGGTTGGCGGCGGCGCTAGAAACAAATTTGGATGTGTGTATTCTTTCTTTCTTTGCACTCCGTTATCATCTTTGTTTGAAACAAATTTGGATGTGTGTATTCTTTCTTTCTTTGCACTCCATTATCATCTTTGTTTGAAACAAATTTGGATGTTTATATTGGATTGTGAAGAAGAATGTTTCAAATGACTAGACCTTTTTTCTAGGGGCAAGCAGGTTAAAAAAATATCACACAGTCACACAAAGAGAGGGAGGGGGATGGGATGGGAGGGGTAAAACCAAAATATCTCACAGTGACAGAACGGGTAAACGGAAAGTGGGAGAGAGAGGGGGGAGGGGACAGGGCCGTAACAGAAATGCCACGCTGGCAGGCTGGATCACGCTCCAATCCACTTGCGGCAACGGAAATAGATTCGGTTAACCATTGCTAATTAATTCAAGGATGGAGGGATGGATTGGACTGCATGCACCTCTTGCACTACTCCGCTTTATTTGTTTGTTTAGCGCATGCATGCACAGCTGATTTCAGTCGTGTATATTCTCCCAAACTTCGCAAAAAAAATGCACCTAGTGAATAATAGGTTTTAGCACCACCAAAGAATGTATTTTCCAAATTCTGAAAGGGTGTTTTTGTAATAGATTCTGCTAATTAATATATGGCCTTCGCAAAAAAAAAATTTACTACACCTAGTGAATAATAAGTGTGCACGTAAGACTATTCTCTCGGAGACCAAGTTGTTTGAGGTGGAGGTTTGGCGTTAGCAATGTGTTCAGGATGAAGTGTGAACGATTCAGGGGTGGCCTTGCTTTGTCTTAAGTCCTTTAGAAAGTCACACACTGACATGATGCTGAAATCAAACACATAATGGTCAAAGTCATGCATCAAAGACCGTATAAAATAAAGCACACCTTACATTTGAATCGTCAAGCTAGAAATAGTAGAGCACGCTTCATCGGGATTTCAAGGAGAGCAAGGGCTTCTCTAGTCAGTCACATCGTCGGAGGGCATGCATGGGGAGGTGTGTCTCCGGCGGATCCCATGGGATCCAGCCGGCGTCTGTCTTTGTTGGATCCGGTCTTCGTTCGTCTACGTACGTGTGTCTGCGGGGAGATCCTTCTGATCTACACCTCTCTTCGTTGGCGGCGGTTGTTGTTCTGGTGCGCTGGTCCTATTGGGCCTTAGCACGATGACTTTCCGACTGTCTACTACAACAATGTTTTCCCGGCTCCAATGAGGGAGGGGCGATGACGGCCGCGCCTTCGGCTAGCTTCAGTGCTTGTAGTCGTCGCTAGGTGGTCTACGGACCTGGATGTAAGTTTTACTTCTGGTGTTCTTTTTACTATCTTTACAATTGATGAATAGATCGGAAGTTTTCCCCTACTAAAAGAAAAAATATGAGAGCAACTCACACTAATAATATTCTTCATAATGGATCTAATGAGACAAGCTTTGTCTACATGGATGACGTGATTCGGATTCCTACCACAACTACGTACTACGGACGGGTTGAAGCTGGGGCCCGCATCCATGCATGCAACACGAGCGGATCACGCACGTCAACGTCCAAATGACACTACCCCAGTGTACCAACTCAACGTGCCAATGTGTTTTTGTAACATTATTTAAAACTGTACACACACTTTCTTTTTCTTTTTTTAGGGGACTGTACACACACTTTCTAAAATAATGTTAGTATAACTAAAACAAGGTGTTTCGCGTATATTTAAAAAAATGATCGTGCTTTAATTCTTATTACGGGAGCTCTGGGGTTTTCGGTGGGAAATTCGTTCCGTGTATATATTGCCAAATACCAGCTCGAACGAACGCTCAAATCCACTACACATCCTCTCCTTTTGGCCGCCGGTTTCGTCCTCTTCTCTCTGATCTTTGAAGCATCCCTGCCTCTCCCCGAGCCCATCATGGTTCCAGCAACGTTACGCCCATTCTTCCTAGACGCTGTGACCCATCCCTTTCTCTTCGATCCTGATAAGCATGCTCACTTCTCCCCCTCGTGTTCACCGATCGGGTGACGTCGCCTCTGCTCCTCATGACTGTTGGGTGTATGACGCCTTCTCTCTGACCTTGGTAAGCATCCCCTCCTCTCCCCTGCCCTTGCAAAGACCTAGCGATGTCACCTCCACTCCTCCTAGATAATGAGATCCAGCCGCTGCCATGAGAAACACTAGAGCTAGAGCTGTTACAAGTAAAAGTAAAAATAAGAAACCTCCATCCCATAAACGTCTAGCATGTGAGCAATGTATCGAGGCATGCTCAAGATACTCCTCCATAGCCAGACAAACATTGCATCGGCAATATTCTGACAAATCCCACGAATCACCCGCCACCAGAATAACCAAACTTCCTGGATAGCTTGGAGTTCCCAAAGGATGTCCACATATGTTCCTCTCCTTGAGGTCCCGTATACGTCTTTGTCGCTCAAGCTAATCGCTCTTTCTGAGTCACTACAGCATGGCACACCGTTTTTAAGAAATCTTCACCACAACCGTCATACAAGGGAATGTTAGATTAGAGATTGTATCTATGCCAGATCCAGTTATAGTGTCAATCAGGTTAATAACTTTATCAGTTGTTGAAACTGTAGCTTGAAAGAGAAGACACTGATACGGAACCCGATATCCATTTGTCCCATCCACATGGATGGAGTTGCAGCTTTCCGTGATTTGTAGTTACTTCTTAGGTAGGTTTTCGATGTTTGTAGCTTTGGCCATTCCAGTGGCAGTGGCGGCAGTGCTTAATGAAGTCTTCTCCGGCGGCGCGACATTGTTGGTGCGCTGGTGCCTGACCAACGAATAATGTATCCTTGAGTCTCCACATCTCGATTGTGTCATCGGCAGCAGTGGCGATGCCTCAATGAAGTATTTTCTTCTTGTTTGCCAGGCTTGTTCATGCAGCGGCGAGCATCAGCTCTCCTTTGCAATTCGATCTAGGGTGGAGTAGTAGCGGTATAGCCGCATGATTGCCTTGTGATCCGTGAAGTCGTTGATTTCCTGTGCGTTTTTTTTAATATACTGGTTCTCAACTTACAGATTCGGTTTCAGAACTTAACAAAAAATCTATTCATCCCTATTAAGTTTTTTCAGATGAATTATTGCGAAAAAATTGTCAGTTGAAACTTGTCAAAGTTTAAAAAATTCGTCAAAACATATTCAAAATGGGTCTTATTTGGAAGCCCTCGTCACAGGCAACACGAATTTGAAAACAAAAATTGATTTAAACTCTTGGTTGAAAATATACGAAACATAATCTGTAAATGGATCTAATTACTTTCAAAACCATTCGCATTCATCCGCTGCCATGGATGGATGGATGGAGCGAGCGAGCGGTTAGGGAAAGATTTGGTGGGTCCCATGTCCCTTTGGCTTTTTCCTGCCTCGCTTTGCATCTTAAATGCGACTGCACTTTGCTCGTCGTCGCCGAATGCCACGTCATTCCATAATTAATTCATGCGAGAGCGGTTAGGATTCGCCTTCTTTGGTGGGATCCGCTCAGGTGTGGCCAACAATAGTACTACTAGCAACGGAAATGTCACGGGTGCATCCATCCGAGCATGCAACGGAAATGAAACGCACCCAACAAAACTCTTGTAGTCACCATGTTAAAATGCAGTGTTCTTTTCACATGTGCGTTGTTTTTTTTTTCTGTTTGAGAAACACCTGTACAAATACAAATGAGCATGCAACACACTGTACTTATCCCTATGAACGTAGGCATGCACACACACTTTCACTTATGAGCAAAGACACACGCACACACACTTTCACTTATGAACGTAGGCGCCCTATTTCTACGACCACCATCAGGTGCAACAAAGGTGTCACGTACCATAGTAGTGTCAATCAGATCACTAACTTTACCAGTTGTTTAAACCTTGTGGCCTGGAGAGAGGACACACTCATGCGGAATCCGGTATCCATTTGTCCATCCACATTGAAATGGAGGAGCCGTTGCCAACCAATTGATCAGACCGACATCCAATGCCTTCGGACCCGCCACCGTTGCCCAACAGGTAACAGGTAGCCAAAGTAGATTGTGGCACACTAGCTTGCGTGAAATCCGAGTCTATAGAATGTTTCCCCTTTTTAAAACCCTAGTACACGGCGAATTTGGATTTGTGAAGAACCACCGGCCGTGCTTCCCCATTAGTGCTAGGAAGTCTACATATCGCAATGAGAAAACCTAGTATGCCCGATACGGCGTCATCATGCGCAAGCTACCAATGCCTCTGAAAGAAGCCTAGCCGTAAACCCATCGACGGGGTGCCTTGGACAGCGCCATTCAGAAAAATGTCTCCCGCACCTCAGCTGGTCCGAAGGGTTGTCCATAGCAGTGCACTACAACGGAACTACAGCGATAGCAACATTCGCGCGTCGTTGGCATGTGCAGGATGACTTCAGGGGAAGCCGCGCCACCGCCGTTTAAGCCAAGTGCGTAGACTAGGGACCTGCTGGAAGCCTTGGAACCGTTTGAGGAGCCCTCGCCCCCTTTGCTGTCATCAGAGTTAATAGCACCGCCGCCCTTTGTTGTCACAACTGAGAAGAATATGGTCCGAGTCCTCACGCCCAGCCCAAAGGGCGCAGAATTCCGAAGCCATCCCATTACTTTCACAAAATTGGTCAGTGGCCGGCAATTGGCCTCTAATAGCTTGCCACTTGAAAAAAAAAATCTTCGTACGGATAAGGGGACGCCAAATATCCTTCAATTTGGAAGTAATGGAGCAATAATTGAAATTAGAATAAGGAGACTTAACCGAAAAAATGACCTGAAGCAGTATGAGACAAGATCGCCGAATCAGCCGCCTACGAGAGCGTAGGGACTAGGAAAAATGACCTGAAGCAGTATGAGACAAGATCACCGAATCAGCCACCTACGAGAGCGTAGGGACTAGGGAAGATGGCAGCAAGACGGCGCCAATCCAATCCTCCAGCTCTACATGATACAGCGCCCGGCAAAGCCCGAGATCCAAGTTATCTGAAGATGGTCCTTACATTTAACCCAGATGGATGCCTCGATTTAAAACAAAAAATGGACAGCTGCCTCGGCATGTTGACGGGATGGTCATTTTCTCTGCAAACGTTTGAATTTTGAAATGGAAATGAATGTATTCTAGGGGAAAATGTAAGGTGTGAGGTGCGGAGAGGGGAGCGAGGGACGCGACAGGGCCGTAACAGAATTCGGCACCGTGGTAGGCTGGCTTGGTGGTGAGCTGTTCCACCCAACGGAAAATGATTCCCTAAGCTAGCTGTAATTAACTCCAAACCCAACGGAAAATGTATGCGTCCATGGGTGGGAGGGACAAGAGAGCAGTTAGGATTTGGTGGGTTCCCTCCTTGGATTGGCTTCTTCTTCCTGCCGTACCTCGCGCGCGCGTGGCTTCTCTTCTTGAGGATTTGGTGGGTCCGCTCAGGTGTGGCCACTACTAGTACTACTATACTCCCACAAAAGGAAATGACCAACATACTACTATGTACGAACTACCGTACGGTACTACTATAGTATAATTAATTGGACTACACTTCCTGCTTGCTACTACTACTTCGTTTTCTTTGTTTGTTTGTTTAGCACGTGCATCACTGATTTCAGTCGTGTATATTCTCTCAAACTTTGGGTATGTAGTACACACTCGGCACCAAGAGCTGTCATCCACAAGGTCAGACCAGCCTTGGCACCGGAGCGCGTGGGCGACTCATTCTGACCGCGAGAGTGATTGTTCGATGGTCCAAAGACATCGATGCAAATTTTATTATATTTTGGGTGTTTTATACTTCCGATGAAAATCTATATAATAGATCTTCGTCTTTCCACAGAAAAAAATGTACCATTCATTGTTATTTTGAGTAAGTAATTTAGAAAGTCACACAGTGACGTCGATGCTGAAGTCAAACACATGATGCTTAAAGTCGGGCTTCAAATACCGTCTAAAACGAAGTGCACCTTACATTCGAATCGTCAAGCTGGAAATAGTAGAGCACGCTTCATAGGGACTTGAAGGAGAGCAAGGGCTTCTCTAGTCAGTCACATTAAGTTCACCAGATCAGAACCTTCATGATTCATGACCATGCGTGCATCGGTTACATGAGTGCCAGATAGCCCACATAATGGTAATCATATTAGCATGATCCTAATCCGAGAAGCGCTTGTCACATAGTATGTCTTTCGTCCATTGCCACCCTCCTTCTTTGGTACATCACCAGCCTTCTTCTCCTTGGTCGGTTTCGCTGGTGGAGGTCTGCAAGAAGGCGCCTATCTACCATTGGGAGCTGTAGTTTTATCCGTCTTGATCCAATATGTACGTCCCCGTTTGTCCGTCATTCTGCCCCTCCAACAATGGTGGTGACAGTATTCAATAATGATTTCTTCGGCTTATATTCTAGTCCCGGTGGTACGTGTACCATCTTATCCATCGACGAGATCAGGTGGACAGGTAGGTCTTCACTATGTGCAACTTCGACCCTTCTGACAGTGGTGTTCAATAAGGTTTCCTTCGGCCTTTTCTCTGACTTCGGCAATGCTTGCACCGTCGGATCTAGTAATGAGATCGGTCGAACATTTTGCCTTTCTCTCCATGGAAACATGGGGAGTTTGTTGTGGCTTTGTTGGGCAGGGTAAATTTCAACATCAACGAGTTTGATCTAATTATTTCTTTGACTTGGGCTGACGCGTAGGTACAGTTGATCCAGCATCATCTTCTTCTTCGGGTCGTGGATCCTTCGGGGTTGACGTCGCTGGCACTTCCTAGTTGCATACATGGGTACTACTCTTTCGTTTTGGTGACAACTTAGAACTCTAACAGCACTAACAATGATACATCATAGGCATGTGCGGTGTGGAGTGGACGGATGATTCTCCCAGGGTTGAAATGTATTTTCATGTTCTTGTAATGTTGGAGTTTGATCAATACTTTTGTCATTTCAACATATAAATTGCATCAATTTCTATGAAATTCTAATATACTCTTAACAAATACAACTTGTTTTGGATATTTCAGTATGGACTACATACGATCTGAACTCAGTGAACAAACACACTAAAATGCTTCTATATGCATACGTATGTTTGACTAAAATTATAGAATAAAATATCAACGTCTGCAATATAGAAAAAAAAATACTTGGGATTTGCTAATTGCCATCTGGATAAGAATTAAGAATAGCTCATTTAACTTATACACTGTTTTTTTGGAGAGCTTCTATCCCATTTGATTAATCAAACGAAAAACTTGTAAGGAAAAAAAACAAGCATAAATCCCCGCGTACAAAAAAATGGTGGAGAGTTAGATGCGACTTAGTTAACTGTCATCCATATGAGAGCAAGTCACACTAAGAATATTTTTCATAATGGATCCAAAGATATAAGTTTTGTAATGGAGTAGATATTAATCAATTTTTCAAAACCTTGGTCATACGGCAGAAGTTTGACTTTTGGAAATAGTACTACACATTATATTTTCGTAAACTTGCTGAAAATACTTGTGTTATTAAGATGAAAAGAGGGCTGGTTAATCTAATTTACCCACCAAGATGCATTATAATGCATGCATTAAAGTACTCACCATAACTAAATAAGGACGGACGAGTTGAAGCTGGGGCCTACATGCAAGAGTAGTAGAAACAGCGAGCTGGCGAGCGGTTAGGAGGGAAGATTCGGTCGGGCCTACATGGATGACGTGATTCGGATTCCCACCATAGCTAAATAAGTAAGGACGGACGAGTTGAACCTGGGGCCCGCATCCATGCATGGAACAGGAGCGGATCACGCACGTCAACGTCCAAATGACATTACCCCAGTGTACCAACTCAACGTGCCAATGCCTTTTTTTTAGTTGGAAACGTGCCAATGTCCTCACGACCATAAGGTGATCTAATAAAAAATATTTATGCATTATTAAAAATTATTCACATGCTTTCTAAAATAATGTTAATATAACTAAAATAAGGTGTTTCGCATGTATTTAAAAAAACAATTGTCCTTTTATTCTTACAGGTGCTCCTCGATTTCCGGTGGGGGATTCGTTTCGTGTATATGTTGCCCAATATGGAACCCGATATCCATTGTTTACATCCACGTGGATGGAGTTGCAGCTTTCCCTGAGTTGGAGCTACTTTTTTATGTAGGTTTTTCGATGTGTGTCGCTTTGGCCCTTTCGGCGGTGGGGCGGAGGTGCTTAATAAAGTCTTCTCCGGCGGTGTGACATTGGTGGTGGCAGTGGCGGCCGGACAGGCGAATAAGGTATCGCCGAGTCTTTGCATCACGATCGTGTCATCTGTGGCAGCTTGTTCGTGCAGCGGCAGGCAGCATCTCTCCTTTGCAATTTGATCGTGGAAACTCTCAGAGGCACACAGGTGCGTAGCCCAGCCTGACCGCGTGATTGCCTCATGATCCGTGAAGTCATTGATTCCTTGTGCGTTTTCTAAGATTTAGTACCAAAACATACAAATTCAGTTTCTAAACTTAGCAAATTTCTCATTCGTTCCTATTAAGTTTTGCCTGTTGAAACTTGCAGAAGTTGTAATTTTTTTTTGTCAAAACCTGTTCAAAATGGATCTTGCTTAAAAGCCCTCGTCACAAGCAGCACGAATTTGAGAACAAGATTTGATTTAAACTTTTGGTTGAAAAGATGTGAAACTTAATCTGAAAACGAGTCTAATTAGTTGCAAACCCAATGGCCTAGTTAAATACCATCTATACGACATGCATGGATGGATGGAGAGGGGTGCGTTAGCATTCGGTGGGTCCTACTCATCGCTTTCAACTGACTGAAGTAAATACTAGTTTAACCCAAGTGGAGTAGTAAGAAGAAATTAAGAAGGGCGAGCCGGATGCATGCATGGATGCGGGCCCACCTTAAGAGGGGGGAGATTCGGTGGGCCCACCTTGGCGGGATATGCTGTAACCTCGACGTGATTTGGCTTCCTACCCCCTCGCCTCGCCTGAGAGGAGATGCGGCGGGCCCACATCCATGCAGCGGAAACGCACGCATCCTACGGCGCCACGCCTCCTCTTAATTCCTCTCACGTCAACGTGCCAATCATCTCACCTCACCTCAGTAAGTGTACAACTTTTGTTGCGGTAATAATTAAAATTAAATTGGAATGTGCTTCCTGCTGTACTAATTATCCTCAGGTTTTTTCCCTTAAAAAAAATTATCCTCAGGTTCAAATCCTCTCCCATAGACCTGGGCTGACCGCGGCTCTTTTCAGCGATGAAATGAGATTCACGTCTCCTCCATCTCTCGTCTTTCTTATTTTGTTCCCCAAGTTCTCCCATAGACCTCAACCTGTCAACAAGATTGTAGCAGTTGATATTCAGAGCTTCGTCGGTTCAATACACACCTCAGGTTCTCGAGATCCACCGGTAACATCGATTGCCCGATTTTCGGTTGCTTCGCGCAGTCGTCTCCACATCCGAGGCCAGCGTTCAGTCGGGTTCCGTGGAAGCTGCGACGGTGTTGTTCAAGCCGAGTGCGCTGACCAAGAGCCCGCTTGAAGCCATGGGGTCGCTTGACAAGCCCTCGCCCCTTTGTTGCCATTAGAGATGATAGCACCGTCACCGCTTTGTTGTCATCAGAGTTGATGGTATGGTCGGTGTTTATTTTGACCCACTCAGAATTAGGCGGGAGCAAGTCGTGGCCAAGTAGAGTAGTGCACGCTTTATCGGGATTTCAGAGTGAGCAAAAGCCTTCTCCAGTCAGTCACACTAAGTTCACCGGATCAAAAGCTTCATTATCATGTGCATGTTCCAGTCACTAAGTTCTTCTTACGCCCAAGCGTCTGGATGAAGCCTTGGTAACATCCCGTGGATCACTTGCCAACAGAAAACTCAAAATTCCGGCACATCTTTATTTCGACTTCAAAGGGATGTCCAGCTCCATTCTTCACTTATTGAGGTCTCGGTATCCATACCTCCTTCTCGAGTTGATTGCTCTCTCTTGAGTCACTTGAAAGTAAGGCTTTATGTAGTTAGTCACATTGAGTTCGTCGAATCATAACCTTCATGGCCATGTGTCCATCGGCTACGTACAGGAGTGCCAGGTAGCCCACATAACAGTTCGAGAATCACAAGTCACAAAGTATGTGTTTGGCCCAAGTGTCAGGATGAAGCCTTGTTAGACGAAAAATCAAACCAGGACGACGCCTCATCCCAAAAAACATCTGGCATGTATGTGGACGTATATAAAGACATGTTCAAGATCCTCCTCCATAGACATACAGACATTTCATCGGCAAAATTACATGATATGCAATCGCTTCAAGGTGCATTCATCTGGTAAGATCCCACAAATCACCCGCCGCCAGAAGACCCGAACTTTCGGCGTAATATGTCTCTCACGCGGTGACCGCCGAGAGAAAGAGCGAGGGGGGACGAAGAGGGACGATGGAGCGGCTGAGGCGAAAGCAATTCGAGGGCTCGTGCATTCATCGATCCAGCGGTCGGGCGTCGACCAGTGCAGAGTAGTATGTCCGGTCCGGCACGACGTCATGTTGCGCGAAACCCTCAACGTCGACCGGTGCCTTGGACGTGGTCATTCCGAAAAGTGGCAACCATCACCGGCAGGCACAAAATCTAGCATCTCGTTCCTTCCTAACGTGGGTGACGTTTCCGGATCACGTTGGACTGCACTTAGATTTATTATTTTACTGTCGGGTCCGTGTATGTATATGTTGTCCAATACGTATTGGCTCGTCTCATGGGGCCGGCGTACGTGTACGATGAGTAGATACACACATAGTAGAGGAACGATCGGGTTCCCCCCGCAAAAAAAAAGCCATCGGGTTCCGGCGATTTAACCCAGCGCCGAGGAGAGGTAAACAAGGAAAGGTGGGACCCACATCAGGGATTCGTTCGTACTTCAGTTAGTTATATGACGTCAGTCCTAGCCGAGCATGGATTGTATCTGGTCATAGGGTGGGCCCGACGAGCTGCCCACGAATCCGCACGCGCTGATCACGCACGCCGCCTTCCCCCTCTCTCTCCTCTCTGTTGTGGTTACTTTCTTTCAAACGTGACAACGTGCCCGTGTTACACGGCGGCCGTGTATACAAATTATGTACATTGGACGTGCCCATGTACTATATACATAGTGTATATCGATCCAAACATGCATTGAACTTCTTCTTTTTTCGAGAAACTTCCAATCTATTTATTTTCAATCATGGCTGTACAAAGAACAAAGGAGATAATAAAAATTACAACCATGTCCGTGGACCACCTAACGACGACTGCAAGCACTGGGGCGAGCCGGCCTCCTTCTCCTCCAACAGCTCCTCAACTGGAGGTGTGCAAGGAGGCCCTGACCTACCGGTGAAAGTTGTTGCTTTCTCTGTCTTGGGGCATTAGGTACGTCTCCTTTTATCCGTCATCTCGGGCCTTCTAGCGATGGTGGGCGCGGTGTTACATAATGGTTCCTTTGGCTTCGGCTTCCTCTTCGGTCCCGGTGGTACATGTACTGTCGGATCCGTCGAGGAGGTCAGTTGAACAAGTAGGTGTTCAATAAGGTCTCCTTTGACATTTTCTTCGGCTTCGGCGATGCGTGTGCCGCCAGATCTAGCAACGCAAACGGGTGGATTTTCCTCTATGGAAACAAAGGGTGTTAGTTTTGTCTTTGTCGGGTAGGGGCTTCGTCGACAACAACAACGTCAATCTGATTATTACATCGACTCAGCTTGCTCGACGTCTAGGTATGATCAATGTAGCGTCATCTTCTTCTCTGGGTCATGCATCATTCGGGGTCGATGGAAGATAGTACTACTCTTTTGTTTCGATGATGGCGCAAAACTCCAGCGGCAACAACATTGACACGTCATCAAAAGGTGCAAGATGGATGATTCTCCCAGGATTGGATTGTATTTTCCTTTTGTTTTGTTGTTTTCTTGTGATGGTAGAGTTTGATTTTCTGTTTGGGTCTGGGAATGCTAGTTTGATTAATATATACTAGCTGAATTTGAATGAATTTGTGGTGTTTCATAAAGTTACTCAAAATACTATCAGTTGCACTAAGAAGAGAGGGGTGGTTAGTTACTTTAATCAAATTTATTTAATAACCCACCATGATGAACTGATGATGCATGCATTTTTTTCGAGAGTATGCCTAGGCGTACTATAGCTTTACAGAAGGCAGAATTTGAGTTACAAGAACCAACACTCGTTGTGAACAACGAGCATAGCACAAACACCACACCCGAACAAGGGCAAAAAAGAACAACACCGCGGAGCAAGCTACAACGCAAAGAGCCGATCCTAATCGAAACACAACACCGCGTCACGACTGACACCGGACACCTCCGAAGAAAACCAACTTCCGCACAACTTCACTTGTCGACGCACCATCCACTCTTAACGCCTAAGAAGTAGTGGCAAGTGGGTGGCTCCGGTCCGAGGAAGAGGCCGTCTTGGACACACCGGCGACGGGCGTACATAGCGCCGCAGAGGATCAAGGAGGATAGCGGCGAGCACCGGAGGAGAGCGACGAGGAGCCAACCATGTCTCCAAACACAATGCTCCCTACAGAGGAACGGCGTCGAGGACGCCGCCATTGTCCCGATCCAACCGAATGAAGGCTTTCGTCCGGAGACAACCACAACTCCAACCAAGCGAGGGACATGACAAACTTGCCTCGACCACGCCTCCAAGGAGGGGAATGACACCCACGGGTGCCATCGCCGCCGGCCCGACGAAAGTCAAGCAAGATTTTCATCCGCAAGTCGCACCTCACCACACCGCCTAGAATTGGGCAAAGCCGTCCCAAAAGCTTCACACCGCCGCCACTGTAGCTCTTCGCCAAAATAGCTGCAACTCCAGGGGCCAACGACCGGACGCACGGCAAGGAGAACACCGGCCAAACCAACAAGACCCCGCCTGGACAAGGAACCGCAGCCGCCCCACACCTCCGGCAAGGTCCAAGAAGCCCGCAACAGCCATGGCTCACTTCAAGGGATAACCTTGCGACGCCTGAACCCGCAACTCCGTGAAGCCAAGCAGCACCACTGGGAGAGCACCACCGCTCCTCACACCGCACAGATGTGGCCGACAGCGCGCTGCTCGCCAAGACTCCATCTTGGCCGAGCCTCACAGCGCCTTCGGCACCAACCTGGCCACGGACTCGCACTGCTACCTCCAGACGACGTTGTAGCCTCCCAGCCGCACCATCCCCTCGCTGTCGACGCCTGCCAGGCCCGCCGCTCCGCCAGACCTCCTTCCGAGCTCCGACCGCCACCCCACCTCCGGCAAGCGCAGATTTAGCCGGGCTGAATCCCGTCACGAAGAGAAACGCCGCGCTGCCACCAGCCCGCGTGCTCCGCCGCGTCGCGCCAGCCCAGGCCAGCAGCAGCGCCGCCATCCTCCACCGCCACCTGCTAGCACGCCCCGCCGACACGCCGGCCTCTGAGCTTTGCTGTTGGGGGGCAAGGGGGGGGGGGGGGGGGGGTACGCGTCAAGGGGACAAAGTCATATGCGCGCGCGGAGGGAAGCCTGATGATGCATGCATCAAAGTTGAAGCAGCTAGCGAGCGTAGGAGGGGAAGGAAGATCCGGTGGGGCCTACCTTGAACTACCACAACTAAATTAGGACGGACGAGCTAATGGAGGGCCCCGCATCCATGCATGCAAGACAGACGAATCACACGAGCGTCGATCAACGTCCCAGTGACACCACCCAGTGTACTTTTTTTGCGAACAACACCACCTCACTGTACTTACCAACGTGCCAATGACCTAAAAAAATACGTACGTAGTACAAATTAATTAAATAGGACTAATCATGTTCAAAAAGTAAATTGGACTAGTCTTCTTACTCTTTCTTTTTTGACTCGGCTAGTCTTTTATTTTTATTTTTTATTAAACACAGTACAATCATAGATACTCTGATACACACATACACTCACCCCTATGAACGTATCCAGGCATATCCTACCCCTATGAAAACTTCTGAGATGCTGAGGAGGCACAATATCTTGAGATTGACGACACCACAGGTGTCCCGTCGTCGACGAAAATGTCTCCTTGCACTGAACGAACATCGTTGAAAGACTGAAATAAATCCAGAAAAAAATGAGCAACAGTGCCAAGTCTAGAATTTGAGCTATGATGGATTGGTTTCACCACAAGGAACCCGACAATCTGAGCTATGCTCAGTTCGCTTCTTCTTTCCTTTTTAAGGATAAAATAATGTTTTATTTATTCAAAAATCTCGGGGATTTTTGATGAGACAATGTGCAAGATACACTCTAGAGGAACAGTAAACCAAACTTCAACCATGCCTACCAGCCGGAGGACGACGTCGACAAGTTTGAGCACTCCGGCCGGCAACGCCGCCCATGCCGACTCCTATCAAGTCGACACCAACTGGTACGCCGACGCACCGCCTCACCGTTCATGAACACTACGGCGGCAAGGATCAGGTATAGGTAGCCAACGGCTCAGGTCTGAAAATCTTGCACATTGGTCAATCTTTACTTACTGGCTCAAATAAATCTCTAGTTTTAAAAGATGTCCTCCACGTTCCACATATAATCAAACATCTTCTTTCCGTGCACAAGCTTGTTATTGATAATCAAGCTTTCGCTGAATTCTGGCCTGACTTATTTCTTATGAAGGATCAGTCCATGAAGAAGGCCCTTCTTCACGGTAGGAGTTGTGGTGGCCTCTACTCGGTGCCAAGCCTTCGTTTGTCCACTTCAGTGTCAAGTCGCCGAAGTCTCTTTGATGCCGAGCTCACCTCTGAACAACGGCATCGTTCACTCGGGCACCCTTCGCCTGGTGTCGTTCAGTCTATCATTAGATCAAATAAATTTGCTTGTGCATTTCTCGGAGTCATTAGTTTGTGATGCATGTCAACCTGCAAGGTTCATCGATTGGCATTCAATATTTCTACTCATGTAACTTCCTCCCCCCTTAAGCTTTTCCGAGCAGATGTTTGGGGACGAGTTCGTACCTCGATTGGAGGTTTTTAATATTATGTGATGAGTTTCTTAGATGATTATAGTCGTTTTACGTGGATTTATTTGATTAAGCGCAGATCACATGTTGAGCAGGTTTTTGACTCCTTCCAAACTCATGTCGAGCGTCTCCTCAACACCAAGATCCACTCCGTGCAGTCCGACGGGGGTGGCGAGTACCATCGTCTTAGTCGCTACTTCCACAAAACCGGCATTGCTCATCGAGTCACTTTCCCACATACACTTCGGCCAAACACCAAGTAGCCGGACTAGTATACTAATGATGATCAGTAGCTTCCGGCAACGCTAAAAACATGCACGCACCTTCCCCTAAAACATGCATCCATTAGTATTAGATTAGGCAAGTAATGGAGATCATAAAAAAGCCGGGCTTCCGCTAAATGAAGCATGCTAATAAACTGTTTGTGCCAAATACATGCCGTCAATCATTCTTTTTCCAACCAAATAGCAGCAACATTCTGCAAAAGGGGCGAAGAGGAGAGAAAGGCACGTGGTGGCTTTTGGTTTGCCATGTGGACGTCCGCACTCCCGCAAAGTCTCCCTGGTTTGCTTTCGGTTTGTGGGAAAACAGACGTCCGGGCACGTCGGCATAACGATGGAGTTGTTTTGGATGAATCCTTGTTTCCGTTTGCGCGGTCGTCACAATCATCTGCCCCGCCATGCACGCACACTCAGTTTCCCTCGAGCGTCCGTCCCATGCATGATGGGCCTTGCATGCAGGGTGGGCCGGCTCCTACAGCCCACTCCGACTCTAGAGGCCGGCGACCAGCACGGGACGAGGCTGGCTCAACAGCCACCTCCCGCGCCAACAATCTTCGACGACGCTCCCGCACCACAGCCGCCAGCTCGCCACCTCCGTGCGTTAGTACTCGGGCTCGCACGCCCCGGATCCCGACCGACGGCACCATGCCACCATCTTGTATGACCCGCAGCGTGGCGCCTTCCTCTCCACACCGACCTCGTATTGATCGTGCTGCCTTGGATGATGCACGCTGGCGTGACGCCATGCAAGCCCAATTCTCAGCTCTCCTGCCCGACAACCGGGGCAGAACATCATCGGTTGTAAGTGGGTCTTCAAGATTAAGGAGAAACCGGACGGCTCCAGGGACAGGTATAAAACTCGCCTTGTCGCCATGGTGTGGACTACCTCGACATCTATAGCCCAGTCGTCAAATCAGCCACTGCGCGATTGGTACTCTCTCGCGCAGTCTCCCATGATTGATGGCTTTGTGTCAGATCGACATGAGCAACGCCTTCTTCCATGGAGTGCTCACCCACACCGCCTACATGCAGCAATCCCTCGGCTTCATTGATGTCAGTCATCCGACCTACGTGTGCAAGCTGCACAAGGCGCTTTACGGTCTCAAGCCGTTGCCTCGTGCCTGGTACTCGCGGCTTAGTAATCGTCTGTCGGAGCTCAGTTTTGTGCCTTCTGTTGCTGACATGTCTTTGTTCGTCTTCCTAGAAATTTTCACCGACACTGACTGAGCAGGTTGTAGGGACTGCACGTGATCCACATGGAGGTTGCGTTGTCTCCTTTGGTCCAAACCTCACCAACAGTATCACGTTCATCGACAAAATCCAAGAGGCGATTGCTAATGGGACAACAGAAGCCCTATGGTTTCGGTCATTGTTGAAGGAATTGCGAGTACCACAACCGAGACCTCCTGTGCTTTGGTGTGATAATCTCAGCATCACCTACCTCAATGCCAACCCGGTGTTTCATGTTCGGACCAAGCATATAGAGGATGTTAACACTGGGTGACAACAAAAGGCTCCTTACTGAACAATATTATGAAGCTCATGAACTGCCTCCGGGTTCCCAAGCCCGCGATAGTTCCAGAAGAGGCAATGACTGCGCACAAAGAGTTGTTCTCCACGGGTTGTTCAGACCATTCTTCAAGCCCCTCCTACTATATTCTTAAGTAAGAAGATGGTTTAGTTTCATTCACCCTTTTCTTGTTCAAAATTTCTTGATCCATAAGAATTAGTTGGTTATTAAGTCTAGCTGCCTCGGGTAGTGTCTTTTCGAGGCAGGTTGAGGTTGGGCTTAAGCTCGTGGTTGTCATTGCATTGGACTGTGTCTTTTCGAGTAGGCTTGACTTAACCGCCTCTGATGGCTTTTCATGGGTAAGTGGTTTTGAGCTACCATCCGAAAACATCCAACACGCACAAGCTTCTGTTGTTCCAGCGAGTGTTGGAGGCTTAACAGAAACTCGAAAAAATTTCAGGACTTCGCCTTAACTTCCGGGATAGGCATTGGCTTAACAGAAGCACTGAACAATTCTGGAACCTGGTCCAGAATCCAGACAGGGTGGAACCTATGGAGACTTGTTCACAACATCTCTGTGTTCACAACATCTTTGTGTTGCAGGTTGTTAACATTCAAAGTAATGCATGAATACAAACTAAGGCTTAACATTGACATTGGGGAAAATAGAACAAATGGAATTCCAGTTTCAACGTTCTCTTTTTTACGTCAACTCATGCACGCATTTTATTAAAAGGGTCGAGGAATCTCCGAAGATACAAACTGAAGGATACACTCAGTTGGCTATAAAGCCGAGACCTGACAAATTTCACTACTAACTCCATCCCTAGCAAGAGCATGCGCAACCCTGTTACCTGAGCATCTAACCCAACTTACCTTGCACCCCCAGTCTTGTATGCAACATCGTTTTCACCTCCCCAATCACCACACCCAGCGTAGACAGGTTCCTCTCTTCCACATTCAGCGATGCCACATGGCCTTTGCAGTCCATCTCAACATGCAGCCTCTGGATGTCCATCTCTACTGCCCGTTTTACAGCCCTAATCCAAGCCAGAAGCTCAGCCAGTTATGGGTTTGAAGTATGGGGTAAAACATGGGACGCCGCCCCCCTAAAAGCTCCCTCGTGATCTCTGAAAACTGCACCGCCGCCAGCTCTTTCACCGTTCATTAACATGGCGCTATCGATGTTCGCTTTTATCCATTCCTGCTCGGGTGGCGCTTTTATCCATCCCTGATCGGGTGGTCACCATCTCTGCATAGGTCCTTTGCTTCGCTCCAGCCTCAACCTTCTGGTGTCAACGTTCTGACAATGTAACTGGGCAAAATAATCTAGGTCGCGTGATAGTGCAATGTTACATATATAGTACTACTATTTCGGTTCTCGAAATAAGTAATCTCATGAGAGTCGGTAGGTGCAGCAAGTTTTTCAAAACAAAAAAAGGTTGGCGCGTGTGCATGACTGCTGCGCCATGGAAAAAAATTGGTGGGGATGAAGCCCATCTGCCACTCAATAGAGTGGAAATGAATGGTACACAATGTCAACATGAGCCACCTTCTCTACCTACCAATGTCAATGTGACCTTCTCTAGAGTCTCTGTGTGGGCGCATCCTGAAGGCCCACTACTTCCCTCATTGTCATATACTGGAGGCGGAACCAAAGGATGGAATCTGGTACACCTGGCGTAGTATATCTTGCATGGTCTTGATCTGATGAAAGAAGCCCCTATATCCAGAGGATAGGAGATGGCACGCAAGTGAACGTATGATTGGATCCATGGATCCCAAGAGCCTGGTCACGTCGTGTTATCACGCTGAGGACCTAACCTAATCACACGGCTCAACGAACTCATTTGTCCGGTCACCGGATCATGGGACGAGTAGCTTGTAGGCATAGCTTCTAGCCAGATGATGCTCGACACATTCTGCAGATTCCCTTGTGAGAAGGAGATGATGACTTCGTGGTGCGGCATTTTGATAGCAAAGGGAACCATGCGGTGAAAGAGTGTTTATAAGCTGTATGTACGGCTCGAGAAGCAAACAAATAATGGGGCTCCTGAAAGTAGCACAATGGCAGCGGGCAACCTTGATAAGTGGGAGGACCAACCATGGCGGCATATCTGGAAATTGCCATGCCCACGCAATATTCAGATGTTTGCTTGGCGGGTTAAACATGAGTCTATGGCTTTGCGCACCAAGTTGGTCAAAAGAGGCTTCAAACTTAAAAGTACCAAATGTTTTTTTTGTGGGAGAGTGGATGAAGACGGTTCACACCTCTTCGTGAAATGCAAGGCCATCAAAGAAGTCTGGAGGGCTATGAATTTGGAGAAAGTACGTATGGAGCTGGAGGAGATCACGTCCGTGCATGTAGTTATGGATCTTTTGTGGGGGCTAGATGAAAAAGTGCGAGTCCAAATCCTCACATTCTGGTCGAACTGGTGGATGAGAGGAATAAAATAACAGAAGGGGAACTGCCGGTCACGGACAAGAGCTCGTACGCTGGAGTATATAAGAAACAAATGTTTAATAAATAAATGGGCGCCGCCGAGCGATGGTACGTCAAAGTTTGGACAGGGGCTACAGGGCACGCGAAACATTTGCTACATCGGGTGCAGTTGCTAAGGCACAGAACATCGGACTTGGAGCCTATCCGGTCCCCTGTACATTTATGGATGCGTTCATGTACAGTGGTCGGTCACACCATAAATTTTCTTCTTCGCAACTCAATACATCAATTATGAAACCTTGGAGTAGTACGATTACATGCAGATTACATGCAACGTAAACTAGCCTAATTTTTTGCCGGCAACCATCCGTGTTGTTCGCCCCTGTGCATGTCAGGCGATGTTGAGTAGGACATGGGACATGGACCGGCTCACAGGTCTCGAGGCGCCGCCGTCTCCCATGCCCTAATTTTCCTCGTCGGAACCCATGGCCTGCACGTTGCCGGTTGAAGTGAGGTCGACGATGGATCTATCGTGGTCGGAGCCTGACACTTCCACCACTACACAGTTGCGGCGCCACAGGTTGCCGGTCACCCATACTGATGGCACGGTGTTCGACTCCACCTCGCCGGCCTCTGCAACGGCCTCCCGCACCCTCTACCTCATACTTCAGGCATGCTGCGTCATATTCTCCGCGGAAGGGCATGGAGGGCCTTCGAGTCAACGCACCAAGAAAGGGGCAGCGCTTGCGCCACGGCGTTCGGATGTCCGATGGACCGCACGCCTCTGATGAGGCAGCGGCGACGGGCCTCACGCCGGATCCAAGCGCCATTTGGGCGGACGCTATGGATTCCCTCCGGATCGATTCTGCCTGTTGTCTGGCATTATCCTTGCGGGTGCGGCGAAGCGCGATGCAAATGGGCATCTCCTCCTTGGAACCGCATGGGATGAGCTCCCATTCCGCATATCAGGTCAGGATGACTTGGATCCGCTGCCCACCATGTCGAAGAAGGCCGAAGATTGCCATAAGGGAGCTTAAGGGCAGAGTGGAGTGGGTAGGGTTTGATCCGGGGAGTCGATGGAATGAATATATGTGGGATCGGATAGGCAGCGTGGGCCGGATCCGACATGGTGGATACGGGTATGCCTGGGCCTTCCCATATTTGTCCCTGATTGGATATGATAGTGCTAGTCAGCTCAAGCGTTTAAGGCCGGTTTGAGGAGTCTGATTGCGTCACGTTTCTTTTTTTTTAACTGGGCTGTCTGCCGGGCGTATAGGGTTGAGGAGCCAGCATAGATGCTTTTACCCGTGCTGGGACGAAGAAGCAAGTCGTGGTTCCTTCCGGGGCAAAGGTGATGGCCATGTCTGAAGCCCTTCCCATGGCAGCTGATATGGGTGATCTTCGCGTCGTCTTTGAGACTGACTCACCGCTGTTACAAGAGGATGCGGCTATCATTGAAAACATGAAGTTCCAGCTCAAAGTTTGGTTCTCGAAGCACTCTGTTTCTTTCTGTAGGCGTACATCGAATTCGGTAGCGCATGAACTAGGGTAAATTGGTCTTTATGTTTGCCAAATGATGGTATTGGCCGAAAAACCATTGTACCACCCCAAGTGGTTGTTTTTTTTATGTGGCTTTACGCGGGCACTTTTAAGTTATAAAGTTCGGCTTTACCTCAAAATATGTCAGCGTGGCGATGACCTGGCGACCTGACCTGAGTACTATATCATAGTAATACAAACTAACTAAATTGGA
Organism: Aegilops tauschii subsp. strangulata; assembly: GCF_002575655.3. Classification (NCBI taxonomy): domain Eukaryota; kingdom Viridiplantae; phylum Streptophyta; class Magnoliopsida; order Poales; family Poaceae; genus Aegilops; species Aegilops tauschii. The sequence goes on along the minus strand of NC_053036.3, from coordinate 2,478,912 downwards.
CTAGTCCTTACTACCAGTAGTAGTTCAAGTACGGTTTGTTGCAATAAATTCAAAGAAAAAAGTTCTAGTATGGTTTGTTTAGCCTGCACTAGCAAATGTGTACGTGCATTGCATCGTCAATATTATAGAGAAAATAAATTGCATGATGCTATTAGGTAGCATATCAGTTACCCTTTTAATTTTGTGGATAGTATATATGTTGATATTTGGTATGATATTAATTGCAGACTAAACATGTTGAGCGCTCGCTATTGAAGCAATATATGTTGTTGGATTGACATGATTTGATAACTGAGATTTGTTGGATATGACCCTTCAGGTCTTTTTATACATGTATATAGATATAGATGACCTGACTACTGTATGTACTCCCTCCGTTCCTAAATCTAAGAACTTTTAGATATTTCATTGTAGACTTTATACGGAGCAAAATAAGTGAATGTACACTCTAAAATATGTCTATATACATCTGTATGTAGTCCATAGTGAAATCTCTAAAAGGTCTTATATTTAAGAACGGAGGAAGTACAAACTAATTACATTTCACCTGTATCTTCTTATTTCTTAATTACTATTAGTGGAGTAGTACCTATAACTACTCCGGTTTATTTGTTTGCTTCTTTAGTATATATGCATAGTGTTCTCACACACAAAAAAAAAAATGCATAGTGACCAATCGAAGATACATGACCTGAATAGTGAATACTCCAAGTCTCCAACGTGCCCAACTAAAAAAAATCTCCAACGTGCCATGGTGCCTATGTGTACAAATTAAACTGAACCTGCCGGTGCACTATACAAATTACACATATGGTCGCCATATGAGACATAAATGCTTGTCAAGCAACTTTGCGCAAAGAATTTCACAAGTAAAACTACTATTTCACCCTTCTAGAAACTCGTGCCTCCCCGAAACGCAGTCCACAAACATCCTCCCTGCCACCATGGCAACGCCGAAAAAAGATAAGAACAGTGGTCATACCAAGATCTAGGAGAGCACCATCATAAACAACTCGACTTGAGCAAGTTTCACGTATGGAGGCGGTGATTAATATTACGATTAATTACAAGTCTGTAATTAGGGGAGAATCTCCTCTTTCCCAAACGGGCGTGCGGTTACATACTCCACTCCCATCTCTCTACAGAACCGACGCATCCTTTTCTAGCGTTAAGTCTCTTCGGGTAGTATATATTGTAATTTGCAACTCCCGGTCAATAGAAGTTCAATCATTCAAGTCAAAACAATTAAGACACTATTGTCGGTGGTGGGGCTAACTTGGTTCAGCGTCGCCAACTGGTCTAGGCCAAGTAAGGGAGCCACCTCAAGAGCAAACTTCATTCCAAGCAATCGTATATGTCTCCGATACATTTAACAAAGTTTTGGCTCTAGCGAAACAGTGTGTGTCGCCACACCATAGTTTTGGCTCTACCGTCAGTTTTGAGCGATCCACACTGTTTCGAAGTTTTATTCTCCGTCAAAAAATAGAACGTCAGCTTGAAGTGCCAAGGCTAATGGCCAGGGACTTTAACAAAGTTTTGAACCAACAGAAGCATTTTTTTTCTAAAACTCGAATGGGAGAAGGGCTGTTAGACTATTACTTGGCTCTTAAGTTATCTAGTCCTAGTCGTATTGTAATAGGTCTAGTTGGCTTGTAATCTCTTATATATACTACTGTATGCGGCTGCAATAATCAATTAGCAATAGTTCTATTCAAACTTACATGGTATCTTAGGGTTTTTGGTCCTAGGGTATGGCTCCGCCGCCCACCCCACAACCGCTGCCACCACCCGGCTACTTCGAGCGCCAGGCCGCTACCCTCGCCCACGCCGCCGTCGCGGCTTCCTCCTCCTCTGCCCTAGTTCTACCACCACCACCACCACCCATGCCTCCGGTGCTCTCCTTCACCGATACAATCTCCGATAATAGTCCCTATATCCCCATTACCCTCAATCTCACCTCCCACAACTATTACCATTGGCGCCACCTCTTCGAAGTTCACCTCAGGCGCTGCAATCTTCGCTCCCACGTCGACGCCACCGCCGTGCCGCAATCCCATGATCCCCAATGGGTCAAGGATGACCTCGCTATCATCCAATGGATCTACATGCGCGTCTCCACTAAGATCTTCAATCTCGTCTTCCGGGAAGCCGCCACCGCCGCCGGTCTCTGGGCGGCCCTTCAGCAGTTGTTCCAAGACAACGTCGATGCTCGCACCAATCTACTCCACACCAAGCTCAGGAATATGGTGCAAGGCGACTCCTCCCTCAGTGTCTACTGCCAGCGCCTCAAGTCCATCGCCGACGAACTACGTGAACTTGGTGATCCCGTTGAAGATCGGCAGCTTATCAACATCCTCCTCATCGGGCTCAGCGAACAGTTCGACAAGCAGGCTTCTTTCATACCCATGATGCGGCCCCAGCCAACCTTTGCCGAGGTGCGCTCCATCCTCCAGTGGGCCGGCAGTGCTCAAATCAACAAGGACGCTCGCCATCAGCTCTTCACCGCCGTTCCGCGCGGTCCGGCACCCGTGGCGCCACCCGCGGTGCCCCCTTCACCACTGGTGTCTTCTTCCTCGACCGCGCCCGCTCCATCGCCAGGCTGGCGTCCCAGCCCTAATTATCGCGGCAATAACCCCATCTACCGACCGCCTACAACGCGCTCGGTGCCCACTCCTTCACTGTCGCCGGCCCCAAGTGCGCCACCAGCAGCTACTCCACCAGCAGCTACGCCTTGGCGTCCTCCACATGATCCCTGGACGGGGCTCCTCCAAGCTTGGCCCATGCCATGGTCCTCTCCGGCTCCCCTCGGCGCTCCACCGGCTTAGACCGGTGCCTGGCAGCCCGACGTGCAGCCCCATACTAGTGCCCCGGGACTTCTCACACCTCGCCCGCCGACTCACGCCTACCATGCTGCTCCATCATATGGCGCTCCCTACTACGCTGACGGCGGCCACTACTACACCCCACCGTCGGCCCTACTGCCATCGTCGTCATACCAGTCGGCCCTGCTGCCATCGCCTCCACCGTCGGCTCGACTGCCCTCGCCGTCATACCAGCTGGCCCTGCTGCCTACGCCGACATCTGCTACACCGCCAAGCTGGGACCAAGCCGCCTTCATCCAGGCCATGAACAATTTTGCCTCCCAAGGCAACACAGGTACGGATTCGATTTTCGATTCCGGTGCTTCTAGTCATATGTCTGCATCTAGTACGTTTCTCTCCTCTTGCACTTCATCACTTTTTAAATCCATCACCCTCGGTGACGGTTCTTCTATACCCATCTACTGTGTTGGTCAGGCTCAACTTCCCTCCACCACCAAAACTCTTCTTCTTCGTGATGTACTTGTTGCTCCTGCCCTTATCAAAAATTTAATCTCCGTTCGTCAATTCACATGTGATAATCTTGTTTCTGTCGAATTTGACCCCTTTGGCTTATCTGTGAAGGATTATCAGACCAAGGTCGAGATTGCGCGGTTCAATAGCTCCGGTGACTTATACTCTCTCAATGGTGTTCCTGCCGTTGCCTCTCCAACCTCCATGATGGCATCTGTTGATCTCTGGCATCGGCGTCTAGGACATCCCAACCCTGCAGTTTTAGCATCTGTTCTTAGTGAATTTACTATACCTTGTAATAGAGATTCTCACGATTCCTCCGTTTGTGAGTCATGCCAATTAGGCAAGCATGTGCGTCTTCCTTTTAGTTCGTCTAGCTCTTCAAGCACTTATCCCTTTGAATTAATACACTGTGATCTCTGGACATCGCCCATTGCTAGTGTCTCTGGTTTTAAATACTATCTTGTTATATTAGATGATTTTACACACTTTGTCTGGACCTTTCCTCTTCGCAACAAATCCGACGTTCACGCTCTCTTTCTCAATTTTCAGCGATACGTCTCCGTGCACTTCTTTCTCCCTATTCGCTTCATAAAATGTGATAATGGTCGTGAATTTGATAATGTTAAAAATCGTACCTTCTTTCTTAACCACGGCATTCTTCTCTGTTTTTCTTGTCCCTACACTTCTCCTCAAAACGGCAAAGCTGAACGTTCTCTTCGTACTATAAATGGTATTATTCGTACCCTTCTTCTTCAATCTTCCATGCCTTCTCAATACTGGGCTGAGGCTCTCCACACCGCTACATATCTTCTCAATATCCGTCCCACCAAAGCCAATCCCGACGTCACCCCCTACTTTTGTCTGCTTCTGTGTCATCCAAACTACTCCGACATTCCTGTTTTTGGGTGCCTCTGCTTTCCTAACACTTCTGCTACCACCGCTCATAAGCTCTCTCCCCGCTCTCTCCCGTGTGTTCTCCTCGGTTTTTCGGATGAACACAAAGGCTATCGCTGCCTTGACTTATCCACCGGTCGGGTTCTTGTATCTCGGCATGTCACCTTTGCCGAACATATCTTTCCATTTGCTCAATGTACACGTTTTCGTTTTTTTGCTCCTCTTCTGCAATCTCAATCTCCAAATACCTCTTCACCCCCATCCCAATCTAATGCCCCTACACTGCCGACACCCAATCATAACCCTCCACCTTCGCCACCTGCATCATCGCCCATACATACTGATGCGCCACCATCCCCTCCCGCACCATCCCCCACACATGTTGTTGCGCCACCATCCCCTCCAGCACCATCACCCACACATACTGATTCATCACCATCCCCTCCATTGTCCGCATCATCCGCTGCGCCGGACACCTGTGTTGCTCCTCTTCCCATTCGCGCTGTTCCCACTATTCCCTCAGCCAATGACCATTCTACGCGCACTCGTTCCAAATCAGGTTTTCGTCAACCCATAGATCGTCTTAACCTTCACGCCACCCTGTCCTTGTCCCAAGTTCCCAAATCTAACAAAACTGCGCTTCTTGATCCTAATTGGGCTGCATCTATGCAAGAAGAATATTCGGCCCTTACTCAAAATAATACTTGGCAGCTTGTTCCTCGTCCTTCCAACACCAACATTGTCTCCGGTAAGTGGGTGTTTCGTCAGAAATTTCACTCCGATGGTACTCTTTCTCGCTACAAAGCACGTTGGGTATGTCGCGGCTATTCCCAACAACATGGCATTGATTACGATGAAACTTTCTCTCCTGTAGTTAAGCCTAGTACCATACGCACTGTTCACATCCTTGTTGTCTCCTCCACCTGGCCTATTCACCAATTAGACGTAAAAAATGCCTTCCTTCATGGTTCTCTCCAAGAGACCGTCTACTGTCAGCAACCTCTCGGTTTTGAAGACCCTTCTTATCCAAACCATGTTTGTCTTCTTCAAAAATCTCTCTATGGTCTCAAACAAGCTCCACGTGCATGGTTTCAACGCTTCTCTTCCTTTATTGAAACCATAGGTTTTGTTTCCTCTCTTTCTGACGCTTCTCTCTTTGTCTATCATCATAATTCTGACATTGCATACTTACTTCTTTACGTTGACGATATCATTCTCACTGCTTCTTCTCAAACCTTTTTGGGCCGCATCATTACTCATCTCCGCTCTGAGTTTTCTATGACAGATCTTGGTCTTCTTCATCATTTTTTAGGCATTGCAGTGATTCGTGATTCATCGGGTCTTTTTCTTTCCTGACGTCAATACATCCTAGATCTTCTCAACCGTGCTGGTATGCTAGATTGTCATCCTTCCCATACTCCTGTCGACACTAGTTTCAAACTTTCTGCCAATGGTGATCCTTTCAATGATCCTACTCTTTATCGTAGTCTTGCTGGTGCCCTTCAGTATCTTACCATTACTCGTCCTGAAATTTCTTTTGCTGTCCAACAAGCTTGTCTCTATATGCATGATCCTCGCATACCTCACTATAATCATATCAAGCGCATCCTTAGATATCTCAAAGGTACTCTCGACCATGGTCTCCACATAAACAATTCTTCCCCTACCTCTCTCACCACGTATTCTGATGCAGATTGGGCTGGTTGTCCCGACACTCGACGATCTACATCCGGTTTCTGTGTTTTTCTTGGTGACAATTTGATTTCTTGTCCTCGAAAAGGCAGGTAACCGTCTCCCGCTCGTCTGCTGAAGCTGAATATCATGCGGTTGCACATGCTGTGACTGATACGGTCTGGCTTCGTCAGTTGCTCTCGGAGTTGCATCGACCGCTTGCACAAGCTACCATTGTTTGTTGTGATAACATCTCAGCTGTTTACATGTCCGGGAATCCTGTTCAACATCGCCGGACTAAACATATTGAGGTTGATATCCATTTTGTTCGTGAGAAGGTGGCTCTTGGACAAGTTCGGGTGCTGCATGTTCCTTCTACGGCTCAATTTGCTGATATTTTTACCAAGGGACTACCATCAACATCATTTTGTAATATTCGATCCAGTCTCTTGTCAAGCCTCCCGTTGATACTGCGGGGGGATGTTATACTATTACTTGGCTCTCAAGTTATCTAGCCCTAGTCGTATTGTAATAGGTCTAGTTGGCTTGTAATCTCTTATATATACTACTGTATGCGGCTGCAATAATCAATTAGCAATAGTTCTATTCAAACTTACATGGTATCTTAGGGTTTTTGGTCCTAGGGTATGGCTCCGCCGCCCACCCCACAACCGCTGCCACCACCCGGCTACTTCGAGCGCCAGGCCGCTACCCTCGCCCGCGCCGCCGTCGCGGCTTCCTCCTCCTCTGCCCTAGTTCTACCACCACCACCACCACCCATGCCTCCGTTGCTCTCCTTCACCGATACAATCTCCGATATTAGTCCCTATATCCCCATTACCCTCAATCTCACCTCCCACAACTATTACCATTGGCGCCACCTCTTCGAAGTTCACCTCAGGCGCTGCAATCTTCGCTCCCACGTCGACGCCACTGCCGTGCCGCAATCCCATGATCCCCAATGGGTCAAGGATGACCTCGCTATCATCCAATGGATCTACATGCGCGTCTCCACTGAGATCTTCAATCTCGTCTTCCGGGAAGCCGCCACCGCCGCCGGTCTCTGGGCGGCCCTTCAGCAGTTGTTCCAAGACAACGTCGATGCTCGCACCAATCTACTCCACACCAAGCTCAGGAATATGGTGCAAGGCGACTCCTCCCTCAGTGTCTACTGCCAGCGCCTCAAGTCCATCGCCGACGAACTGCTGTATGCGGCTGCAATAATCAATTAACAATAGTTCTATTCAATCTTACAAGGACAAATATGTACTTTCTGGAAATTATGCCACACTGCGACCTGCATGACCTCGGCTTCGCCTTTACGCCGTGGACATGTGACAATAAGAGCAACTCTAGGAGATACCCTAAAATCTCGTACTATAAAATAGTTTTAGGGTATTACCCCCAAACTTTTTAAAGATTTTTTTACGGTATGATGTGTGTGTCGGCAGAACAGGACCCGTATAATCATTTTAGGTCCAATGTTGAGCCCGCTAGTCAGTAGTTAAATTTACAATGGGTTCCCTACAAAATAGCATAAAGCCCCTAAAAGCAAAATCTAAATTGCAATTGGGTCTTGTGTTCCACCTCGCATCGCCTCTTATGTTCCACCTCGCCGGCGATGGAGCACAGGACCTGCAACTACCCTCACCAGTACGCGCCGCTAGGACACACGCCTTCCCCCACTCCGGCCTCGCCACCGCAGCTTCTCACCTAGACGGGCTCAGACCCCGGTCCTACCCCCGCCACCGTATGGGCGCTCGACGACCAGTAGCACCACCGCTTGCAAAGGATCTGGGAGCGCGGTGTTGCCTAGAAACCGCTCCGCCAAGAAGACGACTCGGAGGAGCCCCGTGCGGCCGACGTCTTCTGCCTCGATCATGGCGGGGAGGTCGAATCCGACGGCAACTACCTGTTCACCGCCGCGTGGAGGGCTGTCGTCTACGTCGCATCCGAGACCTCCAACTGGGGTGCAATCGACGCGGCCATGCGCCACCTCTACTCGTCGGATCTCAAGGACTCTGGGTATGTCAACGATGATTTATCTGAGCGCATGCCCTGAGCCGTACGGTCACAGAAAGGCCTGAAGCCCATGGTCGCGGCTGAAGTGAGAGTGGCGGCAGCGGCGGGAGGCTCCGGTTGCTCCATGGTGACGCGGACGGCCTACGGTGATCTTCCGGCGAGGCTAGCCGCGGCGAAGGCGCAGAGGCAGGAGCGGTTGCTGAAACTTCCCTCACGCTAACCCTTTTGTGCGATAGAGGAAGTGGACCAACTAAGGGGGGAAACTAGAGATTTGTGGGCTGCGGGCCGAAATATGTAGATCACCGCAAAAAAAATTATGGGAAGGGCCGTTTTATGGGACCTGGTCGGGACGAGTTTTCATCCCGGTACCATAAAACGATGTTATTTTAGGGGAATGTGGGATATGTGGGATCTGGTAGAGTTACTCTAAGCAGGGGTGGCAAACAGAATGTCAAGCTCGAACATCTTCCTGGAATGCCAGGTGATACATCCTATTTCCTCCCGTTCGAAAGTCAACTATGTTGGAAATATGCCCTAGCGGCAATAATAAATAGGTTATTATTATATTTCCTTGTTCATGATAATCATTTATTATCCATGCTAGAATTGTATTGATAGGAAACTCAGATACATGTGTGGATACATAGACAACGCCATGTCCCTAGTAAGCCTCTAGTTGACTAGCTCGTTGATCAATAGATGGTTACGGTTTCCTGACCATGGACATTGGATGTCGTTGATAACGGGATCACATCATTAGGAGAATGATGTGATGGAAAAGACCCCAATCCTAAGCCTAGCACAAGATCGTGTAGTTCGTTTGCTCAGAGCTTTTATAATGTCAAGTATCATTTCCTTAGACCATGAGATTGTGCAACTCCCGGATACCGTAGGAATGCTTTGGGTGTACCAAACGTCACAACGTAACTGGGTGGCTATAAAGGTGCACTACAGGTATCTCCGAAAGTGTCTGTTGGGTTGGCACGAATCGAGACTGGGATTTGTCACTCCGTGTAAACGGAGAGGTATCTCTGGGCCCACTCGGTAGGACATCATCATAATGTGCACAATGTGACCAAGGAGTTGATCACGGGATGATGTGAGTTACGGAACGAGTAAAGAGACTTGCCGGTAACGAGATTGAACAAGGTATAGGGATACCGACGATCGAATCTCGGGCAAGTAACCTACCGATAGACAAAGGGAATTGAATACGGGATTAATTGAATCCCCGACATCGTGGTTCATCCGATGAGATCATCGTGGAACATGTGGGAGCCAACATGGGTATCCAGATCCCGCTGTTGGTTATTGGCCGGAGAACGTCTCGGTCATGTCTGCATGGTTCCCGAACCCGTAGGGTCTACACACTTAAGGTTCGATGACGCTAGGGTTATAGGGAAAGTATGTACGTGGTTACCGAATGTTGTTCGGAGTCCCGGATGAGATCGCGGACGTCACGAGGAGTTCCGGAATGGTCCGAAGGTAAAGATTTATATATGGGAAGTCCTGTTTTGGTCACCGGAAAAGTTTCGAGTGATATCGGTAATGTACCGGGACCACCGGGAGGGTCCCGGGGGTCCACCAAGTGGGGCCACCAGCCCCAGAAGGCTGCGTGGGCCAAGTGTGGGAGGGGACCAGCCCCAGGTGGGCTGGTGCGCCCCCCACCAAGGCCCAAGGCGCATGGGAGAGTGGGAGGGGGCAAACCCTAGGTCCAGATGGGCCTTAGGGCCCATCTAGTGGGGCGCCTCCCCCTCTCCTCCCCTTGGCCGCCCCCTTGATGTGATCTAGGGCTGGCCGCCTCCTCTGGGGGTGGGAACCCTAGAGGGGGGCGCAGCCCCCTCCCCCCCTATATATAGTTGAGGTTTGGGCTGCCATACAGACAAGAGAACGTCTCCTTTTGGCGCAGCCCTACCCCTATCCCTCCTCCTCCTCTCCCGCGGTGCTTGGCGAAGCCCTGCGGGATTGCCACGCTCCTCCATCACCACCACGCCGTCGTGCTGCTGCTGGATGGAGTCTTCCTCAACCTCTCCCTCTCTCCTTGCTGGATCAAGGTGTGGGAGACGTCACCGGGCTGCACGTGTGTTGAACGCGGAGGCGCCGTGGTTCGGCGCTTAGATCGGAATCAACCGCGATCTGAATTGCTACGAGCACGACTCCCTCATCCGCGTTCTTGCAACGCTTCCGCATCGCGATCTACAAGGGTATGTAGATCCACTCCCCTTCCCCTCGTTGCTAGAGTACTCCATAGATTGATCTTGGTGATGCGTAGAAATTTTTTGAATTTCTGCTACGTTCCCCAACAGTGGCATCATGAGCTAGGTCTATGCGTAGTTTCTATGCACGAGTAGAACACAAAGTAGTTGTGGGCGTCGATGTTGTCAATTCTTCTTGCCGCTACTAGTCTTATCTTGTTTCGGCGGCATTGTGGGATGAAGCGGCCCGGACCGACCTTACACGTACACTTACGTGAGACAGGTTCCACCGACTGACATGCACTAGTTGCATAAGGTGGCTAGCAGGTGTCTGTCTCTCCCACTTTAGTCGGAACGGATTCGATGAAAAGGGTCCTTATGAAGGGTAAATAGAAATTGGCATATCACGTTGTGGTTTTACGTAGGTAAGAAACGTTCTTGCTAGAAACCTATACAAGCCACGTAAAAACTTGCAACAACAATTAGAGGACGTCTAACTTGTTTTTGCAGCATGTGCTATGTGATGTGATATGGCCAGAAGATGTGATGAATGATATATGTGATGTATGAGATTGATCATATTCTTGTAATAGGGATCACGACTTGCATGTCGATGAGTATGACAACCGGCATGAGCCATAGGAGTTGTCTTTATTTTTTGTAGGACCTGCGTGTCATTGAATAACGCCATGTAAATTACTTTACTTTATTGCCAAGCGCGTTAGCCATAGAAGTAGAAGTAATCGTTGGCGTGACAACTTCATGAAGACACAATGATGGAGATCATGATGATGGAGATCATGGTGTCATGCCGGTGACAAAGATGATCATGGTGCCCCGAAGATGGAGATCAAAGGAGCAAAATGATATTGGCCATATCATGTCACTATTTGATTGCATGTGATGTTTATCATGTTATGCATCTTATTTGCTTAGAACGACGGTAGTAAGTAAGATGATCCCTTATAAAATTTCAAGAGAAGTGTTCCCCCTAACTGTGCACCGTTGCGAAGGTTCGTTGTTTCGAAGCACCACGTGATGATCGGGTGTGATAGATTCTAACGTTCGAATACAACGGGTGTTGACGAGCCTAGCATGTACAGACATGGCCTCGGAACACAAGCAAAACACTTAGGTTGACTTGACGAGCCTAGCATGTACAGACATGGCCTCGGAACACAAGAGACCGAAAGGTCGAACATGAGTCGTATAGCAGATACGATCAACATGGAGATGTTCACCGATGATGACTAGTCCGTCTCACGTGATGATCGGACACGGCCTAGTTTGACTTGGATCATGTATCACTTAGATGACTAGAGGGATGTCTATCTGAGTGGGAGTTCAATAATCAGATGAACTTCATTATCATGAACATAGTCAAAAGATCTTTACAAATTATGTCATTGCGCTTTAGTTCTACTGTTTAAGATATGTTCCTAGAGAAAAATTTAGTTGAAAGTTGGTAGTAGCAATTATGCGGACTGGGTCCGTAAACTGAGGATTGTCCTCATTGCTGCACAGAAGGCTTATGTCCTTAATGCACCTCTCGGTGTGCTGAACCTCAGCGTCGTCTGTAGATGTTGCGGAACATCTGACATACACGTTTTGATGACTACGTGATAGTTCAGTGCGTAATGCTAACGGTTTAGAATTGTGGCACCAAAGACGTTTTTGAAACGTCACAGAACATATGAGATGTTCCGAAGACTGAAATTGGGATTTCAGACTAGTGCCCACGTCAAGAGGTATGAGACCTCTGACAAGTTTCTTAAGCCTGCAAACTAAGGGAGAAAAGCTCAATCGTTGAGCATGTGCTCAGATTGTCTGAGTACTACAATCACTTGAATCGAGTGGGAGTTGATCTTCCAGATGAGATAGTGATGATTCTCCATAATCACTGCCACCAAGCTATTAGAGCTTCGTGATGAACTATAAATATCAGGGATAGTTATGATGATCCTTGAGCTATTCGCGATGTTTGACACCGCGAGAGTAGAAATCAAGAAGGAGCATCAATTGTTGATGGTTTGTAAAACCACTAGTTTCTAGAAGGGCAAGGGCAAAAGGGATACTTCATGAAACAGCAAATCATTTGCTGCTCTAGTGAAGAAACCCAAGGTTGAACCCAAACCCGAGACTAAGTGCTTCTGTAATGAGGGGAACGGTCACTGAAGCAGTACTACCCTAGATACTTGGTAGATGAGAAGGCGGGCAAGGTCGACAGAAGTATATTGGATATACGTTATATGAATGTGTACTTTACAGCAGCACCAGGGTATTAGATACCGGTTCGATTGCTAAGTGTTAGTAACTCGAAATAAAAGCTGCGGAATAAATGGAGACTAGCTAAAGGTGAGATGACGATGTGTATTGGAAGTGTTTCCAAGGTTGATGTGATCAAGCATCGCATGCTCCCTCTACCATCGAGATTGGTGTTTGCGTTGAGCATAAACATGATTGGATTATGTTTATCGCAATACGGTTATTCATTTAAGGAGAATAATGGTTACTCTGTTTATTTGATACCTTCAATGGTCTTGCACCTAAAATGAATCTCGATCGTAGTGATACACATGTTCATACCAAAAGATATAAGATAGTAATGATAGTACCACATACTTGTGGCACTGCCACTTGAGTCATATTGGTATAAAACGCATGAAGAAGCTCCATATAGATGGATCTTTGGACTCACTCGTTTTTTGAAAAGATTGAGACATGCGAACCATGTCTATTGGTATATATGCATGAAGAAACTCCATGCAGATGGATCGTTTGGACTCACTTGATTTTGAATCACTTGAGACATGCACATCATACCACATGGGCAAGATGACTGAAAGGCCTCATTTTCAGTAAGATGGAACAAGAGAGCAACTTGTTGGATGTAATACATTTTGATGTGTGCAGTCCAATGAGTGCTGAGGCATGCAGTGGATATCGTTATGTTCTTACTTCACAGATGATTTGAGTAGATGCTGAGTGTATTTACTTGATGAAACACAAGTCTGAATTATTGAAAGGTTCAAGTAATTTCAGAGTGAAGTTGAAGATCGTCGTGACAAGAGGATAAAATGTCTGTGATATGATCATAGAGATGAGTATCTGAGTTACGAGTTTGGCACACAATTAAGACATTGTGGAAAGTGTTTCACAATTAATACCGCCTGGAACACCATAGTGTGATGGTGTGTCCGAACATCATAACTGCACCCTATTGGATATGGTGCATACCATGATGTTTCTTATCGAATTACCACTATCGTTTATGGGTTAGGCATTAGGGATAACCGCATTCACTTTAAAAGGGGCACCACGCAATTCCGTTGAGATGACACCGTTTAGAGAAACCTAAGTTGTCGTTTCTTAAAAGTTTGGGGCTGCGATGCTTATGTGAAAATGTTTCAGGCTGATAAGCTCGAACCCAAAGCGGATATATGCATCTTCATAGAACACCCAAAACAGTTGGGTGTACCTCCTATTTCAGATCTGGAAGCAAAAGTAATTGCTTCTAGAAACAGGTCCTTTCTCGAGGAAAAGTTTCTCTCGAAAGAATTGAGTGGGAGGATGGTGGAGACTTGATAAGGTTATTGAACCGTCACTTCGACTAGTGTATAGCAGGGCACAAGAAGTTGTTTCCTGTGGCACCTACACCAATTGAAGTGGAAGCTTATGATAGTGATCATGAAACTTCGGATCAAGTCACTACCAAACCTCGTGGGACGACGAGGATGCGTGCTACTTCAGAGTGGTACGTGATCCTGTCTTGGAAGTCATGTTGCTAGACGACAATGAACCTACGAGCTATGGAGAAGCGATGGTGGGCCCATATTCCGACAAATGGTTAGAAGCCATGAAATCCGAGATAAATGGAACTTTGAGAAGTATACGGACGTGGACGGTAATGTTACCGTCTATGAAGCTCGACTTGTGGCAAAGAGTATTTCCACAAGTTCAAGGAGTTGACTACGATGAGTTTTTCCCATCCGTAGCGATGCTTAAGTCCGTCGGAATCATGTTAGCATTAGCTGCATTTATGAAATCTGGCAGATGGATGTCAAAACAAGTTTCCTTACCAGTTTTCGTAAGGAAAGGTTGTATGTGATACAATCAGAAAGGTTTTGTCCATCCTAAGGATGCTAAAAGGTATGCTAGCTCCAGCGATCCTTCTAAGGACTGGAGTAAGCATCTCGGAGTTGGAATGTACGCTTTGATGAGATGATCAAAGATTTTGGGTTTATACAAAGTTTATGAGGAACTTGTATTTCCAATAAAGTGAGTGGGAGCGCTGCAACATTTCTGATAAGTATATGTGAATGACATATTGTTGATCCGAAATGATGTAAAATTTCTGGAAAGCATAAAGGGTTGTTTGAAAGGAGTTTTTCAAAGGAAGACCTGGATAAAGCTGCTTACATATTGGGCATCAAGATCTATAGAGATAGATCAAGACGCCTCATGATACTTTCAAAGAACGCACACCTTGACATGATTTTGAAAGAGTTCAAAATAGATCAGCAAAGAAGGAGTTCTTGGCTGTGTTACAAGGTGTGAGTATTGAGTAAGACTCAAGACCTGACCACAGCAGAAGAGAGAGAAAGGACGAAGGTCGTCCCCTATGCTTTAGACGTAGGCTCTACAGTATGCTATGCTGTGTACCGCACATGAAGTGTGCCTTGCCATGAGTTGGTCAAGGGGTACAATAGTGATCCGGGAATGGATCACATGACAGCGGTCGAACTTATCCTTAGTATCTAGTGGACTAAGGAATTTTCTCGATTATGGAGGTGAAAAGGAGTTCGTCGTAAAGGGTTACGTCGATGCGAACTTTGACACTAATCCGGATGACTCTGAGTAGTAAACCGGATTCGTATAGTAGAGCAATTATTTGAAATGGCTCCAAATAGCGCGTGGTAGCATCCACAAGATGACATAGATATTCGTAAAGCACACACGGTTCTGAAAGGTTCAGACCCGTTGACTAATAACCTCTCTCACAAGCATAACATGATCAAACCAGAACACATTGAGTGTTAATCACATAGTGATGTGAACTAGATTGTTGACTCTAGTAAACTCTTTAGATGTTGGTCACATGGTGATGTGACCAGTGAGTGTTAATCACATGGTGATGTGAACTAGATTATTGACTCTAGTGCAAGTGGGAGACTTTTGGAAATATGCCCTAGAGGCAATAATAAATAGGTTATTATTATATTTCCTTGTTCATGATAATCGTTTATTATCCATGCTAGAATTGTATTGATAGGAAACTCAGATACATGTGTGGATACATAGACAACACCATGTCCCTAGTAAGCCTCTAGTTGACTAGCTCGTTGATCAATAGATGGCTACGGTTTCCTGACCATGGACATTGGATGTCGTTGATAACGGGATCACATCATTAGGAGAATGATGTGATGGACAAGACCCCAATCCTAAGCCTAGCACAAGATCGTGTAGTTCGTTTGCTCAGAGCTTTTCTAATGTCAAGTATCATTTCCTTAGACCATGAGATTGTGCAACTCCCGGATACCGTAGGAATGCTTTGGGTGTACCAAACATCACAACGTAACTGGGTGGCTATAAAGGTGCACTACAGGTATCTCCGAAAGTGTCTGTTGGGTTGGCATGAATCGAGACTGGGATTTGTCACTCCGTGTAAACGGAGAGGTATCTCTGGGCCCACTCGGTAGGACATCATCATAATGTGCACAATGTGACCAAGGAGTTGATCACGGGATGATGTGAGTTACGGAACGAGTAAAGAGACTTGCCGGTAACGAGATTGAACAAGGTATAGGGATACCGACGATCGAATCTCGGGCAAGTAACCTACCGATAGACAAAGGGAATTGAATACGGGATTAATTGAATCCCCGACATCGTGGTTCATCCGATGAGATCATCGTGGAACATGTGGGAGCCAACATGGGTATCCAGATCCCGCTGTTGGTTATTGGCCGGAGAACGTCTCGGTCATGTCTGCATGGTTCCCGAACCCGTAGGGTCTACACACTTAAGGTTCGATGACGCTAGGGTTATAGGGAAAGTATGTACGTGGTTACCGAATGTTGTTCGGAGTCCCGGATGAGATCGCGGACGTCACGAGGAGTTCAGGAATGGTCCGGAGGTAAAGATTTATATATGGGAAGTCCTGTTTTGGTCACCGGAAAAGTTTCGGGTGATATCGGTAATGTACCGGGACCACCGGGAGGGTCCCGGGGGTCCACCAAGTGGGGCCACCAGCCCCAGAAGGCTGCGTGGGCCAAGTGTGGGAGGGGACCAGCCCCAGGTGGGCTGGTGCGCCCCCCACCAAGGCCCAAGGCTCATGGGAGAGTGGGAGGGGGCAAACCCTAGGTCCAGATGGGCCTTAGGGCCCATCTAGTGGGGCGCCTCCCCCTCTCCTCCCCTTGGCCGCCCCCTTGATGGGATCTAGGGCTGGCCGCCACCTCTGGGGGTGGGAACCCTAGAGGGGGGCGCAGCCCCCTCCCCCCCTATATATAGTTGAGGTTTGGGCTGCCATACAGACAAGAGAACGTCTCCTTTTGGCGCAGCCCTACCCCTATCCCTCCTCCTCCTCTCCCGCGGTGCTTGGCGAAGCCCTGCGGGATTGCCACGCTCCTCCATCACCACCACGCCGTCGTGCTGCTGCTGGATGGAGTCTTCCCCAACCTCTCCCTCCCTCCTTGCTGGATCAAGGCGTGGGAGACGTCACCGGGCTGCACGTGTGTTGAACGCGGAGGCGCCGTGGTTCGGCGCTTAGATCGGAATCAACCGCGATCTGAATCGCTACGAGTACGACTCCCTCATCCGCGTTCTTGCAACGCTTCCGCATCGCGATCTACAAGGGTATGTAGATCCACTCCCCTTCCCCTCGTTGCTAGAGTACTCCAGAGATTGATCTTGGTGATGCGTAGAAATGTTTTGAATTTCTGCTACGTTCCCCAACAAACTACTCCCTCCATTCCATACTAATTTTCGCTAAAATGGATATATCTAGACGTATTTCAGTCGAATGTATCTAAATGTATTTAGGGTGAGATACTCCGTTTGAGCGGCAATTAATATGGGGTAAAGGGAGTATTAGTTAACCTTGTGCGTAACGGTAAGCCTGCTGTGAGGAGTACCGGGCACTGGTGTCGTCTCGGTCGTAGGTACTGCAGTGAGGAGTACGAAATATTCTGCGAGAAAGAAAATGCCTCTACGGGAGACGTAGAAACTGCATGGGCCATGCATAAGAAGCCTAGAAACAACGTAGAAACTGCATGGGCCATGCATAAGAAGCCAAGAGACGTGGGGGTGGTAGCAACCGAATTAGATGACGTGTACACTCCATTCCTGGAGCAAGAGGACGGTGCTCAGTTCCTAGAAAAATAGGTATGGACTGAGCTAGATGCCATTTTTTAACCGGGCATAAGTGTATCTTCAACGCGCACACTCAAATCACCCGCAACCGGCTGCACCGGGTGGTCCCGACACATTTTTACCATCTATCGGTACCCCATCGGTCCATGGAGCGTCTGGATAACTGTTTTTTTTATCACAAAACAAAGGCAAACCAAGGGACTCTGCGGGCATCCAAACTCCTGCCACATACGCGTCCGTCATCCCACTCCCACACAAAACCCTCTCGGCCGGAAAGCCCCTCTGCATGAAGCGGTTGCCGCGCATTCATGTTAGCTAGCACTGCTCCAGGGCGGATGTGATTCTATGGTATTCATGTTGGTCAGAGCGACGCGACAAGACAAGCGGACGACGCCGCTTCAATGTCAACGCGATGATTGAGAAGGCTGGCGTCGACCAGCCGACATCGTCACCGCGCGCCACACCTGGCGCGGCAAGGTCGTCAAGGAAGGAGGTGCCGCTGGTGATCGTGAAGGCGCGCGGCCACCTCCTCCTCTACCTCAGAGGCGGCGGTGGCTCCTCATCTTCACGAGCCATCGTGTCGGCTGAGAGAGGGCAGCCAGAAGGCGGCACGGCGGGAGCGGCGCAATGCCTCCATGTTTTCCAAGTCCGACGATGTGCCGGCCTAGGTCTGCAAGGACCCCAACCTCATGGAGGCCTGGGCCCATGACCGATCGCTCACCACCATGAAGACGGTCGTGGGGTACCATCGCCACTTTGATGGGAAGCTTGCAAAGATCGACGAGGAGTGGTCGCTCAATGACGCCTCTGCCATAGCCGGCAGTGGCTAGGCTGCCGCTATGGCACCGCGGCTGGGGTCGGGATTGGCCACGCTAGCCCTCCGCACGGTGCAGGAGAAAGCAGAGCGGCTCCTCCGCCTGCGCACCCCATGCCCTTCTGCCGCTGGAAGGACCACTCTAGCGATGACGACAACGACAGCAGATGTGCGGCCGGTGAGGCCGCCCACTCGAGATCACCGCCGCTACAAGCTAGTGAAGGGTTTTTGTTTTAGGTGTTAAGACGGACAAAGTATCATCCATTTTATGTAAATTGTGTCTGAACTTTAGTGAATTCCATCTTATTTACATGAATATCGTCTGGTTTGTTCAAATCTGCTTTGAAACGTACGCGGGCACGGTTAGATGGATGACTCCCAGATAAATACAATGTACGTTTTAGGGGTCAACGTTGGAGATGCCCTAAACCGCTTTCCAAGTTGGGAGATGTCATTTTTGGCTACATGTTCTTCCATGAGTTATAGAATCATACCCGGGAGTGCACCTAGGCATCTTTAAGAGCGATGTGATCACAAGAATTAAAGAATTACTCCCCCGTTTCTAAATATTTGTCTTTCTAGTTAGTTCAACAAGTGACTACATACGGAGCAAAATGAGTGAATCTACACCCTAAAATATGTCTATATACATCCATATGTGGTAGTCCATTTGAAATCTCTAAAAAGGCAAATATTTAGGGACAGAGGGAGTATTTGCTAATGTTTCAATGTTGTAGGGCATTATTCTAAAAAAATTGTTGTAGGGCATCAATGAAACTATCATTATGCTAATCCGAAGAGAAAGAATCTGAACACCCTGACTAAAGACCCATCAGCTTATGTAACGTAATATATAAAATTATGTGGAAGTGTTTAGTTAATAGAAAGCGACTTCTCCTTAATGATTTAATCTCCCCGACTCAAAGTGCCTTTCATACCATGGAGAATAACTACGATGATGCCCTCATAGATTTTGAACACATTGATACTATCCAGAAAAGTTCAGATGCAAAAGGAAAAATATACAGCCGTAAAGTCTTATGACATAGTCGATTGGGCGTATCCGGGAAGGGTATATGGAAAAGTTGGGTTTTACGGATAAATGCATGCAACGGATCATGAGATTTGTTAAGTCTGTCAAATACTTTGTCCGCTACAATGGAAATCTGCTCGAGAGTTTTTTCGCTGACGCGTGGTGTGAGACAGGGGACCCCTGAAGGAAATATGCGTAGAGGCAATAATAAAGTTGTTATTTATATTTCCTTATATCATGATAAATGTTTATTATTCATGATAAATGTGAATACATAGACAAACAGAGTGTCACTAGTATGCCTCTACTTGACTAGCTCGTTAATCAAAGATGGTTAAGTTTCCTAGCCATAGACATGAGTTCTCACTTGATTAACGGGATCACATCATTAGAGAATGATGTGATTGACATGACCCATCCGTTAGCTTAGCACTATGATCGTTTAGTTTGTTGCTATTGCTTTCTTCATGACTTATACATGTTCCTATGACTATGAGATTATGTAACTCCCGAATACCGAAGGAACACTTAGTGTGCTATCAAACGTCACAACGTAACTGGGTGACTATAAAGATGCTCTACAGGTGTCTCCGATGGTGTTTGTTGAGTTGGCATAGATCGAGATTAGGATTTGTCACTCCGACTGTCGGAGAGGTATCTCTGGGCCCTCTCGGTAATGCACATCACTATAATCCTTGCAAGCAATGTGACTAATGAGTTAGTTACGGGATGATGCATTACGGAACGAGTAAAGAGACTTGCCGGTAACGAGATTGAACTAGATATTGAGATACCGACGATCGAATCTCGGGCAAGTAACATACCGATGACAAAGGGAATAACGTATGTTGTTATGCGGTTTGACCTATAAAGATCTTCGTAGAGTATGTGGGAGCCAATATGAGCATCCAGGTTCCGCTATTGGTTATTGACCGGAGATGAGTCTCGGTCATGTCTACATAGTTCTCGAACCCGTAGGGTCCGCACGCTTAACGTTCGATGACGATCGGTATTATGAGTTTATGTGTTTTGATGTACTGAAGGTAGTTCAGAGTCCCGGATGTTATCACGGACATGACGAGGAGTGTCGAAATGGTCGAGACATCAAGATCGATATATTGGAAGCCTATGTTTGGACACCGGAAAGGTTTCGGATGAGTTCGGGCATTTTCCGGAGTACCGGGGGGGTTACCGGAACCCCCCGGGGGCTTAATGGGCCTACATGGTCTTTAGTGGAAGCGAGAGAAGGCCAAGAGGAGGGGCGCCCCCCCAAGCCCAATCCGAATTGGGAGGGGGGCCGGGCCCCCTTTCCTTCCTCTCCTCTTCCCCTTCCTTCCCCCTCCTAGTAGGACTAGGAAAGGGGGGAACAGTAGGATTCCCCCCTTTGGGGGCGCACCATGAGGCTGGCCGGCCCCCTCCTCCCCTCCTTTATATACGGGGGAGGGGGGCACCCCATAGACACACAAGTTATTGTTTTAGCCGTGTGCGGTGCCCCCTCCACATATTTGCACCTCGGTCATATCGTTGTAGTGCTTAGGCGAAGCCCTGCGTCGGTAACTTCATCATCACCGTCATCACGCCGTTGTGCTGATGAAACTCTCCCTCGGCCTCAGCTGGATCAAGATTTCGAGGGACGTCACCGAGCTGAACGTGTGCAGATCGCGGAGGTGCCCTGCGTTTGGTACTTGATCGGTTGGATCGCAAAGACGTTCGACTACATTAACCGCGTTACTTAACGCTTCCGCTTTCGGTCTATGAGGGTACGTGAAAACACTCTCCCGCTCGTTGCTATGCATCACATAGATAGATCTTGCGTGATCGTAGGTAAAATTTTGAAATACTACGTTCACCAACAACCCCCTCTCTCCATACCTCTTTCTTTTTGTTGCAGATGGACTCTCACGATTGGTAGAGAGAAGAACTGAATCAGGTGAATTACAGGAGCTGAGAATTTGTCGCCAAACCCCAGGAATTTCTCATCTCGTGTTTGCAGAGCATATATTACTGGTTTTTAAAGCTAGCCCAGATCTAGTTAATATTGTGAAGCAAGTACTGAACAATTACAATAGAACTACTGGTCAGCTGCTTAGTCCAACAAAATTCTCACTACTTCTTGAAAATAAGTGCTCACCATATATAGGAGGGCCAAGAAGTGACATCTCTCTAAACACCGTTTCGATGAGAAGTATGTTGTCTGCCGGTCCCAAAAGGAGGTGTGATAAGTGGTAAATTTCAGCCAATCAAAGACAAGGGAAAAGACCGAATGACTCTCTTTAAATTAGTGACGCATACTATTCCCACCTATGCAATGAGTGTGTTCAAATTCTTGCCATGCGTGTGTAAGGAGATGCTCACTTGACAGGAGATTTTGGTGGAGCAACGAAACTTACCGACGACGCACGCATTGGTCAAGTTGGGAGAAACTAACAAGGCATAAGGGCCAAGGAGATATGAGATTCAAGGACCAAAAAGTTCTTAACCAAACCTCCTTTGGTGACCCATAGAGTACCTTGAGAGTTTATGTGTGAGGGCACTAAATGCTAAATACTATCCCATGCCAGATTCTCTAGGCATGGCGTTTAGTTGTAATGCATCTCTGGGATGGCAATGATCATGCATGATATCCATGCTTGGAAGTGTTGTTCAAGATTATGATGGGAGAATTGTGGTGTCCTCTTGGGATTATACCCCGCACTATGAAAGCGTGGATTTTGTAGAAGTCGTGCTCTTACATCCTTCTAGTCATTGGAACCGATTGCAGCTTGGTGGCAACAGCGCTACCCTTCTTACATGGATAGCTCGGCAGTAAGAGCGGTGGCAATTCCTATTTCTTTATCATGATCGACACATAAATCTCGAGTAATATGTTCCTATACCCAAGAAAAAGGTACTTCTATTTTCCATGTCCTAGTACAATTTACTTCGAAAAAACAAATACAAAAGAATTAACCAACTTTTTGCAAGAGCCTTTTCTTTTTGACGAATTAGTGCCATACAACATGGAACTAGAAATGATTTCCTGAGCGTTGTTGTGGAAATCAAGGCGGTACTATGAAAGCTTGGCGAGGTGGGACTAACTAGTGTATCTATGTGCTGTTTCGAATTGGGCTCGGGCGGCACCCAAGCCTAGGAGAAAGAGAAGTCGAAGCCCATGTACATGAGGCCATTATCTACTCAGTGGGCCGACACAGGTAATTTTCGGTTGTTTCGGTGTTACTCGCTCGTCTCGTCGTTCATTTTTTATTTACTATTATTTTTATTTTTATTTCTGTAATGCAAAATATCATACTCTATTTTAAAGTTCATAGCACGTTCAGGAAATGTAGATGCAGTGCTAAGACATGTTCATGGAACTTCTAAAACATGTTGATAATATTCAAAAAATGATTCTTGCATTTAAAAATGTCCATAGTTTTCAAAAAATGTGTTTCTTGACATGTAAAAATAGTATACAATGTAAAAAAAATCAAGTACTTCAAAATTGAACTTCTAAAAATGTTGATAGCATTTAAAAAATGTCCACAGGTTTCAGAAAATGTGTTTCGTGACATAAAAAAAACTATACAATGTAAATAAATCGAGTAATTAAAAAATCGGACCACCAAAAAATGTATGTGACATTTCAAGAAAACATGTTGTGAAACAAAATGCACATGACCTAAAAAAAATAGTAAGAAAAAAATGTTATGAAAAAACGCATTTCGAAGCAGCCTGCAACAAATTTTTTCCTTTAAAGAATAGTAAAAGTATGCATTCAAGTAGTAGCTTTTTCTAAATAGTCGAGTAGGGCTGGCAACAGGGACTAGGACAGTAGTAGATGAATAATTACAAATTTGTGTGTGTACGATGGTCAGAGGCAAATTGAAAGCTAAGCAGTGGTAATTAAGACCCCCGGGGGAAAATAGCGATGTCTCCTACGTTACCTTGTGCGCATTTGCTCGATAAGAAGCAACAATGGTCACATAGGAGCTTTGCCAATAGCAACCCAGTCCGCTTGGCCCATTAAGAACACTTTTTCAAATTCGTGAATGCATAATAATATTCGACAATATTTTGAAATCCGTGATCATTTTACAAATTTCTGAGTATTTATAAATTAAAGAACATATTTAACAAAATTTGGGAATATAATTTAAAATTTCTGAACATTAAAAAAACATTCTACTAATATTGTGTGAACAAATTTTCGAATTCGGCATTGATATTTCTTATAAATCTATAAAAGAATTCTAGCAATCAGTCTTTTAGGAAAACAAGAAAAAACACGATGCAAAAAAGGTTATGAACGAAAACCGCATTTGAACGGAGCCTGCGAATTCAACGAATACAAAAGGTGTTCACGGTTGAGCAAAATGTTCAAGAATTTTTAAAAAAAAATCACTATTACAAGAAGTTGTTCATGAATTTACAAAATATTCACGATTTCAAAAAATGTCCATAATTTCTGAAAGTGCTCAAGAATTTGTAAAAATATATTTACTGTTTCAGAAAAATGAGCGTGAATTAAAAAGTGTTCATGATTTAAGAAAAATTTCCCAATTTATAAAATCTTCTCGAATTTAATAGATTTTGGCAAATTGGAAAACGAAAGATTGAGTGTGAAAAAGGAAAAATAAAATAAAAACTCAGAACAGAAAAGGAAATTTTAAATAAAAAAGTAAAAACTGGGGGACCTCGCGCCCAACATGGGCCGGCCCGGAAGGCGTGCAGGGGTGCGCGCTACGGCGCTAGAAGGGCGCCCTACGCGCTATAAGCTTTTCCTATAGCGCCAATATTGTTTTTTAAGTGTTCATGATTTTTATCTAAACGTCCATGTATTTTAAAAAGTGATGACGCATTTTTTAATTGTTCATTTATTTTTCGAAATTGTTTGTATAATTTTAATAACTATTCATAGACTTATAAAAATATTCATGTAAGTTTATAAATTGTTTGGGTATTTTTAAAATTGTTTCGAGTTGATTGCTCTTTTTGAGTCACTTGAGAGTAGGCTTTCTCTAATTAGTCACATTGAGTTCGTCGAATCAGAACCTTCATGATCGTGTGTCCATCAGCTATAGAAATGCCAGGTAGCCCACATAATGGTAAGCACTTTAGCTTGATCCTGATCCAGGAAACACCGGTCACAAAAGTATGTCTTTGGCCAAGTGTCGGGATGACGCCTTGTTAGACGAAGACGACACCTCGTCCCA
This sequence comes from Aegilops tauschii subsp. strangulata, assembly GCF_002575655.3. NCBI lineage: Eukaryota > Viridiplantae > Streptophyta > Magnoliopsida > Poales > Poaceae > Aegilops > Aegilops tauschii. The sequence continues at coordinate 2,454,382 of NC_053036.3, read as the reverse complement.
AAAACATCTGGCATGTGGAAGTGTATCAAGACATGTTCAAGATCCTCCTCCACAGCCATACTAACATTTCATCGGCAAAATTATTTGATATGAAATCGCTTCAAGGTGCGTTCATTTGGTAAGATCCCATGAAATCAGCCGCCGCCAGAAGACCCGAACTTTCAGCACAGCGGATCTTGGGTATCTCCAGTGTATTCACACATTAAGCCGCCGCGCCGGCTCAAAGGTATTATCCTCCAAGCAACCCAGCAGCGGGTTAGGTCCACTGGAGTTAAGCCATTGGCCACCAACGCCTTTATTTTTTAGAAGGTAGGGGCATATTTCACGCGCTATGCGGCGGTTAACCGGTCTGTTTGTTGTGGGTGTTGAGCCGGAAGGGGCGGTAACCCGGTAAACGATTTCATCGGTCGGAGAAGTGTCTCTGCAATAGAACCAAGTGAGGTTCCAATCCTTGGGGTGACTAGGCAACTTGGCTTCAGGAAAAATTATGTCTCTTTCGCCGCTGAATAGATATTCCCCCGAGTTCCAAGTTGGGTCCATCAGTCATCTTAGTTTGACGGTTGAGATAAAAAATACTCTTTGAAGAGGTCAACGGTAGGCTCTTCTCCAAGGTACGCTTTGCAGAATACTTGGAGGTTACATAAATTGGAGACAGAGTTGGGGCTAATGTCTTGAGGACGAAGTTGATAAAAATTCAGAGCGTCACGAAAAACCTTTGACCTGCGCGGGGAGAAACCACGGAGAAGGTGGTCTGCAAAGATCACGATTTCGCCTTCTTGAGGTTTTGGAGTTGTTTCAGAACTAGGGACCCGCCAGTGTATGACCTCTTTGGATGGTAAAATCCCATGTCTAGATACTCCTATAATGAGAGTTCGAAGACTTGGGAGGCGACCCAGTCCCAAGAAGTGGGACTCCTAGTCATTGCTGGCGGAATAAAAGTATGACAGGTTAAAAGTCATGGTGTTGAACTGCTTAATAATTATAAAATTCATGTTTAAGTCGACTGTTTTCTAGTGAATCACAAGTTCATGATTAAGTTGATAAATATAAGCCGGCCAACATTGCAAACGGGTCATACAAGGTTCTCGATCTCTGGACAAGTTATGCATTATGATTAAGCCGGTGAGACGTCTCCAACGTATCTATATTTTTGACTGTTCCATGCTATTGTATTATCTATCTTGAATGTTTTATATGCATTTATATGTTATTTTATATTAATTTGGGACTAACTTATTAACCCAGAGCCCAGTGTCAGTTTCTGTTTTTTTTCTTGTTTTTTAGTTTTGCAGAAAAGGAATATCAAACGGAGTCCAAACGAGCTGAAAATTTACGGATCCGCCCATGTGTGTTGACCACACATGGAGCCTTATGCGGAGCCGCCCATGTCTAGTCTACAAATGGGGATCGCCGGGAGACAGGGGTTGATCCCGACAGCCATTGAGTGATAGGTGTTCCTAGAAAGCAACTACGAAGCGGTGGTGAAGGATCCATAAACCTTAAAAGGTATATGACTTTTGGAACCGCTCCAAGGCTTTAATGTTGCTAAAATTCTTAGAAGCACCAGCAGAGGAGCCAATGATTTAGCTTGTTTAGTACAAAAAACAATAATAATGTGGGGAACGGAGTTGGAACGATACATCTCCTTTCTGGAAACCCGAACACGAATTGTCATATTATAGTTGTGTTAATAAATCCTAGGTATCATGTTAATGGCTTATAATTATACCACTAAAACTTCTAAGACACATTTGACCACGGAAATACTAGTACAAAATGAATTCCAAAGGTTTCACTTATATTCGAGAAGTTTCTTATAGATACCTAACTGAATTATGCACAGGAAACCACTACAAAGATATTTCTTTCCGTTAATGTTTTAGAAATCTCTAGCAGGATATTTAAGGAACACAATCACGCATATAGAGATACACACGGACACACACTGTCACACACACACACACACACAATAATAATAATAATAATAATTTATGAAAATGTGAAAACTACTTCATGGATAAGTTAACAAAATACAGTCTAACATAGCAAAAAAACACTAACTAAGATTTAACAACAATGCAACATTTTAAACCAATGTCAACTAAGTAATTATACTCATTAATTATGCTACACATGTTAAAACAATACGTCTAGAGAAGTATATAAGTTTTGTATAAAGAGAATACCCATTTAGCAGGGGAACAACCATGTTGACGTTCAATCAAATTCTTCGAACCAACTCACGCAACACAGGAAGTAAGGCACTGACCCCTTCCTCCACATTCCCCTAAACCTCCAGCTGCAAAAGAAGTGGGATTGACTTTGGATGGACGATCATTGCAAACTGGAACATAACGTAATGCAACAAGTTACTCACGCGGGGTTGTAAGTGAGGCACAGGGAACTGATGTCTCTCATGTCGAGGTGGAGGAGGAAGAAGCCGACGATGGCGATGACGACGCCGGCGCCGGCTCCAAGCATCAGCACCAACAGCTTGTGCCGCCATGGAGCCTCGGACCGTCCACCTTGTGCCATACGCTATCACGTATAGCACCTGAAACATCATTCCAGCCTCGTTGATGATGATTACCGATCAGTTCCTGCCTGCCACAGTCGCTCCATAGAAAACCCACACCCCGACATTGATGAAGGCGGCTACAAGGGGCAACATCGTGGCGAGCCCCGCGCCAACCCCCGTTCTCTCCTCCCTTCTCCAAATTGCTCTGAACTTCCACCTGCAACACAAATTCAAATGGGGTTGGCTTTGGACGGACAGTCGTTGCAAATGCAAACTGAAAACACAAGGTAATCGAATGAGTTACTCACGCCGGGGCGTAAGTGAGCACCAGGGAACTGATGTCGCCCATGGCGACGAACACGCTAAGCGTCATCTCTTGGGCGTCATCATTTGAACTATACTCATCCAGGTTGTGACGTCGGTGCCGAGCTCCGCTACCAGCACACTCCCCAAAACGAGCATGGTAACTCCGGCGAGGATGAAACCGAGGTAATCAAGCTGTTTGATGAGTCAGCACGGTGTGCAACAGTATGTACCAATCAGTAAGACAAGAGATGATAAATTCTGTATAAAAGCATAGAATCAAGCAGCTAAATGAATAAATATAATGGCAGCTCATAATGATGCTCATAATTCAGCTAAATACAGAGGCATGGGGCGACCGGATCTTGCACCAGAACTAGACTGATGCACGCTCTGGCGTCCAGAGTTCATCGGGTGCGCGCACTTGGCATGGCGAGAGCTAGTCATACGGTGAGCTAGAACGTGTGCGATTCGGCAGGGGCGAAGAAGGACCATAGGTGTCCAATTCAAACTGTGAATCCATCATGACACTATGATGTACTAGTTGATGGCAAAATGATGGATGGATGGATGGTATATGAGAGGAGAGCATGATCGAACTTGATCGATGGATGGCAGAATGATCCAAAAATGCAGAACGACATCATGGATTATTCTGCCATCCATCGATCAAGTTTGAGAACTGATCTTCAAACTTAAGTCGTTCTGCATTGACGCGCGCATCCAAAAATAGCAGACTAGGGTCGATCAAAACAGAGGAGCATCGTTCCTAGCAAGAAGCTACTGCTACACTGAAGCAAGTATCCATGTAGATCATCCATCCATCAAACATAGTGGTGCAGAATATTCATCCATCCATCGAACATACTCCATGGACACCAATCAAATAAAACAGAGCAGCACATCCAAGGACATAGATACACAACCAAGAAGGCAGCGGGCGGGCGTACCGAGTGCCAAGCAGCGGCAGCGGGAGCGGCGGGCGGGAGCTCCTGGATCTGGACCTGGTCGACGTCCTGCTAGAGCACGGGATGGACCTGATTAGAACAAGCAACAACACAATGGCATGCCAGCGCCCGCCATGGAGATGCAGGCGAGCATTACCTGGTGACCGGCAGCCGCGGGCGGGGGCACGAGCGGGTGGTTCTGGTTGCCCATCTCAACGCCAACCTGCACGTCCACCGCCACACAATCAGTCTAGGCACTCCTGCAAGCCGCGCGGCAACTTGGCATGGCGAGCGTGGGATTCAGCACGGGGATGAAGGACCAACTCCATGCCGGCACCAAGGAGGCGGGGGAGACGGGCTGTATTACCTGCGTCGAAGCGGCAGCCGGGGCGGGGGCGACGGTCTCCTCCTCCTCCTGCTCGAGCAGATCGATGATCTCGTCGGTGCGGGGGTTGGGCTGGAGCGACGGCGGGTCGACCTCGTCGCCGAGCTGTCCATGCACACGAGTTCATCAGCGCTTCCAAATCCATCCGCGGCGAGGAAGAGGAGGAAGAGGAGGAGAAGTCGATCGAGGTGGGATGAACCAACCTGGCGCTTCACGGCGGCGTCGGTCTCCTCCACGGCGAGGCCATGCTCGCCCGCCACGGCGGCAGCGACCTGCATACACAACACGGGTGAACCATGGGACGGAGGAGGGAGGAGGACAAGAGGGCGCAGCGTAGAGCGCAACGCACCTTGTTCTGGTCGGCGGCGGCGTGGTCCTCGCCCTCCTCCTCCTCCACATCGGCGTCGTCGTGGCCGCCCTCCTCCTCCTTCTTGCCGGCGTTGAGGTGCCCGTCCTCCTCGTGCTCCGCCACGCCGCCAGCGGGAGCAACCCCGGCAGCAACCTGCGGGGCCACGGCGTTGGCTGCGGCGCCTCCACCACCGCCGCCGCCACCAGCGTCACCGGCGGAATCCGCCTCCATCCCGTTGGTCGCTCGCTCCCTCCCTCCCCTCGCTCTCGCTCTCGCTCTCCCCGTGGTTGTTTCTGTTCGCCTCGCCGCGCACATCAACCACGGCACTCCCCGGCCATTTATACCTGGCCTTGCCGTTTAGTAAGCTGCGAGTGTGTTATCAATCCATCTTGCATGTAAATATTTTTTTACTTTCTCTGAGAAACACCGACACAAAGCATCAGGGCCGGTCCTGAGAATTCAGGGCCCGGGCGAAACTATAACCTGGGGCCCCTTTAATATAGACATCAAAATCATATTTAACATATGTATAGGCAAAATGTTATCAATAAACACTAAAAATGCAGAGGCCGGGGTACACCTGCTTTGTGCAAAAAAAAAAACACTAAAAATGCATCCCCACCTAAATAAGTATATAAATTACTATGAAATTTTCTCCTAAATGGGACGCAACCCCAAAACCTCGTAGATAATAGTTTTGCAGCATCAAAGCAATGACATTGATCATCAAGTTAAACAAAAAGTTTATAAAGAATTCGACACAATTTACTGGTTAATCCTGCTTCAGTATACATTGTCCAATAATTAATCATGGAACACAACTACGTAAACTCCTCACCTTCATTCAGATTTAGTAGGCGTTTTATCCTCGACAACATTTATTTCATGTACTGATTTTGGGAATTTCTTGAAATACAAGATGTCCATTATGATCTATTACTCGGAATCAAAATGTGCTTCTGACATATTTTGTGCTGCTAACATTTGCTTAATTATGGAAGTGTCAACCATAGCGAGTTAAGAAAAAACATTGTGCGTCCTGACTTGCGTAACAGATCGTGTTGACTAGTACGTATCTGATTTGCTACTAGAGTCAACAGTGCTGCCGGTAAATAATTCTTAATAAAACAATAATATCACGGCTCCTTGTTTTGATTACCAAGGGAAAATCCTGCTCACGGTGACAGCAATTACTTTTGCCGTGAGTAAGAAGGGGAGAAATCTCAAAATCGATACAATGATACAACCTCACAAGATTAGATCGAAAAGGAGCGAAGCATTCCTTACCGGAGCCTGATGACAATCCCTACCTGCGTGCTCCTTCGTCGGCCGCAGTACGTCGGTCGGCGGCGATTGCCGAGGTAGGATTAGGGATTGAAGTTTGATGTGAGCGATGGGCGTTGGCGGCGGAAAAAAACAAGACATGGGCGTTTCCTACCTGGACTCCTGGAGGGCTTCATCTCCTGCTGCCCGTGCGCTGGGCCAGGCTCAGTATAACGTGGATGCGCTGCTGCTTTTTCTTTTGAGTCGTGGCCTCGTGGGCTACCTTGCGTAGTGTACCTTGTGGGAGGGGGCCCCTTGGATGTTGGGGGCCCGGGGCGGCCGCCCCTGCTGCCCCCCCCCCCCCCCCCCCCCCCCCCGGGCCGGTCCTGCAAAGCATTCATCCTTATTAACACGCGTTAGAGCATCTACAACCGGATAGAGCAAATCCGACCCTTGGACGCAGCCGGCCGGTTTATAAAGGGTTGTTTGGATGGCGCCCCACCACGACCTGCCAAATCGTGGGCTGGCCAAAATTTTGGCGCAGCTTCCAGCCGCCCACGACTTTGCCAACTATTGGCGAAAAAATAAACTGGAGAAGCCCTCATGGCCTGGGCGAGCCAATTATTTGATGGCCATCCAAAGGAGCGCCAGTGCTTGGTCAACGACCAAATTTTTGGCTCGGCAGCTCCAGGCTCTAATCCAAACAACCCCTAAATTTGTCCTCCGGACAACCACACCTCTCATACGCAAACACTTGTATTCTTGTAAACTCATGCACGTCCATCATGATGTTGGATAGAGAAAATAAACATGAACGACCCAGCAGGAGCATATCCACAAGCCAATGGGTATAACTGAAAGTAGCAATTTGTGAAACATAACAGAGAAAGTCCAATCACTAAGTTGCATAAGAACAAAGACGACAAAGGAATATTGTGAGATTGATCTTGGCTTACCTTCTGCCAAGGACGACGTCGACGGCACCGTTGACCACCGCTTCGCCAGCAGCGCACCAGCGTCGCGCCTGCTTCAGCAGCTGCTCCATTCATCCTCGGCGGCGCCACAAAGAGAAAACACGAAAAAGAGGAATCAGGGGAAGAAGCAGAGCAACGAAGAGGAGAAGAGGCAGTGATGGTGAAATAATGAAACGGGAGATGCGGGGATGCAGCCCGCACAGGAGCATGGTGGCTAGGGTTTTTATCTCCTACTCTTATCCCTTGGTCAGGCAGCGCTCGATCCAGAAGTACGGCACGCGGCGGCAACGGAGTTCTCCCTCCTCTCCTTCCTTCTCTCTCTCCCTCTTATCTTCTCTCTCTCCTGCAGATCGAATCGAGTACTCCCTCTTCTCCTTCTCTCTCTCCCTCTTATCTTCTCTCTTTGTCAAATCTTTTGAGCATCTCCAGCCATCCAACTTACCTTTCAAGGCCATACTTCAACATCTACGTGAAACAGAAAAAAAGATAAGTATTCAAATGATTAAAACAAGCTTATTCACATGTATGGTAGATTTAGAGCTCAGAGCATATTTTAAAGTGCTTTTGCCTCTGGTTTAAGCACAAAAAGACATGCAATGCATTAGTCTGAGTGTACTATCTCAACCGTTTCTCTAATAAAAATAAAGAAGGTATACAGAGAGAATAATATTTAGTAAAGCACATATGGGTATATAATTTGCTGATTTCATGATGATCATGCCCACGATTATATAATTCATGAAGCAGGCGTATATTATCTAATTCTAAGCAAGAAAGCTTGGATAAAAAAACGCTGGTAGCTTAGAACATAAATTTCATGAAGCAGGCGTATATTATCTAATTCTAAGCAAGAAAGCTTGGATAAAAAAAACGCTGGTAGCTTATGCGACCGCGGCACAAATAATCACTTAAATCTCGGACTAACTGTAAGCATAAAGTGGGATTATATAATCCTCGTCTTTTGTTTTCTTTTCTTCTCGAACGACGCAGGAGAGCTGCTTGCCATTTCATCTCTGACCAACTGTACAGACATTCATGAAGTCAGGTATATTTGTTCAGCAAGATCCCTCCTAGCCTCTCAATCGGGGTATACTTTTCAAATACAATCCAAAAAAAACTTTGCAAGCATGAAAGGAATTCATGGCCTCTGACACACTGATCAAGAAACCAGAAAAACACTACACTGAACAATACTTTTTGTTAGACCTCAAGTCCAGAACCGTCATCAGGTGGCCCTTTCCTTGCTGCACCCACGACCTAATTAACCAACCATCTAAGGAAGCAACTTCTTTCTATTATTGGTCCCCACCACTGAAACAACAACCAGTGTTTTAGCATGCCAATTATTTATGAAGCAAAACCACAACAGCTTAATCTCCCAAGAGCAGGATCGTAACATACTTTCAGAAAAGCGCAGTCCAGATCATACACTCATGAATAAGTGTTTTGGTTTTCAACTGCCACAATGATATCCCCCCTACCGCAAGCCCCTGCCTATAGCTTTAAACTGAACCAACAAGTTAGCATGTCATTTATTTACAAAGTAATGCTTAGCAACCTAATTCCCCAAAGGCAGGAGTCTAGATAATTTCAGAATGTGCATTTAGATTATCTTTTCTATTACCAATTCTGAACATGGCACAACAGTTTAGCTCTTGTTATTTAAGCTCACAGTATCTAAATTGAGAATTTCTCACATGTCATGAATTTTTTTTGCAGTCATAATCCCAGTAGGTTTACTTGCACATTAGGAATGCTAGTAGCTTATTCTTTCTGTATTCTGAAAGAAAACAAAAAAACAGATATTAGAAACGTCCAAGTAGCACCAAAAGAATAAAACAGGGGAGGTTAGAAAATACTCAAGCATCAGGATGGATGGGTAATTATCAAACAGAAACAAAAGGGAAAAAGAAAAGCAAGAAGCTCCCTTCTCCCATTCTTTTTTGTTCCCTTTCACTTATATACATCACAGCAACACACATGCACTTTAACTATAGAAAAACATAATTCCCAATTGAGGAACAAAGTTATATTAGAGCACCACATTTTATAAGCACTATACATCTATACTGACCTTACTTGGGTATGACCTAAGTAGGCTTGACATTCACCATGATTCATACACACAATGTGCTACATGAGATAGAACATGAAAATGCAAATGAATAAATTCTCCATTTTTATGGTGATCCATTAATCATAAGCAGGCATTTATAGTTCAACTCCTGACATTGTGTACTGTTTGGAGGTATAAATAAGGAATAGAAAAAAAATAAGAAACAGCGACTTAATTAGTCTTTAATTAATATTTGAAGGTATAAATTGTTGGAATACGCCACTTCCTCACGTCTCGCATGGCTGACTGGCAAGACCGATTCCTCAGGCTGTCCAACGGCCACCTGCATTACGTGCGTAGTTATCCCTAGAGTTTAGGCACTATCGGCTCTTGCCGTTGTAACCACGATCCACTGCTCTCTCTCATTGTAATCTGTCTATATGTAGCTCTGAAGCAATGAATACAAGCAGTGTGTGAGAATAACATAACTCAACTTGGTATCAGACGCGAGCACCTCCGGTCCTCCAATCCCTTCCAGCTTCCGCCATGCATCGCCTCCTCCGCCGCACTCGCTCGGCGGACTTCGACGCGCCGGCCTCCGCTCCGATCGCCGCCGTCCCCATCCCCGCCGTGGCACCTGCCACGGCCGCCTCCTCCCAGGCTGCGCCCGCCGCGGTCGCCACGGCCCCGCCTCCAACCCGCCGCGCCCACCTCGGCAATCTGGGCAAGGCGCCAGTTCCTGAAGACGCTGCGGTGCCGTCCTCCTCTGCCGTAGGCGTTCTCCGTACTGCCAGGAGCGTCCCTGTCCCGCGCCTCGCACTGGGCGGCCAGGGCAGGGCCCTCGTTCCTCACCCAGGGTCTGGCACCTCCGACGCCGGCCCCTCCTCGTCCACCGGCCTTCCTCCGTCGATCGCGCACTACTTCACAACCAAGCTCCAACTCGAGTCTGGTAACTACTCCCGCCGGCGTCAACTTTTCTACATCATTGCATGCAAGTACGAGGTTCAGCACCACCTCGACATCGCCACCGAGCCACTCGGCCAGAGCTCCGTGTGGCGCAACGACGATCTGTCCATGGTCTTGTGGCTGCACGGCGTCGTCGCCGAGGACCTCATGGACGCCGTGGCGTCCCCCGACAGCACCGCCTACGACATCTGGACGCAGCTCCACATCCTCTTCATGGACAACCAGCCGGGGCGTGCCGTCATCCTCGGCGCCGAGTTCCGGAACTTCGTTCAGGGGGATCTCTCCATCGCCGAATACAATCGGCGCCTCAAATCCCTCGCCGACGCGCTCGAGGACGTGGGCGAACGCGTCACCGACCAGTCGCTCACCCTGCAGCTCATCCGCAGCCTCAACAGGCGCTTCCACGTCATGGCGACTCTCCTCCCCATGCAGTCGCCGTTTCCCACTTTTGTGCAGGCGCGCTCTCGCCTGCTCATGGAGGAGATCTCCTCCAACGAGCGCGCTCGCCTCGACGGCCGTCCAGAAGTCACCGCCACCGCCCTCACCATCGGCCAGGGGGCCGGTTCCTCCTCCGACCGCGGCTCCGTCGACCGGGGCAAAGGCCCTGTCGCCGCGCCCGCTGGTGATCGCGGCTCCACTGAACGGGACAGGCCCGCGCGTGGCCGTGGGCGCGGCCATGGCCGCGGTGCCCCGCCTACTGCTGGTGGGTCTTCGTCCGGGCGTGGCGCTCCATCTCCAGGCTCCGTCGCGCCGCCCCCGACAGGCTACTTCGCACCATATGGCGCACTCATCCCCGGGCTGCCTCCGCCTCGGGCCCCCTGGGCAGCGCCAAACGCTGCGGGGGTCCTAGGCCCGCGTCCTCCGCCACCACATCAGGCCTACCCCATGGCCGCCGCCTCTCCGTCCGGTGGCCCGACCTGGGAGCAGTACAACCAGCTCTACGCGGCGCTCCAGAACATCTCCGTCCACCAGCAGCAGGCCGGCGGCGCTACGGACTGGATCCTCGACACGGGCGCCACGTCGCACGTCGCAGGTACGGCGAGCACTCTCACCTCTTATCATTCCCCATCTATGCGTCATTCCTCTGGCATTCTCGTCGGCGATGGTTCTAGCCTCCCTGTTCATGCTGTCGGCTCCACCTCTCTCTCAAATTTCTCTCTTAAGGACGTGCTCATCTCCCCTGCTATTATTCGCAATTTAATTTCCGTTCGTCGTTTTACTCAAGATAATTTATGTTCTATAGAATTTGATCCCTTCGGTTTTTCCGTGAACATCATCATGAGGTCCAATAGCCACGGGGATCTTTATCCCTTCTTCTCCAACTCCGGCGTCCAAGCAGCTCTTTCCGTCAGCAATGGCCTATGGCATCTCCGTTTAGGCCACGCCAGCAATAAAACCGTGTCTGCCTTAGCTAGCGATTTCCTTCCAAACTGTAATAATGACTTGCCTACTACTGTTGTATGCGCATCATGTAAACTAGGCAAGCAGCCCCGGCTGCCATTTTCCCAATCTGTATCAAAAACCAGTGCGCCCTTTCAGTTAGTACACTGTAATTTGTGGACTTCACCTGTTCCTAGTTTTTCTGGTTTTCAATATTACCTCGTGATACTTGACGACTACTCTCACTACTCCTGGACGTTTCCTCTACGTAACAAATCCGATACTGCTGACACGGTTCATCGCTTCTTCACCTATGTTCTTACGCAGTTCCATGTAGTCATCCAATGCATGCAGTGCGACAACGGCGGCGAATTTCTCACCTCCTCCTTGCGCGCTCTCTTCTCAAGCCACGGCTCCTCCTTCCGCCTTTCGTGCCCTCACACCTCGCCACAAAACGGGAAAGCGGAGAGACTCATCCGAACCACCAATGATATCCTCCGTGTGCTTCTCATTCACGCGCACCTCCCACCTCCGTTCTGGGTCGAAGCTCTCCACACCGCTACCTACATCCTCAACCGGCGTCCATCTTCGGCCATCAACTACTCCACACCGCACTTTCTCCTCCTTGGACACCACCCAACATACGATCACATGCGTGCCTTCGGCTGCCTCTGTTTTCCCAACACCATCGCCACCAGCCCACATAAGCTCGCCCCTCGCTCTACCCGGTGTGTCTTCCTTGGCTACCCATTGGAACACAAAGGCTACTGCTGCCTAGACTTAGACACCCGCAAAGTCATCATTAGCTGTCACGTTACATTTGATGAGACCTGTTTTCCCTACCTTCCAGCCGCCTCCGCACAATCTGCACCCCTTTCTGTTGCCACAGAAAATCCCGACGCCCCTATCCACCCCGAGCCGCGTACCTCGTACCGGTCATATCCGGTATCCTCCTCGGGATCTGCGCCATCCTCGGCTCCCGTCACACCTCCCGCTGGCCCGCCCCCAACCCTCCCCGCCAGCCCTCGACGCGCGTCGCCCCCACCCGCGGAGCACACGCCCCCGTCCACTCCCTGCATGCCGCCACCACGGGACCCCACCCCACGCCGCGACACCGCCCCTGGATCACCACCCACGTCCCCATCCCCCACGCCTGTCTCCCCCGACAGCTCCCATGCAGCCATCCCGCCCGCGCCACCTGTCCCGCGGCTCCCACCCCGTGCTATACCGATCCTGCCTCCTGCCAACGCCCACCGCATGCAGACTCGAGGGAAATCGGGTTTTGCTCAACCCAAAGTTCTTCACGCCACTGCTCCCAGTATTAGTCTGATTCCCTCCTCCTACCGCGTCGCACTCAAGGATCCGAACTGGTACGCCGCCATGCTAGAGGAATATAACGCACTGATTCGGAATGATACTTGGTGTTTAGTGTCTCGTCCTGCAGGTGCGAACGTCGTCACGGGCAAGTGGATCTTCCGTCACAAGTTCCATCCAGATGGCACGCTCGCTCGGTACAAAGCGCGCTGGGTGCTTCGGGGGTTCACTCAGCAAGCTGGTGTGGACTACACTGAGACCTTCAGCCCAGTCGTCAAGCCGGCCACCATCCGGACGGTTCTGAGCCTCGCCGCCGGCAGGTCGTGGCCCATTCATTAGTTGGACGTCAAGAACGCCTTCCTCCACGGTCACCTCTCCGAGACGGTGTACAGTCACCAGCCGTCTGGCTTCGTCGACGCTGCCTCGCCATCGCATGTGTGCCGGCTGAACCGTTCTCTGTACGGTCTCAAGCAGGCCCCGCGCGCGTGGTTCACGTGCTTCACCACCTACCTACGGACGCTGGGCTTCGTCGCGTCTCGGTCAGACTCATCGCTCTTCGTGGTTCGGCGCGGTGACCAGCTGGCCTACCTGCTATTGTACGTCGACGACATCATCCTCACTGCTAGCTCCACCGCCATGCTCCACTCTGTCATCGAGGCTCTTCATCGCGAGTTTGCTATGACCGATCTGGGCGCCCTGCACCACTTCCTCAGCGTCAACGTCACCACAATTGCGCGTGGGTTGTTCCTCTCTCAGGAGCAGTACGCCTTGGAGATTCTCGACCGAGCTGGCATGCTCAACTGCAAGCCCATCTCCACTCCGGTCGACATGTTGGCCAAACTCTCCACCGACACCGGGCCACTCTTCCACGACCCCTCTCTCTACCGCAGTTTGGCTGGCGCTCTACAGTACATCACACTGACGCGCCCGGACCTCTCCTACGCCGTTCAGCAATGCTGCATGTTTATGCATGCGTCGCGCGACTGCCACTTCCAGCTGGTGAAGCGCATCCTATGGTACCTGCGCGGCACGACGCATCTCGGGCTTCAGATCCACCGCGACACCAACACCGACCTTGTGGCTTACTCCGACGCCGACTGGGCTGGCTGCCCCGACACTCGCAAGTCCACCTCGGGCTACTGTGTCTTCCTCGGCCCCAACCTGCTCAGCTGGTCGTTGAAGCGCCAGAACACCGTCTCCCGGTCCAGCGCCGAGGCGGAATACCGGGCGGTCGCCAACGCCATCGCTGAGTCAGTTTGGCTCCACCAACTTCTCGGTGAACTCCATCAGCTTCCGTCGCGTGCCACGGTGGTCTACTGCGACAACATCAGCACCACATACATGGCGAGTAACCCGGTGCAGCACCAACGCACAAAGCACATTGAGATCGATCTCCACTTCGTGCGCGAGCGCGTTGCCCTCGGTGAGATACGTGTCCTCCATGTGCCCACGAGCTCGCAGTTCGCCGACATCTTCACCAAGGGGCTGCCGACGGGCGTCTTCCTCGACTTCCGGTCCAGTCTCAACATTGGCGAGCCCCATGCTGTGACTGCGGGGGGGTGTTGGAATACGCCACTTCCTCACGTCTCGCGTGGCTGACTGGCAAGACCGATTCCTCAGGCTGTCCAACGGCCACCTGCATTACGTGCGTAGTTATCCCTAGAGTTTAGGCACTATCGGCTCTTGCCGTTGTAACCACGATCCACTGCTCTCTCTCTCTCATTGTAATCTGTCTATATGTAGCTCTGAAGCAATGAATACAAGCAGTGTGTGAGAATAACATAACTCAACTTAAATAAGTAGGCAAATTGGTATCCAATTGCCGGCTTGAGTTTCACACTTCAAGACCACTTCTTTCCATGGATTTTAGGCATTAGATAGTTGGTTGATTTCAAAGTTTCTTAGATGAATTGAAAGGGAAAAAAAAGATAGAGCAGAAGAGGAATTAATCAGGTAGTGGAGGAGCTCACCAAGAGTTTAGACCCGTCGATCTAGCCATGTGGACGCTGGATGTAGAAACAGAGAACATGCCTGCTCTTCTTCTTTCTCCCACAACACCAAATCAGAGGAGGGAAATAAAGCCCGGCAGTAACTTCAACTGGCACCTGGAGACGGCAGTGTGTGTGCGCACTGAACAAAACCTAACCGTAAAGCAGAGCAATTGCTATCCGGCCAGCCACAATCTCTGATGGGGGCGTGAGCATACCGAGCGTGGTCGCAGCATCGCGGTGGTAGAGGCGCAGCTCGGGGCCAAGGACCTCGCCGGCGTGGGTGACGGGTCCACGCGCTCGCGCTGGAGCTCGCCCTCGGCCCTCTCCCGTCCGTCGCCTTGCTGCACCTACCTCTCTCTCCTTCTCATCTGCTCGAGCGCCGCATGTTCTTCCTTCTCTCTCCCTCTCATCTGCTCGACCGCCGCCTCAGTCGCCCTTTACTCATCTCCCCTCCAGATTTCAGTGGTCTGGATCCGAAGGCAGGGAAGGAGGAGAGGAAGAGGAGGAGGTCGCCCCGGCTGCATCTCGAGCGCCAGAGAAGAGGCCCGGAAGAGAAGGCGGCGGCGCGGGAGGCCCTGAGGCGGAGGGTTGTGGAGCAGGGGAGGCCGGACGGCGCGGAGAAGATGGCGAATAAAAGTAGACGTGGCTGGTGCCGCTAGTTGGGCGCACTAGCTCATCCTTTATATGTTCAATTAGAATAGAACTACTGGTCAGCTGCTTAGTCAAAAAAAATCTCACTACCTCTTGAAAATAAGTGCTCATCATATATAAGAGGGCCAAGAAGTGACATCTCTCTAAACACCGTTTCGATGAGAAGTATGTTGTCTGTCGGTCCCAAAAGGAGGTCTTATAAATGATAAATTTCAGCCAATCAAAGACAAGGGAAAAGACCGAATGACTCTTTAAATTAGTGACGCATACTATTCCCACTTATGCAATGAGTGTGTTCAAATTCTTGGCATGCGTGGGTAAGAAGATGCTCACTTGACAGGAGATTTTTGGTGGAGCAACGAAACTTACCGACGACGCACGCATTGGTCAGGTTGAAAGAAACTAACACAGCATAAGAGCCAAGGAGGTATGAGATTGAAGGACAGAAAAATTTCTTAACCAAACCTCCTTAGAAGGCAATTTTGGTGACTCATAGAGTACCTAGAGAGTCTATGTGCGAGGGCACTAAATGCTACTAAATACTATCCCATGACAGATTCTCTAGGCATGGCGTTTAGTTGTAATGCATCTCTGGGATGGCAAGGATCATGCATGATATCCATGCTTGGAAGTTGTTGAGTATATTAATTATTAGGAAAGACGAGATAGACTAAGATTCGTTCTGGCTTGTCTTGTACTTCAAATAGATCACTATACTCCTATATATATGCTCATGAGGCTCAAGCAATACATTAAACTATTCCACCAAATCCCTCTATCACTTCTAACATGGCACAGCCTAATCGATTCCAAACGCTAGCCGCCGCCGCTTCCGCACCCGCGCGCCGCCCCCGGGGCGGTCGGCCTCCATGACTGCCGCCGGGGGCCGCGTCGCCCGTACCTAGGGTTCGTCTGCCGGTCGTGTTGACCGGCTGTCCTAGAGAGTCTTTTTCCCGAGCCCTTGCTCTGAGTTTTTTCACTCTCTCGTGAGTCGTTTTGATCTGCGTTTTTTTTGGGTCTTCCGATCTACTATCGGTTTGCGTTGCCTGCCGCCGCCGTCGACCCCCGCAGGCCTCTACTCCGACATCGGCACGACTACACGACTTCCCCGACACGACGGTCTGGCGCGACATGCAGCGGCCCGGAACAGCCGCCGTCTGCGCATCAATCGCTCGCGTCGTTCTCCGCCAACCATCGTCGCCTTGATTGGATCGGGATCCTCCTTCCACATTGTTTCCATCCAGCTCGATTGCAACCTGGTGCATCTTTTTCTCGGAGGATGATGCATCCCTTGTGGCGTGTACTAGTGCAACACATTGGTCGTGCCTTGCATGGCTAGCTTGGCCACCAGCACCACACAGCGCGACCCAGCGTGCCACGCAACCCACTTCCCCGCCCCCATGCAGCGACTGACTGCGTGCCTGCGCCGGCTGTACGCCTTCCTGTGCGCGTCCGGATCGGTCTCCCCGCCCGGCGTGTGTCCTCGGTGACCGGCTGCACTGTTACGTCTCGTTGCACTTCGTCGTCTCCAATCGAGCTCCACTTCATCTTCGCGAGTGATCGGATTGATCACCTGATCGCCCGCGAATCACCTCATCTATGCCGTGCTACCGACCTGGCCCGTCGGTCACGCGCATGTCCGCAGGTCCCATGAAGATTGCCCCCGAATTCAGCGCACCCCTCCATCGGTCGAGCAACGGGCAGCCGCTGCGTCGCCCCGTCGGGCCGCAGCGCCGCCGCCACATGGTTCTTCTCCCGACTGCACCGACCCGCGTCACTGCCGCGTCGCCCTTTCAGGCCATAGTGTCGCGGCCTGCGGTCCACCGCGCCCTGAGGCCGTCCACTCCCGGCCGTCCCGTGGCTGCACCGACCATCGCGGCCGCCGCTGCATCGCCCCGTCGGGCCGTAACAAGCGTGGCACGCGGCCACACTGTCGTCCTGAGTCTTTCCCGCGGTTGCATTGACCCGGGTTCCGTTGCTGCGCCGCCCCTCCGGGCCGTCGCGCAGCGGCCCGCGGTCACCGCCGCCGCCCCAAGGTCTTCCCACCGTCGTCCCGACCTGCCCGCCGCCGCTGCGTCGCCCTTCGGATCGTCGCCATGCCGTGGCCCGCGGTCCACTTCACCATCCCCGCACATCGACTTCCCGTGGTATGCGCCGCGCTGTCTCCCTTGGCATGGGAACGCCACCGTCCGCACTGGTCTTCGTCATGCTGTCGGGTTCTTTGCCTCCTTCGAGCATCGCCGCCGCGCTCCTACCTAGTCGCCGCCGCCGCCGATGTTCTTTGGTCGCCGCCGCCGCTACCCCCGTAGCCGCGGCAGCCGCCCGTCCACCCCCTTTGTCTTCGTCCAGCACCAGCCCGTCGCCAGCGTCACCCTCATCTACCCTGACCACTTCGTCTACTCCGACAACCGTGGGCGACATCAGCCCCGCGCTGATTGGCGCCGCAACTGTCGTCGAGTTCTTCTCTGCTGGCCCCTCCGACTTTTTCGACATGGCGTACAGCTCGTGCAGGTCCCTCGTCTACGCATGCCCGGTGCTGGCAACACCGGTGCATGCCTTCATCCACAACGTGTCCCCGGGCCTGGCAAGCCTGGTGCGGCGCTTCGTCAACTTCGTCTTCGTCCGTCTACGCATGCTCGGTGCTGACAACACCGATGCATGCCTTCGTCCATGATGTGTTCCCGGGCTTGGCAACCCCGCGCGACGCGTTGTCAACAACATCTTTCTCCTGCGCATCACTACTTCGACACTACTGCGCCTATGACTAACTCGGCGCCCCTTGCGCCTGCGGCTCCACGGCGACTTCCTCGACACCTGCTACCCTGACTCGACATCGATCACAGCATTCTTTGCGCGGCTACCTCGACCACGGCTCCACCACCCTACACTCTCAACTACGTCGACAAATGGCACAAAGGGCTACCGCCTTGCTTGAGCAACCTCGTCGGGTTTCACTCCAGCCACGACTTCCGCGATGCATCGACCGTTATGATTGTGGGGGGTGTTCGTCGGCTTGCCTTTGGATTCTTCTCTAGTCTCACCGTCTGCGTAGCTACCGTTGTGACTGCGGGAGGATGTTGAGTATATTGATTATTAGAAAGACGAGATAGACTAGGATTTGTTCTGGCTTGTCTTGTACTCCAAGTAGATCATTGTACTCCTATATATATGCCCATAAGGCTCAAGCGATACATTAAACTATTCCACCAAATCCCTCTATCCCTTCTAACAGAAGTGTTGTTCGAGATCATGATGGGAGAATTGTGGTGTCCTCTTGGGATTATACCCCGCATTGTGAAAGCGTGGATTTTGTAGAAGTCATGCTCTTACATCCTCCTAGTCATTGGAACCGATTGCAGCTTGGTGGCAACAGCGCTACCCTTCTTACATGGATAGCTCCGCAGTAAGAGCGGTGGCAATTCCTATTTCTTTATCATGATCGATACAAAAATCTCGAGTAATATGTTCCTATACCCAAGAAAAAGGTACTACTATTTTCCATGTCCTAATACAATTTATTTCGAAAAAAACAATTACAAAAGAATTAACCAGCTTATTTTGCAAGAGCCTTTTCTTTTCCATGGCCCGCCCCTACTGTGGCCATTGCCGCGGCCCTGGGCGTGTGCCCTTGCGGCCTGGGCGCTCGCAGCGCCCCTGTGCCCGCAACCCGCCTGACCGTGCGCCCGTTAGGCCCCCTAGGCAGCTGACCAGTGGGACCCGCCCCAGAAAACGATCACAAAATAAATAAATAAATAAATAAAATAAACTTAATTAACTTAATTAAGCTGCTTAATTAACTTAACTTTAGTTAACCTGTTAGTTAACTAATTAAAATATAATTAGGTAAATCAGAGAATGACAGGGGGCCCACCCCTGTTGACCAGTCAAACTTTGACCGGTCAACTAGGACCCCCATTGGCCCACATGTCAGCCTCTGGGTACACCTATGTGTACACAGAGCTGGGTACCTGTAGCATTTCAACTTCTATTTTCGAATTAAAATAATTTCAGAAACTGATTAAAACCTTGAAAATTAATATTAAATAATCCGTAACTCGGATGTAAAAACTTTGTACATGAAAGTTGCTCAGAACGACGAGACGATCCCGGATACGCAGCCCGTTCATCCGCCACACATCCCTAGCATAGCAAGCATGCAACTTTCCTCCTCCGGTTCATTTGTCCGAAAACGCGAAACACCGGGAATACTTTTCCGGATGTTTCCCCCCTTCGCCGATATCGCCTCCTACCGCGTTAGGGCACGCCTAGCACTGTTTGTTGTCATGTCATGCATCGTTATGCATATGTTTGCATTGTATTCATTGTTTCTTTCCCCTCTTCTCTCCGGTAGACTACGAGACTGACGCCGCTGCTGGTGCCCTGATCGACTACGGTGTTGACGACCCCTCCTTCTCGGCTGAGCTTCCAGGCAAGCCCCCCCTTGATCACCAGATATCGCCTATTCTTCTCTATACTACTTGCATTAGAGTAGTGTAGCATGTTACTGCTTTCGGTTAATCCTATTATGTTGCATAGCCTGTCATTGTTTCTACAGTTGTTACCCTTACCTGCTATCCTACTGCTTAGTATAGGATGCTAGTGTTCCATCAGTGGCCCTACACTCTTGTCCGTCTGCCATGCTATACTACTGGGCCGTGATCACTTCGGGAGGTGATCACGGGCATATGATATATACTTTATACTGTTACATTACTTATGATATTGTTCGGAGATGGGGGCTGAAGGGGCAGGTGGCTCCATCCCGGTAGAGGTGGGCCTGGGTTCCCGACGGCCCCCGGCTGTTACTTTGTGGCGGAGCGACAGGGCAGGTTGAGACCACCTAGGAGAGAGGTGGGCCTGGCCCTGGTCGGCATTCGCGGATACTTAACACGCTTAACAAGATCTTGGTATTTGATCTGAGTCTGGCCACTGGCCTATACGCACTAACCAACTACGCGGGAACAGTTATGGGCACTCGACGTCGTGGTATCAGCCGAAGCCTTCGTGATGTCAGCGACTGAGCGGCGCACGCCGGATTGGACCGTAAGCCTGCGCTTGTATTAAGGGGGCTAGGTCTGCTTTCGGCCGCCCATGCAACGTGCAGGTGTGCAATGGGCGATGGGCCTAGACCCCTGCGCCAAAGGATTTAGACCGTCGTGCTGACCTCTCTGTTGTGCCTAGGTAGGGCTGCGATGTGTTGATCTTCCGAGGTCGGGCATGACCCAGGAAAGTGTGTCCGGCCAAAGGGGATCGAGCGTGTTGGGTAATGTGGTGCACCCCTGCAGGGAAGTTTATCTATTCGAATAGCCGTGATCTTCGGTAACAGGACGACTTGGAGTAGTACCTTGACCTTATGACAACTAGAACCAGATACTTAATAAAACACACCCTTCCATGTGCCAGATATAACCCGGTGGTCGCTCTCACACAGGGCGACGAGGGAAGGATTGCCAGGTAGGATTATGCTATGCGATGATACTTGGTGAACTTACCATCTACTCTCTTCTACATGCTGCAAGATGGAGGCTGCCAGAAGCGTAGTCTTCGACAGGACTAGCTATCCCCCTCTTATTCTGGCATTCTGCAGTTCAGTCCATCGATATTGCCCCTTTACACAGATACCCATGCATATGTAGTGTAGATCCTTGCTTGCGAGTACTTTGGATGAGTACTCACGGTTGCTTTTCTCCCTCTTTTCCCTCTTTCCATTCTACCTGGTTGTCGCAACCAGATGCTGGAGCACAGGAGCTTGACGCCACCGTCGACGACGACTCCTACTACACCGGAGGTGCCTACTACTACGTGTAGGCCGCTGACGACATCCAGGAGTAGTTTAGGAGGATCCCAGGCAGGAGGCCTGCGCCTCTTTCGATCTGTATCCCAATTTGTGCTAGCCTTCTTAAGGCAAACTTATTTAACTTATGTTTGTACTCGGATATTGTTGCTTCCGCTGACTCGTCTATGATCGAGCACTTGTATTCGAGCCCTCGAGGCCCCTGGCTTGTATTATGATGCTTGTATGACTTATTTTATTTTTAGAGTTGTGTTGTGACATCTTCATGTGAGTCCCTGATCTTGATCGTACACGTTTGCGTGTATGATTAGTGTACGATTGGATCGGGGGCGTCACACCTGCGTTGCCTTGAGCACAGGCGAGATGCAGGGCCGCGGGAGCGGCGTCAACGCGGGGAGAGGCCTGAACCTGGCCGGGCTTGGACGGATCTAGCTTCTTTGCCCTAGTTGGCCGCCCTTGATATGGTGCGCGTCACGTCGGCGGGCAGTGCTCGGCGGCTCCATGGTGGGGTCGCGGACGTTGGTTTGCGATGGGCGGCGTCCGACGGCGAGGTGGGGCTCGGTGGCCCCGTGGTAGGCTGCGAGCTCCGGTTGGCGGCGAGGGCTGGACCATGGGGCGGCGGCCCCGGGACGGCGGAGGATGTGTCGGTGGCTGTGGACTCGTGACGGATCCGTGCACAAGATGTTTGATGGAGGTTATTGGAAACAGATTTGGGTGAA
Source organism: Aegilops tauschii subsp. strangulata (assembly GCF_002575655.3). Lineage (NCBI taxonomy): Eukaryota > Viridiplantae > Streptophyta > Magnoliopsida > Poales > Poaceae > Aegilops > Aegilops tauschii. The sequence continues at coordinate 2,432,772 of NC_053036.3, read as the reverse complement.
AACCTGCTCTCGTCTACTGCCAAAGCCAGTGATGGTGGCGCCACTATCTGCTACCTCCGGGGGAAACCCTAGATCAGTAGATCGGATGACGGTGGCATTTTTGTGTCGTTTCCCCCTTGGGGGCCGTCATTCTTGGAGGTGTACACGGGATCGAGGGACAAGTGGATAACATCTTTGGTGGAGGGGTGCTTCATCATACACATTGATGGTGGCGTATCTCGACGGCGTGGCGCAATGGAGACTCGGCGTCCGCTGTGTGGTGAGGGACTCGCGCAGGAGGGTGACGCTGTCTGGCATCGTGGTGGCGTCAATGACAGAGAGGCCTGGCAAGGTCGATGCATCAGTTCTGCCCTGAGGATGGATCAATGGAAGATGGAGGTGACGGCCCTTGTAGCTTGCGCATGTAGTGCTCACTGGGAGTGCGCCGGACCAATGTGTGACCCAGCCCAGGTAGTGGCTTGGATGGGCCATCTGGCTTTAGATGTTAGGCTTTGGTGCGATGTCTGTTTGGTATTAGGCTCGGACATTCGACACCCCTTCATCAAGGGGATAGGAGTAGCAACATGGGTTGCCAAGATGGTAGTGTCAGGCTTATTGATGCATTACCTTGTAAGGTATTTATGAATAGTTAATAAAATGATTGCATGCATCGTCTAGATGTAGAGGCCGGGATGCATCCTTCTTTTCGAAAAAGAAAACATTAAAACACACATACAAGATAGATAGACATAACAAGTTGATACACATATATCCGCAGACAGTGAGTCCATACAACGAAATAAAAACTCGATACTAGGCCTAAGGGAAAAGATAGATAGGAAGACGGCACTCACCGCTTTCCCTTTCCCTTGCCCTGAGGTGGTGGTAGTACATCGTGAAGGAGACATACGGGCCGTCGTCCAGGGGTGGGGGTGTCAGAGTCGGAGGTCGGAGTGGATGAGTCGGACCATGACAGTTGGGCGAGGCGTCGGGCAGTGCGTCTACACCCTTTTTTTATTTGATAATTATCATCGAGATGAGAATTAACAATGTCCCATCAAACTTCTATACCGTTTTTTGGGAGAACATCTACACTATTAGATTAATCAAACGAAAAAATGAGAAGGAAAAAATCAGCACAAATCTTCGCGTAAAATCGAACTGTGTAGGAGTTAGATGCATGTCATCTATATGAGAGCAAGCCACACTAAGAATATTTCTCATAATGGATCTAATGAGAGAAGTTTTGTGATGGAGTAGATATAAATACATTTTTAAAAATTTGGTCATACATCACAGGTTTGACCAGTACTACACACATTATATTTTGGAATGTAGGGGTATAGAGCTTCGTCTCCTTGGCAAAAAAAAGGAGCTAAAGTTGAATAAACTTTTGGTATTTCATAAACTTGCTAGTAGAAAATACCACTGGTGATATTAGGAAGAGAAGAGGGGCCACCAAAATGCTGAAGCAGTAGAAAATACTACACGTTAATCTAATTTACCCACCAAAATGCATGCACTAGGACGGACGAGCTGAGGATGGGCCCCGCATCCATGTATGCAACAGAAATATCCGAGCTCCGATCACGCACGTCGGCGTCCCCAATGAGACAGCTAAATACCGTGCTCCTAATCATTTCACACATCACTTAATTTATTTATTTTCTTCTTTGAGAAACACCAGCAAAAATTATGCCAGGCATGCACTCATCTCCTATGCCGCCTCCTCTCCACCTGGCTGCTCGAATCTGGCAACTCCAGTCGGACCTCTCCTTGCCCCCATCCATGCAATCCTGGTAACCTACCGTCAAAATTCTGGTAGTTAAGATTCAGTGATTTGCGATTCTACCATCGGAATTGTGATTCGATTCCGATAGCATTGATTCACGGATCTAGTGGTGTCACCTCCTCTTCTCATAGCCGCCGAGATAAGTCACATGCTCTTCGGTCTTAAGCATCCCCACTTCTCCCAAGCCCGTGCATGCTACATGTCTTTCCGCTCCTCCTGCTTGCCAGGACCCATAATTTCTTCCCGATCTTGGTAAGCATCGTCACCTCTTCCCCGCCCATGCATGGATCCAGGGACGTCACCGCCGCTCCTCAAGGCAATTGGGATCTGTCTCCTTCTCTCCGACCTTGTAAGCATTCTCTCCTAGCCCCCTTCCGTGCACGAATCCATCCACTTCACCTCCAGCCCTCCTATCCGATGAGATACAACAGTCGCCTGCAGCTCCTCTCCATCGACAATGATGGTAATTCGGTCTTCGCTCGCTAAGCTAATGGGGATGGACCTTCCATAGACGAGCCATTAGGGATACGCACCAGGGCTACAAGGGCCCCATCGATCGACCTTACATTTAACCCGGATGGGTGCCTCGATTTTAATGTTGATGTGATGGCCATTTTTTATGCAAATGTTTGAATTTTGAAACTAGGGTTGAAAGCGGAGCGGAAACAGGCGAAACTGGTTGTTCCCACATTTGTTTTCTTTTTTGGCGGAAGCGGAACCGAATGCAAAAACCTCGGAAAAAAACTAAAAATGAATACTACCAGAAATGAAAATAGAGGGAATAAGGCACGGACATGGAGATGGAAGCGGAGTGTTCACCGGAAATAAAACCCCTTGAACCATAGACAAAAAAATAAGGAAACCAACAGAGTTGTTCAATTAATAAGGTGGTTACTGAATATTATGATATATCATTCCTATATAATAGAATATGTCAGCGACAGCGGCATTCTTGATTAGGGATTAGGGATTCTGATCATGTGCTGGCACGCTCGATGCAGTAGCAGTACTGTGAAAGTTGGGCCATCTAGGCCATTCTGCTCATCGCGCGTAGGGCTACTTGTGTGTTTTATTGGGCTGCAAAACAGAAGTGCTCATATTCAAAAAGGAAACGGAAAAAACCGTTTTAGCAGCTGTTTCATCGGAAAATATCGTTCCGCCTCCCCAAAAGAAAGAAGTTCTGTTTCCATTTCCACTTCCATTTTTCCTCTTCGTTTCCAATTTTTCCACCGGAAAAGCCAAAATTTGCACTGCATTATCATACCTGTTTGAAACAAATTTGAAGGGTCTTATTGGATCACAAAGAAGAATATTCCAATCACTAGACCCTTTTTTAGAGACACTAAAGCTAGTTAAATTTGTACATGCATGGATTCATTGGGTGGTTAGGATCAGGTGGGGCCAACCAAATTAATAAACTGGACAATTGGCTTCTTCCTAATTTTCGATTAGACTTCACAAATTAACTTGAGCAATGATGATTCCATGTACAAGAAGTGTGGTCGGTTCACATATTGAAATATATTTTATATGACATAGATTAATTTAGAAACTTATATTATTTTTCACATATTCAAATATATTTGAACAAAATTCATGAAGTTTGCATCAAATAGACTTCTTTGTCCAGCACCGCCACTTAACTTGAGTTGTCAAGGCCCCTAGATTGGGTTGATGGTGTGCAGATTCCTTCTTGTCGATTCCCACTCCGGATCCCTTCCGGAGGCTAGGCTTCTTGGTTTTGCGGAGTTTTCAGTGTGGTCTAACTCCGATCCAAAGGCTCGCGCTTGTACTAGGCGTCATCTGCTCTCTTGGAAGCTCTGTTGCGACTGACTATTGCTTCATTTGATTGTTGCTTCTCATGACAGGTTCTCATTACTCCAGTTAACAATATTTTCACCCATAGACTTGCGATTTCCACTTTAATGTGTCGATCCTCCTCCTCGGTTAAGATCCTGGTATAATCCGACAAAAGGGTGCGCGAATGGGATAACATCACAAACATCATATGACTAGGGTGCAAAACATAAACTAAAAAATGATGCAAAATTGGACCCATAATATGTTTTTGGTAAAAAGAACACCAACCTTCGGGGACATAGCTTCAACGATGATAGGATTAGTCACTTCGAAGTAAGGTTTACTCCATGGACCCAGGAAAGCAGTAGATAATCTCCCATTGACCTGGGCTGACCATGGCTCTTATCGGCAAAGAAATGGGATTGATGTCTCATCATTCTCTTGTCTTTCTTATTTTCTTCCCTAAGTTCAAATCTCTCCCATAGACCTCACTCCCTCAAGAAACGGCAACAAGGTTGTAACATGTGATATTCACAGCTTCGTCGGTCCAATCCACGCTCCAGGTTCTAAAGACCCACCAGCAACAATGATTGTCTAATTGTCGGTTGCTTTGTGCAGTCGGCTATAAATACGAGGACATCGTTCAGTCAGGTTCTGAGGAAGCTCTGACGGTGTTGTTCTTGTTCAAGCCGAGTGCGCAGACCAGAAACCTGCTTGAAGCCATGGAATTGTTTGAGGAGCCCTCACCCCATTGTTGTCATCAGAGATGATATCACCGCCGCTGCTTTGTTGTCTTCGGAGTTGATGGCATCATCAGTGTTTATTTTCACCCACTCAAAATTAGGCGGGAGCAAGCCGTGGCCTGGTAGAGTAGAACATGCTTCATCGGGATTTCAAAGTGAGCAAAAGGCTTCTCTTGTCAGCCCCAATGAGTTAGCCGGATCAAAAGCTTCATTATCATGTGTCGGTTTGTTTGTTACAAGAGTGCCAAATATCATGGTTCACATGATCCTTATATGAGAAGCGCTAGTCACAAAGCACGTTTTACACCCAAGAATCTGGACAAAGCCTTGGCAAGATCCCCTAAATCACACGCCACCAGAAGACCCGAACTTTCGGGACATCTTGATTCTTCCAAAGGGATGTCAACATCCGTTCTTCACTCGTTGAGGTCTCGTTATCTGTACCTACCTCTGGAGTTGATTGATCATTTTGAGTCACCTTAGAGCAAGGGTTTCTCTAGTTAGTCACATTGAGTTTGTTGGATCAGAAGAAAGAATATCCAATTCTGAGCCCGGGCTCAGCTGCACCCGGTCAAGAAACAATTCAATGAAAATTCAAAGCAAATCAAAAAATTCCAAATTTTTTATGGAAGGTAGATAATTTGGTGCGTGAGGTTCGCTCAAAATTTCAAAGCATTTGGACATCTAAGTAACTCTTAGCAAAAAAGACAAATTGGGTCAGCACAGTATATGAACAGTATACTTTTTTAACAGACCTCAAATTTGTCTTTTTTTCCTAGAGCTAGTCAGATGTCCAAATAATTTGAAATTTGGAGTGGACATCACGCACCAAATTGTCTATCATGCCAAAAAAAAGGGAATTTTTTGAATTTTTCTACTATTTGTTTTGAATTTTTTATTCAGCGTGGGTGCAGATGAGCCTAGGATGAGAACCTTCATGAACATGCGTCCATCGACTATAGGACTGCCAGGTAGCCCACAAAATGACTGAAGCTTCGACTGGCATGCTCAAGATCCTCCTTGATAACCATACAAACATTGCATTGGCCATATTCTTTGATATGCATTTTCTTCAAGGTTCATTCATCTGGCAAGATCCCATGAATCACTCGCTGCTACAAGACCTGAAATATCTCGAAATAGGATTTTGCCCCGCTTTATAAATAAAGCAAACATTCATACAACCAGATCCCAAGTGTCTTAGCAAATAAGACGGTTGGGGCATCAGCACAATCACGCCCAAAGAAAGCATAAATTGCATATATTGGAATAATGGTTAGAATGGTGGTTGTCACACTATGTTACCATAATACTTCACATTGCGGTTTCTTTATTGCGTACTATATGTAAATGCACTTCTTAATTTGTAAACATTCAAAATGGGAATATTTGCATATATTTTTGAATACTCTTTTTTTCTTCATGAAATTCATAAAGTTTCATTCAAACTAAAAAGCAGTGCTTGGATAGTCAGCCAACTAATGAGGAAGCTAGGACGTTCAACCAACTAGGTCTTGGTCAATGTGAAAGCTGCCTTAGCACAAATATGAGCCGAGTGGTTAGCCGATCGGCTTACATATTAAAAAAGAAAGCGGATAAAACACGAAGTAGCTCAACAAGTTCTAACAAAAATGAAGACACGACTAAGCAAGAATTGTGTCAAGTGTTTCCGAGATTCCCCATCCCCGACCTGTCTGTTTCAATCATCACCACTGTGAAGCCTCGAAGAACACCATTTTGTTGGGATATAGCTTCAACAATGAGAGGATTAGTCTCTTTAAAGAAAGGTGTACTGCAAGGGGAACGTGTCAATTCAACGTGGATTTTTTTTCTAAGGGGGACGTGTCAATGATCTGACCGGACCTAATTTATTTTGCGGTAAGTACACAAGTAATTAAATTGGACTATGGTTTTTACTTATTATCTACAGCTTCAAATCCTCTCCCATAGGCCTGGGCTGACCACGGCTCTTATCAACAATGAAATTGGATTGACGTCTCCTCACTCTCTTATCTCTCTTATTTTCTTCCCCAAGTTCAAATCCTCTCTCATAGACCTCAATACCTCAAGAAACCACAACAAGGTTGTAACAATTGATATTCACAACTTAGTCGGTCCGATCCACGCTCCAGGTTCCAAAGATCCACCAGCAACATTGATTGTCCGCTTGTCGGTAGCTTCGTGCAGTCGGCTATAAATCCGAGGACATCGTTTAGTAGGGTTCTGAGGAAGCTCTGACTGAGATGTTCAAGCGATGTACACAGACCAGAAACCTGCTTGAAGCCATGGGATTGTTTTACAAGCCCTCACCCGTTTTTTGACATCAGAGGTGATAGCACCGTCGCCGATTTGCTGCGTTCAAAGGTGATGGCATCGTCAGTATTTATTTTGACCAACTCGAAATTAGGGTGGAGCAAGCCATGCCCTATTAGAGTAGAGCATGCTTCATCGGGATTTCAAAGTGAGCAAAAGGCTTCTCTTGTCTGTCCCAATGAGTTCACCGGATCAAAAGCCGCATCATCATGTGTCTGTTCCATCGCTTACAAGTGTGCCAGATAGCATGGTAATCATTTTCGCATGATCCCTATACGAGAAAATCTAGTCACAAAGTTTTTGTTACGCCCAAGTGTCTGGACAAAGCCTTGGCAAGATCCCCCGAATCACTCGCCAACAAAAAAAACCCATCTTCCAAAGGGATGTCCACATATGTTCTTCACTTACTGAGGTCGTGGTATCTTTAGCTCCCTCTCGACTTGCTTGCTCTTTTTGAGTCACTTGAGAGTAGGCTTTCTCTAGTTAGTCACATTGAGTTCGTCGAATCAGAACCTTCATGATCATGTGTCCATCAGCTACAGAAGTGCCAGGTAGCCCACATAGTGGTAAGCATTTTAGCTTGATCCTAATCCAGGAAACACCGGTCACAAAATATGTCTTTGGCCCAAGTGTCGGGATGACGCCTTGTTAGATGAAAAGCAAACCAAGACGACACCTCGTCCCAAAAACATCTGGCATGTGGAAGTGTATCAAGACATGTTGAAGATCTTCCTCCATAGACATACAAACATTTCATCGGCAAAATTACACGGCATGCAATCACTTCAAGGTGCATTCATTTGGTAAGATTCCATGAATCACCCGCCGCCAGAAGACCCAAAATTTCAGCACAACTTGTAGTTTCCTATGGGAATGTCCACGTCTATTCCTCACTCCTTGAGGTCCAAGTATTCGCCCCTCCTTCGTGAGTCACTAGACCATTGTATGTTGCTTTAATAGACTACATACCATCTTTTTTCATGAGCCCAATCTAAGCAATCTTCGATGCCGGCACTGCGCAGGGGAATGTCAGGGATTGCCTCTGCATCATCGAAACCAATTACGAAAATATCTATTCCTCACTCCTTGAGGTCCAAGTATTCGCCCCTCCTTCGTGAGTCACTAGACCATTGTATGTTGCTTTAATAGACTACATACCGTCTTTTTTCATGAGCCCAATCTAAGCAATCTTCGATGCCGGCACTGCGCAGGGGAATGTCAGGGATTGCCTCTGCATCATCGAAACCAATTACGAAAATAATCCCGATCAGCCGACTAGCCAGTCGCTCGCACAGGTTATCTCCCCTCGCCCACGCATGCGACCGGGATAACCACCCAAGACATGACACGTGCATCCGGTGATCGGTGCTATTTCAATACCATATATATATATATATGTGTGTGTGTGTGTGTGTGTGTGTGTGTGTGTGTGTGTGTGTGTGTGTGTGTGTGTGTGTGTGTGTGCGTGTGTGTGTGTGTGTGTTGAACTTATTACCAAATCTAACTTGCAACACATTTGCAAATGGTACGATTTATATTCTACAAGGTTCTATAAATATGTATGCCTAATAATACACTAGAAATTACTATTAAGATAGTTTTTGCACATTACTCTTTAAACACTTGTAACATGAATATATGCATTAACCATACATAAATATATGCACATACAGACAAATATGTATATGTGCACTATATAATTTGTCGCCACAAAATTAATTTTAAGACAACTTATGCTACATCACTTAATTTCTATTGAGCATAAACAAAATGATTAGTGATATGTATTACAATTGTTAACAAAGAACACTTCTTAACCATACCAATTAAATCATGTGTTAATTATACCAAGTAAATAATAAAAATTATACTTCTTAATACTGTGGTATGATAAATATAAAATAAATAAAACAAAATTTTGGTATAAAGCTATTTATTTATTTCAACCCGAGTCCCAAATTTTCCTGGACGGTTACATAAGCCCTTGCGCTGTTAGACCATCGGTTCCCCGGTTACCGTGCACCACCATTCACTACTCCAAATTCTACAACTCACCTACATACATATATTGTACACTATTCTTCATGTTTACCACGGTAGAGCGCTTCCAAATCGAACATAGAAGCATCAATCCATCCATGGAAGGAAGAAGGAAGGAGGAGCAGGAGGAGGAGAAGTCGAGATCCGGCAGGGGATCGACTTGCTACATGGGGCAAACAATCAGTGCAATGCAAGAGATGGTGTGAATGAAGAAGATAGACAGAAGAGGAGATGCTAGTTGCGATCGGACACGATCTGCTGCACCTGAGCAGGTGGCGCGGGCAGGGGGCGAGTGGCTGATTCTGGTTCTGGTTCACCTTGGCAGGTTGATGTGGCAGCAGCAGCTGCTGGTCGCCCTCGTCATTGCCGTCGCCGAGCTCTCCCTGCACATAGAGCCATCAACTGCGAGGAGTCAAGCAGAGATATGCCGCCATGTATCTCAACCGGCCGTGAATTTAAGGCAACGCAGAACTTATAGTCGACTCCGTCCCACCACACAACAAGAAGAAAAACAAGGAGGAGATGGGATGAAGCATGAACCTGTGCGGGCGCGAGGCCGTGCTCGACAATAATCTCGGGTTGGGGCGCGAGGGCGAGCGGCCCGTAGTGCACCATCTCGTGCTGCTCATGGAGCGGGGCAACTTGCGCATCCAAGGCACATTCAGCCTCCATCTAGCTGAAAACAGCGTCAGTCCGGTTTAGTTTCATTCAAATAATGCAAACTAGAGTCCAAAATAAGATCAAAAGTGTTTGGAAAAGTAGATACGATGGAGACGTATCAACTCCGCCAAGCTTAACTCATTGCTTGTCCACAAGTAATTCAGTTGACAAACTAAAAGTGATAAAAAAACTTTTACAAACTCTTTTGTTCTTGTATCTATATATATGCTTAAATAATACCCAAGTTTTCAGCAAAGATTATAACTAACCATGCCAATGATAACTCTTAGAAATCATATTAACTCATATCAATGGCATAATCAACTAGCGAGCAATAATAAAATATCTCAAATGCCAACACTTTGTCAAAACAATCATGATATAATATGACAGCATGGTATCTCGCTAGCCCTTTTAAAGACTGCAAAATATAAATGCAGAGCACCTCCAAAGTTCAAGCAACAACTAAACATTGTAGTTCATGGTAGAAGAGATCCAATCATGATGCACACAACATTAACTATACACAATGCATGAGAATGACAATAGTGCTCTCAGGACTAATGCTTGTTTGAGAATGTGATGACTCAACAACAAGAGTAAAATAACATAAAAGTAAATGGATATGCTCTTCTCAGAGGGAAGCAGGGATGGTCAGTGCCGGAACAACTCCAACAGGAGATGCCGCTCTAGCATGAACAAGAAAAGACTCGGTAGGCAGTGTAGGAGGCGGGATGCCCAGGATAAGTCTAGCCAAAGTAATCGAGCAGAAGAAACGTGTATCCTGTAAATACATCTCAAATTAGAACAGCGGAGCCAATTTTTTTTCAAAAAGGCTACAATAGGCATTATCCATAATTAATTTGACATAAATGCTTTACCTGGTTCTCATAGATGTCCAATGCAAAAAGTTGACCAACAGTCTTTGTCTCTAGTGTAGAGAATGATTTGGTGCATCGATAAATGATTGATCATGCACTAGGCACATATATATAGGTACAAGGGGTGCGACTGGTATCTTGTCTCCTAAGATACACGTACATAGAGGGAGACAGACACTACAGGTACTGCATACGAAACCCAGACCTACGTACATGTACACATGTTCAACACCCCCCCCCCCCCCCCCCCCCCCGCAGTCGAAGCGTCGCCGGTGACACAGAGACTGGACTGAAAACCCTCGAATGTCGAGGTGGGTAGTCCCTTCGTCATAACATCGGCGAACTGATGATCGGTGGGCACATGGAGAACTCGAACACGACCAAGTGCGACATGCTCCCTGACGTAGTGAATGTCGAGCTCAATATGCTTCGTCCGTCGGTGATTGATACGTCTCCGACGTATCTATAATTTTTTATTGTTCCATGCTATTATATTATCTGTCTTGGATGTTTTATGGGCTTTACTATGCACTTTTATATTATTTTTGGGACTAACCTATTGACCCAGAGTGAAAGAACATGCGGTGCCCCCATGTTTGGTTTTGGTAATTGATGACAATCTCTATGGACTAATGGTTGCCTTGAGTTATATTTGAAGGATTTGTCCATAGGCATTTCTTGAAGTCCATGTGTTGGTTTCAAGGAGTTTATGTGGTGATCAAGGTGTTATTAAGGAATTATCCAAAGATTGGTCATGTGAGAGTAGAACTTATTGCAAGCATGTCTTGAAGAAGAAGATTGTGTGATCATTCATGTTTACCTTCAAGACATCATCCAAATGAAGAGAGTTGGAAAGAGTCAAGGTTGATCAAGTTTAAGTCAAGAGTGAATCAAGTTGATCAACACACAAAGCGCACAAGATGTACCGAGAGGGATCAAGCGATCCCATGGTGTGGTAAGCATTGTCAATTACGCTTTGTATACTAACCCATGATCTTCGTGAGAGTTCTTTGTGGGGTTAGGTTACGGTGTGCAAGTTCAAGTGAAGCATCATGAAGAGATCAAATGCTTGAAGCTTGCCGTCCATTGTGGTGACAATGGACTTGTGAAGATGTGCGGAAGAGTGGCTCACCCATAGTGGAGTATGGGGGAGCAATCAACTAGTCTTCATCGAGCCAACACAACCAAGAAAGGTGGTCCAACTTGAGGGAGTCAAGATCGTCATCATCTAGCTCAAGTGGACCATGTGCAAGGCAAAGGTTTGCTCTTGATAGGTTTTCTATTTTACCGGTCTCATAATGGTAGTTGGGAGACCGGGTTATAGGATCGATTGCCGTACTATCAAGGGGGGCTCTCGATGAGTAGCTTGATCGTATCGTTCATAGAGAGCTCAAACCATTGCATCCTTGCATCATCTTTGTTGGTTCTTGTTTGGTTCTTCTCTTTGTGAGTTTTGGAGCTTATGGTCATCTTGATGACAAGCTCGAGTTCATCGAAAACGGAGTTCACTCGCATCTTCTATGATGTTTTCGATGTTGGAGGTTATGCTGGTTCTTCTCGGTTGGAGGTTTCACTCCACTATTTGTTGGCATACCTCCCCTGCCTCTTCTTACTATAACCATCGTCTTGTATCCAACAAGCTTGAGTTTGCTCAATTCGGAGCTCATATGAAGAAGTTATGGCAGTTCTGGTTTTCTCCCTGCGGTAGTACCGCGACCAGAGCGGCAGTACCGCTTATCGCCCCAAGAAGTAGTACCGCTGTCCAAAGCGGTAGTACCGCCTATGGCCATAAGCGGTAGTACGACTACGGTCCCGCACTGGTACCGCCTCGATTTTGGGTCTTGCATTTTTCGTGTCGAGTTTTGCAGTAGTTGCACGGCAGTAAGGCACGGCAGTTCCGCCTATAAGCGGTAGTACCGCCCCGATGGGTGGTAGTACCGCCTGTAAGCGGTAGTACCGCTCCGGTCGGGCGGTAGTACCGCTACTGCATTTTTGGTCCCGTGTTCTGCTCCTCCAGCGGTAGTACCGCTGGTGTGCGCGGTAGTACCGCTTATAAGCGGTACTACCGCCCCAAGGTTCATGTTTGGTTGCTCCTTTTTCCTGCTTCTTCCGCCAGAGCGGTAGTACCGCTCGTGGAGCGGTAGTACCGCTCGTGTGCGGGCTGAGCACATAACGGTTGGATTTTTCCCCTTCTATAAAAGGGGGTCTTCTTCCCCAATGAATCTTATATCTTTTGAGCTCGTGTTCTTCCCCCATTGTTGACCTTCTTCGAGCTTTCTAACTCTCAATCCCTCCATGGATTCTTGCTAGTTTTTGAGGGAAAAGAGAGAGGAGATCTAGATCCACATTTCCACCAATCACTTTCTCCTCTATGTGAGGGGAACCCCTTGGATCTAGATCTTGGAGTTCTTGGTGTTCTCCTTCTTGTTCTTCCTCTCATTTTCCTCCCTAGCATTAGTTGCTTCGGTGGGATTTGAGAGAGAAGGACTTGGGCACTCCGTGTGCCCTTGCCATTGCATTTGGTGCATCGGTTTGAGTTCTCCACGGTGATACGTGGAAGTTACAAGTTGAGAAGCTTATTACTCTTGGGTGCTTGGTGCCCTTGAGCTTGTTCCTCTTGGGTGCTTGGGCGCCCTAGACGGTTGGTGGTGTTCGGAGCTCAATCATTGTGGTGTAAAGCTCCGGGCAAGCGTCGGGGTCTCCAATTAGGTTGTGGAGATCGCCCCGTGCAATTTGACGGGTACCGGTGACCGCCCCCAAGGGTTGCCAAAGTGTACGGGTTCGGTGACCGCCCCCAAGGGTTGCCATTTGTACGGGTTCGGTGACCGCCCTCAAGGGTCCCTTAGTGGAATCACGGCATCTTGCATTGTGCGAGGGCGTGAGGAGATTACGGTGGCCCTAGTGGCTTCTTGGGGAGCATTGTGCCTCCACACCGCTCCAAACGGAGATTAGCATCCGCAAGGGTGTGAACTTCGGGATACATCGTCGTCTCCACGTGCCTCGGTTATCTCTTACCCGAACCCTTTACTTATGCACTTTACTTTGTGATAGCCATATTGTTTCTTGTCATATATCTTGCTATCACTTAGTTGTTTATCTTGCTTAGCATAAGTTGTTGGTGCACATAGGTGAGCCTAGTTGTTGTAGGTTTTGTGCTTGTCAAATTAACCGCTAAGTTTATTCCGCATTTGTTCAAGCCTAAACCGTAATTATTTTAAAGCGCCTATTCACCCCCCTCTAGGCGACATCCACGATCTTTCACAGAGCCTAGTGCCAGTTCCTGTTTTTTCCCTTGTTTCAGTGTTTCACAGAAAAGGAATATCAAACGGAGTCCAAACGGAATGAAACCTTCGGGAGATTATTTTTGGAACGGAAGCAATCCAGAAGACTTGGGGTGTACGTAAGGGAAGCAACGAGGAAGGCACGAGGCAGGGGGGCGCGCCCACCCCCCTGGGTGCGCCCTCCACCCTCGTGGCTCCCCTGACGTATTTCTTCCTCCTATATATACCAATATACCCTAAAACCATCGGGGAACAGAATAGATCGGGAGTTCCGCCGCCGCAAGCCTCTGTAGCCACCAAAAACCAATCGGGACCCTGTTCCGGCACCCTGCCGGAGGGGGGTGTCCCTCACCGGTGGCCATCTTCATCATCCCGGCGCTCTCCATGACGAGGAGGGAGTAGTTCACCCTCGGGGCTGAGGGTATGTACCAGTAGCTATGAGTTTGATCTCTCTCTCTCTCTCGTGTTCTTGAGGTGATACGATCTTGATGTATCGCGAGCTTTGCTATTATAGTTGGATCTTATGATGTTTCTCCCCTCTACTCTCTTGTAATGGATTGAGTTTTCCCTTTGAAGTTATCTTGTCGGATTGAGTCTTTAAGGATTTGAGAACACTTGATGTATGTCTTGCCGTGCTTATCTGTGGTGACAATGGGATATCACGTGATCCACTTGATGTATGTTTTGGTGATCAACTTGCGGGTTCCGCCCATGAACCTATGCATAGGGGTTGGCACACGTTTTCGTCTTGACTCTCCGGTAGAAACTTTGGGGCACTGTTTGAAGTACTTTGTGTTGGTTTGAATAGATGAATCTGAGATTGTGTGATGCATATCGTATAATCATACCCATGGATACTTGAGGTGACATTGGAGTATCTAGGTGACATTAGGGTTTTGGTTGATTTGTGTCTTAAGGTGTTATTCTAGTACGAACTCTATGATAGATCGAACGGAAAGAATAGCTTCGTGTTATTTTACTACGGACTCTTGAATAGATTGATCAGAAAGAATAACTTTGAGGTGGTTTCGTACCCTACCATAATCTCTTTGTTTGTTCTGCGCTATTAGTGACTTTGGAGTGACTCTTTGTTGCATGTTGAGGGATAGTTATATGATCCAATTATGTTATTATTGTTGAGAGAACTTGCACTAGTGAAAGTATGAACCCTAGGCCTTGTTTCCTAGCATTGCAATACCGTTTACGCTCACTTTTATCGCTTGCTACCTTGCTGTTTTTATATTTTCAGATTACAAAAACCTATATCTACTATCCATATTGCACTTGTATCACCATCTCTTCGCCGAACTAGTGCACCTATACAATTTACCATTGTATTGGGTGTGTTGGGGACACAAGAGACTCTTTGTTATTTGGTTGCAGGGTTGTTTGAGAGAGACCATCTTCATCCTATGCCTCCCACAGATTGATAAACCTTAGGTCATCCACTTGAGGGAAATTTGCTACTGTCCTACAAACCTCTGCACTTGGGGGCCCAACAACGTCTACAAGAAGAAGGTTGTGTAGTAGACATCAAGCAGTTTTTGGCACGTGGTTGAAAAGCTTACCAGTTAATTCCATTGGATCATGGGCTGAGTTAAAATCCCGGTTTATAGCAAACTTCAAAGACACGTGCAAGCAGCCTATGTCAATTGTGGACTTAGCCGCCTGCGTCCAGGGAGAAGGCGAGTCAACAACCCATTGGGTGCGCCGGGTTTCAGAGATCTTACATTCTTCGGATCGCATCAATGCCGACTCGGCGGTTATAACATTGGAGGGTAATTGTCGTTTCCAGCCTTTAAAGTTGAAGTTGGGATGGCTCAAGCGTCACTGCAATGACATGGGAACACTTATGGCTGCTCTGGTTAAGTATGCTGATTCTGATAGTACCAAGGACCCCGAGTCTGACGATGACAAACCGGGAATGGGAAAGAAGAGCGGCAACACCAAGGGGCAGCAACATAACCCGACGGGCCACAATAATAATGGTAAGCGGAAAGCAGATCATAATTCAGATTTTGTGGCTAACACCAATACACAGGGTAATGGTCAGCGTCGTAAAGGAAAGCCGCCCCCAAGAAGGGCAGAGCCCAGTCCTAATCCGGAGCGCCTGAATTACCTATTGAACCAGCCCTGCCCAAAGCATGGAACACAGGATAAACCGGCCACGCACCTCTGGAAAGATTGTTATATCATGCGAGAATTCAAAAATTCAGATTTCTTCCGGAATGATCATGGACCATCCGGCGGTTCAGGATCCGGGTCCTATGGGCCGGGCTATGGAGGAGGCAACTCCAGTTCAGGATTCCAAGGCAATCAGGGTGGACATGGCAATCAAGGCAATCAGAGCAACCAGGGTGGTTATAACCAACAGGGACCGCAGCAGCAACAATCAGGGTACCAAAGTCAACCAAAGCAGTTGAATAGTGGACAGTACCACGTTTTCACCACCAGCTTATGCAAACGCGATCAGAAGCTTCATAAACGAGCGGTGAACTCAGTTGAACCGGCAGTGCATCATTATTTGCGATGGTCTGAGCAGCCTATTGTCTGGAGCCGAGAGGATCACCCGCCCCGGGTTGACAATCCGGGTCATTTGGCGTTGGTGGTGGCGCCTCAGGTTGGAGGTTATAAGTTCACTAAGGTGCTTATGGATGGAGGCAGCAGTATTAACATCTTATATTATGACACCTTCCGTCGTATGGGGTTAACAGATAGGAATCTTAAACCGTCGAACACTGTTTTCCATGGTGTGGTGCCTGGCAAATCAGCTTATCCGGTTGGTAAGATAGCTCTGGAAGTCTTTTTTGGAGATGAGTACGACTCAAGATCAGAGACATTGACTTTCGAAGTGGTGAACATTCAAAGCCCATATCATGCCCTGTTTGGACGGCCGGCTTATGCTAAGTTCATGGCACGACCCTGTTATGTTTATCTGCAGCTCAAGATGCCGGGTCATAAAGGGACCATCACAGTACATGGAAGCCGCAAGATCGCTTTGGAGTGTGAGGAAGGTGATGCGGCCTATGCTGAGTCGGTTTGTGCAACAGAGGAGTTGAAGTTCTATAAGGACAACGTTGATCCGGCGAACATGACTTCTTTGAAGAAGCCAACCACGGAGCATGATCCGGCCTTGAAGTTTAAATCGGCTGATGAGACTAAGATGGTTGATTTTGTGCCCGGCAATTCATCCAAACAGTTCATCATCAGTGCAAATCTGGATCCGAAATAGGAAAGCCCGCTCATCGAGTTCATCCGTGAGAATCTGGGTATCTTTGCATGGAAGCCTTCTGACATGCCAGGTGTACCGAGGGAACTCGCTGAGCACACCCTTAATATTGATCCCAAGTTTAAACCTGTCCGACAATTCCTTCGCCGGTTCAATGAAGAGAGGCGCAAGGCTATTGGTGAGGAGGTAGCCCGGCTCTTGGTAGCAGGGTTCATTATTGAAGTTTTTCATCCGGAGTGGTTGGCTAATCCGGTGCTGGTGCTTAAGAAGAATGGCACCTGGCGTATGTGTGTGGATTACACGGATTTGAACAAAGCATGTCCGGCTGATCCTTTTGCCCTCCCCCGTATCGATCAAATCATTGATGCTACGGCGGGTTGTGAGCGTTTGAGTTTTCTGGATGCTTATTCAGGTTATCATCAGATTAAGATGGCAGTTAAGGACCAGGAGAAGACAACTTTTATAACCCCCTTTGGAGCCTTCTGCTATGTGTCTATGCCTTGGGCTCAAGAGTGCCCAGGCAACTTATCAGCGTTGTGTTCAGAATTATCTTCATGACCAGATTGGGCGCAACGTTCATGCTTATGTGGATGATATTGTGGTGAAGTCCAGGAAGGAGGAAACACTAATAGATGACTTAAAGGAGACCTTTCATAACCTCCGGGGTTATAAGATGATGCTCAACCCAGCCAAGTGTGTTTTTGGTGTGCCAGCGGGTAAGCTTTTGGGTTTTCTGGTGTCTAACAGGGGCATTGAAGCTAATCCGGAGAAGATCAAGGCTATTACTTCACTAGCTAAACCGAAGTGCGTCAAGGATGTTCAGCGACTGGCAGGCCGGATCGCAGCATTGAGCCGGTTTATAAGTCGTCTCGGGGAGAAGGCCATCCCTTTATATCAAATGCTGAAGAAAACGGACAACTTTGTCTGGAGTGATGCCGCTAATGAAGCGTTTGAGGCTCTAAAGCGGCAGCTTGCCGAACCACCTGTTCTTGCTGCTCCCATTGACAAGGAACCATTGCTGTTATATGTGGCTGCTAATGCTCGGGCTGTCAGTGTAGCTATTGTGGTGGAGCGCAAGGAGGCAGGAAAGGAGTATCCGGTTCAGCGGCCGGTTTATTATATCGGTGAGGTGCTCATTGAGTCAAAACAGAGATATCCACATTGGCAGAAGCTTGTATATGGGGTTTTTATGGCGAGCCGGAAGCTGAAGCAATACTTTCAGGGCCATCCCATTACTGTGGTCAGTTCTGCTCCTTTGGGAGATATCATCCAAAACAGAGAAGCGACTGGCCGGGTTGCTAAGTGGGCTATTGAGCTTGGGCCTCACGGATTAAAATATATGCCTCGCACGGCCATCAAGTCTCAAGCACTCGTGGATTTCATCAATCACTGGGCAGAGTTGCAGGCGCCGGAGGATAGACCGGATCACACATACTGGACGATTCATTTCGACGGATCCAGGCAATTGGAGGGCTCGGGGGCTGGAGTGGTTCTTACTTCCCCTCGAGGTGACAAATTTTGTTATGTTCTCCGCTTGATGTTTCCTTGTACTAATAATGCAGTTGAGTACGAGGCTCTGCTCCATGGTCTTCGGATGGCTAAGGAGATGAATCTGAGCCGGGTTAAATGTTTTGGTGACTCGGACCTCGTGGCTCAACAAGTTTCTGGTACTTGGGATTCCAAGGACCCCCTCATGGCAGCGTATCGTCGAGAGGTGGATATTGTTGCAGGTCATTTCGAAGGTTATCAGGTTGATCATGTGGACCGCCGAAAGAATGAAGCGGCGGACGCCTTAAGCCAGTTGGGCTCCCAGCGTAAACCGGTGCCGCCCAATGTTTTTCTTGATGTTTTGCATAACCCGTCGGTCAAGCTACCCACGGAGGAGGACTTAGCTATTCCTGATCCGGAGGCTTAGTTGGTGGCGGCACTTCATGTCACCCCGGATTGGACGATCCCATATTTGGCGTATATGAACCGGGGTGAGTTACCAGAGGATGAAGTTTTGGCCAGGCAGATAATCCGGCGTTCCAAGTCCATGACTATTGTCAATGCCGAGCTACATCATTGCAGTGTCTCAGGGGCTTATCAACGTTGTGTTTCTCCTGGAGAAGGCCGTGAAATTTTACGCGAAATTCACGAAGGTGATTGTGGTCATCATGCCGGATCAAAATCCCTGGTGGCTAAGGCTTTTCGTCATGGTTTCTATTGGCTGACGGCTCATGCTGATGCTGACGACTTGGTAAAAAGGTGCGATGGCTGTCAGAAGTTTGCGCGCCGGGCTCATGTTCCGACTCAGGAGCTGAGGATGATTCCAATTACCTGGCCGTTTGCAACTTGGGGGCTTGATATGGTTGGACCCTTTAAGAGGTCTAAGGAGAAGAAGACCCACCTCTTGGTGGCGGTTGATAAATTTACCAAGTGGGTGGAGGCAGAGCCAGTTAGCAAGTGTGATGCAGCCACGACGGTTCAATTTATGAAGAAGGTGATATTCCGTTTTGGTTTTCCACACAGCATTATAACAGACAATGGCACGAATCTTTCCAAGGGTGCTATGGAGGAGTTCTGTCAAAGAGAGCACATCCGCCTTGATGTGTCTTCAGTGGCCCACCCCCAGTCTAATGGTCAAGCGGAGAGAGCTAATCAGGAAATCTTGAAGGGGATCAAGCCCCGGCTTATGGTTCCTTTGCAGAGGACACCAGGCTGTTGGGTTGAAGAGTTGCCTTCCGTTTTATGGAGCATTAACACCACCCCCAATAGATCTACGGGTTATACACATTTTTTCATGGTTTATGGAGCGGAAGCTGTCCTTCCAAGTGATATTCGTCATGACTCGCCACGAGTGGCAGCTTATGTTGAAGCAGACAATGAAAGAGCACGCCAGGATGCGTTGGACCTGTTGGATGAGAAACGGGACGTAGCGGCGGCTCGCTCGGCGATTTATCAGCAAGACCTGCAGCGTTATCACAGTCGCCGGGTTAAAACCAGAGCTTTTCAAGAGGGCGACCTAGTGCTCCGGCTTATCCAAGATCAGACCGATATGCACAAGTTATCCCCACCTTGGGAAGGGCCCTTTGTGGTCAGCAAGAATCTGAACAATGGATCATATTACCTCATTGATGTTCGAGAGCATAAAGACTCACGCAAGTCAGAGGAGGAGATGATCCGGCCGTGGAACATAGCTCATCTACAGCCTTACCACACCTGAGCCATAGGTTCCTATCATGTACATATTTTGACGATGTATATATTATGATCAATATAATAAACCGGAGCCCCAGCTAAAGCGGGGTATCTGCTGTTTCTCATATCATGAGTGGTTACACGGAGGTTTCTGTCTGAAAAGCGACATCCGGTTTACCCTTTGATTCAACTTCTACAGCTGTCTATCAATATAAGTCACTTGGGGGCTTGGTCATATTTGAACCATAGCTACACCTCTTGGCTAGCTCAAGGCCACAAAAGAAAGTCACTTGGGGGCTTGGTCATATTTGAACCATAGCTACACCTCTTGGCTGGCTCAAAAGCCACGACAGTAAGTCACTTGGGGGCTTGGTTGTGTTCAACCATAGCTACACCTTTTGGCTGGCGCAATGCCATTACTTAGGGGCCAAAGAGTGTTGTCAAGAACAACTCAAACATAGGCACCCATTGAGCACAGCTCAAAATGTTGCTTGGGGATTCTTTGCTATCGCAATGAACAAAGAAATCTACACTTGCAATAGGCTATCAAGCCGTGGCTTGGAAGCCTGGTGTATACACCTAAAACCCCGGGTTAACCTGCCTTCACTAAGTAAGTCACTCAACCCAGATAAGCCTGGTACGACCCGCCAACTTGACAAGTCAATCGCATATGACCCTGAACTTGTCAATGATAGACCGACGATTGGTTAAAGATTGAGGACCATCTTAAAAGGCTTTGTAAAATGGTTTAACTCAGTGGCCTGGCAGCCCATGAACAGCCTCGCATTTGGGCCTGGCAGCCCTTGAAAAGCCTCGACTACAAGTTTTTTTTTCTCCGGTTTTTATTGGTCAGTTTTTCTCCCTTGTTAAAGTTTTGAGCTAAACCGGTGTCTAATGGCCCGGCCTGATTATAAGTCATCCGTATAAACCGGTGTTTAGTTAACCCGGCTTGGAGTTAACTATGAGTTGCCAGGATGATCATCCGGTGTTTATCATAACCCGGCATCACTTATTATATACCAGCATAGCATGGTTTGAGTTATCGATACTCAGTATTTGGGTCGTCACCCTTATTACAAGAATGGTGGTAAACCAACAAAGTGATTCAGTATCACAGGTATGATATGTTTCGTATTTCATTATTTAAAGCTATGGTTATCAACCTTGGCTGTATATTGGGCATTATGACCCGTCCGGCGGAAAACCGCCAGGACAGTTTTCACTTTGTTTTATGCAAGAACATGGCTGTATAAAACCAATAAAGATCATAATGACGGATTGACAATATTGTGGGCAACAAGTATGCACGATGGCATATCAGAAAAGCAATTCAAACTAGCCTATTACAAGGCATTTCGACTGCCCAAAAGAATGATTGTTTTTCACAAGGATGATAATGTGCACAAATTAAACCAGCTTCCGGATTATGTTCTGCCTCAGGTTGATATGAAGGTGTCAGGACCGATTTTTGGGATATTAATTTCCCAGAAAATGGCCCTTGTGCTCACCAGCCCCAGGATTACTGTTAGCTGATGAGGCACCAACTTGATACAAAAGTTCCAAGCAACGTACATAATATGTAGTACAAGACCATTGTGGCCTATGAGTACAACAATTGGTTTCTAGTGGTTGATGGCGGAAGCGGTTTGTGGTTCATCTGCGTCTATGGGACTCCATTTCCCACAGGAACAGCTGACCAGGGTAACTCCTATCTTTGCGAGGCTGCCATCATCATTTCGTAGGTTCCGGGGATGTCATCGCAGCGCTCCTCTCCATGCGAGAAATCTGGCCAAGACAATAGCCAGGGACAAGCCAGTGAGTACTTTTGAATGTACTCGCAAACATCATGAAAACAGGTATAACATAGCAGGTGATAATCATGAACTAAAATAATCCACGATCACTTAGTCAGTCCCAAAATAAAACTCACGATGCACGTAAGCAGGAAATTAAAAATGCACCGATCGGGTGTCTGAAACGACACCTTGAATGGGTAATAAAATAAAGCGTGCCTCAGTCGGGCGTCTGAGCGACGTCACATAAAGGGCTTATATAAAAGAATAACAAACATGCCACAGTCGGGCGTCTGAGCGACACCACATAAAGGGCTTATAAGGTAAATAAATAACAAGCATGCCACAGTCGGGCGTCTCAGCGACACCACATAAAGGGCTTATAACGTAAATAAATAACAAGCATGCCACAGTCGGGCGTCTCAGCGACACCACATAAAGGGCTTATAAGGTAAATAAGCATGGTGAATATCCAGGAGGTAGGACCGTCCCAGGGATACTCAATAATTCAAATAATGTAAATGGTTAATCCATAATAATAATAATCATAATCATCACAAGTCACAAGTCATGATCCAAGTTCTGGTTTAACAGTTTTTCTCCTCCGAAGACCGACACTAAGACCGACACTTGACCCATCCCAGACTGTAGTCCTTAACCATGGACACGGCTATTCAAATAGATGTATAATCTCTGCAGAGGGTGTACACTTTACCCACGAGTAACGGATTTCTCTAGTCCATCGGGACTAATTCCGTCTATGGTCTTTTAATTGAAAACACGCCTGACCCGCACACACCAGCTTAACTTACCGGTGTCTGGAATCACCCACGACACCTGTCAAGCAAAACTCTAAGTGGGGAGGCTACAACCTCGATTAGCATGGGATCACAAAATTTATAACGCGCGCAAACTAGGGAAGCCACTCCCCTCGGCTACAACTGGAAACACCCATGCCCCCTGACCGGATGACTGGCTTTAATCCATGGCCATGGAACCCTCATCACGGCCTCTCTGTATGGTGTGTGCTAGAAAGGGGTTGACAACTTACTGAACCGTACCCTACCTATGGCAGGGACAAGTGGTAGTACGAAACAAGTATGGGAGGTTACTGGAACAAGACTCGATCTACGGCCGACTCAGGAGGTTTATGGATTCCCTGCATGGTTAGCATAGCAATGTTCTTCATAGTTTCCCGATAGGGTCACCACCCCTCATGCCCCATCGTGCCTTACTGCACATTCTCGCCACAACGAGACGTCAGTCACGGGGTTGTGTTCACCGGAACATAACCTTCTTTCGGACTCCCTCCGAACTATCATCAGGTACATGTGGCATGAGAAGTAGCTACTGTCACCAATGTCACATACATAACAGAAAAGATTTTCACCATGTGCTTATATGCATGAGTATGATTCCACATAAAATAACACCATCCCACATTAGCGTAAAAGATGGAATTCTAGAATATTCTAGCAAAACAGCACCCAACTTGTATCATATCTGAGTTCAAGATGCTTGCCTTCAAGTTGTGGAGAGGCAGGGTGCATCCCAAAACTTTTGAAAGTTTTCTCCTCTCTCCAAAAATCCTATTTTGAAAATATTCAAATTAACACATAGTTTCAAAACAGTACAAAAAAGTTGTTTGGAAAATTTTCAAATAAATATGAAAATAAACTAGACAGAATTTGAGAAACAACAGAAAAAGAATCAAGTCAATTGGACTTATATTTAAAAAGTTATAGCCAGTCAAAGTTCTGTTTTTAAATAAAACAGAAAAAGAAAACGGTTCGAATAGAAATACGTTTTCGAGATGGGGGAGACGTACTTCTGGGTTTACACTTTCACTTAAACCAGCGCGGGCCGTCGCTGTGTCACTGACAGTGGGTCCACGGGGCCCACTGGTCAGGTTTGACCGGTCGCCTCTCCCTCCTCTTCCTCTGCCCGAGCGGAGGCGGGACTCCGGCGATCGCCGTCGACGAACGGCGGCTCCCCACGGGGTTCTGAGGGCGGGGATGGATCCGCTGGTCCAGGGCGGTCCTCCCAGTGGTTGATAGGCTGGCGAGGTGCAGGGGGTCACTGGCGGCGAGCTCCGCGGCGGACAGTGGTTCGGGAGCAATTGGGGCTTTGGGCGACGGTGGTTCCCGATCAAGTTTGAGAGGTGGGGTGGCTCCGCAAGATCGAGGGGAAGAAGACGGTGGCTCTGGATGGGCTGGGGAGGCCTTGCTTGCGACGAAATGGACCGGAGGGCGGCGGCGGCCGAACTTGCCGGAGATGAGGAAGACGTTCTCTTCCGGTCGATCCGTGGCTTGGGGTAGCTCTAAGGGAGAATTGGAGCACTGCTCGATGTCGAGGGGAGTCGGAGAAGGGCCTATATATAGGCGGCGACGTTGGTCCCGTGGCTGCGGATAAGCTCGCCGGCGAACCGCCGTTCTGTAGCCTGCAGGACGACGTGGCGGCGACGGGCACTAGTGGACGAGCTCGCGGATAAGCTCGGGCTGCCCAGGGGCGAGTTGGCGCGCGGCTGTGGCTCGGGCGGCGCCGTCCATGGCAGAGGTTGTCGGAGCGGCGGTGGCGGCTTGCGTCGGTGGCGCTGTAGGGCGCCAGGAGGGGGCCAGGGTGGCTCTGCGGCGAGGGAGGAGTCGGGCGCGTTGGCTGCGAGTGGGGGAAAGGCCAGAACGGGCGTGGGGCGACGGCAGTGGGACGCGGCGACTCGGTGCGCGCGCGTGCAAAACGTGCGCTCTGGGCGCGCCCAGAGCACGCACGCCAGGTGCTCGACGCAATGCCATGGCATGCCAGGAGGCTCCAATCCACATGAGGGTTAGCAGGGTGGGGCTATAGACTAAGGTAGAGCCATGAGACATGCTGGTTTGGTCAGGGGATCAAGTCCACAATGCAAACCAAAAACCAAGCCAAAACTGGCCATGCACACAAGGTGCTCGACACAAAGCTAAAGGCATCTAGGCAACTCTTGGGGTGGCCAAAATCTCCAGATCCTAGTCTCTTTAGGTGTAGGTGATGGTGGCAAGGTTAGTTGGTCAAGACCAGAAACTTGTTAGTGCAAATATTTGAGAAAACCAATTCTGGACAGAAACTAAAGGCTGTTAACTCATGAACCAAAAATACTCCAATGGGTCCATTCTCCTGGACTTAAGGGTTTGGTAGGGAGGACTATAAGCAGGAAAAAGCTCATGGGCACTAGAGCAAAATAAATTAGGGTTGCAGTAGAAAAAGTCAAATTGGACCAGAGAGCAAAAGAGGATGATTTGCTCAAATTTTTCAAACAACACTCATGGGTTTTTGCATGATGTTGATTTATATGCATCTACTGCCATCTCCAAACACTTGGAAGGATTTTTAAAGAAATATTTAAATAGGTTGTAGTGCAAAAATACCTACTGGACCAGATTTGAAAATTTGGTGTAGGGCTCAAAAGCTCCAATGACCAAAGATATTTTTGCATAAAAGTGATGTGGAAACATCCCATGACATCCCCAAATTTTGGTGAAAATTTTAAATGCATTTATCAAATGGTTGCAGTGCACAAGAGGCTCCAAATTTATGAAAAAAATCATTTTAAAAGAATAAAGCTCAGGAAAAACATTTATGCAAATAAATCCACTGATAGATAGTTGTTTTATTGAGAGAGTATACAAGTCCAATAATATTTTTGGAAAGTTTCCACTTGAGGTAAAAACCCACAATATTAAAGAGAAGAGGGGTTCTGAAATCAAAAGATAAATCCAGAAAATAAAAAATTTAATTTCCTGGCAAAATTTTAATTAATAAAACAAGGTCAAAATTTTGGGGTGTTACAACACTACCCCCCTTAAGAAAAATCTCGTCCTCGAGATTTGCTAAAAGTTGTTTTGAACAAACATTGCTCTTACCAAATAAAATCATCCTACTTATGCAATAAAATGTGGCTATAGTGAGAGGGCAATTAGTGGTGTAAAACTACAGTGTGGTATACTGGTGTTGCGTGGAAAAATCCATGGTTGGGGGAAAACGAGATATTTCCACTTTGGTTACAGTAAATTTAGAATAGAAATTTCTAAATTACTAAAATACGCTGCTCGTACCCGAGAGCACAGTGCTCTCTCTGGCCGACAGGTGGACCCGGGGCCCACTGTCAGTCTCTTCTTCTACCTCTGGCCCTCTCTTCTCTCTCTCTCTCTCCCGCGTGCTTTCCCGCGCTTTCTCCACCGGCGACGTCTAGCGCGTAGGGTATCTAGGCCGTACTGCGGTAGTGCGTGGCGTGCTAGCTGCCGGTGCAGCGTGCACTCACCTCGCGTGCCAGTGCACTGTCGGTACTGCTCGGGGATTCGCCTCCGAACACCGGCGATCGAGAGACGAGTGGTGCTGGTGGACTTCGCCCACCGTACACCGATCTCGAGCTATAAAATGATCGCGGTGCTCCTTCTTCTTCCTCACACCTGGCCTCGCTTCTCTCTCTCCTTCATTCTCCTCCATTTCTGTTTGCAGGAGCTCGAGACGAGGCTCTAATGGCGGAGGTGATGCCGGACTGGTACGTGGTCCTGATGTGCGGAGGTTTGGCGATGTTGCTGGGGTTCTCCGTGCTCCTGTGCGCGATGATCCTTGATGATCGTCGTGATGCTGCCGCTCGAGTGTTGGCTCTCCGCGGCGGCGGTGATCACGAGGATTAAGTGCGGCATCGAGTGCTAACTGTTGCCAGTGTGCTGGAGCAACTTGCGCCTGAATGATTACTCACAAATCTCTCCTACTGAGACTGTGGTGTGCTCGGGTGTGATCAGTTAGGTGCAAAATGTGCACGAGGATTCGTAATTAGCGCACGAGGTCGAGTGGTTGTGGTTGTAAAGCTGCTGTTATGGTGCTGCGTGAATAAAAATCTATTTCGTGAAGAGGTATATGCTGCAGCAACTCAGGGAAAGAAATCTCACTTCAAAATTTATCGCGAGTGAAAATTTGTTAAATCGAAATTACCAGCAGTAAAACTACTCACATAATTGAAACCAAATATTTGATCCGTTGCACCAATTTTGGATACCACGTACAGGTTACAACACATAAATAAATACTGGGACAATAAACATAGCAGTGACGTCTACAATGGTAATGGTAAATGGATAGGGTCCTGAGAAAACGTCTCTGGTACTGGGACACACTCCTCTTCTATCGGGGGAAGCGGATTGACTAGCCGATGAATGCGTCTCTCCTGGTCGGGCCTCAGTGGTCTGCCAATAGCAATCTGAGGATTTAAATCAGCGAGGCTCTGGAGATAACCCATTACTCGCTGAGTCAAACGTTCTTGAGCGATAACATACTGGGCAAGGTTGGCCAGTACTGGGTCTCTTTCGATTCGTCCACCAGGAAAAGATGCTACTTCTCCGGGTGCTGCACGACTCGGAAAATAATAATATCCTCGTTCGCTGGCATAGGGTACCGCGAATCGAAGACGAGCAAGCGCTTCGTACGCAGCAGCTTCTACGGCCATATGTGGAGTCGGCATGGATTTCCCCACGAAGGAGACTTCCGTTGGGTCTTGGTTTGGGTTTGCGGGAGGGATGTGCACCACTGCCCAATATTTCGAGGTGGATGGGGTGATCCTCGATTTGAGCAACTCGTACTGGGGTGGATGGATGGCACTCATGGTACTGCAGGTAAAGTCCCACAATATTTTAACAAAACTACCCGGGGTTGCGTCTGGAGTCCTCAGATAAATACTGGGGGTCGGCATGGCAAAGAAATGGCTGTGAGTGTTGTGCACAAGGCGAGGGGTACTTGGCAGGGTCACGAGGTGGCCTATTATATAGCATTGGGGCTGGGTTATTTACCGCGGTGAAGGGTAACTAGTTTGTCGGTCTGCTCTTGGGGCCGGGGTCAAAGCCACAGATACACATATCTCATAAATGTGACGCATTGCTGTGGGTGTCGTCGGGGTGGTTCTGGTAGCTGCGCCCGGAAAAAAATGCAACTGTACACTAACGTACTTATGCATGGCTACTATTCAAAAATAGGGGCGCACAAGCAGACAGCATTTAATAATGGTGATACAGGATCACACAATTACAAGGCGTAGAAATACTAAGGCTCGGTACTACTCGAGTGACTTAGTCTACTTCGTTAATATCTAAGCGGGCTTGCCTTGTGGACGTCGAGGCTTCTCCACGGGTTTCACCGTTGGGATTAGCTGGATGAGGTTGAGGGGCTGCAGGGTCGGGGTAGCGATGATGACCATCGCGGGGGTTGTTGGCCACAATCCCGTTGGAGCGTGTTCCCAAAAGGCGACGAAGCACTTCTGGGGACACCAAAGAATTTTGGTCGATGGCTGGGGCAGACCTCAAGGACTCGATTGGCTGTCCGAACAGCACGACTAGGTTGTCGGCTTCGGGCTCATCTTCTCCTCTTGCCGGGGCTCGGCGAACCAGTTCTCCACGAGCTGCGATCAGATCCAGGGTGATCTGATCGAACAGTTCCTCTAGTGCACTTACATAGCGCACGAGATGCAACAATGCAGGATCCGACTCGTGATCCCCGTTGGCAACCTGGGGCGGCCTACCATACCCATCACGGCTGGGGTAGTAGTAGAACGAGGGACAGTTAACTCTAGGCGACACGTGCCGGAGTTGAACTATAGCTTCTCGAGCAGCTAGCTGGATGGCTTGTGGCTCAAAGGAAGTTGTCCTTCCAGTGAACCTATAGGGGCGCTCTGGTGATAGACCCCTACCATAGATGTGTACAGTGGCCCAGAATTGACGGCTCTCACCGCTCATGGGTCCTTGGTACACAACATATTCTGGGGGCTCTGCTAATGCATAGGCACGGCGGGCGAGGTTTGCGAGCACGGTCACAAAACCTCCAAGGTTGGTGGCTGTGGTCTCATTGTGCACAATAGGGCCAGGCATTATGCCTCGAGTTGGGGGAAGAGGCTGTGCTGTGCTGTGTTGAGGCTAGCGTGCCCTTTTTATAGAAAAGGGGACGGAGTCTTCCTTCGCACGCTTGCGAATGAGACAAATTAGGTGTCTGTCACTGGCGCGTGATCGACGGTCTAGGCTGATAGGTTGGGCACCGACTACCAAAAGGCGTCGGGGTCACTGTGTGGCTATCTCACACGAGAAGCTTGGCCGGGGTTGGGTTATGGTCTGGTGGATAGGTTAACCTAGGTTTATTGACCTGGCTAAGATAGGATTAGCCAATGGTCAGCCTGGCTCTGATACCAAGTCTGTCAGGACCGATTTTTGGGATATTAATTTCCCAGAAAATGGCCCTTGTGCTCACCAGCCCCAGGATTACTGTTAGCTGATGAGGCACCAACTTGATACAAAAATTCCAAGCAACGTACATAATATGTAGTACAAGACCATTGTGGCCTATGAGTACAACAATTGGTTTCTAGTGGTTGATGGCGGAAGCGGTTTGTGGTTCATCTACGTCTATGGGACTCCATTTCCCACAGGAACAGCTGACCAGGGTAACTCCAATCTTTGCGAGGCTGCCATCATCATTTCGTAGGTTCCGGGGCTGTCATCGCAGCGCTCCTCTCCATGCGAGAAATCTGGCCAAGACAATAGCCAGGGACAAGCCAGTGAGTACTTTTGAATGTACTCGCAAACATCATGAAAACAGGTATAACATAGCAGGTGATAATCATGCACTAAAATAATCCACGATCACTTAGTCAGTCCCAAAATAAAACTCACGATGCACGTAAGCAGGAAATTAAAAATGCACCGATCGGGTGTCTGAAACGACACCTTGAATGGGTAATAAAATAAAGCGTGCCTCAGTCGGGCGTCTGAGCGACGTCACATAAAGGGCTTATATAAAAGAATAACAACCATGCCACAGTCGGGCGTCTGAGCGACACCACATAAAGGGCTTATAAGGTAAATAAATAACAAGCATGCCACAGTCGGGCGTCTCAGCGACACCACATAAAGGGCTTATAACGTAAATAAATAACAAGCATGCCACAGTCGGGCGTCTCAGCGACACCACATAAAGGGCTTATAAGGTAAATAAGCATGGTGAATATCCAGGAGGTAGGACCGTCCCAGGGATACTCAATAATTCAAATAATGTAAATGGTTAATCCATAATAATAATAATCATAATCATCACAAGTCACAAGTCATGATCCAAGTTCTGGTTTAACAGTTTTTCTCCTCCGAAGACCGACACTAAGACCGACACTTGACCCATCCCAGACTGTAGTCCTTAACCATGGACACGGCTATTCGAATAGATGTATAATCTCTGCAGAGGGTGTACACTTTACCCACGAGTAACGGATTTCTCTAGTCCACCGGGACTAATTCCGTCTATGGTCTTTTAATTGAAAACACGCCTGACCCGCACACACCAGCTTAACTTACCGGTGTCTGGAATCACCCACGACACCTGTCAAGCAAAACTCTAAGTGGGGAGGCTACAACCTCGATTAGCATGGGATCACAAAATTTATAACGCGCGCAAACTAGGGAAGCCACTCCCCTCGGCTACAACTGGAAACACCCATGCCCCCTGACCGGATGACTGGCTTTAATCCATGGCCATGGAACCCTCATCACGGCCTCTCTGTATGGTGTGTGCTAGAAAGGGGTTGACAACTTACTGAACCGTACCCTACCTATGGCAGGGACAAGTGGTAGTACGAAACAAGTATGGGAGGTTACTGGAACAAGACTCGATCTACGGCCGACTCAGGAGGTTTATGGATTCCCTGCATGGTTAGCATAGCAATGTTCTTCATAGTTTCCCGATAGGGTCACCACCCCTCATGCCCCATCGTGCCTTACTGCACATTCTCGCCACAACGAGACGTCAGTCACGGGGTTGTGTTCACCGGAACATAACCTTCTTTCGGACTCCCTCCGAACTATCATCAGGTACATGTGGCATGAGAAGTAGCTACTGTCACCAATGTCACATACATAACAGAAAAGATTTTCACCATGTGCTTATATGCATGAGTATGATTCCACATAAAATAACACCATCCCACATTAGCGTAAAAGATGGAATTCTAGAATATTCTAGCAAAACAGCACCCAACTTGTATCATATCTGAGTTCAAGATGCTTGCCTTCAAGTTGTGGAGAGGCAGGGTGCATCCCAAAACTTTTGAAAGTTTTCTCCTCTCTCCAAAAATCCTATTTTGAAAATATTCAAATTAACACATAGTTTCAAAACAGTACAACAAAGTTGTTTGGAAAATTTTCAAATAAATATGAAAATAAACTAGACGCAATTTGAGAAACAACAGAAAAAGAATCAAGTCAATTGGACTTATATTTAAAAAGTTATAGCCAGTCAAAGTTCTGTTTTTAAATAAAACAGAAAAAGAAAACGGTTCGAATAGAAATACGTTTTCGAGACGGGGGAGACGTACTTCTGGGTTTACACTTTCCCTTAAACCAGCGCGGGCCGTCGCTGTGTCACTGACAGTGGGTCCACGGGGCCCACTGGTCAGGTTTGACCAGTCGCCTCTCCCTCCTCTTCCTCTGCCCGAGCGGAGGCGGGACTCCGGCGATTGCCGTCGACGAACGGCGGCTCCCCATGGGGTTCTGAGGGCGGGGATGGATCCGCTGGTCCAGGGCGGTCCTCCCAGTGGTTGATAGGCTGGCGGGGGTGCAGGGGGTCACCGGCGGCGAGCTCCGCGGCGGACAGTGGTTCAGGAGCAATTGGGGCTTTGGGCTACGGTGGTTCCCGATCAAGTTTGAGAGGTGGGGTGGCTCCGCAAGATCGAGGGGAAGAAGACGGTGGCTCTGGCTGGGCTGGGGAGGCCTTGCTTGCGACGAAATGGACCGGAGGGCGGCGGCGGCCGAACTTGCCGGAGATGAGGAAGACGTTCTCTTCCGGTCGATCCGTGGCTTGGGGTAGCTCTAAGGGAGAATTGGAGCACTGCTCGATGTCGAGGGGAGTCGGAGAAGGGCCTATATATAGGCGGCGACGTTGGTCCCGTGGCTGCGGATAAGCTCGCCGGCGAATCGCCGTTCTGTAGCCTGCAGGACGACGTGGCGGCGACGGGCACTAGTGGACGAGCTCGCGGATAAGCTCGGGCTGCCCAGGGGCGAGTTGGCGCGCGGCTGTGGCTCGGGCGGCGCCGTCCATGGCAGAGGTTGTCGGAGCGGCGGTGGCGGCTTGCGTCGGTGGCGCTGTAGGGCGCCAGGAGGGGGCCAGGGTGGCTCTGCGGCGAGGGAGGTGTCGGGCGCGTTGGCTGCGAGTGGGGGAAAGGCCAGAACGGGCGCGGGGCGACGGCAGTGGGACGCGGCGACTCGGTGCGCGCGCGTGCAAAACGTGCGCTCTGGGCGCGCCCAGAGCACGCACGCCAGGTGCTCGACGCAATGCCATGGCATGCCAGGAGACTCCAATCCACATGAGGGTTAGCAGGGTGGGGCTATAGACTAAGGTAGAGCCATGAGACATGCTGGTTTGGTCAGGGGATCAAGTCCACAATGCAAACAAAAAACCAAGCCAAAACTGGCCATGCACACAAGGTGCTCGACAGAAAGCTAAAGGCATCTAGGCAACTATTGGGGTGGCCAAAATCTCCAGATCCTAGTCTCTTTAGGTGTAGGTGATGGTGGCAAGGTTAGTTGGTCAAGACCAGAAACTTGTTAGTGCAAATATTTGAGAAAACCAATTCTGGACAGAAACTAAAGGCTGTTAACTCATGAACCAAAAATACTCCAATGGGTCCATTCTCCTGGACTTAAGGGTTTGGTAGGGAGGACTATAAGCAGGAAAAAGCTCATGGGCACTAGAGCAAAATAAATTAGGGTTGCAGTAGAAAAAGTCAAATTGGACCAGAGAGCAAAAGAGGATGATTTGCTCAAATTTTTCAAAGAACACTCATGGGTTTTTGCATGATGTTGATTTATATGCATCTACTGCCATCTCCAAACACTTGAAGGATTTTTAAAGAAATATTTAAATAGGTTGTAGTGCAAAAATACCTACTGGACCAGATTTGAAAATTTGGTGTAGGGCTCAAAATCTCCAATGACCAAAGATATTTTTGCATAAAAGTGATGTGGAAACATCCCATGACATCCCCAAATTTTGGTGAAAATTTTAAATGCATTTATCAAATGGTTGCAGTGCACAAGAGGCTCCAAATTTATGAAAAAAATCATTTTAAAAGAATAAAGCTCAGGAAAAACATTTATGCAAATAAATCCACTGATAGATAGTTGTTTTATTGAGAGAGTATACAAGTCCAATAATATTTTTGGAAAGTTTCCACTTGAGGTAAAAACCCACAATATTAAAGAGAAGAGGGGTTCTGAAATCAAAAGATAAATCCAGAAAATAAAAAATTTAATTTCCTGGCAAAATTTTAATTAATAAAACAAGGTCAAAATTTTGGGGTGTTACAAGACTACCCCCCTTAAGAAAAATCTCGTCCTCGAGATTTGCTAAAAGTTGTTTTGAACAAACATTGCTCTTACCAAATAAAATCATCCTACTTATGCAATAAAATGTGGCTATAGTGAGAGGGCAATAAGTGGTGTAAAACTACAGTGTGGTATACTGGTGTTGCGTGGAAAAATCCATGGTTGGGGAAAAACGAGATATTTCCACTTTGGTTACAGTAAATTTAGAATAGAAATTTCTAAATTACTAAAATACGCTGCTCGTACCCGAGAGCACAGTGCTCTCTCTGGCCGACAGGTGGACCCGGGGCCCACTGTCAGTCTCTTCTTCTACCTCTGGCCCTCTCTTCTCTCTCTCTCTCCCGCGTGCTTTCCCGCGCTTTCTCCACCGGCGACGTCTAGCGCGTAGGGTATCTAGGCCGTACTGCGGTAGTGCGTGGCGTGCTAGCTGCCGGTGCAGCATGCACTCACCTCGCGTGCCAGTGCACTTTCGGTACTGCTCGGGGATTCGCCTCCGAACACCGGCGATCGAGCGACGAGTGGTGCTGGTGGACTTCGCCCACCGTACACCGATCTCGAGCTATAAAATGATCGCGGTGCTCCTTCTTCTTCCTCACACCTGGCCTCGCTTTCTCCCTCTCCTTCATTCTCCTCCATTTCTGTTTGCAGGAGCTCGAGACGAGGCTCTAATGGCGGAGGTGATGCCGGACTGGTACGTGGTCCTGATGTGCGGAGGTTTGGCGATGTTGCTGGGGTTCTCCGTGCTCCTGTGCGCGATGATCCTTGATGATCGTCGTGATGCTGCCGCTCGAGTGTTGGCTCTCCGCGGCGGCGGTGATCACGAGGATTAAGTGCGGCATCGAGTGCTAACTGTTGCCAGTGTGCTGGAGCAACTTGCGCCCGAATGATTACTCACAAATCTCTCCTACTGAGACTGTGGTGTGCTCGGGTGTGATCATTTAGGTGCAAAATGTGCACGAGGATTCGTAATTAGCGCACGAGGTCGAGTGGTTGTGATCGGGCGTCGGCGGCGCCCTGTGCACCGTTACCTTCCTGGAGGCGACGCCAAGGACATTGGGATCGGATGGAAGGGTCTGTAGGTGAGGGGTGGGGGTGTGCTGCCTCCCTTTCGGTGGAGCGGTGTATCTTTATACATATTCTTGGCGGCGGCTCTTGGCGGCATGGAGCAGCGGAGGCTTGGCGTCAGATGTACGGTGACGGACACGCGCAGGAGGTCGACGCTGTCTGGCGTCGTGGTGGCGTCGGCGGCAGCGAGACCGGGCAAGGCCGTTGCAAGAGTACAGCTCTGAAGATGGATAAGTTGTAGGTGGTTGTGGCGGCCTCATACTCGGCAGGCGGCCTGGTTGAGGAGCACGCCGGACTGGTGGGTGCCCATACCCGGCAGGCGTCCAGGTTGGGACCTCAGGTCTTAGATGTTAGGTTTGGCTGCGAGGTCTGTTTGGTATTAGGCCCAGACCATCAGCGCCCCTTCATCAGTTAGATAGGAGTAGCGACAGAGGTTGCGAAGATGGTGGCTTTGGTCTTACTGTTGTACGACTTTGTAAGGTTTTGTGCTAATAATTAATAAAATTGGCCGTATGCATCGATCAGATGCAGAGGCCGGGGGTATTCCTCCTTTTCAAAAAAAAAGGTCGAGTGGTTGTGGTTGTAAAGCTGCTGTTATGGTGCTGCGTGAATAAAAATCTATGTCGTGAAGAGGTATATGCTGCAGCAACTCAGGGAAAGAAATCTCACTTCAAAATTTATCGCGAGTGAAAATTTGTTAAATCAAAATTACCAGCAGTAAAACTACTCACATAATTGAAACCAAATATTTGATCCGTCGCACCAATTTTGGATACCACGTACAGGTTACAACACATAAATAAATACTGGGACAATAAACATAGCAGTGACATCTACAATGGTAACGGTAAATGGATAGGGTCCTGAGAAAACGTCTCTGGTACTGGGACACACTCCTCTTCTATCGGGGGAAGCGGATTGACTAGCCGATGAATGCGTCTCTCCTGGTCGGGCCTCAGTGGTCTGCCAATAGCAATCTGAGGATTTAAATCAGCGAGGCTCTGGAGATAACCCATTACTCGCTGAGTCAAACGTTCTTGAGCGATAACATACTGGGCAAGGTTGGCCAGTACTGGGTCTCTTTCGATTCGTCCACCGGGAAAAGATGCTACTTCTCCGGGTGCTGCACGACTCGGAAAATAATAATATCCTCGTTCGCTGGCATAGGGTACCGCGAATCGAAGACGAGCAAGCGCTTCGTACACAGCAGCTTCTATGGCCATATGCGGAGTCGGCATGGATTTCCCCACGAAGGAGACTTCCGTTGGGTCTTGGTTTGGGTTTGCGGGAGGGATGTGCACCACTGCCCAATATTTCGAGGTGGATGGGGTGATCCTCGATTTGAGCAACTCGTACTGGGGTGGATGGATGGCACTCATGGTACTGCAGGTAAAGTCCCACAATATTTTAACAAAACTACCCGGGGTTGCGTCTGGAGTCCTCAGATAAATACTGGGGGTCGGCATGGCAAAGAAATGGCTGTGAGTGTTGTGCACAAGGCGAGGGGTACTTGGCAGGGTCACGAGGTGGCCTATTATATAGCATTGGGGCTGGGTTATTTACCGCGGTGAAGGGTAACTAGTTTGTCGGTCTGCTCTTGGGGCCGGGGTCAAAGCCACAGATACACATATCTCATAAATGTGACGCATTGCTGTGGGTGTCGTCGGGGTGGTTCTGGTAGCTGGGCCCGAAAAAAAATGCAACTGTACGCTAACGTACTTATGCATGGCTACTATTCAAAAATAGGGGCGCACAAGCAGACAGCATTTAATAATGGTGATACAGGATCACACAATTACAAGGCGTAGAAATACTAAGGCTCGGTACTACTCGAGTGACTTAGTCTACTTCGTTAATATCTAAGCGGGCTTGCCTTGTGGACGTCGAGGCTTCTCCACGGGTTTCACCGTCGGGATTAGCTGGATGAGGTTGAGGGGCTGCAGGGTCGGGGTAGCGATGATGACCATCGCGGGGGTTGTTGGCCACAATCCCGTTGGAGCGTGTTCCCAAAAGGCGACGAAGCACTTCTGGGGACACCAAAGCATTTTGGTCGATGGCTGGGGCAGACCTCAAGGACTCGATTGGCTGTCCGAATAGCATGACTGGGTTGTCAGCTTCGGGCTCATCTTCTCCTCTTGCCGGGGCTCGGCGAACCAGTTCTCCACGAGCTGCGATCAGATCCAGGGTGATCTGATCGAACAGTTCCTCTAGTGCACTTACATAGCGCACGAGATGCAACAATGCAGGATCCGACTCGTGATCCCCGTTGGCAACCTGGGGCGGCCTACCATACCCATCACAGCTGGGGTAGTAGTAGAACGAGGGACATTTAACTCTGGGCGACACGTGCCGGAGTTGAACTATAGCTTCTCGAGCAGCTAGCTGGATGGCTTGTGGCTCAAAGGAAGTTGTCCTTCCAGTGAACCTGTAGGGGCGCTCTGGTGATAGACCCCTACCATAGATGTGTACAGTGGCCCAGAATTGACGGCTCTCACCGCTCATGGGTCCTTGGTACACAACATATTCTAGGGGCTCTGCTAATGCATAGGCACGGCGGGCGAGGTTTGCGAGCACGGTCACAAAACCTCCAAGGTTGGTGGCTGTGGTCTCATTGTGCACAATAGGGCCAGGCATTATGCCTCGAGTTGGGGGAAGAGGCTGTGCTGTGATGTGTTGAGGCTAGCGTGCCCTTTTTATAGAAAAGGGGACGGAGTCTTCCTTCGCACGCTTGCGAATGAGACAAATTAGGTGTCTGTCACTGGCGCGTGATCGACAGTCTAGGCTGATAGGTTGGGCACCGACTGCCAAAAGGCGTCGGGGTCACTGTGTGGCTATCTCACACGAGAAGCTTGGCCGGGGTTGGGTTATGGTCTGGTGGATAGGTTAACCTAGGTTTATTGACCTGGCTAAGATAGGATTAGCCAATGGTCAGCCTGGCTCTGATACCAAGTCTGTCAGGACCGATTTTCGGGATATTAATTTCCCAGAAAATGGCCCTTGTGCTCACCAGCCCCAGGATTACTGTTAGCTGATGAGGCACCAACTTGATACAAAAATTCCAAGCAATGTACATAGTAGTACAAGACCATTGTGGCCTATGAGTACAACAATTGGTTTCTAGTGGTTGATGGCGGAAGCGGTTTGTGGTTCATCTGCGTCTATGGGACTCCATTTCCCATAGGAACAGCTTCGTTAAGGCTTGAAAGACAGCTTCCTGCGCCGGTATAAGATCAAAATGCCTGGGGCAGACCTCAAGGACCCAATCCCGTTGGAGCGTGTTCCCAAAAGGCGACGAAGCACTTCTGTTAAGGCTTGAAAGACAGCTTCGTCGTGTATAAGATCAGACGGTTCAATGTCAGGAGCGTAAGTGTGCTTACGGATCGGCGCGATCAGATTTTGCACGTCATAAGTTGGAGCGCTTATTCGCTTGCCGCTAGCATCATATACATTCTGGTAAATTGACAAGTTAGTATCTTCAGCCAACTTACTTGCCAGTGGTCGCATCTCTCTTGTGATAGCCCGGAGATCATCATTGCTGAATTCTGAACCGTCCTCGTTTTGGCTTGGGTAACCATTTCCAACGTCTTCCGGATCAAGGTCAGAGATCCAGGCCTTGGCGCGCGTCAGTGCAGTAAGGGCACCAGACCTAGCAGCGGATTTCTTCAATTCCACAATCCGGGCAGGCATCATAGAAAATTTTTCCAGTGTTTCCTTGATTAGCGACGGGGGTGGATGGTTATTGGAAGTTGTGCAGATGGCCCGTTGCGCGCCGGTATAAAGCTGCTCTACCAAAGTATAGACGACCTTCAATTTTTTGCGCATATCTGCGCCAAGATGGGTAACACGGCTACCTGCAGAGGATCAAATTATTATTAAACCGGAAGTTTTTATAACTGATGTTATTACATATTGGTGAAGAGATTGTTACCAAAGATGGCAGAGGTCATGGCATCAATCTGCCGCTTCAGGCTGCTCAGCTCTTCTGTGGCCGGTTTAAGGGCATTTTCCGCATCTTCTGCCCGCTTTAACAAGGTGGCTTTTTCAGTTTCCCAATCCGCCCGTTCGCCTTTGAAGAATTCCTTCAGCTGCTCCATGGTTGTTAAAGCGGTGGTCAGCTCGCTCTTAACTTTGCAAGTTTCGTCAATCTGAGACTTGATGTTTCCTTGGAGATCAGTGATTTGGGAGTCTTTTTTGGACAACTCAGCCTGCAAAATACAGATAATAAGTTACCATTACAACATTGAAATCTCAACCACATAACAAGTTATCTACTTGGCACTTGGGGGCTAATGTGGATTGTTTCTTATTAGCTATTAATTTAAAAGTCTCAAGCACATAACAAGTTATCTACTTGACACTTGGGGGCTAATGCGTATTCGTTCAGATTCAGATGGATTTTCATCATTATAAGTGGTGAGAGTAATAGGATGTACCGGTTCATTCTAACAAGATATAAGCCGGTTCATGGGGGCTACACCAGCAAAATGCAAATATCATTTCAAGACCCGGTTCAAACCAATGTAGCCGGCCCTTGGGGGCTACTGGAGTTGATACGTTAGACCAGTTCTAACAAAAGGACTATTGGAATATTTATGCAAAGGGAAAGTGAAATTTACCTCATACCGCTCCTTCATCAGGCCTATCAAACCGGCTTCAAAGTCGCGGCTTGTATACAGGCGGTTTAAAAAACCAGAATGAAGCTCTTGAGCGCTGAGGTTGGTATAGTTGGATAACTCGGATTTCCATTTCCCTTTGTCCATGGCAGAAATTTCTTCTTTGGTGCTATGCTTTGATAAAGCGACAGGACGACCAGGGGAGCTGAAACCAAGGCCAGTTACGACAACATCGTCGTCCGCAGTCTTGGCAGGGCTTGGCGGTTTATCGGATGCTTTAGCCAGACTCGGCGGAACAACAGTCGAACTTGGTAGACCAGCTGACTGGTTTGTTGGATTATTTTCTACCGGTTCAACAAGCGGGTCGGTTGCTTGAGGTTCCAGATTATCAACAACAGTATTAGCCTCCGGATCAATAGCCTCTGGGGTTTTCCCCGGCTCAATAGCTGGGTCATGGTCGGTTGGCCTATTCAATCTAGCCTTCTTGCTTGATCTGGCTTTAGCACCGAAAAAGAGCAGACAAGAAGATCAATATGACAATATAATACAAGACTAAAAAGTTAAAAGTATGTTATGCTTACCCAGGGACGGTCTTTAGAGGAGGAAGTTGTGTCGCTGACGACTCACCGGAAGATGAATGGGAAGTTCCCTGATAATTTGAGTCAGATGGATTAAGAGGATATCGGATGTAACCTGCCTTAGGGTAAAGGGTGTCAGGAGTATAAGCAACCTCTTGGCGGCGTTTGCGAACCGGCGAATTTGGTAAACCGGAGGAGGTCACCACTTGGCCGCTATGTCGAGTTGTGCGGTGAGCTTCATGCTGCTGCATCTTTAAAAGAAAGTGCGGGTCCAAATAAGAAAGAGGGCATGAAAATTTTACATTCCGAATGGCACGACGAATTCTTGGTACTGGGGCAGGATCAGAATCAGAAGAAAGAATAGTTACCTCATCAGCATGGCTGGCTTCCGCTTCATCCTGATAATGATTATTGTCAATAAGGTGTATAAAAAATGAACCGAGAGAGTCAAGTTCTACCTCTGAATCCGGATTAACCAGATCATCGTCAATAATGGCCTCGGACGGTTCAACGTTCCTTCTTTTTATAGGCTTCTTTGAAGCCTTGGTCTTAAGCCGAGGATTCTTTACAGGTTTATCTTCTGATTTTCTCTTCCAGAATGGATCATCGGCCTGCATATGCAAATAGTAAGTCATCAAAGGAGAAATTTAACAAAGGATGGATAAAGGCAGAAATACGGTAGATTATACCTTTGGCGGTTTATTGGCAGCATAGAAAAGATTGAGCCCGGTTTTGCTGCATACATCTATTGGCTCATTAAGCATCTTTTTAACAGCTTCGGTAACTTCATCATCCGTCAGCTGGATGTCAATATGACGTTGCGGGTCTTTCAGATCCCCTGTGTATTCACACATTAAACCGGGCCGCCGGCTTAAAGGTAAAACGCTCCATGAAACCCAGCATCGGACAAAATCCACGCCTGTCAGCCCATTTGCAACAAAGGCTGTGAGCTTTGCCAGTTGAGGGGCATATTTTGCTCGCTGTTGGGCGGTCAACCATTGAGGAAAGGGATGAGCTTGGGTAAGCCGGTGTGGACGATAACCCGGCAAAGGATTTTCATTGGCTGGAGCTGTGTTACGGCAGTAGAACCAAGTCTGATTCCAGTCCTTAGGATGACTATGAAGCTTGGCATGAGGGAAATCAACATCTCTCCTCTTCTGGATTGAAACCCCGCCTAATTCAGTATTGGGGCCATCCGTAAACTCAGTATGGCGGTTTAGATAAAAGAAATCCCGGAACAGATCAACAGTAGGTTCATCTTGCAGGTACACTTCACAGAATACTTGCCAGTCACAAATATTGGATATGGAGTTTGGACCAAGATCTTGGGGATGGATTTGAAAGTCGGCGAGCACGTCACGGAAGAATTTTGATCCGGGAGGAGTGAAGCCTCGGCTCAGGTGATCAGCAAATACAATAACTTCTCCGTCTTGGGGTTCAGGAGGAAATTCTGGACCGGGGACTCGCCAATGGATAGCGTCTTTATTTGCTAAAGCGCCCGTTGCAACACAACCAGCCAGCTGCGCTTCCGTAACTCGGGAAGGAACCCAATTACAGGAACAGAATTGTTTGACCATTTCTGGTGACAGGCTGGAGAAAACCACGATATCCGGTTTAAAGTTCATGGTTACAACTTACAAACCGGTGCAATGATGGAAGACGATGATATTTCAAGCATTTGGGTGTACTAAACCGGATTTCAGCATTTAAAGCAAGTTGGCAGTTTAACAGAGGGCTAATGGTACATGATGAGTTATCAAAATTTAAAGGATAAACCGCCCACAATGGTATAGAGGCTACAGATTTACAAAAATTTCTAAGTATGGCGCAAACAGGTTTCATAGATCGGTGGTATACATTTAGATCTGCCACAATTCTAGAAAGAGGAAATAAGTTTAACCTAAAGCCGTGACAGCGGAAGAAAACATATGCTTGGATGAGATCTTATGCAGGAAAGGGTACTTTATGAGGTTTAAAAGGGGTGCTAAACTACTATAGCTCGCCTTTGCTATCAGATTCGGATCAAACTATGCGATCTAGGAAAGAAAAAGACGAACAGTGAAGAACACCGACGAACAGTGGAAACCCTAATGCAGATCTGACATTCGAGAAGAGGGATACTTACTGGTGTTGCTAAACAGCGGAGGTGCGTCGCAGTTCTCTGGTCAAAACAGGTTGATGCAGCGGCCTTGGTTGGTGCAGACGCGAAGGTCGACGGCGGCGGCGGAGTTCGGGCTCTGAGGCGTCACGAGGAAGAAGAAGAGTCGAAGAGGCAAGGGGGGAAAATGGAAAGGACCCTCGGCCTTATTTATAAAGGTGAAGGGATAAGTGCCAGACGTGAAAATCGAGGAGCCTAAAGATTGGATATGTGACAGTTGTCGCCTCGATTGTCGGAGGTTCATTAATGAAGGTGAGGTATATACCATTTTAAATAACAGGTGACGTCATGACGGTTTATCATGATACTGGATGGTGACGTCATGGCGGTTTACAAGATTTATGCGAAGACATGGAAGAAGAAATTTTCTCAAGGTTTTGGAGATTGACATGAACCAGTTCAAATCAATCTGGGGCCTAATGTTGGGGATATTACTACTAGGTGTAAACCGGCCAAGGAAGCCGGGTTATCCCTATAATGGATTGTTTATACTTAAGGCCCATGAAGACAAGGAATAAAGTGGTTTACTACAGAGACTCGAAGGCCAAAGGCCCAAAGGTAGATTAAGGCATGTAGCTATAAACAACCATGTAATTCATGACTTGTATTGTAAGGTATGACAAAGTAGAGACCGAGCCGGTATGTGTATAAACCAGCATCGGGACTTTGTAAGCCGGCGGGCGTCGACCTGTGTATATGAAGGCACGACCCGGCGGCGGTTCATGGACAAGGAACAACAACTTGAGATCTAGGTAAAGCGATTCCGCTCCTTGATCCTCGAGACCACAGCAATTCCATCACAACTGGACGTAGGCTTTTACCTTCACCGCAAGGGGTCGAACCAGTATAAACCTCTCGTGTCCTTTGTCTGTTTTAACCCCTTTAAGCTAACCCGTTGCGATGGCTCCACGACTAAGTCCTTTTGCTAGGACATCTGCCGTGACAAAACCACGACACTAGGTAAGCGGCACTCACACCCCGTCAACTAAGCTCTTTTCTGGCGCCGTTGCCGGGGAGGTGAGTGCTTGAAGGTATATCTTTAGATCTTGCAATCGAATCTTTTTTTCTTGTTTTAGCACTAGTTTAGTTTATAAAAGAAAACTACCAAAAAATGGAATTGAGTTTGTCTCATACGCTTCATCTTTTTAATATCTTTCATGAGTATGATGGAAAGGAAAATTGTGCCAAAGTGTTAGAAGAAGAATGCATTAAAATGTTCGGCACTAAATATTTGAATGATGAGCATCATTGCAATGTTGTTAGTATGAATTCTGTGAATATCCATGTTGCTAATGATATGCAAAACCACAAGCTTGGGTAAGCTATGTTTGATGAAGATGATATTTTTTGTCCCCCAAGCTTTGATGAGCAAATTTACTATGATGAAAGCATGCCTCCTATCTATGATGATTATTGTGATCAAACGTATGCTTTAAAAAATAATGATAACCATGAAACTTGTCATCTTGATCTTAATTTTCAATCACATGATAGTTATTTTGTTGAGTTTGCTCCCACTACTATTGTTGAGAAGAAATTTGCTTATGTGGAGAGTAGTAAAATTTCTATGCAAGTAGATCATGAAAAGAATGCTTTAGGTGTTGGTTATATTGTTGAATTCATTCATGATGCTACTGAAAATTATTATGAGGGAGGAATATATGCTTGTAGGAATTGCAATAATATCAAGTTTCGTCTCTATGTGCTTAAAGTTTTGAATCTATGCTTGTTTTGCCTTCCTATGCTAGTTGATTATTGTTCCCATAAGTTGTTTGCTCACAAAATCCCTATGCATAGGAAGTGGGTTAGACTTAAATGTGCTAGTCATATTCTTCATGATGCTCTCTTTATCTTTCAATTCTTATTCTTATCTTTTATGTAAGCATCATTGAAATCATCATGCCTAGTGCTACCTCTTGAGCACTGCGTTGGTTTTCCCTTGAAGAGGAAAGGGTGATGCAGCAAAGTAGCGTAAGTATTTCCCTCAGTTTTTGAGAACCAAGGTATCAATCCAGTAGGAGGCTACGCGCGAGTCCCTCGCACATACACAAACAAATAAATCCTCGCAACGCGATAAGGGGTTGTCAATCCCTACACGGTCACTTACGAGAGTGAGATCTGGTAGATATGATAGGATAATATTTTTGGTATTTTTGTGATAAAGATGCAAAGTAAAATAAAAGCAAAGTAAAAAAGCAACGAAAATAACTAAGTGTTGGAAGATTAATATGATGAAGATAGACCCGGGGGCCATAGGTTTCACTAGTGGCTTCTCTCAAGAGCATAAGTATTTTACGGTGGGTGAACAAATTACTGTTGAGCAATTGACAGAACTGAGCATAGTTATGAGAATATCTAGGTATGATCATGTATATAGGCATCACGTCCGAGACAAGTAGACCGACTCCTTCCTGCATCTACTACTATTACTCCACACATCGACCGCTATCCATCATGCATCTAGAGTATTAAGTTCATAAGAACAGAGTAACGCTTTAAGCAAGATGACATGATGTAGAGGGAAAAATTCATGCAATATGATAAAAACCCCATCTTGTTATCCTCGATGGCAACAATACTATACGTGCCTTGCTGCCCCTACTGTCACTGGGAAAGGACACCGCAAGATTGAACCCAAAGCTAATCACTTCTCCCATTGCAAGAAAGATCAATCTAGTAGGCCAAACCAAACTGATAATTCGAAGAGACTTGCAAAGATAACCAATCATACATAAAAGAATTCAGAAGATTCAAATATTGTTCATAGATAAACTTGATCATAAACCAACAATTCATCGGTCTCAACAAACACACCGCAAAAGAAGATTACATCGAATAGATCTCCATGAGAGAGGGGGAGAACATTGTATTGAGATCCAAAAAGAGAGAAGAAGCCATCTAGCTAATAACTATGGACCCAAAGGTCTGAGGTAAACTACTCACACTTCATCGGAGAGGTTATGGTGTTGATGTAGAAGCCCTCCGTGATGGATGCCCCTCCGGGAGAGCTCCGGAACAGGCCCCAAGATGGGATCTCGTGGGTACAGAAGGTTGCGGCGGTGGAATTAGGTTTTTGGCTCCGTATCTGATCGTTTGGGGGTACGTAGGTATATATAGGAGGAAGGAGTACGCCGGTGGAGCAACGTGGGGCCCACGAGGGTGGAGGGCGCGCCCAGGGGGGTAGGCGCGCCCCTACCTCGTGGCTTCCTGGTGGCTTTCTTTACATACGGTCCAAGTCCTCTGGATCCTGTTCGTTCCGAAAATCACGTTCCCGAAGGTTTCATTCCGTTTGGACTCCGTTTGATATTCTTTTTCTGCGAAACTCTGAAATAGGCAAAAAAACAGCAATT
Organism: Aegilops tauschii subsp. strangulata; assembly: GCF_002575655.3. Lineage (NCBI taxonomy): Eukaryota > Viridiplantae > Streptophyta > Magnoliopsida > Poales > Poaceae > Aegilops > Aegilops tauschii. The sequence goes on along the minus strand of NC_053036.3, from coordinate 2,387,936 downwards.
CTGGGCTGGGCCTCCGGTTAGTAGGTTAGTCCCCAAAATAATATAAAAGTGGATAATAAAGCCCAATAATGTCCAAAACAGAAGATAATATAGCATGGAGCAATCAAAAATTATAGATACGTTGGAGCCGTATCAAGCATCCCCAAGCTTAATTCCTGCTCGTCCTCGAGTAGGTAAATGACAAAAATAGAATTTTTGATGCAGAGTGCTACTTGGCATAATTTCAATGTAATTATTCTTAATTGTGGTATGAATATTCAGATCCGAAAGATTCAAGATAAAAATTCATATTGACATAAAAATAATAATACTTCAAGCATACTAACTAAGCAGTTATGTCCTCTCAAAATAACATGGCCAAAGAAAGTTCATCCCTACAAAATCATATAGTTTAGTCATGCTCCATTTTCGTCACACAAGAATGCTCTCATCATGCACAACCCCGATGACAAGCCAAGCAATTGTTTCATACTTTAGTAATCTCAAACTTTTTCAACCTTCACGCAATACATGAGCGTGAGCCATGGATATGGCACTATGGGTGGAATAGAATATGATGATGGGGGTTATGTGGAGAAGACAAAAAAGGAGAAAGTCTCACATCAATGAGGCTAATCAATGAGCTATGGAGATGCCCATCAATTGATGTTAATGCAAGGAGTAGGATTGCCATGCAACGGATGCACTAGAGCTATAAATATATGAAAGCTCAACAAAAGAAACTAAGTGGGTGTGCATCCAACTTGCTTGCTCACGAAGACCTAGGGCACTTGAGGAGGCCCATTGTTGGAATATACAAGCCAAGTTCTATAATGAAAAATTCCCACTAGTTATATGAAAGTGACAAAACAAGAGACTCTCTATCATGAAGATTATGGTGCTACTTTGAAGCACAAGTGTGGTAAAAGGATAGTAACATTGTCCCTTCTCTCTTTTTCTCTCATTTTTTTTGGGCCTTCTCTTTTTTATGGCCTTTCTCTCTTCTTTTTTTTATTCCTCACTTGGGACAATGCTCTAGAAAATGATGATCATCACACTTCTATTTATTTACAACTCAATGATTACAACTCGATACTAGAACAAAGTATGACTCTATATGAATGCCTCCGGCGGTGTACCGGGATATGCAATGAACCAAGAGTGACATGTATGAAAGAATTATGAACGGTGGCTTTGCCACAAATACTATGTCAACTACATGATCATGCAAAGCAATATGACAATGACGAACGTGTCATGATAAACTGGATGGTGGAAAGTTGCATGGCAATATATCTCGGAATGGCTATGGAAATGCCATAATAGGTAGGTATGGTGGCTGTTTTGAGGAATATATAAGGAGGTTTATGTGTGAAAGAGCGTATCATATCACGGGGTTTGGATGCACCGGCGAAGTTTGCACCAATTCTCAATGTGAGAAAGGGCAATGCACGGTACCGAAGAGGCTAGCAGTGGTGGAAAGGTGAGAGTGCATATAATCCATGGACTCAACATTAGTCATAAAGAACTCACATACTTATTGCAAAAATCTACAAGTCATCAAAAACCAAGCACTACGCGCATGCTCCTAGGGGGATAGATTGGTAGGAAAAAACCATCGCTCGTCCCCGACCGCCACTCATAAGGAGGACAATCAAAGAACACCTCATGTTTCAAATTTGTTACATAAAGTTTACCATACGTGCATGCTACGGGACTTGCAAACTTCAACACAAGTATCTCTCAAATTCACAACTACTCAACTAGCACAACTTTAATATTACTACCTCCATGTCTCAAAACAATCATCAAGCATCAAACTTCTCTTAGTATTCAACACACTCATAAGAAAGTTTTTACTATTCTTGAATACCTAGCATATTATGATTTTTTTAAGCAAATTACCATGCTATTTAAGACTCTCAAAATAATCTAAGTGAAGCATGAGAGATCAATAGTTTATATAAAACAAATCCACCACCGTGCTCTAAAAGATATAAGTGAAGTACTGGAGCATTCTAATAATTTCCGAATCATGTGTGTCTCTCTCAAAAGGTGTGTACAGCAAGGATGATTGTGGTAAACTAAAAAGCAAAGACTCAAATCATACAAGACGCTCCAAGCAAAACACATATCATGTGGTGAATAAAAATATAGCTCCAAGTAAAGTTACCGATGGAAGTAGACGAAAGAGGGGATGCCTTCCGGGGCATCCCCAAGCTTTGGCTTTTTGGTGTCCTTAGATTATCTTGGGGGTGCCATGGGCATCCCCAATCTTAGTCTCTTTCCACTCCTTGTTCCATCATCCATCAAATCTTTCACCCAAAACTTGAAAACTTCACAACACAAAACTTAGCAGAAAATCTCGTGAGCTCCGTTAGCGAAAGAAAACAAAAAACCACTTCAAGGTACTGTAATGAACTCATTCTTTATTTATATTGGTGTTAAACCTACTGTATTCCAACTTCTCTATGGTTTATAAACTTTTTTACTAGCCATAGATTCATCAAAATAAGCAAACATCACACGAAAAACAGAATCTGTCAAAAACAGAACAGTCTGTAGTAACCTCTAACTAACGCAAACTTCTGGTACTCCAAAAAATCAGCCAAAATAGGACGACCTAGACAATTTGTTTATTGATCAGCAGAAATTGGAATCAATATTTTATCACGTTCTGGTGATTTGTAACAATTATTTTCGTGAACAGAAAGTTTCTGGAATTTTCTGCAAGGTCAAATAACTATCATCCAAGAAGATCCTATAGGTTTAACTTGGCACAAACACTAACTAAAACATAAAAACACATCTAACCAGAGGCTAGATCAAATATTTATTCCTAAAACGAAGAAAAAAGCAAAAAAACTAAAAATAAAATTGGGTTGCCTCCCAACAAGCGCTATCATTTAACGCCCCTAGCTAGGCAATATTGCCATCTTTGGTAGGCAATTATTCAATAAGACATCTATCACCCTTTAGAGTTTCTTTATTTTTATTAATTATCAAACTTTTAGGAACAAGATCGAAAAATTCATTTGTAGCAAATGGTTCCTTAATGATAGCAAACAGATTGGGATGAATACTTATAGATTTAAGATCCGCAGTTTCTTTACTAGAGGATTCACCCTTATTTTTAGGAACATACATAAGCTTGGCAATTTTAGTTGGAGGACTTGGAGTATTCTTTATGGAAGAAAAAGCGGTTCCCAAGTTGGTAATGATACCCTCAAGTTTATCGATTCTAGTGGAATCTTGATTTATTCTTTCATTAACTATGGGTTCCTTCTCCTTATATTTTTCAAAGCGACTCCTACCTTAGATCCATATTGGGTAATTTGGTTGTGGATCTTTTTATCCAGATTTTCAATTAACTCTACGGTAGCAACTTTATTTTCAATAATTTCGAGTCTTTGCATTACATGCTCCAAAGTTAACATAGTTCCATTAACCAAGAGAGGTGGTGAGCCAAATAAACCTATCATAGCATTATAAGAGTCAAAAGTATGGCTACCCAAGAAATTCCCTCCGGTAATGGTATCAAGAATATATCTATACCAACTTAGCGCCTACTAAAAATTGCGGAGAAGAATGGAAGTAGATTGCTTCCTGGTAGATCTATTTTGAGCATTGCAAATTCTATACCAAGCGTCTTTTAGATTTTCTCCCTCCCTTTGTTTAAAATTGAGAACTTCATTTTTGGGAGACAACGGAGAAGATAAGGGACTAGCCATAGCGACAAGCAAACGGAAAAGAGGCGAACAAAAAAAGAGAGGGCGAATAAAACGGCAAGGGTGAAGTGGGGGAGAGGAAAACGAGAGGCAAATGGCAAATAATGTAATGCGGGAGATAAGGGTTTGTGATGGGTACTTGGTATGTTGACTTTTGCGTAGACCTCCCCGGCAACGGCGCCAGAAATCCTTCTTGCTACCTCTTGAGCACTGTGTTGGTATTCCCTTGAAGAGGAAAGGGTGATGCAGCAAAGTAGCGTAAGTATTTCCCTCAGTTTTTTAGAACCAAGGTATCAATCTAGTAGGAGGCTACACGCGAGTCCCTCGCACCTACACAAACAAATAAATCTTCGCAACCAACGCGATAAGGGGTTGTCAATCCCTACACGGTCACTTACGAGAGTGAGATCTGATAGATATGATAGGATAATATTTTTTGTATTTTTGTGATAAAGATGCAAAGTAAAATAAAAGCAAAGTAAAAAAGCAACAAAAATAACTAAGTGTTGGAAGATTAATATGATGAAGATAGACCCGGGGGCCATAGGTTTCACTAGTGGCTTCTCTCAAGAGCATCAGTATTTTACGGTGGGTGAACAAATTATTATTGAGCAATTGACAGAATTGAGCATAGTTACGAGAATATCTATGATCATGTATATAGGCATCACGTCTGAGACAAGTAGACCGATTCCTGCCTGCATCTACTACTATTACTCCACACATCGACTGCTATCCAGCATGCATCTAGAGTATTAAGTTCATAAGAACAGAGTAACGCTTTAAGCAAGATGACATGATGTAGAGGGATAAATTCATGCAATATGATAAAAAAAACCCCATCTTGTTATCCTCGATGGCAACAATACTATACGTGCCTTGCTGCCCCTACTGTCACTGGGAAAGGACACCGCAAGATTGAACCCAAAGCTAAGCACTTCTCCCATTGCAAGAAAGATCAATCTAGTAGGCCAAACCAAACTGATAATTCGAAGAGACTTGCAAAGATAACCAATCATACATAAAAGAATTCAGAAGATTCAAATATTGTTCATAGATAAACTTGATCATAAACCCACAATTCATCGGTCTCAACAAACACACCGCAAAACAAGATTACATCAAATAGATATCCACGAGAGAGGGGGAGAACATTGTATTGAGATCCAAAAAGAGAGAAGAAGCCATCTAGCTAATAACTATGGACCCGAAGGTCTGAGGTAAACTACTCACACTTCATCGGAGAGGCTATGGTGTTGATGTAGAAGCCCTCCGTGATGGATGCCCCCTCCGGCAGATCTCCGGAACAGGCCCCAAGATGGGATCTCGTGGGTACAGAAGGTTGCGGCGGTGGAATTAGGTTTTTGGCTCGTATCTGATCGTTTGGGGGTACGTAGGTATATATATGAGGAAGGAGTACGTCGGTGGAGCAACGTGGGGCCCACGAGGGTGGAGGGCGCGCCCAGGGGGGTAGGCGCGCCCCCCTACCTCGTGGCTTCCTGGTGGCTTTCTTGACGTACGGTCCAAGTCCTCTGGATCATGTTCGTTCCGAAAATCACGTTCCCGAAGGTTTCATTCCGTTTGGACTCAGTTTGATATTCTTTTTCTGCGAAACTCTGAAATTGGCAAAAAACAGCAATTCTGGGCTGGGCCTCCGGTTAGTAGGTTAGTCCCCAAAATTATATAAAATTGGATAATAAAGCCCAATAATGTCCAAAACAGAAGATAATATAGCATGGAGCAATCAAAAATTATAGATACGTTGGAGACGTATCACCTAGCTAGGGGCGTTAAACGTTGGCGCTTGTTGGGAGGCAACCCAATTTTATTTTAGTTTCTTGCTTTTTGGTTCTGTTTAGGAATAAATAATCCATATAGCTTCTGTTTAGATGTGGTTTTGTGTTTTAATTAGTGTTTGTGCCAAGTAGAACCTTTGGGAAGACTTGGGTGAAGTCCTTATGATCATGCTGTAAAAAACAGAAACTTTAGCGCTCATGAGATTAGCTAAAACTTTTTACTGGAGAGTGATATTTAGTTGATTCTTTTTGCATATGATTACTAGACAAATTCCTCAGGTCCACCAATTTATTTTAGAATTTTTGGAGTTCCAGAAGTTTGCGTTAGTTACAGATTACTACAGACTGTTCTGTTTTTGACAGATTCTGTTTTTCGTGTGTTGTTTGCTTATTTTGATGAATCTATGGCTAGTAAAATAGTTTATAAACCATAGAGAAATTGGAATACAGTAGGTTTAACACCAATATAAATAAATAATGATTTCATTACAGTACCTTGAAGTGATCTTTTGTTTTCTTTCGCTAACAGAGCTCACGAGATTTTCTGCTGAGTTTTGTGTTGTGAAGTTTTCAAGTTTTGGGTAAAGATTCGATGGACTATGGAATAAGGAGTGGCAAGAGCCTAAGCTTGGGGATTCCCAAGGCAACCCAAGGTGATATTCAAGGACAAACAAGAGCCTAAGCTTGGGGATGCCCCGGAAGGCATCCCCTTTTTCATCTTCATTCATCGGTAATTTTACTTTGAGCTATATTTTTATTCACCACATGATATGTGTTTTGCTTGGAGCGTCATTTTATTTTCTTTTGCTTTGTTTGCTGTTGAAATAAAATACCAGGATCTGAAATTATTAAATGGGAGAGTCTTCGCATAGTTGCATAATTATCTGACTACTCATTGATCTTCACTCATATCTTTCGGAGTAGTTTGTCATTTGCTCTAGTGCTTCACTTATATCTTTTAGAGCACAATGGTGGTTTTATTTTGAAGAAATAGATGAACTCTCATGATTCACTTATATTATTTTGAGAGTCTTAAACAGCATGGTAATTTGCTTAATCCTAATATGCTAGGTATTCAAGACTAGTAAAAACTTTCTTATGAGTGTGTTGAATACTACGAGAAGTTTGATGCTTGATGATTGTTTTGAGATATGGAGGTAGTGATATTAAAGTTGTGCTAGTTGAGTAGTTTTCAATTTGAGAAATACTTGTGTTGAAGTTTGCAAGTCCCGTAGCATGCACGTATGGTAAACGTTATGTAACAAATTTGAAACATGAGGTGTTCTTTGATTGTCCTCCTTATGAGTGGCGGTCGGGGACGAGCGATGGTCGTTTCCTACCAATCTATCCCCCTAGGAGCATGCACGTAGTGCTTGGTTTTGATGACTTGTAGATTTTTGCAATAAGTATGTGAGTTCTTTATGACTAATGTTGAGTCCATGGATTATACACACTCACCTTTCCATCATTGCTAGCCTCTTCGGTACCGTGCATTGCCCTTTCTCACATTGAGAGTTGGTGCAAACTTCGCCGGTGCATCCAAACCCCGTGATATGATACGCTCTTTCACACATAAACCTCCTTATATCTTCCTCAAAACAGCCACCATACCTACCTATTATGGCATTTCCATAGCCATTCCGAGATATATTGCCATGCAACTTTCCACCGTTCCGTTTATTATGACACGTTCATCATTGTCATATTGCTTTGCATGATCATGTAGTTGACATAGTATTTGTGGCAAAGCCACCGTTCATAATTCTTTCATACATGTCACTCTTGGTTCATTGCATATCCCAGTACACCGCCGGGGGCATTCATATAGATTCATACTTTGTTCTAGTATCGAGTTGTAATCATTGAGTTGTAAATAAATAGAAGTGTGATGATCATCATTTTCTAGAGCATTGTCCCAAGTGAGGAATAAAAAAAAAGAGAAAGGCCATAAAAAAAGAGAAGGCCCAAAAACAATGAGAGAAAAAGAGAGAAGGGACAATGTTACTATCCTTTTACCACACTTGTGCTTCAAAGTAGCACCATAATCTTCATGATAGAGAGTCTCTTGTTTTGTCACTTTCATATACTAGTGGGAATTTTTCATTATAGAACTTGGCTTGTATATTCCAACAATGGGCCTCCTCAAGTGCCCTAGGTCTTCGTGAGCAAGCAAGTTGGATGCACACCCACTTAGTTTCTTTTGTTGAGCTTTCATATATTTATAGCTCTAGTGCATCTGTTGCATGGCAATCCCTACTCCTTGCATTAACATCAATCGATGGGCATCTCCATAGCTCATTGATTAGCCTCGTTGATGTGAGACTGTCTCCTTTTTTGTCTTCTCCACATAACCCCCATCATCATATTCTATTCCACCCAAAGTGCTATGTCCATGGCTCACGCTCATGTATTGCGTGAAGGTTGAAAAAGTTTGAGATTACTAAAGTATGAAACAATTGCTTGGCTTGTCATCGGGGTTGTGCATGATGAGAGCATTCTTGTGTGACGAAAATGGAGCATGCCTAAACTATATGATTTTGTAGGGATGAACTTTCTTTGGCCATGTTATTTTGAGAGGACATAATTGCTTAGTTAGCATGCTTGAAGTATTATCACTTTTATGTCAATATGAACTTTTATCTTGAATCTTTCGGATCTGAATATTCATACCACAATTAAGACGAATTACATTGAAATTATGCCAAGTAGCATTCCACATCAAAAATTCTGTTTTTATCATTTACCTACTCGAGGACGAGCAGGAATTAAGCTTGGAGATGCTGATACGTCTCCAACGTATCTGTAATTTTTTATTGTTCCATGCTATTATATTATCTGTCTTGGATGTTTTATGGGCTTTACTATGCACTTTTATATTATTTTTGGGACTAACCTATTGACCCAGAGCCCAGTGCCAGTTCCTGTTTTTCCCTTGTTTCAATGTTTCGAAGAAAAGGAATATCAAACGGAGTCGAAACGGAATGAAACCTGCTAGAGAAGTTATTTTTGGAAAGAAAGCAACCCGGGAGACTTGGAGTGCACGTCAGGAAAGCAACGAGGGAGGCACGAGGCAGGGGGGCGCGCCCACCCCCCTGGGCGCGCCCTCCACCCTCGTGGGCCCCTCGTGGCTCCCCTGACGTATTTCTTCCTCCTATATATACCATATACCCTAAAACCTTCGGAGAACAGAAAAGATCGGGAGTTACGCCGCCGCAAGCCTCTGTAGCCACCAAAAACCAATTGGGACCCTGTTCCGGCACCCTGCCGGAGGGGGGAACCCTCACCGGTGGCCATCTTCATCATCCCAGCGCTCTCCATGACGAGGAGGGAGTAGTTCACCCTCGGGGCTGGGGGTATGTACCAGTACCTATGTGTTTGATCTCTCTCTCTCGTGTTCTTGAGGTGATACGATCTTGATGTATCGCGAGCTTTGCTATTATAGTTGGATCTTATGATGTTTCTTCCCTCTACTCTCTTGTAATGGATTGAGTTTTCCCTTTGAAGTTATCTTGTCGGATTGAGTCTTTAAGGATTTGAGAACACTTGATGTATGTCTTGCTGTGCTTATCTGTGGTGACAATGGGATATCACGTGATCCACTTGATGTATGTTTTGGTGATCAACTTGCGGGTTCCACCCATGAAACTATGCATAGGGGTTGGCACACGTTTTCGTCTTGACTCTCCGGTAGAAACTTTGGGGCACTCTTTGAAGTACTTTGTGTTGGTTTGAATAGATAAATCTGAGATTGTGTGATGCATATCGTATAATCATACCCATGGATACTTGAGGTGACATTGGAGTATCTAGGTGACATTAGGGTTTTGGTTGATTTGTGTCTTAAGGTGTTATTCTAGTACGAGCTCTATGATAGATCGAACGGAAAGAATAGCTTCGTGTTATTTTACTACGGACTCTTGAATAGATTGATCAGAAAGAATAACTTTGAGGTGGTTTCGTACCCTACCATAATCTCTTTGTTTGTTCTGCGCTATTAGTGACTTTGGAGTGACTCTTTGTTGCATGTTGAGGGATAGTTATATGATCCAATTATGTTATTATTGTTGAGAGAACTTGCACTAGTGAAAGTATGAACCCTAGGCCTTGTTTCCTAGCATTGCAATACCGTTTACGCTCACTTTTATCACTTGCTACCTTGCTATTTTTATATTTTCAGATTACAAAAACCTATATTTACCATCCATATTGCACTTGTATCACCATCTCTTCGCCGAACTAGTGCACCTATACAATTTACCATTGTATTGGGTGTGTTGGGGACACAAGAGACTCTTTGTTATTTGGTTGCAGGGTTGTTTGAGAGAGACCATCTTCATCCTACGCCTCCCACGGATTGATAAACCTTAGGTCATCCACTTGAGGGAAATTTGCTACTGTCCTACAAACCTCTGCACTTGGAGGCCCAACAACGTCTACAAGAAGAAGGTTGTGTAGTAGACATCAGTGATGGACTGGGTTGGCAGCGAGGTAAACCGCGGAGACGTTGTCACAGTAGACAAGCGTCGCCTTGGTAACCTCACATAGCAACTCCTGAAGTAGCTGTCGTAGCCAAGAGCACTCCGCGACGGCGTTGTGGCCACAGCCCGGTACTCAGCCTCGGGCTCGATCGTGAGACCGTGGGTTGTCGTTTAGACGACCACGAAATCAGAGAGGGCCCGAGGTAGACGCAGTAGCCGGAAGTGGAGCGTCGAGTGTTGGGACACCCAGCCCAGTCGGCGTCGGAATAGGCGACAAGGCTGGTGTCAGGTGATGCCGTCAGGGTGAGACCCATAGCTGTGGTGCCACGTATGTACCGAAGAATACGTTTCACCAGAGCCCAATGAGTATCACAAGGAGCATGCATATGAAGGCACACCTGCTGGACAGCGTATTGAATGTACGGACGCGTCAGCGTGAGGTACTAAAGCGCAACGATGATAGAGCGGTAGAAGGGAGCGTTGGACGCCGGAGAACCCTCGACGGCGGACACCTTAGCCTTCGTGTCGACAGGCGTAGGAGCAAGCTTGTTGTTAAGCATGCCCGCTCGCTCCAGAAGCTAGTAGGCGTACTTCTGCTGGTGCATAAAGAAGCCAGTGGCCCGGCGCACAACCTCGATGCCGAGGAAGTAGTGGAGAGCCCCCAAGTCCTTGAGGGCGAACTCGGTGCCGAGGCGAGCTGTGATCTACTGAAGGAGCGCTGGCGAGGATGCAGTCAGGATGATGTCGTCGACATACAGGAGGAGGTACGCGGTGGCGGGGCCCTGGTGATAAACAAATAGAGAGGCATCAGACCATGTGGACCGGAACCCCTGCTGCTGAAGGAAGGCCGCGATCCGCTGGTACTAGGTCCGAGGCGCCTGCTTCAACCCGTAGAGAGAACGGGAGAGCAAGCACACGTGGTCCGGGTAGTCGGTGTCAACGAAACCAGTAGGCTGCTGACAGAACACCTGCTCGTTGAGATGGCCATGCAAGAAAGCATAAGACACATCGAGCTGGTGGATTGGCCAGGCGCGAGAAACAGCAAGCTGGAGGACAGCGCGAATCGTGCCCGGTTTGACAACCGGGGCGAAGGTGTCGGTGAAGTCCACGCGGGCACGCTGGCGGAAGCCGCGCACCACCCAACGCGCCTTGTAGCGCTCGAGAGAGCCGTCGGGGCGAGTTTTGTGGCGAAAGACCCACTTGCCAGTGATGACATTGGCACGGGGAGGCCGCGGGACAAGCTGCCACGTACGGCTGCACTGCAGGCCGTCAAACTCCTCACGCATCGCAGCTAGCCAGTTCGGATCCCGAAGGGCTGTGCGAGCGGAGGTGGGGAGCGGAGACGGCGCCGAGGTAGACGCAGCACACGCGTACTCGTCAGACGGATAGCGCGTGATAGGACGAAGTGTCCCAGTCCGAGCCCAATTAACCACACCGGTGAGGGGTGCGGCCGCGGCGACGGGGGGCGGCGACGGGGGCCGCCGAGGGGGCCGCGGCGTCGGGGGCGGCCGAGGGGGCCGCCAGCGCAGGGAGCGCGGGCAGGGCCGAGCCCAGTGCACGCGGTTCGCCAAAGGTGGAGGCAGGGGCGAACCGCGTCACGGGAGACACCGAGGATGACGGTACCTGCTGAAACGGGAACACCAGCTCATCAAAGCACACATGCCGCGGAGTGAAAACGCGGTGGGACACAGGATCATAGCACCGGTAACCTTTGGCGTTGGGAGGATAACCAAGGAAGATGCAAGGAAGCGACCGAGGAGCGAGTTTGTGAGGAGTCGTGGACGCGGTGCTAGGATAACAGAGACACCCAAAAATGCGAAGACCATCATAAGATGGAACCGCACTGAAGAGGAGCTAGTGAGGAGTGTAGTTCCAGCGCGAACGACACGGGCGAATGTTAATAAGGAGGCTGGTGGTCGCGAGCGCGTCCGGCCAGAACCGAGGAGGCATGTAGGAGTGGAAGAGCAACGTGCAAACACAGTCATTAAGAGTGCGAATGACGCGCTCGGCGCGACCATTCTACTGTGACGTGTAGGGACAAGTGAGGCGAAAGATGGTGCCGTGGGACGCAAGAAGATTGCGGGCGGCGACGTTGTGAAACTCCTTGCTGTTGTCAGTTTGCAAGGCAAGAATAGGACGACCGAACCGTGTGGTGACATATGAATAAAAAGCTGTGAGTGTAGCAAGAGCGTCGGACTTGCGACGGAGAGGGAATGTTCACACATAATGAGAAAAATCATCCAATATCACCAAATAGTATAAGTAGCCTGTGTTGCTCGCAACCAGGATGTCCAAACGTCACTATGCAATAACTGAAACGGAAAGGTGGAAATGTTTGTAGACTCGCTAAAGGGAAGACGAACATGCTTGCCAAGATGGCAAGCCTCACAAGTGTGGTCATCATCCTTATTACATGAGAAAGAAAAACTCTGAAGAATCTGACGGATAACGGTGGAGTTGGGATGACCGAGGCGGGCGTCCCAAAGATCGACACGAGCAGCAAGGGTGGCGGGACGACGGGTGGTGGTGGCGCCGGAGGGATGCACCGGGTAATAAAGCTCGCCCGGGCTGTCACATCGGTGGAGTACCATCCGCGTACGGGCGTCCTTCACAGAAAAGCCGATATCGTCAAATTCAACAGTGATAGGATTCTCACGAGCAAGGCGACGAACAGAAACCAGATTAGTGACTAAGTTAGGAGACACAAGAACATTAGACATATTAACAGGAGTAGAAGTAGAGGGGAATGACATATCACCGACATGTGTAATGGGTAGGGAGGAACCATTACCAACGGTGATGCGAGTGGGAGTATGAACAGGAGTGGCGGACGTGAGGTTACCGGGATGAGCAGTCATGTGAGCGGTGGCGCCCGAGTCCATGTACCAGTCACTACCGCCACCATAGGAACTCAGTGACGGGGCGTAGTGCAGAGCAGCGAGAAGGGCCGGGTCCCACGGCGGTGACACCTGAGGAGGGTAAAACCCTCCGTAGGCCGGCGCCGTAGGCGGGTGCGGCCGGGGTCACGGCACCGTATCCTCTGTAGGGAGCGGCGTTCTGTGCGGCGAAGAGGGCCTGGTGGCTCGCCGGACGAGGCCCAAGGATGCCCGGAGCGGGAGCCTGAGGGACCGGCATCAAGTACGCGTGGACGACGCCGGTCCATGGGTTGGTGCCGTACGACCACGGACGGGTGGCCTGCTGCTGCTGACGAGCCCCCCCCCCCCTCGGCGCCTGTTGCTGCTTGCGGCCGCCCCCATGGCGGCTACCGCGGCGCCCGCCACCGGGCTGCTGGGGGGCAGTGGGAGGGCCGGGAGGCGCGGGCGGCAGGGGGAAGTACCCCGAAGGCGCGGGAGGCGGCGGCTGATGGCGCAGCGCGGGTGGGGCGGCCGGTGGTGGGGCGCCACGAGAGGTGCCGGCGGCGAGGGCGTGATGCTGCACACGCTTCTTGACCCCCTTCATCCGGCGCTCCTCCAACTGCAAGTACGCCACGAACTTGGGGAAGGAGGGCTCCGGCATCAAGGAGAGGTTGGAGGCGGCGTTGCCGAAGTCCTCGTTGAGGCCGGCGGTGAGCGTGCTGAGGAGAAGGTCGTCATCAACCTTGGCGCCAATGTCGCGGAGCTCATCCGCCAACGTCTCCGGCAGCAGTAGTCATCAATGGACTGCTCATCCTGGTGACAGTCAAAAAAATTCTGCTGCAAAAAAACGCGGCGCTGAAGCTTGTTGTCGATGAAGAGGCCGTTCAGCTTAACCCACATGGCGCGGGCGTCGTCGCCGGCGCTCACGACCGTGTGGAACAGGTCCTTGGAGATGGTGGTGAAGAACCACCGGATGATCGTGGCGTCGATCGCGGTCCACTCGGGGTCGTCCACCATGGCGCGGGAGTCAACGGTGCCGTCAACATGGTCCACGAGGTTGTTTTCACGGAAGAGCAGCGAGAAGTACGTCTTCCACGCGAAGTACGTGGAGTTGGAGGCGTCGAGGACGACGGGGACGCGTGCGTGGACGTTGATGTCGCGGATTTCAGCATGGTCGACGACGAAGGGGTTGGAGTAGGAGGAGGCGTTGGACGACATGGCGGCGAGGGTTTGGGGAAGGGGGCGACGCGGTGGTGGTAGGGCGGTGCGGCGGTGGGAGAGGCGCGGCGCGGCGGGAGGGCGGCGCGGCGGGGAGGAGAGGACGCGCGGGGGAGGGGAGGCACGTGTGGAGAGGGGTGGCGGCGGCGGCGGCAGATCGCGGCGGTGGCGGCTAGGGTTGGCGGAAGCGGGAGGATCGACTTGCGATAGATACCATGTAAAGAATGATTTGGTGCATCGATAAATGATTGATCATGCACTAGGCACATATATAGATACAAGGGTGCAACCGGTATCTTGTCTCCTAAGATACACGTACATACAGAGAGACAGACACTACAGGTACTACGTACGAAACCCAGACCTACGTACATCTACACATGTTTAACATCTAGATTAACCTGTGCATTCACTTCAGTTGTTGTTTGTCCCGGGAGAAGAATTTTTTGTATTGGAGAGTGTTCACCCGAAAAACTGCTGGGGGCGCAGAAGAGAGTTAAACCCACACGCAAGATGGCACGATAAATGATATAGAAAGCGACACCAGCACAGGGAAATGCATGGATGAATCTGGATACATATGAACCCCTTTCTAAAAATACATTTTGAAATGCCAAAAAATTTTAAAAAAAATGCGCGCAGACATCTCCATATTCTATGTGTGTGCAGAAAGTTTCACGAAAAAACAACATTTTGTAGCCTGTGCAAAAAAGACAAAATATTATGCCTTTAGAAGCACCAAACCTTGTTTTTTTAGAGACAGAATAAAAATACTTTCTTTTTCACAAAACTTTGTTCCGCGGACATACTTTTGCGAACATATATGCACAAAAGTTTGTATAAAAGTTTTGGACATTACAAAACGTGTTAAAATTACATTTTTTAAAAACGGGTTCATATGTACCCGTGCGCAGGACCAGCACAAGTATATAACCTCGCATAGAACTCGGTCATATCGAAAATGTCATCATTGATGTACCATCGACATGCTAAACTTCCATTGACTCCTTTGCGACCTGCAATAAAACTTCAAAGACATATTAGGTGTCAAGTGCCTCGCCGTCCGCCATGCGCAGCCGATCAAAGTCGCCCCGGAGTGTGGCCAGCTGCACCGTCCTGGGCTGATCTGCACTCACGAATCGCGTCTTGAGACACGTTCACATCTCCGCTGCCGTCTTCTTCGACGACACCTACAGCAAGATATCCTCAGCGAGCGCTCCGAGCAAGTACGCCCGCGCCGCCTTGTTCTTCTTCGCATCGACCGCCGCCTCCGCGTCCGTCGGAGCCACTGCCTCCCACAGCCCCTGCGCGTCGAGGTTGGCCTCGACCTTGATCGCCCACACAGTGTAGTTGTCACCGGTGAGCATTGGGCACTGCAGAGACAGCACGCTCCTGCTCCGCCGCCGTACGACACGAGCGACATCGCCGGCGGTCACCTCTGCAATCGAAGCTCTGATGTCAATTGTTGGGTCCTAGCTCGAACCCTAGCCAGCCCTTGCTCTCTCTGGTCGCTCTCTCTCTCTCTCACCAGCTCGAACCAAGGAAGAAGAAAGAAGGAGGGAGACACAAGACACGGTGGTCCCGGCGCGCGAACGCCTGCCGTAACGACCGCTTTTTTCCTCAAGCAACAACTCGAGCCCGCCGCTACAACACATGGGGAGGGAGGGGTTGTATGTGTGCGCGCACTGACGCCCCACGTCGTGCTCTCGACGCACCCACTCACGCACTCGCCACGTCCCGCACTCCATGGCTTGTGCCCCCAACGCGCACGCACGCGACCGGGTCCAGCGCCCACACGCTTCGCCAACTAACTCACACACGCACCCTGCCACGGACCCGACGCGGGACCTGACCGGCGTCCTACACGACCAGCTCGCGCGCACACGCGCTCTGGCCACGCCCACCGTTGCTTATGCCCTAACTCGCCGCATCCTGATTGGGCTGGCAGCGGCCGGCGGCTCCGGCACGGCCACCATCGGCGCTCACGTGGGTCTGCGCGATCAGGACATACAGAAGATCCGCTCCGCTGTCCTGGTCGTGTCGGACCAACGAGCACCTGTACAGGCAGCGATGGCAGCCTCCGCACGGTGCTCCTGCTCTTCTTCGGCAACGCAAGGACACTCTCTACATCAGACGGTGCGGCTTGTCGAGGCTGTAGCCGCATCCAGCGATGGAAATTGATCCCAGCTTGGCCTACTAAGGTGTGGGGGTTGTCAAGACGACGGAGACGATGACGCGGGCAAACACGATCAGTAACTGCACCAACTTCGGCGAGGATTCCAAGGCATTATAACATGGTAACTAACTGGAGTCCATTTCTAGTACGAAGCCAAAGACATGCCTAGATAGGAGCTGTAGTCGAATTCAAACATGTGAAACCATATGACTTGCATGGAATGTCTAGCCACCCTATATAATGTAAGGGCAACGGTCGGTTATAAACGCAACCACACAAATCTTTTTTTTTTAAGATCCAGCATCGCTGGCATTTCATTGATAATAGCAGGAAGCAGCGGAAAACAACAAGGTGGTGAAGGTCCTAGGACCAGATCCGGAGATCAAAGAAAGAAAAAAGAAAAAAAAAAACAGCCCTAATAGCTGCAGCACAACACTCCATACAATCCATACTAGGCAGCGCAGCTCCGACTCCGACGAAGAAACTACTAAGGAAACAGGCAGGAGTGGCGTCACGGAGGATCACCGAACGAGCCATCTGTCACGCGTCATCGTATACCACCGGCCCCCACCGCGGCTTCGACTTCACAACAACAGGCGGTCGAGGCACACCCACGGACACGCCGGAGAAGAAGAGCCGACTACCACGACCAAGGCCACGCCTCTGACATTGCTCACCGCCATCATTGTTGCCACAGAAGCCACCATGCATGCACGTCCAGCCGTAGGAAGCACTAATGGGATCAAGGTCTTCAAGACGGCGCCCTAAAGAGGGGAACGACATTGAAGACGTCGTCACCGCCCGACCCTACAGCGGGATCTAGGCTTTCACCCGAAGAACTTGATCCGGGAGTTGAGGCTGTGAAGATTCCCGACGACGCCTCCAAGGAGGATAGCGACGCCCACGAGCGCCGTCGTCGCCGGGCGGCTAGCACCGGCCAGGCTATTCGCCCGGGACAGCCACTCCCACGCAGCTGGCCGAGGCCGACCCGTACCTCCACTGGACTGTGCACCCCCCACACAGCGAGTGCGCCAACGCTGTGCACGGCCACCAGCAAGCCTCCTCGTCGACGGGCCTGCAAGAAACCAGATCTGGTCCTGCACCCCGCGTCCAAACCACGGGCGAAGCCTTCCTGCTCCAGCAATCGCCAACGGGCACCGCCAGCCGCCGGTAGAACCCCGCCCGGGCCGCCTGCCCACCGCAGACCTGCCAGATCCAGGTCCCCCGCCTAACACCACACGCAGCCGCCCAGCCGAGCAGCCACGTCGCGCAAACCACGGCGACCACCGTCGCCCAGCCGAGCCGCAGCAGTCACCACGCGCGCCCGCGCCCGCGAGCCGGCCGCGACCACCACGCTCCCCGCCAGATCCCCGTGCTCGCGAACCGGCCGCGGCCAGCCAGCGCCGCCCCTCGCCAGATCTGCGTGCCCCAAGGCCCCGAGCGCCTCCGTGCGCGTCCTCGGCGGCCAGAAGCGCCGCCCCGAGCTTGTGCCGCCGCTCGAGCTCCCCCCGATGCCACCGGCCCACGCCAGCCAGCCCCGGACGGAGGAGGAAGAGGGCCCCGCCGCCGCCGAGTCGCGCGGGCTTCGCCCGGGGACGGCGAGGGGGAGGAGGGGAGGATGGGTGGGGCGCTGGCGGCGGCTAGGGTTTGCTCCCGTGCCGCTCGCGGGAGCGACACGGGAGCGAGTCTCTGTGGTGTGAGAAAGTTGCAACCACACAAATCAATCAACCGTATCTTTACTTTAATCTATTTTTGCCCGCTACCTTTGTCGCTGCTGCTGTTTTGACCCGCCGTGGCGCGGAGGTGCGTCAGAACATTGCTCAGACATTGTTTCAAGATACTGCATTACGGAAGATGCTTGGCTGGCTAAAAAGAACAAAAAGATTCAATTCACGATCTGGTAGACTCCGCCGATAAAAGGCGCCGATGCCGACGCCAAAAGCGCTCCAAAATCAACGATCGGGTCGTTCAACGTGTTCACCGAAACAAGCAGTCAGAAAAGAAACCAAAGACCACGCTAGACGCAATTCTAGATGAACCATGCGCGATACACTCTGTCTCCTTGAACACGAACCCAACACATAGTCTTCGAGCGTGTTGGGTTGTTTGGCAGGTAGCAAAAAGAGGAATTGAGCTCCTAGAAAAACTCGGAACCCCGAGTTCCTGAGGAAGATCTCCAAACTAGGAGGAGGAGTCGTTCGATGACGAGATCCTAATGATCTATGAAACTCACCCCTCAAAGAACCACCAGAAGAGATCCCTCCGGGAAATAAACCATGTTTATCACATGACATCCCCGAACAGCACGTGGTTAGACACCCCAATCACATTCGGACATGGGGATCTGCCAACATCCAATCCCAACCGAGGAGTCGCGACTCTAGTCCTCGACCCCATGATTGATGGATGCAGGCTGACCAAAGTCATGATGGACGGTGGCAGCAGCTCAAACCTCATTTATGAGGACACTTTGCAAAAGATGCGGATTGATAAAACTCGCATCGAACAAACAGAACCATGTTTAAAGGAATAATCCCTGGGAGGGAGGCGCGATGCAGCGGTAGAATCACGCTGAACATGGTATCCGGTACCCCCGATAACTATCGATTGGAAGAATTAATCTTCAATATCGTGCCATTTCGAAGTGGCTACCACGCGCTCCTCGAATGGGACGCGTTTGCCAAATTTCACGTTGTCCCACACTATGCTTACATAAAACTCAAGATGCCGTGACAAATGGAGTGATTACTGTTGCAAGCAATAGAGACAGATCGCTCAAGGAGTCAAGGCCAAGAATAAAACGGCAACACTAGCCTCGGAGACGAAAGCTGAGGCCCTCGCGGCCGAGGAATAAACGTCACTTTGTATTGATTGTGTCATGATCATGTATGAAAGCCCAACTTGGCCTACTAAGGTGTGTAGTTGTCAAGAAGTCGGAGACGATGATCCAAGCAAACATGATCAGTAGCTGCACCAACTTCGGCGAGGATTCCAAGGCACTATAACATGGCAACTGACTGGAGTTCGTTTCTGGTAGGAAACCCAAAGACATGCCTAGTTTAGCTTGATAGGAGATGTAGTCGAATTCAAGCATGTAAAACCATGACTTGCATAGAATGTCTAGCCACCCTATATAATGTATCTTTACTTTAATTTGTTTTTCTCCTCGTCCTTTGTCATTGCTTCTGCTCATCAACAACTATGTATCATGATTTGCTTGTTGATCGACAATCGATCTAGAGTCAAGCGAATCAATCTAGATCAGTCAATCGTCACCACAAGCCCTAACGGTGTCCCTCCCGGGCAAGTGAGGCGTCTGGTTGAAAAAAACGTCGGCTAGACTGTCTTGCATACTGCACTTTCAGTCGGCCTCCTATGAACACTTGAGGTGCATCACCCCTAACATGCAGGGGTGAAATCGCTTGAGGTAGCCAATAGTCTTTTCTAGTTTATCTGCTTTATTAAAACTATATGCATGGGTGCGTTGTTGGTTTGTAGTCCATATCATGTTTGCATGTTTGTATCATGCAATGGACACTGAGCCTATGGCGGGGGCGGGGGCCCTCAACGACTACGGCAAGGAGATCAAGGGGCGCAACAACACATTTACAGGTGCATCACCGTATGTGCAGGCACGACCATGATGGTCTCGTGTGGCACTTACTGACAAGGAAAAATGAGATTTTTGTCCCATGCTAGGGCAACAGCCATCGCACGAGGGAGCTGAAGGTGCCCGCGCCAGAGTTTGGTGGTGATGGGCAAGTATACTGATGATTCCCTACCAACTTCTAGCACTGGAGCAGTGGCTCCGGTGGTATGGGGGATACTAAAGTCTAATTCGCGTCGGTGTAGTGTGGCAGCGACCAGTTCCGTGCAGAGACATGGGCGTCCACCTAACGTCCATGGCGATGGTTTAAGGTGGGAAGACATCTCCTCAATCTGCTAGTGCCTTTCGGCCCTGGGGTGGAGTACTTGCAGAGGCTACTATTGAATGATTCATCTTCAAGATGCTGACTGGAACATCGTTTCATGCCCTGAGTAAAACTCATGTTTCAACCTATATTGCTTGGGCACAGCGGCCGCGAACTTGCAACATTACCTTGTTGAAGGCATTATCTACTTGTTGCCGTACTAGTCTTCATTGACTGATCTCGGCAACCAGGATGAAAATCCCTATCTAGGTGGTTTATTCCTTCCTGGAGACGTTGCTGCGGAGAAAGTCGACTTAGTCATAGGAGTTTATTCCATATCTTGTAGTGGTTTAGGCACCGGTTACCTTTTGTATGTACTCTACTTAATAATTAATAAAGATAGTTGTGTGCATCGCTTGATGCAGAGGCCGGAGGTTATTCTCCTTTTTGAAAAAATAACCTGTCAGTAACCTTGTAAGCCCACTTAAGCTACAATTGGTAATATGAAGCCTAGTCGATAGGTTGCCCGTCAGATTTATCTCAGTTTGTAGGCACCGTCCCACTGATACACTATATCAGATGCTACACTCGACATGATAAACCATGACTTTTTTTGGAACATAGACGCTAGCAGCGTCCGGCTTTAACTTAATAAAGCCACCAGGCAGAATCCACACATAGTCTTACAGGCCAAGTAAAGACAGTCAACGAGCACATGGCTCAAGATATAGCTAAGGAGATCGCAGCCACAAGTTCGATATCACAAAAGTGAAACATCAAGGCCAAAGCTAGCAAAACGAGGAGGTTCATGGTGCAGCCATCATCCCTTGCCGCGCCTTCACCATGGTTGTCTTGATCAGCTCCATAGTCTCTTTCATGCGCTCGATGTCACGCTTCTTCCCCAGCGGTGCCCATACCTGAAGGAAAATATGACATTTGAAGATAATATCAGCGGGGTGGGTCGGGAACTTGTGTTCAATCGTAATTTTGTTTCGAACCGTCCAGAGGGACCAAAGTAGCGCCCCAACGCATCTCCAAACAATCCTAGCATTGGCCCCTCTTTGCGACGTTAAGATAGATAGCATGTCGTGGCTAGACTGTGGGTTCCAATTTTGATTGAAGGCGTCTCTCACCGCACTCCACGCAAATCTAGCGAGCACACAGCCAAAGAACACATTGTTCGCGTTTTCCCCTAAACCGCAAGTGGTGCACGTGCCGTCCGCCGGCCCATTTCGTTTGGCAACGTTATCCGACGTAGGTAAGCAGTTGCGAAACATTTTCCATAGGAAAATCTTGATTTTGAGAGGAATGTCAGCCCTCCATAGCCCCCTAGCTATATCTAGCGTAGTACCCTCAGATAGCTTGTCATATAGGGACTTGACCGTAAATCTCTTAGAAGCGGTCAACTTCCACGAGATCGTGTCCACCCCATTACTACAGGTCAGCCCTCCCAGGTTAGCCGACAAAGCGTCCCAGCTAGCGGCCTCCCTAGTCTCTAGATTCCTAATGAAAGAGATGGCTGGAGGTTGGACGCGCAAAGCATTGGCCACCATAATGTTGGTGTCCGTTGCCAATTGGTATAGTTCCGGATGTGATTGCCATAAAGGCTCCTGACCCCACCAGTGGTCGAGCCAGAAACGTGTGGACTTGCCGTTGTTTACCCGGAACTGCGCACCCACTGAAAACGCCGGTCAAACCGCTTGGATCCCGTTCCAAAAGGCCGAGCCGTTGATTTTAGCCTTGAACAAATTTCCCTCCGGGAAATATTTAGCTCGGAGGATGTCTGCCCAGAGCCCCGACTCGTTTTGGGCAAGACGCCACCACCACTTAGTTAGCAGGGCCACGTTCATGAGTTTAGAATTCGTAATACCTAGGCCGCCAAATTTTTTTGGCCTACACGCCGCTGCCCATTTCACTAAGTGGTACTTGCGCTTGGTCCCAGCTCCTTCCCAAAAGAACCGGGAACGAGGAGTATCGAGTCTTGCGTGAACCCCATCCGCCAGTAGGAACATCCCCATTGTGAATATAGGAAGGGAAGATAAGCTCGAGTTGGTTAGGATGAGCCTCGCCGCCGAGGACATAAACCTACCCCTCCAAGGGCTCACTCTGTTAGCGACTTTCCCATACAGCGGTTCCCATTCCGCTATGGTAAGTTTCTTGGTCGAGATCGGGAGGCCCAAGTATTTAATCGGAAAGCTCCCTAGCTTGCAATTAAGTAGATTCGCAACCCGCGAGCTAGCTAGATCATCCATCCCAATGGTGATCAGTTCGCTCTTCAGAAAGTTGATATTAAGCCCTGATAAGATCTCGAACACAAGTAGAAGTAGCTTGGTGGTAGCTATGCTGTGGTCGTCGGGTTCGAATAAGAGCATCGTATCGTCTGCGTATTGCAGATGCGTGACCCCACCCGGAATAAGATGAGCTACGAGCCCTTTAATGTGACCGGCTGCCCTTGCTTTATTAATCATGGCCGCCAGGGCATCCGCAGCAAAGTTAAAGATGAGCGGGGAGCTTGGGTCTCCCTGACGGAGACCACGCTTGTTACGAAAGAACTTGCCCGTTGTGCCATTGATATTGACCGCTGTGTGCCCACTACACACGAGGTGCATGATGCGATGTACGAATCCTGCCTCAAAACCCTTTTTGAGAAGGACTTCTCGCACGAACTCCCAGTTAACGCGATCGTACGCTTTCTCGAAATCTAATTTGAGTAGCACTCCCTGTGCCTTGGTCCTTTTCAACTCGTGAACGATCTCTTGTAACGCAATTGGTCCCTCGAGGATGTTGCGGTGTTTGAGGAAACCCGTTTGACTAGAGCTAATCACTCGTTGAGCGACCGGAGCCAAGCGCGATGCATAAGCTTTCGCACAAATTTTGAACGGGACGTTGATCAAGGTAATGGGTCTAAAAAGCTTAATGTTATCCGCCCCTTTCACCTTAGGAATAAGGCTAATGGCTCCATAGTTCAATCGGGAAAGGTCCACCGTGCCTAAAGCGAAGCCGTTGACAATATCGTAAAACAAGTGCTTAAGGCAGGGCCAAAACGTCTTAAAGAACTCTACCGGCCAACCGTCCGGCCCAGGCGCCGTGCTCGTTTTCATGCCGTGTAAGGCCTGGTCTATTTCCTCAGGAAGGAAAGCAAGGGCTAACCTATCGTTCTCTTCTTGCGAGACACGCTCCGCGGTATCCCACAAATCACCGCGCAAGCGTAAAGGTTTTTCAACGGCCATCCCCAAAAGGACTAAGAAAAACTCGTAAATATGAGCCACGATTTGGTCCTGCGCCAATCAGGACACCTTGGTCTGATTGGAGACGCAGAATGGTGCATTTCCTTTTCCTCCCGTTCGTGTAGGCATGGAAATATCCTGTGTTTGCGTCTCCTTTCGTGACCCATTTGACTCCGCCCCTGCGTCGCCAATATTCCTCTTCCGCGCGCAAAATCGCCGTAACTTGATTTTCTAATGCGTACCTATGCGCCCACTCGGGCTCCGAGAAGGGCCAGCGATCTGCCTCCATATCTAACAACGCAATAGTCTCAACTATGCGCGCGCGCTCTTTCTTGGACTCACTACCGTGGTTAGCGCCCCACCCTCGCAAGAAGGCACGCAGCTTGCCAGCAGCCGCGACCCAGCTCTCTGCTGGACCGCGTTGGGGCCCCAGATGAGAACAAATCGCACCCCAACGCTCTACCACCATCTGGGCAAATCCCTCTGCTTCGAACCACGCCGTTTCGAAGTAGAACCTAGGGCTACGGCGGATGAGATCCTCCCCTGAGGAAAATATCAGCGGAACATGGTCTGATCCAATGCGCGTCTCCGCCACGAGGGAGCACATGGGAAACAGTACCTCCCATTCCGGCGTAAAAAAGACCCTATCCAGCACGCTACGGACCGGCTGCATTTGCTTGTTAGTCTAGGTATATCTGGCACCAGTCCGTGCTGCTTCCCGCAATGCTGCTGCCGCAATGGCATTATTGAATAAGGACACCCTCGTCCAGTCAATATTAGCATTATTCTTATCCGCCCCCGAGCGAATTAAGTTAAAGTCTCCCCCTACCACCACAGGGAGGTTGATTGCCCTTTTGGCCCCAACCAGGTTGGTCAGTTCTAACAGGAACGCTGGCGATCTGGAGTGGTCGGCCGGCCCATAGACACAAACGACCACCCACGACAAACCAGAAACACGATGTTTAATAGTAGCAGATAAAAGGAAAACACCAACATCCCAATGCAGAACATCACATACATCCTTATTACAACCCAACAGAATGCCACCAGAATGACCGACAGAGGGAACCCAATGCCACTCAAAACGTTGAAGAGGATCATAAGCAAGCAATTCTCTGAAGGTAAAATCAGATTTAATCGTCTCTTGTAGCGCAACCACGTCAATATGTTCTTTGGCCATGTATTCTCTAAGCTGCGTGCGCCGACCACCGTGGCCACAACCACGGATATTCCAGAACATGTATCGCATCTAAATCACCCTGTTACGTAGGCGCACACCTCGAGAGGTCACCGCCTTCGCCACTCTCTTCTTAGCCGTCGCTCGGCCATTAGAAGGAAGGACACCAGCTTCCCTAGCTAGTGTCACCTCGTCGGGCACTCTCTCGTCACCAGCCTCTACTGGCACAATGGCTAACTCGGTGTTGCTAGCATAGCGCACGGCGGCGGCCGCCAGCACAGCCTGCGCCTCTTCCCTAGCATGCACAAGTGATACAATTTCGGACTGAGACCCTCGGGTCTCCACACCGCAGTCATCTAGAATGCTCACCAGGTGCTCATCCGAGAAGGCATTAAGAATGCGGAAAGATGGCAAGGGGTTACCTGCGGCGTCCATGTTCTTGTCGGCGATGCGGAGTTTGGCGCTCTCCAAGGAAGAGAGATCGCCGAGCTTGGCCTTGGCCCGAACGCTAGGGGCGCGCTGCACCACCGGGATCGCCTTGGTGCGCCTGGCCTTGTTGTTAGTCCCCGTCGTCCCTAGCGCTGCTCCCAACTCACCACCAAGGTCAGAATTCTCCGCCTCCGTCACCACCGTCACCTGCTTGTTAGCCAGTTTCCTCCCCGCCGTTTTCTTAGGTTGCCTGCCCCCGCTGTTGGAACCCCGACGCGGAGCAGGCGTAAGGTCAGCAGCCTCGATCACCACGCAACCAGAGTCCGCCCCCACGGCCAATGGAGATGAAGAGGTTGGAAGAGAGGCAGCAGAGGAGACCCCGCCCGCGCCAGTCAGAGTCGCCGCCACCTGGGACGGGGCCAGGTTGGTCCCGTACTCGTTGAAGGAAAGCTCTAGCGCCCTGGCTAGCGGAGGCCCGCTCACCGCGGTGTCCTGAGTCGCCACCCCCATGGCACCAATCTCAGCGGACAGCGCACCCAGCTTGTCCCAAGTTTCCGTGTCAATGGATGTGTCCTGGATGTTGTCGTCTTGATCCTCTCCCCTGTCTTGCATCTTGGTATCCTGGTTCTCCGCACCACGAGGGCCGCCCTTGCACCCTTGCGGCTCCTTGCCTGGTTCAACCCTGCCGTGTTTTTCAATGCCCAGCGTCCGAGCGCCCGGATTCGCGTCCTTGGCAGGAGGGTTGGCAGGGCCTGCTCCCAGCACGGCCCGCTCACCACCCCTTTTGGGTAGGGTCTCGCACTCCACCTTGATTTGGTATCCCTCGTGGTTGAACCACACCTCGACGACACCATTCAGCTTCTCCGGAGCTTTGCAAGCAAGCTTCATCCGAACAGGCCCCAACCTGATCAGAGAAAGTTCATCGACCACTATTGGCCGGCCCAGCATCCGGAACCCCTCCCTGATGCGATCTTCACGCCTATGTTTCTTTCGGATGCCATGGAGCCGCACCCAAGTCTCCGGCATCACCATGGGCTGGACCTCCTCGTGTAGCATGTCGCGCACACGCGCAGTGATGTCATTGATGGACAAAAACAACTTACCACTAGACTTCGCCATGTATAACAGATCTGCAGAAGGAAAGACCACCACGAAGTCGTCATCGCCCACTTGTGTTACCTGCCAATCCCTATCGGGACCCCGATTCCAAGTCACACCGATCTAGCCTGTAACACCTCATATCACTTTGCGGCCTCACGCACGGTACTCCCACGGGTGTCGCCTTACCATGGCCCGGGACCGTTTGCGCCTTTTGGCTCGCGTATATGACAATGTCGCTAGCATCCATATGACAGAGAACCCGGGCCGACATGGCTAGTCGTGAACCCAAAGCGGCACTAACGTATGGGGGCAGGCATACATGAATCAACATCGAACGTGTCGGTCAGCAGCTTGCGAATCCGGGCTGTAGCACAGGGCTAACAGGACTCCGGGAACCCGGGCTGTAGCAGGCTAAGCAGGACTCCGGATGTCACCGCGTGACATTTCCCCGAAGGGACAGACACAGGAACGATATGAAACACATGCCGGCCAGTCAAGTGTCCAGAGCAGTAGTGCTGGGCTAGCAGGGCTCCGGTGAACCGGGCTGTAGCGGACTACTATGGCTCAAGGAGGCACTAGACTACATTTCCCCATAAGAGAGGCTGCTAAGGATAGACAACTAGATTGTCGGATCCCACACATACCAAGCATTTCAATCATACACACAATATGCTCGATATGTGCAAATACAACAAGGCATCACAACAAGACTCTACGACTCAGAGTATTTATTCATTAGGCTCCGAGGAGCGAGATATTACAAACATGGGTCTCATGACCCAACATTCAGAGCATACAAGTCAGAGCACATGCGGAAGCTTAACATGTCTAAGTACAGACATCTACAAATGAAAAAGGCTGAGAAGCCTGACTATTTACTAGATCCTGCTGAGGGCACAAGATCGTAGCTGAGGTATCAAGCTAAACGTCGAAGTCCACACGGAACTACTAGCGAGACTGACGTCTCTCTGCAAAACATAAAATAAGCAAACGTGAGTACAAATGTACCCAGCAAGACTTACATCAGAACTATCTACATATGCATCGGTACCAAAAGGGGGTGGTGGAGTTTAACTGCAGCAAGCCAGCTTT
This sequence comes from Aegilops tauschii subsp. strangulata, assembly GCF_002575655.3. NCBI lineage: Eukaryota > Viridiplantae > Streptophyta > Magnoliopsida > Poales > Poaceae > Aegilops > Aegilops tauschii. The sequence goes on along the minus strand of NC_053036.3, from coordinate 2,360,769 downwards.
GACTCGGTGGCTATCCTAAGCTATAATTGCAAGTAACTCTTTTGAGGTGGCGCACACGAGTCCACATATTCACCATATCAATACACCACTATGGATCCGCTCCCGTCTCCCTACGAGAACGCCATCCATAGCACTCACGCTTATCTTGCGTATTTTAGAGTATCCACTTTCACTTGTCTATGAACTGTTATAGGCAACCCAGAAGTCCTTTACCGCGGACACGGCTATTCGAATAGATGATGTTAACCCTGCAGGGGTGTACTTCGACACACACGCTCTCACCACTTACCGTCGTTTACACGACATGTACTCGGCAACCTTCAAGTGGAAGCCCAACGTGGGTGTCGGCCACAGCCTACCTAAACACTCAAGTCTCTAGTCCAGGTTTATCGCCTATTCAGGTTCCATCCGCAGGGAGTCCGGCCGAGGTTTCCACATACGGCCCCGAACGATGTGTGCAGGGTTCCCGAGACACCAAATGGGCGCCCGGTACACCGTGCCACGTGCCTACCGCATCACAGCCCACCCCTCGGTCAGCGCTGTCCACGGCCTCCAGCATACTACAAACACCGGAAACTACTTGCAACTCCTGGACAGAGGACAAGGGTGATTAAGAAGCCGAGAGGGTCCATTGGTTTCAGGCCCAATGCGTGGTAGTAACTGTATCATGGATCACAAACACAGAACTCAGTTCCTGAGGACGGCTTCAATGAGACAACCCACCATGTACTCCTACATGGCCTCTCACCGCTACCTTTACCAAATCGTGTTCACATACTTAGCTTACACACAGTAGGACATGTTCATCACCATTCCAATTCATCCCCGATGAATCAGACCTGACACAACTCTAAGCAGTAGCAGGCATGACAAACAAGCATGAATGAGTAGGCACATCAGGGCTCAATCAACTCCTACTCATGCTAGTGGGTTTCATCTATTTACCGTGGCAATGAGAGGTCATGCAGAGGATAAGGGGTTCAACTACCGCAACAAGTAACAGTTGAATCGTTGTTGTCCTAATGCAGTAAAAGAGAGCAGGAGCGAGAGAATGGGATTGTATCGGATTGAACAAGGGGGTTTTGCTTGCCTGGCACTTCTGAAGATATTATAGCTCTTCATCGGTGTCATCGAGCTCATCGTCGGAATCACGGCTATCGAGAGGGGACAATCACCGGCAAACAAGGAAGAACACAATCAATGCAATGCAACAATTATGATGCATGATTATGACATGGCAATATGACATGATTTGGCCTAATGCAACTAGCAACAGAAAGGTTTGGGTTGATTTGAACTCAAGGTTCAAATTCAAATTCAAACTATGAATTCAAATAGTGCATTATCATGTTTTCACCTATACAGCAGGTATAACTTAGTTTGACATGCATGAAAATGATACAGATGGATATATTGCATTTTTTTGATAATTTTTCATATATAAATTATTTCATTCTGAGCTACGGTTGATTTTATATGATTTTTAGAAGTTTATACTATTTTCTGGAATTTCCTGAATAAACTTAAATCCAGATAATGCTTTACTGCGTCAGCCTGACATCATCACTGCGTCAGCGAGTCAACGGGCTGGCCAGGGTCAAACCTGACCTGTGGGACCTGCCTGTCAGTGACTAACCTAACTAATCCAGATTAATTAGCGCTAAACTAATACTAATCTAGTTTAGTTAAGAGCATGGGCCCACATGTTAGTGACTCAGGGGGAGTCAAACTGGGGTCAAACTAGGTCAAACCCGCCGGCGAGGCCCGAGACGGCGGCGCGGCTCGGAAAGCGCCCACAGGGCACGGACGAGGCCGTTCTTGGGCTCATTGGAGAGCTCTTGCAGGCGCGCGTCGAATGGTGGTAGTGGCTGGGCCTGTGGTGACCGGAGTCGACGGCGGCGAGCTCTTTCGCGGCCGCCGGAGTTCGGGTGGGTGCGGGGTTAGCGTTGCGGCTTGCAAACAAACTGGCTATCGCGCTAGCGTTGCTCTACGGAACGTCGCGAGTGCAACGGACGCACGTGTGGGGCCATTTGGTCGCCGGAGCCACGGCGGCGACGAGCTCATGCGGCGGCGAGCTTCGGGCACGGTGGCTAGTCTAGCTAGAGCTCGCAATCGAGCACGGGAGTAGGGGAAAACGGTTCAGGGGCTCACAGTGATCTCAAGGGAGGACTCAGCGGGCTCGGGGACGCTCTGGTCGAGGCGAATCGACACCGGCGATCTCCGGCCAGAGGCGGCGGGGACGAGCTCGATGGCGACGCTTCCGGGCGTCGGGGCTTGCTTCCTTCGTCGAGGAGACGTAGGAGATGATGGCGGTTCCTCTGGATATCCTAGCTAGGCGAGGGGGGCTCGGTGGCCACGGCAACGGCGACGGTGGCGACGGCTCCGTTCGGTGGTGCTGTGGGGAGAGAGACAGAGGGGAGGAGGAGAGCAGAGAGTGAGGGAGAGGAGCGAGGGGGTCGAGGGGAGGTGCGTGGCGTTCACAGCCGCGTCGGGAAGCGGCGGAAAGCAGGAGGTGGCGCGGGCGCGTGCCGGCGTGCGGCGAGCACACGCCTCGCGTCCTTCTGGCGCGAGGTGGGAGGTGACTGGCATCGGCCAGCTGGGCTGGGCCGGCTCCTGGGCCGCACAGGTGAGGCCAGGTAAATTTTCCCTCCTCTCTGACTTTTATTTCTCTTTTCTAATTTTTCTGCTATTTGTTTTGACTTGATTTAAAACATCAAATTATTTTCTAAACTTTCTGTAAATTGTTATGTGAGCTCAGAAACTAGTCCAAGGTCACAGGCAACTCACAAAAATATATGAACTTTATTTCTTATGAAACATAAATAAATCCAACCCAAATATGTCATTGATTTAATTCAAAAAGGCCCAAAATAAATATTTCTGTGATTCCAAAAAAATTGGTTTGAATTTTATTCTTGCCAATATTTTTCAAGGTTTAACATGAACATTTTCTTGGGCTTCTTTGAGAAGATTTTAATGTTGATCATTTTTAAAAGGTTTCTGAGGCTTTGAAAATTCCTCAATTCAAATTTCATTTGAATTTAAACATGATGCATGGATGCAAGAGAAATCAAGCAAGGGCTGATCTGGGGCTGTGACAATCCCAGTCTCCTATCACCATGTGCTTCGGTTCTTGTTTGAGGATCCGAAGATTCAACTTCCCCGGCTCCGCAGATAGGATGGCCGCGTTCTTGATGCGAGCATCGATGGGGGCTTCGGTCTCGTCCGCGTCCTCGAACTCTAGGCAGAAAAATCCTTCCCCAGATATGGCGCTTCCCATGATTTGAAGGTGCAGCTGCCGGCCCCTCGTCAGACAGTGAGCGGACGCGTGCCCTTCTTCCTTGCAGAGCACACAAAGGGGCAAGAACTTGCACTGGGATTGGAAGTGTCCGGGGCGCCCGCACTTGAAGCACTCCACGTCCGGTGCCACCTCCACTGGGATGGGTTCCTCCGCCGTACCCTTAGGTGCAGAGGGCAGCGCCACCGCCAGTGGATCTGCACGCGGCTTCTTGGCCATTGGGTCCCCGTGGCCCCCACCACAGTTGGGATGCGGCTCATGCTTCCTCTCAAGCTCTCGTCGCCGCTGCTGAACCTTCTTTTTCTTCTTGCGCTCCTGCTGCTGGATCCACCACGGGGGAGGAGGACCCCAATCCCCCTCACGCCCGCCATGGTCACGAGATCCGCCACGCTCTTCTCTGGCCTCACAGCCACCCGAACGCTCGTGCATCACTCGCTTCGCCTTGTCGCGCAGTTCCCGCTCCCTACGCCGTTCCGCCTCCGGGTCTGACACCTTATCGGCCACTTGTCTGCACGCCTATCTCCCATCACCACCGCTGCGAAAGAATGGAGAAGGGGGGGAGGATGGGGGCAGATCTGGATCGTGCGGGCGGAGTGAGCAAGGCGCCGCACCTCGCGAGTGGTGGCTGGAAACCCTAAACGGGGATCCAGGCAACCCCTCCTCACCCACTTATAGCCCGTGGTTAGGCCAGTGCCGGGCCGCGGCGCGTTGGGCCGTTGGGGCACTTGAGGCCGCGGGTCCGAGGTCGTCTCCAGTCCCAGTCCCACTGGAGGGTCAGAAAACGCCCCAGCCTGTCCCCCCAGCCCAGGCCCAGAACCCTCAGCCAGCCCCACGCCCGACGTCAGCCCAGGAAGGGCCCCCACCAACGGCCCATCCGGCCCAACCCTAGGGCCTGGTGCCGAGCGCATCGTCTCCGGACCGCACGGCGCCCCCGCCGCCTCCGCCGCCGCCGCCACAGGGGGCGCCGGTAGGCACGGCCAGTCCTCCCTGCACAGCTCCGTCTGCGCCACCGTCAGGCTCGCCGCCGCCTTGGCTCGAAAACACGTCGCCGCCCCCGACGAACCGCCAGCACCCGAGCCCGAGCCGTACGCCCGCGACGGCAGCCAGATGCGTGAGGCCATGGATCTGGAGCCACGGCCGCCTGGCGCGAAGCGTCTCCCATGCCCCGAGCTCGAAGCTACACCGCTCTGCTTCGCTGCCAAAGCCACGAAATCTCCAATCGACGGCCCTGCAGGCACCGCGCACAGGTCCCGCTCCGGATAAACCATGACTTGCATGGAATTTCTAGCCACCCTATATAATGTATGGGCAACGGCCGGTTTTAAACGCAACCACACAAATCAATCAACCGTATCTTTACTTTAATCTATGTTTCTCCTCTAACTTTGTCACTGCTTCTGTTCTACGCGTCGTGGCACTTCCCCAAGCTATCGGACATCGTTTCAAGATACTGCATTACCGAAGATGCTTGGCCGGCAAAAAAGAACAAAAAGATTCAATCCACGATCTGTAGACTCCGATGCCAAAAACGCTCCCGAATCAGCGACCGGGTCGTTCAACGTGTTCACCGAAAGAAGCAGTCGGCGCAATTCTAGATGAACCACGCACGATACACTCTATCTCCTTGAACACGAACCCAACACATAGGCTTCGAGCGTGTTGGGTTGTTAGGCAGGTAGCAAAAGGAGGAATTGAGCTCCTAGAAAAACCTAGAACCTCGAGTGACTGAGGAAGATCTCCAAGCTGTGAGGAGGAGTCATTCGAAGAGGAGATCCTAATGATCTACGAAACTCACATTATAAAAAAAATACACTTCCGTGATGATACGTGTTTGTCACAGTAGGTCACGTTTTCTGTCATGCATGTACATCCATGACAATTTTATGACAGAATCAAGATAGTCATACCTGTGCTGTCGTAGAAGTGTTTCATGATATTACCAAAATTATCATCACGGAAGTGTCCATTTCCATGATGATAAATCGCGCATCACAGAAGTGTTTTCGTCAAGGGTGACCGACACGTGGCATCCACCGTAACGGAACGCCGTTAAGCTATCGGGTCCGGTTTTGGATCCGATAACCCGTTAACAGCCCCGACCAATGGGGATTTTCCACGTGTAAAATCATCATTGGCTGGAGGAAACACGTGTCGGCTCACCGTTGGGACAGACGTCATCCACTAATTGGACCCAAAGCACCTATGATACGCCGACACGTGGCACGGCCCAACAGAGGCCCATTCGTGTGAAAAGGCTGGCCCGTTTGACTTGGTCAAAAGGTAGCGGGCCGGCCCAAGGCAAGCCTGTTAACGGCCTGTCCGCATATAGCCCATTTATAGCCCGCTATCTCAGAGCCCGTTTACGGCCTATCCGAATTAGGCCCAGTAGCGTCATCTGGGCCATCCAATATAATTCCAGCCCGTTTTAACTTCCGGCTCATGTATGGCCCATGACGTCTTTGGCCCATATGAGGCCCTTAGTAAACCTCGGCCCATTAATGGCCCGTGGTAAAACTGGCCCGTAATGAACAGTGTATCACTTTATACCCATTAACGGCACATTATTCCGTTGGGCCGTTTCCAGCCCATGTTATCTTTCGGCCTTCTTAGGGCCCATTTATTCTTGGGCTCATTTCCAGCATTCGTTTACTTTCTGCCCGTTACTGTCATTTTCAGCTTGTGGGCCAAATACAGCCCGTGGTTACAGTCGGCCCGTTTGTGGCCCGTTAATACGTTGGGCTGTTTTCATAGCGTCATCAAATACGGCCTATTAACGACGGCCCGTTATGGTAGGCCCATGAACGGACGATTTCAACTCTAGCCCATTTACGGCCATATAATGTGGTCTGTTATTGGCCCATGTTTGGCCAACTGATCATACGGCCCGTAGAAGGCTCATTGATGATACGGCCCGTAGAAGGCACATTGTGTCTACGCCCCGTCGAAGGCCCATTGTGTCTACGCCCCGTAGAAGGCCCATTGTGTCTACGGCCCTTAGAAGGCCCATTGTTTCTACGGCCTGTAGGAGGCCTACAGTAAATATGTAGTCCATTGTTAATGTGGCCTAGTTTAAAAAAATAGGTTATTCCGGCCACTAGCAAACCGCGGAAAAAAAACTGCACTGACTACAAGAAAACAAATAAACAAGACAACGGAAATAAATAAGCAAGTAACTTACGCTAGGCTATCACGGCTATTACACATATTATATCCACTGGGCATCAAAGTTCGCCATCAGTACAAATATAGGGAACAAAGCAGCATATAAACGCCGCAGCAAAACAAGTCCAAAACTGAAACCACTTCAGAAGAGCTCAAGAAACAATATCCTGGGTACCCATAATGCTGGCAAGATGCTTAGCAAGCTTATTAACTTTCTCTTGTTTCGCGCTTAAATCCTCCAGCACTTGCTGTTGCACTAGAAAGTATGCATCTGAATTCTGCAGGGACTTCCTCAGTCATTCGGCTTCCTATCGCATAACATCTGATTGATGTCTTTCAACTTGAAGTTGAGACTCAAGAAGCCAAACTGATTCAGGCAGCGAGTACGAAGAGCTGGTGCCAGCAGTAGTAGCCAGTAACTCGAACACTACATCAAGACAGGACTTTGGGGTTGTCTCAGTGTCTTCAATATAGTTTTTATCAGCTTTCTTGGAGAACAACAGGGATGTCTCACTATCTTGAACCTGATCTGCATTACTTCCTTTACCATTGCATAACGGGGTACTCTTCTCCAATATTTTATCCGTGTTCTAAAGGAGAAACAAACAAACACATCACAGGTTTACAATGTAGTATATGAAACTCATTTTGGTAAACCAGTTCAGTAGTAAGGTGGACAGGATAACAGCATGAAACAAACATATATCTATGTAGTATGGTCACTGTATGGTCTATATCATTCTAGTTTATGTTGCCAAATCAAGATAGATACAGTTCGAATCAAATCTATTTAAGACAAAGCAGCATAGACAGAATATAAGTGTGGGAAACTACACAGCAATAACAACACTTGTAATGTGCATGGCATGAGAACATAACTGTTTATTCAATTGAAACTGAAATCAACATAGAGCAAGTTACAACAGCAAACACGTGAAAGAAACAGATTTAAAACATACCTGTTGCGCCATTGGAGTTTCAATTGCATCCTTCAAATTTGAAATTAGTCGGTATGAGTAAATACAGTGATGCAAGAGCAAAGTAGTATGAACCATAGCTACAGAACCTGACCTGAGAACAATTCTTCTTCTGCTTTAAGCATTGACTTGGGGTTCGGAGTGGTGGTCCTCGTGCTTTGGGCACTGTAGTTGCCTTACTAACTGCTCGTGTTTGGGTGCTCTGTGGTGGAGACAGTGCTGTGTCAACGGGAACTGGGTTACTATCTGCTGGGGTTGGGGTTAGAAGGGGTGTAGCTGGTTCTCTGTCCAACTGGGTAGGGGTACAATCTGCGTGAGTCTGGGTTATGTGTGGTGGGGCTGGTTCTTGGGCAAGTACAACCGTGGTTCTATCTCCATCGACAGGTAGCATGATCTTTTCTGACGACCGTGTTTTTACTCCCACAGATATTGCCATCACCCCCTCCAATTGAAATGGCTGATAAACAAGAAAAGTAATTGAATGTACAGACATTGTAAGATAGACAGGTGCAATGGATAGTAGGTAAGAAAACAGGGCATGAAATAATTCACATTTATGTTGTCTAACCAAACAGAATAGCAGGACATAATTTCAAATATATGATGGCTAATTAAACAGGATAGCATGACACAATTTCATATGTATGATGGCTAACTAAACAGGATAGAATGACATACTTCAAAATATGATGACTATGTAAACAGGATGACATGATATAACTATACGATGTGTCTATTAAAGTGGTTGGCATGCCATAAATCACAAACATGCCATCGATGGAAACATGATGGCATGATATAATTCACGGATAGAATGACATAATTCAAAATATGATGACTATGTGAACAGGATGAGATGATATAACTATATTATGTCTTTAGAAAATGGGTTGGCATGCCATAATTCAGATACATGTTGTCTATGTAAACATCATGGCATGATATAATTCAAATATATGATTTATATACTAAGGAAGTGAGCAGAGGGCAATCGCATATATGATGTGTCAACTAAGGAGATGGCATTCAACATCGTGTATATGATGTAAAAACTAAGCATTGCAATACAACATATGCATGATATGAGTAATATAACCCTGCCAAGTTTGAGCATACACCTCAGGGGGATAATAGGACTGGTCATCTGCCTCTGAATCCTCCTCTGAAGAGCTATCCGTAAGCAGCAACATATCTGCTTCACCAGGTAGCATTGTCTGCTCTGAAGACCTTGTTTTCACTCCAGATTTCTCCATCACCAATTCAAATGGCTGATGCACAGGAAGAGCAGTTGAATATACAAAATTGTCGACAAAAGCAATGAGAAATACAAAAAAAGGACGGCATGATATAATTCACATATATGATGCTTGGCTAAACAGCATGGCATTGCATAATTCACATATATAATGCCTTGCAACAAGATAGCATTGCATAATTCACATATGTAATGTGTTGCAAAAAGATGGCATTGCATAATTCACATATATGGTAATTAGACACTAAACAGGTGGCATTCACACAAATCATGTCTAAACTAAGAAAATAACATAGCAATGCAAGATACCATACGCACGATATGAGCAAGATAACCCTGCCAAGTTAGAGCATGCACCTCGGGGGGGAGGGGGAATAGGACTGGTCATCTGTCTCTGAATCCTCCTCTGAGGAGCTATCCATAACCAGCGAGATATGCGCTTCGTCAGATAGCATAGTCTGCTCTCAAGACCTTGTTTTCACTCCAGAATTTTCCATCACCGTGTCAAATGGCTGATGCACACGAAGAGTAGTTGAATGTACTAACATTGTTGACAAATGTAATACGTAACAAAAAAAGGATGGCCTAATATAATTCACATATAAGATGACTGGCTAAGCAGGATGGCATTACAAAATTCACATATATGATGCCTGGCTAAACAAGATGGCATTGCATAATTCACATAAACGATGAATAAACTAAACAGATGGCATTCACACAAAACATGTCTAAACTAAGCAGTTGACATATTTGATGTATAAAGTAAGCAATGCAAGGCACCATATGCATGATATAACCAACATCAGCATGCCAAGTTAGAGCGAAGACCTCATGGGGTAAATAGGAGTGGTCTTCTGCTTCTGAATCCTCCTCAGAACAGTTATCTTCCTCTTGATTACGATCCGAAATGGGTGGGGGGGGCTGCCTTTGCGCCCACCATGGAGCTACGTCTGCATGAAATTTTATTGCCACGCAAGGCTCGTCTCTTTTGCTCTACATGTTCAGTTCCATTATGTACAATAACTGACATGCATAGGAATAAAACATAGTGAGATTATGTAAGGAGTGCATGCACAAATCCAGAGTGATGGTAGCAAACTATGGATAGACCCAAAACCAATGATAGCAGACAGATAATAGCTTTAGTTAAAAAATACAGATAATGGCTCCTTTAATGTTTGTTTGCACCCAACATGAAACTCATAGTAGACACCCGAGATTAACCAGATAGTAGACAGATAGTACTGATTGCTGCCCCAATATGTACCCCACAACCATTTAAAAACTTAAGTTTCAGCATAAGTTTGGACCTGAGTCGGAGTCCAATAGGTGAACACGACGATAAAGTAGCATGTCATCATATTAAGCGATGCATAACGTAAGCAGACACGGAAGAGTGCGACCTCTCTTGCGGACCCGTGTAGTCCTCAAGGTCATCTGCTCAGTTGATGATGGTAATGCAGTTGTCGTGGCTGCCGGCGGCGGGGAAGAAGATCTGAGGCGGCTAAAGACAGTCTGGAGAGCGGATCCCTGCTGTGGTGAACCCTTCCATCGTTGGAGCAGCTGAGCTAGGGTGGAACACAGCACCGCAGGAGCAGGACAAACCACACAAGGTTTTCTTTGACACATATCTCTAACAGAAGTAATTGTGTAAGGGCTTGTTTGAATTTGAGGATTCTAACAATGCAGGGATAGGAAATAGACATGAATAGGATAGGAATGCACGTGCAAAACAGCGAATTTAAAAACACAGGATTTCTGCCAATCTGGGTGTTTGGTTCACAAGAATTGGAAGATCACACGATGCAAAGAAGTATGGTGAGATTAAGTCAAACCACATGAAGTGTACAACCTCTTTGGCGAAGCCATGTCGATCTCAGCGTGATTGGGTTGGCCGGTGAGGATGCTCTGGCTGACTTGGCTGTCGGAGGAGGGGAAGAAGATCTTAGGCGTCTGGAGATGGAGCCCGAGGTACTGCTCCTCTGTGATGGAGGGTTTCGTCGTTGGAGTAGCTCTGGTGAGTTGTACGACGCCGAGGCTGAAGCAGGACAAGAGAGACAACGTTAACCTGAGTGGAATTCTAATAGCATCTCCAATAGATGACGTAAAATACATAACCACAAAGTGCTAGATGTATACATCAGCCGCTCATCTCTGAACTTAACTGTCGAAACTGAATTTAACTGTCGAAACTGAACTTAACTGTCGAAACTGAATTTTGCTGTCGAAACTGAATTTTACTGTCGAAACTGAACGCACTAGAGGTGAGGCTACACGTCAGTCGACTGACTTTTTCATCTCTGGTCAATCGATTTTGCAGCCGTTGGATACGAAATCAAGGGCCTGCAGTTCATCTTCAACCTCCACCCCCCTGAGCCGCCAGCCACCATGGGCCAAACAGCCGCCCCGCCCGCCCCGAAAACACTCCCCACCGCCGGTCCGCTGCCGCCCCGGCCATCCCTCTAGCCCCCCCCCCCCCCGTGCTGAGCTTTTTCTCCGGCGATCCCCACGCCACCGCCCCACCACTGCCCCCACCCTGAACCCTAAGATAGATAGTGGGGTACTTCTCCGGCGAGCCCCCCTCCCCGGTGCGGCTGGTTCTTCCTTAACTCCGGCGAGCCCCCCCACCCCCTGAAAATCGACTGACCCAAAAGTCGATTCAGTCGACTGAAGTGTAGCTAAATCGGACCAGCATCGCAAGTAAGAGCAAGAGCGAGAGCAGCAGCGCGAGCAAGAGCAAGAGCAGGAGCAGACCGGGCAGGGGACCGAGAGCAAGAGCAGAGCAGCAGTGCGAGCGAGAGCTAAAGCAGCAGCAGCTCCTACTGATGTGGACGTCGCCGCCGAGAGAGCGACGCCGTGGAGGAAGTGGTCGGCGATGCCACGGTGGATGGAGCCGCGCCATGTCGGCTCGGAACCGAGCGCCGGCAGCACCGTGAGATCAAATCAAGAAGAAAATGCGGCGATTAGTGTACAACCACTTTGATGGCGTTGATTAGGCCGCAGCTTCATACGAGGAAACGGTGATGCTGATGCTCTTCCGGTGGTGTAGGTGAAGACGGCGGTGTGGGAATGGAGGTGGCGCAAAAGACGAGGGGAACGTTGGGGCAGCTCCTTGGAGGTGGAGGACGGGGTGGCTGAACCGGCGGGACGACCAGATCGACGACGGATCCTCATCTGGTACGGTGGATGAGGGACGTCGAGGTGTTGCTGTGGACGACGTCGTCGGGGAAGAGGCTCCGGCTGGGTGGCGGGCGGAGGAGGGTGTGGGGCTTCGCGGGTTTTCCCAGCCTCGGTGTACGAATGGGTGGGCGGATGGGATGGGAGTGGGGAACCATGGCTTAGGGACGCGCTTGTCCGAAATGTGGGGTAAGTTATGAAAGTACCCCCACCGATTTGAGGCGGTTCTTTCGGTTCAGGGGTATCACGGGCATTTCACGTGTCGGGATTTCACAGGAGGTGGGAGTTTTCGCACGCGTTGTAATTTTGGAATAGCAAGGCGCGGGTTGAGATGGAGGGAGTTGTCGGAGCACAACGAGACAAATATATATCTTAAATATTTTGGGCTAACAAGGCGTGGGTTGAAATTTCTGGACAAGCCTAACATGTACTGTACCAAATCAATTCGCACTACAATTGTCATTCAAAACTTTGAATCATGTTATGTTCAATTAAAATATTTTGTTACGTGTATAATGCATGCAACCTAGTACTCAAATGAACGTTTTAGTGCATTCCGAATGTATATACTACCGCGTCAATATGAACTAAATTTGAATTCGTTTCTCTATTTGAATAAGATCTACAATAATGATTGTGTTGAAGTCAAAGCGTTTGAATTCGTTTCTCTGTTTTAATAAGATCTACAATCGTCATTATTGTCAAGTTAAACCATCATTTCTGTATTATCTTCACAGCACACCACATGATTAGTCTCGAGTTACATATGAACTATGTGTACTATATGAACTCGAACTGGATTTTTTGAATCCACTTTATGTTGATTTCAAATCATAGTACATTTCAAGCTCTAGCTAGATCTTCACAAACTAAACCATGTCTCATATGTATAATGTGTTTATCACATTATGTATGGTGCCCCGCCCCCTACGCCTACAAGTATTTAGATGTGAGTTGCAAACACCACACATTACCACAAATTCAAATAAAATGTGAGAATGTTCGATATATAGTATTGTTTAGATTGTTCGATATTTAGTTGTAAGCTGGAAACGCCACACATTATCACAAATTCAAATAAAATGTGAGATTGTTCGATGTATAGTATGGTTTAGATTGTTCGACATTTAGCTGTGAGTTGCAAACGCCATGCATTATCACATTATGGTATAACATGTGCAAAACCACAACACGCGTATCACCGCTATATTCATGCATGCATATGTTTAAAACACTATGATCTCCTATTCAAATATATGAATCCACTTTCATATCAAATTATGATCTTTTTTAGTCTCTTACACCCACACAATCCTCTAACCTTTGAAGCTACCACTAACTTTCTCTTGTGCATGCACACACCCTCCTCTCCCTCCCCCTCCCTCAGCATTCTATCCATCGCGCACATTCATTTTTTCTTCTTTAGGTCGTTCTCCCACAGTCTCCACAACTCCTTTTCGACATACACCGATCGATAAACCTCTCCAGCGATGTCTGCCTACAACATACACACGTACCTTCAATCTCCTCCTTTATGTGTCCTTGCCTCGTGTCTCTCATACGGTCCCACTCACGTGTAAACTCTCACCCCTCTTTTCATCGATCTCACAACCGCACACTCCTCCCCCTATCTATCTAGTAGCTGGGCCTCTCGCACCACCTCCTAGCTCCATTCTCTCTGTCTATCCGTCTCGTCAGGCCTTATTTGCCTCTAACAAATGGACATACACCGACCGATCTCCCGCTATACATATAGCTAGCTAGGTCCTTATAACTCATTTTTTCCCACGCGTCGATCGATCTACCTCATTAGTTATGTCTCTCCCTTCCTCCGACAAACAACAATTGATCTACCGATCTAGTTAGGTTTGCTTACCAAACACATGGTTCCCCTTCATCATCCATGGATGTGTCCCGACAGATCTATCACGCACAGGCACACACAGAAACACATCCCCACTCTTATTGATAATATTGTAGTTCCACCCTCAGTTTGTCTAGTAGGCCTCTCCCACCATCTTCGAGAAGCAACTCCATCACCCATCCAGCACTCTACCCCTCTCCCTCCCGCTCTCTCTCCTCTCTCTCTCTGTCCCATCCTATTTCCCATCCTTCAATTATGTATGGATGTCGACCGATCTCCCTCAAGACATAGCTGGGTCTCTCCTTCTCAACACATATACGAGTCGTTCTACCTCTATAGTTAGGCCTCTGCCTACCCCTCCCCCCACCCCCTCGCACACACACACACACACACCGATACATCGAGCGCTCTAGTCATGTCTCCCTGCCACACACAAACTTGACCTGTGCCCTCTGACGTTCCGGTAGCTAGGTCAGTCGCCCTATATCTTTGACTTGCACACACACACAATTTTGATGCTTCTCTTCATCGATCTCGCACCCACCCACTTGATCCTCTCTTCGACTCTATCAATATCTATGACCCCTCCCTCTCTTCTCGTGGATCGCCCGACCCTCTATATATGATATGGATAGGCCTCCATTTCACACACATTGCATGCAAAATTTTGTTTGAGATGTCATCAACACATATTCCCACAAATACATTCACGAAATCAACCTCCCCCCCAAAAAAACAAAAAACACTCACGAACGCACAAGCCATTTGTCTAGGTTTGTATCTCTCTCACACACACGTAGGTGGGGGACGTGCACGAAGAGAAGAGGTGCACGCACGGCGCACGTACTCCCGTCTCTTTCCCAACCACACCCGCGCGGGTACACGGTGGAGCTCATTTCTGTACGAAAAGGCAGCCCATGTGGTAACTTGACACGTGTACTGGTTGTCCACTAGATGGAGGGAGGATCGTCTACCACGGGTGAAGAAACAAATTTCGACTTGATGCGTTATGTTAAATAAAAAAGAGGCAAACCATGTGGGGCCTACCTTAGAGGCAATGCTCTATACACTGGAGTACTTTTGATGTGTCCCATCAACTCGCAGAACGAGGAGAAGCTTGCTTAGTACGACGTCTCCCCCGCCCACAGGCGCGGTGGCTTGCAGGATGAGGTGAAGCTTGCTTCCTTACGCCCGCTCCCTCGCCCACGCGCGCGGTGGCTCGCAGGACGAGGAGAAAATTTTACTAGTACTCCCTCCATTTACTCCTCGTCCCTACTACCTTGGTTAGAGAGATTATCATATTGTTTGGAATATATGTCCTTTAGTAGATTTCAATATGAACTACTAGTACATACTCCAAACACTGATGTATATAGACGTATTTTAGAGTGTAGATTCACTCATTTTGCTCCGTATGTAGTCCATATTGAAACGGACGTAATAGTACGCACTCTCCCTCGCCCCTCGACCCTCGCCACGTGGTGGACATGCAGCAATTCATTCGGTCTCATATAGCCAGAACAATATATACTGCAGTACCATTATTGCTCGACTTCCCGAAGAGGCGAAGAGCCAATCACAAGGTTAATAGTTTGGAGATGCCAAGCGCAAGGTTTATAGGAGAACGAGTAGTAGGTGCCGCGTCATTTATAAATAAATTTTTTTTCTTCAGTGGCACGTACGCAATATAAATAGGTTCATATGGAGAGAAAAGGAAACTGCTCCACTATATACATAGGCAGGACGAGCCTACACGGTTGCTTGCTGGGGTTGCTCTCTTCAGTTTTCACACTCTCTCGCACAAAACCACTGTGGCCACATCTCTAACATCCCGGCGGATCACGTCCGCCGGGGGAAGGGGTGGATGCTTAGTGTAGATGCGGTCGCCGTCGCCGACAGCGAAAACCCACTCTCGGCACGTCCCGATCAGGGGTCCCCGCCATTCTCTCTCACAAAGCCGGTGAGGTTGCCTTCGTCCATTGCTCACTGCCACGATGTTGGTAGTTTCCTCCTCCCGCCGCCCTCCTCTAGGTTGAGCTACGTCCCGACATCCCTCGGGTACAACTCCCTTTACAACCGGCTTGCACCACTGCTCCAGCTGCCCACATCACTCCATGTGGATATTTCTCTACTTCTTTGCCCCGCACATACCTCTACTGGCTTCTACGTACTATATTTGTGATGAGTTTATGTCTCATCAAATAGTCCCAGTAATCTTATTCTAATCACGCTTCTTCAATTTCTTTGCCACAAGGATGCTCATCTCGATTTTGGTGAAACTGCACAAAATGATCCGATGGTCAAAGGGTTGCAAACTTCATTTCTTAGGAAGCGCCGACGTTAGCAGCAAATTAAAGCCTGGTTAGGGTTTACGGTTCAAGGGCTAGGGACTGCATGGATCCTTTTTTTCTTTAGCTGTCTCTGTTTCAATGGCTAGGGACTGCATGAGTAGTAGTAGTACTGTACGCCTTACGCCCGCTCCCTCGCCCACGCGTGCGGTGGCTCGCAGGACGAGGAGAAAATTTTACTAGTACTCCCTCCGTTTACTCCTCGTCCCTACTACCTTGGTTAGAGAGATTATCATATTGTTTGGAATATATATGTCCTTTAGTAGATTTCAATATGAACTACTAGTACATACTCCAAACACTGATGTATATAGACGTATTTTAGAGTGTAGATTCACTCATTTTGCTCCGTATGTAGCATAAAGTTGAGACACTTATTTTGGAATGGAGGGAGTACATATTTGCTATGATGTGTCAATCATTGAGATGCAATAGCATGCATGTTAGTCTCCTTTGTATTTGATGAAATGTTGCAACGGGCAACCTTGGACGCAAGATACATGTAACAGAAGCTGGAAGCTTCATAGCATTTTACTATCTCGCTGATAAATTACAGTACGTACTATACAAGTAGTACTATGTAAAGAGTTAGGTGTCGCACGGTGTCCAGAAAATATGGTGATATTGTAAGGTGGGCCATGTAATCACTGAGCCTGCGTGTTTTCACTGCTCTTGCACTCCTCCGCCGTAAGAATGGAGAAAATTGTAATCTAGTAGTACCTCCTTTCGCCGAAAGCATGGGACATCCAGCAGTCCTACCACCTCAAAAATAATGACCAATGAGCCGTCAAATCACATAGACCCAGCAGTAAGTTGGACAGACGAAGCAACCATCACTCTTGAATCCGCTTCTCCCTTCAACGCAGGTTGTTGGGGATATTAACACTGGGCGTAAACCGGCCAGGAGAGGCCGGGTTAACCCCATAAGTAGTTCATGTGTATCTGAAGTCCATAAAGACAGACGATGACGCTTTATGAAGGCCCAGGACCCAAAGCCGGTTTAAGGCCTGTAGACATAAACCGGCATTCATATGTAAACTTGTGTTGTAAGATAGAAGTAGCAGAGACCGAGCCGGACACGATTATGAGCCGGCCTCGCGATTCTGTAAACCGACGGGCGTCAACCCATGGATATAAGGGGACTACCTGGCGGCGGTTCAAGGACAACAGAAAACAACTCGAGACTCAGGCAAAGCGTATTCGCTCCCTGGTCATCAAAACCCCAGCAATTCCATCACAACTAGACGTAGGCTTTTACCTTCATCGTAAGGGGCCGAACTAGTATAAAACTCTCTTGCGTCCCTTGTCCGCTTTAACCCCTTTAAGTTAACCCGTAGCAATGGCTCCACGACTAAGTCCTTTCTCTAGGACATCTGCCGTGACAAAACCACGACAGTTGGCGCCCACCGTGGGGCTATCGCACGATGGTTTCAAGTTCTTGGAGGGCAACTTTGAAGGACTCAAGGGTTACGCTGTGGGCCGGATGACCAAGAGTCGTCGTGGCAAGCTCTACATCGACGATGCAGGCTGGGGCCCCGAGGCCGGCTCAATCGAGTACGGGTACCGGGTCCCCTTTGGTGGCATACACGTTTTCATTGGCAAGATCGGCGAACCGGGCCCTGAGCCGGACATCTGCACCGACCTCGTCGAAACGGCTCAGCGTGTGAGATCAGCCCGGGTCAAGCCTGTCATGAAGCGTGCCTTCGTGGGAGTTATCCATGGAGAGGAATCTGAGGATAGATCGGAATCTGGTGGTGAGACCGTCGTTTATTCGGACGACGAGTCATCGACCGGAGAGACTGAGTCGTTATATCAGTTACAAGATGGCCGGATTGGGGGCTGTTCCGATGGCGACAGTATTCCAGACCCCTTTGATCTGCCAAACCGGGTTGCGATCTTCATGGCCGGTACGCAACCGGCGCTCCACTCTTCGACCGCAGCGGCGATGATTTCCGGATCGACTGCGGCAACAGCGGCCGGGGCAGGAGGCCTTGTGCGACCGCCAGCTCAGGTTCTATCTGATTTGTTTGACGCGTTGGCAACGCTGATGGCGGAGGTTAACCCGGTGGATCAGGATGCACACAATGCGGAAATCGCGAAAGTGAAAGATCAAATCACCCAGGCCAAAGCCGACTTAGCAGCTGAGGATACCAGGATGGCCGCGGAGCGGGCCGCTTTGGATGCACAAGCTTACCGGATTATGCTGGATCAGAGTGCGTCGAACGAAGTCCTGAAGAGGAGGTACCGATCTCGCCTGCCGCCGGTTTATGACGCTAGAAATCTCTTTAACACCCTAGGAGCAGGGACCAGTAATCCGCCGGTGGTAAACCGGGCGGAGGCACCTGGAGCAGGGGCGCCGGTTCAGCCATGTTTGGTGGATCCGCCTCGTCAGAACAACATTGTAACACTACATGTCCCCACGCCACCGGGTCATTACTCTAACCCGATGGACAACATTGTCGCTGCCGCTTCACGGCTGGCGGCCATCCCGATCGAAGGCGATTCTCCGGTGGCGGTCGAGACGCGTCGGGTTAAGGAGCTTCTTCAGACAGCCTTGGTTCAACAGGAGGCTTATTCATATAGTCGCAATCGGATTCATTCCACTCTCCGTCCAAGCCGGAGTTACAGCAGGCGTATGGATGAACCGGCAGTGTCAAGCAATGCATGGAACCGTGATCCGCCCCGTGGCAATAACCCGGCGGGTGGTGCTGGTGATGCTCAGGAGGTGGTGGACCGGGCTCGGGCACGCAGAGAAGCCGAGTTAGCGGCGCAACATGAAGCCCGTCAGCTTACTCCGGTTCGTCCAACCACATCGGTGGAACCAGGGGTTACCTCTAGTTCTTTGGGAGTGCCGTGTCTCGTCCCGGCGTTGCGCAGTGTGCGCCTGCCCAAGGATTTCAAGGGCCCGCGCAAGGTGCCGAATTACACCGCCGATTTATCCCCTGAAACATGGGTCGAAAGCTATGATATGGCCATGGAGATGCTGGATGTGGATGATGCGGCATGTGCGAAATACTTCACCATGATGCTAGAAGGGACAGCCCGCACTTGGCTAAAGAGCTTACCGGCTAATTCTATCAGGTCATGGGCCGAGTTGAGAGCCCGGTTTATTCAAAATTTCAAGGATACATGCAAGCAGCCCATGTCAATTATGGACTTAGCTGCCTGTGTCCAGGAGGAAGGAGAGTCAACAACCCATTGGGTGCGCCGGGTTTCGGAGATTTTGCATTCATCGGACCGCATCAACGCTGACACCGCAGTTTTAACATTGGAGGGCAATTGCCGGTTTGAACCCCTGAAGTTGAAGTTGGGATGGCTCAAACGTCATTGTAATGACATGGGAACCCTCATGGCTGCACTGGTGATGTATGCCAACTCTGATAGTACCAAGGATCCCGAGTCTGACGATGATAAGACAGGGAAGGGAAAAAAGAGCGGCAACGCCAAGGGGCAGCACCACATCCCGACGGGTCATGGAAACGGCGGCAAGCGTAAGGGGACCACAGTTTAGACTTTGTGGCTAATACTAATACACACGACAAGCCAGCGGCGTAAGGGTAAACCGCCCCAGCGTGGTGGAGGGCCAAGTCCTAATCCGACCGTTTGTCTTATCTGTTGAACCAGCCCTGTCCAAAGCATGGGACGAAGGAGATCCCGTCCACGCACCTCTGGAAAGATTGTTACATCATGCAAGAGTTCAAAAATTCTGATTCTTTCCGGTATGATCATGGACCAGGACGCGGTTCGGGCCCCGGGTCTCATGGGCCGGGTTATGGTGGAGGAAATTCCGGCTCAGGCTTCCACGGGAATCAGGGTGGACATAAGAATCAAAGTAATCAGGGTAACCAAGGTGGCTATAATCATCAGGGCAATCAGCAGCAGCAGCAGCAGTCGGGTTACTAGAGCAACCCGAAGCAGTTGAATAGCGGACAGTATCATGTCTTCACCACTAGCTTGGACAAGCGCGATCAGAGGCTTCATAAAAGGGCGGTGAATGCCGTTGAACCGGCGGTGCCCCGTTATTTGCGCTGGTCTGAGCAGCCGATTGTGTGGAGTAGAGAAGATCATCCACCCCGGGTTGACAATCTGGGTCATCTGGCTGTGGTGGTGGCACCTCAGGTGGGAGGTTATAAGTTCACTAAGGTACTCATGTATGGAGGGAGTAGTATCAATATCCTTTATTATGAAACTTTCCGTCGCATGGGGTTAACAGATAAAAATCTTAAACCGTCCAATACGGTGTTCCATGGTGTGGTGCCTGGTAAGTTGGCATATCCTGTTGGTAAGATAGCTCTGGAGGTGGCTTTTGGAGATGAGCATGACTCGAGATCAGAAACCTTGACCTTTGAAGTGGTGAAAATCAGAAGCCCGTATCATGCCCTATTTGGACGGCCAGCTTATGCTAAGTTTATGGCACGGCCTTGTTATTTCTATCTGCAGCTCAAGATGCCGGGTCACAAGGGAACTATAACCGTGCATGGGAGCCGCAAGATTGCTCTGGAGTGTGAAGAAGGTGATGCGGCTTATGCTGAGTCAGTTTGTGCGACAGAAGAGTTGAAGTTTTACAAGGACAATGTTGATCCGGCAGATATGACTTCGTTGAAGAAACCAACTACAGAGCATGATCCGGCCCTGAAGTTTAAATCGGCTGATGAGACTAAGCTTGTTGACTTCGTGCCTGGCGATTCGTCCAAGCAGTTTAGCATCAGCGCTAACTTGGATCTGAAATAGGAAAGCGCGCTCATCGAGTTCATCCGTGAGAATCGGGACATCTTTGCATGGAACCCTTCTGACATGCCAGGTGTACCGAGAGAACTCGCTGAGCACACTCTCAATGTTGATCCCACGTATAAACCGGTCAAGCAGTTTCTCCGCCGGTTCAATGAAGAAAGACGCAAAGCTATTGGAGAAGAAGTAGCCAGGCTCTTGGCGGCTGGATTTATCGTTGAAGTATTCCATCCTGAGTGGTTGGCTAATCCGGTGTTGGTCCTTAAAAAGAACGGCACTTGGCGTATTTGTGTGGACTACACAGACCTTAACAAAGCTTGTCCAGCAGATCCTTTTGCCCTCCCTCGTATTGATCAAATTATTGATGCAACGGCGGGTTGCGAGCGTTTGAGCTTTTTGGATGCATATTCTGGTTATCATCAGATCAAAATGGCAGTTAAGGACCAGGAGAAGACAGCCTTCGTAACTCCCTTTGGAGCCTTCTGCTATGTGTCCATGCCCTATGGGCTCAAGAGTGCCCAGGCGACTTATCAATGGTGTGTGCAGAATTGTCTTCATAAACAGATCAGCCGCAATGTTCACGCCTATGTGGATGATATTGTGGTGAAATCAAGGAAGAAGGAGACATTGATTGATGAGTTGAAGGAAACCTTCGATAACCTGGGGGTTTACAAAATGATGCTTAATCCGGCCAAGTGCGTCTTTGGTGTACCTGCAGGCAAGCTCTTGGGTTTTTTGGTGTCTAACCGGGGTATTGAAGCTAATCCGGAAAAGATCAAGGCCATCACCTCCTTGGCCAAACCGAAGTTTATCAATGATGTTGAACGCCTGACAGGATGGATTGCCGCGTTGAGCCGGTTTATCAGTCGCCTTGGCGAGAAGGCCATCCCTTTGTATTAGATGCTGAAGAAAACGGATAACTTCGTCTGGAGTGACGCCGCTAATGAAGCATTTGAGGACTTAAAGCGGAAGCTGGCTAATCTGCCGGTTCTCGCTGCTCCAGTTGACAAAGAGCCATGGTTGCTATATGTGGCAGCTAACGCCCGGGCTATTAGTGTGGCTATTGTGGTGGAGCGCAAGGAGGCCGGAAAGGAATATCCGGTTCAACGGTCGGTCTACTATATCAGTGAGGTACTTATTGAGTCCAAGCTGACGTACCCGCATTGGCAAAAATTGCTGTATGGGATTTTTATGGCAAGCGGAAGCTTAAGCAGTATTTCCAAGGTCATCCCATCACGGTGGTCAGCTCTGCTCCATTGGGAGATATAATCCAGAATAGGGAAGCAACTGGCCGGATTGCTAAGTGGGCTATAGAGCTCGGGCCTCATGGGTTGAAATACATACCCCGAACGGCGATCAAATCTCAGGCACTTGTGGATTTCATCAATGATTGGACAGAATTACAAGCGCCAGAGGAGAAGCCGGATCATACTTATTGGACTATTCATTTTGATGGGTCCAGGCAATTGGAGGGCTCGGGGGCTGGAGTCGTATTAACTTCCCCACGAGGTGATAAGTTTTGTTATGTTCTCCGTTTAATGTTCCCTTGCACTAACAATGCAGCTGAATATGAGGCTTTACTCCATGGTCTTCGGATGGCTAAGGAGATGAACCTAAGCCGAGTTAAGTGCTTCGATGACTCGGATCTGGTGGCTCAACAAGTGTCCGGCACTTGGGATTCCAAGGACCCACTAATGGCAGCATATCGTCGTGAGGTGGATATTGTTGCAGGTCACTTTAAAGGTTATCAGGTGGATCATGTGGACCAGCGGAAGAATGATGCGGTGGACGCTTTAATCCACCTGGGTTCCCAACGTAAACCGGTTCCACCTAATGTCTTCCTGGATGTTTTGCACAATCCGTCCGTCAAGCTCCCTGGTGAAGAGGATTTGGTTGTTCCTGATCCGGAGGCTTAGTTGGTGGCAGCTCTTCATGTTATCCCGGATTGGACGGTTCCATATCTGGCGTATATGAACCGGGGCAAGTTACCAGAGGATGAAACTTTGGCCAGGCAGATAATCCGGCGGTCCAAGTCCATGACTATTATCAATGGAGAGTTACATCATTGCAGTGTGACAGGGGCGTTTCAACGCTGTGTTTCTCCTGAGGAAGGCCGTGAAATTTTGCATGAGATCCACGAAGGAGATTGTGGTCACCACGCCGGTTCAAAATCTTTGGTGGCCAAGGCGTTTCGTCACGGTTTCTATTGGTTGACAGCTCATGCTGATGCCGAGGACTTGGTCAAAAGATGTGATGGCTGTCAGAAATTCTCAAGGCGCTCATGTACCGGCTCAAGAATTGAGGATGATTCCAATCACCTGGCCGTTTGCAACTTGGGGCCTGGATATGGTTGGGCCTTTCAAGAGATCCAAGGACAAGAAGACCCACCTTTTGGTGGCGGTTGATAAGTTCACGAAGTGGGTGGAGGCAGAGCCAGTTAGTAAGTGTGATGCAGCTACGGCGGTTCAATTCATCAAAAAGGTGATCTTCCGGTTTGGCTTTCCACACAGCATTATAACAGACAATGGTACCAATCTGTCAAAGGGTGCCATGAAGGAGTTCTGTCAACGTGAGCACATCCGGCTTGACGTGTCATCAATGGCTCACCCCCAGTCCAATGGTCAAGCGGAGAGGGCCAATCAAGAGATCTTGAGAGGCATCAAACCCTATGGTTCCTTTGCAACGGACGCCGGGTTGTTGGGTTGAGGAGTTACCTTCTGTGTTATGGAGCATCAATACCACACCCAACAGATCGACAGGATACACACCGTTCTTCATGGTTTATGGAGCGGAAGCGGTTCTTCCTAGTGACATCCGTCATGACTCACCTCGTGTAGCGGCATATGTTGAAGCTGACAATGAGAAGGCATGGCAGGAATTTCTTGACCTGTTAGATGAGGAGCGTGACATGGCAGCAGCCCGTTCGGCGATTTATCAGCAAGATCTGCGTCGTTATCATAGCCGCCGGGTTAGAACCAGAACCTTTCAAGAAGGCGATTTGGTGCTTCGACTCATCCAGGATCAGACGGACATGCACAAGCTATCCCCCCCTTGGGAAGGACCCTTTGTGGTCAGCAAGAATCTACACAACGGGTCATACTATCTAATCAATGTTCGAGAGCGCAAAGACTCACGTAAATCGGAGGAGGAGACCAACCGGCCGTGGAATATTGCTCATCTTCGGCCTTACTATACTTGAGCCATAGGCTCTGCTTATGTTCATATTATGACAATGTGTATATTATGATCAATATAATAAACCGAAACCTCAGCTAAAGCGGGGTATCTGTTGATTTTCTTACATCATGTGTGGTTACATGGAGCTTCTGTTTATAAAGCGGCGTCCGGTTTACCCCTTGATTCAGCTTCTCAAAGCTTTATGTTACATCACTTGGGGGCTTGGTCGTATCCGAATCATAGCTACACCTCTTGATCGGCGCAATGCCACAACATCACTTGGGGGCTTGGTCGTATCCGAACCATAGCTACACCTCTTGATTGGCGCAATGCCACAGCATCACTTGGGGGCTTGGTCGTATCCGAACCACAGTCACACCTCTTGATCGGCTCAAAGCCACATCAATCCGGGGCCAAAGAGAGTGTTGTAAAACAATAGCTCAAACATAGGCACCCACTGAGCACAGCTCACAATGTTGCTTGGGGATTCTTTGCTGTCGAAATGAACTAAGAATCTACACTTGTAATAGGCTATCAAGCCATGGCTTGGAAGCCTGGTGTATACACCTAAAACCCCGGCTTAACCTTCCTATTTAAGTAAGTCACTCCGCCCAGGTAAACCTGGTATGACCCTTCGAACTTTGACAAGTTACTCTAAAATGAAGACCCTGAACTTGTCAAGTTAAAACGATGATTGGTTAAGGATTGAGGACCATCTTAAAAGGCTTTGCAAAAATGGTTTAACTCAGTGGCCTGGCAGCCCATGAAAAGCCTCGAATTTGGGGCCTGGCAGCCCGTGAAAAGCCTCGACTACAACGGTTTTATTTGCCTTTTGCTAAGTTTTTCTTTCTTTTGATAAGATTTGTGATGTTTTCAAACCGGTGTTTATCAACCCGGTTAGGCTGTCAACTACAAGTTGTCAGTACATGATCAAGTTATAATCCGGAGACTATCAGCCCGGTCTGGTTTTGACTCAAAGTCACCAGTATAGAATAAACCGGTGTTTATCATAACCCGGAAAAGTTTTATTGTCAACCAATATCATATAACAGGAATTACTTATACTCCAGATTAGGGTTATGACCCTCACTACAAAGTTGGTCAGCCAACATTATGCCTAAAGGTCACAGGTATCATATATTTCCATATTTGGTTATCTTTACAACCTTGGTCATATATATGTATTTGGGTATCATGACCCGCCCGGTGGTAAACCGCCAGGGTGCTTTAAGCTTCTTATCTGCAGGCAGGAACAGCTTGAATAAATGGCTATGGATTATGAACATCATATCTTAAGCATGTCGGATTAAGCAAGCATCAGTCGCAGATAAATATGCACGAAGGCATAACAGACCAAGTGTTTTAACTAGCCTATTACAAGGCGTTTCAGTGCCCAAAAGGATAATGGTTTTCTCAAATACGTGTTGCAGCATGTAGAAGGCTAAACCGGCCTCCGGATTATGATTGATCACCAGCTTGCCCTGACGGCTGCGGATCATCTTGCACCGGTTCATCCTCTTCGTCTCTACCCAGCGGCTGGAAGTCAATAGTTGTCCAGTCGATTCCAGTTAACGCTTGGAACACAGCTTCGTCACTTATAAGGGTGGACGGTTCAATATCAGGGGCATAAGTGTGCTTACGGATTGGAGGGATCAGATTTTGCGCTTCTGGAATTGGTGCAGCAACCCGTCTGTTCTTGTCATCATAACTTTCCTGATAGTATGAGAGATCAGCTTCTCCAGCCAATTGACAAGCCAGTGGACGTACTTCCCGGTTTATGGCGCGGAGATCCTCCTGGCCAAATTCTGATCCGTCTTCTTTTAAGCTTGGGAAGCCTTTAGCCACGTCCACCGGATCAAGATCAGGCACCCACGCCTTTGCCCGGGTTAGAGCGGCCAGAGCTCCGGCCCTTGCCGCAGATTTCTTTAGTTCTTCAACCCGGACAGGCAGCATGGATAGCCTTTCTAAGGTGTCCTTGCTCAATGTTGGAGGAGGTTTATTGTGTGAAGCGGTGCAGATGATCCGCTGCGCACCGGTATACAGCTGCTCTATCAGAGTATAGGCCATTTTCAATTTCTTCTGTACGTCAGAGCCCAGATGGCTCATACGAGTTCCTGCATCATTATAAATGTCAGTAAACCAGCAACACATGGTAAGATATGTTGAAAGTATAAAGCAAGGATGCTTACCAAACACAGCAGCGGTCATAGCATGTACTTGCCGCTTTACACCAGTCAGCTCGTCTACCACCGGTTTGAGAGCTGTTTCGGCGTCTTCAGCTCTTTTCTGCAAAGTGGATTTCTCTGTGTTCCAATCCGCCCGCTCCTTGTTGAAGCCCTTTTTCAGTTTCTCCATAGCGCCTAGAGCGCTGGTCAATTCTTCCTTCGCTTTGGAGGTTTCAGCTTGCTGGGATTTGAGGTTCTCTTGCAGATCAGCGGTTTGGCTTTCCTTCTTGCTTAGTTCAGCCTATAAAGAGACAGATATATAATGAGTTGACAGTACATATTTGAAGTACCAAGCACATAACAAGTTATGCCCTTAGTACTTGGGGGCTAATGCATATTTGCTCTTTATCAGAAATTTTTACAAGTCCCAAGCACAATACAAGTATTAAGCTTGGCACTTGGGGGCTAATGTGTATTTGCTCATAAAATGCTGATATGGGAATTCTTCTACAAAGTCCCGGTTCATCTTTATAAAGTTAAACCGGCCCTTGAGGGCTACATCAGTGAAGTTAAGATGCATTGTTGCAAACAGGAAATTGTTACTAAGTCCCGGTTTAAATTGGTATCTTAAACCGTCACTTGGGGGCTACTGGAGTTGATAAGCTGCAATTAAATATAAGAGAGAAACACTTATGAAGTTACCTCATATCGCTCCTTCATCATATTTACCAAACCGGCTTCATAGTCACGGCTGGTGTACAGACGGTTCAGGAAGCCAGAGTGAAGGTCTTGAACATTCAGATGGGCATAATTTGACAAATCGGCGTTCCATTTGCCTTTGCCAATTGCAGAGAGCTCATCTTTGGCAGTATGCTTTGACAAAGCGACAGGATTGCCTAGAGCAGTATGGCCAGTGCCAGTAATCATAATGTCATCATCTTTGTCATCAGCAGCCGTTACTGGGGTTGGCGGTTTGTCAGTATTTTTAACTGGACTTGCCGGTTTATTGTCAGTTCGGACAGGGCTGGTTGGCTGGTCAGCATGGCTTGTGGTGTCAACTTCTGCCTGCTCAGCAACGAAGTCATGATCTTGAGGCGGTGGGTCATTCAGTATGGCATCAATGTTGGTCTCTTCAGGATCTAGAGTTTTCTCCAGTTCAACAGCCACATCTTCATCAGCCGGTTTATTCAACCGAGCTTTCTTGCTGGGTCTGGGCTTGGCGCTGAGAAAAATAAACATGAGGATCAGTATAGTATATCAAAATAGCAACATCAAGGATAAAAACAAGTGTATAGCTCACCCAAGAACCGTTTTGAGGGGTGGAAGTTTTGTGGCCAATGATTCGCCAGAAGATGAGTGAGAAGTACCCTGATAATTTGAATCAGACGGGTTAAGAGGCTGGCGGAAATAACCTGCTTTGGGGCATGAAGTATCAATGGGATAAGAGACCTCTGATCGGCGTTTCCGAACCGGACTGTTCGGTAAACCGGCGGAGGTAACTACCTGGCCGCTGTGCCGGGTTGTGCGGCGAGCCTCGTGCTGCTGCGTCTTCAAAAGAAAGTTTGGGTCCAAGTAAGCAAGGGGGTGAGAAAATTTAACTTTCCGGTTTGCTTGACGGATTTTTGATGTTGGCAGAGGATCTGAATCGGAGGAAAGAATGGTTACCTCTACGTCATCAGCATGACTGCCTTCAGCGTCGTCCTGATAATAATCATTGTCAATGAGATGTACGAAAAATGAACCGAGAGAGTCAAGTTCTACCTATGATACCGGATTACCCACACCGTCATCAGCTGGTAGCTCGGAGGATGCAGTGGTCCTTTTCTTGGCAGGTTTTTTGATAACCTTGGTCTTTGGACGAACTGGCTTGACCGGTTTATCTTGCGGCTTGACCGGTTTGTCTTGTGGTGGTTTCTTGTTCCAGAATGGATCATCACCTTGTAATATAAAAAATCACACTTTCAGAGAATATTTGGACAAAAGCAACTTCAGATAAAAAGATTATATGATTCTTACAACTGGCGGTTTGTTGAAAGCGCGGAAAGGGAGTAGTCCGGTTTGGGCACAGACAGCCTCCGGTTCGTTCAGCATTTTCTTTACAGCCTCAGTGACTTCTGCATCTGTAAGCTGAATGTCAATGTGCCGCTGAGCATCCTTCAAACTCCCCGTATACTCACACATCAAACCGGAGCGCCGGCTTAAGGGCATAATACTCCAGCTTATCCAGCAACGAGCAAGATCAACTCCTGTCAAACCGTTCGCCATGAAGGCTCTAAGCTTTGATAATTGGGGAGCATAGTTGGCCCTTTCTTTTGCCGTCAACCTCTGAGGAAAAGGATGTGTGTTGCTAAGGCGTTCAGGGCGGTAACCCGGCAGGGGGTTTTCATCAGGTGGAGATGTATCCATGCAATAAAACCAAGTCTGGTTCCACTCTTTGGGGTGACTGTGGAGTTTGGGATGAGGGAAGGTGACTTCCTTCCTTTTCTGAACCGCCATTCCGCCCAGTTCCGTATTGGGTCCATCCAAGAACTCTGTGCGACGGTTTAAGTGAAAGAAATCCCTAAACAGTTCGACTGTAGGTTCCTCTTGCAGATAAACCTCACAGAAGACTTGGAAGTGGCAGATGTTGGTCACGGAATTGGGACCGATGTCTTGAGGGCGCAGCTGAAAATTGGCTAGTACATCTTAGAAAATTTTTGAGCCGGGAGGGCTAAAACCTCGTCCGAGATGATCAGCAAACACGACTACCTCTCCGTCCTTGGGTGTAGGAGGACTTTCCAGGCCAGGGACCCTTCAGTGGATGACATCTTTTTTGGCTATGGCGCCCGTTTTAACAAGATTGTTTAACTGCTCTTCGGTTACTCGAGAGGGAGCCCAATTGCATTCATAGACTTGCTTGGCCATGGCAATGGAAATCTGAAACATGATTATTGCCGGTTTAAGATTTACAGTGGACAACTATACAGCAGTATAAGGATACAAGCATATTGATAAACCAGATTTGGTTATTCGTAAACCGGAGTCTGACAATGGAAACAGTATAATGATGAATGCATTGGCGGTTCAACAGGGGACTAATGGTATCTACCGGATTATCATTTTATCTGTGAAGTTAAACCGCCTAATTTGGCATTAAAGGTATAAGTATAAAGATGTATAAGTGAAGGGAAAAACAAGTTTCACAGTTTGGCATGAGAATTTCATATCTGCCATGCGTTGGATAATCAAAATATACTCTAGTCTAATATCAAGCGCTCAAAAAGTTCAGTGAGTTCAGATGAGTTGGATATCAAGCAGGTGCCTTAACAAGAAGAAAGGAGTCTAAACTACAAAAGGCGCTGAAAATAGTTAGATCTAACCGGCCATTGGTGCTACCGAAGGAAGAATAGCTTCAAGCTATGAAGAACACCGAACCCTAATGGCGGATCTAGGGCGAGAAGAAGAGGGACTTACTGGTGCAGGAGGAAGCAGCGGAGGATCACCGCTTTTCTCTGATACGATCAGGTTGATGCAGCGGCCTTTCTCGAAGCAGAGGCGAAGGACGACGGCGGCGGCAGAGCTGGAGGGTCGGTCGGCGTGAGGAAGACGACGACGCGAAGAGGCACGAGGGGGAAAATGGAAAGACCCCCTGGCCCTATTTATAAGGGCAGAAAGATAAGCGTCGGGCACGAAAATCGAGGAGCCTAAATTTTGGATATGAGGCGGAGCTATCGCCTCGATTGTCAGAGGCTCATTAATGAAGGTGGATTATACACAGTTTTAAATAACAGGTGACATCACGGCGGTTTACCATGGTCCTAGAAGATGATGTCACGGCGGTTCACAAGATCATGTGAAGATGTTGAAGAAGAAATTTTCTTAAGTATTGAGGATTGACATGAACCAGTTCAAATCAATCTGGGGCCTAATGTTGGGGATATTACCACTGGGCGTAAACCGTCCAGGAGAGGCCGGGTTAACCCCATAAGTAGTTCATGTGTATCTGAAGTCCATGAAGACAGACGGTGACGCTTTATGAAGGCCCAGGACCCAAAGCCGGTTTAAGGCCTGTAGACATAAACCGGCATTGATATGTAAACTTGTGTTGTAAGATAGAAGTAGCAGAGACCGAGCCAGACACGATTATGAGCCGGCCTCGGGATTCTGTAAACCGACGGGCGTCAACCCATGGATATAAGGGGACGACCCGGCGGCGGTTCAAGGACAACAGACAACAACTCGAGACTCAGGCAAAGCGTATTCGCTCCCTGGTCATCGAAACCCCAGCAATTCCATCACAACTAGACGTAGGCTTTTACCTTCATCGTAAGGGGCCGAACTAGTATAAAACTCTCTTGCATCCCTTATCCGCTTTAACCCCTTTAAGTTAACCCGTAGCGATGGCTCCACGACTAAGTCCTTTCTCTAGGACATCTGTCATGACAAAACCACGACACAGGCGCCAGTGAGAGGTCGCGTCCGCTCTGCTCGGGCATGAATGCGGCACCGATTCTTTGGAGCGGCGCTAACCGTTTCGGGCGGGAAGCGCGCGCGGGCGATGGAGGGGCTTTGGGTGGGCTAGGCTGGTCAGGAGCGGGCGTGGCAGCTGTTCGCCTGGCCCTACCGGACGCCCGGAAACGAGAGGATGCACCGACTCTCGCGGCTAAAATCGTACACTACACACCATCTCTCTGTAGGAGTAGGTCGATCTGTCGCTCTCTCTAACACACACATGCTGTTAAACACACACACGCACACGCACACACAGGTTCATAGAATAGGGAAATCGTGCAAGTGCGAAGCCACAGGAAGTGAGATACAAATGGAGTACGTACAAGAAGAGAAGAGGCATCTCTTAGTTGTTTCGATTAATTGTTGCATTTAGAGACAGAAATCAGGGCTTTGATTGGAGGAATGACCGGTCAAGTTTCTCCTTCTCCTCCAATCTGCTTGCACATTGGTCCCGCTGCACCTTCTAACGTGACTTATTACACCTAGACGGAGGAAGTCGTACGAGATACGGTGGCACACTGACTTAGGTCGAATACAAATGCCCAAAATTGTGTGCATGTTATAATAAGGATTCACTTAAAATAGTACGTGACCGAACAGAGGGATCAATTGGACAGTGTTCCCGAGCAGTAGCGAGATGTGTGAGGTAAGATACACCGCTGGCGCTTTTAATTTTTCTTATTAATTTGTTTGTTTCATCCTCTGACTGGTGGGACCCAACGTACTACGTGGAGAGAGGTAAGGTGACTAAGGCTGCATTATTTCTGCACCACTGTGGATAGTCTTACCACCAAAGCCACATGACACGATTATGATTTAAATCCCAATGACTCCCACACACACAAAAAACACGGCATGCTTGTCACACGAATGCAGGAATGTATAAAAGGTTATTTTCCTCTCGTTGAACATAACGGGAGGGTTGTGTAGCTGGTTAGCCTGTTCGCTCATCAAACTTGAGGTCTCGGTTCGATAACTACACTTGAGCATAATTCGTGCCAGGAGGATTCTTTGACTGGTCAAAATGGATGGATACGGAGCTATACGATCTCGTAGTGACCGTATAATCACCTCATCATGTATAAGTTGCAGCCTCGGCGCTTGTTTTCTAGGGTTTGCACTCTTCACACTCTCTCCAGTATATATATGCACGATGGAGCCTCAGCGCTTGTAGTTGCTCTCTTCACACTCTCTCACCCTCTCCAGATCTAAACAAGACTTCGTTGGCCTCTCTCTCTCCCCTCACTGCTGGTCTGCTTGTAGTTGCTCTCTTCACACTCTCTCACCCTCTCCAGATCTAAACAAGACTTCGCTGGCCTCTCTCTCTCCACTCACTGCTGGTCAAAGAGCCGTCCGCCGGGAAGGGAAGGAGGCTTAATGCTGTCGCCGTCGGCGAGGGAGGGAATCCACTACCGGCGCAGCTGTTCACTTTCACCCAGCGGCGGCGCGGGAGGGCCTCCGGCCCCTTCTTCTTCGCCGCCGTACATAGTGTGGGTCGAACGACCTCCGGTCGCCCACCGAACCACACCCCAAGAACCTTAGGTATAATTTACTTATTCCACATGCATTGCTCTAGCTGCATGTGGGCTTTTTCCGCTTCTGCACTCGAATCTAGGTGTTGGATCAAACAGGAAAGTAGTGGGGAAAGTTGCCATGAATCTAGGACGTGGTTCATAAGAGGAAAGGAATGGGGGAAAGTAGTGGGAAAAGTTGTATAGCATGAATCTAGGACGTGGTTCAAAAAGGAAAGGAAGGGGGAAAGTAGTGGGGAAAGTTGTATCACATGAATCTAAGACGTGGTTCAAAGAGGACAGGAATGGGGGAAAGTAGTGGGGAAAGTTGTATAGCATAAATCTAGGAAGTGGTTCACAGAGGAAAGGAATTGGGGAAAGTACTAGTACAAACTGGCTATCCAGCACCTACGTTGGTCGAAAAGGGAAAACAATGACAAACGCAGTACGCACATCTGTAACGGACTGATCTTTTGTTTTGGGGGACAAGGCTGTAGAGTTTGAGCAGGACTAGATTTGTTGCGCTCGCATAGGGAAAGGTGTCTAAAGATAAAAAAAACTGGAACCAACATAAATATGCTCCTTGGTTGTTTGTTCTTTGTTGCAACAGACTGTGCATCACCCCAGTACATCAGTAGATGCACATGGTGCTGGTGCGTCCACTGTCCCGTGCAACTCTTTAGCTGTTGTTAATCTAAGGCCATGTTTGGTTAAAAACTCCCTAGTCCCTACCTTCTTGGTTCCAGGGACTAAACATGGACTAGAGGTTATTAAATGACATGCTAAAAGGCCATGTTACCCCTAGTAGTGAACTAATAGAGACAAGGTGAGATGCGTGGCAGGGGCAACTGTTGGAAAAAGTCCCAAAAAGACTCCCTCGGGGTCTTCTTTCTTTAGTCCCAAATGCCCACTTTTAGTCCCTAAAAGTCCCTACTGTTTGGTTTAGATGGGACTGGCACGGAGTTTTTTTAGTCCCTCCACCAAAATGTCCCTGTAAACACTAAACAAACACCCTCTAATAATGCCGCTGGAAAATTGATGCAATGCCACAGTTAAAAGCAAATTACATGTTTAATGAATTTTATTGTTAATATAATCTCTCTGTTAATATTAATCAATGCCACCGTTTGAGAAATGCTACTGTCTTGCTTTCTTTCCCATTTAGATAAGGTAGATGCTTCTTTTTGTTGGCTTCTATGTCATCCACTGTTATTGACCACTAGTTGTTTCCTTTGCACCTCTGTGTAAACAGGGTTATCTACTTCACCTCGTTGCCATTATGACCTTTTGTTGCACTGCACAAAACACTTTTGTTTTAAGAGTGTTTTGTGCAGTTCAACCAAAATGTCACACCGACAACGTTGCTTGATTGCTTGATCTTAGTGGAACTGTGATACGTCCATTTTGCATCATGCTTTTATATCGATATTTATTGCATTATGGGTTGTTATTACACATTATGTCACAATACTTATGCCTATTCTCTCTTATTTTACAAGGTTTACATAAGGAGGGAGAATGCCGGCAGCTGGAATTCTGGGCTGGAAAAGGAGCAAATATTAGAGACCTATTCTGCACATCTCCAAAAGACCTGAAACTCCACGAAAGTTGTTTTTGGAAATAATAAAAAATATTGAGCGGAAGAAATACCAGAGGGGGCCCACACCCTGGCCACGAGGGTGGGGGCGGGCCCTACCCCCTGAGCGCGCCCCCTGCCTCGTGGGCCCCCTGTTGGCCCTCAGGTGCCCATCTTCTGCTATATGAAGTCTTTCGTCCGAAGAAAAATCATAAGCAAGCTTTCGGGACGAGACTCCGCCGCCACGAGGCGGAACCTTGGCGGAACCAATCTAGGGCTCCGGCAGAGCTGTTCTGCCGGGGACACTTCCCTCCGGGAGGGGGAAATCATCGCCATCGTCATCACCAACGCTCCTCTCATCGGGAGAGGGCCAATCTCCATCAACATCTTCACCAGCACCATCTCCTCTCAAACCCTAGTTCATCTCTTGTATCCAATTCTTGTCTCTAAAGTCTGGGATTGGTACCTGTAGGTTGCTAGTAGTGTTGATTACTCCTTGTAGTTGATGCTAGTCGGTTTATTTGGTGGAAGATCATATGTTGAGATCCTATATGCATATTAATACTCCTCTGATTATGAACATGAATATGCTTTGTGAGTAGTTACGTTTGTTCCTGAGGACATGGGAGAAGTCTTGCTATTAGAAGTCATGTGAATTTGGTATTCGTTCGATATTTTGATGAGATGTATGTTGTCTCTCCTCTATCGGTGTTATGTGAACGTCGACTACATGACACTTCACCATTATTTGGGCCTAGAGGAAGGCATTGGGAAGTAATAAGTAGATGATGGGTTGCTAGAGTGATAGAAGCTTAAGCCCTAGTTTATGCGTTGCTTCGTAAGGGGCTGATTTGGATCCATATGTTTCATGCTATGGTTAGGTTTACCTTAATACTTCTTTTGTAGTTGCGGGTGCTTGCATAGGGGTTAATCATAAGTGGGATGCTTGTCCAAGTAAGGACAGCACCCAAGCACCGGTCCACCCACATATCAAATTATCAAAGTACCGAACGCGAATCATATGAACGTGATGAAAACTAGCTTGACGATAATTCCCATGTGTCCTCGGGAGCGCTTTTCTCTATATAAGAGTTTGTCCAGGCTTGTCCTTTGCTACAAAAGGGATTGGGCCACCTTGCTGCACTTCATTTACTTTTGTTACTTGTTGCTCGTTACAAATTATCTTATCACAAAACTATCTGTTACCTATTATTTCAGTGCTTGCAGAGAATACCTTGCTGAAAACCGCTTATCATTTCCTTCAGCTCCTCGTTGGGTTCGACACTCTTACTTATCGGAAGGACTACGATAGATCCCCTATACTTGTGGGTCATCAAACTGCACAAGAGGAGATCTTACTTCCTATCCGTGTTGGCAAATTTGGTTCAGAACTTCTTCTTGTGAGTTGTTTGAATTCCGCGTCATGAGAGGTGAGTACTAGCCTTCTTTCACATGATTCTGCAGTGTGCTTTCATATGTTGTGCTACTTGTACGGTAATGTTGCTTGATTTTAGTGAACTGCACAAATGGAGACAAGACTTCCAATCTGTATGTGCACCGTAATATCCCATTGAGGTAAGATAAGGGTATTTCACAACTGGTGGCCTGTATTCTGCCACTTTCATCAGAAAATTAATGTCATTGTTTAGTGCTATACTTGTGCAACCTAATTGACATGCCAAATCTTACATTGAAGGCCAAGCTTGTCTGTTATTGAACCAAGTGATGAAGGGGAAGAACAAGCGGAAGAAAAACAAAAATCAACTCCTGGTGCTGTAATGAAGCACTGGAACTGTGATGACACAAGTAATGATGCAGTTTTGCATCTTAATTTATTGCTATGGCTGGAACGAGCAATTGTTTTGCCACTGATTTGATGCCACTCTTAATGTAATACGTAATTATCTCTACTTGTGAAAAAAGGGATCTTCTTTGAAGATACCATATATTTTAGTGGAACTGCACAAGAAGATGTTGGAAACATTAATCTAATCAAGGAGTATATAGTAAGCATGGCCACCACAGTAGATAGCAACAGTTGGTTTTGGAGAAGTGCTTCATCTGTATGCTCTACACAATAAGCCTCCTGACAAAGGTTGGTACTCGCCCACTGATTTCATCCATATGATTGAGCTTTGTCATCTCTATTGGTGTTGTGCTACTGTTTAGATGTTGTCATCAAAAAGTGGTATTGTCCTTGAGAAGTGCTTCATCTATGCTGTTTTAAATATTTCCTTTCCTTTTTTTCGAGCAAACAGGGATGCTAGCATTTAGTTATCCTCTTGTCTTTGCACAACAGGATCATCATCCTCTGAAGAAGAATATGGAGTACGTGAAGTGACTAGTTCCGATTATGCCAGGATGAAGAAGCCCTGTCTATCTTCTCATCAGAAGGAGCAGTTGATGGATGGTTACATTACCCCCTACAAGACCAAACTAACTTCAGCTCAGAAGGACTGACAAATCTCCATTATCTTGCTATGATGTGCGAGTACAATGTTGTTCTAGGATTCTTTCCGGTGAGTTCCATTTTTGTAATAGTGTGCTCTACATGGACCATGTAGGTGCCTGTTTAAACTGTCAATTCATATTACAGTTCGCTTTATACTAATCACTTTTTTTGTATTTGTGCAAACAGGGGTGCTCAGCTTGATTTCAATGGGAACTGCACAAAATGTTCATGAATACATCAAATCATTCATTTCCACCAAAAGAAAGGAGGTGCCAATAAGTTCAAGGCGTTGCAACATATAAGGGCGAAATCATACAAGCTACGTGCGAATTTGGTTGATTTTGGTGGAACTGCACAAAAAGAACAGCTGGTTTATTTAGCACGAGGTGCCATGTCAATGTACGAACTGATGGCAAACCCTGCCCATTCCACAATCGTAGGCATTTGATATTTTGGAATGGGAAACCTTGTCAAATTTTGCTCATTGATTTTAGCAAGAAGACATGCGTTTGATATTTTCGAATGGGACGCCCTTTGCTGTCAGCAGTGTCGACCCATTTTTTCTTTATTCTTTAGTTGTGAAGTAAATATTGGCTCTGACATGTGAATCGCTGAGATGCATAATCATCGATTGTTTTGAATTTTCTCTATGACATGTGAATCACTATGATTGCAATGTACAGGAATGATAAAAAGCTGCTCAAACTCTTTGTACTCCTTCTGTTCCTTTTTACTTCGCACATTGTCCAGTAGCATACAATTGAAGTGCTCAAGTTCTCTAGCAAATGACTATCTCATGAGCCTGCTCAACCACGGAGCGCTCTTCAATCAGCCTGTAATCATAGAATTGCTCCATGATGTACAGCTCAGTGCCAGCAACCAGAGGGTAGCAGCGGTGGCCTTACTTGGACCCGAGTGGCGGCGACCTACCGTGTTCTACTCTTCCTCATTTTCTATGTGGTGCGGCCTCGTTGGCAGCGGGGCGGGGCCTCGGCGGAGCCGGCGATGTCCTCTGTCTCGTTGTCGGCGGGCAGCGCCTCGGCGGAGCGGGGGAAAATCCTTCCCCTCATTGCCGGCAGGGTGGGGCCTCGGCGGAGCCGGCGGTGTCCTCTGCCTCGTTGTTGGCGCCGCGGGGCCTCGGCGGAGCAGGGCCTCGTCGGAGCCGGCATTGTCCTCTGCCTCGTCCTCGGTCTCGCCAAACAGCGCCTCGGCCGCTTCATCGCCATCTTTGTAGGCGGCCGCAGCCTCCACCACCCGCATGCAATACAGCCAGAGCTCGAGGCGGCCCTCGCGGGCGGAGCGGTATGAGTCGAGCAGCGCCTCCTGCTCCGCCAGCTCTGCGGTGATCTGCTCCTCCGCCTGCAGGTGCTCCTGGAGGAGATGGTGGTTGTAGGCGGCGTCGGCCTGCGCCTCCCGGAACTGCTCCTCACGCTTCTGCCGCACCGTGTCCATATATTGGGCACGGGCCTCGCCGATGGTCATGGTGTGATAATCCCCAAGTGCAGGGAATCATCGTAGCAATTTCCAAAGGTGGAAGTGATAAGTATGGAGTGTCGAACCCACAAGGAGCTAAAGGTAAGATCAATATTCTCTCAAGCCCTATCTGCCACTGATACAACTCTACGTACACCGAACGTTTGCTTCCAACTAGAAACAAGAAATAAAACTATGTTGTGGGTATGAAGAGGATAACTTTGTATGATATCGGAGAGCTAAAATATAAAAGTAGGTGTTGTTATCATAAAGTTAGAATATATTACTAAATATTATAAATAGCGAGTGTGGAATAATGGTGGATCGGTGTGCGGAATTGTCCTAGGCAATTGTTAACAAGACCGGTAATCACTATTGCAGTTTCATATGAGGGAGAGGCATAAGCTAACATACTTTCTCTACTTGGATCATATGCACTTATGATTGAAACTCTAACAAGCATCCGCAACTACTAAAGATCATTAAGGTAAAACCCAACCATAGCATTAAAGCATCAAGTCCTCTTTATTCCCATACGCAACAATCCCTCTTACTCGGGTTTGTGTTTCAGTCCCTCACTTATACGTCTCCAACGTATCTATAATATTTGATTGCTCCGTGCTATATTATTTACTGTTTTCAACATTATTGGGCTTTATTATTCACTTTTATATTATTTTTGTGACTAACCTATTAACCGGAGGCCTAGCCCAGAATTGTTGTTTTTTGCCTATTTCAGAGTTTCGCAGAAAAAGAATATCAAACGGAGTCCAAACGGAATGAAACCTTCGGGAGCGTGATTTTTGGAACGAACAAGATCCAGGAGACTTGGACCCTACGTAAGAGAAGCTTCCAGGAGGCCACGAGGTAGGGGGCGCGCCTACCCCCCCCCCCCCAAGGCGCGCCCTCCACCCTCGTGGGCCCCCTGTTGCTCCACCGACGTACTCCTTCCTCCTATATATACCTACGTACCCCCAAACGATCAGAACAGGAGCCAAAAACCTAATTCCACCGCCGCAACCTTCTGTACCCTTGAGATCCCATCTTGGGGCCTGTTCCAGAGCTCCGCCGGAGGGGGCATCCATCACGGAGGGCTTCTACATCAACACCATAGCCTCTCCGACGAAGTGTGAGTAGTTTACCTCAGACCTTCGGGTCCATAGTTAGTAGCTAGATGGCTTCTTCTCTCTTTTTGGATCTCAATACAATGTTCTCCCCCTCTCTCATGGAGATCTATTCGATGTAATCTTCTTTTTGCGGTGTGTTTGTTGAGACCGATGAATTGTGGGTTTATGATCAAGATTATCTATGAACAATATTTGAATCTTCTCTGAATTATTTTATGTATGATTGGTTATCTTTGCAAGTCTCTTCGAATTATCAGTTTGGTTTGGCCTACTAGATTGATCTTTCTTGCAATGGGAGAAGTGCTTAGCTTTGGGTTCAATCTTGCGGTGTCCTTTCCCAGTGACAGTAGGGGCAGCAAGGCACGTATTGTATTGTTGCCATCGAGGATAACAAGATGGGGTTTTTATCATATTGCATGAATTTATCCCTCTACATCATGTCATCTTGCTTAAGGCGTTAATCTGTTTTCATGAACTTAATACTCTAGATGCATGCTGGATAGCGGTCGATGAGTGGAGTAATAGTAGTAGATGCAGGCAGGAGTCGGTCTACTTGTCTCGGACGTGATGCCTATATACATGATCATACCTAGATATTCTCATAACTATGCTCAATTCTGTCAATTGCTCAACAGTAATTCGTTCACCCACCGTAAAATACTTATGCTCTTGAGAGAAGCCACTAGTGAAACCTATGGCCCCCGGGTCTATCTTCATCATATTAATCTTCCAACACTTATTTATTTCCTTTGCTTTTTTACTTTGCTTTTATTTTACTTTGCATCTTATCATAAAAATACCACAAATATTATCCTATCATATCTATCAGATCTCACTCTCGTAAGTGACCGTGAAGGGATTGACAACCCCTTATCGCGTTGGTTGCGAGGATTTATTTGTTTTGTGTAGGTACGAGGGACTCGCGCGTAGCCTCCTACTGGATTGATACCTTGGTTCTAAAAAACTGAGGGAAATACTTACGCTACTTTGCTGCATCACCCTTTCCTCTTCAAGGGAAAACCAACGCAGTGCTCAAGAGGTAGCAAGAAGGATTTTTGGCGCGAAGTCAAGTCAAGATTTGACTCCCATCAATGAGCCATTTCAGGCGTCGTTGCCGGGGAGGTCTACGCAAAGTCAACATACCAAGTACCCATCACAATCCCTTATCTCCCGCATTACATTATTTGCCATTTGCCTCTTGTTTTCCTCTCCCCCACTTCACCCTTGCCATTTTATTTGCCCTCTCTTTTCCGGTTGCCTCTTTTCGTTCGCTTTTCCCTCGCCATGTCAGAACCGAAAAGAGTTGGGGTTTCTCTCCCGAGTTTTAGCGCTTTAGACAATCCTGTTATCTTATCTAGACTCATAAATAAAAATACTATGGAAAAACCTGCCGGAGTTATAAATGAAAACCTTAGCAATTTTGATGAAGAAGATTCTGGAATATTTCGTTATTTACTCGATGAATCTTTGAAAGATGCTTGGGATAGGCTATTAAGGATCCGGGCTAGCTATGTACCTCAATACCAAATTGAGGTTTACTTAAAAAGCTTTTATGTTGGTTGCCCGCTTCGTTCAAACAAGTCTTGGATTCTATTTTTGAAGAGGGTTTTCTTGAAGGGGACCCCATAGATACTTATTAAAAGATGAAAACTATATTTGGGCACCCCATTAACGAGAAAGTTGAAATCACATCTCTTTTGCTTTCTTACCAAAATGAATCTATCAAAGAGATAAAAGCTAGCCTATATGCCAATTTCCGCAACATACTTAATCTTTCTTCTACCATTAATGGCCATGTACTTTGTCAAAATAGAAAGATTAATTCCATAGATAACAAGTTTGCTCTCTTTTTCCCTAAAACCAAAGATGGCAATACCTAGATATATCCTTGCTTTTATGCCTAGCTAGGGGCGTTAAACGATAGCGCTTGTTGGGAGGCAACCCAATTTTATTTTTAGTTTTTTTTTGCTTTTGCTTCTGTTTAGGAATAAATCTTTGATCTAGCCTCTGGTTAGATGTGTTTTTATGTTTTAATTAGTGTTTGTGCCAAGTTAAACCTATAGGATCTTCTTGGAAGATAGTTATTTGATCTTGCAGAAATTTCCAGAAACTTTCTGTTCACGAAAACAATTGTTAAAAATCACCAGAACGTGATAAAATACTGATTCCAATTTCTGCTGATCAATAAACAAATTTCCTAGGTCTTCCTATTTTGGCTGATTTTTTGGAGTTCCAGAAGTTTGCGTTAGTTACAGATTACTACGGACTGTTCTGTTTTTGACAGATTCTGTTTTTCGTGTGTTGTTTGCTTATTTTGATGAATCTATGGCTAGTAAAATAGTTTATAAACCATAGAGATGTTGGAATACAGTAGATTTAACACCAATATAAATAAATAATGAGTTCATTACAGTACCTTGAAGTGGTCTTTTGTTTTCTTTCGCTAACGGAGCTCACGAGATTTTCTGTTAAGTTTTGTGTTGTGAAGTTTTTCAAGTTTTGGGTGAAAGATTTGATGGATTATGGAACAAGGAGTGGCAAGAGCCTAAGCTTGGGGATGCCCATGGCACCCCCAAGATAATCTAAGGACACCTAAAAGCCAAAGCTTGGGGATGCCCTGGAAGGCATCCCCTCTTTCATCTACTTCCATCGGTAACTTTACTTGGAGCTATATTTTATTCACCACATGATATGTGTTTTGCTTGGAGCGTCTTGTATGATTTGAGTCTTTAATTTTTAGTTTACCACAATCATCCTTGCTGTACACACCTTTTGAGAGAGCCATATATGATTTGGAAATTATTAGAATACTCTATGTGCTTCACTTATATCTTTTGAGTTATATAGTTTTGCTCTAGTACTTCACTTATATCTTTTAGAGCACGGTGATGGATTTGTTTTATAGAAACTAATGATCTCTCATGCTTCACTTAGATTATTTTGAGAGTCTTAAATAGCATGGTAATTTGCTTAAATAATCCTAATATGCTAGGTATTCAAGTTTAGTAAAAACTTTCTTATGAGTGTGTTCAATACTAAGGGAAGTTTGATGCTTGATGATTGTTTTGAGATATGGAGGTAATAATATCAAAGTCGTGCTAGTTGAGTAGTTGTGAATTTGAGAAATGCTTGTGTTGAAGTTTGCAAGTCCCGTAGCATGCACGTATGGTAAACGTTATGTAACAAATTTGAAACATGAGGTGTTCTTTGATTGTCCTCCTTATGAGTGGCGTTCGGGGACGAGCGATGGTCTTTTCCTACCAATCTATCCCCCTAGGAGCATGCGCGTAGTGCTTGGTTTTTGATGACTTGTAGATTTTTGCAATAAGTATGTGAGTTCTTTATGACTAATGTTGAGTCCATGGATTATACGCACTCTCACCCTTCCATCATTGCTAGCCTCTTCGGTACCATGCATTGCCCTTTCTCACATTGAGAGTTGGTGCAAACTTCGCCGGTGCATCCAAACCCCGTGATATGATACGCTCTTTCACACATAAACCTCCTTATATCTTCCTCAAAACAGCCACCATACCTACCTATTATGGCATTTCCATAGCCATTCCGAGATATATTGCCATGCAACTTTCCACCATTCCGTTTATCATGACACGTCCATCATTGTCATATTGCTTAGCATGATCATGTAGTTGACATAGTATTTGTGGCAAAGCCACCATTCATAATTCTTTCATACATGTCACTCTTGGTTCATTGCATATCCTGGTACACCGCCGGAGGCATTCATATAGAGTCATACTTTGTTCTAGTATCGAGTTGTAATCATTGAGTTGTAAATAAATAGAAGTGTGATGATCATCATTTTCTAGAGCATTGTCCCAAGTGAGGAATAAAAAAAGAGAAAGGCCATAAAAAAGAGAAGGCCCAAAAAAATGAGAGAAAAAGAGAGAAGGGACAATGTTACTATCCTTTGCCACACTTGTGCTTCAAAGTAGCACCATAATCTTCATGATAGAGAGTCTCTTGTTTTGTCACTTTCATATACTAGTGGGAATTTTTCATTATAGAACTTGTCTTGTATATTCCAACAATGGGCCTCCTCAAGTGCCCTAGGTCTTCGTGAGCAAGCAAGTTGGATGCACACCCACTTAGTTTCTTTTGTTGAGCTTTCATACATTTATAGCTCTAGTGCATCCGTTGCATGGCAATCACTACTCCTTGCATTAACATCAATCGATGGGCATCTCCATAGCTCATTGATTAGCCTCGTTGATGTGAGACTTTCTCCTTTTTTGTCTTCTCCACATAACCCCTATCATCATATTCTATTCCACCCATAGTGCTATGTCCATGGCTCGCACTCATATATTGCGTGAAGCTTTATAAGTTTGAGATTACTAAAGTATGAAACAATTGCTTGGCTTATCATCGGGGTTGTGCATGAT
Organism: Aegilops tauschii subsp. strangulata; assembly: GCF_002575655.3. Classification (NCBI taxonomy): domain Eukaryota; kingdom Viridiplantae; phylum Streptophyta; class Magnoliopsida; order Poales; family Poaceae; genus Aegilops; species Aegilops tauschii. The sequence goes on along the minus strand of NC_053036.3, from coordinate 2,317,579 downwards.
GAGAGCATTCTTGTGTGACGAAAATGGAGCATGACTAAACTATATGATTTTGTAGGGATGAACTTTCTTTGGCCATGTTATTTTGAGAAGACATAATTGCTTAGTTAGTATCCTTGAAGTATTATTATTTTTATGTCAATATGAACTTTTATCTTGAATCTTTCGGATCTGAATATTCATACCACAATTAAGAAGAATTACATTGAAATTATGCCTAGTAGCACTCCGCATCAAAAATTCTGTTTTCATCATTTACCTACTCGAGGATGAGCAGGAATTAAGCTTGGGGATGCTTGATACGTCTCCAACGTATCCATAATTTTTGATTGCTCCTTGCTATATTATTTACTGTTTTGGACATTATTGGGCTTTATTATTCACTTTTATATTATTTTTGGGACTAACCTATTAACCGGAGGCCCAGCCCAGAATTGTTGTTTTTTGCCTATTTCAGAGTTTCGCAGAAAAAGAATATCAAACGGAGTCCAAACGGAATGAAACCTTCGGGAGCGTGATTTTTGGAACGAACAAGATCCAGGAGACTTGGACCCTACGTAAGAGAAGCTTCCAGGAGGCCACGAGGTAGGGGGCGCGCCTACCCCCCAGGGCGCACCCTCCACCCTCGTGGGCCCCCTGTTGCTCCACCGACGTACTCCTTCCTCCTATATATACCTACGTACCCCCAAACGATCAGAACAGGAGCCAAAAACCTAATTCCACCGCCGCAACCTTCTGTACCCACGAGATCCCATCTTGGGGCCTGTTCCAGAGCTCCGCCGGAGGGGGCATCCATCACGGAGGGCTTCTACATCAACACCATAGCCTCTCCGACGAAGTGTGAGTAGTTTACCTCAGACCTTCGGGTCCATAGTTAGTAGCTAGATGGCTTCTTCTCTCTTTTTGGATCTCAATACAATGTTCTCCCCCTCTCTCATGGAGATCTATTCGATGTAATCTTCTTTTTGCGGTGTGTTTGTTGAGACCGATGAATTGTGGGTTTATGATCAAGATTATCTATGAACAATATTTGAATCTTCTCTGAATTATTTTATGTATGATTGGTTATCTTTGCAAGTCTCTTCGAATTATCAGTTTGGTTTGGCCTACTAGATTGATCTTTCTTGCAATGGGAGAAGTGCTTAGCTTTGGGTTCAATCTTGCGGTGTCCTTTCCCAGTGACAGTAGGGGCAGCAAGGCACGTATTGTATTGTTGCCATCGAGGATAACAAGATGGGGTTTTTATCATATTGCATGAATTTATCCCTCTACATCATGTCATCTTGCTTAAGGCGTACTCTGTTTTCAGGAACTTAATACTCTAGATGCATGCTGGATAGCGGTCGATGAGTGGAGTAATAGTAGTAGATGCAGGCAGGAGTCGGTCTACTTATCTCGGACGTGATGCCTATATACATGATCATACCTAGATATTCTCATAACTATGCTCAATTCTGTCAATTGCTCAACAGTAATTCGTTCACCCACCATAAAATACTTATGCTCTTGAGAGAAGCCACTAGTGAAACATATGGCCCCCGGGTCTATCTTCATCATATTAATCTTCCAACACTTATTTATTTCCTTTGCTTTTTACTTTGCTTTTATTTTACTTTGCATCTTATCATAAAAATACCAAAAATATTATCCTATCATATCTATCAGATCTCACTCTCGTAAGTGACCGTGAAGGGATTGACAACCCCTTATCGCGTCGGTTGCGAGGATTTATTTGTTTTGTGTAGGTACGAGGGACTCGCGCGTAGCCTCCTACTGGATTCATACCTTGGTTCTCAAAAACTGAGGGAAATACTTACGCTACTTTGCTGCATCACCCTTTCCTCTTCAAGGGAAAACCAACGCAGTGCTCAAGAGGTAGCACTCACCAACCCACTATAAGTGAATCATGAACGTATTGCAACACCCTACAGCGGGAGTCCCTCACGCTTGCGCGACACGGAGGGCACCATAGGACAGCACCAAAATAAAACATACAACTCGTACCAATCTAGATCATCAATCAACCCAAATACAAAGGATAACTACTTAAAACATCAAAGGATGGCAACACATCATTGGATCATAATATGTGGCATAAAGCACCATGTTCAAGTAGGGATTACAGCGGGGTGCGGGAGAGTGGACCGCGTAAAATAGATGAGGATGGTGATGGTGATGGTGATGTTGATGAAGACGATCACCGTGGCGATGATTCCCCTCCCGATGGCACTCTGGCGCCACCGGAAGAGAGGAGGAGAGGTTCTCCCCCTTGTGCTTCCTCCTCCATGGCCTCCACCCTCTGGTCATTGGCCTTCATGGTGATGATGGCCCCTCCGGGATACTCCTCCATGGCCACCGGTGATGATGGCCCCCTCCGGCAGGGTGCCGGAGAGGGCCTAGATTGACTTCTCGTGGCTACAGAGGCTTGCGGCGGCGGAACTTCTGATCTAGGTTTCTTTCTGGAAGTTTGGGTATATATAGAAGAGTTTTGCGTTGATTTCACGTCAGGGGGGTCTCCGGGCTGTCCACGAGGCAGGGGGCGTGCCCTAGGGGGGTGGGCGCGCCCCCCACCCTCGTGGGCAGCCCGGGACTCTTTTGGCCTGCTTCTGGTACTCTGTGGGCTTCTTCTGGTCCAAAAATGATCTCCGTCAAGTGGCACGTCAATTGGACTCCGTTTAGTTTTCCTTTTCTGCGATACTCTAAAACAAGGAGGAAACAGAAACTGGCACTGGGCTCTAGGTTAATAGGTTAGTCCCAAAAATCATATAAAATATCATATAAATGCATATAAAACATCCTAGAAGGATAGTATAATAGCATGAATACTTCATAAATTATAGATACGTTGGAGACGTATCATGGTGCAATGCACCGGCGAGGATGGCGCGGAGGAGGGGGTTGGCGCCGGATCGTCGACTACCATGTTCTCCATTGGGACGTCGTCGTCCTCCGGCTGCCTGCCGGCCAGCCAGTCGGCAGCAATGGCTGCCATCTCCTTGTGGTCCGTCGTCCACCCGTCCCGAAGAGCGCTGGAGCGCGAGGAAGCCATGGTGGGCAGTAGTGGTGTGGACAGGAGAATAGGAACGGATGCGAATGACTACAGCTATGGCCGGCGCAGCAGTTTATATAGCAATGGTGGGCGGCGGAGGGACGGACGTGTGTCGTTTGAAGGTGGAGCAATCGCATGCACCGGGAAGCGGGGCAGGCGGCGCTGACCGTTTCGGGCGGAAAGCGCGCGGGGGCGAGGGAGGCGGTCTGGGTGGGCCAGGGCAGTCAGACTCGTGCTTGGCAGTGGGTCGGTCCAGCAGCCGGACATGCTGGCTCGCCTGCTACCTCGCCGAGCTGAGCGACGACAATTAGACGATGGACGTAGCTTCCGACCAGGAGCCGGCGTCACTGTCCAAGCCGGTTCATGTCGTGTTCACCATAGAGCAGGTGCGGCCGCACTTCGACGCCCTAATGGCGGAAGAGCTACCAGCGCAGGAGGACCTGTGCGGCAACATCCGTCTCCTCAACGAGCACCGGTGAACAAGCGAACGACAATGCCGTCATGGACATGTGGCCCTATGATCCTGGCTTCCCGAATGAGCAGCGGGCGCTGTATCAGACCATCCGTAGGGCCCGTGAGGCCCTCTCCATCGTCCTTCGAGTTGTTGCGCTCGCCGTGGCGCCGCCGTCTCGCGTTGTCAACATGGTCAACGGACATGAGGATGAGGAGATGACTTTACTTGGAGAGGATGACAGCAAGTGCCTCCTTATTAGTATATAAAACTATAATTTTTTTGCTTCCTCCTGGTTTCCTGACATCACGGTCCCACATCATTGTGAACCTATGTAGTCAATAAACGAGAGAATTGCACAAGAAGCGGCCGACAGCTGGGACCAAGCAGCTCGAGCAGTATTTGTGTTTTTGAGGTGTGAGCACTGCAGAGTTTTTCTTGAGCGATGTTTAGCCCAGATATTAATTTTTCTCCTCTGAACAATAACGAAAACATCGCTGCAGCTATTAACTGGGCGGGCTGTGGCCCGTCTAGCCAAGACCAGATATTAATTTTTTTCAAGCTGAAAATGGCTAGCCCAGCTATACTTTTTTTAGGAATACCCAGGCAAGGTCAAGTTGTTATTCTCCGCCCCGCTGGGCTACAAATCTTTCCTAGGAGGGATGCATTAGGCTTAACAAGAAAATGGGCTTTAAGAAATAATAAATGGGATGTAATTATAAAAACTGGGCAGTAACTATAAAAATGCACCAAACACGTAATTACTTTATAAAATATTATTTTTGGATATTGCAAATTTTAATTTCATTAATTGTTGCGTGCCCAATGTTTCATTGGATTTTTACGTAATATAAATTTATATTGAAATTGTATTTAATCTGACTAGAAATTTCGGGATAAAAATATTTCAGATCCCATCAAAATGTGGGAAATTTTATTGAATTATGTTTTGAACGGTTGGTTGAAATGGGCTGTACTTTTAACAAACTGTAAATGGGTTGTTGTAAATTCCATTAGAATTTAAAAATGGGCTGTACATTCTTACAAATCGCAAATGGGCTATAAGTTTTCTCCCACACACTTGTGGGCCTACTAAGTTGACACGTCCCCTAAAAAAGAAGTTGACATGTATGCAAGGCTTTGTCAACTTATTATAGTCAACACACGGTTCTAGCAGCAGTGGTCGTTGGATGTCCATCCAATGGATGCCGTGCTTCTTCTTCAATCTCGGATATTCTAGCTTCACCCGCCCAAAAAATGATTCCTCCCCCTGACATCTGGGGCGCACCGTTTCGGAAGCTGACCTGTGGGCCTACTAAGTTGACGCGTACCAAGGGCTTTGTCAACTTAGTCAATATGAACGATTCTAGCTGCAGTGACCGTACGATGTCCATCCAACAGCTGTAGTGCTTCTTCAACCTCTGGTCTTCTTGCTCCAGCCGCCCAGAGGAGCGTCGGTCGTGCCGCGTGCTCCTGCCTCCCGTGGCCGGCTGTGATGCCGCGGAGGCCTCACCGCCCCCTACTACTCCCACCGCTGGCCAGGCCATCCCTCTACTCACCCACACACCCTGTTATTCCACGGCGATGGCAGCCTCACACCGCAGCCGAACCAGTGAACCCTCGTACTCCTCTCCGTGCGGGCTTCCACTGCCACGTCTTCCCCGGCTCCGCGTCGTCCCCTTCCTAGGCCTCACCGCCGTCCATCGTCCTGGTGCTCTCGGCGCGGCGTGATCAACGTGGTCAAGGAACGGCTTCCATCGGACGTGGACTGTACGTGGAGAGGCTGACAGCTGGGTCCACGACGGCAGCAAGGAAGTGCCTCCTTATTACGCGAAAAATAATGATTCCTCCACCTGATAGCAGGGACCCACCGGACGGGCCACCGTATTTCACGAAAAAAACGTTTGCTCCCTGACTGCTGGGACCCACCGGACGGGCCACCGTATTGCGCGAAAAAATGTTTCCCTCGCTGTCAGCTCGGACCCACCGGAAGTGCCTCCTTATTACGCACAAAAAAATGAATACTCCCCCTGCTGGTTGGGACCCACCTTGATGAGAGGCTGACTTGTGGGCCTACTAAGTTGACGGGGACGGAGTGCTTTGTCAACTTAGTCAATATGAACGATTCTAGCTCTAGTGACCGTACAATGTCCATCCAACGGCCGTAGTGCTTCTTCAACCTCTGGTCTTGTTGCTCCAGCCGCCCAAAGCAGCGCCGGTCGTGTCGCATGCTCCTGCCTCCGTGGCCGGCTATGCTGCCGCGGAGGCCTCACCGCCCCCTACTATTCCCACCGTTGGCCAGGCCATCCCTCTACTCACCCACACCCCCTGTTATTCTACGGCGACGGCAGCCTCACACCGCAGCGAACCAGTGAACCCTCGTACTCCTCTACGCGTGGGCATCCACTGCCGCGTCTTCCCCGGCTCCGCGTCGTCCCCTTCCTAGGCCTCGCCATCGTCCACCGCCCTGGTGCTCTCGGCGCGGCGTGGTCAACGTGGTCAAGGAACGGCTTCCATCGAACGTGGACTGTACGTGGAGAGGCTGACAGCTGGGTCCACGGCCGCAGCAAGGAAGTGCCTCCTTATTACGCGCAAAATAATTATTTCTCCACCTGACAGCGGGGACCCACCGGACGGCCATCGTATTTCGCAAAAAAAACATTCCCCCCTGACTGATGGGACCCACCAGCTACATCTTCGCACGCAAGGAAGTGCGTCCGGGCAAAAAAAACGATTCGCCCCCCCTGACTGCTGGGACCCACCAGCTACATCTTCACAGGCAAGGAAGTGCCTGACAGTCGGGACCCACCTGGTTGAAGCGTACGTAGCGTTGTCATTCTGGTCGCAAACGTGTACGTACATACTGGTCGATGTAGAGGCGCGCACGTGTCGTAGTAGAGGCGCGCACGTAGCATGTACACGTACGTACAGCGGCCAGTGTGCAAGAAAGAAAATACGGCCACGTACGTACATACGGGCAGGGTCTCGAACGCCTACTCGCGCATACGTACGGCCAGGGCTTGTGTACATGGCTGGGTCGGAACGGAGAAATAGCGTCGTCGTCGTGTTCATGGGGAGGCAACGGAATGCGTCGTGTTCATCGGGAGGCAACGGAACACGTGGGAGCCAACCGGCTTGGACGGAACAGCCGATGGAAACGAGGCCTGGCGTACCATAGAACGGAGGAAACGGCCTTGTGTTCGACCGGCCACGTTCGAAACGGGATCCTGTTCATCGGGAGGGGTCTGGCATACCGCAAAATGGAGGAAACAGACCTCCTACGGTCGAAACGGGGGTCCTGTTGATCGGGAGGGGTGTGGCGTACCGCAAAACGGAGGAAACGGACTTGTGTTGGAGCGCTACGGTCGAAACAGGGGTCCTGTTCATCGGGAGGGGTGTGGCGTACCACAAAACGGGACTCCACGGGATAATGTTCATCTCCACCGTCGACCCCCTCCAGCCTCCACGGGCTACTGTTCATCCACCGTCGACCTCCTCCAGCCTCCACCTGCGACTGTTCATCCACGGGCTCCTGTTCATCCAGCCTCCACCGCGCGCTACTCCACCGGCTACTGTTCAACCAGCCCTCTCCACGGGCTCCTGTTCAACCACCCCCCCCCCCACGGGCTACTGTTCATCCTGCCCTCCACCGTCTACTGTTCATCCTGCCCTCCACGGGGTGGTCCTGTTCATCCTGCCCTCCACGGGGTCCTGTTCATCCTGCCCCAACCGGCTCGAACGATCGGGGTCCTGTTCATCCACCCCCACCGGGAACTGTTCATCCAAACCCCCCAGCAACGCTCACTGTTCATCCAGAGGCAACGCCACGGGGTCCTGTTCATCCGCCCCCACCGGGAACTGTTCATCCAACCCCCCCCCCAGCAACGCTCACTGTTCATCCAGAGGCAGCATCGATCGGCTTCAGTTAGCAGCAGTAGTGAAGGAATCGCTTGATCGGGTTCAGTTAACAGCCATCGATCGATCGCTCGGGTTCAGTAACGCGTAGCCTGCCGTGCAATCGCTCGGGTTCAGTTAGAGCCCAACGCCTCGCACCCACGCGCGTGCGTGTATGAGAGAAACGCGCATCGCTCGGCCCCGACCACCCACCATAACCGGGAACACCCCGATATTTTCCTCGCCCTCTCTTCTACCACGGTTTTTTCCATCATGGACGGCCCAAAGAATGTCATGCAACTGCGTCTCCGGCCCGCCCAGGACGAAAATCCCATTTTCTGTCATGATTTTTTGTCATAGAAGTAGGACCCCACCACATCTATGATGATACCGGGTTTTGTCACAATTATCGTCATAGAAGTGTCATAAGTATGACAGAAAAGATTTTCGTTCGGCCCAAAATGTCACGGATGTGTCTTTTTTTTGTAGTGTCACCCCTCAAAGAACCAGCAGAACAGATCCCTGGGAAATAAACCATGTTTATACAAAAAGTGTGTTCGCACACGAACACGTCACCATGTACCGTCGACGCCGAGGGTGATGCACCGCGGCTCACGTCGCAGGAGACCCGTCCGGAAGCGCGGTACGCAAGCAGTCCGCCGAGTGCTTTTGCAGACCCGAAACACCGCACGCCAGGGAGGGACCCCATCAGGGAGTGCGGCGGCTATGGGCTGCCCTAGGTTGACCTGGTCGCACCTAGGGCCTTGAGGTTCGCCGCCCTGCAACAAGAAGAACGAACGAAGAATGAGGAGGAAGAAGAATTAGGGTTAAGGAGAAAAGATAAAAGATAAAAAGTGGTAGGTGATTTGTTCGATTGTGTGTTGCTTAATCGGCCATCACCTCATATCTATTTATGAGGCGGCTGTACTTCCCGTGCAAGAAAAGGACTCCAAATCACGTCCAAATCTTTTCAAAATTAACTGAACTCGGATTTAGGTAAGTCTGGGACAGCAGTTCGGTCTTTAGGTCCCACAAGCCACAAACTACCTCCGATGAAGATGAGCCCAAAAGCGTATTTGACTATTTTGACGAGACGAACAACTTTCGTGTTGAACATTGTTTGATTCGAAGCCATCTAGGGCCAAATCTCTCACGCAAAACAGCCAATTGGTGGTGCTACCCATCAGACACGTGTCTGGTGGGGTGCGCCATATTTTGTCTCGTGGCAGGGCTGCATTTCAATGGCTCTAAAGTTTGCATACAAACTCGGATTGGGACGATTTATGTATCAAAATCATCCGTTTTGACAAGATGCACAACTTTCGTGTTGAAACGTTTTCCATCAGAGGCCATCTTAATTGAGTTTCATGTCATTATTTAATCTGGTGTCAACATGGGCATCTCTAAACTTATCATAACTATTGCATAAGAGCTCCATTTTAGACCATGTTCATATCCATCTTGATCATCTTAAGGAGAGCCATCCGTAGGTGACCTCCAATCATAAGTTTGAATTAGTTTTGATATAACTTAAAGCTACTCTTTATGATTGTGCCACTTTTGAGCGTCAACACATGACATCCCCGAACAGCACGTGGTCAGACACCCCAATCACATTCGGACATGGGGATCTGCCAACATCCAACCCCACCCGAGGAGTCGCGACTCTAGTCCTCGACCCCATGATTGACGGATGCAGGCTGACCAAAGTCATGATGGACGGTGGCAGCAGCTCAAACCTCATTTACGAGGACACTTTGCAAAAGATGCGGCTTGATAAAACTCGCATCGAACAAGCAGAACCATGTTTAAAGGAATAATCCCTGGGAGGGAGGCGCGATGCAAAAGTAGAATCACGCTGGACATGGTATTCGGAACCCCCGATAACTATCGACTGGAAGAATTAATCTTCAATATCGTGCCATTCCGAAGTGGCTACCACACGCTCCTCGACAGAGATGCGTTTGCCAAATTTCACGTTGTTCCACGCTATGCTTACATGAAACTCAAGATGCCCGGACAAATGGAGTGATTACTGTTGCAAGCAATAGAAACAGATCGCTCAAGGCCGATAATAAAACGGCAGCACTAGCATTGGAGACGAAAGTTGAGGCCCTCGCGGCCGAGGAATTAATGGCACTATATATTGATTGTGTCATGATCATGTATGAAAGCCCAACTTGGCCTACTAATGTGTGGGGTTGTCAAGAAGACGGAGACGATGACACGGGCAAACATGATCAGTAGCTGCACCAACTTCAGCGAGGATTCAACTGACTGGAATCCGTTTCTAGTACGAAGCCAAAGACATGCCTAGTTTAGCTAGATAGGAGATGTAGTCAAATTCAAACATGTAAAACCATGACTTGCATGGAATGTCTAGCCACCCTATATAATGTATCTTTACTTTAATCTATTTTCTCCTCTACCTTTGTCATTGCTTCCGTTCATCAACAACTATGTACCGTGATTTGCTCGTTGATCGACAGTCGATCTATACTCAAGGGAATCGATCTAGCTCAGCCAATCATCGCCACAAGACCTGACGGGGACCCTCTCAGGAAAATGCGGTGTCTGGTTGAAAAAAAAATGTCGGCTAGACTGTCTTGCGTCTCACGCTTTCAGACGGCTTCCTATGAACGCTTGGGGTGCATGACCCCTAACATGCAGGGGTGAAATCGCTTGAGGAAGCCAATAGTCCTCTCTAGTTTATCTACTTTCCTAACATGCAGGGGACCATCACTACCTTGGGGAGGAGGCATACGCTTCTTCCTTCAATCTTCCTCTCTTACGTACCCTTTCTCTCTTGGTTTTCTCTCTTCTTCTCCCGTGGAAGATGAACTAATTTTCGTCACTCTTGGTGGTCAATGTTCGATGGAGGGTAAAGCATATCTACCCTCTCACGTGCAAAACCAAAATTACCCTAGGGCATAACTCTTGTGGGCTTCTGCTCCTCTTTAGGTTGCCTAAAAGGCCAAAATGGCTACCTCCTCATAGCCCACATGAGGAGGATATCCCAAGACTATGTTGGTAGGTTTCAGCAGCATTGGGCATTTGGGCTTGATTTATTTTTGTTCCGTCGGTTGCTTCGTGTCTGCATAAATGCATGAATAAATACTTTTTGTGTTCTTACTGCCATCAAGTTGCTTTAAGGAGATATGGGTTGCTGGCAAGAAATGAGTAATTTCTACTATACATTAGTCATTTTCTTCTATTCATGGTTGTAAATGGAATTCTTCACATTCTTTATTCTGAATCGGGTTAGTTAGCTCTCTTGTGGTCCAGGTTACTTCTTGCAAATATGTTAGATGAAATAGTCGTAAATTTGTTAGCACCAATAGGTGCAAAACTCTCTCAATTTCAGTGTGGGGGCTTATCTTGATTGCCCTAATCATAAAAAAAATTGTACATATCCCCTTTTTAGATTATTTGATTCATGTTTCCTTTGAACCATGCTTTCTCATAGCAACGCATGAGGAATCATCTAGTTTGAAACGTATTTCAACACATAACAAGACATTCGAGCAATAAAAATTTGACCAACAACTCACAAGACATTTCAACAATAAAGAAAGATTTCATCACTTAAAAACGCATCCCAGCAAATAAAAATTGGATTTATGGACTTAATAAGATATTTAAGCAATAAAAACATATTGCATCACGTAATAAGACATATATGAATAAAACATATTTCAAATATTAAGAAGATATTGCAGTAGTAAAGACGATTTCAACACTTAATACGAAATTTCATTATTAAAAACAGATTTCAACAGTTAGTAAGACATTTCAGCAATAAAAAAAGGTTCCAACAATAGAATACATATTTTAACACTTAATAAGACATTTCCAGAATAAAAAACATGTTTCAGCACTTAGTGACTGATTTTATCTTTTAAAAAGATTTCAACAGTTAATAAGACATTTCAGCAATAAAATAGATTTCAGCACTTAATAAGACATTTCAAGAATAAAAACAGATTTGGGCCTTAATGAGAGATTTCATCTTTTTAAAGGATTTCATCAACTAATTCGACATTTCAATAATCAAAAAGATTTCAGCAGTTAATAAGACAATTAAAACAGATTTGAACACTTAAAAACACACACTCTGACAAATAAAAAACGCATTCATCTTTAGATAATACAGCGGCCAATCTAGACCCTGGTACAAGTTCCTATATAGAGTGTGTGCCTCACTCACCCAAGGCGTGACATTATTGGAAGGCGAAAAATTTCCAACCTTCCAATCGTCTCTATGCGTGTTCACCACCATTTCTGAACAGAACCTGTCCACTGTCATTTCCCGTTGGGCTGGTGTTCCTGTGGATCTCTTTCGCTGCGCTGAAGGCATCCTCAACAATCTCAAGTGATACTCTAGCGCGTGAGGTGTCTACACGACGTGAAGCCACATGGTCATGTCATTGTCCTCGTCCCTGATCGTCATCGCCGATGATGCCGGTTGTCGCCCTGCCGCCGCATCACTTCCCATGCGTCACTCCTTCGACCTCCAGCACATCGCCTTGTGATTGCTTTACGTCGGGCTCTGGCAACGGGCGGCTCACCCTCAGCCTCCCCATTCATGACCAACACGACAGCCTCGGCATGCTCAGCCTCTTCAATTCCGTCATCGCCACAAAGGTTTGTCTACCCTTGAAAACAATTCTCACCTTTGATGAAATTGTTGAAAATATATTTGGATTATGACAAAGTTGTTAATTAATCGGAGCTTGCATAGTCAGTCATCGGCACGGTGCTGGTCCAGGACGAGGCACAAACAGTTTTAATTTTTCAGAAAATTGTTTGAATTTTACAATTTGTATTTTTATATCTATACAAATCTACCAATCAGTTTTGTGGTGGAAACCCAACAGGGAAAACAAATCGAAAAATGCTTCTAAAGAAAACCTAATTCAAGATGATCCTCGGGACACCACCTCTCCAAGGCTTTATAGTTCTTAGGCGGTTGTAGTCCTTTACATCGGAGAGCAGTCGTAACAATGCCACCTTGGATACGAGCTCGTGATTGAGGTCGGCCCAGTCCCACTTATCGTTGGGATACTGCAAAGGGATTCAGCAGACCTGCACTTAGCTTAATTGAAACTTTGAAAGTGCATATATATTCATGAGATCTAACGAATTGGTATCATCTGAATTTTATCTATATGTCAACCAGAAAACCGATCTACAAGCAAGAACAACGAATACATGAAACTTTCTTGTGCGTTGTAATCGTTGGCATCGGGAATGAGACTATAGAACACACAGACAATAATTGGTTCAGTGGCGTCCATGGAGGCGGCGGCTACACGGAGCTTGTCAACCAGTCCCATGGATGGTTGCAGCTAGAGTTTGGGGCTCGCGTCTTGGTGAGGGCCGGGGCAGATTTGATATTATTTGATGGTGGCACCATGCAGAAAATCAATCGGAGGAATGACCCAAAACACAGAAAAGGAAAGGTGATGCACCTTCCCGAGGCCCATTCTTCTCGCTGCTTTGTGTTGCGGCTCATTCCCCCCTTCCATTTTCCACAAGTCCGCACCATACAAAATGATCCAACGTGCATCGGCTCTCACCAAGCCATCATCCTCAGACTATCCACAGTGGGAGTAACATAGGTAGTAACATCACACATATCTAGATAAAATAAATGATGTGGCAAGCAATAATGGAGGAAAGTGGTAACATAGCTAGTTACTAGTAGTATGAGTAACATCACACATATCAAGGCAAAATGAGTCTATAGCCTAATAAATGAAGTGTTGCATGTTACTACACATATGTTACTCCCCACTATAGAGGTAGTAACATAGACTAGTAACATGTGCATATTACTAGTCTATGTTACTACCCATTGTGGCTAGTCTCAAACCGTAGGTGCAACCATCCATGGGACAGTTGAGACGTTCCCTATAGTCATCACCTCCACGGACGCCACTGAACCAATGATTGGTCATCTATTCTACCATTCCTTTCCTGGTTCATGACACCATGCAAGAATGGTCCGTGTATTAGGGTTCTTGCTTGCAGATCAATTTTTTATTTGATATAATTCAGCTAATTCCAATTTGTCTGGTATCGTGAATATGCACTTTTAAAGAACAAAGTAAGTTGAGCATAGATCCGCTACTAAACACCTTTGTAGTATCCCAATTACTAATGAGTGGGACTACGACGACCTCGATCCCGAGCACCTGTCCAAGGTGGCGGAATTCTGGTTGCGCTCCGACATAATGGACTACAACTGCATGAGAACCATCTAGCCTTGGAGAGGTGCCGTCCTGAGGCTCCTACTTGATGTGGTTTTCTTTAGCAGTGTTTTTTTCCGTTTTGTTTTCCCAGTTCCAGTTTTCCCTTAAAGAATGACTGCTAGATTTATGTAGATTTAAACAAAATCTAGATTTAATTAATACAAATGTCTAAAAATGTTCATAAAATTTCAAAATGTTTGTGAATTTGAATATATGTTCACAATTAGTTTTTAAATTTCTATATATAGGCTTGTCCCGCTATAGGAGCCACATAGTCACGCACTTAGGCTTGGGCTTGTACTGGGTTCAATTATCCCTCATGGCCCCATGCCAACGACTGATTATGTAATCTCCGATTAGTTAACAACTTCATCATAATCCCAATTTTTTTAACACTCATCAAAGGAGAGAAAAAAATTCATAGCTAGTTGTGGGGCCTATGGGATAGTTTTTTTTGGATAAAGGGTATAGTATGGTCCAACGACTTCTAACAACTAGCGAGAATGTCACTGCTGCTTTGTTGAGAGTGTGAAGCACTCCACCCCACTCCTAGACTAGTTGCTACTTGCCACTACTGCAGATCAGCTCACCTGCTCTACTCAACTTGAGCATACACATAGTTGTTCTAGTTAAATCACACACCACAACGCTTATACACAAGACCCCTTTACACTAGTAGAAAAAGGACCTAATGTGAGACACATTAGTCCCGGTTTGATTTTGGCCCGGTACTAATTGTACCATTAGTGCCGGTTCGAACGACAATGCATTAATGCCGGTTCGTGTTGAACTTTTAGTACCGGTTCGTGCCACGAACCGGTACTAAAGGGGTGGTGGCAGGCTGGCGTCAGGCCGGGGCCCCACGATCACCTTTAGTACCGGTTCGTGGCACAAACCGGTACTAAAGAGCTAACCTTTAGTACCGGTTCGTGCCATGAACCGGGACTATAGGTCAGACCACAAACCGGGACTATAGGGCAATTTTCAAACTCTAACCCCCCCCCCCCCCCCCCCCGTCCCCGTGTATCGCCATTTCAGTTTTGAAAAAATCAAAAGAAAATGATAAAAACTTCAAAAAATAAAATCCTTCGAGAGGTAGTTATATTACTACATCTACTAGTTAGGAAAATTTGAAAACTTAAATTTGGACATGTTTTGCAAAAAGTGTAGGGAAAATGTAAAGCGGCTATAACTTTTGCATACGATGTCAGAAAAAAAACATATAATATATCAAAAAGTTCAGCACGAAAATCCGCATCCGATTTTGACTGCCTACGGCCTGTTTGCAATTTTTTATAATCCTAAAATTCCAAAAGGAAAAAAAGATATGTTCAAATTTTAGTTTTTTTTTAATTTTGGTTAAATCTGGTCAAACTACTTATTCAAGAAGTATTAATGTTACTACATAATTATTCAAGAATATTAGTGTTACTAAATAATTATTTCAATTTTTTTAATTTTGGTCAAATCTGGTCAAACTATGGTCAAACTGTGGTCAAACTTATTCAAGAAATATTAGTGTTACTAAATAATTAATGTTTTTTAGAATAATAGTTTCAAACTCAAACGGTGAAACGTGTGACCTAATGCTCAACCTAAACTGCTGAGGGTTAATAGGATTTACAGCTTACATTTGTCAGGAAAACAACAAGTGCAGACTTGGAAAGTAGGGGGAATAGAACTCCGAAGTTAAGCGTGCTCAGGCTGGGGGAGTGAGAGGATGGGTGACCGGTCGGAAAGTTAGACGATTTGGAATGAGTGGTCCACACTTGAGCAGTTAAGAGGGGTGATTAGAGACTAAATCATCAAATAATTCAGAAAATTGAAAATCGAAAAAATATATTATTTTTTCCAAAATTTTCAAAAAATAATTTCAAAAAAAAACCTTTAGTACCGGGTGGTAACACCAACCGGTACTAAAGGTCCCCCATACCACGGCGCGAGCTCACGCCACGTGGTGGGCCTTTCGTGGCGGTTCGTGCCTAATCGGTACTAAAGGGGGGGCTTTAGTCTCCACCCTTTAGTACCGGTTGCAGAACCGGCACTAAAGGCCCTTACAAACCGGTAATAAAGCTCCGTTTTCTACTAGTGTTAGTCCAGGTTGGTGGCACCAGCCGAGACTAAAGGCCTCCCTTTAGTCTCGGCTGGTGCCACCAACCGGGACTAAAGGTCTTGTGCTGGCAGGTGAGAGGTGCGTCAAAGTTTAGTCCCACCTCGCTAAGCGAAGGGGGTTCCGACCAAGTTATAAGCCCCGTCGCGGCATCTCCTTCAAGCTGCTCTCTAAAGCAGGCCCGTGTGGGCCTAACGAATCTATCACTGCCATGTGAGGCCTACTTGCCCTGCGGGCCTGCATCCTGGCCCAACTAGTAGTTGGGTTTCTAGTCGTATGCAGGCCGTGGCGGCCCAGTAGGCGGGCATTATTTATTTATTTATTTTTCGGTTTTTTTGTTTTTTGCTTTATTTATTTTCTTTTGTTTCTGAGTTGTTTTTTGCTTTATTTAGAGTTTTGAGTGAATCTTTTTGCTTTAGGTCACAAAAATCATAAACTTTCTGTTAGTGCCAGTAGTTTTCAAGTTTGAATAATTTATATTTGAAATTTGTGTCAATCACTAGTTTGTGAAAAACTTTACTTTAAAAATATATTTTTGAGTGATTCTTTTTTTTGCCGTTTAATATTAGTGTGTTTTATCATTATATTCAATTTGGTAATTCTTAGGTTATCTTAAATGGGTGTTTTAATCAAAAACAAATTTTGTTTAGCTCTTTTAGTTTTATAGCTCAAAAATTCATTAAATGCATAAACAATAGCGACTGAAGTCAGAAAGGGTTGAAAATTGATGGTGTGGTTTTGAATGGTGGATGTTGAACGCATAAAAAACCTGGAGTTGAAATAAGTTTAAAAAATGGAATGCCTTTGTAACAGATGAGTTTTCGTCCGAAAGCCTGATACTTCGAAAGAGATTGTCCATTTTGTAGACGAAGTGCATCCAGTTTTTGCCGTAACCGTATCAACTTTTTAGCACATGCTATGTGGGTGAAATGATGATACCATGCCAACTTTCAACCTTTTTAGAGTTCATTTGTAGTGCTTCTCAATTTCAGGGTCATTTAGCTCAAAAAATAGCAAATGAAGTCCTACATATTGCATGAAAATTTTGTTTGGACATAATATTTCTTCGCGTTTCAAATGCCAAAACACATATATACCCTAACTATTACAAAGATTCCCTCTAGTTTGTCCGAAGTGGGACTTTCCAGATAAGTCCGGAAACTCACTAGAGAAAGAAGCTCTAACGGTGAAGCCAGTCACATCCCAGAGTGGGATCTTGGGGTATAAAAAAATTTCTTCGCGTGTGTCCCTTTGTGCCGTAATCATGGACAATCTTGATCATTTAACATGATGCTTGGGTTAGTGTTCACTGTGAAGGGAGCAATTTCATGAAACTTTTCATAATCTCTGACATGGTTGCCTTGTCCTCCACTCCCACGATGTTTCTTTTCCCTGAAAGAACTATGTGGCGCTTTGGCTCATCATATGATGTATTCGCTTCCTTATCTTTTATTTTTGTCGGCTTGGTTGACATGTCCTTCACATATAATGATAAAACACAAGATTGTTGAGATCCACTTTTGTCATTCCGTACCGCGGGTCTTCCTTTACCCCGCCTCCTGTCAGATTGACTCATTTGCACCGAAACAAAGGGACCTTCAAAACACGTCCATAGTCAAGTTCCCGTATCTCCTCTATGTAACCATAATATGTGTCCTTTGGCCTATTGGCGTTTGCTGCATCAAAGCGGACACCACTATTTTGGTTGGTGCTCCTTTTATCTTGGACGGTCATGTAAAATGTATTCCCATTTATCTCGTACCCTTTGAAATTCAATATAATCGAAGATGGTAACTTGGCCAGCAAGTACAACTCATCTGCAAACAGTGTCATCAAGCATGAGACGTGTCTGCAACCAACCACCGAAATTCCCCGTTTATTCATGTGTAATCCAGTCGTCAAACTGCTCCGGGTGTTTGGCGAGTAGAATATTCTTGTGTTCCTAGATATATGGATCCACCAAGGCAAAATTTTGTAGAACTATGTAGTGTGCTTGCGCCCAAGAATGCCCGTCCATACATATTACTTTGTCCTTTCCTAGCGTGCCTTTTCCACCCAGTCCACCCTCATGCTGCGATTCAGGAACACCAGTCGCCTTAAGGTCAGGAATAAATTAAACACAAAACTCAATGACTTCCTCTGTTTCATGGCCCTTGGAGATGCTTCCTTCTGGCCTAGCACGGTATGAACATATTTTTTTAAGACTCCCATGAACCTCTCAAAGAGGAACATATTGTGTAGAAATACAGGACGCAGAATGGCATTCGCGTCGACTAGGTAAACTAGGACATGCATCATGATACTCAAGAAGGATGGTGGGAACACCAACTCGAAACTGACAAGATATTGCACCAAATCATTTTGTAACCTTGGTAGGATTTCTGGATTGATTACCTTCTGAGAGATTGCATTGCGGAATGCACATAGCTTCACAATGGCTAATCGAACGTTTTCCGGTAGAAGCCTCCTCAATGCAAGCGGAAACAGTTGCATCGTAATCACGTTACAGTCATGAGACTTTAGGTTCTGGAACTTTTTCTTTGCCATATTTATTATTCCTTTTATATTCGACGAGAAGCCAGACGGGACCTTCATACTGAGCGGGTATTCAAAGAAGATTTCCTTCTCTTCTTTGGTAAGAGCGTAGCTGGCATGACCCTGGTACTGCTTTGGATGCATGCCGTCTTTTTCGTGCATACGTTGCTGGTCCTCCCATACCTCTGGTGTATCTTTTGTCTTCCCATACACGCCCAAGAAGCCTAGCAGGTTCACGCAAAGATTCTTCGCCACGTGCATCACGTCGATTGCAGAGCGGACCTCTAGGTCTTTCCAATAGGGTAGGTCACAAAATATAGATTTCTTCATCCACATGGGTGCGCGTCCGTGAGCGTCATTCGGAAAAGATTGTCCGTCAGGACCCTTTCCAAAGATTACTTTTAAATCCTTGACCATATCAAGTGTATCATCACTAGTACGATGGCGAGGCTTCTTCCGGTGATCTGCCTCACCTTTGAAATGCTTGCCTTTCTTTCTTAAGAGATGCTTGATCGGAAGAAATCGACGATGTCCCAGGTACACATTCTTCTTAAATTTATCCAAATATATACTGTCGGTATCATCTAAATAGTGCGTCCATGCGTGATATCCCTTGTTTGTCTGTTCCGAAAGGTTACTAAGAGCAGGCCAATCATTGATGGTTACAAACAGGAACGCTCGTAGGTCAAATTTCTGCTATTTGTGCTCATCCCACACACGTACACCTTTTTTGTTCCATAACTGTAAAAGTTCTTCAACTAATGGCCTTAGGTACACATCAATGTCGTTGTCGGGCTGCTTGGGTCCTTGGATGAGCACTTGCATCATAATGTACTTCTGCTTCATGCACAACCAAGGAGGAAGGTTATGATACATAGAGTCACATGCCAGGTGTTATGATTGCTGCTCTGCTCCCCAAAAGGATTAATGCCATACGCACATAAACCAAACCATACGTTCGTTGCGTCATTTGCAAAGTCCTCCCACTTTCTTTCGATTTTTCTCCATTGCGACCCGTCAGCGGGTACTCTGGACTTCCTGTCTTTCTGGCGGTCTTCTTTGTGCCATTGCATCAACTTGGCATGCTCTTTGTTTTGGAACAAACATTTCAACCATTGTATTATAGGAGCATATCACATCACCTTGGCAGGAATCCTCTTCCTGGGGTGCTCTCCCTCAACAACACCAGGGTCATCATGGCTGATCTTATAGCGCAATGCACCACATATATCAGTCATGCATTCAAATCCTCGTACTCGCCGCGGTAGAGGATGCAGTCATTAGGGCATGCATGTATTTTCTACACCTCTAATCCTAGAGGGCAGACAACCTTCTTTGCTTCGTACGTACTGTCGGGTAATTCGTTATCCTTTGGAAGCATATTCTTTAACGTTATCAGCAACTTTTCAAATCCCTTGTCAGATACACCATTATATGCCTTCCATTGCAGCAATTCCAGTGTGGTACCCAGCTTTTTCTTGTCATCTTCGCAATTTGGTACAACAATTTCTTGTGATCCTCTAATATGCGATGTAACTTCAGCTTCTCCTTTTCACTTGCGCAGTTTCTCTTTGCATCGGCAATGGCCCGACCAAGATCATCATCGGGCTCATCTGATGCCTCTTCTTCAGCTTCTTCCCCCATTATTGTACCATCGTATTCAGGGGACCCATGGCCAGGATAGTTGTCATCATCCTCTTCTTCTTCTTCTTCTTCTTCTTCTTCATTCTCTTCCATTAGGACCTCTCTTTCAACGTGCTTGGTCCAACAGTTATAGCCGGACATTAAACCGAATGTAAACAGGTGAACGTGAATGGTACTTGAGTTAGAGTAATTGTAATCATTCTTACAGTCAGCACATGGACAACACATAAAACCATCCGCCCGCTTGTTTGCCTCAGTCGTAACCAGAAAAGTATGCACGCCATTAATGAACTGGGGAGAGCATCAGTCATCGTACATCCATTGCCGGCTCATCTTCATTACACAACACCGAAAAGACCAAATCAATACAAGTTGATACGTCTCCAAACACTTTTGCCCTTGTTTTGGACTCTAACTTGCATGATTTGAATGGAACTAACTCGGACTGACGCCGTTTTCAGCAGAATTGCCATGGTGTTATTTTTGTGCAAAAATAAAAGTTCTCGAAATGACCTGAAACTTCACGGAGAATATTTTTGGAATTTATAAAAAATACCGGCGAAAGAATCAGCATCAAGGGGCCCACACCCTGTCCACGAGGGTGGAGGGCGCGCCCCCTGCCTCGTGGACCCCTGAGACTCCACCGACCTCAACTCCAACTCCATATATTCACGTTCGGGGAGAAAAAAAATCAGAGAGAAGGATTCATCGCGTTTTACGATATGGAGCCGCCGCCAAGCCCTAATCTCTCTCGGGAGGGCTGATCTGGAGTCCGTTCGGGGCTCCAGAGAGGGGAATCCGTCGTCGTCATCATCAACCTTCCTCCATCGCCATGATGCTCACCGTGCGTGAGTAATTCCATCATATGCTTGCTAGACGATGATGGGTTGGATGAGATTTATCATGTAATCGAGTTAGTTTTGTTAGGGTTGATCCCTAGTATCCATTATGTTCTGAGATTGATGTTGCTATGACTTTGCCATGCTTAATGCTTGTCACTAGGGCCCGAGTGCCATGAATTCAGATCTGAACCTATTTATGTTTTCATGAATATATGTGAGTTCTTGATCCTATCTTGCAAGTCAATAGTCACCTACTATGTGTTATGATCTGGCAACCCCGAAGTGACAATAATCGGGACCACTCCTGGTGATGACCGTAGTTTGAGGAGTTCATGTATTCACTAAGTGTTAATGCTTTGGTCCGGTACTCTATTAAAAGGAGGCCTTAATATCCCTTAGTTTCCAATAGGACCCCGCTGCCACGGGAGGGTAGGACAAAAGATGTCATGCAAGTTCTTTTCCATAAGCATGTATGACTATATTCGGAATACATGACTACATTACATCGATGAATTGGAGCTAGTTCTGTGTCACCCTATGTTATAACTGTTGCATGAGGAATCACATCCGACATAATTATCCATCATTGATCCATTGCCTACGAGCTTTTCACATATTGATCTCTCCTTAGTTGCTTTTCCGTTGCCACTGTTACAATTATTACAAAAACTGCTACTGTTACTTTTGCCACTGTTACCGTTACTTCCATATTACTTTGCTACTAAATACTTTGCTGCAGATATTAAGTCTTTCAGGTGTGGTTGAATTGACAACTCAACTGCTAATACTTGAGAATATTATTTGGCTCCCCTTGTGGCGAATCAATAAATTTGGGTTGAATACTCTACCCTCGAAAACTGTTACGATCCCCTATACTTGTGGGTTATCATAAGTTCATACATAAAGTTCATACACACTTATTCTCATAAAACGACATACAAACTCCCTAACTAAAGCATTTAAATGCAACAACAAATGCGATCAAGATCGCAACTAAGGTAACAATTGGTCCAACAACTACCAAGCCTCTTTATTAATGGCATATTTTTAAATCTTTCTAATCTTCAAGCGCATTGCATCCATCTTGATCTTGTGATCATCGATGACATCGGCAACAAACAACTCCTGTTTCGTCTTCTCTTCTTCAATTCTTTTCAATTTTTGTTTCAAATACTCGTTTTCTTTTTCAACTAAATTTAACTTCTCGATAAAAGGGTCGATTGCAATTCCCTGTTCACATACCTCCTAGATAAAAATATCTATGTCAACTTGATGAGCATAATTATCATGAACACGAAATGCAACAAATAGTATAAAAGAGAATATACCACATCTGAATCATAAACCGGACGAGGGCCGATGGGATGGATATCAAAACCATGCAAAATTATACAAGTAATTATCTAAATCACACAAACATGATTTTTTTAATAAAAAGGATAAGAACAAGAGGCTCACCAAGGCGGTGCTTGATGACCCACAATTATAGGGGATCAATCGTAGTCCTTTCGATAAGTAAGGGTGTCGAACCCAACGAGGAGTAGAAGGAAATGGCAAGTGGTTTTCAGCAAGGTAATTTTCTACAGGCACTGAAATAAGCGGTAACAGATAGTTTGATAGGAAGATAATTTGTAACGAGCAAGTAACAGTGACGATAAGTAAAGTGCAGCAAGATAGCCCAATCCTTTTGTGGCAAAGGACATGCCAAAATGGTCTCTTATAATAAGCAAAGCGTTCTTGAGGGCACACGGGAATTTCATCTAGTCACTTTCATCATGTTGATTCGATTCATGTTCGCTACTTTGATAATTTGATATATGGGTGGACCGGTGCTTATGTGCTATTCTTATTTGAACAAACCTCCTATTTATGATTAACCCCCTCGCAAGCATCCGCAACTATGAGAAAAGTATTAAGATAAAATCTAACCATAACAACAAATGATAATCATGCTCAAGATTAGAGGGGTATTAAATAGCATAATGGATCTGAACATAAAGTCTTCCACCAAATAAACCATATAGTAATCAACTACAAGATGTAATCAACACTACTAGTCACCCACAAGTACCAATCTAAGGTTCCGCTACAAAGATTGAAAAAAGCGATGAACTAGGGTTTGAGAGGATATGGTGCTGGTGAAGATGTTGATGGAGATTGGCCTCCCAAAGATGAGAGGGTTGTTGGTGATGACGACGGCGATGATTCCCCCCTTTGGGAGGGAAGTTCGCCCTGCGGAATTGCTCCACCAGAGAGCAAAAGTGCTCCTGCCCAAGTTCCGCCTCGAGATGACGGCGCTCCATCCCGAAAGTCCTTCCCTCATTTTTTCTAGGTCAAAATGACTTATATACCAAAAAAATGGGCACCAGAGGGGGCCGAGGAGGGCACAACCCACAAGGGCGCGCCCAAGTGGGGTTTCAGCTCATTTGGAGAATAGGTAACTCTGACGTAGCTTTTTCAGGTCCAGAATTTCAGCTGCCGGCATTCTCCCTCTTTATGTAAACCTTGCATATTATTAGAGAAAGGGAAAGGGCATTAGAATTACTTCAAAAAGCATTATTATAACGAGGTAGGCATAACATAGGGCCCCCGACTTTGCCGTAAGGCCCTGTCCGAGTCCATCCACAACTCCGCCCGATGCCGCCTCCTCTTCTCCCAGACACTGGGATGTGTCGCCTTCTTTCCAACGGAGCCATGAAGCCATCCACAACCCTGTTCTAGTGGCTGCCACGAAGCCATCCTCTCCTCGAGCTGTGGACGGACGTGCCGAGATGGTGATTTTGAACAGGATCGGACCGGTCGGGGGAGGGTCCGGTTTTATCCCCTGGCCACCTGACCGACCGACCGCATAAGTTTTTTTTATGTACACGCATAAAAAGGGAGTTTATTTATTGTTCTATCTATGTATTTGCCACCTCATTTATTTCACGTGCACGTGCTCGTGCTCGTCTCGTTGGAGAGGAGAGGTCGGGCGCCCGCAGCATAGCCGCCGCTCCCACCAAGAAACCAAACCAGCTCCCTCCCCACGAGCTCCTCATCCGGCGCCGCCGCCGCCCCACGCCGCCCTTCCCTCCGGCGGCCGGCGCCCTCCTCCCCCGCGCCCCGCCCCCTTCCCGGCGGCCACCCGCTGCCACCGGCGACCGTGAGCGGGAGCCCGCGCCGACGACGACCCGGCTGACCTAGGTTCGTGCCCCCCTCTCTCGAAATTTCCTTCTCCCCCACGGGGACTCCACTGGTTGGCGGCGGCCTCCTTTGCTGCTGCCCACATCGGTTCCCCGGCAGCTAGCTAGTTCGAATCCAGTAGAGATGTGGTCGCCACGGCGGCAGCATTTACTCACCATTTTTGTTTTCTTGTTTGATTCGGGGATAGATATATATATATCCATCGCCGTCGACGGTTACCACTAGTCCATTATACATACGTTGGATGGCAAGTAATAAATTCTTGGCCCCTCCCCTCCCCTCCCCTTAATTGCCTTCCCAAAGCAAGAAATCCAAGAAACCAGCTGCACACAGCACAGAGGCATCCACACAATGTTCAGCATAAGCCTTGGAATCGAGCCTGCGGCGATGTCGCGTGTTCAATTTATTCATTCAGGACCCAGTGTCTTGGTTCCAAGGATGAAACAGACACAAAGCCTTTGGCTCAACCTCCCGCCTGAGTGGATGGATGTCCTGAGAGGCTCCTTCTCGAGATGCAACGTTTATGTTGTCGTCGCACATCCTAACAAGGGGCAGCGACCACTATGTGACAACCCGTGGTACTAGCACCTTTTTACAGTTGTAGGTTATTTGAGCTCTGAATTGGCCAAGCGCAATTCTGGAACCAAGCTTGCGGGCAACGACAAGGATCGGTTGGATCCATACCCCAATCGATAGTTTTGACAGCCTACACTCGCGTTGTTGGTGATCCTACTCCTGCTTTACCGAGCTCATTCTGTTTTCATTTTTGTTTGTCATGGGCTTTGTTGAGGCTCCTTCGGCCTGGTCTCAATGTGCTGGTACGGCCCGGGATCTTGGCCCATTCAACGTGCCCTATGCCAAACAGTGGTTGACAAGAACACATATATGGGGTGCTAACACTATCTGAATCATAAATGTCAAATAATATATAGAAAAGTAAAAAAAGCAAACACTAGATCAATTTAAAACTATCCATATCGCAATCCATCACCCGCTCCTGTTTTGATGCGTATGTACTAAACGCGGCTGCAGTACATTCACATCAGTACATTGGTCCGCACTAAAAATTAAGCGCATCCCTGTTTTTATACTTGTACCTTTTTCTCGATTTTTGTTTCCTCAATTGGACATCTGAAAATACATACCACATCCCCTTCCGTACCAGGGCTTGGTCGCACGCTCCATTTGGATCTGACCGGGTACAGGAAAGAAGTCAAGCAAGCCAGGCCCCAAATCCCACCACATCCCAACCACTCCGCCGCCGCGCGTTCTTCTGCCGGAGCCTACAAAAAGAGTGGTTGATCTCCTCTGTCCGCCACCATAGATCTAGCCGGGGTAACACCCCTTGTGTTGGTAAGTCCTCGATTCGATTTGTCGCAGTTTGATCTTTACTTCCTGCCATTAGCAGTCAGATCTTCCAGCCATGAGCAGTCAGATCTTTCTGCTGGATCTGATCCAGTTCTTGGTTACCTAGTTGCCGTGTTTAACTGTAAACTGAAGTGAACAGGAGATGCAATTCATCCTTACCCAAGTAGTTTGAGGGAGTCCTGGACGATACACAGCGGAGCGCTGTCGCCGATGAAGGCGGATCTCAGCCACGGCACTGTGCCGAAGGTGAAGCCTAGGACCTGCCATGGCAGCCAGCAAGTAGTAACTCATTTTAACTGCTCTGCTCCAGCCTCCAGGGATCTTTGTGTCACCGGCAGATCTTTCGCAGATTTGCTAGGACGTGGCCGTGCCACCGGCAGCTAGAGGGTGGTGCTGGTGGTCTTGCTCTCGTTTACCAGTCCCAGTGCCAACCCAGCGGATTAGATTTATCCATCTAGCAAAGTAGCAGGTAGAGGTAACCCGGCCGGCTCTGTGCCGTAGCACAGGCAGTAAAAGGTAACCTGCAGCTAACAATGTTCAGTTAGGAGGCAACATCTTGCCTTTCTTTTTTCTTCTCCTTCCATTCGGAGACCCCGTCGTCGCATCAGTTAGCAGTATATGCGTTGGGTGTTAACAGATTCTTCCCCATCGCGTGTCGAGGCATGCATGCTGCCATCTACCTCAAGGGTGTGTAAGTTATGCACAACCAAAAGGTAAATTAGGAACCAAGCTTGCAGGCAATGAGATTTGACAGCCTCCACTTGCTTTGTTGGAGCTGTCCTTGAGGCTGCTCCTGCTTTATCGACCTCGTTCTATTTTTGTCGGGGTGAACATTGTTTTTGTGTCTTATGTGCCTCGCCGAGCTGAGTTCGAGTCTGGTGGCAAGCTGGAGGGCCAGTTCAGGCTCCTTGGGCGGGCCTGCTTTCAGTCGGCTGGTACGACCCAGGATCTTGGGGCTGTTTGGTTGCTGCCCTGAGTAACCTTGCCTGACCTGAGACCCTGCCTGTGACTAGCCTGATGTTTGTTTGGTTGCCACCCTGAGATTTTTAGCCTGAGATATCTGCCTGTGCCAAGGTGCCTGAGTCAGGCCTAGGAAATTGGAGGCCTGAGATTGTTAAAGATTCCATCCCTCCTGCCTGAGCAAAATCAGCGCTGCTCTCTCATGTTTCCACCCCGCTTTGACTTTTCCCTATCTCTCACCAAACACTGCCTGCAACATCTATTCACATAGGCACAGTTTCAGGATGGCAACCAAACACAGCCTAGAATAATACCTGTGCCTGGCCTGGCAATTTTTGAAGTCCTCTCAGGCTACTCTCAGGCAGGGAATAATCCCAGGCACGTCGGTCAGGGTAGCAACCAAACAGCCCCCTTGTGCCCATTCAACGTGTCCCAGGCTATCTTGGCCCAAATAAGGCCATATTATGTATTGCTAAAAATAGGTTGACAAATGGATGCCAACAATAATCTGAATTATGAAATGGCAAATAATATATAGAAAAGCAACACTAAAGAGCGGTTGATCTCCTCTGGCCGTCATCATAGATCTAGCCAGGGTAACACCTCTTTTGTTGGTAAGTCCTCGATTCGATTTGTCGCAGTTTTATCTTACTTCCAGTCTTCCAGCCATGAGCAGTCAGATCTTTCTGCAGGATCTAGACCAGTTCTTGGTTACCTAGTTGTAGTTTTCTATGCCTTTTTACTGATGCAAAATCTGTGCATATGGTTCTTTGTGCAGATATTTGTTGTATGTGCTGATTTCGGCGGTCTCCTGTGACCCAGCGGGAGTCGAAGTGCTTGACAGCGAGGATGCCTGGTCTAGCTTTACCTAATCATGATGCAGCGTAATCCGCTACTTGCTTTCCTGAAATTTTACTGTTATGTTACCTTATATTATGTTTCTTTTGCTTTGAGTGTCTCTGCGTTGCTGTTTTGCAAACTGCAAGGTTCTGTCACAATCTGGTAGGTAGGTCTGGAATCCAAATTCCATATGATTTTTTGGCACTGTAGAGGTATACTGTTAATAAACCACTGGATGCTTTCAGTTTTACTCAATGTTGGGATAACCGTGTACTGTGAAGCATGTCAGGTCTGATGTCCTTAGGTTTATATGGGGTTCCATGTGAGTTTTGCTGGTAAATGGCTATCTCTGGCAGTTAGTCATTATTCACTGGGGATCCATATATTACAGTTGGCTAGTTATGATAGTGGATGGTTTCCTTGTTCTTGATATGAGATGGATTCTTCTTTTTCTTTGATGCATCTGTTGTTTGTGTAGGAACAATGGGTTCAGTTACCCCAGGTCCACAGAACAGACGTGTGGTCAGAAGTCAAGAGCTCAGCTATCTCCAGATGATGAACTTTCCGCTAAGGAAAGTTTAGCATTATACTGCAAGCCACTTGAGCTGTACAATATTATTCGACAAAGAGCCATTGAAAAGGTAACAAGATTTTGTCCCATACTTGTAACGGTTCTTTTATGCAACTTTACTTTTAGATACCAGTGACTCAGTTGAGTTTTTGCAGCCCCCTTCGCTTCAAAGATGCCTTCGGTATAAGATAGAAGCAAAACGGAAAAAGAGGTAAAAATGTTGAATGATTCTAAAATGAAGTGTTTCTCACCCTATGGGTGCATTATTTCATATTTCTGACCGGTGTTCCTGGCAAATACTGACCTGCGTTTGTTTGTGCTGATAAATGTAGGATTCAGATATCAGTATCGATTTCTGGAAGCGCAAATACTCGATTGCCAGCACATGGTATCTTTCCTCTCCATGTTCTGCTAGCTAGATCTAGTAAGGATGCTCCAGGTGAAGGGGTAAGCACAGCACCTTTTAAGTTCATGGAAGACAGTGTTATGTGTCTATCAGATGGTCTCTTTTCTTATTGGTAGCTTCACATTGCAGCATTCTCCAATGTATCGGTTCAGCCGGGCTTGTGTCCTGACTTCCTTCTGTGAATCTGGAGACAGTGGCCACACTGAAGCCACATTCACCATCCCCAATATGAAGAGTTTGTCAATCTCCCAAGTTCGCAGCCTTGACATTATCCTTATTAGCCGTGGTATAGTCTGCATCCTATGTGATTATTTGTGGATAACGCTTCTTTGCTGTCACAAAATCTGATTCCATTTTTCTCTTCATTTCAAAAAGGCCAAGGTGGGCAAAATCTTAGTGAAAACTGCTCAGAGAACCACGCAGAGTATTCTTCTCCTCAAAGTAAGTTATGACTCCCTCTGTAACTTAATATAAGACGTTTTTTGATACTGTCATAGATTCTAAAAACGTCTTATAAATAGTTACAGAGGTAGTAGTTTGTTATATTGGGGTTAATCTATTTGTTTTTCTCAAACACCAAAATCTTGGCTGAATGGATGCTAGAAGCCATTGCTCAACCTCTGCATCCAAAAGATGGAAGGGGGCAACCTTACTTTACTCTTAGCTTAATAATATTCAGCATCCAGCACACACCCTGTATGAATGGCAAACAAGCAAACCCTTTAAGCCACCAACAGACGCAGGTGGTACACTGAGTGCCTTTTTTTAGAGTAGTTAAGGTCAAAGCAATAAACTATCCTAAAAAATACTCCCTCCGTCCGGAATTACTTGTCGTGGAAATGGTTAGAAATGGATGTATCTAGAACTAAATTATGTCTAGATACATCCATTTCTCCGACAAGTATTTCTGGACGGAGGGAGTATGTGGTTAGTTTTCGACAAGGACATGCATGCCAAAGTTCCTCTCTCTTGTGGGTAATATAAATTCATCTTTCACCATGTTCATGGGTTTCT
The DNA here is from genome assembly GCF_002575655.3 of Aegilops tauschii subsp. strangulata. NCBI lineage: Eukaryota > Viridiplantae > Streptophyta > Magnoliopsida > Poales > Poaceae > Aegilops > Aegilops tauschii. The sequence goes on along the minus strand of NC_053036.3, from coordinate 2,288,461 downwards.
CTTTATTGTAGCTTCCACTGTTAGCAAATATAGTCCCAAACTTGTGCCTTTAAATTATTATAAACATAATCACTGGTTTTGTATCTCAGGAATGAAAAATCCATTTGTGGTCTTATTGATGGACTAACTATTGTACATCTGGTACATTTTATTAGAGCTTGGAGGCCAATGTTTCTGGGGTAAAATACCAATTGATTCACTTGGTTCGTCTCTGGATTGTGTAACTTTAAGTTTGGGGCGTACCGTGGAATTAACTTCAGAAATAAGTATGAACCCAGGTTTCATAGAGGTATGCTCCAAAGTTATTAATGCACATGTTGCATATTCTGACGTTTTATTCCATTTTTTCTGCGTATTTGATCTTCAGTTCGATTCATAATTATGGGATAGATGAGCCACCATTGTTATATGACAGTTGCTCCACGAAAAGAAATCACCTGTTTGAGTTTTGACGATTTATAATGCATATTGCTACATGTACTTTCAACATTTGACTGCCTTTTCTTATATATTTATTTAACACAAAAAACTGTCCGAGCTTCATCATATGGTGTAAATTCCCAGTTCTTTCATTGAAAATTTTCAATGCTTGCTAAAGTGGAACGATAGGCCTGTAGAACAATACATGGCCTATGGTGCTTGTGGTAAATTGGCAACCAAGGACACGACAGTGGCAAATTGCACAGTGTCAACCAAGAACATGTCTCCTTGTTTTCAATCTCAGTTTTCTTTATCATCTTTGCTTTCTATGTGAATTGATTGCTGACTCATCTTTTCTTCTTTTGGTATGCACACAGCCATCACTTCTTGAGCATGACAGTTGTTTGACATTTTGTTCTCTAAAGGCAAATGCTACAGTAAGCTCTTTTTCCGTTTCTTTGTGTAATCTAATTGTTATAGCTTCCAAATTTGCCGGGTAAATATTCTTTGGAGTATAGCAACACCTCAGTTTGCTGAAAATTGCGAGTTATTTCCAGTAGCTTTGCTTAGATCCTCGATCTCTTTATGTTGCAGGGTTCGTATAAACTAAAAGCAAGCATAGATGTACAGGAGGCTGGTGCAAGAGACATGCGTTTATCTCCTTACAATATTTACTCATATGATGATGTCCCGCAGTCGTTACTACCAAAAATCATAAGGTAACAGTAACTCAACATACATAGCTCATTTCTGAAAAATTAATGAAGCTTGGTTCCCTACTTCTAGTCCTGCCATTATAAGAAATGCATGTTTTGAACGCTTATTGCTTTATCCCTCAAACATGAGATTTATTTGCTCTTGTGAGTAAAATACAAATCATTGCATATCATGTTCTAAACTAGGTTGAGTAGATTGCAAGCTCTCAAGAATCACACCAACACACAGCTAATACGATTTTCCTCTAGTTTGTGCTGCATTTGAAACAAACTAAGATTCGAAGGAATCTCATTTTGGGAACCTTTCGGTTCAGATTCTGAGAAACATCAACTAGATCATTTGTTGAACTCTTGACTGGGTAAAGAAACCTTCAGAAACTTTCAACACACAACTTATATTTTGTGTTCTGGTGGGAACATGTCCGGGAGCACAGCTGCCTTACAGCACATGGAGGATGTTCCCGACGTAACGTCTTACCAGGTTGCTGGTTGGTGACACCTAATCAACTTTCCCTTAGGCGTGTCAAATCAGGCAAAATGGCTTCTGGCGCCACCTTGGCTTATAGCAACTATGGAAGTAGGGATGAGGAAGATAGGATTTGACGAGAAAATTGAAAGGGTTGACAAGTGAGAAGGCAGAGACCATGCAATGCGATAGTTAAGGAGGGGAGATAGGAGGATGTGTTCATGTCTTGATCAGATCATTGTGTGCTGTTTATGTGGTGAACTGGGGCTTGCAAGGGTGTCGACTGGATTCTTACCCAGTTAATTAATATGCTATTCACCCTCACATTGCCCTTTGGGATACTTTTTCTTGGGAGGGGGGGGGGGGGGGGGGGGGGGTTTACATACTACATAGCCTTGAGCACAGGCAGGAGTGAGAAGTCAGCATATCCTGGAACCTGGTTGGGCGTACCCATGGGTTACACCAGGCCTAGTTGTCACATGTTTGCACCTTGCTTGAGTAGTTGGGTTCCATTTTTTGTCAAATACACTTCAACTTTGATATAACAAATTTCACTGTAAATGTTGTTTCTACAGGTTACGAACAGGCAATGTGCTCTTTAACTACAAGTACTACAAAAATTTGTACAAAAGCGAAGGTTTGTTCTCTCTCTCTCTCTCTATCTCCGCCTTGGTCTCTTTTCAGTGTCACTTGTTTGCATCATGTATTGCCATCTGTCCCATGTCCAATGCTTTTCCCATATCCACTTTTTGTATCTTTGTTTGGATGCAAACTAGTGACTTTTCTTTGTATCCATGTTGTGTATGTGGGTAAGGATATTTAGTTGTGACTTGTGGTTTGGTTGGGGAACAAATTAGGCTGGGAGCAGATGAACAACAGGCGCTGAGAGAGGGTGAGTAGCAGAAACTAAGAAGATATAAAGGCAGGGAGAAAATAAAGAATGTAAAGAGTTGAGTGTGTGTTTTCTTGCTTAGCTTCAAAAGAGCTTCAATTCAACCGAAGGCTAAGAAATTAGGACTCTGTATCCTAAGTCTAAACTTAACCAATCTGACTTTGGTATCCTGAGTTTGTTTGATCTGAATAAAGTGTTGATACCTATTTTGCATGGAATATTTAAGAACCGCCTTTGCCATAGCAAACTCCACATTGACTCAAGAACCTGAAGTAGTACCAGCATTCTGGCAACTTTTTGATTTATGCTACTCAGTTTGTATTGTGTCAAAATACTCCCTCCGTCCCAAAGTAAGTGTCTCAACTTTAGTACAACTTTGTACTAAAGTTAGTACAAGGTTGAGACACTTATTTTGAGACAGAGGGAGTATTTGTGATGTGATAATATCCCCGAAGAACTGCAAGACAAGATAGCTTACTTTGGTATCCATTATGTACATGTTTGTGTGTATTGACATACAAGAAAGTAAACTACTAGACAGTTTATGCTGTTAAATTCCTGTTTTGCACATGGTGCTGAAGTTAAAGTCGTCATTTCATTACCAATTTTAGTGATTTTGCTGCGGAAGTATGCTTTTTGAAGCTAAAGGAAAACGTCGTAGAAAATATATATTTTGGCAAGAAGTCTTTTCTAGTTTGTTGTGCGTCTTTGTGACATCAAGCTGCATCTGATTTGTCATTCATTGGTACTTTCTTTGACTGCTGTTCATGGTCAAGATCCAGAATGTTGTTTCCTGTTTTTTGCTAGAAGTTATTTCTTATTGATACATTTATTCCTTCTTACCAGTTACAGAAGACTTTACTTGCTCTTTTTGCTTGGTACCATGTGGAAGCTTCAAGGTAAAATCTGAAGCAAGATTCATTTTGTTTAGCTTATGTCATATGCCCATATGTTTCCAGTTGTTGCCAAGTGACGGTTCTAAAGATAATCTCACTTGCTACATTTATGAGCAAAGAAAATACTTTCTTCTGTTTTGCACCATGACAGTGATGTTTATCTTTCTACTCAGGAAATTCTGCTTTTGTTTTCTTTCTCCATAGTCCCACTTCATCTTTTTGTTAAAATCGATATCCTTTTACTTTTTGTTGACTAGAGCCATATCTCATATTGTGATTTTTATTGTGATACTAGGGTCTGGAATGTCATTTAACCTCGTCGCATGACCTATTCCGCTACGAGTTCTGGGTTTGTTATCCTCTGAAATCTCCATTGCAAAATCTTTTTCAATCGCACTGTTTGATAATTAGCTCTTTTTTCTTATCGGCACAGGTATCTAAAGAGTACCAAGCTGTTAATGTTAGTCTGAAGATTGATACCAGGAGAGAAGAGGTAAGTTGTGATAAAGGATGTTGGATGTACTCACCATCCATTAACTGAGAATCAAAATGTTGTCGCTGAATTCAGTACTTCACTAGTGTTTCAAGTATAACATTCGTATGGATGTTACACTAATACACTCTCAATATTGGTCCTAGCTTTGTTTTGCTTTCTTTGAATCCAAAAGTCAAGGCTACACCCAAGTGGCCCAATTTCGGTGCACCCTTGCCTTTTGAGTTAGCTGGGATCAGTTAGGATCCTGACCCACATGATCTGGGCATAATTTTGACATGCCTGGCTTTAAAGCTCCATTTTCATAAAAAAAATACTGCTTTAAATTGGGAAAGCTAATTCTCTCTTTATTTCCCAGCTTCCGACTGTTGCAGGAAATGATCCAGGCAGTAGAGTATTTTTCTACCGGTGCGCTCATACTCCATTACTTTCAACAATTCTAAATTCTCTGCCCAGTTTAACTAACTTTGTTCTGTCAGATCATCAAGGTTCAAAAGGTGTAAAATATCAGAAACGGCAACTGAGAAGACAAAGGATGTATATCCACATATCACGGAATTAGGATCACCTGGAATGACCGTGCCTGTGGACCAAGATATTGTGGAACCAAGATCACCACGAAATACAGTTCCTCCACCTGCACAAATGACTGAATCAGGATCATCGAAAGATGCCCAGGATGGGTCTGTGGTGGATTATGTCCCAAAGGAAAATGGTACGTTTCACATATAATGGGCTCTTGGTATATTGAACAAACTACATCCAAGTGGAAACACCATAGTACCTCTGATCTATTATCCAGTATTCAGTCGGTTGAAATGTTTCACATTTCTTATCATGTTTGATGTTTGTTCCTTGAGACAACAAATTAAATGCTATTGAATGTTGTCAGGGTCCTCAGTTTGTCACCAATAAAGTCTGTTCTTTCAGTGCACCCATCTCTAAAACCTTGCCCTCATTTGCCACTATTGTCAGCCCTGTTTCTCTAAAACCTTGCCCTTATTTGCCACTATTGTCAGCCCTGTTTCACCAACCCTCAAAATATTGTCTAATTTTTGTGTTGGAATGCCTATCTTGCTGTTGAGTATCCTGTCAGATTGCAGACCCAAATGCGAGTTCTTCTCTCACGCCCCATCCTAATCTCAAACCAACCTCCAAACAATTTTCTTAACACTTCATGCACTGCATCATGCTAGGAACCCTAGAAGGTTCAGCAATGTCAACCTTTACCTCAGTGTTGATTGTGGTGATATGGTCGCCCAGCTAGCCTTTTTTTTGCAAAGTCTCCTGACTAGCCACTGTCTGGCGAACTGGTTAGTTGTAGATTTGTCATTATAATTCTGCTAGCATGCAGAGGAAAACCTACAATATTGCCTGGATTTCTGTTTTTCTTGTGTTCTGGCACTCCTATTGTCGGGGTGCCCTGTCCACATGTTTACTCTCTTTTCTCCTGAAATCAGTTGCATATATTGTTCCTGATGTTGCCCATAATTTTCGCGGATTTTCCTGATGTATTCTATATTTTCAGGAATCAATGTACCAGAACGAACAGCTCTACAGTCTGATAGGGCAAGGAAGCTCCCGGTTGATCTAGATGACCCCAGGTATTCTGCTTATGTTCTTGATATCCTGTTACCATTGAATTGTTCCTTGGGGCTCTTCTGATGGAAGTTGTTCAACTAACTTGTTTGTTTGTTTGTGCTTATATCATCTGACAGTCTTGCGCTGCTGAAAAAACGCGAGTTCTTCCATTCTCAGAAGGCACAGGTGAATGAAATCATGCAACACTCAGTCATCTTTTTGTGTATGCTTGTTTTAAATTAGACTTTCACTTCTCTGGTCGCATGCATATTTATGTCTGCAGTGTAACATTTCGCATATGGAGGATATTTAAACAATTTATTTATACTTCATTTTATGACAGCCCGATGCTGCTTCAGGTGTATATCGCGTATGGGGAAATTATAGTTGAACCTTTGTGTCTATTATTTCATCTCTATTTTCTGAGCAGGGATCTAAAGTATTGAGTTCGGTCACTAGCAGAGGTTGGTGGAAAGTATTCCCTCTGTAAACTAAAGTGACCTAGTGAACGTCTTATATTATTTTACAGAGGGAGTAGTAGTTATTGTTCCCCTTGCTGCTCTATTTAAGTGAATTAAGTAGAAGACAAAATAATCTTTTGATTGTCCTCCAAGAAAGTTCTCCATGCTAGCATGGTGACTAAGTGAGACCATTGTAGCTGCGCAATGTGCATTAGGCGTGTCTCTATCGTTTACATCAAGAAGCATACGAGTGTTTTGTTGATACTACATTTTTACTAGTGACTTGTAGATCTATCAGTTTAATTGCCAACACTGGTGTTTCTGGATGAAGCATGACAATATTAAATTTTCCAATATTCTTTTTATGAAAACTTGCTGATGTCAGTTTATACAAATGTACTCACTTTTATTGTGATTTTATGCCCTGCAACTGAAATTTAACTTGACTGTGGCTTTACATTTTTCTAGAGAATGGAGCTGGACGTACTTTACTCAGATCATGACAGCGAAGACGAACTTGATCATGACGTCGCTGACTTCGAAGATAGGACGGTAAGATGTTGTAATCCTCTTGCTCTGCTCATGCAGAAACTTGGAACAATTGCATGCTTCCGCATTCAGCTGAGCTCAGTTGATTCCTTTATAAAATATTTGATTCTGATTATTTTAACTTTGCTGAGTACATATGCAGCTGCTTGGTGGTTTTTCTGATGTTGCAGAAGAGGAGAAGCGTATCATGCATATGTGGAATTCGTTTAAGCGGAGACAGAGGTCAGGCCTATCCCCAGCATTTCCTTCTTAGTTCTATCACCGTCCACAGGAGAGATTTGACTTGCAGTTGCAGCAACTATTTATTATTTTCGGTGGTACACAGCTTGGGCCGTGGCAAACCGATTCTAGTAGTTTTTACTCGTTAGTCATGTTTTAATCACTTTTATTCCTATAAATTCTGTGATAAGAAAAACACAAGGACTAGGTAATTTCCTGGAAGGGCATCGACATAGTTTAGAAGAACCAATTTTTTGCTGGCTGAATCTGATATATAGTCAAAGCAGTATTACTTCTATGATCATAAACTTTGAAGTAATAGCTCATATTATTAAGTATTATTAGGGATACTTAGTTATACCATCTGTCACTGGAATTTCTTTAACGAGGACTTAGAGCACTGCTCTCACAATTTTACTAAAAATAGATGGCACAGAAGGCCCCAAGATGTCCAAATGATGAATACTTACGCTTGTAAAGTTTGAATTATGATATCTGTTGCATTCTCTCTTCATAGCAAACAGGCGCTGGAACTAATAGTCATGCTCCATCCTGCTTGATTTCATTTTTTGTTTGGTAGAAAAGAACCCGTGGAACTAATAAATGTGGTGCATTTGGTTTGCTTGCATCCCAAAGGCACACGTTCCATTTCTCACACCGAAAAGGTTAATTGCAGGATATTAGCCGATGGTCATGTACCTTGGGCTTGCGAGGCGTTCACCCATCAGCATGGACAGGAACTCGTGCAGAACCCTAGACTACGATGGTAAACGACTGGTTTAGAGAGCTGCAGCTGTGAATGCCTAACACAGCATACCCATGTCCTGATCTATAATTTCTTATGCTGGATGAACAGGTGCTGGCGGGTCCTTATGATCAAGCTCTGGAACCACGGCCTGCTGAACGGCCGCACCATGAACATCTGCAACAAACATCTTGAGGTCTTGGAAAGCCAACGCGCCGACCCCAAGCAATCTTGACTTGGCAGGAAACATTGGGCAGGTTGAGCAGGGCCGGTCCTCGGTTCCCGCCGACGGTCCAGGCGCCAATGCTTGTGGCCTGGTGGGGCGACATGACACACTTTTGATTTCTGGCATCCTCGTCGAGGCTCGCAGAGCTACACCCGAGGGCATGATCTCTTACATTGGGGATTAAATTGGGTTGGCCGAATCGGCAAATGTTGTTGTTGTTGTTGTTGTTGTTCTATTTGGATTATTTTTTTCATTTCTTATTGATTTGTTTCATGCATTGCTTGAAACACCTATTAACATTGGGACCCGGCCGCGGATTCGCGGGGTGTATGGAAACACAAAAAATTGGGGGGTCTGTTGTAGTTGGGACGGGTGTACGGAACACACAAAAGATTGGTGATATCTGTTGTAGCAGGGGGTCAAACAATATAGAAATGTTGTGCAAATTAATGGATACATTTTGTGTGACTTGGGTTGGGGTGTAATGTCATGTGGTTCCTCATAGGTTGCATTTCAGAATTGTGTTCTGTTTGTGATATTATGTTTCAGATAATATTCCCCCTGAGATAGTTACATCTTGCAATGCGATTTGTTTCGTTGAATAAGGATGAAACCAAATGGAAATTCTAGCCGAAGGGGTCATGTAATGTAGATATAATGTTTCGGAATTGTGTTCCGTTTGTGATATAGATGTTTTGTATAATATTCCCCTCGAGATATATAGTTACTCCCCGCAACGCGTGGTGTTCCGTTAGATAATGGTAAAGCCAAAAGGAGATTGTAGCCGACAGTCTGCGATATGGGATGGGATGCGATGATATCATCTGCGCAAAGGTTTCATGAACCCTAAACAACGGTCCGTGGTACGGCGACACGTGTTATGAGCTTCTGATCCCACTAATCATGGCTGATTAGTCCAGCTAGGATCTAACCCAATCATGGAGGAGAACATGGGAGTGGTGCTAGTGCCAATGCACAACACATTGCATTGCCCAAGTCAAAACACCACCCCACCCAACCCAAGTGTTGAGCTAAGTGCAGAGCCAGTCCTGATGATCTCATTATGACAAGTTCTTCCTGTCGGCCTGATTGATTGTATTTATATACTAATGCAACATGTACTAATGGCCCCATCCCCTGCACAAGTCAACGGATGGCATTGGCTTTTTAAAAATGCTTCTTACAATGTGTCCACATCTACTGACTGCTGCTGCTCCAGCTACAAGATAGTTGAAAAGTTAATTGTTGGGGTCAATGTTTAGCATCATCTACAAGATAGCCCTAATCTTGTGAATTTCAAAGAAGAAAAGAAAACCATGTAATCTTTGACACTTCTCTTATGGTGTTTATATACTGATCAATTACTGGATATGAGCATGTTGTATCACCGCGGACTATTACGCGGTCGCGATGACGGAGCTGTGAGTGCATGGCAAGCAAAGAGAAAGAGAAGGTGATGCGAGATAGATAATAATCATGAGCAAATTGCAGAGCATATGAGTTGGCCATTGGAATTTTGTTTGACGCAGCTGAACAGCAAAGAAGGTGCCGTAGAAGCAGCTGCTACTGCTAGCTCCCTACTACTTGAATGGGCACAAAGACTTGTGTGGATGCATATATCTCCTCCTGATTTGTTTGGGCACAAATCATGCTGCTGCCAAACTGTCCATGACAATTGACATCATGGAAGGTGGCAGGCATGTCCACTACATACATACTAGCCACCAGTTCTAGCTAGCTACCCTCAAATATACATAAAAGAAAATTCATACCCAAGAAAAAATATATTATGATGAGAATCTATCTTGTGATCATCAAGGCCTCCATCAATGAGATCATGCCAAAATTCCATTTCAGGGAAGAGAGAGGTAGGTTAGTTAGAGAGGGAGGGTGGTTAGTTAGAGGGAGAGAGAGATCTTGGGGGAGTGTGGAGCAGTTGCTTACACCATCTCCACTACTAGGCTACTACTGCTGCTGCTGCCTACTGCTACCAGTACACACCACCAGCAGCTGCAAGCACACATAAAGTAGTAGCATACCCATAAGCTAGCTGCAACTTACAGGAAAGGCAACAGCCGTATGTAGCTGCCTGTTTTTAATACACAAGCAAGCCATCCAACCTCTGACTATTGAGCAACAACTTCTCTCTTTTTTCTCCTTTCTTTAAGTTCAGTTTAACAGGCCAATCAAGCATCAATCATTTCTCATCAACATGTTGTGTGTGGATTGTGCATGATTATGTTGATTAAAGGGGCCTGTGGTAGAGATGTGGAGGCAGTTGTACTTAACACTAACACTTCACCTAGAGTGAACTGTGGAAGAAGGGCCTAGGTCAGTCTCCTACGCGTAAAATGTAAATTCCATATAAGTGGATTTTCAAAATAAAGATAATGATAGTGTCTCTAATTTCCTCTTAATGTGCAGTAATTTATAGTTTTGACATCACTTTCCGCCCATTATTTACTAGATCCGTAGGCATTTAAATGAAACTGGTGGAAATTAATTAAATCGACAAAATAATTCTTCCCCTAACGTGGCTAGGGTCTGTATAGCGCGTGGTAAAGATAAGTACGCGGTATTTGGCATAGCGGAAATATGGAAAGAGAAAACATAGAGTGAAGCAACAAATAAAGTGAAAAGGAAGTAAAGACAGATAATCATTTTAAAAATATTTTTTCATGTTCGGCACTTTAACTTGATATTTTGGAAATTAAGTAAGGAGTTGGCATAAAAGGAGTACAAGCATGTGTCCTGCTTTTCTGAATAGGACTCTTTTGAAGCTTAAAATCACTTCGTTTTCACTTCAAGTCTCCGTCAAGACTTCTCGCCTTTATTTCTCCTAATCTCTATATGCTAATTTCGTGCTAGCCAACCACTGAATTCACATGCTAATTACATGGTGGTTGTACTTCAAGGATGAAAATAATTACATGCTTCAACCACTGAAAACTCAAAACAGAGCAAAAGCTACGTGGGGTCCTTTCTTTTAAAAAAGAAGCAAAAAATAATAATTTGAAATCTTACAAAGTTCTGGAAAAATTACACATGTACATATAGATGTGTAGCATGTACAATGTAATTTTTTCATAGATACAACTTTTCAGTTGTGGTGTACACACAAAAAAGGTCAAATATGTGCATCAAAACAGAGTTCCTTTTTTGCAGCCCACAAATATATATATAACAAATTTATAAATATCGGTGGAAATTGTTTTAGATTTTTTTTGAAACTTACACATATGTTTCCCCACGCAATTTTAAATGCCAGGTTGTGTGGAACCCAGGAGCCAAATTTGACGCTCTCCTTTAACCACTTCACACATTTGCTTGAAAAAAAATCACATAATATGGTGAATTTTGAACATCCAATCTCACTTTAGCTTATGAATTGTAAGGGCCACATTTCATTTCCATTGGGAAAAATTACAAATTTGCTACCCTTATATATAGGAAACAGTGAATTCCATTTTTTTTCATCTAGTTGTCTATTTGTAATATAAGTTAGCCCATTTAGTGGAAATTGCTCCGGATTAAAATTGGGAGCAAGTTTCACTAAACAGGGTTATCTAGAGGTATCTTCAATAAATGGGGTGTCACACATGTACAGATTCCAGCTACTATGGGGTAAAAGGTGGAAATCATTCTATAATTAACTATATTGGGACATAAGGTAGAAGTTTCAAGTTCTTCCAAAATTATAGTGCACAACTTACATTCCAAGCAAGCTTATGAAAATTAACCTCCTAGTTTGATTGGTGAAAGGAAGACAAACAACGACTTGGATTCATTGTAGTTTTCATCTACGATTATAGTAGATTTTCCTTGAGCTATTTGAGTTAGCATGTCATCTACGTATTCCCAAATAGCAAGAATCGCATTATTTTCCTTACTTGTGAGATTCTAATGTGCACTTGGATCTGAAAATCTTCAATCAAAATTCCAGGGGTGATGCACAGTGTAATGATGATTAGATAATTGTTATATTATGGACTTCATGGTGGTTTTCATGGTTAACCACTCACCTCTGTTGGTTCTAACATCTTGGCCACTACCATGTGGATCTTGTTGAAAGATCTGTCCCACATGAAGGGACTAGAGCAGAATCCAAGATAACATACAAAAATATATTATGTCTAACTAGGTATACAACCACATGCTACTTAAACAAGCTAACTTACACCTATTGATCACAAACATAACCATCATAAACTTCTCCATGCGTGGCATTTTTTCTACAAACACCCAAGTGTAATCACTAGAGGAACATTCCCATGCAGACATATTGGAGATCTGAGGTAAAATTCTAGGTTCTAATGATTATGCCCTTTGTGGGGTGAATAAATTTTAGAAAGGTGTGTGATTAAATTTTTTGTAGGGTTAAGCCTTGTGCACGCCTCTGGACTAAATGACCGAGACATCCGTAACGTGTAAGAAAGTTCCCTTTTGTATTATTTTCCTATAACCAAAAGTAAATCGGAACCAAAACATCCACGCCATCTCTTTCACCGATTTAATGCGGAAAGCAGTGGTTTTTCAATGGGATAACAGGCAGGAACACACGGATGATGACATTGCCTCGCTAAATGCAGAGAAATATCTGGTAAATATTTAACGGGCATATTTTTTTCCGCTGGTATATTAGCTTTATGCAAGACATACATGGATATATTTTACTCCAACGCGTAAGATCAATGCACACTTCCGTGTACCGAATGCGGCTCGTCCACACAAGTCCGTCGTGTTCCTACTGAAATATATTTCCCGGTTTTTCATCCTCTGTTTTGCACCTGTATTCCTGTCGCATTTACATTTTTCCTATTAATGTGTTGCAAACCAAAGAAGAGCCCTTGACACACCACACCCTTCATCATTGAGTTAGTTTTTTCCCCACTCTTGTTGAAATTTTACACAAGTCCCAAAATAACAGACCTAGCTCCTCACCCAGCCAGCTCAGCCCAGCCATTCAGCAATGAGCACTAGTAGTTTATTGCCACATTGCCAGGCATGAATGAGCAAGCTTTTCTTTCTCCATCAATCCTTCTTAGCTGCCACATTGCCTGGCCTTGCCTTGTTGACATCCCCTCCTCAAAGCCAAATCCTCACTTTATTATTACCACCACTCCACACACACCACCACCACTCCATTCCTTCCTTCCTCTCAACCCACTCTCCTCTCCTCTCCATATGCAAGCAAACTATTAAGCATCCTTCCATCCATCACCAACCTTCCTCCTTCCACCACCTTGTATTCTCCTCCCTCCCTCCCACCTCCTTGTTTCTCACGTCCGACGCCGATCGATCGATGGGGGAGGATGCCGGAGATGGCTACGGCACGCCATCGGCTGCACTCACGGCCATCGTTGTCAAGGGCAAGCGCAGCAAGCGGCGCCGCGTGCACGCCGCGGTGATCGCGGCCGCGGAGGCCGAGGTGACCGCGGTCACCACGGCCAGCGCCGCGGGAGAGGTGGCGTCGTCGTCGTCCTCGGTGGCGGATGGTGGCGGGTGGCGGTCTGGCGCGGATGAGGCGGCCTCCGGGTGCGTGACGGAGGAGGAGGAGGACATGGCGCTCTGCCTCATGCTGCTCGCGCGCGGCGGTGGCGGCGGCCAAGGAAGCAGGGCCGGGCCGTCGTCCTCGTCGTCGTCGGCGGTGGTGAGGGATGACGTCGCGGAGTCCACGGCCGGGGCGGTGGCCACGGCGAGGGAGGGCAAGTTCCGGAGCCGGCGCCCGGCGGACGGCGGCGAGGGGGAGTTCGTGTACGAGTGCCGGACGTGCGGCAAGTGCTTCCCGTCCTTCCAGGCGCTCGGCGGCCACCGCACCAGCCACAAGAAGCCGCGCCTCCCGCTCCCGCCAAGCGCGGCGACGGCGACGTCGTCCGAGGAGAAGGTGAAGCTGGCGCCCCAGGCCGCCGAGGAGAAGACGCCACCGCCGTCGCCGGCCACTGCCGTCGATCGGACGGTGCTGGCGATCCCGGTCCCGGCGACGCCGCCCAAGCAAGAAGGCGCGGCCACGGCGACCGGCGTGTCGTCAAAGCAGCAGCAGCAGGGGCAGGGGAGGGTGCACGAGTGCTCCATCTGCGGCGCGGAGTTCGGGTCCGGGCAGGCGCTGGGCGGGCACATGCGGCGCCACCGCCCGCTGCTGCCGGCGTCGGCGTCCATCTCTTCCACGGACGGCGTGTCGGCGGTGCTGGTGATCAGGAAGGAGAAGAGCCTCCTGGAGCTGGATCTCAACATGCCGGCGCCCTGCGACGACCCCGCCGGCGCCGGAGCCGAGGCTACCTCGCCATCGTCCTTCTCCTTCGCCGTGAAGGAGCGGCCGTCTGTGCCGGCGGCGCTGCTGCCATTCCGGGCTCCGGCGTCGGCCCTGGTGGACTGCCATTACTAGGCACCGATGAAGCAAAGCAACATACAGACAGTAATTAGCTCCTCTGTTTCTCATTTGTTCCACACACACATATACACATTTACTACATAGTAGTACATGCCTTGCTGTGATCTGAAACCATACATATTCTTTCTTCTTCATTTTACCATTTGTTCTGTTCAAATTGATTGATTATTGATGATTGGAAACTGGTGGCCACTGTAGAATTTGTCAGGTGTACAAAAATGTTTGTCTGAGATTTGACATTTTATCATGTGATTATATTGATTGATTCATTCACTTAATGAGATTGGCTGATCAAGCAAAGCAGTGTTGCCCTGTTCTTATGCTGCCAACAGTTAATTTGATTTGATGATTCCCCTTTGCAAGATGTTGATTTTGATTTTGATTTTGAATTGCATTTGGAGAGTGGAGAGTGTGATGATGATGATCAGGTAGCTAGCAATGTGAAGAGTGGGGTGTTGGTGATGAGCAAGCAGAGGATGAGTGTGTAGTGCAATGCAAACGAGTGTAAAGTGGCAAGCAAGCAAACAGGGGAGCTGGAAAAGGTGTGGGGTACTGCTACTCCTCTCCTCTCCTCTCCTCTCCAGTAGGCATTGTGCTCACGTAAAGGGAGTTGTGATCTTCTTCCTCCTCCTCTTCATATTCTTCTCTGTCTCTGTCCCTCTCTCTCTGCATCATCAGCATCAGCATAAGCATCATCACCATGGAAATAATCTAATCTAGGAGTATCTATCTTTCTTTGTGTTGTGCAAGGGGAGTCAGAGAATATATTTGTATGTGTGTATGTGTGTGGTGTGGTTAGCTTGGGTATAGGTGGTCTGGCTGGCTGTTGCTCTACCACCAAGAAAGGAAGGACTCACTCCCCACCCCTCCCCTGCTTCCTTTCTTCCACCCCATCACCTTCAAATATGCTCCCACATCTCACTCACTCCAAACAATCCTCCGATTCAAACCCCAAATCTAGCAGCATTCGAATCTCGATGATGCCGGACCGCAACTCTATTTGGTCTGCCGCCTCTGCATCGACCGATGCACACACACGGGATCGCCGAGTGATGATAGCCGCGGTTAATGCGGGCTAGGGGTGTGTTGCTCTCTGGGGTCGTGGGCTTGATGCCAGGATGAATTTGGTGTGTGTTAGTAAGTGTGGAGTGGTAGTGGTACTAGAAAGGAAGGAAGGAAGGAAGGAATGATGGATGTGTGCTGGTGAAGGAAGATTAATTGTTGGACAGCTACCACTTAACAGTACGTGTGATTAGATTAGTTGGGGCATTAGGAGTGTGATTAGTAGCAGCAGGTTAGGGAGGAGGGGAGTGTGGTGTGAGACTCTGAGGAGAGGCCGTACGTGCGTGCGTGCGTGCGGTGGGGTCACGGGCTAGTTGATGTTGAGGAGGCAACATGTTAACTACCTGGCAGGCAGGCAGCCTGACTGAGGCTGACAGGCCGGCCCCACACCCGCAGCCAGCACACATGTAACGTACTGGCCCTCCACTCCACTCCACTCCCTCTCCCTCTCCCTCTCCGACGGTTCTCCTCCGGCTGGCTGTCCGGCCGGCCTACCAACATAATATATAATCTCTCTGCTCGAGCAGTATTAATTTACCTATCTGTCACAGATGGACGGTATTATTCTTTTTTTCCCACCAGATTTCCGGAAAATGCGTACTAATGTACATACATCTCTCTTTGATTTTATTTTTCCTTTATTGCGGAAAGGCCAAAAACCACGTATTAAGTTGCACAAACTCTAACAAAAAGCAGCATCCTTACAGGAATTGGAAAACATATCCAAATCCTTCCCAGCATGATTCACCGGTAGCCTGGTGGACCAAGGCCGGTGCGGCGGAACCGGCATCGGCGACGAAGGCGCTGGACTCTTTGTTCATGCTCGTCATGCACAGGATTTGGAAGGAGCGTAATAGTAGCTAGGGTCTTCGATAACGTCTCGGCCGTGATTTCGGCGATTGTAGCAGGCATTGCCAGTGAGCGGAGGTTGTGGCTACTGGTGTGGCGACGGAGGGACCGTGGAATAGTGGGTCGTCGCGAGTAGATAGCTCGAGTGTGCGCCGTGAGCAAAATTAGTTGTCACATCCGGGCCTCCGTCTCAACCGAGCAAACTTGTCGAACACACGGAAGCTTGTATTCGAAGCGGCTGGGAAGTCGTCAATGTGGACCGGAAGACGCCGATAGCCACGATATGCGTAGACCGCCCCTTCAGAGAAGAAAACACTACAGAGCACCTATAGAACACCCGAGGTCCGGCCTTACGGAGTTAAGAACACAAATCTCACACACTCTTCAATGAGGACGAGACCGGCCAACCTTTGTCGGTCGGAACCGGAGCTGGAGGACCAAGAGCACATCCGCCACCGCACTTTGGAGGCAAACCCTAAATTTATTCCTAACCGTACCCCCACTGAACCGAAGCCCTAGGGTCCCCAATGACCTTTTGAACTCAACTAGTGCATCTCCAAATTCTCAAATATTGTGACTGCATTGTGTACTTGGCATATAAAATTTTCTAGAATAATAGATATTCGCAAACTATTGGCGCTCGGTGACTTGAACTTGTTTCATGTTTAATAAAATGGTTGAGTGCATCGCTTGCGATGCAGAGGACGGGGTACTCCCCTTTTCAAAAAATAAGGCGGGTAAAAAATGATTTACCGTACAAAATGTCAAGGTACAAGTTACAAATCTTATTACACAAAGATTCAATTTGTGATCTTCGAACGGGTAAAAAAAGGTTATGTTTTTTGAACAGAAGCTTGCAAGGTGAAGCTTCTATCAGTTATCCGTATCTATGTTTCTCTTTTGTAACTGAAAATGTAAATTCTGCTAAGTTTCATAGAAGATATAGCCATGTCCGGAACCAAAATTTTCATTTTTTTGAGTGCGGCCGCATGAGGACCGCTCATCACTAACTGCATTCAGATCAAGAGATAACAAAAGGTCATTGCTATTGTCGAAACGCTTAATTACCTTTCGGCGTGAACAATAATAATCCTGAATTCATACATTTGTTTCTCACGTGTGTCAGTGTCCACTATGTGCAAATACTGACTTGGCTAAGATGGAAACTCAATTTGCAACCGGCAACCTTTTTTCTTACCAGGATCAACCGCAGTTACCCGGTTGAGTGATTGGTTGATTAACAAATTAGCTTAGTAGCACATAGAAAAAACACCTAATAATAGTGCATGGGTTTGGTCAACATCACTTCACCTTCCCAACCACACCTCACCTCACCACACCGCACCGCTAAGTAGTCAGTAGCCTACATGCCATGCTACTACAGCTGCACTGACACTGATGAAACATGTGAGCACACATCACTTTGGTGTGTGAGTGAGATTCTCAGATTTCAAGTAGCCCTTCCTTTTCATAAACCAACTAGCTAGTCCCCATGAGATACTTTAATGCCAGCAGCTAGGCACATCGCGAGGTTAATCTAGCAACACATCCATCATTCCTTGGCTGAGAAAAACGCAAGAAAACATTTGTCTCTCGATGCATCGATAGAAGGAAAAGTTATTTACAAAGAAGTGATGCCGCAAGGCCCACCGCCACCGCCTTCACCCATGTACGTCCAGGGCTTCCACCCTGATCGTGTCGTGGGCGAAGAAGTGCCCTTGTTTGAAGTGTTGGGGGCAGAGTGGATGGAGAGCTGGGATGTCGACCTGATCCACGAAAGCACCTCGTGCCACAGGGTGCATGAGAAAGGGCCACAATTCATCCAACCTTGTTACAATCTGAAGTGAAACAAAAGAAGAAGAACGGTAACATGAATAACTAAGCAAATATTCAAGGCTATTATTGCAGGGCAGATCACATAATTTGAACATTTACACACCCAGATTGAAAACCGACGAGAATTTGTATCGAAGGCTAACTATATAGTGTGTGACATGACCCTTTTTTTGACGGAGATGCCCATTGATTGGCACCCACTACTTTGAACAGTTGTGCACACTCCAATTAGAGCTCACAGAGATGCATATATATGACCCTTCAAGCTTCCTAATCTAAGAAAATAGCGATGAAACTAATCTTCAAAATTAAACCAAAGGCTCATCGAAGTGGGGGTGTTAAGTCAGACCTGAACATGCCTAGTTAAGCCCCAAATTAAGTAAAGCCTGTTTCATGTTCAACATCAATCAGTTAAGCGCGTCACTTGGGGATTAAATACCGGTGCTTGAGAGAGTAGCACATGGAGCTTGGGGAGATCATAATTTCTTAATTCCCTACTGGCATGACACTCTGCATGCAGGAGTCGATCATTACTCTAGCTTGCCAAGTGTCAACAACTATGAGTATTGGATTTGTTTCATATTACGAAATAAGAAGATGCTTCTTGGCTGTTTTTAGTTTTTTTTTCTCCAGGTTTTGCGAACTTGGCTCGTTGTCAGTATTATTCACAAGATAGGCACTGACCTACCAATGACATAGTCACATATTTATAGAACTCAACATAATTTCATTTAGTTAGTTAGTTTTTACAGGACAATTCTGATCTCAAATTATGAGTATGACCGACGATCTGCGATGGATGGGACTGCAAAAAGAAGTGAGAGTGCTGCTGGGAGTACTTAGAATCAGGTGTTTGTGTCTGCTCAAGTTAAGTAGAGCAGTAGTCACCAACTACTTCCTCCGTCCCAAAATTCTTGTCTTAGATTTGTCTAAATACGGATGTATCAAGTCACGTTTTAGTATTAGATACATCCGTATCTAGACAAATTTAAGACAAGAATTTTGAGACCGAGGAACACTAATCAGGAAAGAAGAAGCTGAGTGAGAGGGAGCTGATCTGCAGTCAGTAGCAAGTAGCAAGAGTAGTGGTAGTGGAGTGGAGTGATTCACACTCTCAGCAAAGTGGACTTCACTTCCAGTGGCATTAAAGCAGCAGCCACACTCTCATGGTTGTTAGAGGGCGTTGGAACCTACTGCCGCGTGGGCCCCATGACTAACTGCCCCATCCAAGCATCCATGACCATGACACACTGGAAATTGCTATGTGGAAACACTATCTTACACAAGCACGAGAGTTCGATCCTGGCTCAGGATGAACGATGGCGGATGGTAGTCCTGTTTTTTCTTTAATTAGCAAAAATGTTTTGCGGATATATTTGGGAGATTCTAGTGTACTGGCGCTATATAGTACTCCCTCCGTCCCAAAATTCTTGTCTTAGATTCGTCTAGATACGGATGTATCTAATACTAAAACGTGACTTGATACATCTGTATTTAGACAAATCTACGACAAGAATTTTGGGACGGAGGGAGTATTAAATAGCATAGATGCTTCTGTTGTACCAAAAGGTTAGTGTGGTTGGACTTGGGCTTAAGTCTGTACTGTGAATGTCAACCTTGAGCACTAAATTAGCAGTATAGTACAAACCATGTGTACCACCCTCATATCTGCTAATATCCTATGACGTTGGATGGTGTACTATTTGTTTCTTCTTCTTCTTCTTTTGATCACAGGAGATTCTAGGATAATCTCAATTAAAGCAGGGATTTATTATTTATTATGTATTCTATGATGCATCTTTACTGCTCCAAATAAACATCCACAAAGGCCATTCCAAATCACAGAGGACACTTGTCTGTTCAAAACAATAAACTCAAGTGTGCGAGATATCGCAAATGGCTAATTAGAGTGACAATAACGCATCTCTCGAAAGAGCGTCACACAGGAAAAAAATGTTTCTTCTACTTAAAACCGTCACCTATTTTACTCACAAGAATCGAGATCGTCGAAGCAACACATTTTTTTGGTAAAAATGATCCAGATCTATTATCAAAGTTCAGCAGAAGTACAAAACATCTCAAACATAATAAAAATTTACATTGAGATTCCAAGACCACCAAACAACCACTACTGCCGCCAGAACGACCCGCTGTCGCCGCTCCCCTACCGGAATTGGTCTAAACTTGTCGATTACAGCCGAGAAGTCTTCGTGCACGTGCCTGTAAGGACCAGCGCCTTGGAGCTATAGTCATCGCCGTTGAACCTTTGCATAAATCTGAAGCATCTGACACCAAAACTCTAGGGTCATGGGCGCGATGGCAGGATGGATTTGGTGTGTGTTAATTGTGAAGTAGTAGTAGTACTAGTAGGAATGATGGATGTGTGCTGGTGAAGGAAGATTGTTGGACAGCTACCACTTAGCAGTGTGATTAGTTGGGAGATTAGGAGTGTGATTAGTGGCAGGTTAGGGGGGGAGTGTGATTAGATGGAGGCGAGGCCGTGCGTGCAGTGGGCCGTGGGGGCACGGACTAGTTGAGGAGGCAACATGTTAACTACCTGGCCGGCGGGCAGCCTGACTGAGGCTGACAGGCCGGCCCCACACCAGCAGCCAGCACACCTGTAACGTACTGGCCCTCCACTCCACTCCCTCTCCATCTCCGTCTCCGTCTCCGCCGGGACGTGCGTGTTCTCCTCTGGCTGGCTGTCCGGCCGGCCTTCCAACACAATATATAATCTTCACACAAAATAATAATAATAATACATTAATCTGCTCGATCAGTATTAGTCTACCAGCTAATAATAATAATAATAATAGACAATCTTCGTCAAATCAATGGTATTATTCTTTTTCCTCTACCCAATTTTGGGAAAATGGATACTCATGTACAAACATGTTTACCCCGCAAAAAAGAAAGTGTACATGCATGTCTCCTTGAACCTTTTCTTTTACGGAAAAGGCCACAAGCCATATATCAAATTGCACAAACCCCACAAAAACACCCTAACAAATAGATTTCTGCACCCCGAAGACTTCTAGTCATCTTGCTCTTGCATTCACCGGCAACGCACCGTGAGCAAAGCTTGTTGACATGTCTCTCAACGATACAAAGAAGCAATGCCGGAAACAGAGCGAGATTGGGAGACCTTATTTCATGCCGACACAACACCATCATATCAACACCGATGATTAGAGACAAACCCTAAATTTATTCGTAACTATACCACCATCAAACCAAAGCCCTGGGTCCAGATGTCTTTTCGAACTCAACAAATGCATCTCCAAGTTCTCAAATTTTTTGACTACGCTGTGATCCTGGCATATAAAATTTGGTAGAAAAACGTATCATTTGCGGACTATATGGAGATCAAAAAATGATTTTACAGTACAAAATGTCTACGTATTGTACAAAGATTCATTTGTGATCTTCGAACGGGTGAAAAATGGTTATATATTTTTGTACAAAGGGCTTCTATCGATTATCTGCATCTATGTTTCTTTTTGTAACTTCAGAAACTTAAAACTGTGATTTATGCTAAGTCATAGAAGAGTAATATAGCCAAGTCCAGAACCAACATTTTCCATTTTATTTTTGAGTGCGGGCTCACGAGAACCGCTCAACACTAACTACATATCATCTAGGTCAACAGAGAACAAAATATTATTGCTATCGTCTGAACCCTTACTTACATTTCGGCATGAACAATAATGATCTCAAATCACACATTTTTTGCTCATGCCTGTCAGTGTTCACTAACTAAAAATACTAAATTAGCTAAGGTGGAAACTTAATTTGCAACTAGCGACCTTTTCTCTTACCAGGATCAACTGCAATTACCCGTTGAGTGATTGATTGATTGGCAAATTAGCTTAGTAGCACAACTGGCAGACCACATAGAAAAAATGCCTAATAATAATGCATGAGTTTGGTCAACATCACTTCACCTTCCCAACCACACCACACCGCACCGCTAAATAGTCAGTAGCCTACATGCCATGCAACAGCTGCACTGAGTGCTGATGAAACATGTGAGCACACATCACTTTGGTATGTGAGTGAGATTCTGAGATTTCAAGTAGCCCTTCCTTTTCATAAACCAACTAGCTAGTCCCCATGAGATACTTTAATGCCAGCAGCTAGGCACATCGTGAGGTTAATCTAGCAACCCATCCATCATTCCTTCGCTGAGAAAAACGCAAGAAAACATTTGTCTCTCGATGCATCGAGAGAAGGAAAAGTTATTTACGAACCAGAAAGTGCCACGAAAAATCAAATTGCAGCGTTAAACCCCACACAAAGTGACCCCGCAAGGCCCACCACCACCGCCGTCACCCATGTACGTCGATCGTGTCGTGGGCGAAGAAGTGCCCTTCCTTGCAGTGTTGGTGGCGGATTGGATGGCCGGTTACCACCAGTCCATGAAGTCCTTGTTGATGGAGAGCTGGGATGTCGACCGATCCACGAAAGCACCTCGTGCCACAGGGTGCATGAGAAAGGGCCACAATTCATCCAACCTTGTTACAATCTGAAGTGAAACAAAAGAAGAAGGATAACATGAATAACTAAGCAAATATTCAAGACTATAATTTGAAGACACCCAGGTTGAAAACCGATGAGATTTTGTATCGAAGGCTACTTAGATAGTGCGTGACATGACCCTTTTTCAGACGGAGATGGCCATTGATTGGCACCCACTACTTTGAAGAGTTGTGCACACTCCAATTATAGTTCACAGAGATGCATATAAAATTGTAAATGACCCTTCAAGCTCACTAATCTAAGAACATAGCAGTGAAACTAATCTCCAAAATTAAATAGAAGAAGCGTTGAAGTAGGGGTGTTAAGTCAGACCTGAACATGCCTAGTTAAGCCCCAAATTAAGTAAAGCCTTGGTTCATGTTCATCATCAATCAGTTAAGCGCATCTCTTGGGGATTAATTCTGAGGTGCATGAGAGAATGGCACATGGAGCTTGGGGCTTTCTAATTTCTTAATGCATATAAACTTTACCTACCCTACTGGCATTACACCCTGCAGGAGGAGTTGAGCAACGATCATTACTCCTTCATTACATTATAACTAGTCTTCAGTCTCCATCTTGCCAAGTGTCAACAACTATGAACATTTGGTTTGTTTCTATTTGGTATATTCATATTACAAAGTAAGAAGATGCTTCTTGGCTGTTTTCGTTTTTTTTTCCAGTTTTTGCGAACGTGGCTCGTTATCAATATTATTCACAAGATACGCACTGACCTACCACTGACATAGTCACATATTTATGGAACTCAACATGACTTCATTTAATTAGTTAGTTTTTACAGGAGAATTCTGATCTCACATTATGACTATGAACGACGATCTGCGATCGATGGATGGGACTGCAAAAAAAGTGAGAGTGGTGGTGTGTGTTGTACTTAGAATCAGGTGTGTGTCGGCTCAAGTTAAGTAGAGCAGCAGACTCACCAACTAATCAAGAAAGGAAGGAGCTGAGCTGATCAGTAGCAAGTAGCAAGTAGTTAGTAGGAGAGGAGTGGAGTGGAGTGCTTCACACTCTCAGCAAAGTGGGCTTCACTTCCAGTGGCATTAAAGCAGCAGCCACACTCCCTAGTTGTTAGAGGTCGTTGGAACCCACTGTCCAGTGGGCCCTACGACTAACTGCCCCCTCCAAGCATCCATGACCATGACACGCTGGAAATTTCTATGTGGACACACTATCTTACACCAACACTGCCGCCCCCACAAGAGTAGTTTGTGAGATGGTAGTCCTGCTGTTTTTTTTATTAGCAAAAATGTTTTGTGGATAATATTTGGGAGATTCTAGTGTGCTACTTGGGCTATAGCATTAAATAGCATAGATGCTTCTGTTGTACCAAAAGGTTAGTGTGGTTGGACTTGGGCTTAAGTTTGTACCGTGAATGTCAACCTTGAGCACTAAATTAGTAGTAGAGTACAAACCATGTGTACCCACCCTCAACTCCACTAATATACATCCTATGATATTGTATGGTGTACTATATGATGCTTCTTTTTTGGATCACACAGGAGGTTCTAGGATTATCTCAGTTAAAGCACGGATGGAATTACTTGTCACAGAAATAAATAAAAAATGAATGTATATAGAACTAAAATACGTCTAGATACTTCCATTTCTTCGACAAGTATTTCTGGACGGAGGAAGTATGTATTCTGTGGTGCATCTTTAGGGCTCTAGTCTAGGTAAACGTCCATAAAGGCCTTTCCAAATCAGAGGACACTTGTTCGTTAAAAAACAACAAGCTGAGGTGTCCGATGATATTGCAAATGGTTACTTATAGAATGACAATAACGCATCTCTCTAAAAAGCGCCACTGAACGAAAAAAAAAGACGTTTCTTCTGCTTAAAAACGTCAACTATTTTAATCCTAAGATTCAAGATCGTCGAAGCAGCATAACAAGTACGGTACGTACGTAGGAGAAGGAGGAGGAGATATACGTACGTATGTGCAGCTAATACTAATTAACCAGTAGCTGCATTGATCGGCCATACCCTTTTTGTGTGTTCCTTTCTTTGGGTCCGTTTGGTTGGATCCTTTTTTGTTATTGATTGGATGTGGATGTGGACATGATGGCTCGTTGGGCAGAAAACAAGAGGCATTTCGCATGCATGGTGCAGTCAATATGAATAAAAACGAGGTAATAGGCTCTACGGTCCACAAATTTGGCTCGCATGTTGTGCTTTGGTCCACGAACTTCCAAAATGTAACACTCGGATATAGGAACTTGACACGATTGGTCGAAAAAGTCACTGGTCAATCACAGCGCGCCGCTTGGCTGCCACGGAGGACACTGGTCAGTCAGTCGAGCTGGCGACACTCTCTGCGTACGTGTGAATTAACCTGTGGTACTTAGCACTGTCTGTGAGGCAGCTCGACCGGCGGCATTTGCATTTTGCTAATGGGTGACCTGTACGTCTCTGCTGCCACCTCTACATCGATTGATGCACATGGTCACCTATTATCGCAGCTAATGCGTAAGTGTGAGAGTGAATCGGTCTCGGATCATAGACCTGATGGCAGGCTGAATTTAGTGTGTGTTAAGTGCGAATGGATGTGTGCGAGTGAAGGAAGAATCGTTGGACTGCTACTACTTAACAGGGTGATTAGTTAAGGAGGCAACATGGTAACTACCTGGCAGCCTGATGCTGACAGGTCGGTCCCACAGCTGCAGCCAGCACACACACGCACACCTGCAACGTACTGGCCCTTCACTCCCTCTCCCTCTCCGCCCGCTGGCTGGCCGGCCGGCTGGGCATTTTCAATGCTGACCTTTGAAACGGACATCACATCCGTCTGTGGACTGAAGATGATCAATCTGTGGACACGGACGCGGGACTCGGCAACCTAATCATGTTCTCATACATTTCAAACACTCTTAATTTAAATAAATCAGATGTATTATATGTAAGCCAGATGATTTTCATAAAAATCGGATGAAAACATTTACATTTCGGGCATATTTTAACTGAACTATACCGCGTTGCGGTAAAACTAGTCTACGGCCGGCCGCGGCGGATCGCCACTCCCACGACATGTCTTCCCCATGTCCGGCAACCCGCTCATTGGACTACCGGATGCCCTGGGCTGGCATTAATGCGGACGGCTGGCGCCGGCCAGGAAGTGGCAGCCCAGGGCATTAATGCCATCCTTGATGTAATCTTCCTTCTTTTGCATCGATTGACGGCGCCCCCTTGAGCAAAGCTCATTGCTGCATCTTGGCCTATGCCTCAACCGAGCAAACTTGTTGAAACACGAGAGCTTGTATAAGAGACGGTCGGGAAGTCATCGATGTGGACCAGAAAATGCCGGCGGCTATGACTTGTGTAGCAAATCGCCGTCCTGAAAAAATAAATAGCTGCACAGGACCTGTGGAACACAACATGTCTGGCCAAATGGAGTCAAGGACTGGAAGATGCCAGCGGCCATGATCTGTGTAGCAAATCGCCGTCTCAGGAAAAAAATATATTATTGCTATTGTCGAAACCCTTGCTTACATTTCGGCGTGAACAACAATGTTCACTATCTGCAACTTCTGAAGGTGGAAGCTTAATTTGCAACTAAAAACTTGTTTTCCAAAAATACAAAGTTGAACATGGTTCCACGTGCATCCACGTGAATTGTAAATTTGAAGAAAAAAACTAGAAAATCATAACATACTGAAATTTTGGGGTATCAAACTTAGTTGACCATTCTACTCACGTGCGAAGTTCAGAGAAGGAAGTAATGGCATTTGGGTTATTTCTTAGTGAAGAAAATACAATCCGGCCTTGCTATTCATTCAAATAGTGTTTTTGCATAGAGCTCCGATTTTTGTCATTTTTGCCAAAACACCACGGATGTCATTTCTTCGTGAAACTTCATACGCGATTATACCAGTCGACCATGTATGTCACATAAAAAGTAAGTCTTTTTGTAGTATTTATTTGTGTGAATTACCTGGTTGATTAATTGATCGATAAATTAACTTAGTGGCACTACCGGTATACCATAGAAAAGAAACCCTAATAATAATGGATGGGTTTGGTAAAGATCACTTCACCTTCCCAACCACACCACACCACACTGCACCGCTCAATAGTCAGTAGGCTACATGCCATGCTACAGCTGCTCTGAGAGCTGATGAAACATGTGAGCACACATCACTTTGGTGTGTGCTGTGAGCCCCTTCCTTTTCATAAACCAACTAGGTAGTCCCCATGAGATACTTTAATACCAGCAGTTAGGCACATCATGAGGTTAATCTAGCAACCCATAAATATAATTCATTTCTTCTTTTCTCCAAGGAAACACAAAATCATATGTGTCTCGATGCATTGATAGAAGAAAAGGTCTTATGGAAACTAGTAAAGGTAGCGGCGAAGCAAGAAGTGCAAAGTTGTGATGTCAAATACATGTATTTACACATTTTTTGCTTTTTTGCATATTTATACTTATGTAATTTTTTTTTGGCCAAGATCGTGGGTAGTCAACTGACTATACAGGAACCCCCTAGAGCTGCCACTCAGTAGTGGGCCACAGAAAATCCAAATTACAATGTGCGTCCCTAGTCCACGCATCACCGGAAGTATTGCCGCGAGGCCCACCACCCATGTCTAGCACATGAATGTACGGGCTTATGCCCTGACTGTGTCAAAGAAGACCGCGTCGTGTTGCTCCAAGATTCACCATGCCGTGACCATGGTAGCGAAGAAGTGTATGTCTTCTCATGATGGTGTGGGTGGAGTGGATGTCATGTTGCCACTAATCCACCAAGTCCTCCTTGTCGATGGCAGGGAGCCGGGAGGTCCATCTGATCCATGAAAGCACTTCGTGCCGTAAGGTGCGTGAAAAGGGGCTACATACCATCCATCCATGTAACAATCTTAAGTGAAATTGAAGAAGAACAATGATAACATGAATGAATCAACCAATATTCAAGATTGTAACATGGCTAGCTGCCGACAACATAAATGAATACATAAGGTCCGGAGATGCAAACAGTTGTGCACACTCCGATATATACAATATAATATGATGACCCTTCAAGCACACTTATCGTCTAAGAAAATACCAAGGCTAGCCATAGTGGTGGTATAGTATCATTCACTCGGGAATAGCAAATACACTGATGTGGCAGCGAATTAAAAAAAATAGGGTTAGAGTAACATAGGTAGGTACCGTATCATAATAAATAAGATTACCTATGATACTACTCTATGATACTATGCACTATGAAGATATTATCATACACTAGTATCATATGTATGATACTAGTATACTCCCCACTATGAGAATGACACTAATCTCCAAAATTAAATAGAAGACGCATTGAAGTGCGGGCATGTTAAGTCTGATCTGAACGTGCCTAGTTAAGCCCCAAATTAAGTAAAGTCTGTTTTATGTTCAACATCAATTAGTTAAGCACGTCTCTTGGGGATTAAATGCCCAGATGCTTGAGAGAATGGCACATGGAGCTTGGTGGTATCATATTTTCTTAATGTACATAAACTTTACCGACCCTACTGGCAGTACACTCTGCAGGAGGAGTTGATCAGTGATCATTAGTCCTTCATTACATTAGGACCACACTCTTCGGTCTATAGCTTGTCAAGTGTCAACAACTACGGACACTGAGTTGTGCTTCTATTTGGTATAATATCCATACTGCAAAATAAGAAGATGCTTCTTGGCTGTTTTGGTTATTTTTGTCAGGTTTTGCGAGCTTGACTAGTTGTGTATGCACTTACCCACTAATGACATAGACACACATTTATAGAGCTTGACATAGTATTTCATTTACTCAATTAGTTCTTACAGGAGAATTCTGATCTCAAATTATGAGTATGATCGACGATCTGCGATGGATGGGATTGCAAAAAATAAAAGGGAGAGTGGTGGTGTGTGTTGTACTTAGAATCTCAAGTTAAGTTGAGCAGTAGTCACCAACTACTAATCAAGAAAGGGAGGAGCATATATAGCTGATCTGCAGTCAGTAGCAAGAGTAGTGGTAGTGGAGTGGAGTGCTTCACACTCTCAGCAAAGTGGACTTCACTTCCAGTGGCATTAAAGCAGCAGCAGCCACACTCTCCCTGGTTGTTAGAGGTCGTTGGAACCCACTGCCCCGTGGGCCCCACGACTAACTGCCCCCCTCCAATGGCACACCAAAAATTGCTATGTGGACTCACTATCTATCACCAGCAGCCCCCCTCCAATAGCAGTCTGAGAGAGATACACGCTCCTGTTGTTTTTAATGATGGGGAAAATGGTTTGTGGAAATTTAGAAGATTCTGGTATCGTACTAGCATTAAATGGCATAGATGTTTCTGTTGTACCAAAAGGTTAGTGTGCAGTTAGACTTCGGCTTCAGTTGGTACTGTGATGTCAACCTTGAGCACTAAATTAGTAGTAGAGTACATGCCATGTGAACCACCCTCTTCTCTACTAATTATCTAGGATATTTGATGGTGTACTATATGTTTTTTCTTCTTCTTTGGATCGCATGAGATTCTAGGACTATCTCAGTTTAACCACGGAAATTGTTACATATTCTTGGTGCATCTCTGTGACTGCAAATAATTAAGCGTCCCAAAAGTTGGTTCTATAAGTACAAAAATAAAAATGCTTTGCTGTTCGAAAACAATAAACTTAACTATCCGAAAATAAAATTCATTGTGTCCTTTAGAGAGCACCGTACCACCAAGAATAAAATTGTTTCTTTTCTTTGAAAGCGCGAACTATTTTACTTGTGGGAATTGAGATCATAGAAGGCGCTTAACAAATACTCCCTCCATAAATAAATATAAAAGCGTTTAGATCACTAGTACTGTACATACGTTGAAGTTGAAGAAGGAGATACATCTATGTACATGTAGCTAATAGTTTATTTGTGGCCGTATTCCATTCCCTTTTTGGTTGTTCCTTTCCTTGGTCCGTTTGGTTGGTTCCTTTCTGTTGATTGGATGCGGATGTGGATGTGGACAGGATGCATGGTTCGTTGGCCCGGCCGAAAAACAAAAGGCATTTCACGTGGTGCAGTGCAGTGTGGGGAGTATGAAGAGAAACATTGGCATATTATAGTGGCTTGGAATAGCAGCCAAGAGCCAAGTGATTGGTTCACTGATTGCATGGCTGACGACGGCAACTCCTAGGCGAGCCTTGCTCGTCCTGGCTCAAAAACTTATTTTTCATTCTTACAAAATTCTCAAGGAAAACTCATTGCACAACAAGTTGATGTTCTAGTCACTCATTTTTGCTTCTTTATTTTGTGAAGAAGACATACAAGTGTGTTTTCTCGTGAAAATTTGCAGGTACTTATTACATGGTTGAGTTTTTCTTTTCCAGATTTGTAGAAATTTCAGAACATAACTTTTTTTATTTCCTTAAACTAAAGGGTGCATATCTGCTCTGGAGAATATTTTTCCTGCATCAACCGATGCGGAGGTCGGGGTATCCTTTTCGGAAGAAATGTTCCCGGGAGCAGAAAATCCCCTTCTGAGCCAATGAAAGCTATATACGTGGTTGTGCTATCTATGTGTATTCGATCGAAGAGTTGATTGGAATCTTGTTCCATCCAGTTCACAAATAAGTGACCTTTTAGATTTTGACACCGTTATCAATATAAACAGTTTGACCACTAATTTATACTTTTTCCTGCGCATAAATGCAAAAAAAATGTGATGCTTAAAAATACATATCTCAAGACACATATAGCTTATAAGTTCACAATAATGCCTAAAACATTATTGATGGTCCAAGTTTGAAAATTTTGACTGGAAGTATTCCAAAAGTCACTTATTTGTGAATTGATGAAGTGTACTCTGCAGCTCAAGTTGGTAAGGAAGCTTGGACTCGTGCTAACTAGCTGGGCTCAAAATAGCCCCGGCCCGCTTGTGCCTCGCAGAATCAGGCACCGTGCCATACTTTAGCAAGGCCCAAGGTGTCGCAGAAGCCATATATGTGTAGTTGTGCACATATACTTTCTTTAAACAAAAACAATGCAGATATTTAATTCGTTGCCCAGGCTCATCTGCACCCGGTAAACAGTAAATTCAAAAAAGAAAACTTAAAAATTTCAAAAACTTCTGAATTTCTTTTAGGTGGAAGATGTTCCGATGCATAATGTTTGTGCCAAAATTCAGCTTGTTCGGACATATGAGGAGCTCATTGCAAAAAAGACAAAATTGGTGAAAACAATACGTGAACAGTGAACTTTCTTACAGCCCTAAAATTATCTTTTTTGCTAAGAGCAACTGAAATGTCCAAACTCCATGAAATTTGGCACGGACTTCATACACATGAGCATCTAGCATCACAAAAAATTGGATTTTTTTCTTTTTCTTTTTACTAATTTAAGCAAATTTACTGTTTACCTCGGAGCCAAAACGTCGTGCCCCATATATACTAACTCTGGCAAACACCACCGAAGATTCGACATGTTAATAATCGTCCTATGTTTTAAGAGTTATTATCATGTCTACAAATTATAAACCATTTGGAAGAAGAATCATATCATGTCTACAAATTAAAACAAAACGCGGCTAGTCTGACAAACATATATCGTCCAGTAGTCCCCCAACAAGGCATGTGTTCTGTCGGTTCGGGTCAAGATTCATAGGGAATGAAACCGTATAAAAGTACAAATTAAAACACACATGTGGCTAATCTGACAAACATTTACTAGGTGTGTCATGTCTGTTAGGGACAAGCCTCACACAGAATGAAACAATATTTATTTTACACAAAAGGCGATTAAACCAGGAAACATTTTGTCCTTATTTGATTTTAATGTTTTTAAAGTAAACCATAGACAAAAATATTTTGAGGTGTTTGTATACAATAACTACCTTGGTTTTGTAAACTTTGGTATTACCACAATTGTGTTGTTACTATATATTAAAATGACCAGCTCCTAACTTCTATTTCTAAAACTGAAAAGCGACACGTGCACTCTTTATCCATTCAAAAATATTTGGATATTTTATTTTATCATTTTTAGTTTTCTTTTCTATTTCCGTTTTTGTTTCCACCTTCGCAAAAAATTGGACATTTTTATGAATACAAATTTTCAAATACTCACAAAAATTACCAATTTAAATACATTTTTTGGTAAAAGGCATGAAAACATAGTAAAGTCATACAAACGTTTTGACAAACTGGTGAACACTTCTGAAAAATGCATGAACACTTTTCAAAATTCATTACCATTTAAAAAAATAGATGAATACTTTTTAATAATAAATTAATAGTACTTTTCAACAGTTCAACAATTTTCCAAATTACATGAATATTTATTAAAATACGTGAACACTTTTTCAATTACATGATCATTTCTCAAAATAGGTGAATATTTTTGTAATTACATGAACCTTATCCAAAATATGTAAAAAATCAAGTAGTTCCAATTATCTTTTTTCAATAAATTACTGGTGTGTAAATTAGTACTATAAATACTTTTAGGTTTTCGTTAGAGAAATATAAATACTTTTAAGTTTATGATAAAGAAAATAATTTGAACTAAAATAGTGACAAGTATAATGGGCCGCACTACCCCGGCTTTGCGCTAAGTGGGCTATGGCTCGGTATAGGCTCCACATAGTACATAAATACTAAATTCTATACATTGCTTACTGCGAGCGTTCTCCCCTGCTCGCCCACAGCACTCCTGACTTCAGCTGGCGATTCAGAACTTTTACTTCAAAATATTATCTGATACTTCCATTCCGTCTTCTGGGGCGGTTCACTATCTCTTTGTTCTGATTGTATTTATCTTTTCTTCTTTTTTTTCCCTTTCCTTTTCTGTGTCCTTTCGCTGTATTTTTTATTTTTCTGGCTCATGTCCATTTTTCTCTAGATTTTTTGGGCCTTTGGTCTTTCTTTCTACCTTTTCATTTATTTTCTTTCTTCTCTCTTTATTTTTAGTTTCTAAGGTTTCTTTCCTATTTTTTTTCTTTGTTATGTTTTTTTAATTTAAAAATATACCGACATTAATAAAATGCATCAACATTCTTTTCGAAATATATAAACAATTATTAAAGATGTTCGAACACACTTTTTTGAAGAGTTTATGAACATTTTTAATCACTTGAGTATATGTTTATTTCACGGTAGTTTTTTTATTAGCTGACAAATATTCTTGTAAATCAGGTTCATTTTTAAGATATACGATATGCTGTTCATTAATATGATGAACGTTAGATAGTACACAATGAGTTTTTTAATATAAAACTAGTTTTCTATTTTATTTCTGTTTTATTGGTTAGGTCCTTTTTATGTTTATTTTTTGTTTCCTACTATTGTTTCTATTTAAAGAATGCACAAAAGGTTTTGAAAATGCAGGAACTTTTCTTAAGAATACACAAATATTATTAAAATTGAGTAAAATCTTTTCAAATCATATGAATATTTTTTGAATAAATAAAAAATAATTTTTAAACATGATAAATATCAATCACATGAGTCATGACGATTAGTATTCGAATTACGTGATGAACAATTCTGTTATTGGCGATATATGTCTAATACACTATGATTTTTTAATATGTCAAAAATATCTTATTGAAAAACCATGAACGTTTTTCAATATAAACGGATTTTTTAATACAGTGTGATTTCGTCAATAAAATTAGTAAAATGGAACTATTTGCAAATACATGAACATTTTCTAGACAATCAGTAAAGAATTTTTAAATACACATTGTAAAATATATTAATAGTCAACTTACATTTTTCTGAGATACAAATAATTTCGAAAATTCATGTCAAACGACCTTCATAAAAATATTTTCCTATTTTATTACCATTTGAAAAAAATGGAGAAAAGGGAAACAAACAAGCGAGAACAAACTGAGAGGAAAATAAAGCATGGGTATAGTCGCTAGGCCAACTATGATTGTTTCAGGCGATGCCTATATTTGAAAATAGGATTTCCTATTCGGCGCCTTCAACGCTAGTTACTGTGTAAATCTGCAAACCGGCTCACACCCTCCCTTCACGCCGTGGCGGCCCTTTTAGTTTTTTTCTTTTTTCTGTTAAACCGCCAAAACTCTGCGGTAACCAGCCTGGACAGCACACATCTTGTAATTTACTTACTACCTTCTTCTTCTTCTTCTTCTATTCTTTCTTTCTGTTCGCAAAATCCTAATTTCTACTTGACGGGGTTTTCTTTTTTCTTTTCTTCGTTTTTCATTTTTTTAAATGCTTGAAACATTTTTCATTTTGAAACAGTTTTTTTACAAATTCAAGAACCTTTTTCACAAAACCCATGGACTTATCAAACCGATGAAATTTTTTCGAATCCACGAACACTTTCCTATTTTTATAATTTTTCCCAAAACCTATTAGTTTTTTTACAAATAGGTGAACTTTTTCGCAATTCTTGAACTATATTTTGAAATTTATGAACTTTTTAGAAAAATATATCATTTTCCTAAATTTGTGTATCTTTTTCATAATCGAAGTTTTTTTTTTTCAAAATCAAGGAATTGTTTTTCAAAATTGATGAACTTTTTTGATTTCATGAAGTAATTTTGGAAATTCTAACATAATTTCCAAATTGTTGAGCTTTTCCAAATTCAAGACCTTTTCACAAGTTCATGAACTTTTTTTTTTTTCATTTCTTCAACCTTTTTCCAATTTCTAGGAACCTTGTTTTAAGTCGTGGTTGTTTTCAATATTGTAAAGAAATCTTTTAAAAATTTATACTTTTTTCTAAATATATGTTAACTGAAGGAAGGGTCAAATAGCACTATTTCCTGATTGTGGTCAGCCAAATAAGCTCGACCTATTGGTTACTAGCTACAACGATCAACTGTCAATTGACAGGAATATCCTCTTTTCTCTATGTTTTGAGAGCATACTTTTGGGCTAGTCTAGGAGTCCGACACATGAACGCCAGGTGCAACCATCGGAGCTGAAAGCGCCGTATAGGAGCTCCCTGCTTTAAGAGGTGCGTCTAGCGAGCGTGGCTGTACCTTGCTTCTAGCCAGACCGAGGGAAGCCTCGCCTGAATGGAGCCACAAGATGGGCCAGCCCAGGAGTGCGGGATGCCACAACCGCTTTTTTGTTTTGTTTCTATTTTACTTTGGTTTATATTTCAAAATATTCAAAATAAATAAATACTAAATGTTCACCAAGCAGTTGAAAATAATGTTAAATGTGTATAGAGAAAACGTTTCTTATCGATACAAAAGACATAGATAGAAAAAAACCAATGTGGAAAAAGTTGAACATGTATCTATAGAATGTTAATCAAGAATCTTGGAAAATTATTAGTGTCGTATTTGTAAAATGTTAATCAAGCATTTGAAAACATATTAAATGTATATTTTTTTTGACCACGTATTAAAAACAATCAATCTTGAACTTTAAAAATATTATTCAAGCATTTGAAAATGTTAAATGTGTATACAAACCATGTTGACCGTGTACTAAATTTCTATATTATCTAAAAAATGATACTCTATGGAAAAAGTAGACGTACAAAATACTATGTTTTCCCATTTTGTTTTTCAGCTAGTTTTTGGAAAATGTTAATCAAGCTATTTTTCCATACAAAGAAATTTTAATGAAGCTATTTCTTCAATGTCAATCAAAACTACCTGCAAAGAAATAATCTTGCCTTTTCTGTTAATCAAGTTTTTTTAAAAATAAAACATATTATTTCAAAAAAAAATTAACATGTATATAAAAAATGTTTCCGATGCGTACGGAAAATGTAGAATGTGTACAGAAAAAACTTACACGCATTGAATAACAAAGAAAACCGATAAAAATCAAGAAATGAACAAAGAAAGAAAAAGAATAAGCAAAGACACAAAATAAAAACAAAAAAATAAAGAAAGAAAATCAAAGTATAATGAAGAACAAAAGAAAAACAGAAGAAAGCCATTGAAAAAGAAAATCCATATAAAACAGGTGAAGTAAACAAGGGAAAGGAGAGGAAAAATAATGAAAAAAAGTGCAGACCGATTAAATAAACGACCAAAACGGTGAAGAAACAAAGGATAAACAGAAAACCGACGAAAACCATTGAAGGAATATTGGAAAACCGAAAGAAAAAGAAAACAACGAAAAGAAAAAATAAATCAAAGTGAACTAGTGAAGCGAATGGATCGAAGGCAGCGAATGCAGCGTGCGAACAACGTACGGCCAGCCAATTACTACAGCGAGCAGGGAAAAACCATCAGGTAGCCGGGCATATATCTTGCTATAAGCGAGATATAGCTCTGGCGGCGTCTAGTCCTACTTACACGGAGCAGGTTTTGGACCGACCCAGTAGCCATGGCTCGTCTGTTGACGACATGTTTTCTTTCTTCCATTTTTTATTCACAATTCTGTCTTTTGACTTGATTTTATATTTAGAAATATTTGAAATATATATATATATATATATATATATATATATATATATATATATTACAAAAATTCCCCTAAAATAAACCATAAAAATACTAATCTTGCATTTGAAAAATATTAAACTTGTATAAAAATGTTTTTGATGTATACGGAAAATATACAATGTGAAATGACAAACAATTAGAAAATGTTAATCATGTGTATGAAAATGTTAATAATGTGTATGAAACATGCTTATAGATTGTAAAAACTTACTCCCTCTGTTTTTATTTACTTCACATATTAGCATTGTCTCGAGTCAAACTTTGTAAACTTTGACCAAGTTTATACCAAATTAATACCAAATGGTACTTAACAAGTCTAATTCAGTGTATATCAGTTTGATGAATTGATATAATAGATCAATGATACTTTATTTGTACTCAACAAAGTATTCATGTAGAGAAATTGCACATATGTATATTATTATTATTATATGTTCATGATTAAATAAAAATCTGTACTATGCACATCCTAGGTAAATTAATATCACCAAAACGCTTCCTTTGCCGTAATTCTAATTATACATAGAACACTCTTGCCCCGGCCCAGCCATCAAATCACTCGCTTTACTAATCAATATGCCTATTCCTATTTTTTGTTCCTCAAACAGTATAGTACCTACAACACCGCTAAATGCATTGACTACAAGAGCTGAGACATGGACCATTAAGGTCAATATTTTAATACTTTAGCACACAACTAACTTATCTACTAATGAACTTATCAACACTGATACAATTTTATCAAATGAGAAGGCTCATTGATAACACTCACAATTTGCTTTCTATAAGTTTGCTAATATTTTCTTTGTGTTTTGGGCATGCAGTATGATCCATGCTTTTAATGGGAACATATTATTCAAGAAGTTTAAGCTAGAAATAAGGGAGGACTAATCTATGTATTTGAGACCTTCGAGCTGGGAGCATGAAAAATTGTGATCATTGAAGAACAATGTCAAAAAACGTTGTCCTTTTCGTTACAACAGTGATGAAAGTTGATGAAGAAAAAACATCCTTTCTAGACAACTACTTAGAATTTGGTGATAATAGCACCTCGAAGAGTTGACTAAATATTGATGAACAATTTTCATAAACGTACATGATCCATATCGAAGATTATGTTTAATTCGATTAGATTTTCTAATATTTTTATGTGCAAATATCGTCGTGTTGCTTACCGCCATGAAACCAATAGAAGAAGTAAAGAAAAACAAGGCGACAAGCAGGGAGCAACTTGAAACATCCTCGAGATTGAACTCCTTTAGCTAGAATAGTAATACATAGACATAATATCAACAAATTTCTCAAGTTATGCAGTGGTTTGAGGACAACTATTTTTCAACTTGTAAAAATATCATATAACAAATTCTGATCCAAATATTGTATTGGCACAGAAATGCGCAACTATACATAAAATCGCGAGGAGTCAAAAAAAGGGACGGATTGTGGGTAATCGTAAATTGATCCAAATATTTTAATGTATTTTACTATATATGAACTCTTGCTTCTTATAATAATTTGAATTGCAAATTAAAGTATTTTTCAAAATTGAAGCAACACGGTAAAAATACTAGAAATGGTACAAATATAGATATCTTAACTGTTCGTTCCACTCCACTCTCCTCCTAGATCGAACAAAAACAGGTAGATCTTTCCATGAGCAACGATTTGTTCATTTTAGGAACCTGCCTAGATCGAATGTCAGGTGGATATTGGGGTCCAAAGAAAAACACACATGACCGGTGTGAGGCTTGACACATATAGGTCTTGCCTAGGGACGCGCTGGATGCAGCCTTCATTCTTAAATAGTTGCAACCCATTATTTATTTTTTCTCTTCATGCAACTATGCCACATCATGAAGTCATGCATGTGGTCATAAGTTACAATTTATGCACTAACCTAACCATGCAATCGTGCCACCTCAACAATCATGCATGTCAATTTGTTTCACTAATTTTTGTGTGGGCATAGACGCGACGGCTTGGAGCAAATATATGCGGGTCATCTTATACACTTTTATCTAGGCACCCCGTTGACTTCAATCCAACATTTTTCTCTTTTTATACAATATTTCATCACATGCTTTATTGTTTTTAAAATATAAACTGAGAGCAATCTCTAAAAAAATCACAATAATTTTAGTTTTACAGCATCTATTTATGCATTTGTTTTATTAAGGTTCCCGCAGCAATGTGCGGGGCATTACCTAGTTAGTATAATTTGCATGCCCATAACCGGCTGCTCACACGCTGGATTTTGCAGCATCTGCTGGAGCTATAGCGCGCGCCATATTTTGCAGCGCCCGTTGGAGCAAGGCCCTCCTATGCGCTAAAAAAACACTATTTTTTTTCCGGGAATGACGGGGGGCCGGGGGCCCCACCGGTTGTTATATTACTCGAAGGACTTGGCAGTCATACAGAGTTTTTTGTCGAAGAGATAAAAAACTACCAGCTAAGCAGCGGAAAAACTGAAAAGAGGGGGAGGGAGAGTTACATGGCCGAAAGAAAAAAAGCGTGCGTCTCAAGGAGAAGCGCGCGATCAGGAGTGTCGTAGCGGCAGCTCCATAGCATGATGTCGTCCGCTGTTCTGGAGAGGATGTCGCAAGCGTTGCAGTCGACACCGTTGAATGTGGCGTTGTTCCGGGCTTTCCAAAGCTGCCAAAGCAACACAAGGAGCCCGTCCTTCCAAAGCGCAACCGAGGTCGATGCACCCGGGGGCGAGGAGAGAACCCCGTCAACCGAGTGGAAGGGGCCCAGCCCTAGACGAGCCCAGGTGGAGGCCGCGCGCCTGCACGAGGTGAAGATGTGCGCAGTAGTCTCCTCTGTAGAACAGGAGGCACATATGCTAGAGGGAGCGCAGCTCTTCGCGTACAGGTTCACACGCGTGATGAGGCGGTCACGAACCAGCAAGCAAGCGAAGATCTTGATCTTCCGGGGGAGTTTGGAGCACCAGATGTCGATGGAGGACTGGCAGAGCACTCCATTTGAGAAGAGAACCCGAAACGCAACGCGCGAGCTGAACTCGAGGTCCTCTCCCCAAGCCATGAACCGGCGGTCCGGAGCGTCTACAAGCTGCAGGGCACGGATGAGAGTCCGAACCGCACCCAGCTGAGAAGCAGCGACAGAGGAGAGGCGTCTCTGGAGATGAAGACCGTCGAGGGCGACCACCGCCACGGAGGCGTTGGGACACGTGGAGTGGGAGAAGAGCGCTGCGTACTCGAAGCAGAGGGCACCACCGGGGCACCAGCGGTCATGCCAGAAGGAGGTGGCGCGCCCGTCCCCAAGATCCACACGAGTGATGGCCCTGTACGTCGGGAGGCCCTGGCGGACGATGACCTTGAGGAAGGAAGGAGCCGAAGAGCAGTCGCCCACGTCCCCCTGATGTTGCGGAGGAGCCAACTCTTCCACGGAGGATAGTCCAGTTGGTGAAGCTTGTGGACGAAGTTGAGGAGCAGGCACATGTTCTTCCGACGAAGATCGCGAATCCCGAAGCCACCCTCCTGCACATCTGCACACACATTATCCCAAGCAACAAGACAACGAGCGCCAGAACAGGTATCCTTACCGGTCCAAAAAAAAGCACGACGTCTATGATCGATCAACTCAATCACACCAGAGGGAAGCAGGTAAGAGCACCTAAAATAAGTAGAGAGGTTATTAAGAACGGCATTACAAAGGACCATTCGGCCACCAGAAGAAAGAAGCAAGGCACGCCATCCAGAGAGGTAGCGGTCGAAAGAACGGATGAGGGGGTCATAGGCGGAGATGGGGAGTTTCAACGGAGAGAAGGGCAGCCCTAAGTAGGGTTGAGGAAAAAAAGAGATAGGGCAGCCCAGGGCCCTAGCCAAGGCCGCAGACAGCCCATCACTACAGTGCATCGGGATGAACCCAGATTTGTGAAAATTGATGGCGAGCCCGGTAGCAAGGGCAAAAGCGTCCAGCAAGGATTTGAGGTGGGTAACCGAGGGGATGTCTGCATGGCAGAGGATAAGGGTATCGTCGGCGTATTGCAAAACGGGGCACGGGAGGGAAGGATCAATGGGGTGGGTGACCCGACCCTCCGCGGAAGCGCGGCGAACGAGGCGTTGAAGGACATCGACAATGATAATAAAAAGGTAAGGATAGAGCGCGTCGCCTTGACGCAGGCCGTTGCGACAAAGGATCCAATCCCCGGGGACATTATTGAGGAGAACCGAGGTGTGGCCGCTAGACAAGATAGCGTGGATCCACCCGCGCCACTTTGAGTCAAAACCCCTAGCCGAGAGGACGGTGAGAAGGCTAGCCCAGTTGACGGAGTCAAACGCCTTCCGGAAATCAATTTTAAACACCACGGTAGGAGCTCTCCGGGTGTGGCAAGCGCGAAGAAGGTCGGCCGCGTAGACAATATTCTCGGAGATACGGCGGCCAGGAAGGAACCCTGTCTGGTCAGGGTCAACCAGAGAGTGAATGTAATGCTGCAAGCGGGAGCACAACGCTTTGGTGATGGCCTTCATGATGTAGTTTTGCAGGGAGATGGGACGAAAATCTGACGGTGAGCGAGCCGCCTCGAACTTAGGGAGAAGGACGAGGAAGGTGTGGTTTATGTGGGTGAGATCAAGAGTACCATCATAGAAGTCATGAAAGACCCCCTCGACATCAGAAACAACAGTATCCCAAAATGAGACGAAGAAAGAGGGACCAAAGCCATCGGGTCCGGGGCTGGAGAGACGGTTCATGTCGAAAAAGGCCCGACGGATCTCGTCCGAACAAAAGGGGGCCGTGAGGTCATCGGAAAGCGGAGCCGTGTCTGGGTAAAGGTCAGAGAGGGAGAAACTCCAACAGCAGGCAGGTGCAGTACCCAAGAGATCTTTGTAGAAGGTCCGGAGGGTAGCAGCTTTGTCATCATGAGAAAGGAGATCGACCCCGTTGACGGAAAGGACGAGAATACAGTTTTTCCGAAAACGGGAGGAGGCGGAGGCGTGAAAGAAGCCAATATTCTCGTCCCCATCCACGGAAAAACGAACTTTGGCGCAGAGTTTCCAATATAGGACCCGCTCTTTAATGGAGAGGTGCAGGGCATCGATAGTGAGAGAGCGGAGGAGACGTTCGAGGGGAGAGAGGGGGCGTAGCTCCTCAATGCAATCAAGGAAGCCAACGAGCACCCGACAATCCTGCTCACGGCGGGAAGCTGGCCCCGCCCGCCTCGTCCATCGTTTACAGCAAAGCTTGACTTGACGGAGACGAGCAACGAGTCGAGCAGTAGGATCTGGCCGAAAAGCAGAGGCCCAGGCTGCAACGACCGAAGAGCGAAACGAGGGATGCAGGACCCAAGCTTTCTCGTAACGGAAGATGCGGGTTTTGGGAGCGGCGGAAGAGATCGACGCAACAAGGGGGACGTGGTCGGACGTAGAGCGGGTGAAGGAGGAGAGAGTGGATGTGGGAAACTTAGCGTCCCAAGACACGTTGACAAGGACCCGGTCGAGCCGAGCAAGGATAGGGGAGGACTGGCGATTGGACCAGGTGTAAAGACGGTCGCGGAGGGGAAGGTCAATAAGTAAAAAACACTATTTCAATGCTGAATAAATATTTTAGCGCGCCACGCAACCGCGCG
Source organism: Aegilops tauschii subsp. strangulata (assembly GCF_002575655.3). Taxonomy (NCBI): domain Eukaryota; kingdom Viridiplantae; phylum Streptophyta; class Magnoliopsida; order Poales; family Poaceae; genus Aegilops; species Aegilops tauschii. The sequence continues at coordinate 2,247,165 of NC_053036.3, read as the reverse complement.
CCTGTTGGAGATGCTCTTAGGTGATGCCCCCTTCAGCAACCATCAACCAGCAACAGGTCCACATAGAATGTACATCTTATTCCATCTGTGAGCTCAGCAACTCTGCACATAAAATGCATGGTAGTTAATACATATGTACGCAGAAAAAATGTTAAAGAAAAAATGTTAATACATATGTACGCTCAACAACTCTACGCAGCGGGGCGGATTAATACTGAACTCTTCTTTGGTCAAATAATAACAATAATAATAATCCTCACTCTCGCACCTACCTACTCAGCTGCGCTGCCTACTTAACCCGTCCCCTCCCTCCATTCCCTCCAAGAAAAGCCTCAGCTTCCTCTCCAGCTAGAGCTCCTACCCATCACAAGTCCTTCGAGAATCTAGCTAGCTTACTTGCTCTAGCACTTCTTTGCATATCTCGATGGAGTGCGAGAACGGGCACGTCGCCGCCAACTTGTGCGTGGCGCAGCCAGCGCGGGCTGACCCACTGAACTGGGGGAAGGCGGCGGAGGAGCTCTCAGGGAGCCATTTGGATGCGGTTAAGCGCATGGTTGAGGAGTACCGTAGGCCCGTGGTGACCATGGAGGGCGCCAGCCTGACCGTCGCCATGGTCGCTGCGGTGGCTGCCGGCGCCGTGACCAGGGTGGAGCTCGACGACTCCGCCCGCGGACGCGTCAAGGAGAGCAGCGACTGGGTCATGAATAGCATGACCAACGGCACCGACAGCTACTACGGTGACGCCACCTCCCACCGGACGACCAAGGAGGTCAGCGCTCTCCAGAGGGAGCTCGTCAGGTACAAGCTAACCCAGGAAAAACGAATTATATTACACTTCTTCATCGTCTCTGTTTGTGAGTTATGGAAGCCTTATTTTTTTAAAAAAAATTGTGCATGTATTCCTTGCTGTTAAGATGCTTTAATGCGCGCGGGAGCCTTCGGCACCGGCAAAGACGGCCATGTTTTGCCTGCTGCGGCGACGAGAGCGGTGATGCTCGTCCGTGTCAATACCTTGCTCCAGGGATATTCTGGCGTCCGCTTCCAGATCCTCGAGACAATTGTCACACTTCTCAACACCAACGTGACACCATGCCAACCTCTCCGGGGCACCCTCACTGCGTCCGGTGACCTCGTCCCGCTTTCCTATATTGCGGGCCTGGTAACCGGCCGCCCAAACTGCATGGCCACAACTCCGGATGGCACGAAGGTTAATGCCGCGGAGGCATTTAATATCGCCGGCATCCAACATGGCTTCTTCGAGCTGCAGCCCAAGGAAGGGCTTGCAATGATGAATAGCACGGCGGTGGGCTCAGGGCTTGCATCCATGGTGCTTTTCGAGGCTAACATCCTTGGTCTCCTTGCTGAGGTCCTGTCAGCTGTCTTCTGTGAGGTCATGAACGGCAACCCGGAGTACACCGACCACTTGACCCACAAGCTGAAGCACCACCCCGGACAGATCGAGGCCGCCGCCATCATGGAGCACATTCTTGAAGGGAGCTCCTACATGATGCTCAAGAAGAAGCTCGACGAGCTTGATACACCAATGAAGCCGAAGCAAGATAGGTATGCACTCTGCACGTCGCCGCAGTGGCTTGGCCCTCAGATTGAGGACATCCGTTCTGCCACCAAGTCGATTGAGCGGGAGATCAACTCTGTCAACAACAACCCACTCATCGACGTCTCCCGTGGCAAGGCTATCCATGGTGGAAACTTCCAGGGCACACCCATTGGTGTGTCCATGGACAACACCGGGCTTTCCATTGCTGCTATAGGCAAGCTCATGTTTGCACAGTTCTCAGAGCTAGTGAACGACTTCTACAACAATGGTTTGCCTTCCAACCTCTCCGGCGGGCGTAACCTAAGCTTGGACTATGGCTTCAAGGGTGCCGAGATTGTGATGGCCTCATACTGCTCCGAGCTCCAATTCTTGGGAAACCCTGTGACCAACCATGTCCAGAGCGCAGAGCAACACAACCAAGGTGTCAACTCTCTCGGTCTCATCTCCTCTAGGAAGACCGCCGAGGCCATTGAGATATTGAAGCTCATGTCCTCGACATTCTTGGTCGCATTGTGTCAGGCTATAGACCTCCGCCACCTTGAGGAGAATGTCAAGAATGTTGTCAAGAATTGTGTGAAGATGGTGGCTAGGAAGACACTGGTCACCAACAACAATGGTCATCTCCACAATGCGCGCTTTTGCGAGGAGGACTTGTTGCTCACAGTCGACCGTGAGGCGGTCTTCGCGTATGCAGATGACCCTTGCAGCTCCAACTACCCATTAATGCAGAAGATGCGTGCAGTCCTTGTGGAGAATGCCTTGGCCAATGGTGAGGCCGAGCGCGATGTGGAGACATCAGTGTTTGCTAAACTTGCCATGTCCGAGCAAGAGCTCCGTGCACTGCTGCCAAAGGAGGTCGAGGCTGCCCGGAGTGCCGTGGAGAACGGTACTGCCGCACAGCAGAATCGTATCATTGAATGCCGATCATACCCGCTCTACCGGTTCGTGCGCAAGGAGCTTGGGACAGAGTACTTGGCCGGGGAGAAGACAAGGTCTCCTGGTGAAGAGGTGGACAAGGTGTTTGTTGCCATGAACAAGGGCAAGCACATCGACGCATTGCTGGAGTGTCTCAAGGAGTGGACTGGTGAGCCCCTTCCGATCCGCTAAACATCGAGAACTTGAAGAGAAGATAGCGTGCTTCAGAGCTATGAAGGCTTCAGACGTTTTTAGTTTATAAGTAATAATGTTGTTTTTCCGTTGGATTTTCTTAGAGGTCGATGTTTTGTAATATTCTCACGGAGTTGATCAGTGGTGAGTACTGATCGGTAGTATCTCCGTCGTGGCTAGTTCCATCAACACAATGTGATGGCTTCTCCGAACTCTTAGTCTTGTATCCAGTTGTTGCTATTTAAGTGTTCTATTTACCAATTTCAGTCTGAAATGTGACAAAGGCACTTCATACGCTGTTCTCTGACTTAACTTTGCGCTAGGAACATATGTTGGATAAATAATTTTTTTATTTCTTTGTTGGTGGCCGAACACAAATAGTTTCTTTCGGCAACGAAAAAGTTCATGAAAACAAAATACCAGGTTCACACGTAATTTGAAAGGGCATTCAAAATAAGCTTGCAAGACGAAAGGCAAGGAGCCCTCTGAAAACCATCTCGAGAATCCATTCGAATATTGTCACGCCCACAAGAGCTGTAACATGTGTGCATACTTGTAGATAACATGTAAATGATTATAAAATACTGTACGTGTAAGTTAATAAAAACAATGTTATTTCTATATAGCCCTCTCAAAACTGATTTTGCTCACTCTCCCGACATGTCCAAGGTTGGCATTTCTTTTCAGTATATCCCACCAAGTGTGATTCAAAAAGCAAATTTCACTGCCATGCATGCGTGGCCACGGTGTGTACTGGGTGGTCACTGCCCGTGCGCAGGACCAGCGTACGCCGGGTTCCTCCTTCATGAGAAAATTCAAACGCCACATGAACTCGTGAGGCACATGCCGCGTGCAACGCGTGCCTCGTCCTCGTGGGCGCAGTTCGGCCCCATCTCCGTACCAGACTAATAATCACTGGTGTAAGGAAGCCACATGCTAGCTGCAGACATTATTTATAGTCTCTCCACGTACCTGACTGCTCACTTCAATCAAACTGTTACCGTAACATTGGAGGATCTTTGCAGCTAATTAATTCGTCGGAAAGCAGCAGGAAAATTATAGAACAAATATAATACTCGAGATCATGATCGAGTTCAAGCCCCATATATACGCGAATATCCAGCTGATGTTCTGCGGCCGCGAATCAAAACACACAAAAATGCCATGTTGTGGGTAAAAATAAACAGTATTACAAAAGATTGTCAGGAAGAAGAGGAAAACACACAAAAATGCCATTATGCAAGCAAGTAAATTGCCAAACTGTTGGGGAAAAACACATAGGGAAATTGATTTAATTTACCCATTGGTAGTATGGGAAACAAAATTTCAGAATTTTTACCATATTAAAAACGGCAGGAAAAGAGGTTGCCATGTACATGATAAATATTTACCTATATGTTGAAAAAATGTTTGCCCATTTTCAAGATTCATGTATTTATAAAATTTACATCTTAAACACACAAACAAAGATGACATGTTATATACCCTAAAACATTCTGGGTATGCCATCATAAAATCACAAAAGATTTTGACATGATGTGTGTTAAGATAAAATTGCCATGCTATGTTTAAATAATTTCTCTGCTATTGAAAATAACTTTCAATGGTGTGCACAATAAAATTGACATGGTCCCAAAATAAGTTATTACAAAGGAATTGACATGGTCAAATTTTGCGATGTTTGGATTACAGAAATGTTATGAATTTGCCATGTGACCAGGAGAAAAATTCTCTAAACTTGTCATGTCTTATACACAAAAAGCATTTTCGCCTCATGTGATAGGTCAAAACATTCCCAAAAAATCGCCATGTCTTGTACACAAAAAAGCGTAATTTTGCCATCTAAAAAAGACCCCCCCCCCCCCCCCCCAAAACAAATTAAAGCGCAATGATTTAAGTGGAACAGAGAAAATGTAAAAATGGCGTGTACCAAATGCAAAAAAACATATCCTATAAGGAACCATGTTTTAGAACACAAAAATTGTGAAACTTTACATATGAATGTAACAAAAATATGTGAAGATTTTCAAGAATATATAAATTTGCCACATGGAAAGTTATTAATTTGTGGATTTGCTATGTAGACATTCCCGAAAGATTTATACAATTTTCCATGGTTGCAAAGCAAAAGTTTGTGAATTTGCCATGTAACCATATATGATTATGCCATTAGGAACATGAACAGAGAAATATTTGCCATAATCCATGGCAAACCTAGATATAATCCTATACAAAATCATGGCAAATTTGCCATGGGTGGACACCTAAAAATAGACCATGGCAAATTTCTTAAATTTGACGTGTTTTCAAAAAACAAGGAAGTTTCTTTAATTTTCCATGTGACCATTAGAAAACATTTTCACATTTGGCTGACATGGTGAGTTGAAAAGGGTATAAAAACTACCAGTCAATGCATACATAATTTGCCATGCATTTTTGTATGTAAAGATGCACAAAATTTCAGGAAAAATGCATCAAAAATCTATGTTGCCATGTAGTATATTGAAAAGGGCATACAAAATGCAAGGTAGTGACTAAAAAAACAAAAATCATGGAAAATTTACCAAAAAAACAGAAAAAGGAAAAAATGTTGCTCGGTTTATTGAGGAAAACCGGGCAAAAACCTAAACTACGAATAGCTAGGTTAGGCCTAAAGCATCACAATACATACAAAACGCCAGAAGGCGAAGACCCCACAACACACTCGGTCGGGGCACTCGAGGGCCTTCACCGCTACCAGAGCACACACCAAAAAATGTTGTATTATTCGAGGCTACCACAAGCATATCCGCAAACCTCGACGCCATCGAAGAGGAACGATACGTCTGATAGAGTGAACCTATGCCGCTCTAATCCCACGAGGTTGGCTGACATAACTCGTTTGACACTCCGTGTATGTGGAGGGTGCTGATGTCTGCTAGAACTACGTCGGTATTTCCCCAAAGAGGAAGGGATGATGCAGTATAGCGACGGTAGGTATTTTCCTCAGTGATGAGACCAAGGTTATCGAACCAGTAGGAGAACCTCCTCAGGCGGCGGCAAGGAGGAGAGGTGAGGGGAGGGTCGCGGATGCGATGGCGCTAGGGTTTCCCTTGGGTCGCCGCGCGGGGGCGACACGGAAGGGGTGGGAGGGGTCAAACAAATCTTCTCCCCATGGAACAATCTTCAACGTGGAGCGCAGCAAAGCTTGGCGGCCTTGGTTCTCAATCCTGGCGTCTCTGTATTGTAGGAGGGACTGCTATCTAGACCCAACATCACACAGGGGAATAACTAATAGATACTTGATCCTGTGACAAACCACAAGGTCGGACTGACATGAAAGAACAAAGGAGCTTTGACCAGCGCTCGAAGCAACACGGAAAATTTGGATGTCAACAATTCTAGCTGAAGTAAGCATTCTCTGGATCTCATAGCTGCATTGACCGAACTCTTCGTGTTCTTCGGCCACCCATTGCCAATAGAGAGCAACTAATGTACGAAGTTTACTGTACAACCTCCTCAACTGCAAAATGCATCGAGCGATTCACATGTGTCTGTAGGAGTACTCAATATTACAACGTGTACCAGTGAGAACATAAGGGTATTCTCACAAAAACCCGAAGACAAAATGACCCATATACCCAGCCCAGCTGTATTTCCAGAAGGAAGAAGAAGCTCATAACTAGTAATGCCGGCAGTTGGAGCAAATTGTAGCACCAAGTAACTTGTCATCAAGGAAGTCGACGGAGTAAGTGCGATTCGGCAGCAGGCGGCCGCCCCCGATCACCTGTCCGCCCTTCATGATTGTGCATCCTTTAGCGTTCTGTATGATCTCGCAACCCAGGGACCCAAAGAGGCCGCCGCTGATCAGGTTGGCCTTCGCTCCAGGGAAGTACCTTACCCCTGAGAGATTCACCGCCCCAGTCACGCGCCCGCATTTTGTGGACACGAGCTCTGCCCCATTGACTCCACGTGAACGAATTTCAGTAGCGTCGTGCACGCCTCGAAGGAGGCTCGGGTCCCCCGTCATAGAGAAGCTAGACCCGGTGTCATGGATCCATAGAGGTGAATCCAACGGATGGAAGCTCCCATTGTCGGTTGAGAGTCCAATGCTCCTTTTGGAAATGCCAAGACGATGACCGCTTTGAGTGATGTAATAAGGGGTGGCACTGCTGCTGCCGGTCGTCAAAACACGCTGCCGTCTTTTTTTCAAAGTACCGACAGGACGTAGGCGCCCGGCATAAGGAGGGATAATATCGCCACCGGTGCCGGCAATGGTTCGACTGACATAGCAAGCCGGGTCTGCAAGATAATCAATCATTAATATTGTTCTGTCATAGCACTACATTAGATAATTGTTATTATGTAGTAAGAAACTTAAACAAACAATGTTAAGAACTCATTATTATTATGCCATCTACGATGCAAATAGGGTGTTTGTAAGTGTGGTTACAAAAATATGTAAGCTAGATTCTTCTTGAACACCACGCATTTTTTTAAGAATCGCTGCAGGCGTGAATATATTTCTCAAACTATGCCTAATTAAACATCTACGCTCTACAAATAAGTATCAATGCTTAAGAAAAACCATCGTATTATTTAAGCGCATTTGCATTTGAGCTACGTGAACAACCGCTTGATGGAAAAGAACTTCCACGCTCGGTCCATAGAGCACTTTTTTCATTGAGAATAAGTCCTTCCCTTTTGTGGGAATTAATTCCCCAACGGCTTGTTCTCACTAGCCGGGCCCTTAGTCCTACTACTCACTAGTGCTCCACCCCACGGAGAACTCTGGTTGCACTTTGGTTGGCTATTTTTATTTCTCTAACTTGACTTAGCTTGACCTACTTGACTCAGCGGCTACTCTGCTTTTAGTAGATGGAGATGCACACCAAGAAAAGATGGATGAAAGATAGTTGAAGTCTCACCTTTGACCTCCTGAATTTGAAGAGTTGTCGGAAAAACACCATGACCTTCCATGCCACTCCAGTCCACAAACAGCAGCAGTTGCACAAGTTTGTTACGCACGCTGGCCAGTACAAAGACATTCAGGTTGCATTGTTTTAGAAGAAGTAGAAAATAGTACATTATGTGGATGCAAGTACACATACCTTGTGTGCCACTCCACGCGAGTAAAATACAACCCTCCGGTGTGCGGGATCACATTCAGTTCAAGACACACTCGGTTAGGAATGTACCAAGTTTGGACAGGACCGCTTTTAATCATAGATAAGAATTTATCCTCGCTGATTTCTTCTCTGCATGTTCAGACTCGATCAAGCATTTCTATGTGTATATAGTTGGAAACATAAATTATAAATACATCACGATAGAAAAGATACATCCTACTACCAAATGTAGTTACACCGTTACACCCACATCTTATATATACTACTGTGGGATAGTATATATACTTTCTCTGATTCATATTAATTGATGCTGCTCTAGTATGTTCGTTCAAAGTGAACTACATAAAAATTGTTACTAAGCCCATAGTTTTATGTATACTTTTGAAATACTTTCATATTTGTACAAAAATATATTATGCTGACAATATAGTACATATAACCTAACAAATACTAGGTATACAATATAAATATTCTTATATACTACATATTGCAGATACATACCATCTTGTATAACAGACAATATCTAAAACGTAGAAACACACGTGGGTGTAACCAAACGTAAAAATATATGTATATGCATTTTGCAAAATATGTGTACCAGATAAAATATGCCCATGGGTGAGTTGTGCATAAAAGCAAAAACACCCTATGTTTCTAAATATAAGACGTTTTGGCAGTTTAAACTGCCAAACTGTCATATATAGGAACGGAGGTAGTACATTTGATAATGTAGTTGCTACAAGAATAATTCGTAATGGCTCCCAAGCTCCAATATTATTTAACAAAGTACAATGATATATTTGCTTAGGAAGGAATTTCTTTTAAAAACACTTACTAGTAATTACCATGATACAATTCTAATTATTGCAAATGGTGCAAGCATGATACATTTTACATAGCAATCCAAGTTTGAATTCGCCATTGTTGATGAATCTTTGTTATTATTTGTGAAAACTACAAACATTAATAATTTCTCATGAATATTGTTTAGAACCTACATGTTTTCTTTTTGAGAAAGGGCTTGAATCATAATGTCAAATCAAGGGGATACAAACACAACAAGTACACACCCGACTTCTACATAATTAGGATGCACACAACCAACAAGGAAAAGAAAAAACACGTAAGGGTCAAGATGAGGCAAATGACCCACTCCAACAAAACATCAACAAACTAACACTACTCTTTACAACAACCAGACTACGAGAATGTTTCCCAATAGCAAGACCTTCAACAAGGAAATAGTGCATGAATGTTGTCGATGCCAGATCTAATTGTGTAGGCTAGATCATGGGTTTTTACCTAGGAGAGGAAGTCCGAACAAAACTCCATGCACTGCCTTCGATAAGGAGGTGTAAACCACCATTTCTAGGTATAACTAGTAAAGGCCAGACCTAGCATTTTCACCTTGGAACTTGAGGCCTTGTACTCATGAGAACACGAGCATAAATGAAATCCCATGTGTTTCGGCACCAACTTGCTATGAGAAGCCATGCCGCAATCCCCTGACCGGCGCTGGAGTTGTTATCACGATGCTCCACAGAATGGGCAAATGTTGAGGCACTAGATCTTCCATCGCAAACATCAACAAGCGAGCTAATTAATATGCACAACCCAATCGTCACTGGTAGACAACATATACCAGTTGTGGAAAATCCATTACAGGGGTGGGAAGCATGGTGGTAACATGCCACGCGAGGCCCGACGACCATGTCGCCACTCGCCACACCACCATCGAGCAGCCACCACCGTCGGCTCTAGTGGTCACTCCAGCCACTTTACCCCATGCCAATGGATGACCACGAAAGCAAGATTAGCAGCAAAGCCCTAGCGGCCGTATCGTGCACCCCTCCTCCCAGGTCACAATGGCAGGGGACCGAGACTGAGATGCCGTAGGGAGGCCGACCGTCACCAGATCAAGTCGGTCTAGATGTGCCTGACTAGTCCTCAAATGAGACTTTTGCAAGGTTCTCCCCCTCCACAGACACATATCAGCCAACTAGTGCCGTAGTGAGTGCCCCAGAAGGCTATCGAGCAATGAGAACATCAGCCAACCAACGGTGCAACAAGCATCGCCAAACAGAGCAAGCGGTTATGTCGCTTGAACAAGAGGAGCACCTACTCTCGCTGAATGCGTTGACAATAGCATGCTCGCACGCAATGAACCTCCACCACCGTCTTGTGTCGTCGTCTCCTCCACGAGCCCAAGACCATGTGCATGCTAGCAGTAGGCCCACCAATGCAGTGTCAAGATCAAGTTAGCCTGAGCATAGTGGCTACCGTAGCGCTGAGATCCTCCCTCACCGTTGTGAGAGTGGTAGCAACTGTTGAACACCGTGCTTGCAGACCACCGCTACATGCCGACAAGTCCTAGGGCCATTGCCGTGGCAATCGCACACCATCGCCCCTCACGAGGCGGCCTCCACCCTGGCGCCAGATGCTAGAGGAGGAGCCTCGGCGTGGAGTCTTGGTGGTGGCGCTAGGGCACTCAAGCATTGCTTGGGGAGCGATGCATAGGGTTCCGGTTTGCTCGTTTTTGTTGGATGATTTTCAGACCTACATTTACGATTCTTTTTAGGATCTTTTGAAATTCGCAAATCTACATTGGTTGCTATATTATGTATCGATCTCTTGCATGTCTTTGTAAATATCACACATCACAGGACATTTCCTTATTTTTCCTAACAAAATTCTTTATACCCATAAAGAAAGAGTTTTGCTTTGGTACACCCTCCTTAAAAGTTTGCATGAATATTAAAGCTACTTAAAAAGACTAACACAATATTAGCATGCAGATCAAACGTATTGAGTATATTGATTTGAATACAAAAGACTATATTATCCTTTTAATGTCCACCTTTATCTGCATTGAAATCCGTAAACTTTTCTAAGGGGTGTACCGAAGCAAAGTTCAAAAAGAAAACCTGAAGTCAGTACATCATAGACTCATGGTGACCCGCATGTCATGGACGTAAGTGGTGCTTTTTTTGTTACATTTTGTAGGACCATATAATGATCTAAGTCTTCTTTAAACTTCCCTAAAAATCCTTTTAAAACCGGTATGTGTTTGATTAATGTTTCAACTTGAATAAATGACGGACTTTCCTCCAGACGTATACACGCACTCATGGTTCACTAATAAAAAATCAAAATCCTGCCACCACCCTGCCTGGTATTTGTCGTCCAGATAGACCCAAAAGTAGAAAAAAGAAAAAGAAAAGGACCTTTTGCTTTGCAGATGTTTCATGATGATACCAATAATGCGCTGCACATGAGAAATCCATTTTGGTCCCTCGTTTTTTGAGAGAATGCTGTTCAGAATCAAGCTCGCATGCGGACCATGCGACACCCGTAGAAAATCCAGGCACTGACATTTCCATGGGAAGGTAAAACATAAGGTCTTGGCTTCGCAAACATGGAAACTAGAGCTACTAGGTACTTACCACCCCCTTCAATATTTCATCCAGCAGCTCGCCAAACCTGTCCATGTGCTGGGTGTGGAAAGGATGATCATGCGCCAGGGCCCTAGGCTTGACATAACTGACTCTGGAGAGTAATCCACTGAGATCTTGTTCGAGACGCTTGATATACATACTGACCCCCTCTTGCCGGCCGTCTTTGGGATCTATGCCCCTAGAGATTTTCCGGAGCCAGAGACGTATGAAATCCAGCGAAGTGAAAGTGGCATCAGACACTTTCGTCCCAGTAGGACCCGTCTTCCACTGGGACGCAGAATGATTGTCAAAGAATCTGCAGGACGGAAATAGTTAGACAGATAATCAAATAAAATATGGGTTAACGTACGTGAGATAAATGATGAGTGTGGGGCTCGGACGGATGAATCACGATTTTGTGTTGTTCTATATATAGGGCTAGGGCTATGCAAGACCCCATGCATGATCAAATAATGGAAAGTAAGTACCTCGATATCGAGCCAACGGGGCTATCCGGTTCCTCCATGGTCCGCCTCACAAAAGTTGTATCTCCTTGGAGGATGATGGGTGAATAGACAGGGTAACCATGGCGTAGGAGAGGCGCGGCCGGAGACAGGGCAAGGATTTTGTGCTGTTCCATAGGGCTACGCAAGAGCCCATCATCAAATGGAAAGCGCCTCCTGCTGCCAACGTGAACGGAGGTATCCAGGTTCAATCTGGCTTTCAGCTCCTCCATAATGTCGTCCATGGTCAGCCTCGGAGGATAAACTGTGTGAATTACAGACAGGGGAACCGGCCGGAGACGTACAGTAGGAGAACAGGCCGGTTAATGATATGTTTTATTTTTCCAAGGCGTGCTTGGGCAACCCCGAAAACAAATCTTTAGGTAAGGTTTCCAATTAAGCCGTGTGACAAACAACACAAAAGTCCAACAGGTCATGCTGCCGTCGGTGGCCGGCAGGTTTGTCCTTAGGCGTACGCCGGCCGGCCGTAAGCTAGCTAGCTACCAAGGTAGAGGAGAAACTGAAGCGGCACGGAGGTGCCCCTAGGACAAGAAGAAAGGCCACATGACTGGCACTTGTGTTGTTAAGCCCGTCAACCTTCCCCCCTATGACTGAAATCACCCGTCCTTGTTCCTCCCCCAAGCTCGCCATGGAGCCTGAAGCCGGCTTACCACCGAGGTACTGAGCAGCACGACTATTTCTTCTAGTTCGTTACCGCAATTCATGTTCATGGATCCACGTTTCCTTGCTCTTCTGCTTCTGAATCTTTCTTTCTTCAGCATATACATGAGGAGAGCTTTCCCCTGATTTCACATATAGATTTTGTTAAGAGTACTGCTCTCAATCCTGTTATTTAGTACTGCGACTGCTAGCAGCAACATCCCTGAATTTCGACTGGGAAATTCTTACAATTATGTATGTTTTCTGCACATCTTTTAAAATTTATCATGTCAGCTTTTTAGCGGATAATTAAAATAACCGCTGTCTATTGCCGCGATAATTCTTACTCCCTTTGTAAACTAGTGATCTAAACACTCTTATATTTCTTTATGGAGGGAGTACTATTTAGTCATGTAGGGGAACATAGTTTGGACATGAATGAACATGACTACTCGAGGTAGGCATAGTATTGAACATTTGCATTGCAACAAATGGTAATTACTCTCTGCTAAAGGAAAGTATCAAATTGATTATGTTTTGGCCATTTTTGCCTCTTCTTACCATGTGAGAGAGTTTCCCCCTGATTCCACATATTTTTCTGACGGAGCTGCCCATCTCTATCGTGATTAATTTGGGTCTACAATGTGCGGTCTAACACACAATTTCATACGTAAATACTGCTAGCAACGTAACAGCAGCACGATCTGATTTTAATTTTTGTCCTCTTTAGTCTGATCATCCATTAATTTCAAGTTGGAAATCCCCCGCAAAAAAAAAATTCAAGTTGGAAATATATAAGATTGTACATACTATATGTGTTTACATCTTTTAGGGTGCAAGCGTGGTTGCAAGAGGAATTGCACTGTGTGATGATGCACTATGAGATGCGGCCATCCAGGGCCCAAGGAGGAACAACATATACTAAGCCATATGGCCAAACGACAAGGGATAAACTTGTTGATGATCTTGATAACAACAGGTACCATGTTATTGTTTTTGCGAAATACGGGTATACAAGATTGACACACAAATTGTAAACTGTGCTAGCCTTTTTTCGTTTCTAAATTTATTTTGGCTTTTGTGCATCAGATAATTGCAAGATCCACTAATAGCCTTGTAGAAACATAGTATGGGGAGGAAGAAACATGAGAATTTGAGCTACGCATAGTATTGAATGTTTGCAACAAATAATAATTACGCTGAGTCAGAAAAGCATCAATTTGATTGTGTACCATTGCCACAGTGAAGCCTAGACATTTATGTGTCTATAATTTAGGAATACAATTGTTCTTTTTTGTTTACGCGTATGTAAATACTGAAATGTAGGAACCAAACATTTCTCGACAGACAACATAAGGAAGTTGAGAATAGTTCAATTCTTCTTTATTTTGATTGAAAGAGGACTATTAAATAAAACCAAAATATATATGTATGCACATTTGACGCATTTTCACGATTTGATGCCTGCAGAATGCATCAACCCTTTTCCATATTGCCCCTCATTGGGATTGGAGGAGTTGGCAAGACAACCCTCGTGAGGCATGTCTGGGAATTTGACACCGACACACTACCACGTCGCATATTTAATCGAGTCAGCCAGTCCTTTGCCTCAGACCTAACAAGTATCAGAAGGAAAATAAAGGTTACAATTGATTTCATGCTGGGCATCGACAATCAAAAAGCTACCAGGTATGGCATTTCAGTCTGTGGAGAAAGCTAAGTAGTTTGATCTTACACCCTAAGTTAAGAGCGGTTCAGAAACTTTCGAATCAAAGAGATTTTGGCACGTTTAGGACATATCATCAAATTCTGCCGATGCAAAGTGTAATGGATTTAGGTTGGCTTGCTAACTTGATTATTCAGATATTCATTCAGTCACAAACTTTGCTCTTGTTCTCCTATGCAAGGAAAAAAAGGATCGACATGGACATCTTGTGGTGCATCGTCGACGACCTCGCTGAACAGCGAAACATCGACCAACCTTCAGTCGATCCTCTTTCTATAGCATGCCTTCTCATGAGTTTAGCAGCAGGTGATCTTGGTGAGACTGAAATAAAGGACACACGCCGCCGCCTTAGGAGGATTAGACGGAGCAAGGGTCGTAGGGTGGCACCAAGACGACGATGCTTGGCACAGAGGGCTCGAGATCAGAAACGACAGAACACATGTCGCAAGATCAGAGGACTTGTCTCCAGGTACCTTCTTCATCTATGTCTCCCATCCCAAATAAACAACATCTTCTTCATCCTAAGTCAATGCACAAAAATCTTGGAAAATATCAGGGAAATGTATTTTTTTTATAAAGATAGTGGCCCCTCTGGTTTCATTTAACTAAAACGGTAATGTCTTAAAAGCTACTACTACGAAGCAAACTAAAAGGCGAACTAGACAGACGATGCATGATCTGTACAACATGGGTAAGCAAGCACCCAAACTACACCAGATCACAGAGAAGCAATAGGAGCAAAAGCGACTCCTGCCTCCCAAGGGGACATCTAAAGAAAGAGCCCCTGAACACTACATCATGATATGGGTAACTACACATCAGAGCCGCTAAGAGCATGAGAATAACATTCAACTTTAGTCTAGGCAACAATTTAGATGTTACCTCCATAACATCAGCCACGACAAGTCGAGGTGGCAATAGGATTACCCGGGCTAGTATTGGACCCCCATCCCCGTCCCTGTGACAGCTTCCCCATTCTCAATCAAGTTTCTATAGTAAGATTTAACTTGGTAAACACCACTTCTGATTAGTGTCCATTGAATGGTGTCCCTCTGATCCGTAA
Organism: Aegilops tauschii subsp. strangulata; assembly: GCF_002575655.3. Classification (NCBI taxonomy): domain Eukaryota; kingdom Viridiplantae; phylum Streptophyta; class Magnoliopsida; order Poales; family Poaceae; genus Aegilops; species Aegilops tauschii. The sequence continues at coordinate 2,232,006 of NC_053036.3, read as the reverse complement.
GTTCAAAATGTTCCCAAGCTTCTTTTACATGTTCCCATAAATCCAAAGATTCATCCCAAAAAGTCCTACGATATTGAACCTGATCAAGCCCCTTATTAAATAATTCAACCACAAAAATGTTCTTTGCGACTCCTCAACATGAGGCTCACGTGATTGCACGCTAGCTTGCATCGCAAGATCAAGTCTAGCTTGCTCAACATATTTTAAAGTGATTAATATTATTAATTAACCATGTCAAGAGAACAGCCCAAATTGATCCACACAGGAAGCCATATTGGACAAGCTGGGATTAGAAAATGTCACAACAGTAGGCGAAAAGTGGCTTACCATAATTGTTTATATTTCAATCTGGAGCATCTCCTCCAAATACTCACTATCATGATCATTATTATTGTCATGAACATCTTTTTCCTCCTCTTCGGAGCCCCATCCACTTCTTCCAGATCCTTAATAGCATTCTGAGTTCCCATACCTTCAAGCATGTTATGTTGTAGCAATTCATGTTGTCTTTTGACCTCTTTATCTAGACCTTTTTTCTTCTGAATTTCCATATGTTTCCTCCCCCTTTCCTCAATGACTAACTGTGATGCATGTCTACCAGTAGTTTCTTCAACAATTTGTAACCTAATAAGTAAATCCTCATTGGCATTCTTACTGTTTGATGTCTCAGTCTCACCCGCATTTACATAGTGGCTTCCTCCGGTTAACATATTGACCTGCTCCTGTCCTTTTAACACCTCTTCATACTGTTTCAAAGACATACTCCCCAAGGTCATATTTGCAACATTAATCTCAGACATTTTTCCTCTTTTCCCCCCTAACTTCATCTTTATTAATTCCTTCCAAGCTCTCAACATTGATGGAATCAAAGGTTTTCCTATTGTTACCCTCTTCATTCTTATACCATCCCTGCTCAGCAACAGACTCAATAGCAAAACCAATATCATATAGCAGTAACTCCTCGGTTGTAATATCCGTACCCACATGAATCCTATGTAGATCTCTAACCCCCACTTTGAATCTGATTTCCTCGCTAGGGTTCATGTTTTTCACATCAATATCAACTACAAGCCCCAAATCAGACCCAAATTTCATAAGATCAAAGGTAATATCTCAAAGAATCAAGTACCCTAATCATATGAGCCAAACACATTACGCAATTTACCTTTAGCATTGTTGGTTGGATTCCCAAAATCCATTGCAATTACCGCCCCAATCCTTAGCAAGGAAAAAGGCTTTAAATTGTTCAACTCCACTGGTTTAGCTTTATTAGGAAATATCATTAGTAAAGTGTTGTTCCCATGAATGAAACTTAGAGCATCTCCAGCCGCGCCCCCAACAAGGCCCCCCAGGCGACTTTTCGGCCGCCGGCGCCAAAAAATCGGCCCAGTCGCCCCAAGGGCCCAGTTTTCGCCGGCTCGGGCCGAAATTGGCGCCGGCGGACCCAACCCGAACCCGGCGCGCTGGGGCGCCGAGCGAATCGTTTTTGGCGCGAAAGAGCCGCGGGCCAGCCGCGTCAGCGACACCGCCTCGTCTTCTCCAACGCCTCGGTTTCCCGCGGGGAATCAATGGCAAGGCTGCCGCCGGTCAGCTTTGGCATTGATTCCTCACGGGCGGCGCGTCACGGGACGGCGCGCCGACGCCTCCCCTCCCTCGGACGCGTACACACGGGCGCGGTGCGGCTATATATGGCCTCGCTCGCCTCTGATGAGCGCTACCTCTCCCGAGCGCCGCCGCCGAGCTCTCCCCCAGCCCTCCCTCTCCCGTGAGCCGCCGCCCAGCCCCTCCATCTCCCTCCCCTTTCCTGACGGCCGAGCGTTTCCTCGGAGACGAGGCGGCGGCCAACGGCTTCGGCCGCCGCTCGCTCCGCGAACAGGAGTCCTGGCTCCTGTTCCAGGCGAACATCCCGGCGCCGCTGGACATGCGCGCCGGGCCGACGGGCTGGAGGCTCAGCAACGGGGGAGTGCCCATTCCCCCGTTGCCTGATGCCGTGGCCAAACCCTCCTACTTCGCTGACGAGGTCGAGGTCGTGTGCGCCTCCCTCACCGACGCCCAACTCTCCCTCCCCCAGTACGCCGCCGACAACCACGCGGCTTGGGCGGCGTACTTCGAGCGCCGTCAGCAGCAGCAACTGGCGTCCACCAACGGTGCGCCGGTGGTCGGCGGCGTGAAGAACAGCGAGGGGCGCCCCCGGCCGCACACTTGAGGGCGTGCTGACGCACCTCGAGGGCGGCAACAACCCGCCGTTGGCGTACCCCCCGGCGAGGGCGGCCGCCCCGGCGCACCGCCGACGCGACGGGCAATGGGCGCCAAGGAGGTTCGGCTCCTCCTCCTCTTCTTCCTCCTCGCGCTCTTCCCCCCACTCCTCCGGCACTCCGACGCTGCTCGGCGTCAAGGCCGAGCCCGCGGCGGAGACGCCGCTCGGCCGGCGCACTCGCAGCGCCGGCATCGTCATCAACGAGGGCGGCTGGCGCGCCTCCTCGTCGGCTCCTCCTACGCGCTTCGTCAAGCCAAAGACGGAGCCGGGGCTCGCGCCGGTGAAGACGGAGCCGGGTCTCCCCGCCGTGAAAACGAAGCACGGCGAGGTCGGGCTCGACGACGACGCGGCCCTTGAATGGGCACGCCAGGACTCCCTGAAGATGGCGAGGGAGCACCAGTGCGCCGCCCTGCGGCGCTTCGCGCAGCACCGCCGAGGCCGCGACGAAGGAGGAGTCGTCATCGACGACAGCGACGACGACGACGCGCCGCCGCCGCCACCAGTCCGCCATGGCGACGCCGGGGAGGGGTCCAGCAGGGGCGCCCGCGTCAAGGAGGAGAAGGCCGACGATGGCGGCGACGACGGCGACTACTCGGCGTTCAGCTAGTTTTTTTAGATTAGTTTATATATTCGCTATGTATGTAATGAAAATCCGTGAACATGTCTAATATATGCCCAAGTTTGCCGAAATTTGTCGTGTTTAGCCGAACTTCGCCGAACTTTGCCTAAATTTGCTATATATTTTTATTTTTTGAACGCGCCTGGGGGCGGCCCGGGGGGCGGCGGCTGGGGACCAACTCGCCCCCGGCCCATTTTTGCGCCGGGTCACCCCCAGGCGGCGATTTTAGGCGCCCCCTGGGGGGCCAACGGCTGGAGATGCTCTTAGCTCGCCATGCCCTATTCCAATTGAACATAGCATGAACACCATGTGGTAGTTGGATCCCGTTAAGTTGCGAGATCTCACAATTACCAGGTTGTGTAGTGCTGAAATTAAATCTTCCGATTCAACGGTATGAGGCTTTGGTTCCGCCCTGTCAACGAAGTGCCTTCACCCAATCACCCTAACTAACACACTCTTGACCAGTTGAGGTCTTTGGGACGGGGCAACTACCACCTCCAACTTCAGCTTATGTACTGGATCCTCCGGTTTTCCCTTCTCCGCATGTGATAGCTAATTCATTCTATGTCAGGGTAGATTGCATGTAGTTTCTCGAGCGGATATCGCAATCCTTTAGGGTTTATGGGTTTTAGGGTTTGTACTTATTTTTTTCGAAAAGGGGATAATCCCTGCCTTTGCATCATCATGATGCACACAACCAAATTTGGGGTCTCTGTTTATTACTGTAGAAAGCAAGTCTCTAGTTTTTAATCATTTTCTGTGTGTTTAGTTTCGAATTTGCTGACGAACTTCTGTAAAGCTATTTATAGACTCTTTGACTTGACGAAGAAAAAGATATTGAGAAAGTAAACCTTGGCATGAAGTCACTAATCACTGGGGGAAAAATTAAGATAAAAGGAAGGGGTAGTCACTAGTGAAACTTGGGTCTGGTTGCGACCAAGCTATGAGGCATCGAGAGCATGTAGCCACACCATGTGAGCGGGTGAAGAACCCGGTTAGACCATTCTGATGGCGGCGGCGGGTATGTGGACAATGTTCGGCGGCATCAGGCAGGTGAACAACGGCAACAATAGCGGACAGCTATAGGAAGCAAGTCTCTAGTTTTGCTGCATCTCAGATTCAACTGTTCCTTTCTTTTCTTTTTCTTTTAAACAGGAACGTATCTCGTATTGAATGAATATCGCCGAAAATGCTGAAATAAATTTAGGAAAATGCGGGCACCAATGCCAAGTCTAGGACTTGAACCCTAGTAGGTTGGTTCCACCACACAAAACCTAACCATCTGAGCCACACGCATTTCGCACTTTGATGCTTATTATTGTTGAATCTGAGATGGCTATGTTTGATTCACTCAATTTAACAAATTCTGAGAAATCCTGTGCAATACTGCTTAAAATTGATCTCTCACGCTGCTCTTCTCTCTTCGAGTTAAGATCTCAATCTTGTCCATCTATATAATAACTCTTTGGGCTGCTATGAATTACAGATCTGACCCTATATCTGCGGACAAGTTGAGCTTATTGACTCCAGACGAGCCGCCCGCGCAAACCTGGCACGTGGCATCTGCTGCTCCGCAACATATGACAGGTTACCTCAACCATTTGGTCGACTACACCCCTGCTGCCTCTGGCGATCAAGTTATCGATACGCCTAGTATGGGCTGTATGGCAGTCCATGGCCGTGGTTCGGTGAACACCACCAACATAATTCTGCAAGATGTTCTCTACATCCCTGGGCTTGACGCGAACCTCGTCTCCACTGGCCAGCTCGCAGAACTTGGCTACACCATCGCCCTTGGTCCTTACGGGTGCCGCATCTACAAGGACGACGGAGGCATGAATCTTGTTGGGAAGGCGCATTACGGCGATGGTTACCTGCTGGAGCTAGATTTTCTCAGGGTTGCTTCCACCAACTGATCCACACGCCTGCCGGCTTTTGGGAGCTATTCCCTCAGTGACTCAATATAAGACATTTTTTGTAACCATGACAGTGTTAAAAAACGTCTTGTATTAAGTTACGGAGGGAGTATGTATTTGTATTTCTATAAGCTACAATATATAATAATTCCACTATATGAACTACGTGTTTGTATTAGAGTGTGCATGCACACAACACTAGCGTCTTAACTGACTCTACCTCAGTTTGATGCGGTTGTCACTGCCATTTGGCTTGTAAGCTCATGTACCACAATATGTATTTACAGTTTAGACACCCACCACCACCACATGGTGGACCATGTATGTCGGATTATGTTGTTGTGCGAAATATTGCAGTCTGTAATCGTTGCACATGCTTCAATCGGATTGTTTTCTTCCATCAAGCCGGCTCTATATAATGTTTCTTTAGTTTGGCGTTTCTGGCGGCCAAGTTGCTTAATGTTATATATCCAGCCGTTCTCTTGACTTGGAGACACGTCATCTTGGAGCTCCACTGTCCTATAGATCACCTTCGTCACATTCCCCGGGAGATTTGGGTCGGCTTGTAGTCTGACGACAAGTGTCGGTGTTCACAGAGGCGCGGTGTCCGCGGGCTCGCTGAACCCGACACCTGCTTCTCGACTGTGGGCTGCAAGGGCTTCGATGGTAGCTCACGGTTGGCGGTGAGGTCGTTTCTTGCCATCGTATGTCTCACGCGGCGACCTCATGCCACTTCTGCTGTACAACTCCTTTAAACACATCAATGAAGAAGATCTCTACATACCCCTTCATAATAAAAGGTAGGATGCTCTTTTCTGAAAATACGTCGCCTCCGATACGCAGTTTGTGCACCTACAGCCCGCACACACACACCCTCCGGCCTGGGCCGGCACAATTTCCAGTTTTCCCTTTTCTGTAAAACCCTTTAAAAAAGAGTGCCTGGCAAGATTCAAACCCGGCCAGCAACTACTAGCTTAGCACAAGCGCGCTGATCAGCTGGACTACTCTCTTGTTGTGCCTAGTTACCTTATTTTTCCTTCTTCAAATATAACACTAACCAATGTAAGCCTGTTTGGTTTTCTTTCTTTTTTTGGTTTTTGTTTGTCTGGTTTTCTTCTCTTTATTTTCTTTTTCATTTTATTTTCTATTAAACCGTGAACTATATTTAAATCGAGAATTTTTATTAAATCCATGAAATTTTAAATTCGCGAACATTTTCTTAAATTTACGAACTTTGTTTTCAAATCAGTGAACTTTTTTTTCCAAATTCGTGAACATTTTCTTGCGAACTGTTTTTTTAAATTAGTGAACTTTTTTGCAAATCCAGGAACTCTTTTAAATTTTTAAAACTTTTTTCAAAGTTCATGATTTGTTTTTTTCAAATTCATGAACAATTTCTTTCAAACATGATGATTTATTTTAAAATCCATGAACACTTGGACGGTCACGATGGTCACCCTATGCATTTTAAAACCAAACCAAGTTTTTCGGTATCATATGAGATTTCCATACCATTTGGATCGGCGGGTGTTTCGGTATGTAACGAAAAACCACGGAACCGAAAAATCAGAACATCAATGTTTTTCATTTTTTTTCTTTATGCTATATAAAGCGCAACACCCTGATTTATTGCGTTGTCGCGCTTCGCGCATGAACTGCGGCTAGCAGCTAAAAACAGCTAGCTGTGCGGGGCTCCTACGAGCAACTCACCGGGACCCCTTCGTATAGTCGTCTCATCTCAGTTTTCTTGTCAAGTAGCGAGATGGTACTAATTCATAGACACAACAGTACATCACACTTCTTTTTTGAGACAAAGCAGTAGATCACACAAAGTCACACTAATTCCAGCGCGTGGGCAGTGGACCAAGCCGGTGGAACAGGCCTTTGACCGACTCGCAGTGCATTATGAAAAAAATAAGAGCCCAACAGGCAAAAGACTAACATACATATGTACTTGCACCCCTAAAAAATATATATACTTGCATGTTCGATCAGCCGGCAACCACACCACCGGGAAAGGACTTATAGGTGAATCCAAATGAGCGGCGGGCGAGACGGGTCACCCGCCACAACTATTTTTTAGAATAAGCAGTGGCGGGTGCTAAAAGGAGCTCGCCACGGCTACACATGTAACAGTGGCGGGCACGGCCGGAGAACCGCCACAACTATGCAATTTCTAATTCCTTCATGGGTGACAAGCAGCTGTGGCAGGTGATGTTGCGCGCCCGCCACAACTATATTTGGGTACCCACGCGTCAAAAAAATTCAAATCTTTTCAGAGCTGGGGTGGCGGGTCCTCGCTGTCGCCCGCCACAACTATATTTGGTCACATTGGTGCCTACACCGTGCATGTACTGCGGTGGCAAGCTCTGCCCTGCGCTCGTCACTGTTATACACGCCCTTACCCACCACACCCCGACCTGCAATAATTAGATCCCATTCCCCACTTTTCTCCCCTCTGTCTCGCCGTCGCCAGTGTCGTGGCGTTGGCGATACGGTGCCCTTGCCACCGTTTCACGTCGCTCGGTCCCGCCTGGATCTCGCCGAATACAACATCAACCTCCGGGCGGCGGAGGCCGGCTCTGCCACTCTCACCATCTCCGGCGGTCTCAACTCCAACAACGACCGCGGTGACCGCGCCGACCACAACGATCGCCCCCCCCCCCCCCCCCCCCCCCGTCGGGCCGTGGCTCTGACGGCAACAATGGTCGTGGCTCTGGCAGCGGTGATCGCGGGCGTGGTCGCGGCCGATCTGACTCGGGTGGTCGTGGGTCTGCCCCGTCTCAGCCGTCCCCTTGGACAGGGTACTTTGCTCCGTACGGCATGGCCCTCCCCGCCCCTCGCTCCGGGTGGGTTCCTCCCAATGCTGCCGGTGTGCTCGGACCTCGTCCTGGTGTCCACTCCCAGGCGTATCCACTGATGTTGTCCGGGCCGTCACCGTCGCCTCTGTCTACACAGTCGTTCCAGGCCGGCCCGCCTTCGTGGGATCACGCCGCCCTGTTCTAGCACGCCTACAGCCAGCAGGGCCTTCCTCACCACGGAGCTGACTGGATCCTCGACTCCAGCACGGCCACACACGTCACCGGCAACCCTGGTAACCTCTCTACGTTTCTTTCTTTTCCAAAGCATAATTCATCTAGCATTATCGTCGGTAATGGTGATCGTCTCCCTATCATTGGCATAGGATCTACCACCCTTCCTCCTTCTAATCTTTTCCTCAAAGATGTTCTTGTCTGTCCTCATATTGTCAAAGATCTTATCTCTGTTCGCAAATTATCTACTGACAATAATGTTTCCGTTGACTTTAATCCTTCTGGTTTCTCTGTGAAGGCACTTCCAACCCGGACTCCTCTTCTGACGTCCAGTAGCGCTGGTCCCCTCTACCCGTTCTATGGCAATAAGTCTGTCGATGGCGCTGCTTTCTTCACCACTCCAGGCGATTTGTGGCACCAGCGCCTCGGCCATCCGGGCAAAGCTTCCCTTGCCTCTATCTCCAAGGATTTTCTTCCAGATTGTAATAACACTGCCCGCTCTCCTTGTACGGCATGTCAATTAGGACGGCAGCCCCGTTTATCTTTTTCATCTTCCCAAAATTGTACTAGTGCACCTTTTCAACTTATTCATTGTGATTTGTGGACCTCTCCGGTTGTAAGTTTCTCTGGTTATCAATACTATCTCATAATTCTCGATGATTACTCCCATTACTCCTGGTCCTTCCCCTTGCGCCACAACTCCGACACCTCTTCTACCTTACAACGCGCTTCTTCACCTATATCCTCACACAATTTCACACTCTCATCAAATGTATGCAGTGTGACAATGGCGGGGAGTTCATCAATACCTCTCTCCGCCACTTTTTCTCGACCAACGGTATCGTATATCGTCTCTCTTGCCCTCACACCTCTCCGCAAAACAACATGCCACACGCCCTCCCCGGGTTCGCCATCGCCAGATTCGCCTGACCCACCTGATACTGCTCCCCTCGGATCGCCCGCGCCTGCTTCCCTCGGATCGCCCGCGCCTGCTCACCTACGATCTGCCGCCCAATCTGCCCAGCGACACACCATATCTTCCTTGCCCTCTGTGCCAGCCACTCCTAGCCCTCCACGTCTCCCTGTTGTCCCAGTTGCTCCACCTGTCAATTCACATAAAATGACAACCCGAGCCAAGCGGGGCTTTTCTCAACCATGCCGCTTATTTTCCCTCGCGGCCACCCCTGCCATTTCTCCTCTTCCCTCCTCTTACAAAGCTACTCTCAAAGATCACCATTGGCATGACGCAATGCTTGACGAATTTAATGCTTTGCTAACGAACGATTCTTGGATTTTGGTTCCCCGTCCTGCATGTGTTAATGTGGTCACCGGGAAGTGGATCTTCCGTCACAAATTTCACTCCGACAGTACGCTGGCACGATATAAGGCGCGTTGGATCCTACGTGGCTTCACTCAATAGGAAGGTGTGGATTATACTAAGACCTTCAGCCCGGTTGTGAAACCGGCCACCGTTCGGGTTGTTCTCAGCATCGCCACCGCGCATTCTTGGCCCATTCATCAACTCGATGTCAAGAACGCGTTCCTCCATGGCAATCTTGGTGAGACAGTCTATTGTCAACAACCAGCGGGCTTTGTCGACTCTTCCTTTCCCAACCACGTTTGTCTTCTCCAGAAATCTCTCTATGGGTCAAAACAGGCCCCCCGGACTTGGTTTTTTGCGCTTTCAGGCCTTCATCTTGTCTTTGGGCTTCGTGGCTTCTAAGTGTGACTCTTCCCTCTTTATCTACCACCATGGCTCCTCCGTTGCATATCTTTTACTCTATGTAGATGATATCATACTCACTGCCAACACCACTACCACTCTTCACTCCATTATCACTTCCCTTAAGACGGAGTTTGCCATGTCAGACTTAGGTGATATTCACCATTTTCTTGGCGTCAATGTCACACGTAACCACTCTGGCCTCTTTCTTTCCCAATAGCAATATGTGCTTGGGATATTAGAACGTGCCAACATGATCAACTGCAATCCTATCTCCACACCCGTAGACACCAAAGCCAAACTCTCCCTTCACGATGGCGATCTTTCCAATCCCACCTTGTACCGCAGCCTAGCTGGAGCCCTACAGTACCTAACCATCACCCGCCCAGATATATCCTACGTTGTGCAACATGTGTGCCTCTTCATGCATGCTCCACGCACCACCCACTACCAATTGGTTAAGCGCATCTTGCGTTATCTTAAGGGCACTTCGCACTACGGTTTGCAATTCTATAAGTTGCCATCTCATGACCTCATTTCTTATTCTGATGCCGACTAGGTTGGCTGTCCGGATACCCGCGAATCTACCTCTGGCTTTTGTGTCTTTCTCGGTGCAAACCTTGTCTCCTGGTCTTCTAAACGGCAGCACACGGTGTCCCGATCCAGCGCTGAAGCTGAATATCGGGCTGTCGCCAACTGCACTATACAACCCTTTTGGCCCATCTTCCGCTTCTTTCCCACAGCCAAGCCCGAGCCACTGTGCCTCGTCACCCACCTCCCTCCACCCCCCATGCCCCCAGCCATCCATCCATGGTGCGAGGCATGGATGCGTCGCCATATGCCCCACCCAAGCCCTATATAGACATCACCCGACCTAGTGATCTTCCCTCCAGCCTCCTTCTTTCCTGCCTTGCTGTTAGCCCTTACCATACTCTCCCTGTCCGACCTTCTGTCTCCATACAACAAGCACACACGAGCGCACCATGATCACCACCGCCTGATGCATTTGTGGATGACGACCTTCCCATGCCAAGCCTCCAAGTCAGCATCCCCGCCTCATTGTGCTATGTCACCCTACAAAAAGATTTGAACCGGGAAGCACCACCGACAGCCCAAACAACCTCGCTTGCTGGCTAGTCAATATGATCAACCCTGACTCACTGTAACCCTCTTGGTGTGGATCTGATGGGGATGAAACTTTCGGCAGCAACGCTTCTGTGGCAGAGATCTTCATGGCCAACACCCCACCACCGCGCAACGGCGATCCTACTTGCAATGTCACTATGGGTAATGATGGTGCTGACAACGATTATGGTACCGTGGCTTCTGTGGTGAAGTCCAGAGCTATCAATCAGCTCCTGTGCATGCCTATTACGATTGAATCCCTGGTGGAGAAGGCCCTGGAGGCTCAATGTGTGGCCACCTTGGCCAAGTGTAATCGCCTAGAGCGTTTGAGGTAGTTAATGGAGGCGTGTGGGCGTGGCGCGATCGGAGCAAGTCGACATTGCCACCGTGTTCTCCATCGATGGTTAGGCGGGTCGCGACGTTCATGACTCCCTGGCGATCGGTAATGCAGGTGATTTCTGGGTTTGCCTCACCCCCAATGCAAGACTTGACTGCACCCACCGTACTAGCAGACATGAGCCAATAAGAGGAAAGGGACCTCGCAAAAACATTCATCGGATGGCCAACTTTGTGAAGGCAGCAGTCAATGAGAATAATGCATATTCCCAGTAATCGACGGATTCCTTCTCGCTCTATCGCCAATTGGCATGTAGGCGCACGGTGAGTCATGTTGTTACTTTCGAATCAGCTCAGCCAAGTCAACTCAATAATTGGCGTCATGATGATCGGGGTGGTGCTGACCGTGATCGCGCAAATTGTCGCCGGGATGTTTATTCCTAGAGGTAGGATGTTTCGTCATGCCTTCGGGGTGTTTCTCCCGGCAATGCAATGACGATTCCCCTCAGCACTGTGATGGTTCACCGCAGTGCGGGGATGTTTCTCCTCGTCGATGGGATGGTTCTCTCCGTTGTCGAGATAACCCTCGTTGGTGTTATTCACCTGGTAGGCCTCGGAATGTGTGGGATGTTCTGGCACGGAATTGGGTGGTCGTGCATGGACCATTTGACGTAGGACTGATCATGGTCGTTTAAGTGGCTCAGGTAAGTTAGGAGATCCGCACCATGTAGCTACCCAAGTAATTCTATATTGCTTCTGGCATCGAAACATATAATGGTACCTCAAAGTCAAATACATTGTTGGACGATTATCGTATTGCTTGTATGATTGGTAGAGGCAATGATCAAGTGGCCATGCTAAATGTCCCATTGATGCCCGAGGTCTATTATTATGTTTGGATCAACAACTTGCCTGTAGACAGCATCCATGACTAGCGAGATTTCAAGGAGCATTTTGTCAAGAATTTGAGGAGACATGTGGTTTTGTGTGCAGAAATGTGGTGAATCAAATCGGGATTACATACAGAGGTGGACCGTGCTCCACAATTCAGTCAAAAATGTCTCTGAAATCCAAGCGGTCCAAGCCTTATCGCAAGGAGTGAAGTATGAGCCCATGCGACTCAAGCTGGGGCGTACCAATGTCCAGACCATGAGCCACTTATGGAGATTGCCCATAAGTATGCAAATGGCAAAGTGGTTATGCAGTATGAAACAAAGGCTTCCAAAGGCAGGGGCAAGCTGACTTCTCGAGGCCTAGGAAACAACTAGATCAGGGATGAAGGAACGACAACCAAGAAAAGAAGCGCAAGGCCCTGAGTGATGATGGTGTCAGTAGTGTTGAGCTGGTGGTCGTCGTTGTACAAGGCAAGCGTGGAGGCGTTCAGAAGAAAGAGTGGACCTTCCACCCCCAAGAAACATTCATTTTAAGAGACCCTTTGAAAGCCATCTCTAATTCACAACAAGAACGAAAATGGCCCAGCTGGCTACACAACTCGGCAGTGTATGGTGCTAAAGAATCTTCTATCAGAGAAAGCTCCTCCTCCTGCATCTGATGGTGAGGGCAATGAGGCAACAGATGGTTCGTCCTTAGTGTATCCCAGGTAAAAGGGGTGCTCATGATATTTGCAGGGCTAAAGTCTAGTTGGTTCCGTAAGCTTTGTAGTTGGGAAGTTAATGTTGTTCAGTTGGCTGTCACCGAATATTTGAACTGGTCCAAGGTGTCATTCAATCGGTCTGATCACCCAGGTCGTGTTACGTCCCTGGGCAGGCATGCTCTGGTTAGAGATCTACTTGTTAGTGGGTTCTGACTGCGCAAAGTTTTGATGGATGGGGGCAGCAGTATCAACATTCTCTATGCCAGTATTCTGAATAAGATGGGCAATCCATAATCCAAAATCTAGGTCAACAACCTCATGTTTCAGGGTGTGATCCTAGTCATCAAGGATAAGCCTATGGGCCAAATTTCCCTGGAAGTTGTCTTGGGCACCAAGCAGAATTTCTGACTGGGGAACCTCATCATTGAGGTGGTCAACATTGACAGTGTGTATCACACCGTCTTTGGGCGGTCGTCTTATGCGAGGTTCATGGGTAGTGCTATGTTTACCAAAAGTTGAAGATGCCGGGATCAAAGAGCGTTATCACCATTTTGGGAGATCCCAAGCGCGGAGTAGTGCGCCCAAAAGAGTGCGTACATTGCTGAGTCGCACCTGGCAACTACAGAGTTGGAAGAGTACAATAACGCGGTTGATGCAGTAGAACTTTCTCTTGTGAACAAGACGGATACTGAACTCACTTTTCTGTCGGTTAAAGATACCAAGAAGGTCCAAGTCCACCCCGAGGACTTATTCCAAAATGGACTTGATTGCGACTAATCTTGGGGAGAAATAGGAAATTGCGCTCATCATCTTCCTCCTGAGAATTCGACCATCTTTGCGTGGCAACCATCTGAAACGCCGGGTGTTCCAAGGGAGCTGGCTGAGCACTCTCTCAACATCACGAAAGGCATCAAGCCGGTCAAGAAGACTCTTTGTCCTTTCTCCAAGCCGAAGCATAAGGCGGTCGAAGAAGAAATAGCCCGACTCCTCGTAGCCGGATTCATCAAAGAAGTTCTTCACCCGGAATGGTTGGCAAATCCAGTCTTGGTTTCTAAAAGGGACAAGTCTTGGTGCATGTGCATTCATTTCAAGGATGTGAATCGTATATACCCCAAAGACCATTTTTCTTTGCCTCGCATAGACCAGATAGTTGATTTCACTGCTGTGTACGAGAGCTTATGTATTTAGATGCTTATTCTAGTTATCACCAGATTAAGATGAAGTTGTCGGATCAAATAAAAACGTCATTCATCACCTTGTTTTTTGTTTGCTATATCACCATGCCATTTGGACTGAAAAATGCAGATGCTACATACTAGTGTATACGTCAAGATTGTTTACATTCGCAGGTTAGAAGGAATGTGGAAGCATATGTCGATGGCATCATCATCAACGGCCAAGGAGACTGATCTCATAGCCAATTTGGCAGAGACCTTTGCATCTCACATGAGATATGACATGAAGCTTAACCCGGAAACGTGTGTTTTTGGGGTGCCTTCTATTGGTTCTGCCCAGGAACGCACACACGCACGCACACACGCAAGGTGGAAGAAGATAATGAACACCAGAGACCTCCCGTGGCACGCACAGTGCACTTCTTCTCTCTCACAAACACACTCACGGTGAGAAACTCTACACACAAGAACACACACTCATATACACCAAGAAAGAACACAGAAGCTTTGCCGAGACTCTCCCTTGGCACTCACATGGACTGCATTCAATGTCATATTTATACAAGGGATTAAGTAATGCATGCACGCACTAACTGATGCAGTAACACACCACCTTCTAAAATCAGTCGGCAACTCGGTATACACACGACTTGGCCATGTATGACCAGCCACTACTCACGACCTGCACATGAACACGCCTCTATGGGTGCACACTGCCGCAGCTACTACTACATGCATGGCTCAAAAAAAAGCTAATAATCTAAACCTAGCACTAATAACAATATTAGTTCCAACACCTTTGGGGAAGCTGCTCGGTTTCAGCGTGCCGGCATGTGGAATCGAAGCTAACCCGGAAAAAGACCATGTTAACGTGTTCCTGAACCTACAAGAAATATGGTTGTGCTTTGTTTTGTGTTTCTTTTATTGGATATATGAATTTTCCGCGATATTAGCCTATCATGTCATTTATGCTGGCTACCTTATATAGTGATACAACTAAAAAAACTTCACAGTATGCCCTCTATGTGTTATGTTGATTTACAATGTGACAATGGCAATGGGGTTGCTTGTATGTTACTAATTACTTTTGTTTTACCTTACTGATCTTTCCCGGGACTATTTATTAATGTCAGATGCGTAATTGGAATCATTATTCCATTTTGCTGTTTATCTATAAGGTAAGAAATGTGAGCTGAAAATAGTTTCACAAGATCTGAACTTATGTTAACTCTAGATCGAAATACTTTTGATCTGCTCAATAGTGTGGAGCAATATGATTCTTTGGTTGCTTCAAGTTTATGGGCGAACTTAAAGGCGTTGCCGATCATCATAGGTTGTTGAGTACAATAAAAACTGCTAACCAAGCTTAGAATTGTTTTTCACTTTGGTATTGGAAAAATGTAGTATCTACTGAATTGATTGGAGTAGGACATGTACTCTCTTTTAACTTAATATATCTTAAAATTAATTTAGCCATCAGAATGTTTTCGTCATCATTGTATTTTAAATTAATTTGCATTCTATAAAATGGTATCTTAATTATTCTTTTACATTGGTGCATAACTAGCATATGTTTAACTTACTACAAACTAATCGACCATGATTGATTGGCAACTTGCTTCCAAAGTTTGGAAGTTTTATGATAGTGTATGTTCAAATGTATGTAGTTGTGTACCATGTAAATGGTCCATGGCACATAAGAGCTTTGTGTCTGACTGACGTAGCTATGAGGTTTTCACCAAAAGATTTAGATAATTCTTCAAGGACAAAACTAAGTGATCATTTGCTTTGTTTTTGACCGGAATGGCAGGTGCTCTGCCTTTTCATTATAGTAGGGGGGGGGGGGGCTTTACAAAGGCAAGATGCCTTAAGAAAGAAGAAGAATGCAAAAGAGGGCCTGAGACTGAAAAAAAATCAGGTCAGCTGTACATGGGGAAAACCCTACTCCCACGGGTCCCTTAGGCCTTGTTCGGTTCCATGATAAATGAGAGAGATTGACAGGGATTAAATCCCATCTAGTTCAAATTCCGCCCAAAATCCCTTCATTCCACTCCAATCCACTTGGGGAGTGGCTTAACCGAACATGGCCTTAGGAGGCTGATTTCATCTCTAATTTGGTTACACAGCCATTCCACAGGGAGGCTTTCATGGCGAAATAAACGCCTCCCTTAACAGCTAGTCAAGCCGTGACATAACTGCAAAAGCCAATAACAAAATACATGTAGTAATGATGATATTTTGGACGAACACTCCTGTTTTACATTGCTTGTTTCTCTGCATTAGAGTTCTAGAACAAGAATTATGTAACTAGCTAGACAAGTTGAAAGACGTCGAGTCAGCGAAATATATAAAACTACATGTAGACTTGAACCTGCAAGTTCCATGTAATAAAGAAAAAGCAAACCAGTCGCCCCAATCAAGGCAGCGGGAGCTCTGATTTGGACAAACGACATGGATTTGCAACGAAAAATAACCAGAAAGCGGCTTGGGCATCAGGACAAACGGGTCAGAATTGCAACATATATGAATTGGGCGAAGAAATTGATTTGGATGGAGAGGAGCAGTAGATGAGGCGGGGGAAGAATAACAAGATCCGCGCGCGGCACAAAAGGCGTTGGGTAACTCTTGGCCATCGCGCGCGCTATGGAGAAGTTGATGAGCAAACGGAAATGGATAGTACCTCCTACGATCGCGGGGATCTAAAGCAAACGGCTCCTCCATGGCCGCCACTCTGCAGGGAGCGAGGGGGAGCTCCGCCTCTGCTTTTATCGCAGTCCCGCGGATCGATCCAAGGGATGACCACGCTTTCTTCTTGCTCTTCTGCTTTGCTATGTTTGCCCCCTTTCTTTCCCGTATCATCCCTACTTGCTACCAAACGTAATAATAGCAGCAAGATCTGGTCTTAATTGGGCCGGGTTCTCCTCTTTAGTTTACTCGTCGCTGAATTTCAGTTCAGAAACCTATGCAACTATATATATATACATACTTTATATGTTTTCTGCACATCTTTTAGGCTGGAAGCGCTGGTGAAAGAGGAAAACACCCTGCAGAAGAAGGTGAACCATGATGTCAACAGACTCCACAATGAGCTGATGACGAACATACTTGCTGATGATCCTGCCAAAAACAGGTACGGGTATATATACCATAATAATACACAAAACTCTAAATCGTTCCAGCCATTTTCCTTTTTAAAGTTTATTTCGGGATAATTACAACATTCACTGTCTACTGCCACGATAATTCTTAGTCCTCCCGCAAAAAAAAAAAAAAAACTTAGTCGTGTAGGAACATAATTTGGTCTTAAGCGCATGTTTTGTACGTACCTATGCATACCTGACGCACTCTACGATTTTGTGCCTGCAGAGTTCATCAATCCTTGCCCATCACTGGGATGGTAGTGATAGACAAGAATACCCTCCTGCTGTGTGTGTACCGGTATTTTGACTGGGCCAGAATGTTTCTCAAGACCTATGGCAAAGCAACACCATGCAGCATATTTAACCGAGTCAGGCAGCAGTCCTTGAACGAATGTTTTGCCTCATACCGAAGTATCAGAAGAAATATAAAGTATACAACTGATTTCATGTTGGGCATCGACAAGGAAAAAATTATCTGGTACGGGATATTCTGCTTCTGGTTTTGTTTCATATGTTGGGGGGGGGGGGGGGGGGGGGGCTGCTGTTTAGCCTTTTTGCAACAGTGCAACAAGAAAACAAAGTAGTTTGATCTTACATCACAACTTACAACCAATTCAGAAGCTCTCGAAGCAGAGAGATCTGACAGTGAGATCATTAGTAAGTTTGGGACAGAAAGGTAGGCAGCTAAGCACAGTTTATGACAGGTTATGCAATTCTGCTGATACAAAGTATTGTCCTTATTGTCCTTAGGTGACTTGCTAACTTCATTACTCAGATGGACTGACAGTATGTCTTTCATATTCATTCTCACAAACTTGTTTTTGTTATACCATTAAAGGACAAAAGGAATCGACATGGACATCATGTGGTGTATTGTTGACGCCTTTGCTCAACAAAACAAGCACGCCCAATTTTCAGTTGGCCCCGACATTCTCCCTACAACTTTGAATTCATTGTTATGGGTGAAAAGGCGTAGGAGGTATTACATGCATAATACATGCATCCTAGTGATGTAATTATTTTTATCTAAACCGTGGCAACTTTTTTCCCCCTTGCCTGAACTAAAGAACTTGCCACGTCTTTGCTAACTAGCGTGCGCCGGAAACCTCTGCAAAAGCTGCTGTCCATGAAGAGTTCAGGGACTGAAGGTGTGAATTGCAGCATCACCGATAATTCACTGCAGAAAGGAGGTGAGTATTCATTCTATATAATATATATGATAAGTTGCACTCGTGCCGCCCTCAAGTTCTCCATGCTGTTTCGAGCGTGTTCATTCTATGGCACCTGGAAGAATAACGGTTGTCTTGTTTCTGTTGATATTGCAGCAGATGTCAGCGGCAGGACACGATGCCCTGAAGTCGATACAAGCTTTTGTTCTCCTCCATGTGAACTTGACTTACACCGTGTTTGCCCGACGGATGGCTTCAATCTCCTTCTTGTCCTACACCATATTGATCCTATTTCTGTAGCCAATGGACAGAGCATCTTGGCTTTACTCACACTTTTATCAATGGTGGGTGATTGCAGCAAGGCAGCAGTTAACACACGACACTACCGCATTAGGAAGAGTAGACACAACAAGGGCTGCAGGGTGCTATCGAGGCAATGCTCGGCTCAGAAGACTCGAGATCATAAACGGGGTGACACAAGGGATGCTGCATTTCAGAAGAATCGACGTCTCACCTCCAGGTATGCTCTTCATCTTTGTCTCCAGTCCCGCATATGTATTCCCTGTAAAACCGATACTACAAGTCGAAAGTTACGGGAGGTCAGCACGCATAAAAACTTAGAAAATATCATACATAATTGTTGGATCGCATTAGAGTTTCGCTACAAAAAGAAAGTGTCAATGAAGTGCCCCCTAACTCTTTGACCTCATCTAAATAAATAAAAAATTAAAGCATTATATAGCACTGGCTTGATGCGAAAAACAATCAGTCAAAGTATGTGCAAGTACAATGACTAAAGACTGCAATATCTTCTCGCACAGCAACATAATCCAACTTAAATAGTCCAGATTAACTGCAAATTTATAGTCTCAACATAAATCTGGATTTTGGGACTTGGGAGACAAGAAATCAGTGAGGATGAGTATTTATCTATGATTGAACTGGCTAGGTGTCGGAAATTTGTTCAGTCCTAATCGAGGCTGTCTTGAACCGAATGTGATCCCCTACTATGAAGTGGTGGGAAGGGCGTATTTTACTCGTGTGCAGTGGTAAACTACGTATGGGCACACACGTCTATGTAGTGCAATTTTTTTTCCTCTTTCTGTAAACAAATGCAACATATCTCCTTACTTGAACTGAAGAACAATGAATAAATGTCACACATTCATCTTTCTTCAGTTCAGGTAAGGAGACACAATGCAACTGTTGCTAGCTGTTTGTGGGCTGGAGGACATGGTTTGCTTTGTCAGCCGAACCATTGGCGGTATCCCTTTTTCTGTTGTTGTATCCAAGAGGAGCATTGATCTATGGACCTGCGGTAGAATTGTATTGTGTTCCCTGGATTGTATCGATGGTGAGACAGTCTTTTTTATCATAAGGAGGGCCACCCCCTTCCATTTACATTATAAGAAACCACATGGTCTATTTTTTTGCAGGGGAATATAGGGTATTTATTCCATAGTCACAGGATTACAATCGGAAGCGACAAGTTCCGCAGCATCGGTAGGGGGTTGGTTAAATCAGCATGTAGTGCTATCCCCGCTACGCCCAAAGTTCGCTAAACCACATGATCTTTTAAGCCCCTAATACAAACTACTACTGGGAATAAAAGCAACAAAAGATGAAACACCCCCCACTGGGTAGCATTGAAACATCACGCAGAATAGAAGCATCACGTGAACAGATCACCACCACCTTTGACATCAAGCCAGCAATTCGTAGCATGTTGTATCTCCAACCTTGTGACGATTAATTAGTACAGTTCACCTGCTACTTGCTCTAGCAACCTTGTTCCCATCATCAACACCTCTTTGTTTTTCTCCTTTATCTGCAATATAGACCACCCCATGATCCAGAAACAAATTAGCTTGACAAGAATTATAAGGCCACTACAGAATTTATTATCAAATAGTCTCACATTATTTAAAGCAATTTTACCATGTATGCTCCACTTTTAATTCAAACAAATACTAAAAAAGATCATTTGGTTCACTTACCAATTGGACATGCTACATTTAATTGATGTCCTATTTAATCCGATCTCTCTTGCCCAATAATTTTATCTATCTATCGATTTAATTAGCCAACTATGTGCGCATGAGCGCCTATTTAATTTCAAAGTCTCTCATCCAACAGATGCAAGTCTCACGAATCACACTCTCTCAAATCCCTTTTTTTAATTTCTTTTTGAATTGTTTGGATTGCTTACCGCATGTGTCATGTGGTTCTCACAAATCCCTTTTAATTAGCCAACTTTCCAACTTAATCAGGGGTTTCTTCTCCAAAGTTTTGATTTTCGGTTTGTGAATGTTTTGCCCCATGCCGAGATGTCTGGATTGCGGCCATTTAAAAAAAATGGGCTGAAATTTGACCGAACTTTGGCTGAAATTTGACCAAAGTTTGCCACATTTGACTAAAATCTATTTTTCGGCCTAAAGGTACTTTCCACCCAAGGCCGAGATGGCCGAAATTTGGCCAAAATCCGTTTTTCGGCTGAAAATCACAACACAACTCTTCTCTCAGTCCACAACGTTTGCCCACAACATGATTGCACCATGCATGAGCCGATGGTCCCTCTCCCATTAATTCAAGATCATGCATGTTTCAAGAATCTTGGGTATCTTCTTGGTTTATTGATTTCAAACATGCCTTTTATGCACCACGAGGCAACGCACCTCCCAGTCTCCCACCTTGAATATGAATGATCCCTTTAATTAGCTCACACCAGACAATGATGTTGAATGTATATAAATGATGAGAATTAATTTAAGGGAGCCATGTGGGATTATTTAACACTAAAACATATGCTCGTGCGTTGCAACGAAGAGATTTTTTTTTCGACAATCAACGGAAAGATAACTAATGTGTCCATAAAAAATGGTCTCCACAATGGTAGGTGACAGAGTAAGGAGTTGTGGTCTTCTTGGTGGACATGTTTGACCCGCGAAATTTTGGTCGGCGTGGCGGCCAGCATCTACTCGTGCCATTTTTCTTCCTGGTCCGCCTACATCTCAGGATTGTGCATGCCTCCTTATTTGGTGGATGTGCGGCGATGTTCGCGGCACAGTTGCTTCGACCACTCTCTCCCACAACGGCGTAACAATGAATGTTACTTCTTTATGACGGTTTATTCTCTTTGATTATTTTAGCGCTCACATGCTCACATTTTTTTCCTAATTAGAGGCAAACAACATATTCTCTTTTATTGGCACATGCCCACAATTTCTTTAATTTATAACTAACCAGCATAGGACAATCGTGTGCTGCTAACCAATGGCCAACGCATATATTTAAGAAAATACTCTGGTGTCAGATTCGAAATATTATTTGATTCTTTTTGAACATTCAAAGAAATATGAACTGCCGAAATTGTTTGGAAATGTTAAAATTTTTGAAACCCCGATCAGTTTTCAAATATGCGAACATTTGTTTTTTTTTTGCAAATTATGTATATTTTTCCAAAAAACATGAACAAAATTAGAAACATGAATATTTTCTTAAATTCGCAAGCAATATTATGAAAAACCAACCTTTTATAAAAACAAAAACATTTTTGACTTTTTTCTGAAAAGGGGAACATTTAGATCAATTTTAGGAAAAAAATCTTTGACATACACATTATTTTTATTTCTGAATATTTCACTAAAACAGGAATATTCTTTGAGTGTGGAACATTTTATAAAATATAAAATCTAGAACAATTGTGAAAAACACGATTTTCTTAAAAACAAAACAGGAATATTTTTTTAAATGTTAAGAAAATTTCTAAACTGGATTCTTTTGAAGGTTTCGAATATTTTGCAAAACAGAAACAAAAATTTGTAATTACGAACATTTTTCGGATATTTGAAAACAAATTGAAATTCTGAATAATTTTTTGTAAATTCTTAGTTCATGGAAAAGTAAAAATAAATAAGTTAAAAATGAAAAAGAAAAAGGAAAGGAAAGTAACAGAAAAAGAAAAATATAAACAAAACACTAGAAAAATAAAAATGGTCCGACCCAGTCATGGGCGACATCTGCCTAGCTTCAACTATTTGTCGCCCTGGTCGACAAAAAGGTCTTTCCAACTGCCTGGGAAGGATAATTACTGGGCTGGCTTCGTTGGGCAGGAGCGCGTGCGGTCCAATTGTAGAATTCTGGACAAACCTTTTTCTTTTGTAGTGGACACACAAAAAATTAGTATCACTTCGGATAGGAAAAAGAAATTTGGCGATGAACGGATGAAAAATTGAAGAAACGCACCTTGCTTTATAAAAAAATAAAAATAAAAATATAATATAGGCGGGTTGACTGCGAAATCACTAATTAAGGAGTACTCGTTGCAAAGAACACTCCACTTTCCCAGATCGCGACAAGTGGCACACATGCAGCGCGCCACTTGTCGCAACCTGTGAGTTTCCCTTTTTTCGTAGATCCGTTTATTCAAAACGTTTTATCTCTTAAACCGTGCGTCCAAATCTCGAACCGTTTTCAACATTGGATTCCTCGCGTCGAGATCTTCAAAACTAGATCCCATGTTGATAGGTTTTGTCGAACTTTTTTTTCACGAAAAAAACCGGGTGAAAAAATCGAACTGGGAGCACGGTTTTTTCCCTTTCCGAAAGAGGCACGGCCGTGACTCTCGCGAAAGAACAACCGTGCCTCTCGTGGAAGCAAAACCATGACTCTCGTGGAAGGAAAAAAATACAGAAAACGCGTTTTTTTTCGTTTCCGAGAGGCACGGCCGTGACTCGCGAAAATCACAACCATGCCTCTCGCGAAAGCAAAACCGTGACTCTCCCGAAAGAAAAAAAAAACAGAAAACGCGTTTTTTCCCTTTCCGAGAGGCATGGCCGTGACTCTCGCGAAAGCACAACCGTGCCTCTCGCGGAAGCAAAACTGTGACTCTCGCGAAAGAAAAAAAAACAAAAAACGCGTTTTTTTTCCATTTCGAAAAGGCACGGCTGTGACTCTAGCTAAAGCACAACCGTGCCTCTCGTGGAAAAAAACCGTGACTTTCGCGAAAGAAAAAAAAACGCGTTTTTTCGTGCAAAAATTTTTTTTTTTCAAATTTTTTTTTATCGTAAAGCTAAGGAAGACCGGGCGAAAACCAAAATGTCGAAAAAAAAGAAAAAAAACCTTTAAAAAGCCGAAAACGCGTGCGGAAAAATAATTAAAAAAAAGAAAATCCGGAGGGAGCGTCCAGAACGCGACACGTGGCGAATGGCTGAGAGCGCGCCAAGTGGCGCTGATCGTTGCGAGGCTCCCGAAGGAGCACTCGTTAACTAGTTGCTCCCCGTAGAGCATACGTACCACACAGGTTGGGGCCCCTCATCATGCTGGGCCATAGGGCGTCGTCTTGCCCCTACCTAGGGCCGGCCCTGATTGCACTAGACATTATAATGGGTATTGCAGCATGTAGGTAGCGTGTTCACCACGGACACACGTGAGTTGTGGCTGTCGAGAAAACACCAAAACAGTGACATCATCGAGAAATTATAAAATCATATACCTTACAAAAATTGGAATAAAAAGAGTGATGTGCCGATGTTGGATCCAGTAACATCCACGTCTACAACATCATGCAAGTATTTCCAGCCCCAGCCTAAGTAAACGTTTTGAGCTTTGTTCGGTAGTTCATGGTTGTGGATGTATGGTGGCAACAAAAGGAAATTATGAGAGTCAAGATAAGTGGGTAGTACAAATCAGGGGGGCGAATATAATAAATTCCCATCTAAAAGCATTAATCAAAACTAAAAAAAATGAGAAGGAGGGTTACTAACAACCTTTTCATTAGTCCTTGCTTCAGAAGGGGTTCACAAACTAGGGAAGAAGTTACATACTCCTATTTTGGAACAATCAAATTCACTATATGTTCACGCAGTCTATCCTTTAGACTAGTTTGAACTTTCCAAATCATCTGGCTATCACGGTTATCGCAGAACTCTTCAGTAAATTTGTCCAAGGACGAACGGGGTGGCTTCTTCAGAGAATCCCCATCCAAATATCTCACAAGCGGAACCCAATATTCCTCAAGGTAGCTCTCACTATGTACTGGTTAACCAGTGAAACTAAATTACTCTCTACATTGGGAGGGAGTAATCCTGAATGGCAGTCCTTTTGCAAAACATATTTTATGTTATTCAAAAAGAATATGCACCTTTGTCCCTTTTCTTCAAAAACTATTTCTGCACACTCCCTGAGCTTGGGTACCAAACAATCCAACATGTCAGAGCACAGGCAAGTATTGACTATACCATAGCTCTGTTACGACTTACGACCCAAAAATTCCAGGACTTGTATGAGAATACAAGTTCCTGGATGAATGGTACATTCTTTGCTGCTACGAATCTCTGAAGTCCTCTGAGTCACTCCTTTCAAAGCATTCACCATCTTATTAATAATACCAGCAACCTCACCAGTGTTATGTTGTGATCCAAATTCAAGTATAAAGAGAAATTCTAACTTCTGACAAGCGAGCGAGCGGAGCGAGGCCCGTTGCCGGTAGGCTTGGGCCGAAGCGGAGAGGATCAGTATTGACCTTGGTCACATGTGTTATATATATCCTCTTGTAAGCCACTGCATGGGATAAGTTGATCAAGTTGTAAATCCCCGGCGTTTGTAACCTCCCCTGATATAGTGAAGATTTGCTGGCTGGCGCCCGTGGTTTTTAAACCTTCATTTTGGAGGGGTTTTCCACGTTAAATCTTGTGTCTCCTGCTTGTTTTCGGTCTTTGTCGTGTTGATTTGCCAGTCATATCTCTAACAACCAGATCCGTTGAAACATAAGTTTTTTTATGTTGAATAGGACATCAACAAGAGTGCATCAAAAAACAGTCAGTTTTTCAGAGCAAATTGACGAGTATGTGCGGTTCGGCAGCAGGCGGCCACCACCGATGACCTGCCTGTCCTTGATGATCTAGCATCCTTTTAGGGTTTTGTATGGTTCCGCAGCATAGGGACCCAAAGAGGCCACCTTCTCACCATGGAAGCACCTGATGCCAGAAAGCTTCAGTCTACTACATATGCGCCCATTATAATTCTGCTCCACTGACACCACGCGAATGCATATGAAGAGCGTCGTGTACACCTTGGGAGATGCAAATATTGACTTGGACATTATAAAAGACGTTGAGTTGTACTCCCTTGTACTAAAGTTAGTACAAATTTGAGTCATTTATTATGGGACGGAGAGTACCCTTGGGATCTACTACAAGGTAATGACAACTCCACTCATGCATGTTGTGCAATATAATCAAACAAGCTTGCCTATGTGTGACCTTGCAAGGTATATGTGATTGTACTAGTATGATTAGCACAAGAATGGCAATACTAATCCATGCATGAAACTCAGTTTTTGTACGCACATAGAACAATAATGCTCAAATAGAACAATGCCATACCGCAGTAACCATATCTCAAACGATGCTCAAATAGAACAATGCAAGATTAGAACAAAAGACCAGAATGATTGGTACTTATTGAGCCACAAGGACAGTCGGATAGACGAAGTGCCTGGAGAGCTTCTCACATTGCCTCTCACGGAAATGCTAGACCCAGTATTACAGATCCAACGAGAGCGACGGCCGGCGTTATAATTAATTCCGTGTTAGGGCAGATCGCACGAAGTTTCTCTTCTCGGGCGGATCTCGCTGCCCTTTAGTTACTCTACCAAAAAATACGCATCCATAGATTTTCAATCGGTTTTTGACTGTTTAGTTTCGAATTTGATGATGAACCTCTCTAAAGTTAATTCTAGATTGTTTGATGCTTATTTTTTAAACTATAAGTTGCCATTCACCCAATTTTACCAATTTATAATAAATCCTCTGCACAAGTAAAAATTTGATGGACTGTTTAAGACTGCTTCTCTCTTCCAACTAAGATCTCAGTCTTGAATCTTGATCCATCTATTGTGCTGATCAACTCTTGGGCTGCTCTGTTGATTACCAGATCTGAACCTATGCCTGCGGACAACTCGAGCCTGGCGTGTACACCTGAGCGAGCCTGGCGTGTTGCATCTGCTGCCCCGAAACATATGACAGGATACCTCAATCATTTTACCGACTACACGGCAGCCTCCGGCGATCAGGTTATCGACACGCCGACTATGGGTCCTATGGTCTTCCATGGCCGCGGATCGGTGAACACCACGAACATGACGCTGCGAGATGTTCTATACGTCCCAGGGCTTGAGACCAGCCTCGTCTCCACTGGCCAGCTCGCTGAGCTAGGCTATACCATCGCCATTGGTCCTTACGGGTGTCGCGTCTACAAGGACGACGAGGGCATGGATCTTGTTGGAAAAGCGCATTACGTCGATGCCTATCTGCTGGAGCTGGATTTCCTCAGGGTTTAGGTCTTCCACCAACTCATCCACAAGGCTGCCTGCTACTACTTGATTTCAGAGTATATATATGAGCTGTGTATTTGTAACTGTATGAGTTGTAACAATTCCACTATATTAGCTATGTATTTGTATGGTTGTGTGAGAGAATCATATCACACACCACTAGCGCCTTTACTGAATGTACCTCTGTTTGATTTGGCTGTGTATGCACCACTGTTCGATACCAAGTATGTATTTACAGTTCATCCAATTGTGAGAGATGTTGTAGTCTTGAATTGTTGCACAATCTTCGAGCCATTGCTTTTTCAGTTCGGTCGTTGTTTGGGGCATCGAGATTACTTTACAACACCCTATTTCCTAAGTTATCATGCTACTACAGTGCTGCGGTTTTCCACGGGCGTCACAAAATATGTGAAGAAGACAAACAAGCATGTCAAGCATATGCTCTGTAGCTCAAGTTGCCAGCAGGCTTTATTGGAAATTCACCCTCAGGATCGATCACATCAAATGCACAAACACGCGCGCACAAAAACTGATAGCCAAGGGCTGGTATCGTGCCTTTTGTTTCTTTTTCTATTTTCTCAACTCCAGGGTTACAAAACTCATGCAACACCCCGTGCATATATACATGCAGGGACGCCTTAGCTAGCCGGACACAAATCCTATTCGAACACCAACTGCAAATACCATAAGCCAAAGCTAGCTCTAACCAGACTGGCAAAGGCCCATACTTTCCTAATTACCGGCCACGCCGAACGCACTTTATACTAATCCTAACAGGACTCAAACATGACTATACGTACTGGTAATCTCAAACTTACCTAATTAATACTAACTTATGTTTGGATTAACTAACAGGCTTGGGCTTGCACAAACTTACCAGGCTCAAATAGCTCTGGCCTACTTGTGCATCATGACGACATATGGCAGATCGTTCATGTTCCCAGCATGGGTCAGCAAATAGCGATCAAATGCCGAATGAGAGAGTGCCGGTATATGGGCCGTTCCATTCTCATTTCCTTCCCACCAGTTTTGGGTAGGCTCTACGACCTTCCCTGGACTAGTTATTTCATTGTTATTTTCTCTAGCCAGTTTTTAGTTTTTCTCCGATCCATCTCTTGATTTTTTTCTCCTTTTTTCTCTTTATTTTTTACATTTCGTGATTGTCTTCTCAAAAATACTGGAACATTTTTTTTAATCTGGAAATATTTTTTCAAATTCATGAATTTTTTTTTTAAATTAGGAACGTATTTTAAAATAGGGGGAAAAAATTAAATTCATGAACATTTGTTAAACTTTTCGAACAATTTTTAAAATTCATGGACATTTTATAAAATACGGAAACGATTTTCAAATTTATGTTTTAAAAAACTAAAACAATCAAATTTCTGAACAATTTTTTTAAAATACCAACATCATTAAAAGCAACAGAAAAGGAAAACAAAATTTAAACTTGTGAATTATGTCCCCGTCTGCTTCCAAATCAGAATCATCTTCAATGAGGACTGGGAGTTTCTACCTAAGCATATGTATCTTCTCAACTGACTTTTTATGCTTCCTAAATCTGCCAATCTTGGTTCTCCTGTTTAGCTCCATAATTGTTTCCAATTCATCTTGGGCAAGATCATGATCTGTTGCATTGATTTCATCCATACCATGCTCTTGCTCCATAGCTGGCTCTGGCTCCACATCAAGATCATGGTTTGTGCTCTTCTGTCTGGAGTAGAACTACAGTGGCTCTGCCTGCTTCTTTTGGGATGCTACCTTCTGATTTATTTTTTATGGTGATCAGAACCACTAGTGGAAAAACAGCTAGCCATAACTTTAGTTGGTGGCGCCTCATTTTCAACACAACGCCAGCGCTATTTTTTTAAATAGTGGTGGCGTTGGCATATTTGGTTAGTGCTGGCGTTGCTTTCTTTTTTAACATGTCGAAAATCTGTTGGCCCATTTGTACTCATCGTTTGCAAGATAGTGGTGGCATCGGATTGCTATGCATGCGGTAGTTAATTATCTATTGTTGGCATGCTAACTTAAGTATTTAATGAATATACTAGTCAAAAATAATGAAGATTTTATATTATATTTTTGTCTTTATTATTATTAGTATTCTTATCATTTTGTCGGAGTACCAGTTATCATTTTAGTTGGTGGCAAGTCATTTGATGCCACGTTACCACTATATTATTTTGTAAATGGTGACATTTTTATATTATATTTTTTATTTTTATTTTTTGTAAATGGTGAATATATTTTTATTATATTCATCAAAAAATGTTGTAGTTACTTTTATTAAAGTAAGAAAATTCTAACTGGAAAGGGTGACAATTTTATAATATATTTTGAGTTATTTATATATATTATATTTTTTGATATTTTTATGAAGTAAAACGGAGGGGCAACGACCCACATGCCTATTGGGCCTAGTGTAACACCCCAGTGTCATGCTACAGTAATCTCATGCTAATGATGTCTTGTCACCATGTTTGCAAAGCCACATTGCCATTTGATAAAAAAAATTCAAAGTCAAATTAAATTTAACTTTAAATTGTAAGTGAAATTATTACTTCTTCGAACAGCAAAACTAAAATGTTCACATTATTCTAAAAATTCTCCTCATCATTCTCATGTTGAAACCAACTTCATTTGACCAACAAATAAATTATAAATTCATAAGTAGTCCAACAGCAAATAAAATGGCCTTTTTCAAAATAAATAATTATTTATTTAACTCTTGCCTCCAAACCTTGTGTGCTAGCTCCTAATAATACACTGTATTTATGCGTCAATTTCCATTACTAACAAGATTTATTTAGTAGCTATTTAAAATAGAAAGTAGGAGAAGTAAATAAAACAGTAAAGAACAGAATAAAGAAAAAGTGGCGAAAACACTGTTGGGCTGGGCCGTGCACGGTGTGCACGTCCCAGCCCAACTAGGTAATCGCCAACCTTCTACTACATGGAGGCAGGGGTCGTGGCGGCCATCCCCGACCTCCCCGACGCCTACAAGACCTACCCCATGCCTCCCCCAATCCCTAGCCGCCTCCCCTTCCTCCCCCCCGTGCCGCGACCTCCTCTACTCGCACCGCCCGAGCGCCACCGTCGCCATACCGCCTCCACGGATGCGGCCACCGGCCTCCCCGACGGTATTTTTATACATGTGATGTTATGGTATTTCATTAAAGTACCGGGTGTGCTAGCATACTGATTCAGAGATGGCACAGAAAGCACAGAGACTTGACCATATTGGGTTTGGTTACTACAGGAAGGCAATCTTATACTATAATAAAAAGCATCTGACTAATTCAAAATGCCGAAGAGCAATGCTAGCTACTAAGGAATCAGAACAGACACAAGTATTTAGAAAATGTTGATATAACCATATAAATGTTGAACTAGCATTTATTAAATGTTGGTATAATCATATAAAAGGTTGAGCTAGTATTCTTTCAAACGTTGGGATGACCATATAAAACGTTGAAACAAGTTGATATTGGTACATAAAAATGTTGAAATAGAATTGTAAAAATGTTGAACTAACATTTTGGAAATGTTGTTATAGTTAAACAAAAATGTTGAGAATTATTCCCCAAAAATGATTTTTAAGAATATTTAAAAAAACTTATGGCAAAATAAAAGCTTGAACTAGAATTAAAAAATGTAGATACAACTATAAAAATGATGAAATAGTGTTCTGGAAAAGTTCAAATTGTGTTTCCAAAATGTTGAAAGAAATACTTTACGATAATCTTAAAAAAATGAATTTATAAAAAAGTTGATATACACAAAAACAGTTTTGATATAACTAAAAAATGTTGAACTTTTGTTTTGGAAATGATAAAAATACATGCTAGATATGCTAGAATTTAAAAAATATGTTGATGTAAAAATTTAAAAGAGTTGAATTAGGTTTTTTAAAAACTGAAAAATGTAAAAATAGCGATATAACTAAAAAAATATTGAACTACAATTCACATAATGTGAATAATTAAAATAAAATGTTGGACTAGTATTTTAAAAATGAAATAGTATTTATGAAGAGTTAAAGCTTTGTTTTCAAAAAAAATTGAAAGCGAAAAAAATGGTATTTTCATTACACAGCTAGTCACAAAGCTAAAGGGTCAATTGAAGAAAAGCTTTAAAATTTTAGGGTTTACTAAATGTATTTTAAAATTAAGCTAAATGGTAACGAAAAATGTATTTTAAAAAAATGAACCACCTAGCCTTAATTTACACAAGCAAAAAAAGATTTTTTGGAAGGGGTTTTACTTTATCGACAGCATAATTCACACAACGAAAAGATCATTTCTCGTCATCAACGTAATCCAGACAAGCAAAAGATCATTTTCTCATCATCATCATACTTTAGACAAGCAAAAGATCATTTTCTCATCCTCAACAATTTAGACAATTAAAAGATCATTTTCTCATCATCAACATAATTCAGACAAGCAAAATATCATTTCTCATCCCGACTTTCAACATTCATGATGCATAGGAGTATTAAAAAGTGCCCTGCAACAACGAGAATTCTCGAAATAACCAGCAGAAATTTGTGAACCAACGACCCATAGCTACAACAAGCCTATTTAAAACCATGCCTAACAAATAAGCTACTTTATCTTCCTTTTCTTCTAATTTGCTCCGATTTCATCAAAGTCGATCTTGTTGAGCGTGGACTTCCCTAAGCTGTAAGTAGTGATTTCTCTGAAGTCTGGTAGAAGAGCCTGCCATGAAGAAAAAAATGCTTAGCTGGTGATGGTAGATGACAAAATACAAATGACAATGACAATTTTTAAATTACAATGCAATATAAGAAACATACGGTGTCAAAGTACCTCAAAACTATGCCATCCCAGTAGAGCATATACAAAATCACAAAGAACTCGCAGTCATGCCTGATCACACAAAAGAATAAAAAACAAACAAAAAATGATACTCAAAACTCTAAAAATTGAAAAATACAGAGGTCCAATTGTTTAAACTAACAAAATGTAAGTAATACATAAATAGCACTCACAAAGTTAGTTGTTGTGGGTAACCAGTAGGGATGATCTCAGTGAAACTTGCAACATCTTTCATTTTTGGTTTGACTGCTTTGCACAAACTACTGAAATTGACTTTCTGCAAGGAAAAACAGATCAATCAACAAACCTTAGACAAAACTGCTAGCACAGAAACTAAGAGCACATGCCAACTATTACCAAGTTATTTATCTGCATCTTGGCTTCGTCTTTAGTAACAACACTTGCCAAATCAAAGAAATTGACTTGATTGTAAAAATTGTTTGCATAGATTAAAGTCCAGTGATGATCATCAACATTAGGGAAATAGAGTTGTATCCAAGAAAAAAAGGACCACACCAAAGTTAATAAATACAAATCAAGTGGTACAAGCATGCAAAAGAAAGCAACATTACTACACTTGAACAAGAATAAAAGAAACTGCATAAATACCAAGTCACACTTCATTAGGTTTACTTCATTTGCGATCCTTGCTAATTCTTTCTTGCAGCTACCAAAGGAGAACTTCTCAGGATCTACAAGAAGTTTACTCAACAGGAAATGTCAGAAGAAGTGATATAGGTGACAAGACAAAAAAATTGGAATCACATGAAATATATTAGTAGTTATGCAGCAAGGTATTGTTTACCACGAAGTACGAGGTGAAGCAATACTTTGTGCACTTCCTTTGACCTGGCAGTGCTTCGCTATTCTCAGAGTTGAAAACCTGAGCATAAGCATTCATGCAGTCATCATCAATTTCACCGATGGCTTTGCATGAACTATAGAACTTGTCATACTTCACAGTGTAGTTGTTAACATCCACAACTACAGGCCTACAAAAACAAAAAAACAAATTAGTTGATTTACTAAGAAATTCATCAACTGAGAAAAAAAATACCAGCAGGAAGAAGTGCTACTAAGCATAAAAGAGTACTCATGAATCTTTAGCCTTGAAGAATATATTTCTCAAATACTTGCTATAGAATTCCTTTACTTTTTCATCAACTTCTATCTTCTTAAATATCTTCTCAGGAGATATGACTCCCACCGCTCTTTTTTTCGGTTCCTCTTATCGATTGTAGTCACTCTGGTAGTCTCACTACACAAGTTATCTTTCAGATTGTAGAAAGCACGACAGAAATAAGGGAACTCAAAAGGTTAGATCAGGTAAACAGTGTAGAGTACAAAACTATAAGAAACAAATTGTATCAAAAACACAAATAAGGAAAATAGAAAATAAGAAAACACGCGGTGCTTACGTGTATCCTCAGGCAACAATTTCAAGGGGGGTTCAGGGGTGAGATCATCTTCATTTGCATAGCTCATTGATATATCAATACCAACCTCAACACGATCTCCAACTTCAACTTTAGGAGAAAGAACCTTAGTAATGGTTGTGGATGGAATGTTGATAACACCCGCTGGACTAGGCCCCTACTGATTTTCCTGAACTAGCTATGGTGTAACAACTTGATCAACATTGATCCTTGAAGGTGAACCATGAACTCCTTCAGAAGAGGGCATTACAACAACTTTATCAGCATTGCACATCCTAGGTGAACCCTGAATTCCTTGGGGAAAGGTAGGTGCGGCATCTTTAGCAACCTTGGCTCGGGCAACTAGACCTTGCACTATATCTAGAGGACGATTTGAACATTCGGGACTCTCTGGAAAACAAGATGAAAAAATTGATCCAAGTTTTTGCTAGCCTTCACTGCGGAGACTAGCCACCTGCGCCGCGGCTCCACGGGAGCAGAAGATGACGACAAGAGAAGAGGCGAAGAACACGTGCGCTCGGTGTTGAGGAGGAGAAGAGGAACGGAACCAGTCACGGCTAAACTGGGCCGGTCCAGTTACGACCAGGAACGAAAAACTTCGACGCGAGAGTAACCTCTCGTCTCGCTTAATGAGAGAAATAGACGCCGCAGTTTGACACCTATGGGCGTCAAATAGGATCTGCCAATTAGGCCAGCCCACGAGGACGTCGGCACGGCCCGCCATGGGCCAGGCTCGACACGGGCTAAACGGACCGTGCCGGCATGCGGGACCCGTGCCTGGGCCTAGAGGTTGGGCACGTGGGCCGGCACAACACGACCCGTTCATTATTTTGCAGAAATTTTTATATATATGACCTAAATTATAGCCTAATATACATCCCACTAGGCTAAAAAACATGCGGCCCAGTGTGCTAAACGTGCCACGGGCCGATCCGTTTAATAACCAGGTCGTACCTAGGCCGAGGAACGACGCACATGGGCCGGCCCGGCCCGGCCCGGCTATTAAACGTGCCAAGCAAGGTGCGCGGTCAGGCTGGGCCCCGAGGCGCAAAGTTGGGCAGGAGCCAGCGAGGTCCAAGAGCGGGCTGGCTGAGATATGCCCAGGTGGCGTGCGTGCGATGGAGTGCGCTGGCTGAGATGTGCATGGCCGAAGGAAGCTGCATTGCTAAAGGCGTGAGATTTGTATAAGAAAAAAAAAAGATCTGCACCTGGTATGTACGTGGCTTGAGGATAGCAACATGGTGAAACGACAAAAAGCATTGGGAGCTGCGGGACACAAGTTTGGTACATCCACTGGAGCTACCGGAAGAAGCAATTTTTCTTCTGGATTTGTTGCTAAGTGCGCACGTGGTTTTACCGTGAGGTTCGCGGGTTGACAATGTGGCTATGAGACTTGAGGAGTCTGGGCGCGTCGTGTTAGGATCATGCATACAAAGGGCGTCAAGCAATGCACGGAGATGTGCGGGCGGACGCGACACAGGATGGAGCATGGTTGCAGTCGGATAATGTCTGGGTCAGACTGGACTGTCTGACGGATCGACGGGGATGTCGGTTAAAGCAAAAGACGGCGGTGATTTCGGCGACGACGACATATGAGCGTGATGCTGATGGTGGCCGACTTCTGAGGCGTGGAAACACGTGGTGCAGGCCCGAGGGCTTGTGCGGCTTCGACAGACTATGACGCAGGGTTGATTCAAGATGGTGCACACATGAGAGAGCTTGAAGTCGACAGGGGGCGGGGTAGCATGGCGCAACTACATGGAGTTCTGTTGAAGGTGAAGCTGGAATCTGACGGAAGATTTCACTCTATGCTGATGGAGGGGCTACGGTGTAAGATATCGGAGAATCGAAGCCTATTTCAGCGGGAAAAGCGAGAGACACGTGGATCGGACTGGGGCCCAATAGTCTGATGGAGACGTGATACTCGGCATGTTGGAAATATTCCCTAGAGGCAATAATAAAGTGGTTATTATTATATTTCCTTGTTCATGATAATTTTCTATTGTTCATGCTATAATTATATTAAGCGAAAACCGTAATACATGTATGAATACATAGACCACAATAGTTGACTAGCTCGTTGATCAATAGATGGTTATGGTTTCCTGACCATGGACATTGGATGCCGTTGATAAAGGGATCACATCATTAGGAGAATGATGTGATGGACAAGACCCAATCCTAAGCATAGCACAAGATCGTGTAGTTCGTTTGCTAGAGCTTTTCTAATGTCAAGTATCTTTCCTTAGACCATGAGATTGTGCAACTCCCGGATACCGTAGGAATGCCTTCGGTGTATCAAACGTCACAACGTAACTGGGTGGCTATAAAGGTGCACTACAGGTATCTCCCAAAGTGTTTGTTGGGTTGGCACGGATCGAGACTGGGATTTCTCACTCCGTATGACGGAGAGGTATCTCTGGGCTCACTCGGTAATGCATCATCATAATGAGCTCAATGTGACTAAGGAGTTAGCCACGGGATCATGCGTTACGGAACGAGTAAAGAGACTTGCGGGTAACAAGATTGAACGAGGTATGGGGATACCGACGATCGAATCTCGGGCAAGTAACATACCGATGGACAAAGGGAATTGTATACGGGATTGATTGAATCCCCGACATCGTGGTTCATCCGATGAGATCATCGTGGAACATGTGGGAGCCAATATGGGTATCCAGATCCCGCTATTGGTTATTGCCCGGAGAGGTGTATCGGTCATGCCTGCATGGTTCCCGAACCCGGGGTCTACACATTTAAGGTTCGGTGACGCTAGAGTTGTAATGGAAATAGTATGTGGTTACCGAAGGTTGTTCGGAGTCCCGGATGAGATCCCGGACGTGTCGAGGAACTCCGGAATGGTCCGGAGGCGAAGATCGATATATTGGACTAAGGGTATTGGAGTCTGGAATTGTTCCGGGAGTACCGGGTGACGACCAGCGTGTCCGAAAGGGGTTTCGGAGGC
Source organism: Aegilops tauschii subsp. strangulata (assembly GCF_002575655.3). NCBI lineage: Eukaryota > Viridiplantae > Streptophyta > Magnoliopsida > Poales > Poaceae > Aegilops > Aegilops tauschii. The sequence continues at coordinate 2,196,340 of NC_053036.3, read as the reverse complement.
CCCGACAAGCGTTGGGGGGCCTTATGGGCCAAGGGAAGGGACACACCAGCCCACTAAGGGCTGTGCGCCCCTCCCACCCCATCTCACGTAACCAGGAGAGGTTGGGGCGCCTCCCCTAGGGCAGCCCCCTCTCCCGGCTTGGGGGGCAAGTTTCCTAGGGGTGGGGGCGTCCAAACCCATCTAGGGTTTCCCCTATGGCCGCCGCCCCTCCCCTAGGGAAACCATAGGGCGCCTCCTCCTCCCCCTTCCCCCTATATATAGTGAGGGAGAGAGAGGGCTGCCATGACCCCTTCCCTGGCGCAGCCCCTCCCTCCTCCAACTCCTCCTCCTCCTCCTCCGTAAAGCTTGGCGAAGCCCTGCAGGAGAACCACGAGCTCCACCACCACGCCGTCGTGCTGCCGAAGTTGTCCCTCAACTTCTCCTCACCCCTTGCTGGATCAAGAAGGAGGAGATGTCCCGGAGCTGTACGTGTGTTGAACGCGGAGGCGCCGTCCGTTCGGCGCTTGGATCGGATCTTCCGCGATTTGAATCGCCACGAGTATGACTCCGTCAACCGCGTTCTTGTAACCCTTCCACTTAGCGATCTTCAAGGGTATGAAGATGCACTCCCTCTCTCTCGTTGCTAGCATCTCCTAGATTGATCTTGGTGACATGTAGGAATTTTTTTGAATTATTACTACGTTCCCCAACAGTGGCATCATGAGCTAGGTCTATGCGTAGATTCTATGCACGAGTAGAACACAAAGTAGTTGTGGGCGATGATTTGGTCAATTTGCTTGCCGTTACTAGTCTTATCTTGATTCGGCGGCATTGTGGGATAAAGCGGCCCGGACCGACCTTACACGTACACTTACGTGAGACTAGTTCCACCGACTGACATGCACTTGATGCATAAGGTGGCTAGCGGGTGTCTGTCTCTCCCACTTTAGTCGGATCGGATTCGATGAAGAGGGTCCTTATGAAGGGTAAATAGCAATTGGCATATCACCGTTGTGTTTTTTGCGTAGGTAAGAAACGTTCTTGCTAGAAACCCATAGCAGCCACGTAAAATATGCAACAACAATTAGAGGACGTCTAACTTGTTTTTGCAGGGTATGCTATGTGATGTGATATGGCCAAAAGGATGTGATCAATGATATATGTGATGTATGAGATTGATCATGTTCTTGTAATAGGAATCACGAATTGCATGTCGATGAGTATGACAACCGGCAGGAGCCATAGGAGTTGTCTTAATTTATTGTATGACCTGCGAGTCAATGTAAACGCCATGTAAATACTTTACTTTATTGCTAACCGTTAGCCATAGTAGTATAAGTAATAGTTGGCGAGACAACTTCATGAAGACATGCTACCTCTTGAGCACTGCGTTGGTTTTCCCTTGAAGAGGAAAGGGTGATGCAGCAAAGTAGCGTAAGTATTTCCCTATGTTTTTGAGAACCAAGGTATCAATCCAGTAGGAGACCACACGCAAGTCGCCTCGTACCTACACAAACAAATAAGAACCTTGCAACCAACGCGATAAAGGGGTTGGCAATCCCTTCACGGCCACTTGCAAAAGTGAGATCTGATAAAGATAATAAGATAAATATTTTTGGTATTTTTGTTATGAAGATTGAAAATTAAAGATTGCAAAATAAAATAGATCGGAAACTTATATGATGGAAAATAGACCCGGGGGCCATAGGTTTCACTAGTGGCTTCTCTCAAGATAGCATATTTTACGGTGGGTGAACAAATTACTGTCGAGCAATTGATAGAAAAACGAATAGTTATGAGAATATCTAGGCATGATCATGTATATAGTCATCACGTCCATGACAAGTAGACCGACTCCTGCCTGCATCTACTACTATTACTCCACACATCGACCGCTATCCAGCATGCATCTAGAGTGTTAAGTTCATAAGAACAGAGTAACGCATTAGGCAAGATGACATGATGTAGAGGGATAAACTCAAGCAATATGATATAAACCTATTTTTATCCTCGATGGCAACAATACAATACGTGTCGTTTCCCTTTCTGTCACTGGGATCGAGCAATGCAAGATTGAACCCAAAGCTAAGCACTTCTCCCATTGAAAGAAAGATCAATCTAGTAGGCCAAACCAAACCGATAATTCGAAGAGACTTGCAAAGATATCAAATCATACATAAAAGAATTCAGAGGAGATTCAAATATTGTTCATAGATAAACTTGATCATAAACCCACAATTCATTGGATCTCGACAAACACACCGCAAAAAGAGTTACATCGAATAGATCTCGAAGAGAATCGAGGAGAACTTTGTATTGAGATCCAAAGAGAGAGAAGAAGCCATCTAGCTAATAACTATGGACCCGAAGGTCTGAGGTAAACTACTCACACATCATCGGAGAGGCAATGGTGTTGATGTAGAAGCCCTCCGTGATCGATTCCCCCTCCGGTGGAGGTCCGAAAAAGGCCCCAAGACAGGATCTCACGGATACAGAGAGTTGCGGCGGTGGAAATAGGGTTTCATGGTGCTCTCGGATGTTTTTAGGGTATATGAGTATATATAGGTGAAATAAGTCGGCCAGGGAGCCACGAGGGGCCCACGAGGGTGGGGGCGCGCCTACCCCCTGGGCGTGCCCTCCTACCTCATGGACGCCTCGTTGCTTCCTTGACGTCCACTCCAAGTCTCCTGGATCGCGTTTGTTCCAAAAATCACGCTCCCGAAGGTTTCATTCCGTTTGGACTCCGTTTGATATTCCTTTTCTGCGAAACACTGAAATAGGCAAAAAAAAAACAGCAATTTGGGTTGGGCCTCCGGTTAATAGGTTAGTCCCAAAAATAATATAAAAGTGTATAATAAAGCCCATTAAACATCCAAAACAGATAATATAATAGCATGGAACAATAAAAAATTATAGATACGTTGGAGACATATCAAGCATCCCCAAACTTAATTCATGCTCGTCCTTGAGTAGGTAAATGATAAAAACAGAATTTTTTATGTGGAATGCTACCTAGCATAATTTTCAATGTAATTCTTTTTATTGTGGCATGAATATTCAGATCCAAAAGATTCAAGACAAAAGTTTAATATTGACATAAAAATAGTAATACTTCAAGTATGCTTAACCAAGCAATTATGTATTATCAAAATAACATAGCCAAAGAAAGCTTATCCCTACAAAATCATATAGTTTGGCCATGCTACATTTTCGTCACACAAAATGCTCTCATCATGCACAACCCCAATGACAAGCCAAGCAATTGTTTCATACTTAGCCTTTTCAAACTTTTTCAACTTTCACGCAATATGTGAGCGCGAGCCATGGACATAGCACTATGGGTGGAATAGAATATGATGATGAAGGTTGTGTGCGAAGACAAAAAAAGAGAAAGTCTCACATTGACGTGGCTAATTAACGGGCTATGGAGATGCCCATCAATTGATGTCAATGCAAGGAGTAGGGATTGCCATGCAACGGATGCACTAGAGCTATAAATATATGAAAGCTCAACAAGAGAAACTAAGTGGGTGTGCATCCAACTTGCTTGCTCACGAAGACCTAGGGCATTTTGAGGAAGCCCATCATTGGAATATACAAGCCAAGTTCTATAACGAAAAATTCCCACTAGTATATGAAAGTGACAAAATAAGAGACTCTCTATCATGAAGATCATGGTGCTACTTTGAAGCACAAGTGTGGAAAAAGGATAGTAACATTGTCCCTTCTCTCTTTTTCTCTCATTTTTTCTTTTTTTTTCTTTTTTTATTTGGGCTTCTTTGGCCTCATTTTTTTATTTTTTTATTCGTCTAGAGTCTCATCCCGACTTGTGGGGGAATCATAGTCTCCATCATCCTTTCCTCACATGGGACAATGCTCTAATAATGAAAATCATCACACTTTTATTTACTTACAACTCAAGAATTACAACTCGATACTTAGAACAAAATATGACTCTATGTTGAATGCCTCCGGCAGTGTACCGGGATGGGAAATGATTCAAGAGTGACATGTATGAAAAATTATGCATGGTGGCTTTGCCACAATACGATGTCAACTACATGATCATGCAAGGCAATATGACAGTGATGATGCATGTCATAATAAACGGAACGGTGGAAAGTTGCATGGCAATATATCTCGGAATGGCTATGGAAATGCCATAATAGGTAGGTATGGTGGCTGTTTTGAGGAAGATATAAGGAGGCTTATGTGTGATAGAGTGTATCATATCACGGGGTTTGGATGCACCGGCGAAGTTTGCACCAACTCTCGAGGTGAGAAACGGCAATGCACGGTACCGAAGAGGCTAACAATGATGGAAGGGTGAGAGTGCGTATAATCCATGGACTCAACATTAGTCATAAAGAACTCACATACTTATTGCAAAAATCTACAAGTCATCAAAACCAAGCACTACGTGCATGATCCTAGGGGATAGATTGGTAGGAAAAGACCATCGCTCGTCCCCGACCGCCACTCATAAGGAAAGCAATCAAAGAACACCTCATGCTTCAAATTTGTCACACAACGTTTACCATACATGCATGCTACGGGACTTGCAAACCTCAACACAAGTATTTCTCCATTTCACAATTACTCAACTAGCACGACTCTAATATTACCACCTTTATATCTCAAAACAACTATCAAGTATCAAACTTCTCATGATATTCAATGCACTTAATATGGAAGTTTTTATTATACCCATCTTGGATGCCTATCATATTAGGACTAATTTTATAGCCAGAGCAAATTACCATGCTGTTCTAAAAGACTCTCAAAATAATATAAGTGAAGCATGAGAGATCAATAATTTCTATAAAATAAAACCACCACCGTGCTCTAAAAAGATATAAGTGAAGCACTAGAGCAAAAGATTAACTAGCTCAAAAAATATAAGTGAAGCACATAGAGTATTCTAATAAATTCCGATTAATGTGTGTCTCTCCAAAAGGTGTATTCAGCGAGGATAATTGTGGTAAACTAAAAAGCAAAGACTCAAATCATACAAGACGCTCCAAGCAAAACACATATCATGTGGTGAATAAAAATATAGCCTCAAGTAAAGTTACCGATGGACGAAGAAGAAAGAGGGGATGAATTTTACCTTGGGGTGCCTTGGGCATCCCCAAGCTTAGATTCTTGCCACTCCTTATTCCATAATCCATCAAATCTTTACCCAAAACTTGAAAACTTCACAACACAAAACTTAAACAGAAAATCTCATGAGCTCCGTTAGCGAAATAAAACAAACCACCACCTTAAGGTACTGTAATTAACTCATTCTTTATTTATATTGGTGTTAAACCTACTGTATTCCAACTTCTCTATGGTTCATACCCCCCGATACTAGCCATAGATTCATCAAAATAAGCAAACAACACACGAAAAACAGAATCTGTCAAAAACAGAACAGTCTGTAGTAATCTGTATCTAACGCAAACTTCTGTAACTCTAAAAATTCTGAAATAAATTGGTGGACGTGAGGAATTTGTCTAGTAATCAGGTGCAAAAATAATCAACTAAAAATCACTCTCTGGTAAAACAATGGCAGCTATTCTCATGAGCGCAAAAGTTTCTGTTTTTTTACGGCAAGATTGTATAGACTTTACCTATGTCTTCCCAAAGGTTCTACTTGGCACAAACACTATTTAAAACATAAAAACACATCTAAGCAGAGGCTAATAAATTATTTATTACTAAACAGGGGCAAAAAGCAAGAAACAAAAATAAAATTGGGTTGCCTCCCAACAAGCGCTATCATTTAACGCCCCTAGCTAGGCATAAAAACAAGGATAGATCTAAGTATTATCATCTTTGGTGTTGGGAAAGAAAAGAGAAAATTTCTTATCTATAGCATTTATCCTTCTACTTTGAGAAAGAACATGGCCATTAATGGTAGAATAAAGATTAAGCACGCTACGGAAATTTGCATCTAAGCTAGCCTTCATCTCTTTGATAATTTCATTTTGATAAAAGCACAAAAGAGAGGTGGATTCAACCTTCTCACTCATGGGGTTTATAAATATAGTTTTCATCTTTTCATAAGTATCTATGGGATCCCCCTCAAGAAAACCTTCTTCAAAATAGAATCTAAAAATTGCTTGAACGAAGAGGGTAAACCAACATAGAAGCTTTTTAGGTATATCTCAATTTGATATTGAGGCACATAGCTAGCTCGGATTCTTAATAACCTATCCCAAGCATCTTTTAAAGACTCATCAAGTAAATAACGAAAAATTCCGGGATCATCTTCATCAAAATTATTCAAACCCTCATTGATAACCCCGGTAGGTCTTTTCATAACATCATTATTTATGAGCTTAGAGAGGACAGAGGGACTATCCAAAGTATTAAAACCTAAGAGAGAACTCTTAGCTCTTTTTGATTCGGCCATGGCGAAGGAAAACAAATGGAAAAGAGGCGAATAAAATGGCAAGGGTGAAGTGGGGGAGAGGAAAACGAGAGGCAAATGGCAAATAATGTAATGCGAGGGATAAGAGTTTGTGATGGGTACTTGGTATGTCTTGGCTTGTGCGTAGACTCCCCGGCAACGGTGCCAGAAATCCTTCTTTCTACCTCTTGAGCACTGCGTTGGTTTTCCCTTGAAGAGGAAAGGGTGATGCAGCAAAGTAGCGTAAGTATTTCCCTCGGTTTTTGAGAACCAAGGTATCAATCCAGTAGGAGACCACACGCAAGTCGCCTCGTACCTACACAAACAAATAAGAACCTTGCAACCAACGCGATAAAGGGCATGTCAATCCCTTCACGGCCACTTGCAAAAGTGAGATCTGATAAAGATAATAAGATAAATATTTTTGGTATTTTTGTTATATAGATTCAAAAGTAAAGATTGCAAAATAAAATAGATCAGAAACTTATATGATGGAAAATAGACCCGCGGGCCATAGGTTTCACTAGTGGCTTCTCTCAAGATAGCATATTTTACGGTGGGTGAACAAATTACTGTCAAGCAATTGATAGAAAAGTGAATAGTTATGAGAATATCTAGGCATGATCATGTATATAGGCATCACGTCCGTGACAAGTAGACCGACTCCTGCTTGCATCTACTACTATTACTCCACAAATCGACTGCTATCCAGCATGCATCTAGAGTATTAAGTTCATAAGAACAGAGTAACGCATTAGGCAAGATGACATGATGTAGAGGGATAAACTCAAGCAATATGATATAAACCCTATCTTTTTATCCTCGATGGCAACAATACAATACGTGTCGTTTCCCTTTCTGTCACTGGGATCGAGCAACGCAAGATTGAACCCAAAGCTAGTAGGCCAAACCAAACTGATAATTCAAAGAGACTTGCAAAGATATCAAATCATACATAAAAGAATTCAGAGGAGATTCAAATATTGTTCATAGATAAACTTGATCATAAACCCACAATTCATTGGATCTCGAAAAACACACCGCAAAAAGAGTTACATCGAATAGATCTCCAAGAGAATCGAGGAGAACTTTGTATTGAGATCCAAAGAGAGAGAAGAAGCCATCTAGCTAATAACTATGGACCCAAAGGTCTGAGGTAAACTACTCACACATCATCGGAGAGGCTATGGTGTTGATGTAGAAGCCCTCCGTGATCGATTCCCCCTCCGGCGCAGCTCCGGAAAAGGCCCCAAGATGGGATCTCACGGATATAGAGAGTTGCGGCAGTGGAAATAGGGTTTCGTGGTGCTCTCGGATGTTTTCAGGGTATATGAGTATATATAGGCGAAAGAAGTTAGTCAGGGGAGCCACGAGGGTGGGGGGTGCCCCTACCCCCTGGGCGTGCCCTCCTACCTCGTGGCCGCCTCGTTGCTTCCTTGACGTCCACTCCAAGTCTCCTGGATTGCATTTGTTCCAAAAATCACGCTCCCGAAGGTTTCATTCCGTTTGGACCCCGTTTGATATTCCTTTTCTGCGAAACACTGAAATAGGCAAAAAAAACAGCAATTTGGGCTAGGCCTCCGGTTAATAGGTTAGTCCCAAAAATAATATAGAAGTGTATAATAAAGCCTATTAAACATCCAAAACAGATAATATAATAGCATGAAACAATCAAAAATTATAGATACGTTGGAGACATATCAAGACACAATGATGGAGATCATGGTGTCATGCCGGTGACGAAGGTGCTCATTCCGCGCCTCGAAGATGGAGATCAAAGGCGCAAGATGATATTGGCCATATCATGTCACTTTATGATTTGCATGTGATGTTTATCATGTTTACATCTTATTTGCTTAGAACGACGGTAGCATAAATAAGATGATCCCTCACTAAAATTTCAAGAATTGTGTTCCCCCTAAATGTGCACCGTTGCAAAGGATCGTTGTTTCGAAGCACCACGTGATGATCGGGTGTGATAGATTCTAACGTTCGCATACAACGGGTGTAAGACAGATTTACACATGCGAAACACTTAGGTTGACTTCACGAGCCTAGCATGTACAGACGTGACCTCGGAACACAAGAGACCGAAAGGTCGAACATGAGTCGTATAGTAGATGCGATCAACATGGAGATGTTCACCGTTGATGACTAGTCCGTCCCACGTGATGATCGGACACGGCCTAGTCGATTCAGATCATGTATCACTTAGATGACTAGAGGGATGTCTATCTAAGTGGGAGTTCATTAAATAATTTGATTAATTGAACTCATTATCATGAACATATTCTAAATTGTCTCTGCAAAATATGTTGTAGATCAATAGCTCGCGCTTTAGCTCCCTGTTTTAATACGTTCCTAGAGAAAGACTAAGTTGAAAGATACTGTGAGCAATTCTGCGGACTAGGGCCGTAGTCTGAGGATTGTCCTCACTGCTACACAGAAGGCTTCTGTCCTTGATGCACCGCTCGGTGTGCCAACCCCTCTAGCATCGTTTGTGGATGTTGTGAACATCTGATGATTACTTGATAGTTTAGTGTGCCATGCTTTACAGGTTAGAATCAGGGCTCCAAAGGTGTTTTGAACGCCATGGAACATATGAGATGTTCCAAGAGCTGAAATTAGGATTTCAGGCTCATGCCCATGTTGAGAGGTTTTGAGACCTCTGACAAGATCTTTGCCTACAAGATGGAGGAGAATAGCTTAGCCGTGAGCATGTGCTCAGAATGTCTGGGTACTTCAATCGCTTGAATCAAGTGGGAGTTAATCTTCCAGATAAGAGAGTACTCCCTCTGTAAACAAATATAAAAGAGTTTAGATCGCTAAAATAGTGATCTATATGCTCTTATATTTATTTACGGAGGAAGTAATTGACAAAGTTCTCCAGTCACTATCACCAAGCTACTAGAGTTTCTTCATGAACTATAACATGCAAGGGAAGTTGATCCCGGAGCTGTTCGTCGTGCTTAAGGCCGTGAAGGCAGAAATCAAGAAGGAGCATCAAGTGTTGATGGTTTCAAGAAGGGCAAGGGCAAGAAGGGAAACTTCATGAATGGCAAGCCAGTTGCCGCTCCAGTGACGAAACCCAAGAACCCAAACCCGAGATAAAGTGCTTCTATTAGGGGAAGGGTCACTGGTAGCGGAACTGCCTCAAATACTTGGTAGATAAGAAGGTTGGCCACTTCAACATAAGTATATTTGATATACGTGTTATTGATGTGTATCTTACTAGTACTCCTAGTAGCACCTCGGTATTAGATACCGGTTCAGTTGCTAAGATTGGTAACTCAAAACACAAGCTACGGAAGAAACGGAGACTAGCTAAGGGCGAGGTGACGATGTGTGTTGGAAGTGTTTCCAAGGTTGATGTGATCACCATCGCACGCTCCCTCTACCTTCGGGGTTAGTGTTGAACCTAGATAAATGTTGTTTGCATTGGTGTCTACGTTGAGCATGAACATGATTAAATCATGTTTATTGCAATACCGTTATTCATTTAAGTCAGAGAATAATGGTTATTCTGTTTACATGAATAATACCTTCTATGGTCATGTACCCAATGTGAATGGTTTATTGAATCTCGGTCGTAGTGGTACATACATGTTCATAACATTGATGCCAAAAGATGTAGAGTTGATAATGATAGTACTACTTTCTTGTGGCACTGCCGCTTAGGTCATATTGGTGTAAAGCGCATGAAGAACCTCCATGCCGATGGACTTTTGAAGTCACTTGATTTTGAATCACTTGACACATGTGAACCATGCCTCGTTGGCAAGATGACTAAAACCCCATTCTTTGAAAAAATGGAACGGGCAAGTGACTTGTTGGAAATCATACATGCTGATGTGTGCAGTCCGATGAGTGTTGACGCGTGCGGTGGATATCGTTATTTTCTCACCTTCACCGATGAATTGAGTAGATATGGGCATGTTTACTTAATGAAGCATAAGTCTGAAACGTTTGAAAAGTTCAAGCAATTTCAGAGTGAAGTTGAGAATCATCGTAACAAGAAGATCAAGTTCCTATGATATGATCAAGGGGAGAGTATCTGAGTTATGAGTTTGGCAATCACTTAAGACAAGGTGGAATCGTTTCGCAGTTAACGCCACCTGGAACACCATAGCATAATGGTGTGTTCGAACGTCGTAATCACACTCTATTGGATATGGTGCGATCTATGATGTCTCTTACCGATCTACCGCTATCGTTTTGGGTTATGCATTAGAGACAACTACATTCACTTTAAATAGGGCACCATCTAAGTCCATGGAGACGACATTGTATGAACTATGGTTTGGCAAGAAATCTAAGTTGTTGTTTCTTAAGGTTTGGGACTGCGATGCTTATGTCGATAAGCTTTCCCCAGAAAAGCTGGAACCCAAAGCGGACAATTATGTCTTCATAGAATACCCAAAGAAGACGATTGGGTATACCTTCTACCTTATATCTGAGGGCAAAGTGTTTGTCGCTAAGAACAGGTCCTTTCTCGAGAAAGAGTTTCTCTCGAAAGAATTGAGTGGGAGGAACATAGAACTTGATGAGGTTGTTGAACCTTTACTTCAACCAGAGAGTAGCGCAGCACAGAAAGATGTTTTTGTGGCACCTATGTCAATTGAAGAGAAAGCTAATGATGATGATCATGAAGCTTCAGATCAAGCTACTATCGAACCTCGTAGGATGACAAGGGTGCGTACAACTTCTAAGTGGTAACCCTGTCTTAAAGGTCATGTTGTTGGACAATGGTGAACCTACGAGCTATGGAGAAGTGATGGTGGGCCCGATTCGAACAAATGGCTAAGAGCCATGAAATCCGAGATAGGATCCATGTATGAGAACAAAGTATGGACTTTGGTGGACTTTCCTGAAGATCGGAAAGCCATTGAGAATAAATGGATTTTTAAGAAGAAGACAGACACTGATGGTAATGTCACCATTTATGAAGCTCGACTTGTCTCAAAGAATTTTTCGACAAGTTCAAGGCACTGGTACAGCGACGTGCTAAACAAACAATTTTTAACCCCTTTCTGCGATGGCATTTGGAACCGTCGCCAAGTGAGTGTGTGCGATAGGGGGATCCTTCCCACACGACCCAGAAACTGTCGGGTATATGCCCTCCTGGCACACACGCTTGGCAAAATGAGATCGTGTGCGACCGGAGAGCACTCAAATACAGAAATACGTACAGTAGTGCTCAAAAAAACACAATTATACAGACGAAATCATTTCCGGTCGTAAGTACATCCCACACAGTCAGCCAGCGCTAAAAGTTTCCGTTCATATATACATCCCACACAGTCGCTCCAAGGAAAACGTTTGCGCAAGGTGCGTAACGCAAAAAGTTTTCAAGAGAATGCCGTGTGTGATTGTTCTTTGATCCAACACGGTTTATTCCTAGAAATTGTGTGCGTTGCCTGAGGTCATCGCCCACAGTGTTTTCTCAATAACCATTTGCAATAGGAAAACCCAATTAGCAAGCTAATTGGCCAATTAGCGGGCTAATTGCCCTATTATTAATAATCCATGTACTAATCTAATTGACATTCATATTAAGCACATAATATATTCCATTTCCATATTAAGGAAGCACAATTTCATAATTGAAATACATCGGAGTACAACATGATATATCTTCAGCACTCAGCTACCCCATTACACAACTTCACCAGCAGCAAGTTTCACATGCAACATCTAGAACCTTTCAAAATTGGCATCATAGACGGTACATAGAGAGATGCATCTCATCTGGAAAACTACTGAAGCAGAAGGCGAATATTGAGCCTTCATTCATGTTGAAGGTCTTTGCAACTTTAGGCCAGTGCGTGTGGATGATTGACCGTCCATCCTTTGACCTCTTCAGGAACACTTCAATATTGAACCATGGGTGTTGTATGAAAACTTTCCTCGCCTCCTGATTACAGAGGTGGTTTGAGAGGTAATCATCAGTGAACCCTGAAAACAAGGATGTGCATAAATATCTTCTCTATATTGGAAATTGGGCAAAGGAATAAAAAAGGAAAGTTATAATAGTTAGTACCATCTTGTAAACCTCAGTGCTTCCCATTGTTTCCCTACAACACACATATAAGGTAGTTAGTCATCAGGTTAAGAAAGGGTCCGCCTGCTATCAGTAAAATATGTTGATGATAAATAAGCACATTGCAGATTCATCAGATTAATTCAAGCCACATGGAAACCCCATTTATCCAAACCAAGCATGATTAAGAACTAGGAAATATAGCACTTGTATATGTTTCTCATGTATTAAGTGCAGCCAAATTCGATTTATTCCTCACATGGTACAAAATAACAGAATGCAGCCACAACAATTGAACATCGCATTGCAGAATTGAACCAAGCAGTTAACTAAACACCACAACCAATGAACCAAACATTAACTGAGCACCACATTGCACAATATAACATACTCCTAATAGAAGATCAGACAGTTAACCAAACCAAGCATGCTTAACAACTTGGAAATATTGCACCCTGAAAAATTGAACATCACATTTGCATAACTGAACCAAGCAGTTAACTGAACACCACATTGCACAACATATAGAACATATACACTATAGAAGAAGATTGCATGGTAAAAGTAGATAGCACAATTCACTAGAATTTTTTAAGGAAAGACAATAGCTAGCAAACTGAACATGGGTCCTTATAGTGAGCTAATAAGACAAGCAACCGTTGTCGGAGATATCGATGACGATTGGCTCCCTGGACATGGAAGAGGGCAAGGCCTCCGCATCGTGGGTGCCCTCGTTGTAGTGGTGCGTTGCCTGAGCCGCTCCGGGCACCAACCTGCTGGCTCTCGAGATGAGGTAAGCACGTCCACACTGAGAAAACACCTCGTAGTCTTCGTCGAAGGCACCGACGGTGGCCTCGAGAAAACGCCACAAACTATCGTTTAAAGCAGCCAACCGCGTCACGGCGTCGGGGCGCGAGGCGTCAACGGTGGCCTCGACGGCGAGGTGCTCCTCCAAGATCTGGAGGTCGGCACGAATGGCAGCCATCGCGACCTCATCCGCGCGTGCGGCTGCGATTTGCTTCTCCACTGCCAAATGCTTCTTGAGATCCTGGCTATACTGTGTGCACCATGGCTTAGGCCGGTGCTTATTTGGTGGAGGGGTTAGTGATTTGGGTGGAAGGTGTTGCGCTCGTGCCGGCGGTCGGGGCATGTGGGAAGTGGAAGGAGGAGGAGGATGGGGGTCGGGTGTGGATTACCTGCCTGGATAGGCGAGGCCGAGCAGCGTGAAGGAGGGTCGCCGGCTAGGAGGTGGCGCTGCAAGCAAGGAGTGAAGGTTTCAACTTGGAAAGGAAGGCGAAAGCAGGGGAGATGTGGCTTTTAATAAGGGGGGAGGTAGATATTTCCGCGGAAGCCGAAAATTTGGAATCGCTTCAGCGAAAAAACTAGCGTGCAAAGTGTCATCAGACATGGTCCCTTTTCAGAGCGGGCTGTGGACTATAGCCGTCGCACCTTCTCGCGTAAGCCGTATGCGTACTATACTCCGACGGTGCTCCAAGATATTTTGTGCTGCATCTCACACGGTTGGTTATAATAAACTGTGTGGGATCTACTTGATTTTTCGTCTTGATTTGAATCACATAATGGGGTCACAACAGCCATGGATGGTGTTTGAATTGCTAGACCTTTTATCTGCAGTAAACATGCAACTATATATGTGTCATAAAAGAACTGGAATTATTCAGGGTTTGTTTGCACATTTTTATGCATTAATTGAGTTTTCAATGCATTTATGTGCATAATTCAAATTTGAACTACATGCACATGCACCAGTGCATATAAATTGGTTGAAAAATCAAATATGTGTCCTTGGGTGAATGCTTAGGTCCCATGCAAGAAATGGGTATGAATTTCAAACACCGGGGCACCGTTGATTGCCGGCAAAACGTTGACATACCTGGTTTTCAAATTCTAGTAAATCTAAAACTCGTCTGAAATTCATGAAACTTGGCATGCTATCATGGAACGGCATCAACATGCCATGGTAAAAACATTGTCCCGTTATAGAACAACAGGAGTGTTGTGTCAATTTTTGTGATTTTTTGGGGTTCGTTTGGACATTTTTATGCATTAAGTGAGTTTTCAATGCATTTATGCGCATAATTCAAATTTGAACTACATGCACATGCTCCAGTGCATATAAATTGGTTGAAAAATCAAATCTGTGTCCTTGGGTGCATGCTTCGAACCCATGCAAGAAATGGGAATGAATTTCAAACACCAGGGCACCGTTGATTGTCGGCAAAAAGTTGAGATACCTGGTTTTTAAATTCTAGTAAATCTAAAACTAGTCTGAAATTCATGAAACTTGGCATGCTATCATGGAGCGGCATCAACATGCCGTGGTAAAAAAGTTGTCCCATTTGGGGCATGTTTGGGTATAAACTTTCTCACAAACAAGAGCTTCTCACAACAAGCATGATGGTTTCGATAGGGAACGTCCCACCTTTGGGGACGAAACAATATCCATTGCCTCTTATTGCTTTCAAATTTTTTCTCGTGTCAACATCGTACAACAGGAGTGTTGTGTCAATTTTTGTGATTTTCGGGGTTCGTTTGGACATTTTTATGCATTTAGTGAGTTTTCAATGCATTTATGTGCATAATTCAAATTTGAACTACATGCACATGCTCAAGTGCATATAAATTGGTTGAAAAATCAAATCTGTGTCCTTGGGTGCATGCTTAGGTCCCATGCAAGAAATGGGAATGGATTTCAAACACCAGGGCACCGTTGATTGCCGGTAAAACGTTGAGATACCTGGTTTTTAAATTCTAGTAAATCCAAAACTCGTCTGAAATTCAAGAAACATGGCCTGCTATCATGGAACGGCATCAACATGCCATGGTAATAAATTGTCCCATTTGGGGCAGGTTTGGGTATAAGCTTCTCACAAACCAGAGCTTCTCTCAACAAGCATGACGGTTTCGATAGGGAACGTCCCACCTTTGGGGACGAAACGATATCCATTGCCTCTTATTGCTTTCAATTTTTTTCCTCGTGTCAACATAGAACAACAGGAGTGTTGTGTCAATTTTTGTGATTTTTTTGGGGTTTGTTTGGTGTTTTTATGCATTAAGTGAGTTTTCAATGCATTTATGTGCATAATTCAAATTTGAACTACATGCACATGCTCCAGTGCATATAAATTGGTTGAAAAATCAAATCTGTATCCTTGGGTGCATGCTTAGGTCCGATGCAAGAAATGAGAATGAATTTCAAACACCAGGGCACCGTTGATTGCCGGCAAAACGTTGAGATACCTAGTTTTTAAATTCTAGTAAATCCAAAACTCGTCTGAAATTCATGAAACTTGGCATGCTATCATGGAGCGGCATCAACATGCCGGGGTAAAAAAATTGTCCCATTTGGGGCATGTTTGGGTATAAGCTTCTCACAAACTAGAGCTTCTCACAACAAGCATGATGGTTTCGATAGGGAACGTCCCACCTTTGGGGACGAAACGATATACATTGCCTCTTATTGCTTTCAAATTTTTTTTCATGTCAACATAGAACAACAGGAGTGTTGTGTCAATTTTTGTGATTTTTCGGTGTTCGTTTGGACATTTTTATGCATTTAGTGAGTCTTCAATGCATTTATGTGCATAATTCAAATTTGAACTACATGCACATGCTCCAGTGCATATAAATTGGTTGAAAAATCATATATGTGTCCTTGGGTGAATGCTTAGGTCCCGTGCAAGAAATGGGTATGAATTTCAAACACCAGGGCACCGTTGATTGCTGACAAAACGTGGAGATACCTGGTTTTTAAATTCTACTAAATCTAAAACTCGTCTGAAATTCATGAAACTTGGCATGCTATCATGGAACGGCATCAACATGCCATGGTAAAAAAATTGTCCCATTTGGGGCAGGTTTGGGTATAAGCTTCTCACAAACCAGAGCTTCTCTCAACAAGCATGACGGTTTCGATAGGGAACGTCCCACCTTTGGGGACGAAATGATATCCATTGCCTCTTGTTGCTTTCAATTTTTTCCTCATGTCAACATAGAACAACAGGAGTGTTGTGTCAATTTTTGTGATTTTTTGGGGTTCGTTTGGACATTTTTATGCATTAAGTGAGTTTTCAATTCATTTATGTGCATAATTCAAATTTGAACTACATGCACATGCTCCAGTGCATATAAATTGGTTGAAAAATCAAATCTGTGTCCTTGGGTGCATGCTTAGGTCCGATGCAAGAAATGAGAATGAATTTCAAACACCAGGGCACCGTTGATTGCCGGCAAAACATTGAGATACGTAGTTTTTAAATTCTAGTAAATCCAAAACTCGTCTGAAATTCGTGAAACTTCGCATGCTATCACGGAGCGGCATCAACATGTCGTGGTAAAAAATTTGTCCCATTTGGGGCATGTTTGGGTATAAGCTTTCTCACAAACCAGAGCTTCTCACAACAAGCATGATGGTTTCGATAGGGATCGTCCCACCTTTGGGGACGAAAGGATATCCATTGCCTATTATTGCTTTCAAATTTTTTCTCGTGTCAACATAGAACAACAGGAGTGTTGTGTCAATTTTTGTGATTTTTCGGGTTTCGTTTGGACATTTTTATGCACTAAGTGAGTTTTCAATGAATTTATGTGCATAATTCAAATTTGAACTACATGCACATGCTCCAGTGCATATAAATTGGTTGAAAACTCAAATCTGTGTCCTTGTGTGCATGCTTAGGTCCCATGCAAGAAATGGGAATGAATATCAAACACCAGGGCACCGTTGCCCGGCAAAACGTTGACATACCTGGTTTTTAAATTCTAGTAAATCTAAAACTCGTCTGAAATTCATGAAACTTGGCATGCTATCATGGAACGGCTTCAACATGCCGTGGTAAAAATAACTTCCCATTTGGGGCAGGTTTTGGTATAAGCTTCTCACAAACCAGAGCTTCTCATAACAAGCATGATGGTTTCGATAGGGAACGTCCCACCTTTGGGGACGAAACGATATCCATTGCCTCTTATTGATTTCAAATTTTTTTCTCGTGTCAACATAGAACAACAGGAGTGTTGTGTCAATTTTTGTGATTTTTTGGGGTTCATTTGGACATTTTTATGCATTAACTGAGTTTTCAATGCATTTATGTGCATAATTCAAATTTGAAATACATGCACATGCTGCAGTGCATATAAATTGGTTGAAAAATCAAATATGTGTCCTTGGGTGCATGCTTAGGTCCCATGCAAGAAATGGGAATGAATTTCAAATACCAGGGCACCGTTGAGTGCCGGCAAAACGTTGAGATACTTTGTTTTTAAATTTTAGTAATCTAAAACTCGTTTGAAATTCATGAAACTTGGCATGCTATCATGGAATGGCACCCGACATGATGTGGTACTTTTCGTGTCCATTTTGAGAGAAGGCGCACTCGAATAATGACAGCCAACAAAGGCATTTTGAAAAAATAGCTGCCACATTAATATCTCAAACGTTTGTATAATTCAAACCGTGTGCGTTCTGTTAACCATTCACGTGACGCCACGTGTCTTGGTTTTAATGGCTATAGGAGGTGCCGTGTGGACAACTGCTTGATTGAACGGGAGGCGTGCGAGCGCAGTCCGGTGCGCAGGCTCACCGGGAAGCGTACAAGCTGTTCAACGCAAGATCTGTGCATCTCTTCAACGCAAACGGTTCAGATTACGGTATGCAAATTAAAGCCCGACTTCGACACTAAGCCAAGAGACACTGCGATTTGTCAAAATATGCAGCTAAAAATAAATAGCACTATCTATTTTTTGCACTAAAATTCCGTAATTAAGCATAGATTTCATTCATAGAGATTAAGCAGTCGTTCTCACTGGGAAGCGAGACAGCCTTGGACCGTCGCCCGCCTCGCTCCCACTGGTCTATATTAATGGCGCGCCGAGCGGCCGCACCCCCCATCCTCGCCACACACACAATCCTCTCTCTCCGCCCGCATCTTCGACGCCGCTCTGAGTCCTCAAAGCCGTCAGTGTACGAGGATGCCGCCGAAGCGCTCCATCAGAGGGAGTGGCGACACTGGGGCTGCTGAAGCACCGGAGCACGGTGTGAATATGGAGACAGAGGTTTCCGTCGCCGCCGACGAGGTGGAGAACGAGGCTGCCAACAAGCGGAGGCGGGTTGAGAAAGACCCGCAAGTGACTCCAGCAGGCCTAGACTTCATCAACAACCTCCCCGATGATATGTTGATAGTCATCATATCCCTCCTCCCAATCAAATATCGGGCGAGGACAACCGCCCTTTCCCGGCGGTGGCGCCCCCTATGGCTCCTCACCCCTGTCAACCTCCTCGATGCCCACAAGCTCTGCCATGGCTATCGCCAAAGCTTGGATGTGATCTCCCAGGTCCTCGGCAGTCACCATGGCCCAATTAAAGGCCTTATCACGGGCAAGTTCCGTTCCAATGGCAAGGACCGAGCCAAGCTTGATGAGTGGTTCCGATCCCCCGCCATAGATCAGCTCGAGAAGCTCAGTTTTAATGATGGACATATGTGCTTGCTGCCAACGTCCGCGCTCCGCTTCGCGCCCACGCTGCACCTCGCCAAGTTCATGAACTGCCATCCCCCCTTAATGACGCGCCCGCTCTTTTTCTACCACGACTGAAGCATCTCGAGCTCGTCGTCGTCCGCATCCCAAAGGATGACTGTAACACCCCGAGAATCATGCTACAGTAACTCTCTGTGATTAAGCTAATCATGTTGCTAAACAGGGCTTGATCACATTTGAATCACATTTCTTTTCAAACTCCTAATTCAAACTTCAATTAAAATTAAAGTGGAAAATAAAAGTTTTCAAAAATTTAAACAAAAATGTTCGGTGGGTGCCAAATAATACACTGGTAATTATGGTGGAGAAAACACATTTTTATAAAATGCCTAAATACTTTTAAATGAAATAAAACAGAAAAGAAAATAAACAAATAAAAAGAAAATACAAAAGAGCACAGAACAAACAAACAAAAAAAAGAAGAAGGAGAAGCCCCCCCCCACTGGACCCCTGGCCCAACTGGGCCGACCCCCGGCCCAGCCGGCCTAGCCCACCTCTCCCACTCGCCCTCCCCTTCCCTGTTCCCCCGACCGGGGTCGGAACAGGGGCCGGTCCCCGCCGCACCCCCTCGCCGGCGACGGGGAGGATAAGGACGCCAGCGCCCCCGCCTCCTCGGGCCCCTCTCCCACTCGCCCCCGCTCACCTCTCGGCCTCTGCGCCTCTCTCTTCCCCCCCCCCCAGATCCGCGCCGCTCCTTCCTTCCCCACGCCCGACGCGGTCGCCGCCGTTCTCCGTCGTTCACACGGCCACCGTGCCCACCTCGCCGCCCCACGGTGTCTCCAAGGACCGCCGTCGCCCGCTGCTTCGTCTGGTGCAGCCCGTTGGAGACCGGAGCCCCTACAACGAGCACACCGAGCTCGTCTTCAACTTCGGTCGCCGGCGACCCCTTTCTTCCCCGGCGCTGACCTGCTGCTCCTAAGCCTCTCACCGGCCTCCGTGTGCCGCGCGGTGAGCTTCTCCCCCCTCCTCCCCTGTCCTTTCGCTCTCGCGCGCCCCATAGCTGCTTCCCCACGCGCGCCCGAACGCAGCGCCGCGGAGCTCGTCGCCGGCGGGTCTCCGGTGACCTTTTGGTCACGGGCTCAAGCCCGTTGCACTCCCCACGGCGCGTAGATGCTCCCCAGCCCCTCCGCTTGCTCGATAGCGCGCCGTAGCCCCATTTCCGTCGGGCACCCGTGCGCGCCGCCGCCTCCGCCGCTCGCCGGCGCCGATTCCGGCCAGGTCCGGCGAAGCTACGGCCACCACTGGATGCGGCGCTGCGAGCTCCTTCGAATGAGCCTAGCCCCGCTCCTCCCCGAGCCCCGTAGCGCGATTCCGGCCAACTCCGGCGAGGGGCCGCCGCTGTTTTGGTCGCCGGAGTCGCTCCGGCGCCGGCCGCCGACGTGGCTGGCCTGGGGCCACCCCAGTGCCACTGCCAGTGGGCCCCGTGGGTCCCAGTTGACTGGGTTGACCCAGTCAACTGCTGACTGGGCAGGCCCAGCCACTGACATGCGGGCCCCGCCGCATAATTAACAAAAAAATGTTTTTTATAATTAAAACTAATTAATTAATCTAATTAGGCACTGACAGGTGGGGTCCAGTAGTTAATTAACTAAAATTAGTTAGTTTAATCTTCTGTTAGCCCACTGTCTATGACAGGTGGGGCCCACTGGTCAGTTTGACCTGGTCAGCCGCTTTGTTGACCTGCTGACGTCAGCATTGCCTCATGCTGACGTCATAATTCATTTTTGCTTAATTCAAATAATTCCAGAAATTCAAATAATCTTTGAAAATTCATATCTTTTAAACCATAACTCGGATGAAAATGTTTTCTACATGAAAGTTGCTCAGAACGACGAGACGAATCCGAATACGCAGTCCGTTCGTCCACCACACCTCCCTAACCTATCGAACTAGCAACTTTCCCCCTCCGGTCCGTCTGTCCGAAAACGCGAAACATCGGGAATACTTCCCGGATGTTCCCCCCCTTCGCCGGTACCACCTACTGCCGCGTTAGGACACACCTAGCACCGCTCATTGTCATGTCACGCATCGTCATGCTTATGTTTGCATTGTATTTACTGTTTCTTCCCCCCTCTTCTCTCCGGTAGACTACGAGACCGACACTGCTGCTGCCCAGTTCGACTACGGAGTCGACGACCCCTCCTACTCGCCAGAGCAACCAGGCAAGCCCCCCCCCTTGATCACCAGATATCGCCTAATCTTCTCTATACTGCTTGCATTAGAGTAGTGTAGCATGTTATAGCTTTTCGATATCCTATCCTGATGCATAGCCTATCCTTGCTACTACTGTTGTTACCTTTACCTGCAATCCTACATGCTTAGTATAGGATGCTAGTTTTCCATCAGTGGCCCTACATTCTTGTCCGTCTGCTGTGCTATACTATCGGGCCGTGATCACCTGGGCGGTGATCACGGGTATATACTTATATACTATATACATGACACCTGTGATGACTAAAGTCGGGTCGGCTCGTAGGAGTACCCGCAAGTGGATCTTTGTGGCGGAGCGACAGGGCAGGTTGAGACCGCCTAGGTGAGAGGTGGGCCTGGCCCTGGTCGGCGTTCGCGGTTACTTAACACGCTTAACGAGATCTTGGTATTTGATCTGAGTCTGGCCATTTGGTCTATACGCACTAGCCATCTACGCGGGAGTAGTTATGGGTATCCCGGCGTCGTGGTATCAGCCGAAGCCTTCGTGACGTCAGCGACTGAGTGGCGCGCGCCGTGTTGGACCGCTTTCACGTAACCGCCGTGATCGTGTGGGTTGCTAGGTCTGCTCGCGGCCGCGTTCGCAACGTGCAGGTGTGCATAGGGCGATGGGCCCAGACCCCTGCGCGCTTAGGATTAGACCGGCGTGCTGACCGCTCTGTTGTGCTTAGGTGGGGCTGCGACGCGTTGATCTTACGAGGCCGGGCATGACCCAGAAAAGTGTGTCCGGCCAAATGGGATCGAGCGTGTTGGGTTATGTGGTGCACCCCTGCAGGGAAGTTTATCTATTCGAATAGCCGTGTCCCTCGGTAAAAGGACGACCCGGAGTTGTACCTTGACCTTATGACAACTAGAACTGGATACTGAATAAAATACACCCTTCCAAGTGCCAGATACAACCCGGTGATCGCTCTCTAACAGGGCGACGAGGAGGGGATCGCCGGGTAGGATTATGCTATGCGATGCTACTTGGAGGACTTCAATCTACTCTCTTCTACATGCTGCAAGATGGAGATGGCCAGAAGCGTAGTCTTCGACAGGACTAGCTATCCCCCCTTGTATTCTGGCATTCTGCAGTTCAGTCCACTGATATGCCCCTTTACACATATACCCATGCATATGTAGTGTGGCTCCTTGCTTGCGAGTACTTTGGATGAGTACTCACGGTTGCTTCTCTCCCTCTTTTCCCCCTTTCCTTTCTATCTGGTTGTCGCAACCAGATGTTGGAGCCCAGGAGCCAGACGCCACCATCGACGACGACACCTACGACACTGGAGGTGCCTACTACTACGTGCAGGCCGCTGACGACGACCAGGAGTAGTTAGGAGGATCCCAGGCAGGAGGCCTGCGCCTCGTTCGATCTGTATCCCTGTTTGTGCTAGCCTTCTTAAGGCAAACTTGTTTAACTTATGTCTGTACTCAGATATTGTTGCTTCCGCTGACTCGTCTGTGATCGAGCACTTGTATTCGAGCCCTCGAGGCCCCTGGCTTGTATTATGATGCTTGTATGACTTATTTATGTCTTAGAGTTGTGTTGTGATATCTTCCCGTGAGTCCCTGATCTTGGTCGTACACATTTGCGTGCATGATTAGTGTACGGTCAAATCGGGGGCGTCACAAGTTGGTATCAGAGCCGACTGCCTGTAGGAACCCCCCTTTCCACACTCCTTGGCCGAAGTCGAGTCTAGACATTACAAAACTTTTACTAACATGGCTGTGTGTCTTACGGGCCCACGTCGCCATTGGGTGGTACTAGGATCTTTTACTCCTCGACCTTTACTCTGGGACTCTAAACTCTCTTCTACTCGGGTTAAACGAATTTACTAACTTTAACACTAGGATCCCG
The DNA here is from genome assembly GCF_002575655.3 of Aegilops tauschii subsp. strangulata. Taxonomy (NCBI): domain Eukaryota; kingdom Viridiplantae; phylum Streptophyta; class Magnoliopsida; order Poales; family Poaceae; genus Aegilops; species Aegilops tauschii. Next base: position 2,173,318 of record NC_053036.3, on the reverse strand, counting down.
TGACCGCGTTCACCCCAAAGTTGGATAAGCCATAGTTGTTTCTTAGAATAGTATTTTGAACAATTCACACACTGTCGTTTGACTCCTTTGAAACGTCTTTGCTTTCAGATGGAACCCACGAGGCAGGTCGTTCGCCACACGATGGCCATTGGTGCCTCGGGATCACCTGCGGTGCTAGCTGAGATGATGACCTATCTGGGTTATCGTTGGCACCCTGGGTACACCGTCTACGAGGAGTACCAGGACTTTAACCAGGAGCAGTACCGTGCCATCGTCCACCACTACTCGCGGGAGTATGACTCCACTACTGTGCTGCACACCGCACATGGTGTTGGTGTGACCATCGATATGGCTGTCCACGATGCTGCCTATGTTGCTCTGACACGTCTTCGTGGAGAGTATCGGGAGTTGGACACCTCCCCTTTCAGGCACATTGCTATCGCATCTGATGTTGGTGCGGAGGGACACTAAACTGCTGCCTACTCCACTGTCACCCGAGAGCCCTTCTACCATCAGCACCTGGTTCTGCATGCTGATGGGCTGGATCGAGCTAACCGAGCTCTTCGCCACGAGATGTACACCACCCGTCAGCACCTTTACCGTGCTCTGACGCTGCTGCTCCCCTTTGTCCGATCTGGACAGGTACCGCGTACTGCGATCTACCCAGCCAGGACCGTGATGCCCCACGGTGTCGGTTGGCCAGAGGTGGGAGGCTACTCCCCTGCACTTGGTCCTCTTCTGCCACCTGAGCGTCGGGCTCTACACCTGAGTATCCGCGGCCCCCAGTCTGCTGACGTGGAGGGCTATCCGTTGCCTCACTACCAGCTGTCGGGCTACGATTACCTCCACAGTACCACTTGGGACTGATGTAGGCTTGCTTGTAGTGTTAGATGCATTCGCCGCGAGCCTGTGTGCCGCCTATGATGTTTTAGTCTATGTACTGAACTCTGTGTGCTGAACTCTATGCATGACCCCTTTTGTAAGTTATGCCGACTACCTATGTAGTAGCTATCGTGCTCCTCTCGTTATGCATGTTTTCATCATGAATGATTCTTGTCTTTGCAATTATTTCCCAATGCTGAACTACCCCTGTTATATATTAGCAGGATGGTTAGACCAGGTGGTCGTGGTCGTGGTGGCGATGCCCCACCACCACCTGAGTACATGGCTGGTATGATCCAACAGTTTGAACTGAACCGCCAGTTCATGGAAAATATGATGGCTCAGTTTCCTCGCCCCAATATGAACCAGCAGCCAGCCCAAGTGACTCTTCAAGATTTCATACGCCTCAACCCAACCATCTACCGCAGCTCAACTCAGCCTCTGGATGCTGATGACTGGCTCCGTGACATCACCTATGAGATGGAGTCTGCCGATGTAGCCCCTGCCAGCTATGTCAACTTTGCTTCCTTCTTTCTGAAGGGACCCGCAGCTCAATGGTGGGACAGCCACAGGCGTACTCTGCCAGCTGGAACAATCATCACATGGCCAGACTTCCAAGCTGCTTTCCGTGCCCGCTTCATTCCTCAAGGAGTCATGGACCGGAAGAAGCGTGAGTTCCGCAACCTCACCCAAGGCAACAAAACTGTCGAAGCTTATCAGCGGGAGTTTCTGGACTTGTCCCGCTATGCTGAAGAAGACATTGCAACTGATGCACGCCGACAGGAGAAGTTCCGTGATGGACTACAAGCTGACATCAAGCTCGCACTTCTAGTGCATGACTTCGCCGATTTCGCCACCTTGGTGAATAAGGCCATCAATGTCGAGACTGGTCTGCAGGAATACCAGAGCTCTCAGAGGCGTAACCGTGACACGGGCTCATCTTCGGGCTCGCCCTCACAGAAGCGTAAGATATGGATCCCGAACAGCATGTATCGTCCAAATGCACCTGCTCCAAGGAAATCTTATGCTGCACCGCGTCTGCCTCCTCCACCATCTAGGCAGTCAAAGCTACCAGCTCCCCCACCTGGGGCTCCTGTTCCCACTCCCGATAATGGTCTGTGCTTCAAGTGTGGTCAACCGGGTCACTTTGCCAGGAACTGCTATCAGAACCAGAATCAACTGGCCCTTCCAGCAGCTGGCCGTGGTAACAACCAGCCCCGCAACAACAATGCTAAGTCTTATGGTCGTGCTCAAGCCAACCACGTTGATCTCAGCGAAGCTCAAGACCAGCCTGCTACTGTGATGGGTACATTCCTCATAAATTCAGTACCAGCATCCGTTTTATTTGATACAGGAGCATCCCATTCATTCATATCAGCAGAATTTGCATTCCTGCATGGCATTAATTACGAAGAGATAAACACTCCGCTAGTGGTACACACCCCTGCGGGCCAATGTCAAACCTCTATGGTTAGTCACGATGTTACTGTTGAAATTGAAGGACTGGAATTTCTTGTCTCTCCCATCGTACTGAAGTCCTGTAGCATTGATCTCATTCTGGGAATGAATTGGTTAAAAGCGCATACTGCTTCAATCGTTTGCACCACTAAGACCGTCCATCTGCTACACCCTTCAGCTGAGATAGTTACTTACCAAGCCCATCTGGTGCAAAATGCCGAGGCAAGGCTCTATGCATTGAATGCATTGAACGATGCACCACTCGAGGGCATTGAAAACATTCCCGTCGTGCGTGAATTCCTCGATGTCTTCCCTGAAGAACTTCCAGGGATTCCCCCTGCTAGAGCTGTCGAATTCATCATCGACTTGAAACCAGGCACCACTCCTATAGCCAAGCGACCCTACAAAATGCCGCCGCATGAACTCCTTGAGCTTAAGGAGGAAATCGACAAATCTCTTCGCAAAGGGTTCATTCGCCCAAGTTGCTCTCCTTGGGGAGCACCTTCTCTCTTTGTCAAGAAGAAGGATGGGACTAACCGATTGGTTCAAGACTACCGTCCTATAAACCAACCTACCATTCAGAATAAATACCCTCTTCCTCGGATCAATGATCTGTATGATCAACTGGCGGGTTCGTCAGTGTTCTCTAAGCTCGACTTGAGGTTGGGCTACCACCAGATCCGTGTTCGCGAAGAGGATATCCCAAAGACCGCCTTCGTGACTCGCTATGGTTCATACGAGTACACCGTCATGTCTTTCGGTTTAACCAATGCTCCAGCCACCTTCTCTCGTCTGATGAACTATATATTCATGGATTACCTCGACAAGTTCGTTGTGGTTTATCTGGATGATATCCTGGTATTTTCCAAGAACGAAGAAGAACATGCTGAACATCTTCGACTTGTGCTGGAAAAGCTACGAGAGCATCAAATGTATGCCAAGTTCTCCAAATGTGAATTCTGGCTACCGGAAGTAACCTATCTTGGGCATGTCATCTCTAAGGATGTTATTGCCGTCAACCCTGAGCGAGTTCAGGCTATTCTTGATTGGACTCCTCCCAAGAACGTTAAGCAAGTCAGAAGTTTTCTCGGTGTCGCCAGCTATTGCCGTCGATTCGTCGAGAACTTCTCTAAGATCGCCAGGCCTCTGACTAACCTGTTGCATAAAGGTGTCAAGTTCCAATGGACAGACAAATGTCAGGAAAGTTTCCAGGCACTCAAAGACAAGTTGACTTCTGCTCCAGTTCTAGCTCCACCTGATACTAAGAAGGACTTCGTCATTTACTGCGACGCGTCCCGTCAAGGATTAGGCTGTGTCCTAATGCAAGACCGCAAAGTGATTGCTTATGCCTCTCGACAATTGCGCCCTCACGAAGAGAACTACCCAGTTCACGACCTCGAACTTGCTGCTGTCATTCATGCGCTGAAGCAGTGGCGACATTACCTTCTCGGTAATCGTTGCGAGATCTTCACTGACCACCAAAGTCTGAAGTATCTATTTACTCAGCCAGATCTAAACCTCCGTCAACAGAGATGGATGGAGCTTGTTGCAGACTTTGACTTGGGTATTTCCTATATGCCAGGCAAGGCTAATGTAATGGCTGATGCCTTGAGCCGCAAGTCTTACTGCAACCACCTCCAGGTTCATAAAGTTCAGCCCTCGCTTGTTGAAGAATTCAGGAAGCTGAACCTCCGTATTGTTCCTCCGGGTGCACTCGCTCCCCCTCCTAAGGAGTTTGGCAAGGTGAACCTCCACGTTGTTACCCAGGGTTCCCTCAATACCCTAGTTGCTAAACTAGATCTCGAGGACAGCATCAAAAGGCTACAGAGGTATGACTCTGAAGCCCACAAGATTAAGCGCTACCTCGCAGAAGGAAAGCCCTCATTCTTCACCATTGCTGAAGATGGCACCCTATACTTCAAGGGCCGCCTAGTGGTGCCATGTGCAGAGAAAAACCTGGATATGACACAGGAAGTTATGAAAGAAGCTCATGATACGCCTCTATGTATACATCCTGGTAGTACAAAGATGTACCAAGACATCCGTCAGAGATTCTGGTGGTCTAATATGAAGCAAGACATTGCTCGTTATGTTGCTGAATGTGACGTTTGCCGTCGTATCAAAGCAGAACATCAAAGGCCTGCTGGAACTCTGCAACCTATCTCTATTCCTGAATGGAAATGGGACCATGTTGAGATGGACTTCGTCACTGGATTTCCCAAGTCACAGAAAGGTAATGATGCTATTCTTGTCGTCATTGACCGGCTTTCCAAAGTAGCACATTTCCTGGCAGTCAAGGAAACGATCACTGCTAGTCAACTGGCAACACTCTATATGTCCAGGATTGTTTCACTCCACGGAATTCCATTGGGTATCAGTTCAGACCATGGCAGCTTATTCACTTCAAGATTCTGGGCAAGTTTCCAAGAAGCTATGGGAACTCATCTGTCATTCAGTACTGCGTTTCATCCTCAATCGCAAGGGCAAGTTGAACGCGTCAACCAAGTCCTCGAAGATATGCTTCGAGCTTGTGTTATTTCCTTCGGCAAGAAATGGGAGGAATCTCTCCCGTATGCTGAGTTCTCTTATAATAATAGCTATCAAGCTAGTCTGAAGATGGCCCCCTTCGAAGTGTTATATGGACGAAAGTGACGAACCCCTCTGAACTGGTCAGAAACTGGGGAACGTCCACTCTTCGGTCCGGATATTATCCAAGATGCCGAAGAACAAGTCCGCATTATCCGTGAGAATCTCAAGACTGCTCAGTCACGTCAGAAGAGTCAGTATGACCGTCATCATAAAGACATGGTCTATCAACCTGGCGAAAAGGCTTATCTTCGAGTCACACCTATGAAGGGTGCTCACCGCTTCGGGATCAAGGGCAAACTAGCTCCTCGCTATATTGGCCCATTCACTATTCTCGAAAGGCGTGGAAAAGTGGCATACCAACTGGAGCTACCGCCGAACCTTTCTCAGGTTCACGATGTGTTCCATGTGTCACAGCTCCGCCGTTGCTTCAAGGACCCAATCCGAGTTGTGGATCATGAAGTGCTCGAATTGCAGCAAGACCTCTCCTATAAGGAGCATCCGGTCCGCATTCTCGACCAAGCTGAACGCCGCACACGTCAGAAGGCGATCAAGTTTCTCAAAGTCCAGTGGTCGCACCATTCTGAAGATGAGGCCACTTGGGAACGAGAGGATCGTCTGCGCGAAGAATACCCGCACTGTTTCCTTCTACCTCCTAAATCTCGGGACGAGATTTCTTGTAGTGGAGGAGATTTGTAACACCCCGAGAATCATGCTACAGTAACTCTCTGTGATTAAGCTAATCATGTTGCTAAACAGGGCTTGATCACATTTGAATCACATTTCTTTTCAAACTCCTAATTCAAACTTCAATTAAAATTAAAGTGGAAAATAAAAGTTTTCAAAAATTTAAACAAAAATGTTCAGTGGGTGCCAAATAATACACTGGTAATTATGGTGGAGAAAACACATTTTTATAAAATGCCTAAATACTTTTAAATGAAATAAAACAGAAAAGAAAATAAACAAATAAAAAGAAAATACAAAAGAGCACAGAACAAACAAACAAAAAAAAGAAGAAGGAGAAGCCCCCCCCCCACTGGACCCCTGGCCCAACTGGGCCGACCCCCGGCCCAGCCGGCCTAGCCCACCTCTCCCACTCGCCCTCCCCTTCCCTGTTCCCCCGACCGGGGTCGGAACAAGGGCCGGTCCCCGCCGCACCCCCTCGCCGGCGACGGGGAGGATAAGGACGCCAGCGCCCCCCACCTCCTCGGGCCCCTCTCCCACTCGCCGCTGCTCACCTCTCGGCCTCTGCGCCTCTCTCTTCCCCCCCCCCAGATCCGCGCCGCTCCTTCCTTCCCCACGCCCGACGCGGTCGCTGCCGTTCTCCGTCGTTCACACGGCCACCGTGCCCACCTCGCGGCCCCACGGTGTCTCCAAGGACCGCCGTCGCCCGCTGCTTCGTCTGGTGCAGCCCGTTGGAGACCGGAGCCCCTACAACGAGCACACCGAGCTCGTCTTTAACTTCGGTCGCCAGCGACCCCTTTCTTCCCCGGCGCCGACCTGCTGCTCCTAAGCCTCTCACCGGCCTCCGTGTGCCGCGCGGTGAGCTTCTCCCCCCTCCTCCCCTGTCCTTTCGCTCTCGCGCGCCCCCTAGCTGCTTCCCCACGCGCGCCCGAACGCAGCGCCGCGGAGCTCGTCGCCGGCGGGTCTACGGTGACCTTTTGGTCACGGGCTCAAGCCCGTTGCACTCCCCACGGCGCGTAGATGCTCCCCAGCCCCTCCGCTTGCTCGATAGCGCGTCGTAGCCCCGTTTCCGTCGGGCACCCGTGCGCGCCGCCGCCTCCGCCGCTCGCCGGCGCCGATTCCGGCCAGGTCCGGCGAAGCTACGGCCACCACTGGATGCGGCGCTGCGAGCTCCTTCGAATGAGCCTAGCCCCGCTCCTCCCCGAGCCCCGTAGCGCGATTCCGGCCAACTCCGGTGAGGGGCCGCCGCTGTTTTGGTCGCCGGAGTCGCTCCGGCGCCGGCCGCCGACGTGGCTGGCCTGGGGCCACCCCAGTGCCACTGCCAGTGGGCCCCGTGGGTCCCAGTTGACTGGGTTGACCCAGTCAACTGCTGACTGGGCAGGCCCAGCCACTGACATGCGGGCCCCGCCGCATAATTAACAAAAAAATGTTTTTTATAATTAAAACTAATTAATTAATCTAATTAGGCACTCACAGGTGGGGTCCAGTAGTTAATTAACTAAAATTAGTTAGTTTAATCTTCTGTTAGCCCACTGTCTATGACAGGTGGGGCCCACTGGTCAGTTTGACCTGGTCAGACGCTCTGTTGACCTGCTGACGTCAGCATTGCCTCATGCTGACGTCATAATTCATTTTTGCTTAATTCAAATAATTCCAGAAATTCAAATAATCTTTGAAAATTCATATCTTTTAAACCGTAACTCGGATGAAAATGTTTTCTACATGAAAGTTGCTCAGAACGACGAGACGAATCCGAATACGCAGTCCGTTCGTCCACCACACCTCCCTAACCTATCGAACTAGCAACTTTCCCCCTCCGGTCCGTCTGTCCGAAAACGCGAAACATCGGGAATACTTCCCGGATGTTCCCCCCTTCGCCGGTACCACCTACTGTCGCGTTAGGACACACCTAGCACCGCTCATTGTCATGTCACGCATCGTCATGCTTATGTTTGCATTGTATTTACTGTTTCTTCCCCCCTCTTCTCTCCGGTAGACTACGAGACCGACACTGCTGCTGCCCAGTTCGACTACGGAGTCGACGACCCCTCCTACTCGCCAGAGCAACCAGGCAAGCCCCCCCCCCCTTGATCACCAGATATCGCCTAATCTTCTCTATACTGCTTGCATTAGAGTAGTGTAGCATGTTACTGCTTTTCGATATCCTATCCTGATGCATAGCCTATCCTTGCTACTACTGTTGTTACCTTTACCTGCAATCCTACATGCTTAGTATAGGATGCTAGTTTTCCATCAGTGGCCCTACATTCTTGTCCGTCTGCTGTGCTATACTATCGGGCCGTGATCACCTGGGCGGTGATCACGGGTATATACTTATATACTATATACATGACACCTGTGATGACTAAAGTCGGGTCGGCTCGTAGGAGTACCCGCAAGTGGATCTTTGTGGCGGAGCGACAGGGCAGGTTGAGACCGCCTAGGTGAGAGGTGGGCCTGGCCCTGGTCGGCGTTCGCGGTTACTTAACACGCTTAACGAGATCTTGGTATTTGATCTGAGTCTGGCCATTTGGTCTATACGCACTAGCCATCTACGCGGGAGTAGTTATGGGTATCCCGGCGTCGTGGTATCAGCCGAAGCCTTCGTGACGTCAGCGACTGAGTGGCGCGCGCCGTGTTGGACCGCTTTCACGTAACCGCCGTGATCGTGTGGGTTGCTAGGTCTGCTCGCGGCCGCGTTCGCAACGTGCAGGTGTGCATAGGGCGATGGGCCCAGACCCCTGCGCGCTTAGGATTAGACCGGCGTGCTGACCGCTCTGTTGTGCTTAGGTGGGGCTGCGACGCGTTGATCTTACGAGGCCGGGCATGACCCAGAAAAGTGTGTCCGGCCAAATGGGATCGAGCGTGTTGGGTTATGTGGTGCACCCCTGCAGGGAAGTTTATCTATTCGAATAGCCGTGTCCCTCGGTAAAAGGACGACCCGGAGTTGTACCTTGACCTTATGACAACTAGAACTGGATACTGAATAAAATACACCCTTCCAAGTGCCAGATAACAGGGCGACGAGGAGGGGATCGCCGGGTAGGATTATGCTATGCGATGCTACTTGGAGGACTTCAATCTACTCTCTTCTACATGCTGCAAGATGGAGATGGCCAGAAGCGTAGTCTTCGACAGGACTAGCTATCCCCCCTTTTATTCTGGCATTCTGCAGTTCAGTCCACTGATATGCCCCTTTACACATATACCCATGCATATGTAGTGTGGCTCCTTGCTTGCGAGTACTTTGGATGAGTACTCACGGTTGCTTCTCTCCCTCTTTTCCCCCTTTCCTTTCTATCTGGTTGTCGCAACCAGATGTTGGAGCCCAGGAGCCAGACGCCACCGTCGACGACGACACCTACGACACTGGAGGTGCCTACTACTACGTGCAGGCCGCTGACGACGACCAGGAGTAGTTAGGAGGATCCCAGGCAGGAGGCCTGCGCCTCGTTCGATCTGTATCCCCGTTTGTGCTAGCCTTCTTAAGGCAAACTTGTTTAACTTATGTCTGTACTCAGATATTGTTGCTTCCGCTGACTCGTCTGTGATCGAGCACTTGTATTCGAGCCCTCGAGGCCCCTGGCTTGTATTATGATGCTTGTATGACTTATTTATGTTTTAGAGTTGTGTTGTGATATCTTCCCGTGAGTCCCTGATCTTGGTCGTACACATTTGCGTGCATGATTAGTGTACGGTCAAATCGGGGGCGTCACAATGACATGGAGCGCCTGCTCCGCGGCTGTACTGCACTCGAGTTCCGTCGTCTTTAGGCGATGAATTGGTCGAGTACCTTGCACATCACCTCCAGGACTCTCCGGACTATTTATGTGTGTTGCTGGTGCTGCAACAAGAGATCACAAAAGGCGGACCACAATATGGTCATCCAGGACACAACTTCACTTGAGAGATTACTTGTAGTTGATCAACAAGCTCCAACAAGAATCAATGTCATTTCTACGCCGAAATTGAAAGTGGTGGGCTACTCGTCTGTCAAATACTACACTTTCAGGTACAATAGTCGCCTTATGCCTCTCCTTCTTGATATCAACATTATTTCTAGTTTTGAAGATGTATGTTCGACTGTCATCCAGCGAAGCTTCACCCAGACTCTGGGCACAGTGAAGGTCTTGGCACTAGAATCTGTCGGCCCCAACCTGGACCAAGTTGTCAGTTTCCTGAGATGCTTTCCGTGCCTGAAGAAGCTGTATATCGAGGTGATGTTCCTTTCCTGTTAAATGTTAATCATAAGGGAGTTCAATTTTTTGCACCTTTTCCCAAGTTTACAATGACAATGTACTACGATTTCTGAAGGAATTTTGGAGGATTTTAATTAGGACATACACCCCCACCCCATATTGGTTGCTTCATTCATATGGTTACAATCGTCCATAAGCATTTCTCCTTTGGATTCATCTGTACTAGTTTTCTTAGGGAATTTTTCATCTAATCCAACCTCTTGTGAAGAAGGCTACATGTTTCTAGATTGTAACCAAATGCCCATGTTAATCATGCCAGACCGAAGATGGCACGTTGGTGCATTTTACAAATCCTGCAAACCAAATGGGCGTGTAGCAGTGTTCAAAACTGCATGTAGGCACTAACACGTTCTCTTCTTTTGGAGATAATAATAGGCCCGGAGGTGGATAATGTTTATGACGACAATCACATCGAATGCCTGGATCTGCATCTCTCAAATATTACTTTGAACTCCTACCGAGAGACCTTACCGGAGATTACACTCGCCAGATTATTTCTTGCCAGAGCAAAGGTGCGGAGGGTACTGAGGTTGAACACACATTTAATTAGGAAAGATGAATGGTATGATTATCAGAGCCGGCAGGTACTGCGGAATGGAAGAGCCTACAAAAATGCCAAACTTCGTATTGGAAGAGCATATGGCAAAGCAATTGGAAGTCATTGTGTCAAACCCATACATGACTTGTCAGCGGCTGATCCCTTTTCAGAAATGACGCAGCTTGCAATGTTTGAATTTGGGCATTGTAATCTTTGAATTTGAACCTTGCAATATTCATGGTATTGTTATATTGAACCGTTTCTGTTCTCTTGTCTCAATGCAAACAGTTCATCCGAGTGAACCGCATGTCGTATATCGCACACACCTTGATCTGGCTGACCGTTTCTTTTGTGTTGCCTAATCACAAACAGTTCATCCGAGTGAACTGTATGCTGTACATCGCACACACCTTGATCTGGCTGACCGTTTCTTTTGTGTTGCCTAATCACAAACAGTTCATCCGAGTGAACCGTATGTTGTACATCGCACACACCTTCATCTGGATGCCCGTTTCTTTTGTTCCTCCTCATGGAAAACGGTTAATTGAACTGAACGGTATGCCCTGCATCGCACATGCAACTAAAATCCGAACCGTGTTTGATGCATCCTCCATCGCAAACGTTTTGCACCTTTTTTGATGGTTTTTTACACCACCATTTGTGATTATGGCATCGCACATAGTTTCGTCAAAGGGTCTCTGATCGTAGTGTCGCGTTAGCAGCATCCTGTGGTAGTGAGGAGTTGACTGTGATGGGACTCTCTCAATCATAGCGATGCTAGGGTCTGTTAAAATTTTGTTAGCAGTTGCTGCATTTTCATTTACGAAATCTGGCAGATGGATGTCAAAACAAAAGTTTCCTTGACGGTTTCCGTGAGGAAAGGCTCTATGTGATACAACCAGGCTATATGTGATACAACCAGAAGGTTTTGTCGATCCTAAGGATGCTAAAAGGTATGCAAGCTCCAGCTATCCTTCTATGGACTGAAGCAAGCATCTCGGAGTTGGAACATACACTTTGATGAGGTGATCAAAGTTTTTGGTTTATACAAAGTTTGCAAGAAACTTGTATTTACAAGAAAGTGAGTGGGAGCACTACAACATTTCAAATAAGTATATGTGGATGACATATTTTTGATCGGAAATGATGTATTCTGGAAAGCATAAAGGGTTGTTTGAATGGAGTTTTTCAAAGGAAGACCTGGGTAAAACTTCTTACATATTGGGTATCAAGATCTATAGAGATAGATCAAGACACCAGATAAGACTTTCACAGAGCACATACCTTGACATGATCTTGAAGGAGTTCAAGATGGATCAGTCAAAGAAGGAGCTCTTGCCTGACCACGGCAGAAGAAAGAGAAAGGACGAAGGTCGTCCCCTATGCCTTAGCCATAGGCTCTATACAGTATGCCATGCTGTGTACCGCACCTTATATGTGCCTTGCCACGAGTCTGGCAAGGGGGTACAAGAGTGATCCAGGAGTGGATCATTGGACAGCGGTCAAAATTGTCCTTAGGAATAAGGAAATTTTTCTCGGTTATGGAGGTGATAAAGAATTCGGCGTAAAAGGTTACGTCGATGCAAGCTTTAACACCTATCCGGGTGACTCTGAGTAGCAAACCGGATACGTATAGTGGAGCAGCCATTTGGAATAACTCCAAGTGGAGCATGGAAGCAGCATTTACAATATGGCCTAGAGATTTGCGCGAAGTACATATGGATCTGAATGTTGTAGACCCGTTGACTAAACCTCTTCCACGGGCAAAACATGATCAACACCAGAACTCTATGGGTGTTCGATTCATCACAATGTAACTAGATTATTGACTCTAGTGCAAGTGGGAGACTGTTGGAAATATGCCCTAGAGGCAATAATAAAGTGGTTATTATTATATTTCCTTGTTCATAATAATTGTCTATTGTTCACGCTATAATTGTATTAAGCGGAAACCGTAATACATGTGTGAATACATAGACCACAACATGTCCCTAGTGAGCCTCTAGTTGACTAGATCGTTGATCAATAGATGGTTATGGTTTCCTGACCATGGACATTGGATGTTGTTGATAACGGGATCACATCATTAGGAGAATGATGTGATGGACAAGACCCAATCCTAAGCATAGCACAAGATTGTGTAATTCGTTTGCTAGAGCTTTTCTAATGTCAAGTATCTTTCCTTAGACCATGAGATTGTGCAACTCCCGGATACCGTAGGAATGCTTTGGGTGTATCAAACGTCACAACGTAACTAGATGGCTATAAAGGTGCACTACAGGTATCTCCGAAAGTGTCTGTTGGGTTGGCACGAATCGAGACTGGGATTTGTCACTCCATATGACGGAGAGGTATCTCTGGGCCCACTCGGTAATGCATCATCATAATGAGCTCAATGTGACTAAGGAGTTAGCCACGGGATCATGCGTTACGGAACGAGTAAATAGACTTGCCGGTAACGAGATTGAACGAGGTATAGGGATACCGACGATTGAATCCCGGGCAAGTAACATACCGATGGACACAGGGAATTGTATACGAGATTGATTGAATCGCCGACATCGTGGTTCATCCGATGAGATCATCGTGGAACATGTGGGAGCCAATATGGGTATCCAGATCCCGCTATTGGTTATTGCCCGGAGAGGTGTCTCGGTCATGTCTGCATGGTTCCCGAACCCGTAGGGTCTACACACTTAAGGTTCAGTAACGCTACACTAGTAGAAAAAGGGCCTAATGTGACGCACATTAGTCCCGGTTTATAACTGAACCGGCACTAATGTGACCATTAGTGCCGGTTCCAACGGCTAGGCGGGCGGAGTTCATTAGTACCGGTTCGTGGCGAACCTTTAGTACCGGTTCATGCCACGAACTGGTACTAAAGAGGCTGTGGCAGGCTGTGGTCAGGCTAGGGCCCCACCAGCACCTTTAGTACCGGTTCGTGGCATGAACCGGTACTAGAGGTTTTTAGTTGATTCTTTCTGCAGCGGTTTTTTAGTCCTACCTCGCTCCGCTAACAGGGTTTTTTACCAGCTTAAATATGTTATTTCTCAAACTATCACAACCACTTGGTCTTCATTGAACTCTATGTGTAGAATTTGTGGCCACAATATGAGTCTTCTCCGGTTTCTAAACCGGTGAGGACTCATATTGACAATTCAGATTGTACACAAAAATATCATTGATGATCAACGTATTTTTGATGTATTTCTCTATAAAGAAATATAAGAGCATTTACATCACTATTTTAGTAATCTAAATGCTCTTATATTTCTTTACAGAGGGGATATATTTTTACATGTTTACACATAGCAGTAGCGCGTTTTGACTGAATGGCGGTACTGATCAATGTATTTTTATGTATATTTTTACATGTTTACACAATTTGTTTCGAAGTATCAGGGTTTCGGACGAAAACTCATCTGTTACAAAGGCATTTCATTTAGTACCGGTTCTAAGGCTGGGGCCCCACGAGCACCTTTAGTACCGGTTCGTGGCATGAACCGGTATTAGAGTTTTTTAGTTGATTCTTTCTACAGCTGTTTTTTAGTCCCATCTCGCCAAACGAGAGGCACTGACATCGGTTTATAAGCCCTGAGTGCAGAGAGATGAAGGAGAGGCGCAATGCTCACCTGCACGTTGCTTAGCTTCAGGCCTTGAAATGGTGTAGACTGCACGGAGGTATGTGTAGTTTCTCAAGGCCTGAAGCTAAGCAACGTGCAGGTGAGCATTGCGCCTCTCTTTTATTTTTAATAACTTATTACAACTCCGGACTTTTTTGTGTTCAGTATGCACCATTCAAAGCCACGTCATCAACTTTCAACCCTTTCTGACATCATTTGCTATTTTTCATTCAACTGATTTGTTTTGAGAGCTAAATGACTGTGAAATTGAAAAGCACTACAAAATGAACTCTGAAAAGGTTGAAACTTGGCATGGTATCATCATTTCACCCACATAGCTTGTGCAAAAAAGTAGAGGGTTACGGCAAAAACTGGATGCACTTCGTGTACAAACTGGACAATCTCTTTCGAAGTATCAAGGTTTCAGACAAAAACTCATCTGTTACACCGGCACTTCATTTTTATAAACTTATTACAACTCCGGACTTTTTCTGCATTTAGTATGCACCATTCAAAGCCACGTCATCAACTTTCAACTCTTTCTGACATCATTTGCTATTTTTCATTCATTTACTGATTTGTTTTGAGAGCTAAATGACCGTGAAATTGAAAAGCACTACAAAATGAACTCTGAAAATGTTGAAACTTGGCATGGTATCATCATTTCACCCACATAGCATGTGCAAAAAAGTAGAGAGGGTTACGGCAAAAACTGGATGCACTTCGTGTACAAACTGGACAATCTCTTTCGAAGTCAGGGTTTCGGACGAAAACTCATCTGTTACACCGTCACTTCATTTTTTTTTAAACTTATTACAACTCCGGACCTTTTTTGCATTCAATATGCACAATTCAAAGCCATGTCATCAACTTTCAACCCTTTCTGACATCATTTGCTATTTTCCATTCATTTACTGATTTGTTTTGAAAGCTAAATGACCGTGAAATTGAAAAGCACTACAAAATAAACTCTGAAAAGGTTGAAACTTGACATGGAATCGTCATTTCACCCACATAGCATGTGCAAAAAAGTAGAGAGGGTTACGGCAAAAACTGGATGCATTTCGTGTACAAACTAGACAATCTCTTGCGAAGTATCAGAGTTTCGGACGAAAACTCATCTGTGACACCGGCACTTCATTTTTTAAAACTTATTACAACTCCAGACGTATTACCAATTTGAATATAATGATAAAACACACTAATATTAAACATAAGGAAAAAAGAATCACTGTAAAATCTATTTTTAAAGTTAAGTTATTCACAAACTAGTGATTCATACAAATTTCAAATAATTCAAAATAAAACTATTCAAATTTGAAAACTACTGGCACTAACAGAAAGTTTGTAATTTTTTGTACCTAAAGCAAAAATATTCACAAAGAAACTCTAAATACAGCAAAAACTATTCAGAAATAAATAAAAGAAAAAACTATATGAAAAAATATTTGCGCGCTGCCTAGTGGGCATGCTCGACCTTGGGCGTGGATATGCAGGCCCATAAGGCCCAACAGGCTCACAGGGCAGAGCGGCAAAGTTAGGCCCAGAATCTTGCTTTAGAGAGGAGCTCGAAGAAGCAGCCGCAGCTGGGTTTATAAACCAGTGCGGCTGCCCTTCGCTTGGCGAGGTGGGAGTAAACTTTCTGCACCGCGGGTTGGGAGCACGCCCCCTTTAGTATCGGTTCGTGGCTCCAACTGGTACTAAAGGGTGGGTTTTTAGTACCGGTTGGATCCACCACCCGGTACTAAAGGCCTGCCCTTCCCGCCGCTCCGCCTGGCCAAAATTGACCTTTAGTACCGGTTGGTGGCTCCAACCAAGACTAAAGGCACTCCTATATATACAACACTTACGAAAATTTCAGTTAGTTTCTTCTTCATCTTCGTCGCGCCCGTCCCCGTCGCCGCCCCCGTCGCGCGCGCCCGTCCCCGTCGACGTCGCCGCCCCCGTCACGCGCGCCCGTCCCCACCCTCGTCGCCGCGCGCGCCCGTCCCCGTCATACGTCGATCGCGCGCGCGCCGACGGCCCCGGCCGTACGTCGCCGCCCCGGCCCATCCCCGTCGCCTCGCATCGTCGGCCGTCGCCCTGCTGTAAGATCGACCGCCCGCCGGCCCTGCCGCGCCATGGCCGGCAGCCTCACACACACAGTACACACACACACAACACAAACAAAGACAGATTTTTCTTAGTGATTTTTTCTGTTTTTTGTTTTTTAGTTTTTTTATACTTTTAGTTTATATAAATTTTAGATTAATGTCAATTGTTAGATGATTATATATATATAGAAATGTTAGATATATTGATGTCAAATGTTAGATGAATTAATTAGATAGAAATATATCTTAGATATTAATGTCAAATGTTAGATGAATTAGATGAATTAGCTAGATATTAATATTAGATGAGTTAGTTTTTTATACTTTTAGTTATAGATGAATTAGATATATTAATGTTAGATAAATTAGATATATTAAATTTAGGTATATGAGATTTGATCATCTAATTAAAATTTAGCTATATAGAACTAACTACTTTATTTTTAGTAAGAAAATTAATAGAACTAGTTTATTTTTAGTAAGTGCTTAGTTCAATTATTGAATTAATATAGAACTAGTTGAATTAATAGTACTAGTTGAATTAATAGAACTGTTAAGTGTTTATCAATTAATGTTTCACCTATGAACATAGAAAATGTCGTCTGACAATGAAAACAATTTCGTTATATGCGAATACTGCGAAGACGAGCGCGGCCTGTGCGACAGAAATTTCCTAGTTGATGATAGGCGCTTCAGCATCAAACTGGATGAAACCTTCGAAGTGGATACAGTAAGTCACAACGAGAGGTCTTTTTTCATAATTAAGCATGACTTATGCTTCATTTGCTTCAACTTATAATTTTAAATTTCACTATTCTACTAGCGTATCCTCTGTCATGCAAGAATTTATTAAATTTTCACTAAGATAGGTTTCAGTCCTAACAAAACTATGGAGGTAAAAAGAGTTTACTTGAAGACCGAGCATGGTTATACCTTCGATGTCAAATTATACAATGCAGACACCTACACATATTTTGAATGCAAAACTTGGCAAGCACTATGCAAGGATTATGCATTTGAGCCTCATATGGTTATCACGTTTGATATTCGTCCGGAAGATGATATTGAAGGTAGTAGAGACATTTGGGTCGATGTGCAGATGCCTCCAGTTCTACCATTATGTGAGTTTCTCAACTATGCATATTTATGTCTTCGATATTGTTTATTCAAAAATAGTTGACAACTAATTTCTATTGACAACTTATTTCCATTTAAGCAAACATGTCCAGCGCTTGGTAGATAGGACCATCCATTGTCCCGGGGCTGAACTAAACTGCGAAGAGATAAGTCATTATGTTTCATGGCTTGAGGATCTTGATGCTGTCAAGAGAAATTATTTTCCTGAATTCAAAAATCTTAGTACTCAAAACGTGCGACCAATAGTGATCGTATTGAACTACTGTCACATCTATTTAGGAAAGATGGTAAGATTTTTACTATTTGTCCTCAGTGCATCTTTTGCATACATTATTTTTCAAGCTAAACTTCATTGCTAAGTATGTTACTATACGATGTTCTTTAACAAGGACTCCCGATGACAGTTGTGCCTCAGTGGATCGGTAATAAAGGTCGCATGTCAATGGTTAGCTTATGGCCAAGACATCCTACATTGCACATGAGTGCATTCAGTATTTCTACAACCGAGGAATGCTTAATAGTGAAAGACTGGAGCAAAATTTTGAACGATCGCAGAGAAGTACTAGGGGGCAGCAATCAGAAGCGTAGCCCACGATTAGGAGACAGGTTCATCTGCATGCTCCAATATGATGAATCAGGAGAGCTACACATGTTCTATGCTATTTTACCCGAGAGCAGCAAGAATGATTAGCTAGTTCATGCTCTTAGTACTTGTCCTCTCATGTCCGTGTTCTTCATCCTGAACTTAATCTCAAAGTGATTTGCTTTTGTGGTCTTATGAACGCTTATAATCTCATGACCATGTTGAACTCTATGATATCTTTGCTTCTGATATAAGTGAATGTTTCTTCTTTAAGCTAGTGTTGGTGGTGGATTAGATAGCGGTAATGACTATGATAATTAAATAGTGGTAATGACGACTATGATGATTATTAGCTAGCTAGTACTGTTGTTGGTGATGATATGATGCAAGAGTTTCTATATTAATATGATGATGATGAGTTATTATATCATTTATGAAAGAAAGCGCAGATTAGTTTCAACTGGATGGATCCTAGCTAAGTGATCAAGTATATCCTAACAACTCATTATAATGTAAAAGCAATCTCTAAATTAAATTGAAAACACAAAATTAAAGGAAAAATAAAAAATAAAACCAAACCCCCCCAAACCTTTAGTACCGGTTGGTGTTACCAACCGGTACTAAAGGTCTCGCCGCCCCCGGCCCTGGCTCGTGCCACGTGGTGGCACTTTAGTGGCGGTTCGTGCTGAACCGGTACTAAAGGGGGGGCTTTAGTCCCCACCCTTTAGTGCCGATTACAGAACCGGCACTAAAAGCCCCTACGAACCGGTGCTAAAGCCCGGTTCTGCACTAGTGCTAGAGTTGTAATGGGAATAGTATGTGGTTACCGAAGGTTGTTCGGAGTCCCGGATGAGATCCTGGACGTGACAAGGAACTCCGGAATGGTCCGGAGGCGAAGATCGATATATTGGACGAAGGGTATTGGAGTCCGGAATTGTTCCTGGACTACCGGGTGACGACCAGCGTGACCGAAAGGAGTTTCGGAGGCCCCGGCAAGCGTTGGGGGGCCTTATGGGCCAAAGGAAGGGGGCACATCACCCACTAAGGGGCCGTGCGCCCCTCCCACCCCATCTCACGTAACATGGAGAGGTGGGGGCGCCTCCCCTAGGGCAGCCGCCCCTCCCGGCTTGGGGGGCAAGTTTCCTAGGGGTGGGGCGCCCAAACCCATCTAGGGTTGCCCCTGTGGCCGTCACCCCTCCCTAGGGAAACCCTAGGGCGCCTCCTCCTCCCCCCTTCCACCTATATATAGTGAGGGAGAGAGAGGGCAGCCGCACCCCTTCCCCTGGCGCAGCCTTCCCCCTCTCCAACACCTACTCCTCCTTCGTAGTGCTTGGCGAAGTCCTGCAGGAGAACAACAAGCTCCACCACCACGTCGTCGTGCTGCCGGAGCTCTCCCTCAACTTCTCCTCTCCCCTTACTGGATCAAGAAGGAGGAGACGTCCCCAGGCTGTACGTGTGTTGAACGCGGAGGCGCCGTCCATTCGGCGCTTGGATCGGATCTTCCGCGATTTGAATCGCCGCGAGTACGACTCCATCAACCGCGTTCTTGTAACGCTTCCGCTTAGCGATCTTCAAGGGTATGAAGATGCACTCCCTCTCTCTCGTTGCTAGCATCTCCTAGATTGATCTTGGTGACACGTAGGAATTTTTTTGAATTATTACTACGTTCCCCAACACGGCATCGGTCGGTGATGATCGGTGGTTCTCTGCAGTGGGGGTTGAGGCAGTATGGGCTAGCTACCCGGGAGACTCGACCAGGACAGCAGAGGCTCGACGCGGTGATAGCGGCGAGGCGTGCGGTAAGCACGGGACACAGCGACAGGCCAGGGCACTGGTGGTCAGACCCGTGGTCAGACAAATTATGCAGGGGGTGCTGAAGCAGTGTTGACGAGTACCAGATTCGAGTTGGTGACTGGGTCTATCGGTGCCGGTTGATGGACAGGAGTTGACCATGGAGAATCTGAGAAAGTGGCGAAAAGTCTGGAATTGTCAAAAGCTGAGAGTACATGGCCGTATATTCTGTGTTTGTGCACATGGCAAAGTGCGGATGATAAGTACAGAAGGAGGTGGAGTGCTATAGCTGTGGGACATGTCAGAGACTATCTGGGAAAAAAGGATGAGACAACTGTGAATTTGACTCAAGGTGACAAAGGGCGACGGTGAAATTCCTTCAAGTTTCAGACAAGCGGTCAAGAAAGAGCGGCGACATTGAGTTCAGGTAACTCTTATATGTGGCGTCCAGTATGTGAGTTGTTCATTTTCATGCAGACAGTGGTCGGTGTGTGATGGCGTTGAATGGATTCTTCGGAAGTTGGGAGCATAAAGTAGAGTAATGAGGAACTTAATTTTGCTCGAGTGTTGACTGTGAAGAAGACGAGGAGGGACTACAGTTGCAGGTGGAGTCACATGGAGTCTGGGAGTAGCAGCGGTGCTCACAGCGTATCTCAAGTCCAATGTACATGGAGGTTCGACGCATAGATGAATTCAAGGTGGTGAAGAATATTCGCCAAGATGGAGTTTGTTAGAGTTGTGTCGAATATTATTGTACAAGGTAGGTTACAGTTGGACTTGGTTTTGGGCTGTGTGTAGACAAGATAGGAGTTGTGTCCTAATAGAACACTTGTATCCTAGGCCTCTCATATATATCGGGGATAGACACACGATGTAACCTATGCCAACATAATAGCACGAGCACGCGCGGGGGGAAGCCGACGACGTGTGCCGGTGGTCGAGCGGCCGAGGTGTGATATTGTGACGGTGTCATGGGAAGGAGCGCCTCGGTTTATTCTAACTAGCGGTAACATGAGCAGGGCTGCAAGATTCGGTGGACAGTCGTGTTGATCTAGAGGAGTTGTCGATGTTATTGATCGGTGTATGGGTAAGATCAGAAGGATTGGACAACCCCCGCAAAAAAAGAAGAAGAAGGATTGGACAGCTGGCCGTGCCGGGCCAGGCTGGCCCATTTGGCATGCTGCCAAGGAGCGCGACACGGACGTGTGTATTGGTGTGCCTGGGTGGGCTGTGTGGTGCCTGGCCCGTTTAGGCCGAGGGGGGGCCGTGCCGAGTCTTTCGCCCATCTGAACATTTTCTCAAAAACGAAGAGGTGCTGTCAGTCAATGTGAGCTCACTCCACTCCAGATCTAGCTAGCTGCAGCACACGCCCAAGCTCATCCATCTCTTCTCTCCCCACCGAAATCCACCGGAGCGGCGGCGGCGGAATCAGCCTAGCCACAGCGGCCGGCCGAGGCAGCAGCCAGCAGCCAGCAGCCATGGAGATGGTGGTGGGCGCGTCGGAGGCGACGATGAAGTCGCTGCTGAGCAAGCTGGGCGGGCTGCTGGCGCACGAGTACGCGCTCATCCGCGGCGTCCGCGGCGACATCCAGTACATCAACGACGAGATGGCCAGCATGCAGGCCTTCCTCGGCGACCTCAGCAGCGCCGCCCCCCAGGGCCACGACCGCCGGATGAGGGACTGGATGAAGCAGATCCGCGACGTCACCTACGACATCGAGGACTGCGTCGACGACTTCGCGCACCGCCTCTCCCACGACCCCGCCGCCGGCCGCGACGTCTGGTGTGTCTTCCTCTCCTCCACCGCCTACGAGATCTGGACCTGGCGGCCTCGCCGCAGCATCGCCTCGTCCATCGCCGAGCTCAAGGTCCGGGCGCAGCAGATCGGGGAGCGCCGGACCAGGTACGGCGTGGAGAACCCCAGGACCTTGGAGGGCGAGTCCGGCGGAGCTCTCCCCAAATTCGAGACCGCCGAGTACCAGCACACCACCCTTGCGCTCGTTGGCACCAAGAAGCCCGTCGGAGTTGAAGAGGAGATGAAGGAACTCGGCAGGTGGCTGACATTGCAACAGCCATCTGCCCACGATGCCTCCTCCTCCTCAGACCCTGCATCCCAAACGGAGGCTCTGAAGCAAGACCAGGCCGTGCTGTCCATCGTCGGCTTCGGAGGGGTCGGCAAGACGACCATCGCCACGGCCTTGTACCAGGAATACAGCGATCAATTCGACCGCCGGGCGACGGTCACCGTGTCCCAGAGCTCTGACATTGACATGATACTGCTGACCATACTCAGTCAAGTCAAGCCGCAATCCAAAGATGATAACGAGCAGCAAGGCAGCAGCGGTGGTGGCCCCTCCGACAAGAAATGCCTCATGGCTACCATTGGAATAGTATGGGGTACTATCATGCACAAGGGCCGCAAGGACGACAAGCAGCGAGGTGGCGGCACCTCTCAGACAACAAAAGATCTCAAGCAGCACTTGGAGGAGCACTTGGTGAAAAACAGGTACAACATATTCTCATGTTGAGTTTGTTTGTTGGTTGATTAGTTCATCGCTAAATTGTAGAGTTGCACAGTAATACGCAGGAACATACAACCATTGTGAATCATTAAGGGATAGTGCTCCCTATGCAAATTATACATGTTATTAAAAAGAAGTAATCAGTTGGGGAGGAATAAAATGTTCCAAATGAGAGAATCAGTTGTTATTTGACCATAGACACAAGCAACTTGTGGACGATATTGGACATTTAATCAAGATTGCAAAAGCTTTATATGTAACAAAGGAAGAAGGATATTTCATTTTTGGCATAACTGAATTACTGTGTACTTATTTCCTTGCTGTTGATATTTCATTTGACATCCAGTGTATAAAAGAGTTTATTTAATATTTACTCTTTTTCTTCTCATCGCAGTTACTTGCTCTTAGTTGATGATGTGTGGTCTGCACCAATGTGGAAGAAGATAAAGAATTTATTGCCTAAAAGTAATAAAGGCAGTAGAATAATAGTTACCACACGCTTTCAAGCTGTTGCCAATGAGTGCAGAAGAGATAAAGGAGATCACATTCATAAAGTTGTGGTACTTAGTGACAACAAGCCTAAAGAATTATTCATGGCTGAATCTGGAATTAGCGTGGACAAGCCTAAAGAAAACCAGGAGAAAATCCCAGCCAGACTCTGGGAAATGTGCGGGGGTCTGCCATTGGCCATTGTTACCATGGCTGGTTATGCTGCTTGCAATCCAGACAAACTGGTGGACAAGTGGGATGAGGTTTGCAGTACACTGGTACCAGACTCTGGGAAAGCTCTTGGCCAGGACGGAGTCACCAGGATACTCAGTCACTGCTACAATGATATGCCTGGTGAGATCAAGACTTGCTCCTTGTATCTGTGCATATTCCCAAAGGGCCGCAAGGTCAGCAGGAAGCGGCTCACGAGGCGATGGCTAGCAGAGAGATTTGTCAGTGAGAAAGATGGGTTGAGTGCTGAAGATGTCGCAGAGGCATACTTCAATCATCTCGTAAGGAGGAAGATTATACGGGCTGTGGAGCACAGCAGCAATGGCAAGGTGAAGAGCTACCAAGTCCACGACATGGTTCTCGAGTACATCGTATCCAAGGCAAGTGAAGAAAACTTCGTCACCGTGGTCGGTGGCCATTGGCTCATGGCGCCACCTAGCAACAAAGTCCGCCGTCTGTCCCTCCAAGTTAGCGACACGAAACACAAGAAATCAATGGAGAGCATGAATTTAACTCATGTCCGATCTCTGACCATGTTTGGGAGCTTGACCCAACTGCCTTCTAATTCATTGAAATTTGGAATTGTGCAAGTACTGGACCTTGAAGGTTGCAAGGATTTCAGACAACATCATGCTGAGGAGATATGCAAGATGCTTCTACTCAAGCATCTAAGCCTCCGAAGGACAGACATTGACAAGATTCCTAAAAAAATTGGAAAGCTCCAGTATTTGGAGACTCTTGACATAAGAGAGACCAATGTCACAGAGCTACCGAACACCATCTGCCTGCTTGAACGAGTGGAGAACATACTTGGTGGGAACAAAAGAACAAGGAAGGCACTGAAACTTCCCGAAGATCTGAAGAAGGAAACAATGAAAAGCCTGCGTATACTGTCAGGTATTGAGATCGTCGAGGGACCAGGTACAGTGGCAGACTTTCATCATCTGACAGATCTGAGAAAGCTTACCATTTACAGGCTCAACCTCGAAAAGGGTAGTGAGCTTTTTGGAGAACTAAGCTCCTCGATCGAGTACCTTGGTGGCTATTCTCTCCACACCCTGGTGATCGACGATGAGTCGTCTGAGTTTCTGATATCACTAGGTGCTCTCTCTTCCCCTCCAAAGTTTCTCAATGCTCTAGAGCTGTCCGGCAAGCTGGTTGAGCTCCCAAAATGGATCACAGAGCTGGATGCCCTCACGAAGCTGACCCTCTCGGTGACGGTGCTCACTGCTGATGCTTTGCACGTATTGAGCAAGCTCAATACATTGTTCTCGCTCACATTTTCGCTCACTGCAGCAAAGCAGGACCCAGAAACAATCTTCATCATCGAGGAGAACAAACGGCGCTCTGATGGGCAGATAATGGTTCCAACTGGTGGATTTGAGAATCTCAAGCTTCTTCGCTTCTTGGCTCCTTTCGTGCCGCTGCTAAGCTTTCCAAAAAATTCGTTGCCAAAGCTCGAAAGGCTTGAGCTGCGGTTCAGCATGTTTGAGGGACTGTATGGCTTAGAAAACCTTGCAGAGCTCGAAGAGGTGCATCTCAGAGTGCATGACAAAGCAGACGAGACTACAAAGTCGTTCGTAGAAGGTATGGCAACTGCAGCCAGGGAAGGTAACAAGTGCCATAGAATTATCGTCGATCAGTATCACGGGCGAGAGTGAGTGACCCAGATGCCAACCTATGTGGTTATATTCATTTATGTTTATTTCTTGTACGAAATATTATTCTGTTGTGTGATTCTAGTTCGTGTGCAAGATCAAAACACTGTTTCGTTGATAATATGTGTTTGTAATTCTAGTTCTGCTTCA
Organism: Aegilops tauschii subsp. strangulata; assembly: GCF_002575655.3. Classification (NCBI taxonomy): domain Eukaryota; kingdom Viridiplantae; phylum Streptophyta; class Magnoliopsida; order Poales; family Poaceae; genus Aegilops; species Aegilops tauschii. The sequence continues at coordinate 2,148,631 of NC_053036.3, read as the reverse complement.
TTTGAGTTCAGTGAGTGACGGTGCTCCGTTATCTTGCTTGTTGTGGCAAGAAATTGAAACTTAAAGACATCTTTTTCTTGCCCTGCGTCAGAAGTACTCCCTCCGTTCCAAAGTTCTTGTCTTAGATTTGCCTAGATACGGATGTATCTAATACTAAAACGTGACTTGATGCATCCGTATTTACATAAATCTAAAACAAGAATTTTGGGACGGAGGGAGTAGATAACAATATTGCCCTTTTGGTGGGCACGAAGTTTCTTGTGGGAGATGGAGATAAAAGATTCATTTTAGAGTGGACATTTGGTGTGCTGACAGGACGGCTTTGCCAAAAATTCCCAGAAATTTTGCATGGACACAAATATTCTGTTGCCTACAACAACAACAACAACAACAACAACAGAGTCTTTCAGTTCCAAACAAATTTGGGGTAGCCTAGAGTTGGAGCACAAATTTGGTCTACACTGACGTCTCTTAGGCATTATTAGCACCGGCACTTCTAGAGGTTGTGTTGTATATGTCAAACTATCGCAGACGATGTTGGATAAAATATAAAATGGTCTGCTAGATGATGCTTTAAAATGTACTCTGAGTATATTATTCAGAATATGATTGACACAAGTGCACTCCGTATTGTCAACAGGTGATCGTCAATATTGAAGCTACAAAGTAACTCCTAGATTGTTCAGCCAGGGGTTAAAACACTTCGATCACTCCACACAACATACAAGGGAATTTACCCGACTTCAATCACTCCACACAACATACAAGGGAATTTACCCGGCCCAGGTTCAGGCCACCGATGCGGTGTAACACCATAATCCTGCTTATGTGTTTGTCATATATTGTCACAACCCTAGGATATTTGGGTGTAAATAGTTGCATTCAGTGAGCATCCATGCATCATATTTAATTCAAGAAACTTTGAAGTGAGGGAATTTTCAAAGCCTCAAAAAAATTTAAATAAAGTGCAAAACCCCTAAAATCTCATTCAATGATTCCAAATATGCCTTCAAATAGTTCTGAGAATTTTAGCAACAGTTATTAGCCAAACCAAACTTTATGAACATTTTTAAGGGGTTATTTGGACTTCGAATTTAAAACACTATTGTAACTGAATTTGGAGTTATATTCATAATTTATAGAATATAAGTTCAAATAATTCTAAAATATTTCATGTGCATTTGGAAAAATCCAGAAATGCAACATAAAAATATTCAAAAGTTCATAAACATAAGCGGATAAAAAGCATCATTAGGATTGATGGTAAAGATTGCCAGGCAGGCATCCCATAAACCAACCGGATTATTATCATGTCTAAAATGGAAAGAGAGGAAGGTGACATGTCACATTTGAGCTGATACACAAATATGATGACCCTAGTTCCAACTAAATGCTGAATTTGCTAAGAAGACCAAAGCTCACATCCATTGCAAGCAAACATCCATTGACATGACATACCTGCCAGCATAAGAAATGGGAGGCGAAAAGTATTATCAGAAAGCATCGTTGGATAATACTTAACATAATAATGACTACATGGAAATTCTGTCATGTACCGTACCCATGAGAATGTAGTCACTCAGAAGCTAGCACTTCTTCGACTTCGGTTATCACTCTGCTAACACTTGTGTCAAATTCTCTTTCAAACCCTCTGTCAGCAGTTTTATTGGGCAGGAAAATCTCTCGGTCGCCATTGATGGAAAGCTTGATCAGATTAGCATGGCTGGCAGCGTCTTCCCTCACAACGGCAATTGTCTCAAAGACACCGTCACTGGCTGCATGCTGTGAAGAGTACAGGAGGATCACCATGTTGAGGCGCTCAAGGAGCATGATACCTGATGGGACTTTATCTGCTGGCCCATGATAGAGGTTCAGCTGGAGCTGTTTCAGATTTGGCATCGCTTTGTCCTCAAAGCTTACCCACGGCACGCAACAGTCAAAACAGAACACCTCAAGCCTCACGAAGCCTGCACTGCTGGTGATGCTTACTTGCTTTCTTGGGAGGGCAACCAGTGCTAGTGCAAGAACACTCAGGCAGGGCAGGCCTCCGATTATCATCAGATCATTCGCCTCTAGTTTCCAGACCCTGATATCAAGAAGAGTAAGAGTGCTGAGCTGTGCAATCCACCCTGGAACTTTCACAAATCGTCCTGCCACCTTTAGCTTCTCAAGTTGGGGAAAGTTGGGGGATTCAGGAGAAAGTTTGTCGCTCGGATTGGAATCACCATAAATTGTCAGAGATTTAAGATAGCTGCACTTGCCTACGGAAGACAGTAGCTTATCATTCTTTTCCATGTCAGCAAGTCCATCATACAGGACTAATTCAAGCTCCGTTACTTCTATCAGCTCGCTAATCTCCTTCATAGCACTTTCCGAGCACTCTCTGGAATCAACAGTGCCCATCACCTGAACTGGCTTCAACTGGTCGATTCCTCCAGACAACTTTACTCCGAAGCAACCTTGACAAACAAAAGGCAGATGTTTTAGTCTACGAAGCTGAAGAACTTCCTTGGGAAGGTCTTTCACTTGTGTCTGCCTTACATCCAGAGTCACCAGATTTTGCAGTTTCCTGATTTCTGGAGGAAGATTGCTGATTTGTGTCCAGCTCACATCCAGAGTCTCCAGATTTTGCAGATTCGAGATTTCTGGAGGGATCTCAGTGACTTGCGTCTGCTTGAGACTCAGGTACTTCAGCTTGATCATTCGGCATATATCATCCATACCAGAGTTGTCTAAATCCTCGCAACCATCTAGATCCAACACCTGTACATTCTTCAACTGCTTGAGTGAAACTGGATTAGCAGGACCAAGCATAGTCACGGAACACACGTTGGTTAGGTTCATCCTTTCCGTGCTAATCAAAAGTTCTGTATCAGAACATCGCATAAACAAACGGTTGGGCATCACTTCCACATGTGGCTCAGACTCAGAGAAAAAGGTAGCAAAGTCTTGTTCTCGTGATATCAGTCTAAGAACATAGAGCATCATATAGGTAACTTCATAGGTCTCTTTCCCTAGACAGTTAAGATATTTCACCGGCTGAATCACATTCCTGTTGATGAGCTCATCAAAGTATCGCCTTGCCACTTCCTCAGGACTACAGCTCTTATCTTTAGGGACAAGTCCTTCAGCAATCCATTTCCTAACCAAACTATCCCTCTGAATGCTTTGGTTCCTAGCAGATGCAGCTAAGTACAGCAAGCAGGCCCTCAGAGTGTCGGGAAGGTCGAAGTAGCTACATAACAGAATCCTTGTCAACCCTTCCACATAACATAAACCACCAACCGCAGAATGTAAAGACTTCATGATCTCTTGGCATCGCTCCTTTATTTTGCCAGCAGAAAATGGAAAATCTGCTGAAGCAACACTTATTATTGCTAAAGGCATACCACCACAGATTTTCAAGATTTCATCAACTTCTGTAAGTGCATCAGGGCAACTGTCCTCTGATCCAAAACATCTCTTTAGAAACAATCTTTTGGAGTATTGGTACCCAAGAGGCATAATTTCATATATCAAGTCTTTGTTCTTCAAACAACATTTTTCAGCTATCTTATTAACACGAGTTGTAGTAATTACTCGGCTGCCACAATCATTACTTGGCAAACTCAAAGAGATGGTATTCCAACTATTTTCGTCCCATAGATCATCAATTACAATGAGATACCTACAAAAATTCCGAACAAAATCAAGAACACAGTGAGGCAAAAATATATAAAAATAAAAAGTATCAGTAAGAACTAACATAAGCAAGGTATTATGGATAATATTTCCTATTATCAGTAAGAACCATCACAAAAGTGATAAAAAAAAAGCAAAATCACCAAAAGTGAGTAACACAGCGCATGTGTTAGTGAAGTAGCCCTGCAATGAGATTGTGATGAGAAAGCTGAACAAGATAGTATCACAACCTACTGCATTCTATAAATCATCAAGTGTCTACTGAAGTTTGCTGATAAAAAGCAACAATAGAGGAAGGCACAACAATAGTAACAATCAATATTAGAAAACTTTTTTCTATAGGAAAGAGTTGACAGAGCATGCTAAGGTACTTTGGATGATGAACATAAACATAAACCGTATCACTTTAAAGCCTACAAAAATAAACACCTTTTGCAATTAAAGAAACATGTCCATGTCTTGTTGATGCATACCTCTTGGTCTGAAGGAATTTACTGATTTCATGAATGAGCTGCATTTCACCCTTTGCTCTGTTGTCTGAATAACTTTGCTTGTGAAGATCATAGAGAATGTGCATCAGAACTTTCTGCATGTCAGGATTCTGAGATACAGGAACGAAAGTTTTGCAATCGAATTGCGTCTTAAGCTTATGATACACTGCTTTGGCAAGGGTTGTCTTACCCAATCCTCCGGATCCGACAACTGAGAGTATGTTGAGTTGATTGTCCCCATTGCACAGAACCTGCACCAGCTCATCCCTTGCATGCTCAATGCCAATGATCTCTCCCTCGTATGTGTAGGGATCTCCAACGGGCGGGGCATATAGTTTAGCTGCAACATCGTCAACCCTGAACCTGTTACACCTCTTGGGCATTTTCAGGAGTCGTTGCTCGATGTCTCTAATTGTGTGAGCGATCTGATAGCGAGTTTTGCCCTTGAACAGGTTGGCCATCTTCTTGGTGAACTCCTTGCCTTCTTCGAGGGCCAGAATATCGTCGATGTCTTTCTCAATGACATAAGATAGCTCCCTGGCGTTGTCTGTCCAGAGCCTAATCTGATTGTTGAGCTGTTCCCACGGCTGTTCCGCCAGCTTGCGGAGGACAAGCTGCATGCTCTTGAGCTCTCTTGAGAGACGCTCGAGCTCTCTCTTGTCGCACTTGAGCAGTTTGTGCTCATCCATGAAGAGCAGCTCGGATAGCTTGGGGAAGAGGTGTCCCTTCCTGACATCGATGCTCAATCTGCTGTCTGTCTGCTGCTGAATCTCATCTGTGCAGGTGACAGTAGATGCCTGTGTTGGCTCCCCGCAACCCTCCCCCTCCTGCACGGCACCGACATCCATGTTCGATCTGCTGTCTGTCTGCTGCTGAATCTCATCTGTGCAGGTGACAGTAGATGCCTGTGTTGGCTCCCCGCAACCCTCCCCCTCCTGCACGGCTCTGACATCGATGCTCGATCTGCTGTCTGTCTGGTGCTGAATCTCGTTTGTGCAGGTGATGTTAGATGCCTGCAACAAGAAGATCGTCGACGGACGATGATAGCCTAGATTAGCTGCAACACCATTGACCTTGAACCTGTTACGCGTCTTGGGCATTTCCAGGAGACGTTGCTCGATGCCTCTGATTGTGTGAGCGATCTGATAGCGAGTACTGCCCTTGAACAGGTTGGCCAGCTTCTCGGTGAACTCATTGCCTTCTTCAAGGACCAGAAGATCGTCGACGTCTTTGTCGATGACATAGGACAGCTCCCTGGCGTTGCCTGCCCAGAGCCTAATCAGATTGTCGAGCTGTCCCCGTGGCACATCCGCCAACATGCAGAGAACAAGCTGTGCGCTCTTCAGCTCTCTTGACAGACGCTCGAGGTCTCCCTTGTCGCATTTGAGCAGCTTGTACTCATCCATGAAGAGGAGCTCGAATAGCTTGGGGAAGAGGGAGCTCGATTGGTCGCTCCGTCTCTGCTGTCTAGTGGTAGATCTAGCTTGTGGAGGTGACAGCCGGTGGATGCCTGTCTCAGTCCCCTCCCCTCCCCTCATGCGCGGCGAGGAGAGCAAACGCAGGGCCTGAGGAGGCGGCGACGTGGGCTGAGCTGTATGTGATGAACGCTGATAGGCTAGAACGCCGTCGACCTTGAATCTGTTACGCCTCTTGGGCATTTTGAGGAGTCGTTGCTCGATGTCTCCGATTGTGCGAGAGATCTGATACCGAGTCTTGCCCTTGAACAGATTGGCCATCTTCTTGGTGAAATCTTTGCCTTCTTCAATAAGGACCAGAATGTCGTCGACATCTTTCTCGATGCCATGGGACAGCTCCCTGGCATTGTCTGCCCAGAGACTGACCTGGTTGTCGAGCACCTCCGCCAACTTGCGGAGGACAAGCTGCGTGCTCTTCAGCTCCCTTGACAGACGCTCGAGGTCTCCCTTGTCGCACTTCTGCAGCTTGTGCTCATCCATGAGGAGGAGCTCCAATAGCTTGGGGAACAGGCGTCCCGTCCCGACATCCATCATCGATTTGCTCTCTGCTGGTAGATCTGGTTTGTGCAGGTAACAGTGGATGCCTGCACTGCACTGGCTGCCGTCGGCCCTCCGCTCGTGCACGGCGCCGCGAGCGGGTGGCGGCGGCGGCGGCGGCGGCGGCGGCGGCGGCGACGTGTGCGGTCAACGGTATGGTACGGGTGGAGTGGGATGGGGTTGGGCTGTACGCGTGAGTGGGTGGGTTGGGCTGTATGTTATAGCTGGCCAAACGGGCCGGCCCGGCCCACCCTAGTCGTGCCTGGCCCGGCCCTCCGGCCCAAGCACGGCACAGGAGCCAAACGGCCCGGCCCGGCCCGACGGCACGCTAGCCTGATGGCCTGCTAGGCTGTTTCTTGGGCTGATTTTCGTCTGTTGCGTTGTTTTTTATGTGATAAACATGCCGTGTCGTGCCGGCCCGCGTGCCCAGCCTTCAGGCCCAGGCATGGCACAAGGCGTGCCGCGTGTCTGGCACAACCCGATTAGAGCGTGTCGAGCCTAGCCCATCACGTGTCGTGCCAGCGTGCTTGCAGGCCGGCATGCCAGGCCCGGCCCATTTGGCCAACTATACTATATGTGGTGGACGGGGTAGCCTAACAACAACTCTATCCAGCAAGCAACGAGTCAGTGAGGGCATGAACAATGGTGGCATATGAATACACATGCGGATATGCCCTATAAGAAAAAAATAGTTCAAGGCACTACATTCATTTTTTTTTCTCTTCAATGCAAACTACTACTAGTGGGCCTCATCAACAAGTTGAAAAATAAAAACTTCAATACATATGCATCTCTACTCTGTACTCTCCACTACTAGGAGAAAGCTTATAGATAGGATTTTAGCAGTAGCGTTGTATTATTGGCCAGCGCTACTGATACTTAGTGGTAGCGCGGGTAAGAAAAGAGCGCTACAGGTTGTGAAGTAGCAGTAGTGATGGGTGGTCGGCCAGCGCTACTGCTAAGTGGTCCCACCGCCATGTTGGGGAACGTAGCATGCAATTTCCAAAAAAAATCCCTACGCTCACGTAAGATCTATCTAGGAGATGCATAGCAACGAGAGGGGAGAGTGTGTCTACGTACCCTCGTGGACCGAAAGCGGAAGCATTTGCCAACGCGGTTGATGTAGTCGAACTTCTTCTCGTTTCGACCGATCAAGCACCGAACATACGGCACCTCCGAGTTCTGCACACGTTCAGCTTGATGACGTCACTCGAACTCTTGATCAAGTAGAGCGTCGAGGAAGTAGATGAGTTCCGTCAGCACGACGGCGTGATGACGGTGATGGTAAAGTTATCCGCGCAGGGCTTTGCCTAAGAACTACGAGAATATTGCCGGAGGCATAAACTGTGGAGGGGGCGCCGCACACGGCTAACAATTGTTGGTGTGTCTTCTAGGTGCCTCCCCCTTCATATATATATAGGTCGGAGGGAGAGGGAGCAGCCAAGGGGGCGCCCAAGTAGGAGGAATCCTACTTGGGTCCATAGTCCTATTCCCCTCCCCCTGAGGGAGTCCCGGATTAAGGGGTCCTCGGACAGCCGGACTGTATACTTGGTCCGGACTGTTGGACTATGAAGATACAAGATAGAAGACTTCGTCTCGTGTCCGGATGGGACTCTCCTTTGCATGGAAGGCAAGCTTGCCAATTCGGATATGAAGATTCCTTTCTCTGTAACCGACTTTGTACAACCCTAGCCCCCCGGTGTCTATATAAACCGGAGGGTTTAGACTTCTAGGGTTTAGCCACAACAATTATAACCTCATAGGCTAGACTTCTAGGGTATAGCCATTACGATCTCGTGGTAGATCAACTCTTGTAATATTCATATTCATCAAGATCAATCAAGCAGGAAGTAGGGTATTACCTCCATAGAGACGGCCCGAACCTGGGTAAACATTGTGTCCCCCGCCTCCTGTTACCATTAGCCTTAGACACACAGTTCGGGACCCCCTACCCGAGATCCACCGGTTTTGACACCGACATTGGTGCTTTCATTGAGAGTTCTGCTGCGTCGTCACCAAAAGGCTTGATGGCTCCACCGGTCATCTACAACAACGCAGTCTAGGGGGGATCTTCCTCCCCGGACAGATCTTCATATTCGGCGGCTTCGTACTGTGGGCCAACTCGCTTGGCCATCTAGAGCAAATCGATAGCTACGCCCCTGGCCATCAGGTCAGATTTGGGAGCCTGAATTTTGCGGCCAATATCCGTGGAGACTTGATCTTCGACGGGTTCGAACCCATGACGGTTGTCCCCGGCCACCACGATGAACATGACCTAGATATGTCATCTGGCTGCGCGCAGGAGATAGCGCATGTGACCGCCCTGGCCCTAGAGCTGGAGCGGACTACGTCGTCCGAAGACTGGAAGCTTAACCCCGTCGCGGAGGCCACAGACTCAGCGGCGCTCGTGTTGGGGATCGTAGCAGAAATTTAAAATTTTCTACGCATCACCAAGATCAATCTATGGAGTCATCTAGCAACGAGGGACAGGAGTGCATCTACATACCTGTGACGCCCCCGATTTGACCGTACACTAATCATGCACGCAAATGTGTATGATCAAGATCAGGGACTCACGGGAAGATATCACAACACAACTCTACAACATAAATAAGTCATACAAGCATCATAATACAAGCCAGGGGCCTCGAGGGCTCGAATACAAGTGCTCGATCACAGACGAGTCAGCGGAAGCAACAATATCTGAGTACAGACATAAGTTAAACAAGTTTGCCTTAAGAAGGCTAGCACAAACAATGGGATACAGATCGAACGAGGCGCAGGCCTCCTGCCTGGGATCCTCCTAACTACTCTTGATCGTCGTCAGCGGCCAGCACGTAGTAGTAGGCACCTCCAGTGTCGTAGGTGTCGTCGTCGACGGTGGCGTCTGGCTCCTGGACCCCAACATCTGATTGCGACAACCAGAGAGAAAGGAAAAGGGGGAAAAAGAGGGAGAGAAGCAACCGTGAGTACTCATCCAAAGTACTCGCAAGCAAGGAGCTACACTACATATGCATGGGTATATGTGTAAAGGGGCATATCAATGGACTGAACTGCAGAATGCCAGAATTAAAAGGGGGATAGCTAGTCCTGTCGAAGACTACGCTTCTGGTCATCTCCATCTTGCAGCATGTAAAAGAGAGTAGATTGAAGTCCTCCAAGTAGCATCGCATAGCATAATCCTACCCGGCGATCCCCTCCTCGTCGCCCTGTTAGAGAGCGATCACCGGGTTGTATCTGGCACTTAGAAGGGTGTATTTTATTCAGTATCCAGTTCTAGTTGTCATAAGGTCAAGGTACAACTCCGGGTCGTCCTTTTACCGAGGGACACGGCTATTCGAATAGATAAACTTCCCTGCAGGGGTGCACCACATAACCCAACATGCTCGATCCCATTTGGCCGGACACACTTTTCTGGGTCATGCCCGGCCTCGTAAGATCAACACGTCGCAGCCCCACCTAGGCTCAACAGAGAGGTCAGCACGCCGGTCTAACCCTATGCGCGCAGGGGTCTGGGCCCATCGCCCTATGCACACCTGCACGTTGCGTACGCGGCCGGAAGCAGACCTAGCCCCCTTAATACAAGCGCGAGCTTACGGTCAAATGCGGCGCGCGCCACTCAGTCGCTGACGTCTATAGAGCTTCGGCTGATACCACGACGTCGGGATACCCATAACTACTCCCACGTAGATGGTTAGTGCGTATAGACCAAATGGCCAGACTCAGATCAAATACCAAGATCTCGTTAAGCGTGTTAAGTAACCACGAACGTCGACCAGGGCCAGGCCCACCTCTCACCTAGGCGGTTCTCAACCTGCCCTGTCGCTCCGCCACAAAGTAACAGTCGGGGGCCGTCAGGAACCCAGGCCCACCTCTACCGGGGTGGAGCCACCTGTCCTTTCAGCCCCCTCATCAGAACCACTTGCGGGTACTCCTCGAGCCGACCCGACTTTAGTCACCACATGTGTCATGTATATAATGTATATAGTATATACCCCTGATCACCTCCCGAAGTGATCACGACCCAGTAGTATAGCATGGCAGACGGACAAGAGTGTAGGGCCACTGATGGAACACTAGCATCCTATACTAAGCAGTAGGATAGCAGGTAAGGGTAACAACTGTAGCAACTATGACAGGCTATGCATCAGGATAGGATATCGGAAAGCAGTAACATGCTACACTACTCTAATGCAAGCAGTATAGAGAAGAATAGGCGATATCTGGTGATCAAGGGGGGGCTTGCCTGGTTGCTCTGGCAAGGAGGGGTCGTCTTCGACGTTGTCGATCACAAGGGCGGCATCGGTCTCGGGGTCTACCGGAGAGAAGAGGGGGAAGAAACAATAAACATAAAGCAAGCATAACATCACAAAGCATAACATGGCAATATGTTGTGCCGGGATTGTCCTAACGTATGGCTACACAATAAAGGTGAAGGGAGGAATTCAACCGGGAATGTATTCCCGGTTCCGGACCTGTATCAAACAGATGACCGGAGGGGGGAATGTTCCATGTTCAGCATGCTAGGGGCCTGTGACAGATGAACGGACTGCGTATTCGGATTCGTTGGATTTTTCTGAGCAACTTTCATGTAGAAAACATTTTCATCGGAGTTACGGTTTATTTTCTATGAATTTCTAAAGATTTAAACATTTTCTGAAATTAATTAAATTAACAGAATTAACAGAAAAGGAAATATGACACCAGCATTGCGTGGGGATGATGTCAGCAGTCAACAGACACGCTGACCAGGTCAAAACTGACCTGTGAGTCCAGTGGGTCCCACTGGTCAGTGACTGGACTAATTAACAGTGGTTAATTTAACTAAACTAAGTTAATTAGCTAGTAGGCCCCACCTGTCAGTGTCTAATTAGTTTACTAAATAATTTTTAATTATTAAAACATTGATTAAAGGAGTGGGGCCTGCCTGTCAGTGGCTCTGGGCTGCCCAGTCAGCGAGTTGACTGGGTCAACATAGTCAACAGGGCCCCATGGGCCCACACGTCAGCCTCACAGGGGGGCCACGCGGCGCCACGTCGACCACTGGCCGGAGACGCGCCGGAGTTGACTCTGACGAGCCAAACGCGGCGGCGCGGCTCGGGAGGGGCGCGAGTTTCGCGCACAGGGGGTCTGCGGGGTTGTGGCTGGGCGCGTTCGATCGGGCGTTCGACGCCGCATCCACCTACGGTGGCGGCGCGGCCCGTAATAGGCTAGAACGACGACGGCGAGAGCCGAGGCGGTCGCCGGAGTTCGGCCGCTTTCTGGTTTGGCGCTACGGGGCACCAAAACGTGCGCGGTTTGCGGCTACAGCTAGCTGGCAATGCGGCGCGTCCGATGGAGCAAGCAGCAGGGGCGGGATGGCCGGAGTGGCACCGGCGACAAGCCGTGGAGGCGGTGAGCTACGGGCCTCGTCGGGGACGGTGCTACGGTGCGCGCACGGGTGAAATAAACAGCTAGGCGTGGTCTACGCAGTGCGACGAGGCCAATGAGCAGCAGCGCGCGTCCAAATGGTCGCCGGAACGACGCCGACGACGTGCTAGGCAGTGGCGAGCTCGGGCAAGTCGAGGACGGCGGCTAAAGGGAGTAAACGGCGACGGGAGAGGGCTAGGAGGGATAAGAGGCTCACATTGAGCCTGCAGGTGTGCGAGAGTGAGCTCGGGGGAGGCTCGAGGCGGCGAAACGGGGCGGCGATCGACGGCGGCCGTGCGGGGAAGACGAGCTCGGGGAGGTCGTTGCAGTGGCTCCAAGCTTCAACGGAGAGGCGGAGGTGATGTAGTCGAGGGCGGCGACGGTGTACGACACGGCGAAGTGGCGATTGGGGCACGGTGGCCGCGGGATCGAGCGGAGGCGGCGGCGAGCGCTTCAGGTGAGGTGGGGAATGAGAGAGGCGGAGAGGGCAAGCAGCAGCTCGTGGGGAAGGGGGAAAAGATCTCTCGGAGGAGGCAGGGGGGCTGTCGCTGGCGACCTTATCCTCCCCGCGGCGCCTGTAGCAGCGTGGCCGGCGAGGTGGTTCGGCAGCGACGCCCCTGTTGCGGTCTGAGACCGAGGAACAGGGCGGGGGGGAGAGACCGCTGCGAGGGGGCACTGGGCTGGCTCGGGTGGGTTAGGTGGGCCGGCCCAGGTGGGTTCGGTCCAGGGAGGGGGGGTTGCTCTCTCTCTCTCTCTTTGCTTTTTCCTTTTCTTTTTTTTATCTTTTACCCTTTTATTTATTTTCCTTTTCTGGTATAGTTTTGCATCCTATTATTTTAGTTTTAGTAAAATATATACTTTGTTTATAAATTAGTATTTCAAATTAGTCCATACTCAAAAGTCCAGTCCTCAATAAATTAGTTTGACATTTTATTAATTACAAAAGGTTTTTTAAATAATTATTTTGCTGTTGTTTTATTCATCTCATATTATTTAAACATTTTATAAAGGTGTGGTTTCTCCACCATAATTATCTATGCAATATTTGGTTCACTCCGAACAATTTGATTTTAATATTTGAAAACTTTTATTGTTTGCTTGATTTTGAATTTTGAATTATAATCGGTTTTGAACTAACACCAGATTAATAACAGTAATCATGGTGACGTGGCATCGTTAACAAAGGTTTACTGTAGCTTAATTATCCGGGCGTCACAATTCTCCTCCACTACAAGAAATCTCGTCCCGAGATTTAAGCGGTGGAGTAAGGGGGGGGAGTGTTGGTAGCGAAAACCTAACGAGTCTTCTCGGTCTTGGTTGCCCTTTCGAAGAGGTTGATCCCTTTCGTTGATGTCTTCAATTCTCTGCTTCAAGTCACCATGATCAAGTCGTCACCCTTTCTTCGGGATCTCCAACGTACTTACGAATAGGTAAGGGGCAGCTCGGCTACGACAGAATGCTTATGAGGGGAAACAATCTGGGGTTAACCCATGAATGAGCATAAGATTATCTCTCGAGTTGAACATATAAAATACATCGAGAGTAAGGTACGAAGGTACAATAAGAGGTACCCAGCGGATAGATAGTTGCTCGAAGTCTGAACCAGAGTGAGAAAGGGGTTCAGAGCGGCGAGAGTAAGTATTGCGTCTGATACCAGAATAGATTACTAGGCATGTGGCCCATGAATTACACAAGAAGTCAAGCTCGAGGAATAACTTTAACAACAGGGTGTACAGAAGAGTCAGGTTTCGATCCTGTGGATCTGTGGGTTATGGGCCCACCATGTGGGTTAAAAGTAGGAAGGGCGGTGACGTCTTGCACGATCATGATAGCAAGGCATGTCAGAGGGTAGCCTGTCAGTTATATGTCAGCAACATCGTCGGTACCAAGGGCGAGGGACGAAGAGAACCATTTTCCTGCTCGTTGAAACGAGGCGGACCATTAGGCAAAGTTCTCGTCCATCGGTGGTTACCGAAATGTCACCAACAATAGTAACAGGGTCTTACTGACAGAGTTGTACACCGAGCTGTTTACATAAGCAGGAGAATATTACTGCTTAGATCATATAGATCACCAGAAAGGTTAAACCAAACAATGGAAAGAAAAATATGATTATCAGATTAAACAGAAGAATGGAAAGGAAAATGTGTTTAAACACATATTTCAAGGGTATATCCTTCCCAAGGACAAGCTGAGCATGATATCCATGACAGGATATTATGTAGAAAACTCTTTAGGTAGGGGAGAGAAATTTCATGACATTACCCATACAATGGTGTTTGGATAATTGAGCAGGAAACATTTAGCATTGGGCTTCAAATGTTCTCGTTGAAAATCGGAGTACCATAGACATGCTTCGAGATAGCATTGACATGGTCAACAGGTGAAGATCAGACTCTGGAAACAAAAAGGATCCATCAGGAACAACTTATAGAATAAGTCTTACGATTTCCTCCTGGAAGAATAGCTAACCTTGCTGAAGAGGAATCTATAACAATAGGGCCTCCGGCCAGGTGTGCTGGGTATCATCACCTTACCGGGTCATAAATAGGCCAATGTTATTACTCTTGGAAATATGTTCCAACCATCATATCTGACCGAGATTCAGATCTGATTGGTGTCAGGATAACTCAGACTCAGGATGCCTGAGAAGAAAGGTGCAACACAAATTGTCGAAACGACATCGAAGATTCTCGGGAGATGAACTATGGAAGCGAGTTCCGAATAAGGGTTCATCATTACAACAAGGAGAGGTGAGGAGGTGACTGATTGTCTCAGCGACAATCCATTGAGATTTCCAAAAGATGGATTTCCACCACTATGTGAACAAGGAGATAACATTAGCTAGTTCGAATGACTTAATGATGTATGCTCGAGGAAAACATACACAGTTAAACATTGGTTGAAATGTGCACCCGAAATATGGGCTAGGTAGCACAATCAATGTCCGAATGATGATTCATTAAGCCATAGACGTAGAATGAAACTATAGACCAATAACTTCAAAGCAATAGGGTTGCTAGAAGTTTAGAATTTACACATCACAGACCATTGGTCGGTATTCCTTTTAGAAACAACACGGGGACCAAGAAAGAATGGTGATGGGGAGAAGTATCACTGTACCAAGATGTCATACGAGGTGGTGAAATTCTTATGACATACTTGACATAAAAGATGGTAATACTCCAAGGTAGAACATATCATAAGCTAGATAGCAAGAAAATCAAGGTACAACACAAAACACGAACAAGTTTGTGTTGAATGGAAGGCGACAAAATGGTCGATAATAAAACAAATCATCGAGGGCAAGGATGGTATTCCTCATCCAGAATTCGATAGATATCTTGGAAGAGCTCAGAATGTTGATGATGTTCACGACACATTTGTAGCGAGAATTTATGAAGAGGTAATCGATCGGCGATGACATCAAGTCAAAGGAATGATGAAGCGAAAAGTTATTGGAACCAGGGGTACGACACAAACTCGAAATCAAGCTTGCTGTTCAAGGCGAAATGATATGACGAGGAAAATCGACGTAAGCTTAGCTCAGCGTCGAAGGTGGTGCTCCGGGAATAAAGACCAGGTAGCACAGTTAAAATCGGCACGATAATAACATAGCCGAGCGGGCTAGGGATGACGTGATCGAGTACGAACTCGTAAACAAAGGAGATTATTAAGAGTTGTTTAATCATGATGCGGACTCGATTCAGTTATCGATGTCCTTGAGTGTTTAATAACTCGGAGCCCGTGAAAAATTGGAATCCATGAGAATGTCATACTTGATGGAGAACTCATAAGAAGTTATGCAGTTCCGTGATAATCTCGAGATGCCAGGGGGTAATACTCGACGACAAACCAAAGTAGAGGTTGGACTGGGGTATTGCTCTTACAGAAGACAAGTGCTTAAACTTGTACGAGAAATGGTATTTAAAGGAGAACATGGTCGGAACAACGTCCACGGATACCAGATGAACTTATTACAAGGGGACAATCATTTTAAGAGAAGCTTCCATGATAAGGTATACATCGTGTCCATGGGCATGAACACAAAGTTCAAGGTCGACTCCCACTTCTTCAATGCATAACCTTTCATTCACTTCTCGCGTTTGATGAAGCTGCAGTGTGGACAAAATTTATCTGGCAAAATACCAGAAGAGTATGACTCATGAAAACTTTCGAGTTCACACGTATTATGAAAGGCATAGGTTCAACCCATCAAGGCATCTTAGGAACATATACCACAAACTTCGGAGTAAATATTACAAGCTCGAAAGAAGGGCATTGTTCAAAATCAGATGATACAATTTACCAAAGGCATTATATACCCATGGAAAGGCTCACAAGGTTATTCAATAGGAAGGACACTGTCGGATAAAATCCAACAAAGGAACCGATGGTCCACAAGGGATCTGATGTGAGCATCGATACTCAACCAGAGGAAGAAGAATGTCAGAAGATCTGATTATAGAAACAACTGACTAACTCAAAGTTCAAATGCAAAAGAATTATGATTTCCAACTCAGGGGGGTCAGAAGCAACGCTCTGATCAAGGATGGATAAGTTGAGTAGGCTTAGGGGTACAATCGATGGCAATTTGATAGGTCGAGATCCAGCTCACGTTTAAAATGACGTCTGAGCCGGAAGAATGAATTCTAGGATATGATTGAGGATTGCGAGCATTCGCAACAAATTGAATCAATGGACTCAAAATGATAATGACAAGAGATGCCAATAAGATTACGAGAATTTTGGGATTAACCATAATGCTAGCAAGCAAGAATTTCAAGAGCAATAGGCTCCTGAGGATTTTCGGAAGATCGAATAGTATTTTGAAGACTATTGTGAAATACTTGAATCAACTGGGGATGAGTGGATACTCGGTAAGTGCGAGAATTATCCGCAGGGGTATTCAGGTGTCAAAGAACAGCAAGGCAGTAAGCTCAATGATTCTCGGAACAACAGAGATAATTTCGGGGTATCTTGTAATAACAAGATCAAATGGGAAACATTGTATGAATGGCGAGTATACGCGGTTATCCATAGGAGTTTATCGATGAAAGGGAATTGCAAAAGCGATGAACACAAGTTCTCGGGTTATCAGCGGAGAGTATCTTCAGGGTCTTCACGTGCAATAGACGATCATCAGTAATAAGGGGCTCTCCGGGTGAAAGTGATAACGAGATCCTAATGTTAGATTTAGTAAAATTCACTTAACCCGAATAGAAGAGAGATCAGAGTCCCAGAGTATAGACAAGGAGTAAAAGATCCTAATACCACCCAATGGTGACGTGGGCCCGTAAGACACACAGCCATGTTAGTAAAAGTTTTTGCAATGTCTAGACTCGACTTCGGCCAAGGAGTTGGAAAGGGGGATTCCTACAGGCAGTCGGCTCTGATACCAACTTGTGACGCCCCCGATTTGACCGTACACTAATCATGCACGCAAATGTGTATGATCAAGATCAAGGACTCACGGGAAGATATCACAACACAACTCTACAACATAAATAAGTCATACAAGCATCATAATACAAGCCAGGGGCCTCGAGGGCTCGAATACAAGTGCTCGATCACAGACGAGTCAGCGGAAGCAACAATATCTGAGTACAGACATAAGTTAAACAAGTTTGCCTTAAGAAGGCTAGCACAAACAATGGGATACAGATCGAAAAGGCAAGGCCTCCTGCCTGGGATCCTCCTAACTACTCCTGATCGTCGTCAGCGGCCTGCACGTAGTAGTAGGCACCTCCAGTGTCGTAGGTGTCGTCGTCGACGGTGGCGTCTGGCTCCTGGACCCCAACATCTGATTGCGACAACCAGATAGAAAGGAAAAGGGGGAAAAAGAGGGAGAGAAGCAACCGTGAGTACTCATCCAAAGTACTCGCAAGCAAGGAGCTACACTACATATGCATGGGTATATGTGTAAAGGGGCATATCAGTGGACTGAACTGCAGAATGCCAGAATTAAAAGGGGGATAGCTAGTCCTGTCGAAGACTACGCTTCTGGTCATCTCCATCTTGCAGCATGTAAAAGAGAGTAGATTGAAGTCCTCCAAGTAGCATCGCATAGCATAATCCTACCCGGCGATCCCCTCCTCGTCGCCCTGTTAGAGAGCGATCACCGGGTTGTATCTGGCACTTAGAAGGGTGTATTTTATTCAGTATCCAGTTCTAGTTGTCATAAGGTCAAGGTACAACTCCGGGTCGTCCTTTTACCGAGGGACACAGCTATTCGAATAGATAAACTTCCCTGCAGGGGTGCACCACATAACCCAACACGCTCGATCCCATTTGGCCGGACACACTTTTCTGGGTCATGCCCGGCCTCGTAAGATCAACACGTCGCAGCCCCACCTAGGCTCAACAGAGAGGTCAGCACGCCGGTCTAACCCTATGCGCGCAGGGGTCTGGGCCCATCTTCCTATGCACACCTGCACGTTGCGTACGCGGCCGGAAGCAGACCTAGCCCCCTTAATACAAGCGCGAGCTTACGGTCAAATGCGGCGCGCGCCACTCAGTCGCTGACGTCTATAGAGCTTCGGCTGATACCACGACGTCGGGATACCCATAACTACTCCCACGTAGATGGTTAGTGCGTATAGACCAAATGGCCAGACTCAGATCAAATACCAAGATCTCGTTAAGCGTGTTAAGTAACCGCGAACGTCGACCAGGGCCAGGCCCACCTCTCACCTAGGCGGTTCTCAACCTGCCCTGTCGCTCCGCCACAAAGTAACAGTCGGGGGCCGTCAGGAACCCAGGCCCACCTCTACCGGGGTGGAGCCACCTGTCCTTTCAGCCCCCTCATCAGAACCACTTGCGGGTACTCCTCGAGCCGACCCGACTTTAGTCACCACATGTGTCATGTATATAATGTATATAGTATATACCCCTGATCACCTCCCGAAGTGATCACGGCCCAGTAGTATAGCATGGCAGACGGACAAGAGTGTAGGGCCACTGATGGAACACTAGCATCCTATACTAAGCAGTAGGATAGCAGGTAAGGGTAACAACTGTAGCAACTATGACAGGCTATGCATCAGGATAGGATATCGGAAAGCAGTAACATGCTACACTACTCTAATGCAAGCAGTATAGAGAAGAATAGGCGATATCTGGTGATCAAGGGGGGGGCTTGCCTGGTTGCTCTGGCAAGGAGGGGTCGTCTTCGACGTTGTCGATCACAGGGGCGGCATCGGTCTCGGGGTCTACCGGAGAGAAGAGGGGGAAGAAACAATAAACATAAAGCAAGCATAACATCACAAAGCATAACATGGCAATATGTTGTGCCGGGTGTGTCCTAACGTATGGCTACACAATAAAGGTGAAGGGGGGAATTCAACCGGGAATGTATTCCCGGTTCCGGACCTGTATCAAACAGATGACCGGAGGGGGGAATGTTCCATGTTCAGCATGCTAGGGGCCTGTGACAGATGAACGGACTGCGTATTCGGATTCGTTGGATTTTTCTGAGCAACTTTCATGTAGAAAACATTTTCATCGGAGTTACGGTTTATTTTC
The DNA here is from genome assembly GCF_002575655.3 of Aegilops tauschii subsp. strangulata. NCBI lineage: Eukaryota > Viridiplantae > Streptophyta > Magnoliopsida > Poales > Poaceae > Aegilops > Aegilops tauschii. The sequence goes on along the minus strand of NC_053036.3, from coordinate 2,129,514 downwards.
TATGAATTTCTAAAGATTTAAACATTTTCTGAAATTAATTAAATTAACAGAATTAACAGAAAAGGAAATATGACACCAGCATTGCGTGGGGATGATGTCAGCAGTCAACAGACACGCTGACCAGGTCAAAACTGACCTGTGAGTCCAGTGGGTCCCACTGGTCAGTGACTGGACTAATTAACAGTGGTTAATTTAACTAAACTAAGTTAATTAGCTAGTAGGCCCCACCTGTCAGTGTCTAATTAGTTTACTAAATAAGTTTTAATTATTAAAACATTGATTAAAGGAGTGGGGCCTGCCTGTCAGTGGCTCTGGGCTGCCCAGTCAGCGAGTTGACTGGGTCAACATAGTCAACAGGGCCCCATGGGCCCACACGTCAGCCTCACAGGGGGGCCACGCGGCGCCACGTCGACCACTGGCCGGAGACGCGCCGGAGTTGACTCCGACGAGCCAAACGCGGCGGCGCGGCTCGGGAGGGGCGCGAGTTTCGCGCACAGGGGGTCTGCGGGGTTGTGGCTGGGCGCGTTCGATCGGGCGTTCGACGCCGCATCCACCTACGGTGGCGGCGCGGCCCGTAATAGGCTAGAACGACGACGGCGAGAGCCGAGGCGGTCGCCGGAGTTCGGCCGCTTTCTGGTTTGGCGCTACGGGGCACCAAAACGTGCGCGGTTTGCGGCTACAGCTAGCTGGCAATGCGGCGCGTCCGATGGAGCAAGCAGCAGGGGCGGGAATGGCCGGAGTGGCACCGGCGACAAGCCGTGGCGGCGGTGAGCTACGGGCCTCGTCGGGGACGGTGCTACGGTGCGCGCGCGGGTGAAATAAACAGCTAGGCGTGGTCTACGCAGTGCGACGAGGCCAATGAGCAGCAGCGCGCGTCCAAATGGTCGCCGGAACGACGCCGGCGACGTGCTAGGCGGTGGCGAGCTCGGGCAAGTCGAGGACGGCGGCTAAAGGGAGTAAACGGCGACGGGAGAGGGCTAGGAGGGATAAGAGGCTCACATTGAGCCTACAGGTGTGCGAGAGTGAGCTCGGGGGAGGCTCGAGGCGGCGAAACGGGGCGGCGATCGATGGCGGCCGTGCGGGGAAGACGAGCTCGGGGAGGTTGTTGCAGTGGCTCCAAGCTTCAACGGAGAGGCGGAGGTGATGTAGTCGAGGGCGGCGACGGTGTACGACACGGCGAAGTGGCGATTGGGGCATGGTGGCCGCGGGATCGAGCGGAGGCGGCGGCGAGCGCTTCAGGTGAGGTGGGGAATGAGAGAGGCGGAGAGGGCAAGCAGCAGCTCGTGGGGAAGGGGGAAAAGATCTCTCGGAGGAGGCAGGGGGGCTGTCGCTGGCGACCTTATCCTCCCCGCGGCGCCTGTAGCAGCGTGGCCGGCGAGGTGGTTCGGCAGCGACGCCCCTGTTGCGGTCTGAGACCGAGGAACAGGGCGGGGGGGAGAGACCACTGCGAGGGGGCACTGGGCTGGCTCGGGTGGGTTAGGTGGGCCGGCCCAGGTGGGTTCGGTCCAGGGAGGGGGGTTGCTCTCTCTCTCTCTCTTTGCTTTTTCCTTTTCTTTTTTTTTATCTTTTACCCTTTTATTTATTTTCCTTTTTTGGTATAGTTTTGCATCCTATTATTTTAGTTTTAGTAAAATATATACTTTGTTTATAAATTAGTATTTCAAATTAGTCCATACTCAAAAGTCCAGTCCTCAATAAATTAGTTTGACATTTTATTAATTACAAAAGGTTTTTTAAATAATTATTTTGCTGCTGTTTTATTCATCTCATATTATTTAAACATTTTATAAAGGTGTGGTTTCTCCACCATAATTATCTATGCAATATTTGGTTCACTCCGAACAATTTGATTTTAATATTTGAAAACTTTTATTGTTTGCTTGATTTTGAATTTTGAATGATAATCGGTTTTGAACTAACACCAGATTAATAACAGTAATCATGGTGACGTGGCATCGTTAACAGAGGTTTACTGTAGCTTAATTATCCGGGCGTCACAATACCCTTGTAGATCGCGAGCGGATGCGTTCAAGTGAACGGGGTTGATGGAGTCGTACTCGTCGTGATCCAATTCACCGATGACCGAGCGCCGAACGGACGGCACCTCCGCGTTCAACACACGTATGGAGCAGCGACGTCTCCTCCTTCTTGATCCAGCAAGGGGGAAGGAGAGGTTGATGGAGATCCAGCAGCACGACGACGTGGTGGTGGAAGTAGCGGGACTCCGACAGGGCTTCGCCAAGCGCTACGGGAGGAGGGAGATGTGTCACGGGAGGGAGAGGGAGACGCCAGGGGCTGTGGTGCGGCTACCCTCCCTCCCCCCACTATATATAGGGGCCCTGGGGGGGCGCCGGCCCCTGGGAGATCCAATCTCCAAGGGGGGCGGCGGCCAAAGGGGGTGGCTTCCCCCCCAAGCCAAGTGGGGCGCCCCCCACCCCTAGGGTTTCCAACCCTAGGCGCAGGGGGAGGCCCAAGGGGGGGCGCACCAGCCCACCAGGGGCTGGTTCCCCTCCCACTTCAGCCCATGGGGCCCTCTGGGATAGGTGGCCCCACCCGGTGGACCCCCGGGACCCTTTCGGTGGTCCCGGTACAATACCGGTGACCCCCGAAACTTTCCCGGTGGCCGAAACTGGACTTCCTATATACAATTCTTCACTTCCGGACCATTCTGGAACTCCTCGTGACGTCCGGGATCTCATCCGGGACTCCAAACAACTTTCGGGTTACCGCATACTAATATCTCTACAACCCTAGCGTCACCGAACCTTAAGTGTGTAGACCCTACGGGTTCGGGAGACATGCAGACATGACCGAGACGACTCTCCGGTCAATAACCAACAGCGGGATATGGATACCCATGTTGGCTCCTGTAGGGGAACGCGACAGAAAACAAAAAATTTCCGACCTACGCACCAGCCCAGGACCACTATGGAGACTGCATACATGGTTTGATCTTTTTCGTTACCGACTCGTAGCGCAGCGGGAAGTAGAGTCGATGACGATCGGCGGTGCAGATCCCCGCAGCTAGGATTTACAACCTCCCAACCGCGAGGATGTATACCCTCATCTGCTCCTCAGACAGCCCTCCGGGAGGCGGTCGAACAGCCCCCCCGGACGGTGTCGCGGACAGCCCTTCGGGAGGACCTTCGAAACTCGAACGGTCACTCGGACAGCCCTTCGGGAGGACCTTCGAAACTCGGACGGTCACACGGACAGCCCTTCGGGAGGCACTCACGAACTAAGACCGAAACTACGATCTCTCTACAGAGTTGCACACATACGGTGTCATCTATCCGGCAGGGCTTCGCCGTCCAGAACTAGTTCCTGCCGGAACCCAGACAGCCTTACGGCTCTACGAAACTCTTTTCGTGGGAGGGAGAGAAGAAGCCAGATAATGCATGGCATGTGTATGAGAGCAAGGGATGATTGTGGAGGGCTGCCCCTCCACCTCTATTTATAGGAAATCCCAAGGGGGTAGGGTAGTTTCACAAAAAACCCAAAATGCACATGAATGAAGTCCTTCCACAAGGACCTAAGAGTGAAACCAAGGAACAAGAGGGTCCCCAAGGGGGGATACCCCATGTGGCCGGCCACACCCCCATGAGGGGCCCAAAAAATGGCTCCTATCCATCCATGTCATCCCCAAGATCTTTTGGAGCAAAGCCCCAAAAGGTGGCTTTCCATAAAGTAACCATAAAGCTGATTTTCACTATTCACGACGACATTTTTCAGCGTCTGATCGAACTGAAAATATTTATGTGGGCTAAGAACATTTCCAGTACCCACTAAAATGATTTTCAACGCGTTCCGAAACAATTCCGGTTTTAGTGATTTTCATCTGCGAAACGCATCTGAAGTGGCTCCGGCAGCTCCGGAACATTTCCGGTTTTTATCTCAGAAAATTCCAAAAAGCTTCCATAATGATTCTGGCATCCTCCAAGAATTATCAGGCATGTGCCGAAACCAATTTGACTTAATGGTGTATCCCGAAACAACTTTTCGGTATCATCGAAACTTATCCGATGACCTCTCTCTGCGGTACGATTCCGCTGTCCGAAACTTTTCGGTGTCCGAAACTTTTTCGGTGATTTTCTCTCAGACTCCCTGTCTAGTATTCAGCAGATAGATGACCCTTAAGTGTGTGACCCTATAGGTTCGGTGAAGTATAGACATGACCCGGAACCCCTTCCGATCAATGATCAACATCGGAGCCGTGGACACCCATATTGACCCCTATACCCACACGAATAAATATTCGAGTGAACCTCCAGTTGCCGTGTGCTATTCCTGTTGCTTCGCGATATGTTACAAATACCCGAGGTGAGACATGTTGGCATTCCCGTGGATCAACAACTTGTCCACTATGCTAGTTACCTCGTTACCGGTATTGTTCTCTTTTCTCGTTATCGTGTTCCGGCATCCCCGTGATCAAATCACAAAGTGTCTGGCCAGACGATGATGGATACCGTAACACCGAGAGGGCCCAGAGATATCTCTCCATCGTCGGAGGAGCAAATCCCAATCTTGAGCTATCAAGTTACTTGACACACTTTTCCATGAACCCGTAAGCCGCCGTAATAGCCACCCATTTACGGATGACGTTTAACAAACCCCAAAGTTCATGAAGCAAGCATGAAGAAACTCGATACTCTCATGGTCTAAGGAATCATGCAAACGTTAACCATCTCTGTGTTATGTACCAATAAACTTGTGACGAATGAATCTCATAGCATAACATCAATCCGGGTCGATTCAACACAAATGTTCTCTTAACATTGTGCCCTCAAGGTTGCTGACATAGACATGCCCATGATCAGGAAAACATAACCAGCATGCAACACTTGAGCTAGTCTTAGAGGCCAGACTAGGAATACATTTTACCGTTTATTATTCCACACGTGCATATGAGTCTTCCTCCGAGCCTCGTGGTTATTGCAGACTCGAGAACCATAGCAGTTATAGCATGGAACATAAACATAATTATGAACTCGGAGATAAATAATATCATTTATTATTGCCTCTAGGGCATATCTCCTACAGACTCCCACTTGCACTAGAGTCAATAATCTAGTTAATGCTAATGCACTTTACACCTGTGGCACACCGGTGTAAATATGCTTCGCTTGTGGTATAGCCTGATGTCCAACGGATCTGACGACTTCAGTTCCATGTGTATCTTTGCATGTCCTCGCGTTTTCACGTTTTCACAAAATTCATATTTTGTGTGGACTTGGCTTTGTATGTATGTGAATCACAGGTCGAACCTGGTTCCTCAGACTGAGTTTTGGAGCAACTACCTGCAGTAGTGTCCCATTGTCAAAAGCCATCTTGGAACTATACTAAGTTCATGAATGAACTATATGATTCAACATCTTCTTTGTCGCTTCTAAAGCGTCAACATACTTAGCCCTTGTTATAGAATTCGCCACAGTAACTAGTTTGAACAAATTCCAACTAACTGTGCCACCACATTGTGTGTTACACAAAACCCTTAACTTAAATCGAAAATCGCACGGTGAAAAGATGAAGACTATCGATGTAACATTTTACAACGAACTCTTCATGATCTCCGCTTGCAAGAAAACATATCATCAGTACTTACTCTAGTACTCAATGACATCTTTCACTGTTGTCCCACGATCAGTACTTTGATCACTTTAGTATCCATACTCGCAACACCTTGGGAGTATCGGACATATCTGGTTGTTTTACATACCATGGAATACGTGATTAATCCAAACACAAAAGTGTGTGGAATCTGCATCATGTATTTTACTCATCAGTGTTTTGGGACACCGAGTCTTGCAAAAACTCCTTCCATGTGACTTTGGCAAGAATCACTCCTTGGCGTTTTAAATGCTAAAAGGTTTTAGCATCTTGTCAATATGTATTCATTGCTTAGCACCATTAGGTAAATCTATCTCCATAGATCATCATGCCTAATATTGAGGCTATTTAGCCTAAGCACTTCATCGAAAAACTATTTTCAAATGAAGTCCTAATTCGTGTCAAGAAATTTATTTCCAATTACCAATGTGCCAAGCACATAAGGTTTTTAGAAATATTATTACGCTCCCACTTACTTTCTTGAATTACAAGCATCTTCGTTACCCATTGATGAAGTCAAAACCCCTTTGACCATTTCATCAAAACACGAAGATTCCAACTCCATTTTGCTCTCTTCTGTCCATTGCTGGAACTCTGAAGTTTGCATACCTACTAGCATCCTCTAGATCGACAAATTACTTTGGACTGTATCATATACAAGTCCTAGCTTTCATTTCCATCAGATGGAAATCCTTTTATCATCCATGTTTCATATCTCATGATTGAAATATGTATTAATTGCTAGTTCAACCCGAACCGACTTTAAGCATCGCTACGATGAAAACAACCTCATCGTAGTCAACTCTTGAACTTGTTATTTCAACAAGTCGAGCTTTATGGATAAAACTTTTTATCCATATCAGTTTTAAGTTCCATAAATATTCGTTAGACTCTAAGTCTTCCGAAAGGTGTATCAAGGTTTTAATCTTGAATCACTTATATGGAAACTAACTTGGGTTGTATTGGCATTTAGCCAATTCCGGAGTCAGGGCCCATCAACGCTTCCTTGTGTATCGTAGGTATAATGTTGTCTAACAACAATATCTCGTTTGCGCACCTGAGAGGTTTGCACGAGCCTTGCCTACGTGGTTCAGCTGCAAGTTCGACCGAAGTTCATACATTTTATTGTAGAGACTTCCGTATCAGTCGCAGTAGGAAACTCTGGAATTACTTCCAAGGTCTCTTTCCTTTGATCTGATGAAGATACTGTTTATCTCGTCGAGTTGCACTATTCTCCCACTCACCTTTTAGAAAGAACCATTCTCTTTAAAAGCATACCGTTCTTTGTGGCAAACCTATTTGCCTCGGTATAGTGAGGGAGGAATACCCAATGACTTGGGATAACCTACAAAGTAGCACTTGTCTGATTTGGAATAGGTTTGTAACCTTTTACACAAGCCCCATATTCCAAATGTTAAGAAAAGATATAACATGGTTGGGCGTACCATACCATGGCTTCATTTCAACAGACCCGATGTAGCTCTTTTCAGTGTAAAAGCCGCAGTCTCTAAAGCATCACTTTAAAAAGGATAATGGCAAATTTATTTATGTCATCTTTGACCTTACCATGTCATAAATGGTTAGATTACATCTCGACGGACTTTTCACTTGCAGTGGTGTTCCGGGAGGTGCAAGTTATGAAACCCCTTTCACAACTCATCAGACATTCGCTAAACATGTAACTCAAATATTCCTTTGTGCAATCAATTTGCAGAAACATAATTTTCTTGTTACAATAACTTCTACTTCATTTTTGAAAACCTTTCGAATGATTTCAAAAGATCCATACTTACGTCTCATCAAGTAAATATCCATATATCTACTTGAGTCATTTCTGAAGATAAATAAATCCACCACGAACAACACTTATCGGACTACACACATCAAATGTATGATCACTAATAAGTTTGTTGTTCATTCCTTATGGCCTGTGAACGGTATTTTTGTCACTTCACTTTTCGGAGGAAAGTTGCAAGTGTCAGATGATTCAAAATCAAAAAGACTTCAAAATCCATCATAATGGAATTTTCCATGCGGGTTTCTCCAATGTGACCAAATGTAGTGCCACACTTGTGTGGTATTCTTTTAGTCTTGCGACATCTAGCGTCAGTGTTATGGATGTATCATATTACCCTCAATATTCATAACATACGTCCCATCTTGGATGGAAGCATGGCCCTTCATGTTATTCATAATACTTAACAACAATTGTTGTTTTTATGAACAACTCTTTTGCAACAAACATTGTGCAATGGGCTAGAGTGTATGAAACTCTAAAATGAATTATGAAAGTAAACCCAGAGGTATTGTATTATTATCAATATTCATAACATACATCTCATTCATAATGAAAGTATGGCCCTTGTGTTATTCATAACATCGAACATAAAAGGTTCTCTTATGAACAACCTTCTTGCAAGATACCTTATGCAATGGGCTAGAGTTTGTAAAACTCTAAATGAATTATGAAAATAAATACAGACGGCAATACACCGATGGAAGGTATAGTAACATTTACTATGTTCCCTGTGTATACCTTAACCTCATTTCTGGCTAGTCCTTTTAGGCCACAGTAGCTCTTACAGTGATTCGCAATTGAATGCAATCGAGCGGGTATCTTTGTGATTAACTCACAATACCCAAGAATTAGTGATTAACATGTTTAACCATAATTCCCAAGAACTATATCTTTGACCAGCCTACTATACAACAAAAACTTGTATGACATTCATACATGAGCTGGATATTCCAGTCATCTTTCTTTCTGCCTTTTTACTTCTAACAGTTTAACTTTTAGTATTTCTCCTACTCGCAAAAGAAGCACCCAACTTAAGAGTGGCGTTAGCCCCGGACTTCCTAGGCGTGTAAGTCATACTAACACCCTTTGGACACTTCCTTTCTCTTTAAGTTGTTGTTTTATTCACCTTTCATTATATGACAGGCGTTCTTCTGGATCCCTTTCCCAACAGTCAAATGCATAGTAAACACTTTTACTAATACTTGCAAACAAACATTGCTTTGTTTGTATCTGAAAATAATTTTCAGTTCCATGAATATCATATAACTATCCCAACTTTCGAAGTTTGGGTTTCATGGAAGCAAACATATTGCACTTGACTGAAACGGAATTATAGCTTTTGGATCGAAGGACGAGAGTCACATGATCCATAGCTTTAGCGGGAGGATACGGAAAGCATGCGATAGGACAAAGTCCTTCTCGGCACTTTTGAGGACAATCCTCATATTACGTTACCAATCGTAAAGTTTTAACCAGATATTTAACAGTTATTCAATTTTAATAGGGAAGGTGGAAACGCGAACCATTATTCTACAACTATTTTGCAAGAAACACTTAGACAGTGTTCATAATTAATTGCACTAAGAATTAAACATGTTAATTCAACAGTGCGCTCCCACTCAAATCAATATCTCTCACAATTAATTTTGAGTGATACAAGATCCAGACTTCAATTCATCGCCATAGAATCATCATCTCATAACGGGAATTTTAATCGGTAGGCCAACTTGCCGATCACATCTCTATGTGACTCTTGCTCATCTTTCGATGCGTGTGTTCCGAGCTCAGGACGATCCTGCCATGAACGTCAAGACAACCAAGTGATCTTGCTGCGAGGTCTGACCTCACCCGCCTCACACTTCTCTAATCGTTCGTACCCATGCATCCATGGCGCACCCCGAAAAGATAGGTGCCGTGACGGTGCTACACTTGGGAGAACACTAACTACTTGATATTTTAAGGGAGAGATCACCCTAATAAAAGCGACTACCGCGCAATCAAGAAGGGTGCATCATAAGGGATAAACATCTCAGGCAATTCATAATAGCATGATATGGTATAGCCCTTTCTGACGGAGAACTATTTCATTTCTTCGTCTTCGGCATTCGCGTCGGTGGTCACCTTCACGAAGATTGCCACCACCTTGTCGATGCACCAGATAATATTGCTATCTCTATAGCTAACAAAATAATGCATTACAACAAGGTTGACACGCAGGTCATTAAAATGCAATCATATGGCTCCAGCCATCATGCCGAATCATGACACGCAGGTCATGTTAATCAAATTACATCATATAGTCATCTCATACATAATCGAATTAGTATGAGAACTGCTATACCACATCACATGCACATCCTGCAAAACCAAGTTAGACGCCTCTAATAGGTTTATGCAAAATTTTATTTTACGTGGCTTCTAAGGTTTTGACTTAAACCGCAGCTACCAACGTTTTATCATCAAGTATGATTTTTCAGGTTGCTAGATTAACATCTCGGGGTGTATGAAACACGGGATAATTAAATCTCGAGCCCCATATTAAACTTCGTCATACGCATGACCCCCGTGCAGATCATATCTGCAATGCCCTTTCATCTGCGAATTTCATCTTTCTTTTGACTACGGCAGAACCCAAAGAACTGATAGCACTTCCATGATCAATCAGGATCACGGATTGCCAGAACTTTGTCAAATTCCACCATGCTGTCTCGAGATTGAGCAAACGCAAATTCTAGGGAAGCAACAAGAACCTCGGGTAACAGATTTCATCTGTCACCCGCATAAATAATTTTTCAGCAATAGATCTCATCTACTACCTAATTATATTATGCAATACCCATACATCTCCATGTATTCTAGATCGAAACCTGCATCTACGCATAGCACGGCTCTTGATGCCACTGTTGGGGAACGCGACAGAAAACAAAAAATTTCCGACCTACGCACCAGCCCAGGACCACTATGGAGACTGCATACATGGTTTGATCTTTTTCGTTACCGACTCGTAGCGCAGCGGGAAGTAGAGTCGATGACGATCGGCGGTGCAGATCCCCGCAGCTAGGATTTACAACCTCCCAACCGCGAGGATGTATACCCTCATCTGCTCCTCAGACAGCCCTCCGGGAGGCGGTCGAACAGCCCCCCCGGACGGTGTCGCGGACAGCCCTTCGGGAGGACCTTCGAAACTCGAACGGTCACTCGGACAGCCCTTCGGGAGGACCTTCGAAACTCGGACGGTCACACGGACAGCCCTTCGGGAGGCACTCACGAACTAAGACCGAAACTACGATCTCTCTACAGAGTTGCACACATACGGTGTCATCTATCCGGCAGGGCTTCGCCGTCCAGAACTAGTTCCTGCCGGAACCCAGACAGCCTTACGGCTCTACGAAACTCTTTTCGTGGGAGGGAGAGAAGAAGCCAGATAATGCATGGCATGTGTATGAGAGCAAGGGATGATTGTGGAGGGCTGCCCCTCCACCTCTATTTATAGGAAATCCCAAGGGGGTAGGGTAGTTTCACAAAAAACCCAAAATGCACATGAATGAAGTCCTTCCACAAGGACCTAGGAGTGAAACCAAGGAACAAGAGGGTCCCCAAGGGGGGATACCCCATGTGGCCGGCCACACCCCCATGAGGGGCCCAAAAAATGGCTCCTATCCATCCATGTCATCCCCAAGATCTTTTGGAGCAAAGCCCCAAAAGGTGGCTTTCCATAAAGTAACCATAAAGCTGATTTTCACTATTCACGACGACATTTTTCAGCGTCTGATCGAACTGAAAATATTTATGTGGGCTAAGAACATTTCCAGTACCCACTAAAATGATTTTCAACGCGTTCCGAAACAATTCCGGTTTTAGTGATTTTCATCTGCGAAACGCATCTGAAGTGGCTCCGGCAGCTCCGGAACATTTCCGGTTTTTATCTCAGAAAATTCCAAAAAGCTTCCATAATGATTCTGGCATCCTCCAAGAATTATCAGGCATGTGCCGAAACCAATTTGACTTAATGGTGTATCCCGAAACAACTTTTCGGTATCATCGAAACTTATCCGATGACCTCTCTCTGCGGTACGATTCCGCTGTCCGAAACTTTTCGGTGTCCGAAACTTTTTCGGTGATTTTCTCTCAGACTCCCTGTCTAGTATTCAGCAGATAGATGACCCTTAAGTGTGTGACCCTATAGGTTCGGTGAAGTATAGACATGACCCGGAACCCCTTCCGATCAATGATCAACATCGGAGCCGTGGACACCCATATTGACCCCTATACCCACACGAATAAATATTCGAGTGAACCTCCAGTTGCCGTGTGCTATTCCTGTTGCTTCGCGATATGTTACAAATACCCGAGGTGAGACATGTTGGCATTCCCGTGGATCAACAACTTGTCCACTATGCTAGTTACCTCGTTACCGGTATTGTTCTCTTTTCTCGTTATCGTGTTCCGGCATCCCCGTGATCAAATCACAAAGTGTCTGGCCAGACGATGATGGATACCGTAACACCGAGAGGGCCCAGAGATATCTCTCCATCGTCGGAGGAGCAAATCCCAATCTTGAGCTATCAAGTTACTTGACACACTTTTCCATGAACCCGTAAGCCGCCGTAATAGCCACCCATTTACGGATGACGTTTAACAAACCCCAAAGTTCATGAAGCAAGCATGAAGAAACTCGATACTCTCATGGTCTAAGGAATCATGCAAACGTTAACCATCTCTGTGTTATGTACCAATAAACTTGTGACGAATGAATCTCATAGCATAACATCAATCCGGGTCGATTCAACACAAATGTTCTCTTAACATTGTGCCCTCAAGGTTGCTGACATAGACATGCCCATGATCAGGAAAACATAACCAGCATGCAACACTTGAGCTAGTCTTAGAGGCCAGACTAGGAATACATTTTACCGTTTATTATTCCACACGTGCATATGAGTCTTCCTCCGAGCCTCGTGGTTATTGCAGACTCGAGAACCATAGCAGTTATAGCATGGAACATAAACATAATTATGAACTCGGAGATAAATAATATCATTTATTATTGCCTCTAGGGCATATCTCCTACAGCTCCCACATATTCCTCGATGATCTCATCGGATGAACCACGATGTCGAGGATTCAATCAATCCCGTATACAATTCCCTTTGCCAATCGGTACGTTACTTGCCCGAGATTCGATCGTCGGTATCCCAATACCTCGTTCAATCTCGTTATCGGCAAGTCACTTTACTCGTACCATAATGCATGATCCCGTGACCAACCACTTGGTCACTTTGAGCTCATTATGATGATGCATTACCGAGTGGGCCCAGAGATACCTCTCCGTCATACGGAGTGACAAATCCCAGTCTCGATCCGTGTCAACCCAACAGACACTTTCAGAGATACCTGTAGTGTACCTTTATAGTCACCCAGTTACGTTGTGACGTTTGGTACACCCAAAGCACTCCTACGGCATCCGGGAGTTACACGATCTCATGGTCTAAGGAAATGATACTTGACATTGGAAAAGCTCTAGCAAACGAACTACACGATCTTATGCTATGCTTAGGATTGGGTCTTGTCCATCACATCATTCTCCTAATGATGTGATCCCGTTATCAATGACATCCAATGTCCATAGTCAGGAAACCATGACTATCTGTTGATCAACGAGCTAGTCAACTAGAGGCTCACTAGGGACATGTTGTGGTCTATGTATTCACATATGCATTACGATTTATGGTTAACACAATTATAGCATGAACAATAGACAATTATCATGAACAAGGAAATATAATAATAACCATTTTATTATTGCCTCTAGGGCATATTTCCAACAGCTCGAGCCGCACACAGACCCAACATCGAGCTAGGCTTGTTACACCGGAACCTCGGACTCGTCTCCGGCCATGGGTTCCGGACCGCGTGCATCCGCGTCCATCGAACTTGATTGGGCGCCGATCTTGGAGTTCAGGTCCGCGGACATCTTCCAGCACTCGCCTTTTGGCGATGTGTTAAGCTCATTAAAATCCCTCTCCTTGTCGGGGGACTCTCGGCCGAACTATGTCCGGCTCATGTGGGAAGCGGATGACGAAGAACTTTGTTCCCCACCCACCACCCACGACTTAACCGACATGCTTGATTACGGCTCCGAAGACATCGACGGTATGGACGACGATGCCGGAGAGGAGCAGGAACCACCGCATACAGGGCGTTGGACGGCCACCTCCTCATACGACATATACATGGTGGATACACCCAAAGAAAACAATGGTGACAATGAAAATCCAGTCGAGGATAAACCTCTTGAGATACAGCCAAAGCGCCGACGTCAGCGACGCCGCTCTAAGCCACGCCGTAGTAAAAACAGCAATATCGTCACAGGAGAAAATAACACTCCGGACGATGCCGAAGACAATGAAGACCCCGTTGAGCCAACCTCCGAGCAGGAGGAACGGGAGGATGGGCGAGTCAGCCCTGGCGAACAGGCCATGAACGAAGACTCGGAGGATAGCAACTACCTTTCGCTCTCCGAGGATGAGGTGAGCCTCGGTGACAAAGATTTCATCGTGCCCGAGGAGCCCGCCGAACAGGAACGCTTTAAGCGTTAGCTAATTGCCACTGCAAGAAGCCTAAAAAAGAAGCAGCAGCAGCTTCAAGCTGATCAAGATCTGCTCAATGAAAGATGGACTGGTAGCCGAGGAATATGGCCTCGAGCGCCCAACCAAAACCTACCCGAAGCGCAAACTGTTACCACAGTTCGATGACGAGGCGCTGGAGCCCGTCCTACCAAGGTACAATGCGACTGACCGACCACCACATGGCCGGGACAAAGCGGCACCTCGAGCCGAACACCAGCCCGCACTGCCTCGCCGAACAAACAGAAATACAACAGCTCGGGGATATACACATGACCTGCAGCGCGACTTGGAAAACAGAGCAGGTCAGACAAGATCAATCTATGGATCACGGGGGCGTGCCCCGATGCGCGACGATGGCCATCCGGCTGAACGTGACAAACATAATCACGTCCGGGCCGAATACCGCAGACGAACTCCATCCGAACTACGTCACGACTTGGCCCGATACAGAGGCGCCACACACCCCCTTTGCTTCACTGACGAAGTAATGGGACACGATTTCCCAGAAAGGAATGAGAATGGAATTTCTAGGTGTCGGCTCACACCGTGAGCCCAGCCTGGCTAGCGTATCGGCAACTTGATTGTTGTCGCGTGGAATATGGTGGACCTATAGGCCCTCGAACCGAGTCGAGATGTTTATAACAACGTTGCGATAAGCTGTCATCTTTGGATCCTTGGTGTCAAAGTCAACTACAAAGGCGTCTTTGGCAACTTCGTCAATCTCAACATGAGATGTGTCGGCTCAACCTATCGAAGGTGCTCATAGGGGTAATGATGTGCATGCGCACATTCATAGGGGTGAGAGTATGTGTATATGTTTGAGCGTCTGTGTATGTACTGTGTTAAAAAAACTTAGCTGCTTTGGTTGTTCAATAAATCACATCTATCTATCTATCTATCTATCTATCTATCTATCTATCTATTACATTATTAAAATGATAGAAAACGAACGGCTAAGATTAACCATTATAAATTTCAGATTTTGAACGGTTGAGATTTTCAAATATTAGCTTAGGACACGGCTGGGTAGCGTTGCAGCGCTCGAATTCTGACCGGGGGTGGCTGTTCCTGATTAAGAAAGTTCATCAGGGCGCATTAATTCATGATCAAGAAAATGAGGCCCCCACCCAAGTTAAAATCAAGGGGGCATTAATTGTGAGATGGAAAGTCAGGGGATCGTAGAATATTAGATGCATGGACTGATGGAATATTAGGTGCATGCATCGATCCTGAAATCAGTAGGTGGGTCCGCCATGTGAATACATGGAAACTACTCGAGATTGATTTGGAAAGGGATTCAACACAGTCAAAACTTGTTTGGGGTGGCACAAAGTGGATCGCGCGTTGGAACGCGTGGTCGCGAAAGAGTCTTCTCAGTTACTTAACGGTTAGAAAGAAGACCTAGGCAGACACGTCACGCAAGGATACATACTCTTTTCGTTCTACACGGACGACTCGACGGAAGAATCCAGGAGGAATACGTATTCTCTCACGCCAGCCAAATTCATGCATGATATGTTAAGCACCATGCTTGAATGGCATGCATGCATGCATGCATCAATTTACAAAATTACGCCAGCAATTACTAAACGTGCTTCTGATTCATCCTTTGTATATGACAATTTCTTGAGCATCAGCTTCATATATATATATAGCTTATGGAAATAGGGAAAATTATATTGTACTCCCTCCGTCTCACAATATAAAAGCGTTTTTGACACTAATGTAGTGTAAAAAACGCTTTTATATTATGGGACGGAGGGAGTACGTATCAATTTTGGAGTGAATTTATCACTCGAGCTCCATGGAGCCCTGTTTTGAAAAATACAAAAATCATATATTTTTTCCAGATTGCAGCAATACATATGAACATTGACATGTATATTACATCGATAAAATACTATTTGGTGTGAACTGTATAAAAAATCAAATTTTTAATAGTGAATAGTGCATGTGCTAGAAAGACAAGATTTTCAGTTTATTTTTTGTGTGTACCTTGAACCACAACGCATTTTATCATTAAAATTTGGGAAGAGTAGTATACATTCCTAGGTTCATGTGTAAGTCTTTTCATATTCTTTTGAAACTTAAAAAGATATGATATCTGTATTTTTCAAAAACCTAGGCTCCATGGACCCGGGATCCAAAAGAATTTTCCAATATTCTCACATGCAATATACCTAAATAAAATATTTTAGATGAAAAATATGAATCTATTTTAATAAATAAAATATAGCAAACTGAATTTTACCCTGTCATATATAAAAATAACTTTTGTAAGCAAAGCTATTTGATTTACATATACCAGTCAACCTATACTGAAGTGTAGAATAAGAACTAAAATGGTAATTTTGAAGTACATAGTGATGGAAGTCTGGTGTTGATTGCCAACAGTGGATAAGTATTAAATTCAGAAGAATCAAATAGTGTATGAATCTATGAGAGTAACATCCGAGACTGACCCTAAAGAGTATCACGGCACGCAAAAAAAAGTATCACTCAGGAACTACAAACGATAGATAAGTATTAGATTCAGAAGAACTAAATAGTGTATGAATGTATCATAATCCCATACAAGACATTCACAATGTTGAAGAAGAATAGTGATATATAAGTGGTTAACACATTTTATGAACAAAAGGAAAATAATGTTGGGACTTCAAAAATAAGGTCTGGAGCAACAAGTCATTTAGAATGTGTAAAAAGATGCAAGTTAATGGAAAAACTGGAAATAAAGGAACAGATTGTAAGGAGTAAAATACAATTTTTTTTTTCAAAATACAATTGTGTAGAAGTAAATTAAGGTGAATGACATTTCACCCATTGGCGAAATAACTTCGGTGTGATGCAATGTTGGTATCCTATTTTCTATTCTTTCGACTGTTTGTCTAATACCAAGCCAATAACTGCAAATCATACAATAATACCTAAAAACTAGAGTAGTAAAATGCACAGTAAATCTAGCCGCACCAATGCGCGGGTGACCCTGCTAGTTAAGTATATGACAAAACAATACTATTAAGAGGGGTTGAGATCCAGAAGCTGGCAGTTGACCCTTGCTTTGCTCAATTAATAAGGCTTGGTTTCCGTATTCTATAGAAACAGGGGCGTTGCACCTGGTTTCATTGAAACGAAACCCGTGAGTTCACAGCAGGTCGAAGCGTGCAGGGAAAGGAAAACCTGCAATCCACCCTGCGTGGAATTGGTCTTACAAACCAGATTGATTTCCTTCAGCTTCATCTTTACCTTCATCATGGTACACGAAAACTCAGAAAAAGGCCACAATGTCAACACAAACATCACAGGACGATTAGCACCAAGACGTGTGGAAGCCGGCCGACTGAAAAGGCCTACTATAGCCAATATTGTGGATCAACTGAAAAAGGTTTCAGCCCCGTTTGCCAGGGTTCAATCCCCGTGGAAGTTGGTTCCAGTGTTCCAAAAGGTGCCTCATCCGGCGATTTTTTTTCACCAAGATAACAATATTCCACAAGTTCTGCAAATGATAAATGAGAAACAATATGAGAAAACTGAATTTGTGAAATGTCATACTATGTAGGATTTCTAGTCAGTTCAGCAACTTACAGAGCAGCACAGCATTCTATGAGTGGCAACTGCACATGTTGTAATTCAACTGACACAAATGCACTGTTCACTTGTTTTATCATCAGATTTGGTTTGAACTGCAATAATAGGTTCTGATGGAACATTAGAAAGTGAATCGCCCCCAGGCCCAGCTTGTACCGGAATAACATTGTCAGTTTCTTCCACCTCAACTTGAAATTCTCCCTTGTGTGTTTTCTTCACCAAGCGTCTGACACAGAATGCAATTGAGGCTCTCATAAGAACATCAGTATTGAAAATATTCATCACTGATTTGTAACCAAGAATCACCTCATGTACTTACAACATGAACTGTGACTCCTATAAGAATCTCATGGTTTCTATAAATACATATCACAAGAAGAACAGCAGCACAAACAGTGTGTTAGGACAAACTAATTGAGACAGTGTGTTTTCAAGGCATAGTTATGAATGCTCTAACTATATGAACCAACATTTGATAAAATAACAGCTTTCTTCTCTCCCGTGCATCTTTAAAAAATCAAGCATGCCCTTTGCAGTTCATTCATGCACGAAGCAGGTCAGTTGTCATAAACACAGATAATTTTCTCAAGGAGGATCCCTGACAACTAGGAATCCCCTTCATGGATAGAGCTGACAATGAAAATTAGAAGTGAAAGGGGCAAGTAATCTTTATACTGAGATGGAAAAACATACTAAGCTAGTGCTAATTATAAGTAGGTTTTCAATCATGCAACTCATAGGGATTTTGCACTTCCAGAAACCACACATGCCCTGCGATACATTACCTCAACTATAATATATTACACACTTCACTATTTCGGCACAAACAAGTGATGTACCTTCAGGCCTGCTACTGGTGCACTGCTGATATCCAAAGTTGTACCATAGGCCACAGATATGAAGCAACCATAGGATCTTAGTTCACTCCTGCAAAGAAAAGGGAAACAAACACTGCTCAGATTATATGCAGGGAAAAAAAAACAAGGTAACAGTGAGATCTGGTCATGTAATGGGAGCAAAGGAGATCGTAGTTGGCATTACCTTCGGTCAGTCCTAAAATTCCAGTCTGGCTTTTGGGATAGTTCCCACTAACCCCCTGCACTGTTGTATTAGCTTCTCGTTGCCACAGTCCCAGACATCTAGCTTTTGCAGTGAGCTGGGGAGGCCATCCTCAGGCAGTGACCGGACGGACGGGCACTTGCTGACCTGTAACTCATTGAGGTTGGTAAGCTTGTGCAGCCCTGCAGGGAGGTGCTGAAGCTTGTCGAAACCGAAAAATTCGAGTTCCTGGAGGGAAGCAAGGAGGTGAAGGGCATCCTCGTGCTTGTTGCTGAAGCGCTCCATATCTTTGGACCCAGAAAGTTGCAGCTGGGTGAGGGAGGAAGACAGGAAACTGCAGATGGGCATGGCAAGGAGTCCCACGACGCCATCTGTCCAGAGCTTCTGCAGATTAGATGAACTTGGGTAGGAAAGTAGTTCCAGCTGCTGATCTCCTTCTTCATCCTGCAGCAACCGCCTGGGATTGGGATCCCAGCCAGCAAAGAATCTTGGGCTGCCATAGACGATTAGTGCACTGAGCTGTCCCCTTGCGGTAAGGAGAGGCCCCAGGCCCTTGCATCTTAGATCCTCTCCACAGTTCCTCAATTCCAGTAGCGTGAGGGAAGTGAGGTTTGAGAGGGGCTCTACTGTTCCCATGCCTTCCACCCCATTAAGCTCGAGGAATTGCAGGGAGGATGGGAAAAGGTGACAGGAAGGTGAGGCAAATAAGTAGGCGGATACAAACTTGGGGGTTTCCTTTAGTTTCAATCTCTCTAGGTATTGCAGGGCTTGGAGTCCTCCCCCTCCATCAGGAAGAAGAGTTGGCGGAGCCACCAGGACCAACTCTGGGCAGTGGGAGATGACCAACTCCCTTAATCTGTAGGAGAGATGGGCAGGGAACTGCAGCACCCCATCTTCTTTCTCCCACTCTGTTGCTTCTGGTTTTTCATTTTTCTCCGCCTCTGATGCTGCTGATGTCATTTCTTGCTGATCCACTCCCACAGCCAGATGTGTAATCTTTCCACACTCTATTATTTTCAATTCAGAGAGCCATGGGAGGTGGGTGAGGAGCTCTGTCAACTCCTTCCCACTATTATCACATAACTCCTGGATCTCAATATGCTCAATAGGAAGCTGCCATTCGACATCACCCTGACCTCTTAATGACTCAATCAGAGCATCTGAACTCTCTGCAATTAATCTCTTCAGTGAGGTTAGCAGCACAAGGTGCTTTAACTCTAGAGGTGGACATTGCAGGAGTGACAGCTCCTCAAGCTGTGTTAAGTTCTTGAATGCTAGCACCTGATCTAAACTGCCCAGATCATCCTTTCCAACAATATCCAATCTTACTCCATCCGATGAATTTGAGTATACTAACTTATCAAGTAGCATTGCACCCCTTATACTCACAGAACATAGAGTTTCCGTCCAGGGGATAGGAGGCACTAAAGATAATTCTGGACAGTTCTGTATCTCAAGCTCTTGCAGTCTGGGAAACCAATCTATGTCCCAGTCTTGATCTGGCCGGTAAACAATGTGGTTTGAAAATGGGAACTCCAAGAGCTTAGGGCAGTCTCTAATAATCAGTACTTGCAAAAGGGGAAATATATGATGAGCGTCTGATGATGGTACCCATTTTTCCAAACTTTCCAAGCCAACAAGTTCAAACCAGATTAGCCAGCGAAAGCTTTGCTCTATAACAAACTCTTTCACTGTGGCAATATGCTTCAATACCAGTTTACGAAGATTCCGCGTCTTCCCTACAGAAGGAAGAACCTCCCAAGAAACACCAACGAGACAAAGATAATGTAGAGCTTCAACAGCAAACTCATCACCCAGCCATGTTGGACAAGAAGGGCCTCCATGCCCTCTAATGCACAACACTTGAAGATCTCCATGTGGTTTAAGGCTATCAAGAACCGCTGCTTCCACACCAGGCTCAACACTAGATCGCTTACTATCCCAGTCCAATGTTAACCTCCTCAAGTATGTTTTCTCCATCAATTTTGCTTGAGCTGCTTCTTCTACTGTATATATCTTCTCAAGGTTGTACATGCCAAGCTCCCTTAGCATGGTCAAGTGCTCTAGTTGCTTTGGTTCAAACCCTTCACTTTTTTTGTTGACTTGAAATACCTTTAACTCTTCCAAGAGTTTAAGTTTTCCCACATTATAAATATCAAAATGAAGCTGGTCATCACTTGGGACATAAAAATGGCACAATTTTGCAAGGTTGCTAATGTCTTCGGGCAAATCACGACGGCCATCCCACAACTCAAGATCTAGAATCTTTAAATGATAAAATTTAGAGATGCTAAGTGGTATATGCATCTGCGTCTCCTCTGTTCCAAGAGATAGGTATCGTAGGTGGAGAAGTCTTGAGAAGTTATATATCATGGACTCCACCGGACAAAGCATGTTGGGCAAACGAAGAATACGAAGAGCGTTTGCTTCCCGAAAAAAGTCACCAAATATCTTGACAAAACCTTCATCCATTTCTCCAAATAACATCAATGTTTGCAAATCTTCAACCTTAAATTTTGTCTTCAGTTCTTCTAGTTCACTCTTTAATCTTCTACCAGACACTGCATCATATTTACCTAAATCATCTGTGCTTATAGACAAGTGACGGGTGGTTGACTGAATCTCTACTGATCCAACACTATGAAGACGTAAACTAAGATAATCATGAGACGCAACCTTCAATGCCAAATCATGCATTAGGTGCATAAAATAATACGAACCATCATCAATTTCCTCTTGTTTGAAAAATCCATGCATGACTAACTCATTTAAATTGCTCAGACCTATGTCTTCAAATGTTTGGTTTTGTCCGCTAGGTATCAAAATATCTAGTCCGATCCATAGATTGATCAGCTCATCACTTCTGAAATGATAATCTTCAGGAAACAATGCAGAACAGGCAAAACATTGTTGCAGATGAAAAGGGAGAAAGTCATAGCTAAGCTTCAAGGTAGGCATAATATCATTGTCAGCATTCTCCTTCTCCCATCCTTTGCTTTCTAAGACCCTTTTCCAATGATGCAAATTAAGGCCTTTATAGAGTAATCTACCAGCCGTTTTTGCTGCAAGAGGGGAGCCCTTTAGTTTTTCAATTATCTTATCTCCAGTCTCAAGCAGAAAATTTTTATCCCTTGGACATCCCTCATCGCCAAAGACAAATGCAAAGAATAACCGTCTAAAAGCTTCAGTTTCTAAGCCGTTCAACTTTATTGAGTGGCCAGTTGTTTTAACCTTCTGTGCTATTGCTTGAAACCGAGTTGTGACTAGAATCACGGAACCCTCCGGTTGTGACTTGCCAAGTATCAACAATAGTTTTTTCCAGTCATCCACATCAGTAAACTGCCACATATCATCCAATACAAGTAAGAACCTTTTAGATCTCAATCTTTCTTCAATCAGCTCTTCAGTTGTACTGCCCCTTCTTTCATATCGAACTTCAGGGGTACATGTTCTAATGTGTTCTAGCACCTTATCCAGATTGAAATTGACCGACACACATATCCAAATCATGACTTCAAAATTCTGCTGCATCCTTTCGTCGCAATATATATGTTGTATCAGAGTTGTCTTCCCAATCCCCCCCGGACCAAGAACCAGAAGCACAGTTAGACCCGCCTTATCACAGTATTGACCATAGAAGATGTCACGTATGATGCTATCCATGATACGGTCCCTCCCATACAGGTTTGGCTCATCAACTTGACCTTTGCTGATAGGACGATTTTGGGCAATGTTGGGGAGACTTCTAGTGTCACGACTCTGTAGAACGCCGTTAATATCCTTACGCATCAGATTCAGTTTCTCTACAACTTCCTTCATCATACGAGAGAAATGAACCCTATCAAACATAAGTTGTGGTGTTTCCTGCACATCGCCAAAATCTTCATCAGGAACATGTGGATCAGGGGAAGACGAACAAGGGAGAAGTTTACAGAGGTTGGACATGCATCCACTGACCTCCTGATTGACGTCTGGAGCCGAGGAGGAATCGCTGCGTGGCATCTGCCGACGCTTAGTACTGTGCCAACGGCAACAGTTGAAGAGTTTGCTGACACCTTTGGCGGTGTGGCGGGCTGATACGAAGGCGGAAAGGTCGGCAGCATAGTACGTGCCTTGGATGCGGAAGTAGTCCAGCTCGTCCAGCAAGTCTTGGGCAGTGTGTGCCGAGACCCGCAGCCTCTCCAGCATCATCTCCATGGCCGAGCCGCCAAGGTCCTTGCGTGCAGCATTTTCGAGCGTGGCCTTCACGAGCAGCAGTTCCGTCCTTATGGCGTCGATGTTGTGATCAAGGCCCCTGGTGGCCGCCCAAGCCTCCAGAACGCCATTCGCGACGGGGGCTAGCGCCTTGGACACCTCCCATTGCGCCGCGCTGAGGAGCGCATCCGCGTCCATCCTCAGTGGCCAAGACCTGCATCCACGAACCAAGATGATTTCGTTGGTGGTAATTCATACAAAGAAAGTCAACTGCTAGCTTGCCGCGACAAGAGGAGAGGAGATTGGTACGTACCTAGGCGAACACGCGAGGAGGGGAGGCGCAGCTCTGCCTGCCACCGGCGAGGAGGGCCGACCGCAGAGCGAGAGAGCGGAGACGGCCGTGCGGTGCGGCGTAGCTCAGATCTGAGCAGCAGCAACGGGTTCTCAGATCTGAACGTCTCAAGAAGAAGAAGAAGAAGAGATCTGAAGTTGGTTTCAGACGTTCAGTGAAACTTGACTAGTCTTCCTGACGAGTGGGCCCGCGACCCAGTCAAGGGCTAGCAACTCCAATATTAATAGTCCCTGTAAAAATCTTGCCGTGGTAATTCCATGGTGTTCTCAGTTTCCGTAAAATTCCTTCCCCTAAAATACTTTTTTTCGTTTTTTTTCCATTAAACGGCCCTGGGGGCCGCAAGTCGGTGACACGAGGCAGGGCAGGGGAGGCACATATTTCAATACCAAGAAGCCAACTCTAGTAGTACGTATATGTTTTCTTCTATTCAGCATACGAAGAAGCCAACTCTACAGTGCTCTCTACCCGTATACAAAGGGAATCAACCTCCCGCCCCCTATTCCAGCATATACATATTACATAGTTTAAATTAGCATTGTTCATCTAAGAATATTTGAGGCATTTTTGCTTCGGTACACCTCCTCTAACACAAGGACGCCCGGAATTGTCCGATACCTCATAACAAAGTGCATGATAGGCATATTTTGAAAAAGAGGCCGCCCGATGCCTATACATATACAAATACACGCAATTTTTTTCCGCCGTCCAACATGGTGATGGCCATGAAGTCATGCCTCAAGGGGTTGGGCGCAAACAGAACCTTCGAGACCATCTTGCTCACGCATGTGAGCTTCGTCAAGCAGATATTGGCGCCAATGATGGGGTTGAGGAGGCTGAGCAAGCTGATGGGAGTATCTAGGTGGTAGTCCTGGGAGAGATGGGCGAGCCACCCATTGTCGGAGCCGACCCAACAACACCCACCCAAAGGAACTGGCCTAAGGTTGAAGGAGCAACGTGTTGGGAGCGAATCAACAGAGGAGGCGATGCAGGGGCGGGGCGATGACTGGCGTCACTGTTAGGGACGACGGGCAACGGCAGGGTCGGCGGCACAAGCACGTGACGCCAACCTGCGCAGGCGCCCCAAGCACTGGAGTAGCACTTGAGTTCATCAAGGAAATCGCCGACGCGGAGGAGGAGGTCCACTGGCATGTCTGCCCAAGGCCGGCACGACAACAATGGTGTGGCAGTGGGTGGAGTAGTGGTGGTTATTAGGCCTAGGGTTTCTGTAGGAATGGAGGCCATGGCAAAGGTTATGGAGTTTTCGCTTCGGACAATCCCCCTCCCGTCATTCCAAGAGGGAAGGGTGCTTCTCTTGTTGGTACGGCGAGAATAGAAAATTTATAAACTAATAAAATGTAGCTAATCCGGCAAACATTTACCAGCCAATAGTCCTATGGCAAGGCATATGTCATGTCGGTTCGGTTCAGGATTGGCATGAGAAAGAAAATGGTATAAATTAAAACAAAATTTGGCTAATCCGGCAATCATTTACCATCCAATAGTGCTCCAACAAGGCGTGTGTCCTGTCGGTTCAGGTTAAGACGTTAAATGTTAAAAAAAAAATATGCCTACTCGAACAAATATTTACTAGCCAATAGTTTGGTTCCAGGCTCACACGGAACGAAATGACATTGAATTAAAACGAGAATGCTGCTAAGGCAGCAAAATTTACTAACCACATGAATGGAATGGAATTAAATTGAAATGAAAATATGGCTAATCTTAGTATTTCTGAAGAAAAAATAGATTACCCAGTTTGGTTTTGTAAACCCTAGAAAGAGTACACATTGTCGAGAACGGCGTTGGTGCTCCCCGGAGCGCGTGCTCCTGATTTTCGAAATGTGTTTTAAACATGTTTTGAAATGTCAAAAAATTTCAAACAAAAATTTGGGACGTACATCTCGATATTGTACATACTCACAAAGTTGTTTCGCGAAAAACGACAACTTATGTGTCGCGGGTGAAAAAGACAAAAATCCGGTGTTAAAAAATGCTTTTCACAAGACATCCTTTTGTCTTTTTTAGACAAGCCAGAAAAAATGTCGGTTTTCTTCGAAACTTGACGTGCACACATATAATATCGAGATGTATGCGCCAAATTTTTGTTTGGAACTTTTTTACACTTTGAAATAGTTTTTTCGCGTGCAGGAGCGCGCGCTCCTGGGAGCACCAACGTATTTCCGACACATTGTCTCTCTATATACATCCATTCATAACCATTTCAATGTTTTCACTGGGTTTTTCTTCTTCTATTTTTCGCTTTTAGCTATTTATTATGTCCTTTTTCACTCTTCCTTTTTAGCTTTTTTAATTTTTTTATAAATACATGGTTTTGATAAAATATACAAAAAAATTATAAGTTAAAATGAATATCTCATTATAATATTTGCATGTTTTTAGAATTATGTGAATATTGTTTTAAAATGTAACCACTTTTCATGATTTCTCAGTAACATAAACCTTAAAAATATGTGTTTTTTTTAAAACATAGTATACTTGTAGGAAACTAATTAGCACTTTGAAAATACCTCAACATTTTTAAATTATATAAGTGAAGATTTTAAAATGACATGAACATTTGAAACGATACGCGAACAACTTTGTAAATTATAAGAACATTTTTTAAATATGTCAACATTATTTTGAATTTTATGATCATTTTACAAAAAAAGTTAACTATATTTTGATTACATGACATTTTGAAATAGAAGTATGCACAAATATTTTTTCTGTAAATTATCATTACATTAATATACTTTATTATCAGTAAATTAATAATCTGCAAATTAATAGCATAAATATGTCTGTCGGGTTTTATGAAAAAGAAAAAATATACCTTTTTTTAATGGTGTGAGCGCATTGACTTTTTTTAACACAGTACAGGTGGGCTGAGGAACCCTGGTGCGAGCGCATTGGCTGGGCAGATTAGCTCCACTGGCTTGGGCTTGCGCACCAAAATGTCCAGCGGCTTAGCAATTTTTCGGCCCATGTGGTCAAGCCTACATATACATACAGTAAAAGAAATCCCCTTACCTAAAAAAAAAGTAAAAGAAATCTACCGCGAAAAACCTAGCTCTAACCGCCTGGGGTCGTCGACCACCGAACTGAACCGCCGTCCCAGCCGCCGTCGTCACCGTTCCAGCCACCGCTGCCGACCGCCGTGCCGTCCGTTCCCCGTACGTTTCATCAAGGTGCACGGCGGCATCTCATTTTTTTTCCGATTTCTGTAGGTACGTGATTCCTTGTGCCCCCTTCCTCCACTACTATATATATAGTATACAATACAATAGCTTTTGGGTTTATTTTTCCGATCCTACTGCTAGAAATCATTACACAAATAATCCACTCCTAATTCACTTAGGAAGTACGTACAGTGATCGATTTGTTCATTGGATTTGTTAGTCATGGTTTATTTTTTGAAGCTTCATTCGTTTCGTCCTGAAGAAACTGGTAGGGTCTGTCAGTTTTCTTCCAGTGAAGCAACCATAGTACTCCCTCCATTCTGATTTACTGAACTAAAACCACGGCGAGTAAATCAGAACGGAGGGAGTAGGTTCTTTCTTCAATTTCCTCTAGAGGCATAAATAAATACCATCTTAAAATATACTGTACATCAACCAATAGGTTTGCGGTAGCACAATGCCATTGGATCGATACCATTTTCAACACAGAATTTGTTACAATGGCAGCTCGTGCATGGATGTATATATAGCTGTACCTTCTAACCTATGGCAGGTTCGCCGCCGGTAGATCACCCTGCCTGCATCAATCAACTTGCTTCAGCTTGATGTTTTTTTTTCCTTATCACCCTCCCAGGAGATCAAGAAGGATCATACTAACTAGATCGTCAGAGAGTCGGCGATTATGAGCGGCGGCATGCGACGGTTCTTGAACCTGGGGCTGTATGACGGGCACAGACGCCTGTATTTGCTTCGGCGCTTGGACCTCCCCAAGATGGACTTTTTTCACCGGACAGCAGAAGAGGCGGCCGTGCATGGCAAGGTGCTGCCAACACTGACGCCCGCCAAGGCCCGTGCCACCAACAGGCGAAGGATCTGCAACACCCAAGATCTGGCGACGGCGGACGCGGCGGCGCCCAAGATCGTTCCGCCAAAACCCGAGCTGCTCATGGGGCCACCGCAACTCTCCCCCTGCCTCGACTCCCATCGCTTCGTCCATTTCTTCCCCACCGCCTCCGAGAGCAAGGTCGTCTTGGGCGACCGCGGGAACCGCATGCTACGCTTCAACGTCGCCAATAGCTGCAGCTACATCGATACCCTGCCATGCCTCCACGGGGTCAAGAAGATGCCGATGGCCATCTCCGTCCCTCCGACAGACTCACACCTCCCTGACGGGGATGACACGGGCGACCTCTACATCATCGATGGCCTCCTCCATCCGGACAAGGCGGAGGTGCGGCCGCAGTTCGAGGCCCTGGTGTGGAGGGGGTTCAAACGGTCGGCCATATCTAGCAGGTTCTGGCACTGCGACATCCTCCCTCTGCCGCCGTGGATCAGCCACCACGAGCACGCCATGGTCTTTGGTCACGTCCTCGTCGGCGGCAGCATCTGCTTCTCCATTTGTGGCGCCGAGGGTGCCGGCACCTACTGCTTCCACATCGCGACTCGCGAGTGGAGCAAAGCTGGCAACTGGCTCATGCCCTTCAATGGCAAGGCGGATTACGTCCCTGAGCTTGGACTCTGGTTTGGCGTCTCAAACAACCTCCCCTGCGCTGCCGACCTCTCGGGCATCGTCGGAGGGGAGGAGCTGTCGCCGGACAAGATGCGGATCTGGAACCGTGATGACCTGCCAGAGGAGTGGCAGCCGAAGAGCTTGCGCCAGCCCATTGCCGTCAGCCTCGGTTCCGGCAGGTTCATCGTCGTCGACTTCTTGGATGCCATGAAATTCAACAAGGAATGGAACGAGATGGAATCCGTCAAGGAATTCGCCCTCTTCACCGGTATGGAGGTAGCGTACAGCAACGGCGAAAGCAAAGGGACGATGCGTGGCCTCCGCATGATCAAGCACAAATCCCGCCGTTACATGTTTAGCAACCAACAGAGGATCGAGGCGGTGCTCTGAATGGCATTCACTCTGGGACTTAATTTGCTATCGTGGCTGCTCTCTGTTTCTGCTCCCCGTTTACAGCTAGTACTGACTAACTATATATAGTGTTAATTTAGCTTAAATAATCCATGTTGTCGTATGAAACGTACTGTATATTGTAAAAGCTGGCGATGGAAGAAGATGGAGCGCAATGCACACCAGCCTTGAGACCGTGATTAACAGATCGGAGAGCGTTTCTTTTTTTGGAGTCAAAATCAAACGTACGCCGAAACCAAACGACCCAAACCCAGCTGAACGAACTATTGGCCACAAAAAGCAAAAAAATAGAACGAACTATTGGCCACAAATAGCAAAAAAATAGAAGGAACTATTGGCCACAAAAAGGATATATGATTAACTAGTGGCCAAACGGAAAAAATGATATGGACTACAAACCAACAACTTACACATGCAAATTATTTTACCAAGCCACAAAAAATAGAAGGAACTATTGGGCACAAAAAGGGAAAAAAATAGAACGGACTATTGGCCACGAAAAGCAATTGCACTCCACCAGATCTTGAGGGCCTTCACACCAGGTTCTTTCTCATGCATGACAAACATCGCTTCCATCAATGTGTCCAACTCGCCATTGTTCTTTCTCATGCATTGTCTTATGCGCGTTCAACGATGACCCTGACTTTGGTTTTGATTAAACTCTTTCTTCATGCATTTCTGTAATTGTTATTTGCTACCTGCTTGTTGCTCAGAAAGTACCAGCAGACCGTGCTTGCCCTGGAACGACATCACTAGCCATGGTAGGAAGGCAAGGTGTAGACTTCCTAGTTGCCATGTCGAAGACCATGCGTCGGTCCCTACGTACCCCTCCCGTCGATCCAGTATAGGTAGTCACCCTTGAGTTTTGGGACGCCTTCGGTGTACATCAATACCACATAATTCCTCAAGAAAAACACCGTGTAGCCCCCCGCTATGGATAATATTTGACAACGAATATTTCATCATCCCTTACACGATAGCGACCGCCTTCTGGCAGCAGCAGAGTGACCGTGTAACCCGGGTTCCTCCATATTTGGTATAGGTTGCCCTGGTAGAAGACCAAGTTCTTCGCGCTACTATGGCCCGACACAATGTCATACGACCGGACAAAGCTAGTGGCGGGATCGAACGGAAGGTTGGCTGAGGACAGGAAGGGATCGAGCACGGTGAGTGGTGCATTTCGGTCTCGTCCAATCGCTTACTCGTTGCAACAAATTTGGCGAAGCATTGTTGTCCGAGAGGTAACTTCCTAAGATATCCTTCCAAGTATTTCTCTTGCATCAATAGTTGCAAGATACTCCTCTTGCCGTTCAGCACCCACCTTATTTACTATAACAAGATCCTCGTCTAAAATTTTATGAGGAAAAATATGATTCTCCCCATTCTATACATATTTGGTAAACTCTCCTCATAGGAGTCTCGCCCATCGTATTGCCTTGACGAAGCTGGCCAAAAACACGAGTGAATGGTTGGATGAAAGTGTTCCACCAGTTTGTCCATGCCACCGAAGAGTTTCCCACCCAAGTTCTGTTGGGAATATAGTGGGGTTGCTTTGGGTCGAGCGCAAGAAAGGCCACCAATATGCATAAGTAATACTTGTGTCATCTATTGTGTATAAACTGTGCAATGGGGTATATGGTACATGCTGATCTAATCTGAATTGTCAAGCAACCCGATCGGGATGATACGGCTCAACAATGCACAAGTCATCGTCATAATTAGACCTTCTCCATGGCAGCATCCCACGTCGGATGGAAATAGTGAATGCTTTTTGTAGCCGACCTGCGCTAGTTATTGGACAAATTTGGTGGGTACCATGCAATATTATTATAGTCCTTGAAGAAAGCATGTGCCTTTTCAGGGATAAAATCATGTGGAATCTTGAAAATAATTCCCACCATAGATAATTTCCCTAGGTAAAGTATAGAAATTGAAAGCTTATCCAATCTTGCTCTTTTGCCAAACATTTTACTTAAATAAACCCCCATCCAACCAATAATAAAATGGACGTGCCATCCCCTAATCCTATAGCAGGGTCCTATAGGATGGGTGTTGATTCGACAAAGAAAAATATATAAAACAAAGGGCTGGCAGAGCTAATGAAATTCGGTGCCTTGGAGTGATCTAGGACGCCATTACAAGGAAACTAGCGTGAATGTAAGGTCCTCCGCCAATGAGAGCAAATTAAATGCAGGAATATACAAGCTTACCTCACGAAGATACTTTAAAGGAACGAAGTGGTTTCCCTGGTTGTGAAAATGATCACACCAGGTCTGGAAAGTCACCTGACCACCATTATTCTTGGCAAGCTGGTCATGAGCGGATAATAGATCTGACAGGAAGTCAGGGAATAGGCGAAGGGAGGGGCCTAATGGTTGTTCAAGTGGAATAAATTTCCTTGTACAAATCTCCATCCAAAGGGATCCCAGCCATTTGACACATATCAAGGAGCGTAATAGTAATCTCACCGCATGAGAGTGAGAACGTATTGGTTTTTGGATCCCATTTTTCTAACAAAGTATGTTGCTCTTAATATTCGGGAAAATTTCTGGCATGCAATATTGGGGGGGGGGGGGGGGGGGGCATCTGCTCCCACGGAGATGCAGAACGAAGTCCTGATACGTGCATGACCTCTTCTGAAATCTTTATTTGACCGAAGATATTATATTCCTTAACCAAAAGATTAATATGATTTGACCTTGATTAGATTGTTTTTGAATCTAGCCCTTTATGTCACACCGGCAACTCTTTTTGTTGGATCTTCCCCACCCTTCATTGCTTGAGGTAATCTCCTCCAAAACACCTAACTTTGTTTTTGGTAAAACGTCGTTGTTTGGTGGCATTTTTTACATCAAGGTAACTTCCTAAGATATCCATCCAGGTAATTCTCTTGCCTCAATAGCTCTCTTGCCATTCAACACACACCTTCTTTACTATAACAAGATCTTCATCTAAAATTTTACGAGGAAAAATATGTTTCTCCCCATTCTATACATATTTGGTAAACTCTTCTCATAAGAGTCTCGCCCATCGTATTGCCTTGACGAAGCTGGCCAAAGACACTATTGAATGGGTGGATGAAAGCGTTCCACCAGTTTTTCCATGCCACCGAGGATTTTCCCACCCAAGTTTTGTTGGGAATATAGTGGCGCTGCTTTGGGTTCAAGCGCAAGAAACGCCACCAATATGCATAAGCAATACTTGTATCATCTATTGTGTATAAATTGTGCAATGGGGTATATGGTACATGCTGATCTAATTTGAATTGTCAAGCAACCCAATCAGGATGATACGGCTCAACAATGCACAAGTCATCGTCATAATTATACCTTCTCCATGGCAACATCCCACATCGGATGGAAATAGTGAATGCTTTTTGTAGCCACCCTGCGCTAATTATTGGACAATTTTGGTGGGTACCATGCAATATTATTATAGTCCTTGAAGAAAGCATGTGCCTTTTCAGGGCTAAAATCATGTGGAATCTTGAACATAATTCCCACCATAGATAATTTCCCTCGGGAAAGTTTAGCAATTGAAAACTTATTCACTCTTGCATTTTTGCCAAACATTTTACTTAAATAAATCCACATCCAGCCAATGATAAAATGGATGTGCCATCCCCTAATCCTATAGCATGTGTGCTGATTCGACAAAGGGAAAATATATAGAACAAAGGGATGGCAGAGATAATGAAATTCAATGCCCTAGAGTGATATAGGACGCCATTATAAGGAAACTGGAGCGACTGTAAGGTCCTCCGCCAATCAGAGCAAAGTAAATGCAGGAAGATAACCGTGAACCTCTTGAAAAGACTTTAAATGAACGAAGTGGTTTCCCTGGTTGTGAAAATGATCACACCGGGTGTGGAAAGTCACATGACCACCATTATTCTTGGCAAGCTGGTCATGAGCGGATAATAGATCTGACAGGAAGTCAGGGAATAGGCAAAGGGAGGGGTCTAATGGTTGTTCTAGTGGAATAAATTCCTCGTACAAATCTCCATCCAAATTCCAAAGGGAGCCCAGCCATTTGACACATATCAAGGAGCGTAATAGTACGCTCACAACATGAGGGTGAGAATGTATTAGTTTTTGGATGCCATTTTTCTAACAAAGCTAAAGCTATGTTGCTCTTAATCTTGAAGAAAATTTCTGGCATGCAATATCGGCGGCTGGCGGCGGGGGGGGGGGGGGGGGCATTTGCCCCCACGGCCATGCAGAACGAAGTCCTGATACTGGCATGACTTCTTCTGAAATATTCATTTGACCGAAGATATTATAATCCTTAATAGAAAGATTAATACGGTTTGACTTTGATTAGACTTTTTGACCCTTTTGATCACACCAGCAAGTCTTTTCGGTGGATCTTCCCCACCCTTCTTTGCTTGAGGTAATCTCCTCCGTAATACGTAACTTTTTTGGTAAAAACGTTGTTGTTTTGTGGCAATTTTAACATCAAGGTGGAACCTTAGTTCATGGTTTTCCCCAAATCCTAGTGTATCCCCCAATGCTTCTAGCCAACCACCAACTAGCGAAGCAAATGAAGTTGAGGTGAATGCTAGTGACCAAGTAAGAAGATGGTGAAGGTCATGGTAATCGGTACGTGCATGCAACACACAAAACAAACTTATTGATTGACTCCTTCCTATCTACATTATGTCGTCTTACTTATTGTGGTACTCTATTTCTTGCAAACTTAATACCTCGAGATGCATGTTGGATAGCGATTTTGGGGGTGGAGTATTAGCAGTAGATGCAGTTAGATTAACGGTCTACTTATCACAGATGTAATGCTTATATGATATTATGCCATGAACGAGCATAGTTACAAATATTGGAATTCGGTCAATTGCTCAACTGTAATTTATTTACTATGTCATTTGTCTGTTTTCGAGTGAGATACCAATAGTGAACCTATGGACCATTGGGTCTATTCTCTATTACTGAGTTCTTCTACACAATTTCTCCTTTTATTTGTTGTACTACTTTGCTACTATCTATCTCTATCATTTGTACTCAATCTTGTAACTAGCCGGATAATGGGCTTGACTGCTGATCTTTGAACCTTCACTTTGATAAACCAGAACACATGTTTGAAAAAGGTCATGAATTTGAAATAAAAAGTCATGAATTTGAAAATTGTTCACAAGTTTGAGAAAAGTTTGTGAATCTGAGAAAAAGTTCCCGAAATTTCAACAATCACAAATTTGGAAAAAAAGTACACAATCTTTTGTAAAATGTTTGTGGATTTGAAAAAGTTCATAAATTTGAAAAAGGTTCACAAACTTGGGAAAAGTTCATGAGTTCGAAAAAGGTCATGAATTTGGAAACAGTGCATGAATTTTAAAAATATAGGATATGGATAAAGTTCTGAAAATTTCGAAAAAAATTGGCGGACTTGAAAACGATTCATGAACTTAGGAAAAGTTGATAGATTTGAAAATATTCACTAATTTTATAAAAATAAAAATGTTCACGAATCTAAAAAAAGTTTGTGGATTTTAAAAAAATTTAATGGATTGAATAACATTTGTTGGTTTGAGAATCGTTCATGGATTTGAGAAAATGTTCACGTGTTTGAAAAAATTTAAAAAGTTGTTCTAAGAAAAGTGCATGATTTAAAAAAAAGAATTTGAATTTGAAAAAGATTGAAAAAATAAAATAGAAAAGAAGAACCCGTGTGCTTGGCCTACGTAGGGGATGCGGAAAAAAAGATCAAATAGGCCGATCCCAAGGTGGATGGAGGTGTGCAAAACGAAAGCCCCAAATCAGACTCACCGAGCTCTTTCCAGAGCCGCCGTCGTGACCGTTCCAGCCACCGCCGTCATCACCGTTCCTCCGATCGCAGTTCGTTCCCCGTTTCATTAAGGTGCTTTCTCCATCTCAATTTCCTTCCTCATCCTCTGCTTCGGATGCGTACGTGATTTTGGTGTTGCTCATTGGATTTGCACGTGTGTCCTCTGCTTCGTTTGGATGTGCGTAATTCACATCTTCCTATACAATACGTACGTACATGATCTTGTCTTGTGCTAGTAGCTATTGGGTTTATCTATCTGCTTTGGTTAACATCGATCCTACTCAGTGAACAAATTGCTAATAGCACGCTATAGCGTATGGAGAATTGCCTCGCTAAATGTATCAGTGTAAAATGTCTTGCTAATAGCACGCTGTAGCGCGATATAGTACGCTAATAGCGTATTTTGAGCTCGGCGCTATTTTGCTGTAGTGTGCTATTTTTTTTCTTAATCCTACTTATGGTTTTAAATAACCCGCTATAGCGTTTAGAAGAGGTCGTGTACTAAGGGTTTTTCGTCCAAACACATGAACAAATATTTTAAATAGCACGCTATACATTTAGAAGATGTCCGCCGCTAAGAGGGCTTAGCGCGCTATTTAAAACTTTGCTTCCTACTGCTACCTATAGAAATCAGCAGTCCATTTGTTCAGGACAGATAAAATCTACTCCTAATTCACTTATGAAGTAATAAAGTGAAGCAACAATATCGATCCAATTGCTCATTGGATTTTCTTCCTTCATAGCACACACAACCTGTTATGTTAGTCAAATAGAACCTGTTATGTTAGGAAGTTCACATTCATTGTGGTTTATTTTTTGAAGCTTCATTCGTTTCGCCCTCAAGAAAATGTTAGGCTCGGTCAGTTTTCTTTCTATCTAGTGAGAGTAAGCATGGAAGCACTCTTCAAGTTGTTTGTTCGATTTTATCTTATCTGGATGGAGGCATAAAATGCAACAATCTTGAGAAAATGCAACAATGGATAGCACAATCATCTGTACTTAAATAAAATTGTATTTATGATATTAATAAATAAATAAATAGGTTAAGCAAGCCTTTGGTAAGCATTAAACTTTCAGCTCAAACTTTTTATCTCATGTGTACATTTGTTTTCTTCCAAGTGCTGTCTATCTCTCCTACTCCGGAGGATCCTGAACCTCGGGTTGTATATATGACGGCCACAAACGCATGTATTTGCTACGCCGATTGGAGTGACCTCTCCAAGATGAATTTTTTTCACCCGACGGCACAAGAGGCGGCCGCGCATGGGCATGGCAAGGTGCTGCCAACGCTCACGCCTGCCAAGGCCCGTGCCCCCAACACGAGAAGAAGAAGGATCTGCAACACCCAAGATCTGGCGACGGCGGAGGCGGCGGCACCCAAAAATCTTCCCGCCAAAAACCGAGCTGGCCATAAGGCCACCGCAACTGGACTACTACATGGGGAACCATCAGACCCTTCATTTCCTGCCCACCGCCTCGAAGACCAAGGTCGTCTTGGCTGACCGTGGGAACCGCATGCTGTGCTTCGACGTCGTCAATGGCACCCGCTGCATCGACACCCTGCCAGGCCTCCATGGACTCAAGAAGAAGTCGATGTCCATCTTCGTCCCTCCCACCGACTTGCACCTCCATGACGGCGAAGACAACGGCGACATTTACATCATCGATGGCCTCCTCTACCCGCACATGCATGGCGGAGGAGCAGCCGCAGTTTGAGGCCCTGGTGTGGAGGGGTTCCGCCCGTCCCCCGCATCTCACAGGTTCTGGCACTGCGACATCCTCCCACTACCGCCGTGGATTACCCACCACAAGGGTGCCTTTGTCCATGGCCACGCCCTAGTCGGAGACACCATGTGCTTCTCCATCTTTGCAGGCGCTGAGGGTGCCGGCACCTACTGCTTCCACATCGCGACTTGTGAGTGGAGCAAAGCTGGCGACTGGCTCATGCCCTGCCATGGGAAGGCCGATTACGTCCCCGAGCTTGGACTCTGGTTTGGCATCTCTTCTCAGGGGTTAAAAATTTCAACAAAATTTCAGTGAAATTTCCAAAATTTCGTATATTTCAGTGGGGCCCAAAATATTTTTAACCCCGAAATTTCAAGGCCGACTCAAACTGCTTTTAAAATAAATTTAAATTACGTTAGAATTCATTAAAATCAAATGAAATTTGAAATATGAAAATATGAAATAATTTCAGAAATATGTGAAATTTCCAAAATTTCGCATATTTCAGTGATGTCCGAAATTATTTTGTTTTCGAAATTAAATACCGACAACCTCCCCTGCGTTGCTGACCTCTCCGGCGTCGCCGGAGCGTAGGAGCCACCGCCGGAGAAGATGCGGATCTGGGCGCGTGATGGCCTGCCAGAGGAGTGGCAGCCCAACATGTTGCGCGAGCCCATTGTCGTCGTCCTCGGTTCCGGCAGGTTCATCGTCGTGGACTTCTTGAATGTCATGGAATTCGACAAGGACTCCAACAAGATGTTTCCCGGCAAGGAATTTGCCATCTTCACCGGTGTGGAGGTAACGTTCAGCAACGCCGGCAAAGGCAATGACGAGAATGGCAGCAACGACAAAGGCAAAGACAATGGCAACTACAATAGCTCTCAGCTCTGGCAACGAGAATCACGGCAAAGGCAAAGGGATGATGCGTGGCCTCCATATGATCAAGCACAAATCTCATCGTTACATGTTTAACAACCAACAGAGGATCGAGGCGGGTGCTCTAATATTAACGATTCAGCAGCTCATTTTGACTTGCTGAACTGTAGCTCTCTTCTTGTGCTCCCTGTTTACAGCGAGTAGTACTGACTCTAGTGTTATGTCAGCTTAAATACCAGGTGTCTATCCATCCAGTATTCATGCCTCTGACCAAATAATTGTTTGATGGCAATTTTAATGATGACATATGGTTATTATTTATCGGGATGTGTTTTTCAAGTGTCGAAATCTATTCGTGTTGTCTCATTAATGTTGAAATCTATGTTAGTGTTGAAATGTCTTATTAATTGCTGAAATCTTTTAAAAAGATGAAATCTTTTAAAAAGATGAAACCTCTCATTAGATGTTGACATATATTTTTATAATTGGGATATCTTATTTAGTGCTGAAATATGCTTTTATTGTTGAAATATCCTAATAAGTGTTGATATCTCATTTAGTGTTTTTAATCGTTGAAATATCTCTTCTATAAATGTCCTATTAAGTGTTGGAACTTTTTATTGCGGAAATGTCTTCTTAAGTGTCACGTTGGAATCTGTTTTTAATAATGAAATCGCTTATCACGTGTTGAAATCTGCTTTATTGTTGGCATGCCTTATTTAGAACTGAAATATGTTTTGATTGCTCAGATGTCTTATTAATTGCTGCAATATGTTTTTTCAGGCCAATTAATAGGTACTATTTTATTGCTTGATCGGTTCTGCATCGGATCTCCCTTCTCTCTATATACAGGCCGTGTGTTGATAGAGCAAGCATGCATATCTTGTTCCTAGCATTTTCAAACTTCATCAGAAGATGATGGACAAATACACGATTCACATCTACGCTCTAGGCTTGCTACTATCTCTCCATCTCCTATGCTGCACGCCTACTGTGCAATGTATGCAGTTCCACAGAGATTTACCAGTTCTTTCTCACCTTTCATTGCCTATTACTTGTTTGGTTATCAGTCCAAAATGATCAGTTACCATATCAATGGCTAATTCTTTCACACCTAATTCATTTGTTGTTCCATATATAGGTCGGATCATCGGCGAAGAAGACGTGGATGATGAGAAGATCAATTTACCGTATGGGCTTTGTGTCAACAATAGACCGTGCAAAGCTGGATGGGTCTGCTTGTGTTGTCTCCTCAATCAAGAGTGCTATCCGTCCATGGATGCGTGCAAGAAAGATTGTCTGAAACCCTTTGCTGCTGACATGGTGTCCATGACAATGACCCGCTCTCCTTTACCCGCCCCCTTTCCCACATCTTCATTAGGTACAATTTGAATTACCTATATTTTGCCCGAGACTTAATGGATATCGTGTGAAAAAATAATTTGGAATAGAAGTATCTCATACATTAGTTGTCGCAATTTGATTTGACATGTTGCATCAATCTTTATGTTTTGTACCAATTATTGCCGATAACTCAGTTTCTCAAATATTGATGCCCGGTCAATTTTTGTTAATTTTACACTGTCAGTTTGGTGGGCATGCTCATGATAAAGAATGTTGATTATCGGTACTGTATTTTGGTCAATCTATCGCTTCTAAGATTTTTCTTTGTGTTTAAATCAATCCCGTGACATGTTTCCGGTGAATCAAGATTAGATCAGACGGGTAGAATCATCGCCGCCTGACATAGAACGTCTCCGGTGGATCAATATTAGATGGTAGCATCATTAGCGTCAATATATATCAAAGGAAAATGTCAGCAGACTCGTATGTGAACGGGCTCTAATTCAAATGGGACTGATCATCGGCAACACGTTAGCATTTTTCCCATCTGCAACCATTAAAGTGTCCCCTCAATCAACCACCACAAGCTTCCTTTTGAGCTCACACATGAACAACATCTTCAGGTTTTCGCCGGAGCCGAGACACCGCATTTCTTGTGATCATGTATATGAATCTTGCATGTATAACTGCACGTGCTTCCTCAACCTAAAAGTTTGAACCCAAGTACCTGACTGGCACTAGTGTAACCAGACACCATGTCGTATAGTCTGGCAAAACTACTAGCAAAGTAGAATGGAAGGCTGGAAGAGGACAACAAGGGCTCAACCATGGCTTGTAGTGCGCTCGGGTCTGGTCCACCCCGGCCACGAGGACGCTCCGACAGGCAAAGCACATGGACATCTCCACACCGAGTGAGGCAGTAGATGATGACCCACAAGTATAGGGAATCTATCGTAGTCCTTTCGATAAGTAAGAGTGTCGAACCCAACAAGGAGCAAAAGGAAATGACAAGCGGTTTTCCGTAAGGTATTCTCTGCAAGCATTGAAATTGTAGGTAACAGATAGTTTTGTGATAACATAGTTTGTAACGGGTAACAAGCAATGAAAGTAAATAAAGTGCAGCAAGGTGGCCCAATCCTTTTTGTAGCAAAGGACAAGCCTGGACAAATTTTTATAATGAGAAAAGCGCTCCCGATGACACATGGGAATTATCGTCAAGCTAGTTTCATCACGCTCATATGATTCGCGTTCGTTACTTTGATAATTTGATATGTGGGTGGACCGGTGCTTGGGTACTGCCCTTTCTTGAACAAGCATCCCACTTATGATTAACCCCTAGTGCAAGCATCCGCAACTACAAAAGAAGTATTAAGGTAAACCTAACCATAGCATGAAACTAGTGGATCCAAATCAGCCCCTTACGAAGCAATGCACAAACTAGGGTTTAAGCTTCTGTCACTCTAGCAACCCATCATCTACTTATTACTTCCCAATGCCTTCCTCTAGGCCCAAATAATGGTGAAGTGTCATGTAGTCGACATTCACATAACACCACTAGAGGAGAGACAACATACATCTCATCAAAATATCGAACGAATACCAAATTCACATGACTATTAATAGCAAGACTTCACCCACGTCCTCAGGAACAAACGTAACTACTCACAAAGCATATTCATGTTCATGATCAGAGGAGTATTAATATGCATTAAGGATCTGAACATATGATCTTCCACCAAGTAAACCAATTAGCATCAACTACAAGGAGTAATCAACACTACTAGCAACCCACAGGTTCCAATTTGTGGTTTTGATACAAGATTGGATACAAGAGATGAACTAGGGTTTTGAGAGGAGATGGTGTTGGTGAAGATGTTGATGGAGAATGACCCCCTCCCAATGAGAGGATCGTTGGTGATGACGATGGTGATGATTTCCCCCTCCCGGAGGGAAGTTTCCCCGGCAGAACAGCTCCCCCGGAGCCCTAGATTGGTTCTGCCAAGGTTCCGCCTCGTGGCGGCGGAGTTTCGTCCCGTGAGCTTGCTTATGATTTTTTCCAGGGTAAAAGCCTTCATATAGCAGAAGATGGGCACCGGAGGGCCAACAGGGGCCCCAGGAGACAGGGGGGCGCGCCTAGTAGGGGGGGCGCCCCCCCACCCTCCTGGCCAGGGTGTGGGCCCCCTCTGGTATTTTCTTCGCTCAATAATTCTTATTAATTCAAAAAATGACTTTCGTGGAGTTTCAGGACTTTTGGAGCTGTGCAGAATAGGTTTCCAATATTTGCTCCTTTTCCAGCCCAGAATCCCGGCTGCCGGCATTCTCCCTCTTCATGGTAAACCTTGTAAAATAAGAGAGAATAGCCATAAGTATCGTGACATAACGTGTAATAACAGCCCATAATGCAATAAATATTGATATAAAAGCATGATGCAAAATGGACGTATCAACTCCCCCAAGCTTAGACCTCGCTTGTCCTCAAGCGGAAGCCGAAATCAAAAAATATGTCCACATGTTTAGAGATAGAGGTGTCGATAAAAATAAAATACAGACATGAGGGCATCATGATCATTCTTATAACGGCAACATATATAGATTTTGTCATATGATTTCTCATGCTCAAGTAACAATCTATTCACAATGTCGAGTATGGTTCAGAAACTTCATTGAGAACTAACAAACTATAATCTCAATCATTGAAGCAATTGCAATTTATCATAACATCAGAAAGAGTCAAGAATAGAGCTTTTTAGCAAGTCCACATACTCAACTATCATATAGTCTTCTACAATTTCTAACCCTCACGCAATACTTGTGGTTATGGAGTTTTAATCGGACACAGAGAAAGATAGGAGCTTATAGTGTTGCCTCCCAACGTTTTACCTCAAGGGTAATGTCAACAATAATAGTTCATACATCGTCAACATAAAACTTGAGACATATATGCAGATATTATAAATAATCGGCGGGATGGCTCCTCTCCCCTCCCCATGTCTCCACCTACCCTCCCACCCTAACAATGGCGATCTCTAGCTTTGGACCATCATGGAGGGCCTCCTGCTCTGGGATTTCAAGCCTGGCCTCTCCATTGCTGATCAGGTGCGTCGAAGATTCGGTTCTACAGTCCATTTTTCACCTTCTTTGGGTACCAAGGAGTTTTTCTTGGTCGTCTACTTCTCCTCGGCTTCATTCCCTTTATCCGAAGAATATGTGGGTGTTGCTTTGCAATGTTGCATTGGAGGTTTACCATTGGGACAAAATGTAAAATCCATTGGTGAAAGAAGATTTCGTTTCTCTTTGGCCTCCAACAAGGTTGGACATTTCATATATCGTCTCAAGGATAGAATTTGGCCGGACTTTGTTTGTCACTTTCAACTTTTTAGATCCTCCATGGCCCCTACTCCTTAGAAGGATCACCATTGGCATTCAGATGGGGTTATTCAGGCAGTTTCCACTTGCTCTCCAATGGCCATCAGAGCAAATTTGAACTTTTTACCTCAAAGGGATAATGGTGATGGTGATAACTTGATGATCCCTCCTTCTGAGGCTCCACCGCCGACGTGCTCCCTGGGGAGAGTCGCCGGAGAAACCTCTACGCTTAATCAGATTCATTGCATTAATTCTCTTAATGGCATTCATGACATTAATTCGGTGATCGGCCTTCATTTCAGGAGTTTCCAGCATGTCAATACTCCCCTGAGCAATCATAGCAATCAGGACAATCAGCATTCATTACCTCAGGATTTATGTCTCGGTGCTTTGAATTTTGAATTATCCACCAACTCGGAAAATACGCGACATATTTTTGAAGGTCAGTCTTTTCAGAAGCATTATTGGGATACTATACCAAATTTTATGGTGTTCCATATACTTGATCAATTGAAGTTTGGTTATTCACGAAGTCACATTGCCACGATATGGTCACTGTCATCTATACCGACACTGGATTACATCTAAGCACGGCTTAACATCTGTTCCAAGTGTACACTTTTGGGCCATCTTGCTGAGTCCTG
Source organism: Aegilops tauschii subsp. strangulata (assembly GCF_002575655.3). Classification (NCBI taxonomy): domain Eukaryota; kingdom Viridiplantae; phylum Streptophyta; class Magnoliopsida; order Poales; family Poaceae; genus Aegilops; species Aegilops tauschii. Next base: position 2,087,430 of record NC_053036.3, on the reverse strand, counting down.
CCCGGGTGTTGACTGTACCACTTGCTCGCATGCACCTTGCCAATGTGATCCTCACGAGCCACACCAAAGTACTTTGACCACACATGTTGCTGGTTCCATAGACAATGACCATACTGTTTCCTCGGATCATGCTAATATTTCTTTAACTACGATGAATGGGCCTTTTTCATGTCACACCTGTGGATCCAATAAACATTATTTTTATGACTGCCCTGCTCTGATCCTCTGCCCTCGTTGTGGTTGGCTGGGCCACAGTAAACGCCAATGTGGATTACTCAATAAACGTGCTATGTTTTGGAAGCCCAAACCCACTGCTCCTATGATCGCCTGTTTACCAGGTAATCATGCTGGCCCAACTACTGTGGCTTTGTTTAATACTGGGAAGGACCGCGGCTCCAGGGATGTTTTGCCAAATACTACCACGGATAATCTTACTACAAATCCTCAGAGTATCAATAATAATTCTCCTTCTCATCTAGCACCTACCTTGGCACCTCTGCAATGGCAAGAAATCTTTTTGACAGATAATAATGACACACTTCCCGCTAGTCGATGCACTGATACCCGTGGAAGAGCGACCGTCCGCTGTGAATCGTGTGGTGCTCCGGGACACGTGGTGACCTCCTGCTGGGCTACTCGGCAGCTAGCACAGGGCATTTGGGTCCCAAAACACAGAATCAGCCCCGCCGATACGCATTCCTCCTCTGCTCTTCCCTCCTCCTCTGCTGCTCCTCTGGTTCCTCGCCCGCACTCGCCCATGGCGAACTACCCTGTCAATGTCGTTCCTTACTTGCCGCAAGGGATGACCATCGAGCTGGGCCCTGAGGACCGCGTCATGCGGGATGAGATGGTCGTCAGCCCCACTCTGCCGCTGCGCCATGACTTCCTGGCGGTGGCGGAAGTCAATCGCTTCGTCCCGTTCCATCAGAAAGCTGCGTTGCGTCACCCAATCGAAGGTTTGCTGCATGAGTCCCATTTCTTTCCCACCGAAGTGGATGATTACCCGCTAGGCATTGCGATCTTTGGATTTCCGGATTCAGTTATTAGAGATGCTGTGGTTGGCACTACCTTTGAGCTTGATGAAGATGAGGAAAACCTGAATACTGTTGTTTCTTTTGTTCCTCATGATGCTGCTATTAATATGAGGCTGACCACTTATGGTCCTGAAGTGTGGCTATTATACATTGGTTTCCCCCACGATTATCAAACTTCGCATTATATTCACAAATCAGTTGATAAGTTTGGCGAGCTGATCACTTGGAATAACCCTAGAGGGGATAGAAAGGTTGTGTTGATCAAAGCCAGAGTGCTCAGTCTCAGTAGGGTGCCTAAAAGTTTTGTTATGCACCAACTTGGCGGTGCACGACATTGCTGGACTGTATGTGTCACGATCTTGATAAGTAGTGACTGGAATGCGCACATCCCGGATGTCCCTCCTGTGGGTATTGAAGCTCCACCTGCTGACGGAATTCCACATCCTCTGTTTGGAGAAGGTCTGACAGCAGAACAGATGTATCAAGCGCAGCTGCATAATTGGTTAGCTCAGAATGCAGCCCCCTAACCAGAATAATGAGGAAGTCCAGCAAGGTAATGATATCCATTTCTAGCACAACTGGGGAGTTTGGCCGCCTTCACCACCTCCTGCTGTTTATAATTATCAGGCTTGGCTTGCTGCTGAGGGCTTAGAAGTGCAAGATGGCATCTTACCAGCCAACAACCTGCAAGACAGCCCAGGCATGGCCTGGAATGAATCGATCTTTGCTTTTGGATCTTCATACTCTAGTGTCACAGTATCTGATACTTATGTTCTAGTGCCTTGCAACATGTTCAACAACATTGCAGCTCATTATGAAGAAGGGGAGAGTTCAGTTGCCAGGGCAACTCCGACTAGTTCTTTGGATGTTCAGATTTCAATTTCTGCTGCTGGGTTACATTTTGAGATGACAACTAATGGGGACATCATGTCTTCCATGCTGATCAACCAAGGTATTCCTGTCAGAAACCTCAATACCTTCCTTTCTGCTGCAATTATGCCTATCATTGCTACCTATGGACCTTGGAGCACTAGTAATGGATTCAGATATGAAAGAGTTGATTTGAAGCTGACCATTCCTGTCAGAAACCTCAATACCTTCCTTTCTGCTGCAATTATGCCTATCATTGCTACCTATGGACCTTGGAGCACTGGTTATGGATTCAGATATGAAAGAGTTGATTTGAAGCTGACCATTGTTGAGCAAGATGGTGTCCTGCAAATGTCTGAATTCACTCAGCTTGTGACTGCATTTGATAGTGATACTCCTCATGCTCTGTCTGCTACACCCACCTTGGCCTTAACTGAACTACCTGAGCCACTGTCTGACCCGTCAGCACTTAATGATGTTCTTCTTCTAGAGAACTCTGACACTGTTGCTCATGATATCACTAGTATTGATTCTGGGGCGGATGTGACTACTATGGAAGTTTCTCATCTGGAGGGCTCTGCTACGGACATGGAGGGCTCTGCTGTGGACATGGCCATGGTCACTATTCCCACATCTGCTCCAAATGCGCCTGTTGTCACTGCTTCAGTCTGTCGACGTGGAAAAGCACCTGCACCTGAGTCTGTCATTCCTCTTCGTCGTAGCAGTTGATCCAACAAATATGATGGATTCAAAGTTCCACCGCTCTCTGACACCAAGACCAAAGCCTCAAAGGTAAAACCTAGGGTAATTCCCTCTGCTGCTTCTGCCACAGTCGCTTCTGAACCAACTGCAGCTTCAGAGATACCACCGCCAACTGCAATACCAATTATTCAGCACATTGGCACTGTCATGTGTGGAATCCCAGCAGAAGAACTTACTGATGAGCAGCTTCTGGCATATCCTGAGGATGGCCAGCCCTCGGCCCATACTTAATCCTTCTGTTCAGGGCTCTTCCTTTTGGCTCTTATCTATTCGCACTTTCATATTATCCTATCTTTATTATGGTACTTCATGTTAATTGGAACATTCTATGCTAGAGTGTCCGGGGTTTAAACTCTGATGCAAAACAATTAGCACTTTCAAATGCAATCAACTCGTGTGGTTGTGCTGTCATATGTTTGCAAGAGACTAAAAAACCATCTTTTGATCACACTTTCATTAAGTCTTGCTGCCCTAAACGTTTTGATCAATTTGATTATGTGCCCTCTCGGGGGGCTTCGGGGGGCCTAGCCATGATCTGGTATAGTGCCATCTTCACAGCCACTACTGTAGCCCGGGAAGAGTGCGCCTTAGTTACACGATTTCAATCAACACAATCTGCTCATTATTGGACTCTGGTTAATGTATATGGCCCGTGTCAAGGTCAACCGAGTTAATTTCATTAATTGGCTCATGGCACTTAATATCCCCGCTCATGAAGATTGGCTTTTGGTCGGAGACTTTAATTTCATTCGCAACCCTGATAATAGAAACAAGCCTGGAGGGAGTTATAGTGACATGATTACTTTCAATGACTTTATTCGAACACAAGCCTTAATTGAACTTCCCATAAAAGGCCGTGAATACACCTGGAGTAACATGCAACTTGATCTGCTACTTGAACAAATTCATTGGTTTTTCACAAGCAATAATTGGACAAGCTCTTACCCTCACACAATGGTTAAGCCCCTCGGTAGACCAGTATCTGATCACATCCCATGTGTAGTTAACATTGAAACTTCCATCCCTCGCTCCAAGCTCTTGAGGTTTGAATCATTCTGTCTACAACATCCAGGTTTCATGCAAACTGTTCAGAATGCTTGGTCAAAACCTGTGCATTCTCAAAATATGGCGACTGTGCTCTGCAGAAAGTTCAAAACTCTTAGGCATGATCTCAAATATTGGAGCAAACGCATTTCAAAGCTCTCCATTGCCATAGACAATTCGAATAGGGCTTTATTGGAAATTGATGGGCTGGAAAACAAAAGACAACTGTCCATACCTGAGGTAAACTTCAGAAAAATTCTCAAAGCCCTTCTCATCAGACTGCTTACCTACCAAAAACTGTATTGGAAAAAAAAGGTGCACCATTCGATGGGTGCAATTCGGAGATGAGAACTCCAAGTTTTTCAGGCAATGGCCTCTGAGAGATACAGAAGGAATAATATTGCAACATTGACCACTGACGATGGTATTTCTGTGGACGATCACACGGGTAAAGAAGCTCTTCTTTTCCACTCCTTTAAACAGAGACTTGGCACTTCCTCCCATAATCCTATGAAATTTGACCTCCAAAGAATTGTTAAAAGGATTGAGGGTCTTGATGAGCTATCAGTTCCATTCACTCAAGCTGAGATAGATCATGTCATAAAAACAATGCCCGCTGATCGTGCACCTGGCCCGGATGGATTCACTGGAGCATTTCTTAAATCTTGTTGGCCCATAATAAAAGAGGATTTCTATAAACTTTGCAACCAGTTCTTTGAGGGCAATCTCAATCTTGAAAGCATTAATGATGGTTTTATCACCCTGATCCCAAAACTAATGCTCCCAACACTATGAACGACTTCAGGCCAATTACTCTATTAAACTGTTGTCTAAAAGTGATCACAAAAATTTTGGCCAACCGATTGCAGAAGGTTATTCTCAAAATCATTCACCGTAACCAGTACGGCTTCCTTAAAGGCCGTACCATTCAAGACTGCCTCGCGTGGGCTTTTGAATACATTTATCAATGCCAAAGCTCCAAGAAAGAAATTGTGCTGCTCAAACTTGATTTTGCAAAGGCATTTGATACAATAGATCATGAGGCAATGCTGATTATCATGAAGAATATGGGGTTTAATGACAAATGGCTAGGCTGGATCCAATGCATCTTCTCTTCTGGCAAGTCTGCAGTTCTGCTCAATGGTGTACCTGGCAGGCAGTTTCACTGCAATTGTGGTGTACGACAAGGTGACCCTCTGTCTCCCCTAATTTTCGTACTTGCTGCTGACCTTTTACAAGCGGCAATCAATGATGCATTCTCACGAGGGGAAATCAGCTTGCCCTTTCCTTGCAATAGCCAGAAAGACTACCCAATGATCAAATACGCGAAGGACACTATTCTTGCTATGCCAGCTTGCCCTACCCAAGCCACAACCATCAAAAATATACTCTCTGACTATGCTACTTCAGTGGGCTTGAAGATAAATTTCCACAAATCTACTCTCATACCCCTGAACTGTGATCAAGAGACTACGACTGCATTGGCTGATATCTTTGGTTGTGTTGTTGGCAAGTTACCTTTTAGTTATCTTGGACTGCCAATGGGCACAACTAAACCTACCATTTTGGACCTCATGCCCCTTATTTGCCGTGTGGAAAGAAGACTGTCTGCCATCCTTAATATGATTTCTTACGAAGGGAAGCTCACTCTTCTGAACTCAGTCATAACATCTCTCATAATTTTCGCCCTTTGCACACTCAAACTTCCGACTGGCATTATTGAACTTATCGACAAAATCCGAAGAAAATGCTTATGGACAAAGAAAACTGACCAGGGTGACAAGTGCAACTCATTGGCGTCATGGAACATGATTTGCAAACCTAAAGAGTGTGGAGGGCTTGGCATTCTTAATCTACAAGTGCAGAGCGACGCGTTGCTCCTCAAATTTCTTCACAAATTCTATAACCATTGGGACTTACCTTGGGTGGAACTAATTTGGAATACATACTATACCACCAAAATCCCACATGCAACGGACCCGTGCAGCTCTTTCTGGTGGCGTGACGTATCAAAACTTATGCCAGTATATAGAGGAATCACCAATGCGACCATTCGCAATGGATCTACTGCTCTATTCCGGAAGGACGTCTGGATTGGTGATGTTTTGGCTGAGGCCCACCCCCGAGCCTTCTCGTTCTCGCAAAATGAGGATATATCTATGAGAGATTTCTTGGGCAGTACGTCTCTCCGTGAATCGTTCCATCTGCCACTCTCCATACAAGCTCATGAGGAGGCACGGGACTTACAACAGAAAACCATGCATGTCCAACTCCTAAACCCCTCGATCAATGATGAATGGACATGTGTTTGGGGGACCAACTATTACTCAACCAACAGATTCTACACCTTCTACTTCAAAGATGTCCATGCACACCGAGCATACAAATGGATCTGGAAATCTAAAGCAACAACGAAGATTAAAGTCTTCGGCTGGTTGCTTCTTTCGGATAGGCTCAACACCAGAGACATGCTCAAACGGAGACATTATAACATTGGCAATGACTTTGGATGCCTTCTTTGCACAAATTGCAACAACGAGACTGTGGAGCACCTCTTCTTGGAATGCACCTTTAGCCTTGACTGCTGGGATAAACTTCATATCATGGGCCACTCAGCGCATGCACGTTTGGATTGGGTGGAGCAAACTAAAACCTCTTGGAATAAACCACTGTTCATGGAAATTTTTATGCTTGCAGCCTGGAGCATCTGGAAGGAACGAAAGAATAAGCATTTCAGAGATGTGCTCCCTTCCCAAGCCTCCTGGCTTGCAAGACTCAAGGAAGATCTTTCCCTCCTTGCTCATAGAGTAGGAGATAAACACAAACCCTTCCTCTTTTCCTTCCTTAACTCCCTGTAAAATTCTTCCCCCCCACCCCTCATTCCCAAAGGGGATGACTTGTAATTAATCTCATGTAACATACTATTCATTCTTTAATTCAATTGCAGTAGGAGCCTCTCCTACTGTTTCAGGTGTCAAAAAAAAATAGTTCATGCTAACTTACATCAATTGGATATATATATATATATATATATATATATATATATATATATATATATATATATATATATATCAGGATCTTCCCAACACGAGGTGCTTGCCAAAGGATAAAATGAAAAAGGGAAAGGTGAAGATCACCTTGACTATTGCATAAAGTAAAGACATAAAGTAAAAGATAGGCCCTTCGCAGAGGGAAGCAGAGGTTGTCATGTGCTTTTAGGGTGGATGCACAAAATCTTAATGCAAAAGAACATCACTTTATATTGCCACTTGTGATATGAACCTTTCTTGTGCAGTCCGTCGCTTTTATTACTTCCATATCACACGATCGTATAAAGCTTATTTTCTCCGCACTAATAAGTCATACATATTTAGAGAGAAATTTTTATTGCTTGTAACATGACAACTTAGTTGAAGGATCTTACTCAATCCATAGGTAGGTATGCTGGACTTTCATGGCAAAATTGGGTTTAAGGATATCTGGAAGCACAAGTAGTATCTCTACTTGGTGCAAGGAATTTTGGCTAGCATGAGGGGGGAAAGGCAAGCTCAACATGTTTGAAAGGTCCATGAAAATATACTTTAACTGAGAAGTGAGAAAACATAGCCCATTACGTTGTCTTCCTTGTCCAACATCAACTCTTTAGCATGTCATACTTAATGAGTGCTCACAATCATAAAAGATGTCCAAGATAGTATATTTATATGTGAGAACCTCTCTTTCTTTATTACTTCCTATTAATTGCAACGATGACCAAAACTACGTTTGTCAACTCTCAACAACTTTTAAGCCTCATACTCTCTATGTGTGAAGTCATTACTATCCATAAGATCAATATGAACTCTTTTATTCTTTTTATTCTTTCCATTTTCTCAAGATCATAGCAAGATAGCAAAGCCCTTGACTCAACACTAATCTTTATTATAGATAGCTCACGGACTCGATTACATAAAGAGATCACAAGGCAAATACTCAAAACTACTTCATACCAAAACTTTATTCTACTAGATCAAGATATTACTAAAAGGATAGAACTAAGTAAAACGGTAAAGATAGGAGTGTGATGATGATACGATACCGGGGCACCTCCCCCAAGCTTGGCAGTTGCCGAGGGGAGTGCCCATACCCAAGTGATTATGTCTCCTTCTTCAGAGTTGGTGTTGTGATCTTCTTAGCGATGATGCCCCTCAGGATACGATTCTCCTCCTCGAGCTTATTGACTTGTTGCTTGAGGTCCATATTCTCCTTGCGGAGCTTGCCCATGACGGCTAAAGCTCCTTTTACCCAAGGATGCTGCATAGCTTCTGGAGAACAAGTGACACTCTTTTTCATATTTTCATAAGAAAGGAATTTAACATTGGAAGGGATGACCGAGTTTGGAATAGCTGAGCTCTGTAGTTCCCCCATCATGAATCCTGCTTGGAAGCGAGAGGTAACTTCTTGATCCTCCTCCATGGCTTCTATCCTTTTCAAGTCAGCATCCATCTCATCCTCCATTGATGGCCCAAAGTGATAATCATCGCTGTTTGCTCCTGGTCCTGGCTTCGGGTGAGACACCCGACTCTCCCCGACCGACTCTTGAGAAGACATCTTGCTCTAAATATGCGGAAGAAACAGCTCGAAACGAAAATAGAAGATTTTTGCGTGATACGGTGGTCAAAACCTTCGGGAGATTATATAATGAATTTTTACCGACCAAAAGAAGTAACGTGCAAGAAAATGGAGTCCGGGAGGCACACGAGGTGCCCACGAGCCAGGGGGTGCACCCAGTAGGGGGGGCACCCTCCACCCTCGTGTCCTTCCCGGATTACTTCTTGCTTCCTAAAATTATTAAATATTCCAAAACGGAGAAAAATTGCCATTAGAATTGTTTTGGAGTCGGTTTACTTACTGTACCACATACCTATTCCTTTTCGGAGTCTGAAACATTCTGGAAAGTGTCCCTTATGTATTCCTCCGGGGTTACAGTTTCAATAATATTAGTTTCAACATTTATAGGATTACCTGAGATGTAATGTTTGATTCTTTGACCGTTCACCACCTTCGGATTCATGCCTTCGAAGTTGTCGATTTTTATGGCACCGGAACGATAGACCTCCTCGATAACGTAAGGACCTTCCCATTTAGAGAGAAGTTTTCCTGCAAAAAATCTTAAACGAGAGTTGAATAGCAACACATAATCACATACGTTAAACTCACGCTTTTGTATTCTTTTGTCATGCCATCTTTTAACTTTTTCTTTGAACAGCTTGGCATTCTCATAGGCTTGGGTTCTCCATTCATCAAGTGAGCTAATGTCAAACAACCTCTTCTCACCGGCAAGTTTGAAGTCATAGTTGAGCTCTTTAATAGCCCAATATGCTTTATGTTCAAGTTCTGGAGGTAAGTGACATGCTTTTCCATAAACCATCTTATACGGAGACATACCCATAGGATTTTTATATGCAGTTCTATAGGCCCACAATACATCATCCAGTTTCTTGGACCAATTCTTTCTAGATCTATTAACAGTCTTTTGCAAAATTAATATGAGCTCTCTATTACTCAACTCTACTTGACCACTAGACTGTGGGTGATAAGGAGATGCAATTCTATGATTAACATCATACTTAGCAAGCATTTTACGAAAAGCACCATGAATAAAATGTGAACCACCATCAGTCATGAGATATCTAGGGACTCCAAACATCGGGAAAATAACTTCTTTAAGCATCTTAATAGAGGTGTTATGATCAGCACTACTAGTTGGAATAGCTTCTACCCACTTAGTAACGTAATCAACAACAACTAAAATATGTGTGTAACCATTAGAGGCAGGAAAAGGTCCCATATAATCAAAGCCCCAAACATCAAATGGTTCAATAACAAGAGAATAATTCATAGGCATTTCTTGACGTCTACTAATATTACCAATTCTTTGACATTCATCACAAGACAAGACAAACTTACGGGCATCCTTGAAGAGAGTAGGCCAATAAAAACCGGATTGCAATACATTATGTGCAGTTCTGTCTCCAGTGTGGTGTCCTCCGTATGGTTCGGAGTGACACTTGCGTAGGATCTGTTCCTGTTCATGCTCAGGTACACAACGTCTAATAACACCATCTACTCCTTCTTTATAAAGGTGTGGGTCATCCCAAAAGTAATGTCTTAAATCATAAAAGAACTTTTTCTTTTGCTGGTATGTGAAACTAGGTGGTATAAATTTAGCAACAATGTAATTAGCATAACCAGCATACCATGGAGCAGTACGAGAAGCAATAATGACCGCTAATTGTTCATCAGGAAAGCTATCATCAATAGGTAGTGGGTCATCAAGAACATTCTCTAACCTAGACAGGTTGTCTGCAACGGGGTTCTCAGCTCCCTTTCTATCAATGATATGCAAATCAAATTCTTGGAGCAAGAGAACCCATCTAATAAGTCTAGGTTTAGCATCTTTCTTTTCCATAAGATATTTAATAGTAGCATGATCAGTGTGAATAGTAACTTTAGAATCAACAATATAAGGTCTGAACTTATCACATGCAAATACAACTGCTAAGAATTCTTTTTCAGTAGTAGCATAATTTCTCTGGGCAGTATCAAGAGTTTTACTAGCATACTGGATAACATTCAATTTCTTATCAACTCTTTGCCCTAGAACAACACCTACAGCATAATCACTAGCATCACACATAATTTCAAAGGGTAAATTCCAATCAGGTGGCTGAACTATAGGTGCAGTGATCAAAGCTTTCTTAAGTATTTCTAATGCTTCTACACAATCATCATCAAAGACAAAAGGGATATCTTTTTGCAATAAATTAGTCAAAGGCCTAGAGATTTTAGAAAAGTCCTTAATGAACCTCCTATAAAAACCGGCATGACCAAGGAAACTTCTTATACCTTTAATGTCCTTGGGACATGGCATCTTTTCAATAGCATGAACTTTAGCTTTATCAACTTCAATACCTCTTTCAGAAATTTTATGCCCCAAGACAATGCCTTCATTAACCATAAAGTGGCAGTTTTCCCAATTGAAGACGAGACTAGTGTCTTCACATCTCTGCAAAACTCGATCAAGGTTGCTCAAGCAATCATCAAAGGAGGATCCATAAACAGAGAAATCATCCATGAATACCTCACAAATCTTTTGACAAAATTCAGAGAATATAGCCATCATGCATCTTTGAAAGGTAGCAGGTGCATTACATAAACCAAAAGGCATGCGTCTATAAGCAAAAGTACCGAAAGGGCAAGTAACAGTAGTTTTTGATTGATCCTCCGCTGACACATGTATTTGAGAGAAGCCAGAATAACCATCTAGAAAGCAGAAATGTGTGTGGTTGGATAGTCTTTCTAGCATTTGATCAATAAAAGGTAAAAGGTAATGATCTTTCTTAGTAGCTTTGTTTAATTTACGGAAATCAATTACCATCCTATAACCTGTAATAATTCTTTGCGGAATCAATTCATCTTTATCATTAGGGACGACAGCAATACCTCCCTTCTTAGGGACGCAATGGACAGGACTTACCGAATCACTATCAGCAACGGGATAAATTATACCTACCTCAGGGAGCTTTAGTATCTCATTTCTTACCACTTCTCATCTTAGGATTTCACCGTCGTTGAGGATCTCTAACTGGTTTGGCATCTTTCTCCACTTTTATTTTGTGTTGACATAGAGTGGGACTAATGCCCTTAAGATCATCCAGAGTATATCCAATAGCAGCACGGTGCTTCTTCAAAGTTTTCAATAATCTTTCCTCTTCTTGATCTGAAAGGTTAGCACTAATAATAACAGGATATATCTTCTTTTCATCAAGATAAGAATATTTAAGATTATCAGGTAAGGGTTTGAGCTCAAACACGGGATCACCCTTGGGTGGAGGGGATCCCCTATGATTTCAACAGGCAAGTTATGTTTCATAATAGGACCCTGTTGAAGAAATACTTAATCTATTTCCCTTCTTTCATCCATAAACATATCATTTTCATGGTCTAGCAAATATTGTTCTAACGGATCAGTAGGAGGTACGGCAATAGAAGCAAGACCAATAATTTCATCTTTACTAGGCAATTCTTTATCACGGGGTTGTCTACAGAATTTAGCAAAATTAAACTCATGTTTCATATCCCCTAAGCCAATTGTAACAACATCATTTTTGCAATCAATCTTAGCATTAACAGTATTCAAGAAGGGTCTACCAAATATAATGGGACAAAAACTATCTTGTGGGGAACCAAGAACAAGAAAATCAGCAGGATATTTAACTTTCCCACACAAGACTGCAACATCTCTAACAATCCCAACTGGTGAAATAGTATCTCTATTGGCAAGCTTAATTGTAACGTCTATACCTTCCAACTCAGCGGGTGCGATATCATGCATAATTGCTTCATATAAAGAATGAGGTATTGCGCTAGCACTAGCACCCATATCACATAAGCCATGATAACAATGATCTCCTATTTTAACAGAAATAAGAGGCATGCCTACAACAGGTCTATGTATCTTAGCATCTTGTCTAGCAATATTAGCGGCCTGTTCACAGAAGTAAATAACATGCCCATCTATATTATCATCCAAGAGATCTTTAACCATAGCAATACTAAGTTCAACATTAACTTGCTCAGGAGGTGTATAAGTTCTAGTATTACTCTTACGAGCAACAGTTGAAGCTTTAGCATGATCCTTTAACCTAACAGGAAAAGGTGGTTTCTCAACATAAGTAGTAGGAACAATAGGATCATTATAAGTGATAGTCTTTTCTTCAACTGTAATAGGTGCAACTACTTTTACTTCAGTGGGAGGATTATATTTAAACCACTTCTCCTTAGGGAGATCAACGTGAGTAGCAAAAGATTCACAAAAAGCAGCTACTATCTCAGAGTCAAGTCCATATTTAGCGCTAAATCCACGAAAAGCATCGGTATCCATAAAAGATTTAACACAATCAAACTTAGGTGTCATACCTAACTCCTTACCATTGTCGGAACCCCAATATTCAGAGTTGCGTTTAATTCTTTCCAATAAATCCCACTTGAATTCAGTAGTCTTCAGCATATAAGAACCAGCACAGGAAGTATCAAGCATGGTGCGATTATTGAGAGAAAGCCGAGCATAAATTTTTTGAATAATCATTTCTCTTGAGAGCTCATGATTGGGGCATGAATACAACATTGACTTAAGCCTTCCCCAAGCTTGAGCGATGCTTTCTCCTTCGCGAGGCCAAAACTTATATATGTAATTGCGATCACGATGAACAAGATGCATAGGGTAGAACTTCTGGTGAAATTCCAATTTCAATCGTTTATAGTTCCAAGATCCCGTATCATCACATAGCCTATACCATGTCAATGCATCTCCCTTCAAAGATAAAGGGAAGACCTTCCTCTTAACAACATCATCAGGAATACCTGCAAGCTTAAATAATCCACAAACTTCATCCACAAAGATAAGGTGTAAATCGGGATGCAATGTTCCATCTCCTGCAAAGGGATTAGCTAGCAGTTTCTCTATCATACCCGAAGGAATCTCAAAGTAAATATTTTTAGTAGGTTGAGGAGCAACTCTTTGCTCTACTGGTCGGGGTGAAGATACTCCGAACAAGCCCCTCAAAGCATTAGTTCCAGAGTAACCAGTGACAGAAAATTTCAGCACACTATATAAATGTTTTCTTACCAAGTTCCACTCACCAAAGGCGCTTCACTCCCCGGCAACGGCACCAGAAAAGAGTCTTGATGACCCAAAAGTATAGGGGATCTATCGTAGTCCTTTCGATAAGTAAGAGTGTCGAACCCAACGAGGAGCAGAAGGAAATGACAAGCGGTTTTCAGTAAGGCATTCTCTGCAAGCACTGAAATTGTAGGTAACAGATAGTTTTGTGATGAAATAGTTAGTAACGGGTAACATGCAATGAAAGTAAATAAAGTTCAGCAAGGTGGCCCAATCCTTTTTGTAGCAAAGGACAAGCCTGGACAAATTCTTATAATGAGAAAACGCCCCCGAGGACACATGGGAATTATTGTCAAGCTAGTTTCATCACGCTCATATGATTCGCGTTCGTTACTTTGATAATTTGATATATGGGTGGACCGGTGCTTGGGTACTGCCCTTTCTTGGACAAGCATCCCACTTATGATTAACCCCTATTGCAAGCATCCGCGACTACAAAAGAAGTATTAAGGTAAACCTAACCATAGCATGAAACTAGTGGATCCAAATCAGCCACTTACGAAGCAACGCATAAACTAGGGTTTAAGCTTCTGTCACTCTAGCAGCCCATCATCTACTTATTACTTCCCGATGCCTTCCTCTAGGCCCAAATAATGGTGAAGTGTCATGTAGTCGACGTTCACATAACACCACTCGAGGAGAGACAACATACATCTCATCACAATATCGAACGAATACCAAATTCACATGACTACTAATAGCAAGACTTCACCCATGTCCTTAGGAACAAACGTAACTACTCATAAAGCATATTCATGTTCATCATCAGAGGAGTATTAATATGCATTAAGGATCTGAACATATGATCTTCCACCAAGTAAACCAATTAGCATCAACTACAAGGAGTAATCAACACTACTAGCAACCCACAGGTACCAATTTGTGGTTTTGATACAAGATTGGATACAAGAGATGAGCTAGGGTTTTGAGAGGAGATGGTGCTGGTGAAGATGTTGATGGAGATTGACCCCTTCCCGATGAGAGGATCGTTGGTGATGACGATGGTGATGATTTCCCCCTCCCGGAGGGAAGTTTCCCCGGCAGAACAGCTCCGTCGGAGCCCTAGATTGGTTCCGCCTCGTGGCGGCGGAGTTTCGTCCCGTGAGTTGCTTATGATTTTTTTCCAGGGTAAAAGCCTTCATATAGCAGAAGATGGGCACCGGAGGGCCAACAGGGGGCCCAGGAGACAGGGGGCGCGCCCAGTAGGGGGGGCGCCCCCACCCTCCTGGCCAGGGTGTGGGCCCCCTTTGGTATTTTCTTTGCTCAATAATTCTTATTAATTCCAAAAATGACTTTCGTGGAGTTTTAGTACTTTTGGAGCTGTGCAGAATAGGTTTCCAATATTTGCTCCTTTTCAAGCCCAGAATCCCGGCTGCCGGCATTCTCCCTCTTCATGATAAACCTTGTAAAATAAGAGAGAATAGCCATAAGTATCGTGACATAACGTGTAATAACATCCCATAATGCAATAAATATTGATATAAAAGCATGATGCAAAATGGACGTATCAGTAGACCCTACCTTCTTCATGGTACATGAGGTCGACGAGGTGGTCTGTGTCCTTAAGCTACACTGGGTTGAGGAAGGTCCACTCCCTATCCCTCGCGGTGACACAGACGAGCCTATCAGCATCGCATATGGCGGGGGCAAGGAAGTCGTGCCTGCTGGGCTTGGTGAGAATACAAGCTTGGAAACGCCCCTACCATTATAGATCAATGACGATTGACGGGAAACAAACCTCTATGGTTGTGAAAAGATTGAAGAGACCAAGGGCAAGACATCCATTGCTAGAGCCGATGCAGAGCGCGCCCAAAGGGATGGGTTCAAGGTTGAAGGAGCGCCGCATGTGAAGTGAGGCTGCGGCGGGGTGGCTACCGACACCGTCGAGGATGACCATCTACAACGGGGACAACGACACGAGAGCACAATGCCACGTCGTTCTAGTGTTACACTTGAGATCATTGAGGTTGGCGTTAATGCGGCGGAGGAGGTCCGTCGGCAGACAACACAGTGCGACATGGTCGTGGGCGGATTCTGTTCAGAAATGTTGGTTTGAGCAGGAATAGTGGCGATTGGAAGGTTTGGGATTTTTTTGCTTTTGAACAATGTTGCAGGTCAAAGTGAGTAAGCACACATACTTTATAGGAAATTGCTCTAGTGTCTAGAATGGCCACTTTATCGGTTGGGATAGGATGAGAGATGAGACAAATATATTAGATTTTTCACCGGGGTCTGTTTTTATTCCTGGGATGTGTTATTTAATGATGAAATATGTTTTATTGTTTGTCAGGATGTGTTTTTAATTGTTGAAATCTATTCTTAAATGTTGAAATCTATTTTAATGCTTAAATGTCTTACTAATTGCTGAAATCTTTATAAAAGATGAAATTAAGTGTTGAAATATTTTTTTCTTGAGATATCTTATTAATTGATGAAATATGTTTTTATTGTTGAAATCTCCTAATAAGTGTTGAAATATTTTCTTCATTTGTTGGAATTCGTTTTTAAGTGTTGAAATATCTCTTCTTGTAGGTATGTCTTATTAGGTGTTGGAACTTTTTTTTGAGCAATTGTTTTATTAAGTGTGGAAATCTGTTTTTAATAATGAAATCTCCTATCAAGTGTTGGAATCTTCTTTATTGCTGGAATGACTTATTAAATGTTGGAAAATTTTATTGAGCAAATGTCTTATAATTAAGTGTTGAAATCTGTTTTAATAATGAAATCTCCTATCAAGTGTTGGAGTCTTCTTTATTGCTGGAATTTCTTATTTAGGTACTCCAATTTCTTATAAAGTGTTGGAATCTTCCTATTAGAAATAATGGTACTAGCGTAAGATATGTGCTTCAAGTATGAAGGTCTTAAATGAGGTACTCCTTCTGATCCATATTAATTATTGCTCAGATGGATGTATATAGCACTAGATACATTCATTTTAGCGACAATAAATATGGATCAGAGTGAGTACTACAAATTTTAATTAGTCCAATTAATAGGTGCTATTTTATTGCTTGATCTTTTCTGCACCGGATCTCCATCTATCCATCTATACAAGCCCTTTGTTGATAGACGAATCATGCCTATCTTTTGCCTAGCATTTTCAAACCGCATTAGAAGAGGATGGACAGGTACACGGTTCGCATCTACGGTCTAGCCTTGCTACTTTCTCTCCATCTCCTATGCTCTGCACCTAGTATGCAATGTATGCACTTCCACTGAGAGTTATCAGTTCTTTCTCACCTTTCAGTATCTGTTGCTTGTTTGTTAATCAGTCCAAAATGATCAGTTACCATATTAATGGCCAATTTATTTGCTGCTCCATTGGTCGGATCATCGAAGAAGACGTGGATGACGAGAAGATCAATTTACCATATGGGCTTTCCGTCAACGAGAAATGATGCAAAGATGGATGGCTTTGTTTGTGTTGTCTCGCGAATCTAGAGTGCTACCTGTCCATGGAGGCGTGCAAGAAAGACTGTCTGAAACCCTCTGACATGGTGTCGATGACAATGACCCATTCTTCTTTACCTGCCCCCTCTCCTGCCCCTTCATTAGGTTCAATTTGACTTACCTATATTTTGCCTGGGGCCTAATGGATATTGTGTGAAAATATAATTTGGGATAGAAGTACCTAATACAATAGTTGTTGCAGTTTGATTTGATAGGTTTCTTGGGGTTTCATCCCTAACATTTCCCTCTTGTTTCATGGAGGGCGTCGCCATAGACTCTTCGATGTTTTGCACATCCTGCTAGTATCAGTTTTGGATTAGGATCAAATACATTACCAAGTTAATGGCTAATATTAATGTAATCGATAATGTTACCTTAGGAGGGCCATCCATATTGGGATCTGGAACACTAGCCCTTGCTGGCTGGGGCTGCTGCACCGGTTGCAAGTCTACCTTCATTTCTGATGTGATGTCACTTTTTGCCACCTAAAACATCACATAATGAAATCAGCAGTGGGACAGAATGGATAGCAGAAAGAATATCAGGTCCATAACTTGTTCAGATAACTTCACATCATCCAGAAGAACCTGCAGGAAGATAAACAAGGATTGTGACTCAATGCTCATCTTTTACTCATTTAGCATTTAATCATATAATAAAAGCGAAATTATTGAACAAATTAATCTTTATCAGAGACAAGACACAAAGACCATATGATGTGATTCATGAGTAAACTATGACATGGAGAAAGAGAGAACTCGCAGCATATCAAGATTCAAATGAACAGGGTAAGAAATTCATATATGATGAAATGGATGAGCAAGTTACCTGCTCCAACTTTGTGTGGCGAGTTGCTAGCTCAGGCAAACAATGCAAAAAGCGCATGCCATGGAGCACATACGTCAAATCTGAACCTCTCCCAATATCCAAACTTACAGCAAGAAGATGGAGAGGAGCAATGACACAAGCTTCTCCATGTCCACCTGCAAAGAACATGTGTTAGCGAAAGGGTGGCTGAAATAGATGTAAACACTGTACCTAAGAAGCACCTGCTCTGGGCCTCCACCTTTTGCCTTGGACTGCAAGACAAAGCTGTCCGACTCCTTGAGCATCTCACTAAGTTCCCTAGCGGTTGATGCGTGCTGTAATAGTAGTAGATGCAGATCATTTCGGTCTACTTGTCTCAGACGTGATGATCATTGCCTTGGATATTGTCATAATTATTTGATTTTCTATCAATTGCCCAACAGTAATTTGTCTGCCCATCGTATGCTATTTTTATGAGAGAAGCCTCTAGTGGAAACTATGTCCCTCGAGTCTTTCTTTTATCACCTATTAAAATCAAAAATACCTCGTTGCAATTTTCTTTTATTTATTTTATTTTGTATGTTTGTTCGATCTATCTATAAAAAATTATACCATTTAATCTTGCTCATAACCCTGGGATTGACAACCCCTCTACGCGTTGGGTTGCAAGTATTTGTTGTTTGTGTGCAAGTGTTGTTTACTAGTTATTGTTTGGTTCTCCTACTGAATTGATAACCTTGGTTTCATAACCGAGGGAAATACTTATCTCTATTGTACTGTATCATCCTCTCCTCTTCGAGGAAATCCAAACGCAGATCACAAGTAGCAGCAACCTGGGCCACAGCTGCAAAAAAAACATTAGTGAAGAAAATTAGCTACAATTCAACACACACAAATTTGCACAAGCATTAGCACCTTTCTTTGGGACTACAAAGATCTGAACAATTACTACTCTTACCCTTGGGAGCAAATCTGTAGTTCATAATTTTCTAAAAGTAGAGACATTCAGAGTAAAATCCTCGTCCCGTGTCGTCCCCCCGCGGGCGGCCCGGGTGCCCAACTCTAGCTGGCTGACCCAGCCCCACCCTCTTCCCCTCCCCCGCCACCGCCGACAGGAGTTGCTGAGAAAAGCCCGTGCGGCATCGGCGGCGGCGGGATCTGCTTTACCCTCGCTTGGATCTGGGGCCACGGGGGCTCCTTCTCCGGGCGTGGTTCCGCACAGCTCGGAGGACTGGCATGTCGGGTGGCGCGCGCAGGCGGTGGCGGGGAGGGATGGTGTAACCTACTGGCAGGTGGCGGTGCATCGCAGTGGAGCGCGCGAGCCGGTAGTGGCACGACATGCTTCACGACGGTGCTTGATCCGGTTAGATCCATGCTGGCCGGGTGTGGGGACTGGCGGCTGCTGATGCGTGACAGGAGGCCCGGTTGGGCGGCCAACCCGGACAGAGATGGTAGTGGTACGATGGTGAGCTATGGTGGCGGCGAAGTCATTTGGAGGCAGTGGCGTGAGCCCACAAACAGGTTGGTGGTGGCGGCGCTATAGGGCTTGGCTAATAGATCTCCGTCGTATCTATAATTTTTGATTGTTTCATGCCAATATTCTACAACTTTCATATACTTTTGGCAACTTTTTATACTATTTTTGGGACTAACATATTGATCCATTGTCCAGTGCCAGTTCCTGTCTGTTACATGTTTTTTGTTTCGCAGAAAATCCATATCAAACAGAGTCCAAACGTGATAAAATTTACGGAGATTTGTTTTGGAATATATGTGCTTTTTGGGAAAAAGAATCAATGCGAGACAATTCCTGAGGCGGCAGCAAGGTAGGGGGCGCGCCCTGGGCCCTTGTGCCCACCCCGTAAGGTGATTGGTGCCCTTCTTCAGCCGCAAGAAAGCTAATATCCGGATAAAAATCGTGTTAAAATTTCAGCGAATCAGAGTTACGGATCTCCGGGAATTTAAGAAACGGTGAAAGGGAGAGAGAGAGCGCGCGCGAGAGAGAGAGAGAGAGTGAGAGTGAGAGAGAGAGAGAGAGATCCAATCTCGGAGGGGCTCTCGCCCCTCCACCGCCATGGAGGCCATGGACTAGAGGGGAAACCCTCTCCCATCTAGGGGGGAGGTCAAGGAATAAGAAGAAGGAGGGGGCTCTCTCCCCCTCTCTCCCGGTTGCGCCGGAACGCCGCCGGGGCCATCATCGTGACGGCGATCTACACCAACAACTTCGCCGCCGTCATCACCAACTCTCCCCCTCTATGCACCGGTGTAACCTCTCTTCTACCCGCTGTAATCTCTACTTAAACATGGTGCTCAACGCTATATATTATTTCCCAATGATGTATGGCTATCCTATGATGTTTGAGTAGATCCGTTTTGTCTTATGGGTTGATTGATGATCGTGATTGGTTTGAGTTGCATGTTTTATTATTGGTGCTGTTCTATGGTGCTCTCCGTGTCGCGCAAGTGTGAGGGATTCCCCTTGTAGGGTTTGCAATATGTTCATGGTTTGCTTATTGTCTGCGTTGTGGGGGTGATAGCAGCCTAAACACGGATAAGTGGGTTATGGCGTATGGGAATAAAGAGGACTTGATACTTTAATGCTATGGTTGGGTTTTACCTTAATGATCTTTAGTAGTTACAGATGTCTTCTACAGTTCCAATCATAAGTTTATATGATCCAAGTAGAGAAAGTATGTTAGCTTATGCCTCTCCCTCATATAAAATTGCAATAATGATTACCGGTCTAGTTATCGATTGGATAAGGACAAATAACTTTCTTGTGACAAAAAGCTCTCTACTAAAACTAATTTAGTTGTCTCTTTATCTAAAGGGCCCCAAATTTGTATTTGCGTGCTCTTTATTATCTTGCAGACCTATCCCACAACACCTACAAAGTACTTCTGGTTTCATACTTGTTCTAGGTAAAGAGAACGTTAAGTGTGCGTAGTTTTGTATCGGTGGTCGGTAGAACTTGAGGGAATATTTGTTCTACCTTTAGCTCCTCATTGGGTTCAACACTCTTACTTATCGAAAGATGCTACAACTAATCCCCTACACTTGTGGGTTATTAAGACCTTTTTCTGGCACCGTTGCCGGGGAGCAATAGCGTGGGGTGAATATTCTCGTGTGTGCTTGTTTGCTTTATCACTAAGTAGATTATATTTGCTGTTCTAAGTTGTTCTCTATCTTTAATTAAGGATATGGAACATGAAATACCAAAAAAATTAGGTGTACTTGCTACTCATGGAGATGGAAACCTCCTAAAACCCTCGATGCTCGTTATGTGAAAAATATTGAACACTACTTTGATAATCCTGAGAAAACCCCATTCAACTTGATAATGGGAGACACGTTGGATCAACGTGGATACTTTAGGGATTATCTCTTGACACAAAAAGGGAAACTGTTATGGGATCAAATTGATAAGTTGCATTGGTATGCTTGGAATTTATGCCAGAGATATGATTTTACTTGTTGCTCTAGGATGAAGGCTCCACACCTTCCCTTTTCATGCAAATTTAATGATAATGAAACCTTAGCTTCTTATGCTAATGGTAGATATGATTACTATGATGTGGAATGAATGGAAGAATTTGTTGCTCTTAATGTGCTTATGAAATTGAATCTTTGTTTGAAAAGTATGAAGCTTTTGATGATGATGTTTATAGGCCTGAAAATTTTGCTATACTTAAATATTGCTATGAGAATTATGAATACAATGTCGATATTAATGCATTTATTGAGAAAGTCTCCGCTATCCAAGAAGAGATTAATATTTTGCAGGAATCTATGGAAGAATAAATTGATGGCACTATGAGCTCATTAGATGAAAAAGATGATGAGGAGAACGAAGAACAAAAGGAGGAAGAGCGGATTAGCTACCCGTGCTCACCTTCTAATGAGAGTAACTCTTCAACTCATACATTGTTTAATTTCCCTTCATGCTTACCGAAGGATGATTGCTATGATCCCTTGGATTTGTTTGAAATATCCCTTTTCGATGAAATTGATGCTTGCTATGCTTGTGGCCATGATGCCAATATGAATGGTGCTTATGGAGATGAACTTGCTATAGTTCCTTATGTTATGAAAGAAATTGTTGCTATTGCACCCACGCATATAGTCCTATTATCTTTTTGAATTCACCCAACTACACTATATCGGAGAAGTTTGCTCTTATTAAGGGTTATGTTGATGGGTTGCGTTCTACTATTGCACATGATGATTTTGATAAATATAATATGCATGTGCTTGCTGCTCCTACTTGCAATTATTATGAGAGAGGAACTACATCTCCGCCCCTCTACGTTTCCAATACGATAAAATTGCAAGAAACTGTTTATACTATGCATCGGCCTTTACTTGATGTGCATGAATTGTTCTTTTATGACATGCCGATGCATATTAGACTTCGTTGTTGCATGATATATGTTACTTTGTGCTCACTACTAAATCACAAATCATTGTTAATTAAAATTGGCTTTGATATACCTTGGGATCCAGCTCGATCCATCACTTGAGCACTATATGCCTAGCTTAATGGCTTTAAAGAATGTGCTGCCAGGGAGACAACCCGAAAGTTTTAGAGTCTTTTATTTCTGTTGTGTGCTTTTATATAGTTTAAAAACAAAAAAATATAGTGGGGAACCTAAAACTTTTCAAAAAGAAAAGTGAAAGTGAGAAAGAGGAACATCGTTGAAGTGGGGGACATCCTTGAACTTTCTTCATGCTCATGGAAACTTTGTGAATCTCGATTACAGAAAATTTTCAACAAAAATAATTATCCCCTTGTACAAATCCATTGTATTATAAAAATAATGTGCCAAGATTTGCCTTTAGGATGATTAGATTGCTTGTTTGGTATGTGCAGTGCAAAAACAGAAAGTTTGGCTGTAGCGCATGAATTTTCATTTTTTTTACCGGAACGTCGAATGTTTCTGAAATTTTTACACAGTACTGCTATGCAATTTTTTTATTTTATCCTAAATTTTCAGAATTTTTAGAATTACAGAAGTATGGTAGATGTTCAGATTGCTACAGACTGTCCTGTTTAAGACATATTCTATTTTTGATGCATTGTTTTGCTAGTTTTGATGTAACTATCAATTTTATCGGTAGTATAAGCCATGGAGAAGTTATAATACAGTAGCTACAATGCAAAAACAAAATGTGAATGGGTTTGCAATAGTACTTAAAGTGGTGATTTGTTTTATTGTACTAACGGATCTCACGAGGGTTTTGTTAAGTTCTGTGTGATTGAAGTTTTCAAGTTTTGGGTGAGATCATGATGGATGAAGGAATAATGAGTGACAAGAGCCTAAGCTATGGGATGCCCGAGGCACCGCTAGGTAATATTCAAGGACTCCCAAGCAACTAAGCTTGGGGATGCCCCAGAAGGCTTCCCCTCTTTCTTCCAACGATCATCGGTAATTTTACTTGGAGCTATATTTTTATTCGTCACATGATATGCGTAAATCTTGGAGCGCCGTGTGCTTTTTATTTTTCTTTTACTAATGCACCATGCTGGTATGAGATAGTCCTTGGTTGATTTATAGAATGCTCTTTGCACTTCACTTATATCTTTTGAGCAAAATTTATGGAAATTTATTTTGAAACATATGTGATTTTTGGGAATCAGAATCAACGCGAAACGATGCCCGATGGGCCCACATGACCTAGGGGCGCGCCCCTACCCAAGGCGCGGCAAGGAGGCTTGTGGCCACCCCGTAGGGCGGTTGGTTCCCTTCTTTCTCTGCAAGAAAGCTAATATCCGGATAAAAAATGTGTTAAATTTCAGCCAAACCGGAGTTATGGATCACCAGGAGTTTAAAAAACGGTGAAAGGCCAGAATCTGGGAACGCAGAAATAGAAGGAAACAGAGAGAGAGACCCAATCTCGGAGGGGCTCCCGCCCCTCCGCTGCAATGGAGGCCAAGGACCAGAGGGAAAATCCTCCTCCCAACTAGGGGGACCAAGGAAGAAGAAGAAGAAGAAGGAGGGGGGCTCCTCCCCTCTCTCTCAGTGGCGCCGGAACGCCGCCGGGGCAATCATCGTGTGACAGCAATTGATGTCTACTACACAACCTTCTTCTTGTAGACGTTGTTGCGCATGCAAGTGCACAGGTTTGTAGGACAGTAGCAAATTTCCCTCAAGTGAATGACCTAAGGTTTATCAATCCATGGGAGGCGTAGGATGAAGATGGTCTCTCTCAAACAACCCTGCAACCAAATAACAAAGAGTCTCTTGTGTCCCCAACAGACCCAATACAATGGTAAATTGTATAGGTGCACTAGTTCGGCGAAGAGATGGTGATACAAGTGCAATATGGATGGTAGATAAAGGTTTTTGTAATCTGAAAATATAAAAACAGCAAGGTAACTAATGATAAAAGTGAGCGTAAACGGTATTGCAATGTGTAAGTGCATCTAGTGCCCCTTAGTGATTTTGGTGTATTGAAGACTTATAGGTTAAGGGACTGATGTGTTTGTGAGTGTACACATGTCTATAAGTCTATGAGGAGTTTGATATTTACAGAGAAAGTCGACCCCTAAAAATGAAGTTCTTCGAATGAAGACTTTGGATTTCTGAAGACTTTGAAAGTGAAGAAATTTGGTGTGACCTTGAAGACTTGGCAGTCATTCGAGAAACATGAAGCGTGAAGACTTTTGTTTTCATAGTTTCATTTTCTCTTTCTTAAGTCATAGAAAACACCATACTGTTAAAGGGGGTCGAGGAAATACTAAGGAAAAATTTCCATGTGATGCTTAACTCAAAATCCTACACCTACCAATCCCTTCGAGTGAAGTCATTGGAAATCTCATATCAGTTCTGTCAATTTCTTCAGTGACAAAGACGAAGTTCTTCTAGTCTCTGAGGAATTTGTTTTGACTGAGGAGTTAGGAATTCGCCAGTGCGGATTGCCTACACAGTGAGGAACATGATAGCCCTGAGGAATTAGACACTCAAATTCCGACCGTTGCTGTGCCACGCGCCAGCTGTCCCAAAATATCTTATCCACCTAACGGTCATATTATTGAAGGGCATCTATGTCTTATCATGTCGGGTTGTGATACGTCTCCAACGTATCTATAATTTTGATTGCTCCATGCTATATTATCTACTGTTTTGGACTATATTGGGCTTTATTTTCCACTTTTATATTATTTTTGGGACTAACCTATTAACCGGAGGCCCAGCCCAGAATTGCTGTTTTTTGCCTATTTCAGTGTTTCGAAGAAACAAAATATCAAACGGAGTCCAAACGGAATGAAACCTTCAGGAACGTGATTTTCTCACCGAACGTGATCCAAGAGACTTGGACCCTACTCCAAGGAACAACAGAGGCGGTCACGAGGGTGGGGGGCGCGCCCTCCCCCCCAGGCACGCCCCCTGCCTCGTGGGCCCCCTGTTGCTCCACTGACGTACTCCTTCCTCCTATATATACCTACGTACCTCGGATAGATCAGATACGGAGCCAAAACCTAATTCCACCGCCGCAACTTTCTGTATCCGCGAGATCCCATCTAGGGGCCTGTTCCGGAGCTCCACCGGAAGGGGATTCCACCATGGAGGGCTTCTACATCATCACCATAGCCCCTCCGATGAAGTTTGAGTAGTTTAATTCAGACCTTCGGGTCCATAGCTAGTAGCTAGATGGCTTCTTCTCTCTTTTTGGATCTCAATACAATGTTCTCCCCCTCTCTCGTGGAGATCTATTCGATGTAATCTTCTTTTTGCGGTGTGTTTGTTGAGACCGATGAATTGTGGGTTTATGATCAAGTTTATCTATGAACAATATTTGAATCTTCTCTGAATTCTTTTATGTATGATTGAGTTATCTTTGCAAGTCTCTTCGAATTATCCGTTTGGTTTGGCCAACTAGATTGGTAGTTCTTGCAATGGGAGAAGTGTTTAGCTTTGGGTTCAATCTTGCGGTGTCCTTACCTAGTGACAGAAGGGGTTGCAAGGCACGTATTGTATTGTTGCCATCGAGGATAACAAGATGGGGTATTTATCATATTGCATGAATTTATTCCTCTACATCATGTCATCTTGCTTAAGGCGTTACTCTGTTTTTATTAACTTAATACTCTAGATGCATGCTGGATAGCGGTCGATGAGTGGAGTAATAGTAGTAGATGCAGACAGGAGTCGGTCTACTTGTCTCGGACGTGATGCCTATATACATGATCATACCTAGATATTCTCATAACTATGCTCAATTCTGTCAATTGCTCAACAGTAATTCGTTCACCCACCGTAAGATACTTATGCTCTTGAGAGAAGCCACTAGTGAAACCTATGGCCCCCGGGTCTATTTTCATCATATTAATCTTCCTATGCTTTTATTATTGCTTTGCTCTTTATTTTAACTTTTATTTTACTTTGCATCTTTATACCAAAAATACCAAAAATATTATCTATCATCTCTATCAGATCTCACTCTCGTAAGTGACCGTGAAGGGATTGACAACCCCTATTCGCGTTGGTTGCGAGGAGTTATTTGTTTTGTGTAGGTACGAGGGACTTGCGCGTGGCCTCCTACTGGATTGATACCTTGGTTCTCAAAAACTGAGGGAAATACTTACGCTACTCTGCTGCATCATCCCTTCCTCTTCAGGGAAAACCAACGCAAGCTCAAGACGTAGCAGGCTGCTCCCTAGGCTATAAATAGCCGCCCCCTACAACCACTAGCTGGTTGGCTGCTCCGAGAGAAACTGACACTTGTCATTTGAGAGCATCCCATCCTCTGAGGACTTTGAGCGAAAATCATCAAGTGAGGAAAAACTCAAACCAAACCCCAAACACCTACAAACCCCGAAGTGATTGAGCATCACTGAAGAGATTGATCCCGCGTGGATCCGACGCTTATTACCTTTGAAGACTGTGCATCTTCCAGACGGTTTGGCGTCATGGTCTAGAGCATCCAAGAGGAATTGTGGATCGCCGAGTGACCGAGTTTGTGAAGGTTTGGAAGTCACCTGAAGACTTACCACGAGTGATTGGGCGAGGTCTGTGTGACCTTAGCTCAAGGAGAATACGGTGAGGACTTGGTGTCCTGGACTGCGTGTTCAGGACTGGGTGTCCAGGACTGTGTGTCCTCGAGTTTAAATACTCAGCCGCTCCAACCAGACGTACAACTGTCACAGCAGTTGGAACTGGTCTACCAAATCATTGTCTTCACCAAGCCTACTGGTTCTATTTCCTCAACTCTTTCATTTCCTCATTACTGTGTTGTGTGCTTGTTCATATCTATGTCTGAAGACTTCGACTGAAGACTTTCTCAATTTCCTCAGTTCAATTTCTTTAGTCTGTTTGTCTTCATCTTGTGCTATCGTGTGCTTACGCTTTCTATACTCTTTGCTTGTTGTCATTTCATCATGATGACCATGCGTGTATTCTGTTTTGTTTACTTCTGAGTACTTATTCCGCTGCAAGTAGTTCTTCATTTAGGAATTTCCTCACCAACAAATTCCTCAGTGAAGAATTCATAAAAATCGCCTATTCACCCCCCTCTAGTAGATAACGCACTTTCAATTGGTATCAGAGCAAGGTACTCCCTTGTTCTGTGTGATTTTGGTTTAACTGCCTGGAGTTTTAGTTATGTCGACCGCAGGTATGATCAAGGTCTCTGTTGGGTGTCCTACCTTCGATGGAATAGACTACCCCTACTGGAAGACTAAGATGCGAATGCATCTTGAGGCAATTGACAATCTCTGGTATGTTGTGGAAAATGGTGTTCCATCAGTCACACCTTCTCTGAGTGCTGCTGATGTGAAGAGATTCAAGCAACTCGATTCTCAAGCAAAGAATATCATATGTGGCCATCTGAGCAAAGGGCAGTATGGAAGAGTGAGTGCTTTGGAAACTGCTAAGCTTATCTGGGATAGGCTGTCCAAAGTGAATGAAGGAGTCTCAACTCAACGTGATTCCCGTGTTGACGTTCTTCGCAATCTCTTCAATCGTTTCAAAAGACTCTACAATGAAAATGTTCAGCAAACCTTTGATTGCCTCACTGACATCTCAAATGAGCTTCAAGCGCTTGGCGCTACTGACATCACCGACCATGAGGTGGTGAAGAAATTGCTGAGATCGCTTGATTCTTCATTTGACACTCTGGCACTGATGATTCAAGAACGTGCTGATTACAAGTCACTTGATCCCGCTGATATCCTCGAGAGGCTAAACACTCATGAGTTCCAGCTTGCTAAAAAGAGAGATCTCTATGGTTCGGGCTATGGCAGATCACGTGCTCTGAAGGCCAAGGCAGTCTCCGAGTCTGAAGATGAAGACTCTGCTAGCAGCCTTGGTGATCCTCAAGAATTGAGCTAGGAACTAGCACTGCTCGTGAAGAAATTTCAGAAGTTCTCAAGACGTGGTCGCTTTGGAAAATCCTCAAGGAGCTATGATTCCTCAACCAGTGATTACAAGAAGAGGCTATGTCACAAGTGCAAGAAACCTGGTCACTACTTTCAAGATTGTCCTCAGTGGGAAAAGGAATCAAAGAAGAAGAAATACAAGGATTACAGTTCTGATGATGCGAAGAAGAAGAAGAAATCCTCAAAGTCTTCTACATCAAAATCCTCGAAGTCTTCATCTCACAAGAAGAGCAGCTCCAAGAAGGCTCGGGCATTCATTGGCAAGGAAATGGACTCTGAGGCTGAATCTGAGGAAAATGAGGAAGAGGAGGCATCTGAGGAGTCCGAGTCTGGTGTGGCAAGTCTAGCTCTCGCTACTGCATTCGTCAGCAAGTCCATCTTCAACTCTGAAGAAAATGACTCCACCAACAATGCTGATGAAGGCAATGATGACTACGCTCCCACCTATTGCTTCATGGCAAAGGGTGCCAAGGTACTCGAATATTCCTCCTCTGAATCTAGTGAGTATGAATCTGATGAAAACCTCAAACCCAGCTACTCTAAACTTGCTAAGATTGCTGTGAAACAACAAAAGGCTTTTGAAAAGGTTCAAAACATGCTAGATAAAAGTGATGATATGTTGGGTGAAGAAATGGATCGCACTAAAACCTTGACTCAAAATCTTCAGAGATTTCAGTCCAGGTTTAACAACCTTCAAGAAAATCATAACACTCTCTTATCTAATCATGAGAAGCTTTCCTTTGAATTTCTGCAAAGGAAGCAAGATCTTGGAAAGCTAAGATGGATTATGAAGATCTTCAGAAGGACCGCGATTCATTACTTGCTCAACAAATCAGCGCTTCTCAGGAAGAATTTGTTCCTCCATGTTTGAAATGCATTGAACGTGAATCTGCTAATTCTTCACCTGAAAGTTCAAATGCTTCTAATGCTACAAATTCTTCACCTGTCTCTGCTATCACTAATTCCTCATCTGAGGACATTGCTAGTATCACTGACGATGCAGGGCTGAAGGAATTGTACATGACAGGCATGTACAAAAGCCTCAAAGGGCATCAGACTCTTTGTGATGTGCTCAAAAAGCAAATCCTCAACATGAACCCTAGGAAAGAGGGTATTGCCTTTGAGAGGAAACTCAATGCTGATGGTACATATTGGAAGCCTGAGCAGTACCCCAAAACCTCATGGGTTGCTGCAAAGGGACCTCCAGTTGATCCATCCAATTTATCTGGCTTTACATGTGAATCTCCTCATTCTTCTGATGAGTCATTTGACTCCAACTATAAACTGTTCAAAAATCAGAATGGTGAAGTATTTGCTAGATATGTTGGCACTAACTGCAGGAACGGTTCACCTATGAAGAAAATCTGGGTTCCCAAAAGTTGCCTTGAAAGTCTTCAGGTGAATGTCATCATGACACCACCTGTGAAGAATAGGAACCCCAGATCAAATTCTTCATATGGATCCAAGTCCTCATATGGACCAAATTCGTCACGTGGATCAAATTCCTCAAAAGGATCAAAGTCCTCATATGATCACTATCGTGCTAATCCGTCTGTTTCACAGGGAAGAGCTAAGGGCTATGAATATGAGCATTATTCTTCTAACCATTATGTTCATAAGTCCTCGAAGAATTTCTCTGCTTATTCATATGCTTATCCTAACCCCTCTTACGTGAAACGAAGTGGACTGGCTTCTATGCCACCTTTCTCATATGGTGCTCGCAGAGTGATGAGTTCTTTGCCACCCCTTCAGATGTGGGTGGTTAAGAAAAAGAACTAACCTCTTATGCAGGGTCAGGTCTCCAGACGCGCTTAAACGTCTGAAGGATTTGCTGGAGACCTGAGATTGCCTGAAAGGACGCAGGCTAATCATGATGACATGAACTTTCATTTCACACGTCCTCATATTGCTTTATCTGTTCTATTGATCTGATGAAATTGATGTCATATTCTTCACTGATGAAGTATATGAGATTGTAAGTTGCACTAATTCATCTGCAGGATGATCAACCCAAAGCAACTGAGTGGGTTCTCGATAGTGGATGCACTAATCACATGACTGGTGACAAGAATCTATTGATGGATTCTCCTTTAGCTCCTTCACATCTGAAGCATATCACCTTCGCTGACAAAGGCAAAAGTCAGGTATTGGGTCTAGGTAAGGTTTTGATCTCAAAGGATCGACACATGGACAAAGTCATGCTTGTCGAGTCCTTAGGATTCAACCTCATGTCTGTCTCAATGCTTTGTGATCTAGATATGGTTGTTGTCTTTGGCAAATATCGTTGTGTTGTGGTCTTGGAAGCTGACAATTCCAAAGTCTTCGAAGGCTTTAGGAGAGGAGACTTGTATATTGTTGATTTCTCTACAGGACCTCAACCTGCCATATGCTTACTTGCAAAAGCTTCAGAAGGCTGGCTTTGGCATCGACGACTTGGTCATGCTGGCATGAGGAATTTGCACACGCTCGCGAAGAAGAAGCATGTCATTGGCATTGAGAATGTCAAATTCCTCAAGGATCACTTGTGCGGAGCCCGTGAAGCTGGAAAGATGACAAAGGCCAAGCATCCGGCGAAGACTATCATGACTACCACTCGACCATTTGAATTGATTCACATGGATCTCTTTGGTCCTAATCACTATTCTGCATTTGCAAATGTAGCATCTCAATATGGCTTTGTTATTGTTGATGATTACTCTCGTTACACATGGGTACACCTTGTTACTTACAAACATGAAGTGCAGGAAGTCTTCAAACGATTTTCTTCGAGGGCTTCAACCAACTTTGGTGTGAAGATCAAGCACATCAGAAGTGACAATGGAACTGAGTTCAAGAATTCTGGTCTTGATGACTGTCTTGATGAACTTGGTATTACTCATGAGTTATCCGCTCCTTATACTCCTCAGCAGAATGGCGTCGTGGAGCGCAAGAACATGTCTCTTGTTGAGATGGCTCGCACTATGCTTGCTGAATACAAGACACCTCGTCATTTCTGGATTGAGGCAATTGATACCGCTTGCCACATCATCAACAGGGTATATCTTCACAAATTCTTCAAGAAGACTGCTTATGAACTCCTCACTGACAAGAAACCCAATGTGAGTATTTCAAAGTCTTTGGTGCTAAATGTTGGATTAAAGATCCTCATCACAACTCTAAATTTGCACCGAAAGCATATGCTTGGTTACGGAAAGGACTCGCACACCTACAAAGTCTTCAACAACGTTCTTCACAAGGTTGTTGAAACTGTAGATGTGCGGTTCGATGAAACTAATGGCTCGCAAAGAGAGCACCTACCTTATGTGATAGATGAACCAGCACCTGAGGAATCTATCAAGTTGAAAGCTACTGAAGATGTCATTCCTACCGAAGAATCTGCTGAAGAATTCAATCCAGAACGTGAAGAACGCCGAGCTGGTGCACCTGAAGAAAATGGAATGGTCCTGAAGAAAATGCTGATCAAATTCCTCGACGACAACCTACTCATCCTCGCGTTGCAAAAGAAGTGCAAGTTGAAAAGATCATCAACGACATTGAAGCACCAGGTCCTCTCACACGCTCAAAAGCTTCACATTTATCTAAATTTTGTGGGCACTATGCTTTTGTCTCTATCACAGAGCCCACTAAGGTAGATGAAGCGTTTCTAGAGCCTGAGTGGATTCAAGCTATGCGAGAAGAATTACATCAGTTCAAGCTGAACAACGTCTGGGAACTGGTCAATCGTCCAGATCCTCGCAAGCAAAACATCATTGGCACAAAATGGATCTACCGCAACAGCAAGATGAAAATGGCCTTGTGGTGAGGAATAATGCACGGCTTGTAGCTCAAGGCTACACACAGGTTGAAGGAATTGATTTCGATGAAACTTTTGCACCTGTTGCTAGACTTGAGGCTATTCACATTTTACTTGCTTATGCTAACCATCATGATATCATCTTACAACAAATGGATGTGAAAAGTGCATTTCTCAATGGCAAGCTTGAGGAAGAAGTATATTTTGCTCAACCCCCAAGTTTTGAAGATCCAAAGCATCCTGACAAAGTCTTCAAACTAAACAAGGCCCTGTATGGCCTCAAGCAGGCCCCTCGGGCGTGGTATGATACTTTGAAGGAATTCCTCATGAAGAAAGGCTTCAAACCCGGTTCACTCGACCCAACTCTTTTCACTAAATCTTATGATGGTGAATTGTTTGTGTGCCAAATATATGTTGATGATATTATCTTTGGCTGTACTGACCAACGTTACAATGATGAATTTGCCTATATGACGCGTGAAGAATATCAAATGTCTATGATGGGAGAGTTAAAATTCTTTTTAGGTCTTCAAATTCGTCAACAGCGCAATGGTATATTCATTTCTCAGGAGAAATACCTCAAGGATGTATTGAGGAAATTCGGCATGCAAGATTGCAAAGGGGTCAAAATTCCAATGCCCACAAATGGTCATCTATGCACAGATGAAAATGGTATAGACTTCGATCAAAAGGTATATCGCTCCATGATTGGCTCTTTATTGTACCTATGTGCATCTAGGCCAGATATTATGCTTAGTGTTTGCATGTGTGCCCGATTTCTAGCTACACCGAAGGAATCACACCATAAGGCTGTGAAACATATTCTTCGATATCTAGCTCACACACCAACACTTGGATTATGGTATCCCAAGGGCTTGGCTTTTGATCTCATTGGATATTCAGACTCTGACTATGCTGGTGATCGTGTGGATTGCAAGTCAATATCTGGCACATGCCATTTCCTCGGACGATCCTTAGTCTGTTGGTCCTCGAAGAAACAGAACTGCGTATCACTGTCTACTGCTGAAGCTGAATACATTGCTGCTGGATCGTGCTGTGCTCAATTGTTGTGAATGAAGCAAACACTCAAGGACTATGGCATGAACGTGAAGAATGTGCCTCTCTACTGCGACAATGAGAGTCCATCAAGATTGCTCATAACCCAGTTCAGCACTCGAAGACCAAGCACATTCAGATTCGTCATCATTTTCTTCGTGATCATGTGTGGAAGGGCGACATCTCTATTGAGCATGTACGGACTGAAGAACAGCTAGCCGATATCTTCACTAAGCCCTTGGATGAGAAGAGATTTAGCAAGTTGCGGTGTGAGCTAAATATCCTAGAATCTTCGAATGTTCTTTGAAAAGGACACTCATCCTAACACTTATGCAAAATTGATGACTTAGATGTGCAACACGCGAAGAAACGTTTTTCTTCAATCAATGAAGACTAACACTCTAAGTGTGAAGAAATTAATGAAGAATTTGATTCTCAGAACCCTACGACAATTGTACGCGGTGTCTGAAATCATCATTCTTATACGGTGGGTCACGCCACCACCAAAAGTTGAAAAATCTTTAATTTGAGTTTTTCTTCAGTTTTTGAAATTCCTCAGTTGTTCAAATTCTTCAACTTTTCATTGTCTTCACTATTTCCGTCGTTATTCCTCATTTGCTATATATATATAGAGTTTATGTCCTCTACAACATTCACTTATTGCTAATTCTTCAAGTTGTTTTTTTGCTGAGTGAATGTGATTGGACCCTTCCCCCTCTATGCTATGCTCAACCCAGTCTATTCACAAATTCTTCATGTGCGTTCTATTTGAAACTCGTTCAAAATCTTCACTGTGTCCTTGTCAGCTGAAGAAATTGCGAACGGAACTTTTGACTTATCAAATCAAAATTTTCGGCTTTGCCGCCCAAACCGTTCCACATTCCACGAAATACTTATCTATTCACCCACGATCTCACACGATCTCCACCTTTCTGTGCATGGGTGACACATGTCAAGCGAATGAGAAGGGTCAGGGGCACGTTCATCCAAATTCTTCGGGCAAACAGTTTTTCACCGCGGCTATATATAGCCCTCCCCTTCCTCACTTCTATTTTGCTCCGCTCGACCTCTCGCTCCCGCTCGAGCTTCTCAAACCCTAGCGCCGCCGCTACTTCATCGTCGCCGGTGAGGAAGAGCTTCACTGCCTCGACCTCGTCGCCGTCGTACTCGCGCCGGTTGCGGAAATCTTCACTCCGCCGCCGCCGTAGCTGTCTTCCTCTGCCGAGTTAGGGCGTGGAAGGTCTGAGCTGACGAACTTCACATCTACACATCCCAGTTTGTCGTGTTCTTCATCTAGGGTAATTAAAAGTTACTTTTACTACCCTCTTTGATTCGAAAAGTTTCTTCAAAATCTTCAAAGGTGTTTACTCTTCAAATCTTCACACTCTGAACACCTCACATGTCATGTGCTCTTGATTCATTTC
This sequence comes from Aegilops tauschii subsp. strangulata, assembly GCF_002575655.3. Classification (NCBI taxonomy): domain Eukaryota; kingdom Viridiplantae; phylum Streptophyta; class Magnoliopsida; order Poales; family Poaceae; genus Aegilops; species Aegilops tauschii. The sequence continues at coordinate 2,053,088 of NC_053036.3, read as the reverse complement.
TCTAAGCAATGATTTTCTTCAAGATTCCTCAATTGTGCGGATTCTTGATCTGTACAACTCTGGAACCTAAGACAAAGTTCGCTTAGTGAAATTCTTCAAGACTCATCCGGTCAAATTCCTCAAACTTGTTCTTTTTGCAAAGCCCTATGAGAACGCATATGACCTCTCCAAATTCCTCGCAACTATACTCTGTTCACAGGTACACATGTCCGCTGCTGAATCACTAGGTTCTCATCAACTTAACTCATTTGCAGCGTTCCTCGAAGAAAAGTTGCACACCTCTTCAGAAACTTCAGTTGTTCATATTCCTCAGCTGAAGAAAATGGCTGATGGTAAGAAGCCACAGAAAGGAGGAAAGAGGGCTGAGGTCAACACTGCTTTTGAGATCCCTGATCATCTCTATGTTGGGTACTGCACACCTGACGAAGCCAAGTTTGGTAAGGAGGACAAGAATGCGCGCAAAGTACGCATCCAAAGGATTGAGAGGAGATGGGCACGTGAGTGGAGGGAGTACAGATATGTTACTCCCAAGTATATGAAGAAATTCGCACTCAATCCTCCATGCCCATGACCTTCATTGGCACCAGGCCAAGAAGCTGATCCCACCAGCCTCAAGCGTGGTGAGGATTATGCTGATGAATGGGCAAAGCGCCAGGCCAAATTGGCAAAACAAGCAAAGGAAGCAGTGAGGAAATTCAATGAAGACTCTGCTGCTGCTGCCACTGCTGAGGCCTCTGCTAGCAAGCCAAAGAAATCCATGGCTAAGAAGCCAGCGCACAAGCCAAGTGCTTCTTGCTCCATGCCCTCACGGCCAAGTTCCTCAACAATGCCCTCACGACCAGATTCCTCAAAGCCCTCAAGGCCTACTCCTCAAGCTGCTCCTGTTCCTTCCAAGTCCTCAGCTCCTCCGCCAAAACCCTCAGTTGCTCCACCCAAGTCCTCAGCGCCCGTGCATCTTGCCACGTGCCAACGGACTACAGGCATCTCAATTGCCTCAGGAGCATCTGTCAGTTCCTCAGCTGCACCACATTCTTCAGCTGGCCCCTCACTGCTGAAGACTAAGGCCACTGCCGGACGAGGCTCTCGCCCAAGTCCTCACAAGAAGCAAGTCGCCTTCCATGTTCCCTCTGATGATGATCAGGCTGATGATGAAGAACTTGCCCAAATCATCAGAGACAGGCAAGTCAGGGCCGCTAGAGCCAAGGGCACAAATGTGCCACTGCTTTTGGATCCAAAGCTGATCCTCGACTACATTGACCTCTAGCACAAGGACCCGAACACTCCTATGCCTGATTTCAAGCTGACTCCAGGTCAAAGTCACGTACTGACTGCCTTCATCCAAGAAGAAAAATGGAAATTTGAAGAAGGCAGAAGACTGAAGAAAGCGCAATACAAAAAGCAGCGCTACCTAAAGGACAATGTCCTCACCCTTACCCCGGATAACCTTGTTGCTTTACAAGCTGAGATCAAGCAGCTCAGCGAAGAATTTGATCGCTACTATGCTGACTGGAAGGGTGCCAAGGTCAGGTTCGTCAATCTGACGAAGACTTTCACTTCAAGTGCTACTGCTCCTATGCACATTGAAGTTACTCCGGCTGAAGCATTTGCTCAGCCCACTGAAGAACATGCCAGCTCCGCTGATGACATTCAGGCTACTGAAGAAAATGAGAGTACCAGGGCTGATGAATGCATTCCAGCCGCTGAAGAAACTGCCAGGGCATCCACTAGTGGTGCGCCTGAAGAAAATGAAGAAGTCAGGGCAACTGCATCAGTTGTGCCTGAAGAAATTCAACCAAACTCCTCTGCACCTCCTGCACCTACACCAATTCCGATCCTTCCATCTGCACCAGATGTGAAGAAGACCAAGGCTGCAGAGCGTGCAATAGTGAAGAAAAGGAAAGCATCAACTTCATCAGATTCTTCAGCTCCGAAGAAGATGAAGCCTATGACAAGCTCATTTGCACATCCCATTGATGTTGTTCCTATTTCAGCTATGCCATCAAAGGACCTTGTTCCTTTTGATGAGGATTATGTGATCCCCAATGGATCTGATGATGACACTCCCTCTGCTGCTGCGTCAGAACAGATGGATGAAGAAATTGAAGTGGATGCGATCCCTTCAACACCTGTTGTTTCCTCGCCTATGCCTCAGTTCACTGCTGAAGAGGCCGGCGTTGAAGAAATGGAAGATGAGGATGTGGACATTGGCTGTACCACACCTGTGCTGAATGATGACTTTTGGGAAAGTTAGCACCCCAACTCTCCATTGTTCACTTCCACTCCAAGCAATTCCTCAGTCCCCTGCTGCTACTGAAGTACAAATGGGTTCTGAAGAACATCATGCAACCCCATCTGTCCATGAAGAAATTCCAGAAACTAGTGCTGATGAAAATGTCCATGCAGAAATTCCAGCCACTAGTGCTGAAGAAAATGTTAATGAAGAATTGAAGACCCAGGCTGCTACTGAAGAAGAGCCTGAAATTTCTTAGTCTGCTGAACCTGAGATTGCGATTCCTGAGGTGATAATGCAATTAATTGATACTCCTCAGCCCAAGCCAAAGGATCCATTCTCAAAGAAGCGAAAATTCAGGGCTGATGATTTCTTTGGCGAGCACGTATTCTTCAGTGACTACAATCCCTATGATTCTGCTTGTCTCCGCAGAAAGCGCTACTGGACTGCCAGCCAGGCCAACTTCTATTCTTCACTTCTATTCAATAAGGACAAAGTCTTCGACCACGAGCATATTCCTCATGTCGACATGGAATCACTGCCATGCTTCTCACCTGTCCTCAATGTGCTTCATGACGCAGGCCTCCTCAACTTCTGCAATGACATAGTTGATTGGAACGAAGAGCTCATTCTTCAGTTCTATGCAACCCTGCACATCACAGGTGATGCTGAAGATATCAACTCTTGGGTGTTGGACTGGATGACTAAAAACACTCACTATAAGGCACCGGCCTCTGAATTGCTTCACGTCTTGCCAATCGGTCCACCCACTGAAGGAGCTCATTGCATGTACCAAGAGCCTGAGCTAAATGCTCATTTTATGCAAGTGCTCATGAAGCCTTTGAAGCCTGGTCAAGCCCCAAGGACAAAATTCCTCGTGAAGGAATTGCTTTATGTGCCCAGAACTGTCTATCGCATTCTGACGAAGACCATGAGTCCAATCAAAGGCCGTGACTCCACTGATGAAGACATTGTTGGCATGATGAAGAATCTGTTGTTCAATATCATACATGGAATCCCTGTCAACTTTCACGATTTCTTCTTGAGGACTCTTGCAAATGCTGCACTTTCTCCGTTTGAGCTGAAGCCTTATGCACCTTGGATCATGAGATTCATCAGAACAAGGTCTTCACTCAACTACAAAGCTGATTTTCAGAATCACCTCAGCTACTTGCCCCCGATCGAAGTCCTCAAGCAGGCATATTCCTCAGCTGATGAGAAGGGCAAGGCTCCAGCTGTTATTGATGAAGGCATTCGTCCATTGGATGGTCAGTTCCGCAAAGCTGCATCTTACTCCACCAATGATGACTCTGCCACCCATGATTCTGCTGCCCATGCCTCCAAGCCAAATCCTCAAGCCACTGCTCCTCGTGTGTTGACTGACCGTGAGCTGCTTCTTAGTCTTCATCAGAAGGTGGATCGAAACCATAAATGGGTTAAGCGACAGTTTGGTTCAATTCTTCACAACATGACATCTACACACAATGTAGTGAAGAAAAACCATTACTACTTCCATGAAATCTTCGATCGCACCTGGGCTATTCTGTCACATCTCTATGATGAAGAAGATCTGAAGCAAATGGGCGTCAAAGAAGATTTTGACTGGTCTGCTCCTCCACCGAAGAAGTACAAGAAGGTCAAGGTTCCACCCTTGGTCGCCAGTTCATACTCTTCATCGCGCGACACGGACGAGCATGAAGACTTGGACGACACTGCGGTAGGCCCTACAACGACAAACGACCCCAACAACGCTGGCGCTCCTCCATCAACATGATATTCTTCAGGGGCGTTAGTCCTCATTTTCAACCCTTTTGGTCATTCGATTACAAAGGGGGAGAAATTTGAGTTAGTCTTCAAGCGGGTCTATCTTATATGGGCATTTTTTTCTAAGTTACAACTCTCGTTCTTCAGATGACTTTGCTGGATCGAGTTGTAATCTTAAACTCTAGGGTGGCCTAATACTTTTGCTGAGTTCCTCTGCATGCTTATTCCTCATTAGTGTTAATGCACGCATGCTGAATTACATCAGTCACCATATTTCATCATGCATTTCAAATTCTTCATATTATATGTCAAATGCGTGTATGAATTACAAGATATAGGGGGAGATCTCCATGATTATACTCTTCAAGTGTGCATGGCTTCAAAAGCAAATTCCTCACTATGCACAACTTCAGGGGGAGTTCTTCTATATCTTGCAATCAAATTCCTCAAAATCAGTATTTACACTTCATAAGTTTATCCCCGTTGAAAACTTAACCTATATTGTCATCAATCACCAAAAAGGGGGAGATTGTAAGTGCATCTAGTGCCCCTTAGTGATTTTGGTGTATTGAAGACTTATAGGTTAAGGGACTGATGCATTTGTGAGTGTACACAGGTCTATAAGTCTATGTGGAGTTTGATATTTACAGAGAAAGTCGACCCCTAAAAATGAAGTTCTTCGACTGAAGACTTTGAATTTCTAAAGAATTTGAAAGTGAAGAAATTTGGTGTGACCTTGAAGACTTGGCAATCATTTGAGAAACATGAAGCGTGAAGACTTTTGTTTTCGTAGTTTCATTTTCTCTTTCTTGAGTCATAGGAAACACCGTACTGTTAAAGGGGGTCGAGGAAATACTAAGGAAAAATTTCCACTTGTGATGCTCAACTCAAAATCCTACACCTACCAATCCCTTCGAGTGAAGTCATTGGAAATCTCATATCAGTTCTGTCAATTTCTTCAGTGACAGAGATGAAGTTCTTCTGGTCTCTGAGGAATTTGTTCTGACTAAGGAGTTAGGAATTCGCCAGTGCGGATAGCCCACACAGTGAGGAACATGATAGCCCTGAGGAATTAGACACTCAAATTCCGACCGTTGCTGTGCCACTCGCCAGCTGTCCCAAAATATCTTATCCACCTAACGGTCATATTATTGAAGGGCATTTATGTCTTATCATGTCGGGCTGCTCCCTGGGCTATATATAGCCGCCCCCTACAACCACTAGCTGGTTGGCTGCTCCGAGAGAAACTGACACTTGTCATTTGAGAGCATCCCATCCTCTGAGGACTTTGAGCGAAAATCATCAAGTGAGGAAAAACCCAAACCAAACCCCAAACACCTACAAACCCCGAAGTGATTGAGCATCACTAAAGAGATTGATCCCGCGTGGATCCGACGCTTATTATCTTTGAAGACTGTGCATCTTCCAGACGGTTAGGCGTCATGGTCTATAGCATCCAAGAGGAATTGTGGATCACCGAGTGACCGAGTTTGTGAAGGTTTGGAAGTCACCTGAAGACTTACCACGAGTGACGGGGCGAGGTCTGTGTGACCTTAGCTCAAGGACAATACGGTGAGGACTTGGTGTCCTGGACTGCGTGTTCAGGACTGGGTGTTCGGGACTGTGTGTCCTCGAGTTTAAATACTCAGCCGCTCCAACCAGATGTACAACTGTCACAGCAGTTGGAACTGGTCTACCAAATCATTGTCTTCACCAAGCCTACTGGTTCTATTTCCTCAACTCTTTCATTTCCTCATTACTGTGTTGTCTGCTTGTTCATATCCGTGTCTGAAGACTTCGACTGAAGACTTTCTCAATTTCCTCAATTCAATTTCTTCAGTCTGTTTGTCTTCATCTTGTGTTATCCTATGCTTACGCTTTCTATACTCTTTGCTTGTCGTCATTTCATCATGATGACCATGCGTGTATTTTGTTTTGTTTACTTCTGAGTACTTATTCCGCTGCAAGTAGTTCTTCATTTAGGAATTTCCTCACCAGCAAATTCCTCAGTTAATAATTCATAAAAATCGCCTATTCACCCCCCTCTAGTCGATATAACGCACTTTCACAATGCTAGGAAACAAGGCATAGGGTTCATACTTTCACTAGTGCAAGTTCTCTCAACAATAATAACATAGATAGATCATATAACAATCCCTCAACATGCAACAAAGAGTCACTCCAAAGCCACTAAGAGCGGAGAACAAACGAAGAGATTATGGTAGGGTACGAAACCACCTCAAAGTTATTCTTTCGGATCGATCTATTCAAGAGTTCGTACTAGAATAACACCTTAAGACACAAATCAACCAAAACCCTAATGTCACCTAGATACTCCATTGTCACCTCAAGTATCCGTGGGCATGATTATATGATATGCATCACACAATCTCAGATTCATCTATCCAACCAATACAAAGTACTTCAAAGAGTGCCCCAAAGTTTCTACCGGAGAGTCAAGACGAAAACGTGTGCCAACCCCTATGCATAGGTTCATGGGCGGAACCCGCAAGTTGATCACCAAAACATACATCAAGTGGATCATGTGATATCCCATTGTCACCAGAGATAAGCACGGCAAGACATACATCAAGTGTTCTCAAATCCTTAAAGACTCAATTCGGCAAGATAACTTCAAAGGGAAAACTCAATTCATCACAAGATAGTAGAGGGGGAGAAACATCATAAGATCCAACTATAATAGCAAAGCTCGCGATACATCAAGATCGTGCCATAGAGAGAACACGAGAGAGAGATCAAACACATAGCTAATGGTACATACCCTTAGCCCCGCTGGTGAACTACTCCCTCCTCATCATGGAGAGCGCCGGGATGATGAAGATGGCCACCGGTGAGGGATCCCCCTCCGGCAGGGTGCCGGAACGGGCTCCTGAGAGGTTTTTGGTGGCTACAGAGGCTTGCGGCGGCGGAACTCCCGATCTATCTTCTGTGTCGATGTTTTTAGGGTACGTGGACTTATATAGGCGAAAGAAGTCGGTTGGGGGAGCCTCGAGGGGCCCAGGAGACAGGGGGGCGCGCCCACCTATCTCCTGGCTTCCTCGAGCCTTCCCTTGCTTGAACTCCAAGTCTCCTGGATCATATCCTTTCCAAAAATCATGCTCCCGAAGGTTTCATTCCGTTTGGACTCCGTTTGATATTCCTTTTCTTCGAAATACTGAAACAGGCAATAAAACAACAATATGGGCTGGGCCTCCGGTTAATAGGTTAGTCCCAAAAGTAATATAAAAGTGTATAATAAAGCCCGTAATCATTCAAAACAGATAATAAAATAGCATGAATGCTTCATAAATTATAGATACGTTGGAGACGTATCAGCATCCCCAAGCTTAATTCCTACTCGTCCTCGAGTAGGTAAATGATAAAAGAAAGAATTTATGAAGTGTGAATGCTAGCAGGTGCACAAGTTTGATCAATGATAATTTCAATCACCTTTTCTAGCATGATTATAAGTCATAACAATAGTTCATCTCATAAAACTTCTCACGATCAAGTAACAAGCAATTCACATGTTAAAGCATAGACCAAAAACTAGCAAACTTCATTCTCAGTCATCAAACAATTGCAATTCATCTTATTTTCAGGAAGGGTCTATGTCAGAGCTTTGTTTTAGCAAACTCCACATACTCAACTATCATATAGTCTTCTACAATTGCTAAGACTCACGCAATACTTGTGGTTATGGAGTTTTAATTAGACACTGAGAAAGATAGGGGCTTATAGTGTTGCCTCCCAACGTATTCACCTTTGGGTGATGTCAACAATAATAGTTAATGCTAACTTACATCCAATTGGATATATATCAGGATCTTTCCAACACGAGGTGCTTGCCAAAGGATAAAATGAAAAAGGGAAAGGTGAAGATCACCCTGACTCTTGCATAAAGTAAAAGATAGGACCTTCGCAGAGGGAAGCAGGGATTTGCAGAGGTGCCAGAGCTCAATTTTGAAATAGAGATAAATAATTTTGAGAGGTATGATCTCATTGTCAACATAACAACCAAGAGTTCCCAATATCTTCCATACTACATACATTATAGGCGGTTCCCAAACAGAATGGTAAAAGTTTTTACTCCCCCTCCACCAACAATCATCAATCCATGGCTTGCCAGAAACAACGGGTGCCTCCTACTAACATCAAACCAGGGGGAGTTTTGTTTGCAATTATTTTTGATTTGATTTTGATCTTTTGATCATGGGACTGGGCATCCCGGTTACCAGCCATTTTTCTCGTGAATGATGAGCGGAGTCCACTCATCTTGAGAATAACCCACATAGCATGGAAGATACTGACAACCCCTAGTCGCTACATGAGCGATTCGGGCATACAAAACAGATTATTATTTGAAGGTTTAGAGTTTGGCACATGCAAATTTACTTGGAACGGCAGGTAAATACCACATACAGGAAGGTATGGTGGACACTCATGGCAAAAACTGGGTTTAAGGATATTTGGAAGCACAAGTAGTATCTCTACTTGGTGCAAGGAATTTTAGCTAGCATGAGGGGGAAAGGCAAGCTCAACATGTTTGAATGATCCATGACAATATACTTTAACTGAGATGTGAGAAAACATAACCCATTACGTTGTCTTCCTTGTCCAACATCAACTCTTTAGCATATCATACTTAATGAGTGCTCACAATTATAAAAGATGTCTAGGATAGTATATTTATATGTGGAATCTCTCTTCCTTCAATATTCTTTCATGAATTGTTCAAATGACCAATACAATGCTTGCTAACCTTCAATAAACCTCTACTTCTTAGATGTGAAGTCATTACTCCCCATGGGATAAGCAAATGAAACATATATAATTTCAGATTTATGACATTCAACTCATTCAACCATTTACTCATAGGATATAAGTGAAGCACACGAGTAAATGACAAACTACTCAAAAAAGATATAAGTGAAGATCAATGAGTAGCTAAATAATTACGCAACTATGTGAAGACTCTCTCTCATTTAAGAATTTCAGATCTTGGTATTTTATTCAAACAAAAAGCAAAGCAAAATAAAATGACATTGCAAGTATAGCACAACTCATGTGAAGAAGCAAAAACTTAGGTTCAACCGATACTAACCGATAGTTGTTGAAGAAGAAAGGTGGGATGCCTACCGGGGCATCCCCAAGCTTAGATGCTTGAGACTTCTTGAAATATTATCTTGGGGTGCCTTGGGCATCCCCAAGCTTGAACTTTTGTGTCACCTTAATTCCTCACATATCATGGTTTCTCTTTTTATCAAAAGCTTCATCCAAACCAAACGTGAGATAGGTTAGTATAAACCAATGCAAAACCTTATCATTTTTCTACTCTAACAAATCACTGAAATTATTACTCAACATTGCATGCTAAATGTCTCTGCATATTTAACACTCCTATCCTCAAATATAATCATTAAACAAGCAAACATATGCAAACAATGCAATCATAACAGCAATCTGCCAAAACAGTATAGTCTGTAAAGAATGCAAGATTCATCATACTTCCCTAACTCCAACAATTATGAGAAAAAGACTACGCTGTAGAAGATTTATCAGATCTCAATATGCAAAAAATTTCAACATTATACCATTCTCTGACTTTTCTAGGGAATTTCTGCAACAGCGGTAAACTTTCTGTTTTCAAACAGCAACATGTATACTAGCAAAATAAGCATGGCAAAGGCTATCCTTGACATTTTTATTGAAAGTAAAGATACAAAACATTATTATAAATAACAGCAAGCAAATACTAACAAGAGAAAATGACGCTCCAAGCAAAACACATATCATGTGGTGAATAAAAATATAGCTCCAAGTAAAGTTACCGATGAACGAGGACAAAAGAGAGGATGCCATCCGGGGCATCCCCAAGCTTAGGCTCTTGGTTGTCCTTGAATATTACCTTGGGGTGCCTTGGGAATCCCCAAGATTTGGTCTTGCCACTCCTTATTCCATAGTCCATCAAATCTTTACCCAAAACTTGAAAACTTCACAACACAAAACTCAACAGAAAACTCGTAAGCTCCGTTAGTATAAGAAAATAAAACCACCACTTAGCTATTGTAATGAACTCATTCTAAATTCATATTGGTGTAATATCTACTGTATTCCAACTTCTCTATGGTTCATACCCTCCGATACTACTCACAGATTCATCAAAATAAGCAAACAACACATAGAAAACAGAATCTGTCAAAAACAGAATAGTCTGTAGTAATCTGTATCAAACGTATACTTATGGAACTCCAAACATCCTACCAAATTATGAAGTCCTAAGCAATTTGTGTACCAATCCATAGAAAAAAGAATCACATCAAAAGCACGTTTCTGTGAATTAACAAAACTAATTTACTGCATGCAAAAGTTTCTGATTCTCAGCAGGATCAACACAACTATCGCCGTAAGCTATCCTAAAGGTCTTACTTGGCACTTTATTGAAATGAAAGCTATAAAACATGATTACTACAGTAGCACAATCATGTGGACACACAAAAACAGTAAGGATAAATATAGGGTTGTCTCCCAACAAGCGCTTTTCTTTAATGCCTTTCTAGCTAGGCATGATGATGACAATGATGCTCACATAAAAGATAAGAATTGAAACATAACAGGAGCATCATGAAGCATATGACTAGCACATTTAACCCTAACCCACTACCTATGCATAGGGATTTTGTGAGCAAACAACTTATGGGAACAAGAATCAACTAGCATAGGAAGGCAAAACAAGCATGACTTCAAGATTTTCAACACATAGAGAGGAAACTTGACATTATTGCAATTCCTACAAGCATATATTCCTCCCTCATAACAATGTTCAGTAGCATAATGAATAAATTCAACAATATAACCATAACCTAAAGCATTCTTTTCATGATCTACAAGCATAGAAAATTTACTACTCTCCACATAAGCAAAATTCTTCTCATTCGGAATAGTGGGAGTATCATAAGAGACTTGAACACTAAAAATTGTTTCCACATTAAAAGGGTAATGTTCAGAAAAAGGGTAATCATAATCATGACAAGTTTTATAAATATAATCATCACTACTTTTTATAGCATAAGTTTCATCACAATAATCATCATAAGTAGCAACTTCGTTCTCATCATAATCGATTGAAACCTCTTCCAAGGTAGTGGAATCATCACTAAATAAAGTTGACACTCTTCCAAACCCACTTTCATCAATATAATCATCATAGGTAAGAGGCATGCTATCATCATAACAACTTTGCATATCAAAACTTGGGAGGCAAAAAATATCATCTTCATTAAACGTAGCATCCCCAAGCTTGGGACAAACATTAATGTCAGCAAATATATTCTCAAATATTTCATCCTCATCAAACATAGCTTCCCCAAGCTTGGGCCCTTTCATATCATAAGTATAATCACTCTCATCATTAAAACTATGGATAGCACCAATATTATAGTAATTATCATCATCACAATGAGTAGTACGAGCAACATCATTTGGGAGGGATACCTTTCTACCTTTGTTGCTCCTTCTTTTCTTTTTCTTCTTCACATTATGTGTGGGTTCAACCTTCCTCTTTGAGCTCCTTATTGACGAGATTAGTTGAATAGAAAGCTCCTCCTCGTTACCTGATTCATCAGAAATAATAGGAGGATATTGGGAAGTCTCTTCCCTTTCATTAGTATTCTCATCATCTTCTATTTGCTTTCTTTTCTTTAGGTAATTGGAAATATAAGGATTTTCAATGCAATTCACCGCACAATACATATAAATCTTCTCTAGATCAAAATCAAGAAATCTATCAAGATTAAATTTTGGAATACCCTCAGTTATACGTCTCATTTCTTCATACCCCAAAAGAAGACAAAGCTCTTTTTGATGCCCAAGGGTAATCAAGTTATCACAATTTTTGGACACGATTCGATCATGAAACAATTTGCATTGGAGATTTAAATGACCACGTTCATTGCAAAGTTCACAAGGGGCACGAAAAATATTGAATCTTTCAGCACAATCATCAAGACTTTCTTGCAAACCTTTAATTTCTAAATACTTATGCCTCTTGCAATATCTATCTTCCCTATTTGGTGTGTACTTGCAAACCCAATCTACTCCACAAAAATCAACATGCTTATAAGAGACATTTTCATCATAACTAGTGCAATCATCATTAGTACTATGGATATTCAAAGAGTTCATACTAACAACATTGCAATCATGCTCATCATTCAAAGATTTAGTATCAAACATTCTATAGATTTCTTCTTCTAGCACTTGAGCACAATTCTCCTTTTCATCAAACTCATGAAAGATATTAAAAAGACGAAGCGTATGCAACAAACTCAATTCCATTTTTTTGTAGTTTTCTTTTATAAACTAAACTAGTGATAAAACAAGAAACAAAAAGATTCGATTGCAAGATCTAAAGATATACCTTCAAGCACTCACCTCCCCGGCAACGGCGCCAGAAAAGAGCTTGATGTCTACTACACAACCTTCTTCTTGTAGACGTTGTTGGGCCTGCAAGTGCACAGGTTTGTAGGACAGTAGCAAATTTCCCTCAAGTGGATGACCTAAGGTTTATCAATCCGTGGGAGGCGTAGGATGAAGATGGTCTCTCTCAAACAACCCTGCAACCAATAACAAAAAGTCTCTTGTGTCCCCAACACACCCAATACAATGGTAAATTGTATAGGTGCACTAGTTCGGCGAAGAGATGGTGATAAAAGTGCAATATGGATGGTAGATAAAGGTTTTTGTAATCTGAAATATAAAAACAGCAAGGTAACTAATAATAAAAGTGAGCGTAAACAGTATTGCAATGCTAGGAAACAAGGCATAGGGTTCATACTTTCACTAGTGCAAGTTTTCTCAACAATAGTAACATAGATAGATCATACAACAATCCCTCAACATGCAACAAAGAGTCACTCCAAAGCCACTAATAGCGGAGAACAATCAAAGAGATTATGGTAGGGTACGAAACCACCTCAAAGTTATTCTTTCGGATCGATCTATTCATGAGTTCGTACTAGAATAACACCTTAAGACACAAATCAACCAAAACCCTAATGTCACCTAGATACTCCATTGTCACCTCAAGTATCCGTGGGCATGATTATACGATATGCGTCACACAATCTCAGATTCATCTATCCAACCAACACAAAGTACTTCAAAGAGTGCCCCAAAGTTTCTACCGGAGAGTCAAGACGAAAACGTGTGCTAACCCCTATGCATATGTTCATGGGCGGAACCCGCAAGTTGATCACCAAAACATACATCAAGTGGAGCACGTGATATCCCATTGTCACCACAGATAAGCAAGGCAAGACATACATCAAGTGTTCTCAAATCCTTAAAGACTCAATCCGGCAAGATAACTTCAAAGGGAAAACTCAATTCATCACAAGAGAGTAGAGGGGGAGAAACATCATAAGATCCAACTATAATAGCAAAGCTCGCGATACATCAAGATCGTGCCATAGAGAGAACACGAGAGAGAGAGAGAGATCAAACACATAGCTACTTGTACATACCCTCAGCCCCGAGGGTGAACTACTCCCTCCTCGTCATGGAGAGCATCGGGATGATGAAGATGGCCACCGGTGAGGGATCCCCCCTCCGGCAGGGTGCCGGAACAGGCTCCCTAGAGGTTTTTGGTGGCTACAGAGGCTTGCGGCGGTGGAACTCCCGATCTATCTTTTGTGTCGATGTTTTTAGGGTACGTGGACTTATATAGGCGAAAGAAGTCGGTCAGGGGAGCCTTGAGGGGCCCAGGAGACAGGGGGCGCGCCCAGAGGGGGTGGGCGCACCCTCCTATCTCCTGGCTTCCTCGAGCCTTCCCTTGCTTGAACTCCAAGTCTCCCGGATCATATCCTTTCCAAAAATCACGCTCCCGAAGGTTTCATTCTGTTTGGACTCCGTTTGATATTCCTTTTCTTCGAAATACTGAAACAGGCAATAAAACAGCAATATGGGATGGGCCTCCGGTTAATAGGTTAGTCCCGAAAGTAATATAAAAGTGTATAATAAAGCCCGTAATCATTCAAAACAGATAATAAAATATCATGAATGCTTCACAAATTATAGATACATTGGAGACGTATCAGCGATCTACTCCAACAACTCCGTCATCTTCATCAACACCTCCATCACCTTCCCCCATCTATCTACAATGGTCCACTCTCCCACAACCCGATGTACCCTCTACTTGAACATTGTGCTTTATGCTTCATATTATTATCCAATGATGTGTTGCCATCCTATGATGTCTGAGTAGATTTTGGTTGTCCTATCGGGTAATTGGTGAATTGTTATGATTGGTTTAGTTTTCTTGTGGTTAAGTTGCTGTCCTTTGGTGCCCATCATATGAGCGTACATGTGGATCACACCATAGGGTTAGTAATATGTTGATAGGGCTATGCATTGGAGGGCAAGGGTGACAGCAGCTTCCGCCTACCATAAAAATTGATTCATACGAGATTGAAGGGGGACCAATATATATTTTAATGCTATGGTTGGGTTTTACCTTAATGAACATTAGTAGTTGCGGATGCTTGCTAATAGTTCCAATCATAAGTGCATATAAATCCAAGTAAGGGATGACATGCTAGCAGTGGTCTCTCCCACATAAAAACTTGCTATCGGTCTAGTAACGTAGTCAATTGCTTAGGGACAATTTCGCAAATCCTTCCACCACTTTTCCACACTCGTTAAACTAACTTAATTGTTTTTTATCTAAATAGCACCTAACTTTTATTTTCACGTTCTTTATTATCTTGCAAACCTATCCCTTTACACCTACAAAGTACTTTTATTTTCATACTTATTCTAGGTAAAGCGAACGTTAAGCGTGTGTAGAGTTGTATCGGTGGTCGATAGAACTTGAAGGGAATATAAATTCTACCTTTAGATCCTCGTTGGGTTCGACACTCTTATTTATTGGGAAAGGCTACAACTGATCCCCTATACTTGTGGGTTATCAAGACCTTTTTCTGGCGCTGTTGACAGGGAGCAATAGCATGGGGTGAATATTCTCATGTGTGCTTGTTTGCTTTATCCCTAAGTAGATTTTATTTGTTGTTCTTAGTTGTTCTCTATCTGTAGTTATGGATATGGAGCACAAAATACCAAAAAAATAGGTGTACTTGCTACTCATGGAGTTGGGGAACCTCCTAAAACCATCGATGCTCGTTATGTGAAAAATATTAAAAACTACTTTGATAATCCTGAGAAAACCCCATTCAACTTGACGATGGGAGACACGTTGGATCGCGGGTCACGTGCTACTGCCCGAAGGGGCGATGCAGCTGCGGCAGGTGGGTCGGAGCGATGGCGGTTGCCGCGGGCCGCGGCGCGATGGCCCGAAGGGGCGGCGCAGCAACGGAACCCGGGTCGGTGCAACCGCATTAACGGCTCAGGACGGCGGCGTTGACCGCGTGCCACGCTCGCTACGGCCCGACGGGGCGACGCAGCGGCGGTGCGAGGGTCGTTGCAGCCAATGGACGGCCTGGAGCGGACGGACTCGAGGCGGTGGTGGACCACGGGCTGCGACACTACGAACCAAAGGGGCGACGAAGTAGTGACACGGGTCGGTGCAGCCGGGAGAAGAACCACGGGGCGGCAGCGCTGCGGTCCAATGGGGCGACGCAGCGGCAGCCCGTTGCTCGATTGGTGGAGGGGCACGCTGAACTCGGGGACAATCTTCACGGGACTTGCGGAGACGCATGCAACCGACGGCCAGGTCGGCCGGGCGGCGTAGATGAGGCGGATCGCGGTGGCTAGCGGGTGATCAAGCCGATCGTGTGGGAGGTCGCGGACGCCGCTCGGTGGAGGCGTGGTGGCGGCGGAGTCCGAGATGAAGCCGGCGATGACGGTCGACAGGGCGGCCGTACCGGCGCGGCGTAGATCGACGGGTGGGCCGGCGCGCGCGGGGCGGCTGTTGTTGGCCGCTGCTGGCGCGAGGTCGCCGGGTCGGGGCGATGCAAGAGTCCAGGTGGGAGCAGGGCGGTGACGGCTGTCGCAAGGCGATTGGCGGGCCGCTGCATGGACGGCGGCTGGCCCTAATGGGTGGCCTCGGCGTGCGTGGCCGCCGGGTCAGAGAAGAGGCCGGCTTGTCGCGCCAGGGTCAAAGTAGAGGCGCGCGGGGGCCGACGGCGGCGGCAGGTGACACAACCCGATTTTAAATCGGAAAACTAAAAAGAAAATGCCGATCAAAGTGACAGAGAAAACCCGAACATGTTAGAAAGGATAGAGAGGGATTCGTGGAATCGTTGATGATGTATTGTTTGAGCCTCATGAACATATATATAAGTACATGAACTACTTGAAATACAAGACAAGGCAGAATACTTTCTACTCTATCCTATGTTTTCAATACAATCACCTAAACGATGTATGAAACAGTAATCGTATCCTATGGTACGCGTTCCTTCGCGTGTGTCGAGTAGTGTCCGTGTTGGGTGCGGTGTCCTACACCGGCCGTGTTCGACGCCGGGTGGGTTCCGCAGCCGGGTTTAAGTAGACATGTGCGTACCTTGTGTAACTACTACACCGTGAAATAAACAACAAATGACCAGACGAGCCTTTTGTCTCGATCGATTCCCAGCTTCCGACGCATTAGGCCAGATTCGATCGGCTAACAAGAAATCCTAGGGCACTAGGCAGCAATTTGGCAAGGAAACTGGCAACCATGGAGCTGCTGCTCTCCGACGACGTGCTCGCTTGCATCCTCCGCCGCCTCAACCCGCGCAGCCTCGCGGCGTCCCGCTGCGTCTGCAAGGCGTGGCATGATGTCGTGGACGCCCGGAGCCTGCTGCGCGCGGACCTCCTCCCGCTCTCGGTCTATGGGATCTTCTTCGTGGAGGAGGTGATCCTGAGCAGCATGCGATTCTTCGCCCGCCCCCTGATGGAGCACAAAATCGCCGTCAGATTCGACTACCTGGACGAGGACGTCCCCCGCCCAGCCTACCACCATCTGGAAGTGCTGGATCACCGCAACGGCCTGCTCTTGCTCAGGGACTGGGTGGTTAACCCGGCGACCCGGCAGTGCACGCCCTTGCCCCCGCCCCCGCCTCTACGCGCGGGGATGGAAGCTTTCTTTGACACCAGATACCTTGTGTTTGATCCCGCTGTATCGCCGCACTACCATGTGTTTTCGATCCCTGAAGTCTCTCTCAGAACTGGTGAGCTGACCAAATTCACCGACGAGACGGAATGGCCGCCATCACCGTACACGCTGACCGTGTTCTCCTCGACAACACGGAGGTGGGAGGTGAGGTCTTTTGTTCGAGAAGAAGGAGAAGCGGCCACACGGACTACCATAGCCGACATCAACTTCTCTCCTCGGAAGCACCGCTACGCCGTCTACCGGCGGGATGCGCTTTATGTGCATTCCGAAGACGATTCCATTATACGGTATATATGACCTCAACCCTCCTTTTTACTACTACTAGGACATTTTTCTCTAGCTACTAGTACCAAAAACATACGTCTGCTTATAGTAAGATCTAAGTATTAATTAACACGACATGCATGGGTCTCCTCCGATCCATATCATCTCTGCATGCAGCATAACCTTGTCCACCCATAAGTACCAAGTGATTCCATCTCCAATAGGACGTCAAGTGACATATCTAGAATCTCTTTACTTGGGGAAATCCATCAACGGCGTCTACTGTGCACTAATCTTTAACTGCTACGGATTTTTTGGCTACTTAATGATGATGAGGTATGCGGTCAAACAAAGTGGGTGCTCAAGAATGACGTGAGCATTCAACCACTCGTGGGAATAACACATCAAGACTTTGGCCTTCAAAACTATGGACTTTGGACTTTGCAAAACACTGAACCGATGGCGGAGCAGAAATTTGAATGGGATCCTGACGGCGGCATTACCCTTGAAGCTGACGCTAATTAAGGCTCCAATAGATCACTCTCATGATCATATTCGTACCCTAGGATTTCACCCTTACAAGGAGATTCTCTTCTTATGGACAAATTCCAAAAGAGTAGTAGCTTACCATTTGAACAGTTCCAAGGCTCAAGACGTGGGAAAGTTACTCGTACCATCGGTAGAAACGTCTTTTGCATACACACCCTTGTTGGATGGGGAAATATTAGGAAAATAGTTAACATAGCTGTTACCATCAAAGTGGTATATCAGTCAAATGTAAGATGATCCGTAACATATGTATACTGGAGTATCGGCGTTGATAAAATTTTGTCCCCTACCTTTTCTTGTATTTTATCTTAATTTAGTATGTGTGTTTCCACGATGTTCTGCAACCGAATGCTGAGTTTGTGCAACGAGGACACCATGCCATTGTTGGATGAGGGAATAATAAGAAAACAGTGTACGTACATGGTACTCAGCATTGACACTTCGATTTCCCACTACTAGTGGTATGAGGTATCAAGTGCGAGATGTGAAATTTCATATTGATCCGACTGGATAGCGCTTCATTTTTTAGTATCTTACCTTCTTTTTGTATTTTAATTTATTTATGTGTTCCCACGATGTCGATCGAAGTTGGGACCGAATGTTGAGCTTGCCAAGCAATGAGGAAACCATACTATCGGCGCCATGCACCACCTCGTTGGTGCTGCTGGTGTTAGTCTAGGCTTTGTTGTGGCTTGGACGAACGAGTTATGAATCATCTTTGTGTGCACCGTAGTTTAATCAGTGGCTCATCCTACACTAGGGGCGTGTTTGGTTGCTCGCATGGTCGTTTCTCACACCCCAGTGGCACGGATTTGGGCCGTTTGGTTTGGTGTCATGCATGGAATATTTGCATCGCACGAGTTTTAAAGCAGGCCAAAAGTTGGCCTGCTGGGAACGCTCGATCCCTGCGTTCTTGCAGGCCAGGCCCTGGCGAGCCAAAAGTTGGTTCGCGCCGCACGCGCGCGGAAGGGTGGGAGACGCCGAGACGCATCGAGTCTGCGCACCATAAATCCCCTCACCGCTCCTCTCCCACCGCTCACATACCCCATCCAGAGATGCTATTCCCTCTCTCCTCTCACCGACGACGGTTCCTCCGCCGGTGGTAGATCGGATTACACCATCTCGTACTCCGTTGACTCTCTCCTCTCAACAACGTACATCAGGAGATTGGCCGTGATCTTCTACGCCGCCATCGCATTCTGCCAGGCTCCCTCAATGGCATCAATGGCGGTAAGTGCTCGATCATCCCACAATCTTTGCTGTTATGGTAGATCTGTTTGAATCGGCACATTTTGTGTCTAATTTCTTACATGCACGGTACTTTGTTAGTGCTAGGGCGGATTTTAAGCGCTAGGGTTCTTGTTCGTACGGCTAGGATTTTTGTTCTGCTTGTTGGTCGTTCTCATATGGGGTTCATAGATAGTAGATCTGGCACTATATTCCTCACATCTCTATTTATATTATACCGATTAGCCAGATTTGCAAGATTTTCCGATTTTAGTACTGTTTAGGGCCGATTCACACTAGGGATTTAGTAGCAGAACTGTTTGTAGGAGGCCGATGATGTATCAGTATCGTGTTGTATTTCAAAGGTGGGGTTCGTGAACCATGATGTCTGAACACAACTAGTGTTCATTCAACACGGTTCGCTTACACCATCCCTGGAGATCATGCGTGACTACTGCCACATGCAGTAAGTTTTCACGCACCATCTGAGGTTACCTTTCCACATGCAGTAAGTTTTCGAATTTAGGATATGTTTTTCAAAAAATGTAGAAAAATAAAATCCGAAAAAAATGCAGTGACTTTGATGTCAGGGACTCTTTTTATTACTGAATATTCTAAAAATGTCATACAAGGAAATTGCCCAGGAAAAAAGTCATACAAGGGATCAAATAACGTCTTTATCCATTTTCCTGGACTAACGTAGTTTTTTGTTGAAAATGTCTTCAAGTAGTTGTTGTACCTTGTTATTAAACAGAGGAAAACAAAACTGTTTGTCAGTATATTGAAGCATCCACAAAACACATAATGAAAAAAAAACACTTTTAAATTGCAAAGAATGAAAAAAATGATCTGAATGTGCTAACATTTTTCCTTGACCATAAAGTGCTACTCCCTATAGAATTGAACATTTATATTTTTATTTAAAGTGAACATTCCGTGTTGATCGTAATTGAAAAATTAAATTTCATCCATTTTAAAAGAAGTTTATTATATAGAAGCATTCCAAAAGAGTTATTGAAGGGAAATGAATATAGAAGGTAGTCAGATGTTTTGATGAAAATAAAGCACAAAGTACGACAGATGTTTAACAGAGAGGTAGAGAGCACAAAAACTGCCTAATTTGTAAATTAATGGTAAGCAGGAGAAAAAGATTCTATGAGTAGTATACCTGCATTATAGATCACTACCTGATAGTAGTTGTCAAACTGTTTCCTTAAGTTGCTCATTTCGATAGTCGGAAGCCCTGTTCAGAAAATATGTGTCAGGAAATTTGAAAAAAAAAGTTTTGGAGCTGAAAATGTTGCTCTTGTATGTCATGTTTCCTTAAGTTGAAACAAACTAACAAACGAGTACTGAAGAACATTTAAAACAAAATGTGGTGTATTACATGTTTCTGTAGGAATGTTTTCACCACGTCGAGTTGAATTTCATTGTGACTGCAAGTAACAAGTTCATAGAAGAATTTCTCTCGTAGTGCTTGTATGTCAGCCTGTACAAATCAAAAAAGTATTCTTGAGAATCCTTGCAAACCTATTCTTTTGTACCACTTGATATATTTCAATATGAAGATCCCAGAGTCGCACCTATTTTGATATAAAAACAAGTAAAAACAAATGAAGTGCAACCTTTACAAAAAGTTGTTTCAAATTAGTAGCCACTACTTGTCATTTATGCATGGCAAGTGAACCTGAAAAAACAGTCATGCATAGGAATGAACAAAGTTGTAAGAATGCAAAAAAAGCGGTCTGAAGATACAGATTGAGCTTATGAAAAATGTATTTCTGCAAAAGTAATTACCACGGAAGCACTCTGCAAGTAGTGACCAATTGATTCCTCATCAAACATCTTAATGCACTTGGAATGGTCGAGCATGGGGTCCATTAGCTTTTTCTGTGCAAGTTGAGTTGTACACGATTAGGGACGAAGAAAGATAAAAAAATATGGAAATAATTTACGATTTTGGGAGTACTATTTCTCACTATATCTTCTCTACTGAAAACATGTGTTATAATATCGTGCTTTTTTAGTAGTCCCTATCTTCCTTTGAACATTTCTTCTTTATTCATTTATTTTGAGAAACATTCCACAATGTGTGGGCTTATCCAACCTCCTGGCATCAATGATAGGGTTAGAGTTCTTTGCTCGACACAAATGCTTTCACATTCAAATATCCTTGGGCGACAAAAAAAGATTAAAAACAGAAAGATCAATGAACTGAATGCTAATGTCAAAAATACCATGAAGAACAGCCAAAATCATTTATGAACTTGCCGAAAACAATCTTAACCTTGGCTCCAATGATGAGATGGGAGAAGTCATTGTTGTGTAGAAATCATTCTCTATTGCATTTGAAAAAAGTAATTGCCGGGTAGCAATAATAGGCTCCAGATGGTGGGCACTTTGGACTGGAGAAATGTTTTTGTGTACTTAAAATGATGTTTTCACATTTCTAGATTTATTCCTCTTGGCTGCTTCTGCTTCATGTTGGTCTAGCGCTTGAACTAGAAGTAGATCTACCACTGGTGTACCGAATGTTTGTGATGGAGCTCTGGGAGGTTCAAACTGCAATAAACTCACGGCACTTTTGCCTCCAAAAGAATGTGTTGATGTGGAAACATGTGTGGCTAGAGAAGAGTTTTTGCTCATAATGAACCTTGTTGGTCGACCTACTATTAGTGGAAAAAGGTAACTAGAATTTGGTTGTTGAGCAACTGGAGTTGTAATCACATCTTGCAAACAATCTGTTATATCATTGAAGCTTGGATATTCTGATAACAAATGTTCATTAGAAGAATAGAGTGTGGTTCTTTTTCTTGCGCCCGTTCATTGAGGGATAGACCCCAAGATGGCATTTGTTTTCCTGGTGCTTGCACAACATTGTTCCGCATGGCTTGGGGATCAGAATTGAAATCATCTAGGAACACTTTATATTGCTCACTAAGAGGATGGTTGACACAATCTGTTTGACATGCAGAAAAGAAGTGACCATGCAAGTACAAAAATTATGGGATAAGTGATTTGAAATTATTTGTGGGTTAACAAAGGGAGAGTTAGAAAAGAAAACCTTGTAATTTTTCTCCTGGTTTAAGGAATCTGAAAAGTGGTAGACTGAATTTTGTTTCAGGTGATGTCCTTTTTATCTTAACTGTTTGTATCTCTCATAATAAGCCTGCACAAAGGAAATTCAGTAAAGTTGCAGCAGAAAAGATAATGTAAGAAAAATTCAAACTAATCTTGAATAATTAGTAAGAAGAAATGAAAACTATCAAACTTGTAATTACCTTGAATGAAATCCATCAGAAAGTTCGTTGGTTGTTGTTCTAGGAGACTTTGTTGTTGACGTAAATCAGCCAAAGCTAATTCCTCGTAAGATGGGCAATTTGTCGCTGGGAACTCAAATTCCATTTCTGATTGAGGGAAGTTAGTTATTGTCAAGAAATTTTTGATGATATCTTCGGAAACTTGGTGGGTGTAGCTGTTCTTAGCAAAGGTGTCATCCTTCGGGGAGCTAGGTAACTCTGGAACTTTTTTTTTAAAAAGGAGGATGACCCCCGGCCTCTGCATCTGGGAGATGCATACGGCCACTTTATTGATTATTCTCGAGGACCTTACAAAGTATTACAACAATATGCCTGAATCCGTCATCTTGGCAACATATGCCACTACTCCTATCCATATGATGAAGGGGTGCTACCTGGGCCAAATATCCGGACCACTCACCTAAGCCTATCATCAAAAGCCAGAAGCCCCAGCCGAGCCACATACCAGGTCTGGGGCATAAACTGGTCTGACGCACTCACATGTGTCGTCGCCGCCATCTTCCACAGGTCCGTCTTCAGAGCAGATATTGAGGCTTCTACCTTGTCAGGCCACCCTGCCATCGACGCCACCATGACGCCAGACAACTGCCTCCACCTGCGCGAGTCCATCACCGCGCATCGGGCGCCGAGTCTCCACTGCACCACGCCGCCGAGATCTGCCGTCATCAATGTGTAGGATGAAGCACCGCTCCACCAAAAAGGGCGCCCACTGGTCCCTCGATCCTGTCGGCTGCTGTCACCGACCCCATACTGAGCCCGCCACCACACTGCCCTCAAGGCGACGCCTTCAAGAAGGTCACGGCGCCAAGGACGCCGCCGCCGCCCACCGGAGTTAGGTTTTCACCCGAGAAGCAAGGTGGTGGGGGGTGGAAGGGCAGACCTTGACCGACGTCTCCATGAAGAAATCGGCGCCCGCGGACGTCGTCGTCGTCGCGGCCGGCTGGAGCCGACCAGGGGTTTCCCCCAATCTGGATCCCGACCACCAGAATCACCCGCAACCCAGAGGCAGGCTAGCCACGCCGGCACAGCCAGGGACCATCGAGGGTGAAGCACACCGAGCAGGGGAAGATGGCCAGCAGCCAGATCTGACGCCGCCAGCCACCAGGGCAGCCACGCGAGGTCCCAGCCCACCGGAGATCCGCCGGCCACCTGACCAGATCGCCGGCACCACGCCCACCCCACTGCTCACCGCAGGTGACAAGGGGCCTCGCCGGGGGCCGCCGCCCAGATCCAAGACCCTCCGATGTGAACCAGAGCAGCGCATGCCCCGCCGCCGCAGTCCCCGGCTGCGCCATGGGCCTTGCCTGGCGGCAGCCTCGTGCGGCGGCGAGGGGGAGAGGGGAGGGAGAGGGGCTACTCCGGCGAGGGAGGAGTTGCCCCCGAGACACCCACTAGGGGCGGCGCGGGGGAGGGGCCTTGCCTGACTCTGGAACTGCTAGTACAAAGCAATTCTTTCGCAGTAGGTTGGTGTAGTTGTGCTTGTAGATGACGAAACTGAAACAATGTTGTCGATATAACTCATCAAGGTAGGGGTGTGGTTGCGAACTAGGCCTTGGAAGAACTTCTGCGTGTTAATTTGAAGGATCAACTTGTCCTGTTTGGTTGTTAGTTGAAGGATTTAATAGATTAATTCAGTAAATAATTGTGAAAGGACAAAAATGTTTTTAAAAAATAAATCTGAAAATACTGACATGTGTTTTAGTAATGTGTGGGAATGTCATGTAGAAGCTTGTAAGAGTAGAAGCTTTCTGTATCATTGAATGGAGTGCATGATATGTGCTTCAATTGTTTTTGTGTTAAAACTAATTAGCTTAGAACACATAGGGGAAAATTGGGATTACACATAAAAAAGAAACAAAGCCCAAGTGTGAAGGCATTACCGGCCGGTAGTCTGCCAAATTCAGTACTTCTTTCGAAATTAGTGTCAAGAGCAATGAATGTTTTCAATAAGTTCGCTGGCCATAAATGAAGTCTTGGTAGACTATTTGGTATCTTGAAATCAGACGCTGTAAGGAACTCAAAAATATGGAACCTGTAGTAAGGAAAAAAACATTAGGTTGGCAGTTGAAAAGTATATTGAGAAAATGCATGTTTAAACTTTTATAAAGTGGCAATTTCCACTTGTTGTTTGGAAAAAAGACTTACCACCAAAAGCAGTCTGCACCCTTCAGGCTAACTGTCGATTCCTTTCGAAAGATTCACTTTTAATTTTTGGATGGAAGCTAGTAGGTAACTTAGGGCGAACAAACACCAGTCATGCTTGTGCACGAACTTTGTGTCAACAATGCCACTGTAGTATTCTTGACTGGCCAATCCTTGAGAATTTGGGGCAATTACAGTTGACAGTACAATTAGCATAAAAATCCTGGAGAATGCTTCGTTAGGTACACCATTGATACGTCTCCGTCACATCTACTTTCCTAATGTTTTTTTTTCTTATTTTGGACTCTAATTTGCATGATTTGAATGAAACTAATCCGGACTGACGCTATTTTTGTGCAGAAATAAAAGTTCTCAGAATGAAATGAAACTTTTTGAAGAATTATTTTACAATAAAAGGAAATTACTAGAGCCAAGAACCACTAGAGGGAGGGGCCTGATTGAGCACAACCCACCAGCCCCCCCCCCCCCCCCCCCTCCCACCCATGGAGGAAAAAAATCAAGGAGGAAGAACTATCGCGTTTCACGAGACGGAGCCGCCGCCGCCTTGACATATGAGTGTGCTGTGTTATGTTGAGTACAAACAGAACTCAAGAGTAAACGAGGTGATCACTACTTATATTCTTGATCGTGGAAAGAGTCTCGATCTCCAGCAAATTCACTAGTTGGTACTACTTGTTGATCATGCCAAGAACTCTATTATTTTTCTGCTCACCAAAATCTGTCAACAGTCGACAGCGCGGCGCTATATATAAAACTCCATGGCATATATATAAAACTCCAGAAGTTTGGAAGCTATACGCCATGCATGTAATCTCTCTCAACTACCTATCCCGTACCTTTTCTATCTCTTTCTCTTAATTGTTCTCCACGACAGATGGACGTAACGTGATGCATGAATCCTAGCGATCGATCGTCCTGCTGCCTTGTAATCCACGACAGGCGATTAATATATATATATATATATATATATATATATATATATATATATATATATATATATATATATATATATATATATATATATAGCAACGCCAACGCGGCTCTCCCCCTGGAGAGTAGGTAGGAACCAGCTTCCAGCGATCCATCTAAGACCATATATAATGGCAGCGAAAATCCGTCATTCGACTCTTCTTCTTCTACTACTTGTAGTAGCTTTCTTCCTACCCCTGGTCTGTTCCACGGAGTTCGTCCACCTGTACTTCAATTACACCATCGACCCCTACACCAAGAACTACGCAGACTTGAAGAGAATACTGGTGAGGAACCAGCCCGAGCTGCGAGTGCTGACGAGCAGGGCGTTGGCGGTTCGACGCCCCAACTTCTATGACCTGCCGGCTCGAGTGATTTTATGCCACCTCAACGGTAAAATAATCCAGCTAATTTCAGATTCGCTGCTTTTCGGCTTATTTTCAGTTGGTTGTAATTCGATCATCCTCTCTGACTTGCTTTTTTTTATTTACGGAAGGGGATCTTCCCCAGGACAAGTGCGTCGTCGCCTTCGCCGACGACGATATCTCCGCCATGGGCTTCAGGAACTCCACCGGGCACTGGCACTGCATAGGAGGCTTCCGGTTCGCGGGCTGTACAGTTCTCCCCTTCGGGGAGAATTACGGCGAGCTTCTAGGAGAGGGTGGCCACGTAAACCTCCCGTTGGTACCGCTCGGGAGGGAGGCGGCGAAAGAGGGAGTGCGCCTTCTGGCAAGCTACTCATACTCCCCCGGCGGGGACCTTGGACCGGCTAAGCGAGGCATGGCCAGGTTCATCGTCATGATAGCCGAAGCAGCCCGTTTCCGGCCCATCAGCAACAGGTTGGCGGATCACTGGGAGGAAGAGACTTACATGCTCGAGGTTGAGGCAAATTTCTGTATAAACTGGGGGAAAATGTCGTTTTTACTTATTGACTGGGATAAAACAACCGGGCGTACAAGCTGGGGAAGGGGCCATTACACAGCGGCTCAGGAGTTGGAGCGGGAAACAGGAATTAAGAGCCAAGGAGATGTTTTACGCGTCCTAGACCTGCTGGTGAGGCCAAGATCAGGCTACACTGTCCCCAACTAACTATAAGATTCCAAGACAAAGAAAGTACAATATATATATATATATATATATATATATATATGCATGCAGTAGTAGTAATGTACGTGTGAGGCTGCAATGAAGGACTAGTACAATATATATAATGTTCAAGGTCTGTGATGCTAGCTGTAATGAAGAATCAAAGACTACTAGCTAGTACAATAATGTGTGTTTGTGTTGTTTCTTCTGAGCATGCATTATAGTGTTAGGCATCTGTTAGTCGCCGCCAAGGTTTTGGTTACCGGTCGAAATTTCAAGATTTTCCATGATTACCGCGTATTTCCGTGCCCCTCGGTAAATCCTCGTACCGAGCAAAAAATATCATTTTTTGAAATTTTTGAATTTAAACGCTCGATTTGTAGTAAAGTGCGTAGGATCTAATTAATGCCATGAGAGTTGATTATGACGTGTTCGTAGCAACCTAGTTCCTGTTTTAACAGGTCTCTAGTTCGAATGTTCATTCATTCATTTATTTGAATTCAAAATTCAACTATAAAATTTGTTTGAAATATTCTCGGTAACCGTGGTAACCACGTTTATCAGTCCCCCTCGGTAAAATTGCCTCATTTGGTAACCAAAACCTCGGTCGCTGCTCCCCTTCTCCTCCTCCTCCGTCCCCTCGCCTCGCGGCCTCCGTCCCCTAGCCTGTTTCATATCTGAATTCGTGCTACCACTACTAGAGAAAAGCTTATAGACAGACGCTTACTAGTAGCGCGCTATATTGCCCCGCGCTACTGCTACTTACTAGTAGCGCGTGGCTAAAGAAAACACGCTACTGGTAAATATCTCTGACCGTGCCCCGCGAACAGACCATAGTAGTAGCGCGGGTTCTAAAACCCGCGCTACTACTATGTGGACAGTTGTAGCCCACATGAGGCGACCGCGCTACTAGTATACTCCCAGTCTCCCACTCCACGAACGGTCCCACTCCACCGTCCACCCATCCCCGTTTACCTAAAAAAAATCACCCAACCCCCCCCCCCCACCCCCCCCCCCCACCGCTGGCCTCCTTCCACCTCCTCTTCCAATCCACGAGCGTGTGCGCCCCCCTCCGACCGCTGCAGCCGGCCGGCCACAGATCCCTCTCGCCCCTCCGGCCGGATCGGCGAAACCCCCTCCCCCGCCTCCCGCCGCCCGCTCCGACCTTGCCGTCACCGAGCAACAGCAGCAGCGCTCGGCGTCGGCCCCCGACGGAGCACGCCTTCGCAAAAAGCCTGGGCTCCCGTCGCTCCGCCTCCGTGTGAACTGCACGGTGACTGTTTCCTCCTCATCTCTTGACCGTGCTGGTTGCAGCCCTGTGTGCCGCGTCGCATCTGCACCTGCGGCTTGATGTGTGCCGCTGCAGCGTTGCGTATGCTGCTGCTGGCGTGTATGGTGTACAGGCTGGGTGCTGAATTTGTTCATTTGATACTTTGGTATTAGTGTTTAATCTCTAGCTGATTTTTTGATAAATCATTAGCTAAAAGTGCTGACGGTCATATTTAGATTAGACTGTACATCAACAATAGCAGTTCACCTATTGAGTACGCAGTGAATTGAGAGATTTAGTCTGCTCTTGCAAACAAACGAAGGAATCATAATTGCTTTCTGAAGGAGAAAAATATACTTCAAGATCAAAGGAGGAAATAGTGTTGCAGATGAAATTATAGTATAAACGTGGAAGGTTAGAATTCATAGTACTCGTGTACCTCCTAATTTGTTAATTGGTTAAGAATGTAGTAATGCTATACTAATGCAGATTCTTTAATATCTGTACTTTGTCTTTCCCGTGTCCCTAAAATAGTCAGTTAATTTCAGCATCCAATGCAAGGGTTCACATGTTAAAACATGGGTAGGCATCGAACAATTGTTTTAGTTAGTTGGCAACACTGACAATCTTCTTAAATTTATAAAATATTGTATTTTATATCAATATTGTTTTGTTCTCTTCTGGCAGGTGCTATGATGGAAAACACAAACAAAGCAAACGGTATGTGACATCTCTTTTGCTCTGTATTATCACCCTGCTCTGCACTACAGAGCACTACACTTCTTGTATGCTGCTACATGGATGATTTGAGGAAATCCTGTTACTCTACCTTCTGCTATCTATCCTTAGTTTCTGAAAGCATGCATATACCATTATACTTTTCTTATTGTGAAACACGCTATCATGGACTTGTTCTTAATTTCGCTCTGCTTGCATGTATTTTTCCTCATTACTTGAAGAAATGAAGAGCCATTCTCGTTTCTACTGTTATTAGTTGCTTGAAAATATTCGGCTTATGCTTGTTGTTTTTCAATGTGCACATCAGGTGAAGCTGAAGCAATTCTTGCCAGGTCATAGGCCACTGCTGAAGGGATCAGGATGGTCTCAGAGTCGTTTAAAACTGAAGGCAGCACAGAGGTATCACATGTTTTTTTTCTTGATCCTTCAGTTAGGATTTTTCTTTTGCCTAACAAAACATACATGGCTGCTTGTATTTTGTTAGTGCACGAAACGGCGTCACTGCAGCCCAAGTGGATGAGTCGGCCGCCCACGTCGTAGGTGCCCCGGATACCAGCGGAGGTGACGTTGGAAACTATGATGCTCTTCTTTTACTTGTTTTTTGAAGAAGTTATAGCTTGCCGTATGTGCATGGTAGATTCAGTTATGCAAGTAGGTAGTATCTTGATTTCCACTGGACATGTAGCGATGGAGCTGAAAACAATGCTTTGCGTAGGTTCATGGCCCTGCCATGTGCTTGCTTCTGTCTATGTCCATGAGCAACAGCAAAATCAATCATTTAGTAGCATATCGTTCTTAGACCTTAATACTTGTCCTAGCAACTGGATATACCGGAGAATTGGGTGTCAAGCCAGATGATCTTAGCCTGGAGAAATATTTTGCTGCTAAAAGTCTTCTTTCATCAAGGTCCTCCGTATAGATAAATATCATGGATATGCTGCATCAGTTACGTTGTGGTGAGTGGTGGGTTATAGTGGTTTGAATATTAACATGGATATGTGCCCTTCACTGTATTTGGTTATCAGTTTTAATCACAAGACTGATGGTGAACATGTCCACTTCACTAAGTCAGAAGCCTCAGACTAAGATGATGATGATCAAAGCAATGCAGAAGAAATCGAAATGGGGCTGCGGAGGCGACTATGACGACATCATCACGGTGCTGCGGCGGCGGCGACGACGATGGCATCATCACGGTGCTGCGGCGGCGGCGACAACGACGACGCCGACATCAACACCATCAAACACGGGCTTGTGGAGGCGCCGACGCCGACGACCTATACGCGTGCGTATATTGTGTGTGTGTATATATGTGTGTATTAATTAGCTATATCAGATATGTATGTTTGTCTGTACACATAAAATGTACGTATTATTAAATGCATGTATGTGAGTACTATGAAATGTATGTCTAAACTGAGATAGGTAGATTTTTATTATTTTTTAAATCCTAATTAGTTACTAGTAGCGTGGGTGTATCATATATGTGCTACCACTATTCCATTAGTAGTAGCGCTGGTGTGAACTAGTAGTAGCGTAGGGCACAGGCGCTACTGGTATGTCTGGTTATCAGTAGCGTGGGGTAAAACACGCGCTACTGCTAAAAAATAGCTGTAGCACCGTAGCAGTAGTGTGGGAAACCCACGCTACTGTTATGCAAAAAACCCACGCTACTGGTAATGTTTTTCCTTGTAGTGTACTCCTGCAATCACAAATGCGCTAAAGTTTGTGTCTTATGACTACGATATCCGTTCTGCAATCTGTTTTGGTTTGATTCAAAGTACACACTCTTAAAGTTTCTTCAACTTTATATCATAATTAAGTATTAAAGTTTGCATCAGAAAAGTTCTCAACTTCCAGTAGAAACTTATCAATTGATTAATTTCAGTTGTACATGTCTTCACGTGCATCAGCAGAATTATGCTGCGTTTTTCTATATATATATTTTTTAAAAGGGGGTTTGTCCCGGCCTCTGCATGCATCAGAACGATGCATACGACCATATTATTGATAATCAAAAGGTCCAACATAAGTCTTGGGGTCTAAAAAAAAGAAAAGAAGGCTCACAAAGTGCATGAATGCAGAAACAGGATAGCCACAACCGGCAGGCAAAACATAAGATAGGAAACTAAACACCTATCCTATTACATGGCCGCCATCCAAACCGAATGAAGATAGCCCTTGCTACCGTCTCTCATCAGATAGATCCAGTAACCAAATGCTCCCTGGCCTCCGTCGGAGTGAGTAGCGACCACATACAAATGACTGTTGTGGCCCAAAAATAACCTGCAAGAAATGAATATTTGTTGTTCTGTTAAAAACCAAGTCATTTCTGCAGTTCTAAACTGCCCATAATAAAGCACATACTCCTACACGGATATGTCTCGCTGTTTCTGCATCAATCCCATCTAGCCACGTCCCAAATAACGTGTTGATAGAATTTGAAGGAGTGATATTAAAAGCTATGTGGACCGACCTCCACAATTTTTTTGCCAATAGGCAGTCAAGAAAGAGGTGTTTGATTGATTCATCACTATCACAGAAACTATATCTTTTAGATCCAGTCCAGTTGCATTTTGTCAAATTGTCCTTAGTTAGAATGACTTATTTATGGACAAACCACATAAACACTTTGTTTTTTAAAGGCACTTTGACTTTCCAAACATGTTTCGAATGAGGAATAGCGCTAGCGTTGATAATATCCAAATACATGGATTTAACCGAAAACTCACCATTCTTAGTTAGTTTCCAGCGCAACTGATTGGGTTGTTGAGAAAGGTGGACATCCATCAATCTTCTCACAAGATGGAACCATGCTTCCCAACGGTTTCCCGCTAGCGTCCTCCTGAATTGAATATTAAGAGGATTGGACTGTAATACTGTTGCAACGTAAGTGTCTCTTCGCTGAACAATATTATAGAGAGAAGAATATTGGAGTGCAAGGGGTGTCTCCCCTAGCTATGTATCCTCCCAGAATCTTGTGGAAGTACCAGTTCCAACTACAAATTTTGTCCTGTTAAAAAAGACTGATTTCACTCTCATCAATCCCTTCCAAAAAGGCGAATCAGTCGGTCTTACTATCACCTGGGACAAGGTTTTGGACTGAAGGTATTTATTACACAGAATCTGGGCCGATGTGGCATCCGTCTCTACAGATAACTTATACAGCCACTTGCTGAGAAGACATCTGTTCTTCACCTCCCGAGACCCCCTTGATCCTTCGGCCTACAAATGATATCCCATTTAGCGAGTCTGTATTTTCGCTTTAATTCATCGCTCTGCCAGAAGAAGCGCGATCGATAGAAATCTAGCCTTTTTTGTACTCTAACTGGTACTTCAAAAAAGGACAAGAGAAACATAGGCATACTTGTGAGAACCGAATTAATCAGAATCAGTCGTCCTCCGTATGACATAAGCTTGCCCTTCCAGCAGCTCAGTTTTTTTCAAATCGATCTTCAATGCACTTCCACTCTTTGTTGGAAAGCTTGCGATGGTGGATTGGTATACCCACATACGTGAAGGGTAAAGACCCCAATTCGCATCCGAACAATTCCTTGTAAGCTTCTTGTTCTTCTTTAGCTCTTCCAAAGCAGAACAATTCACTTTTATGGAAGTTAATCTTTAACCCCGATAATTGTTCGAACAAGCACAATACAAGCTTCACGTTTCTAGCTTTAGCCAAATCATCCTCCATGAAGATGATAGTATCATCAGGGTACTGTAGGATAGACACTCCTCCGTCAACTAAATGTGGAATGAGGCCACCTACCTGTCCATCATCCTTAGCCCTTCCTATTAGGATTGTCAACATGTCAACCACAATGTTGAACAGAATCGGTGACATCGGATCTCCTTGTCTCAGACCCTTGTGTGTCTGGAAGTAATGACCTATGTAATCATTCACCTTGATTCCAACACTCCCTTTTTGCGTGAAAGAATCTACCTGGTCCCTCCAGGACTGATCGAATCCTTTTATACGCAAGGCCTGCTGAAGAAATGACCATTTTACCTTATCGTATGCTTTCTCAAAATCCACTTTGAAAACCACCCCATCTAGTTTTTTCGTGTGGATTTCATGGAGCGTTTCATGTAGGGCCACAACCCCTTCTAGGATGTTTCTGTCCGGCATGAAAGCAGTTTGAGACGGCTGCACCACAAAATGCGCAATCTGTGTAAGCCTATTAGTCTCAACTTTGGTGAAAATTTTAAAGCTGACATTAAGAAGACATATCGGCCTATATTGCTCAATCCTCATGGCCTCTGTTTTCTTAGGAAGCAAAGTAATTGTCCCGAAGTTCAAGTGAAACAGCTGCAACTGTCCCGAGAATAGATCCTAGAATATTGGGAGCAAGCCCCCCTTAATGATGTGCCAGCACTTTTTATAAAACTCCGCCAGAAAACCATCCGGTCCTGGAGCTTTATTATTCTTCATTTGTGAAATTACTTCAAACGCCTCTTTCTCCGAAAATGGGGTTGTCAAAATATCGTTCTCATCCGCTGCTAGTTGAGGAACATCCTCAACCCTCAACTCATCCAAGGATACGAAATTATCCTCAAGAGGCCCAAACAGCTGCTTATAGTAATTGGTGATATATAATTTTAGGTTCTCCTGTCCTAAAATCATCCCCTCATCTTGCTCAAGATGAAAGATTCTCTTCTTTCGATGCTTGCCATTCGCAATCATATGGAAGAATTGTGTGTTATCATTCCCTTGGACGATTTTGCGAACTTTAGCTCGCAGTGCCCACTTCAATTCCTCCTCACAAAGCAGTTCTTTCAATCTTATTTCCGCCTCCACTTTAGTTTCCAGCTCTCTGGTATCTAGAATCGAGGACTCGGCTTTTAAATCTAGGGATTGAATAAGTAAAAGGAGCCTTTCCTTCTCAGCCTTATATATCCCACTCAAGTGTTTGGCCCAACCACGTAAGAACTGTCTTAGATGCCCAATCTTATTCTGCCATCTCTCAACATTCGATCTCCTCCTGAATCTTTAGCCCATTCTCTTGCTATTAGATCCAGGAACCCTTCTCTTTCAAACCACGCTAATTCGAAAGAAAAAAGTATTCTTGTTCCCCACATGCGTTGCCTCTCCCGAGTCAACCAATAATGGGGTATGGTCGGAGATCGCGCGAGAGAGTGCTTGGACCGTCATGAGGGGAAACTTCTGCTCCCATTCGACGCTAGCTAGGACCCGATCTAGCTTCTCAAGCGTCGGGATTGGTAACATCAAGAAATCTTCAATATATCATCAACTATAACTGTACATAGATGTATTTGATCAAGCTACTGTATTTTTTTTTCAGGCATGAGCAGAAGGCTTCATGTAATTGTTTACAAATGCCTAATAACTTGATATGTATCCATTTCTTAGGCGGGGTACTACTAGTTTCCTTACTCCTTTCGTTGACTAGTCGCTCCCAAAGGAGGAGCACATGAGCATCTGCCATTGCTGCAATTTGTAGTGGGAGAATATTTTCTGCAATTCCAGGTTCTAAATGCAAGATAATCGGATGGTGTTGTAGTTCTACTCCCTGAACAGTTCAGATTCTATTACTGTTCACTTGTTCATTTGGGTTGCTCTAAACACAGCATTTGCCATAATTCAGCTGGCAAGGTAAATCCTTGAGCTTGCTATATACGCACTTTTTTTAATATTTATGTTCATGTTTTCTAATGCAATTTTTCGAATCTTTACTGACTACTCTCTAATGGAGCTTCCAGATTTAACAACAAAGGCGTTTTTTCTTGCAACAAACCTGGGACAAGAAAGGCCATGATGGTAATGTGGCATTCAAGTTCAAAGCTGATGAGAAGCAAGTGATTGAAAAACTTGACATTAGTGTGCCAGCTTCAACAAGGTGCTAATGAGGTGGCCTTCAGCACCGTTCTGCCATTACATGTAGGATGGAAATGAACCATTACATGCATGTTGGGAAACTAATTCCTATGTTTTTAATAGGCATTTTAATTAGACCATGCTGATATGTATACTATAGGGGCATTAGCACATGAGGCTATGCCGACATGTATATGTTTTACATACCCTTGATTCAATGGCATAAGAGTTTTTTTCTTGCGGGTGAAAAACTTGTATTACTCAAACCATATCAGTGTTACAATCAGCAGAAGCTAGTTCCAGTTCACACGCAGGGAGAGGACCTATCCAAGTCATTGTTATACCCTCTACACGAGCGAAATTCGCTAAGCTATAGCTAACCTTATTTTGAGAACGGATTATATGAGTAATACAATTTTCACGAAGAGATAAGAGATATCTAATCTCTTTTAACTAAAGAAGCATAGATAGACCTGTCTTGATCACGCCCCTGGACCATCTTGACCGCAACTAATGAGTCCATCTCAATGGCAATTGGGAGCTCGCTTCTCTGGATCGCAATCGATAAACCCTCCATGCACGCACACAACTCTGCCTCTAAAGCTTCCCGACAAGAGTAAAGTGTCCTGCAAGCAGAGAATATTATACCTCCCTAAGCATCTTGAAGCACCATACCTGCACCAGCCCCTCCTGCTGAATGAGACCCATCTGAGTTGAGTTTGACCCACCCATCTGGTGGAGAAGACCATGGGGGGGCGGCCATAGGTGTTAATTGAGTTGGTTCCCTATACCTGATGCGATCATATGATACCACTGTTTTACCCTTCTTAGGATCCATATGTGAGTTTAACTTTGTAGCAACTAGAGACTCCAAATAGCTGAGAAGAAATCTCTTGGATACTTCAAGGGGGGGGGGGCGGCTTCTTATGGTGGAAAATTTCATTTCGAATGAACCAACAACGCCACAACGTCAACAGAACCATGCATCTTTTGAAACTCATGCAAGGGCTCCAGAACATGGAATAACCACTCCTTGCATGTGTATTGGACTTGATCAACGTCCGGAAACTGCCACACATCCAACATATAACACCATAATTCCTGAGCTCTAGGGCATCGACACAAGGGGTGAAGTTATTTTTAGGCTCCAAACCACATACCAGGCACACATTAGTAGTCTCCAAGGTTCTCTTGTGCTTATTGACCCAAGTAGGCAAAGAATTCGTAACTACCCTCCAAGCAAAATTCCGTACAGTAGGGGGTACATCAGTAGACCAAATCAGTTTCCACATACCCCTTCTGCCATCAGGATTACTGCTAGACGCGAAATCGTATTCTCTGTACATTTCCTCAAAAGCGAAGTCATAAGCAGATTTAACCGAGAATTGTCCACCTCTCCCCGGTCCCCATGCTAGGGTATCCTCCTCATCCCTAGGAGAAGCTCTGATTCCGAGGATCTCATCAACATCACAAGGCAGGAAATAGTTCTGTAGTAGCTCAAGGTTCCAAGAACCATATTCATTCAGAAGCTCAGACACAAATCGAATGCGGTAATGACCTTTGAGAGACACTGGTTTGAACGAGTGGGTCTTGGTATCCAGTTATCTCTCCAAACTCTTATGCTTGAACCACTGCCAACCCTCCAAACTAGGCCTTTTTTCAGTAGCTCGAGTGCGTAGCTAATTGCTTGCCAAGAGGGCGATGTGTTCCCAGAAAAGACTGTGTCCTCCAACTTATCCTCTAGGTAGTATCTAGATTTTAGCAAAGCGCATAATCTCTCGGGTCTATCAATGAGTCGCCATGCTTGGCATGCTAGGAGTGCTTGATTGAATAACAAGTAATCCCAGAATCCAAGCCCACCTTTGCACTTCGGCTGTAACAATTTGTCCCAAGCCTTCCAATGCACTTTTTTTTGACCATTTTTAGAACCCCAACAGAAATTTAACTATCCTTGTTAGATCATTGCATACTGAAAACGGAAGTTTGAAAACACCCATTATAAATGTAGGGAGAGCTTGAGTGAAAAAGTTGAGAGGGTTACAACAAAAACTGGATGCACTTCGTGTACAAAATGGACAATCTCTTTCGAAGTATCAGGGTTTCGGACGAAAACTCATCTGTTACAAAGGGATTTCATTTTTTGAACTTATTTCAACTCCAGACTTTTTTGTGTTCAAAATGCACCATTCAAAGTCACATCATCAATTTTCAACCCTTTCTGACTTCATTTGGTATTTTTCATGCATTTACTGATTTTTTTGAGCTAAATGACCCTTAAATTGAAAAGCACTACAAATGAACTCTGAAAAGGTTGAAAGTTGGCATGGTATCATCATTTCACCCACATAGCATGTGCTAAAGGGGTACTGCAAAAACTGGATGCACTTCGTGTACAAAACGGACAATCTCTTTTGAAGTATCAGGGTTTCAGACAAAAACTCATCTGTTACAAAAGGCATTTCATTTCTTCACATGTAAATGCAGTGATATTGTAGATCAAAGGCATCATCATAATAGTTGTGGAGAGAAAGTCTTCACTTTTTCTTCGCTTGTGTCCTTCGCTTATTGCAACGTAAACATGGATAATCTTCATCGTTTAACAGGGTGCTTGGGTCAGTCTTGACTTTGAAGGGAGGAATTTCATGAAACTTTTCATAATCTTCAGACATGTCTGTCTTGCCCTCCAATCCCATGATGTCTCTTTTTCCTAAAAGAACTATGTGGCGCTTTGGCTCATCGTATGATGTATTCGCTTCCTTATCTTTTCTTTTTCTCGGTTTGATAGACATGTCCTTCACATAGAAAACCTGCGCGACATCATTGGCTAGGGTGAATGGTTCGTCTGTGTACCCAAGATTGTTCAGATCCACTGTTGTCATTCTGTATTATGGGTCTACCTGTACCCCGCCTCGTGACAAATTGACCCATTCGCACTGAAACAAAGGGACCTTAAAATCATGTCCATAGTCAAGTTCCCATATGTCCACTATGTAACCATAATATGTGTCCTTTCCCCTCTTGGTTGCTGCATCAAAGCGGACGCCACTGTTTTGGTTGGTGCTCTTTTGATCTTGGGCGATCGTGTAAAATGTATTCCCATTTATCTCGTACCCTTTGTAAGTCATTACAGTCGAAGATGGTTCCCTGGCCAATGAGTACAGCTCATCAGAAACAGTGTTGTCACCCCTAAGACGTGTTTGCAACCAACTGCCGAAAGTCATGATGTGTTCACATGTAATCCAGTCGTCACACTGCTTTGGGTGTTTGGAGCACAGAATGTTCTTATGTTCATCGACATACGGGGTCACCAAGGTAGAATTCTGTAGAACTGTGTAGTGTCGTTGAGACCAAGAATGCTCGTCCCTACATATTATTGAGTCCCCTCCTAGTGTGCCTTTTCCACTCAGTCTCGCCTCATACCGCGATTGAGGGAGACCAATCTTCTTAAGGTCAGGAATGAAGTCAACATAAAACCCAATGACATCCTCTGTTTGATGGCCCATGGAGATGCTTCCTTCTGGCCTAGCGCGGTTACGGGCATATTTCTTTAGGACTCCCATGAACCTCTCAAAGGGGAACATATTGTGTAGAAATACATGGCCCAGAATGACAATCTCGTCGACTAGATGAACTAGGACGTGCGTCATGATATTGAAGAAGGATGGTGGGAACACCAGCTCGAAACTAACAAGACATTGTGCCACATCACTCATTAACCTTGGTAGGATTTCTGGATCGATCATCTTCTGAGAGATTGCATTGAGGAATGAACATAGCTTCACAATGGCTAATTGAACATTTTCCTGTAGAAGCCCCCTCAATGTAACCGGAAGCAGTTGCGTCATAATCACGTGGCAGTCATGAGACTTTAGGTTCTGGAACTTTTTCTCTGTCATATTTATTATTCCCTTTATATTTGACGAGAAGTCAGACGGGACCTTCATACTAAGCAGGCATTCAAGGAAGATTTCCTTCTCTTCTTTGGTAAGAGCGTAGCTGGCAGGACCTTCTTACAGCTTTGGAGGCATGCCGTCTTTTTCGTGCACACGTTGTTGTTCCTCCCGTGCCTCCGGTGTATCTTTTGTCTTCCCATACACGCCCAAGAAGCCTAGAAGGTTCACGCAAAGATTCTTCGTCACGTGCATCATGTCGATTGAAGAGCGAACCTCTAGGTCTTTCCAATAGGGTAGGTCCCAAAATATAGATTTCTTCTTCCACATGGGTGCATGTCCGTCTGCGTCATTCGAAACAGATAGTCCGCCAGGACCCTTTTCGAAGATTACTTCTAAATCATTGACCATAGCAAGTATGTGATCACCGATACGGACGGCGGGCTTCTTCCGGTGATCTGCCTTGCCTTTGAAATGCTTGCCTTTTTTTCAACATGGATGGTTGGTCGGAAGAAATCGACGATGCCCTAGGTACACATTCTTCCTGCATTTTCCAGGTATATACTTTCAGTGTCATGTAAACAGTGCGTGCATGCGTGGTATCCCTTGTTTGTCTGTCCTGAAAGGTTACTGAGAGCAGACCAATCATTGATGGTTACAAACAGCAACGCAGGTAGGTCAAATTCCTGCTGTTTGTGCTCATCCCACACATGTATACCGTTTCCATTCCACAGCTGTGAAAGTTCTTCAACTAATGGCCTTAGGTACACATCAATGTCGTTGTCGGGTTGCTTAAGGCCTTGGATGAGAACTGGCATCATAATGAACTTCCGCTTCATGCACAGCCAAGGAGGAAGGTTATAGATACATAGAGTCACAGGCCAGGTGATGTGATTGCTGCTCTGCTCCCCAAAAGGATTAATGCCATCCGCGCTTAAACCAAACCATACATTCCTTGCGTTACCTGCAAAGTCCTCCCAGTACTTTTTCTCGATTTTTCTCCACTGCGACCCGTCAGCGGGTGCTCTCAACTTCCCGTCTTTCTTGCGGTCCTCTCTGTGCCATCACATCAACTTGGCATGCTCTTTGTTTCTGAACAGAGGTTTCAACCATGGTATTATAGGAACATACCACATCACCTTGGCAGGAACCCTCTTCCTGGGGCGCTCGCCGTCAACATCACCAGGATCATCTCGTCTGATCTTATACCGCAATGCACCGCATACCGGGCATGCGTTCAAATCCTTGTACGCATCGCGGTACATGATGCAGTCATTAGGGCATGCATGTATCTTCTGCACCTCCAATCCTAAAGGGCATACAACCTTGTTTGATGCATACGTACTGTCGGGCAAGTCGTTATCATTTGAAAGCTTCTTCTTCAATATTTTTAATAGCTTCTCAAATCCTTTGTCAGGTACACCATTCTCTGCCTTCCACTGCAGCAATTCCAGTGTGGTACCGAGCTTTGTGTTGCCATCTTCGCAATTAGGGTACAACCCTTTTTTGTGATCCTCTAACATGCCATCGAACTTCAGCTTCTCCTTTACACTTTCGCACTGTCTCTTTGCATCAACAATGACCCGGCGAAGATCATCATCGGGCACATTGTTTGGTTCCTCTTGATCTTCAGCTTCCCCCATTGCAGCATCACCGTATTCAAGGGGCACATAGTTGTCATCTTCTTCTTCTTCTTCGCGGTCTTCCATCATAACCCCTCTTTTTCTGTTCTTGCTCCAAACATTATAGTGTGGCATGAAACCCTTATAAAGAAGGTGGGCGTGAAGGGTTTTTGGGTCAGAGTAAGACCTCGTATTCCCACATATAGGGCATGGACAACACATAAAACCATTCTGCTTGTTTTCCTCAGCCACTGCGAGAAAATTATTGACGCCCTTAATGTACTCGGAGGTGCGTCTGTTACCGTACATCCATTACCGGTTCATCTGCGTACATCATGAATAGATAAGTGACCAAATTAATAGAAGTTCATCATCACATTAAAACCAAAATACATACATAGTTCTCATTGAACAACATATAGCTCTCCAGAGCATCTAATTAAACCATACATTGAAACTATGTAAAACATTTCAATGCAACAACAAATGCGATCATAACCGCAACCAAGGTAACAATTGATTCAACGGCATAATGATACCAAGCCTCAGTATGAATGGCATACTTTCTAATCTTTCTAATCTTCAAGCGCATTGCATCCATCTTGATCTTGTGATCATCGACGATATCCGCAACATGCAACTCTAATATCATCTTCTCCTGCTCAATTTTTTTTCAATTTTTTCTTCAAGTAATTGTTTTCTTCTTCAACTAAATTTAACCTCTCGATAATAGGGTCGGTTGGAATTTCCGGTTCACATACCTCCTAGATAAAAAAATCTATGTCACGTTGCTCGGCATAATTGTCATAAATACTAAATGAAACTAATAGTTATAAAAGATGATATATATATATATATATATATATATATATATATATATATATATATATATATATATATATATATATCCGAATCATAGACATGACGAGGGCCGACGGACGTGGATACCAAAACCATCGCACTATATAATAACAAACAATAACAAGTAAGGAAACTACACAAGTATCTATCTAAATCATACAAGTAAGAACATTTTTCTTTTAGAAAGAAGAT
Source organism: Aegilops tauschii subsp. strangulata (assembly GCF_002575655.3). Classification (NCBI taxonomy): domain Eukaryota; kingdom Viridiplantae; phylum Streptophyta; class Magnoliopsida; order Poales; family Poaceae; genus Aegilops; species Aegilops tauschii. The sequence continues at coordinate 2,011,990 of NC_053036.3, read as the reverse complement.
AAGATCAAGAGGCTCACCACGGTGGTGCCGGCGACGAGATCGGCGCGGGCGATCAACGGTGGTGAGGACGGGGACGGGACAGGACGGACCGCCAAACTTAGACAAATCTCAAGGAAAATGGAGTTTGGACAAGGAGCTTCGAGAGGAGAAAGCTTAAGTGTGGCTTGGGCATTTCATCGAACACCTCATGTGCATAGGAGGTGAGCTAGAGCACCACAAAGCTCTCCAACGGCCGGCCAGAAAAACAAAGCAATGGAGTGCTCTACTCGCAGGCGAGGGGGTATACATAGGCATCTCATTGGTCCCGGTTCATGGCTGGAACCGGGACTAAAGGACACCCTTTGGTCCCGGTTGCAGCCACGAACCGGGACCAATGGTTGTGGGCCAGGAGCGAGGTCCATTGGTCCCGGTTCGTGTCTGGAACCGGGACCAAAGGGGCCAGACGAACCGGGCCCAATGCCCCACGAGGCCCGGCCGACCCCCTGGCCTCACGAACCGGGACCTCTGCCCCCATGGGTACCGGTTCGTGACTGAATCGGGACTAATGGGCTGGCCCGGCCTGAACCAAAGCCCTGTTTTCTACTAGTGGAAGTGGGTGGCATCATCTGCAAAACCAATAGAAAACACGAAAAGAAGGTGTGGGCTTCAATCTGGAATATCAAGGTTCCTTCCAAGCTGAAAAATTTTGTATGGAGATTGTGCTCTGATTCGGTACCAACTACAGATGTTAAGCATCATCGGCACATGGCCCCATGCCGGCCTGTCCATTTTGCTCGGCGGAGGACAGTTGGAAACACGCCTTGATATCTGCTAGGTGTGTCTGGTCGTTGTCATCAGAGGACACAGTGGAGCTGATGTGTGAAAACCTAAGTCTGAATGCCAAAAACTGGGTATTCACAATGCAAGAGAAGCTGTCACATACAGAGTTCACTCGCATGGTTGTAACCCTCTGGGCAATTTGGAGGTCGTGCCGAAGAGCCATTCACGAGGAGATTTATGACAGCCCTATGCAAATTCATCTCTTCATCAATGCTTTCCTAAAGGATCTAGAGATTTTGACAAAACCTACTGAGAGGAGCAATGCTAACTGGGCAATTAGGCCAAATCACTGGCTGCCCCCGCCAATGGAGTATGTGAAGTTTAATACTGATGCCGCTGTCTCAAGTGGAAGCTGTGGTTCTGTTGGTGTAATATGCAGGGATTTGGATGGCACTTTCCTTGGTGCTTCTTCTATCACTTTCAAGCATATGCATGACCCTGTTACATTGGAGGCATTGGCGGTAAGGGAAGCGTTGGCGCTAGCGGAGGATTTATATGTTCAGAAGATACATGTGGCGTCTGATTGCAAGACCGTGGTGGATGAAATCAAGCAGGGTTCGGCAGGAAATCATGCAGCTATTATACGTGAAATCATAAAGAGATCGAATGCGTTTACTTGTAATTTTGTCCGTAAGTTTAGGAGCTTGAATATCGAGGCTCACAGTCTCGCTAGGCATGCACTTTCACTCGTTAGACCGCCATGTCTGGTTAGGCCTTCTCGGGGAGTTGAACTTTCTTCATGTAAATGTTCCAATTCCAACAATTTGAATAAAGCCTGGCAGCAGGGGGAGCGGGTCCTGTACGCGCGTTCGTACAGGGTTGACAAACAACAAGTTAATAATTAGCGGCCGGCCGTATTTTACATTCGAAAACCGCAGCGAACAAAGCAGCTGATTAGACGATGACCATCGAGCAGCTAGCTACGGATAAGAAAGTAGAGAAACCGCAGCAAACATGCACCGGCCGCCAGCGGCATTGCGCCGCCAACGACGTCCACCTTGCGCCGCCGACCTCCACCTCACATAGAGTTGAACGCGTCGCCACCACCGCCTCAGATCGACGAGGCTCTGATGCCAGTTGTTGGCGCCGCCTCTCGCAGCGCTGCTGTTCTCCTTCCTCTCGAGCTCTCTTGTGACTTCTTTCATGAACACACACCATGCATGGAAAAACTCTACACGAGCAAAGAGCTTTGCGTAGAGGCCCTGCCCTTGGTGTACACACGATGGCTACATTTTTCCACTAGCCCTCAAGTCTTTCTTCACTTACTCAACTTAAATAGCCAGTACAACATGCTCGTACTAATCAGCCACCACGATGACCACTAACCCACTTACTAGCACATGACCGCATCTCTCTTTGGATCGCTAGCTACGTGATCTGCACGGCCGGCGGCCATGCAAACGAATACACCTATTTTCTTGGCATCTCCCGGTCAAAGCTCCAGCCTCCTACAGTAAGTGTCTTGCTGTTTCACGCGCCGTGTCGGCCGCATCACACATCCTCACAACTCACTTTCCTCACGCTTGAGCCAAGCCTTTGCCGGACAGCACCCTAAACTAAACTACATGCAGACCCAAAACACACATGCAGATACATGAATCAAGATTAAGTCTAACAATGTAGACCGTGAGGAGGCGCGTGGCGTTGAGTCTGGCCACGGCCAGCTTGGGCTCGGCGGCGACGCGGCAGAGGCAGTCCCTGAGGTCAACGGCGGCCACCACCTCTGCGCAGCAGTGCGCGGAGGTGATGTCCGTTGCGCAGAAGCGGGCGACCTTGATAGCCAGCAGGGCCGGCTCGCACGGCGGCGGCCGCGGCCGGGAGCAGCAAGGCCAGGAGGAGGAGGAGGCGGAAGGGCCCCTCCATGGCTGGCTGGCTGGGATCTCCCCCTCTCTCTCGCTCCAACGGCTAGGGTTTCCTCTCTGCGCGCGGCGGGGCGGTGTGCGATGAGGAGGGTGGAATGGAAGCCTCCCTCCAGTGGTGGTGGTGGTGGTGGGATGACGATGGGAGAAGCGGGTGGCAGCCTTATAAAGGCGAACGAGCCATGAAGACTAAGATAAGGTCAAGGCCGATCTTGTGCCTCCGTTCGAGGCGTGGACGGTTGAGATGCAGCTCCCGGCGTCACGTGAGAGTGGCTGCCTGCGTGGGGTTGGTGGGTGCGCCATTCCCCTGCTTGATTGCCACAGCTTGGTATTTTTTTTATTTGATGCTTTTTTCAGTTTCCCCTGATGCTTTTCATGTGACCTATGTGTTACTATGTATCAATGTACAAACTACTCCGAACTAAAATTTAATTCAAAGCGCGCGCCTCGTCCAAGTGGTAAGTTTTCAGATTTTTACCTTTGACAATTGTTTCACTTGAAGTTTACATTTTTTTTCATGAAAGCCTTGAAGGTGTTGATTCTTCTGTCGTTGATCAAGTTATGGGAGGAACCGACCAAGTTATCAATTGATTTGGTATTATTTTTCTTTTGGTATTCCCATATTACTATTTATTTATACTTCTGGTGTGATTTATCTATTTTGTTGGATCATTGAGCATCAAGTTTAAATTGTAGATTATTAAGAAATTGAACTTTATTTTTGTATACTTCTACATCCGGTATTTTTTTAGAAAATGGTACGTATGAACTAGCTTTAAGTGCCAAAGTTTTTCCATGTTGTTGAAAAAGAAAAACTAGGCCCGGGTTTGCTTTATTCCTGGCTCTGCCACTGTGTTGCCACTTGCCAGCGCAATGTTTACTCTCACATATGGTTTTGGATTCATCTCAAATTGAGTTCATGTAACTCATGAAGTTCATTCCCCCAGGGGACGCCCTGTTGCCTTGCCGTCTTCTCGTTTGCCTTTTGGTCTCCACCCGAAACTTCTAGGGTCTCTCTTGTCTAGAAAAAAATTCACAAAGTTTCATAGCATTTGGACTCAGTCTGGCACTGATTTTCTGGAAAACCAAAAACAAGCAAAAAAAAAGCAACTGACACTAGGCACTGGGTTAATAGGTTAGTCCCAAAAATAATATAAAATACATCCAATATTGATAATATAATAGCGTGAAATGATAAAAAATTATTGATACGTTGGAGACCCAAGCTTAATTCCTGCTCGTACTCGAGTAGGTAAATGATAAAAACAGATTTTTTTTAATGTGAAATGCTACCCAACATGTGTATCATGTAACCTCTTTGACGGTATAAATATTGAGAAACGATGAAGTAATCATATCAACATAATAATATCCATGGATATAAGAAGCATACAAATATCTCTTCTTGTAGGTATGTCTTATTAAGTGTTGGAACTTTTTATTGAGCAATTTGTCTTATTAAGTGTTGAAATCTGTTTTTAATAATGAAATCTCCTATCAAGTATTGGAATCTTCTTTATTGCCGGAATGTCTTATTTAGGTATGTCTTATTAAGTCTTGGAGTCTTCCTATTAGAAATAGTGGTAGTACTGTAAGATATGTGCTTCTAGTATGAAGCTCTTGAATGAGGTACTCCTTCTGATCCATACATCCATATGAGAGACAATTAATATGGATCGGGGTGAGTACTACAAGCTTTAATTAGGCCAATTAATAGGTATGTACTATTTTATTGCTTGATGTTTTCTGCACCAGATCTCTATCTCTCCATCTATACAAGCCCTGTGTAGATAGACCAATCGTGCATATCTTTTGCCTAGCATTTTCAAACTGCATTAGAAGAGGATGGACAGGTACACGGTTCGCATCTACGGTCTAGCGTTGCTACTGTGTCTCCATCTCCTATGCTCCGCACCTACTGCGCAATGTATGCACTTCCACATAGAGTTATCAGTTCTTTCTCACCTTTCAGTATCTGTTGCTTGTTTGTAATTAATCAGTCCAATATGATCAGTTACCATATCAATGGTCAATTTATTTGTTGTTCCATAGGTTTGATCATCGAAGAAGACATGGATAACGAGAAGATCAATTTACCGTATGGGCTTTGCGTCAACGAGAAAGATGCAAAGATGGATGGCTTTGTTTGTGTTGTCTCGCGAATCTAGAGTGCTACCCGTCCATGGAGGCGTGCAAGAAAGACTGTCTGAAACCCTCTGACATGGTGTCGATGACAATGACCCGTTCTCCTTTACGTGCCCCCTCTCCCGCATCTTCATTAGGTTCAATTTAAATTACCTATATTTTGCCTGGGACTTAATGGATATTGTGTTAAAAAATAAATTGGGATATAAGTACCTAATACATTAGTTGTTGCAGTTGATTTGACATGTTGCATCAATCTTCTTTTCTTTGCTACCAAATATTGCCGGTAACTCAGTTTTTCAACTACTCAACACCCGACGAGGATGCCCGGTCACTTTACACTACAAGTTTGGTGGTCATACTCAAGATAAAGAATGTTGATTATCGGTATTGTGTTCTGGTCAATCTATCGCTCCTTGATTTTTTGTGTGTGTTTGAATCGATGCCATGCCATGTTTCCCGTGAATCAATATTGGATGCGATGGTAGCATCATCGCCGTCTGACATAGAAAGTCTTTGGTGAATCAAGATTAGATGCATGGTACCATCATTAGCTTCAATATATTAGTAGAAAATATCAGCACACTTTTATGTAAACGTGCTCTTCCCGATGGCCCTAGCCCTGGCGGCCAACTGCCCGCAGGCCGCCGCGTTCCCGCGCACGGCGGCCGCGTCAGCCTCGGCGACGGGCACCTGCTCGGCTCGGTTGGCGACGCACCAGTCCTGGATCATGCGGGCGCGTGGCGTTGTTGGGGACGAGGTCGGCGAGCCGCACGTGGCCGCCGGTGATGGGGCATGTGTCGCGGCCCCGCACCAGCCACCTCTCCCGGACATTGTTGATGCCCGTAGGTGCCTTGACCGGGTCCTTCATGAGCTCAAGCGAGATCGGGCACCGGAAGTGCGCCAGCTCCTCATCGTTCCCGACGTCCGCCACCTGCCCTCGTCGTTAGCCATGCGTCGATTGGGAGCGATGGTGCGTTGGTTCGTGGGCGGAGCGGCGGCGACTTTTCACGCGATAGAGACAGGAGCGAGGGGTGACCGAGAGCGCGACGTGCGTTAGTGGGCAGTTGTTTCCCTGGTTTGTACGATGGATTATTTCTATTTCTACGGGGAAGTAGCGATCGCAAGAGGCCCGCGTTTTTCTGATCGTACCGGCGTTTACAATGATTTTTTTTCCCTGGAGAAATAACGATCGTAGATTCCCCTTCCTTTAATAGTAGAGAGATTAGTTTGGGTGCGTTGGTACTACTTGCGATTTGTGTTTGGCACCATGTCGTATCCTACTCAACTCCCTTAGATCGACGACGACGAGGTGGTTCATTGCCGGAGATGAGCGGCGGCATCCGGCGGTTCGTGAACCTGGGGGGTGCATGATGGACGCAACCGTGTGTATTCGCTCCGACGCTTGGACCTCTCCGATGGACTTGTTTCACCGGACGACAGATGAGGCGGGCCCCGCATGACAAGCTGTTGCCAACGCTGACACCCGCCAAGGCCTCAGCGCCCTAATGGAGAAGGATCTGCAAGGCTGACACGGCGGTGGCGGAGGCGGCGCCGCCCAGTATCTGGACGCCGGCAAGCGAGCTGCTCATTAAGCTACCGGAAGTATCGTGCAGCCTGCCAACCCATCACCGCATTCATTTCCTCCCCACCGCCTCCCAGGACAAGGTCGTCTTGGGAAACCGCGCGAACTGCATGTTCTGCTTCGACGCCGGTGAGGGCTGCCGCTGGATCCAGAGCCTGCCAAGCCTCCACGAGCTCAAAGACTCGGCGCTGTCCATTCCCGTCCCTCTGTCGGACTTGCACCTCCATGACGGCCAAGACGGCGGCGACCTGTACATCATCGATGGGATCCCCCATTCGAACAAGTCGGAGGCGAAGCCGCAGTTCGAGGCCCTGGTGTGGAGGGCGGAGCACCCACACTCCTTTCGTAGCAGTACCTGGCACCGCGACATCCTCCCGCTGCCACCGTGGTTCATCCACCAGAAGCACGCCTATGTCTATGCGTGGTCACACTCGTCGGCGGCGACACCATCTGCTTCTCAGCGCCGGCACCTACTGCTTCCACATTTCGACTCACGAGTGGAGTAAGGCTGGCGACTGGGTTATGTCGTTCCAGGGCAAGGCGGAGTATGTTCCAGAGCTCGAGCTCTGGTTCAGCAAATCAAGCAGCCTCCCCTGCGCTGCTGACATCTCTGATGTCATGAGAGGGGGGGGGGGCGTCGCGGGAGAAATTGCGGATTTGGGTGGATGATGACACTGCTTGCCAGAGGAGTGGCAGCCGAGCGAATTTTGTGTAGCTCCAAGGTCATCAACCTCGGTTCCGGCAGGTTCGTCACTGTAGACTTCTTGGATGCCATGGTATTCGACAAGGATTGCAATGAGATGGTTGCGGGCAGCAATTTTCCCTCTTCACCGGTATGGAGGTAGTGTATGATAACAACCTCAACAAGGGCAATGCCAAGAGTGGCAGCAATGGTGCTAGCAAAGACAATGCCAACTACACTAGTGGCACCAATGACTCCGACAACTAGAATGGCAACAACGACAACAAAGTCAAAGGTTAAGCACCAATGACTGCGTATGGTTAAGCACAAATCCAAACGTTACATGTTTAACGTGCAACACTGTATCGATGCGGTGCTGTAAATGCATGATTCAATAATGTGCAACAAGATCTTCAGCTGCAATTAATAGCTCACATACGGTTCTAGATTTCCTTCTTAATTTCCTTTATATACTTCATTTATTATTACTCCACATACAAATGCTCAACACAACCACTGCCAGATCTGTTATTTTGAACAATCACCCGGGGGGGGGGGGGGGGGGGGGGGGGGATCCCCACATGAATATATTACTCAAATGCCCAAGGGGCGAGTTACATCATAGATTACAACGAGAGGACAGGTACAAGCGCAAGGTGATCCCCAAAATGCATGACCTGAGATACCAGGACGTACGACGAAGTGGAGTGGGAGAAAATGTGGGGGGTAAGTGATGGCCCCCTACATATATGGGATATTTTAAGAAATGAACATCTTTCTTCGTAGCACGCAAGGGGAGTAGGAAGCAGCGAAGCATCGAGCCAGAAGAAGGTGGAAGCGCCGCAGTTAGTAAGGACAAAGGAGATTTTTTGAAGAGGGTGAAGTTGGTCGTTCACAATATTTCCGGAGAAAGGAGGGGTTGTGGGTTTTGTTGGCAAAGTCAAGAGAGTAGTGTTGGAAGAACCAGTTAACCCAAGGCAAGTAAGGCTTTTGAAGAAGTTTGGAAGCAAGTTTCATGAGGAGGCAATTGTTTTGGAGAAACAGATTTTTTACGCCTAGACCACCGCTGATTTTAGGCTTGCAAAACGTTTTTCCAAGCCAAATATGTTTGTATACTCATGAACTTGCAATCTTGGTGCATATTCCTTTCTCCATCTCTATATATAGGTGAGGCTACTTATTCCACGGTCGGTCGATCAGTGCGGTCAGCGGAATCGGCGCGCGTTGGCACTTTGGTCACCGTTGAGCGATTGCGCAGCAGATTGTGTCCACTTGAAAATGCATGCACGCATGCGTTCTACGTACTCGGTCAGGTGCATGACACAAGAAAGGAATGCGTATATGCGTGCATGCATTTTCAAGCTGCCACAATCTTGACGATGCATACCTCCATTTTTCCTCTTCTGTGCGCAACAGCTAGCTTAGCGATTATGTATTTTTTCAAGTACTCAAAACTGAGCATTATGTATTTTTTTAAAGGAAACAAATTGGAACCTGCATTATATTGGATTCTTCAGCTAAGCTTAGCGATAGCACAACTTTTCCGGCGGCGGCTCCTCCCCTCTAACGACGCCCGAGAGGTCAGCAGCGCATGGAAGCTTGTCTTGTGAAATGCCAAACCAGAGTCTAAGCTCGGGGACGTAATCCGCTTTGCCATAGAAGGGCGTGAGCCAGTCGCCAGCTTTGCTTCACTCACGAGTCACAATGTGGAAGCAGTAGGTGCTGACACCCTTGGTGCCAAAGATGGAGAAGCAGATGCCGTCGCCGACGAGGGTGTGGCGGTAGACCATGGCGTGCTTGTGGTGGCTGATCCGGGGCGGCAGCGGGAGGATGTCGCAGTGCCAGAACCTGCTAGATAGGGCGGACGGGTGGAACCCCCTCCACACCAGGGCCTCGAACCGCCGCCGCACCTCGGCCTTGTCCGGACGGAGGAGGCCATCAATGATGTAGAGGTCCCCAGTGTCTTTGCCGTTAGGGAGGTACAAGTCCGTCATCCTTGTTGGCAGCACATTGCCATGCGCGGCCACCCTCTTATGCCGTCGGGTGAAAAAGATTCATCTTGGAGAGGTCTAAGCGCCGCAGCAAATACACGCGTTTGTGCCCGTCATACAACCCCAGGTTCAAGAACCGGCGGATGTCGCTACTCATCTCCGTCGATCTACTTACTATGATCCTTGTCTCATGGGTCTATAAGAAGGACAAGACTTAAGATCAAACTAGATCCTTGATGGCGTGCGTTGCCGCGCCCATTAATTTTAACGCTAATGGCAGGGAGTGATGCAAATATATGGAAATAGAAGTCATGTTAGTTTGTAAGTAAATTGACATGAAATAATACCTACATATTTGTCACTACTTTTTGAAGTGATATGTTTTGTTTAAGAATAAGACGATTAATATTGGACTGCTATGTTCCTATGGTGGTGAGCTAGTATACATGAGTTTATACGTACATTAGTATGTCGAACTAGCTGGGGTTGAAGTGGTATGGATTCAGTCATGCATCGGAGCATACTTGCAGAATGACCGTGTTAGTGATCACAATCCGAGCACAATGCAGCCTTTTATTCATATAAGTTGATCTTTGGAAACATTGATGCAGATCTATTTGACAAAAAAGTACATCCTGAACATTTCAGCATGAACACCATGGACCTCGAATATCAGGCAAAATAAACGTAAGTAACCTAGACTATAGCTAAATGATCTAAATAATAATCACCCTTCAGGCCATGGTCGTCTATACACTACTAAACAAACTGAATTTTTTATTTGAAGATGTACAGTTGAGCTTTTGATCACTACAAGGTCATGCACATCAATGTAGTAAGCCCAATTATTCCATCTTCATTGGACATGTCCTATATCTGAATGTACTGGCCGTTTCAATGAAACGATGCACTCTCTACTTGGCTCATAGTAGCACTTGGCATCCTGCTATTTTTCCCTCCAGTTATGTGGATGGTCTCAGGGACTAAATTTGATTTGTTGTCCTGCTTCATAACCCCAAAGATCTACATACTGCATTTCTCTTGCTTTTATGAGGATGCGTTCGAAATTTCAAAACGGTGTGAACCAAGGCATTCTGAAGCGAGTCATAGCACACACTCCCATCTTTATGCACTTCTACAGTTTGTTTAGCATTTCCCTTAAAATGGGTAGCCATTGTAAGATAAGAAAGAAAGAACATCAATCCTTGTAAATATTTTGAAATCTGATCGTTGCAATACAATATGCACATGCTATTCTACAATCTAACAATTATATTTGGCAATCAGAAAAAGATTGGTACTACACTTATTTTATCACATAAATCATATGAATTCATGATCAATTTTCTCTTCTTACATGGAACTATCATCAATCACAATCAGCAATCAACAGGTGAATCATTTTTTCAGAAGTCAAAGAGAGTAACATTCATCTCCAGCCGCCAAATATCAAAGTACAAGCATGGCAAGAAACCTTGTCCATATGTGATATCGGCAGACAGCAAGAGGAATGTACTGTCTTTGTAACTTCCAGGTGGGGCAAGATCTAACATGGAGAGGGTGGCGTTCTAACTTGGGACTAAATATATACGACACTAATCTGTTGGTTAGTCATTGGAGGTTAAAAAAAAATCTGCTGCAAGGTAGAAACCAACACAGGGGACAACACAAACCCAGCAGTACCGAGCTCGAATTCGTCGTCGCCTCAGGCCCACCATCGTCGTCGGCACACCGGGCAAGCCGCCGCTGTGGCCTCGCGCCCACCATGGTCGCTGCCTCTCAACAGCTCCATGAGAGAAGAGAACTCGGATCCATCACAACTAATAGCACAAGGAAGAAACAATAGAATCAATAAATATGAGTTTGAGATTTGAGGGAGAGGAAGGAGTGGAGAAGATGAAGTAGAGGCATGACTATGGGCCTGTTCTGAAACTGCCCAGCTTCTCTAAAACTTCTTAGATCCAGCTTCTCGCATGACTTCTCGCTTCAGGTGGCGACTCAAAAGCGTTCGGCTGCCTCGTAGCTTCTCCCAGCGCCATTTTGATCTGGCAGCCCAGCTAGGGGACTGCTGGCCCGTCTGTTGCCACCTTGGGCCGGCTGAAAGCAGCCCATATTGGCGCGAGCGAGGAGGAGACGGTGCGTGCGGTACCCTTTTACGAGCGAGGAGGAGCGAGGGATCGAACCGTTTTCTTTGGCGGTGGCATTATGGCTGTAAATATGTCCAACTCCAGATTCTTGTAAACATGGAGCTGCGTTTCCCTAGCTTCAGAAAATTACACTACAGCCCAAGATGGCTTCGTGAAGTTTAGCTTCTTGGAGTTGAGGCGTTCGGGCTGAAACCAGGCTGAGAAGTTGTGAAGTTTGGAGTTGGAGGACATCAGAACGGGCCCTAAGTGATGAAAGGGTGAGGAAGGAAGAATTGGGCGGAGGGAATATATATGGACACCCGTGGATTAAGAAAGAGCCATGGACATGGTAAATGACTTAATGACATGCAATTATCCGCCGCACCATTAAAGTCTAGCAACATTGATTTGATTTTCTTCCTCAATCTCCGGCTACTGGACTTGAATCGACAGCGACGAGTCGCTGCACCGTGGCGTCGCCCCGCGAGGTCACACGATTATGGACCAGGCATATGCATCTACAGTTGCACAGTCGCACCCACCGGTTCGCCTCGCCGCGAGGCGTGCGTGTTTTATCCTTCTGATGATGATGAAGCGATGGATAGAAAGCGGAGCCTCCTGTCCGCAAGGGCCGGGATCCACCGCGCCCCCATAGCCCTAAGGCTACCGGAGACGAGGCGGACCGCAGTGGTGCCGACGAGAGACGGAGGAGCCCTACTTTTCTTGGGAATATTTTATTAATGGTTGATAAAATAATATTGATCCGATCCTGAAAATAATATTTGACTTTTTTTAACACAATACAGATGCTCATACATACACTCACCCCTATGAATGCACATACACACCCTACCTCTACGAGCACCTTTGAGAGACGCCAACACATCATCCTTAGATTGACGAAGTCGTCACAGACACCTTCAAAATCGATGAGAATGTCTCCTCCCACTGAACGCACATCACCGGAAGGACTGAAATAAATCCAGAAAAATGCGAGCACCAGTGTCAAGTCTAGGGCTTGAACTCTAGTGTGCGGAGATACCACCATCCTCCTAACCATCCAACAAAAGGTCGGTTCGCAAAAGAAAAACTATTGATCTTGATTTTCTGGCGAAAAAGAAGCTTTACACTTCTTGGAAAGGACATGTCACAAATCCGCCGTTCGCTCAGGCACGTGCGTGTGATCCTTCATCGTTTTTTAGGAAACCCCATGTATTTTATTTAATTAAACATAAAGCCCCTCAAATACGTGCACAGACCGCTGGGTCCCCGCATTACTGGGTCCACGTATGGGTTTAACGAGCTACCTGTGCAAAAAAAGCTTTTTTCCACATGCAGCTAACGTCTGATATTTTTTAGAACGAAGGCTCGCGAAGAGCTCGACTTTGAATTAACAAAGCCATCAACCGGCCAAGAATTATAGACACACAACAGAAACATCGGCCCAACGATACAAGGGAGCATTCTAGGGAGCTTACAACTCAACACAGCGCACAAGCACAAAAGAAAATAAAACAAAGCCCATTGCTTGCACTAGCTGAAGACCGCAACAAACTGGTACCGAGGGTAGCGACCAGCAAGCAGGATGAGGATCTGCTAAAACAAAGTGTGGGCATGAACTGGGCTGACGCTCAGGATGGAGAGATCGAAGCATCTTCCTCCTCTCGTGCCGCCGAGGGACCCTTCCCTCTCGCCTTGGATCAAAAGGCGTCGAACCAGCTGACCTGAGAAGCGCTCACCCTAGAGCAGAAGAGATGCCGACCTCGAGACCTGGAGCAACCGCAGAGCACAACCCCATGGCCAAAGAGCACACAACATCCACCATACTGCCGCAACATAGGACACCAGTAAGCTGCAGGAAAGCCATCGGGGGCAGCTACTGAAGAAAGGCCAGCAAGGACATCAAGGAGGGCCGCAGAACGTCGAGGAGCAAGGCCCGTCGGCCGTTCAAGAAAGAGAACCGGAGCCCACAGCCGGGACGTGTTCCTATTGCTGGGAAGGGGAACCCTATCCCCTACCGCCGGATCGAAGGCGCCGCACCGCCAGCCTTGAGACAAACACTCCGCAACCAGTGAGCTCCACCCATGAGGGGAACGGAGACAATGCCAGCCAAGCAAATCCAGACGAAACCGCCGCCACCAGATAACCAGAGCCGCCCAAAGCTCCAATCTTTGACCCACCTCACCCGAACACGATCCCTCCCCAGGCGGCACCTCCAAGGAGGAGCACGACACGGGACGCGCCGTTGCTGCCCAATCCTAGCCGGATTTTGGGCATTCACCTGGGAGGGGGGAACGAGGGTGGGGAGGGGAGGACCTTCGGCTGCACCTCCAAGGAGGAAGAACGGCGCCTATGGCGTTGCTGCCGCCGGGCCGGACATGCCAACCAACGGTTTCCTGCAGTCCTAGACCTCACCACCGAGCACACACCAGCTCCAGATCCGGGGTACATGACACTAGAGACCGGAAACAGGGTGCTGAGGGAGTCAAAGAGGAAGGGGCCAGACCTCAGATCCGGCGAGGAGGGGGAACTCCGCGTCGTAGCCAACCCCCGCCGGCGGCTCACCACCCGCGTGGTCGAGCATGCCAGCCAGAATCACCCGCACCCGGCTCCAGCCGAGGAGGACGCCGTTGCCTCGCCAAGAAGGGCCGCCGCCGCAGATCGAGGAACCTCCACCAGGAACGGAGCGTCAGAGGCCTCGCCGCCACCTTCCCGGGCGTCCGCGGGATAGAGCCCGGCGAGATCCTCAGGTGGCGGCGAGGGAAGAGCGGGGAAGGGGGTGGCGGCGCAGGGGGAACCCTAATCGCCAGCCGAGTCGCCCAGGCGGACGACACGGGGGCCGGGGGAAGACTTCCTCGTTTGGGTTCTAATTACACGTAGGAATGGAAGGTATCCGCTAAGGTCTGATATCATGCACAGTGCTAGAATGCCTGCGAGGATCTGAGTATTTCGAACAGAGCTAGTGCTCACATAGAGTTTGACGCCGTATAGCCTTGAAGTGAAGGGTCGAACGTGGAACCGCCAACGACTTTTTGATGCGACAACTTGTAGGAAGTCAAACCTCAAGATATATCACACCGAATTTCGTGCGACTAGAGCCACCTTTGGCCTCAAAGTTAGGCCTCCTTTGGTTTACATAAATTTTGGAGGAATTGTAAAAGATAGGAATTTTGTAGGAAGATTTTCTTTGGAGTCCCTTTCATTTGTAGTAATATATTCTTATTTTCATGTAGGATAGGAATCAATCCTTCACATTTCAAAGAAAAAAAATCATAAACCTAGCCTCGATGAAATAATCCCTATCCTATGCATCAAATGAAATCTATTTTTCTATACGAATTGGGATACATGCCATCTCACTACCTATGATGTTTCTATTTCTATGATATTCCTACATCCTATATGATACAAAGCAAAGGAAGCCTTAGTAGGTTCTTTCTTTGGTAATAATAATTGTGTGCACCTTGCAAAAGCGAAGCGAACATAAATAGTACTCCCCCAATCCCATAATATAAGAACGTTTTTGACACTAGTGTAGTGTTAAAAAGTTCTTATATTTTGGGACAGCGGAAGTATCAGGGAGCACACATCAGAGTAGGTGCCGTACAATAAATTGTTGCGTAGGCACTGTCGGAGCTTCACCTTTTATGCATGGCACCCAGACCCAGACTCAGCCCAAGATCGATGAAGCCGCTGCAGCCGCTAGTATGTATACTTGGCCTACGTACCACTGCGGAGAAGAAGCAGCAGGTCATCTTCGCTGACAGCATGAACCACGTACATCTTCCTCGTCGATGCCGATGCCGGCTCCTGCCCTGCCCCGTGGTCACCATGATATTGATATTTATTTGGATATTGACATCTAATCGCTCCCTCCCTCAATTCATTTCACAGGTACAGTAGGTCACAGCACAAGCAACAACAAAATGAGATGAATACATGCATGCATTCCATCTCATTTTTCAAGCGGCCGGAGGACTCTTCTTGAGGATGCATTCTTTACGGCACTCTGCTAGACCTAGAAGGGCGATGGAGGTTACGTGGTGGCTGCTGCTTGCGGCGAGGTCCGGGTGAGGGGGGCGGGGCGAAGACGACGGCGGCGCCTGATCTGCAAAACGAATAGAAAATACGCGCACGCGCGAGCCACATTAGTGATAAGATGGATGATAACAAGAGGCAACAAACGCTACTCTTGCAATCGCAAATGGGCTAAGGTCTACGATATCCATTCTACAGCAGTCTGTTTTGGTTTGATTCAAAGCACACACTCTTAAAGTTTCTTCAAGTTTATATCATAAGTACTAAAGTTTGGATCAGCAAAGTTCTCAACTTACAATAGAAACTTATCAATTGATTTAATTAAGCTGTACATGTCTTCACGTCCATCAGCAGAATTATGTGGCGTTTTTCTATATATCATCTATTCATTTATTCAGGACAAGAAATCTTCAATTATAACTGTACGTAGCTGTATTTGATCAAGCTACTGTATTTTTTTCCAGGCATGAGCAGCAGGCTCCATGTAACTGTTTACAAATCCCTAATAACTTGATATGTATCCATTTTCTTAGGCGGGGTACTATTAGTTTCCTTACTCCTTTCGTTGACTAGTCGCTCCCAAAGGTGGAGCTAGGGCCGGCCATAGGCTGGGCAAAAGGGGCGACCGCCCCTGGCCCCAAGAGGGGAGGGGCCCAACTAAAACTTACACTAGTAAGAACTATACAGGTATGCATTACATCTAAAAGATTATTAATTGGATAAAATAGAGCCTCAATTGCAAAAAGCGTAAGTTTACACCACATACTGATAAGTTATTCCACGCATAGGCAAACCAATCCTAGTGGAGAAGTTGAGTTCAAATACATTAGTCTCTCTTTATGATGCATGTCTAAGTATCATAATAAAAATTATGATATCTGGATTTCAATGTTTAAACCAATGCATAATTTTTAATTCGATAAACTTGTAGGCATCTCATTTGCACCAAATCAAACCAAGTGAATCTGGACGAGCATGTTAGGTAATTGAATCATGCGTAAAAGTATAATCAACAACATTTTTGGTTCTTTGAACTCGTAGCGCATCTGATTCCGGGTGGGGTCACGCATTTACAATACGCAGACGATGCGATGCTCTTATTCGAACCCGACGACCACAGCATAGCTACCACCAAGCTACTTCTGCTTGCGTTCGAGATCTTATCAGGGCTTACGATCAACTTTCTGAAGAGCGAAGTGATCACCATTGGGATGGATGATCTAGCTAGCTCGCGGGTTGCGAATCTCCTTAATTGCAAGCTAGGGAGCTTTCCGATTAAATACTTGGGCCTCCCGATATCGACCAAGAAACTTACCATAGCGGAATGGGAACCGCTGTATGGGAAGGTCGCTAACAGAGTGAGCCCTTGGAGGGGTAGGTTTATGTCCTCGGCGGCGAGGCTCATCCTAACCAACTCGAGCTTATCCTCCCTTCCGATTTTCACTATGGGGATGTTCCTACTGGCGGATGGGGTTCACACCAGACTCGATACTCCTCGTTCCCGGTTCTTTTGGGAAGGAGCTGGGACCAAGCGCAAGTACCACTTAGTGAAATGGGCAGCGGCGTGTAGGCCAAAAAAATTTGGCGGCCTAGGTATTACGAATTCTAAACTCATGAACGTGGCCCTGCTAACTAAGTGGTGGTGGCGTCTTGCCCAAAACGAGTCGGGGCTCTGGGCAGACATCCTCCGAGCTAAATATTTCCCGGAGGGGAATTTGTTCAAGGCTAAAATCAATGGCTCGGCCTTTTGGAACGGGATCCAAGCGGTTCGACCGGCGTTTTCAGTTGGTGCGCAGTTCCGGGTAAACAACGGCAAGTCCACACGCTTCTGGCTCGACCACTGGTGGGGTCAGGAGCCGTTATGGCAATCTCATCCGGAACTGTACCAATTGGCAACGGACACTAACATTCTGGTGGCCGATGCTTTGCGCGTCCAACCTCCTGCCATCTCTTTCATTAGGAATCTAGAGACCAGGGAGGCCGCTAGCTGGGATGCTTTGTCGGCTAACTTGGGAGGACTGATCCGTAGTAATGGGGCGGACACGATCTCGTGGAAGTTGTCCGCTTCTAAGAGATTTACGGTCAAGTCCCTATATGACAAGCTATCTGAGGGAACTATGCTAGATATAGCTAGGGGGCTATGGAAGGCTGACATTCCTCTCAAAATCAAGATTTTCCTATGGCAAATGTTTCGCAACCGCTTACCTACGTCGGACAACGTTGCCAAACGAAATGGGCCGGCGGACGGCACGTGCACCACTTGCGGTTTAGGGGAAAACGCGAATCACGTGTTCTTTGGTTGTGTGCTCGCTAGATTTGCGTGGAGTGCGGTGAGAGACGCCTTCAATCAAAATTGGAACCTACAATCTAGCCACGACATGCTGTCTATTTTAACGTCGCAAAGAGGGGCCAATGCTAGGATTGTTTGGAGATGCGTTGGGGCGCTACTTTGGTCCCTCTGGACGGTTAGAAACAAAATTACGATTGAACACAAGTTCCCGGCCCACCCCGCTGATATTATCTTCAAATGCCATATTTTCCTTCAGGTATGGGCACCGTTGGGGAAGAAGCGTGACATCAAGCGCATGAAAGAGACTATGGAGATGATCAAGACAACCATGGTGAAGGCGCGGCAAGGGATGATGGCTGCACCATGAACCTCCTCGTTTTGCTAGCTTTGGCTGTGATGTTTCGCTTTTGTGATTCCGAACTTGTGGCTGCGATCTCCTTAGCTATATCTTGAGCCAAGTGCTCGTTTGACTGTCTTTATTTGGCTTGTAAGACTCTATGTGTGGATTCTGCCTGGTGGCTTTATTAAGTTCAAGCCGGACGCTGCTAGCGTCTATGTTCCAAAAAAAAAACTAAACCCAACATGCAAGCCACATTTTCTATGCCCTAGAAGTTTCCATGAATATGACTGCCTAATATACATTAGAAATCACTAGAAAAATATTTGTTAGTGTGTCTATAATTTAGAAATCTCTATCGTAATATTCAATATAATATCAAAAGATATATGAACAAACGCATATATATATATATATATATATATATATATATATATATATATGCAAATGTGTATACACTACATTGTTTATGCAGTATTAGAAAAATAAAAATATGAAAGATTGTTTCAACAACAAAGAAATTTTTTTGGTACATCATAAAATTTTCAATGATATACATTACAACTGCATACCAATGAATAATATAACTGTTATTTAAAAAAGATTTTATGTGGCTAAGTAATAAAAAATATATTAAGTACAACTGTAATATGGTACACTTTGTTTAAAATAAGTATAAAAGTTTATTATGAAAAAATTGTTTTTTACACCGCCCCGGGACCAAAAATACTTTGAACCGGCTCTGGGTGGAGCACATGAGCTCTGTAGTGGGAGAATATTTTCTACAATGCCCAGTAAACCAACAAGGCCACCGACCAAGGATGGCAACAACACTGCAGGAGGTATGCGACCATGCCCATGCGAGACCACGGGTGGTGGTGGGGGGTAAAGCGGTCCACATTGGCCAGGAGGCACCTGCTTTTCTTCACCACAGATGTTGTAGAGAAAGAGAATGTGTTCTCGACCCATATGGTTGCTCTCACGAACTTCTGCCTCTTTGCTAACTTGGCACAGGAAGCTCTACTCCACGATCGTAGAGACGATCTGGCAGCAAATTGAACTTGGCGCGTTCTCGCTCCTATCACAAGTTAGAACCAGTCGATCTGCCAACTACCTTGCAGCGCACTTGTTGGCATACCGAGCACCTGATCGAATTCAGCCATTTGTTACAAAAGTTCAGTTCAGTAACATCCACAACGCGGAATGGTACCAAGAAAAAAACGTACAAAAGCAATAGCTAAACTGCATCCGAAATATCAGGGCAGAGCAAGACAGACATATATAGGCATTCATGCATAGTCATATATATATATATATATATAGCACACATATATAGCTACAGAGAAGAAGAGAGCTAAACTGTTGCTCCACAAATCAACACAAACGATCTAGGAGAAAATGAAGAAGCCATGCATGATTATCACACATGAGCAGAAAGCAAGCACAAGTGCATATCGATTCAGTTATTCAAATCATATCGATCACAACTTGTGTTATGTGAACACTTATAGCTCCTCCACAAGTCCATTCACAGATTATACCATGCATAGAGAGAATTTTAACACAACATAATCAGAAGCAAAAGCTAAACTACGCACATCAGCACACAAATGAGAGCAGAGCAAGGTAGATGACTCAGGCACGCTGATGATACATGTTTATTTTGACTCTGTTGCCACGGTTTATTATTTAAAAGTGGCCCATTGTCGACTTCTACCCCTTTGTAGATGCTATGTAGGGTGTTTCCGTAGTAACAAGACAACCCTTAGCCAATGTCTCGGTGCCCGGAGGCGGTTGTGTTAGCGGAAACAAGACAATCAGATATGCGAGCTTTATAACTTTCAGTTAGTTATAGGAGCTTAAAGTTTGGTGGCCAGTTACTAGCCCCCAGTTAGTGTTCGGCGTCAGCCGGGGTCAAGCCGTTAACACTTCGGCCAATGTTATGAACGGCCCATCATTTAACACGGGGTGACCTCTATCGATCTTATAGTCTAACACACTCATAGGATCGCTGACCAGTTTACGTTTATTGTGACAGTCAGTTTTCGGCTTTCTCCACTGAGACCCTTAACCATGCGAGCTGGAAGCACAATCGCAGTGGTTCTCTCATTGCGCACCTAGCCGAACAAAGCGGAGCGTAGGGGGCAATCATAGGAGACGGGCAACCCAAGTATTGACCGAAGACGCAATTCAAAACCGATGCATATAAAGCAATATCCGAGAACGTTTTGCCGAGGAGTCCATGGAGTACCTTGGCTTTTGGTGGGTCTGGCTCTAGCTGCAGCCCCTTGTTGATATTGCCGAAGTTTTAAAGGTGTCCGGCGTTATACTGCGAGACATATGCTGGAGACACACGAATAGGTTAGAAGTGCCATAAGCTTGAAAAACCAAAAAACAAACATAAAAACTTTACGTCTAAATTAGATTTTGTGGTGTCAATCTAAAATTGGTCTTAAAATTAGTATGTGCTTCTGTCGTGCTTTAACATGCATCCAATCTACTTCAAGTGGGTCAGCCTTTGGCTTCAACCTCCTATCCCGAAGGTAGAGTGTTTCTCAGGCCAGTTTGGCGAACTAAAATCGAGCGGCTTTAGAGAGAAATCAGGCGACCCGGCTATTGGCCACACACTCGACTTAGAAAAAAGAGTAATAGAAAAAGACTTTGCAACGACTAAAAATGAACTTATTATAAAATGGCTCCTGTAAATTTAAGAGCCCCTAGTTAACTTGGGCAAAAGGAGTGTTTTTAACTAACAACATTTTTAACAAACATAGTTTTTTGTTTAACAAAAATATAATGCTTGGTCGAACCGAACAATTTAAAAAAAAATTAAGCATGAAAGCAACTTAGCTGGTTAATGTGCTCGGAATTGACGACACGGTCCGGGCGTGTGGTGGGACGAAGACGCCCATTGATCTCCGACAGATCGGACATGGAGCGTAGTCCTCGGACTAGCCGAGGTCCCAGCCCCAAGCCGGTTCCGAGGTGGCCGCAACTTGACGAGGTGGCGATGTAGCACAGTCGATGCGGCGAGGCGAAGCCCCTGGTCCAGCCGAGGAGATGGAGTAGGTCGGCCGGATGACGCAGAAGTGACCGCGTGACGCAACGGAGGTCGACTACCCGGTGGAGTGGCCGCGCGGAGACAACAACATAGAGGGGCGCGCCAAGGCGACGTCACAACTTAGTCAACGCATGTGGAACGACGGCGCCGACGTGGCGGTGTGGTGTAGTCGAGGTCGATTATCAGGCGCGAGGTCGATGTCGACATAGGTCGGCTGGCCGAGGTGACGGCGAAAGGGTAGCCCGACCAACGTCACGTACGAGCGTCGGTAGAATATCTGCGCAAAAATAATGCATTACAAGCCAGCAGAAATATTTTGTGTATACTAATGCTAACCGAATAGTCTGGAAAAATAAAACCTGTTCGCCAACGGCGACGACCATAGCAGACCCAAGCAAACAGACGAACTGATCCGTAATGAAACATGTGTATGATTAGTAGCAATTTCGTTTTGCATACTTGTCAGCAAAAATAGTGAGGAACCGGCGGTCGACTAGGTAGGTATTGAATTAAAAAAAAGGGTGAGAAACAAATCTTCCTGTGGTGTGCTGCCATCGAACCGAGTTCTGATCGGTGCACTGCCCCGCACTGTTTCTTCGACGCGCATGATTTCTTCGGCTGGATCGCCTGCCGCCGCCGCTCTATGCACACTAGTAGAAAAAGAGGCTTCCATACGCCCCCATTAGTCCCCAAAATAATCGAACCGCGACAAAAGGGGTCTTTAGTCGCGGTTAGGGAGGAGACCCGCGACCAACTATCTGGGCCCAGCGCGCTCGGTCGACAGCTGGCGGACGGGAGGGGCTTTAGTCCCGGTTGGCCTGGCCAACCGCGACTAAAGGTCCCCGAAGGCCTTTAGTCGCGGTTGGCCAGGCCAACCGGGACTAAAGGCCCATCCAGCTGGCGGACGGGAGGGGCTTTAGTCCCGGTTGGCCTGGCCAACGGGGACTAAAGGTCCCCGAAGGCCTTTAGTCGCGGTTGGCCAGGCCAACCGGGACTAAAGGCCCATCCCTATATATAGGACTCAGCTCACTTCACTTCACTCAGCTTACTTCACAATATTCAGAAGGGGTGGTGGGTTTGCTTTTGGTTCCTCCTATGCACACAAGGTGTTCGATGAAATGCCCGAGAGCCTGAAACAAACATGATATGAAGTGTCCGAGCCACACTTGAGCTTTCTCATTTATTTTTCCTCCGCGATCGCGGTTAGCAACTTGAACCTTTCATGTGTCATTGATAAAATATGCATGTGTGTAGTTCATTGTTTAATTTGTATTATTTCTAGCTAGTTAGTTTAACAAATGCATGATGGTTAATTATATACTTTATATAATAATAATAATGCAGATGAATCGGCAATGGATGTACGGTCCCCGACTCTCCGGCGAGTTCACTACGGGTTTGAAAGATTTCCTCGTAGTGGCAAATGCGAACAAGCAGCGAGGTTTTATTATCTGTCCATGTGCTGTCTGTAAGAATCAGAAGGGTTACTCCTCCTCAAGAGAGGTTCACATGCACCTGCTTCGGTGCGGTTTCATGCGAAGCTATAATTGTTGGACCAAGCATGGAGAAAGAGGGGTTAGAATGGAAGAAGATGAAGAAGGGGATGATATCGATGACAACTATCATGATCATTTCGGTGATACTTTCATGGAGGATGATGCTGAAGGTGGGGAAGGGTTAGGTGAAGGTGAAGAAGAGGGACATGATGAGCCCGCTGATGATCTTGGTCGGACCATTGCTGATGCACGGAGACGCTGCGAAACTGACAAGGATAGGGAGAATTTGGATCGCATGTTAGAGGATCACAAAAAGTCGTTGTATCCAGGATGCGATAATAGTCTGAAAAAGCTGGGCTGCACACTGGATTTGCTAAAATGGAAGGCACAGGAAGGTGTAGCTGACTCATCATTTGAAAATTTGCTGAAAATGTTGAAGAATATGTTTCCGAAGAATAACGAGTTGCCCGCCAGTACGTACGAAGCAAAGAAGGTTGTCTGCCCTCTAGGTTTAGAGGTTCTGAAGATACATGCATGCATTAACGACTGCATCCTCTACCGCGGTGAATACGAGAATTTGAATGAATGCCCTGTATGCACTGCATTGCGTTATAAGATCAGAGGCGATGACCCTGGTGACGATGTTGAGGGCGAGAAACCCAGGAAGAGGGTTCCCGCCAAGGTGATGTGGTATGCTCCTATAATACCACGGTTGAAACGTCTGTTCAGGAAGGAAAAGCATGCCAAGTCGTTGCGATGGCACAAAGAGGACCGTAAGTCCGACGGGGAGTTGAGGCACACCGCTGATGGAACGCAATGGAGAAAGATCGACAGAGTGTTCAAAGATTTTGCAGCTGACGCAAGGAACATAAGATTTGGTCTAAGTACTGATGGCATGAATCCTTTTGGAGAGCAGAGCTCCAGCCATAGCACCTGGCCCGTGACTCTATGCATCTACAACCTTCCTCCTTGGTTGTGCATGAAGCGGAAGTTCATTATGATGCCAGTGCTCATCCAAGGCCCTAAGCAACCCGGCAACGACATCGATGTGTACCTAAGGCCATTAGTTGAAGAACTCTTACAGTTGTGGGCCATACCTGGTGTACGTGTCTGGGATGAGCACAAAGGAGAGGAATTTGACCTACGAGCGTTGCTTTTTGTAACCATCAACGATTGGCCTGCTATCAGTAACCTTTCGGGACAGACAAATAAGGGATACAATGCATGCACGCACTGCTTACATGAGACTGAATGTGTACGTTTGGTTAATTGTAAGAAGAACGTGTACCTGGGTCATCGTCGATTTCTTCCCCGAAATCATAACGTAAGAAAGAAAGGCAAGCATTTCAACGGCAAGGCAGATCACCGGCCGAAGCCTGCGGAACGTACTGGTGCTGAGATATTTGATATGGTCAAGGATTTGAAAGTCATCTTTGGAAAGGGTCCTGGCGGACAATTAGTTCCGCGGGGAGTTGACGGGAACGCACCCATGTGGAAGAAGAAATCTATATTTTGGGAGCTAGAATATTGGAAAGTCCTAGATGTCCGCTCTGCAATCGACGTGATGCATGTTACGAAGAATATTTGCGTGAACCTGCTAAGCTTCTTGGGCGTGTATGGGAAGACAAATGATACAAAGGAAGCACGGCAGGACCAGCAACTTTTGAAAGACCCAGATGACCGGCATCCGGAATGGTTTCAAGGTCGTGCCAGCTACGCTCTTACCAAAGAAGAGAAGGTCATTTTTTTTGAATGCCTGAGCAGTATGAAGGTCCCGTCTGGCTTCTCGTCGAATATAAAGGGAATAATAAACATGGCAGAGAAAAAGTTCCAAAACCTGAAGTCTCACGACTGCCACGTGATTATGACGCAATTGCTTCCGATTTCTTTGAGGGGGCTCCTACCGGAAAATGTTCGAGTAGCCATTGTGAAGCTATGTGCATTCCTCAATGCAATCTCTCAGAAGGTAATCAATCCAGAAGATCTACCACGGTTACAGAACGATGTGGTCCAATGCCTTGTTAGTTTCGAGTTGGTGTTCCCACCATCCTTCTTCGATATTATGACGCACCTCCTGCTCCACCTAGTTGAAGAGATTTCCATTCTCGGTCCTGTATTTCTACATAATATGTTCCCCTTTGAGAGGTTCATGGGAGTATTAAAGAAATATGTTCGTAACCGTGCTAGGCCAGAAGGAAGCATCGTCAAGGGCTATGGAAATGAGGAGGTAATTGAGTTCTGTATTGACTATGTTCCTGACCTTAAGCCGATTGGTATTCCTCAATCGCGGCACGAGGGGAGACTAAGTGGAAAAGGCACGATCGGAAGGAAATCAACGATATGTATGGACGGTCATTCTATGACTGAAGCACACCACACAGTTCTGCAAAATTCCAGCTTGGTGGCTCCGTTCTTCAAGCAACACAAGAATATTTTACGCTCAGACAACCCGGGGAAGCCTGAATCCTGGATTAGAAAGGCCCACATGGAGACTTTCGGCAGTTGGTTGCGAAAACATTTAATGAATGACAATGATGTTGGAGATCAGCTGTACATGTTGGCCAAGAAACCATCTTCGACTATAACGATTTTCCAAGGGTACGAGATAAATGGGAATACATTTTACACCATCGCCCAAGATAAAAAGAGCACCAACCAAAACAGTGGTGTCCGCTTTGATGCAGCAACCGAGAATGGGCAAAAGGTCACATATTATGGTTACATAGAGGAGATATGGGAACTTGACAATGGACCCTCCTTTAAGGTCCCTTTGTTCCGGTGCAAATGGTTCAAGCTAACAGGAGGTGGGGTAAAGGTGGACGAGCAATACGGAATGACAATGGTGGATTTCAACAATCTTGGTTACCTCGACAAACCATTCGTCCTTGCCAAAGATGTCGCTCAGGTTTTTTATTTGAAGGACATGAGTAGCAAACCGAGGAAACGGAAAGATAAGAAAACGATCAGTACATCATGCGATGATCCAAAGCGCCACATTGTTCTTTCAGGGAAAAGAAACATCGTGGGAGTGGAGGACAAGACAGACATGTCAGAAGATTATAATATGTTTGGTGAAATTCCGCCCTTCAAAGTGAACACTGACCCAAGCATTAAGTTAAATGATGAGGATGCTCCATGGATACGGCACAATCGTAAGCAAGCAGGGACACAAGGGAAGAATTGATGTGTAATAATTTATTGTACCAAACTTTGTTGAATGGATCATGTGAATTAGTTTTTTTTGATATATTATTTGTATTTTCAAGATTTTAAAATGAATTAGTTTTATTTTTTTGATTTTTTTATATATAATTGTATTTTTAAGATTTTAAAATGAATTAGTTTTATTTTTCTGATTTTTTTGATATATAATTGTATTTTTAAGATTTTAAAATGAATTAGTTTTATTTTTGTGATTTTTTTATATATTATTTGTATTTTCAAGATTTTAAAATGAATTAGTTTTATTTTTCTGATTTTTTGATATATAATTGTATTTTTAAGATTTTAAAATGAATTAGTTTTATTTTTGTGATTTTTTTTGATATATAATTGTATTTTTAAGATTTTAAAATGAATTAGTTTTTTTCTGATTTTTTTATATATTATTTGTATTTTCAAGATTTTAAAATGAATTAGTTTTATTTTTCTGATTTTTTTGATATATAATTGTATTTTTAAGATTTTATATGAAAAAGGACCTTTAGTCGCAGTTGGGGAGGCGGACCGCGACTAAAGGTACCATTTAGTCGCGGTTGGTGTCCCCAACCGCGACTAAAGGCTCTTTCTGCGCGGGAACGAAAGCGGCGCCAAAACCCTTTAGTCCCGGTTGGGGAGGCGGACCGCGACTAATGGTACCCTTTAGTCGCGGTTGGTGTGGCCAACCGCGACTAAAGGGTACCTTTAGTCGCGGTCCGCCTCCCCAACCGGGACTAAAGCTCTGTCTATATATATACGGCACTTAGCAGTTTCCGCCACCTCCCATTCTCCTCTCGACGCCGAAGCCCTGCCCCGACGCCGATCGACGCCGAAGCCCTGCCCCGACGCAGATCGCCGCCCGCCGCCGCCAGGCTGCTGCCCCGACGCCAACGCGCTGCCCCGATGCCGCCGCCCCTGCCCCAGTGAGCTCCGCCGCCCCCCACTTCCCCTGCCCTGCGCGCCGCCGCCCCTGCCCCAGTGAGCTCCGCCGCCGCCCCTGCACTGCCCCTGCGCCTCGCCGCCGCCCCTGCCCGCCGCCCGCCGCCGCCTGCCTGCCATCCTCCGCCTCCCGTCGCCGCCGCCTGCCGTCCTCCGCCTCCCGCCGCCGCCCGCCGTCCTCCGCCTCCCGGAGAAACAAAACAAAAGAAAAGAAAAACAGAAGAAAACAAAGAAAAATAAAACAAAAGAAAAACAAAAGAAAAAGAAAAGAAAAACAGAAGAAAACAAAGAAAAACAAAACAAAAGAAAACAGAAGAAAAACAAAGAAAAAAACAAAAACAAAAGAAAAACAGAATAAAACAAAGAAAAACAAAGAAAACAAAACAAAAACAAAAGAAAAACAGAAGAAAAACAAAGAAAACGAAAGAAAAACAGAAGAAAACAAAGAAAACAAAACAAAAACAAAAGAAAAACAGAAGAAAACAAAAGAAAAACAAAAGGAAAACAAAGAAAACAAAAGAAAAACAGAAGAAAACAAAGAAAACAAAACAAAAACAAAAGAAAAACAGAAGAAAACAAAAGAAAAACAGAAGAAAAACAGAAGAAAACAAAAGAAAAACAAAAGAAAACAAAAGAAAAACAGAAGAAAAACAAAGAAAACAAAACAAAGAAAAACAAAAGAAAAACAAAAGAAAAACAAAGAAAACAAAACAAAAATAAAAGAAAAACAAAAGAAAACAAAGAAAAACAAAAGAAAAACAAAGAAAACAAAACAAAACAAAACAAAAAGAAAAACAAAACAAAACAAAACAAAACAAAAAGAAAAACAAAGAAAACAAAGAAAACAAAACAAAACAAAACAAAACAAAACAAAAGAAAGAAAACAAAATAAAGAAAAACAAAGAAAACAAAACAAAAGAAAAGGAAAAACAAAATAAGAAAAGGAAGAAGAAAAGGAAGAAGAAAAGGAAAAAGAAAAGGAAGAAGAAAAGGAAAAAGAAAAGGAAAAACAAAATACTTGGCAGTGCTCAATAATCTTATTTTTTAATTCCTCCTCTATGTCCCCTTAATCTTATTTTTTAATTTCTTTATACTTAAAGAATTTTTACTACATGCAGGAGTGACATATGGCGGACGAAAGAGCCGAGCCGCTTAGGGATCCGGAGGCTGAACGTTATTTAATGGGCATCATCAACAACGAGATTCCTTATGTGCCGGGCTCAGAATATGAGCAAGAAGAGGATGTAGTCTCTTCTTTTCTGAACCTTGATGGTGGAACAGACATTGTTGATGATCAAGAAGGTGAAGGAACGGACATTGTCGACGGAGGTCAACCGTCAACAAACGACGATCTCGAATTGCAAGTAGCAACCACCTCAGGCGAGGTATATATATACATTGAGCCTCTCGTGATACAAACTTACTGAAATATGAATACATATGTATTAACGCGCGCGACTCTCTTTCTTTTTTTAGCCCTCGGCCGGATCGAGTACGACAAAGCATGGCAAATCCAAGGCGATGAAAACGGGAGAAACATATGCCATTGAGTTTGTCAGTGAAACCGGCAAGCCCCTACAGCACACCTCAAAGTTTATCAACCAATGCGGAGCCGTTGTTAGAGACAACGTCCCGATCACCGTCCAAGAATGGAAGGAGCCAAAGAAGGCACGTCTTGGTTTCAGTTTTGTCGACAAGAGAACGAAAAAGGATTGCTGGAGAAAGCTTATGGAACATTTCATTCTACCTCCGGAATACAACAAAGTCGATGAATTCGGTAACAAGGTTCCGGGTGGACGTGAGAGGAGGAGGCTAGTTAAAGAGTTCGCTCTTCAGAAGATGGGCGAAGCATTCCGGAACTTCAAGAAAAATTTAACCCGTGACTATGTCAACAAGGGCAAGACTCCGGATTTCAATGGACAACATGAGAAACTGAAAGATGATTGGCCAGAATTTGTGAGGCAAAAGCAATCGGAGCATTTCAAGGAAATGTCGAAAAAAATAAGGATAATGCGAGTAAGAAAAAGTTCCATCATATCATGGGGCCAGGAGGATACCGTCTTTCGGAGCCTAAGTGGCAGAAGATGGAGGAGGACCTGAGGGTGCGAGGAATCCCTCTAGGTACAGAGGGATAGGACCCAAGGGCCAAAAGCTGGTGGTACGGGCATGGGGGATCGCTAGACCCGGAGACAGGGGTATGTGTTCACCGGCAGAAAAAGTTTGCTCCCACCCAAGCCCTTATTGACGCAATGACCCAAGCTCAAGAGGGCTTGATCAAGTTCAACAGAGAGAAAGACGCACTGACAACAGCCCTCGGGAATGATGAACACGGAGGACGTGTACGAGGCAAAGGCAAAGTTCCGTGGAAAGTAGGGTTTTCC
Source organism: Aegilops tauschii subsp. strangulata (assembly GCF_002575655.3). NCBI lineage: Eukaryota > Viridiplantae > Streptophyta > Magnoliopsida > Poales > Poaceae > Aegilops > Aegilops tauschii. The sequence continues at coordinate 1,983,043 of NC_053036.3, read as the reverse complement.
CAGGACAATGACCCGTACTGTTACAGAAGCCGTAAGAGAAAGACGGACCGGGATGCAGATCTTATGGCGAAGTTTGCATCGGAACTCCATGAGTTGAAGCAGACCGTGCATGAACTAGTAAAAGAAAAATCGGCTGCAGGGCCGCATGAAGATCATGAAGCGGATCGCGGAAGCCAGCAGCGGAGAAGCAGCGTGGCTTCCACGGATGCCCCGCCTGGTGCTAGTGCACCGATGATCGAGATTCGTGCACCGGAGCCTCACTACCCCGTGGATGATGTAAAGGAGATGAAAGAATGTGATCTGCATTATCCCGTGGGGAACGTTTCCACGAAGGTAGCTAGCGGCAGTGCTTTACCCTGTACACCTGGAGCACTCCACCACAACAACCCCATTGCATATGGCTATGCTCGTGTCACGGTGGAAGACATAGTCCAAGGGTTTGAGGACCTGGAGATTGACAAAGCTACACCCGAAGGGGAGACAAGACTTGGAGATGTCAAGCGCCAGATCATTCTATGGAAAAAGAAGTACATAGTGTTTCCAGGCGAGGCGCCAAGGCTAACAAGTCCACCCCCCTCCGATGGTGGTGGTGGTGGTGGTGGCGGTGGTGGTGGTCGTGGTGGTTCACCTACACCTCCTTCACGCCATTCGACGCCGTCCCCCGATCCACAACCTCCGGCGGGTACGACGCCCACCAATCCTCCTCCGGCGGGTACGACGCCCCCCAATCCTCCTCCGGCGGGTACGGCGCCCCCCAATACACCTCCGGCGAAGAAGCAGAAGCAGACGGACAGCAAGGAAACCCGCTCCTGGACTATTAACCCGGACCCTTATGTACCTAAGACCACAAGGGTACCAGAGCCATCACTGAAGCCTCTCCTCCCAAGGCCTTGGGAACTTAGTGAAGCTGAGAACAAATTGGCCGCGTTTGCTCATTATGAGAAATGGAAGGCGGATATGAAGGCGATACAAGAGCCTGAGCCCAAGCAAGTATTCACTGAGAAGCAAAAGAAGTGGGCTAAGGATTTTTTGACGACACCGTCCCAAGCCGAGCTGAATATGCCTGACGACTATGGACATGAACTTCGTAGGCAAGCAAAAATATTGAAGGAGGAGAAAGAAGAAAGTAAAAAAAGCGGGAAACAAGTTGACCAGCTCGGGATGCAGAATAGACAATCGATCCCCCCGCTCATAGTGAAAGCCGGTCCGGAAGAGGACCCCGAGATCATAGCAGCTGCGGCAGCACTTGGATTGACTGTAGCGAGTGCCATGAAACAAGCGTCTGAGATGGGTTTGACTCTTCGTGCCTTCTTAGGCCTTGAGGATGCGCCAGTATGTGAGATAGCATTACAATATATGCGGAATGGGCCTCTCGTCGAGCCTGTGCGGGAGAAGAGTCTACCACCACAAATGCGAAATCTGCTACGTTGGTACAAGCAATTCATAACATGGGCCGACAAAGAATATATTTATGCGGATGTTACAGAGGAGCATCACACCAAACGGTACTCTGTACAAGTTCATATGAGTGAATTGTTCCAGCTGTTCAATCTGCGCGACCTCGACAAATCTATGCTGAGTTGCTACGTTCTGTAAGTGATTTATTTCTACCTCATCTCGTTCTTCATTGCCTGCACTATATATATATATATATATATATATATATATATATATATATATATATATATATATATATATATATATATATATATTGTCCTAACTATATTGTTGCGTACGCTATTATGCAGATTGAAGATTTGAGAATGCAAAATAAGAAACATCCATGATGTTGGGTTCATTGACCCACATATCGTTAATGGACATGTGTTACAATATCACCCCGAAGACGTGGAGAAAGACTTGTACAAGTTTCTTAGAAAGCATCAACTCAAAAGTCATATTCTATTTCCTTACCATTTTGGGTGAGTGTTTCTCTCTTGTGCCCATTCTCTTTTGTTTACTCCATGCATGGTATGTCTAATCGATGAGTTATGCATGACTGTGCATGTAACGTGTCCGCAGGTTCCACTGGATTCTGCTAAATATTGAACTTCACACCTCCAGAGTTCTAATCATGGACTCTATAGATTCGGATCCAAAGCGTTGGGCCGACATGAGAAAAATGCTGCAAAAGTAATTATTTTCAATCATTTGAGCTCTATATCGATTCTCTTTCGTTCATTTCCTAATATCAAGTAACTAATAACTCCCTTGTTCATTTAATTTTCTTTGCCCTGTAGGGTTTGGAGACGGTTCTCAGAAGAAATTGTCGGTGAATTCAAACATGAGCTAGATTTTAGAAGGTTAGTTAATGTGGATAAGCAGCCACCGGGGACCAATCTATGTGGATACTATGTTTGTGAGAACATCCGGAGAGTAACCTCTGAGCGGAAGGCATCGGATAGCGTGCGGAAGGCGACGGATAACTTGCGGAGGAGGCTTAGTCCAGAAGCTCGCTTCCGACCAATTCAAGATGAATTAGCAGGATTTTTCTTGAGGGAAGTCATCAATCCTAAAGGAGAACACTATACTGAGGACGAAGACATTTATAAGCATACCCGAGATTGAAACTTGTTCGAAGTTGTATATGGTCCTCCATCCTAATTGTGTATGGAAACTTGTTCGAAGTTGTATATGGTCACCCGAGATTGAATATATATTATATATTCCTCTTGAATTCTTCTTGTTTGAAATTTCATATGCATGTATATAGTAGCGTAGAATATGTGTACTGAAACTTCATCAAAATTAGAACAAAACACAAAATAAAATATAAAAGAAATAAAACACTACAAATTAAAAAAAAACCAGGTTTATGGGGGCTAAAACCCTAAACCTGCGGACGAGGCCTTTAGTCCCGGTTAGCCACGAGAACCGGGACTAAAGGTCCTCCGCCCCGACGGACCCCCGGCGCCCACGTGGACGGGCCTTTAGTCCCGGTTAGCCACGAGAACCGGGACTAAAGCCTTTAGTCGCGGTTCGTAAGAGCCGCGACTAAAGGGGGGTCTTTAGTCGCGCATATTTAGTCCCGGTTGCACAGCCGGGACTAAAAGCCTTTGCGAACCGGGACTAAAGGGCTTTTTTCTACCAGTGGCACGCGCTGCCGCGCATGCGTCTGCCCGTCTAATCTCTTTGACGGCACGTCTCTCCAGCCGCTGTGAACGCCTCCATGAGAACCCAGTCAAGTGAAAGCTAGCTAGGCCACCACGTGATCACAACAATGATCAAGAAAAAGAATGCTTAATTAGTAATCTGGACAGACTAGTATATAGCCGGACAAAAGCGGTGATATTCATCCATTAGACATGGAGAAGCGTGCTAAAGTTTGTCACAATTAGGACTTTCCTTGCTAGTATTCCATGGACGCTTTACTCTGTAGATGGATCGTCCCTGCTAATGTGTAAACGATCTGCGGCGGACGTAGGGTTTCAGCGTGATTCAGCGTGAGAGGTAGCCAGATTAAACTAGCACGCTTGCATTAATCAAAAACCGATTGATGTGCCATAATTAGTACTAGTACTAATGGGCTGCCCCATGATTGGATTGATCTGGTAATTAGTGCCAGGCCGCCGCTTCGCGAGTTGTCTTGATTTGGCTTCCCGTAGTGTACAACATCTCCTTGATCTCCAGTGAGGCAAGGCGGCCGCTGCATGACGCATGCACGCCTAGTATATTCTGATCGCTCGGCGGCGCTCCAGATCAAAAGTGGTCTGCAAATAAAATACCAGAAGACTACATGCAAAAGAAATCTGATGTAGGTAGAATAGATTGAATTGAAATCATAACACCTGATTTATGCCGTCGACATGGTGAGTACCCCTAGTCCAGGACATCATCACTCCCTTTCTGATATATTCGACCGTCAGTGATGGTCACTGCTCCCTTCGTTCCCGAGTGTATTACACCAAAATGTCTAGCATACGGGAACGAAGGAGAAGCGACTCCACGTCAACAGTCGGGATTCTTCGTCTCTAACATTTGCGATCGTCGGTGATGGTCGCTCCTACTTTCATTCGAAAGTGCATTACACCAAAATGTCTAGCACCTTCGAGTGAAGAAGAAGCGACCCCACGACAACAGTTGGGATTCTTCCTCTCTCATATTTCGACAGTATATGCTGGACACTCCGTCATAGATATTTCGACCGTCGGTGATGGTCGCTTCCCCTCCTTCTCTCATGCATTACCAAGGTATATCACGAGAAGAAGGAGAGGAAACGACCCCCACGACAACAATTGCCATTCTTCTTCTCTCATATATGGTGGACACCCTCCCTCACTGATTTTTTGACCGTCATCTATGGAGCCAGACAGACTGAAAGTCAACCCAACATGTCGTTTAATCAACATTCCGGCAAATCTAGTGCACTCGATATTTCCTATATTCTAGCACAGGTCATGCTAAAATTCACTGAAATTTGCCGGAACGGAAATGAATCAACATTCCGACAAAACATAGGCCACTCAGAGGTGTTCTCTGCAAACATAGGCCACATGTCCAAAGAGACAACCAATACATGTCCAAATATCATCATACACATGTCCGAGGACAAGAGACGGAGGAGGTGAACTTTTAGCTCACTGACTCAAGTGTAGAGGTAGAGGAAGCTCCGACGACAATCACTCTAGGGAGACGCGACAATACAAAGCCTGCATATTCCACCGAGTGAAAAAATTTGATCATCAAATCTCGTATAGCATTCTTTGATGTCAAAGAGATAATGACATAAAAATAATTAAATTGTCCCTGCACATTTCTATGTTTAAAAATATTACTAAAATTTCTATACTTAAATTTTCTTACTAAAAATCCCTATTACTAAATTTGATACCTAAAAATTTCTCATATAGCATTCCAATAAATTTCTATTTCTATTACTATTTTTTTACTAAAATTTTCTATTACTATTTTTTACTAAAATTTTCTATTACTAAAACTTTCTATCTACATTCTACAGCAAAATTCTACCTATCTTTCTATTTAAAAAACCTCCATTCTAACTATGTTTTTTATTTTATTCTATCAGAATACCTACATTCTATTCATATAAGCTATATGTTCTATTTTATTCAAAAAAACATACATTCAACGATCAAATTCTACCATTCTACCATTCTACCACATTACTGCCTACTACCATTCTACCTATTTAGTGGAAGAACAGAGAGTGGGAGGGAAGAACAGAGGGAGGGAAGGAGGAAGGGATGAAGAGAGGAGGGAGGGAGAGCTACCGCGGGAGGAGGGAGCGTCGGCGGTAGTGGGCGGCGGCGGCGGCGGCGAGGAGAGGAAAGCGCGAGAGAGAGTGAGGAGAGAGACTGATGAGTCGAGGAAATGGATGGCCGGATGGGGATAAGCTCAGGTTAGTAGTAGCGCTGCGTACAAGGCTCGCGCTACTGCTAAGCCCAATACCTTTAGCGTTGGCGAAATACACCGCGCTGCTGATAAGCGAGGCCCACCAGCTGGCAGATTATAACCATAGTTGCAGTGCCAGGCTAGGTGCCCGCGCTACTGCTCCAGGATTAGCAGTACCGAGGGTATTTTCGGGACACACTGCTACTACGGGTAGTCTCGGTGGGTAAGGTGGGACCACTTATCAGCAGTGCTGGGTGACATCACGCGCTACTGCTATAGACTTACCTGTAGCGCTGGTTTTGGACAAGCGCTACTGCTAAATAGTAGTAGGAGTTTCCTATTATCACACGCTACTGTTAAGGTGCTACCTATAGGATATTTCCTAGTAGTGGCTGCCTAGCGACGCGAGCGAGGCGACCGACAAAATGCTGGGCCGGTCGGCCATATACAAACGTTTCCCCTAAAATAATCAGTGTTTACGGGAAGTTGGGCAAAAATACCTCTTCAACAGTTTTCCTATAGTGGCCACAACTTTATATGATCCCGACTTTTTTTGCCTCAACTTCCCGCAAATGTTGTTGGAAACTGCCACCGTCACCCGCCACGCTTGCATCGTTGCCATGCCGCCTCGGTCATTGACTGGCGGGTCCTAGGAAATTGTTTGTTTTTTGTGTAATTAAAAATAAAGTAAAAATGGATTTAGCGGAAGAAGTTTAGGGGAACTAACAAACGTTGCTCACAAACAACTTCCCCTAACTTTTAAGGGAAGGCCGAAAAACAGTTTCACGGGCAGATTTTTATGGGAGCTGTGGCGTTGCTCTTAGAATGGCGAAAAAAGGAGAAAGCAAATCTTTCTGCCGTGTTTGAAAAGAAGACATACGTTCAAGTTTATATGAAAACTATCAACAAACAGAATACCATATTAGTTATCCGTAAATACATCATAGAGTGTACTTCTAAAAAAAATTAGGATTGCAATCCCTATATACCTAAGAGATTCATCCCCACTATGTTATTATCTTAACATGCAATCTAACCACATCATCAAGTAGGCCCACGATGTAAAAACTCTTTCCAAGTAACTCTTTATGCACATGCTCCCACTAACTCTTCATGCGCATGCAACCTCTCAAGCAACCACATCATTCTAGGTTTCTTTTCCTATCTATGCGACCATTTTTTTTAATGAATGCACATCTGTAGTTGCTATCAATGTTTTAGGTTTAGCCAAGGGTGGAGATGTCGCCACTGCCCTGTACTCAACGTTGTTTTCGTCACATATCACTTCACCGATATATTGTCAAGGTAATAAATTAACAGAACAAAAATCACATTCATTTTAGGATTTTTCATTTTAAACAATATTTATTTTAAAAAAATATCACCAAATTATATTATGTTTCATAAATTTTTCTCATGTTTTAAAACATCAAATTATTTGTTAACAGTTCCTGCAGCAACGCGCGAGGTATCATCTAGTTTTCATAGTTTATCTACAAACATGGTATGTTTTATTTTATTTTGTATGCACTCTGTATAGGCGGTCCTTCACGGAGTGCTCAAAGGAATGCAATTGGCATATAATCATTTCCCTTTAGTGATATATCAAAGAAAAAAACTATTCCTCATCTAGCTCGTACAAGGTTTACCACTCTTTGTTTATTGATTTTCCAAGAAGAGCAACAACAAAATGAGATGAACACATGCATGCGAAACTATAGTTGTCTCCACCGACCGTGGCGAGCTCGTCGAACATGCCCTCGATATGATTGTGAGGCCATGAGCCATTAGAGCTGCATACATGCCAAATTTGGTGCTTAGCATAGATGTGTTGGGTGCAGATTATGCCATTACATAGTGGTTGAGCATCACAGTACATTCAAGTTGGGAGTTCTTATACCTATTACTCTTCAGAGTTGCACACTCTTTAGACCAATAGGTGTCAGCTTAAGTGTCAAAGAGTAATTGTTTTCAAGCCAAGTTTCCAACAACCAAGAGTAATTGTGGTTCGCGAAGCAAGTTTATCGAAGGTTTGGAGATCGCCGATAATGATCTATCCCAAGTGGATTCAACTGAAGTCTGATCAACATCACGTTGAAGGGAGTTAATTGCAAAAAACCACCGCATTTGGGGCATCGTCTGCGGAAAACCACCAGGTCACTAATTTTTTGCAAAAATCACCGCGGATTCGGTGAACATTTTGCAAATAGCACTGACCGGGTGATTTGGCCTGTTTGATCACTTTCTAACAAATGGGGTCAGATTGTAAGAAGCTGACTTAGCAAAAACTTTACACACACCCCTGGATCTGAAAAAGAAAAGCAATCGAGACCTGGAGTTCGTCCCCGACCTCGATCAGGACAGGAGCTCGGTCCCTCGTCCGCACACGACCGGCGACCAGGAGCTGAGCCGCGAGGTGCGCGCGCGGGACTGGCCGGCCAAGGCCGACCCCTGCGCCACCTGGGCCGGAGTCGCTTGGGTGTGCGCGCGCGGGAGGCGATGGGCAGGAGCGACCAGTCAAGTGCTGCGACCGCGTGCCCGCGGCACAGCGCCTCGGCCTCCTGCTCGGCACGCCCGTGTCGCGCTTTGAAGCTCCGGCAAGCCATGGACCACACGGGCCGCGCCCTTGTGTACGACCCAACGAAAAAAATAGCACGCTATTTCGCCGTTATAGCGCGGTTATAGCATATTCGGAAGGGAGACGTTACGTTTTGGCAAAATCGGCCGCTACGGCGCTAATTGCGTAATTAGCGCGCTACACACGCTATAACGTTGTAGCGTTACACGTTTTAACGTGCAGGCCATGCAAAATTTAAACAACCACAGCCCAGCAGGCCCAGCAGGCCAAAACCAACCCACGACCACTACCTTTCTCACTCTTTTTATCTTGAAACTGTTTGAGACTTACAATTTTTATGTCCTAGATTTGGCCCTTATGCATATATTGCTTGCTCCTAGCAAAAATTTAGTTACTTAAATACTTTATTTTTAGATATATTTGAAATTTTTTGCAAATGCTATTTTGAAATATAGCACGCTATTAGCACGCTATAACTTATGTAGCATTTGGAGAAGGGCCTCGCTATATTTTGTAGCGTGCTATTTTTTTCGTTGGTACGACCCGACTCGCCTGGGAGCCACACTAGTCAGCGACGGCCATGGCATGGGAGCTGCGCCGGGCAGCCGAAGTGGCGAGGACCGGCGGTGGTGAGCAGCAGCAGCCGCACCGGCGAGGACCTGCGGTGGCGAGCAACAGCAGCCGCGGGCAGCCACACCGGCGGGGAGCTGTGGCACCGAGCAGCAGCAGGCAGCGGCACGCATCAGCGAGGAGCAGCAACGGCAGGGAGGCAGCACTTAGCAGCCGTGCTTAGCTGCTAGTCTGTATGCGCCGTCTGATGACAACCAGCCATGAACAAGGGCTGGATTGCTTTTCTGTTTTTAGATTAAGGGATGTATGTGTAAATTTTTTGTTCAGTCAGCTCCCGACAATCCAGCCCCACTTGTCAGAAGTGATTAAACGATCTAAATCAATTGATCAGTGCTTTTTGCAAAAAGTTTACTGAATGTGCGGTGTTTTTTACAAAAAATTAGTGACCTCGTGGTTTTTTGCAAACGATGCCCCAAATGTGGTGGTTTTGTGCACTTAACTCCATTGAAGGAGAATAGAATAGAGATAGTTTATCTTCTGGGTCTTTTGCAAAAGAGTGAACTGGTCTACCAAACCAGCTGTCGTCTTTGCGCACCATTGATTACTCTACTGCAGTTCTTTTAGTAGTTTATCTTCTATGCTCTTTGTCCTGATAGATAATTGTGATCATATATCTTCCTCTGTTTATTATGTGTACCATGCGTATGTTGTCCACTGTATTTCAAATTGCCGAGGTTAAGATAGTTTGTCTTTATGCTCGTCTATTGATTCTCTGGTGCTACTTTGTTATTCAGCCGAGTCATGCTCTGATGAACATTTCTCAGTAGGGTGTATTTAGTATCGTGATCTGTTTTGTCATATTGTCCTCCATGCTGTTTGTGTTGTTTCCTTTCTATGTTACCATTGTTTTCGCGAAAGTTCTCTGCCGCTATACTACATGGTCTCTATTTTTTATATGCACTCGGTTTAGGTGGCCTTCACTGAGCGCTCGAAGGTATGCACTCTCCCTTCATATAATTATTTCCCGGTAGTGATTTATAGGGAAAAAATCTATTGCCCATCATGGCGTCTCTGAACCTTGGCAATATTGGAGCTGAGTTTCTCAGCTCTCTCAATTCATTTTCACCCGCAAAAATAAAAAATCATTTCACCAGTCAAAACACAAGTACACAAAAGAGGACATACGGTTTTGCTTTTCTTCTTTCTATTATCTTTTTCTGAGCCAAAAAAAAAGGAATGCTTGTAACCTCCCTAAATAGCCATGCAACATGAGAACACATGGTTTTGTGCCACTCGCGCACTAAGAAATTCTGCCAACATGCAAACACATCTAGCAAGCAAAATGTCACGTGAGGTTGGAGATCATCCAAAAATTATTTACTACTCTTTCTTTATTGGTTTTCCAAGATCAGCAGCAACAGAATGAATGTTTTTTTTGCCAAAACAAACAAACAAAATGAATGTTAAAAAAAAAGAAGCACCAACAAGAAATGAGATGAAACATGAATGAAAAGGAATGCATGCATGCATGCATTTTCAAGCGGACAGAATCTTGAGGATGCATACTTTACGGCACTCTCCACTTTTGTTATTCTTTGCGCAACAGCTCTTGAAGCAATCCAAGTTTTGCTCTTGTTGGCGGGGGTGGCCTCCCTTGATGTAGCAAAATCTCTCTGGCTGTACGGTAGCATTTGATGTATGCACCCTTGCATGCCGCGTCGAGGTCCCTGATGCAGTTCTCGCCAGCAAGTTGTCCGACCATCTTCTTGCCGGGGCAGGCCCCATGCTTGTCCACGGCCGCACGGAGGGCCTCGTGCCCCCACGGCCATGCCGCGGAAGCGAAATCATTGTTGTCTCCACCGACCTTGGCGAGCTCGTCGAACATGCCCTTGATGGCCTTGACGCTGTCGCCTGTCGGCATCATCGCGACATGTCTTCTCCACCATGGCGGTGCACGCGGGGTCCTTGCCGCACAGCTTGGAGTACTCACCCACGCAAGCAGACTTGTCATCCCCCCTCACCACCGGCATGGATGATGCGGCCACCACCACCACCACCACCACGAGGGTGACGGCGAAGACAACACTAGCCTCCTTGCGCTCACCGGCCATCGATCTATCTTGTTGTCGATTTCTTCTACCTTTCTAGACTAGATGATGGCTTGGCACTGGTACGGTATTGATCGAGATGCTAGCTAGCTAGAGCTGCACTAATATCTTCTCTCCTCATATAAGTCGGGTGATGTGATTGTGAGGCCATGAGCCATTAGATAGAGCTCCATACATGCATGCCAAATTTAAATTGGTGCATGCACTTGTACTACTAGACCTTGCAAAACGCTCGCCCACCACATTTGTTGGGTGCAGATCGATGATACCAACAACAACTTTTGCAGAATCCTTTTCTCTAGCTAAAAAAAAAGAAAATGAAAATGCAATGAATGGTTCAAAGGAACCAAGGCTGATTACCCTATAGGCTTGAACAAAGAGCTCGAGCAGAAAAGCTATACTAGTTCGACGAATCAAAACGTTAGTGCAGCAAGGGCAATGTCAAGAATGGCAGCAATGGCGTTGGCAAAGACAATGACAACTACAATAGTGACACCAAATGCTCCGGCAACAAGAATGGCAACAATGGCGGCCACGGCAGCAAAGTCGAAGGGATGATGCGTGGCCTGCGTATGGTTAAGCACAAATCAAAACGTTACATGTTTAACGTGCCACAGAGTACCGATGTGGTGCTATAAATGCATGATGATGATTCAATAAGGCACGGACTGGATCCTCCGATGCATCTGTCCGTCCGTGCGTACCAAGCAAGACTCGATTGCTCACAACTGCTGCTGCAAGACAAGGCCCAAAGCCCACAATAGACCCATCCAGATCCAGCTAGGTCACAGTCAAACAACCCAGGCGCGCCCGAGATCTGCCTAGAATCCGCCTACATCTAGTCTAGGTAGAAGATGGCAAAATCTTGTGAAAATTTTGATGAAAATTTTCAAATTTGATGATTTTTTAAAGCCAATGAACGTTTTTCAAATTTGACAAACATTTTTTTCAAATTCGATGAACTTTTTTCCAATTTGATGAAAATTTTGAAGTTTGTGAACTTCTTTTAAATCCATGTACATTCTTGAATTCATGATTTTCTTGATTATTATGTGACTTTTTTTGGGGGATTTTGGATCTCTCTATTTTTTAAAGTCAACAGTTGACCGGTCAACGATTGACCGGTCAAACCGTGAACACAGACGGGTTCTACCATCATCATGGTTGCAGCATCCTCGCGTCACCGTCTCCGGCTCGTCGCCGTCATCGACTTGCACCACCATGTCCGGAAGAAAATATCTAAAGCAACAAAAACCTCCAGAGTACTCGGTTGAAACAAAAAGATTTACTGTTTCCAGCAAAACTCGATGGTGTTTCCACCAAAAATCTAAAACAACAACAGTACTCGATTGAAGCAAAAGGATTTGCCGGTTCCAACAAAACTTAATGATGGTTCCAGCAAAAATCTCAACATAGAAAATGAATTATCCAGCTCCAGCAAAAAATAACGCTGGTTCCAGCAAAACGACCTCACAACAAAAAACACCAATGCCAATTGTAGCAACAAAGAAAGCCAGTTCCAGCAAAAATAAAGGCCGGTTCCAACAAAAAATGCGTCGCGTCGCGAGGGCGGGTCCGGTTCTAGGACCAGGGAACACTGGTTCCAGCATCAGGGAAATCTGATTGCCGCTTCCTAGTCGGCCGGTTCCAGCATCGCTGCCCGAGCAGGCACCGGTCACCGCCGTCGTGTACCATGGTGACCCAGCGGGTGCGCGAGCTGGCAGCCCGGTCATCTTCGAGCACCACTGGTTATTTCTACTCCACTACAGTTATTTCAGTAGTTCATTTTCTATGCGCTTTGCCCCGATAGATAATTGTGATCATATATCTTCCTCTGTTTATTATGTGTACCATGACTATGTTGCTCGGTGTATTTCAATGTGTCGTGCTTAAGATAGTTTGTCTATATGCTTGTCTATTGATTCTCTGGCGCTGCTTTGTTATCCAACTAAGTTATGCCGTGATGAACATATGTCGGTAGGGTGTATTTAGTATTGTGATATGTTTCGTCATATTGTCCCTCCATGGTGTTTGTGTTGTTTTCTTTCTGTGTTACCATTGTTGTCGCGAAAGTTCCCTGTACTATTCTAGGAAGATTATCATCGCTTTCATCGAAAGTTTTGCCTAGTCCTACTGGTTTACCTTATTTGTCTTCATGTGCCTGTACTTACTTTTGTTTCAGTGTTCCTATTGTAGTATTACTTCCGCTGTTTTGTCCCGAGAGATTGAAATTTTGAAAAGAAATTTAAAATCTTCCATTCACCCCCGCCCCAAAATTTTGTTCAAGTTTATATGAAACCTATCAACAAACACAATACCAAATTAGTTATCCTTAAATACATCATAGAATGTAGTTTCTAAATTATATCAAATTAGCATTGTAATTTTTGGTAGTTTTTCTGCAAACATGGTCTATATTTTTTATATGCACTTGGTTTAGGTGGCCTTCACCGAGTGCTCGAAGGTATGCACTTACCCGTCATATAATCTTTCCCCGGTAGTGATTTATCTCGGAAAACAATCTATTGCCGGTCATGGCGTCTTTGAACCTTGGCAATATTGGAGCTGAGTCTCTCATGTCTCAGCTCTCTCAATTAATTTTCACCCACAAAAAAATTAAATAAACAAACCATTTCACAGGTCACAAGACAAGTACACAAAATAGGTTCAAAACGCTAATAAGGATGGGAGCGTATGTCTTAATTTGATCGCTTTGGCTATGTAGAAACGATTTGATTTTTAATGACAAAAATGCTTCTCCTCTACACGTTATTTTCCGGTGTACACACTCACTACGTACATGGTCTATGCTACAACGACCGGAGTACCAACCACTGTTCAAGGCAGTGTGTACGCGATTGGAGCAGGTGGCTACGGAGGTTTTTTCGCGACATGGATGGCAGCATAACCTACGGATTGGTCCACCACCTTCTTCGACATAGGCATAGTGTCAGTCTATAGGACTCTACTGTTGCCGATTTGTCGGTTTGTATTTCATGATTTTTTTGTCAGACTTTTGGTTTTGGCTGTGTGCATCTTAGTTATGCAGAGGCCGGGTGTTACTCATATTGTTTTGTATCCGGTTGATGCTACATTTTAAGATAATAAAATTGCCCTTTATCGAAAAAATTATCTTCTTCTGACCCCCCAAAGAAACCATGATTGTAACCTCCCTACATAGCGCGCATGCAGCAAGAGAAAACAGGCGTGCCCTGATTTTGTGCCACTCGCGCATGCACGAAGGTAAGAAACTCTGCCAACATGCAAACACATCTATAGTACGAGTAGCTAGCTAGCAAAATGTAACGTGTGAGGTTAGAGATCATCCAAAAGTTATATACCACTCTTTCTTTATTGCTTCTCCAAGAACAGCAACAACAAAATGAATTTTATTTTCGCAACAAAAAAAAAACAGACAAAATAAATGTTCAACAAAAAAACAACAACAAAATGAGATGAATACATGCGCATGTGAAACATGCATGAATGAGGCACTCTGAAATGAAGGAAACACCCTCAAGTATTTTCATTTTCATTTTTCATTTTTGAATGAGGCACTCTGAAAACGTGGAAGGAAGGAAGGAATGCATGCATTTTCATTTTTCAAGCGGCCGGACTACTCTTGTTGAGGATGCATTGATTACGGCAGTCTTCACTCTTCTTCTGTGCGCAACAGCTCTTGAAGCAATCCAAGTTTTGCTGTATGGCTTTCTTGTTGGCGGGGGTGGCCTTAATGTAGCAGAATCTCGACGCCGCACTGCCGCATTCGATGTAAGCACCGTCGCTGCAGCTGGGATCCTTGCATGCCGCGTCGAGGTCCGGGATGCAGTGCTCGCCAGCAAATTCACTCACCGTCTTGTTGCCGGGGCAGGCCCCATGCTCGTCGACGGCATCGCCGAGGGCCACGTGCCCCCACGGCCTTGCCGTAGAAGCCAAACCATAATCGTCTCCACCGACCTTGGCGAGCTCGTCGAACATGCCCTTGATGGCCTTGACGCTGTCGGCATCATCGTGGCAGGTCGTCTCGACCATGGCGGTGCACGCGGGGTCCTTCTTGCCGCAGAGCTTGGAGTACTCGCCGACGCAAGCAGACTTGTCATCCCCCTTCACCACCGGCATGGATGATGCGGCCACCACCACCACCACGAGGGTGACGGCGAGGGACGACCCGCCAGCGTTAGCCTCTTTGCGCTCACCGGCCATCGATCTTGTGGTCGATTTCTACTTTTCTAGACTAGATGATGGCTTGGCACTGGTACGTACGGATGACAAGTCTGCATTATCTTCTCTCCTCATATATAGGCGATGGATGGCCCAGAGTCGGGAGATGTGATTGTGAGGCCATGAGCCATTAGAGCTCCATACATGCATGCCAAATTTAAATTGGTGCATGCACTTCTACTACTAGACCTTGCAATACGCCCACCCACACATGTGTTGGGTGCAGATGATACCAACAACAACTTTTGCTTGAGCCTTTTCTCTATCTAAAAAAAATGGAAGGGGCAAATTTCGTTTTCTTCCTTCTTGTCTCTTTTTAATGGTCAGAAAACAAGTTGTACGTACTACTAGTTTCAGTTTCAGTTTCAAGTATTTTGTGCCGCTACATCTTTTTAGACAAATATAGAATATGATGAGTTTAATTATAGAACAAGATGGATAGACATCTACTACTAGTTTTAAGCTGACATTACACTACATTGTACTGTTGGGGGCACGGGTTGGCAGCACCTTGGCATGCGCGGCCGCCTCTTGTGCCGTCGGGTTAAAAAAAATACATGCGTCCTTTGCTGTGCATCGTACGTCCTTGATCAGATGGCGTACCACCATAGTTTTCAGTTTTTACTGAATAGGTGTTTTCACTTGATACTTTGCCCTTTTTAGAAACCCAAGTCTACGATGTTCCTTTGTATTGTCTTCCATGATGCAATTTGAGAAACCCAACAGATTTTTTTTGATATGTTCCGTTGTACTGACGTCCATGATGCATTTACTACTGTTGATCTGATCTAAAGGACTACTATTCTAGTTTTTTGGCAAAATAAAAACAAATGATTTTCTGGCACGAACCACATCTTCCTCTTGGATGCTGATGCCGGCTCCTGCCCCATGGTCACCGTGATATTTATTTGGATCTCGGGCATCTAATAGTTTCGTCATTACTTATTTGGATTTTGTTTCACAATGTTTTTCACACCAGTTGCTTGGCGTGCCACATGATATAATTAGTTGGAAAAAGTCTAAAATAAGCCTTGAATTCATGCTCTAAGTCTCAATCAAAACTCGACCTCAAAATCCCTAAAACTGGCACCTCTTGTACTATCTAATCCCGGTTGATATCTGTTAAATGCTCATTGGCGCACTGGGAAAAAGGATGATCATCACTGAGTTATGGGTCAGGAGTGTAATATACTGTACGTACGTTCATGAAATGGTTAAATGCTCGTTAAGGAAAGAAAGAAGAGTAGTCGCCACTTGCCACGGGAATCAAGAACACAACGTTTTTTACCAACACATGAACACATTCCAGGAAACAACGGGCGATTTGATTCCCACGGAAACATCTCCAAATTACTGGAAAATATTGTCACGCTAGTACATAGTACAGAATACTGCACACATCGATCAGAAATTCGGAAGCAACAGTGAGGATCCCGGTCAGACGGCTCGAAGAACCAGGCGGCCACGACGTCCATGGCCTAGTC
This sequence comes from Aegilops tauschii subsp. strangulata, assembly GCF_002575655.3. Taxonomy (NCBI): domain Eukaryota; kingdom Viridiplantae; phylum Streptophyta; class Magnoliopsida; order Poales; family Poaceae; genus Aegilops; species Aegilops tauschii. The sequence continues at coordinate 1,966,730 of NC_053036.3, read as the reverse complement.
GCTGCCACCCGTTTGCTCCCCACATCGCACATGAAGCAGCCGTTGGCACCTATGTCGCCGGGACCTGATGCGCGAACCACGACGCCGTGGCCAGGTACTTTTTTTTGAGCATCAGTACAGACACAAGTGTTCATATACATGCACATACACTCATCCGTGGCCAGGCACTGCGACAGAACAACCATGTAGGTCCCGGCCGTCGCACGCCACGACATCTACCGAGTACTCATCTCCAAGTACGTACACCGGCGCATGCACCAGGATACATGCACCGACCGCGCCCGAGTCGCTGCATGCGGCATGTAACGGCGGACGAGCACTGCCGTGACGCGCTGGTGCTGCATGCCGGATACCATCACGTCGCCCGACTTGGTCAGAAAATAGACCATCCGGTCGCCGTCGCTGTGCAATGCCTGCGCGTCGGCGGGAGAGGCCTGAGGCCCGTGGCGCCCTTCGCGGCAGCGCCACAACATCCGGGAGACAACAATATTTGATGCAATATTGCAAGACGTCTATGTATGTCTCTTGTAATGACCACATATGTACTATTTGTAACATGTTTGTTTAATCAAATATATGTGGTTATTTCCCCCTAAAAAAACATCCGGGAAACACCGGTGAGCAGGTTGATGACCCTGAGCGTGCCTGTTTCAAGAGGACTATGACATGTGGATCCACAGATCAGTGAGGGTAGTGTGTGATTACGGCGGGATCGTCCCTTTCTTGGTGCGCCAAACAAACATTTAGCAAAAATCAACCGGGATTAGATAGTAGCTGGCTTTCGGCCCCATGGTCACCGGGTTGCGGACGGCGTGCTGGCGGGTGTGGCATGTCGGCAACTGGGCGGATCTTGATGCGTCCTTCGGATCTCGCCGAGATTCAACCCTTGTCTGAGTCCTTCAGCACCGAGGGCAACTCCGGGGGAAACCCTAGATCTCGTTGGGATCGAGCGATGACGGTGCTTTTGTGTCCTAATCCCTCTTGAGGGCATCGTTTATGCAGTTTGCTCAGGTTGAAGGGACCAGCGATGCCGGCGGCGCACGGCCTGGTGGCGTGACTACCGATGAAAATCGAGCCGACTTCGGTCATGGCAGACGATGGCGGCGTCTCAGATGTCGTTTCCTTGTTGAGGCATCGTCGTTGCAGTCTGCGTCATCATGCTCAGGATGCTCCGGGGGAAACCCTAGATCTGGGTCTCCCGGATCGGACGATGACGACGCTTTTGGTGTCGTTCTCCCTCCTGGGGGCAACGTTTTGGAGCAAGTGCTAACTAGAGGGGACTAGGGGAGGAGCGGTGTCACATCTACCGCAAGGCCGAAGGCGGATCCCGGCGGCATGGCGCTGCGGAGTTTCGTCGATGGGCGCGTGTGGATGGACACGTGCAGGATGATGGCGTTGTCTGGCGCCATGGTGGCGTTGACGGCAGGCCTGGCAAGGTCGGTGCATCAGTACCTGCTCTGGAGATGGATCGGTGGAAGACGGTGACAACGGCTTCTGAGAGTGCGCCCGACCGGTGTGTGACATAGTCCCAGTATGTGGCAGGGCTGTGGCATCCGTCTTTAGATGTTAGGCCTTGATGCGATGTCTGTTTGGTATTCGGGTCGGACATTCGGCACCCCTTCATCAAGAGGATAGGAGTAGCGACAGTTGTTGCCAAGATGGTGGCTTCAGGCTTACTGATGTATTATCTTGTAAGGTCATTGTGAATAATTAATAATATGACCGCATGCATCGTACAGATGCAGAGACCGGGGGTATATCCTTCTTTTCAAAAAAAAAAGAAACAAACATTTAGCAAAAATCAACTGGAATAGACCGGGATTAGAGAGTATAGGGTGCCAGTTTCAGGAATTTTGAGTTCAGGGTTTAATTCTCAGCGCTCTCGTCGGCGGCGACACCATCTGCTTCTTAGCGCCGGCACCTACTGCTTCCACATTGCGACTCGCGAGTGGAGTGGTTGCGGGCAAGCAATTTGCCCTCTTTACCGGTATGGAGGTAGCGTACGATAACGACCGCAGCAAGGGCAATGCCAAGAATGGCAGCAATGGTGCTGGCAAAGACAATGACAACTACACTAGTGGCACCAATGACTCCGGCAACGAGAATGGCAACAACAACAACAAAGTCAAAGGGATGATGCGTGGCCTGTCGTATGGTTACACACAAATCCAAATATTACATGTTTAAGAGCATGGTTAATAATACATCTAACAATCGGCTACAAGTAGTTGCCATGTCATCTAGAGCCAACCTAATAGCCGGCATATACAATAGTAAATTTTAAATGTGTACTACTTTATTAATAGTTGGCCCACCTTATAACCTCACAAAGAGTCTTGGGGCTCGTGCTGCAGTTGACTACTAGTGAAGAGCCCGCTTCTTTTCTCTCTCCTTTTCTCTCTCCTTCAACTAAGCAAATATATAGTATTTTATTTCTTATAGCCTGCTTATGTCACCTTATTATACTTGCTCGTGCAACAGTGTATCGATGCGGTGTTGTAAATGCATGATTCAATAATGTGCAACAAGATCTTCAGCTGCAATTAATAGCTCATGTAGGGTTCCAGATTTCCTTCTTAATTTGCTTTATATACTTTATTTATTATTACTCCACATACAGATGCTCGACATGACCACTGCCAAATCTGTTTTTTGAACAATCATCGGGTGGGGGGGGGGGGGGGGGGTCCCACCTGAATATATTACTCAAATGTCCAAGGGGCGAGTTACATCATAGATTACAACGAGAGGACAGGTACATGCGCCAAGATACGGCCGCCTCCCTACTAACGGAGTCTTTAAATCTAAAGACCCAAAGAGTAAAGTCTGAAACCACATTTCGAATAGTATCAAGGGGGGAGTTAATCTCGTTACGAAAAACACGAGCATTCCTAGAGTCCCATAGCTTCCATAGTATGATGAGGGCGACGGTAGGCCAAATGTTGATGTCGAGGCCAACCGGCGTAGGAGTGTCCCAAATGTGTCCGATGCAGGTAGGAGTCTGGAGGCCCAAAATGGACCAAACCTGTGCAGCACATGGGCAAAGGATGGCGAGGTGAGTCGCATCCCCCCTTGCATGGTTGCACCAAGGGCAAGAAGAGTCAGAGGAGATAGTTTTTCGTAGCAAGTTGGGCTTCGTACTCAGCCTGTCACAACAAAGAAGCCAACCGAAGATCTTGACCTTGATGGGAGCCTTGGAGAGCCCTAGATGTGCCCAGCGTTCAGATCAAACTCGTGGTCGGAGGAGAGCAGCGAGTAGGGCACCTCAAGGAGAACGCGGAGCCATGGGTAAGGAACCTGTCATCGGGCACATCGTTGGCATGAACATCCTGCAACAGAGACAAAACGGAAGCAAGCTTGATAGAAGCAACATTGGTTAGGTGATTCTGCAGGTCAGCCAGTAAACCAAAATGCATGACCTGAGATACCAGGACGTACGACAAAGTGGAGTGGGAGAAAATGTGGGGTAAGTGACGTCGAGGGGAGTAGGAAGCAGTCAAGCATCGAGCCAGAGGAAGGTGGAAGTGCCGCAGTTAGCAAGGACAATGGAGATTTTTTGAAGTGGGTGAAGTTGGTCGTTCGCAATTTTCCAGAGAAAGGAGGGGTTGTAGGGTTTGTTTGCAAAGTCAAGAGAGAAGTGTTGGAAGAAGCAGTTAACCCAAGGCAAGTCAGGCTTTTGAAGAAGTTTGAAAGCAAATTTCATGAGGAGGCAATTGTCCTGGAGAAACAGATTTTTTATGCCTAGAACACCACTGATTTTAGGCTTGCAAACGTTTTCCCAAGCCAAATCTGTTTGTATACTCATGAACTTGTAATCTTGGTGCCTATTCATTTCTCTATCTCTCTCTATATATAGGTGAAGCTACTTATTCCACGGTCGCTCGATGAATGCGGTCAGCGGAACTTTGGTCACCGTTGAGCAATTGCGCCGCAGATTGTGTCCGCTTGAAAATGCATGCACGCATGCGTTCTACGTACTGTACTCGGTCAGGTGCATGCATGGTTCCAGGACACAAGAAAGGAGTGCGTACATGCGTGCATGCATTTTGAAGCTGCCAGAATCTTGACGCACGATGCATACCTCCACTTTCGTTATTCTGTGCGCAACAGCTCTTGAAGCAATCCAACTTTTGCTGCATGGCTTTCTTGGCCATCCTTGGCGAACATGCCCTTGATGGCCTTGACATCGCGGCAGGTCGTCTCGACCATGGCGGTGCACGCGGGGTCCTTGCCGCAGAGCTTGGAGTAGTCGCCGGGGCAGGTGATGAGATCATCCGATCCTTCTCTTCCCCCCTCACCACCGGCACCGGCATGGATGATGTGGCCGCCACCGCCACCACCACCACTAGCCTTGCGCTCAGCGGCCATCGATCGATCTTGTTGTGGATTTCTACTCTTTCTTGTAGCTAGCTAGTTGATAGGCACCGGTGGTACGGTGTTGATCCAGATGCTATCATATCTTAGAGCACTGAGCCATATATATATATATATTATATGGATGCCAAATTTGGTGCTACTAGACCGGCCGGGCAAAACGCTCACCCACACACACACACGTAGGGATGGAGCTTAATTAGCGTACATGCAGGTGTTGGGTGCCAACAACAACTTTTGCATGAGCCGTTCCTCCTTCCTCTCGTCTAGTCTAGCTAAAACAAGAAAATGGAAGGGACACAAGATGGATGGTTCAATTTACAGTGATGTAATTGTGAGGCCATGAGCCATTGGAGCTCCATAAATGCCAACGCAAATGCAATTTAATTTGGTGCATGCACATGTACGAGACCCGCACGTAAGGACGAATGATATGGTCAAAAGTACTCAAAACTGAGCCTGCAAGCTATGGAAGCTTATGGCAAAGCGACCGGACAAAGGACTCATGGAGGATCTCGTCAGAAGGGTGCGGGCAAGGTGCACTGAACGAGTTAGTTGTGCGCGAACTAAACTGTGGTTGGATGGTTAGAGGGAGTGTGGTATCCCTAGCCCATCAGGGTTCAAATCCTGGTGCTCGCATTTATTGCTGAATTAATTTCAGGATTTCCGGTGATGCACGTTCAGTGAGAGGAGACGTTCCCGTCGACGACGAGGTTACTTTATAAATTTGAAGATGATATGCCGGCTCAGTCTATCAAAGGTGCTCATAGGGGTAAGGTGTGCGTGTGTATTTATAGAGGTGAGTGTATGTGCGTGTATATGAGCACTTACGTCTGTAAAAGCTTTTTTCCACATGCAGCTAAGGTCTGATATCACAGTGCCAGAATGCCTTCAAGGACTTGAGTATTTCCAACAGAGCTAGTGCTCACATAGAGTTTTGACACCGTATAGCCTTAAAGTGAAGGGTCGACTTTTTGAGGCGCATCTCTAGCATGGCCAACGACCTGTACCAAGTCAAACCTCAAGATATATCACAACGAATTTTGTTGGATAATTTTCTTTAGAGCCCTTTCATTTGTAGTAATATATTCATATTTATATGTACATTTTCAAGGATAAAAACATTAACCTAGCCTCTGTTAGAATATTAATCCGAGGCCACCGTCGATCATCCGAGAACCAAGCAACCACACAAGCACGACACCGAGATTTGTTAACGAGGTTCACCGATATGGTTACATCTCCGGGGCCTGACTATGGGCGCTCCTCCCCATGACACCGCTACAATACAGCACCCGGTCGCCCTGGCGCCGGCACACACCGCCGGCTCCCCCGCGTGCCTGTGCTATTATGTTGGCATATGTTATATCGTGTGTCTACCCCCTCATATATAAGAGGCCTAGGATATAAGTGTCCTACTTGAACACGACTCCATATCCTATCTAAAGGCAATACAACTACAAGTCCAACTGTAACCTAACTTGTACAATAGTATTCGACACAACTCTAACAGCCTCGATGAAAATAAATCCCTATCCTATGAATAAAATGAAATCTATTTTTGAGATACATGCCATCTCACTGCCTATGATGTTTCTATTTCTATGATATTCCTACATCCTATATGAACCAAAGGAAGCCTTGGTAGGTTCTTTCTTTGGTAATAATAATTGTGCGCATTTTCATTTTTCAAGCGGTTGGACTCTTGAGGATGCATTCTTTACGGCACTCTTCACTTTTCTTCTTCTGCGCGCAACAGCTCTTGAAGCAATCCAAGTTTTGCTCTATGGCTTTCTTATCAGCGGGGGTGGCCTTGATGTAGCAAAATCTCGCGGCTGTACGGTAGCATTCGATGCGAGCACCGTCGTGGCAGATAGGGTCCAGGCATGTCACGCTGAGGTCGTTGATGCAGTGCTCGCCAGCAAATTCTTGGACCGTCTTGTTGCCGGGGCAGGCCCCATGCTCGTTGACGGCCGCGCAGAAGGCCACGTGCCCCCACGGCCATTCCGTGAAAGCAAAACCCTTGCTGTCTCCACCGACCTTGTCGAGCTCGGCGAACATGCCCTTGATGGACTCGACGCTGTCGGCGTCGGTGCGGCAGGCCGTCTCGACCATGGCGGTGCACGCGGGGTCCTCCCCGCAGAGCTTGGAGTACTCGCCTGGGCAGCTGGTGGAAGCATCATCCTTCTCTAGATCTTCCCCCCTCGCCACCGGCATGGATGATGTGGCCACCACCACCACCACCGCCGCCACCATGACTAGGGTGACGGCCATCGATCAATCTTGTTGTCGATTTCTACTCTCCTAGCTAGCTAGTTGATGGGCGGTGGTGTTGATCGAGATGCTAGCTAGAGCTGCAGCATTATCTTCTGTCCTCATATATATATATATAGGAATAGGCGATCGATGGCCGAGAGTCGCCCTGGGTTGATGTGATTGTGAGGCCATGAGCCATTGGGGCTCCACACATGCCAAATTTGGCGCATGCACTTTCTACTACTAGCGTACACGTGTTGGGTGCAGATACAACAACTTCTGCTTGAGCCTTTTCTCCGGTCTAGTCTAGCTAGCTAAAAAAAGAAGAAGGGAGGGACAATTTACAGTATGTTTTCATCATACCACAAGTGGGATGAATGGTTCAAAGGGAGTTAGACCTGACACTAGAGTCTAGAGTGGAGCAAATTATGCCTTCAAAATGTCTGTTTACTGAATTATCCTCTGTTGCACGTTAACATGTAACTGACGAGCTGGATTTGTGCTTAGTCATACGGAGGCCGTGCATCACCTCTTTGCCTTTGCTGCCATTGTTGTTGTTGGTGCTGCTGCTTTTGCCATTGTTACCTTTGCCTTTGTTGCCTAGCCTGCTTCCATACCGGTGAAGAGGGCAAATTGCTTGCAAACGGATACCATGGCATCCAACAAGTCCACGACGAGGAACCAAAGGCTGACAACCCTAGCTAGGCTTCAACTAAAGCGCTCGGCCAAAAAAATTATACTGCCCCTTGCTTTCTTCCTTCTTGTTTCTTTTTAATGGTCAGAAAACAAGTTGTACTGCTGAGTAGATTAGTTTCAGTTTTAGGTATTTTGTGCCGTTACATCTTTTCAGGCAAATATAAAAAAGTGATGAGTTTACGTTGTTCCTCAAGTTCTGACGCTACATATGGTCAAAAAGGTCAAATTTAATAACAAATTAGAACCTGCATTCCGGTTACCACTCTCATACTCATACCTCAAGTGAAAGGAATGATTTTGATCTTTAAATGCAAGTGTAGTTGATCAACAATGTCAGTGACTTCAGGATGAAGAGCTTGTATTTGACCAATCTGCTATTTTTGTTCATGACCAAACTGTAGTTGCTTGAAATCAACTCCGGAAACTGAACTGGTATTACTATATACTAGCAAAAGGGCCCGTGCGTTGCAACGGGAGAAAAACAAAATCATAATCTCGAATGGCTATGACCATATTTTGTTCACATCTCATCGCATGATTTTGAAAATTTGTTCAGAAATGCAAGAAAATATTTCATTTTTAAAATTTATTCACAAATTGAAGCAATGTTCACATTTTAAAAAAATCATGGTGTTAAAAAAATTTGGTAATTCAAAGAAGTATTCTGAATTTCAAGAAATGTTTTTTAAAACATACTATGATATTCCAATCTACGCCCCAGTAAGTTATTCAAAAATCACGTGGCTATATAGTCACAAAGAATCAGAAACATTACTGTTTGACTACATATCTTTGATCATTCATCAGCATTTTTTTTACAAATTTAGGAACATTATTAAAAATCGTGAAAAGTGTTTTACTATTTGCAAACATTTTTTTAAGAATTGTGAACATTTTTTAAGCATTTTCTTTTGAATCGACGAACAATTCTAAAATAGACGAACATTGTTTTTGAAATTGATCATTTTTTCTGAAATTCACGGACATTTTTTGAAATGCATGAACCTTTTTTGAATCAGCAAACACTTTATGAATCAATAAACTCTTTTGTAACTCACAAACTGTTTTTAGTTTTTAGTATATTTTTTAAAATTCATGAACATTTTTTGAATTAGCAAACACTTTGTTCAATTTCATTAACAATTTTTAATACATGGACTTTTCTGATTTTATGAACATTGTTTTCAAAATTGCGAACATATTTTGAATATGCGAACATTTTTAGAAAAATCCCGAGCATTTTTTGAATTTACAGATATTTTATGTTTTCTTGAACATTTAATTTTAAAATTCGGAGTTTTTTAAATGACACAAATTTTTTGAAGTCCCAATTATTTAAAGTAGAAAAAAGGAAAACAGAAAAGAAAACTAAAAAAACAGGCCACCCGCACATGGGCTGGCCCAAACGGGTGCGCTCCATCTTCTCCCGCGTGCAAAGCGCAGTATAGGAGGTCCCTACTGCGTGGGTTGGCCTAGTCGGGGGGCACCCTGCAAAACGTTTTTTGTCACTTATATGTGGCATTGTTGGTTAATATTTTGCAACTTATAGCCCATTTGTTATTAGGTATTGATAGATACTAGCATATATGCCCGTGCATTGCAACGGTAGATATAATTAATGTGTCAACTGAACGATGATGCACATATAATACTCTTGGTACGGTTTTTGTACGACGATTCTGATCTTAAAAGAGTCTAATTTTCAAATCTTTCGTATCAAGAAATTATTTTTAAGTTGAAGCAATGTTTGAAATTTGCACCAAATGATGAAAAAAAAATCTCAATATAAGGGTTCTGATAAATGGGTTTTAGGCCATCTCTTGATACACTTGAAGATCAATAAAAAATGTCCGCGTCTGAGCAAAACGACCCTAGTTCGTTGCATGCAACTCATGTTTGAGCTTACATAGCGCCTCTCACCTTCTTGATTGCTCTATTTTGGTTGCACATCATGGTCGCACAATTAACCTTCATTTTTGTAAATTAATATATAGGTCAGCTCAACTGTTTGCAACTTTCTAAACGGTGGTTGAGGTCTCGGGTTCGAGACCATATGAATCAATTAAATTTTTCTATGACAGAATTCTTTATTGCACAATGACCATGGGTTGGCCCCTCTAGGAAAATGCTCAATCGCACTGGGGCGGAGGGCCGGGCTCATTGCCTATGCGCGAGACGTTCCACCAATGATCGGTGGAAGAAATCTAATCGTCCATTGTGCGGGCCGTGGGCAACGAAAGGAAAAACAGGGTGACGTGGGTAGTTCAGCTGAATGGAGGGAGAGACATGCGTGACCGGTCCTCAGGTAACAGATGCTGATGTGGCTGTTCTATACGTTGCTGAATCTAGGGTTGGTCCCGCCTGTAAGCCTGTTACACTCTGCTGACATGGTAGACTGCTGATGTGGATAGGTTGCATGTCAAGAGAAATATGGTAGTGGGGATGAACTATTTAGGTATTATAGATAAACCTAAAAAATCGAAGCCAAATGAAGAACATTTTTTGTTTTTATTTATATACAGAGGGAGAAACCAAATGACAGATGAAAATCTGGTAATAAGCTATGTACGAAAAAACGAGAGTAAGAAACGTACGTTATATATATTGTGTTATTATAGAAAAGAAAAAAAATACTAATTAAAGGTTCAACATAAACATAATCTTAAAAATATTAACATGCTAGATAATATCATATTTAGAATCTACACATCTTTCTGAGCAATTTTTATATATAATATGCTAAATTTGGAGTTAGTGTTTTAAAAGATATGAATATTTAAAAAGTACTTGAATCCGCGAAAAAAATATAGCTAGGCCGAAATTGAATTAAAATTCGGGGGAGAAAAGGCGCGAGAAGCTAGTATCAAGCGCTAGTATCGAACCTTGGTCTCGACGATGGGGAAGTGACCCCCTAGCCACTTGGATGGAGGTGGGCTTGTGGGAATCTTAGGGCATAGTTGTAGATGAACGGCAGTGGGTCCAAGCTCCGGGACGTAATCCGCCTTTCCATCGAATGGCATGAGCCAGTCGCCAACTTTGCTCCACTCACGAGTCGCGATGTGGAAGCAGTAGGTGCCGATGTCCTTGGCGCCAACGATGGAGAAGCAGATGGTGTTGCCGCCAATCAGGGCATGGCCATAGACCATGGCGTGCCTGTCGTGGTTGATCCACGATGACAGCGGGAGGATGTCGCAGTGCCAGAACCTGTGAGATGTGCGGACGGGCTGAGGCCCCTCCACACCAAGGCCTCAAACTGCGGCCGCCCCTTCGTCTTGTCCGGATGGAGAACGCTATCAATGATGTAGAGGTCGTCGGTGTCTTCTCCATCATGCAGCTGTAAGTCCATCGGAGGGACAGAGATGGCCAGCGGGGAGTGCTTGTACCCGTGAAGGCTAGGCATGGTATCGATGTAGCTGCAGCCGCCGATGGCGTCGAAGCGTAGCATGCGGTTCGCGCGGTCGGCCAAGATGACCTTGCTCTCCGAGGCGATGGGTAGGAAATGAACACCGCGAGGGCTCCTCATGGAGCGGCGGCAGTGTTTGTTATCTGTTCGAGGGAGCGTCGGCATGCATGGTTGGTTTGTTGGCGCCAGACCATATGATGGATCAATGAGCCCAACCCAGCAGCGGTGGGGAAGATGTCTTCCTTGCTCAGGCCCGTTTACTCCCAAGTCTACTAATATGATCCTTTGTACCGACGTAAAAAAACTAATCTTGATCTATTTCAAAAAAAAAAAAATCTTTATCCGATCCTTTAAAAAATATTGATATTTTTTGAACATAGTATAGACGCAGACGCTCGTGCATAAGCACATAAACTCATGCCTATCCCTACGAGCACCTCCGAGGGACTGAGCCGACACATCATCTTGAGATTGACGAAGTCGTCACAGACATCTTCATAGTCGACGGAAATATCTTCTCCCACTAAATGCACATCACTGGAGGGCCTGAAATGATCCTAGAAAAAATACGAGCATCAGTGTCAAGTTTATGACTTGAACTCTGGTGGGCTGGGGATACCATTGTCCTACTAATCATCCAATAGTTGCCACAAAAAACTAATCATCCAATCACAGATCGGTTCAAAAAAAATATTGATCTGAATTTTCTGGCAAAAAAAGAAACTTTACACTGATCCAAAAGATGATTGCATTACCGCCATGCTTTGCCTCCCTCCTTAAAGAAACTAGATGATACCCTGCCCGTTATTGCGGGAATATTTTAAAAGATATTTCAATGTGATTTGTTGTATTAAACATGAATATTTTAAGTAATAATATAAAAAGCTAAAACTGAAAATACATATAATTTCACTGTCAAAAAATACATATAATTTATTATGTTCTATTACTATATAATTGTCAAATGTCTATTAAATATAAATAGCATAATAGAATAAAAATTCTTATGTATGTTTGCATGTTGAGATGAGTCTTTTTTTCCATGCATGTTGAGATTAGTCTTTTTTCATGCATGTTTAATGATGAAGTGACATGCTTGCATGTTGACAGACATATGACAGTGAGGGTGGGCCTTTTCTCATGCATGTTGGGGGATGATGTGGCATGCTTGCATGTTGAGAGAAATAATTTAGTGGGGGCTAATTATTTAAATATTGAACATATAAGAGCGTTTAGATCACTACTTTACAGAGGGAGTACTTGTGTTATTTGATTATTCCCATTTCCGTTATTGCAATATATCAGATTCAATGTGTGAATCGTGATGGATTGTGTTGGATGTGGTTGAGTCACATACCACTAGTATAAAACTAATTGGACCAACGAAGGAGTCACATACCAAGGAGTAATCCCTCAAAATAGTTTTGAAAACGGAGCTTCGAGCAAGAATATCGAAAATCGCACGAAAATGAGCAGGACCCCGGGTTTGAATGCAATGATGATTTTTTCTGGAGGAAGGAGAAGGCAATGGGCTGATGGAATAACTTGTGTTATTGGGTTATTCTCATTTCTGTTATTTCAATATCACGGATTCAATGCTTGAATCATAATGGCTTGTGTTGGATGTGGTTGATGCTGATAATCTCCTACAAAGTCGCCCTTTGTTTTTTGTGTGTCGAAAAAATAACCTTAGTTTTCTGTAGAACAGCAAAAGCACCTACAAACTAAGCTGCATGTTGGGACCAGATCGGATTGGAGCACCGCAGACAAGCAATTACTCTCATTTTCACTCTGTTTCATTGAATGTGCGTACAAGTGTACTGAACCAAAATCTCAACACACATATAAACCAGTAGCCCCATTCTGTAGATCTCAACCATGTTAAAACTTCCAAAACTGTCCAGTGTCATCCGGTTAGCTGGTTAAAACCATCATCATGTTTTGGGCAACCATGTGACAAAAGAAAACAGGTATGTCTACTTCAAGATCCACACAGATGGTTCCAACTATGCTTTTGTTTGCCCTGTAGTTAATTCAGGTGTTCTCACTTTTGCTGTCCAGTAAGAACCACCAGCTGGAGTGCAGCAAGTGTATTCTGTTTGAGAATTACCATGTATGTTATCAGGATATAATTAATGACATGGCCAGTTTCATATTATTTGTTTGTGTCATGATTGAATGCAGGAAGAAGATGTGTAATACACAAATAATTCATCACTTATCAAATTTAGCAGTAATACCTTTTGGAAGGTATCCCCCCCCCCCCCCCTATATCTTATCTGCAGTGCATCCCCTAGTAAATCGGTTTTCGTTAGTTACTAGTCGCTTGCTCAAGAGTTCCGCTTCGGTACACCACCCCTCAGAAAACGTATAAAGGGTAGTATAGACATTTCACAAATTGTATCCACTACAACGTGGTTTGTACAATTCCTGACGCACACTCCTCCCTCTCAGGCTCAGCCCGTTAAGTATCTTATTTAAGTTTTAAACTTCAAAAAATGGATTCGAACTACAGTCCTCACGCACCATGAGTAAGTGCAGAACCATCTGGGATACCTAATCTAGTGTCCCCTTTAACCTTGTTTTCTCCCTCTTGTGCGAGATAAATAACGCTAAGAAAAAACTCAGCACCCTCTTTGGTTTTTCTTTCGTTTTTTATGCACGGTTTTCGCTCGGGTTTTTATTTTCCTTTTTTGTTCATAAAATACAAATATTAGTATTTTTGATAATTGTACAGAATTTTTATAAAAATCATCTTTTTTCAAACTCGCTTAGAATGTCAAAACATGAATATTTTATAAAAAGAGCGAACAAAATTTTGAACCCAAACATTTTTAGAAAAACACTAAAAAAATTAATTCGGCAAAATATCAGAAAAATATGAACATAATTCGAAGTCTGAAAATTTTGAACATATGAGAAATTTTAAAAAATAAACTAAAAAAAAATTGAAAAGTCAAATAATACGAAAAAGGAAAAAAAGATACAGAAAAAATAAAACAGGAGAGAAGATAAAAAGAAAAATAAAAATAAAAATGCAGTTCACGACCTCCGAGAAGGTTCCCTAAACCGGGAAAAATGGCCGGGAAGCCGTTGTTCCCAAAACCGGGAACGCTTTTTTGCAACCTTTTCTTAGTGTTTGCAAAAAATTTAAAATCCATGAGTATTTTCTAAAAAATTGGATGAACTTTTTTCAAATCCGTGAGCTCTTTGGCCGGCCCAACACGCGCCCGACGGGAGCGATGTCTTTGCCTAGTTGTGCCAAGGCCTAAGAGTTTTATTTTATTTTCTATTTTTCTATTTTTTCATTAATTCATTCTTATCTTTTTGAATACCAAAATACAAGTTTTAAGTAACATTTCAATAATAATTTTATATAATTTGTTCTATAAATATTTACAATTTTATCTCTGTGTATTTATTACTTATGTTAAAAACTCAAAATAACAATTTTAATTACATGTTCAAATTATGATTTTAAATATATTTTTCCTTCAAACCTGGAATGGATGCCTACCATGGGCATGCCCACTGGCTTGCAAAAGGTGGGACCATTTTATGAATGTAAAAAAAAACACCATGTTCAACTCGAGGTAGGCCAGAAGACTCCGTTTAAGAGCACGTTGTTTCTCGACATCCGTCAAATGACCCCAAAATTTTTATTTACTTTTATGACCATCTCAAGGCACCATGCGAAGTTTTTTTGGTTTTCTACAATTTTTTGCATCTTTCTGGACTTTTCTCGGTCAAAAAGGATGATAAATGGTATCAACTTCCTACTCGCGACCCGCGCGCCCATAACCGACCGCCCGCATCCTCCCGCTCCCATGTGCGCACTACTGGGCCGGGACTCCCCTTGTTATTTCCTTTTGGCCCCCCCTCCTCTTTCAATAATTCGGGATATCAAAAAGTTGTGAATTTTGAAATTTTTCATGAATTCAAAAAGTGTCTGGGAATTCGAAAATGTTCAGGAATTTGTCAAAAATGTTCATGAATTTAAAATTTGTTAATGAATGTAAAAATTGTTTCATGATTTTAAACATTGTTCATGATTATAAAAAATGTTCGCGAACTCGGAAAATGTGCAAGATTTAAGAGAATGTTCACGAATTCGTATAAAATGTTCACAAATTTACAAAAATATTAAAAAAATTGAAAATTATTAATGAATTTAAAAATATTCACAATTTTAAAAATAATGTTCGTGAACTCGGTAAATGCTCACGATTTGAGAGAATGTTCAGGAGTTTGTTAAAAATGCCAGGAATTTTAAAAATGTTCACAATTCAAAAAATTGTTCATGAATTTAAAAAATGATCACGATTTCAAAAAAAATCTTCAAGATTATCAAAAAGGTTCATGACTTAATAGAACGTTCATGAATTTGTAAAACAACGTAAGCAGTAGACACAACTGGATCAACATTATAACTGATTGTTTCATCTTTAACTATGATAGGTTCCTCACGGTTGTCTTCAATAGGTGGATGAAACTTAACCATTTCTCGTTAGGAAGATCAACAAGATTGTTTTTTTGGCAAAAAAAAAAACGAAATGATTATCTGGCACGAACCACATCTTCGTCTTCGATGCTGATGCCGGCTCCTGCCCCATGGTCACCTTGATATTTATTTGGATCTCGACATCTAATCGTTACATCATTACTAATTTTGATTTTCTTTCACAATGTTTTTCACGTGCTTCTTTTTTTCGGGTGAAATAGAGATTTTATTTCATCAATCAGGACATAAGTTGTTCTTACAAATATCAGGGACGTCTCCTGGTCCCGAACCCTGCCACACCACAACGCGACCTTCTGTCCGACCAAAGGAGGCCAGATAATGGCTTACACCATTATGTTCCCTACAAACATGAGATAGCTTGAACATTCTCCCTTCCCTCAAAAGCCTTTGGATTTGATCAACCAACATGGAATAGCGAGACCGGCCCACCATTGATCATGTTAAGAGCGACATCATATATGTGGTCATAATTAGTGGGTTCGTTGGTACTTGCGATTTGTGTTTTGCACTATGTCATATCCTACTCAACTCCCTTAATTAGTATTGACTTTGAGCATTGTACATTTGCATGGTCACGCTAACTTGTGGGCACTGATTCATAAAAGAAGACGATTGCATTTTCTGCGCGAAAAAAAGGATGGTTGCATTTTTACTGACATTCTTTGCATGTTAATAGTACATGCATCATTGGATTTTTCGCATTTCCGTTATTTTAATATCTCAGATAACTTGGTTATGCTGGATGTGGTTGTTTTTGATAATCTCCTCCAAAGTCACCCTTTCTTCTCTGTTTTGTGTCAGAAAATGACCTTAGTTTTCTGTAGTAATGTTTCCTACTTTTTTGTTCTGTAGCAACACACAAACAATTGGCTAGCTTTTCTTATTTCTGAATTGATGCCGTGAATGAAGAATGAATATAAAATATCAGTATTTTTTTAGAACTATATATAAAATATCAGTAGAGTTTTTTTGACAACTAAAGTTCCCTCTTTATTCATTGGTGATAACACTTGCATCTTTATGTAAAAGAGGAAGAAGCTCATGAGGAGCAATTTCAATCCACTCACTGCAGAATTTAGATCTAGCTACACTGGCTAATTCATGAGGAACAGCGTTTGCTTCTCTAGGACATAATTCAAACCGAATTGAACTAAACTCACATGCCAAGTGGTAACAATCATCAATGATGGCTGCTGAATTGCCCGCATACTGACCGTCCTTGGTCATAATCTCCATTAGTTCTAGGCTGTAGGAATTAACGACAAGCCTGTTACACCCTGCCGAAGAAGAGAGTTGTAAACCAAATTTAAGAGCCAATGCCTCTGCAGAAAGAGGATCATAACATGACTCTATTAGTTTGTTCCCAGAAACAATAAAATGACCTCTGTCGTCTCGTATGACTGCTCCCATAGCTCCATGTAGCGCGTCATAGTCGAAGGAAGCATCTACGTTCAGCTTAACAAAGCCATTAGGTGGTTTTCTCCATCCGTCCTTCTTTAGTACTGCCTTTGGGTCACATGCAATAACAACATTTTCTGCCATCGCTCTCACAGATTGTGAAATTCTTTTCGCATCTTGCACATGCTCCTTGTGAACTAGTTTTCGTCTTTCCCACCAAAGATACCAGCAAGTGATAGACATGAGCTCATAGAAATTTTTAACGCCTAGAACGACCGCCTCCTGTGCGGGAAAATTCAGCAAATAAGCAAGTATTGCTTCCCCCGCTCGATCCACTTCGCATGCATGCGCTATAACATCTTCTAGTCCTAGGAGGCGCCACACTTGCTTGGCTTTTTTGCATCGAAACAACACATGCAAAACATCTTCCGCACTTTGGCCACATGCTGGACACGCCGGTCTAACAGGTATATGACGATTTGCAAGAACAACATTACAAGGCATAGTTCCATGTAGTGTTCGCCAGAGAAAGATTTTTACCTTTGCTGGACAGTTAAGTTTCCAAACTTTTTGCCGTGTTGGGTTAGCGCCTGAGGCGCCCAAACCATCAATTTTCCGTAGTTTACGTCCATGTTGGTAATCCCAGACAGTATGGTAAGCCGATTTGATAGTAAAGTTTCCATGCTTATTCAGACTCCAAGCAATAAAATCAGTCATATCGTTTGTCGATAATGGTATAGCAAGAACTCTTACCGCATCAATGGGCCAAAAGGTTTGCTCAACAAGGTCGACATCCCACTGACCCGTTGATGGATCAATTAAGTCACTCACCTTAGAAATCAAATGGCCTCCCCTAGGTGTGATAATCATTCTGGATGGAGATTTTGAGATCCAAGCATCCCTCCAGATATTAATGTTTCCACCATCTCCTACTCTCCAAATATATCCATGTCTCAAAGTATTCACACCTTGCATTATGCTTTGCCATGCAAATATCAGTAGAGTTGGATGTAAACGGGCCCTAGTTTTACCGTATTTGAGCATCACGAGCAAACCACATTTATTTATTTATAACGAAGAAAAAAATGGACGTGTCCTCTGGCCCATCCCATACCATGGCCTCGTGTGGTGTGACTGATCGATCGATCGATCATGCAGCTAGAGATTGACAGCCGCCGCCGCCGCTCTAATCTAGGTTCCAGGCAGATCGACCACGACGACGATGAGCGGCGGCATCCGGCGGTTGGTGAACCTGGGAGTGTATGATGGGCGCAACAGCGTGTATTCGCTCCGACGCTTGGACCTCTCCAAGATGGACTTGTTTCGCCGGACGGCAGAAGAGGCGGCCGCGGATGGCAAGCTGCTGCCAACACTCACGCCTGCCAAGGCCTGGGCGTCCAACGACAGGAGAAGGATCTGCAAGGCTGACCTCTCGGCGGCGGAGGCGGCGGCGCCCAGCATCCAGACGCCGGCAAGCGAGCTGGTCATTAAGCCACCGGAAGTATCATGCAGCCTGCCGACCCATCACCGTGTTCATTTCCTCCCCACCTCCTCGGAGGACAAGGTCGTCTTGGGTGACCGCACGAACCGCATGTTCCGCTTCGACGGAGGCGAGGGCCGCCGCTGGATCGAGAGCCTGCCAAGCCTCCACGAGCACAAACACTCACCACTGTCCATCGCCGTCCCTCCGTCGGACTTGCACCTCCATGACGGCCAAGACGGCGGCGACATGTACATCATCGATAGGATCCTCCATCCAGACAAGTCGGAGGCGAAGCCACAGTTCGAGGCCCTGGTGTGGAGGGCGGAGCACCCCGCGCTCCTTTTGTAGCAGGACCTGGCACTGCGACATCCTTCCGCTACCATCGTGGATCATCCACCAGAAGCACGCCTACGTTTGTAGTCACGCTCTCGTCGGCAGCGACACCATCTGCTTCTCCATGGCCGGTGCCCTCGGTGCCGAGGGCACCGGCACCTACTGCTTCCACATCAATACTCGCGAGTGGATTAAGGCTGGCGACTGGGTCATGCCGTTCCAGGGCAAGGCAGAGTATGTTCCAGAGCTCGGGCTGTGGTTTGGCGAATCAAGCGGCCTCCCCTGCGCCGCCGACATTTCTGGCGTAGTCAGAGGAGAGGAGCCGCCACAGGAGAAGTTGCGGATCTGGGTGGATGATGACCTGCCAGAGGAGTGGCAGCCGAGTGAATTGTGCAGCTCCAAGATCATCAGCCTTGGTTCGGGCAGATTCATCGTTGTAGACTTCTTGGATGCCATGGTATTCGACAAGGACTGCAATGAGATGGTTACGGGCAAGCAATTTGCCCTCTTCACTGGTATGAAGGCAGTGTACGATAACGGCCGCAGCAAGGGCAGTGTCAAGAATGGCAGCAATGGTGCTGGCAAAGACAACAATGACAACTACAATAGTGGTACCAATGGCTCCGGCAACGAGAATGGCAACAACCGCGGCAAAGTCAAAGGCCTGCTTATGGTTAAGCACAAATCCAAACGTTACATGTTTAACGTGCAACAAAGTATCGATGCGGTGCAGTATGCATGCAGTACTGACTTTAGTGTTAAGTTTACTTAGTACCTTTAATGATCTGCCCCTAAAAATCACCATTAAGTGCTGCTTTAATTCCTGAGTTGAAAGCAGAGTCTGTTGTGTGAAAACATGACCAACGATGTTTAATTTGGTCGGTTATTTGTGAATTAGTAATTCATTCACACTTGAGCACTAGTGTTTCACGTACATGTACTACTCCCTCCATCCAAATCTGTTGGAATTTGAGCTCAACTTTCACTATAAATTTTGCTACTACCAATATGAGATAGTTTGCTACTACAAATACAAGATATATATGTCATGAAAAATATAAGTTGGAATTTTTTTGTAAATAGTACTTTTTGGGTGGCACGTACAAAACTCATATTTATGTAAGCAAAAAAGTATTATGACCAAAGCTGGGTTCAAATTTCAAGGGGGCATACATGTTGCCGAATTGGGATCCATCGCAAAATAAAATAAATCAATAGCTCGATAGCACAACAGTTCAAACTCGGGGAAACTAGCAGTACACAATCTTTCTTTCTTTTTTGTATATGTGGGTTCTTCATCAATTAGCTTAACACAATAGCTCAACAGTTCAAACTTGCCATCAAATCCAAGCATGCATGCATAAATATATATAGTCAAACACTAGAGTTCAGTAAATCCAAGCATGCATGCATAATCTGAATCATTCAGAGCACCTCCTCGATCCTCTGTTGATTGTTAAACATGCAACGACCCGATTTGTGCTTAATCATACGGAGGCCACGCACCAGCCCTTTGCCTTTGCTGCCATTGTTGTTGTTGTTGCTGTTGTTTTTGCCATCATCACTTTTGCCTTTATTGCCGTACGCTGCTTCCATACCGGTGAAGAGGGCGAATTGCTTGCCCATCTCATTGCAGTCCTTGTCGATCCATGGCATCCAAGAAGTCCACGACAACGAACCTGCCAGAACCAAGGCTGATGACCCTGGGCTTGAACAATTGGGTGGGCTGCCACTCCTCTGGCAGGTCATCATGCGCCCAGATCCGCATGCATCTTCTCCGCCGGCGGCTCCTCCCCTCTAACCACACCGGAGAGGTCAGCAACACAAGTGAGGTTTTTTGAGACGCCGAACCAGAGTCCAAGCTCCGGGGCGTAATCCGCCTTGCCATCGAAAGGCATGAGCCAGTCACCGGCTTTGCTCCACTCACGAGTCGCCATGTGGAAGCAGTAGGTGCCATCGCCCTCTGAGCCAGAGATGGAGAAGCAGATGGTGTCGCCGACGAGGGCGTGACCGTAGACGAAGGCATTCCTGTGGTGGGTGATCCACGGGGGCACCGGGAGGATGTCGCAGTGCCAGAACCTGTGAGACGCGAGGGACGTGGTGAACCCCCTCCACACCAGGGCCTCAAACTGTGGGCGTACCTCCGCCTTATCCGGATGGAGGACGCTATCAATGATGTAGAGGTCACCGGTGTCTTCGCCGTGAAGGAGGTGTAAGTCCGTCGGAGGGACAGAGATGGCCAGCGGCGAGTGCTTGTACCCGTGGAGGCTAGGCATTGTATCGATGCAGCTGCAACCGTCGATGGTGTCGAAGCGTAACATGCGGTTCGCGTGGTCGTCCAAGATGACCTTGCTATCCAAGGCCGTGGGCAAGAAATGAAGACAACGAGGAGACCGTATGGAGTAGGAGACTTCCGGTGGCCTCACGAGCAGCTCGCTTTTTGGCGGATTGATCTTGGGTGTCGCCGCCTCTGTAGTCGCCAAGTCGGTGCTGCAGATCCTTCTCCTGTTGGGCGCACAGGCCTTGGCGGGCGTCAGTGTTGGCACCACCTTGCGATGCGTGGCCGCCTCTTGTGCGGTGGGGTGAAAAAAGTCCATCTTGGAGAGGTCCAAGCGGCGCAGAGAATACGCACGTTTGCGCCCGTCAAACAACCCAAGGTTTAGGAACCGGCGCCCGATGCCACCGCTCATGTCCGACGATCCTTCTCTCCTGGAAGGGACAAAAATTCGACCGATTGAACTTCCTATGTTAGTATATATGAAGCTTAAAAAAACAATTCCACATATGTCGGTGCATCAAGTGAGGTTTGAGTGGATGTGTAGATTCCCCCAAAATCATAGAAAATGAATAGTATTTCTATGAAAATCCTATATGTGTTTCCTACGAACCAAATACATCTATAGGAAATTTTTCTCTGGAATCTTTGTTCCTATACTTTTTCTGTAAAAATCCTTCAAACCAAATCAGGCCTAAAACACTTGCATAAACCAGGTTAGTATCAAGCTTCAGAAAAATAAACCACGATGCAGTCAGCGCATCACCACGTGAACTTCCTAAATTGAGCAACACCTAAATCACTTCCGATTAGAGGAGATGCATCCGGGGAAGGAAACTGAGATGGAGAAAGCATTGGGCACCTTGATGCAGAGCGGACGGCGGTGATGACGGTGCCGGCGACGTTCGAGGCAGAGGCGGCGGTGATGAAATCGGCGGCGACGTTCGGTTGACGAGAGATTGGAGGCATTTGAGGAGGTCCACGGAGCCCAACGGGCTAATCCTCTGGGCCGAGCGCGGATTATTGGACGACTGGACGGCCTATTGGCGGCTCCAGCTTTACTGTTGGTTGCATCGCGTCCATAACTGTAGCACAATGTTTACTGAAGCGCCAAGTTAAAACAATTTTGACCCCTGAAAAAATGTTAAAAAAATTGTGAAATAATTTTATGTTTCCGGGAAAAGTTGAAGACGATAAACTATTTGAATTTGTGATATTTTTTACAAGTTCAAATTTTTTTCAAATTGGAAAACAAATTCAGGATACAATTTTTTAAGAAAAATTATGAACAAATTGGGGGAAAAGGATTTTTTTTAAATCCCAAAAAACTTTTGAAAGCGCAACTTGTTTTAATTTGTGAACAATAACAAGTACTCCGAAAACCATGAACAAATTTAAACTGAATCCATGTCTCTTATTTTTGGACGAGGAAGTAACATTTTGAAATTCCAAACATTTTTTGAAAACCCAACGTTTTTTAAATTTGTGAACAAAATTTGTAATTTCTGAAAGAAGTTAAAAAAAGGTAAAAGAAACAACCATATCTGAACCTTCTTGAAAGGTTTCTAAAACCGGTGAACCGTATAACATCAACTGGACGGTCCACTAAGGCGCTTCCCCTGTGCAATATAATGGCATTTTGCCGCTCAATGCGGCGAATAGGAAATTCGAGGGCACATGATAAGTGATGTATTTATTGCGTAGAGTTTCTGGCGATGTCCCTCGGTAGGAATAATGTTTTCCACGTTTTATTGAAGAAAATATGCCCTAGAGGCAATAATAAAGTTGTTATTTTATATTTTCTTAATTCATGATAAATGTTTATTATTCATGCTAGAATTGTATTAACCGGAAACTTGATACATGTGTGGATACATTGACAAAACAAGTGTCCCTAGTAAGCCTCTACTAGACTAGCTCGTTAATCAAAGATGGTTAAGTTTCCTAGCCATAGACATGTGTTGTCATTTGATGAACGGGATCACATCATTAGGAGAATGATGTGATGGACAAGACCCATCCGTTAGCTTAGCATAATGACCGCTTAGTTTTATTGCTACTGCTTTCTTCATGACTTATACATGTTACTCTGACTATGAGATTATGCAACTCCCGAATACCGGAGGAACACCTTGTGTGCAATTAAACGTCACAACGTAACTGGGTGATTATAAAGATGCTCTACAGGTGTCTCCGAAGGTGTTTGTTGAGTTGGCATAGATCGAGATTAGTATTTGTCAGTCCGAGTTTCGGAGAGGTATCTCTGGGCCCTCTCGGTAATGCACATCACTATAAGCCTTGCAAGCAATGTGACTAATGAGTTAGTTGCGGAATGATGCATTACGGAACGAGTAAAGAGACTTGCCGGTAACGAGATTGAACTAGGTATGATGATACAGACGATCGAATCTCGGGCAAGTAACATACCGATGACAAAGGGAACAATGTATGTTGTTATGCGCTTTGACCGATAAAGATCTTCGAAGAATATGTAGGAGCCAATATGAGCATCCAGGTTACGCTATTCGTTATTGATCGGAGATGTGTCTCGGTCATGTCTACATAGTTGTCGAACCCGTAGGGTCCGCACGCTTAACGGTGGAGTCAAATCTTCCGGTGGCTTTATCATTTTTCCTTTGAACTCTAGTATCTTATATCTCGAAACTCTAGTTTCCGCAAAAAATAGTATTTTATATCTCATTTTTTTCCCCAAAAGTTATAAAAAGAAGTGGGATCACTCATGCTCCAGCAAGCTTATAATCTTACACGGAAATAACAAGACTTATAAGTTACAATACAAAGAACAAAGAGATGTGCTTGGTAGCACTTTGCAACGATCTGGAAAGCTAAGTAAACATATGCTAATCAAGATTTGTGCTAGCTAGTCACCCGTGTGTACAAATCACATCTCAAAGCAGGCAGATGAAAATGTCAACAAAAGGAGACATGGAAAAGGAAACACTCTGGGGCGAGAAATAGAATTAGATTGCCATGCAATTTTGACGGATGAGTACACTCTGGGGTGATCTGTTTTACAAAGACAATATCTTGAGCTGCAATTAATAGCTCACGCACGGTTCTACATTTCCTTGTTTGCTTTATATACTACACTTTATTAGAAGATAGATAGAAAAATCATATCGTTCGTTCCCATGGTACCTATTCCCTTTTTCTCTATCTCTCTATATATATAGGACAAGCGACTTATTCCTAAGATAAGCCACCGGTGAATTCATTGTTGGAAAAATCAAGGTGCGTCAGCGATGGAAGCAACGCGAGGCTGTCAAATGGAATTGCGCCAGACAACTTGTTGCTGCTTAGGTAGAGATTACTGAGCCTCTTCAACAAACTGATTGATGTCGGTATGCCACCGGTGAATTCATTCCTAGATAAATCAAGGAACCTCAGCGATGGAAGCAATGCGAGGCTGTCAAATGGAATTGCGCCAGATAACCTGTTGTTCTCCGCCTTGAACACATACAGCCCGGTTGCCGATGTTGGCAAGGACCCAGAGAACTTGTTGTTCCCCATCTCAATCCGTGACTATTTTGTCCGGTAAAGTCCCGGTAAAACCATTATTCTGTATCATCACAGTGGTCAACTTGGGTAATGACCATATCTTCGCCGGGAACTCTCCGGAGAAGCAGTTGTTGTAGAGCATTATGTTGTTCAGCAGGACACAGTCGCCGAGGTTCTCCGGGAGCTCGCCGGACAAGCTGTTGTCGAAGACGACGAGGTCATAGAGCTTCCCGTTGGCGCAAAGTGATTCCGGGAGTGGACCAGAGAGGTTGTTGTTGCAGACCTCGAGGATGCCTAGGGGCGAGTGCTTCCGGAGCTCCCGTGGTATCTCACCGGAGAGCTTGTTTTCAAATAGCCTGATGTCCCTGAGATTGGGGAGCATCGCTATGCTTGCTGGAATGGTGGCCGTGAGCTGGTTGGCATACATGAACAATAGGCTCAGGTTCTTGAGGTTACCAAAGTCTTCCGGTATTTCTCCAGTAAGGTTGTTCGACGACACATCAATCTCTATCAAATTCACTGACGTCACTTTGCGCGGCAGTTTACCGGTGAGTCCATTGTTGAGCAGGTACAAGAACTCGAGTTTTGGGTGCTGCCATATCCACGCCGGGATCTGGCCGGCGAGCTTGTTATCCGTCATAGCGATCAGTTGGAGGTTCACGAGGCTCGAATAAGCCTTCGGGATCTCGCCGGTCATGTTCATGTCAGACATCCAGAGGTAGCTCAAGTTGGTCAGTTTGGCAAACTCTAGTGGCGCTGGCGCCGGCGTGAACGGGTTCGAGGCAAGCGTGAGCTGCTCGAGCCCCGTGAGCTTGCTTATCTCGGCAGCTGGGTACGCCCCGGTGAACTGGTTAGTGTCAAGTACCAGCGACCTCAGCGCTGATAGCCCGGCCACGGCAGTCGGCACCATGCCTTGGAAGTGATTGCCCGACAGGTTGAGGTGCTCCAACGCCGGCGACAGTCGGCTGATGTCATCCGGAAGGACTCCATGGAAGTAGTTGTTGGAGAGGTCGAGGAAGCGGAGGTGGAAGCAGGCGTAGAGCGGGACGCCGGGGAAGCCGCTGGTAAGATTGTTGTAGGAGAGGTCGAGGTGGGCGAGGCTCGGTAGGTCGCACACCGACTCTGGCACCTTGCCAGTGATGTTTAGATTCGGCAATGATATCCCTATCACCGCACGTCCGTCGTCGCCACCGCAGACCACGCCGGTCCAGTCACAGTGGTCGGCGTTGGAGATAGGGTCCCACGACGCAAGCTGCATGGGGTTTCCCCACTGGGTCTTGATAGCTAGGAGGGTGGCTTGGTCGCCAGAGGTGGGCTGCGAGCTCGATGCGCCGGCCAACAGGAGGACGCCGAGGAGCACAACAAGGTGGGTGGTCGACATGGTTTTTGTGACAAGACGTGTTGTCCGTGAGGTGGGGAGTGGGTACTGGCGAGTGGAGCTATTGCCGCAGGCCTCATATACCCAAGCAGACCCAAGACTGGAGTCGTGGGTCGTCTGCTAGATGAGGTACACATATGCAAATATCTTTGTTGGAATGAAGCAGGATACTCCAGTTCTCGGTGGGAATTTCTACAACCACGTACGCAATAGAAGTAAATATCAGACAGCAACCACAATGCATGCATGGTTCACGATAGCACAAAAATCACATCATCATCAATGTACGCGCATTATTTAGATAGCAAATGCGTAGCACTTCTTCAGTTTTTATTTACGAGTGAAGCTCGTCTAGTCAAGCAGATTCTAGAGTCGTCGGTCGGGTCCGTCGTCGGCGACAACACCACTAGACGTTAACTAAGCGAGGTAGACGTATGCTAATATCTTGAAAGGTACAACTTATCCTCCTTTAGAGCTTATTATACATTTTTGGTGGCAATTTCGACTATCACGCAATAAAACTGACTTGAGATTTGAGATTGATCGGACGGCCGTCTTTCATTGATTAATCAAGAGAGGCAGAATACAAAGTCTGAGAGACAAAAACAAGTTGGAGCTGGCATCCAGAAAGAAAACACCCGGCAACAAACAAGGGGAAAATCTAGGTGGTTCAAATATTCTGTCGACAGCCGCTGACCAACATCTTGCCTCATTCATGATTCGTCCCATGAGTTGTGGAGCGGAGCATATGTCAGCATTGAACACACGGTTGTTTCGTTCCTTCCATATCATCCAGGAGACCAAACAAATGACCGACTTCCATTCTTTCATCCAATTGTTTTTGAGAGGAAGGCATTGCTGATGGGAGTTCACCATTGGCGCTAGGTTGAGAAACATCAATGGATGGCCCCCAAGCTTGCTGATGACCATCATCCAGAGCTGCCTGGAGAAACTGCAATCTGCGAGCAAATGGGTGGCCGTCTCCAGCGCAGCGCAGCGCAGCAGAGCGAGCAAACTGGGTCAGCCGTGAGGCAGGTAGCAAGCAAGCCAAAGGAACGTCTTGGCTCGTGGCGCCGCCCTGGCGGACCATATGAGTGCTTTATCGTCCTTCGAATTGGCATAGGTACGCCGACTTGGCGGTGTAGTTGCCATCCGCGGTCCTCCACTGCATCATTGAAACTGATACCCGCCGCTATCTCTGATAGGCAACAGAGCTGTCTGAGCACCAGCGCAGATGGATTGGGCTTAACAAGGCGCATCCATCGGTTGCCTGTTATGGCTTCTCGCAAAGAGAGATGTCGCTTGGTGCAGTGCCGCAATAGCTCTGGCCATCTGCCCAGTGCGAGTCCCTGAAGGAGGTGGACTTGCCATCCCCAATGGAGATTTTGGTTGATGCTCATCGGCAGAGTTGTCCGCAGGCAGGGGAAGTCCATGCCATGGCTTGGAGCGGTCTGTCCAGCAGAGCCATTGCTAGCGGCATCGCAGCGCTCTCCCTTGCTTCTGTAAGTCTGGAATGCCAAGGCCACCGAATTCCTGTGGGCGGCAATTCACCAGGCACTTGCCAGCCGTCGCCTCTTCGTCCTGCGCCCAGAGAAAACCACGGCGTAATTTCTTCACCTTTTTTAAGAGCCACACCGGAGGATCCAACACCATCAGCTGGAAGCTTACCATGGCTGAGAGCGTGGCGCGCACGAGCTCGACCCGACCCGGCAGCGCGATGTGTCTGGCCTTCCATCCACCCATGCGTTTGGCCAACTTGTCAATGACCGGCTGTTGATCCACGCGCCGCAACCGAGAGTCCGAGAGTGGCATACCGAGGTAGGTTATTGGAAACTTTGCCACCGGGCAGCCAGAGTCATGAACCAGGTTGGCAATGGCATGCTCATCCGTGCCTCCCATGGGAATGGCCGCGCTCTTGCTCCAGTTAGCGTGCAACCCCGTCGCATCGCCCAACAGACGCAGCAGCTCCATGGCTCCCCAGAATTCAGTTTCCCGTGCGTTGAGGAAGAAGACTACGTCATCGGCATAAAGCGATGCCCGCAAGCCGGAGCAGTTCTTGCAGCATAATTCACCATTGATGCCAAAGTATCCATAGCAATCACAAATAGGAGCGGAGACAGTGGATCCCCCTGGCGCAGCCCTTTCGCATTATCGATGACATCAGTGAGCTGTCCATTGATCAATACCCGAGTAGTCGACGTCGCTAGCAGCCCCGCAATCCAACCGGCCCACCGGGTGCTGAAGCCGCGCTGTCTAAGAAGTTGCAGCAAGAATTCCCAGGATAAGCTGTTAAAGGCCTTTGCAATGTCAACTTTGTGCACCACTGGAGTCTTCGCAAGTTTCAGAGATTTGATCTGCCCGCACACAAAAACAAAATTGTCCATAATCGATCTGTCCTTAATAAATGCACTTTGACACTGGGCGACCAGCTTATCCATCTTCGGTTGCAGGTGGCGTGCAAGGAGTTTAGTAAAAATCTTTGCAATAGCATGCACCAAACTGATCGGCCTAAATTCAGTTAGTTTCTTTGTGCCCTCGACCTTCGGCAGTAGGATCATGCAGGCAGTGTTTAGGAGCTGGAAGTTTGTGAAGTTGAGGTTCTGGAGCTTCCTCATGGCAGTTGAAATAGTTTGTCCCTCCAACAAAGTCGGCAGTACACTCTTTAAAGGATGGAGGAAGTATCACACATCTTACAGCTAGCATATGAATTTAAAAACTCCAAGTTGCTTCGGTGTTTGCCCCCTTCAAGAAGCCTGAGAAGTGAATGAGATTGGTACATCAAAACGGTAAGCTCCAAAGTTAGACAAGAAGAGAAGACAAATTAAACACAGTAAGCTACTAAGGTAGGAGAGAGATCTAGCTAGCTTAGCTAGTGAGAGGGAGCCATGGCGGACCTTGTGGTTGGCATGGCCAAGTCGGTGGTGGATGGGGCGCTGAGCAAGGCCCAAGCGGCCATGGAGGAGGATGCGAAGCTGCGGCAGAGCGCGGCGCGGAACCTTGTGTTCATCACTGGCGAGTTCCAGATGATGAAGTCCTTTCTCAACGTCGCCGAGAGCGAGCGCCTGAAGAACCCGGTGGTGAGGACGTGGGTGCTGCAGATCCGCGAGCTGGCCTACGACGTGGAGGACTGCATCGAGTTCGTCGTCCACCTCGACAAGAAGAGCCGCTGGTGGCTCCGCCTGATCAAGCCCGTGAGCTGGCTCACGCCCTGCGTCAATGCGGAGCCGCCGCTCGACGAGGCGGTTGACGAGCTTGACCGGCTCAAAGCCAGGGTGGAGGACGTGAGCAGCAGGAATGCACGCTCCCGCGTCCAGCAAAACGTTTTGATGTAACGGTGTGAGAAATTGATGCCACGTCAGCCTGACTGGCGGGCCCTACCTGTCATAAACTCACTTAACATGGTCAAATCCGCCGATCAGTGGTTTTTGCAAAACCATTACGCAAGATGTGATGTTTTCTGCAGAGAAACTGTATCCTAGTGTTTTTCGCAAACCGAGCCTTCAAAGTGGTGGTTTTATGCAATTTACTCGGCACAGCAAGGACCAAGGGAACACACTAGTGGCGTCATCAAGTTCCTAAGCTAGATGTGTCGATCATCTTCAGGATAATCAGCTAGATGTGTCTATCATTTATAATGACCTAGAGTTAGACTCTTTCGAGAAATTGAAGATCTTCGAGATTGCTTGCAGTTGCAGCTTCAGCTCAAAGGTTACTTTTGGAGAGAAAACAATGAAAAAACTTGAGCCGCTGAAGGTTGAATGCTGCAGTGGGTCGACTTTCTTTGGCCTTGAGCATCTAGGTGAACTCAAGGGTGCAAGGGACGAAGTACTGATGTCTGAAATCAACACAAAACTTGAGAACCACCCAAAGGTAAAGAAACCTGTGGTGAAGCTGGAGGAACAAACCCCGTCGTCCTGATCAATCCATAGTTCAAGGTGGTCATTATTTTTGTTTTGTTTAATCTTGTTACAATTCATGTATTTGTGCCGTGGTGTACTGCTACGATTGAGCTGGACCATGTCGAATCACTTCTTAATTATTCCTACCTTTTTTTTTTGATACATCAAGGAGGGGTGGAATGGTGCCGTGGATCTTCGAATCCATGGATGCATTGTAAGTTTGTGATATAATTTTAAGATTAGAGATACAATTAACAGGCTGTATCAATGCGGTATAGTATATGCTAAGAGGTAAAATATGTGTAGAAATGACATCGGAACTGAACTTGAATCGTGCATTGTGCCCAGCATTATTTCATTAGTTCCGTCTGAATATCGTTGATCATTAATTAATTGCAGAGGCACTCAGTGCTGTCCACCAAGAAAATGTTATTGTAGATACCTCGCAGAGGCTTACCTGCTTGCGGTGTAGTCTATGGAAAGATCGGCATCAACCAGTAATCCTGTACTACAGGTTCCACAATGCAAAATGCAGCTAAAATTTGGTCGGCCATGTGGAGCCGATGGGGTGACCATGTGGTTCGGCGGGAACATAGTATTGTAAGCGGCGGTGGACTCGGCGGCGGTCTCCGGAGCCGCAATGGGCAGGTGAGGCAGCATGGGTCCCGGGCGCGGAATGCGCCGGCTGTGGCGGCGGAGCGCGCAGGATTTGGTAGGGCAAAGAGGTGATTCAGGTGGCCGGGCAGCCACGATTTTCTAATTAGAGCATCTCCAGCTCTAGCAGATCTCGTATTACTCCGGCGAACTGGGTTATACGGGACGGCCCAAAATAATCTGCCCGTGCAGATATCGTAAATGAAGCCCAGCCTGTAAATTTTTTAGAGGAGGCCCATACACCGTCCTCGGTTCCTCATATATGCGGGCGCTGACGGGATCCGGTGACAAATCCGCTCGGCTCCAACCACGTTTTCTGTCCCATTTCTTTGTCCTTTCTCACCGGAAATGTCATCTGCGGGCTTCGATCATGGCGGCAGTAGGGGTTTCGGCCGCGGCGGGTTCGTCGGCCGCAAGTGCCTCCACGACGACGAGGTCAGCGGCTTCGGCCTCCGCTCTGCCGTGTCGGACATGCAAAGGGAGGCAGCATGCACGCGCGGCGTGAGGTCCCGTAGCGCCGGAGCGAGGTCGCAGGCATGGACGACCATCCGCCCCCTCGGCCGGCTCTTCGACCCGGCAATCTAGTGGCTCCGGACGGCGAGAGGGCGTTCTTTGCGGCAAGGGCCGCCACCGCTAAAGATGCAGCTGCGCAGCTGCCAGCGTTTTGGGAGGAGTACCAGCTCCAATGCCGGCTCTCCGGTTCGCTGATCTACAATCTGCCGCACGGAGGCGAGCCGCTGGCCGTCGAGGTCATCTCCAACAACGAGGGCCATGACACCGGCTCCGTCGACAGCAAGTTTATCTAGTTTTAGCTAGTTCAATAAATGTTTTATCTAGTTTGTGTGTATTGTTTGTACGAACTCTGGTGAACTATGTGGCGCGAACTATCTAGTTTATTTAGTTTAAATTTGAAGTATGTTTTATAACAGATCTGTTCTGCACGAGCTTGCACGTTCCTGCAAATTGGTTTTAGAGGATCCCGCAACTGAAAATTGGGGGACGGAGAGATACGGGATCGGCTAGAGATGCTCCTAGCACCAAAAATATCGTTCTGCCTTTTATTTTTCATTCTATTTTCTCTCATTAGGACATCTCCAACACGGACCCTTAAACTGCCCGCATACGTCCGGACCACGCAGTCCGGGCGTGTTGTGCCATCCAACGCGGCCCGTTAACGGTCTGCCGACCGAACGGACCATGTTTTTCGCGCAAATCGGGATCAAATGTTGGGGTTTACGAGAGTTCGGACACAACAAACGTTGGACTCTTGCACCCATGGCCCGCCCAAAAGGATGGCGGATCCTGCGCTTTTGCAGTTGACCGCCTGTTTCCACGGCAAAATCCCCACTCTCTTCCTCCATCCCGCTGCTCTCCACCCAATTCTCGTCCTTTTCTCCCACCCTCTTCCTCCCTCCCGTCGCCGACACATGGAACTGGAAGAGATCATGCCAGAGTTGGAGGTGGTGGAGGTGCAGGACGATCCCAGCATCACCCTCGCCCGGAAGATCAACTCGGTGACGCGGAAAAATCGTCACGTCAAACCGAAGGCCGCAAATGCGGAGATGCTCGAGCCAAAGGCTGGCGAAGGACAGGCATCCACATGCTTGTCGTCGGCGTGGTGGAGGTTGTGGCCAGGGCCGCGGAGCCAAGATGGTGTCGCCCGCCGTCCAGACGTTGCTATGGCCAGAGCATTACAAGGCTCCGTACTACTACGCCGTCAAGCAGCCCGGTAGACAGTCCACGACAACCGTTTGTGGGCAACTGCCTTAGATCGTCGAGGTCAACGTGGCATCGTCATACGTCGGATAATTTTTGATTGTTCCATGCTATTATAGTATCAACCTTGGATGTTTTATACACTTTTACAAGCAACTTTATATCATTTTTTGGACTAACCTACTAACTTAGTGTCGAGTGTCGGTTGCTGTGTTTTGCTTGTTTTTTACTTTGCAGAAAATCAATACCAAACGAAGTCCAAATGCCACGAAACTTTATGGAGATTTTTTTCTAGCGATAAGACACCTTGAAAGCTTCGGGAGGCCACGAGAAGACGAAGGAGTGGCCCACTAGGCATCAGGGTGCGCCAGCGGCCTCTGGCGCGCCCTGGTACCTAGTGGGGCCCATGAGCCTCCGTTTGACCTAACTCTGCCTCAATAAATATTGTAAAATCAGGAAACCTACCGGGGAGTCCACGAAATACTTTTTCCACCGCCGCAAGCCTCTGTTCTCGAGAGATCCCATCTGGGGACACTTTCTAGCACTCTGCCGGAGGGGGAAACGATCACAGAGGGGTTCTTCATCATCCTTGCTTCCCTTCCGATGATGCGTGAATAGTTTCCCACAGACCTACGGGTCCATCTCAATACAATGTTCTCCTTGTTGTTCTTGGGGATCTATTTGATGTAATGCCTTTTTGCGGTATATTTGTTGAGATGTGAGTTTATGATAAGATGTATCCATGAATATTATTTGAGTTTTCTCTGACCTCTTTAATGCATGATTAATATACCTTCATATTTTTTCTCTGATTTATTGGTTTGGTTTGACCAACTAGATTGATTTATCTGTCCATGGAAAGAGGTGCTTTGTAATGGGTTCGATCTTGCGGTGCTCAATCCCAGTGACAGAAGGGGAAATGACACGTATGTATCGTTGCTATTAAGGGTAAAAAGATGGGGTTTATTCATACGTGAGTTTATCTTGTCAACATCATGTCATCTTGCTTAATGCATTACTCCGTTTTTCGATGAATTTAATACACTAGATACATGTTGGATAGCGGTCGATGTGTGGAGTAATAGTGGTAGATGCAGAATTGTTTTGGTCTACTAATCTCGGACGTGATATCTATATGTTTGGTCATTGCCTTGGATATCTTCATAATTATTTGTTTTTCTATCAATTGCTCAACAGTAATTTGTTTACCCACTGTATGCTATTTTCTCGAGAGAAGCCTTTAGTGAAAACGGTACCTTGAATTGTTCATACATGACTATAAAAATCCGGTGCCATTTAAAGGATGTCAAGAAACGAGGTACTCCCAAATGGACCCTTTTGGCCAACCCGAACACATTCCGTTGAACATGATATTTTTCTTGGAAATCTCACAACTTTTGCAAGCAGGCGGGCATGCCCATGTTAGTCATACATGCCCGGTTTGTGTGTCTTCCGACACCGTATGCATGTTGCGACATCTCTCACCATTTATCGGCCTTTTTCACTAGGAAACCTCTAGAACATGCAAAACTTGTCAAAAACCAAAACAACTTACCATGGTGCATTCAATTGGTCATACAAGGCCATGATAAAATATTGAGGCCATTTCAAGGATGTCGAGAAACAACATCCTCTCAGATGAAGCCTTCTGGCCTAACTGAACATCCTTGGTTAAACATGGTCTATTTTTGTACATCCTTCAAATAGCCCCAAGTTTTCCACTAGGTGGGCATGTCCATGGTACGCATACGAGTCAGGTTTGAACGATTTCTGATACCGTATGCAAGTTGCGACACGTCCAGCCATTTATGGGCCTTTAATGACCGAGAAAACTTTGGAAAATGAAAAAATTGTCCCAAAAAACTTGGTATTGTGCCTTGAATTGGTCATACAAGTCCATGGAAAAAATTGGGGCTATTTCAAGGATGTCGAGAAACAACGTGCATTTGGACGGAGCATTCTGGCCTACCCGGACACCCTCCATTGATCATGGTCTATTTTTTATCATTCTTGAAATGATACCACTTTTGCAAGAAAGTAGAAATGCCCATGGTAGACATCAATGCAAGGTATGATCGAATTCTGACACAGTTTGCATGTTGCCAGACGTTCGACCATTTATTGCACCTTTTTGACCGAGAAACTCCAAAAAAAAGTAAAAATTTTCAAAAACCAAAATAACTTGGCATGGTTCCTTGAGTTGGTCATAAAATAATATGAAAATTTTGCAGCCATTTCAAGGATACCAAGAAACAGCGTGCTCTCAGAAGGAGCGTTTTTTCTTACCCGAACACCCTCCATTTAACATGGTCTATTTTTGTACATCCTTAAAATAACATCAATTTTGCCACCAGATGGGCATGCCAATGGTAGGCATCTATGTCCGATTCTGAATGCTTTCTGTCATCGTATGCAAGTTGCGACACGTCTGACCATGTATGAGCCATTTTTGACCGAGAAAACTCAAGAAAATGCAAAATTTGTTGAAACCAAAACAACTAGGCATGGTTTCTTGAAGTGCTCATACAAAACACCAATAGAAATTGGGGAATTTCAAGGATATCAAGAAACAACATGCTGTCAGATGGAGCCTTCTAGCCTACCCAAACAACCTTCGTTGAACATGACCTATTTTTGAACAAATTCCGACATCTTATGCATGTTGTGACACTTCCGGCCATTTCATGACCTTTTTTCAAAAAAAAAAAACTTGAAATTCCAAATTTGTTAGAGTTTTTTCGATGAATGTTCAAAAAAATTAAAAAGTTGATTTTCAAATATACGTTCTTTTCAGAAATGTTCATTTTTGACATTCTGAGCAATTTTGAAAGTCACGCTCATTTGTTTGAAATTCCTATACAATTTCTTAAAACACAAATATTTGTATTTTATAAACAATATTTGAACAAGCACAAATTAGAACAAAATGTTCAAAAGTGCAAACTGGTTTGGAGACCTTCTAGAAGGTCCATGAATAATTTTTTGTTTCTTTTTCTCTTTCTTTTCTGTTACTTTTTTTAAATACCAAAGTTGAAAAAATGTCCAAGATATTTTTTCCATTTTTGTCGATTTTTCAAAAATCAGAATTCCAAACTTGTTCATGTTGTTCAAAAAATGTCGGACTTTTAGAATTTTATTCATCTTTTAAAGAACTGTTCTCAATAAAAATATATTCATATTTTAGAAATAATTCAGAGTTTCAAACTCTGTTCGTGTTTTCAAAATTTTCTCAATTTTTCCAAAATTCTTTAGAATTTCAATTTTTGTTCTCTTTTTTCAAAATTTCATTGCAATTTCAAAATATTTGTCCCATAATATAAGTGCATGAATTAAAGAAATGTCTTTGGTTCGGGTTTGTTGATTGCCTATCTTGTTTGTTACTGATGTCCATTTTATTTTAGAAAAGAAGGTTAAACCCTCGCCTCTCCATCAATCGATGCATGCAACCATCTTTATTAATTATTTCACAAAGGTCTGACAAGAAAATACATGAAGCCACCCGAAGCCACCACTCACACCTATAAACTCGATAATGTGGAGTGTTGTCACCCCCCATATCTAAAATCGGTGTCATCGACGATCCGTCCACCTAACGTATCTGGACCAACAGCCGGTGCAACTGTCTTAAAGCGCGCACCACATGCACACGTTTTAGAAGCTAGAAGCCGTCATCATCCTCAGACCGCTGACCCATCTTCAGGATAGAGATCCGCATCATCCTTGACAGTCCAGACATCCGTCGACGCGACCACGGCGCCAACGGCACCACCGCCCTGCGCGCATTCATCCAGACACAAAGACTCTGAAAGATCTGCCATGCGTAGCACCTGCCGACCAGGCATGACACAGCGTAGCACCTGTCGGCCATGCATGACTTGACATCTCCGCCGAAGCTCCGTCCAAGACTTAGCCGCTCCACCTCCTCCCTCTATCTTCCAGCGCTGCTCCCCAAACGATGCTCCCAAGAGAGTAACGACACTGCAGTACCGCCATCGTCCGATCTGGATGACCAGATCTTAGGGTTTCCCCCGAAGTAGCACGAGTGGGTTGACAGAAGTTACAAGACAATGCCTTCATCAAGGTAACGATGCAAGACGCCGCCATCACCCATCATCGGCTTGGTTTTCACCGGCAACACTGTCTCCCCAACTCGCAGCCAGGACTAGACGACGGATCTGGAGATCTGACCACCCAGCCTCAGGCTGACCATCTTTGATGAAGGAGGTGGCCACCACCGCCACGTCCAGGGCCGGAGCCCCGGACGTCCTCGTGATGCGGGTCGATTCCAGGGGCAGCCTACCGTTGACGGGACGGTACACGACATCGGCAAGTGTGGCCCGCTCGAAGCCCATTTGGACCCAAATCGGGTGCCCAAGCCGCCGCCACTGGACCAGTCGCCGAACGCTGCCGCCTGCCTGGCCGCCGCCGTCCCGCACCACTGCTGTATATCCGGCCATCGCGGACCGCCGCCGTCCTGACCGAGTCTTTGGCGAGGAGAAACGCCACCACCGCTGCTGCGGAGCACCGGCTTTGCCGGCGACGCCCCCGACGACGGCGGCGGGGAGAGGGTGCGCGCTGGTGTGAACGGAAGACGGCCGGCGGCGACGCACGGGAGCGGGTGTTGTCCATACCAGCAGCTTGATGCCTCTCCATTTAATTTCATAGCTGTTGCAGACCAATATCTACCAGTACCAGTCCATGCTCATGTCCGATGAATATCCTACAGAAAAATTAGTAACACATGTGAACAAGCATGTGTGAAGTCGTAAATTTAGTATGATCCATACATAAAGATGTCATAACAAGTCAAAAATGAACACCTGTAGCTCACTCTCGAGAATCCAAAAAACAAGCATGTGTAAAATATGCAATAGAGCAGGTTAAGTAGCACGCCGAACACATATAGTAGGATTAGATGTTCGTTCAAGGAATAATACAAGCTAGCAACATAGTCCTGCGCATGTCTCCAAAACGGAAATGAACCGGGAGGCAACATTACAAGGTGTAAGGCTGTGAGTGTGATATATGGCAACATGTACTCTTGTTTTATAAAACAGCAAAAGACTAGAGGCGGTATTG
Organism: Aegilops tauschii subsp. strangulata; assembly: GCF_002575655.3. Classification (NCBI taxonomy): domain Eukaryota; kingdom Viridiplantae; phylum Streptophyta; class Magnoliopsida; order Poales; family Poaceae; genus Aegilops; species Aegilops tauschii. The sequence goes on along the minus strand of NC_053036.3, from coordinate 1,929,745 downwards.
CACACCTGGTGGACCTCTAAATTTTTTTAGTATACACTTTCCATCATTAACCTAACCCTCTACCTACTTTAAAGCATAAATTGCCCTGCTAGACATACATAATCAAGGACATTGTCGACAAGCCAACAAAAATATATTTTTTAGGGTCACAGAAACAAGAATTTTTTTTTTCAACATCACAAAAACAAGAATTGATAACACAATTTAGTTACCTTCTTCCCGTTGAATATGCTAGACTGTGAACTCGTCCGAGACCAAAGCATAGGTATCTCCAGCTAGGAAAATGTCAAGAAATATATTACTATTATTTCTTAAAAATTAATGTATAAGAAATGAAGCATCCATATTATTATAGAAAAAACAATAAGTACAATGACGCCCGACTTCCACTGCTGAAAAGTAATGATATTTTTCAGTAATGACATCCTTTTATTCTCCTGTTGTCTTTTCCTTGTCGGCCAACTCCTTTGAACTCTGGATTTGGACTTGTAAGGGCTTCAGCTTGCTAAAGCCGGGCAACATGCCTCTTCTCTAAAAAAATCTTCGGGGCCTAGGGGCTCGACGGCTAATTGCAAAATTTGGACGTTGCTTGGTTAATCCCGACGACACGTAGTGATTTAGAGCTGATTTAGTCTTTTAATCAACGTGTTTTTCAGTGGAAGCAGCTGCAGCCGGCAAAGAAAAACGAAGCTGCACGGTCTGTAAGATTCACATCATTCTCTGCTCTGCTAAGAGGGATGTGGAAGATGCCGGATACGTCGCTGGCTGAGCTTGTTTTGGCTGACCTTGCTCTTGCCCTATGAGCAATTTAACATGGTCCATCTTACTTTGCTTTCAAGATTTGTTTTTTGAAAAAAAGGCCATGAAATGGTCGGATGTGTTGTACAACGTAAGGAAGATTATGTTACGACAGTATTACAGTCGGTCCTCCTTAATATCCAATTCAGGAGGTCTTTGGTGGGGGAATGTTGAAATTCATGGCTGCACTTGGTCCGTAGGTTGATGGAGGTTCAACTCTGTGACCTGTCAGATAACATTCATTGGAAATTATCAACGAGTGATCGTTTCTCAGCGAAGTCTATGTACTCGGATTTAATTGATACTGGGCCAATTCCGCGATTCCTTCATATCTGGAACATTAAAGTTCCGCTTAGAATTAAAATCTTCATGTGGTTTGTCCACAAGGGAGTGATCTTGACAAAAGACAATTTGATTAAGAGAAATTGGGTAGGTAGTTCTCGTTGTTGCTATTGTGCAAGATGAAACTATACAACACCTCTTTCTCGATTGCCCGTTGGCAAAGCTACTGTGGCGCACGATACTTATAGCCCTCCACGTTAATCCTCCAACTTGCATTAACACGTTATTTGGGATGTGGCTAAACGAAGTGGAATCAAACATAGCGAGAAATATTCGGATAGGAATATGTGCATTACTTTGGGCTATATAGAATAACAGGAACGACATTATCTTTACCGGAAAAACTTTATCAACTTTTTGCAGATTATTTACAGAACTACTGCTTGGATCCGTACGTGGTCGTTACACATTCATGCGGACTCCAGAGAGCTTTTGGTTACTGGGTGCAACCAATGGGAGATGGTAGCACGGGGTATCTTCAACCGATTTGGATGGCGAGCTACTAATATGCTAGGTGTATAGGCATCGTAGCATGTTGCTAACTTCGCCGGTTGTGGCACCTTATTATTTCATTTTGTTTGCTCCGGTTGTGAGCCAGATTTGAACTTTAGACCTTTTTATACACTTATTTTAGTAAGATGGCTGCATGCATCATTTTGATACAAAGGCTGGGGGCTATTCTCCTTTTTTCTAAAAAGGAAAAATAAACTTCTCTTTTCACAGGGAGGTAAGATGGTAAGAGTTACCCGGACCCATTACTTAATAAAATCAATGACTCAGATCTATTATATACTCTTACCTCTCATGTGAAAAGGGAAGGTAAGAGGACCATGTTTATTATTGGAGAGCATGCATTCTGATTATAACAATGTTTGCTATATTGCAAATATTCTAATGTTTGACGATATCACTAGTACAGAAATAATTCAAATATATTGCTAAATTCTGATGATAGTGGCTGTGTGCATCAACCACTCGATGTGGAGGCCAGAGGCACTCCATCCTCTAGGCTGCTAAATTCTGATGATAGTGGCTGTTTTGGAAGAACAAAATTGGAACTAAAAGCTTGAGCCAATAATAAGAGAAACTCAAAGAAAGTGATAGAGTTTTCCAGAACATTGAGGTTGGGTTTGGTATATTGGTACATTATGATTACAATGCAGTTTTGCAAACCAACTTTTACAATTTAAAAACTTATGAAACGAACATTCAGAAAATGCAAACTATTTAGTGAGTGAGAAACAATTTATGTGCCCAGAAGGTATCCTAATGTGTATTCCCAAAATATTATACGGAGGGTAGGCATAAAATTGGTAAGAAGAGCAAACTTAAATGTTAGTCCAACACAACAATTAGTGTGTACCTGTATGTTACTGCGCACCACACCGTGACAACCCCTTTATCTGTTCCACTTAATATTATTTTCAACTCCGGGACATAGCAGGTCGCAGTTACACCATCAGCATGTTTAAGCGTGGCTTCTGGTTCTGTAACAGATGCAACCCCAAGATAATCCTTGGGCTTATCATCATACTTCCACACCTATTTGATTCATCCAACATTAATTTTATTACACGTCGTACACCAATCGTTCTGAGTATACAAGGCCTAGTGCTTAGTGCACATACCTTGGCAGTCTTATCCATAGATCCAGTAACTAGAAACCTTGCAGGAGCAGAATTGCCGATGATGTAATCAACTGAGCATACTTGTTCTGAATGACCATCCAGCACAACGTAAGGCTCCGGATTGTCTGCTGAAGCTATCGGAGGAGCATGACTCCACAGCTGTGTGTAGAGTTGCTCTTTGTCAGATTTGAGTGGGAAACAATAGTGATAGAGACATATGTAAATATATATTTCCAAGATGAAAATATATATACCTTCACTGTTCCATCACAGCAACCAACACCAAACAATTCATCTTGGTCAGTGTTAAAAGAGGCATGCGTCACTGTCCTGAAGTGGCTTGGTTCCTGATACATGCTCATACACGTCCAGTCCTCTGTGTTCCAGATCATAATGCTGGAGCCAGTAGATAGTAGCACATAATGCTGGGATGGATGGACATCCAGAGATATGATACCCTTACCCTCACTAACAATGATAGTTTTAACCATTACGAACCCCTGTTCAACCCAATCGAAGTTGCACACATGCAGCATCCCATGATCATCACCGGCAACAATGTTCCAATTGCGGTTCCCTTCCACAAATTTAGCTGAATGAACTGCATGCAGAGGCAACAAACAGGCGTGTATTATGATCGGTTAAAATGCTGCAAAGTTAACATCAATGGAGAAGTTGTAAGCGCTGGACGTAGTAAACATGCCTGGCTTGTCGCTCAGTTTAAAAGGTGTCAGAGATACCTGCAAAGAAATTCATAGCTTAAATAATACACACCACATCTTATAAACTGGGTTGCCTCTGTTTATTCACAGTAAACAGTAACTTGCCTTGGTGTCGTAGTTCAACATTACAATGTATCCCGACAAGAGACTTAACAGAATCCTGCATCACACAAGTGGCTATTCATCAACATTACAATGGAAAGAATGAACAATTTTTCTAGTAACTCTGCTTTGAAAAAAATAATTAAATTAGCTTACTCAACATTATATTGCATTAAAACACCTGGACTGAAATAAAATGCGGGCTTGTGTTTACTAGGAGACGTGCTGACCATTGCATGCTGTCTCAAGATCTGTACGTGCTTTATTAAGATTTTAAGACATTTTATTCTCATCTATAACCAACGGGCAACAGTGATGAGCTTTTGAGAAGCTGCCTCAGGTTACATATATCCGAGTTGTCATCTCTCCCAACAGAGCACGTGTCACCGGTTAAGAATTTAAGATGCACATGAGATGGCCAACACACCCCTCACTGCCAAAGAAGCTCAGTGTGGAGCTAGAGTGGTTGATGACATCTTCCCCTCTTTTTCATTTTGGTTCTGTAATAATTAAGTAGATGGAGTTGGTTTAGGACTATGGTTTTGCTTTCTACACCCTTAGCTGTTTCAGTGTTTTGGCCTTTTGTTCTGGTATAAGGAAGTAAAATAGTTGCAGACTTCACGATGCTGTGGTCTCATTTTGATGGAAACAATGTGCGTGCATAAAATCAAATACTCCCTCCGTCCCAAAATAAGTGACTCAATCTTAGTACAATTTTGTACTAATGTTGATACAAAGTTGAGACACTTATTTTGGGATTGAGGGAGTATAACTTACCAGGGTTGACTTGGATGCAAATCCATGTCTTTCAGTGACGTGAAGTTCTCCACGTGCACAGCTTCCTGCATAAAATGAACATTAAGGAGACCATAACCTCTCAATTTAACCAGATTTTTGCAAAGGGAAGCACCAAATCACCTCGGGTTTATCCGGGTCCAGAATATATGGGTCCAAGGTCTGCAGAAGGTTATATCATACAACATCAGCACCATGACTCCAAAGGGATTTGGAAGAACATTATAAGTATCACCAGTAAAAGAATGAATTGCATTTCTATTGAACACACACACACACACACACACACACACACACACACACTCTCAATCTAATATTATATCAATAGGTGCGCTATATAAATTTTAATGTTATTTCTAAGGAAACATGCAACTTCATCTTTCGAAGGGGTCAAGCGAGCAACGCCCTGAACCCGAGGGACAATAGCAAACCTATGCAGAATAAGAGTAAACTGAAGTGATTCAAGAAGGGAAACAACAAAAGAAGCCCGGTTTGAGGCTTTGCGGAGGTCTCGACTGCAGGTGCAGTGGCGGGCTGCCTGCTATTAAAGGCAAAAGGTCGAGCAACCCACTTTGTTTCTCGTCAGACAGAGAGGTGGACAGAGTCCTGTCCTCTCTGTTTTGCAGTTCTGAAAAGTACAGGCTTCTTACCAGATAAAGAATTTGTGATATTTGCTTTGCCGTACGCCTCCGATCCCGATCGTGGTCCTTACAATTCAGTGCAATCTTAAGGCACGTTTCAACCTCTTTAGAAGCAATCTCCAATGCACGCCCTTGATGTGTTTTTGTCAATGCCTCAGTCCACTTTACTAGTTCCTTCAGTTGGAAAGGCATAGTTAGCCGAATGTGAAAAAACATACCAAGGCATCAAATTTTGGAAAAAAAAACATGTTAGTCCTAACCATAATTACCCCAGTTCGAAAATTTTGGTATTGTTTCGAGCAAAGGACTTTAAACTTTTACACAAAATTGTATTTACTTTGAGTATACTCTGAGTCTTTTTTTTAAATAGTAATATCATGGTAAAAGAAATTTCCAAAGTTTCAACAAAAGTTTAAACAAGAAAGTAGCACAACAGTTTCTGTGTTCTTATCATATGAGGAAACCATGCATTTGAGAAGAATGCCTATTTTTTAAGTTGAACAGTAAGGGAAACTCCCCACTGTAGTTCTTATTGCAAAACAAAAATTGGTCAAGAAAAAATCCCGCAGTTTGGCATGCATAAGGAAAGCATACATCACATCATTGTACCCCTCTAATGGGTCTGCACAATTATGTGCTGGAAACAATTATAATAGTTTTTTTTGCAACGATCTAATAGTTTTTTCTTTGCAGGGAGAAGTTAAGCCCAAATATTTATTGGTTTGCGATGTGGTAATGTTTAGTTGATGGAAATAGCAAAGTTAGCAAACATGGTAAAGTGTTTATCGCATTAAAATCTCTTCTGAATAACGAGCCACAAAGTGCAACCGCTTCCAACTGACCTGTTGTACGAAACTGTTCTTGTCCTTTTGTGTCTCTTGATAAACTTTAGGTCCTTTCGATTCTGTCAGAAGTTCAAATATTACAGTCCCAAGACTGAATATATCTGCCTTGTTTGACACAACGCCATCGTCTATGAACTCTGGTGCCGTGTATCCCCTGTGAGCACCACAATACGACGTAGTACATTAATATAAGGATAATTTACAACAAGATATCAAAAGAAACAATTTATGTTAAATAGACTTGTTAGTTGCATAAAAAATTAAATAGGATTGTTTGCTTACCTCGTTCCAGCAAAGTTGCCGGCGTTGCTTGTGTTTTCATCACCAAAGAACCGTGAGATACCAAAATCAGCGATCTTCGGTACCATGCTGTCATCCAACAATATATTGTCGGGTTTCAAGTCCAAATGAATTAACCCTTTTCCATGAATGTAATCCAAACCATTACAGATCCCCTTTATTATCCGATGGCGCTCTGGCCATTCGGCTCCACGAGGTGGACCTACGCAGGGAAACAGGTAGCACAATTTATATTTTGTTTGCATGTTGCAACAGCAATTAAGTAATTAATACTTGGTCCGGAATGAAACTGTGTTATACTTATCCCAGATTCTCATATGTGTGTGAATGAAAGAAAACAAAATACTAGCAGAGCATCGAGTAGCACTAGTTGATGGCTAATCTCTTGGAATTAGAATGGGTTAACAGTCCAGATGTAGAAGAGTGCATCTAACAATGTACAGTAGGAGGCTAGGAAGTAGGTGGAAGAAAAATAGTTTGTTGGGTATATGCTGGAATGAAATTGAAAACCAAACGAGGAAGTAAATGGTGTTTCCTGTGGATCATATCATACCACCCTTTTTGACGGGGCCGTTGGGTACAAACTCCATGCAGAGCAGCCTTTCTCGCTTTTGTGCAACAATTTTCTCTCCTTTATACAGGATTTCCTGTTCCTCCATGTGAATGCAGTAGCTTAGCAGGCGTACAACGTTCTTGTGCCTCAGCTTCTTCATACTAGCCACCTCAGCATCAAATGCGTTATCATCGACAACCCGTCGATTGATGTGAAGCCTCTTAACGGCAACCACTTGGTCATTTGGAAGCAACCCCTGTTATATGTGTAGGAGAGACATGTGTTACTATTCAGATTTCAGTATCAGTTATGCATAAGAACTAGTATTACTTACGGCTATTAGTAGTTGAGAAGAAATGGAGCCATGAAGAATTAATTAAGCATACCTTGTAAACCGTACCAGACCCTCCACTCCCAACTACACGGTAATCTGAAAAATTATCCGTGATATACTCAAAAAGTGGCAGGGGTAGCTGTTTGGCATCCAGAATTGGATCCTGTAGTATGCTCACAAGAGTATTCCGTTGGTTGTCGATGTCATCCATGCCGAATCGAATAGCCTTCCCTTCAAGTAAATAAGCGCTTGTTTTCCCTGCTATATATAAGAAGTAAAATAAGTGCTGGTTTGGGAACACAAAAAAATTACTTAAAGAGCCAGAAACAGAGCAATAGAACAAATTAAACCACTTGTGATGCGAACCTTTGATCTCCACCCAAATTTTGAATGTAAAGGAAACTAAGATCCGCATATAGGTACTCCAAGCAAATGAGCCTTTGGAAAGTCAAACGGGCTAACCTTAAGATCTACGGCGGCCGGCCAGCCTTTCTTCTTCGCTCGCCGCCGAACGGAGGAGCCCTGGCGTGGCAAGAAACAAGATGCGTCAAGCTAAGCTATGGCCGGAGTTTCAATCCAGCTTAGAAGATGCGTCAAGCTAATCTAGGCCAGAGTTTCAAGCTAGGAATTAAATAAAATACGTAAGCGCGGCCCTTTCTAGATCTGCGCCTTGCAGTACATGGCAAGCTGTCACAACAATTAAGTAATAGTATTTGTTATTATAAAATATATAATACCTGTCGGCCTCGTCTTGAGCGACGCCAGCCTTGATACAGACCACTACATGGCCTGGCCTGTGTCTTTACTATCTCGAATAGAACGATTTTTTTTTTTTTTTTGCGGTGATCTCGAATAGAACAATTAAAAGATGTGGTGGGTGGCAAAGAGCATCTCTTTACAATCCCTTATAATTTGGCATATTTCATCATTATTTCTTACTAGAATTTAGCATGTATCTTAAGATGTCCATGTCAATAATGATGATTTTAAGTAATATTTTACATCGTTATTTCTTACTAGAATTTAGCATATTTGAATGATATATTTCATATTATGGTGTAATTATAATGCATTTTCTGTCTTAAAAGTCAAGTTATATCAACAAAGGGGGATTACTTACCTACTTCTGGAATTCTAGACATGACAAAGCAACCATAGAGATAACGATAATTCGAAGCCTCAAAACAAAACATACATTTTTGGAGAATTAGTCTGAGATATATGAGGAATATTAGAGCAAAGAAATGCCAGAGGGGGCCCACCCCTAGGCGTGCCCCTGCCCTTGTGTTCTCCTCGTGGCTCATCTCCTGATGCCCCTTTGCCATAAAATCCCATTTACCCTAGAAAAGATCACAGAAAAAGTTTCGGGACTTTCCACCACCGTCTGCAAGGCGGCACATGGACGGAGCACTTTTGCTCTCTGGCGGAGTGATTCCACCAGAGAAACATTCCCCTGGGAGGGGGAAATCAAAATCTTCATGATCATCAACACTCCAATCATCGTGGGGGTCATCATCTTCATCAACATCTTCGCCAGCATCGTCTCATCTCAAAACCCCAGTTCATCTCTTGTGCTTAATCTTTGTATCAAACCTCAGATTGATACCGGGGTGCTAGTAGTGTTGATTATATCTTGTAGTTGATACTAGTTGGCTTAATTTGTTAGGATATTGTTATTTTCATATTGTTAAACATATATTTATACCCACACATCATGATCAATATGATGAATTGTGAGTAGTTCCGTAAGTTCTTGAAGTCATGAGAGAGATCATGTTACTAGTAAGCATGTGAAGTTGATCATCATTCAATGTTTTGATATTATGTTGTGTTATTCTTCCTCTAGTGGTGTCATGTGAACGTCGACTACATGAAACTTCACCATCTGTGGGCCTAGTAGAAGGTATCGTGGAATTAGTTTGTAGATGATGGGTTGTGGTAGTGATATTACAAATCTAAACACCAGTTTATGAATTGTTCCGTGAGGGGTTATTTTGGACTCACATGTATAATTACATGGTTAGATTTATCTTACTTACTTCTTATGTATATTTGTGTATGTTTGCATGGAGGGTATAATCATAAGTAGGTATTTATTCAAGTTAGGACAGTACCTTAGCTCCGTTCCACCGACATAACACTTATCAAGAAATTGAACATTAAAACAATGAATCATGGTGAAAGTAACTTGGCGATATTCTCGTGTGCCCTCAAGAGCGTTTTAATCACTATAAGAAGTATCACTGGCTTGTCCTTCCCACAACTAAAGATTGAGCCACTTGCTCCACCTTGCTATTTTTTACTTGTTATTTGTTAACAATTATCTTGCAATCAAACTATTTTACCAAAACTATGAAAAGTGCATATCAATTTCTTCCGCTCCTTGTTGGAGTCGACACTCTTCTCTACCGAAAGGACTACAATCGATCAACTATACATGTGGGTCATCACAACGCCACACTCAAACCCATTAAGGGAGAAAGAAAGGGCCAATGCTGAGCTGTGTGCCAAGTGGTGCTCACTGGTTGGCTACCGTCAGAATCTTTTTTTTCTTCTTCTTTTAGATGGAGGTGAGGTTTTTTTTGAGATTTTTTTCTTTTTAAGATGAAGGTGAGGTTGTTTTTTTCCTAAGATGGAGGTGAGGACCCACATATTCATTTAGATGAAAACGGGCGTACAGCTTGCCAAGTGGCACTTGCTGGTTGGCTCAAGACAGAGATGAATATCCACGTATTTTTTTAAGATGGAAAAGGGTGCACAACTTTTTTTTCAAGCGGCGCCACAGATTCATGACCCAACCGCTAGTTACAATGATGTGGTGGTGCTTTACAAATACAAGATTGAGCGGCGACTTGTATATATTCGTACTTGCACTGAGGGAATATATTGATTCATCCACGTAGATTATGTACAATAGATGTGAACTTCGTGAATGAGCCAACAGTTTACAACAGTCTAGATTATTTAGGGCCAGTTATTTTGGGCAATTCTCCCAGAATTGACCCCCTCCACAGCTTCTTCCAGAATTGCCACTTCATCTTTTTTTACAATTCCTAGCTAGTTAAGGTCTAATTAGCTAGGAATTGTAAAAAAAAATTGGAGTGGCAATTCAGGAAGAAGCTGGGGAGGGGGTCAATTCTCGGAGAATTGCCCAAAAGAACTGGCCCTTAACCGTTGGAGCAGGGATGCAAGTGGGAGCCTGCCAACACTCGCATGCAAGTACATTAAAAATCAATTTAATGCAACTTTTCATTTCAAATGAAAACTACTCTCTTCGTTTCAAAATATAAGTCTTTCAGAGTAGGGCGTTTCGGTGCCCAGGCTCATCTGCACCCAGTTAGAAAAAAATCATAAACAATTCAAACAAAATTCAAAAACTTCCAATTTTTTGTGCGGTAGACAATTTTATGTGTGAGGCCCGTTCCAAATTTCAAGTCATTTGGACATCTGAGAAGCTCTCAGCAAACAAGAAAAATCAGGCAAAAACAGTACATGAACAGTAAACAATTGTACAGACCCCAATTTATCTTTTTTACTGAGAGCTCCTCAGATGTCCAAATGATTTGAAAATTGAAGCGGACCTCACGCATCAAATTGTCTACCGCACAAAAAAAATTAGAAATATTTGAATTTTTCTAGTATTTTTTTTATTTTTTTCGTGAGCGTGGGTGCAGAGATGGATTTTCGTTTCACTGTAGACTATATACGAATGTATATAGACATAGTTTAGAGTGTATATTCATTCATTTTGCTCCGTGTGTACTCTATATTGGCATCTCTAAAGAGTTATATTTAGGAATGGAGGGAGTACAATGGAATCTTCATAACATCACGTTAATTATGTACTAATTGAGGTAACTTGCATCTAGATGATTTCCCTTGTCAACTAACATGCACATATTCTCTAATCAAGTTCATGCATGTGACACAACCCTGTTTGTCATCTGCGAACGAAGCTGCCTCAAAATAAATTCAGATCAAACTTTGGGCCCGCCCAAGGCAATGTTTATTTCTGGTGGGCCAAGGTGAAATAATTTCTTAGAGCAAGCATAATAAGGGGACATGTGTCAGAAAGTTTTTTGTGTGCTTTTTTTTCGAAAAGAGGGGACATCCCTCGGCCTCTGCATCGAGTGATACACACAGCCTTTTATTTAGGTGATGACAGTGATTTTACCTTTTTCATGTAGCTCGCATTTAAATGTATTTCATCACGAAATCTTACATACATGTTGGATACATCCATGTGAACAAGTAGGTTGTTTTTCATAATTTTTTAAACATTGAAATACAAAATTCATTTTTTTAAGGGCTCACTCCAGCCCGAGCACAAAATGGTGTCATCGACATAATCATGCTATATATAGTAATTGTTACATCAGATTTTTGATGAGCTGGAGAAGAGTGAAGATGAAAAGTAAGAGCCGTAGGCTTTAGATTTACAGTGAGCTGCGGCCTGCAGCATTTGCTAGATCAAACATTGTGAAAGGATGAGGCGGGCCAAGTATTATTGCAGATGATGTGGCAATGAGACGACAGAGCCCGCAACCCACTCTATTATTAACCATGCTTTAGCCTACTGACAGCGAAATCAACTAATAATAATAAAATTTTCTTTGGTTGCTTTATATATGTACCAAGAGGCACCAGCAACAAGCAACCCATTCATCTCAGATCTTCAGTACATCCCACCTCGGTGATTTCTTCCCAGCTTGGATCCCTAACCAAGTGCTTATCTCAAAGGTCAGTGCACTTGATAGACTGCTTAATTATTTTCAGATACACATTCCTTGTGCATATATATGGATGAAGAAGAGACTACTCTATAGGCAGTCAAGTCAACTGATGACAAATATCTCCTTGTTTTGCAAAGGTGTTCCTCTTCCTAGCATGGATCGCAGATCAAGTGTTCCTGTTCAAGGTCAGTGCCCTTGAGACGCTTGTTTCCAGATACAGCTTCCTTGTACATACTTAGTCTGATGCTGTTCAATAAGTTCCTTGCTTCGGTCAACTAGAAGTTACACTTGCTCACAGCAGTACCTTGTTCTATTTTCAGGAAAGGCCACTGGAGATATAACTCTAGAAACCTTACCCAAGGAGCTTACATTAGACTTTTTGAAGAAAATTACAAATGACTTCTCCACTGATTATATCAAAGGTTCTGGTGCATTCGGGACAATTTATAAGGTATGATTTTGCCACAACAGTTCCTGTCTTTTCAGAGGTTGATATATAAATTGAAGTTGCTTATATAACCAGAAATCCTATATGGCTTCCATATCTTGACACCGAGCAGTGGTAAGGTTGATGAAAGCTTGTGTATATTAGTTTTTGTGTGTGTGGGATTTTTAGTTTGTTCCTTTCCTTTCCTCCACTGTGGAGATAAGCTCGTCCTGGATCACCAAAACGACTCATACAAAGTCAGCTGCGAGCACTCTGAGATGGGGATGTTGTGACGCCCTGGAAAACTCCCTCCTGCCGACGGAGGTTTTCAGGGAAGTAGTGGAAGTTTGGCAGTGCTGAGCGAATCATCTTAGGCGAGCCGCAGTGAACAAATCCAAAGTCACCTTGCTTGGATCTGTATGTCCTCTGCTGAGCTCGCCATGACCGGATCGAAGACAGTCGAGAAGTTTGGATGTGTGGAATGGGAGCTCGGAGAACCCAAACGGGACAGTGGAAATTTCACTTCCTCCTTACGGGTTCATATGGCGCAGATTTATTTTACGTTGTCAATTTGACCAACCAAATATACATTCACTATCCATAAAACGGAAATTACTAATGATATAACTTTACTTGCAGTTGAACTCATTTTTATAGCAATAAACCAAAAGTTTGTTCATTAATTTGTTGCCCTAGTAGTATGTGTAGTTCTTAAAACAGGGACAGAGGAAGGAGTATGCAACATGGGTTGTCTTTGAGCTCGTCCACGGCATGCCAGAGTCTACCAGAGAGGAATGATCTAGGATGGGAAGCTCGGCGAAAATTATAATAGGACAGCCTTTTTGACATACACAACGGCAGACACCAGGTGCACGTCAGTCGAGGTTTCGAAAGAAACCATAGGGAAAAGAGAGAGTTTATGTCCAATAATTCTACACCAACGAACGAGTTACGGAATAAATAAGTTTCCCACACAAATCTACCCCCCCCCCCCCCCCCCCCCCCCATTGAATTTTAGGGGGGTGGACCCCTCCTTTCCCCTACTCCCAATCACAATTCGACAACTGGCTAATCACTTAAAAAGTTACGTAACTTTCTTCGTAGGTGTAGTCTTGCTCTTTTATGTCATGCATCTGTGGTTTGTGCTCGGAACCAAAACGCCGAATATGTTTTGTGTGACGACAGGGATGATGGCGGGGTGGTTGCTGTGTTCTGGTTCCTCTCAATCTGGCCCCCAAACACGAGAATGGAGCAGCGGCTTGTTTTAGCGATAGCCACGTCCGTTCACGTGATGTTGATTTGTGTTCCTGGGCATGGGCTGGCCGAGATCTTGCCGGTAGATTATTTTTCTTTCATGGGCATAGGGTGCCGGTAGAATCTTCGTGGCAGCACATGCAAAAAGTTTGTCTCACTGCCCGCTCCCTCGTGAACAGCGTATGAATTTTCTAACGAGAAAGTTTTATTTTGAACTGTACAGAGAATCCTCTTAATTTACACGTCTAAAGAGCAATTCAGAAAAAGAATTTTCTAAAGAGCGATATAACAAATACAGCACCATACAGCACGATACAGCCCCATGTAACGAAACCGACTTTATATGTACTCGGCTGCCGTTTTGAATGTTCGGAAAAGGGGTAGTCTTTTCTTTTTGACAATCCGAAAAGTGGTAGTCGTCTTTGACATCAATGTACTCTTTTATTGCAAGGTGATCACCATACCATCGTATGTATGTCGTACATCTGTCACAAAAATTTGTGGGGTTACAATATATGCCTTTTTGAATATTCAGAAAAGTGGTCGGGTCTCTGTTCTGGCATTAGTTACTGTATATATGCATAACAACATTATATGGCACAAATCTTCATACGATCTGGACCATCCAGATTCCGGGAGCATCTGAGCTCGGGACCAAAACCCCTAATATACAATACTTTTGTGTGAGACAGGGGATTCTGGGTGATGGCGAAGTGATTGCTGTGCAGAGACTCGAAGAAAACTCACCTGTGCCACGTGAAAAAATATTTACAAATGAGGTTAAAAATATTATGGTGCTCGAACATAAAAATATTGTGAAGTTGATTGCATACTGCCGTGAGACACAAAATGCATTGGTGCAGAGCAATGGAACAAACATAATTGCGGAGATCACCGAAACATTACTCTGCTATGAATACTTACCCAAGGGGAGCCTTCACCAGAATCTTTTTGGTATGCCATATGCTTCACTATTCAAGCTATAATTTATAATTAATTTTGTTCTTACTTTTTACATGGTTTGGTTTTTTAATATTTTCTGAAAGTTGATCTAGTTTTCGTGGTGGAATAGCATGCAACACAAAAAGAGAACACCACAATATCAATTAACATGGCCCATCTAACCTCCTCCTTTCACACGGGAGGTAAGAGTGAGTATATAATAGATCTGAGCCACGATTTAATAAAGTAGTGGGTCTGAGTAACAAAAAATGACATCTGGGCAAAGGGGGCATTGGAACCCGGTGTTTGAAGTAAAAGAAAACAGATTCTTATAGCTTGAAAATTTCTAATTTTTCTGTACATGCATGTATAGCAGTGCAATGTAACGAGACAAGATTTCACCAATATAGGTGATTGCATATGAGAAATACTTTTGGGCCAAAAGTTTGTCTTTTTTGTGCAGCATACTACACAATGTATTATTTTATGGAATTTTGCATGTACTTACGCCACATGCTTGCGTATTCGTCTAAAATAAATCAATTTTTTTCAAAAGTTTTGAGCACTTGTTTTGAAGTGGTTAAACAAACGTGCTCCAATTCCCCCATGTTCCGAAAGTCCGCTTTAATCTGAGTAACTCTTACCTGCTTACCTCCCATGTGAAAAGAGGAGGTAAGAGAGATCATGTAAAAATAACCTCACGACACTGTTTTGATGGAGGATTTTCACTTACAAGATCTTATTTGTCGCTATTATTCGAAGAAAAAAGTATTATTTGAATCATTATATTAAAATAATACTAAAATCCTATGTTCCTTAGGTGAATCAAGTAGCATTGATTGGGACACACGCTTTGGTATAATAAAAGGGATTTGTGAAGGTATACTTTTTCTACATACCTTGCCTAATCCCATTCTCCATTTGGGTCTGACGCCTCAAAATATATTGCTGGACAACAACATGGCACCGAAAATTTCGGAGTTTGGCTTTTCCAGAATATTTGGGGCAGAAAAAACCCGAACAAACACACAAAGTGATGTGGGATCTATGTAAGCTACCCTGTAATTTTTATGATATATATAAGCTACCTTGTTTCTCTAATATAATCTAAAAATAAAAAATTTCACATCTCCAATAATGCTAATTTAGTTGCTGATGTTAATGTATTAGTGGATACATGGCTCCGGAGTATCTGTATAATGGTGAAATATCAGCCCGCTCAGACATATATAGTTTAGGCCTAATCATAATGGAGATCTGCACGAGAGAGAAGAATAGTTCCAGCATCGACCAGAAGCATGCAAGGAAATATATTGATGGAGTAAGAATAAATATCAGATCATTATTGCAAAACTTATAATTGAGATTATTCTAATAAAGTTAATTTGCTTACACTCACACATGCTAAGGAGGGTAATTTCTAAATTTATGCAGGTAAAAGATAATTGGATCCGAATAGATCAAATAATGTCCAAATATAAAGATTTAGAAGAAAATTGTTTCGAACAAATAGAAGGGTGCATCAAGATTGCTCTACAATGTGTGGAGATTGATGGTGAGAAGAGACCTTCCATAGAAGAAATTCTCAATAGTCTCAGTAAGCTACCAGATAGCTAGAAGGTACGGAATTTCCTCTTGAGAAAATTCAATTTCATTTAATTGCAAAGGAAATTTTTTCTGGGCCAACCATGTAAGACAAGTTGCTATACTTGGATAGATTAACAAGTGCCTAAGTACAACACGGTCGATTGGAAATGCCCCAGCCATGTTCATTTTTTAAGTTCTAAGAATGAATTACATTTATTCATGAGTTGTTAGAACACAATTAAACAATATTGCAAATATATAACGGACACTCATGAAGAAAAGGTGTTTCCATTACCCAAATTTCCATATTTTTCTACTTGAACCAAGAAATGTATGTAAGACTGTTTACAACATAGTTGAAGCCAATAGACCAATTCTAATTGGAACATTATGAATAGTCATGAAAATTCTTAGGACTTCCAGAAAGCGAGTTATTACATACAAATAAATTGTCCTATCTATAATATAGAAATTACCCAAGAAAAAAACTTCCTTAGTAGTTTAGAGCACGCTATTTGAATGGCTCACGTGGTATATTGCAACACCCATCTCTGGAAAAAACTTCCTTAGTAGTTTACAACACCTTGTTTGCTAACATATCCATATGCAAAGTGTCTACTACATATATGAATTTTATCCATTCCCCAAATGTCATCAATTTTCTTCTGGATTTTTCATTTTTCTATCTGCTAGATAAAGTGATCATTATGTTAAAACTGATATTACTCAAAACATCAACTTGGATGCATGCCTATGCATAGATATCTTGTGCTTTATTGGGTTCACCCTTCACACCTTCAAGTCAATAGAAAGTTCAAGAAATAATGAAGGTATTTCAATAAAATAGTGCACACAATATGTGCAAACTAAAAGAGATTAAATTTTGTAGTTAATCCATGCATTAAAAAGTTGATCCAACACATCTTGTGACAGTAAGAAAAATAGACCATAATAAATTATTTTATGTTGGCGCGTATGGATACCCATTTTAATAGAGATATGATACGACACACCCTAGACTTATCACCAGCCTGGGTGTCTATGGTTTCCCGAGTTTTGCGTCCCACTATGCCATACTAGGCACTCGGAAAGGACAAAGATCCTGATGATTTCTTTACAAATTCATTGGTTGTGGGATATGTGGGTCTCATAACTGTAGGATCGCCTGATCGCATCGGATCCCTCGGAGATTGGAATGGACCTACTTACATAGGAGTGACTATATACGGGCAGTACCGACTTCTGCTAAAGATAGAACACACACACGGGAGCTCATTTCCGTACCCTAGTTCATTACATAGGAAAACACTAGTGTAATCCTCCATTATTCAATATGATTGTCAATAGAGATATGTAGGTAGGACATAGGGCTGTTACCCATGGAGGGGCCTGAACATAGGTAAAATCATGATGCCAACATAAACTTACGTGATCACTTTGGGAGCCACCCCTTCTCTTCTTTCTTCCATGACAAACCTAAGATCATAAGATCGGTAGACCATTATTCGTTGGCATTGTAGACATGGAACAAAGGGTAAATTTCAAATAGTAAACATAACTTATCAACCATTTCGTAAGTAGGCCGAATTAGCAAGGATTTTCTTAATATGTGACCTACTCGCATTCTAATTATCACGCGTTATGACACTAGTGCATATATGCTTTCGAGAAACTATGTGGGATGAGACCATGGTACATAGTTGAAAAGGACAACCATATGAGTGTAGCACTGATTACATCGATCTGGTTTGGATTGTAGTAAATGGCCATCTAACTTAGAGACCTTAGTTTATTGAACAAGGAAGTTGTGGTGTAGATAGGGGGCATTTCTTGCAATCCTACGTTGTCGCTTAATGACCTCATTCCCAAACTAATGCACTGCAATATTAGCTTGTGCAGACACATAGACGGAAATACTAATGGTTGTAAACAATAAGAGAATATAGGCATGAGCAGCGGTTTCACCTCCAGCTATGCACTTGTGCTTAGGATCATAAATTAGAAAATAAATTAATAATTGCTTTGTAACTAGATAGGTGTGTGATGCCTGTTTGTGAGCCCACGACAAACTGTTGTCGAATGGAGGATTGAATCATCCAAGCTTGGTCCTAACCCATCTCAAGGGTTTACCTTGGTTGTTAAAATATTATTAGATGAACACAATTGCATTTAGTGATAGCATCAATTTTTTCACCCTGTGGATTTTTTTTGGCTACCGTACTAGCCTTACTGTCATTGGTGTTCTGTATAACCCTCGATTCTCCCTTGTGTGTTGCATCTCCTTGTATCGATCATCGACGCATCGGGTACCGATGAGTCCTAGGATCGAGGACGATACCAGAGAAAATCATTGTATAATTATAAATATATAAAGGAAAACCTACTATCAATCCCATAGGTGTACGTAAATGGGGATTTCGAGGTTGTGCCCTGGTACTGAGCCACAGAGATTACTTATACTTCGCAATAGAAAAACAAAAAAGAGATAATGTCGATGGGTTTACTCAAAGATGAATGATTAACCATCTTACAATGGCATGGGATCTGGATTACAAGAATTGATTGGGATATGGAGATGATGACTATGGTGGCTATGGCAGAGATGATGGAGTTTGCAAAGAGAGAGGTATCCTCCTTCTCCTTTATATAGTGCAAAGGTGCGAAATGGGGTTTTAGGGAAGATTTGATGTGAATTGGACTTCAATCACAATATGAAAGAATATTTTGTTGACGCCATGGAGCCGGCGGCAGGTGGTATGACCGTTGTATGAGTGGTTGCGTCCTCTCCTAGTTTGTACACATCCAATAGATCATATCCACGTATGTTTGGGCCTTTGTTCCTCGTGTGTACTATGATGGTTCACATGCAAGGACGGTTCACATGCGAAACATATTGCATATTGAGCGGTATACAAACGAGCTAGAGCTAGACGACACCATCACAGTTGCATGGCATCCTTTCTGCTCGATCATGGCAGAGCGACGGTATCCGTTTCACCATCTTCTAACTAGTTCCAATGATGAGAGAAATAGTATGGTATAGATAGATCTAATTTTCTTCAAAATGCAACATTTCCCCCTTCTTATGTGGTGTTTTTTTTTGCATAAAATTCCTAGAGAAGTGGTTGGTTAGTGGGAAGTCCACAACTCTGTTATTCTACCAGTCAGAGGTAGAGTACAAGTGTGGGAAGGATAGACAGATCTACCAGAACTCTGGGTGGAAGGAATTCGTCACTGGGACCTGTCTTCAGCTATGCCATTATGATGCTCCACTTCCTTACGGTGGTGAATTGTAACATGATGATTGTCGTCAATGTACTTTACTTTTTCTCCTACGAACAAATGCATGTACACTCAAGACTATATGCTTGTGGAATGTGTGTGATGACCTTCATGAATGTTTGAAATTTATTTATTTTAGTCCATATTTGCCGCTCGAAGATGCTTCACTTACAAAGCAATGTACACTGCAACTTTTTTGAGATTGGGTGAAAAATTTAAAACAGCCTCAGGAGGTCGTGTAATTTCCCTACAAAAATTCATTTTTTTCGACCACACTTAGATTTTTTAAACTAAAATTCGAGAAATGGGAAATTTGTGATTTAGATGTCTCATCCACCTCCCCCCTCCCCCCACCCACCCCACCTCCAGCCAAAAAAAATATATCCGTTTTCAACGTAAATGTAGCTTAAACTTCAATTATGCACCAAAAAACTCCAGAAATTCATTTGATGCCTTCAAAATGGAAAATTAGTTCTGAAAAATGTGTGCATTTTACATTACACGTTTGCTGCTATGATCCCCTCAGAATAGGTTTGGAGCAATTCACTGCAATATTTCGGGAATTCTACACACATGGTACCTCAAACAGTTAGTTCAAAAAATAGGAAGCGGAAAGTAAAAGATGAGATGATGGGACATAAGGGTAAATCACTGTCCAATTGTGTAATACTAACGTGTATTCCAATTTCCGAGCTAAAAAAGTGAAGATAATGTGACGTGCCATTCAAATATCATACTGCCCCTGAACTATCAAACTAAATATTTTTTGTCGAAGTAAAAGTTATTCCTGTAGTGCTAGATCCAAATTGGTTCAGCAGACAAACTGACGAGGCTCCATGTTCGATTGAAGTGATGGCTCAGCTAAATTAAATTTGCTTGAGATCCCCAAGTCTACCCGAAGGTCTTTGGATAATTAAGCATCCAATGTTGTTTAGCAATGTCCAAATGACCTGTTTCATGTCTTGCCATGCTCTAATCACTCCTTAAGCATATGGTGTTAATGCCCAATGGGTCGTCAGCTGTTCAATATATCCATTTGCATGGTTGTGAAACTATTCTCGACTTAAACTTTGAGAGTGCGGTGCTAGTATGCGATTCTGGGAGGATACTTGGCTCGGAGAGACATCCCTAGCCATTCAATACCCGTCTTTGTATCGTATTGTTCACCGACGTGAGGTGTTCGTTGCAACGGTATTTCAATCTATCCTCCTTAATATTCAGTTCAGAAGGGCGCTAGTGGGCAATCGTTGGGAAGAATGGCTCCGTCTAGTAAGTAGACTGATGGAGGTTCAGCTTTCTCAACAACCCGATGAATTACGCTGGAAGCTTACTAGGTCTGGAGTATTTTCAGTTAAATCAATGTATGTTGATGTTATCAATTCAAGCTCGATTCCTAGTTCCAAACATGTTTGGGCTGTCAAAGTTCCTTTGAAAATCAAAGTGTTTATGTGGTTTGTCCATAAACAAGTTATTTTAACCAAGGACAACTTGACAAAGCGTAATAGGACAGGACCTACTAGGTGTAGTTTCTGTGATCGGGATGAGACGATCAAACACTTTTTTCTTGATTGCCCGCTAGCCAAAGTTTTATGGCGGACGGTCCATATTGCTTTTAATAATACTTCACCGAATTCTGTCAACACGTTATTTGCAACGTGGCTTAACGGGATAGAGCCCGATTTAGTGAGACATATTCGCGTAGGAGTCTGCGCCTTGTTGTGGGCTCTCTGGAATTACAGAAATGATTTGGTTTTTAACAGGACAACGCGCATTCATTTTTTGTAGGTTATTTTTCGAGCCACGGCGTTGATCCGTTCGTGGTCGCTACTCACTCCGATGGAGGCCAGGGAGCGTTTGGTTACTGGATCTATCCGCTGGGAGATGGTAGCTCGGGGTATCTTTAACCGGTTTGGATGGCGGTCATGTAATAGGATAGGCAATTAGTTTACCTATCTCTCTTTTTGCCAGCCGGTTGTGGTGTCCTTTATTTGGCTAGTCTGTCTTCTAGCCTTTTTGGCTCTATGTGAGCTTTTTTTTTTATTTTTATTTGAAGACTTTAAGACCTTGTTGGAACCTATTTATTTGTTTAATAAGAGGGCCGTATGCATCATTCTGATGCAGAGGCCGGGGAGTCCCCCATTTTCGAAAAAAAGAAAAAAAAACATTGAGAGTGGACCTACAAAACTCCGACTGCTGATCTCTACTATCAGTTTACGAGTATATAGATGAAAGTTTCTCGATGGGCCTGTACATTTTTATGCGAGGAGAAAAAATTCCGGTAGACATTGAGAGTGGACCTACAAAACTCGGACTGCTGATCTCTACTATCAGTTTACGAGTATATAGATGAAAGTTTCTCGATGGGCCTATACATTTTTATGCGAGGAGAAAAAATTCCGCTAGCTGCTCACAACATAGACACAAAATGCAGTTCGTAATAATTTAAGCCGCATTTCAAAGAAGACTACGTGAAGCTCAAATGTGCTCAGAGTCATAACAAATTAACTTGGACGGCTGAATAGTTTATAGAGTACCACCATAGACAATGTTTTGTCAAGTGGGCAGATCACAACAAAATAACTTGGATGTGTCAACTATACCCAGAAGACACAAGGTATGCTGTACTAGTATACCCACTAGAGTCCTCGATTACATCACACCATTTTTTTAATATTATCACTAGTACAGAAAAGCCTAGCTATGGCGTGCCCAAAACAGTCATGCTGGTGTGTACACACGACGCCACAAATATGGCGCGAGTGAAAATATCTAGTGGTGGCATTGGCACACACGTCAGCAGTATTGTGAGTACTGATGGCGTGCCACGTGTCTAATGCCAGCAATATATTCGTGCTAATTAAATATATATACCCAACAATTAGTGTATATGCAGCCATTTAAACTTCTAGTGATAACTTCAAATCCAAAAACAGTAGTATACTAGGTAGCTACAAGCAACAGTGATCAACTTCGACAATATTTCCGAACTACCTACATATGCTTTACATCTCTCTATGAAGAATGATCTTCATCTCACGCAACTTGTTCCTGTTGCTCTCTCCCTCCTTTCTGTAATGGAGTTTGGGTCTTCAATTGCACCCTCTGATCCTTCATGATTCGTATCTCCTTCTTCAGAGAATCAAACTAAGTGACCAGTTTGTCCTTCTGGTTGATGAGCTTCAGTTTCTTATGGTTGTAATCCGAGTTCTCGTCGATGATCTGGTCCCTCTCATTCCCCAGGGAGTTATTCAACTCACTACTAGGGAAAAGCCTAGCAGTAGCGCGAGTTTTTGGCCTATCAGTAGCGTGGGGTGCCACGCTACTGATACAGCGCTACAGCTAAAGGTTAGCATTAGCGCGGGCTTACACACGCTACTGCTATATGTACTTAGTAGTAGAGCGTTCTGTAGGAAGCGCTACTAGTAAGTACTAGCAGCGCGCCTTTGTGCCCGCGCTACTACTATTATTGTGTATTCTATTTCTTTTTCTTTTTATGCCGTATTCATACACCATTATACAAGTTTTCATACAGTAGCAATTTAGAGATTGTTTTTACATCATAATCATCATATCATCATCATCATCATATCATTAACAACTTATCATCATCATACATCATTGTCATATAACAACTCCTCATGATCATCATTGTCATATAACAACTCCTCATTGTCATATAACAACTCCTCATGATCATCATCATCAACTCAAGCTAACACATTGTAGCACATAATAACACATTGTACCTAGGACCTACTCCTCTTTTACTACTACCTTCTCTTAGGTAAAATAGCATAAAACAAGATAGGCCCCGACTCTCCATTATGGAGAATGAAGATTATCCTGTCTCCAATTCTTGCGCTTCGCAAAATGTTGCTTCCAAGTAGCTCCCTACGAGTGACCATACATTTTTTTTCAAATCTTTGATTGTCATGTGTTCATCGGCTTTAGAAATTCGGTATGAACAGCTGTGATGCGTAGGATGACCTAGCCGTAAGTTCATAACATCAAGGCGAGCTTTCGGAAACATCAGATGAGGCACACAATCATTCGGGATTTTCTGTTGAAAAACATTGTAATAACTTCGTAGTTAGTAATGTAGTTGAGTTTTAGAAGAATTTATGCAAAAGATGTACGGATGTCGTAATAGTAAAAAATCTTACCATGACTTCTCCATGGACGTTAACGTAGTTCAACACGTGCACTAGTGACACGTATTGACCGTAATGTGGAGGAGTTTGATAATAGATATTGCAATTCTCAAGATTAGTAATAAATGAGATCAGATGATTTTTCTCCTGAGAAGTTAATTCTGAGTCATCGGTGTAGTACGTTCTGTCTACCATCTTCTGCACATTCTTTGAAGAATGAAAATAAGCTATCAATGGAAATAAGCTGTCAACTATTTTGAAATAAAAAATATAAATTACTTAATAACTAGGGCGCGGTAGAATTGGAAGCGTATCAACAAGGACCCAAATGTCCATATTGTCTTGGGCGATGTCAGGATCGCCAAGATCCATGGTGACAAGCATACCCTCATGAAAATCATACATCTTGCAAAGTGCTTCCCAATTCGGGTAACCAAAATGGGTTACGCTCTCAGAATT
This sequence comes from Aegilops tauschii subsp. strangulata, assembly GCF_002575655.3. Taxonomy (NCBI): domain Eukaryota; kingdom Viridiplantae; phylum Streptophyta; class Magnoliopsida; order Poales; family Poaceae; genus Aegilops; species Aegilops tauschii. The sequence continues at coordinate 1,905,850 of NC_053036.3, read as the reverse complement.
GTATAGATATACATCTAAATCCATACCATGATGGGTCTTTAGGTGAATTATCTTTGTTTCCATACTTTCATGATCTTCAAAATCCATCCTCTCTAAGACATAGCATCTTTCATGGCATGAGATAATCTAGTCAAACTGTAAAAGACGAAAATTACACGTTGAAGTAGCAGAAGTCGTGCTTAATTATGAAAAAAAACACTTGTCGTCGTTGCGTACCGTTTCAACATCAAAGGTCTCCTGCAGCTTAATGCTGAAGCGCCGACCTTCTACCAGGTGAGGCCTATCGCACAGACCCCGGTCGTCGCCGCGCTAGTCGCACTCCGCCGGGAGACTTTCCTCCTTCGACGACGACATCGACGACATTTCCTATGTTCATAATTCAAAGATTAAACTTGTACAATTAAATATATGTACTACAAAAACTAAATTAGATCATTATTATTCATCACGGGTTGACTATCGGTCTGTCGAGTCTTTTCTCGAAAACTCTCAGCTCACGTGGTGTATACATTCGATCGTTGGTGATGGTCGCTCCTCCTTTCGTCCCCAAGTGCATTACACTAAAATGATCTAGCACAAGGGGACGAAGGAGAAGCGACCCTCACGACAACAGTCGGGATTCTTTGTCCTCTCATATATGGTGGAGACTCTCCCTCACTGATTCCTCTCTGACATTTGCGATCATCGGTGATGGTCATTCCTCCCTTCCTTCCCGTGCATTACCAAAAGGTCTATCACGAGAAAGAAGAGGAGGAATGACCCCCACAATAATAGTCGACATTCTTCTTCTCTCATGTATGGTGCAGTCCCGACAGACTTAAAGTCAACCCGAAATGTCGTTCAATTATCTCCAATTTGAGTATTCAATTATCTTCAATTTTAGTATTCAAATTAGCATGAATTCAATAAGAAAAACTAAATCATCTCTTGCATCCATACATCGTCGAATATTATCACTAATACATCTCGAATAGTATCATACATATAACTTCACTAATACAGCTAGAACCCTAGCGAACGACGGGTATCGGCGCGGGCGGTGGACACCCAAAGAGAAGGAACCATCACAGGATCATAGCTCCAGTGAGATCCCTGAAGAACCTGCCAGGTATTGTCGAACCTTCCCTCCAACGCAACCATGTATCAACGGACGTTCTCGTCCTCCTTGCTGACACGGTAACGTACCACCTCTACAGTGGACGAAAGCTCTGCACTATCACTGGCCCACGCGACCGCCACCAAAGTAGGCCTGGGTCGACGATGGGCTGCCTCCTCACCAAGCTGCGCGCCCCGGAAGGTAGCACCTCCCAGTACTAGCCCGGCGGAGCCGAGTCCCGGATATGGCCCCTCTGATCAAGAAGGCCTCCTCCGCCGAGTCGACAACGAGGATGCGAGATAGGCATCGTCGACGTCGAGAACAAATGCTTAATTATAAAAACAAAATTCATAAACACTTTGCGATATATCGGGCAATGACATAGATAAAACGCCCTATGTTTTGCCGGAATATCATTGAATTCCCTTTCTGGCAAATCACAAGCACTTGATATGTCCTACATTGTAGCACAAGTCGTGCTAAAATTCATGAAAAAAATTCGGCATGACCTTTGCTAAAACCAGGACATATCGAGCGCCTGAAATATGCTGGAATGGAAACGAATCAACATTCCGGCAAAACATAGGCCACTCGGAGGTACATTGCAAACAAGAACACCAAGACATCCTCTATATTCAGAATGCATCATCATCGACATAAATGACATGCCGACTAGCACTGGCATTTTCATCATCGACATTTACAACACATTATCATCTATATCAACATCATGGGGATTTGGCTATTCTCACCTAGAGGTCTTAGGGGGTCGGCGATGAGGACGACTACGGGGACGAGGCAGGGGCAAATACTTGATTTTTGCATAAACAAAATATATTCTATCAACATGTATCTGAGTAGTATTAACAAATATGAAATGTTCATTCTAGCAAATGAGTAAATAGTTTCAGTATCACTAGAAACTATCAACTATGTCTAAAAATAATATACTAAAACCCTAGTAATAATTCAGTTAAGAAGAAACTATCAACTGAACACTAGAAACTTTCCTAAATCAAAGTGTTATATATGACCAGAGGCTTATATCAACTATGTCTAAATTTCTACTAATCAGTTAATCATACTAAATCAAAATTGTTATATATCAAACTACAAAATATTAAGTAAATCAAAATGTATCAGGGAGGAGGGGTTGTGGTTGGAGGAGGGAGGAGGAGAAGGAGGGGCGACTGGAGGAGGGAGGAGGGAGGACGGAGGAGGAAGGCGGAGCGAGAAGGGGCTGGCCGGCGGCGAATGGACGAATGGAGGGAGGACGGAGGAGGAGGGGCGGGGAGGAGGGAGGACAGAGGAGGAGGGAGGAGGGGGAGGTTTACCGAGTCCAGGGAGGAGGGCGAGGTGACGGCGGTGCAGAGGGAGGAGGGGTAGGGGACGGCGGCCGGCGGGGGCGAGGGCGGCCGGCGGGGGAGGATCGGCGCAGGGGGATTGAGGGAGGAGAGTGAGTGAGTGTGAGTGTGAGTGGAGAGAGGAGAGTGAGGGGCGGCTGGTTGGGGAAGACAGGATGGCTTAGCAGTAGCGCGCTTTAGGGAAACGTGCTGCTGCTAAACGCCCTAGCAGTAGCGCCTTTCAGTCAAGAAGCACTACTGCTACTCCCGTAGCAGTAGCTCCTTCTGCTAAAACGCGCTACTGCTAAGTCTAAGCATCTACAAATAGACATCAAAAATACATTGGTCATCAATGATCTTTTTGTGTACAATCTGAATTATTAATATGAGTCCTCACCGGTTTAGAAACCGGAGAAGAATCATATTGCGGCCACAAATTCTAAACATAGAGTTCAATGAAGACCAAGTGGTTGTGATAGTTTCAGAAGTAACATATTTAAGGTGGTAAAAACCCTGTTCGCGGAGCGAGGTGGGACTAAATTTAGCTGCAAGCAGTGGAGTAAACTTAGCAGTAGCGAGCTTTGTCAAAAGGCGCTACTGCTAAGATCAATAGAAGTAGCGCGGTTTGGAATAAGGTGTTACTGCTATAACTAGATTGGCAGCAAGGTCGTGGCAATTATAGCAGTAGCACGGCTTAGTATAGGCGCGTTACTGCTACTTTTATTTCAGCAGCGCGTTTTGTTGACACGCGCTACTGCTAGATAGCATCACCGCTTTATTTCAAAGCGCGCTGCTGATTAGATTTTGTGTATACGGTTTTCCCTAGTAGTGACTCCCTCGGGGCCTTCACTTTACTCTCCTTTGACATGACAAGCTCATCGCTGAGCATTCCCATGTCGCATAGCTGCTGCTCGACGGGTGTTGGAGATGGGTTTCGTGCATACGCCAAGCAAGTCAAATATTTGAAATCATCAATAATGAATGGTTAGATATATGTATATATGCATGTGTTTGCAATACTCATGGATGTTTTTGTAATCTTACCTTGCTGGTGCTCGTTTCGCCTTTGTCAACTTCGTCATAGGCTGTGATAGCCTGGCTTATTAGGGATGATAGACTACTCATATCAATAAGGAATTCCTTCTTTTCCGGGAGCCCATTCGGACAGAACTCCAAAGTTAACCGTGCTCAGCTTGGAGTAGTTTCAGGATGGGTGAACTACCGGGAAGTTGCTCCCGCGTGCGCACGAGTGAGGACAAAGTGCGCAGAAAAGACTAGTATTGATCTATGGGGCCAGTCTAGATCCCGCCAGGTGTAACGACCACCGGCGGGTGTGTCCAGGGCGTTACAAGTTGGTATCAAAGCCGACCTCGCGGTTACACGGATGTTTGCAGACAGGTGCGCGGTCATGTTGTTCATGACGTTTGTGACCCGTCATGGCACACGGCATGTCACATGTGCCGATCTGGAAGCACAGACGTATGTGCCAAGAGGGAATGTTCCTGCGGCCCAACGAGGACGTCGGTTCCTCTGAGTGGGGTGTATGTGATAGCCTGGCTTATTAGGGATGATAGACTACTCATATCAATAAGGAATTCCTTCTTTTCCGGGAGCCCATTCGGAAAGAACTCCAAAGTTAAGTGTGCTCAGCTTGGAGTAGTTTCAAGATGGGTGACCGACTGGGAAGTTGCTCCCGGGTGTGCACGAGTGAGGACAAAGTGCGCAGAAAGGACTAGTATTGATCTGTGGGGCCAGTCTAGATCCCGCCAGGAGTAACGACCACCGGCGGGTGTGTCCGGGGCGTTACATAGGCCGCGAAGTTGCACGAGGGCTGGTAGTGCCTGTTCCAGCATCACATGGCTGCAACTACAAAAAATAACAACTAGGTTATACACAAATATAGATGATTAGTAGCTTATCCGGTGGTAGCACTAACAATGGTAGAGGTCTGATAGCACCAACAATTATGATACAGAGCAATAGCACTAACAATGGTAGAGGTACAACACTAAACAATTATGATGGAGTCAACTCCCTTGGTACACTAATTGGACGACAAATCTGAAGAACCCAAAGATTATACAAAAGATTTGTGGAAAAGCATTATGTTCGCATTCAAGCTCAACAATAACAATGGACAATTATGGTACACTAATTGGACAACAAACTTATGTCAGTTGCATTCAAGATTTATGTACTTGGACTATGTTCTCCTTTTGCACTTAACTTGGACATTGTACCTCTGGCCAACATAATTGTGCTACACTTTGAATTGTTATTTATATAATATTAGTGAACGAATATAGTGGGGCTCGATGTTATTACTTAACCAAACTTCACAGGCCAATTGTTATGGACCTTTATTTCTACTACAATTGCCTCTGGACAAGTGTTGACAATTCCAGTGTGAGTTTCTCAACTCTCGTAAGAACAACCATATACAATAAATATTGCTATCAATAGTACATTACTATTCTCTCTCATGCTACACAGATACAAAAGCCACGATGAACCCTAGTGATGCAAATAAATTAAAGTGGAGGGGATGAACTCACTGAGGGACGAAGATGGAGGTGATGAACCCTAGCAGCGTTGTTTCCGGCGCCGCCGTCAAAGAAACCCTAGGTCAAAATGAAATGAATTCCAATCAAATTGGAGGGCAAGGAGTGGCGAGAGAGGGGAAGAGAGAGGGAGATTACCTAACCACCGGAAATGGCCGAAATCCTAGCGGGGACGACGAGGACGAGAGAGGGAGAGAAAGGGGAACGAGAGAGAGGGAGATGATGTTGAATGAGGTGGTGGACCAATCCGGAGATTATGTTGCATCTATGTTGGGTAAAAACCTCCTTGGCCACGTACTGCAACCGCATACATACCATCTTGAATAGTGGTTGATACTCCGTTCGGTGTAGTATAGACCATGTACAAAGGAAGTGCGTATAGCGGAAAATAACCTATAAAGGAGAGGAATTTTTACCCTAAAAAACCAAATCATTTCTACATAGCCAAAGCGACCATAGTAACACATTCACTCCCACCCTTATTAGGGTTCTGAATCTATTTGGAATACCGTCCAATCAATGACGAAAACTAATGGGAACACTTATGGGCTAATACAAATTAGACACTATTTGGAGGTTTTCCAGATAGAACATGCAAATTTGAGTTGGAACAAGAGATGTTTGATTGTCTCATCATGAGTATAAAAACTACATTGTTTTCTTCCTTGAGAATTGTGACAAGGGAGGTTGTCTTTGGTTAGCACAACTCCCCTTCAACTATACAACATGAAGATTTTAACCTTTCGTGGAATCTTCGACATCCAAATTTTCTTGTTATTTTCCACTGGCACCTCTGAATTCCCGAGCACACGGTACATGTAGTGAGGTTCCAGATAAACACATCCATTCCTTGTGTCAGGTTAATCGTTTATAATCGGGATAACATATTTTTTCCATAACATAAGATGGGGGCCAATAAAATCCCACCTAAGAGAAATATTCAACTTGAATGAACTGAGCACATGCTAAAGAGTATTATTCTATAACAAACAATGCGGTACAAAGCAAGATATTATTCTTGGAGGCTAGCATTGCCTAGCCAAATGTCCTACCAGAAACAAATCTCCGACCCATCTTTTATCGTGAAGATCCAAAGCAGAAAAGATGTTACTTCGCCACCACTAGACCTACCCAAAAGTGTGAATCATCAGGTTTCCAATAGGCCTATGGCACAACCTTTTGGCCGAGATACGTATTGTGCAGAAGGGTTTGACAAACACCATCCTCACTAGATAGTTTGAACAACCATTTACTAAGTAAGGCATCATTCTTGATCTACAGATCATGAATGCCAAGTCCACCTTGATCTTCTGGCCTGCAAACCATGCTCCATTTCTCCAATCTTTACATAGTTTTTTTCATTTTCTCCAATCATCTACTGACTAATACATGGTTTATGGTGCTACCATTTACTCGTATTAATTTGTAGCGGGAGCAATATGGGTTCAGATTATCCAATGTGTAGAAGCAAATAGGAGGCTAACTTACCTTGTTGGACGCCATTCATTCTTCATCAAAGGCTACGGTTATCTATTTTCTATATTTTCAAAAAGGAAAGAAATGCTCCCGAGCGTTTTAGGGTTTCCTCATCTCTCGTTGATGCCGCCACCGATCTGCCTCGTATCTGATACACCCCAAACTTATCTACTTTTAAAACACTTTTGCTCTTGTTTTGGTCTCTAATTTGCATGTTTTGAATGGAACTAGCCCGGACTGATGCTGATTTCAGCAGGATTGCCATGGTGTTGTTTTTCTGCAGAAATAAAAGTTCTCTAATTGAGCTAAAAATTTACGGAGAATATTTTAGAATATATAAAAAAATACCGGCGAAGAGAACTACTAGAGCGGGGCCACCCAGGAGCCACAAGCTCAGGGGGTGCGCCCCCCAAGCTTGTCGGCCCCTGGAGACTCCGGCGACCCTAATTCCAACTCCATAAATACCTATTCGTGGAGAAAAATTAGAGAGAAAGAATCATCGTGTTTATGATATGGAGCGACCGCCACCTCCAGTTCTTCATTGGGAGGGCTGATCTGGTGTCCGTTTGAGGCTCCGGAGAGGGGATTCGACATTGTCGTCAGCATCAACCATCCTCCATGCAAAATTAGATGATGCTCACCATCGGGGGTGAGTAATTTCTTCGTATTCGTGCCGGACGGTGATGGTTTGTATGAGATTTGTCACCCGCCGTCATCGCCCCCGCCACCACCCGCCGCTGTCGCCCGCGCGCCACATCTAGTGAGGTAGCTCCTCCTACCTCCCTCCCTCCTTCCTCCCCCTCCTCCCTCCCTCCCTCCTCCCTCCACCCCTTCACTTTCTGTTCTTGTAGAATGTAGGTAATTTGGATGTAGGTTTTTCAATGTAGACATTATAGAATGTAAGTTTTTAATAGAATAATTTTTAGGTCATTTGAGTAAATGTAGTTTTTTTTACTAGTTTAGGTGTTTTGTATAGAATAGGAAATTTTAGGTCTTTTGAATAGAAAAATTTTAGGTATAGAAAATTTTCAATATAGAAATGTATCGGAATGTCATATGAGAAATTTAGTAATAGAAATTTTTAGTAAGAAAATTTAGGTATGGAATTTTTTAGTAATTCTCTTTTTAATATAGAAATTGATAGTAAGAAAATTTAGGTACGCAAGCTCGAGAAATAGCATGAACATCGACTACATTACACTTCACCATAATTGGGCCTAAGGGAAGGCATTGTGGAGTAATAAGTAGGTGATGGTTTGCTAGAGTAACAGAAGCTTACACCCTATTTTATACGTTATTCCATAAGGGGATGATTTGGATCCCTATGTTTCATGCTATGGTTAGATTTGTCTTAATTCTTCTTTCATAGTTACGGATGCTTGAGAGAGGGGGTAATCATAAGTGGGAGGCTTGTTTAAGTAAGAATAGAACCCAAGCACCGGTCCACCCACATACCCCACATATCAAATTATCAATGTAGCGAACACAAATCAAATAAACATGATGAAAGTGACTAGATGAAATTCCAATGTGTCCTCGAGAACTCTTGTAGTGAACAACTTCTGAAAACCGCTTGCCATTTCCTTCTGCTCCTCATTGGGTTCAACACTCTTACTTATCATAAGTACTACGATTGATCTCCTATACTTGTGGGTCATCAAGACTCTTTTGTGGCGCCATTGCCGGGGAGCGAAGTGCCATTGTTAAGTGGAATTTGGTAAGGAAACATTTATATTACATGCTAAAATTTACTGTTACTTGTCACGATGGAAAATAATCATTTGAGGGGATTGTTCGGGGTATCTTCACCTCGACCGGAAGCAATACGAGTTGCCCCTCAACCTGTTCAACATACTGAAAATATTTATTATGAGATTCCTTCGGGTATGTTAGAGAAACTGCTAGCTAATCCTTATGTAGGAGATGGAACGGTACATCCTGATATGCACCTGATCTATATAGATGAAATTTCTGGATTATTTAAGCTTGCGGGTTTATACAAGGATGGAGTTAAGAATAAAGTATCCCCTTTATCTTTGGAGGGAAAGGCATTGACATGATATAGGCTATTGGATGATATTGGAACATGGGATTGGAACCGGTTGAAATTGGAATTTCATCCGAAGTTTTATCCTATGCATCTGGTTCATCATGATCGGAATTATATATATATAAGTATTGGCCTCGTGAATAAGAAAGTACCGCTCAAAATTGGGGGAGGCTTAAGAAATGATGTACACATGCCCCAATCATGATCTCTCAAGAGAAATTATTATTCAAAACTTTTATGCTTGGCTTTCTCATAATGATCACTCCATGCTCGATTCTTCTTCTACAGGTTCCTTTTTGTAGCAATATATTGAATTCAAATGGGGTCTCCTGGAAATAATTAAACGCAACTCTGAAGATTGGGAACTCAACAAAGGTAAAGAGTCAGGTAGAAAACTTGAGTTTGATTGTGTCAAATCTTTTATGGAAACCGATGCTTCTCATAAGTTTAGTACTAATTATGGACTGAATTCTTAGATAGTAGCTTCTTTTTGTGAATCATTTGCTACACAAGTTGATCTCCCTAAGGAACCAGTTTAAATTCCACCCACCTATTAAAGAAAAGTTTGAGGAACTTGTTATAGCTAAAGATGAAACAATTATCTATAATATTGATCAAGTTGTGCCTACTGCTTATATTGAGAAACCACCTTTCCCTATTAGGATTAAGGAACATGCTAAAGTTTCAACTATGGTTAATAAGAGTAATGCTAAAACATATAAACCCTCTTAAAAAATAAGTGTTGAACCTAATGTTGCTATGGTTAAAGATCTTCTGGTTGATGATACTGATGGGCACGTCATATATTTCTATAATGAAGCAACTAGGATTGCTGAATGTAATTCTAACGATAAAAATAAAACTGTTGTTGGCATGCCCGTGGTTTCTGTTAAAATAGGAGATCATTTTTATCATTGTTTATGTGATTTGGGTGCTAGTGTGAGTGCTATTACTTTTACTTTATATCAAGACATTACGAATGATATTGAACCTGCTATGATAGAGGACATTGATGTTACTATTAAACTTGCAAATAGAGATACAATTTCACCGCTTGGGATTGTTAGAGACGTCGAAGTCTTGTGTGGTAAGATCAAGTACCCTATTGATTTTCTAGTTCTTGGTTCTCCACAAGATGATTTTGTCCCATTATATTTGGTAGACCTTTCCTGAATACAGTTAGTGCTAAGATTGATTGCAATAGGGAAACAATCAGTGTTAATTTTGGTGATGTATCTCACGAGTTTCATTTCTCAAAATTTCATAGACAACCACATGATAAAGAATTGCCTAGTAAGGATGAAATTATTGGTCTTGCTTCTATTTTCGTACCTCCTACTGATTCGTTAGAACAATCTCTGCTAGAATATGAAAATGACATGCATATGAAAGAAAGGAATGAAATAGATGAGATATTATTTAATCAACCACCAATCCTTAAACATAATTTGCATGTTGAAACTCTTGGAGATCCTCTTCCACCTAAGAGTGATCCTGTGTTCGAATTAAATAAATTACCTAATACCTTGATATATGATTATCTTAATGAAAAAAGATATATCCTATTATTATCAATGCTAACTCTGAGGAAGCATCTTGCTGCTATTGGATATACTCTTGATGATCTTAAGGGCATTAGCCCCACCTTATATCAGCACAAGATCAATATGGACCCTAATTCTAAGACAATTGTTGATCATCAACGTTGTTTGAATCCTAAGATGAAGGATCTGGAGTATTAAATCTTCTAGAAGAAGTTATAATCTATCCCATAGCTAATAGTAGATGGGTAAGTTCTGTTCATTGTGTTCCTAACAAAGGAGGCATTATTGTTGTTCCTAATGATAAAAATGAACTTGTCCCACGGAGAATTTTAAATGGTTATAGGATGGTTCTCGGCTTGAGAAGGAAATAGAAGTTCTAATTTTTGTGCAGAAATAAATTTCTCGGATTGAGCTGGGAATTTATGGAGAATATTCTCAGAATATATAAAAAATTGGCAAAGAGAACTACTAGAGGGGGCCACCCAGGAGCCACAACCACATGGGCGCGCCCCCGGTTTGTGGGCCCTGGAGACTCCGGTAACCCTAATTCCAACTCCGTAAATACCTACTCACGGAGAAAAAAATTAGAGGAAAAGATCATCACGTTTTACGATACAGAGCCGCTGCCACCTCCCGTTCTTCATCGGGATGGCTGATCTGGAGTCTGTTTGTGGCTGTGGAGATGGGCATTCGAAGTCGTGGTCATCATCAACCATCCTTCACCAACAATTCCATGATACTCACCATCGGGAGTGAGTAATTGCTTCATAGGCTTGCTGGACGGTGATGGGTTGGATGAATTTGTCATGTTATCAAGTCAATTTGTTAGGGTTTGATCCCTAGTATCCACTCAGAGGTTGATGTTGCTATTACTTTGCTATGCTTAATGCTTGTCACTAGGGCCCGAGTGCCATGATTTCAGATCTGAACCCTTTATGTTTTCATGAATATATTTTATTTCTTGATCCTATCTTACAAGTAGTATGCACCTATTACGTGTTATGACCCGCATACACCAATGTGACAATAATTGGGATTTTTTCTGATGATTACCATAGTTTGAGGAGTTCGTGTATTCACTATGTGTTAATGCTTTGTTCCAGTTCTTTATTTAAAGGAGGCCTTAATATCCCTTAGATTTCCTTATGGACTCCGCTGCCACAGGAGGGTAGGACAAAAGATGTCATGCAAGTTCTTATTATAAGCACTTATGACTATATACGGAATACATGCTGACATTACATTGATGAGTTGGAGCCATTGTGTGTCGCTCTAGGTTGTGACTGTTATATGATGAATGTCGTCCAACACAAATATCCATCACTGATCCAATTTTTACGCATTCTCATATTGGTTCTTACTAAGTTACTATTGTTGTTGTTGTTGTTGTTGTTACAAACACTATAGAACTGCTTCTCTTACTATTATCGTTACTATTGCTACTGTTATCGATGATATCAAACTATCATATTACTGTGCTACTAAACACTTTGTTGCAGATGTTTAGTTCTCCAGGTGTGGTTGAATTAACAACTCAACTGCTAATACTTATAAATATTCTTTGGCTCCCCTTACGTCGAATCAATAAATTTGGATGAAATACTACCCTCGAAGACTGTTGCGATCCCCTATACTTTTGGGTTATCAATATCCTATAGCCTTAGGGCCATGGAGACACGGTGGATCCCGTCCCTTGCCGGCGGAGGTCTCATGCTTCGTTTTTTGGGTTTTTTATTCTATTTAGGGTTTGTGTGTTTCCCGGGAATACGAGGCGGCGGCTGCTCTCTGAAGATGGAATAAGGTTCTCCCCGCCTAACCCTCATCCCATCTGTGTGTCTCGTCGTAGGGCGTGTGAAGGTGCCTCTCCATAGAATCTCATGAGATTGAGTTAATGTTTGTCTTTGGCGGATCTACGTGGATCCAGTCTTCATTCGTCTATGTTTATGTGTGTACATGTTGGAGCCTTCTGATCTACACTTCTCTTCACCGGAGACGCTTGATGTTCTCGTGCGTTGGTCCTTTGGGCCTTAGCACGACGACTTTCCAACTGTCAATTGCAAACAAAGTCTTGTACTGCTCTTGTGAGGGAGGGGTGATGACAGCGGTGTGTTGTCGACTTGCTTCCATGCTTGTAGTCGCCGCTAAGTGGTCTACGGCTATGGATATAATTTTTGTTACTTCTTATATTCTTTGTACTTCCATAATGTCTGATCAATAGATAGGAAGATTTTTCCGGAAAAAAAAGAGGGTTGCAGTTATGTCTCTCTCTCGAGTCCCAACATAGCCAGCCCAGCCAAAAATCAAGTTTCAGCTCAACTAAAGTATTCCGTCCCCACCGTTTACTTCGTTCTTCTTTAGGGTTTTTTGTGATTCATAATTTTTTTTAACACAGTACAGACGCAAGCGCTCGTATACATGCGCGCATACACTCACCGCTATGAACACACACGCACACCCTACCTCTATGAGCACCTTCGAAAGACTGAGCCGGCATATCATCTTAAAATTTATGAGGTCGCCGTAGGCACCTCGTCGTCGACGGGAACGTCTGTTTGACTTAGAAAGTACACCGTACATGGGACTTGCGTGTACTTAATTAGTAAATTCATTTGTATTTCGTGTGTTGTCCGTATATCCACATGGGAAAAAATATATCACAACCGGCAACTTGATGAGAACATATGCGGCAATATCTTTTTGCAACTATATTTTGTCCTGTCCCTCCAAAGATCATATGTACCGAGAGTTATAACAGTTCAACTGAACGGCAGCATCATCTACTTAATAACCACTAGAGATAATGTTATATCAAGCAAATCAAGTTGGACGGCAGCATATCTACTTAATAAACCACTAGAGACAATGTTATATCAAGCAAATCAAGTTGGACGGCAGCATATCTACTTAATAAACCACTCGAGACAATGTTATATCAAGCAAATCAAGTTGGACGGCAGCATATCTACTTAATAAACCACTAGAGACAATCTTATATCAAGCAAATCAAGTTGGACGGCAGCATATCTACTTAATAAACCACTAGAGACAATCTTATATCAAGCAAGATCGGAGATCTTTTGCGAATCAACTTATGATTGGATGGTTAAAGGACAGTGGTATTCTCAACCCATCGGGGTTTAACTCCTAGATATGACACTAGTGCTTGCATTTTCCTAGATTTATTAGAAGTTTTTCAGTGATGTTCGTTTAATGAGAGGTTCTGCATTTATTTCAGATTTCGGGATTTTTGTTCAGTGGGTGTAGACGTTCAACTCAGTATCTCCAAGGTGTTCATAGGGATATGATAAGCATGTGTGCGTTCATATGGATCAGTGTATGCTTATGTTTGTGACTATTTGCAATTGTACTACGTAAAGATTGCAAGCCCCGTACGTCTTAATCGGCGCGCGGAGTCAGTTAAGTGCTGAGATTGACTCGTTGCAGCTAAAAGCATCTCTAGCAGATCCCATAAAAGCAGTAAACCCGTGGTATTTACGGTACAAGCTAGAAAAAACGTCCCGAATAAATCTTGTAAAGTAGCATATCCCGTAAAAAAATTCAGTCTCCCCTATATTCGAGCCCTAATACGTTATATCTACAGAAAGTCAACCGTTTTGGAGGATCCTGTAAACCATTCAACGCCGGAGCAGGGGGCCTCGTGACGTCGCGCACGAGCGGCGATTAGGTGGAGGAGCTCCCCGGCGGCCAACTGGAGTATGGCCGGAGCACGCGGCGGGCCAGAGCTTCGCCGGGGCTTCACTGGAGCAGGCAGCGTGCCACATCAGGCGGCAGGCCGGAGCGGTGCCGTTCTGGCCACCCGGAGTTCGAGTTCGTTCATGCGTGCGTCCCCGATAATTAAGAAGAAGCGTGAGGAGAAAAAACAAGAAAAAAAAACGTTTACAGTATGGGTTTACAAGATCTATCTGTTCAGCCCGATTCCTAACGATACTGTAAATTCGTTTTAGGGGAGCCTGTATACTGTTATTTTATAGGTGGTGCTTTACGGGATCTGCTAGTGATGCTCTAAGCCAACGTTAATATATGGATGAGTACCATTAGCTGTGGCTGACATTAACCAATTAGTTTATCCTGACAAAATTTCGTTACTCGAGGCCGGTCTATTAACACCATTCCGCAACCTCCGCTACTAAGTCTTCCCCAGCTAGAGTAAAACAAAATTGTGTCGTATCCACTTGCATAATGCTGGCCATAGTGGTTGTATCTTAACTGGTATCATACACTCGGGAATAGAAAACATGTTGATGTGGCGGAGAATTAAAGAAGAGAGAGGGGGATTAGAGTAACATAGGTAGATACAATATCATATTAAACTATATGCTACTTTGTGTTATGCATGGCAATAAATATGATCATCTGTACTACTTGATGATACTATACACTATGAAGATAGTGTTATACAATCGTATCATGTGCATGATACTAGTATACGATACTCCCCACAATGAGTAGCCTAATAAGTCTTCCTCAGCTGGGTGCTAATCAAGAAGCCAACCTAGCTGTTTTAAATTTAAAGTGGTTGCTGGTTAATTTAGTTGCCATTTTTCTATCAAGACTCGGGGGACTTGATCTATCAAGTCCTAACAAATATTTTAGACTTTTTTTTGCATGAAACAAATATTTTAGACTTAGCAATCAAATTTTCATCATGGTTATTTAGTTATAGTGCTACTTTTTTTATGTGGTGGGAACAGCTCTTGCAATGTCTCCATAATTCACCGTTACTAGCAGAGCTACAGAACGTATGCGTGCATCTTGCACACACGCACACAAAAAAAACTAACACGTGTTTGTCCTCTATCACATTTATCCGAAAAGAAAGATTACTCAGGCTTGATTATGTCCTCTGTCATATCACCCATGGCTTGTTAGACGAAGCTACAACTTGATTATGCCTGGCTTGCTTGCTTGAACAAACCATGGACACCTCACTTTGTATAAACCGAGTTTCCATGGAGAATATGCCTTGCTCGTCTGTACCCTGGGTCATAACAAATCAACTTGGACGTCTGATCATCTAATTAATAACACACTAGAGACAATGTTCTATCAAGTGGGCAATTATAACGATACATCAACTAAAGCCAGAAGAGCCAAGGTACGATATATAACGATACCTCAATTATCCACTTGACTCCTCGGTCACAACAACTTATTTTTTTAGAATGCCTCTATCACAACTAATTTTTGTTAGTGATAATATAAAACATGAGATGCATAAGAACACACAAAAGAAGGTACTCCATCCTTCCTGTTATGTAACGCACCTAAACTTTTTACACGGAAATTAGCACAGCCTGATCAAACTGCACGGTTACAGGAGGCATTAAATTCCCCAACAATCTTCTCTAACAACCGTTAGTAGACGCAAGTTTTTGTCTGTGGGCAAACAAAACTCAGTTGGCGATCCCCATTTTCAGGAAACCACACGATAGGCTTCAGGAAACTACACGATAGGCTTCAGGAAACTACACGATAGGCGACCAAAGGGAAAAACTGATTCCTTTTCTTCTTCTTTTTATGAGAGAAGGAAAAACTGATTCCTCAGTCCTTGCACGCCTTACAATTTTGGAAAAGATAGAAACGCTTATGTACCTTAGATAATGGGAAGGAGGGAGTGTACTGTAGAACTAAACCGCGTACTGCAGCGTACCAGAATGAGTACAGTAATATTTTAAAAAATTGAATCCTTTTTTATCTTGATTTTTTTACAAAAGTAAGAACAAATTTTAAAAATAATTTTATTTTGAATTTCAGAACATATGAGGCATCCGAACATATGAGGCCAGGTTTGAATGATTTCCGACACCGTTTGCATGTTGTGACACGTCCGACCATTTATCTGTCTTTTTTACCGAGAAAACTCGAGAAAATACAAACTTGTCAAAAATCCAAACAACTTGGCATAATGCCTTGAATTTGTCACAGAAACTAGTGAAAAAACATTGAGGCCATTTGACGGATGTTGAAAGACAACGTGCTTTCACACGGAGCCTTTGGCCTACCCGGACACACTCCGTTGAACATGGTCTAGTTTTGGACATTCTTGAGATGATCCCAACTTTTGCAGACAGATGAGCATGCCTATTCTTGAGGCACTCATGCCAGGTTTAACGATTTCCGACACCATATGTAAGTTACACACGTTCGACCATTTATCAAATATTTGTTTATCCAAGAAAACTCCAAAGAATGCAGAATTTGTAGAAAAACAAACCAATTTGGAATGGTGCCTTGAATTAGTCATACAAACCCATGAATTAAAATAAGGCTCATTTCAAGGATGTCGAGAAACAATATACTCTTAGACAAAGCCGTGTAGCGTACGCGGATACCCTCCGTTCAGCATGGTCTACTTTTGTACATGCATGAAACAACCCCAACTTTTTATAATAGTTGGGCATGCCCATGGTAGGCATGCATGTCAGCTTTGAATGAATTCCGACGTTGTATGCAAGTTGCGTCATGTCTCGCCATTTATCAGCCATTTTTCACCGAGTAAACTCCAGAAATTGCAAGAGTTATTGAAAACTCAAACAACTTTGCATGGTTCCTTGAGTTTGTCACAGAAGCTGGCCGAAAAATTTAGAGGCATTTGAAGGATTTCGAGAAAGCAACATGCTCTCAGAGGGAGCCTTCTGGCCAACCCAAACACGTGAACGTGATCTAGTTTTAAACATTCTTGAAATAACCCCAACTTTTGCAAGTAGGTGGGCATGCCCATGTTCACTACTAGGGAAAACCTTATACCCAACATCTTAGCAGTAGCGCTGGACAAAATGAGGCGCTACTGCTACTTAGTAGTAGCGCGTGTACGTAAACAGCGCTATTGCTATCACTTTAGCAGTAGCGCGTATTAGCAAAACGCGCTGCTGCTAAACTTGAACTGCGCGCACATGGCTAGCCCCACTTAGCAGCAACGCGTATACTTTCCCAGCGCTACTTCTATGCTCCGTAGCAGTAGCGCTTTTCTCGAACCCGCGCTACTACTAACCCTACCTTATCGTCCCCACATGGCCGACCCTCTCCCTCTCCCTCTCAGTCACTCTTCCTCGGACGCCCCGTAGTCCGCCGCCGCCGTCGTCCGCTGCCACCGCCGCGCTGCTCCCCCTCCACCGAGGTACTCCCTCCATCCCTCCTCCCCTCCCTCCTCCTCCCACCGCGCTCTGCTCCCTCCCTCCTCCTCCCACCGCGCCCTCCTCCCTCCTCCTCCGGCCGCCCCCTCCTCTTTCCTCCTCCGGCCGCCCCCTCCTCCCTCCTCCCTCCTCCACCAACAGCCCTCCTCCCACTGCCCCCTCCCCCTCCTCTCTCCTCCCTCCTCCCACCCCCTCCACCCTCCCTCCTCCTCCCTCCTCCAATCCTACCGCCACCTCCCCCTCCTCCTCTCTCCTCCCTCCTCCTCCTCCCTCCTCCCACCCCCTCCTCCCTCCATCTCTACTTTTTTCTGTTTTTAGGTAGTTTTCTTACTATTGTATAATGTAGTTTTTTTTTTACAGTTTTTAGTAAGTGTTTAATAGAATTAGTAAGAAAATTAATAGAACTAGTTGAACTAGTTTTTTTTTAGTAAGAACTAGTTGAACTAGTTTATTTTTAGTAAGAACTAGTTTATTTTATTTATAGTAAGTGCTTAGTTGAACTAGTTGAATTAATAGAACTAGTCTAATTAAAATTTTACTATAGAACTAGTTTATTTTTAGTAAGAAATTTAATAGAACTAGTTTATTTATAGGTGCATTTAACAGAATTCAAGGTTGATTCGTTTTGAAGTGGACGAGTCATATTTTGAACATGTCACATTTGTTGTTATTTTTTTAGTTAAAGCAATTATTCCCGCATCGACGTCGACGATGCCTATCCCACATCCTCGTCGTCGACTCGGCGGAGGAGGCCTGCTTGATCAGAGGTACTGGGAGGTGCTACTTTTCGGGGGGCACAGCTTTGTGAGGAGCCAGCCTGTCGTTGACCCGAACCTTCTTTGGTGGCGGTCGCGTGGGCCAGTGACGGTGCGGAGGCTTGAGGACCCCACGGAGGTGGTACGTCACCGTGTCAGCCAGGAGGACGAGCACGTCCGTCGCTACATGGTTGCGTTGGAGGGCTGGTTCTCCAATACCGTGCACGCTCTTCAGGGATCTCACTGGAGCTATGATCTTGTGATGGTTCCTTCTCTTTGGGTGTCCACCGCCCGCGTCGATACCCGTCGTTCGCTAGGGTTTTAGCTGTATTAGTGATGTTATATGTATGACACTATTCGAGTTGTATTAGTGATAATATTCAACGATGTACGGACGCACGAGATGATTTAGTTTTGCTTATTGAATGCATGCTAATTTGAGTACTAATTTATTTTACGATTTTGTTTTGCTTATTGAATGCTCAAATTGGAGAACTACTCCTATTTTGAATGCTCAAATTGGAGAGCACTATGCAAGGCGTATGCATTTGATTAGTTGATAACTTATAGGGTTTTTGTTTTTGCAGAAATCAAGGAGCCCCTCCATCATCCCCGCCGTCGTCCCCGTCACCGACCCCCTCCGACCTCGAGGTGAGACCAGCCGAATCTCCATGTAAATATGAGTCCTATAAGATATTTTGAAATGTTTTTGTTCATATTTTCAACCATTGAAATGCAATGACCATCAAGTTTGAATTCTCATATGATGTAGATATAAACATGTAATGACCATGAGAGAAGAAGAGTGCCGATTGTTGCCGTGGGGGTCGTTCCTCCTCTTCTTTCTCGTGATAGACCTTTTGGTAATGCACGGGAAGGAAGGGAGGAATGACCATCACTGACGGTCGCAAATGTCAGAGAGGAATCAGTGAGGGAGAGTCTCCACCATATACGAGAGGACGAAGAATCCCGACTACTGTCGAGGGGGTCGCTTCTCCTTTGTTCCCCTGTGCTAGACATTTTAGTGCAATGCACTCGAGGACAAAAGGAGGAGCAACCACACGAACAGTCGAATGTATACATCATGTGAGATGAGAGTTTTCAAGAAAAGACTCGACAGACCGAGAGTCAACCGGTGATGAATAATAATGATCTAATTTAGTTTTTGTAGTACATATATTTAATTGTACAAGTTTAATCCTTGAATTATGAAATATAGGAAATGTCGTCGATGTCGTCGTCGGACGACAAAAGTCTCCCGTCGGAGTGGGAATCTTATGGCGACGGCCGGGGTCTGTGCGACAGGCCTCACCTGGTAGAAGGTCGTCGCTTGAGCATTAAGCTCCAGGAGACCTTCGATGTTGAAATGGTACACAACGATGACAAGTGTTTTATTTCATAATTAAGCACGACTTCTGCTACTTCAACGTGTAATTTTCGTCTTTTACAATTCGACTAGCTTATCCCATGCCATGCAAGACGCTATGTCTTGGAGAGGATGGAACTTGAAGATCATGAAAGTATGGAAACAAAGATAATTCACCTAAGGACCCATCATGGTATGGATTTAGATGTAAATCTATACAATTCTGAGAGCGTAACCCATTTTGGTTGCCCGAATTGGGAAGCACTTTGCAAGATGTATGATTTTCATGAGGGTATGCTTGTCACCATGGTTCTTGGCGATCCTGACATCGCCCAAGGCAATATGGACATTTTGGTCCTTGTTGATACGCTTCTAATTCTACCGCTATGTCAGTTTCTCAAACATAGTTATTAAGTAATTTATATGGTTTATTTCAAAACAGCTGACAACTTATTTCCATTGATAGCTTATATTCATTCTTCAAAGAATGTGCGGAAGGTGGTAGACAGAACTTACTACACCGATGGCTCTGAATTAACTTATCAGGAGAAAAATCATCCAATCTCATTTATTACTGATCTTGAGAATTACAATATCTATTATCAAACTCCTCCACATTATGGTCAATACGTGTCACTAGTGCACGTGTTGAACTACGTTAACATCCATGAAGATGTCATGGTAAGATTTTTTACTAGTACGACATCCGTGTTGGGTACGTAGCATGCAATTTGAAAAAAATTCTATCACGCAAGATCTATCGAGGAGATGCATAGCAACGAGAGGGGAGAGTGTGTCCACGTACCCTCGTAGACCGAAAGCGGAAGCGTTAGCTTAATGCGGTTGATGTAGTCGAACGTCTTCGCGATCCAACCGATCAAGCACCGAACGTATGTCACCTCCGAGTTCTGCACACGTTCAGCTCGATGACGTCCCTTGAACTCTCGATCAAGCAAAGTGTCAAGGGAGAGTTTCGTCAGCACGACGACATGGCGACGGTGATGGTGATGTGATCCGCGCAGGGCTTCGCCTAAGCACGAAGGAGTAAATTGTGGAGGGGGGCACTGCACACGGCTAAGAGAACAATTGATGTGCTCTAGGGTGCACCCTTGCCCCCGTATATAAAGGAGGGGAGGTAGGAGGCCGCCGGCCCTAGGGGGTGCGCCATGAGGGGGAGTCCAACTAGGATTCCCAATCCTAGTTGGACTCCCCTTTCCTTCCAACGGAGAGGGGAAAGCGGAAAGAGGGGGAGAGGGAGAAGGAAAGAGGGGTCGTGATACGTCTCCAACATATCTAATTTTCTCACGCTTTTCCTCTTGTTTTGGACTCTATTTTGCATGATGTGAATGAAACTAACCCCGGACTGACGCTGTTTTCATCAGAACTACCATGGTGTTGTTTTTGTGCACAAATAAAAGTTCTCGGAATGAAACGAAACTTTGCGAGGATTTTTTATGGAATAAAAGAGAATTACTGGACCCAAGATCCACCAGAGAGGGGCCCCTGGGTGGGCACAACCCACCAGGGCGCGCCCCCCTCTCCTGGCGCGCCCAGGTGGGTTGTACCCACCTGGTGGCCCCGCAGACGACCCCCTGATACTATAAAATCACATTATTCTAGAAAAAAATCAGGGATAAAGAATTATCGCGTTCCATGAGACGGAGCCGCCGCCAAGTCCCGTTCTTCCTCGGGAGGGCAGATCTGGAGTCCGTTTGGGGCTCCGGAGAGGGGGGTCTTCGTTCTTCGTCATCACCAACCCATCTCCATCGCCAATTCCATCATGCTCCCCACCGGGAGTGAGTAATTCCTTTGTAGGCTGGCTGGTCGGTGAGGAGTTGGGTGAAATTCATCATGTAATCTAGTTAGTTTTGTTAGGGCTTGATCCCTAGTATCCACTATGTTCTTAGATTGATGTTGCTATGACTTTGCCATGCTTAATGCTTGTCACTTTGGGCACGGGTGCCATGAACTCAGATCTAAACCGTTTATGAATTCATCATTATATCCATGTTTTAGATCCGATCTTGCAAGTTATAGTCACCTACTACGTGTTATGATCCGGTAACCCCGGAGTGACAATAACCGGGACTTCTTCTGGTGATTACTGTAGTTTGAGGAGTTCATGTATTCACTATGTGTTAATGCTTTGTTCCGGTTCTCTATTAAAAGGAGGCCTTAATATCCCTTAGCTTCCAATATGGACCCCGCTGCCACGGGAGGGTAGGACAAAGATGTCATGCAAGTTCTTTTAATAAAGCACGTATGAGTATTTACGTAATACATGCTTACATTATATCGATGAACTGGAGCTAGTGCCATATTGCCCTAGGTTATAACTATCACATGATGAATATCATCCAACAAGTCACCGATCCAATGCCTACGAATTTATCTTATATTGTTTCTGCTAAGTTACTATTGCTATCATCACTGTTACACTTGCTATAAAATTACTGTTATCACTGTTACCGTTACCATTGCTACTGTCACTACTATCGAAACTATCAAACTACTTTGCTACTGATCACTTGCTACAGATAATTAATCTCCAGGTGTGGTTGAATTGACAACTCAGCTGCTAATACCTTCAAATATTCTTTGGCTCCCCTTGTGTCAAATCTATAAATTTGGGTAGAATACTCTACCCTCGAAAACCGTTGCGATCCCCTATACTTGTGGGTTATCAAGACCTTTTCTGGCGCCGTTGCCGGGGAGCATAGCAATATTTGTTGAGTCACTTGGGATTATTATCATATTACCACTATGAAGAATCTGAAGGATCCAAAGACTAAGATTTATCCCTCTAAGACAAGGGGAGGTAAGGAACTGCCATCCAGTTCTGCTTTTGATTCACCTTCTGTTATGAGTAAACTTGCAACACCACCACATGCTATCAATTCTAATATGTCACAAGTTATTGATGATGCTACTTCTACTATGAATGATGCTTATGATGATGCTAGTACCTTGGTTGATAATGATGATGTGCCACTTGGTGAATTTCTTGATGAACAAATTGCTAGAGCAATACAACATGATGTTGTTGAATCTGATGATGAGCTTGAAACTAAAACTCCTGAGACACCTGCTAGAACTAGCCGTCCTAGATATGAATTGCCTAAGGTACCGGAAGGTTATGTTATGAATGAGGAGACAACTAGAGATATTCTTGCTTGTAAGGATAGAGATGATCTAGAGAAATTACTATGCAAGTATAAAGAAAAATCTCTGAATGCTAGAATGAAATGTGATCCTAAGTTTGCTACTTCACCTATCTTTATTGATGATAAGGATTATGAATTCTCTATCGACCCAGAGTTAATTACTTTGGTTGAATCTGATCCTTTCCATGGTTATGAAACTGAAACTGTTGTGGCACATCTTCTAAGTTGAATGACATAGCCACCCTTTTTAATAATGATGAGAAGACTCGCTATTACTTTATTCTCAAATCATTTCCTTTCTCATTAAAGGATGATGCTAAAGCTTGGTACAATACTCTTGCTCCTGGTTGTGTGCGTAGTCCCCAGGATATGATTTATTACTTCTTTGAAAAATATTTTCCTGCTCATAAGAAACAAGCTGCCTTACAGGAAATATTTAACTTTGTGCAAACTAAAGAAGAGAGTCTCCCACAAGCTTGGGGGAGGCTTTGCCAGTTACTTAATGCTTTTCCTGATCATCCTCTTAAGAAAAGTGAAATACTTGACATCTTCTATAATGGACTAACCGATGCTTCTAGTGACTTCCTAGATAGTTGTTCTGGTTGTGTTTTCAGGGAACGAACTATTGTTCAAGTTGAAGAATTATTGAATAACATATTGAAAAATTATGATGATTGGACTCTTCCTGAACCACCGGCTAAACCCACTCCAAAGAAGAGGGGTATATTATATCTCAGTCCTGAAGATATGCAAGAGGCAAAGAAATCTATGAAGGGAAAAGGTATTAAAGCTGAAGATGTTAAAAATTTACCTCCTATTAAAGAAATAGATGGGCTTAATACACAACCACTGCCTAAGGTGGTAGAGGTAAATTCTCTTATGAAGTTCATTGAAAATGATAATCCTCACAATATGCATCCTAGTCAATGCCTTTATGAGTTTGAAAACTATATTAGAAAACAAGATCACTTTAATGCAAATGTTACGAAACAACTGAAATATAATTCTGATATGATTGCTCGCTTAAGTGACTTGTTATTTAGAATATCAAATGATGTTAGAGGTGTTGGAAAACATGCTTCTATGGTTCAAACCCAGTTAGAACAAGTTGCTAAATCACAAAGAGAATTGCTTGATGAAATGAATAATAATATGCATGACTTTGCTATTAGAGTTGCAACTAGAGGAGGTAAAATGACTTAGGAACCACTTTATCCTGAGGGACACCCAAAAAGAATTGAACAAGATTCACAAAGAGCTGACACTAGTGCACCTAGTCCTTCTAAAAAGAAAAAGAAGAATAAAAATGATAGGACTTTGCATGCTTCTAGTGAACCTGAAATAGAGAAACCTCCTGATAATGAAAATCAAACTTCTATCTCAGATGCTGAAACTCAATCTGGTAATGAACATCCACCTAGTGTTAATGAAAAATATAATCCTGATGTTCATGAAGACTCCCAACCAAAAAATCAAAAAGAACCAGATAATGATGTTGAGATAGAACCACCTGTTGATCTTGATAACCCACAACCAAAGATTAAAAGATATGATAAAAGAGACTTCACTGCTAGAAAACACGATAAAGAAAGAGAACCGTGGGTTAAAAAACCTATGACTTTTTATCAAAGTCAACTAGAAAGAATGATGATGAAGAATTTGAACACTTTGCTGAAATGCTGAGGCCAGTCTTTTTGCGTACTCGCTTGACTGATATCTTGAAAATGCCTCCTTATGCAAAGTATATGAAAGACATCATCACTAATAAGAGAAAAATACCGGAAGCTGAAATCTCCACTATGCTTGCTAATTATACTTTCAAAGATGGAGTACCTAAAAAACTTGGAGATCCGGGAATACCAACTATACCTTGCTCCATCAAAAAGAACTATGTGAAAACTGCTTTGTGTGATTTAGGAGCTGGTGTTAGTGTTATGCCTTTCTCTTTATATAAAAGACTCGACTTGAATAAACTCACACCTACTGAAATATATTTGCAAATGGCTGACAAGTCAACTGCCATACCTATCGGTATCTGTGAGGATGTGCCCGTTGTTGTTGCTAATGTTACTATTTTGACTGACTTTGTTATACTTGAGATGCCCGAGGACGACAACATGTCCATTATCCTTGGTAGACCCTTCTTGAATGCTGCAGGGGCTGTTATTGATTGCAATAAAAGCAAGATCACTTTTCATATTAATGGTAATGAGCATGCGGTGCACTTTCCGAAGAAACAATTCCAAGTGAATGGTATTAATGTTATTGAAAAATCTCCGACAATCACTATTGGAAGTTTTCAAATACCTCTACCTACTGTTACAAAGAAATATGAAATGCTTATTGTTGGGGAAATTCATATCCCCATTGAGGTAACTTAGTGATTTACAAAAGTTCTTCGGTTTCATGCTAATTGAAAGTGGTTGTTAATAAGACCTGATCAACCTTATTAATGAGTCATTTTTGAGCGGTATGAAGTTGATGAATTTAGTAGGCACTACCTTCTGTCCCTACCTTTTGTTTTCTATTTTTATTAGTTAAATAAAATAAAATGCCATGTTTAGTTTGTTTTCTGAATTTTTCGTGCAATAAAAAAATGACCCAAAAATAAAAGTTCTCAGAATGCCCTGAAAATTTCATACAAACTTTTTTCTGAATATTTCTGAATTATCAGTGCAAATAATACCAGAGGGATGTGCACCAGGTGGGCACAACCCACCTGGGCGCGCCCGGACCAGGCGCGCCCAGGTGGGTTGTGGGCCTCACGTGGGCCCATCACTTATCTCTTTAGCCCACATCATCACTTACCTCCAGAAAAAATCTCCATTGCTCTCTCTCCCGTGCTCTTGAGCTCAAACCCGTGGATTACGATCTCTTTGCTCGAAGCTCCGTTTGTGAAACTGTTTCGGGGGATTGTTGCTTGGTATGTGACTCCACCGTTTGTCCATTTAGTTTTTGTTTTAGTGGTTTATACTTTGAATAATTAGCTACTCTTGGTGCTACTGTAGATGTGCTTGCATGTTGAATTCTTAGTGTTCTAAGTAGTTTGAATGCTTGCTATGGCCTCTATGTATCCCTATGAGTAGTTGCTATCAATTTTGTTGAGAAAATTTTGCGTACTAAAAATTCAGATTTTTTTTTCATAGGAAAATTGTACGCGGACATGATGAACCTATTTGGAAGGAGTTCTTCGAGGAGACGATCCTCAGAGGCACCTTCTAGTGACAGTTCTGCTCGCCGGTCTTATGTTCAACCAAGTGAAAGTTCCACGCAAGATGCGGCCACCAAAACATGCTTATGGCCTTGCGATGAATATATGGTGCGTGTGGGCATCAAGGAGGAATTTGAGCAATATGTTCACAATGCCGGTCTCGGTCCCTACCTTTCAGATAAGTGTGAACAACGCCAACTTCTCACTAGATTCTTCCCTCGTGAGTCTAGGGTGTCTTTTATGCTTTATGATAATCCATTTACTTTCTCACTGGAGAATTTTGCTCACCATTGCAAACTTCCATTTTGGTATTCGCTTGACGAACCACCAAAGGCTGAGTATGAATCTTTCCTGACTGGTCTTTGCAACAGTGAAAGGAGGGAAATGTATTATAGGCAAACAAGACTGTAGTACACTTTGTGCTCCAGATTTGAGCCTCATTCGCACTGCCCTCACCGGTGAAAGAAATTATAACCTTGGGGCGATTGTTGCACGCAGACTTCATCACAATGCTAACAGTGGCTAGTTCTATGGTGGAATTTATGGCACACGTCTAGCACGAGGGCT
Source organism: Aegilops tauschii subsp. strangulata (assembly GCF_002575655.3). Classification (NCBI taxonomy): domain Eukaryota; kingdom Viridiplantae; phylum Streptophyta; class Magnoliopsida; order Poales; family Poaceae; genus Aegilops; species Aegilops tauschii. The sequence continues at coordinate 1,879,563 of NC_053036.3, read as the reverse complement.
GGATGTTTCGCCTTGGCCCTTTGATCCTATCCTACCCACGCAGTATTTAGATTTTGGCACGTTGAAGGATCATAAAATTCTTAAGGGAAATATTCATGATTTCACTTATAATCTATTGTTTAACCAAACATCTGTTGTGGACATATATTTGCCTGCACCTGCTATATTTGACTATCACAGTAGAGGAAGTTATTTTCTTCTTGAGAGCGAGGCTCGAGCTCACAACGCAGCAGTGAAGGCAGCACAGCAGGCTGAGGCCTTCGCACCGAGAGCCTCCGTGAGCTACCACGCCAACTACTATCCAGACTACTGATCGATTACCAACTTAGGCCAAAAGCCTAAGCTTGGGGGAGTACGTGTTTCTCACCGACATTACATTCATGCCCACAAATCATTCTATTTGTCGGTGCTCACACTTTTTCATTGTATCATCCATGCTTAGATTTATTTTCTTGCTTTCTTCTTGTGTGTTTGAAAAAACTTTAGAAAAACCAAAAACAATTAGTTGTAGTAATTTACTTCCTATCCATGCTTAGTAGTAGTACTAAAAAGAAAATCCAAAAAGATTTCCTTGTTCTTCTTTTGCTTATTGGGAGCATTCCCGCTTAAATAGTTTTTCTCGTTTTTGCTTTTTCCTTTTATTTGCTTGTTCAAGAAAACCAAAAACTCCAAAAATATTTCAGTGTGTTTCTCTGAATTTCTTTTCCTTTTATTCGAGTCCTACCAAGGAGAAGACCATGATGAAAATGCTGAGTGGCTCTCATATGAATAATTGTTGAACTAATGTAGAGCACATTTTACCTTGTCTTCTCCTGTTGAATAAAATGTTTGCAGATTCCAGCTTAGTCCACGGCACTCTTGCACTATTATTATTGTCTTATCGTTCGGTCGTGCAAGTGAAAGGCAATAATGACAATATTCGATGAACTGGCCATGGCAAAGAGAAACTGGTATGAACTCGACTTATTCTGTTTGTGTAAATATGTTTAACCTAGTATCCATGCTTCAGCTCATTATGATTAAACATGTTTGCAATGACAATTAGGGATTATAGTTTCTCATGCCACGCATAAGTAGCTGGGAGTTGATAATGATTTATCTTGGATATCAACATAGCGTTAAAATGATTGTGATGTAGTGTGATGATATGGTATCCTCCTATGAATGTTCAAGTGGCTTGACTTGGCACATGTTCATGCATGTAGTTGAATCAAAACCAACATAGCATCTATGATATTTATGTTCATGGTGTTCATATCCTACTCATGCTAGTGTCCAATGTTACTTATGCATAATGCATGGTTATGATCGTCGTTGCTCTCTAGCTGGCCGCTTCTCAATCTAATTGCTAGCCTTCGCCTGTACTAAGTGGGAATTCCACCATACCTACCTATATACGGTATTACCCTACCGTCCTAAGTAAATTTGCATGTGCCATCTCTAAAAACTTCTAAAAAAATATCCTTTTTGTGTGCCTGGATCTTTCATGGAACGATAGGAGGTGGTCGATATCTTCCATGCTAAGCGCGTTATTCTCATGTCGAGTGTTTATTCACTCGCCATCGCACGAGAAAATGGGCGGTAATAGGGATGACCAATCCCAAACTGCAAAAATGAAAAAGAGTTCATCTCTTAAATAATCAAACAGAAACTCCCAATGGAGTCAAAACCTTTACTTTTATCGCTTGAGAACCGCCACTAGCGTGCTTAGCATAGAAGATGTTGATAACTGATGGTCGTGAACCGAATAAGAAGGGTGCATGTATCAAAATTATCATTTATCTCTGTTTTAAAAATTGAGCTCTGGCACCTCTGCAAATCACTGCTTCCCTTTGCGAAGGGACTTTCTATTTACTTTTATGTTGTGTCATCACCTTCTAAAACAAGCGCTAGAAACTGAGAGAGCACAACTGTCATGATTTCTGCATTGTGTATAGCTAATGTTGGGTGCATCATGATTGGATCTTTTCTACCATGAATTACAATGTTTAGTCGCTGCTTGAACTTTGGAGGTGCTCTGCATTTATGTTTTGCGGTCTTAGAAAGGGCTAGCGAGATTCCACTATCGTCATATTACATCATGGTTGTTTTGACAACGTGTTGCTGTTTGAGATATCTTATTATTGCTCGCTAGCTGAATGTCATTGATATGAGTTAATATAATCTTGAAGTGTTATTGTCGACATGGTTAGTTATAATGCTGGCTGAAAACCTGGGTGCTATTTAAGCCTATTTATGCAAACAAGAGCAAAAGAGTTCGTAAAAGTTTTTCTTTCTCACTTTCAGTTTATCAACTGAATTGCTTGAGGACAAGCAAAGGTTTACGCTTGGGGAGTTGATACATCTCCAACGTATCTACTTTTTCTCACGCTTTTCCTCTTGTTTTGGACTCTAATTTGCATGATTTGAATGAAACTAACCCCGGACTGACACTGTTTTCAGTAGAACTACCATGGTGTTGTTTTTGTGCAGAAATAAAAGTTCTCAGAATGAAATGAAACTTTGCGAGGATTTTTTATGGAATAACAGAGATTTACTGGAGCCAAGACCCACCAGAGAGGGGCCCCTCGGTGGGCACAACCCACCAGGGCGCCCCCCCCTCTCCTGGCGCGCCCAGGTGGGTTGTACCCACCCGGTGGCTGATGACCCACAAGTATAGGGGATCTATCCTAGTCCTTTCAATAAGTAAGAGTGTCGAACCCAATGAGGAGCACAAGGAAATGATAAGCGGTTTTCAGCAAGGTATTCCCTGCAAGCACTGAAATTATAGGTAACAGATAGCTTTGTGATAGGATAATTTGTAACGAGCAACAAGTAACAAAAGTAAATAAAGTGCAGCAAGGTGGCCCAATCCTTTTTGTAGCAAAGGACAAGCCTGAACAAACTCTTATATAGAGAAAAGCGCTCCCGAGGACACATGGGAATTATCGTCAAGCTAGTTTTCATCACGTTCATATGATTCACGTTCGGTACTTTGATAATTTGATATGTGGGTGGACCGGTGCTTGGGTGCTGTCCTTACTTGGACAAGCATCCCACTTATGATTAACCCCTATTGCAAGCATCCGCAACTACAAAAGAAGTATTAAGGTAAACCTAACCATAGCATGAAACATGTGGATCCAAATCAGCCCCTTACGAAGCAACACACAAACTAGGGTTTAAGCTTCTGTCACTCTAGCAACCCATCATCTACTTACTACTTCCCAATGCCTTCCTCTAGGCCCAAATAATGGTGAAGTGTCATGTAGTCGACGTTCACATAACATCACTAGAGGAGAGACAACATACATCTCATCAAAATATCGAACGAATACCAAATGCACATGACTACTAATAGCAAGACTTCTCCCATGTCCTCAGGAACAAACGTAACTACTCACAAAGCATATTCATGTTCATAATCAGAGGAGTATTAATATGCATAAAGGATCTGAACATATCATCTTCCACCAAATAAACCAACTAGCATCAACTACAAGGAGTAATCAACACTACTAGCAACCTACAGGTACCAATCCCGGACTTAGAGACAAGAATTGGATACAAGAGATGAACTAGGGTTTGAGAGGAGATGGTGCTGGTGAAGATGTTGATGGAGATTGCCCTCTCCCGATGAGAGGAGCATTGGTGATGATGATGGTGATGATTTCCCCCTCCCGGAGGGAAGTCTCCATAGCAGAACAGCTCTGCCGGAGCCCTAGATTGGTTCCGCCAAGGTTCCGCCTCGTGGCGGCGGAGTCTCGTCCCGAAAGCTTGCTTCTGATTTTTCTTCGGACGAAAGACTTCATATACACTACCAGAATAACTGCTTGCGCCGACGGCCTCCGTCGGCATAGATGGACCTATGCCGACGGCCAAGGACAGGCCGTAGGCGTAGAAAAGTCGTCGGCATACATCCATCTAAGGCCGTCGGCATAGACGAGGCCGTCGGGACCGCTTGAGATACGCCTACGGGGACCGTCGGCATAGGCGCGGCCGTCGGCATAGCCCGGGCCCACCTACCCGGTCAGCGCTGACTGTTTGATGGTGTTGAAACTACGCCGACGGCAGGTAATGGCGGCCGTCAGCATATCTATGGCAGAGGTATGCCTACGGCATAGACCTGGCCCATGCCCCTCTGCCACGTCATCGATCCGTGTGCGCAGCTATGCCGACGGCCTTGCCGTTGGCATATGTTTATTTAGTTTTATTTTTAATTTTGCTTTATACTATCTATGGCAAAGGTATGCCTACGGCATAGCCGTCGGCATAGGCCCCTCTGCCACATCATCGATCCGTGTGCCATGCCACGTCATCGATCAGTGGGACTGCACCTCCGTGTGTGCAAGGCCGTCGGCATACATTTATTTTACTTTATTTTTTATTTTAACTTTATTTTGTTATTTTTACTTTATTTTAGTTTTTTGTTTTTGCATAAGATAATTATGCCTTATCTAAAAAAACATATGCCCCCTGTTACGAACGTCGCTATTGTCGTGTCACGGAGGGGGGAAATGGTCGACACAGAGGGAATTCTGGTGGGTGGGGGATTCGGGGTGTAGCTATGTCACCAAAACATCGCACGGGTCCCGATGCATATGCGAAAGTGTTCAGGCATGTGTAGACGCCCGTCTTGGGGCTCCGCGGTGTGCCCCCCCTGCACGCAAGGCAGTGCCGCCATCACTTGGAGGGGGCCAAACCCCGGAGACGCGTGCCGCCTCTTCGGACATGCCACCACACCGTACGGCATGTATGAGGTCCCGGTGCGACGCTCGGGTGGCATTGCTACCCCCGTAGGCCCCACGTCCCGCCAAACCCTGTAGCGTTTGACCACGGGATCTAGCCCTTTGACTTTGCAAAGACGGGCTTTGAGCAGTGGACCTATCCACCTGGTTGTGTTAGGTCAGCCCATAGGAACACTTTGGAGCAACATCCGGCCCAGACCCACAGCAAGATCCCCTCCGTGTAGACCCGACGCGTCCGTTTCCCCCTCCAGGTGCTGGCGGCGGTGCCGTCCGTGAGGGGGGCACATCCCGGAGACGCGTGCCGCCTCTTCGGACATGCCACCACACCACCCCGCATGTATGAGGGCCCGGTGCGACGCTCGGGTGGCATTGCTACCCCCCCCCCCCCCCCCCCCGCAGGGCCCCCGTCCCGCCTAACCCTGTAGCGTTTGACCATGGGATCTAGCCCTTTGACTTTGCACGGACGGGCTTTGAGCAGTGGACCTATCCACCCGGTTGTGTTAGGTCAGCCCATAGGAACACTTTGGAGCAACATCCGGGCCAGACCCACAGCAAGATCCCTCCGTGTAGACCTGACGCGTCTATTTCCCCCCTCCACGTGCCAGCGGCGGCGCCGTCCGTGAGGGGGGGCACACCCCGGAGACGCGTGCCGGGCGTTTGCACCCACCACAACACTTCCAGACTTGTGAGAGGCCGCCTACGCAAGATTTGGCGGCATGCTAGCCCCCGGTGGCCGCCAGCCACAGTTGTAGACACGCGAAGAGCAATCCGCGTAGAGGGAATTGTTCAGATACTACACCATCACGAACAATTATGGAAAATTACCATCAGTCCTAGAGCACATGTACCCACGTCGTGTAAAAAACTCATGATTTTATCGCGCTCTGAGTATTTAATAATATTCACGCCGCATCGTTACCGCAGAACGTCTACTACCGTGTCATCGCCGTTCGTGAGGGGGGGCACACCCCGGAGACGCGTGCCGCCTCTTCGGACATGCCACCACACCACCCCGCATGTATGAGGGCCCGGTGCGATGCTCGGGTGGCATTGCTACCCCCAGGGCCCCCGTCCCGCCTAACCCTGTAGCGTTTCATCACGAGATCTAGCCCTTTGACTTTGCACGTTGTGGCTTTGAGCAGTGGACCAATCCACCCGGTTGTGTTAGGTCAGCCCATAGGAACACTTTGGAGTAACATCCGGGCCAGATCCAGAGCAAGATCCCCTCCGTGTAGACCCGACGCGTCCGTTTCCCCTTCCAGGTGTCGTCGGCGGCGCCGTCCGTGAGGGGGGGCATACCGCGGAGACGCGTGCCGGGCGTTTGCACCCGCCACAACACTTCCAGACTTGTGAGAGGCCGCCTACGCAAGATTTGGCGGCATGCTAGCCCCCGGAGGCCGCCGGCCACAGCCGTAGACACACGAAGAGCAATCCGCGTAGAGGGAATTGTTCAAATACTACTCCATCACGAGCAATTATGAAAAATTACCATCAGTCCTACGGCACATGTGCCCACGTCATGTAAAAAACTCATGATTTTGTCGCGCTCCGAGTATTTAATAATATTGACGCCGCATCGTTACCGCAGAACGTCTACTACCGTGTCATCGCCGTCCGTGAGGGGGGGCACACCCCGGAGACGCGTGCCGCCTCTTCGGACATGCCGCCACACCACCCCGCATGTATGAGGGCCCGGTGCGATGCTCGGGTGGCATTGCTACCCCCCAGGGCCCCCGTCCCGCCTAACCCTCTAGTGTTTGACCACGGGATCTAGCCCATTGACTTTGCACGGACGGGCTTTGAGCAGTGGACCTATCCACCCGGTTGTGTTAGGTCAGCCCATAGGAACACTTTGGAGCAACATCCGGGCCAGACCCACGGCAAGATCCCCTCCGTGTAGACCCGACGCGTCCGTTTCCCCACTCCAGGTGCCGGCGGCGGCGCCGTCCGTGAGGGGGGGCACACCCCGGAGACGCGTGCCGGGCGTTTGCACCCGCCACAACACTTCCAGACTTGTGAGATGCCGCCTACGCAAGATTTGGCGGCATGCTAGCCCCCGGAGGCCGCCGGCCACAGTCGTAGACACGCGAAGAGCAATCCGCGTAGTGGGAATTGTTCAGATACTACTCCATCACGAACAATTATATAAAATTACCATCAGTCCTACAGCACATGTGCCCACGTCGTGTAAAAAACTCATGATTTTATCGCGCTCCGAGTATTTAATAATATTCACGCCACATCGTTACCGTAGAACGTCTTCTACCGTGTCATCGCCGTTCGTGAGGGGGGGCACACCCCGGAGACGCGTGCCGCCTCTTCGGACATGCCACCACACCACCCAGCATGTATGAGGGCCCGATGCGACGCTCGGGTGGCATTGCTACCCCCCAGGGCCCCTGTCCCGCCTAACCCTCTAGTGTTTGACCACGGGATCTAGCCCATTGACTTTGCACGGACGGGCTTTGAGCAGTGGACCTATCCACCCGGTTGTGTTAGGTCAGCCCATAGGAACACTTTGGAGCAACATCCGGGCCAGACCCACGGCAAGATCCCTCCGTGTAGACCCGACGCGTCCGTTTCCCCCCTCCAGGTGCCGGCGGCGGCGCCGTCCGTGAGGGGGGGCACACCCCGGAGACGCGTGCCGGGCGTTTGCACCCGCCACAACACTTCCAGACTTGTGAGATGCCGCCTACGCAAGATTTGGCGGCATGCTAGCCCCCGGAGGCCGCCGGCCACAGTCGTAGACACGCGAAGAGCAATCCGCGTAGTGGGAATTGTTCAGATACTACTCCATCACGAACAATTATATAAATTACCATCAGTCCTACAGCACATGTGCCCACGTCGTGTAAAAAACTCATGATTTTATCGCGCTCCTAGTATTTAATAATATTCACGCCACATCGGTACCGTAGAACGTCTTCTACCGTGTCATCGCCGTTCGTGAGGGGGGGCACACCCCGGAGACGCGTGCCGCCTCTTCGGACATGCCACCACACTACCAGCATGTATGAGGGCCCGATGCGACGCTTGGGTGGCATTGCTACCCCCCAGGGCCCCCGTCCCGCCTAACCCTCTAGTGTTTGACCACGGGATCTAGCCCTTTGACTTTGCACGGACGGGCTTTGAGCAGTGGACCTATCCACCCGGTTGTGTTAGGTCAGCCCATAGGAACACTTTCGAGCAACATCCGGGCCAGACCCACGGCAAGATCCCCTCCGTGTAGACCCGACGCGTCCGTTTCCCCCCTCCAGGTGCCGGCGGCGGCGCCGTCCGTGAGGGGGGGCACACCCCGGAGACGCGTGCTGGGCGTTTGCACCCGCCACAACACTTCCAGACTTGTGAGATGCCGCCTACGCTAGATTTGGCGGCATGCTAGCCCCGGAGGCCGCCGGCCACAGTCGTAGACACGCGAAGAGCAATCCGCGTAGTGGGAATTGTTCAGATACTACTCCATCACGAACAATTATATAAAATTACCATCAGTCCTACATCACATGTGCCCACGTCGTGTAAAAAACTCATGATTTTATCGCGCTCCGAGTATTTAATAATATTCACGCCACATCGGTACCGTAGAACGTCTTCTACCGTGTCATCGCCGTTCGTGAGGGGGGGCACACCCCGGAGACGCGTGCCGCCTCTTCGGACATGCCACCACACCACCCAGCATGTATGAGGGCCCGATGCGACGCTCGGGTGGCATTGCTACCCCCCAGGGCCCCCGTCCCGCCTAACCCTCTAGTGTTTGACCACGGGATCTAGCCCATTGACTTTGCACGGACGGGCTTTGAGCAGTGGACCTATCCACCCGGTTGTGTTAGGTCAGCCCATAGGAACACTTTGGAGCAACATCCGGGCCAGACCCACGGCAAGATCCCCTCCGTGTAGACCCGACGCGTCCGTTTCCCCCCTCCAGGTGCCGGCGGCGGCGCCGTCCGTGAGGGGGGGCACACCCCGGAGACGCGTGCCGGGCGTTTGCACCCGCCACAACACTTCCAGACTTGTGAGATGCCACCTACGCAAGATTTGGCGGCATGCTAGCCCCCGGAGGCCGCCGGCCACAGCCGTAGACACACGAAGAGCAATCCGCGTAGAGGGAATTGTTCAAATACTACTCCATCACGAGCAATTATGAAAAATTACCATCGGTCCTACGGCACATGTGCCCACGTCATGTAAAAAACTCATGATTTTGTCGCGCTCCGAGTATTTAATAATATTGACGCCGCATCGTTACCGCAGAACGTCTACTACCGTGTCATCGCCGTCCGTGAGGGGGGGCACACCCCGAAGACGCGTGCCGCCTCTTCGGACATGCCGCCACACCACCCCGCATGTATGAGGGCCCGGTGCGATGCTCGGGTGGCATTGCTACCCCCCAGGGCCCCCGTCCCGCCTAACCCTCTAGTGTTTGACCACGGGATCTAGCCCTTTGACTTTGCACGGACGGGCTTTGAGCAGTGGACCTATCCACCCGGTTGTGTTAGGTCAGCCCATAGGAACACTTTGGAGCAACATCCGGGCCAGACCCATGCCAAGATCCCCTCCGTGTAGACCCGACGCGTCCGTTTCCCCCCTCCAGGTGCCGGCGACGGCGCCGTCCGTGAGGGGGGGCACACCCCGGAGACGCGTGCCGGGAGTTTCCACCCGCCACAACACTTCCAGACTTGTGAGATGCCGCCTACGCAAGATTTGGCGGCATGCTAGCCCCCGGAGGCCGCCGGCCACAGTCGTAGACACGCGAAGAGCAATCCGCGTAGTGGGAATTGTTCAGATACTACTCCATCACGAACAATTATATAAAATTACCATCAGTCCTACAGCACATGTGCCCACGTCGTGTAAAAAACTCATGATTTTATCGCTCTCCGAGTATTTAATAATATTCACGCCACATCGTTACCATAGAACGTCTTCTACCGTGTCATCGCCGTTCGTGAGGGGGGGCACACCCCGGAGACGCGTGCCGCCTCTTCGGACATGCCACCACACCACCCAGCATGTATGAGGGCCCGATGCGATGCTCGGGTGGCATTGCTACCCCCAAGGGCCCCTGTCCCGCCTAACCCTGTAGCGTTTGATCACGGGATCTAGCCCTTTGACTTTGCACGTTGTGGCTTTGAGTAGTGGACCAATCCACCCGGTTGTGTTAGGTCAGCCCATAGGAACACTTTGGAGTAACATCCGGGCCAGATCCAGAGCAAGATCCCCTCCGTGTAGACCCGACGCGTCCGTTTCCCCTTCCAGGTGTCGGCGGCGGCGCCGTCCGTGAGGGGGGCATCCGCGGAGACGCGTGCCGGGCGTTTGCACCCGCCACAACAATTCCAGACTTGTGAGAGGCCGCCTACGCAAGATTTGGCGGCATGCTAGCCCCCGGAGGCCGCCGGCCACAGCCGTAGACACACGAAGAGCAATCCGCGTAGAGGGAATTGTTCAAATACTACTCCATCACGAGCAATTATGAAAAATTACCATCAGTCCTACGGCACATGTGCCCACGTCATGTAAAAAACTCATGATTTTGTCGCGCTCCGAGTATTTAATAATATTGACGCCGCATCGTTACCGCAGAACGTCTACTACCGTGTCATCGCCGTCCGTGAGGGGGGGCACACCCCGGAGACGCGTGCCGCCTCTTCGGACATGCCGCCACACCACCCCGCATGTATGAGGGCCCGGTGCGATGCTCGGGTGGCATTGCTACCCCCAGGGCCCCCGTCCCGCCTAACCCTCTAGTGTTTGACCACGGGATCTAGCCCTTTAACTTTGCACGGACGGGCTTTGAGCAGTGGACCTATCCACCCGGTTGTGTTAGGTCAGCCCATAGGAACACTTTGGAGCAACATCCGGGCCAGACCCACGGCAAGATCCCCTCCGTGTAGACCCGACGCGTCCGTTTCCCCCCTCCAGGTGCCGGCGGCGGCGCCGTCCGTGAGGGGGGGCACACCCCGGAGACGCGTGCTGGGCGTTTGCACCCGCCACAACACTTCCAGACTTGTGAGATGCCGCCTACGCAAGATTTGGCGGCATGCTAGCCCCCGGAGGCCGCCGGCCACAGTCGTAGACACGCGAAGAGCAATCCGCGTAGTGGGAATTGTTCAGATACTACTCCATCACGAACAATTATATAAAATTACCATTAGTCCTACAGCACATGTGCCCACGTCGTGTAAAAAACTCTTGATTTTATCGCGCTCCGAGTATTTAATAATATTCACGCCACATCGTTACCATAGAACGTCTTCTACCGTGTCATCGCCGTTCGTGAGGGGGGGCACACCCCGGAGACGCGTGCCGCCTCTTCGGACATGCCACCACACCACCCAGCATGTATGAGGGCCCGATGCGACGCTCGGGTGGCATTGCTACCCCCCAGGGCCCCCGTCCCGCCTAACCCTGTAGCGTTTGATCACGGGATCTAGCCCTTTGACTTTGCACGTTGTGGCTTTGAGTAGTGGACCAATCCACCCGGTTGTGTTAGGTCAGCCCATAGGAACACTTTGGAGTAACATCCGGGCCAGATCCAGAGCAAGATCCCCTCCGTGTAGACCCGACGCGTCCGTTTCCCCTTCCAGGTGTCGGCGGCGGCGCAGTCCGTGAGGGGGGCATACCGCGGAGACGCGTGCCGGGCGTTTGCACCCGCCACAACAATTCCAGACTTGTGAGAGGCCGCCGGCCACAGTCGTAGACACGCGAAGAGCAATCCGCGTAGAGGGAATTGTTCAAATACTACTCCATCACGAACAATTATGAAAAATTACCATCAGTCCTACAGCACATGTGCCCACGTCATGTAAAAAACTCATGATTTTGTCGCGCTCCGAGTATTTAATAATATTGACGCCGCATCGTTACCGCAGAACGTCTACTACCGTGTCATCGCCGTCCGTGAGGGGGGCACACCCCGGAGACGCGTGCCGCCTCTTCGGACATGCCGCCACACCACCCCGCATGTATAAGGGCCCGGTGCGATGCTCGGGTGGCATTGCTACCCCCCCAGGGCCCCTGTCCCCGCCTAACCCTCTAGTGTTTGACCACGGGATCTAGCCCATTGACTTTGCACTGACGGGCTTTAAGCAGTGGACCTATCCACCCGATTGTGTTAGGTCAGCCCATAGGAACACTTTGGAGCAACATCCGGGCCGGACCCACAGCAAGATCCCCTCCGTGTAGACCCGATGCATCCGTTTCCCCCCTCCAGGTGCCGGCGGCGGCGCCGTCCGTGAGGGGGGGCACACCCCGGAGACGCGTGCCGGGCGTTTGCACCCGCCACAACACTTCCAGACTTGTGAGATGCCGCCTATGCAAGATTTGGCGGCATGCTAGCCCCCGGTGGCCGCCGGCCACAGTCGTAGACACGCGAAGAGCAATCCGCGTAGTGGGAATTGTTCAGATACTACTCCATCACGAACAATTATATAAAATTACCATCAGTCCTACAGCACATGTGCCCACGTCATGTAAAAAACACATGATTTTATCGCGCTCCGAGTATTTAATAATATTCACGCCACATCGTTACCGTAGAACGTCTTCTACCGTGTCACCGCCGTTCGTGAGGGGGGGGCACACCCCGGAGACGCGTGCCGCCTCTTCGGACATGCCACCACACCACCCAGCATGTATGAGGGCCCGATGCGACGCTCGGGTGGCATTGCTACCCCCCAGGGCCCCCGTCCCGCCTAACCCTGTAGCGTTTGACCACGGGATCTAGCCCTTTGACTTTGCACGGACGGGCTTTGAGCAGTGGACCTATCCACCCGGTTGTGTTAGGTCAGCCCATAGGAACAGTTTGGAGCAACATCCGGGCCAGACCCACGGCAAGATCCCCTCCGCGTAGACCCGATGCGTCCATTTCCCCCTCCAGGTGCCGGCGGCGGCATCGTCCGTGAGGGGGGGGCACACCCCGGAGACGCGTGTCGGGCGTTTGCACCCGCCACAACACTTCCAGACTTGTCAGAAGCCGCCTACGCAAGATTTGGCGGCATGCTAGCCCCCGGAGGCCGCCGGCCACAGTCGTAGACAGGCGAAGAGCAATCCGCGTAGAGGGAATTGTTCAGATACTACTCCATCACGAACAATTATGAAAAATTACCATCAGTCGTACAGCACATGCGCCCACGTCATGTAAAAAACTCATGATTTTATCGCGCTCCGAGTATTTAATAATATTCACGCCGCATCGTTACCGCAGAACATCTACTACCCTGTCATCGCCGTCCGTGAGGGGGGGCACACCCCGAGACGCGTGCCGCCTCTTCGGACAGGCCACCACACCACCCCGCATGTATGTGGGCCCGGTGCGACGCTCGGGTGGCATTGCTACCCCCCAGGGCCCCCGTCCCGCCTAACCCTCTAGCGTTTGACCACGGGATCTAGCCCTTTGACTTTGCACGGACGGGCTTTGAGTAGTGGACCTATCCACCCGATTGTGCTAGGTCAGCCTATAGGAACACTTTGGAGCAACATCCGGGCCAGACCCACAGAAGGATCCCCTCCGTGTAGACCCGACGCGTCCGTTTCCCCCTCCATGTGCCGGCGGCGGCGCCGTCCGTGAGGGGGGGGGGCACACCCCGGAGAGTCGTGCCGGGCGTTTGCACCCGCCACAACACTTCCATACTTGTGAGAGACCTCCTACGCAAGATTTGGCGGCATGCTAGCCCCTGGAGGCCGCCGGCCACAGTCGTAGACACGCGAAGAGCAATCCGCGTAATGGGAATTGTTCAGATACTACTCCATCACGAAAAATTATGAAAAATTACCATCAGTCCTACAGCACATGTGCCCACGTCGTGTAAAAACCTCATGATTTTATCGCACTCTGACTATTTAATAATATTCATGCCGCATCGTTACCGCAGAACGTCTACTGGAGTTTCATCACCGTGGCAGACCCACAGCAAGATCCCCTCCGCGTAGACCCGACACGTCCGTTTTCCCCCTCCAGGTGCCGGCGGCGGCACCGTCCGTGAGGGGGGGCACACCCCGGAGACGCGTGTCGGGCGTTTGCACCCGCCACAACACTTCCAGACTTGTGAGAGGCCGCCTACGCAAGATTTGGCGGCATGCCCGCCCCCGGAGGCGGCCGGCCACAGTCGTAGACAGGCGAAGAGCAATCCGCGTAGTGGGAATTGTTCAGATACTACTCCATCATGAACAATTATGAAAAGTTACCATCAGTCCTATAGCACATGCGCCCACGCCGTGTAAAAAACTCATGATTTTATCGCGCTCCGAGTATTTAATAATATTCACGCCGCATCGTTACCGCAGAACGTCTACTACCGTGTCATCGCCGTCCGTGAGGGGGGGCACACCCCTGAGACGCGTGCCGCCTCTTCGGACATGCCACCACACCACCCCACATGTACGAGGGCCCGGTGCGACGCTCGCGTGGCAGTGCTACCCCCCCCCCCAGGGCCCCCGTCCCGGCTAACCCTGTAGCGTTTGACCACGGGATCCAGCGCTTTGACTTTACACGGACGGGCTATGAGTAGTGGACCTATCCACCCGATTGTGTTAGGTCAGCCTATAGGAACACTTTGGAGCAACATCCGGGCCAGACCCACAGAAGGATCCCCTCCGTGTAGACCCGACGCGTCCGTTTCCCCCCTCCATGTGCCGGCGGCGGCGCCGTCCGTGCGGGGGGGGCACACCCCGGAGACGCGTGCCGGGCGTTTGCACCCGCCACAACACTTCCATACTTGTGAGAGACCTCCTACGCAAGATTTGGCGGCATGCTAGCCCCTGGAGGCCGCCGGCCACAGTCGTAGACACGCGAAGAGCAATGCGCGTAATGAGAATTGTTCAGATACTACTCCATCATGAACGCCGCATTGTTACCGTAGAACGTCTACTACCATGTCATCGCCGTTCGTGAGGGGGGGGGCATACCCCGGAGATGCGTGCCGCCTCTTCGGACATGCCACCACACCACCCAGCATGTATGAGGGCCCGGTGCGACGCTCGGGTGGCATTGCTACCCCCCAGGGCCCCCGTCCCGCCTAACCCTCTAGCATTTGGCCACGGGATCTAGCCCTTTGACTTTGCACGGACGGGCTTTGAGCAGTGGACCTATCCACCCGGTTGTGTTACGTCAGCCCATAGGAACACTTTGGAGCAACATCCGGGCCAGACCCACCGCAAGATCCCCTCCGCGTAGACCCGATGCGTCCGTTTTCCCCCTCCAGGTGTCGGCGGCGGCACCGTCCGTGAGGGGGGGAACACCCCGGAGACGCGTGTCGGGCGTTTGCACCCGCCACAACACTTCCAGACTTGTGAGAGGCCGCCTACGCAAGATTTGGCGGCATGCCCGCCCCCGGAGGCCGCCGGCCACAGTCGTAGACACGCGGAGAGCAATCCGCGTAGAGGGAATTGTTCAGATACTACTCCATCATGAACAATTATGAAAAATTACCATCAGTCCTACAGCACATGCGCCCACGCCGTGTAAAAAACTCATGATTTTGTCGCGCTCCGAGTATTTAATAATATTGACGCCGCATCGTTACCGCAGAACGTCTACTACCGTGTCATCGCCGTCCGTGAGGGGGGCACACCCCGGAGACGCGTGCCGCCTCTTCGGACATGCCGCCACACCACCCCGCATGTATAAGGGCCCGGTGCGATGCTCGGGTGGCATTGCTACCCCCCCAGGGCCCCTGTCCCCGCCTAACCCTCTAGTGTTTGACCACGGGATCTAGCCCATTGACTTTGCACTGACGGGCTTTAAGCAGTGGACCTATCCACCCGATTGTGTTAGGTCAGCCCATAGGAACACTTTGGAGCAACATCCGGGCCAGACCCACAGCAAGATCCCCTCCGTGTAGACCCGATGCATCCGTTTCCCCCCTCCAGGTGCCGGCGGCGGCGCCGTCCGTGAGGGGGGGCACACCCCGGAGACGCGTGCCGGGCGTTTGCACCCGCCACAACACTTCCAGACTTGTGAGATGCCGCCTATGCAAGATTTGGCGGCATGCTAGCCCCCGGTGGCCGCCGGCCACAGTCGTAGACACGCGAAGAGCAATCCGCGTAGTGGGAATTGTTAGAATACTACTCCATCACGAACAATTATATAAAATTACCATCAGTCCTACAGCACATGTGCCCACGTCATGTAAAAAACACATGATTTTATCGCGCTCCGAGTATTTAATAATATTCACGCCACATCGTTACCGTAGAACGTCTTCTACCGTGTCACCGCCGTTCGTGAGGGGGGGGGCACACCCCGGAGACGCGTGCCGCCTCTTCGGACATGCCACCACACCACCCAGCATGTATGAGGGCCCGATGCGACGCTCGGGTGGCATTGCTACCCCCCAGGGCCCCCGTCCCGCCTAACCCTGTAGCGTTTGACCACGGGATCTAGCCCTTTGACTTTGCACGGACGGGCTTTGAGCAGTGGACCTATCCACCCGGTTGTGTTAGGTCAGCCCATAGGAACAGTTTGGAGCAACATCCGGGCCAGACCCACGGCAAGATCCCCTCCGCGTAGACCCGACGCGTCCATTTCCCCCTCCAGGTGCCGGCGGCGGCATCGTCCGTGAGGGGGGGGGCACACCCCGGAGACGCGTGTCGGGCGTTTGCACCCGCCACAACACTTCCAGACTTGTCAGAAGCCGCCTACGCAAGATTTGGCGGCATGCTAGCCCCCGGAGGCCGCCGGCCACAGTCGTAGACAGGCGAAGAGCAATCCGCGTAGAGGGTATTGTTCAGATACTACTCCATCACGAACAATTATGAAAAATTACCATCAGTCGTACAGCACATGCGCCCACGTCATGTAAAAAACTCATGATTTTATCGCGCTCAGAGTATTTAATAATATTCACGCCGCATCGTTACCGCAGAACATCTACTACCCTGTCATCGCCGTCCGTGAGGGGGGGCACACCCCGAGACGCGTGCCGCCTCTTCGGACAGGCCACCACACCACCCCGCATGTATGTGGGCCCGGTGCGACGCTCGGGTGGCATTGCTACCCCCCAGGGCCCCCGTCCCGCCTAACCCTCTAGCGTTTGACCACGGGATCTAGCCCTTTGACTTTGCACGGACGGGCTTTGAGTAGTGGACCTATCCACCCGATTGTGCTAGGTCAGCCTATAGGAACACTTTGGAGCAACATCCGGGCCAGACCCACAGAAGGATCCCCTCCGTGTAGACCCGACGCGTCCGTTTCCCCCTCCATGTGCCGGCGGCGGCGCCGTCCGTGAGGGGGGGGCACACCCCGGAGAGGCGTGCCGGGCGTTTGCACCCGCCACAACACTTCCATACTTGTGAGAGACCTCCTACGCAAGATTTGGCGGCATGCTAGCCCCTGGAGGCCGCCGGCCACAGTCGTAGACACGCGAAGAGCAATCCGCGTAATGGGAATTGTTCAGATACTACTCCATCACGAAAAATTATGAAAAATTACCATCAGTCCTACAGCACATGTGCCCACGTCGTGTAAAAACCTCATGATTTTATCGCACTCTGACTATTTAATAATATTCATGCCGCATCGTTACCGCAGAACGTCTACTGGAGTTTCATCACCGTGGCAGACCCACAGCAAGATCCCCTCCGCGTAGACCCTACTCGTCCGTTTTCCCCCTCCAGGTGCCGGCGGCGGCACCGTCCGTGAGGGGGGGCACACCCCGGAGACGCGTGTCGGGCGTTTGCACCCGCCACAACACTTCCAGACTTGTGAGAGGCCGCCTACGCAAGATTTGGCGGCATGCCCGCCCCCGGAGGCGGCCGGCCACAGTCGTAGACAGGCGAAGAGCAATCCGCGTAGTGGGAATTGTTCAGATACTACTCCATCATGAACAATTATGAAAAGTTACCATCAGTCCTATAGCACATGCGCCCACGCCGTGTAAAAAACTCATGATTTTATCGCGCTCCGAGTATTTAATAATATTCACGCCGCATCGTTACCGCAGAACGTCTACTACCGTGTCATCGCCGTCCGTGAGGGGGGGCACACCCCTGAGACGCGTGCCGCCTCTTCGGACATGCCACCACACCACCCCACATGTACGAGGGCCCGGTGCGACGCTCGCGTGGCATTGCTACCCCCCCCCAGGGCCCCCGTCCCGGCTAACCCTGTAGCGTTTGACCACGGGACCAGCGCTTTGACTTTACACGGACGGGCTATGAGTAGTGGACCTATCCACCCGATTGTGTTAGGTCAGCCTATAGGAACACTTTGGAGCAACATCCGGGCCAGACCCACAGAAGGATCCCCTCCGTGTAGACCCGACGCGTCCGTTTCCCCCCTCCATGTGCCGGCGGCGGCGCCGTCCGTGAGGGGGGGGGCACACCCCGGAGACGCGTGCCGGGCGTTTGCACCCGCCACAACACTTCCATACTTGTGAGAGACCTCCTACGCAAGATTTGGCGGCATGCTAGCCCCTGGAGGCCGCCGGCCACAGTCGTAGACACGCGAAGAGCAATGCGCGTAATGAGAATTGTTCAGATACTACTCCATCATGAACGCCGCATTGTTACCGTAGAACGTCTACTACCATGTCATCGCCGTTCGTGAGGGGGGGGGCATACCCCGGAGATGCGTGCCGCCTCTTCGGACATGCCACCACACCACCCCGCATGTATGAGGGCCCGGTGCGACGCTCGGGTGGCATTGCTACCCCCCAGGGCCCCCGTCCCGCCTAACCCTCTAGCATTTGGCCACGGGATCTAGCCCTTTGACTTTGCACGGACGGGCTTTGAGCAGTGGACCTATCCACCCGGTTGTGTTACGTCAGCCCATAGGAACACTTTGGAGCAACATCCGGGCCAGACCCACAGCAAGATCCCCTCCGCGTAGACCCGACGCGTCCGTTTTCCCCCTCCAGGTGTCGGCGGCGGCACCGTCCGTGAGGGGGGGAACACCCCGGAGACGCGTGTTGGGCGTTTGCACCCGCCACAACACTTCCAGACTTGTGAGAGGCCGCCTACGCAAGATTTGGCGGCATGCCCGCCCCCGGAGGCCGCCGGCCACAGTCGTAGACACGCGGAGAGCAATCCGCGTAGAGGGAATTGTTCAGATACTACTCCATCATGAACAATTATGAAAAATTACCATCAGTCCTACAGCACATGCGCCCACGCCGTGTAAAAAACTCATGATTTTATCGCGCTCCGAGTATTTAATAATATTCACGCTGCACCGTTACCGCAGAACGTCTACTACCGTGCCATCGCCGTCCGTGAGGGGGGGCACACCCCGGAGACGCGTGCCGCCTCTTCGGACATGCCACCACACCACCCCGCATGTACGAGGGCCCGGTGCGACGCTCGGGTGGCATTGCTACCCCCCCAGGGCCCCCGTCCCGCCTAACCCTGTGGCGTTTGACCACGGGATCCAGCGCTTTGACTTTGTACTTACGGGCTTTGAGCAGTGGACCTATCCACCCGATTGTGTTAGGTCAGCCTATAGGAACACTTTGGAGCAACATCCGGGCCAGACCCACAGAACGATCCCCTCCGTGTAGACCCGACGCGTCCGTTTCCCCCCTCCATGTGCCGGCGGCGGCGCCGTCCGTGAGGGGGGGGCACACCCCGGAGACGCGTGCCGGGCGTTTGCACCCACCACAACACTTCCATACTTGTGAGAGACCTCCTACGCAAGATTTGGCGGCATGCTAGCCCCCGGAGGCCGCCGGCCACAGTCGTAGACACGCGAAGAGCATTCCGCGTAATGGGAATTGTTCAGATACTACTCCATCACGAACAATTATGAAAAATTACCATCAGTCCTACAGCACATGTGCCCACGTCGTGTAAAAACCTCATGATTTTATCGCACTCTGACTATTTAATAATATTCACGCCGCATCGTTACCGCAGAACGTCTACTGCAGTGTCATCACCGTTCGTGAGGGGGGGCACACCACGGAAACGCGTGCCGCCTCTTCGGACATGCCACCACACCACCACGCATGTATGAGGGCCCGGTGCGACGCTCGGGTGGCATTGCTACCCCCCAGGGCCCCCGTCCCGCCTAACCCTGTAGTGTTTGACCACGGGATCTAGCCCTTTGACTTTGCACGGACGGGCTTTGAGTAGTGGACCTATCCACCCGGTTGTGGTAGGTCAGCCCATAGGAACACTTTGGAGCAACATCCGGGCCAGACCCACGGCAAGATCCCCTCCGTGTAGACCCGACGCGCCCGTTTCCCCCCTCCAGGTGCCGGCGGCGGCGCCGTCCGTGAGGGGGGGCACACCCCGGAGACGCGTGCCGGGCGTTTGCACCCACCACAACACTTCCAGACTTGTGAGAGGCCGCCTACGCAAGATTCGGCGGCATGCTAGCCCCCGGAGGCCGCCGGCCACAGTCGTAGACAGGCGAAGAGCAATCCGCGTAGAGGGAATTGTTCAGATACTACTCCATCAGGAACAATTATGAAAAATTACCATCAGTCCTACAGCACATGCACCCACGTCGTGTAAAAAACTCATGATTTTATCGCGCTCCAACTAATTAATAATATTCATGCTGCATCGTTACCGCAGAACGTCTACTACCGTGTCATCGCCGTCCGTGAGGGGGGCACACCCCGGAGACGCGTGCCGCCTCTTCGCACATGCCACCACACCACCCCGCATGTATGAGGGCCCGGTGCGACGCTCGGGTGGCATTGCTACCCCCCCAGGGCCCCCGTCCCGCCTAACCGTCTAGCGTTTGACCACGGGATCTAGCCCCTTTGACTTTGCACGGACGGGCTTTGAGCAGTGGACCTATCCACCCGGTTGTGTTAGGTCATCTCATAGGAACACTTTGGAGCAACATCCGGGCCAGACCCACAACAAGATCCCATCCGTGTAGACCCGACGCGTCCGTTTCCCCCCTCCAGGTGCCGGCAGCGGCGCCTTCTGTGCGGGGGGGGGGGCACACCCCCGAGACGCGTGCCATGCGTTTGCACCTGCCACAACACTTCCAGACTTGGGAGATGCCGCCTACGCAGGATTTGGCGGCATGCTAGCCCCCAGAGGCCGCCGGCCACAGTCGTAGACACGCGAAGAGCAATCCGCATAGAGGGAATTGTTCAGATAGTACTCCATCACGAACAATTATGAAAAATTACCATCAGTCCTACAGCACATGTGCCCACGTCGTCTAAAAAACTCATGACTTTATCGCGCTCCAAGTATTTAATAATATTCACGCCGCATTGTTACCGCAGAACATCTACTACCATGTCATCGCCGTTCGTGAGGGGGGGGCATACCCCGGAGATGCGTGCCGCCTCTTCGGACATGCCACCACACCACCCAGCATGTATGAGGGCCCGGTGCGACGCTCAGGTGGCATTGCTACCCCCCAGGGCCCCCGTCCCGCCTAACCCTGTAGCGTTTGACCACGGGATCTAGCCCTTTGACTTTGCACGGACGGGCTTTGAGCAGTGGACCTATCCACCCGGTTGTGTTAGGTCAGCCCATAGGAACAGTTTGGAGCAACATCCGGGCTAGACCCACAGCAAGATCCCCTCCGCGTAGACCCGACGCGTCCGTTTTCCCCCTCCAGCTGCCGGCGACGGCACCGTCCATGAGGGGGCACACCCCGGAGACGCGTGTCGGGCGTTTGCACCCGCCACAACACTTCCAGACTTGTGAGAGGCCGCCTACGCAAGATTTGGCGGCATGCCCGCCCCCGGAGGCCGCCGGCCACAGTCGTAGACAGGCGAAGAGCAATCCGCGTAGAGGGAATTGTTCAGATACTACTCCATCATGAACAATTTTGAAAAATTACCATCAGTCCTACAGCACATGCGCCCACGCCGTGTAAAAAACTCATGATTTTATCGCGTTCCGAGTATTTAATAATATTCACGCCGCATCGTTACCGCAGAACGTCTACTACCGTGTCATCGCCGTCCGTGAGGGGGGGCACACCCCAGAGACGCGTGCCGCCTCTTCGGACATGCCACCACACCACCCCGCATGTATGAGCCCGGTGCGACGCTCGGGTGGCATTGCTACCCCGTCCCCCAGGGCCCCCTTCCCGCCTAACCCTGTAGCATTTGACCACGGGATCCAGGGCTTTGACTTTGCACTGACGGGCTTTGAGTAGTGGACCTATCCACCCGATTGTGTTAGGTCAGCCTATAGGAACACTTTGGAGCAACATCCGGGCCAGACCCACAGAAGGATCCCCTCCGTGTAGACCCGACGCGTCCGTTTCCCCCCTCCATCTGCCGGCGGCGGCGCCGTCCGTGAGGGGAGGGGGCACACCCCGGAGACGCGTGCCGGGCGTTTGCACCCACCACAACACTTCCATACTTGTGAGAGACCTCCTACGCAAGATTTGGCGGCATGCTAGCCCCTGGAGGCCGCCGGCCACAGTCGTAGACACGCGAAGAGCAATCCGCGTAATGGGAATTGTTCAGATACTACTCCATCACGAACAATTATGAAAAATTACCATCAGTCCTACAGCACATGTGCCCACGTCATGTAAAAACCTCATGATTTTATCGCACTCTTACTATTTAATAATATTCACGCCGCATCGTTACCGCAGAACGTCTACTTCAGTGTCATCACCGTTCGTGAGGGGGGGCACACCACGGAGACGCGTGCCGCCTCTTCGGACTTGCCACCACACCACCCCGCATGTATGAGGGCCCGGTGCGACGCTCGGGTGGCATTGCTACCCCCCAGGGCCCCCATCCCGCCTAACCCTGTAGCGTTTGACCACGGGATCTAGCCCTTTGACTTTGCACGGACGGGCTTTGAGTAGTGGACCTATCCAGCCGGTTGTGGTAGGTCATCCCATAGGAACACTTTGGAGCAACATCCGGAGCAGACCCACGGCAAGATCCGCTCCGTGTAGACCCGACGCGCCCGTTTCCCCCCTCCAGGTCCCGGCGGCGGCGCCGTCCGTGAGGGGGGGCACACCCCGGAGACGCGTGCCGGGCGTTTGCACCCGCCACAACACTTCCAGACTTGTGAGAGGCCGCCTACGCAAGATTTGGCGGCATGCTAGCCCCCGGAGGCCGCCGGCCACAGTCGTAGACAGGCGAAGAGCAATCCGCGTAGAGGGAATTGTTCAAATACTACTCCATCACGAACAATTATGAAAAATTACCATCAGTCCTACAGCACATGTGCCCACGTCATGTAAAAAACTCATGATTTTGTCGCGCTCCGAGTATTTAATAATATTGACGCCGCATCGTTACCGCAGAACGTCTACTACCGTGTCATCGCCGTCCGTGAGGGGGGCACACCCCGGAGACGCGTGCCGCCTCTTCGGACATGCCGCCACACCACCCCGCATGTATAAGGGCCCGGTGCGATGCTCGGGTGGCATTGCTACCCCCCCAGGGCCCCTGTCCCCGCCTAACCCTCTAGTGTTTGACCACGGGATCTAGCCCATTGACTTTGCACTGACGGGCTTTAAGCAGTGGACCTATCCACCCGATTGTGTTAGGTCAGCCCATAGGAACACTTTGGAGCAACATCCGGGCCAGACCCACAGCAAGATCCCCTCCGTGTAGACCCGACGCATCCGTTTCCCCCCTCCAGGTGCCGGCGGCGGCGCCGTCCGTGAGGGGGGGCACACCCCGGAGACGCGTGCCGGGCGTTTGCACCCGCCACAACACTTCCAGACTTGTGAGATGCCGCCTATGCAAGATTTGGCGGCATGCTAGCCCCCGGTGGCCGCCGGCCACAGTCGTAGACACGCGAAGAGCAATCCGCGTAGTGGGAATTGTTCAGATACTACTCCATCACGAACAATTATATAAAATTACCATCAGTCCTACAGCACATGTGCCCACGTCATGTAAAAAACACATGATTTTATCGCGCTCCGAGTATTTAATAATATTCACGCCACATCGTTACCGTAGAACGTCTTCTACCGTGTCACCGCCGTTCGTGAGGGGGGGGGGGCACACCCCGGAGACGCGTGCCGCCTCTTCGGACATGCCACCACACCACCCAGCATGTATGAGGGCCCGATGCAACGCTCGGGTGGCATTGCTACCCCCCAGGGCCCCCGTCCCGCCTAACCCTGTAGCGTTTGACCACGGGATCTAGCCCTTTGACTTTGCACGGACGGGCTTTGAGCAGTGGACTTATCCACCCGGTTGTGTTAGGTCAGCCCATAGGAACAGTTTGGAGCAACATCCGGGCCAGACCCACGGCAAGATCCCCTCCGCGTAGACCCGACGCGTCCATTTCCCCCTCCAGGTGCCGGCGGCGGCATCGTCCGTGAGGGGGGGGGGCACACCCCGGAGACGCGTGTCGGGCGTTTGCACCCGCCACAACACTTCCAGACTTGTCAGAAGCCGCCTACGCAAGATTTGGCGGCATGCTAGCCCCCGGAGGCCGCCGGCCACAGTCGTAGACAGGCGAAGAGCAATCCGCGTAGAGGGAATTGTTCAGATACTACTCCATCACGAACAATTATGAAAAATTACCATCAATCGTACAGCACATGCGCCCACGTCATGTAAAAAACTCATGATTTTATCGCGCTCCGAGTATTTAATAATATTCACGCCGCATCGTTACCGCAGAACATCTACTACCCTGTCATCGCCGTCCGTGAGGGGGGGCACACCCCGAGACGCGTGCCGCCTCTTCGGACAGGCCACCACACCACCCCGCATGTATGTGGGCCCGGTGCGACGCTCGGGTGGCATTGCTACCCCCAGGGCCCCCGTCCCGCCTAACCCTCTAGCGTTTGACCACGGGATCTAGCCCTTTGACTTTGCACGGACGGGCTTTGAGTAGTGGACCTATCCACCCGATTGTGCTAGGTCAGCCTATAGGAACACTTTGGAGCAACATCCGGGCCAGACCCACAGAAGGATCCCCTCCGTGTAGACCCGACGCGTCCGTTTCCCCCTCCATGTGCCGGCGGCGGCGCCGTCCGTGAGGGGGGGGGGCACACTCCGGAGAGGCGTGCCGGGCGTTTGCACCCGCCACAACACTTCCATACTTGTGAGAGACCTCCTACGCAAGATTTGGCGGCATGCTAGCCCCTGGAGGCCGCCGGCCACAGTCGTAGACACGCGAAGAGCAATCCGCGTAATGGGAATTGTTCAGATACTACTCCATCACGAAAAATTATGAAAAATTACCATCAGTCCTACAGCACATGTGCCCACGTCGTGTAAAAACCTCATGATTTTATCGCACTCTGACTATTTAATAATATTCATGCCGCATCGTTACCGCAGAACGTCTACTGGAGTTTCATCACCGTGGCAGACCCACAGCAAGATCCCCTCCGCGTAGACCCGACACGTCCGTTTTCCCCCTCCAGGTGCCGGCGGCGGCACCGTCCGTGAGGGGGGGCACACCCCGGAGACGCGTGTCGGGCGTTTGCACCCGCCACAACACTTCCAGACTTGTGAGAGGCCGCCTACGCAAGATTTGGCGGCATGCCCGCCCCCGGAGGCGGCCGGCCACAGTCGTAGACAGGCGAAGAGCAATCCGCGTAGTGGGAATTGTTCAGATACTACTCCATCATGAGCAATTATGAAAAGTTACCATCAGTCCTATAGCACATGCGCCCACGCCGTGTAAAAAACTCATGATTTTATCGCGCTCCGAGTATTTAATAATATTCACGCCGCATCGTTACCGCAGAACGTCTACTACCGTGTCATCGCCGTCCGTGAGGGGGGCACACCCCTGAGACGCGTGCCGCCTCTTCGGACATGCCACCACACCACCCCACATGTACGAGGGCCCGGTGCGACGCTCGCGTGGCATTGCTACCCCCCCCCCCCCCAGGGCCCCCGTCCCGGCTAACCCTGTAGCGTTTGACCACGGGATCCAGCGCTTTGACTTTACACGGACGGGCTATGAGTAGTGGACCTATCCACCCGATTGTGTTAGGTCAGCCTATAGGAACACTTTGGAGCAACATCCGGGCCAGACCCACAGAAGGATCCCCTCCGTGTAGACCCGACGCGTCCGTTTCCCCCCTCCATGTGCCGGCGGCGGCGCCGTCCGTGAGGGGGGGGGCACACCCCGGAGACGCGTGCCGGGCGTTTGCACCCGCCACAACACTTCCATACTTGTGAGAGACCTCCTACGCAAGATTTGGCGGCATGCTAGCCCCTGGAGGCCGCCGGCCACAGTCGTAGACACGCGAAGAGCAATGCGCGTAATGAGAATTGTTCAGATACTACTCCATCATGAACGCCGCATTGTTACCGTAGAACGTCTACTACCATGTCATCGCCGTTCGTGAGGGGGGGGGGGGCATACCCCGGAGATGCGTGCCGCCTCTTCGGACATGCCACCACACCACCCCGCATGTATGAGGGCCCGGTGCGACGCTCGGGTGGCATTGCTACCCCCAGGGCCCCCGTCCCGCCTAACCCTCTAGCATTTGGCCACGGGATCTAGCCCATTGACTTTGCACGGACGGGCTTTGAGCAGTGGACCTATCCACCCGGTTGTGTTACGTCAGCCCATAGGAACACTTTGGACCAACATCCGGGCCAGACCCACAGCAAGATCCCCTCCGCGTAGACCCGACGCGTCCGTTTTCCCCCTCCAGGTGTCGGCGGCGGCACCGTCCGTGAGGGGGGGAACACCCCGGAGACGCGTGTCGGGCGTTTGCACCCGCCACAACACTTCCAGACTTGTGAGAGGCCGCCTACGCAAGATTTGGCGGCATGCCCGCCCCCGGAGGCCGCCGGCCACAGTCGTAGACACGCGGAGAGCAATCCGCGTAGAGGGAATTGTTCAGATACTACTCCATCATGAACAATTATGAAAAATTACCATCAGTCCTACAGCACATGCGCCCACGCCGTGTAAAAAACTCATGATTTTATCGCGCTCCGAGTATTTAATAATATTCACGCTGCACCGTTACCGCAGAACGTCTACTACCGTGCCATCGCCGTCCGTGAGGGGGGGCACACCCCGGAGACGCGTGCCGCCTCTTCGGACATGCCACCACACCACCCCGCATGTACGAGGGCCCGGTGCGACGCTCGGGTGGCATTGCTACCCCCCCAGGGCCCCCGTCCCGCCTAACCCTGTGGCGTTTGACCACGGGATCCAGCGCTTTGACTTTGTACTTACGGGCTTTGAGCAGTGGACCTATCCACCCGATTGTGTTAGGTCAGCATATAGGAACACTTTGGAGCAACATCCGGGCCAGACCCACAGAAGGATCCCCTCCGTGTAGACCCGACGCGTCCGTTTCCCCCCTCCATGTGCCGGCGGCGGCGCCGTCCGTGAGGGGGGGGCACACCCCGGAGACGCGTGCCGGGCGTTTGCACCCACCACAACACTTCCATACTTGTGAGAGACCTCCTACGCAAGATTTGGCGGCATGCTAGCCCCCGGAGGCCGCCGGCCACAGTCGTAGACACGCGAAGAGCATTCCGCGTAATGGGAATTGTTCAGATACTACTCCATCACGAACAATTATGAAAAATTACCATCAGTCCTACAGCACATGTGCCCACGTCGTGTAAAAACCTCATGATTTTATCGCACTCTGACTATTTAATAATATTCACGCCGCATCGTTACCGCAGAACGTCTACTGCAGTGTCATCACCGTTCGTGAGGGGGGGCACACCACGGAAACGCGTGCCGCCTCTTCGGACATGCCACCACACCACCACGCATGTATGAGGGCCCGGTGCGACGCTCGGGTGGCATTGCTACCCCCCAGGGCCCCCGTCCCGCCTAACCCTGTAGTGTTTGACCACGGGATCTAGCCCTTTGACTTTGCACGGACGGGCTTTGAGTAGTGGACCTATCCACCCGGTTGTGGTAGGTCAGCCCATAGGAACACTTTGGAGCAACATCCGGGCCAGACCCACGGCAAGATCCCCTCCGTGTAGACCCGACGCGCCCGTTTCCCCCCTCCAGGTGCCGGCGGCGGCGCCGTCCGTGAGGGGGGGCACACCCCGGAGACGCGTGCCGGGCGTTTGCACCCACCACAACACTTCCAGACTTGTGAGAGGCCGCCTACGCAAGATTCGGCGGCATGCTAGCCCCCGGAGGCCGCCGGCCACAGTCGTAGACAGGCGAAGAGCAATCCGCGTAGAGGGAATTGTTCAGATACTACTCCATCAGGAACAATTATGAAAAATTACCATCAGTCCTACAGCACATGCACCCACGTCGTGTAAAAAACTCATGATTTTATCGCGCTCCAACTAATTAATAATATTCATGCTGCATCGTTACCGCAGAACGTCTACTACCGTGTCATCGCCGTCCGTGAGGGGGGCACACCCCGGAGACGCGTGCCGCCTCTTCGCACATGCCACCACACCACCCCGCATGTATGAGGGCCCGGTGCGACGCTCGGGTGGCATTGCTACCCCCCCAGGGCCCCCGTCCCGCCTAACCGTCTAGCGTTTGACCACGGGATCTAGCCCCTTTGACTTTGCACGGACGGGCTTTGAGCAGTGGACCTATCCACCCGGTTGTGTTAGGTCATCTCATAGGAACACTTTGGAGCAACATCCGGGCCAGACCCACAACAAGATCCCATCCGTGTAGACCCGACGCGTCCGTTTCCCCCCTCCAGGTGCCGGCAGCGGCGCCTTCTGTGCGGGGGGGGGGGGGCACACCCCCGAGACGCGTGCCATGCGTTTGCACCTGCCACAACACTTCCAGACTTGGGAGATGCCGCCTACGCAGGATTTGGCGGCATGCTAGCCCCCAGAGGCCGCCGGCCACAGTCGTAGACACGCGAAGAGCAATCCGCGTAGAGGGAATTGTTCAGATAGTACTCCATCACGAACAATTATGAAAAATTACCATCAGTCCTACAGCACATGTGCCCACGTCGTCTAAAAAACTCATGACTTTATCGCGCTCCAAGTATTTAATAATATTCACGCCGCATTGTTACCGCAGAACATCTACTACCATGTCATCGCCGTTCGTGAGGGGGGGGGCATACCCCGGAGATGCGTGCCGCCTCTTCGGACATGCCACCACACCACCCAGCATGTATGAGGGCCCGGTGCGACGCTCAGGTGGCATTGCTACCCCCCAGGGCCCCCGTCCCGCCTAACCCTGTAGCGTTTGACCACGGGATCTAGCCCTTTGACTTTGCACGGACGGGCTTTGAGCAGTGGACCTATCCACCCGGTTGTGTTAGGTCAGCCCATAGGAACAGTTTGGAGCAACATCCGGGCTAGACCCACAGCAAGATCCCCTCCGCGTAGACCCGACGCGTCCGTTTTCCCCCTCCAGCTGCCGGCGACGGCACCGTCCATGAGGGGGGCACACCCCGGAGACGCGTGTCGGGCGTTTGCACCCGCCACAACACTTCCAGACTTGTGAGAGGCCGC
Organism: Aegilops tauschii subsp. strangulata; assembly: GCF_002575655.3. Classification (NCBI taxonomy): domain Eukaryota; kingdom Viridiplantae; phylum Streptophyta; class Magnoliopsida; order Poales; family Poaceae; genus Aegilops; species Aegilops tauschii. The sequence goes on along the minus strand of NC_053036.3, from coordinate 1,850,540 downwards.
CTACGCAAGATTTGGCGGCATGCCCGCCCCCGGAGGCCGCCGGCCACAGTCGTAGACAGGCGAAGAGCAATCCGCGTAGAGGGAATTGTTCAGATACTACTCCATCATGAACAATTATGAAAAATTACCATCAGTCCTACAGCACATGCGCCCACGCCGTGTAAAAAACTCATGATTTTATCGCGCTCCGAGTATTTAATAATATTCACGCCGCATCGTTACCGCAGAACGTCTACTACCGTGTCATCGCCGTCCGTGAGGGGGGGCACACCCCAGAGACGCGTGCCGCCTCTTCGGACATGCCACCACACCACCCCGCATGTATGAGCCCGGTGCGACGCTCGGGTGGCATTGCTACCCCGTCCCCCAGGGCCCCCTTCCCGCCTAACCCTGTAGCGTTTGACCACGGGATCCAGGGCTTTGACTTTGCACTGACGGGCTTTGAGTAGTGGACCTATCCACCCGATTGTGTTAGGTCAGCCTATAGGAACACTTTGGAGCAACATCCGGGCCAGACCCACAGAAGGATCCCCTCCGTGTAGACCCGACGCGTCCGTTTCCCCCCTCCATGTGCCGGCGGCGGCGCCGTCCGTGAGGGGAGGGGGCACACCCCGGAGACGCGTGCCGGGCGTTTGCACCCACCACAACACTTCCATACTTGTGAGAGACCTCCTACGCAAGATTTGGCGGCATGCTAGCCCCTGGAGGCCGCCGGCCACAGTCGTAGACACGCGAAGAGCAATCCGCGTAATGGGAATTGTTCAGATACTACTCCATCACGAACAATTATGAAAAATTACCATCAGTCCTACAGCACATGTGCCCACGTCATGTAAAAACCTCATGATTTTATCGCACTCTTACTATTTAATAATATTCACGCCGCATCGTTACCGCAGAACGTCTACTTCAGTGTCATCACCGTTCGTGAGGGGGGGCACACCACGGAGACGCGTGCCGCCTCTTCGGACTTGCCACCACACCACCCCGCATGTATGAGGGCCCGGTGCGACGCTCGGGTGGCATTGCTACCCCCCAGGGCCCCCATCCCGCCTAACCCTGTAGCGTTTGACCACGGGATCTAGCCCTTTGACTTTGCACGGACGGGCTTTGAGTAGTGGACCTATCCAGCCGGTTGTGGTAGGTCATCCCATAGGAACACTTTGGAGCAACATCCGGGCCAGACCCACGGCAAGATCCGCTCCGTGTAGACCCGACGCGCCCGTTTCCCCCCTCCAGGTCCCGGCGGCGGCGCCGTCCGTGAGGGGGGGCACACCCCGGAGACGCGTGCCGGGCGTTTGCACCCGCCACAACACTTCCAGACTTGTGAGAGGCCGCCTACGCAAGATTTGGCGGCATGCTAGCCCCCGGAGGCCGCCGGCCACAGTCGTAGACAGGCGAAGAGCAATGCGCGTAGAGGGAATTGTTCAGATACTACTCCATCACGAACAATTATGAAAAATTACCATCAGTCCTACAGCACATGCGCCCACGTCGTGTAAAAAACTCATGATTTTATCGCGTTCCAACTAATTAATAATATTCATGCTGCATCGTTACCGCAGAACGTCTACTACCGTGTCATCGCCGTCCGTGAGCGGGGGCACACCCCGGAGAAGCGTGCCGCCTCTTCGCACATGCCACCACACAAACCCGCATGTATGAGGGCCCGGTGCGACGCTCGGGTGGCATTGCTACCCCCCCAGGGCCCCCGTCCCGCCTAACCCTCTAGCGTTTGACCACGGGATCTAGCCCTTTGACTTTGCACGGACGGGCTTTGAGCAGTGGACCTATCCACCCAGTTGTGTTAGGTCATCTCATAGGAACACTTTGGAGCAACATCCGGGCCAGACCCACAACAAGATCCCATCCGTGTAGACCCGACGCGTCCGTTTCCCCCCTCCAGGTGCCGGCAGTGGCGCCGTCTGTGGGGGGGGCAGACCCCCGAGACGCGTGCCGTGCGTTTGCACCCGCCACAACACTTCCAGACTTGGGAGATGCCGCCTACGCAGGATTGTGCGGCATGCTAGCCCCCGGAGGCCGCCGGCCACAGTCGTAGACACGCGAAGAGCAATCCGCGTAGAGGGAATTGTTCAGATACTACTCCATCACGAACAATTATGAAAAATTACCATCAGTCCTACAGCACATGTGCCCACGTCGTGTAAAAAACTCATGACTTTATCGCGCTCCAAGTATTTAATAATATTCACGCCGCATTGTTACCGCAGAACGTCTACTACCATGACATCGCCGTTCGTGAGGGGGGGCATACCCCGGAGACGCGTGCCGCCTCTTCGGACATGCCACCACACCACCCAGCATGTATGAGGGCCCAGTGCGACGCTCAGGTGGCATTGCTACCCCCCAGGGCTCCCGTCCCGCCTAACCCTGTAGCGTTTGACCACGGGATCTAGCCATTTGACTTTGCACGGACGGGCTTTGAGCAGTGGACCTATCCACCCGGTTGTGTTACGTCAACCCATAGGAACAGTTTGGAGCAACATCCGGGCCAGACCCACAGCAAGATCCCCTCCGCGTAGACCCGACGCGTCCGTTTTCCCCCTCCAGGTGCCGGCGGCGGCACCGTCCGTGAGGGGGGCACACCCTGGAGACGCGTGTCGGGCGTTTGCACCCGCCACAACACTTCCAGACTTGTGAGAGGCTGCCTACGCAAGATTTGGCGGCATGCCCGCCGCCGGAGGCCGCCGGCCACAGTCGTAGACACGCGAAGAGGAATCCGCGTAGAGGGAATTGTTCCAATACTACTCCATCACGAACAATTATGAAAATTACCATCAGTCCTACAGCACATGAGCCCACGTCGTGTAAAAAACTCATGATTTTATCGCGCTCCAAGTATTTAATAATATTCACGCCGCATTGTTACCGCAGAACGTCTACTACCATGTCATCGCCGTTCGTGAAGGGGGGGCATACCCCGGAGACGCGTGCCACCTCTTCGGACATGCCACCACACCACCCAGCATGTATGAGGGCCCGGTGCGACGCTCAGGTGGCATTGCTACCCCCAGGGCCCCCGGCCCGCCTAACCCTGTAGCGTTTGACCACGGGATCTAGCCCTTTGACTTTGCACGGACGGGCTTTGAGCAGTGGACCTATCCACCCGATTGTGTTAGGTCAGCCTATAGGAACACTATGGAGCAACATCCGGGCCAGAGCCACAGAAGGATCCCCTCCGTGTAGACCCGACGCTTCCGTTTCCCCCCTCCATGTGCCGGCGGCGGCGCCGTCCGTGAGGGGGGGGCACACCCCGGAGACGCGTGCCGGGCGTTTGCACCTGCCACAACACTTCCATACTTGTGAGAGACCTCCTACGCAAGATTTGGCGGCATGCTAGCCCCTGGAGGCCGCCGCCCACAGTCGTAGACACGCGAAGAGCAATCCGCGTAATGGGAATTGTTCAGATACTACTCCATCACGAACAATTATGAAACATTACCATCAGTCCTACAGCACATGTGCCCACGTCATGTAAAAACCTCATGATTTTATCGCACTCTGACTATTTAATAATATTCACGCCGCATCGTTTCCGCGGAACATCTACTGCAGTGTCATCACCGTTCGTGAGGGGGGGCACACCACGGAGACGCGTGCCGCCTCTTCGGACATGCCACCACACCACCCCGCATGTAGGTCAGCCCATAGGAACACTTTGGAGCAACATCCGGGCCAGACCCACGGCAAGATCCCCTCCGTGTAGACCCGACGCGCCCGTATCCCCCCTCCAGGTGCCGGCGGCGGCGCCATCCATGAGGGGGGGCACACCTCGGAGACGCGTGTCGGGCGTTTGCACCCGCCACAACACTTCCAGACTTGTGGGATGCCGCCTACCCAAGATTTGGCGGCATGCTAGCCCCCGGAGGCCGCCGGCCACAGTCGTAGACACGCGAAGAGCAATCCGCATGGAGGGAATTGTTCAGATACTACTCCATGACGAACAATTATGACAAATTACCATCAATCCTACAGCAGATGTGCCCACGTTGTGTAAAAAACTCATGATTTTATCACGCTCCGAGTATTTAATAATATTCACGCCGCGTCGTTACCGCAGAACATCTACTACCGTGTCATCGCCGTTCGTGAGGGGGGGCACACCCCGGAGACGCGTGCCGCCTCTTCGGACATGCCACCACACCACCCCGCATGTATGAGGGCCCGTGCGACGCTCGGGTGGCATGGCTACCCCCCAGGGCCCCCGTCCCGCCTAACCCTGTAGTGTTTGACCACGGGATCTAGCCCTTTGACTTTGCACGGACGGGCTTTGAGCTGTGGACCTATCCACCCGGTTGTCTTAGGTCAGCCCATAGGAACACTTTGGAGCAACATATGGGCCAGAGCCACAGCAAGATCCCCTCCGTTTAAAACCGACGCGTCCGTTTCCGCCCTCCAAGTGCCGGCGGCGGCGCCGTCCGTGAGGGGGGGCACACCCCGGAGACGCGTGCCGGGCGTTTGCACCCGCTACAACACTTCCACACTTGTGAGAGGCCGCCTACGCAAGATTTGGAGGCATGCTAGCCCCCGAAGGCCGCCGGCCACAGTCGTACACACGCGAAGAGCAATCCGCGTAGAGGGAATTGTTCAGATACTACTCCATCACGAACAACTATGAAAAATTACCACCAGTCCTACAGCACATGTGCCCACGTCGTGGAAAAAACTCATGATTTTATCGCGCTCCGAATATTTAATAATATTCACGCCGCATCGTTACCGCAGAACGTCTACTAAAGTGTCATCACCGTTCGTGAGGGGGGGGGGCACACCCTGGAGACTCGTGCCGCCTCTTCGGACATGCCACCACACCACCACGCATGTATGAGGGCCCGGTGTGACGCTCGGGTGGCATTGCTACCCCCGCAGGGCCCCCGTCCCGCCTAACCCTGTAGCGTTTGACCATGGGATCTAGCCCTTTGACCTTGCACGGACGAGCTTTGAGCAGTGGACCTATCCACCCGGTTGTGGTAGGTCTGCCCATAGGAACACTTTGGAGCAACATCCGGGCCAGACCCACAGCAAGATCCCCTCAGTGTAGAACCGACGCGTCCGTTTCCCGCCTCCAGGTGCCGGCGGCGGCGCCATCCGTGAGGGGGGGGGGCACACCCCGGAGACGCATGCCGGGCGTTTGCACCCGCCACAACAATTCCGGACTTGTGAGATGCCGCCTACCCAAGATTTGGCAGCATGCTAGCCCTCGGAGGCCGCCGGCCACAGTCGTAGACACACGAAGAGCAATCTGCGTAGAGGGAATTGTTCAGATACTACTCCATCATGAACAATTATGAAAAATTACCATCAGTCCTACAGCACATGTGCCCATGTCGTGTAAAACACTCATGATTTTATCGCACCCCGAGTATTTAATAATATTCACGCCGCATCGTTACCACAGAACGTCTATACCGTGTCATCGCCGTTCGTGAGGGGGGGCACCCCCCGGAGAAGCGTGCCGCCTCTTCGGACATGCCACCACACCACCCCGCATGTATGAGGGCCCGGTGCGACGCTCGGGTGGCATTGCTACCCCCCAGGGCCCCCGTCCCACCTAACCCTGTAGCGTTTGACCACGGGATCTAGCCCTTTGACTTTGCACGGACGGGCTTTGAGTAGTGGACCTATCCACCCTATTGTGGTAGGTCAGCCTATAGGAACACTTTGGAGGAACATCCGGGCCAGACCCACAGCAAGATCCCCTCCGTGTAGACCCGACGCGTCCGTTTCCCCCCTCCAGGTGCCGGCGGCGGCGCCGTCCGTGAGGGGGGCACACCCCGGAGACGCGTGTCGGGCGTTTGCACCCGCCACAACACTTCCAGACTTGTGAGATGCCGCCTACCCAAGATTTGGCGGCATGCCAGCCCCCGGAGGCCGTCGGCCACAGTCGTAGACATGCGAAGAGAAATCCGCATGGAGGGAATTGTTCAGATGCTACTCCATCACGAACAATTATGACAAATTACCATCAGTCCTACAGCACATGTGCCCATGTCGTGTAAAAAACTCATGATTTTATCGCACCCCGAGTATTTAATAATATTCACGCCGCATCGTTACCACAGAACATCTATACCGTGTCATCGCCGTTCGTGAGGGGGGGCACACCCCGGAGACGCGTGCCGCCTCTTCGGACATGCCACCACACCACCCCGGATGTATGAGGGCCCGGTGCGACGCTCGGGTGGCATTGCTACCCCCCAGGGCACCCGTCCCGCCTAACCCTGTAGCGTTTGACCACGGGATCTAGCCCTTTGAGTTTGCACGGACGGGCTTTGAGCAGTGGACCTATCCACCCGGTTGTGTTAGGTCAGCCCATTGGAACACTTTGGAGCAACATACGGGTCAGAGCCACAGCAAGATCCCCTCCGTGTAAACCCGACGCGTTCGTTTCCCCCCTCCAAGTGCCGGCGGCGGCGCCGTCCGTGAGGGGGGGGGCACACCCCGGAGACGCGTGCTGGGCGTTTGCACCCGCCACAACACTTCCAGACTTGTGAGAGGCCGCCTACGCAAGATTTGGAGGCATGCTAGCCCCCGGAGGCCGCCGGCCACAGTCGTACACACGCGAAGAGCAATCCGCGTAGAGGGAATTGTTCATATACTACTCCATCACAAACAATTATGAAAAATTACCATCAGTCCTACAGCACATGTGCCCACGTCTTGGAAAAAACTCATGATTTTATCGCGCTCCGACTATTTAATAATATTCACGCCGCATCGTTACCGCAGAACGTCTACTACAGTGTCATCACCGTTCGTGAGGGGGGGGGGGGCAAACCCTGGAGACGCGTACCGCCTCTTCGGACATGCCACCACACCACCCCGCACGTATGTGGGCCCGGTGCGACGCTCGGGTGGCATTGCTACCCCCCCAGGGCCCCCGTCCCCCCTAACCCTGTAGCGTTTGACCATGGGATCTAGCCCTTTGACCTTGCACGGACGAGCTTTGAGCAGTGGACCTATCCACCCGGTTGTGGTAGGTCTGCCCATTGGAACACTTTGGAGCAACATCCGGGCCAGACCCACAGCAAGATCCCCTCAGTGTAGAACCGACGCGTCCGTTTCCCGCCTCCAGGTGCCGGCGGTGGCGCCGTCCGTGACGGGGGGGCACACCCCGGAGACGCATGCCGGGCGTTTGCACCCGCCACAACAGTTCCGGACTTGTGAGATGCCGCCTACCCTAGATTTGGCGGCATGCTAGCCCCCGGAGGCCGCCGGCCACAGTCGTAGACACGCGAAGAGCAATCTGCGTAGAGGGAATTGTTCAGATACTACTCCATCACGAACAATCATGAAAAATTACCATCAGTCCTACAGCACATGTGCCCATGTCGTGTAAAAAACTCATGATTTTATCGCACTCCGAGTATTTAATAATATTCACGCCGCATCGTTACCACAGAACGTCTACTACCGTGTCATCGCCGTTCGTGAGGGGGCGCACCCCCCCGGAGACGCGTGCCGCCTCTTCGGACATGCCACCACACCACCCCGCATGTATGAGGGCCCGGTGCGACGCTCTGGTGGCATTGCTACCCCCCAGGGCCCCCGTCCCACCTAACCCTGTAGCGTTTGACCACGGGATCTAGCCCTTTGACTTTGCACGGACGGGCTTTGAGTAGTGGACCTATCCACCCTGTTGTGGTAGGTCAGCCTATAGGAACACTTTGGAGGAACATCCGGGCCAGACCCACAGCAAGATCCCCTCCGTGTAGACCCGACGCGTCCGTTTCCCCCCTCCAGGTGCCGGCGGCGGCGCCGTCCGTGAGGGGGGGCACACCCCGGAGACGCGTGTCGGGCGTTTGCACCCGCCACAACACTTCCAGACTTGTGAGATGCCGCCTACCCAAGATTTGGCGGCATGCCAGCCCCCGGAGGCCATCGGCCAAAGTCGTAGACACGCGAAGAGAAATCCGCATGGAGGGAATTGTTCAGATGCTACTCCATCACGAACAATTATGACAAATTACCATCAGTCCTACAGCACATGTGCCCACGTTGTGTAAAAAACTCATGATTTTATCACGCTCCGAGTATTTAATAATATTCACGCCGCATCGTTACCGCAGAACGTCTACTACCGTGTCATCGCCGTTCGTGAGGGGGGGGCACACCTCGGAGACGCGTGCCGCCTCTTCGGACATGCCACCACACCACCCCGCATGTATGAGGGCCCGGTGCGACGCTCGGGTGGCATGGCTACTCCCCAGGGCCCCCGTCCCGCCTAACCCTGTAGCGCTTGACCACGGGATCTAGCCCTTTGACTTTGCACGGACGGGCTTTGAGCAGTGGACCTATCCACCCGGTTGTGTTAGGTCAGCCCATAGGAACACTTTGGAGCAACATACGGGCCAGACCCACAGCAAGATCCCCTCCGTGTAAACCAGACACGTCCGTTTCCCCCCTCCAAGTGCTGGTGGTGGCGCCGTCCGTGAGGGGGGGCACACCCCGGAGATGCGTGCCGGGCGTTTGCACCCGCCACAACACTTCCAGACTTGGCGGCATGCTAGGCCCCGGAGGCCGCCGGCCACAGTCGTAGACACGCGAAGAGCAATCCGCGTAGAGGGAATTGTTCAGATACTACTCCATCACGAACAATTATGAAAAATTACCATCAGTCCTACAGCACATGTGCCCACGTCGTGTAAAAAACTCATGATTTTATCGCGCTCCGACTATTTAATAATATTCACGCCTCATCGTTACCGCAGAACGTCTACTACAGTGTCATCACCGTTCGTGAGGGGGGGCACACCCTGGAGACGCGTGCCGCCTCTTCGGACATGCCACCACACCACCCCGCATGTATGAGGGCCCGGTGCGACGCTCGGGTGGCATTGCTACCCCCCAAGGGCCCCCGTCCCGCCTAACCCTGTAGCGTTTGACCATGGGATCTAGCCCTTTGACCTTGCACGGACGGCTTTGAGCAGTGGACCTATCCACCCGGTTGTGGTAGGTCTGCCCATAGGAACACTTTGGAGCAACATCCGGGCCAGACCCACAGCAAGATCCCCTCAGTGTAGAACCAACGCGTCCGTTTCCCGCCTCCAGGTGCCGGCGGCGGCGCCGTCCGTGAGGGGGGGGCACAGCCCGGAGACGCATGCCGGGCGTTTGCACCCGACACAACACTTCCAGAGTTGTGAGAGGCCGCCTACGCAAGATTTGGCGGCATGCTAGCCCCCGGAGGCCGCCGGCCACAGTTGTAGACACGCGAAGCGCAATCCGCGTAGAGGGAATTGTTCAGATACTACTCCATCACGAACAATTATGAAAAATTACCATCAGTCCTACAGCACATGTGCCCACGTCGTGTACAAAACTCATGATTTTATCGCGCTCCGACTATTTAATAATATTCACGCTGCATCGTTACCGCAAAACGTCTACTACGGTGTCATCGCCGTTTGTGAGGGGGGGCACACCCCGGTGACGCATGCCGCCTCTTCGGACATGCCACCACACCACCCCGCATGTATGAGGGCCCGGTACGACGCTCGGTGGCATTGCTACCCCCAGGGCCCCCGTCCCGCCTAACCCTGTAGCGTTTGACCACGGGGTCTTGCCCTTTGACTTTGCACGGACGGGCTTTGACCAGTGGACCTATCCACCCGGTTGTGTTAGGTAAGCCCATAGGAACACTTTGGAGCAACATCCAGGCTAGACCCATAGCAAGATCCCCTCCATGTAGACCCAACGCGTCCGTTTCCCCCCTGCAAGTGCCGGAGGCGGCTCCGTCCGTGAGGGGGGGCACACCCCGGAGAGGTGTGCCGGGCGTTTGCACCCGCCACAACACTTCCAGACTTGTGAGAGGCCGCCTACGCAAGATTTGGAGACATGCTAGCCCCCGGAGGCCGCCGGCCAGTCGTAGACACGCGAAGCGCAATCCGCGTCGAGGAAATTGTTCAGATACTACTCCATCACGAACAATTATGAAAAATTACCATCAGTCCTACAGCACATGTGCCCACGTCGTGTACAAAACTCATGATTTTATCGCGCTCCGACTATTTAATAATATTCACGCTGCACCGTTACCGCAAAACGTCTACTACGGTGTCATCATCGTTCGTGAGGGGGGCACACCCCGGTGACGCATGCCGCCTCTTCGGACATGCCACCACACCACCCCGCATGTATGAGGGCCCGGTGCGACGCTCGGGTGGCATTGCTACCCCCAGGGCCCCCGTCCCGCCTAACCCTGTAGCGTTTGACCATGGGATCTAGCCCTTTGACCTTGCACGGACGAGCTTTGACCAGTGGACCTATCCACCCGGTTGTGTTAGGTCAGACCATAGGAACACTTTGGAGCAACATCCAGGGCAGACCCACAGCAAGATCCCCTCCGTGTAGACCCGACGCATCCGTTTCCGCCTCCAGGTGCCGGCGGCGGCGCCGTCCATGAGGGGGGCACACCCCGAAGACGCGTGCCGGGCGTTTGCACCCGCCACAACACTTCCAGACTTGTGAGAGGCCGCCTACGCAAGATTTGGCGGCATGCTAGCCCCCGGAGGCCGCCGGCCACAGTCGTAGACACGCGAAGAGCAATCCGCGTAGAGGGAATTGTTCAGATACTACTCCATCACGAACAATTATGAAAAAATACCATCGGTCCTACAGCACATGTGCCCACGTCGTGTAAAAAACTCATGATTTTATCGCGCTCCGACTATTTAATAATTACGCCGCATAGTTACCACAGAACGTCTACTACAGTGTCATCACCGTTCGTAAGGGAGGGCACACCCCGGAGACGCATGCCGCCTCTTCGGACATGCCACCACACCACCCCGCATGTATGAGGGCCCGGTGCGACGCTCCGGTGGCATTGCTACCCCCAGGGCCCCCGTCCCGCCTAACCCTGTAGCGTTTGACCACGGGATTACCGCAGAATGTCTACTACAGTGTCATCACCGTTTGTGAGGGGGGGCACACCCCGGAGACGCGTTCCGCCTCTTCAGATATGCCACCACACCACCCCGCATGTATGAGGGCCGGGTGCGACGCTCGGGTGGCATTACTAGCCCCAGGGCCCCCGTCCCGCCTAACCCTGTAGCGTTTGACCACGGGATCTAGCCCTTTGACTTTGCACGGACGGGCTTTGAGCAGTGGACCTATCCACCCGGTTGTGGTAGGTCAGCCCATAGGAACACTTTGGAGCAACATCCGGCCAGACCCACAACAAGATCCCCTCCGTGTAGACCCGACGCGTCCGTTTCCCCCCTCCAGGTGTCGGCGGCGGCGCCGTCCGTGAGGGGGGCACACCCCGGAGACGCGTGTCGGGCGTTTGCACCCGCCACAACACTTCCAGACTTGTGAGATGCCGCCTACCCAAGATTTGGCGGCATGCTAGCCCCCGGAGGCCGCCGGCCACAGTCGTAGACACGCGAAGAGAAATCCGCATGGAGGGAATTGTTCAGATGCTACTCCATCACGAACAATTATGAATAATTACCATCAGTCATACAGCAGATGTGCCCACGTTGTGTAAAAAACTCATGATTTTATCACGCTCCGAGTATTTAATAATATTCACGCCGCATCGTTACCGCAGAACGTCTACTACCGTGTCATCGCCGTTCGTGAGGGGGGGGGCACACCCGGGAGACGCGTGCCGCCTCTTCGGACATGCCACCACACCACCCCGCATGTATGAGGGCCCGGTGCGACGCTCGGGTGGCATGGCTACTCCCCAGGGCGCCCGTCCCGCCTAACCCAGTAGCGTTTGACCACGGGATCTAGCCCTTTGACTTTGCACGAACGGGCTTTGAGCAGTGGACCTATCCACCCGGTTGTGTTAGGTCAGCCCATAGGAACACTTTGGAGCAACATACGGGCCAGACCCACAGCAAGATCCCCTCCGTGTAAACCCGACGCGTTCGTTTCCCCCCTCCAAGTGCTGGCGGCGGCGCCGTCCGTGAGGTGGGGGGCACACCCCGGAGACGCGTGCCGGGCGTTTGCACCCGCCACAACACTTCCAGACTTGTGAGAGGCAGCCTACGCAAGATTTGGCGGCATGCTAGCCCCTGGAGGTCGCCGGCCACAGTCGTAGACACGCGAAGAGCAATCCGCGTAGAGGGAATTGTTCAGATACTACTCCATCACGAACAATTATGAGAAATTACCATCAGTCCTACAGCACATGTGCCCACGTCGTGTAAAAAACTCATGATTTTATCGCGCTCCGACTGTTTAATAATATTCACGCCGCATCGTTACCGCAAAACGTCTACTACAGTGTCATCACTGTTCTTGCGGGGGGGCACACCCCGGTGAGGCATGCCGCCTCTTCGGACATGCCACCACACCACCCCGCATGTATGAGGGACTGGTGCGACGCTCGGGTGGCATTGCTACGCCCAGGGCCCCCGTCCCGCCTAACCCTGTAGCGTTTGACCACGGGGTCTTGCCCTTTGACTTTGCACGGACGGGCTTTGACCAGTGGACCTATCCACCCGGTTGTGTTAGGTCAGCCCATAGGAACACTTTGGAGCAACATCCAGGCCAGACCCACAGCAAGATCCCCTCCATGTAGAACCAACGCGTCCGTTTGCCCCCTGCAAGTGCCGGAGGCGGCTCCTTCCGTGAGGGGGGGCACACCCCGGAGACGCGTGCCGGGCGTTTGCACCCGCCACAACACTTCCAGACTTGTGAGAGGCCGCCTATGCAAGATTTGGCGACATGCTAGCCCCCGGAGGCCGCCGGCCAGTCGTAGACACGCGAAGCGCAAGCCGCGTAGAGGGAATTGTTCAGATACTACTCCATCACGAACAATTATGAAAAATTACCATCAGTCCTACAGCACATGTGCCCACGTCGTGTACAAAACTCATGATTTTATCGCGCTCCGACTATTTCATAATATTCACGCTGCATCGTTACCGCAAAATGTCTACTACGGTCTCATCACCGTTCGTGAGGGGGGCACACCCCGGTGACGCATGCCGCCTCTTCGGACATGCCACCACACCACCCCGCATGTATGAGGGCCCGGTGCCACGCTCGGGTGGCATTCCTACCCCCAGGGCCCCCGTCCCGCCTAACCCTGTAGCGTTTGACCATGGGATCTAGCCCTTTGACCTTGCACGGACGAGCTTTGACCAGTGGACCTATCCACCCGGTTGTGTTAGTTCAGCCCATAGGAACACTTTGGAGCAACATCCAGGCCAGACCCACAGCAAGATCCCCTCCGTGTAGACCCGACGCATCCGTTTCCGCCTCCAGGTGCCGGCGGCGGCGCCGTCCATGAGGGGGGCACACCCCGAAGACGCGTGCCGGGCGTTTCACCCGCCACAACACTTCCAGACTTGTGAGAGGCCTCCTACGCAAGATTTGGCGGCATGCTAGCCCCCGGAGGCCGCCGGCCACAGTCGTAGACACGCGAAGAGCAATCCGCGTAGAGGGAATTGTTCAGATACTACTCCATCACGAACAATTATGAAAAAATACCATCGGTCCTACAGCACATGTGCCCACGTCGTGTAAAAAACTCATGATATTATCGCGCTCCGACTATTTAATAATATTCACACCGCATCGTTACCACAGAACGTCTACTACAGTGTCATCACTGTTCGTGAGGGAGGGCACACCCCGGAGATGCGTGCCGCCTCTTCGGACATGCCACCACACCACCCCGCATGTATGAGGGCCCGGTGCGACGCTCGGGTGGCATTGCTACCCCCCAGGGCCCCCGTCCCGCCTAACCCTGTAGCGTTTGACGACGGGATTACCGCAGAATGTCTACTACAGTGTCATCACCGTTCGTGAGGGGGGGGGGCACACCCCAGAGACGCGTGCCGCCTCTTCGGATATGCCACCACACCACCCCGCATGTATGAGGGCCGGGTGCGACGCTCGGGTGGCATTGCTACCCCCTAGGGCTCCCGTCCCGCCTAACCCTGTAGCATTTGACCACGGGATCTAGCCCTTTGACTTTGCACGGACGGGCTTTGAGCAGAGGACCTATCCACCCGGTTGTGTTAGGTCAGCCCATAGGAACACTTTGGAGCAACATGCGGGCCAGACCCACAGCAAGATCCCCTCCGTGTAAACCAGACGTGTCCGTTTCCCCCCTCCAAGTGCTGGCGGCGGCGCCGTCCGTGAGGGGGGGCACACCCCGGAGACGCGTGCCGGGCGTTTGCACCCGCCACAACACTTCCAGACTTGTGAGAGGCAGCCTACGCAAGATTTGGCGGCATGCTAGCCCCCGGAGGCCGCCGGCCACAGTCGTAGACACGCGAAGAGCAATCCGCGTAGAGGGAATTGTTCAGATACTACTCCATCACGAACAATTATGAGAAATTACCATCAGTCCTACAGCACATGTGCCCACGTCGTGTAAAAAACTAATGATTTTATCGCGCTCCGACTATTTAATAATATTCACGCCGCATCGTTACCGCAGAACGTCTACTACAGTGTCATCACCATTCGTGAGGGGGGGGCACACCCTGGAGACGCGTGCCGCCTCTTCGGACATGCCACCACACCACCCCGCATGTATGAGGGCCCGGTGCGACGCTCGGGTGGCATTGCTACCCCCCAGGGCCCCCGTCCCGCCTAACCCTGTAGCGTTTGACCATGGGATCTAGCCCTTTGACCTTGCACGGATGAGCTTTGAGCAGTGGACCTATCCACCCGGTTGTGGTAGGTTTGCCCATAGGAACACTTTGGAGCAACATCGGGGCCAGACCCACAGCAAGATCCCCTCAGTGTAGAACCGATGCGTCCGTTTCCCGCCTCCTGGTGCCGGCGGCGTCGCCGTCCGTGAGGGGGGGGGGGGCACACCCCGGAGACGCATGCCGGGCGTTTGCACCCGCCACAACACTTCCAGACTTGTGAGAGGCCGCCTACGCAAGATTTGGCGACATACTAGCCCCCGGAGGCCGCCGGCCACAGTCGTAGACACGCGAAGCGCAATCCGCGTAGAGGGAATTGTTCAGATACTACTCCATCACGAACAATTATGAAAAATTACCATCAGTCCTACAGCACATGTGCCCACGTCGTGTACAAAACTCATGATTTTATCGCGCACCGACTATTTAATAATATTCATGCTGCATCGTTACCGCAAAACGTCTACTACGGTGTCATCACCGTTCGTGAGGGGGGGCACACCCCAGAGACGCGTGCCGCCTCTTCGGACATGCCACCACACCACCCCGCATGGATGAGGGCCTGGTGCGACGCTCGGGTGGCATTGCTACCCCCCAGGACCCCCGTCCCGCCTAACCCTGTAGCGTTTGACCACGGGATCTAGGCCTTTGACTTTGCACGGACGGGCTTTGAGCAGTGGACCTATCCACCCGGTTGTGTTAGGTCAGCCCATAGGAACACTTTGGAGCAACATCCGGGCCAGACCCACAGCATGATCCCCTCCGTGTAGACCCGACGCATCCATTTCCGCCTCCAGGTGCCGGCGGCGGCGCCGTCCATGAGGGGGGGCACACCCCGAAGACGCGTGCCGGGCGTTTGCACCCGCCACAACACTTCCAGACTTGTGAGAGGCCGCCTACGCAAGATTTGGCGGCATGCTAGCCCCCGGAGGCCGCCGGCCACAGTCGTAGAGACGCGAAGAGCAATCCGCGTAGAGGGAATTGTTCAGATACTACTCCATCACGAACAATTATGAAAAATTACCATCAGTCCTACAGCACATGTGCCCACGTCGTGTAAAAAACTCATGATTTTATCGCCCTCCGAGTATTTAATAATATTCACGCCGCATCGTTACCACAGAACGTCTACTACCGTGTCATCGCCGTTCGTGAGAGGGGGCACACCCCGGAGACGCGTGCCGCCTCTTCGGACATGCCACCACACCACCCCGCATGTATGAGGGCGCGGTGCGACGCTCGGGTGGCATTGCTACCCCCAGGACCCCCGTCCCGCGTAACCCTGTAGCGTTTGACCACGGGATCTAGGCCTTTGACTTTGCACGGACGGGCTTTGAGCAGTGGACCTATCCACCCGGTTGTGTTAGGTCAGCCCATAGGAACACTTTGGAGCAACATCCGGGCCGGAAGATCCCCTCCGTGTAGACCCGACGCGTCCGTTTCCCCCTCCAAGTGCTGGCGGCGGTGCCGTCCGTGAGGGGGGGCACACCCCGGAGAGGCGTGTCGGGCGTTTGCACCCGCCACAACACTTCCATACTTGTGAGAGGCCGCATACGCAAGATTTGGCGGCATGCTAGCCACCGGAGGCCGCCGGCCACAGTCATAGACACGCGAAGAGCAATCCGCGTAGAGGGAATTGTTCAGATACTACTCCATCACGAACAATTATGAAAAATTACCATCAGTCCTACAGCACAAGTTCCCACGTCATGTACAAAACTCATGATTTTATCGCGCTCCAACTATTTAATAATATTCACCCCGCATCGTTACCGCAAAACGTCTACTACAGTGTCATCACCGTTCGTGAGGGGGGGCACACCCCGGAGACGCGTGCCGCCTCTTCGGACATGCCACCACACCACCCCGCATGTATGAGGGCCCGGTGCGACGCTCGGGTGGTATTGCTACCTCCAGGGCACCCGTCCCGCCTAACCCTGTAGCGTTTGACCACGGGGTGTTGCCCTTTGACTTTGCACGGACGGGCTTTGACCAGTGGACCTATCCACCCGGTTGTGGTAGGTCAGCCCATAGGAACACTTTGGGGCAACATCCAGGCCAGACCCACAGCAAGATCCCCTCCGTGTAGACCCGACGCGTCCGTTTCCCCCCTCGAGGTGCCGACGGCGGCGCCGTCCATGAGGGGGGGCACACCCCGGAGACGCGTGCCGCCTCTTCAGAGATGCCACCACACCACCCCGAATGTATGTGGGCCTGGTGCGACGCTCGGGTGGCATTGCTACCCCCAGGGCCCCCGTCCCGCCTAACCTTGTAGCGTTTGAACGTGGGATCTAGCCCTTTGACTTTGCACGGATGGGCTTTGAGCAGTGGACCTATCCACCCGGTTGTGTTAGGTCAGCCCATAGGAACACTTTGGAGCAATATCCGGGCCAGACTCACAACAAGATCCCCTCCGTGTAGACCTGACGCGTCCGTTTCCCCCCTCCAAGTGCCGGCGGTGGCGCCGTCCGTGAGGGGGGGCACATCCCGGAGACGCGTGCCGGGCGTTTGCACCCGCCACAACACTTCCAGACATGTGAGATGCCGCCTACGCAAGATTTGGCGGCATGCTAGCCCCCGGAGGCCGCCGGCCACAGTCGTAGACACGCGAAGAGCAATCCGCGTAGAGGGAATTGTTCAGATACTACTCCATCACGAACAATTATGAAAAAATACCAGTGGTCCTACAGCACATGTGCCCACGTCGTGTAAAAAACTCATGATTTTATCGCGCTCCGACTATTTAATAATATTCACGCCGCATCGTTACCACAGAACGTCTACTACAGTGTCATCACCGTTCGTGAGGGAGGGCATACCCCGGAGACGCGTGCCGCTTCTTCGGACATGCCACCACACCACCCCGCATGTATGAGGGCCGGGTGCGACGCTCGGGTGGCATTGCTACCCCCCAGGGCCCCCGTCCCGCCTAACCCTGTAGCGTTTGACCACGGGATTACCGCAGAATGTCTACTACAGTGTCATCACCGTTCGTGAGGGGGGGCACACCCCGGAGACGCGTGCCGCCTCTTCGGATATGCCACCACAGCAACCCGCATGTATGAGGGCCGGGTGCGACGCTCGGGTGGCATTGCTACCCCTAGGGCCCCCGTCCCGCCTAACCATGTAGCGTTTGACCACGGGATCGAGCCCTTTGACTTTGCACGGACGGGCTTTGAGCAGTGGACCTATCCAACCGGTTGTGTTAGGTCAGCCCATAGGAACACTTTGGAGCAACATCCAGGTCAGACCCACAGCAAGATCCCCTCCGTGTAGACCCGACGGGTCCGTTTCCCCCCTCCAGGTGCCGGCGGCGGCGCCGTCCGTGAGGGGGGCACACACCGGAGACGCCTGCCGGGCGTTTGCACCCGCGACATCACTTCCGGACTTGTGAGAGGCCGCCTATACAAGATTTGGCGGCATGCTAGCCCCCGGAGGCCGCCGGCCGCAGTCGTAGACACTCGAAGAGCAATCCGCGTAGAGGGAATTGTTCAGATACTACTCCATCACGAACAATTATGAAAAATTACCATCAGTTCTACAGCACATGTGCCCACGTCGTGTAAAAAACTCATGATTTTATCGCGCTCCGAGTATTTAATAATATTCACGCTGCATCGTTGCCGCAGAACGTCTACTACCGTGTCATCGCCGTTCGTGAGGGGGGCACACCCCGGAGACGCGTGCCGCCTCTTCGGACATGCCACCGCACCACCCCGCATGTATGAGGGCCCGGTGCGACGCTCGGGTGGCATTGCTACCCCCAGGGCCCCCGTCCCGCCTAACCCTGTAGCGTTTGACCATGGGATCTAACCCTTTGACCTTGCACGGACGAGCTTTGTGCAGTGGACCTATCCACCCGGTTGTGGTAGGTCAGCCCATAGGAATACTTTGGAGCAACATCCGGGCTAGACCCACAGCAAGATCCCCTCCGTGTAGAACCGACGCGTCCATTTCCCGCCTCCAGGTGCCAGCGGCGGCGCCGTCTGTGAGGGGGGGGGGCACACCTCGGAGACGCATGCCGGGCGTTGGCACCCGCCACAACACTTCCAGACTTGTGAGATGCCGCCTACCCAAGATTTGGCGGCATGCTAGCCCCCGGAGGCCGCCGGCCACAGTCGTAGACACGAGAAGAGCAATCCGCGTAGAGGGAATTGTTCAGATACTACTCCATCACGAACAACTACGAAAAATTACCATCTGTCCTACAGCACATGTGCCCACGTCGTGTAAAAAACTCATGATTTTATCGCCCTCCGAGTATTTAATAATATTCACCCCGCATCGTTACCACAGAACGTCTACTACCGTGTCATCGCCGTTCGTGAGGGGGGGCACACCCCGGAGACGCGTGCCGCCTCTTTGGACATGCCACCACACCACCCCGCATGTATGAGGGCCCGGTGCGACGCTCGGGTGGCATTGCCGCCCCCCAGGGCCCCCGTCCCGCCTAACCCTGTAGCGTTTGACCACGGGATCTAGCCCTTTGACTTTGCACGGATGGACTTTGAGTAGTGGACCTATCCACCCGGTTGTGTTAGGTCAGCACATAGGAACACTTTGGAGCAACTTCCGGGCCAGTCCCACAGCAAGATCCCCTCCGTGTAGACCCGACGCGTCCGTTTCCCCCCTCCAAGTGCCGGCGGCGGCGCCGTCCGTGAGGAGGGGGCACACCCTGGAGACGCGTGCCGGGCGTTTGCACCCGCCACAACACTTCCAGACTTGTGAGAGGCCGCCTACGCAAGATTTGGCGGCATGCTAGCCCCCGGAGGCCGCCGACCACAGTCGTAAACACGCGACGAGCAATCCGCGTAGAGGGAATTGTTCAGATGCTACTCCATCACGAATAATTGTGAAAAATTACCATCAGTCCTACAGCACATGTGCCCACGTCGTGTAAAAAACTCATGATGCATCGTTACCGCAGAACGTCTACTACCGTGTCATCGCCGTTTGTGAGGGGGGCACACCCCGGAGACGCGTGCCGCCTCTTCGGACATGCCACCACACCACCCCGCATGTATGAGGGCCCGGTGCGACGCTCGGGTGGCATTGCTACCCCCAGTGCCCCCGTCCCACCTAACCCTGTAGCGTTTGACCACGGGATCTAGCCCTTTGACTTTACACGGACGGGCTTTGAGCAGTGGACCTATCCACCCGGTTGTGTTAGGCCAGCCCATAGGAACACTTTGGAGCAACATCCAGGCCAGATCCACAGCAAGATCCCCTCCGTGTAGACCCGACGCGTCCGTTTCCCCCATGCAAGTGCCGGCGGCGGCGCCGTCCTTGAGGGGGGGCACACCCCGGAGAGGCGTGCCGGGCGTTTGCACCCGCCACAACACTTCCAGACTTGTGAGAGGCCGCCTACGCAAGATTTGGCGGCATGCTAGCCCCCGGAGCACAACGGCCACAGTCGTAGACACGCGAAGAGCAATCCGCGAAGAGGGAATTGTTCAGATACTACATCACGAACAATTATGAAAAATGACCATCAGTCCTATAGCACATGTTCCCACGTCGTGTATTTTATCGCGCTCTGACTATTTAATAATATTCACGCCGCATCGTTACCGCAAAACGACTACTACAGTGTCATCACCGTTCGTGAGGGTGGGCACACCCCGGAGACGCGTGCCGCCTCTTCGGACATGCCACCACACCACCCCGCATGTATGAGGGCCCGGTGCGATGCTCGGGTGGCATTGCTACCCCCAGTGCCCCCGTCCCGCCTAACCCTGCAGCGTTTGACCACGGGATCTAGCCCTTTGACATTGCACGGACGGGCTTTGTGCAGTGGACCTATCCACCCGGTTGTGTTAGGTCAGCCCATACGAACACTTTGGAGCAATCCAGGCCAGACCCACAGCAAGATCCCCTCTGTGTAGACCCTACGCGTCCGTTTCCCCCCTGCAAGTGCCGGCGGCGGCGCCGTCCGTGAGGGGGGGCACATGCCGGAGAGGCGTGCCGGGCGTTTGCACCCGCCACAACACTTCCAGACTTTTGACATGCCGCCTACCCAAGATTTGGCGGCATGCTAGCCCCCGCAGGCCGCCGGCCACAGTCGTAGACACGCGAAGAGCAATCCGCGTAGAGGGAATTGTTCAGATACTACTCCATCACGAACAATTATGAAAAATTACCATCAGTCCTACAACACATATGCCCACGTCGTGTACAAAACTCATGATTTTATCGCGCTCCGACTATTTCATAATATTCACGCCGCATCGTTACCGCAAAACGTCTACTACAGTGTCATCACCGTTCGTGAGGGGGGGCACACCCCGGAGACGCGTGCCGCCTCTTCGGACATGCCACCACACCACCCTGCATGTATGAGGGCCCGGTGCGACGCTTGGGTGGCAGTGCTACCCCCAGGGCCCCCGTCCCGCCTAAACCTGTTGCGTTTGACCACGGGGTCTTGCCCTTTGACTTTGCACGGACGGGCTTTGACCAGTGGACCTATCCACCCGGTTGTGGTAGGTCAGCCCATAGGAACACTTTGGAGCAACATCCAGGCCAGACCCACAGCAAGATCCCCTCCGTGTAGACCCGACCCGTCCGTTTCCCCCCTCCAGGTGCCGGCGGCGGCGCCGTCCATGAGGGGGGCACACCCCAGAGACGCGTGCCGGGCGTTTGCACCCGCCACAACACTTCCAGACTTGTGACATGCCGCCTACCCTAGATTTGGCGGCATGCTAGCTCCCGGAGGCCGCCGACCACAGTCGTAGACAGGCGAAGAGCAATCCGCATAGAGGGAATTGTTCAGATACTACTCCATCACGAACAATTATGAATAATTACCATCAGTCCTACAGCACATGTGCCCACGTCGTGTAAAAAACTCATGATTTTATCGCGCTCCGAGTATTTAATAATATTCACGCCGCATCGTTACCGCAGAACGTCTACTACCGTGTCATCGCCGTTCGTGAGGGGGGGCACACCCCGGAGACGCATGCCATCTCTTCGGACATGCCACCACACCACCGCGCATGTATGAGGGCCGGTGCGACGCTCGGGTGGCATTGCTACCCCCCAGGGCCCCCGTCCCGCCTAACCCTGTAGCGTTTGACCACGGGATCTAGCCCTTTGACTTTGCACGGACGGGCTTTGAGCAGTGGACCTATCCACCCGGTTGTGTTAGGTCAGCCCATAGGAACACTTTGGAGCAACATCCAGGCCAGACCCATAGCAAGATCCCCTCCGTGTAGACCCGACGCGTCCGTTTCCCCCCTGCAAGTGCCGGCGGCGGCGCCGTCCGTGAGTGGGGGCACACCCCGGAGAGGCGTGCCGGGCGTTTGCACCCACCACAACACTTCCAGACTTGTGAGAGGCCGCCTACGCAAGATTTGGCGGCATGCTAGCCCCCGGAGGCCGCCGGCCACAGTCGTAGACACGCGAAGAGCAATCCGCGTAGAGGGAATTGTTCAGATACTACTCCATCACGAACGATTATGAAACATTACCATCAGTCCTACAGCACATGTGCCCACGTCGTGTACAAAACTCATGATTTTATCGCGCTCTGACTATTTAATAATATTCACGCCGCATCGTTACCGCAAAACGTCTACTACAGTGTCATCACCGTTCGTGAGGGGGGCCACACCCCGGAGACGCGTGCCGCCTCTTCGGACATGCCACCACAGCACCCCGCATGTATGAGGGCCCGGTGCGACGCTCGGGTGGCATTGCTACCCCCAGGGCCCCCGTCCCGCCTAACCCTGTAGCGTTTGACCACGGGGTCTTGCCCTTTGACTTTGCACGCACGGGCTTTGACCAGTGGACCTATCCACCTGGTTGTGGTAGGTCAGCCCATAGGAACACTTTGGAGCAACATCCAGGCCAGACCCACAGCAAGATCCCCTCCGTGTAGACCCGACGCGTCCGTTTCCCCCCTCCAGGTGCCGGCGGCGGCGCCGTCCATGAGGGGGGCACACCCCAGAGACGCGTGCCGGGCGTTTGCACCCGCCACAACACTTCCAGACTTGTGACATGCCGCCTACCCTAGATTTGGCGGCATGCTAGCTCCCGGAGGCCGCCGACCACAGTCGTAGACAGGCGAAGAGCAATCCGCATAGAGGGAATTGTTCAGATACTACTCCATCACGAACAATTATGAATAATTACCATCAGTCCTACAGCACATGTGCCCACGTCGTGTAAAAAACTCATGATTTTATCGCGCTCCGAGTATTTAATAATATTCACGCCGCATCGTTACCGCAGAACGTCTACTACCGTGTCATCGCCGTTCATGAGGGGGGGCACACCCCGGAGACGCGTGCCGCCTCTTCGGACATGCCACCACACCACCCCGCATGTATGAGGGCCCGGTGCGACGCTCGGGTGGCATTGCTACCCACAGGACCCCCGTCCCGCCTAACCCTGTAGCGTTTCACCACGGGGTCTTGCCCTTTCACTTTGCACGGACGGGCTTTGACCAGTGGACCTATCCACCCGGTTGTGGTAGGTCAGCCCATAGGAACACTTTGGAACAACATCCAGGCCAGACCCACAGCAGGATCCCCTCCGTGTAGACCCGACGCGTCCGTTTCCCCCCTCCAGGTGCCGGCGGCGGCGCCGTCCATGAGGGGGGGCACACCCCGGAGACGCGTGCCGGGCGTTTGCACCCGCCAGAACACTTCCAGACTTGTGAGATGCCGCCTACCCAAGATTTGGCTGCATGCTAGCCCCCAGAGGCCGCCGGCCACAGTCGTAGACACGCGAAGAGCAATCCGCGTAGAGGGAATTGTTCAGATACTACTCCATCACAAACAATTATGAATAATTACCATCAGTCCTACAGCACATGTGCCCACGTCGTGTAAAAAACTCATGATTTTATCGCGCTCCGAGTATTTAATAATATTCATGCCGCATCGTTACCGCAGAACGTCTACTACCGTGTCACCGCCGTTCGTGAGGGGGGGCACACCCCGGAGACGCGTGCCGCCTCTTCGGACATGCCACCACACCACCCCGCATGTATGAGGGCCCGGTGCGACGCTCGGGTGGCATTGCTACCCCCTATGGCCCCCGTCCCGCGTAACCCTATAGCGTTTGACCACGGGATCTAGCCCTTTGACTTTGCACGGACGGGCTTTGAGCAGTGGACCTATCCACCCGGTTGTGTTAGGTCAGCCCATAGGAACACTTTGGAGCAACATCCGGGCCAGACCCACAGCAAGAGCCCCTCCGTGTAGACCCGACGCGTCCGTTTCCCCCTCCAAGTGTCGGCGGTGGCGCCGTCCGTGAGGGGGGCACACCCCGGAGACGCGTGCCGGGCGTTTGCCCCCGCCACAACACTTCCAGACTTGTGAGAGGCCTCCTACGCAAGATTTGGCGGCATGCCAGCCCCCGGAGGCCGCCGGCCACAGTCGTAGACACTCGAAGAGCAATCCGCGTAGAGGGAATTGTTCAGATACTACTCCATCACGAACAATTATGAAAAATTACCATCAGTCCCACAACACATGTGCCCACGTCGTGTAAAAAACTCATGATTTTATCGCGCTCCGAGTATATAATAATATTCACGCTGCATCGTTGCCGCGGAACGTCTACTACCGTGTCATCGCCGTTCGTGAGGGGGGGCACACCCCGGAGACGCGTGCGGCCTCTTCGGACATGCCACCACACCACCCCGCATGTATGAGGGCTCGGCGCGACGCTCGGGTGGCGTTGCTACCCCCCAGGGCCCCCGTCCCGCCTAACCCTGTAGCGTTTGACCACGGGATCTAGCCCTTTGACTTTGCACGGACGAGCTTTGAGCAGTGGACCTATCCACCCGGTTGTGGTAGGTCAGCCCAAAGGAACACTTTGGAGCAACATCCAGGTCAGACCCACAGCAAGATCCCCTCCGTGTAGACCGGACGCGTCCGTTTTCCCCCTCCAGGTGCCGGCGGCGGCGCCGTCCGTGAGGGGCGGGGGCACACCCCGGAGACGCGTGCCGGGCGTTTGCACCCGCCACAACACTTCTAGACTTGTGAGATGCCGCCTACCCAAGATTTGGCGACATTCTAGCCCCCGGAGGCCGCCGGCCACAGTCGTAGACACGCGAAGAGCAATCCGCGTAGAGGGAATTGTTTAGATACTACTCCATCACGAACAATTATGAAAAATTACCATCAGTCCTAGAGCACATGTGCCCACGTCGTGTAAAAAACTCATGATTTTATCGCTCTCCAAGTATTTAATAATATTCATGCCGCATCGTTACCACAGAACGTCTACTACCGTGTCATCGCCGTTCGTGAGGGGGGGCACACCCCGGAGACGCGTGCCGCCTCTTCGGACATGCCACCACACCACCCCGCGTGTATGAGGGCCGGGTGCGACGCTCGGGTGGCATTGCTACCTCCCAGGGCCCCCGTCCCGCCTAACCCTGTAGCGTTTGACCACGGGATCTAGCCCTTTGACTTTGCACGGACGGGCTTTGAGCAGTGGACCTATCCACCCGGTTGTGTTAGGTCAGCCCATAGGAACACTTTGGAGCAACATCCGGGTCAGACCCACAGCAAGATCCCCTCCGTGTAGACACGACGCGTCCGTTTCCCCCCACCAGGTGCCGGCGGCGGCGCCGTCCGTGAGGGGGGCACACCCCGGAGACGCGTGCCGGGCGTTTGCACCCGCCACAACACTTCCAGACTTGTGAGATGCCGCCAACCCAAGATTTGGCGGCATGCAAGCCCCCGGAGGCCGCCGGCCACAGTCGTAGACACGCGAAGAGCAATCCGCGTAGAGGGAATTGTTCAGATACTACTCCATCAAGAACAATTATGAAAAATTACCATCAGTCCTACAACACATGTGCCCACGTCGTGTAAAAAACTCATGATTTTATCGCGCTCCGAGTATTTAATAATATTCACGCCGCATCGTTACCGCAGAACATCTACTACTGTGTCATCGACGTCCATGAGGGGGGGCACACCCCGGAGACGCGTGCCGCCTCTTCGGACATGCCACCACACCACCCCGCATGTATGAGGGCCGGGTGCGACGCTCGGGTGGCATTGCTACCCCCCAGGGCCCCCGTACCGCCTAACACTGTAGCGTTTGACCACGGGATCTAGCCCTTTGACTTTGCACGGACGAGCTTTGAGCAGTGGACCTATCCACCCGGTTGTCGTAGGTCAGCCCATAGGAACACTTTGGAGCAACATCCAGGTCAGACCCAGAGCAAGATCCCCTCCGTGTAGACCCGACGCGTCCATTTCTCCCCTCTAGGTGCCGGCGGCGGCGCCATCCGTGAGGGGCGGGGGCACACCCCGGAGACGCGTGCCGGGTGTTTGCACCCGCCACAACACTTCCAAACTTATGAGATGCCGCTTACCCAAGATTCGGCGGCATTCTAGCCCCCGGAGGCGGCCGGCCACAGTCGTAGACACGCGAAGAGCAATCCGCGTAGAGGGAATTGTTTAGATACTACTCCATCACGAACAATTATGAAAAATTACAATCAGTCCTAGAGCACATGTGCCCACGTTGTGTAAAAAACTCATGATTTTATCGTTCTCCAAGTATTTAATAATATTCATGCCGCATCGTTACCACAGAACGTCTACTACCGTGTCATCGCCGTTCGTGAGGGGGGGCACACCCCGGAGACGCGTGCCGCCTCTTCGGACATGCCACCACACCACCCCGCATGTATGAGGGCCGGGTGCGACGCTCGGGTGGCATTGCTACCCCCCAGGGCCCCCGTCCCGCCTAACCCCGTAGCGTTTGACCACGGCATTACCGCAGAACGTCTACTACAGTGTCATCACCGTTCGTGAGGGGGGGCACACCCCGGAGACGCGTGCCGCCTCTTCGGACATGCCACCACACCACCTCGCATGTATGAGGGCCGGGTGCGACGCTCGGGTGGCATTGCTACCCCCCAGGGCCCCCGTCCCGCCTAACGCTGTAGCGTTTGACCACGGGATCTAGCCCTTTGACTTTGCACGGACGGGCATTGAGCAGTGGACCTATCCACCCGGTTGTTTTAGGTTAGCCCATAGGAACACTTTGGAGCAACATCCGGGTCAGACCCACAGCAAGATCCCCTCCGTGTAGACCCGACGCGTCCGTTTCCCCCTCCAGGTGCCGGCGGCGGCGCCGTCCGTGAGGGAGGGGGGGCACACCCCGGAGACGCATGCCGGGCGTTTGCACCCGCCACAACACTTCCAGACTTGTGAGAGGCCGCCTGTGCAAGATTTGGCGGCATGCTAGCCCCCGGAGGCCGCCGGCCACAGTCGTAGACACGCGAAGAGCAATCCGCGTAGAGAGAATTGTTCAGATACTACTCCATCACGAACAATTATGAAAAATTACCATCAGTCCTACAGGACATGTGCCCACGTCGTATAAAAAACTCATGATTTTATCGCGCTCCGAGTATTTAATAATATTCACGCCGCATCGTTACCGCAGAACGTCTACTACCGTGTCATTACCGTTCGTGAGGGGGGCACACCCCGGAGACGCGTGCCGCCTCTTCGGACATGCCACCACACCACCCCGCATGTATGAGGGCCGGGTGCGACGCTCGGGTGGCATTGCTACCCCCCAGGGCCCCGTCCCGCCTAACCCTGTAGCGTTTGACCACGAGATCTAGCCCTTTGACTTTGCACGGACGTGCTTTGAGCAGTGGACCTATCCACCCGGTTGTGTTAGGTCAGCCCATAGGAACACTTTGGAGCAACATCCGGGTCAGACCCACAACAAGATCCTCTCTGTGTAGACCCGACGCGTCCGTTTCCCCCCACCAGGTGCCGGCGGCGGCGCCGTCCGTGAGGGGGGGCACACCCCGGAGACGCGTGCCGGCTGTTTGCACCCGCCACAACACTTCCAGACTTGTGAGATGCCGCCTACCCAAGATTTGGCGGCATGCTAGCCCCCGGAGGCCGCCGGCCACAGTCGTAGACACGCGAAGAGCAATCCGCGTAGAGGGAATTGTTCAGATACTACTCCATCACGAACAATTTTGAAAAATTACCATCAGTCCTACAGCACATGTGCCCACGTCGTGTAAAAAACTCATGATTTTGTCGCACTCCTAGTATTTAATAATATTCACGCCGCGTCGTTACCACAGAACGTCTACTACCGTGTCATCGCCGTTCGTAAGCGGGGGCACACCCCGGAGACGCGTGTCGCCTCTTCGGACATGCCACCACACCACCCCGCATGTATGAGGGCCCGGTGCGATGCTTGGGTGGCATTGCTACCCCCCAGTGCCCCCGTCCCGCCTAACCCTGTTGCGTTTGACCACGGGATCTAGCCCTTTGACTTTGCACGGACGGGCTTTGAGCAGTGGACCTATCCACCCGGTTGTGTTAGGTCAGTCCATAGGAACACTTTGGAGCAACATCCGCGCCAGACCCACAGCAAGATCCCCTCCGTGTAGACCCGACGCGTCCATTTCCCCCCTCCAAGTGCCGGCGGTGGCACCGTCCGTGAGGGGGGGCACACCCCGGAGACGCGTGCCGGGCGTTTGCACCCGCCACAACATTTCCAGACTTGTGAGAGGCCGCCTACGCAACATTTGGTGGCATGCTAGCCCCCGGAGGCCGCCGGCCACAGTCGTAGACACGCGAAGAGCAATCCGCCTAGAGGGAATTGTTTAGATACTACTCCATCACGAACAATTATGAAAAATTTCCATCGGTCCTACAGCACATGTGCCCACGTTGTGTAAAAAACTCATGATTTTATCGCGCTCCGACTATTTAATAATATTCACGCCGCATCGTTACCGCAGAAGGTCTACTACAGTGTCATCACCGTTCGTGAGGGAGGGCACACCCCGGAGACGCGTGCCGCCTCTTCGGACATGCCACCACACCACCCCGCATGTATGAGGGCCGGGTGCGACGCTCGGGTGGCATTGCTACCCCCCAGGGCCCCCGTCCCGCCTAACCCTGTAGCGTTTAACCAAGGGATTACCGCAGAACGTCTACTACAGTGTCATCACCGTTCGTGAGGGGGGGCACACCCCGGAGACGCGTGCCGCCTCTTCGGACATGCCACCACAACACCCCGCATGTATGAGGGCCGGGTGCGACGCTCGGGTGGCATTGCTACCCCCAGGGCCCCCGTCCCGCCTAACCCTGTTGCGATTGACCACGGGATCTAGCCCTTTGACTTTGCACGGACGGGCTTTGAGCAGTGGACCTATCCACCCAGTTGTGTTAGGTCAGCCCATAGGAACACTTTGGAGCAACATCCGGGCTAGACCCCCAGCAAGATCCCCTCCGTGTAAACCCGACGCGTCCGTTTTCCCCTCCAAGTGCCGGCGGCAGCGCCGTCCGTGAGGGAGGGGGGGCACACCCCGGAGACGCGTGCCGGGCGTTTGCACCCGCCACAACACTTCCAGACTTGTGAGAGGCCGCCTGTGCAAGATTTGGCGGCATGCTAGCCCCCGGAGGCCGCCGGCCACAGTCGTAGACACGCGAAGAGCAATCCGCGTAGAGAGAATTGTTCAGATACTACTCCATCACGAACAATTATGAAAAATTACCATCAGTCCTACAGGACATGTGCCCACGTCGTATAAAAAACTCATGATTCTATCGCGCTCCGAGTATTTAATAATATTCACGCCGCATCGTTACCGCAGAACGTCTACTACCGTGTCATTACCGTTCGTGAGGGGGGCACACCCCGGAGACGCGTGCCGCCTCTTCGGACATGCCACCACACCACCCCGCATGTATGAGGGCCGGGTGCGACGCTCGGGTGGCATTGCTACCCCCCAGGGCCCCGTCCCGCCTAACCCTGTAGCGTTTGACCACGAGATCTAGCCCTTTGACTTTGCACGGACGTGCTTTGAGCAGTGGACCTATCCACCCGGTTGTGTTAGGTCAGCCCATAGGAACACTTTGGAGCAACATCCGGGTCAGACCCACAACAAGATCCTCTCCGTGTAGACCCGACGCGTCCGTTTCCCCCCACCAGGTGCCGGCGGCGGCGCCGTCCGTGAGGGGGGGCACACCCCGGAGACGCGTGCCGGCTGTTTGCACCCGCCACAACACTTCCAGACTTGTGAGATGCCGCCTACCCAAGATTTGGCGGCATGCTAGCCCCCGGAGGCCGCCGGCCACAGTCGTAGACACGCGAAGAGCAATCCGCGTAGAGGGAATTGTTCAGATACTACTCCATCACGAACAATTTTGAAAAATTACCATCAGTCCTACAGCACATGTGCCCACGTCGTGTAAAAAACTCATGATTTTGTCGCGCTCCGAGTATTTAATAATATTCACGCCGCGTCGTTACCACAGAACGTCTACTACCGTGTCATCGCCGTTCGTAAGCGGGGGCACACCCCGGAGACGCGTGTCGCCTCTTCGGACATGCCACCACACCACCCCGCATGTATGAGGGCCCGGTGCGATGCTTGGGTGGCATTGCTACCCCCCAGTGCCCCCGTCCCGCCTAACCCTGTTGCGTTTGACCACGGGATCTAGCCCTTTGACTTTGCACGGACGGGCTTTGAGCAGTGGACCTATCCACCCGGTTGTGTTAGGTCAGCCCATAGGAACACTTTGGAGCAATATCCGCGCCAGACCCACAGCAAGATCCCCTCCGTGTAGACCCGACGCGTCCATTTCCCCCCTCCAAGTGCCGGCGGTGGCACCGTCCGTGAGGGGGGGCACACCCCGGAGACGCGTGCCGGGCGTTTGCACCCGCCACAACATTTCCAGACTTGTGAGAGGCCGCCTACGCAACATTTGGTGGCATGCTAGCCCCCGGAGGCCGCCGGCCACAGTCGTAGACACGCGAAGAGCAATCCGCCTAGAGGGAATTGTTTAGATACTACTCCATCACGAACAATTATGAAAAATTTCCATCGGTCCTACAGCACATGTGCCCACGTTGTGTAAAAAACTCATGATTTTATCGCGCTCCGACTATTTAATAATATTCACGCCGCATCGTTACCGCAGAAGGTCTACTACAGTGTCATCACCGTTCGTGAGGGAGGGCACACCCCGGAGACGCGTGCCGCCTCTTCGGACATGCCACCACACCACCCCGCATGTATGAGGGCCGGGTGCGACGCTCGGGTGGCATTGCTACCCCCCAGGGCCCCCGTCCCGCCTAACCCTGTAGCGTTTAACCAAGGGATTACCGCAGAACGTCTACTACAGTGTCATCACCGTTCGTGAGGGGGGGCACACCCCGGAGACGCGTGCCGCCTCTTCGGACATGCCACCACAACACCCCGCATGTATGAGGGCCGGGTGCGACGCTCGGGTGGCATTGCTACCCCCCAGGGCCCCCGTCCCGCCTAACCCTGTTGCGATTGACCACGGGATCTAGCCCTTTGACTTTGCACGGACGGGCTTTGAGCAGTGGACCTATCCACCCAGTTGTGTTAGGTCAGCCCATAGGAACACTTTGGAGCAACATCCGGGCTAGACCCACAGCAAGATCCCCTCCGTGTAAACCCGACGCGTCCGTTTTCCCCTCCAAGTGCCGGCGGCAGCGCCGTCCGTGAGGGAGGGGGGGCACACCCCGGAGACGCGTGCCGGGCGTTTGCACCCGCCACAACACTTCCAGACTTGTGAGAGGCCGCCTGTGCAAGATTTGGCGGCATGCTAGCCCCCGGAGGCCGCCGGCCACAGTCGTAGACACGCGAAGAGCAATCCGCGTAGAGAGAATTGTTCAGATACTACTCCATCACGAACAATTATGAAAAATTACCATCAGTCCTACAGGACATGTGCCCACGTCGTATAAAAAACTCATGATTCTATCGCGCTCCGAGTATTTAATAATATTCACGCCGCATCGTTACCGCAGAACGTCTACTACCGTGTCATTACCGTTCGTGAGGGGGGCACACCCCGGAGACGCGTGCCGCCTCTTCGGACATGCCACCACACCACCCGGCATGTATGAGGGCCGGGTGCGACGCTCGGGTGGCATTGCTACCCCCCAGGGCCCCGTCCGGCCTAACCCTGTAGCGTTTGACCACGAGATCTAGCCCTTTGACTTTGCACGGACGTGCTTTGAGCAGTGGACCTATCCACCCGGTTGTGTTAGGTCAGCCCATAGGAACACTTTGGAGCAACATCCGGGTCAGACCCACAACAAGATCCTCTCCGTGTAGACCCGACGCGTCCGTTTCCCCCCACCAGGTGCCGGCGGCGGCGCCGTCCGTGAGGGGGGGCACACCCCGGAGACGCGTGCCGGCTGTTTGCACCCGCCACTTCACTTCCAGACTTGTGAGATGCCGCCTACCCAAGATTTGGCGGCATGCTAGCCCCCGGAGGCCGCCGGCCACAGTCGTAGACAAGCGAAGAGCAATCCGCGTAGAGGGAATTGTTCAGATACTACTCCATCACGAACAATTTTGAAAAATTACCATCAGTCCTACAACACATGTGCCCACGTCGTGTAAAAAACTCATGATTTTATCGCGCTCCGAGTATTTAATAATATTCACGCCGCATCGTTACCGCAGAACGTCTACTACCGTGTCATCGCCGTTCGTGAGGGGGGCCACACCACGGAGACGCGTGCCGCCTCTTCGGACCTGCCACCACACCACCTCGCATGTATGAGGGCCCGGTGCGATGCTCGGGTGGCATTGCTACCCCCAGGGCCCCTGTCCCGCCTAACCCTGTAGCATTTGACCATGGGATCTAGCGCTTTGACTTTGCACGGACGGGCTTTGAGCAGTGGACCTATCCACCCAGTTGTGTTCGTTCAGCCCATAGGAACACTTTGGAGCAACATCCGGGCCAGACACACAGCAAGATCCCCTCCGTGTAAACCCGACGCGTACGTTTCCCCCCTCCAAGTGCCGGCGGCGGCGCCGACCGTGAGGGGGGGCCCACCCCGGAGACGCGTGCCGGGCGTTTGCACCCGCCACAACATTTCCAGACTTGTGAGAGGCCGCCTACGCAAGATTTGGTGGCATGCTAGCCCCCGGAGGCCGCCGGCCACAGTCGTAGACACGCGAAGAGCAATCCGCCTAGAGGGAATTGTTTAGATACTACTCCATCACGAACAATTATGAAAAATTTCCATCGGTCCTACAGCACATGTGCCCACGTTGTGTAAAAAACTCATGATTTTATCGCGCTCCGACTATTTAATAATATTCACGCCGCATCGTTACCGCAGAAGGTCTACTACAGTGTCATCACCGTTCGTGAGGGAGGGCACACCCCGGAGACGCGTGGCGCCTCTTCGGACATGCCACCACACCACCCCGCATGTATGAGGGCCGGGTGCGACGCTCGGGTGGCATTGCTACCCCCCAGGGCCCCCGTCCCGACTAACACTGTAGCGTTTGACCATGGGATCTAGCCCTTTGACCTTGCACGGATGAGCTTTGAGCAGTGGACCTATCCACCCGGTTGTGGTAGGTCTGGCCATAGGAACACTTTGGAGCAACATCTGGGCCAGACCCACTGCAAGATCCCCTCCATGTAGAACCGACGCGTCCGTTTCCCGCCTCCACATGCCGGCGGCGGCGCCGTCCGTGAGGGGGGGGGCACACCCCGGAGACGCATGCTGGGCATTTGCACCCGCGACAACATTTCCAGACTTGTGAGATGCCGCCTACCTAAGATTTGGCGGCATGCTAGCCCCCGGAGGCCGCCGGCCACAGTCGTAGAAACGGGAAGAGCAATCTACGTAGAGGGAATTGTTCAGGTACTACTCCATCACGAACAATTATGAAAAATTACCATCAGTCCTACAGCACATGTGCCCACGTCGTGTAAAAAACTCATGATTTTATCGCGCTCCGACTATTTAATAATATTCACGCCGCATCGTTACCGCAGAACGTCTACTACAGTGTCATCACCGTTCGTGAGGGAGGGCACACCCCGGAGACGCGTGCCGCCTCTTCGGACATGCCACCACACCACCCCGCATGTATGAGGGCCGGGTGCGACGCTCGGGTGGCATTGCTACCCCCAGGGCCCCCGTCCCGCCTAACCCTGTAGCGTTTGACCACGGGATTACCGCATAACGTCTACTACAGTGTCATTACCGTTCGTGAGGGGGGCACACCCCGGAGACGCGTGCCGCCTCTTCGGACATGCTACCACACCACCCCGCATGTATGAGGGCCGGGTGCGACGCTCGGGTGGCATTGCTACCCCCCCCCCCAGGGCCCCGTCCCGCCTAACCCTGTAGCGTTTGACCACGAGATCTAGCCCTTTGACTTTGCACGGACGGGCTTTGAGCAGTGGACCTATCCACCCGGTTGTGTTAGGTCAGCCCATAGGAACACTTTGGAGCAACATCCGGGTCAGACCCACAGCAAGATCCCCTCCGTGTAGACCCGACGCGTCCGTTTCCCCCCACCAGGTGCCGGCGCCGCCGCCGTCCGTGAGCGGGGGCACACCCTGGAGACGCGTGCCGGGCGTTTGCACCCGCCACAACACATCCAGACTTGTGAGATGCCGCATACCCAAGATTTGGCGGCATGCTAGCCCCCGGAGGCCGCCGACCACAGTCGTAGACACGCGAAGAGCAATCCGCGTAGAGGGAATTGTTCAGATACTACTCCATCACGAACAATTATGAAAAATTACCATCAGTCCTACAACACATGTGCCCACGTCGTGTAAAAAACTCATGATTTTATCGGGCTCCGAGTATTTAATAATATTCACGCCGCATCGTTAACGCAGAACGTCTACTACCGTGTCATCGCCGTTCGTGAGGAGGGCACACCACGGAGACGCGTGCCGCCTCTTCGGACATGCCACCACACCACCTCGCATGTATGAGGGCCCGGTGCGATGCTCGGGTGGCATTGCTACCCCCAGGGCCCCCGTCCCGCCTAACCCTGTAGCATTTGACCATGGGATCTAGCGCTTTGACTTTGCACGGACGGGCTTTGAGCAGTGGACCTATCCACCCAGTTGTGTTCGTTCAGCCCATAGGAACACTTTGGAGCAACATCCGGGCCAGACCCACAGCAAGATCCCCTCCGTGTAAACCCGACGCGTACGTTTCCCCCCTCCAAGTGCCGGCGGCGGCGCCGACCGTGAGGGGGGGCACACCCCAGAGACGCGTGCCGCGCGTTTGCACCCGCCACAACACTTCCAGACTTGTGAGAGGCCGCTTACGCAAGATTTGGCGGCATGCTAGCCCCCGGAGGCCGCCGGCCACAGTGGTAGACACGCGAAGAGCAATCCGCGTAGAGGGAATTGTTCAGATACTACTCCATCACGAACAATTATGAAAAATTACCATCAGTCTTACATCACATGTGCCCACGTTGTGTAAAAAACTCATGATTTTATCGTGCTCTGAGTATTTAATAATATTCACGCCGCATCGTTACCGCAGAACGTCTACTACAGTGTCATCACCGTTCGTGAGGGGGGGGCACACCCCGGAGACGCGTGCCGCCTCTTCAGACATGCCACCACACCACCCCGCATGTATGAGGGCCCGGTGCGACGCTCGGGTGGCATTGCTACCCCCCAGGGCCCCCGTCCCGCCTAACCCTGTAGCATTTGACCATGGGATCTAGCCCATTGACCTTGCACGGACGAGCTTTGAGCAGTGGACCTATCCACCCGGTTGTGGTAGGTCTGCCCATAGGAACACTTTGGAGCAACATCCGGGCCAGACCCACAGCAAGATCCCCTCCATGTAGAACCGACGCGTCCGTTTCCCGCCGCCAGGTGCTGGCGGCGGCGCCGTCCGTGGGGGGGGGCACACCCTGGAGACGCATGCCGGACATTTGCACCCGCGACAACACTTCCAGACTTGTGAGATGCCGCCTACCCAAGATTTGGCGGCAGGCTAGCCCCCGGAGGCCGCCGGCCACAGTCGTAGACACGCGAAGAGCAAGCCGCGTAGAGGGAATTGTTCAGATACTACTCTATCACGAGCAATTATGAAAAATTACCATCAGTCCTACAGCACATGTGCCCACGTCGTGTAAAAAACACATGATTTTATCGCGCTCCGAGTATTTAATAATATTCACGCCGCATCGTTACCGCAGAATGTCTACTACCGTGTCATCGCCGTTCGTGAGGGGAGGCACACCCCAGAGACGCGTGCCGCCTCTTCGGACATGCCACCACACCCCCCCCCCCCGCATGTATGAGGGCTCGGTGCGACGCTCGGGTGGCATTGCTACCCCCCAGGGCCCCCGTCCCGCCTAAACCTGTAGCGTTTGACCATGGGATCTAGCCCTTTGACCTTGCACGGACGAGCTTTGAGCAGTCGACCTATCCACCCGGTTGTGCTAGGTATGCCCATAGGAACACTTTGGAGCAACATACGGGCCAGACCCACAATAAGATCCCCTCCATGTAGAACCGACGTGTCCGTTTCCCGCCTCCAGGTGCCGGCGGCGTCTCCGTCCGTGAGGGGGGGCACACCCCGGAGACGCATGCCGGGCATTTGCACCCGCGACAACACTTCCAGACTTGTGAGATGCCGCCTACCCAAGATTTGGCGGCATGCTAGCCCCCGGAGGCCGCCGGCCACAGTCGTAGACACGCGAAGAGCAATCTACGTAGAGGGAATTGTTCAGATACTACTCCATCACGAACAATTATGAAAAATTACCATCAGTCCTACAGCACATGTGCCCACGTCCTGTAAAAAACTCATGATTTTATCGCACTCCGAGTATTTAATTATATTCACGCCGCGTTGTTACCACAGAACGTCTACTACCGTGTCATCGCCATTCGTAAGGGGGCACACCCCGGAGACGCGTGCCGCCTCTTCGGACATGCCACCACACCACCCCGCATGTATGAGGACCCGGTGCGACGCTCGGGTGGCATTGCTACCCCCCAGTGCCCCGTCCCGCCTAACCCTGTAGCGTTTGACCATGGGATCTAGCCCTTTGACCTTGCACGGACGAGCTTTGAGCAATGGACCTATCCACCCGGTTGTGGTAGGTCTGCCCATAGGAACACTTTGGAGCAACATCCGGGCCAGACCCACAGCAAGATCCCCTCCATGTAGAACCGACGCGTCCGTTTCCCGCCTCCTGGTGCCGGCGGCGGCGCCGTCCGTGAGGGGGGGGGGCACACCCCGGAGACGCATGCCGGCCATTTGCACCCGCGACAACACTTCCAGACTTGTGAGACGCCGCCTACCCAAGATTTGGCGGCAGGCTAGCCCCCGGAGGCCGCCGGCCACAGTCGTAGACATGCGAAGAGCAATCCGCGTAGAGGGAACTGTTCAGATACTACTCTATCACGAACAATTATGAAAAATTACCATCAGTCCTACAGCACATGTGCCCACGTCGTGTAAAAAACTCATGATTTTATCGCGCTCCGAGTATTTAATAATATTCACGCCGCATCGTTACCGCAGAACGTCTACTACCGTGTCATCGCCGTTCGTGAGGGGAGGCACACCCCGGAGACGCGTGCCGCCTCTTCGGACATGACACCACACCCCCCCCCCGCATGTATGAGGGCCCGGTGCGACGCTCGGGTGGCATTGCTACCCCCCAGGGCCCCCGTCCCGCCTAAACCTGTAGCGTTTCACCATGGGATCTAGCCCTTTGACCTTGCACGGACGAGCTTTGAGCAGTGGACCTATCCACCCGGTTGTGCTAGGTATGCCCATAGGAACACTTTGGAGCAACATACGGGCCAGACCCACAATAAGATCCCCTCCATGTAGAACTGACGTGTCCGTTTCCCGCCTCCAGGTGCCGGCGGCGGCTCCGTCCGTGAGGGGGGGCACACCCCGGAGACGCATGCCGGGCATTTGCACACGCGACAACACTTCCAGACTTGTGAGATGCCGCCTACCCAAGATTTGGCGGCATGCTAGCCCCCGGAGGCCGCCGGCCACAGTCGTAGACACGCGAAGAGCAATCTACGTAGAGGGAATTGTTCAGATACTACTCCATCACGAACAATTATGAAAAAATACCATCAGTCCTACAGCACATGTGCCCACGTCGTGTAAAAAACTCATGATTTTATCGCGCTCCGAGTATTTAATAATATTCACGCCGCATCGTTACCGCAGAACGTCTACTACCGTGTCATCGCCGTTCGTGAGGGGAGGCACACCCCGGAGACGCGTGCCGCCTCTTCGGACATGCCACCACACCCCCCCCACCGCATGTATGAGGGCCCGGTGCGACGCTCGGGTGGCATTGCTACCCCCCAGGGCCCCCGTCCCGCCTAAACCTGTAGCGTTTCACCATGGGATCTAGCCCTTTGACCTTGCACGGACGAGCTTTGAGCAGTGGACCTATCCACCCGGTTGTGCTAGGTATGCCCATAGGAAAACTTTGGAGCAACATACGGGCCAGACCCACAATAAGATCCCCTCCATGTAGAACCGACGTGTCCGTTTCCCGCCTCCAGGTGCCGGCGGCGGCTCCGTCCGTGAGGGGGGGCACACCCCGGAGACGCATGCCGGGCATTTGCACCTGCGACAACACTTCCAGACTTGTGAGATGCCGCCTACCCAAGATTTGGCGGCATGCTAGCCCCCGGAGGCCGCCGGCCACAGTCGTAGACACGCGAAGAGCAATCTACGTAGAGGGAATTGTTCAGATACTACTCCATCACGAACAATTATGAAAAATTACCATCAGTCCTACAGCACATGTGCCCACGTCGTGTAAAAAACTCATGATTTTATCGCACTCCGAGTATTTAATTATATTCACGCCGCGTTGTTACCACAGAACGTCTACTACCGTGTCATCGCCATTCGTAAGGGGGCACACCCCGGAGACGCGTGCCGCCTCTTCGGACATGCCACCACACCACCCCGCATGTATGAGGACCCGGTGCGACGCTCGGGTGGCATTGCGACCCCCCAGTGCCCCGTCCCGCCTAACCCTGTAGCGTTTGACCATGGGATCTAGCCCTTTGACCTTGCACGGACGAGCTTTGAGCAGTGGACCTATCCACTCGGTTGTGGTAGGTCTGCCCATAGGAACACTTTGGAGCAACATGCGGGCCAGACCCATAGCAAGATCCCCTCCATGTAGAACCGACGCGTCCGTTTCCCGCCTCCAGGTGCCGGCGGCGGCGCCGTCCGTGAGGGGGGGCACACCCCAGAGACGCATGCCGGGCATTTGCACCCGCGACAACACTTCCAGACTTGTGAGATGCCGCCTACCCAAGATTTGGCGGCAGGCTAGCCCCCGGAGGCCGCCGGCCACAGTCGTAGACACGCGAAGAGCAATCCGCGTAGAGGGACTTGTTCAGATACTACTCTATCACGAACAATTATGAAAAATTACCATCAGTCCTACAGCACATGTGCCCACGTCGTGTAAAAAACTCATGATTTTATCGCGCTCCGAGTATTTAATAATATTCACGCCGCATCGTTACCGCAGAACGTCTACTACCGTGTCATCGCCGTTCGTGAGGGGAGGCACACCCCGGAGACGCGTGCCGCCTGTTCGGACATGCCACCACACCCCCCCCCCCCCCGCATGTATGAGGGCCCGGTGCGACGCTCGGGTGGCATTGCTACCCCCCAGGGCCCGCGTCCCGCCTAAACCTGTAGCGTTTGACCATGGGATCTAGCCCTTTGACCTTGCACGGATGAGCTTTGAGCAGTGGACCTATCCACCCGGTTGTGCTAGGTATGCCCATAGGAAAACTTTGGAGCAACATACGGGCCAGACCCACAATAAGATCCCCTCCATGTAGAACCGACGTGTCCGTTTCCCGCCTCCAGGTGCCGTCGGCGGCTCCGTCCGTGAGGGGGGGCACACCCCGGAGACGCATGCCGGGCATTTGCACCCGCGACAACACTTCCAGACTTGTGAGATGCCGCCTACCCAAGATTTGGCGGCATGCTAGCCCCCGGAGGCCGCCGGCCACAGTCGTAGACACGCGAAGAGCAATCTACGTAGAGGGAATTGTTCAGATACTACTCCATCACGAACAATTATGAAAAATTACCATCAGTCCTACAGCACATGTGCCCACGTCGTGTAAAAAACTCATGATTTTATCGCACTCCGAGTATTTAATTATATTCACGCCGCGTTGTTACCACAGAACGTCTACTACCGTGTCATCGCCATTCGTAAGGGGGGCACACCCCGGAGACGCGTGCCGCCTCTTCGGACATGCCACCACACCACCCCGCATGTATGAGGACCCGGTGCGACGCTCGGGTGGCATTGCGACCCCCCAGTGCCCCGTCCCGCCTAACCCTGTAGCGTTTGACCATGGGATCTAGCCCTTTGACCTTGCACGGACGAGCTTTGAGCAGTGGACCTATCCACTCGGTTGTGGTAGGTCTGCCCATAGGAACACTTTGGAGCAACATCCGGGCCAGACCCATAGCAAGATCCCCTCCATGTAGAACCGACGCGTCCGTTTCCCGCCTCCAGGTGCCGGCGGCGGCGCCGTCCGTGAGGGGGGGGCACACCCCAGAGGCGCATGCCGGGCATTTGCACCCGCGACAACACTTCCAGACTTGTGAGATGCCGCCTACCCAAGATTTGGCGGCAGGCTAGCCCCCGGAGGCCGCCGGCCACAGTCGTAGACATGCGAAGAGCAATCCGCGTAGAGGGACTTGTTCAGATACTACTCTATCACGAACAATTATGAAAAATTACCATCAGTCCTACAGCACATGTGCCCACGTCGTGTAAAAAACTCATGATTTTATCGCGCTCCGAGTATTTAATAATATTCACGCCGCATCGTTACCGCAGAACGTCTACTACCGTGTCATCGCCGTTCGTGAGGGGAGGCACAGCCCGGAGACGCGTGCCGCCTCTTCGGACATGCCACCACACCCCCCCCCCCGCATGTATGAGGGTCCGGTGCGACGCTCGGGTGGCATTGCTACCCCCCAGGGCCCCCGTCCCGCCTAAACCTGTAGCGTTTGACCATGGGATCTAGCCCTTTGACCTTGCACGAACGAGCTTTGAGCAGTGGACCTATCCACCCGGTTGTGCTAGGTATGCCCATAGGAAAACTTTGGAGCAACATACGGGCCAGACCCACAATAAGATCCCCTCCATGTAGAACCGACGTGTCCGTTTCCCGCCTCCAGGTGCCGGCGGCGGCTCCGTCCGTGAGGGGGGGAACACCCCGGAGACGCATGCCGGGCATTTGCACCCGCGACAACACTTCCAGACTTGTGAGATGCCGCCTACCCAAGATTTGGCGGCATGCTAGCCCCCGGAGGCCGCCGGCCATAGTCGTAGACACGCGAAGAGCAATCTACGTAGAGGGAATTGTTCAGATACTACTCCATCACGAACAATTATGAAAAATTACCATCAGTCCTACAGCACATGTGCCCACGTCGTGTAAAAAACTCATGATTTTATCGCACTAAGAGTATTTAATTATATTCACGCCGCGTTGTTACCACAGAACGTCTACTACCGTGTCATCGCCATTCGTAAGGGGGGCACACCCCGGAGACGCGTGCCGCCTCTTCGGACATGCCACCACACCACCCCGCATGTATGAGGACCCGGTGCGACGCTCGGGTGGCATTGCTACCCCCCAGTGCCCCCGTCCCGCCTAACCCTGTTGCGTTTGACAACGGGATCTAGCCCTTTGACTTTGCACGGACGGGCTTTGAGCAGTGGACCTATCCACCCGGTTGTGTTAGGTCAGCCCATAGGAACACTTTGGAGCAACATCCGGGCCAGACCCATAGCAAGATCCCCTCCGTATAGACCCGACGCGTCCATTTCCCCCCTCCAAGTGCTGGTGGTGGCACCGTCCGTGAGGGGGGGCACACCCCGGAGACGCGTGCCGGGCGTATGCACCCGCCACAACATTTCCAGACTTGTGAGAGGCCGCCTACGCAAGATTTGGTGGCATGCTAGCCCCCGGAGGCCACCGGCCACAGTCGTAGACACGCGAAGAGCAATCCGCCTAGAGGGAATTGTTCAGATACTACTCCATCACGAACAATTATGAAAAATTACCATCGGTCCTACTGCACATGTGCCCACATCGTGTAAAAACTCATGATTTTATCGCGCTCCGACTATTTAATAATATTTACGCCGCATGGTTACCGCAGAAGGTCTACTACAGTGTCATCACCGTTCGTGAGGGAGGGCACTCCCCGGAGACGCGTGCCGCCTCTTCGGACATGCCACCACACCACCCCGCATGTATGAGGGCCGGGTGCGACGCTCGGGTGGCATTGCTACCCCCCAGGGCCCCCGTCCCGCCTAACCCTGTAGCGTTTGACCAAGGGATTACCGCAGAACGTCTACTACAGTGTCATCACCGTTCGTGAGGGGGGGCACACCCCGGAGACGCGTGCCGCCTCTTCGGACATGCCACCACACCACCCCGCATGTATGAGGGCCGGGTGCGACGCTCGGGTGGCATTGCTACCCCCCAGGGCCCCAGTCCCGCATAACCCTGTTGCGTTTGACCACGGGATCTAGCCCTTTGACTTTGCACGGACGGGCTTTGAGCAGCGGACCTATCCACCTGGTTGTGTTAGGTCAGCCCATAGGAACACTTTGGAGCAACATCCGGGCTAGACCCACAGCAAGATCCCCTCCGTGTAAACCCGACGCGTCCGTTTTCCCCTGCAAGTGCCGGCGGCAGCGCCGTCCGTGAGGGGGGGGCACACCCCGGAGACGCATGCCGGGCGTTTGCACCCGCCACAACACTTCCAGACTTGTGAGAGGCCGCCTACGCAAGATTTTGCGGCATGCTAGCCCCCGGAGGCCGCCGGCCACAGTCGTAGACACGCGAAGAGCAATCCGCGTAGAGAGAATTGTTCAGATACTACTCCATCACGAACAATTATGAAAAATTACCATCAGTCCTACAGCACATGTGCCCACGTCGTATAAAAAACTCATGATTTTATCGCGCTCCGAGTATTTAATAATATTCACGCCGCATCGTTACCGCAGAACATCTACTACCGTGTCATCGCCGTTCGTGAGGGGGGGGGCACACCCCGGAGACGCATGCCGCCTCTTCGGACATGCCACCACACCACCCCGCATGTCTGAGGGCCGGGTGCGACCCTCGGGTGGCATTGCTACACCACAGGGCCCCGTCCCGCCTAACCCTGTAGCGTTTGACCACGAGATCTAGCCCTTTGACTTTGCACGGACGGGCTTTGAGCAGTGGACCTATCCACCCGGTTGTGTTAGGTCAGCCCATAGGAACACTTTGGAGCAACATCCGGGTCAGACCCACAGCAAGATCCCCTCCGTGTAGACCCGACGCGTCCATTTCCCCCACCAGGTGCCGGCGGCGGGGACGTCCGTGAGGGGGGGCACACCCCGGAGACGCGTGCCGGGTGTTTGCACCCGCCACAACACTTCCAGACTTGTGAGATGCCGCCTACCCATA
Organism: Aegilops tauschii subsp. strangulata; assembly: GCF_002575655.3. Lineage (NCBI taxonomy): Eukaryota > Viridiplantae > Streptophyta > Magnoliopsida > Poales > Poaceae > Aegilops > Aegilops tauschii. The sequence goes on along the minus strand of NC_053036.3, from coordinate 1,807,600 downwards.
ATGTGGCGGCATGCTAGCCCCCGGAGGCCACCGGCCACAGTCGTAGACACGCGAAGAGCAATCCGCGTAGAGGGTATTGTTCAGATACTACTCCATCACGAACAGTTATGAAAAATTACCATCAGTCCTACAACACATGTGCCCACGTCGTGTAAAAAACTCATGATTTTAACGCGCTCCGAGTATTTAATAATATTCACGCCGCATCGTTACCGCAGAACGTCTACTACCGTGTCATCGCCGTTCGTGAGGGGGGCACACCACGGAGACGCGTGCCGCCTCTTCGGATATGCCACCACACCACCCCGCATGTATGAGGGCCCGGTGCGATGCTCGGGTGGCATTGCTACCCCCAGGGCCCCCGTCCCACCTAACCCTGTAGCATTTGACCATGGGATCTAGCGCTTTGACTTTGCACGGACGGGCTTTGAGCAGTGGACCTATCCACCCAGTTGTGTTCGTTCAGCCCATAGGAACACTTTGGAGCAACATCCGGGCCAGACCCATAGCAAGATCCCCTCCGTGTAAACCCGACGCGTATGTTTCCCCCCTCCAAGTGCCGGCGGCGGCGCCGACCGTGAGGGGGGGCACACCCCGGAGACGCGTGCCGGGCGTTTGCACCCGCCACAACACTTCCAGACTTGTGAGATGCCGCCTACCCAAGATGTGGCGGCATGCTAGCCCACGGAGGCCACCGGCCACAGTCGTAGACACGCGAAGAGCAATCCGCGTAGATGGAATTGTTCAGATACTACTCCATCACGAACAATTATGAAAAATTACCATCAGTCTTACATCACATGTGCCCACATCGTGTAAAAAACTCATGATTTTATCGCGCTCCGAGTATTTAATAATATTCATGCCGCATCGTTACCGCATAACGTCTACTACAGTGTCATCACCGTTCGTGAGGGGGGGCACACCCCGGAGACGCGTGCTGCCTCTTCGGACATGCCACCACACCACCCCGCATGTATGAGGGCCCGGTGCGACGCTCGGGTGGCATTGCTACCCCCAGGGCCCCCGTCCCGCCTAACCCTGTTGCGTTTGACCACGGGATCTAGCCCTTTGCCTTTGCACGGAGGGGCTTTGAGCAGTGGACCTATCCACCCGGTTGTGTTAGGTCAGCCCATAGGAACACTTTGGAGCAACATCCGGGTCAGACCCACAGCAAGATCCCCTCCGTGTAGACCCGACGCGTCCGTTTCCCCCCTCCAGGTGTCGGCGGCGGCGCCGTCCGTGAGGGGGGCACACCCCGGAGACGCGTGCCGGGCGTTTGCACCCGCCACAACAGTTCCAGACTTGTGAGAGGCCGCCTACGCAAGATTTGGCGGCATGCTAGCCCCCGGAGGCCGCCGGCCATAGTCGTAGAAATGCGAAGAGCAATCCGCGTAGAGGGAATTGTTCAGATACTACTCCATCACGAACAATTATGAAAAAATACCATCGGTCCTACAACACATGTGCCCACGTCGTGTAAAAATCTCATGATTTTATCGCGCTCCGAGTATTTAATAATATTCACGCCGCATCGTTACCGCAGAACGTCTACTACAGTGTCATCACCGTTCGTGAGGGGGGGGCACACCCCGGACACGCGTGCCGCCTCTTCGGACATGCCACCACACCCCCCGCATGTATGAGGGACCGGTGCGACGCTCGGGTGGCATTGCTACCCCCCAGGGCCCCCCTCCCGCCTAACCCTGTAGCGTTTGACCATGTGATCTAGCCCTTTGACCTTGCACGGACGAGCTTTGAGCAGTCGACCTATCCACCCGGTTGTGCTAGGTATGCCCATAGGAATACTTTGGAGCAACATACGGGCCAGACCCACAATAAGATCCCCTCCATGTAGATCCGACGTGTCCGTTTCCCGCCTCCAGTTGCCGGCGGCGGATCCGTCCGTGAGGGGGGGGGGCACACGCCGGAGACGCATGCCGGGCATTTGCACCCGCGAAAACACTTCCAGACTTGTGAGATGCCGCCTACCCAAGATTTGGCGGCAGGCTAGCCCCCGGAGGCCGCCGGCCACAGTCGTAGACACGCGAAGAGCAATCTGCGTAGAGGGAATTGTTCAGATACTACTCTATCACGAACAATTATGAAAAATTACCATCAGTCCTACAGCACATGTGCCCATGTCGTGTAAAAAACTCATGATTTTATCGCGCTCCGAGTATTTAATAATATTCACGCCGCATCGTTACCGCAGAACGTCTACTACCGTGTCATCGCCGTTCGTGAGGGGAGGCACACCCCGGAGATGTGTGCCGCCTCTTCGGACATGCCACCACACTACCCCGCATGTATGAGGGCCCGGTGCGACGCTCGGGTGGCATTGCTACCCCCCAGGGCCCCCATCCCGCCTAACCCTGTAGCGTTTGACCGCGGGATCTAGCCCTTTGACTTTGCACGGACGGGCTTTGAGCAGTGGACCTATCCACCCGGTTATGTTAGGTCAGCCCATCGGAACACTTTGGAGCAACATCCGGGTCAGACCGACAGCAAGATCCCCTCCGTGTAGACCCGACGCATCCGTTTCCCCCCACCAGGTGCCGGCGGCGGCGCCGTCCGTGAGGGGGGGCACACCCCGGAGACGCGTGCCGGGCGTTTGCACCCGCCAAAACACTTCCAGACTTGTGAGATGCCGCCTACCCAAGATTTGGCGGCATGCTAGCCCCCGGAGGCCGCCGGCCACAGTCGTAGACACGCGAAGAGCAATCCGCGTAGAGGGAATTGTTCAGATACTACTCCATCACGAACAATTATGAAAAATTACCATCAGTCCTACAACACATGTGCCCACGTCGTGTAAAAAACTCATGATTTTATCGCGCTCCGAGTATTTAATAATATTCATGCCGCATCGTTACCGCAGAACGTCTACTATCGTGTCATCGCCGTTCGTGAGGGGGGCACACCACGGAGACGCGTGCCGCCTCTTCGGACATGCCACCACACCACCTCGCATGTATGAGGGCCCTGCGATGCTCGGGTGGCATTGCTACCCCCAGGGCCCCCGTCCCGCCTAACCCTGTAGCATTTGACCATGGGATCTAGCGCTTTGACTTTGCACGGACGGGCTTTGAGCAGTGGACCTATCCACCCAGTTGTGTTCGTTCAGCCCATAGGAACACTTTGGAGCAACATCCGGGCCAGACCCACAGCAAGATCCCCTCCGTGTAAACCCGACGCGTACGTTTCCCCCCTCCAAGTGCCGGCGGCGGCGCCGATCGTGAGGGGGGGCACACCCCGGAGACGCGTGCCGGGCGTTTGCACCCGCCACAACACTTCCAGACTTGTGAGAGGCCGCCTACGCAAGATTTGGCGGCATGCTAGCCCCCGGAGGCCGCCGGCCACAGTCGTAGACACGCGAAGAGCTATCCGCGTAGAGGGAATTGTTCAGATACTACTCCATCACGAATAATTATGAAAAATTACCATCAGTCTTACATCACATGTGCCCACGTCGTGTAAAAAACCTCATGATTTTATCGCGCTCCGAGTATTTAATAATATTCACGCCGCATCGTTACCGCAGAACGTCTACTACAGTGTCATCGTTACGCCGCATGTATGAGGGCCCGGTGCGACGCTCGGGTGGCATTGCTACCCCCCAGGGCCCCCGTCCCGCCTAACCCTATAGCGTTTGACCATGGGATCTAGCCCTTTGACCTTGCAGGGACGAGCTTTGAGCAGTGGACCTATCCACCCGGTTGTGGTAGGTCTGCCCATAGGAACACTTTGGAGCAACATCCGGGCCAGACCCACAGCAAGATCCCCTCCATGTAGACCCGACGCGTCTGTTTCCCGCCTCCAGTTGCCGGCGGCGGCGCCGTCCGTGAGGGGGGGGGGGCACACCCCGGAAACGCATGCTGGGCATTTGCACCCGCGACAACACTTCCAGACTTGTGAGATGCCGCCTACCCAAGATTTGGCGGCAGGCTAGCCCCCGGAGGCCGCCGGCCACAGTCGTAGACACGCGAAGAGCAATCCGCGTAGAGGGAATTGTTTTGATACTACTCTATCACGAACAATTATGAAAAATTACCATCAGTCCTACAACACATGTGCCCACGTCGTGTAAAAAACTCATGATTTTATCGCGCTCCAACTATTTAATAATATTCACGCCGCATCGTTACCGCAAAACATCTACTACCGTGTCATCGCCGTTCGTGAGGGGAGGCACACGCAGGAGACGTGTGCCGCCTCTTCAGACATGCCACCACACCACCCCGCATGTATGAGGGCCCGGTGCGACGCTCGGGTGGCATTGCTACCCCCAGGGTCCCCGTCCCGCCTAACCCTGTAGCGTTTGACCATGGGGTCTTGCCCTTTGACTTTGCACGGACGGGCTTTGAGCAGTGGACCTATCCACCGGGTTGTGGTAGGGAAGCCCATAGGAACACTTTGGAGCAACATCCAGGCCAGACCCACAGCAAGATCCCCTCCGTGTAGACCCGACGCGTCCGTTTCCCGCCTCCAGGTGCCGGCGGCGGCGCCGTCCATGAGGGGGGGGGGCACACCCCGGAGACGCGTGCCGGGCGTTTGCACCCGCCACAACACTTCCAGACTTGTGAGATGCCGTCTACCCAAGATTTGGCGGCATGCTAGCCCCCGGAGGCCGCCGGCCACAGTCGGAGATACGCGAAGAGCAATCCGCGTAGAGGGAATTGTTCAGATACTACTCCATCACGAACAATTATGAAAAATTACGATCAGTCCTACAGCACATGTGCCCACGTCGTGTAAAAAACTCATGATTTTATCGCGCTCCGAGTATTTAATAATATTCACGCCGCATCGTTACCGCAGAACGTCTACTACCGTGTCATCGCCGTTCGTGAGGGGGGGCACACCCCGGAGACGCGTGCTGCATCTTCGGACACGCCCCCACACCACCCCGCATGTATGAGGGCCCGGTGCGACGCTCGGGTGGCATTGCTACCCCCAGGGCCCCCGTCCCGCCTAACCCTGTAGCGTTCGACCACGGGATCTTGCCCTTTGACTTTGCACGGACGGGCTTTGAGCAGTGGACCTATCCACCCGGTTGTGTTAGGTCAGCCCATAGGAACACTTTGGAGCAACATCCGGGCCAGACCCACAGCAAGATCCCCTCCGTGTAAACCCGACGCGTCCGTTTTCCCCTCCAAGTGTCGGCGGCAGCGCCGTCCGTGAGGGGGGGCACACCCCGGAGACGCGTGCCGGGCGTTTGCACCCGCCACAACACTTCCAGACTTGTGAGAGGCCGCCTACGCAAGATTTGGCGGCATGGTAGCCCCCGGAGGCCGCCGGCCACACTCGTAGACAGGCGAAGAGCAATCCGCGTAGAGGGAATTGTTCAGATACTACTCCATCACAAACAATTATGAAAAATTACCATCAGTCCTACAGCACATGTGCCCACATAGTGTAAAAAACTCTTGATTTTATCGCGCTCCGACTATTTAATAATATTCACGCCGCATCGTTACCGCAGAACGTCTACTACAGTGTCATCACCGTTCGTGAGGGAGGGCACACCCCGGAGACGCGTGCCGCCTCTTCGGACATGCCACCACACCACCCCGCATGTATGAGGGCCGGGTGCGACGCTCCGGTGGCATTGCTACCCCCCAGGGCCCCCGTCCCGCCTAACCCTGTAGCGTTTGACCACGGGATTACCGCAGAACGTCTACTAAAGTGTCATCACCGTTCGTGAGGGGGGCACACCCCGGAGACGCGTGCCGCCTCTTCGGACATGCCACCACACCACCCCGCCTGTATCAGGGCCGGGTGCGACGCTCGGGTGGCATTGCTACCCCCCAGGGCCCCGTCCCGCCTTATCCTGTAGCGTTTGACCACGAGATCTAGCCCTTTGACTTTGCACGGACGGGCTTTGAGCAGTGGACCTATCCACCCGGTTGTGTTAGGTCAGCCCATAGGAACACTTTGGAGCAACATCCGGGTCAGACCCACAGCAAGATCCTCTACGTGTAGACCCGACGCGTCCGTTTCCCCCCACCAGGTGCCGGCGGCGGCGCCGTCCGTGAGGGGGGGGCACACCCCGGAGACGCGTGCCGGGCGTTTGCACCCGCCACAACACTTCCAGACTTGTGAGATGCCGCCTACCCAAGATTTGGCGGCATGCTAGCCCCCGGAGGCCGCCGGCCACAGTCATAGACACGCGAAGAGCAATCCGCGTAGAGGGAATTGTTCAGATACTACTCCATCACGAACAATTATGAAAAATTACCATCAGTCCTACAACACATGTGCCCACGTCGTGTAAAAAACTCATGATTTTATCGCGCTCCGACTATTTAATAATATTCACGCCGCATCGTTACCGCAGAACGTCTACTACAGTATCATCACCGTTCGTGAGGGGGGGGGCACACCCCGGAGACGCGTGCCGCCTCTTCAAACATGCCACCACACCACCCCGCATGTATGAGGGCCCGGTGCGACGCTCGGGTGGCATTGCTACCCCCAGGGCCCCCGTCCCGCCTAACATGGTAGCGTTTGACCATGGGATCTAGCCCATTGACCGTGCACGGACGAGCTTTGAGCAGTCGACCGATCCACCCGGTTGTGGTAGGTCTGCCCATAGGAACACTTTGGAGCAACATCCGGGCCAGACCCACAGCAAGATCCCCTCCGTGTAAACCCGACGCGTACGTTTCCCCCCTCCAAGTGCCGGCGGCGGCGCCCGACCGTGAGGGGGGGCACACCCTGGAGACGCGTGCCGGGCGTTTGCACCCGCCACAACACTTCCAGACTTGTGAGAGAACGCCTACTCAAGATTTGGCGGCATGCTAGCCCCCGGAGGCCGCCGGCCACAGTCGTAGACACGCGAAGAGCAATCCGCGTAGAGGGAATTGTTCAGATACTACTCCATCACGAACAATTATGAAAAATTACCATCAGTCTTACATGACATGTGCCCAAGTCGTGTAAAAAACTCATGATTTTATCGTGCTCCGAGTATTTCATAATATTCACGCCACATCGTTACGGCAGAACGTCTACTACAGTGTCATCACCATTCGTGAGGGGGGGGGGCGCACACCCCGGAGACGCGTGCCGCCTCATCGGACATGCCACCACACCACCCCGCATGTATGAGGGCACGGTGCGACGCTCGGGTGGCATTGCTACCCCCCAGGGCCCCCGTCCCGCCTAACATGGTAGCGTTTGACCATGGGATCTAGCCCATTGACCGTGCACGGACGGGTTTTGAGCAGTCGACCGATCCACCCGGTTGTGGTAGGTCTGCCCATAGGAACACTTTGGAGCAACATCCGGGCCAGACCCACAGCAAGATCCCCTCCGTGTAGACCCGACGCGTCTGTTTCCCCCCTCCAGGTGCCGGCGGCAGCGCCGTCCATGAGGGGGGGCACACCCCGGAGACGCGTGCCGGGCGTTTGCACCCGCCACAACACTTCCAGACTTGTGAGATGCCGCCTACCCACGATTTGGCAGCATGGTAGCCCCCGGAGGCCGCCGGGCACAGTCGTAGACACACGAAGAGCAATCCGCGTAGAGGGAATTGTTAAGATACTACTCCATCACGAACAATTATGAAAAATTACCATCAGTCCTACAGCACATATGCCCACGTCGTGTAAAAAACTCATGATTTTATCGCGCTCCGAGTATTTAATAATATTCACGCCGCATCGTTACCGCAGAACGTCTACTACCGTGTCATCGCCGTTCGTGAGGGGAGGCACACCCCGGAGACGCGTGCCGCCTCATCGGACATGCCACCACACCACCCCTCATGTATGAGGGCCCGGTGCGACACTCGGGTGGCATTGCTAACCCCCAGGGCCCCCGTCCCGCCTAACCCTGTAGCGTTTGACCACGGGATCTAGCCCTTTGACTTTGCACGGACGGGCTTTGAGCAGTGGACCTATCCACCCGGTTGTGTTAGGTCAGCCCATTGCAACACTTTGGAGCAACATCCGGCCCAGACTTACAGCAAGATCCCCTCCGTGTAGACCCGACGCGTCTGTTTCCCCCCTCCAAGTGCCGGCGCCGGCGCCGTCCGTGAGGGGGGGCACACCCCGGAGACGCGTGCCGGGCGTTTGCACCCACCACAACACTTCCAGACTTGTGAGAGGCCGCCTACGCAAGATTTGGCGGCATGCTAGCCCCTGAAGGCCGCCGGCCACAGTCGTAGACACGCGAAGAGCAATCCGCGTAGAGGGAATTGTTCAGATACTACTCCATCACAAACAATTATCAAAAATTACCATCAGTCCTACAGCACATGTGCCCACGTCGTGTAAAAAATTCATGATTTTATCGCGCTCCGAGTATTTAATAATATTCATGCTGCATCGTTACCGCAGAACGTCTACTACCGTGTCATCGTCGTTCGTGAGGGGAGGCACACCCCGGAGACACGTGCCGCCTCTTCGGACATGCCACCACACCACCCCGCATGTATGAGGGCCCGGTGCGACGCTCGGGTGGCATTGCTACCCCCAGGGCCTCCGTCCTGCCTAACCCTATAGCGTTTGACCACGGGATCTAGCCCTTTGACTTTGCACGGACGGGCTTTGAGCAGTGGACCTATCCACCCGGTTGTGTTAGGTCAGCCCATAGGAACACTTTGGAGCAACATCCAGGCCAGACCCACAGCAAGATCACCTCCGTGTAGACCCGACGCGTCCGTTTCCCCCTTGCAAGTGCCGGCGGCGGCGCCGTCAGTGAGGGGGGGGCACCGCGCAGAGAGGCGTGCCGGGCGTTTGCACCCGCCACAACACTTCCAGACTTGTGAGAGGCCGCCTACGCAAGATTTGGCGGCATGCTAGCCCCCGGAGGCCGCCGGCCACAGTCGTAGACACGCGAAGAGCAATCCGCGTAGAGGGAATTGTTCAGATACTACTCCATCACGAACAATTATGAAAAATTACCATCAGTCCTACAGCACACGTGCCCACGTCGTGTACAAAACTCATGATTTTATCGCGCTCCGACTATTTAATAATATTCACGCCGCATCGTTACCGCGAAACGTCTACTACAGTGTCATCACCGTTCGTGAGGGGGGCACACCCCGGAGACGCGTGCCGCCTCTTCAGACATGCCACCACACCACCCCGCATGTATGAGGGCCCGGTGCGACGCTCGGGTGCCATTGCTACCCCCAGGCCCCCCGTCCCGCCTAACCCTGTAGTGTTTGACCACGGGGTCTTGCCCTTTGACTTTGCACGGACGGGCTTTGACAAGTGGACCTATCCACCCGGTTGTGTTAGGTTAGCCCAAAGGAACACTTTGGAGCAACATCCAGGCCAGACCCACAGGAAGATCCCCTCCGTGTAGACCCGACGCGTCCGTTTCCCCCGTCCAGGTGCCGGTGGCGGCGCCGTCCATGAGGGGGGGGCACATCCCGGAGACGCGTGCGGGGCGATTGCACCCGCCACAACACTTCCAGACTTGTGAGATGCCGCCTACCCAAGATTTGGCGCCATGCTAGCCCCCGGAGGCCGCCGGCCACAGTCGTAGACACGCGAAGAGCAATCCGCGTAGAGGGAATTGTTCAGATACTACTCCATCACGAACAATTATGAAAAATTACCATCAGTCCTACAGCACATGTGCCCACGTCGTGTAAAAAACTCATGATTTTATCGCGCTCCGAGTATTTAATAATATTCACGCCGCATCTTTACCGCAGAACGTCTACTACCGTGTCATCGCCGTTCGTGAGGGGTGGCACACCCCGGAGACGCGTGCCGCATATTCGGACATGCCACCACACCACCCCGCATGTATGAGGGCCCGGTGCGACGCTCGGGTGGCATTGCTACCCCCAGGGCCCCCATCCCGCCTAACCCTGTAGCGTTTGACCACAGGATCTAGCCCTTTGACTTTGCACGAACGGGCTTTCAGTAGTGGACCTATCCACCCGGTTGTGTTAGGTCAGCCCATAGGAACACTTTGGAGCAACATCCGGGCCAGACCCACAGCAACATCCCCTCAGTGTAAACCCGACGCTTCTGTTTCCCCCTCCTAGTGCCGGCGGCGGCACCGTCCGTGAGGGGGGGGGGGCACACCCCGGAGACGCGTGCCAGGCGTTTGCACCAGCCACAACACTTCCAGACTTGTGAGAGGCCGCCTACGCAAGATTTGGCGGCATGCTAGCCCCCGGAGGCCGCCGGCCACAGTCGTAGACACGCGAAGAGCAATCCGCGTAGAGGGAATTGTTCAGATACTACTCCATCACGAACAATTATGAAAAATTACCATCAGTCCTATAGCACATGTGCCCACGTCGTGTAAAAAACTCATGATTTTATCGCGCTCCGAGTATTTAATAATATTCACGCCGCATCGTTACCGCAGAACGTCTACTACCGTCTCATCGCCGTTCGTGAGGGGTGGCATACCCCGGAGACGCGTGCCGCATCTTCGGACATGCCACCACACCACCCCGCATGTATGAGGGCCCGGTGCGACGCAAGGGTGGCATTGCTACCACCCAGGGCCCCCGTCCCGCCTAACCCTGTAGCGTTCGACCACGGGATCTAGCCCTTTGACTTTGCACGGACGGGCTTTGAGCAGTGGACCTATCCACCCGGTTGTGTTAGATCAGCCTATAGGAACACTTTGGAGCAACATCCGGGCCAGACCCACAGCAAGATCCCCTCCGAGTAGACCCGACGCGTCCGTTTCCCCCCTCCTAGTGCCGGCGGTGGCGCCGTCCGTGAGGGGGGCACACCCCGTAGACGCGTGCCGGGCGTGTGCACCCGCCACAACATTTCCAGACTTGTGAGAGGCCGCCTACACAAGATTTGTCGGCATGCTAGCCCCCGGAGGCCGCCGGCCATAGTCGTAGACACGCGAAGAGCAATCCGCGTAGAGGGAATTGTTCAGATACTACTCCATCACGAACAATTATGAAAAATTACCATCGGTCCTACAACACATGTGCCCACGTCGTGTAAAAAACTCATGATTTTACCGCGCTCCGACTATTTAATAATATTCACGCCGCATCGTTACCGCAGAACGTCTACTACAGTGTCATCACCGTTCGTGAGGGAGGGCACACCCTGGAGACGTGTGCCACCTCTTCGGACATGCCACCACACCACCCCGCATGTATGAGGGACGGGTGCGACGCTCGGGTGGCATTGCTACCCCCAGGGCCCCCGTCCCGCCTAACCCTATAGCGTTTGACCACGGGATTACCGCAGAACGTCTACTACAGTGTCATCACCGTTCATGAGGGGGCACACCGCGGAGACGCGTGCCGCCTCTTCGGACATGCCACCACACCACCCCGCATGTATGAGGACCGGGTGCGACGCTGGGGTGGCATTGCTACCCCCCAGGGCCCCCGTCCCGCCTAACCCTGTAGCGTTTGACCACAGGATCTAGCCCTTTGACTTTGCACGAACGGGCTTTGAGCAGTGGACCTATCCACCCGGTTGTGTTAGGTCAGCCCATAGGAACACTTTGGAGCAACATCCGGACCAGAACCACAGCAAGATCCCCTCCGTGTAAACCCGACGCGTCCGTTTCCCCCTCCAAGTGCCGGCGGCGGCGCCGTCTGTGAGGGGGGGGGGGGCACACTCCGGAGACGCGTGCCGGGCGTTTGCACCCGCCACAACACTTCCAGACTTGTGAGAGGCCGCCTACGCAAGATTTGGCGGCATGCTAGCCCCCGGAGACCGCCGGCCACAGTCGTAGACACACGAAGAGCAATCCACGTAGAGGGAATTGTTCAGATACTACTCCATCACGAACAATTATGAAAAATTACCATCAGTCCTACAGCACATGTGCCCACGTCGTGTACAAAACTCATGATTTTATCGCGCTCCGACTATTTAATAATATTCACGCCGCATCGTTACCGCGAAACGTCTACTACAGTGTCATCACCATTCATGAGGGGGGCACACCCCGGAGATGCGTGCCGCCTCTTCGGACATGCCACCACACCACCCCACATGTATGAGGGCCCGGTGCGACGCTCGAGTGGCATTGCTACCCCCAGGGCCCCCGTCCCGCCTAACCCTGTAGCGTTTGACCACGGGGTCTTGCCCTTTGACTTTGCACGGACGGGCTTTGAGTAGTGGACCTATCCACCCGGTTGTGGTAGGTCAGCCCATAGGAACACTTTGGAGCAACATCCGGGCCAGACCCACGGCAAGATCCCCTCCGTGTAGACCCGATGCGCCCGTTTCCCCCTGCAGGTGCCGCCGGCGGCGCCTACCATGAGGGGGGGCACAGCCCGAAGACGCGTGTCGGGCGTTTGCACCCGCCACAACACTTCCAGACTTGTGAGATGCCGCCTACCCAAGATTTGGCGGCATGCTAGCCCCCGGAGGCCGCCGACCATAGTCGTAGACAAGCGAAGAGCAATCCGCGTAGAGGGAATTGTTCAGATTCTACTCCATCACGAACAATTATGAAAACTTACCATCAGTCCTACAACACATGTGCCCACGTCGTGTAAAAAACTCATGATTTTATCGCGCTCCGAGTATTTAATAATATTCACGCCGCATCGTTACCGCAGAACGTCTACTACCGTGTCATCGCCGTTCATGAGGGGGGGCACACCCCGGAGACGCGTGCCGCATCTTCGGACACGCCCCCACACCACCCCGCATGTATGAGGGCCCGGTGCGACGCTCGGGTGGCATTGCTACCCCCCAGGGCCCCCGTCCCGCCTAACCCTGTAGCGTTCGACCACGGGATCTAGCCCTTTGACTTTGCACGGACAGGCTTTGAGCAGTGGACCTATCCACCCGGTTGTGTTAGGTCAGCCCATAGGAACACTTTGGACCAACATCCGGGCCAGCCCCAAAGCAAGATCCCCTCCGTGTAGACCCGACGCGTCCGTTTCCTCCCTCCAAGTGCCGGCGGTAGCGCCGTCCGTCAGGGGGGCACACCCCGGAGACGCGTGCCGGGCGTTTGCACTCGCCACAACATTTCCAGAGTTCTGAGAGGCCGCCTACACAAGATTTGGCGGCATGCTAGCCCCCGGAGGCCGCCGGCCACAGTCGTAGACACGCGAAGAGCAATCCACGTAGAGGGAATTGTTCAGATACTACTCCATCACGAACAATTATGAAAAATTACCAACGGTCCTACAGCACATGTGCCCATGTCGTGTAAAAAACTCATCATTTTATCGCGCTCCGACTATTTAATAATATTCACGCCGCATCATTACCGCAGAACATCTACTACAGTGTCATCACCGTTCGTGAGGGAGGGCACACCCTTGAGACGTGTGCCGCCTCTTCGGACATGCCACCACACCACCCCGCATGTATGAGGGCCGGGTGCGACGCTCGGGTTGCATTAATTGCTACCCCCCAGGGCCCCCGTCCCGCCTAATGTGACACCCAAGTTTTTATTTGGATTTTTCAAAAGAGTTTATTTGACTTGAAGGGAGTGATTTAAATTTTTTTCTTCAAGAGGACTCTCACTCTCAAATATTTTTCTTTATAGCAAAAATTTTATTTGAATTCACCCAAGATCCTCCTTTGGTCTTGAGGGTTCTTGCTTTTCATTGGACTCAAGACAAAATGTTCTTCATTTGAGAAAATAACCTTTGTAATATTTTTGAGAATGCACTATGGCTTTTGGAAAGTACTTTGCCACTTTCAACTATTCCTTCTTGCCATGGCAAAAGTGCAAATCCTCTCTCCTAAACACTCCCTCACCTCTGGATCATGATTTACATCAAATCCATCAAGTTGAACCTCCCCATGTATTTATTTTCCATTCAAATTCTATTCAAATATTTTCTGCCTTCTATTCTACCTCTTGGAGATTTACAAAGGAACTCCATTTTCTGTTTGGACTTTTACCACCAAACTTCTTTCCCCTCCTAGTCCTTTGAACCCTCAACCTAGAACCATGAAGATCCACTGGTCTCCAGTTCAAAATTTTCAAACTACATCAGCTGCAAGTTTGGACCAGATTTGGCAAATTTGGTGAAATTCATTCAAAACTTTCTCCAAAAATTCCAAGTAAATTCATGCAGCCCCTGGGTGCTTTGAGTGATCATCTCACCAAGTTACAGCTCCAGAAAAATTTATCTCTTTACCAAAACCTACTGTCGAACACCTGCAATGCTTGGTCACTGTCAAGATTCAGTAAGTTCAGAGTTCAGTCAAGTGGCTGCTGTCGTTTTCTTCAGAAACGGGCGTCGATCTCGCCAGTACCCTCGCGTCGCCTTGCTCCTCGTCCTCGCCCTCTCATTCCTGCACCGCACGAGTGCCTGGCATCTTGCGGGCGTCGGCGACGAGCAGCAGAAGGTGCGCTGCCCCGTGACCGACGCCGGCGGCGGCTTTGCGGACGCCAGCGGGAGACACGGCGCCGCCGACTCCACCCAGCGCCGCCCAAACCACCGGAGCCCGCCGCGTGGCCGTCCACTCCCCCGAATGCGCTGCCGCTCTCGTCGTGAACCCCAGGGCGCGGAGCGCGCTCTCTTCCGCCGTTGAGCCCGTGCGGTCACCTCACCGTGGACAGACGCCATTACGCCAGGGCCAGCTCCGTTTAGCTGCAAAATGAGTCCCGTAACATCCACTGATGCTGCCCGACCGCTCAAACCCTCTGCCAACCCACTGCTCCGCCGTAATCGCTCGCCGGAGATTCTCCGTTCACGGCCACCCCGTCGATCTGCCTATAAATAGGGGCCCCGAGCTTCAACTCGAGCACCCACCAGCCCTACACTTCCCCTAGAGCACGCCCAGCCACTGGAAGAGCCGCGAGGGGGTCTCCTTCCTCGACTCCGGCCGCCGCGATCCGCCACGGGATCCAGCCCGATTCGCCCCCGTGTGTGCTCGACAGCCCCCATTCTCTTGCCAGTAGCTTCACCTTGCATCACCCGTTCTGACCCGCGCCTCAATTCGTACTTTGCAGCCCTCCACCGGAGTTCCCCAACCACACCCGAACCGCCGTCCGCCGGAGATAGTGTCGCCGTCGACGTGGTGCTCCCCGTTGGACGAGTCCACCACCCACCGACGCGGAAGAAGACACTGAAGCTCTTGGTACCCTCCGTTTCTCCTAACTCGCCGTGGTTCGACGCCGGCGTCCATCGCCGTCTTCGGGCGCCGGCGAGCTTTCAAACCTGACATGCGGGCCCCGCGTGTCAGCCTCTGTTTTATTTCCCCGAACCGTTTTCTGTTGGCGCCTTCGGGCAAAATACGTTTTCTCCTTGCGCTTGCGCATTCCCAGCCGAAGCGTTTTCTGTTTTCTCAGTTAAAACCCTGGAACTTTTCTGTTTCATTACAGATAAGTCCCTGGACAGAAACCTTTATAACGTTTTAATAAAAAGGTATTTTTGAGTGATTCTTTTTCTGACAATCTTCAAATTTTGTCTAGTTTTTTATGGTATTTATTTGAAAAATATTTGGCAAAGTTTCTGTGCATGTGTTGGTTTTCACGTTAGTACCCCGTTTCGTGATTGCCATAGGTTCCGGGAGAGGTGACGGAGCCGCGAACTTCGCCGAGCTAGACTCCGACTTCTTCGAACCAGGCAAGCATGTTTGAACATTTGATATGGCAGATGTTTTGCATGTTCATGTGAAAGTTTGTGCGTGGCAGGTGAGTGTCGATAAATACCTCGTTGCTTGTAAGGCAACGACTCGGTTGTTCCGAAGTTGCGATGACCTCTGATGAGAGGTGGCCTAATCATGTAGTGACATGAAGGGCAGCAAGGTGGTACTGTTGTAGCATGCCAGTTGCATCATCCGACTCTCTTCGACGTTAACGTGGTTGGAGCCACGTTATCGATCTTTTCCCGCATGTTCCAAAATTGCGATGACCTCTGATGAGAGGTGGCTTAATCATGTGGTGGCATGAAGGGCAGCAAGGTGGTACTGTTGTAGCATGCCAGCCTTGTGTCATCCGACTTTTCCGACGTTAACATGGTTGGAGCCGTGTTATCGTCCCTTCCCCTTTCCGTGCTACCACATGTCTCATTGCCAGGATACGGTTTAGTAAGTTGGTAAACTCTTTCCGTGTACACACCAAACAGAGAGGCCGGGATGATGGTACCTTGGCCCAGGATTAAAGCCAGTCATTCGGTCAGGGGGCATGGGTGTTTCCGGTTGGGACCGAGAGGGGGGGCACCCCCTTATAGCGCGCGTATAGAAATTTGATCCCATGCTACGCGAGGTTGTAGCCTCCCCGACTCAGGGTTTTTCCTGAATGTTGCCGAGGGTGATCCCTGGCTTCGGATGGTTAAATTGGGTGTGTACTAGTTAGACGTGTTCCTTCCAGAACACCGTAGACGGAACTAGTCCCCGTGACTACTGAAATCCGTTGGCTGTGGTTAAGTACAAACTCTGCAGAGTCAATTTCTTTTCAAATCATCGTATCCATGATCAGTAATGTAGACTTTATATCCAAATCTATCCGTGTGAAAACTTGCCCCCGGTGAACAAGCTCAAGTGGTAAATTCAATTTCAATGTTATCCCTGTGGATGGACTAACATTATATTTGTCTCGTGCTTGTGATAAATTATATTCCCGAACTATTGTATTGTTGTGTTACAATATAAGCCCTTTATATGACGTCGCGCAGACGTCCGACTGTGGCGTGTACTCGTTTCTCACTTTCGATATAAGCCCTTTGTGTGATGTCGCTCAGACGTCCGACTGCGGCATGCACTGTCTTTCCTTTCTGTTATAAGCCCTTTATGTGGTGTCGCCCCGACGCCCGACTGTGGCATTATTGTTCCGCATTTTCCGCTCGAGGAGTCTTTCAGACACTCGTTTGGCACCTGTATTATTGTTCCGCATTTTCCGCTCGAGGAGTCTTTCAGACACTCGTTTGGCACCTGTATTATTGTTCCGCATTTTCCGCTCGAGGAGTCTTTCGGACACTCGTTTGGCACCTGTATTATTATTCCGCATTTTCCGCTCGAGGAGTCTTTCAGACACTCGTTTGGCACCTGTATTATTGTTCCGCATTTTCCGCTCGAGGAGTCTTTCAGACACTCGTTTGGCACCTGTATTATTATTCCGCATTTTCCGCTCGAGGAGTCTTTCAGACACTCGCTTGGCACCAGTATTACTATTCTGCAGTTTCCGCTCGAGGCGTCATTCAGACCCTCGCTTGGCACCCAGTATTTATTATCTCTGTGTCTAATCGCACTGGTTAACTTATTCATGTGCTTCGTGTTTGCATTTGTTATACCTTATGTCCGAACTGTCTTGTGAGTACTTTCATAGTACTCACCTGGCTTGTTGATTTGGCCAGATTTTGACGAAGGCGATCCCTTGGATGAAGAGTTTGATAGCGCGCCCGACGCATAGAGGAGTCCCAGTCAGTCCTGCGCGATCCCGGATATTGGTCACTTGTATCGTTCACGCTTCCGCCACCCGCAATAAGTCTTCTCGAGCCTCACTCCGACGCTCGATGAGTGGTAGTTTCCTGGAATCATGTCACTCGCTTCGCGATGATATTTCCACCACCGTTGTTATCGTGAGTTAGAAGTTTGCCACCCTATCCGCCGTATTGTTTTATCGGCGTGCATGTAATAAATTGTTGGGCAGTCTCTGCTCAACTTTGTATTATATTTAGTACTCCTGGTATTTTTCTTCTGTGACCAATGTATTGTCTATCAGTGAGAAGGAATTCTTCCTCGCTGGTCCGTAGCAGGGATTGGTTTCTCAATAATTATTTTATTGAAAAACCGGTCGTGATAAGCTTGGTATCAGAGCCAGCCTGACTGTAGGAAGCCACTAGGTGCGATCGCTAAATCGGTTATTAGCGTCTTTAGTGCTTTTTCCGCATTTTGCAATTGTAGCTATTTTCTGTTGGTCATCATAAAATTTATGACATGACTACTCAGAATTTTTGCCTACTTTTGTAGATGGCTGGCAGCAGCTGTGAGAATCGAGTGTTCACCAACGTGCCCGAGGGGTTTGTCAAGCTCCTCGTCTCCATCACCAAGCTCGCGATCGGGCCAGCAGCTCGCCCGGAGTTCACACTCTATCAGCACAAGCTCAGTGACGACGTGTCTATGCACCAGGCTGTGGTGCAATTCAGGGGAGGACGATCTGCTGCTCGCCATTTCCGTTTTACGGGAAGGGCCATGCCTACGGAGAGGCATGCCATGCAGATGGCTGCCCATGAGGCGATAGCTCGCCTTCGGGACATCCTTCCTACGATGAAGACTCGTCGCTACCGCTACCTCCCGTGCCATGTACCTTACACCAGCCACTATGCGTTCGGCTGCCATCGGGGAGAGCGAGATGAAGCCATCGAGATGGTTGTGGAGTATCTCAAGGCTCTGGAGGAGTCTTTCGACAACCTCGTAGATGATCTTGTGGCTGCCCGCATGGACTTAGTCCGGGGCGGTCCTGCCAGCAGGAAGGAGCTTCTCCACACGGCGCCGCCTCTGACATTCGTCTCGTCTTCAGCCTCGTATGCACCGGCCGTTTTGGCCACTGCTCGCCGTCTGCCTACCACTGAGGAGTTCGACCGAGTCATCGCTCCTACTCCAGTCAGAGCCGCACCGCCTGCCGCACGCGCTCTACCGCCAGTCGCCCCCGCACCATCACCGCAGCGTAGCGTCGCACGCCAGGAACCAGTTAGAGAGGAGGAGGTTGATTCTCCTGGACCGCTGAGCCTTGCCATCGGCAAGGGGAAGGAGATCTTCACCATCTCCGACTGAGAGCACCGAGTAGCCGCGTGTTATGCCTGCTTGTATGATGTGTTGTTTTTATCTGTACGCTAGTTTGTATTGGTGTGTTTGCTGCCTTCCGGAGTAGTACGCTAGTTTTTAATAACATGTCAGGATTGTGTACGCACAACCTGAGTGCTGTATCTTGTGTTTGCCTTCGCATGTAAGATTTGTGTTAAGCACTTCTTCTCCGTGAAAATCATTTGTGTTTCTTGAAAACCTTGAAGCCTTTTTGATTATTGCCTTTGCAAGGGTTTTCCTGCGCTACACGGTTTTTCTCATGGGTTTTGCAAATGATACCCCAGACTGGAAAAATGTCTCGCCCTTGGACTCGCTCTATGCCCAATCAGCCAGAAGAGGTTTACGGAACACAGACTAGCAACAATTTCACTCAGGGTCAGTCCAACCAACAGGACAGCGAAGCGGCACTATCTCAAGTATGCCGTCTCTTCGAGCAAAGCCAGCAATAGCACCAGGAGATGATGAACCATGTCATCAATATGGGAAACCACCGTGAACCCTATCAACCACATTCCAAGTTATCTGAGTTGCAGAAGACTCGCCCCTCAACTTTTGCTCACACCGACAGGCCACTGGAAGCCGATGATTGGCTTCGCGAGATTGAAAGGAAACTGATTATCGCTCAATGCTCAGATCATGAGAAGGTGCTTTATGCACCACACTACCTTACTGGAGCAGCCGCAGCATGGTGGGAAAACTTCCTACACATGCACCCCAGGGAACACAACATCACCTGGGAAGAATTCAAGGAAGGCTTCCGTGGGGCACACATTCCCAGGAGCGTCCTAAAGATCAAGAAGAGAGAGTTTGATGACCTGAAGCAAAGAGGCATGACCGTCACAGAATACAACGGCCAGTTTACTCAACTGTCTCGTTATGCCTACGACGAGCACATGACAAAAAACAAGAAGATGGAAAAATTCCTGGACGGCCTGGCACCAGCATTAAGATGCCAACTGATTGTACACACCTTTCCGGATTTTAAGACGCTGGTGGACAAGGCCATCACCCTGGAGAATGAGCGCCGTAGTCTGGAAGATATCCGCAAGCGGAAGAGGGACAAGACGATTCTTGCCCGCAGCAACCGAGGCAAGACTGAGGTCCCAAGGACAGACACGAGGAGATCCACGACTACTGAGCCAAGACCCGTCGGACAATTTCATGCCAGAGACAAGGAGTTCACATACCGTCCAGGGGTCACCTGCTATGCTTGTGGTCAACAAGGGCATTATGCTAAACAGTGCCCGAAGCCAAGAGACTCGGCACCCAAGCCGAACAATGGTGGGAACAATCCAGCCCCCAAGCGCAACAACTTCAATCCCAGCAACAACCACAGGAAGGGTCACTTGAACCATGTGACCAGGGAAGAAGCGCAGAATGCCCCAGACATCGTGCTCGGTACGTTCCCTGTCAACACAGTACCTGCCACGGTTTTGTTTGATTCTGGAGCTTCCCATTCGTTCGTTTCGAAGAGTTTTGTTTCGCAACATGGTTTTCCGATACTCCCCTTGGAAAAATCTATGATCATCAAGTCCCCCGGAAATAAGCAAATTGCTCAGGGTTACTGCCAGGGAGTGGTCATTGAGTTCGAAGGACTACCATTCCACGCGAATCTCATCGTGTTGGAAAGTAAAGGACTGGATGTCATTTTAGGAATGGACTGGTTAACCACCAACAAAGGATTTATCGACTGTTTCAATCGGACAGTGATTCTCACTCACCATCACGGCAAGACAATAAGAGTCTCCGCTCAAGAAAGGCCGCGATCACAGAAACCAAAACTGAACAAGATGGACATCGCAGAATTAAGAAAAGTGCCAGTGGTATGCGAGTTCCCTGAGGTGTTCCCGGAAGAACTACCAGGTATGCCACCAGACCGAGAGATCGAATTCAGCATTGAATTAGCACCTGGCACCGCTCCCATTTATAAGAAGCCGTATAGAATGGCACCCTCAGAATTGGTGGAGTTAAGGAAGCAGATAAAAGAATTATTGGACAAAGGATTTATACGAGCCAGCTCCTCACCATGGGGTTCGCCCGTATTGTTCGCCAAGAAGAAGGATGGGACACTGAGACTATGCATAGACTATCGAGCCCTCAATATGGTCACCATCAAAAACAAATACCCGATGCCACGGATAAATGATTTGTTTGACCAGCTCGCACAAGCTAAAGTATTTTCAAAGATTGATTTGAGATCAGGATACCATCAACTGAAGGTACGAACAGAGGATATCCCCAAGACAGCATTCACTTCCAGATATGGGTTATACGAGTTTACGGTGATGCCGTTTGGACTGACAAACGCCCCCGCATATTTCGTCCACCTCATGAACAAAGTATTCATGAAATTCATGGACAAATTTGTGGTGGTATTCATTGACGATATTCTGGTTTACTCGAGGACACCCGAAGAGCATGCTGAGCACCTCAGAATGGTTTTGGGAGAATTGAGGAAGCATCAGTTGTACGCCAAGTTTAGCAAATGCGAATTTTGGCTAAGACAAGTTGGTTTCTTGGGCCATATTTTGAACCAAGAAGGCGTGGCCGTAGACCCAAAAAAAGTCAAGGCCATACTAGACTGGAAGCCACCCGCGAATGTTACAGATGTGCGGAGTTTCCTAGGGATGGCCGGGTATTACAGGAGGTTTATTGAAGGATTCTCCACTGTGGCAAAACCTATAACACAGTTACTCAAGAAGGACAAGAAATTCGTATGGACGGAAGCATGTGAGCAGAGCTTCCAAGAACTCAAGAAGAAGCTAACAACCGCACCAGTCTTAACCGTACCAGACATACACAAGAGTTTTGAAGTATATTGTGACGCGTCCCGAAAAGGTCTCGGATGTGTGCTAATGCAGGATGGCAAAGTTGTCGCATATGCCTCCAGACAGCTGCGAAAACATGAGGAAAATTACCCAACACATGACTTGGAACTAGCAGCAGTTATACATGCACTCAAGGAGTGGAGGCACTTTCTGTTGGGAAATCGCTGTGAAATATATACGGACCATAAGAGCCTCAAATATATCTTCACACAGCCAGAGCTTAATTTACGCCAACGACGCTGGTTGGAACTGGTCAAAGACTATGACATCGGCATCCACTACCACCCAGGAAAAGCAAATGTAGTGGCCGATGCCCTTAGCCGAAACCCCAGCCCGGACAGTGACGGTCAGCAAAACTTGAGGCCTGAGTTTCAGCAAGAGTTCACTCGGCTCAACATGATGTTAGTCTCTGAGGGCACCATGTCGAACCTGGAGATACAACCCACCCTAGTGGAACAAATCAAGAAGGCTCAACAGGGACATCCCAGTATCGAAGGCATAAAGAAGAAAATGAACCGTAGTAAGACTTCAGAATTCGTCACGGACAGTGAAGGAACATTATGGTACCGGGACAGACTTTGCGTACCTAACATTGAGGAACTCAAGCAACGGATCTTGACGGAGAGCCACACCGCTCCATACTCGATACATCCTGGAGGAACCAAAATGTACAAGGACATTCAGGAAAGATTTCGGTGGCACGGTATGAAAAGAGATATAGCCACATTCGTTGCTTGTTGCGATTCATGTCAGCGCATCAAGGCCGAGCACCAAAAGCCAGCAGGGCTACTCCAGCCTAACAGGATACCGGAGTGGAAATGGGATGAAATCGGAATGGACTTCATTGTCGGATTACCCCGATCACAGCATGGAAATGACGCCATCTGGGTCATCACAGACCGACTAACCAAGGTTGCTCACTTCATTCCCGTGAAGACTACCTACTCCACACAAAGACTGGCAAAACTCTATCTCTCCCGTATAGTTTGCTTGCACGGAGTCCCAAAGACTATAATATCAGACCGAGGCACCCAATTCGTCTCCAAATTTTGGGATCACCTACAACAAGCTCTGGGCACGCAACTAGCTTTCAGTACAGCATACCACCCTCAGACAGATGGACAAACAGAACGTGTAAACCAAATCCTAGAGGATATGCTAAGAGCCTGTGTGCTCACCTATGGATCCAGTTGGGAAGAGAGTTTGCCGTATGCCGAATTTGCGTACAACAACAGTTACCAAACCAGTTTGCAAATGGCACCCTTTGAAGCATTGTACGGACGGAGGTGTCGTACCCCATTGAATTGGTCAGAAACAGGTGACAGCCGTATCTTCGGCCCAGATATGCTTAAGGAGGCCGAGGAAAAAGTTAAACAAATCAGGGACAGACTCAAGACAGCACAGAGCCGACAAAAGAGCTACTATGATCAGAAGCATCGTGAGGTCAGCTTTGAACCTGGTGATTCCATATACCTCCGAGTATCTCCTATGAGGGGTCTGCAACGGTTCAAAAATTAAGGGGAAGCTAGCCCCAAGATTTATTGGACCATTTTGTGTGAAGGCACGAAGAGGCACGGTAGCCTACCAGCTAGACCTACCCAAGGAGCTGTCAGACGTCCATGACGTATTCCACGTCTCGCAGTTGAGGAAATGTGTGAGTAACCCGGAGAAACATGTACCTCATGAGGACATTGATATGCAACCAGATCTCACCTACAGAGAAAGGCCAGTAAAGATTTTAGAAGAGTCTGAACGGAGGACCCGTCAGAAAACGACAAAATTTTTCAGGATCCAGTGGAGCAACCACACTGAGGATGAAGCCACATGGGAAAGGGAAGATTTCCTCCGAGCAGAGTATCCATATCTATTTGAGGATCAGCAGAAATCTCGAGGACGAGATTTTTCCTAAGGGGGTAGGTGTTGTGACACCCAAGTTTTTATTTGGATTTTTCAAAAGAGTTTATTTGACTTGAAGGGAGTGATTTAAATTTTTTTCTTCAAGAGGACTCTCACTCTCAAATATTTTTCTTTATGGCAAAAATTTTATTTGAATTCACCCAAGATCCTCCTTTGGTCTTGAGGGTTCTTGCTTTAGATTGGACTCAAGACAAAATGTTCTTCATTTGAGAAAATAACCTTTGTAATATTTTTGAGAATGCACTATGGCTTTTGGAAAGTACTTTGCCACTTTCAACTATTCCTTCTTGCCATGTCAAAAGTGCAAACCCTCTCTCCTAAACACTCCCTCACCTCTGGATCATGATTTACATCAAATCCAGCAAGTTGAACCTCCCCATGTATTTATTTTCCATTCAAATTCTATTCAAATATGTTCTGCCTTCTATTCTACCTCTTGGAGATTTACAAAGGAACTCCATTTTCTGTTTGGACTTTTACCACCAAACTTCTTTCCCCTCCTAGTCCTTTGAACCCTCAACCTAGAACCATGAAGATCCACTGGTCTCCAGTTCAAAATTTTCAAACTACATCAGCTGCAAGTTTGGACCAGATTTGGCAAATTTGGTGAAATTCATTCAAAACTTTCTCCAAAAATTCCAAGTAAATTCATGCAGCCCCTGGGTGCTTTGAGTGATCATCTCACCAAGTTACAGCTCCAGAAAAATTTATCTCTTTACCAAAACCTACTGTCGAACACCTGCAATGCTTGGTCACTATCAAGATTCAGTAAGTTCAGAGTTCAGTCAAGTGGCTGCTATCGTTTTCTTCAGAAACGGGCGTCGATCTCGCCAGTACCCTCGCGTCGCCTTGCTCCTCGTCCTCGCCCTCTCGTTCCTGCACCGCACGAGTGCCTGGCATCTTGCGGGCGTCGGCGACGAGCAGCAGAAGGTGCGCTGCCCCGTGACCGACGCCGGCGGCGGCTTTGCGGACGCCAGCGGGAGACACGGCGCCGCCGACTCCACCCAGCGCCGCCCAAACCACCGGAGCCCGCCGCGTGGCCGTCCACTCCCCCGAATGCGCTGCCGCTCTCGTCGTGAACCCCAGGGCGCGGAGCGCGCTCTCTTCCGCCGTTGAGCCCGTGCGGTCACCTCACCGTGGACAGACGCCATTACGCCAGGGCCAGCTCCGTTTAGCTGCAAAACGAGTCCCGTAACATCCACTGATGCTGCCCGACCGCTCAAACCCTCTGCCAACCCACTGCTCCGCCGTAATCGCTCGCCGGAGATTCTCCGTTCACGGCCACCCCGTCGATCTGCCTATAAATAGGGGCCCCGAGCTTCAACTCGAGCACCCACCAGCCCTACACTTCCCCTAGAGCACGCCCAGCCACTGGAAGAGCCGCGAGGGGGTCTCCTTCCTCGACTCCGGCCGCCGCGATCCGCCACGGGATCCAGCCCGATTCGCCCCCGTGTGTGCTCCACAGCCCCCATTCTCTTGCCAGTAGCTTCACCTTGCATCACCCGTTCTGACCCGCGCCTCAATTCGTACTTTGCAGCCCTCCACCGGAGTTCCCCAACCTCACCCGAACCGCCGTCCGCCGGAGATAGTGTCGCCGTCGACGTGGTGCTCCCCGTTGGACGAGTCCACCACCCACCGACGCGGAAGAAGACACTGAAGCTCTTGGTACCCTCCGTTTCTCCTAACTCGCCGTGGTTCGACGCCGGCGTCCATCGCCGTCTTCGGGCGCCGGCGAGCTTTCAAACCTGACATGCGGGCCCCGCGTGTCAGCCTCTGTTTTATTTCCCCGAACCGTTTTCTGTTGGCGCCTTCGGGCAAAATACGTTTTCTCCTTGCGCTTGCGCATTCCCAGCCGAAGCGTTTTCTGTTTTCTCAGTTAAAACCCTGGAACTTTTCTGTTTCATTACAGATAAGTCCCTGGACAGAAACCTTTATAACGTTTTAATAAAAAGGTATTTTTGAGTGATTCTTTTTCTGACAATCTTCAAATTTTGTCTAGTTTTTTATGGGATTTATTTGAAAAATATTTGGCAAAGTTTCTGTGCATGTGTTGGTTTTCACGTTAGTACCCCGTTTCGTGATTGCCATAGGTTCCGGGAGAGGTGACGGAGCCGCGAACCTCGCCGAGCTACACTCCGACTTCTCCGAACCAGGCAAGCATGTTTGAACATTTGATATGGCAGATGTTTTGCATGTTCATGTGAAAGTTTGTGCGTGGCAGGTGAGTGTCGATAAATACCTCGTTGCTTGTAAGGCAACGACCCGGTTGTTCCGAAGTTGCGATGACCTCTGATGAGAGGTGGCCTAATCATGTAGTGACATGAAGGGCAGCAAGGTGGTACTGTTGTAGC
The DNA here is from genome assembly GCF_002575655.3 of Aegilops tauschii subsp. strangulata. Lineage (NCBI taxonomy): Eukaryota > Viridiplantae > Streptophyta > Magnoliopsida > Poales > Poaceae > Aegilops > Aegilops tauschii. The sequence continues at coordinate 1,781,821 of NC_053036.3, read as the reverse complement.
ATGCCAGCCTTGCGTCATCCGACTCTCTTCGACGTTAACGTGGTTGGAGCCACGTTATCGATCTTTTCCCGCATGTTCCAAAATTGCGATGACCTCTGATGAGAGGTGGCTTAATCATGTGGTGGCATGAAGGGCAGCAAGGTGGTACTGTTGTAGCATGCCAGCCTTGTGTCATCCGACTTTTCCGACGTTAACATGGTTGGAGCCGTGTTATCGTCCCTTGCCCTTTCCGTGCTACCACATGTCTCATTGCCAGGATACGGTTTAGTAAGTTGGTAACCTCTTTCCGTGTACACACCAAACAGAGAGGCCGGGATGATGGTACCTTGGCCCAGGATTAAAGCCAGTCATTCGGTCAGGGGGCATGGGTGTTTCCGGTTGGGACCGAGAGGGGGGGCACCCCCTTATAGCGCGCGTATAGAAATTTGATCCCATGCTACGCGAGGTTGTAGCCTCCCCGACTCAGGGTTTTTCCTGAATGTTGCCGAGGGTGATCCCTGGCTTCTGATGGTTAAATTGGGTGTGCACTGGTTAGACGTGTTCCTTCCAGAACACCGTAGACGGAACTAGTCCCCGTGACTACTGAAATCCGTTGGCTGTGGTTAAGTACAAACTCTGCAGAGTCAATTTCTTTTCAAATCATCGTATCCATGATCAGTAATGTAGACTTTATATCCAAATCTATCCGTGTGAAAACTTGCCCCCGGTGAACAAGCTCAAGTGGTAAATTCAATTTCATTGTTATCCCTGTGGATGGACTAACATTATATTTGTCTCGTGCTTGTGATAAATTATATTCCCGAACTATTGTATTGTTGTGTTACAATATAAGCCCTTTATGTGACGTTGCGCAGACGTCCGACTGTGGCGTGTACTCGTTTCTCACTTTCGATATAAGCCCTTTATGTGATGTCGCTCAGACGTCCGACTGCGGCATGCACTGTCTTTACTTTCTGTTATAAGCCCTTTATGTGGTGTCGCCCCGACGCTCGACTGTGGCATTATTGTTCCGCATTTTCCGCTCGAGGAGTCTTTCAGACACTCGTTTGGCACCTGTATTATTGTTCCGCATTTTCCGCTCGAGGAGTCTTTCAGACACTCGTTTGGCACCTGTATTATTGTTCCGCATTTTCCGCTCGAGGAGTCTTTCAGACACTCGTTTGGCACCTGTATTATTATTCCGCATTTTCCGCTCGAGGAGTCTTTCAGACACTCGTCTGGCACCTGTATTATTGTTCCGCATTTTCCGCTCGAGGAGTCTTTCAGACACTCGTTTGGCACCTGTATTATTATTCCGCATTTTCCGCTCGAGGAGTCTTTCAGACACTCGCTTGGCACCAGTATTACTATTCTGCAGTTTCCGCTCGAGGCGTCATTCAGACCCTCGCTTGGCACCCAGTATTTATTATCTCTGTGTCTGATCGCACTGGTTAACTTATTCATGTGCTTCATGTTTGCATTTGTTATACCTTATGTCCGAACTGTCTTGCGAGTACTTTCATAGTACTCACCTGGCTTGTTGATTTGGCCAGATTTTGACGAAGGCGATCTCTTGGATGAAGAGTTTGATAGCGCGTCCGACGCCTAGAGGAGTCCCAGTCAGTCCTGCGCGATCCCGGATATTGTTCACTTGTATCATTCACGCTTCCGCCACCCGCAATAAGTCTTCTCGAGCCTCACTCCGACGCTCGATGAGTGGTAGTTTCCTGGAATCATGTCACTCGCTTCGCGATGATATTTCCACCACCGTTATTATCGTGAGTTAGAAGTTTGCCACCCTATCCGCCGTATTGTTTTATCGGCGTGCATGTAATAAATTGTTGGGCAGTCTCTGCTCAACTTTGTATTATGTTTAGTACTCCTGGTATTTTTCTTCTGTGACCAATGTATTGTCTATCAGTGAGAAGGAATTCTTCCTCGCTGGTCCGTAGCAGGGATTGGTTTCTCAATAATTATTTTATTGAAAAACCGGTCGTGACACCTAACCCTGTAGCGTTTGACCACGGGATTACCGCAGAACGTCTACTACAGTGTCATCACCGTTCATGAGGGGGGCACACCCCAGAGACGCGTGCCGCCTCTTCGGACATGCCACCACACCACCCCGCATGTATGAGGGCCCGGTGCGATGCTCGGGTGGCATTGCTACCCCCAGGGCCCCCGTCCCGCCTAACCCTGTAGCGTTTGACCACGGGGTCTTGCCCTTTGACTTTGCACGGACGGGCTTTGACCAGGGGACCTATCCACCCGGTTGTGGTAGGTCAGCCCATAGGAACACTTTGGAGCAACATCCAGGCCAGACCCACAGCAAGATCCCCTCCGCGTAGACCCATACGTCCGTTTCCCCCTCCAGGTGCCAGCGGCGGCGCCGTCCATGAGGGAGGGGGCACACCCCGAAGACGCGTGCCGGGCGTTTGCACCCGCCACAACACTTCCAGACTTGGGAGATGCCGCCCACCCATGATTTGGCGGCATCCTAGCCCCCGGAGGCCGCCAGCCACAGTCGTAGACACGCGAAGAGCAATCCGCGTAGAGCGAATTGTTCAGATACTACGCCATCACGAACAATTATGAAAAATTACCATCAGTCCTACAGCACATGTGCCCACGTCGTGTAAAAAACTCATGATTTTATCGCGCGCCGAGTATTTTATAATATTCACGCCGCATCGTTACCGCAGAACGTCTACTACCGTGTCATCGCCGTTCGTGAGGGGGGGCACACCCCGGAGACGCGTGCCGCATCTTCGGACACGCCCCCACACCATCCCGCATGTATGAGGGCCCGGTGCGACGCTCGGGTGGCATTGCTACCCCCCAGGGCCCCCGTCCCGCCTAACCCTGTAGCGTTCGACCACAGGATCTAGCCCTTTGACTTTGCACGGACGGGCTTTGAGCAGTGGACCTATCCACCCGGTTGTGTTAGGTCAGCCCATAGGAACACTTTGGACCAACATCCGGGCCAGACCCACAGCAAGATCCCCTCCGTGTAGACCCGACGCGTCCGTTTCCTCCCTCCAAGTGCCGGCGGTAGCGCCGTCCGTCAGGGGGGGCACACCCCGGTGACGCGTGCCGGGCGTTTGCACTCGCCACAACATTTCCAGAGTTGTGAGAGGCCGCCTATACAAGATTTGGCGGCATGCTAGCCCCCGGAGGCCGCCGGCCACAGTCGTAGACACGCGAAGAGCAATCCGCGTAGAGGGAATTGTTCAGATACTACTCCATCACGAACAATTATGGAAAATTACCATAGGTCCTACAGCACATGTGCCCACGTCGTGTAAAAAACTCATCATTTTATCGCGCTTCGACTATTTAATAATATTCATGCCGCATCGTTACCGCAGAACATCTACTACAGTGTCATCACCGTTCGTGAGGGAGGGCACACCCTGGAGACGTGTGCCGCCTCTTCGGACATGCCACCACACCACCCCGCATGTATGAGGGCCGGGTGCGACGCTCGGGTGGCATTAATTGCTACCCCCCAGGGCCCCCGTCCCGCCTAACCCTGTAGCGTTTGACCACGGGATTACCGCAGAACGTCTACTACAGTGTCATCACCGTTCATGAGGGGGGGCACACCCCAGAGACGCGTGCCGCCTCTTCGGACATGCCACCACACCAACCCGCATGTATGAGGGCCGGGTGCAACGCTCGGGTGGCATTGCTACCCCCCAAGGCCCCGTCCCACCTAACGCTGTAGCGTTTGACCACAGGATCTAGCCCTTTGACTTTGCACGGACGGGCTATGACCAGTGGACCTATCCACCCGGTTGTGTTAGGTCAGACCATAGGAACACTTTCGAGCAACATCCGGGCCAGACCCACACCAAGATCCCCTCCGTGTAAACCCGACGCGTCCGTTTCCCCCTCCAAGTGCCGGCGGCTGTGCCGTCCGTGAGGGGGGGCACACCCCGGAGACGCGTGCCGGGCGTTTGCACCCGCCACAACACTTCCAGACTTGTGAGAGGCCGCCTACGCAAGATTTGGCGGCATGCTAGCACCTGGAGGCCGCCGGCCACAGTCGTAGACACGCGAAGAGCAATCCGCGTAGAGCGAATTGTTCAGATACTACTCCATCACGAACAATTATGAAAAATTACCATCATTCCTACAGCACATGTGCCCACGTCGTATAAAAAACTCATGATTTTATCGCGCTCCGAGTATTTTATAATATTCACGCCGCATCGTTACCGCAGAACATCTACTACCGTGTCATCGCCGTTCGTGAGGGGGGGCACACCCCGGAGACGCGTGCTGCATCTTCGGACACGCCCCCACACCTCCCCGCATGTATGAGGGCCCGGTGCGACGCTCGGGTGGCATTGCTACCCCCAGGGCCCCCGTCCCGCCTAACCCTGTAGCGTTTGACCACGGGATCTAGCCCTTTGACTTTGCACGGACGGGCTTTGAGCAGTGGACCTATCCGCCCGGTTGTGTTGGGTCAGCCCATAGGAACACTTTGGACCAACATCCGGGCCAGACCCACAGCAAGATCCCCTCGGTGTAGACCCGACGCGTCCGTTTCCCCCGTCCAAGTGCCAGCGGTAGCGCCGTACGTCAAGGGGGGCACACCCCGGAGACGCGTGCCGGGCGTTTGCACCCGCCACAACATTTCCAGACTTGTGAGAGGCCGCCTACGCAAGATTTGGCGGCATGCTAGCCCCCGGAGGCCGCCGGCCACAGTCGTAGACACGCGAAGAGCAATCCGCGTAGAGGGAATTGTTCAGATACTACTCCATCACGAACAATTATGAAAAATTACCAAACGTCTACTACAGCACATGTGCCCACGTCGTGTAAAAAACGCATAATTTTATCGCGCTCCGACTATTTAATAATATTCACGCCGCATCGTTACCGCAGAACGTCTACTACAGTGTCATCACCGTTCGTGAGGGAGGGATTACCCGGAGACGCGTGCCGCCTCTTCGGACATGCCACCACACCACCCCGCATGTATGAGAGCCGGGTGCGACGCTCGGGTGACTTTGCACGGACGGGCTTTGAGTAGTGGACCTATCCACCTAGTTGTGTTAGGTCAGCCCATAGGAACACTTTGGAGGAACATCCGGGCCAGACCCACAGCAAGATCCCCTCCGTGTAGACCCATACTTCCGTTTCCCCCCTCCAGGTGCCGGCGGCGGTGCCGTCCATGAGGGAGGGGGCACACCCCGAAGACGCGTGCCGGGCGTTTGCACCCGCCACAACACATCCAGACTTGGGAGATGCCGCCCACCAATGATTTGGCGGCATCCTAGCCCCCGGAGGCCGCCGGCCACAGTCGTAGACACGCGAAGAGCAATCCGCGTAGAGCGAATTGTTCAGATACTACTCCATCACGAACAATTATGAAAAATTACCATCAGTCCTACAGCACATGTGCCCACGTCGTGTAAAAAACTCATGATTTTATCGCGCTCCGAGTATTTTATAATATTCACGCTGCATTGTTACCGCAGAACGTCTACTACCGTGTCATCGCCGTTCGTGAGGGGGGGCACACCCCGGAGACGCGTGCCGCATCTTCAGACACGCCCCCACACCACCCCGCATGTATGAGGGCCCGGTGCGACGCTCGGGTGGCATTGCTACCCCCCAGGGCCCCCGTCCCGCCTAACCCTGTAGCGTTCGACCACGGGATCTAGCCCTTTGACTTTGCACGGACGGGCTTTGAGCAGTGGACCTATCCACCCGGTTGTGTTAGGTCAGCCCATAGGAACACTTTGGACCAACATCCGGGCCAGACCCACAGCAAGATCCCCTCCGTGTAGACCCGACGCGTCCGTTTCCTCCCTCCAAGTGCCGGCGGTAGCGCCGTCCGTCAGGGGGGCACACCCCGGAGACGCGCGCCGGGCGTTTGCACTCGCCACAACATTTCCAGAGTTGTGAGAGGCCGCCTATACAAGATTTGGCGGCATGCTAGCCGCCGGAGGCCGCCGGCCACACTCGTAGACACGCGAAGAGCAATCCGCGTAGAGGGAATTGTTCAGATACTACTCCATCACGAACAATTATGAAAAATTACCAAACGTCTACTACAGCACATGTGCCCACGTCGTGTAAAAAACTCATCATTTTATCGCGCTCCGACTATTTAATAATATTCACGCCGCATCGTTACCGCAGAACATCTACTACAGTGTCATCACCGTTCGTGAGGGAGGGCACACCCTGGAGACGTGTGCCGCCTCTTCGGACATGCCACCACACCACCCCGCATGTATGAGGGCCGGGTGCGACGCTCGGGTGGCATTAATTGCTACCCCCCAGGGCCCCGTCCCTCCTAACCCTGTAGCGTTTGACCACGGGATTACCGCAGAACGTCTACTACAGTGTCATCACCGTTCATGAGGGGGGGCACACCCCAGAGACGCGTGCCGCCTCTTCGGACATGCCACCACACCAACCCGCATGTATGAGGGCCGGGTGCAACGCTCGGGTGGCATTGCTACCCCCCAAGGCCCCGTCCCACCTAACGCTGTAGCGTTTGACCACAGGACCTAGCCCTTTGACTTTGCACGGACGGGCTATGAGCAGTGGACCTATCCACCCGGTTGTGTTAGGTCAGACCATAGGAACACTTTCGAGCAACATCAGGGCCAGACCCACACCAAGATCCCCTCCGTGTAAACCCGACGCGTCCGTTTCCCCCTCCAAGTGCCAGCGGCTGCGCCGTCCGTGAGGGGGGGCACACCCCGGAGACGCGTGCCGGGCGTTTGCACCTGCCACAACACTTCCAGACTTGTGAGAGGCCGCCTACGCAAGATTTGGCGGCATGCTAGCACCTGGAGGCCGCCGGCCACAGTCGTAGACACGCGAAGAGCAATCCGCGTAGAGCGAATTGTTCAGATACTACTCCATCACGAACAATTATGAAAAATTACCATCATTCCTACAGCACATGTGCCCACGTCGTATAAAAAACTCATGATTTTATCGCGCTCCGAGTATTTTATAATATTCACGCCGCATCGTTACCGCAGAACGTCTACTACCGTGTCATCGCCGTTCGTGAGGGGGGGCACACCCCGGAGACGCGTGCTGCATCTTCGGACACGCCCCCACACCACCCCGCATGTATGAGGGCCCGGTGCGACGCTCGGGTGGCATTGCTACCCCCCAGGGCCCCCGTCCCGCCTAACCCTGTAGCGTTTGACCACGGGATCTAGCCCTTTGACTTTGCACGGACGGGCTTTGAGCAGTGGACCTATCCGCCCGGTTGTGTTGGGTCAGCCGATAGGAACACTTTGGACCAACATCCGGGCCAGACCCACAGCAAGATCCCCTCGGTGTAGACCCGACGCGTCCGTTTCCCCCGTCCAAGTGCCAGCGGTAGCGCCGTACGTCAAGGGGGGCACACCCCGGAGACGCGTGCCGGGCGTTTGCACCCGCCACAACATTTCCAGACTTGTGAGAGGCCGCCTACGCAAGATTTGGCGGCATGCTAGCCCCCGGAGGCCGCCGGCCACAGTCGTAGACACGTGAAGAGCAATCCGCGTAGAGGGAATTGTTCAGATACTACTCCATCACGAACAATTATGAAAAATTACCAAACGTCTACTACAGCACATGTGCCCACGTCGTGTAAAAAACTCATGATTTTATCGCGCTCCGAGTATTTTATAACATTCACGCCGCATCGTTACCGCAGAACGTCTACTACCGTGTCATCGCCGTTCGTGAGGGGGGGCACACCCCGGAGACGCGTGCCGCATCTTCGGACACGCCCCCACACCACCCCGCATGTATGAGGGCCCGGTGCGACGCTCGGGTGGCATTGCTACCCCCAGGGCCCCCGTCCCGCCTAACCCTGTAGCATTCGACCACGGGATCTAGCCCTTTGACTTTGCACGGACTGGCTTTGAGCAGTGGACCTATCCACCCGGTTGTGTTAGGTCAGCCCATAGGAACACTTTGGACCAACATCCGGGCCAGACCCACAGCAAGATCCCCTCCGTGTAGACCCGACATGTGCCGCCTCTTCGGACATGCCACCACACCACCCCGCATGTATGAGGGCCGGGTGCGACGCTCGGGTGGCATTGCTACCCCCCAGGGCCCCCGTCCCGCATAACCCTGTAGGGTTTGACCAAGGGATTACCGCAGAACGTCTACTACAGTGTCATCACCGTTCATGGGGGGGGGCACACCCCGGAGACGCGTGCCGCCTCTTCGGACATGCCACCACACCACCCAGCATGTATGAGGGCCCGGTGCGACGCTCGGGTGGCATTGCTACCCCCCAGGGCCCCCGTCCCGCCTAACCCTGTAGCGTTTGACCACGGGATCTAGCCCTTTGAATTTGCACGGACGGGCTTTGAGCAGTGGACCTATCCACCCGGTTGTCTTAGGTCAGACCGTAGGAACACTTTGGAGCAACATCCGGGCCAGACCCACAGCAAGATCCCCTCCGTGTAGACCCGACGCGTCCGTTTCCCCCCTCCAAGTGCCGGCGGTGGCGCCGTCCGTGAGGGGGGGCGCACCCCCGAGACGTGTGCCGGGCGTTTGCACCCGCCACAACATTTCCAGACTTGTGAGAGGCCGCCTACGCAAGATTTGGCGGCATGCTAGCCCCCGGAGGCCGCCGGCCACAGCCGTAGACACGCGAAGAGCAATCCGCGTAGAGGGAATTGTTCAGATACTACTCCATCACGAACAATTATGAAAAATTACCATCGGTCCTACAGCACATGTGCCCACGTCTTGTAAAAAACGCATAATTTTATCGCGCTCCAACTATTTAATAACATTCACGCCGCATCGTTACCGCAGAACGTCTACTATAGTGTCATCACCGTTCGTGAGGGAGGGATTACCCGGAGACGCGTGCCGCCTCTTCGGACATGCCACCACACCACCCCGCATGTATGAGAGCCGGGTGCGACGCTCGGGTGGCATTGCTACCCCCCAGGGCCCCCGTCCCGCCTAACCCTGTATCGTTTGACCACGGGATTACCGCAGAACGTCTACTATAGTGTCATCACCGTTCGTGAGGGGGGGCACACCCCGGAGACGCGTTCCGCCTCTTCGGACACGCCACCAAACCACCCCGCATGTATGAGGGCTGGGTGCGACGCTCGGGTGGCATTGCTACCCCCCAGGGCGCCGGTCCCGCCTAACCCTGTAGCGTTTGACCATGGGATCTAGCCCTTTGACCTTGCACGGACGAGCTTTGAGCAGTGGACCTATCCACCCGCTTGTGGTAGGTCTGCCCATAGGAACACTTTGAAGCAACATCCGGGCCAGACCCACAGCAAGATCTCCTCCGTGTAGAACCGACGCGTTCGTTTCCCGCCTCCAGGTGCCGGCGGCGGCGCCGTCCGTGAGGGTGGGGGCACACCCCGGAGACGCATGCCGGGCGTTTGCACCCGCCACAACACTTCCAGACTTGTGAGATGCCGGCTACCCAAGATTTGGCGGCATGCTAGCCCCCGGAGGCCGCCGGCCACAGTCGTAGACACGCGAAGAGCAATCCGCGTAGAGGGAATTGTTCAGATACTACTCCATCACGAACAATTATGAAAAATTACCATAAATCCTACCGCACATCTGCCCACGTCGTGTAAAAAACTCATGATTTTATCGCGCTCCGAGTATTTAATAATATTCATGCTGCATCGTTACCGCAGAACGTCTACTACCGTGTCATCGCCGTTCGTGAGGGGGGCACACCCCGGAGACGCGTGCCGCCTCTTCGGACATGCCACCACACCACCCCGCATGTATGAGGGCCCGGTGCGATGCTCGGGTGGCATTGCTACCCCAGGGCCACCGTCCCGCCTAACCCTGTAGCGTTTGATCACGGGGTCTTGCCCTTTGACTTTGCACGGACGGGCTTTGACCAGTGGACCTATCCACCCGGTTGTGGTAGGTCAGCCCATAGGAACACTTTGGAGCAACATCCAGGCCAGACCCACAGCAAGATCCCCTTCGTGTAGACCCGACGCGTCCGTTTCCCCCCCTCCAGGTGTCGGCGGCGGCGCCGTCCATGAGGGGGAGCACACCCCGGAGACGCGTGCCGGGCGTTTGCACCCGCCACAACACTTCCAGACTTGTGAGATGCCGCCTACCCAAGATTTGGCAGCATGCTAGCCCCCGGAGGCCGCCCGCCACAGTCGTAGACACGCGAAGAGCAATCCGCGTAGAGGGAATTGTACAGATACTACTCCATCACGAAAAATTATGAATAATTACCATCAGTCCTAAAGCACATGTGCCCACGTCGTGTAAAAAACTCATGATTTTATCGCGCTTCGAGTATTTAAAAATATTCACGCCGCATCGTTACCGCAGAACGTCTACTACCGTGTCATCGCCGTTCGTGAGGGGGGGGCACACCCCGGAGACGCGTGCCGCCTCTTCGGACATGCCACCATACCACCCCGCATGTATGAGGGCCCGGTGCGACGCTCGGTTGGCATTGCTACCCCCCAGGGCCCCCGTCCCGCCTAACCCTGTAGCGTTTGACCACGGGATCTAGCCCTTTGACTTTGCACGGATGGTGTTTGAGCAGTGGACCTATCCACCCGGTTGTGTTAGGTCGGCCCATAGGAACACTTTGGAGCAACATCCAGGCCAGACCCACAGCAAGATACCCTCCGTGTAGACCCGACGCGTCCGTTTCCCCCCTGCAAGTGCCGGCGGCGGCGCCGTCCGTGAGGGGGTGCACACCCCGGAGAGGCGTGCCGGGCGTTTGCACCCGCCACAACACTTCCAGACTTGTGAGAGGCCGCCTATGCAAGATTTGGCGGCATGCTAGCCCCCGGAGGCCGCCGGCCACAGTCGTAGACACGCGAAGAGCAATCCGCGTAGATGGAATTTTTCGGATACTACTCCATCACGAACAATTATGAAAAATTACCATCAGTCCTACAGCACATGTGCCCACGTCATGTACAAAACTCATGATTTTATCGCGCTCCGACTATTTAATAATATTCAAGACGCATCGTTACCGCAAAACGTCTACTACAGTGTCATCACTGTTCGTGAGGGGGGGCACACCCCGGAGACGCGTGCCGCTTCGTCGGACATGCCACCACACCACCTCGCATGTATGAGGGCCCGATGCGACGCACGGGTGGCATTGCTACCCCCAGGGCCCCCGTCCCGCCTAACCCTGTAGCGTTTGACCACGGGGTCTTGCCCTTTGACATTGCACGGACGGGCTTTGATTTGTGGACCTATCCACCCGGTTGTGGTAGGTCAACCCATAGGAACACTTTGGAGCAACATCCAGGCCAGACCCGACGCGTCCGTTTCCCCCCTGCAAGTGCCGGCGGCGGCGCCGTCCGTGAGGGGGGGCACACCCCGGAGACGCGTGCCGGGCGTTTGCACCCGCCACAACACTTCCAGACTTGTGAGAGGCCGCCTACCCAAGATTCGGCGGCATGCTAGCCCCCGGAGGACGCCGGCCACAGTCGTGGACACGCGAAGAGCAATCCGCGTAGAGGGAATTTTTCAGATACTACTCCATCACGAACAATTATAAAAAATTACCATCAGTCCTACCGCACATGTGCCCACGTCGTGTACAAAACTCGTGATTTTATCGCGCTCCGACTATTTAATAATATTCACGCCGCATCGTTTTCCGCAAAACGTCTACTACAGTGTCATCACCGTTCGTGAGGGGGGGCACACCCCGGAGACGCGTGCCGCCTCTTCGGACATGCCACCACACCACCCCGCCTGTACGAGGGCCCGATGCGACGCTCGGGTGGCATTGCTACCCCCAGGGCTCCCGTCCCGCCTAACCTTGTAGCGTTTGACCATGGGGTCTTGCCCTTCGACTTTGCACGGACGGGCTTTGACCAGTGGACCTATCCACCCGGTTGTGGTAGGTCAGCCCATAGGAACACTTTGGAGCAACATCCAGGCCAGACCCACAGGAAGATCTCCTCTGTGTAGACCCGACGCGTCCGTTTCCCCCCTCCAGGTGCCGGCGGCGGCGCCGTCCATGAGAGGGGGCACACCCCGGAGACGCGTGCCGGGCGTTTGCACCCGCCACAACACTTCCAGACTTGTGAGATGCCGCCTACCCAAGATTTGGAGGCATGCTAGCCCCCGGAGGCCGCCGGCCACAGTCGTAGACACGCGAAGAGCAATCCGCGTAGAGGGAATTGTTCAGATACTACTCCATCACGAACAATTATGAAAAAATACCATCGGTCCTACAGCACATGTGCCCACGTCATGTAAAAAGTCATGATTTTATCGTGCTCCGACTATTTAATAATATTCACGCCGCATCGTTACCGGAGAACGTCTACTACAGTGTCATCACCGTTCGTGAGGGAGGGCACACCCCGGAGACGCGTGCCGCCTCTTCGGACATGCCACCACACCACCCCGCATGTATGAGGGCCGGGTGCGACGCTCGGGTGGCATTGCTACCCACCAGGGCCCCCGTCCCGCCTAACCCTGTAGCGTTTGACCACGGGATTACCGTAGAACGTCTACTATAGTGTCATCACCGTTCGTGAGGGGGGCACACCCCGAAGACGCGTGCCGCCTCTTCGGACATACCACCACACCGCCCCGCACGTATGAGGGCCGGGTGCAACGCTCGGGTGGCATTGCTACCCCCAGGGCCCCCGTCCCGCCTAACCCTGTAGCGTTTGACCACGGGGTCTTGCCCTTTGACTTTGCACGAACGGGCTTTGATTAGTGGACCTATCCACCCGGTTGTGGTAGGTCAGCCCATAGGAACACTTTGGAGCAACATCCAGGCCAGACCCGACGCGTCCGTTTCCCCCCTGCAAGTGCTGGTGGCGGTGCCGGCCATGAGGGGGGGCACACCCCGGAGACGCGTGCCGGGCATTTGCACCCGCCACAACACTTCCAGACTTGTGAGATGCCGCCTACCCAAGATTTGGCGGCATGCTAGCCCCCGGAGGCCGCCGGCCACAGTCGTAGACACGCGAAGAGCAATCCGCGTAGAGGGAATTGTTCAGATACTACTCCATCACGAACAATTATGAATAATTACCATCAGTCCTACAGCACATGTGCCCACGTCGTGTAAAAAACTCATGATTTTATCGCGCTTCGAGTATTTAATAATATTCACGCCGCATCGTTACCGCAGAACGTCTACTACCGTGTCATTGCCGTTCATGAGGAGGGGGGGCACACCCACAAGACGCGTGCCGCCTCTTCGGACATGCCAGCACACCACCCCGCATGTATGAGGGCCCGGTGCGACGCTCGGGTGGCATTGCTACCCCCCAGGGCCCCCGTCCCGCCTAACCCTGTAGCGTTTGACCACGGGATCTAGCCCTTTGACTTTGCGCGGACGGTGTTTGAGCAGTGGACCTATCCACCCGGTTGTGTTAGGTCAGCCCATAGGAACACTTTGGAGCAACATCCAGGCCAGACGCACAGCAAGATCCCCTCCGTGTAGACCCGACGCGTCCGTTTCCCCCCTGCAAGTGCCGGCGGCGGCGCCGTCCGTGAGGGGGGGCACACCCCGGAGACGCGTGTCGGGCGTTTGCACCCGCCACAACACTTCCAGACTTGTGAGAGGCCGCCTACCCAAGATTTGGCGGCATGCTAGCCCCCGGAGGCCGCCGGCCACAGTCGTAGACACGCGAAGAGCAATCCGCGTAGAGGGAATTTTTCAGATACTACTCCATCACGAACAATTATAAAAAATTACCATCATTCCTACAGCACATGTGCCCACGTCATGTAAAAAGTCATGATTTTATCGTGCTCCGACTATTTACTAATATTCACGCCGCATCGTTACCGCAGAATGTCTACTACAGTGTCATCACCGTTCGTGAGGGAGGGCACACCCCGGAGACGCGTGTCGCCTCTTCGGACATGCCACCACACCACCCCGCATGTATGAGGGCCGGGTGCGACGCTCGGGTGGCATTGCTACCCACCAGGGCCCCCGTCCCGCCTAACCCTGTAGCGTTTGACCACGGGATTACCGTAGAACGTCTACTACAGTGTCATCACCGTTCGTGAGGGGGGGCACACCCCGGAGACGCGTGCCACCTCTTCGGACATACCACCACACCGCCCCGCATGTATGAGGGCCGGGTGCAACACTCGGGTGGCATTGCTACCCCCAGGGCCCCCGTCCCGCCTAACCCTGTAGCGTTTGACCACTGGATCTAGCTCTTTGACTTTGCACAGACGGGCTTTGAGCAGTGGACCTATCCACCCAGTTGTGTTAGGTCAGCCCATAGGAACACTTTGGAGGAACATCCGGGCCAGACCCACAGCAAGATCCCCTCCGTGTAAACCCGACGCGTCCGTTTCCCCCTCCAAGTGCCGGCGGCGGCGCCGTCCGTGAGCGGGGGGGCACACCCCGGAGACGCGTGCCGGGCGTTTGCACCCGCCACAACACTTCTAGACTTGTGAGATGCCGCCTACCCAAGATTTGGCAGCATGCTAGCCCCCGGAGGCCGCCGGCCACAGTCGTAGACACGCGAAGAGCAATCCGCGTAGAGGGAATTGTTCAGATACTACTCCATCACGAACAATTATGAAAAATTACCATCAGTCCTACAACACATGTGCCCACGTCGTGTAAAAAACTCATGATTTTATAGCCCTCCGAGTATTTAATAATATTCACGCCGCATCGTTACCACAAAACATCTACTACCGTGTCATCGCCGTTCGTGAGGGGGGGGGGGCAGACCCCGGGGACGCGTGCCGCCTCTTCGGACATGCCACCACACCACCCTGCATGTATGAGGGCCCGGTGCGACGCTCGGGTGGCATTGCTACCCCCCAGGGCCCCCGTCCCGCCTAACCCTGTAGCGTTTGACCACGGGATCTAGCCCTTTGACTTTGCACGGACGGGCTTTGAGCAGTGGACCTATCCACCCGGTTGTGTTAGGTCAGCACATAGGAACACTTTGGAGCAACATCCGAGCCAGACCCACAGCAAGATCCCCTCCTTGTAGACCCGACGCGTCCATTTCCCCCCTCCAAGTGCCGGCGGCGGCGCCGTCCGTGAGGGGGGGCACACCCCGGAGACGCGTGCCGGGCGGTTGCACCCGCCACAACACTTCCAGACTTGTGAGGGGCCGCCTACTCAAGATTTGGCAGTATGCTAGCCCCCGGAGGCCGCCAGCCACAGTCGTAGACACGCGAAGAGCAGTCCGCGTAGAGGGAATTGTTCAGATACTACTCCATCCCGAACAATTATGAAAAATTACCATCAGTCCTATAGCACATGTGCCCACGTCGTGTAAAAAACTCATGATTTTATCGCGCTCCGAGTATTTAATAATATTCATGCTGCATCGTTACCGCAGAACGTCTACTACCATGTCATCGCCGTTCGTGAGGGGGGGCACACGCCGGAGACGCGTGCCGCCTCTTCGGACATGCCACCACACCACCCCGCATGTATGAGGGCCCGGTGCGATGCTCGGGTGGCATTGCTACCCCCCAGGACCCCCGTCCCGCCTAACCTTGTAGCGTTTTACCACGGGATCTAGCCCTTTGACTTTGCACGGACGGGCTTTGAGCAGTGGACCTATCCACCCGGTTGTGTTAGGTCAGCCCATAGGAACACTTTGGAGCAACATCCAGGCCAGACCCACAGCAAGATCCCCTCCGTGTAGACCCGACGCGTCCGTTTCCCCCCTGCAAGTGCCGGCGGCGGCGCCGTCCGTGAGGGGGGGCACACCCCGGAGAGGCATGCCGGGCGTTTGCACCCGCCACAACACTTCCAGACTTGTGAGAGGCCGCCTATGCAAGATTTGGCGGCATGCTAGCCCCCGGAGGCCGCCGGCCACAGTCGTAGACACGCGAAGAGCAATCCGGGTAGAGGGAATTGTTTAGATACTACTCCATCACGAACAATTATGTAAAATTACCATCAGTCCTACAACACATGTGCCCACGTCGTGTACAAAACTCATGATTTTCATCGCGCTCCGACTATTTAATAATATTCACGCCGCATCGCTACCGCAAAACGTCTACTACGGTGTCATCACCGTTCGTGAGGGGGGCACACCTCGGAGACGCGTGCCACCTCTTCGGACATGCCACCACACCACCCCGCATGTATGAGGGCCCGGTGCGACTCTCGGGTGGCATTGCTAACCCTAGGGCCCCCGTCCCGCCTAACCCTGTAGCGTTTGACCACGGGGTCTTCCCCTTTGACTTTGCACGGACGGGCTTTGACCAGTGGACCTATCCACCCGGTTGTGGTAGGTCAGCCCATAGGAACACTTTGGAGGAACATCCAGGCCAGACCCACAGCAAGATCCCCTTCGTGTAGACCCGACCCGTCCGTTTCCCCCTCCAGGTGCCGGCGGCGGCGCCGTCCATGAGTAGGGGGCACACCCCAGAGCCGCGTGCCGGGCGTTTGCACCCGCCACCACACTTCCAGACTTGTGAGATGCCGCCTACCCAAGATTTGGCGGCATGCTAGCCCCCGGAGGCCGCCGGCCACAGTCGTAGACACGCGAAGAGCAATCCGCGTAGAGGGAATTGTTCAGATACTACTCCATCATGAACAATTATGAAAAATTACCATCAGTCCTACAGCACATGTGCCCACGTCGTGTAAAAAACTCATGATTTTATCGCGCTCCGAGTATTTAATACTATTCATGCTCCATCGTTACCGCAGAACGTCTACTACCGTGTCATCGTCGTTCGTGAGGGGGGGCACACGCCGGAGACGCGTGCCGCCTCTTCGGACATGCCACCACACCACCCCGCATGTATGAGGGCCCGGTGCGATGCTCGGGTGGCATTGCTACCCCCAGGGCCCCCGTCCCGCCTAACCTTGTAGCGTTTGACCACAGGATCTAGCCCTTTGACTTTGCACGGATGGGCTTTGAGCAGTGGACCTATCCACCCGGTTGTGTTAGGTCATCCCATAGGAACACTTTGGAGCAACATCCAGGCCAGACCCACAGCAAGATCCCCTCCGTCTAGACCCGACGCGTCCAATTCCCCCATGCAAGTGCCGGCAGCGGCGCCGTCCGTGAGGGGGGCACGCCCCAAAGAGGCGTGCCGGGCGTTTGCACCCGCCACAACACTTCCAGACTTGTGAGAGGCCGCCTATGCAAGATTTGGCGGCATGCTAGCCCCCGGAGGCCGCCGGCCACAGTTGTAGACACGCGAAGAGCAATCCGGGTAGAGGGAATTGTTCAGATACTACTCCATCACGAACAATTATGAGAAATTACCATCAGTCCTACAGCACATGTGCCCACGTCATGTACAAAACTCAAGATTTTATCGCGCTCCGAGTATTTAATAATATTTATGCTGCATCGTTACCGCAGAACGTCTACTACCGTGTCATCGCCGTTCGTGAGGGGGGGCACACGCCGGAGACGCGTGCCGCCTCTTCGGACATGCCACCACACCACCCCGCATGTATGAGGGCCCGGTGCGACGCTCGGGTGGCATTGCTACCCCCCAGGGCCCCCGTCCCGCCTAACCCTGTAGCGTTTGACCACGGGATCTAGCGCTTTGACTTTGCACGGACGGGCTTTGAGCAGTGGACCTATCCACCCGGTTGTGTTAGGTCAGCCCATAGGAACACTTTGGAGCAACATCCGAGCCAGACCCACAGCAAAATCCCCTCCTTGTAGACCCGACGCGTCCATTTCCCCCCTCCAAGTGCCGGCGGCGGCGCCGTCCGTGAGGGGGGGCACACCCCGGAGACGCGTGCCGGGCGGTTGCACCCGCCACAACACTTCCAGACTTGTGAGGGGCCGCCTACTCAAGATATGGCGGTATGCTAGCCCCCGGAGGCCGCCGGCCACAGTCGTAGACACGCGAAGAGCAATCCGCGTAGATGGAATTGTTCAGATACTACTCCATCACGAACAATTATGAAAAATTACCATCAGTCCTACAGCACATGTGCCCACGTCGTGTAAAAAACTCATGATTTTATCGCACTCCGAGTATTTAATTATATTCACGCCGCGTTGTTACCACAGAACGTCTACTACCGTGTCATCGCCATTCGTAAGGGGGCACACGCCGGAGACGCGTGCCGCCTCTTCGGACATGCCACCACACCACCCCGCATGTATGAGGGCCCGGTGCGATGCTCGGGTGGCATTGCTACCCCCCAGGGCCCCCGTCCCGCATAACCTTGTAGCGTTTGACCACGGGATCTAGCCCTTTGACTTTGCACGGAAGGGCTTTGAGCAGTGGACCTATCCACCCGGTTGTGTTAGGTCAGCCCATAGGAACACTTGGAGCAACATCCAGGCCAGACCCACAGCAAGATCCCCTCCGTGTAGACCCGACGCGTCCGTTTCCCCCCTGCAAGTGCCGGCAGCGGCGCCGTCCGTGAGGGGGGCACGCCCCAGAGAGGCGTGCCGGGCGTTTGCACCCGCCACAACACTTCCAGACTTGTGAGAGGCCGCCTATGCAAGATTTGGCGGCATGCTAGCCCCCGGAGGCCGCCGGCCACAGTCGTAGACACGCGAAGAGCAATCCGGGTAGAGGGAATTGTTCAGATACTACTCCATCACGAACAATTATGAGAAATTACCATCAGTCCTACAGCACATGTGCCCACGTCATGTACAAAACTCAAGATTTTATCGCGCTCCGAGTATTTAATAATATTTATGCTGCATCGTTACCGCAGAACGTCTACTACCGTGTCATCGCCGTTCGTGAGGGCGGGCACACGCCGGAGACGCGTGCCGCCTCTTCGGACATGCCACCACACCACCCCGCATGTATGAGGGCCCGGTGCGACGCTCGGGTGGCATTGCTACCCCCCAGGGCCCCCGTCCCGCCTAACCCTGTAGCGTTTGACCACGGGATCTAGCCCTTTGACTTTGCACGGACGGGCTTTGAGCAGTGGACCTATCCACCCGGTTGTGTTAGGTCAGCCCATAGGAACACTTTGGAGCAACATCCGAGCCAGACCCACAGCAAAATCCCCTCCTTGTAGACCCGACGCGTCCATTTCCCCCCTCCAAGTGCCGGCGGCGGCGCCGTCCGTGAGGGGGGGCACACCCCGGAGACGCGTGCCGGGCGGTTGCACCCGCCACAACACTTCCAGACTTGTGAGGGGCCGCCTACTCAAGATTTGGCGGTATGCTAGCCCCCGGAGGCCGCGAGCCACAGTCGTAGACACGCGAAGAGCAATCCGCGTAGATGGAATTGTTCAGATACTACTCCATCACGAACAATTATGAAAAATTACCATCAGTCCTACAGCACATGTGCCCACGTCGTGTAAAAAACTCATGATTTTATCGCGCTCCGAGTATTTAATAATATTCATGCTGCATCGTTACCGCAGAACGTCTACTACCGTGTCATCGCCGTTCGTGAGGGGGGGCACACCCCGGAGAGGCGTGCCGGGCGTTTGCACCCGCCACAACACTTCCGGACTTGTGAGAGGCCGCCTATGCAAGATTTGGCGGCATGCTAGCCCCCGGAGGCCGCCGGCCACAGTCGTAGACACGCGAAGAGCAATCCGGGTAGAGGGAATTGTTCAGATACTACTCCATCACGAACAATTATGTAAAATTACCATCAGTCCTACAACACATGTGCCCACGTCGTGTACAAAACTCATGATTTTTATCGCGCTCCGACTATTTAATAATATTCACGCCGCATCGCTACCGCAAAACGTCTACTACGGTGTCATCACCGTTCGTGAGGGGGGCACACCTCGGAGACGCGTGCCACCTCTTCGGACATGCCACCACACCACCCCGCATGTATGAGGGCCCGGTGCGACTCTCGGGTGGCATTGCTAACCCTAGGGCCCCCGTCCCGCCTAACCCTGTAGCGTTTGACCACGGGGTCTTCCCCTTTGACTTTGCACGGACGGGCTTTGACCAGTGGACGTATCCACCCGGTTGTGGTAGGTCAGCCCATAGGAACACTTTGGAGGAACATCCAGGCCAGACCCACAGCAAGATCCCCTTCGTGTAGACCCGACCCGTCCGTTTCCCCCTCCAGGTGCCGGCGGCGGCGCCGTCCATGAGTAGGGGGCACACCCCAGAGCCGCGTGCCGGGCGTTTGCACCCGCCACCACACTTCCAGACTTGTGAGATGCCGCCTACCCAAGATTTGGCGGCATGCTAGCCCCCGGAGGCCGCCGGCCACAGTCGTAGACACGCGAAGAGCAATCCGCGTAGAGGGAATTGTTCAGATACTACTCCATCATGAACAATTATGAAAAATTACCATCAGTCCTACAGCACATGTGCCCACGTCGTGTAAAAAACTCATGATTTTATCGCGCTCCGAGTATTTAATACTATTCATGCTCCATCGTTACCGCAGAACGTCTACTACCGTGTCATCGTCGTTCGTGAGGGGGGGCACACGCCGGAGACGCGTGCCGCCTCTTCGGACATGCCACCACACCACCCCGCATGTATGAGGGCCCGGTGCGATGCTCGGGTGGCATTGCTACCCCCCAGGGCCCCCGTCCCGCCTAACCTTGTAGCGTTTGACCACGGGATCTAGCCCTTTGACTTTGCACGGATGGGCTTTGAGCAGTGGACCTATCCACCCGGTTGTGTTAGGTCATCCCATAGGAACACTTTGGAGCAACATCCAGGCCAGACCCACAGCAAGATCCCCTCCGTCTAGACCCGACGCGTCCGTTTCCCCCATGCAAGTGCCGGCAGCGGCGCCGTCCGTGAGGGGGGCACGCCCCAAAGAGGCGTGCCGGGCGTTTGCACCCGCCACAACACTTCCAGACTTGTGAGAGGCCGCCTTTGCAAGATTTGGCGGCATGCTAGCCCCCGGAGGCCGCCGGCCACAGTCGTAGACACGCGAAGAGCAATCCGGGTAGAGGGAATTGTTCAGATACTACTCCATCACGAACAATTATGTAAAATTACCATCAGTCCTACAACACATGTGCCCACGTCGTGTACAAAACTCATGATTTTTATCGCGCTCCGACTATTTAATAATATTCACGCCGCATCGCTACCGCAAAACGTCTACTACGGTGTCATCACCGTTCGTGAGGGGGGCACACCTCGGAGACGCGTGCCACCTCTTCGGACATGCCACCACACCACCCCGCATGTATGAGGGCCCGGTGCGATGCTCGGGTGGCATTGCTACCCCCCAGGGCCCCCGTCCCGCCTAACCTTGTAGCGTTTGACCACGGGATCTAGCCCTTTGACTTTGCACGGATGGGCTTTGAGCAGTGGACCTATCCACCCGGTTGTGTTAGGTCATCCCATAGGAACACTTTGGAGCAACATCCAGGCCAGACCCACAGCAAGATCCCCTCCGTCTAGACCCGACGCGTCCGTTTCCCCCATGCAAGTGCCGGCAGCGGCGCCGTCCGTGAGGGGGGCACGCCCCAAAGAGGCGTGCCGGGCGTTTGCACCCGCCACAACACTTCCAGACTTGTGAGAGGCCGCCTATGCAAGATTTGGCGGCATGCTAGCCCCCGGAGGCCGCCGGCCACAGTTGTAGACACGCGAAGAGCAATCCGGGTAGAGGGAATTGTTCAGATACTACTCCATCACGAACAATTATGAGAAATTACCATCAGTCCTACAGCACATGTGCCCACGTCATGTACAAAACTCAAGATTTTATCGCGCTCCGAGTATTTAATAATATTTATGCTGCATCGTTACCGCAGAACGTCTACTACCGTGTCATCGCCGTTCGTGAGGGGGGGCACACGCCGGAGACGCGTGCCGCCTCTTCGGACATGCCACCACACCACCCCGCATGTATGAGGGCCCGGTGCGACGCTCGGGTGGCATTGCTACCCCCCAGGGCCCCCGTCCCGCCTAACCCTGTAGCGTTTGACCACGGGATCTAGCGCTTTGACTTTGCACGGACGGGCTTTGAGCAGTGGACCTATCCACCCGGTTGTGTTAGGTCAGCCCATAGGAACACTTTGGAGCAACATCCGAGCCAGACCCACAGCAAAATCCCCTCCTTGTAGACCCGACGCGTCCATTTCCCCCCTCCAAGTGCCGGCGGCGGCGCCGTCCGTGAGGGGGGGCACACCCCGGAGACGCGTGCCGGGCGGTTGCACCCGCCACAACACTTCCAGACTTGTGAGGGGCCGCCTACTCAAGATTTGGCGGTATGCTAGCCCCCGGAGGCCGCCGGCCACAGTCGTAGACACGCGAAGAGCAATCCGCGTAGATGGAATTGTTCAGATACTACTCCATCACGAACAATTATGAAAAATTACCATCAGTCCTACAGCACATGTGCCCACGTCGTGTAAAAAACTCATGATTTTATCGCGCTCCGAGTATTTAATAATATTCATGCTGCATCGTTACCGCAGAACGTCTACTACCGTGTCATCGCCGTTCGTGAGGGGGGGCACACGCCGGAGACGCGTGCCGCCTCTTCGGACATGCCACCACACCACCCCGCATGTATGAGGGCCCGGTGCGATGCTCGGGTGGCATTGCTACCCCCCAGGGCCCCCGTCCCGCCTAACCTTGTAGCGTTTGACCACGGGATCTAGCCCATTGACTTTAAACGGACGGGCTTTGAGCAGTGGACCTATCCACCCGGTTGTGTTAGGTCAGCCCATAGGAACACTTTGGAGCAACATCCAGGCCAGACCCATAGCAAGATCCCCTCCGTGTAGACACGACGCGTCCGTTTCCCCCTGCAAGTGCCGGCGGCGCCGCCGTCCGTGAGGGGGGGCACACCCCGGAGAGGCGTGCCGGGCGTTTGCACCCGCCACAACACTTCCAGACTTGTGAGAGGCCGCCTATGCAAGATTTGGCGGCATGCTAGCCCCCGGAGGCCGCCGGCCACAGTCGTAGACACGCGAAGAGCAATCCGGGTAGAGGGAATTGTTCAGATACTACTCCATCACGAACAATTATGTAAAATTACCATCAGTCCTACAACACATGTGCCCACGTCGTGTACAAAACTCATGATTTTTATCGCGCTCCGACTATTTAATAATATTCACGCCGCATCGCTACCGCAAAACGTCTACTACGGTGTCATCACCGTTCGTGAGGGGGGCACACCTCGGAGACGCGTGCCACCTCTTCGGACATGCCACCACACCACCCCGCATGTATGAGGGCCCGGTGCGACTCTCGGGTGGCATTGCTAACCCTAGGGCCCCCGTCCCGCCTAACCCTGTAGCGTTTGACCACGGGGTCTTCCCCTTTGACTTTGCACGGACGGGCTTTGACCAGTGGACCTATCCACCCGGTTGTGGTAGGTCAGCCCATAGGAACACTTTGGAGGAACATCCAGGCCAGACCCACAGCAAGATCCCCTTCGTGTAGACCCGACCCGTCCGTTTCCCCCTCCAGGTGCCGGCGGCGGCGCCGTCCATGAGTAGGGGGCACACCCCAGAGCCGCGTGCCGGGCGTTTGCACCCGCCACCACACTTCCAGACTTGTGAGATGCCGCCTACCCAAGATTTGGCGGCATGCTAGCCCCCGGAGGCCGCCGGCCACAGTCGTAGACACGCGAAGAGCAATCCGCGTAGAGGGAATTGTTCAGATACTACTCCATCATGAACAATTATGAAAAATTACCATCAGTCCTACAGCACATGTGCCCACGTCGTGTAAAAAACTCATGATTTTATCGCGCTCCGAGTATTTAATACTATTCATGCTCCATCGTTACCGCAGAACGTCTACTACCGTGTCATCGTCGTTCGTGAGGGGGGGCACACGCCGGAGACGCGTGCCGCCTCTTCGGACATGCCACCACACCACCCCGCATGTATGAGGGCCCGGTGCGATGCTCGGGTGGCATTGCTACCCCCCAGGGCCCCCGTCCCGCCTAACCTTGTAGCGTTTGACCACGGGATCTAGCCCTTTGACTTTCAATGGATGGGCTTTGAGCAGTGGACCTATCCACCCGGTTGTGTTAGGTCATCCCATAGGAACACTTGGAGCAACATCCAGGCCAGACCCACAGCAAGATCCCCTCCGTCTAGACCCGACGCGTCCGTTTCCCCCATGCAAGTGCCGACAGCGGCGCCGTCCGTGAGGGGGGCACGCCCCAGAGAGGCGTGCCGGGCGTTTGCACCCGCCACAACACTTCCAGACTTGTGAGAGGCCGCCTATGCAAGATTTGGCGGCATGCTATCCCCCGGAGGCCGCCGGCCACAGTCGTAGACACGCGAAGAGCAATCCGGGTAGAGGGAATTGTTCAGATACTACTCCATCACGAACAATTATGAGAAATTACCATCAGTCTTACAGCACATGTGCCCACGTCATGTACAAAACTCAAGATTTTATCGCGCTCCGAGTATTTAATAATATTTATGCTGCATCGTTACCGCAGAACGTCTACTACCGTGTCATCGCCGTTCGTGAGGGGGGGCACACGCCGGAGACGCGTGCCGCCTCTTCGGACATGCCACCACACCACCCCGCATGTATGAGGGCCCGGTGCGACGCTCGGGTGGCATTGCTACCCCCCAGGGCCCCCGTCCCGCCTAACCCTGTAGCGTTTGACCACGGGATCTAGCGCTTTGACTTTGCACGGACGGGCTTTGAGCAGTGGACCTATCCACCCGGTTGTGTTAGGTCAGCCCATAGGAACACTTTGGAGCAACATCCGAGCCAGACCCACAGCAAAATCCCCTCCTTGTAGACCCGACGCGTCCATTTCCCCCCTCCAAGTGCCGGCGGCGGCGCCGTCCGTGAGGGGGGGCACACCCCGGAGACGCGTGCCGGGCGGTTGCACCCGCCACAACACTTCCAGACTTGTGAGGGGCCGCCTACTCAAGATTTGGCGGTATGCTAGCCCCCGGAGGCCGCCGGCCACAGTCGTAGACACGCGAAGAGCAATCCGCGTAGAGGGAATTGTTCAGAGACTACTCCATCATGAACAATTATGAAAAATTACCATCAGTCCTACAGCACATGTGCCCACGTCATGTAAAAAACTCATGATTTTATCGCGCTCCGAGTATTTAATACTATTCATGCTCCATCGTTACCGCAGAACGTCTACTACCGTGTCATCGTCGTTCGTGAGGGGGGGCACACGCCGGAGACGCGTGCCGCCTCTTCGGACATGCCACCACACCACCCCGCATGTATGAGGGCCCGGTGCGATGCTCGGGTGGCATTGCTACCCCCCAGGGCCCTCGTCCCGCCTAACCTTGTAGCGTTTGACCACGGGATCTAGCCCTTTGACTTTGCACGGACGGGCTTTGAGCAGTGGACCTATCCACCCGGTTGTGTTAGGTCAACCCATAGGAACACTTTGGAGCAACATCCAGGCCAGACCCACAGCAAGATCCCCTCCGTGTAGACCCGACGCGTCCATTTCCCCCCTGCAAGTGCCGGCGGCGGCGCCGTCCGTGAGGGGGGCACACCCCGGAGAGGCGTGCCGGGCGTTTGCACCCGCCACAACACTTCCAGACTTGTGAGAGGCCGCCTATGCAAGATTTGGCGGCATGCTAGCCCCCGGAGGCCGCCGGCCACAGTCGTAGACACGCGAAGAGCAATCCGGGTAGAGGGAATTGTTCAGATACTACTCCATCACGAACAATTATGTAAAATTACCATCAGTCCTACAACACATGTGCCCACGTCGTGTACAAAACTCATGATTTTTATCGCGCTCCGACTATTTAATAATATTCACGCCGCATCGTTACCGCAAAACGTCTACTACAGTGTCATCACCGTTCGTGAGGGGGGGCACACCCCGGAGACGCGTGCCGCCTCTTCGGACATGCCACCACACCACCCCGCATGTATGAGGGCCTGGTGCGACTCTCGGGTGGATTGCTAACCCTAGGGCCCCCGTCCCGCCTAACCCTGTAGCATTTGACCACGGGGTCTTGCCCTTTGACTTTGCACGGACGGGCTTTGACCAGTGGACCTATCCACCCGGTTGTGGTAGGTCAGCCCATAGGAACACTTTGGACGAATATCCAGGCCAGACCCACAGCAAGATCCCCTTCGTGTAGACCCGACCCGTCCGTTTCCCCCTCCAAGTGCCGGCGGCGGCGCCGTCCATGAGGAGGGGGCACACCCCAGAGCCGTGTGCCGGGCGTTTGCACCCGCCACAACACTTCCAGACTTGTGAGATGCCGCCTACCCAAGATTTGGCGGCATGCTAGGCTCCGGAGGCCGCCGGCCACAGTCGTAGACACGCGAAGAGCAATCCGCGTAGAGGGAATTGTTCAGATACTACTCCATCATGAACAATTATGAAAAATTACCATCAGTCCTACAGCACATGTGCCCACGTCGTGTAAAAAACTCATGATTTTATCGCGCTCCGAGTATTTAATACTATTCATGCTGCATCGTTACCGCAGAACGTCTACTACCGTGTCATCGCCGTTCGTGAGGGGGGGCACACGCCGGAGACGCGTGCCGCCTCTTCGGACATGCCACCACACCACCCCACATGTATGAGGGCCCGGTGCGATGCTCGGGTGGCATTGCTACCCCCCAGGGCCCCCGTCCCGCCTAACCTTGTAGCGTTTGACCACGGGATCTAGCCCTTTGACTTTGCACGGATGGGCTTTGAGCAGTGGACCTATCCACCCGGTTGTGTTAGGTCATCCCATAGGAACACTTCGGAGCAACATCCAGGCCAGACCCACAGCAAGATCCCCTCCGTGTAGACCCGACGCGTCCGTTTCCCCCCTGCAAATGCCGGCGGCGCCGCCGTCCGTGAGGGGGGTACGCCCCAGAGAGGCGTGCCGGGCGTTTGCACCTGCCACAACACTTCCAGACTTGTGAGAGGCCGCCTATGCAAGATTCGGCAGCATGCTAGCCCCCGGAGGCCGCCGGCCACAGTCGTAGACACGCGAAGAGCAATCCGGGTAGAGGGAATTGTTCAGATACTACTCCATCACGAACAATTATGAAAAATTACCATCAGTCCTACAGCACATGTGCCCACGTCATGTACAAAACTCATGATTTTATCGCGCTTTGAGTATTTAATAATATTTATGCTGCATCGTTACCGCAGAACGTCTACTACCGTGTCATCGCCGTTCGTGAGGGGGGCACACGCCGGAGACGCGTGCCGCCTCTTCGGACATGCCACCACACCACCCCGCATGTATGAGGGCCCGGTGCGATGCTCGGGTGGCATAGCTACCCCCCAGGGCCCCCGTCCCGCCTAACCTTGTAGCGTTTGACCACGGGATCTAGCCCTTTGACTTTGCACGGACGGGCTTTGAGCAGTGGACCTATCCACCCGGTTGTGTTAGGTCAGCCCATAGGAACACTTTGGAGCAACATCCAGGCCAGACCCACAGCAAGATCCCCTCCGTGTAGACCCGACGCGTCCGTTTCCCCCCTGCAAGTGCCGGCGGCGGCGCCGTCTGTGAGGGGGGGCACACCCCGGAGAGGCGTGCCGGGAGTTTGCACCCGCCAGAACACTTCCAGACTTGTGAGAGGCCGCCTATGCAAGATTTGGCGGCATGCTAGCCCCCGGAGGCCGCCGGCCACAGTTGTAGACAGGCGAAGAGCAATCCGGGTAGAGGGAATTGTTCAGATACTACTCCATCACGAACAATTATGTAAAATTACCATCAGTCCTACAACACATGTGCCCACGTCGTGTACAAAACTCATGATTTTTATCGCGCTCCGACTATTTAATAATATTGACGCCGCATCGTTACCGCAAAACGTCTACTACAGTGTCATCACCGTTCGTGAGGGGGGGGCACACCCCGGAGACGCGTGCCGCCTCTTCGGACATGCCACCACACCACCCCGCATGTATGAGGGCCCGGTGCGACTCTCGGGTGGCATTGCTAACCCTAGGGCCCCCGTCCCGCCTAACCCTGTAGCGTTTGACCACGGGGTCTTGCCCTTTGACTTTGCATGGACGGGCTTTGACCAGTGGACCTATCCACCCGGTTGTGGTAGGTCAGCCCATAGGAACACTTTGGAGGAACATCCAGGCCAGACCCACAGCAAGATCCCCTTCGTGTAGACCCGACCCGTCCGTTTCCCCCTCCAAGTGTCGGCAACGGCGCCGTCCATGAGGAGGGGGCACACCCCAGAGCCGTGTGCCGGGCGTTTGCACCCGCCACAACACTTCCAGACTTGTGTGATGCCGCCTACCCAAGATTTGGCGGCATGCTAGGCTCCGGAGGCCGCCGGCCACAGTCGTAGACACGCGAAGAGCAATCCGTGTAGAGGGAATTGTTCAGATACTACTCCATCATGAACAATTATGAAAAATTACCATCAGTCCTACAGCACATGTGCCCACGTCGTGTAAAAAACTCATGATTTTATCGCGCTCCGAGTATTTAATACTATCCATGCTGCATCGTTACCGCAGAACGTCTACTACCGTGTCATCGCCGTTCGTGAGGGGGGGCACACGCCGGAGACGCGTGCCGCCTCTTCGGACATGCCACCACACCACCCCGCATGTATGAGGGCCCGGTGCGATGCTCGGGTGGCATTGCTACCCCCAGGGCCCCCGTCCCGCCTAACCTTGTAGCGTTTGACCACGGGATCTAGCCCTTTGACTTTGCACGGATGGGCTTTGAGCAGTGGACCTATCCACCCGGTTGTGTTAGGTCATCGCATAGGAACACTTTGGAGCAACATCTAGGCCAGACCCACAGCAAGATCCCCTCCGTGTAGACCTGACGCGTCCGTTTCCCCCCTGCAAGTGCCGGCGGCGGCGCCGTCCGTGAGGTGTGCACGCCCCAGAGAGGCGTGCCGGGCGTTTGCACCCGCCACAACACTTCCAGACTTCTGAGAGGCCGCCTAAGCAAGATTTGGCGGCATGCTAGCCCCCGGAGGCCGCCGGCCAAAGTCGAAGACACGCGAAGAGCAATCCGGGTAGAGGGAATTGATCAGATACTACTCCATCACGAACAATTATGAAAAATTACCATCAGTTCTACAGCACATGTGCCTACGTCGTGTACAAAACTCATGATTTTTATCGCGCTCCGACTACTTAATAATATTCACGACACATCGTTACCGCAAAACGTCTACTACAGTGTCATCACCGTTCGTGAGGGGGGGACACACCCCGGAGATGCGTGCCGCCTCTTCGGACATGCCACCACACCACCCCGCATGTATGAGGGCCCGGTGCGACTCTCGGGTGGCATTGCTACCCCTAGGGCCCCCGTCCCGCCTAACCCTGTATCGTTTGACCACGGGGTCTTGCCCTTTGACTTTGCACGGATGGGCTTTGAGCAGTGGACCTATCCACCCGGTTGTGTTAGGTCAGCCCATAGGAACACTTTGGAGCAACATCCAGGCCAGACCCACAGCAAGATCCCCTCCGTGTAGACCCGACGCGTCCGTTTCCCCCCTGCAAGTGCCGGCGGCGGCGCCGTCCGTGAGGGGGGGCACGCCCCAGAGAGGCGTGCCGGGAGTTTGCACCCGCCACAACACTTCCAGACTTGTGAGAGGCCGCCTATGCAAGATTTGGCGGCATGCTAGCCCCCGGAGGCCGCCGGCCACAGTCGTAGACACGCGAAGAGCAATCCGGTTAGAGGGAATTGTTCAGATACTACTCCATCACGAACAATTATGAAAAATTACCATTAGTCCTACAGCACATGTGCCCACGTCGTGTACAAAACTCATGATTTTTATCGCGCTCCGACTACTTAATAATATTCACGACGCATCGTTACCGCAAAACGTCTACTACAGTGTCATCCCCGTTCGTGAGGGGGGGGCACACCCCGGAGACGCGTGCCGCCTCTTCGGACATGCCACCACACCACCCCGTATGTATGAGGGCCCGGTGCGACTCGTGGGTGGCATTGCTACCCCTAGGGCCCCGTCCCGCCTAACCCTGTAGCGTTTGACCACGGGGTCTTGCCCTTTGACTTTGCACGGACGGGCTTTGACCAGTGGACCTATCCACCCGGTTGTGGTAGGTCAGCCCATAGGAACACTTTGGAGGAACATCCAGGCCAGTCCCACAGGAAGATCCCCTTCGTGTAGACCCGACCCGTCCGTTTCCCCCTCCAGGTGCCGGCGGCGGCGCCGTCCATGAGGAGGGGGCACACCCCAGAGACGCGTGCCGGGCGTTTGCACCCGCCACAACACTTCCAGACTTGTGAGATGCCGCCTACCCAAGATTTGGCGGCATGCTAGCCCCCGGAGGCCGCCGGCCACAGTCGTAGACACGCGAAGAGCAATCCGCGTAGAGGGAATTGTTCAGATACTACTCCATCACGAACAATTATGAATAATTACCATAAGTCCTACAACACATGTGCCCACGTCGTGTAAAAAACTCATGATTTTATCGCACTCCGAGTATTAAATAATATTCACGCCGCATCGTTATCGTAGAACGTCTACTACCGTGTCATCGCCGTTCGTGAGGGGGGGCACACCCCGGAGACGCGTGCCGCCTCTTCGGACATGCCACCACACCACCCCGCATGTATGAGGGCCCGGTGCGACGCTCGGGTGGCATTGCTACCCCCCAGGCCCCCGTCCCGGCGAATCCTGTAGCGTTTGACCACGGGATCTAGCCCTTTGACTTTGCACGGACGGGCTTTGAGCAGTGGACCTATCGACCCTTTTGTGTGAGGTCAGCCCATAGGAACACTTTGGAGCAACATCCCGGCCAGACCCACAGCAAGATCCCCTCCGTGTAGACCCGACGCGTCCGTTCCCCCCCTCCAAGTGCCGGGGGCGCCGTCCGTGAGGGGGGCACACCCCGGAGACGCGTGCCGGACGTTTGCACCTGCCACAACAATTCCAGACTTGTGAGATGCCGCCTACCCAAGATTTGGCGGCATGCTAGCCCCCGGAGGCCGCCGGCCACAATCGTAGACACGCGAAGAGCAATCCGTGTAGAGGGAATTGTTCAGATACTACTCCATCACGAACAATTATAAAAAAAATACCATCGGTCCTACAGCACATGTGCCCACGTCGTGTAAAAAAGTCATGATTTTATCGCACTCTGACTATTTAATAATATTCACGCCGCATCGTTACCGCGGAACGTCTACTACCGTGTCATCGCCGTTCGTGAGGGGGGCACACCCCGGAGACGCGTGCCGCCTCTTCGGACATGCCACCACACCACCCCGCATGTATGAGGGCCCGGTGCGACGCTCGGGTGGCATTGCTACCCCCCAGGGTCCCCGTCCCGCCTAACCCTGTAGCGTTTGACCACGGGATTACCGTAGAACGTCTACCACTGTGTCATCACCGTTCGTGAGGTGGGGCACACCCCGAAGACGCGTGCCGCCTCTTCGGACATGCCACCACACCACCCCGCATGTATGAGGGCCGGGTGCAACGCTCGGGTGGCATTGCTACCCCCCAGGGCCCCCGTCCCGCCTAACCCTGTAGCATTTGACCACGGGATCTAGCCCTTTGACTTTGCACGGACAGGCTTTGAGCAGTGGACCTATCCACCCGGTTGTGTTAGGTCAGCCCATAGGAACACTTTGGAGCAACATCCGGGTCAGACCCACAGCAAGATCCCCTCCGTGTAGACCCGACGCGTCCGTTTCCCCCTCTAGGTGCCGGCGGCGGCGCCGTCCGTGAGGGGGGCACACCCCGGGGATGCGTGCCGGGCATTTGCACCCGCCGCAACACTTCCAGACTTGTGAGAGGCCGCCTATGCAAGATTTGGCGGCATGCTAGCCCCCGGAGGCCGCCGGCCACAGTCGTAGACACGCGAAGAGCAATCCGGGTTGAGGGAATTGTTCAGATACTACTCCATCACGAACAATTATGAAAAATTACCATCAGTCCTACAACACATGTGCCCACATCGTGTACAAAACTCATGATTTTTATCGCGCTGCGACTACTTAATAATATTCACGACGCATCGTTACCGCAAAACGTCTACTACAGTGTCATCACCGTTCGTGAGGGGGGGCACACGCCGGAGACGCGTGCCGCCTCTTCGGACATGCCACCACACCACCCCGCATGTAGGAGGGCCCGGTGCGACTCTCGGGTGGCATTGCTACCCCTAGGGCCCCCGTCCCGCCTAACCCTGTAGCGTTTGACCACGGGGTCTTGCCCTTTGACTTTGCACGGACGGGCTTTCACCAGTGGACCTATCCACCCGGTTGTGGTAGGTCAGCCCATAGGAACACTTTGGAGGAACATCCAGGCCAGACCCACAGTAAGATCCCCTTCGTGTAGACCCGACGCGTCCGTTTCCCCCTCCAGGTGCCGGCGGCGGCGCCGTCCATGAGGAGGGGGCACACCCCAGAGACGCGTGCCGGGCGTTTGCAGCCGCAACAACACTTCCAGACTTGTGAGATGCAGCCTACCCAAGATTTGGCGGCATGCTAGCCCCCGGAGGCCGCCGGCCACAGTCGTAGACACGCGAAGAGCAATCCGCGTAGAGGGAATTGTTAAGATACTACTCCATCACGAACAATTATGAAGAATTACCATCAGTCCTACAACACATGTGCCCACGTCGTGTAAAAAACTCATGATTTTATCGCACTCCGAGTATTTAATAATATTCACGCCGCATCGTTACCGCAGAACGTCTACTACCGTGTCATCGCCGTTCGTGAGGGGGGGCACACCCCGGAGACGCGTGCCGCCTCTTCGGACATGCCACCACACCACCCCGCATGTATGAGGGCCCGGTGCGACGCTCGGGTGGCATTGCTACGCCCTAGGGCCCCCGTCCCGCCTAACCCTATAGCGTTTGACCACGGGATCTAGCCCTTTGACTTTGCATGGACGGGCTTTGAGCAGTGGACCTATCCACCCGGTTGTGTGAGGTCAGCCCATAGGAACACTTTGGAGCAACATCCGGGCCAGACCCACAGCAAGATCCCCTCTGTGTAGACCCGACGCGTCCGTTTCCTCCCTCCAAGTGCCGGGGGCGGCGCCGTCCGTGAGGGGGGCACACCCCGGAGACGCATGCCGGACGTTTGCACCCGCCAAAACACTTCCAGACTTGTGAGATGCCGCCTACCCAAGATTTGGCGGCATGCTAGCCCCCGAAGGCCGCCGGCCACAGTCGTAGACACGCGAAGAGCAATCCGCGTAGAGGGAATTGTTCAGATACTACTCCATCACGAACAATTATGAAAAAATACCATCGGTCCTATAGCACATGTGCCCACGTCGTGTAAAAAAGTCATGATTTTATCGCGCTCTGACTATTTAATAATATTCACGCCGCATCGTTACCGCGGAACGTCTACTACCGTGTCATCGCCGTTCGTGAGGGGGGCACACCCCGGAGACGCGTGCTGCCTCCTCGGACATGCCACCACACCACCCCGCATGTATGAGGGCCCGGTTAGACGCTCGGGTGGCATTGCTACCCCCAGGGTCCCCGTCCCGCCTAACCCTGTAGCGTTTGACCACGGGATTACCGTAGAACGTCTACCACAGTGTCATCACCGTTCATGAGGTGGGGCACACCCCGGAGACGCGTGCCACCTCTTCGGACATGCCACCACACCACCCCGCATGTATGAGGGCCGGGTGCGACGCTCGGGTGGCATTGCTACCCCCCAGGGCCCCCGTCCCGCCTAACCCTGTAGCGTTTGACCACGGGATCTAGCCCTTTGACTTTGCACGGACAGGCTTTGAGCAGTGGACCTATCCACCCGGTTGTGTTAGGTCATCCCATAGGAACACTTTGGAGCAACATCCGGGTCAGACCCACAGCAAGATCCCCTCCGTGTACACCCGACGCGTCCGTCTCCCCCCTCCAGGTGCCGGCGACGGCGCCGTCCGTGAGGGGGGGCACACCCCGGGGACGCGTGCCGGGCATTTGCACCCGCCGCAACTCTTCCAGACTTGTGAGAGGCCGCCTACGCAAGATTTGGCGGCATGCTAGCCCCCGGAGGCCGCCGGCCACAGTCGTAGACACTCGAAGAGCAATCCGCGTAGAGGGAATTGTTCAGATACTGCTCCATCACGAACAATTATGAAAAATTACCATCAGTCCTACAGCACATGTGCCCACGTCGTGTACAAAACTCATGATTTGTCGCGCTCTGACTATTTAATAATATTCACGCCGCATCGTTACCGCAAAACGTCTACTACAGTGTCATCACCGTTCGTGAGGGGGGGCACACCCCGGAGACGCGTGCCGCCTCTTCGGACATGCCACCACACCACCCCGCATGTATGAGGGCCGGGTGCGACGCTCGGGTGGCATTGCTACCCCCTAGGGCCCCCGTCCCGCCTAACCCTGTAGCGTTTGACCACGGGATCTAGCCCTTTCACTTTGCACGGACGGGCTTTGAGCAGTGGATCTATACACCCGGTTGTGTTAGGTCAGCCCATAGGAACACTTTGGAGCAACATCCGGGCCAGACCCACAGCAAGATCCCCTCCGTGTAGACCCGACGCGTCCGTTTGCCCACATCAGGTGCCGCCGGCGGCGCCGTCCATGAGGGGGGGCACACCCTGGAGACGCGTGCCGGGCGTTTGCACCCGCCACAACACTTCCAGACTTGTGAGAGGCCGCCTACGCAAGATTTGGCGGCATGCTAGCCCCCGGACGGGCTTTGAGCAGTGGACCTATCCACCCGGTTGTGGTAGGTCAGCCCATAGGAACACTTTGGAGCAACATCCGGGCCAGACCCACAGCAAGATCCCCTCCGTGTAGACCCGACGCGTCCGTTTCCCCCCACCAGGTGCTGGCGGCGGCGCCGTCCGTGAGGGGGGGCACACCCCGGAGACGCGTGCCGGGCGTTTGCACCCGCCACAACACTCCCAGACTTGTGAGATGCCGCCTACCGAAGATTTGGTGGCATGCTAGCCCCCGGAGGCCGCCGGCCACAGTCGTAGACACGCGAAGAGCAATCCGCGTAGAGGGAGTTGTTCAGATACTACTCCATCACGAACAATTATGAAAAATTAACATCAGTCCTATAGCACATGTGGCCACGTTGTGTAAAAAACTCATGATTTTATCGCTCTCCAAGTATTTAATAATATTCACGCCGCATCGTTACCGCAGAACGTCTACTACCGTGTCATCGCCGTTCGTGAGGGGGGCACACCCCGGAGACGCGTGCCGCCTCTTCGGACATGCCACCACACCACCCCGCATGTATGAGGGCCCGGTGCGACGCTTGGGTGGCATTGCTACCCCGAGGGCCCCGTCCCGCCTAACCCTGTAGCGTTTGACCACGGGATCTAGCCCTTTGACTTAGCATGGACGGGCTTTGAGCAGTGGACCTATCCACCCGGTTGTGGTAGGTCAGCCCATAGGAACTCTTTGGAGCAACATCCGGGCGAGACCCACAACAAGATCCCCTCCGTGTAGACCCGACGCGTCCGTTTCCCCCCACCAGGTGCTGGCGGCGGCGCCGTCTGTGAGGGGGGGCACACCCCGGAGACGCGTGCCGGGCGTTTGCACCCGCCACAACACTTCCAGACTTGTGAGATGCCGCCTACCCAAGATTTGGTGGCATGCTAGCCCCCGGAGGCCGCCGGCCACAGTCGTAGACACGCGAAGAGCAATCCGCGTAGAGGGTGTTGTTCAGATACTACTCCATCACGAAAAATTATGAAAAATTACCATCAGTCCTACAGGACATGTGCCCACGTCGTGTAAAAAACTCATGATTTTATCGCGCTCCGAGTATTTAATAATATTCACGCCGCATCGTTACCGCAGAACGTCTACTACCGTGTCATCGCAATTCGTGAGGGGGGGCACACCCCGGAGACGCGTGCCACCTCTTCGGACATGCCACCACACCACCTCGCATGTATGAGGGCCCGGTGCGATGATCGGGTGGCATTGCTACCCCCCTGGGCCCCCGTCGTGCCTAACCCTGTAGCATTTGACCACGGGATCTAGCGCTTTGACTTTGCATTGACGGGCTTTGAGCAGTGGACCTATCCACCCAGTTGTGTTAGGTCAGCCCATAGGAACACTTTGGAGCAACTTCCGGGCCAGACCCATAGTAAGATCCCCTCCGTGTAGACCCGACGTGTCCGTTTCCCCCCTCCAAGTGCCGGCGGCGGCGCCGTCCGTGAGGGGGGGCACACCCCGGAGACGCGTGCCGGGCGTTTGCACCCGCCACAACACTCCCAGACTTGTGAGATGCCGCCTACCGAAGATTTGGTGGCATGCTAGCCCCCGGAGGCCGCCGGCCACAGTCGTAGACACGCGAAGAGCAATCCGCATAGAGGGAGTTGTTCAGATACTACTCCATCACGAACAATTATCAAAAATTAACATCAGTCCTACAGCACATGTGCCCACGTTGTGTAAAAAACTCATGATTTTATCGCTCTCCAAGTATTTAATAATATTCACGCCGCATCGTTACCGCAGAACGTCTACTACCGTGTCATCGCCGTTCGTGAGGGGGGCACACCCCGGAGACGCGTGCCGCCTCTTCGGACATGCCACCACACCACCCCGCATGTATGAGGGCCCGATGCGACGCTTGGGTGGCATTGCTACCCCGAGGGCCCCGTCCCGCCTAACCCTGTAGCGTTTGACCACGGGATATAGCCCTTTGACTTAGCATGGACGGGCTTTGAGCAGTGGACCAATCCACCCGGTTGTGGTAGGTCAGCCATAGGAACACTTTGGAGCAACATCCGGGCGAGACCCACAACAAGATCCCCTCCGTGTAGACCCGACGCGTCCGTTTCCCCCCACCAGGTGCTGGCGGCGGCGCCGTCTGTGAGGGGGGGCACACCCCGGAGACGCGTGCCGGGCGTTTGCACCCGCCACAACACTTCCAGACTTGTGAGATGCCGCCTACCCAAGATTTGGTGGCATGCTAGCCCCCGGAGGCCGCCGGCCACAGTCGTAGACACGCGAAGAGCAATCCGCGTAGAGGGAGTTGTTCAGATACTACTCCATCACGAACAATTATGAAAAATTACCATCAGTCCTACAGGACATGTGCCCACGTCGTGTAAAAAACTCATGATTTTATCGCGCTCCGAGTATTTAATAATATTCACGCCGCATCGTTACCGCAGAACGTCTACTACCATGTCATCGCAATTCGTGAGGGGGGCACACCCCGGAGACGCGTGCCACCTCTTCGGACATGCCACCACACCACCTCGCATGTATGAGGGCCCGGTGCGATGATCGGGTGGCATTGCTACCCCCCTGGGCCCCCGTCCTACCTAACCCTGTAGCATTTGACCACGGGATCTAGCGCTTTGACTTTGCATTGACGGGCTTTGAGCAGTGGACCTATCCACCCAGTTGTGTTAGGTCAGCCCATAGGAACACTTTGGAGCAACTTCCGGGCCAGACCCATAGTAAGATCCCCTCCGTGTAGACCCGACGCGTCCGTTTCCCCCCTCCAAGTGCCGGCGGCGGCGCCGTCCGTGAGGGGGGGCACACCCCGGAGACGCGTGCCGGGCGTTTGCACCCGCCACAACACTCCCAGACTTGTGAGATGCCGCCTACCGAAGATTTGGTGGCATGCTAGCCCCCGGAGGCCGCCGGCCACAGTCGTAGACACGCGAAGAGCAATCCGCGTAGAGGGAGTTGTTCAGATACTACTCCATCACGAACAATTATGAAAAATTAACATCAGTCCTATAGCACATGTGGCCACGTTGTGTAAAAAACTCATGATTTTATCGCTCTCCAAGTATTTAATAATATTCACGCCGCATCGTTACCGCAGAACGTCTACTACCGTGTCATCGCCGTTCGTGAGGGGGGCACACCCCGGAGACGCGTGCCGCCTCTTCGGACATGCCACCACACCACCCCGCATGTATGAGGGCCCGGTGCGACGCTTGGGTGGCATTGCTACCCCGAGGGCCCCGTCCCGCCTAACCCTGTAGCGTTTGACCACGGGATCTAGCCCTTTGACTTAGCATGGACGGGCTTTGAGCAGTGGACCTATCCACCCGGTTGTGGTAGGTCAGCCCATAGGAACTCTTTGGAGCAACATCCGGGCGAGACCCACAACAAGATCCCCTCCGTGTAGACCCGACGCGTCCGTTTCCCCCCACCAGGTGCTGGCGGCGGCGCCGTCTGTGAGGGGGGGCACACCCCGGAGACGCGTGCCGGGCGTTTGCACCCGCCACAACACTTCCAGACTTGTGAGATGCCGCCTACCCAAGATTTGGTGGCATGCTAGCCCCCGGAGGCCGCCGGCCACAGTCGTAGACACGCGAAGAGCAATCCGCGTAGAGGGTGTTGTTCAGATACTACTCCATCACGAAAAATTATGAAAAATTACCATCAGTCCTACAGGACATGTGCCCACGTCGTGTAAAAAACTCATGATTTTATCGCGCTCCGAGTATTTAATAATATTCACGCCGCATCGTTACCGCAGAACGTCTACTACCGTGTCATCGCAATTCGTGAGGGGGGGCACACCCCGGAGACGCGTGCCACCTCTTCGGACATGCCACCACACCACCTCGCATGTATGAGGGCCCGGTGCGATGATCGGGTGGCATTGCTACCCCCCTGGGCCCCCGTCGTGCCTAACCCTGTAGCATTTGACCACGGGATCTAGCGCTTTGACTTTGCATTGACGGGCTTTGAGCAGTGGACCTATCCACCCAGTTGTGTTAGGTCAGCCCATAGGAACACTTTGGAGCAACTTCCGGGCCAGACCCATAGTAAGATCCCCTCCGTGTAGACCCGACGTGTCCGTTTCCCCCCTCCAAGTGCCGGCGGCGGCGCCGTCCGTGAGGGGGGGCACACCCCGGAGACGCGTGCCGGGCGTTTGCACCCGCCACAACACTCCCAGACTTGTGAGATGCCGCCTACCGAAGATTTGGTGGCATGCTAGCCCCCGGAGGCCGCCGGCCACAGTCGTAGACACGCGAAGAGCAATCCGCATAGAGGGAGTTGTTCAGATACTACTCCATCACGAACAATTATCAAAAATTAACATCAGTCCTACAGCACATGTGCCCACGTTGTGTAAAAAACTCATGATTTTATCGCTCTCCAAGTATTTAATAATATTCACGCCGCATCGTTACCGCAGAACGTCTACTACCGTGTCATCGCCGTTCGTGAGGGGGGCACACCCCGGAGACGCGTGCCGCCTCTTCGGACATGCCACCACACCACCCCGCATGTATGAGGGCCCGATGCGACGCTTGGGTGGCATTGCTACCCCGAGGGCCCCGTCCCGCCTAACCCTGTAGCGTTTGACCACGGGATCTAGCCCTTTGACTTAGCATGGACGGGCTTTGAGCAGTGGACCAATCCACCCGGTTGTGGTAGGTCAGCCATAGGAACACTTTGGAGCAACATCCGGGCGAGACCCACAACAAGATCCCCTCCGTGTAGACCCGACGCGTCCGTTTCCCCCCACCAGGTGCTGGCGGCGGCGCCGTCTGTGAGGGGGGGCACACCCCGGAGACGCGTGCCGGGCGTTTGCACCCGCCACAACACTTCCAGACTTGTGAGATGCCGCCTACCCAAGATTTGGTGGCATGCTAGCCCCCGGAGGCCGCCGGCCACAGTCGTAGACACGCGAAGAGCAATCCGCGTAGAGGGAGTTGTTCAGATACTACTCCATCACGAACAATTATGAAAAATTACCATCAGTCCTACAGGACATGTGCCCACGTCGTGTAAAAAACTCATGATTTTATCGCGCTCCGAGTATTTAATAATATTCACGCCGCATCGTTACCGCAGAACGTCTACTACCATGTCATCGCAATTCGTGAGGGGGGCACTCCCCGGAGACGCGTGCCACCTCTTCGGACATGCCACCACACCACCTCGCATGTATGAGGGCCCGGTGCGATGATCGGGTGGCATTGCTACCCCCCTGGGCCCCCGTCCTGCCTAACCCTGTAGCATTTGACCACGGGATCTAGCGCTTTGACTTTGCATTGACGGGCTTTGAGCAGTGGACCTATCCACCCAATTGTGTTAGGTCAGCCCATAGGAACACTTTGGAGCAACTTCCGGGCCAGACCCATAGTAAGATCCCCTCCGTGTAGACCCGAAGCGTCCGTTTCCCCCCTCCAAGTGCCGGCGGCGGCGCCGTTCGTGAGGGGGGGCACACCCCGGAGACGCGTGCCGGGCGTAGAGGGAATTGTTCAGATACTACTCCATCACGAACAATTATGAAAAATTACCATCAGTCCTACAGCACATGTGCCCACGTCGTGTAAAAAACTCATGATTTTATCGCTCTCCAATTATTTAATAATAGTCACGCCGCATCGTTACCGCAGAACATCTACTACAGTGTCATCACCGTTCGTGGTGGGGGGCACACCCCGGAGACGCGTGCCGGGCGTTTGCACCCACCACAACCCTTCCAGACTTGTGAGATGCCGCCAACCCAAGATTTGGCGGCATTCTAGCCCCGGGAGGCCGCCGGCCACAGTCGTAGACACGCGAAGAGCAATCCGCATAGAGGGAATTGTTCAGATACTACTACATCACGAACAATTATGAAAAATTACCATCAGTCCTAGAGCACATGTGCCCACATCGTGTAAAAAACTCATGATTTTATCGCTCTCCAAGTATTTAATAATATTCACGCCGCATCGTTACCACAGAACGTCTACTACCGTGTCATCTCCGTTCGTGAGGGGGGCACACCCCGGAGACGCGTGCCTCCTCTTCGGACGTGCCACCACGCCACCCCGCATGTATGAGGGCCCGGTGCGACGCTCGGGTGGCATTGCTACCCTGAGGGCCCCGTCCCGCCTAACCCTGTAGCGTTTGACCACGGGATCTAGCCCTTTGACTTTGCACGGACGGGCTTTGAGCAGTGGACCTATCCACCCGGTTGTGGTAGGTCAGCCCATAGGAACACTTTGGAGCAACATCCGGGCCAGACCCACAGCAAGATCCCCTCCGTGTAGCCCCGACGCGTCCGTTTCCCCCCACCAGGTGCCGGTGGCGGCGCCGTCCGTGAGGGGGGGCACACCCCGGAGACGCGTGCCGGGCGTTTGCACCCGCCACAACACTTCCAGACTTGTGAGATGCTGCCTACCCAAGATTTGGCGGCATGCTAGCCCCCGGAGGCCGCCGACCATAGTCGTAGACATGCGAAGAGCAATCCGCGTAGAGGGAATTGTTCAGATACTACTCCATCACGAACAATTATGAAAAATTACCATCAGTCCTACAGCACATGTGCCCACGTCGTGTAAAAAACTCATGATTTTATCGCGCTCCGAGTATTTAATAATATTCACGTCGCATCGTTACCGCAGAACGTCTACTACCATGTCATCACCGTTCGTGAGGGGGGGCACACCCCGGAGACGCGTGCCGCCTCTTCGGACGTGCCACCACACCACCTCGCATGTATGAGGGCCCGATGCAATGCTCTGGTGGCATTGCTACCCCTAGGGCACCCGTCCCGCCTAACCCTGTAGCATTTGACCACGGGATCTAGCGCTTTGACTTTGCACGGACGGGTTTTGAGCAGTGGACCTATCCAGCCAGTTGTGTTAGGTCAGCCCATAGGAACACTTTGGAGCAACATCCGGGCCAGACCCACAGTAAGATCCCCTCCGTGTAGACCCGACGCGCCCGTTTCCCCCCTCCAAGTGCCGGCGGCGGCGCCGTCCGTGAGGGGGGGGGCACACCCCGGAGACGCGTGCCGGGCGTTTCCACCTGCCACAACACTTCCAAACTTGTGAGAGGCTGCCTACGCAAGATTTGGCGGCATGCTAGCCCCCGGAGGCCGCCGGCCACAGTCGTAGACACGCGAAGAGCAATCCGCGTAGAGGGAATTGTTCAGATACTACTCCATCACGAACAATTATGAAAAATTACCATCAGTCCTACAGCACATGTGCCCACGTCGTGTAAAAAACTCATGATTTTATCGCGCTCCGAGTATTTAATAATATTCACGCCGCATCGTTACCGCAGAACGTCTACTACAGTGTCATCACCGTTCATGGGGGGGGCACACCCCGGAGACGCGTGCCGCCTCTTCGGACATGCCACCACACCACCCCGCATGTATGAGGGCCCGGTGCGACGCTCGGGTGGCATTGCTACCGCCCAGGGCCCCCGTCCCGCCTAACCCTGTAGCGTTTGACCACGGGATCTAGCCCTTTGACTTTGCACGGACGGGCTTTGAGCAGTGGACCTAGCCACCCGGTTGTGGTAGGTCAGCCCATAGGAACACTTTGGAGCTACATCCGGGCCAGACCCACAGTAAGATCCCCTCCGTGTAGACCCGATGCGTCCGTTTCCCCCCTCCAGGTGCCGGCGGCAGCGCCGTCCGTGAGGGGGGGCACACCCCGGAGACGCATGCACTAGTAGAAAACTGGGCTTTGGTCACAGGGCAATATTCACATTAGTCCCGATTCAGTCACGAACCGGTTCTAATGTGAGCATTGGTCCCGGTTTGTGCGGCCAGGGGCCTGCCGGGCCTCGTGGGGGCATTGGTCCCGGTTTGTCCGGACCCTTTGGTCCTAGTTGGTGGGACAAACCGGGACCAATGGGCCACGCTCCTGGCCCACCACCCTTTAGTCCCGGTTCCTACCACAAACCGGGACTAAAGGGCTGGTCCTAGTTGTGGCCAGTGTTTAGTCCCACCTCGCCAACCGAAGGGCGCTCACACCAGTTTAAAATCCCGTC
The DNA here is from genome assembly GCF_002575655.3 of Aegilops tauschii subsp. strangulata. Taxonomy (NCBI): domain Eukaryota; kingdom Viridiplantae; phylum Streptophyta; class Magnoliopsida; order Poales; family Poaceae; genus Aegilops; species Aegilops tauschii. Next base: position 1,739,353 of record NC_053036.3, on the reverse strand, counting down.
CCTCTCTGCCTTGCCAGGCTCCGTTCCGTGGAAAGCTGGTTTTCCAGAAGCGGGCGGTTACAAAAGCCAGGAGAGGAGGAAAAAAGTGGAGCAGATCCAAATTCAGAAGCTGCACGAAAGGGTTCAAGCGCTAGAGGAACGAGACGGCAATCGACATGCCGGAACTGCCCCCGAAGCTACACCGCCATCTCAGCGGAGAAGCAGCGTGACTTCCACCGAGCTGCTTCGGCTGGAGCATGCGGCTCCTGCTAGCTACCCCGTGGATGCTATCACGGAGTCTCAACATTGCCACCTTATGGCGGAATGGCAGAACTTCAAAGTCAAGGCGGCTGTAGGCTCTGTTTTACCTCCTGAACCCGGCGCAACCTACCATTGCCGGCCGATTCCAGAAGGATATGCTAGGGTGATGGTGGATGAAATAATGGAGGGATTTGAGGAGCTCCAGCTTGACCACCCTACCGGTGAAGGGGAGACTCGGCTGGGTTCTGCTCTGAAGACTCCATGCCTATGGAGGAAGGAGCTCATCAAGCTTCCGAACTGGACGGCTCTGGCGAGTAAGGGCACTCCGCCTCCTCCTCCGGCGAGTGATCAGGGCACTCAGCCTCCTTCTCCGGTGCATGGCGGCACTCCGCCTCCTTCTCCGCCTGCGCCGGCGTGCCAGAGCAGCCAGCCTCCTCCTTCTCCGCCTTGTGAGCAAGGGCGGAAGAGACCCGCCGCCGCTGCGGCTGCTCCGGCGCGTCATAGTCCTTCTCCTCTGCCTCGTAAGCAAGGAAAGAACACAGCCGCAGCCGCTCCGTCGGCTCTGCCGGCGTCTAGCAGTACAGCTGCCAGAGGCGGGAGGCAATACAGATTCGGTCCTTCTCTGAAGACTCCAAAGAAGTTACCATACGAGAGGACCGAGGAGGAAACTAGGAAGATCGTGCGAGCCGAAGTGACAAACTTCTTTGAAGGGGTGAAAGCAAAGAAACATCCACCTCCGGAGGAGAAGGTAGATCCGGTGAAAGCAAAGCGCACTCTGGCTGCCCTGACAAAACCACCAAAGTCTCCGCCGAGAGGCAACTATGAGCGCATTCTTGCAAAGACATATGCCGAAGCGGAGCGGTCGGGAAGTACTGTCAGTGATCAAAGGTTAAAAGAACGACGAGATGGGAAAAAAATTGCCCAGCTCGGCGAACAAGCGAACCAATCGTGCCCCCCGCTCAAGGTGTCAAAAGACATCGTCGCTAATGATCCGAGGATGGTGGCCGGTTATAGCAATCTTGGAGATTACCTGCCCAACGATGTACATTATGAAATCATGGAGGTCGACGAACACAAATACCATTACGGGAAGCCTCTCGTCAAAGATGAAAGATCTCTAACAACGATGATGCGAAGACTACATGATTGGTACATGAAAACCTGCAGAGAGGCTGATGGGATGAATACTTGGACGCTGAGAGTTAAACCGGAGCATGACCTCGTTGGAATTCATCTGCTGAATGTTCCATTTGAGGATTTCTTCCAGTTTTACAATCAAAATGCCCTTGATAAAACAACGATCACTTGCTACTGTCTGTAAGTAGTACTACTTCTGTCATTAAGTCTCTCTATATAGGTCAGCTCTTTCATTGCATGTATTTATAATTATCCTCACTATATTATGCAGATTGAAGATCGCCGAATTGAAGAAAAGACAAATCGGTGATATTGAGTTCATTAACACAAATCTCATAGATGCATATATGGTTGAAAAACATCCCAAAGAAGCCGAGGCCAACTGGCTACAATCGTTGGTATTAAATCAAAACAAAGATATAATACTCTTTCCTTACAACTTCAAGTGAGTGTTACTGTCTTGTGCATATTCGGTTTCCCTTATTAGTCCAGGTTATGGTAATGTAATTGATGACTTATGCATGCATGCGCAGCTTCCACTATATTCTCCTAGAGATTAAGCTTGAGCAGGGAGTAGTAACCGTCTTAGACTCGAGACGAAAAGATCCCCAGGACTATGCGAACATGACTCAAATGCTCGAGAAGTAAGTTAAATCGATCATTATCCACCATATCAGCAACTTTGTTCATTTCCAGATATCAAGTAATTTTTTTCTTTGTATGGCAGGGTTTGGAGAAAATTCACCACAAAAGCTCCGGGACTGCCGAAGAAGCTGCAATTTAAACACCCGAAAGTAACTACTATATTAGCATGTTCCACGCATCTCCCAGTGATTCAAGCGCTAGTTTCATCAATACCATTTAGCATGCTTGCTTATCAGTTTGATTGACCTCTATTTCTTGTAAAGTGGTTGTGGCAGGAACCCGGGAATAATTACTATGGATACTACGTTTGCGAGTCCATCCGCTACACGACCCGTGAGCGGGGCTACACTGAAGAACAATATGAAGTGCGTAAGCAATAATATTCACAATTTTATTTTATTACCATCATTTGTGTTGAGTTTCATTTATTCATATATATATGTATTGACCCCCTTCTTCAAATTAGATGTTTCGGAAGCGGGATGAACTCCTAGCACCAGATCGTATGCGAGGAATTCAAGAGGAATTGGCGGCATTCTTCCTTGACCACGTGATCGCTGAAAACGGCGAATACTATGTGGACCCTGTGTTCCTACAATTTAATTAGGAGATTGTATTGTAAGAGATAATTATTGTATATATGTAGCCAGTAGTGTCGGATAGATATACGAGAACTTGTTGTTCGAGCAATCTCTCGGAGAAGGAGAGGTGGTCGATATCACTTCTCTCCGTATGCATATGTTCATGACGATCTTCTGTTTCCTTCATTTGATTACTAGCTAGCGTGTCTAGTCCGCTCCATACGTATATAGTACGTAGCGTCGACCAAGCACGGAGATAAGAGAGGACACTTCTCTCTATTAATTAGCTAGCTAACACAATATATGAAACACCTAAATTAACCCCCCAAAACCCCTAAACCACCCCCTTTCAAAAAAAACAAAAACCTCAGCTCCTGCCAGCTGCTGACGCGTGGATGCCTATTGGTCCCGGTTGGTGACACCAACCGAGACAAAAGGCCCTGCATATTGGTCCCGGTTGGTGGCACCAACCGGGACCAAAGGCCCCCCTGCCTGGGCTGGCAGCAGCGGCCATGTGGAGGACCTTCTGTCCCGGTTCGTGTAAGAACCGGGACTAAAGGGTTAGGGCTTTAGTAACGACCCTTTAGTCCCGGTTCGAAAACCGGGACAAAAGGCCCTTACAAACCGGGATAAAAGCCCCTTTTCCTACTAGTGGTGCCGGGCATTTGCACCCGCCACAACACTTCCAGACTTGTGAGATGCCGCCTACCCAAGATATGGCGGCATGCTATCCCCTGGAGGCAGCCGGCCACAGTCGTAGACACGCGATGAGCAATCCGCGTAGAGGGAATTGTTCAGATACTACTCCATCACGAACAATTATGAAAAATTACCATCAGTCCTACAACACATGTGCCCACGTCATGTAAAAAAATCATGATTTTATCGCGCTCCGAGTATTTAATAATATTCACGCCGCATCGTTACCGCAGAACGTCTACTACCGTGTCATCGCCGTTCGTGAGGGGCGGCACACCCCGGAGACATGTGCCGCCTCTTCGGACATGCCACCACACCACCCCGCATGTATGAGGGCCCGGTGCGACGCTCGGGTGGCATTTGTACTCCCCTGGGCCCCCTGTCCCGCCTAACCCTGTAGCATTTGACCACGGGATCTAGCCCTTTGACTTTGCACGGATGGGCTTTGAGCAGTGCACCTATTGACCCAGTTGTGTTAGGTCAGCCCATAGGAACACTTTGGAGCAACATCCGGGCCAGACCCACACCAAGATCCCCTCCGTGTAGACCCGACGCGTCTGTTTCCCCCCTCCAAGTGCCGGCGGCGGCGCCGTCCATGAGGGGGGGGCACACCCCGGAGACGCGTGCCGGGCGTTTGCACCCGCCACAACACTTCCAGACTTGTGAGAGGCCGCCGAAGCAAGATTTGGCGGCAAGCTAGCCCCCGGAGGCCGCCGGCCACAGTCGGAGACACGCGAAGAGCAATCCGCGTAGAGGGAACTGTTCAGATACTACTCCATCACGAACAATTATGAAAAATTACCATCAGTCCTACAGCACATGTGCCCACGTCGTGTAAAAAACTCATGATTTTATCGCGCTCCGAGTATTTAATAATATTCACGCCGCATCGTTACCGCAGAACGTCTACTACAGTGTCATCCCCGTTCGTGAGGGGGGGCACACACCGGAGACGCGTGCCGCCTCTTCGGACATGCCACCACACCACCCCGCATGTATGAGGGCCCAGTGCGACGCTCGGGTGGCATTTGTACCCCAGGGCCCCCGTCCTGCCTAACCCTGTAGCGTTTGACCACGGGATCTAGCCCTTTGACTTTTCACGGACGGGCTTTAAGCAGGGGACCTATCCACCCGGTTGTGGTAGGTCAGCCCATAGGAACAATTGGGAGCAACATCCGGCCCAGACCCACAGCAAGATCCCCTCCGTGTAGACCCGACGCGTCCGTTTCCCCCCTGCAGGTGCCGGCGGCGGCGCCGTCCGTGAGGGGGGGCACACCCCGGAGACGCGTGCCGGGCGTTTGCACCCGCCACAACACTTCCAGACTTGTGAGATGCCGCCTACCCAAGATATGGCGGCATGCTAGCCCCCGGAGGCCGCCGGCCACAGTCGTAGACACGCGAGGAGCAATCCGCGTAGAGGGAATTGTTCAGATACTACTCCATCACGAACAATTATAAAAAATTACCATCAGTCCTACAACACATGTGCCCACGTCGTGTAAAAAACTCATGATTTTATCGCGCTCCGAGTATTTAATAATATTCACGCCGCATCGTTACCGCAGAACGTCTACTACCGTGTCATCGCCGTTCGTGAGGGGCGGCACACCCCGGAGACGCGTGCCGCCTCTTCGGACATGCCACCACACCACCCCGCATGTATGAGGGCCCGGTGCGACGCTCGGGTGGCATTTGTACCCCCCTGGGCCCCCCGTCCCGTCAAACGCTGTAGCATTTGACCACGGGATCTAGCCCTTTGACTTTGCACGGACGGGCTTTGAGCAGTGGACCTATCCACCCGGTTGTGTTAGGTCAGCCCATAAGAACACTTTGGAGCAACATCCGGGCCAGACCCACACCAAGATCCCCTCCGTGTAGACCCGACACGTCTGTTTCCCCCCTCCAAGTGCCGGCGGCGGCGCCGTCCGTGAGGGGGGGCACACCCCGCAGACGCGTGCCGGGCGTTTGCACCCGCCACAACACTTCCAGACTTGTGAGAGGCCGCCTACGCAAGATTTGGCAGCATGCTAGCCCCCGGAGGCCGCCGGCCATAGTCGTAGACACGCGAAGAGCAATCCGCGTACAGGGAACTGTTCAGATACTACTCCATCACGAACAATTATGAAAAATTACCATGAGTCCTACAGCACATGTGCCCACGTCGTGTAAAAAACTCATGATTTTATCGCGCTCCGAGTATTTAATAATATTAACGCCACATCGTTACCGCAAAACGTCTACTACAGTGTCATCACCGTTCGTGAGGGGGGCACACCCCGGAGACGCGTGCCGCCTCTTCGGACATGCCACCACACCAACCCGCATGTATGAGGGCCCGGTGCGACGCTCGGGTGGCATTTGTACCCCCCAGGGCCCCCGTCCCGCCTAACCCTGTAGCGTTTGACCGCGGGATCTAGCCCTTTGACTTTGCACGGACGGGCTTTAAGCAGGGGACCTATCACCCGGTTGTGTTAGGTCAGCCCATAGGAACACTTTGGAGCAACATCCGGGCCAGACCCACACCAAGATCCCCTCCGTGTAGACCCGACGCGTCTGTTTCCCCCCTCCAGGTGCCGGCGGCGGCGCCGTCCGTGAGGGGGGGCACACCCCGGAGACGCGTGCCGGGCGTTTGCACCCGCCACAACACTTCCAGACTTGTGAGATGCCGCCTACCCAAGATATGGCGGCATGCTAGCCCCCGTAGGCCGCCGGCCACAGTCGTAGACACGCGAAGAGCAATCCGCGTAGAGGGAATTGTTCAGATACTACTCCATCACGAACAATTATGAAAAATTACCATCAGTCCTACAACACATGTGCCCACGTCGTGTAAAAACTCATGATTTTATCGCGCTCCGAGTATTTAATAATATTCACGCCGCATCGTTAGCGCAGAACGTCTACTACCGTGTCATCGCCGTTCGTGAGGGGCGGCACACCCCGGTGACGCGTGCCGCCTCTTCGGACATGCCACCACACCACCCCGCATGTATGAGGGCCCGGTGCGACGCTCGGGTGGCATTTGTACTCCCCTGGGGCCCCCGTCCCGCCTAACGCTGTAGCATTTGACCACGGGATCTAGCCCTTTGACTTTGCACGGACGGGCTTTGAGCAGTGGACCTATCCACCCGGTTGTGTTAGGTCAGCCCATAGGAACACTTTGGAGCAACATCCGGGCCAGACCCACACCAAGATCCCCTCCGTGTAGACCCGACGCGTCTGTTTCCCCCCTCCAAGTGCCGGCGGCGGCGCCGTCCGTGAGATGGGGGCACACCCCGGAGATGCGTGCCGGGTGTTTGCACCCGCCACAACACTTCCAGACTTGTGAGAGGCCGCCTACGCAAGATTTGGCAGCATGCTAGCCCCCGGAGGCCGCCGGCCACAGTCGTAGACACGCGAAGAGCTATCCGCGTAGAGGGAACTGTTCAGATACTACTCCATCACGAACAATTATGAAAAATTACCATGAGTCCTACATCACATGTGCCCACGTCGTGTAAAAAACTCATGATTTTATCGCGCTCCGAGTATTTAATAATATTAACGCCGCATCGTTACCGCAAAACGTCTACTACAGTGTCATCACCGTTCGTGAGGGGGGCACACCCCGGAGACGCGTGCCGCCTCTTCGGACATGCCACCACACCACCCCGCATGTATGAGGGCCCGGTGCGACGCTCGGGTGGCATTTGTACCCCCAGGGCCCCCGTCCCGCCTAACCCTGTAGCGTTTGACCGCGGGATCTAGCCCTTTGACTTTGCACGGACGGGCTTTAAGCAGGGGACCTATCCACCCGGTTGTGTTAGGTCAGCCCATAGGAACACTTTGGAGAAACATCCGGGCCAGACCCACACCAAGATCCCCTCCGTGTAGACCCGACGCGTCTGTTTCCCCCCTCCAGGTGCCGGCGGCGGCGCCGTCCGTTAGGGGGGGCACCCCCGGAGACGCGTGCCGGGCGTTTGCACCCACCACAACACTTCCAGACTTGTGAGATGCCGCCTACCCAAGATATGGCGGCATGCTAGCCCCCGTAGGCCGCCGGCCACAGTCGTAGACACGCGAAGAGCAATCCGCGTAGAGGGAACTGTTCAGATACTACTCCATCACGAACAATTATGAAAAATTACCATCAGTCCTACAACACATGTGCCCACGTCGTGTAAAAAACTCATGATTTTATCGCGCTCCGAGTATTTAATAATATTCACGCCGCATCGTTACCAAAGAACGTCTACTACCGTGTCATCGCCGTTCGTGAGGGGCGGCACACCCCGGAGACATGTGCCGCCTCTTCGGACATGCCACCACACCACCCCGCATGTATGAGGGCCCGGTGCGACGCTCGGGTGGCATTTGTACTCCCCTGGCCCCCCCGTCCCGCCTAACGCTGTAGCATTTGACCACGGGATCTAGCCCTTTGACTTTGCACGGACGGGCTTTGAGCAGTGGACCTATCCACCCGGTTGTGTTAGGTCAGCCCATAGGAACACTTTGGAGCAACATCCGGGCCAGACCCACACCAAGATCCCCTCCGTGTAGACCCGACGCGTCTGTTTCCCCCCTCCAAGTGCCGGCGGCGCCGCCGTCCGTGAGGGGGGGGCACACCCCGGAGACGCGTGCCGGGCGTTTGCACCCGCCACAACACTTCCAGACTTGTGAGAGGCCGCCTACGCAAGATTTGGCAGCATGCTAGCCCCCGGAGGCCGCCGGCCACAGTCGTAGACACGCGAAGAGCTATCCGCGTAGAGGGAACTGTTCAGATACTACTCCATCACGAACAATTATGAAAATTTACCATGAGTCCAACAACACATGTGCCCACGTCGTGTAAAAAACTCATGATTTTATCGCTCCGAGTATTTAATAATATTAACGCCGCATCGTTACCGCAGAACGTCTACTACAGTGTCATCACCGTTCGTGAGGGGGGCACACCCCGGAGACGCGTGCCGCCTCTTCGGACATGCCACCACACCACCCCGCATGTATGAGGGCCCGGTGCGACGCTCGGGTGGCATTTGTACCCCCCAGGGCCCCCGTCCCGCCTAACCCTGTAGCGTTTGACCGCGGGATCTAGCCCTTTGCTTTGCACGGACGGGCTTTAAGCAGGGGACCTATCCACCCGGTTGTGTTAGGTCAGCCCATAGGAACACTTTGGAGCAACATCCGGGCCAGACCCACACCAAGATCCCCTCCGTGTAGACCCGACGCGTCTTTTTCCCCCCTCCAGGTGCCGGCGGCGGCGCCGTCCGTGAGGGGGGGGGGGCACACCCCGGAGACGCGTGCCGGGCGTTTGCACCCGCCACAACACTTCCAGACTTGTGAGATGTCGCCTACCCAAGATATGGCGGCATGCTAGCCCCCGGAGGCCGCCAGCCACAGTGGTAGACACGCGAAGAGCAATCCGCGTAGAGGGAACTGTTCAGATACTACTCCATCACGAACAATTATGAAAAATTACCATGAGTCCTACAGCACATGTGCCCACGTCGTGTAAAAAACTCATGATTTTATCGCGCTCCGAGTATTTAATAATATTAACGCCGCATCGTTACCGCAAAAGTCTACTACAGTGTCATCACCGTTCGTGAGGGGGGCACACCCCGGAGACGCGTGCCGCCTCTTCGGACATGCCACCACACCACCCCGCATGTATGAGGGCCCGGTGCGACGCTCGGGTGGCATTTGTACTCCCCTGGGCCCCCCGTCCCGCCTAACGCTGTAGCATTTGACCACGGGATCTAGCCCTTTGACTTTGCACGGACGGGCTTTGAGCAGTGGACCTATCCACCCGGTTGTGTTAGGTCAGCCCATAGGAACACTTTGGAGCAACATCCGGGCCAGACCCACACCAAGATCCCCTCCGTGTAGACCCGACGCGTCCGTTTCCCCCCTCCAGGTGCCGGCGGCGGCGCCGTCCGTGGGGGGGGGGCACACCCCGGAGACGCGTGCCGGGCGTTTGCACCCGCCACAACACTTCCAAACTTGTGAGATGCCGCCTACCCAAGATATGGCGGCATGCTAGCCCCCGGAGGCCACCGGCCACAGTCGTAGACACGCGAAGAGCAATCCGCGTAGAGGGAATTTTTCAGATACTACTCCATCATGAACAATTATGAAAAATTACCATCAGTCCTACAACACATGTGCCCACGTCGTGTAAAAAACTCATGATTTTATCGCGCTCCGAGTATTTAATAATATTCACACCGCATCGTTACCGCAGAACGTCTACTACAGTGTCATCACCGTTCGTGAGGGGGGCACACCCCGGAGACGCGTGCCGCCTCTTCGGACATGCCACCACACCACCCCGCATGTATGAGGGCCCGGTGCGACGCTCGTGTGGCATTTGTACCCCAGGGCCCCAGTCCCGCCTAACCCTGTAGCGTTTGACCGCGGGATCTAGCCCTTTGACTTTGCACGGACGGGCTTTAAGCAGTGGACCTATCCACCCGGTTGTGGTAGGTCAGCCCATAGGAACACTTTGGAGCAACATCCAGGCCAGACCCACACCAAGATCCCCTCTGTGTAGACCCGACACGTCCGTTTCCCCCCTCCAGGTGCCAGCGGCGGCGCCGTCCGTGAGGGGGGGCACACCCCGGAGACGCGTGCCGGGCGTTTGCACCCGCCACAACACTTCCAGACTTGTGAGATGCCGCCTACCCAAGATATGGCGGCATGCTAGCCCCCGGAGGCCGCCGGCCACAGTCGTAGACACGCGAAGAGCAATCCGCGTAGAGGGAACTGTTCAGATACTACTCCATCACGAACAATTATGAAAAATTACCATCAGTCCTACAGCACATGTGCCCACGTCGTGTAAAAAACTCATGATTTTATCGCGCTCCGAGTATTTAATAATATTCACGCCGCATCGTTAGCGCAGAACGTCTACTACCGTGTCATCGCCGTTCGTGAGGGGCGGCACACCCCGGAGACGCGTGCCGCCTCTTCGGACATGCCACCACACCACCCCGCATGTATGAGGGCCCGGTGCGACGCTCGGGTGGCATTTGTACCCCCCTGGGCCCCCCGTCCCGCCAAACGCTGTAGCATTTGACCACGGGATCTAGCCCTTTGACTTTGCACGGACGGGCTTTGAGCAGTGGACCTATCCACCCGGTTGTGTTAGGTCAGCACATAGGAACAGTTTGGAGCAACATCCGGGCCAGACCCACACCAAGATCCCCTCCGTGTAGACCCGACGCGTCTGTTTCCCCCCTCCAAGTGCCGGCGGCGGCGCCGTCCGTGAGGGGGGCGGGCACACCCCGGAGACGGGTGCTGGGCGTTTGCACCCGCCACAACACTTCCAGACTTGTGAGATGCCGCCTACCCAAGATATGGCGGCATGCTAGCCCCCGGAGGCCGCCGGCCACAGTCGTAGACACGCGAAGAGCAATCCGCGTAGAGGGAACTGTTCAGATACTACTCCATCACGAACAATTATGAAAAATTACCATCAGTCCTACAACACATGTGCCCACGTCGTGTAAAAAACTCATGATTTTATCGCGCTCCGAGTATTTAATAATATTCACGCCGCATCGTTACCGCAGAACGTCTACTACAGTGTCATCACCGTTCGTGAGGGGGCACACCCCGGAGACGCGTGCTGCCTCTTCGGACATGCCACCACACCACCCCGCATGTATGAGGGCCCGGTGCGACGCTCGGGTAGCATTTGTACCCCCAGGGCCCCCGTCCCGCCTAACCCTGTAGCGTTTGACCGCGGGATCTAGCCCTTTGACTTTGCACGGACGGGCTTTAAGCAGGGGACCTATCCACCCGGTTGTGTTAGGTCAGCCCATAGGAACACTTTGGAGCAACATCCGGGCCAGACCCACACCAAGATCCCCTCCGTGTAGACCCGACGCGTCTGTTTCCCCCCTCCAGGTGCCGGCGGCGGCGCCGTCCGTGAGGGGGGGCACCCCCGGAGACGCGTGCCGGGCTTTTGCACCCGCCACAACACTTCTAGACTTGTGAGATGCCGCCTACCCAAGATATGGCGGCATGCTAGCCCCCGTAGGCCGCCGGCCACAGTCGTAGACACGCGAAGAGCAATCCGCGTAGAGGGAACTGTTCAGATACTACTCCATCACGAACAATTATGAAAAATTACCATCAGTCCTACAACACATGTGCCCATGTCGTGTAAAAAACTCATGATTTTCTCGCGCTCCGAGTATTTAATAATATTCACGCCGCATCGTTACCGCAGAACGTCTACTACCGTGTCATCGCCGTTCGTGAGGGGCGGCACACCCCGGAGACGCGTGCCGCCTCTTCGGACATGCCACCACACCACCCCGCATGTATGAGGGCCCGGTGCGACGCTCGGGTGGCATTTGTACTCCCCTGGGCCCCCGTCCCGCCTAACGCTGTAGCATTTGACCACGGGATCTAGCCCTTTGACTTTGCACGGACGGGCTTTGAGCAGTGGACCTATCCACCCGGTTGTGTTAGGTCAGCCCATAGGAACACTTTGGAGCAACATCCGGGCCAGACCCACACCAAGATCCCCTCCGTGTAGACCCGACGCGTCTGTTTCCCCCCTCCAAGTGCCGGCGGCGCCGCCGTCCGTGAGGGGGGGCACACCCCGGAGACGCGTGCCGGGCGTTAGCACCCGCCACAACACTTCCAGACTTGTGAGAGGCCGCCTACGCAAGATTTGGCAGCATGCTAGCCCCCGGAGGCCGCCGGCCACAGTCGTAGACACGCGAAGAGCAATCCGCGTAGAGGGAACTGTTCAGATACTACTCCATCACGAACAATTATGAAAATTTACCATGAGTCCTACAGCACATGTGCCCACGTCGTGTAAAAAACTCATGATTTTATCGCGCTCCGAGTATTTAATAATATTAACGCCGCATCGTTACCGCAGAACATCTACTATAGTGTCATCACCGTTCATGAGGGGGGCACACCCCGCAGACGCGTGCCGCCTCTTCGGACATGCCACCACACCACCCCGCATGTATGAGGGCCCGGTGCGACGCTCGGGTGGCATTTGTACCCCCCAGGGCCCCCGTCCCGCCTAACCCTGTAGCGTTTGACCGCGGGATCTAGCCCTTTGACTTTGCACGGACGGGCTTTAAGCAGGGGACCAATCCACCCGGTTGTGTTAGGTCAGCCCATAGGAACACCTTGGAGCAACATCCGGGCCAGACCCACACCAAGATCCCCTCCGTGTAGACCCGACGCGTCTGTTTCCCCCCTCCAGGTGCCGGCGGCGGCGCCGTCCGTGAGGGGGGGGCACACCCCGGAGACGCGTGCCGGGCGGTTGCACCCGCCACAACACTTCCAGACTTGTGAGATGTCGCCTACCCAAGATATGGCGGCATGCTAGCCCCCGGAGGCCGCCGGCCACGGTGGTAGACACGCGAAGAGCAATCAGCGTAGAGGCAACTGTTCAGATACTACTCCATCACGAACAATTATGAAAAATTACCATCAGTCCTACAACACATGTGCCCACGTCGTGTAAAAAACTCATGATTTTATCGCGCTACGAGTATTTAATAATATTCAGGCCGCATCGTTACCGCAGAACGTCTACTACCGTGTCATCGCCGTTCGTGAGGGGCGGCACACCCCGGAGACGCGTGCCGCCTCTTCGGACATGCCACCACACCACCCCGCATGTATGAGGGCCCGGTGCGACGCTCGGGTGGCATTTGTACTCCCCTGGGCCCCCCGTCCCGCCTAACGCTGTAGCATTTGACCACGGGATCTAGCCCTTTGACTTTGCACGGACGGGCTTTGAGCAGTGGACCTATCCACCCGGTTGTGTTAGGTCAGCCCATAGGAACACTTCGGAGCAACATCCGGGCCAGACCCACACCGAGATCCCCTCCGTGTAGACCCGACGCGTCCATTTCCCCCCTCCAGGTGCCGGCGGCGGCGCCGTCCGTGGGGGGGGGGGCACACCCCGGAGACGCGTGCCGGGCGTTTGGACCCGCCACAACACTTCCAAACTTGTGAGATGCCGCCTACCCAAGATATGGCGGCATGCTAGCCCCCGGAGGCCACCAGCCACAGTCGTAGACACGCGAAGAGCAATCCGCGTAGAGGGAATGTTTCAGATACTACTCCATCATGAACAATTATGAAAAATTACCATCAGTCCTACAACACATGTGCCCACGTCGTGTAAAAAACTCATGATTTTATCGTGCTCCGAGTATTTAATAATATTCACACCGCATCGTTACCGCAGAACGTCTACTACAGTGTCATCACCGTTCGTGAGGGGGCACACCCCGGAGACGCGTGCCGCCTCTTCGGACATGCCACCACACCACCCCGCATGTATGAGGGCCCGGTGCGACGCTCGTGTGGCATTTGTACCCCAGGGCCCCCGTCCCGCCTAACCCTGTAGCGTTTGACCGCGGGATCTAGCCCTTTGACTTTGCACGGACGGGCTTTAAGCAGTGGACCTATCCACCCGGTTGTGGTAGGTCAGCCCATAGGAACACTTTGGAGCAACATCCGGGCCAGACCCACACCAAGATCCCCTCCGTGTAGACCCGACGCGTCTGTTTCCCCCCTCCAAGTGCCGGCGGCGCCGCCGTCCGTGAGGGGGGGCACACCCCGGAGACGCGTGCCGGGCGTTTGCACCCGCCACAACACTTCCAGACTTGTGAGAGGCCGCCTACGCAAGATTTGGCAGCATGCTAGCCCCCGGAGGCCGCCGGCCACAGTCGTAGACACGCGAAGAGCAATCCGCGTAGAGGGAACTGTTCAGATACTACTCCATCACGAACAATTATGAAAATTTACCATGAGTCCTACACCACATGTGCCCACGTCGTGTAAAAAACTCATGATTTTATCGCGCTCCGAGTATTTAATAATATTAACGCCGCATCGTTACCGCAGAACATCTACTACAGTGTCATCACCGTTCATGAGGGGGGCACACCCCGCAGACGCGTGCCGCCTCTTCGGACATGCCACCACACCACCCCGCATGTATGAGGGCCCGGTGCGACGCTCGGGTGGCATTTGTACCCCCCAGGGCCCCCGTCCCGCCTAACCCTGTAGCGTTTGACCGCGGGATCTAGCCCTTTGACTTTGCACGGACGGGCTTTAAGCAGGGGACCAATCCACCCGGTTGTGTTAGGTCAGCCCATAGGAACACCTTGGAGCAACATCCGGGCCAGACCCACACCAAGATCCCCTCCGTGTAGACCCGACGCGTCTGTTTCCCCCCTCCAGGTGCCGGCGGCGGCGCCGTCCGTGAGGGGGGGGCACACCCCGGAGACGCGTGCCGGGCGGTTGCACCCGCCACAACACTTCCAGACTTGTGAGATGTCGCCTACCCAAGATATGGCGGCATGCTAGCCCCTGGAGGCCGCCGGCCACGGTGGTAGACACGCGAAGAGCAATCAGCGTAGAGGCAACTGTTCAGATACTACTCCATCACGAACAATTATGAAAAATTACCATCAGTCCTACAACACATGTGCCCACGTCGTGTAAAAAACTCATGATTTTATCGCGCTCCGAGTATTTAATAATATTCACGCCGCATCGTTACCGCAGAACGTCTACTACCGTGTCATCGCCGTTCGTGAGGGGCGGCACACCCCGGAGACGCGTGCCGCCTCTTCGGACATGCCACCACACCACCCCGCATGTATGAGGGCCCGGTGCGACGCTCGGGTGGCATTTGTACTCCCCTGGGCCCCCCGTCCCGCCTAACGCTGTAGCATTTGACCACGGGATCTAGCCCTTTGACTTTGCACGGACGGGCTTTGAGCAGTGGACCTATCCACCCGGTTGTGTTAGGTCAGCCCATAGGAACACTTCGGAGCAACATCCGGGCCAGACCCACACCGAGATCCCCTCCGTGTAGACCCGACGCGTCCATTTCCCCCCTCCAGGTGCCGGCGGCGGCACCGTCCGTGAGGGGGGGGCACACCCCGGAGACGCGTGCCGGGCGTTTGCACCCGCCACAACACTTCCAAACTTGTGAGATGCCGCCTACCCAAGATATGGCGGCTTGCTAGCCCCCGGAGGCCACCAGCCACAGTCGTAGACACGCGAAGAGCAATCCGCGTAGAGGGAATGTTTCAGATACTACTCCATCATGAACAATTATGAAAAATTACCATCAGTCCTACAACACATGTGCCCACGTCGTGTAAAAAACTCATGATTTTATCGTGCTCCGAGTATTTAATAATATTCACACCGCATCGTTACCGCAGAACGTCTACTACAGTGTCATCACCGTTCGTGAGGGGGCACACCCCGGAGACGCGTGCCGCCTCTTCGGACATGCCACCACACCACCCCGCATGTATGAGGGCCCGGTGCGACGCTCGTGTGGCATTTGTACCCCAGGGCCCCCGTCCCGCCTAACCCTGTAGCGTTTGACCGCGGGATCTAGCCCTTTGACTTTGCACGGACGGGCTTTAAGCAGTGGACCTATCCACCCGGTTGTGGTAGGTCAGCCCATAGGAACACTTTGGAGCAACATCCGGGCCAGACCCACACCAAGATCCCCTCCGTGTAGACCCGACACGTCCGTTTCCCCCCTCCAGGTGCCAGCGGCGGCGCCGTCCGTGAGGGGGGGCACACCTCGGAGACGCGTGCCGGGAGTTTGCACCCGCCACAACACTTCCAGACTTGTGAGATGCCGCCTACCCAAGATATGGCGGCATGCTAGCCCCCGGAGGCCGCCGGCCACAGTCGTAGGCACGCGAAGAGCAATCCGCGTAGAGGGAACTGTTCAGATACTACTCCATCACGAACAATTATGAAAAATTACCATCAGTCCTACAACACATGTGCCCACGTCGTGTAAAAAACTCATGATTTTATCGCGCTCCGAGTATTTAATAATATTCACGCCGCATCGTTACCGCAGAACGTCTACTACCGTGTCATCGCCGTTCGTGAGGGGCGGCACACCCCGGAGACGCGTGCCGCCTCTTCGGACATGCCACCACACCACCCCGCATGTATGAGGGCCCGGTGCGACGCTCGGGTGGCATTTGTACTCCCCTGGGCCCCCCGTCCCGCCTAACGCTGTAGCATTTGACCACGGGATCTAGCCCTTTGACTTTGCACGGACGGGCTTTGAGCAGTGGACCTATCCACCCGGTTGTGTTAGGTCAGCCCATAGGAACACTTCGGAGCAACATCCGGGCCAGACCCACACCGAGATCCCCTCCGTGTAGACCCGACGCGTCCATTTCCCCCCTCCAGGTGCCGGCGGCGGCACCGTCCGTGAGGGGGGGGCACACCCCGGAGACGCGTGCCGGGCGTTTGCCCCCGCCACAACACTTCCAAACTTGTGAGATGCCGCCTACCCAAGATATGGCGGCTTGCTAGCCCCCGGAGGCCACCAGCCACAGTCGTAGACACGCGAAGAGCAATCCGCGTAGAGGGAATGTTTCAGATACTACTCCATCATGAACAATTATGAAAAATTACCATCAGTCCTACAACACATGTGCCCACGTCGTGTAAAAAACTCATGATTTTATCGTGCTCCGAGTATTTAATAATATTCACACCGCATCGTTACCGCAGAACGTCTACTACAGTGTCATCACCGTTCGTGAGGGGGCACACCCCGGAGACGCGTGCCGCCTCTTCGGACATGCCACCACACCACCCCGCATGTATGAGGGCCCGGTGCGACGCTCGTGTGGCATTTGTACCCCAGGGCCCCCGTCCCGCCTAACCCTGTAGCGTTTGACCGCGGGATCTAGCCCTTTGACTTTGCACGGACGGGCTTTAAGCAGTGGACCTATCCACCCGGTTGTGGTAGGTCAGCCCATAGGAACACTTTGGAGCAACATCCGGGCCAGACCCACACCAAGATCCCCTCCGTGTAGACCCGACACGTCCGTTTCCCCCCTCCAAGTGCCAGCGGCGGCGCCGTCCGTGAGGGGGGGCACACCTCGGAGACGCGTGCCGGGAGTTTGCACCCGCCACAACACTTCCAGACTTGTGAGATGCCGCCTACCCAAGATATGGCGGCATGCTAGCCCCCGGAGGCCGCCGGCCACAGTCGTAGGCACGCGAAGAGCAATCCGCGTAGAGGGAACTGTTCAGATACTACTCCATCACGAACAATTATGAAAAATTACCATCAGTCCTACAACACATGTGCCCACGTCGTGTAAAAAACTCATGATTTTATCGCGCTCCGAGTATTTAATAATATTCACGCTGCATCGTTAGCGCAGAACGTCTACTACCGTGTCATCGCCGTTCGTGAGGGGCGGCACACCCCGGAGACGCGTGTCGCCTCTTCGGACATGCCACCACACCAACCCGCATGTATGAGGGCCCGGTGCGACGCTCGGGTGGCATTTGTACCCCCCTGGGCCCCCCGTCCCGCCAAACGCTGTAGCATTTGACCACGGGATCTAGCCCTTTGACTTTGCACGGACGGGCTTTGAGCAGTGGACCTATCCACCCGGTTGTGTTAGGTCAGCGCATAGGAACACTTTGGAGCAACATCCGGGCGAGACCCACAGCAAGATCCCCTCCGTGTAGACCCGACGCGTCCGTTTCCCCCCTCCAGGTGCCGGCGGCGGCGCCGTCCGTGAGGGGGGGGCACACCCCGGAGACGCGTTCCGGGCGTTTGCACCCGCCACAACAGTTCCAGACTTGTGAGAGGCTGCCTAGCCAAGATATGGCGGCATGCTAGCCCCCGGAGGCCGCCGGCCACAGTCGTAGACACGCGAAGAGCAATCCGCGTAGAGGGAACTGTTCAGATACTACTCCATCACGAACATTTATGAAAAATTACCATCAGTCCTACAGCACATGTGCCCACGTCGTGTAAAAAACTCATAATTCTATCGCGCTCCGAGTATTTAATAATATTAACGCCGCAGCGTTACCGCAGAACGTCTACTACAGTGTCATCATCGTTCGTGAGGGGGGCACACTCCGGAGACGCGTGCCGCCTCTTCGGACATGCCACCACACCACCCCGCATGTATGAGGGCCCGGTGCGACGCTCGGGTGGCATTTGTACCCCCAGGGCCCCCGTCCCGCCTAACCCTGTAGCGTTTGACCGCGGGATCTAGCCCTTTGACTTTGCACGGACGGGCTTTAAGCAGGGGACCTATCCACCCGATTGTGGTAGGTCAGCCCATAGGAACACTTTGGAGCAACATCCGGGCCAGACCCACAGCAAGATCCCCTCCGTGTAGACCCGACGCATCCGTTTCCCCCCTCCAGGTGCCGGCGGCGGCGCCGTCCGTGAGGGGGGGGGGGCACACCCCGGAGACGCGTAACGGGCGTTTGCACCCGCCACAACACTTCCAGACTTGTGAGATACCGCCTACGCAAGATGTGGCGGCATGCTAGCCCCCGGAGGCCGCCGGCCACAATCGTAGACACGCGAAGAGCAATCCGCGTAGAGGGAACCGTTCAGATACTACTCCATCACGAACAATTATGAAAAATTACCATCAGTCCTACAGCACATGTGCCCACGTCATGTAAAAAACTCATGATTTTATCGCGCTCCGAGTATTTAATAATATTCACGCCGCATCGTTAGCGCAGAACGTCTACTACCGTGTCATCGCCGTTCGTGAGGGGCGGCACACCCCGGAGACGCGTGCCGCCTCTTCGGACATGCCACCACACCACCCCGCATGTATGAGAGCCCGGTGCGACGCTCGGGTGGCATTTGTACCCCCCTGGGCCCCCCGTCCCGCCAAACGTTGTAGCATTTGACCACGGGATCTAGCCCTTTGACTTTGCACGGACGGGCTTTGAGCAGTGGACCTATCCACCCGGTTGCGTTAGGTCAGCGCATAGGAACACTTTGGAGCAACATCCGGGCCAGACCCACACCAAGATCCCCTCCGTGTAGACCCGACGCGTCTATTTCCCCCCTCCAAGTGCCGGCGGCGGCGCCGTCCGTGAGGGGGGGCACACCCCGGAGACGCGTGCCGGGCGTTTGCACCTGCCACAACACTTCCAGACTTGTGAGAGGCCGCCTACGCAAGATTTGGCGGCATGCTAGCCCCCGGAGGCCGTCGGCCACAGTCGTAGACACGCGAAGAGCAATCCACGTAGAGGGAACTGTTCAGATACTACTCCATCACGAACAATTATGAAAAATTACCATCGGTCCTACAGCACATGTGCCCACGTCGTGTAAAAAACTCATAATTCTATCGCGCTCCGAGTATTTAATAATATTAACGCCGCAGCGTTACCGCAGAACGTCTACTACAGTGTCATCATCGTTCGTGAGGGGGGCACACTCCGGAGATGCGTGCCGCCTCTTCGGACATGCCACCACACCACCCCGCATGTATGAGGGCCCGGTGCGACGCTCGGGTGGCATTTGTACCCCCAGGGCCCCCGTCTCGCCTAACCCTGTAGCGTTTGACCGCGGGATCTAGCCCTTTGACTTTGCACGGACGGGCTTTAAGCAGGGGACCTATCCACCCGATTGTGGTAGGTCAGCCCATAGGAACACTTTGGAGCAACATCCGGGCCAGACCCACAGCAAGATCCCCTCCGTGTAGACCCGACGCATCCGTTTCCCCCCTCCAGGTGCCGGCGGCGGCGCCGTCCGTGAGGGGGGGGGGCACACCCCGGAGACGCGTGCCGGGCGTTTGCACCCGCCACAACACTTCCAGACTTGTGAGATACCGCCTACCCAAGATATGGCGGCATGCTAGCCCCCGGAGGCCGCCGGCCACAGTCGTAGACACGCGAAGAGCAATCCGCGTAGAGGGAATTGTTCAGATACGACTCCATCACGAACAATTATGAAAAATTACCATCAGTCCTACAACACATGTGCCCACGTCGTGTAAAAAACTCATGATTTTATCGCGCTCCGAGTATTTAATAATATTCACGCCGCATCGTTATCGCAGAACGTCTATGACCGTGTCATCACCGTTCCTGAGGCGCGGCACACCCCGGAGACGCGTGCCGCCTCTTCGGACAAGCCACCACACCACCCCGCATGTATGAGGGCCCGGTGCGACGCTCGGGTGGCATTTGTACCCCCCTGGGCCCCCCGTCCCGCCAAATGTTGTATCATTTGACCACGGGATCTAGCCCTTTGACTTTGCATGGACGGGCTTTGAGCAGTGGACCTATCCACCCGGTTGCGTTAGGTCAGCGCATAGGAACACTTTGGAGCAACATCCGGGCCAGACCTACACCAAGATCCCCTCCGTGTAGACCCGACGCGTCTGTTTCCCCCCTCCAAGTGCCGGCGGCGGCGCCGTCCGTGAGGGGGGGGGCACACCCCGGAGATGCGTGCCGGGTGTTTGCACCCGCCACAACACTTCCAGACTTGTGAGAGGCCGCCTACGCAAGATTTGGCGGCATGCTAGCCCCCGGAGGCCGCCGGCCACACTCGTAGACACGCGAAGAGCAATCCGCGTAGAGGGAACTGTTCAGATACTACTCCATCACGAACAATTATGAAAAATTACCATCAGTCCTACAGCACATGTGCCCACGTCGTGTAAAAAACTCATGATTTTATAGCGCTCCGAGTATTTAATAATATTAACGCCGCATCGTTACCGCAGAACGTTTACTACAGTGTCATCACCGTTCGTGAGGGGGCACACCCCGGAGACGCGTGCCGCCTCTTCGGACATGCCACCACACCACCCCGCATGTATGAGGGCCCGGTGCGACGCTCGGGTGGCATTTGTACCCCCGAGGGCCCCCGTCCCGCCTAACCCTGTAGCGTTTGACCGCGGGATCTAGCCCTTTGACTTTGCACGGACGGGCTTTAAGCAGGGGACCTATCCACCCGGTTGTGGTAGGTCAGCCCATAGGAACACTTTGGAGCAACATCCGGGCCAGACCCACAGCAAGATCCCCTCCGTGTAGACCCGACGCGTCCGTTTCCCCGCTCCAGGTGCCGGCGGCGGCGCCGTCCGTGAGGGGGGGGCACACCACGAAGACGCGTGCCGGGCGTTTGCACCCGCCACAACACTTCCAGACTTGTGAGATGCCGCCTACCCAAGATATGGCGGCATGCTAGCCCTCGGAGGCCGCCGGCCACAGTCGTAGACACGCGAAGAGCAATCCGCGTAGAGGGAATTGTTCAGATACTACTCCATCACGAACAATTATGAAAAATTACCATCAGTCCTACAACACATGTGCCCACGTCGTGTAAAAAACTCATGATTTTATCACGCTCCGAGTATTTAATAATATTCACGCCGCATCGTTACCGTAGAAGGTCTACTACAGTGTCATCACCGTTCGTGAGGGGGGGGCACACCCCGGAGACGCGTGCCGCCTCTTCGGACATGCCACCACACCACCCCGCATGTATGAGGGCCCGGTGCGACGCTCGGGTGGCATTTTTACCCCCCAGGGCCCTCGTCCTGCCTAACCCTGTAGCGTTTGACCGCGGGATCTAGCCCTTTGACTTTGCACGGACGGGCTTTAAGCAGGGGACCTATCCACCCGGTTGTGGTAGGTCAGCCTATAGGAACAATTTGCAGCAACATCCCGGCCAGACCCACAGCAAGATCCCCTCCGTGTAGACCCGACGCGTCCGTTTCCCCCCTCCAGGTGCCAGCGGCGGCGCCGTCCGTGAGGGGGGGCACACCCCGGAGACGCGTGCCGGGCGTTCGCACCCGCCACAACACTTCCAGACTTGTGAGATGCCGTCTACCCAAGATATGGCGGCATGCTAGCCCCCGGAGGCCGCCGGCCACAGTCGTAGACACGCGAAGAGCAATCCGCGTAGAGGGAATTGTTTAGATACTACTCCATCACGAACAATTATGAAAAATTACCATCAGTCCTACAACACATGTGCCCACGTCGCGTAAAAAACTCATGATTTTATCGCGCTCCGAGTATTTAATAATATTCACGCCGCATCGTTACCGCAGAACGTCTACGACCGTGTCGTCGCCGTTCGTGAGGGGCGGCACACCCCGGAGACGCGTGCCGCCTCTTCGGACATGCCACCACAGCACCCCGCATGTATGAGGGCCCGGTGCGACGCTCGGGTGGCATTTGTACCCCCCTGGGCCCCCCGTCCCGCCAAACTCTGTAGCATTTGACCACGGGATCTAGCCCTTTGACTTTGCACGGACGGGCTTTGAGCAGTGGACCTATCCACCCGGTTGTGTTAGGTCAGCGCATAGGAACACTTTGGAGCAACATCCGGGCCAGACCCACACCAAGATCCCCTCCGTGTAGACCCGACGCGTCTGTTTCCCCCGTCCAAGTGCCGGCGGCGGCGCCGTCCGTGAGGGGGGGGCACACCCCGGAGACGCGTGCCGGGCGTTTGCACCCGCCACAACACTTCCAGACTTCTGAGAGGCCGCCTACGCAAGATTTGGCGGCATGCTAGCCCCCGGAGGCCGCCGGCCACAGTCGTAGACACGCGAAGAGCAATCCGCGTAGAGGGAACTTTTCAGATACTACTCCATCACGAACAATTATGAAAAATTACCATCAGTCCTACAGCACATGTGCCCACGTCGTGTAAAAAACTCATGATTTTATCGCGCTCCGAGTATTTAATAATATTAACGCCGCATCGTTACCGTAGAACGTCTACTACAGTGTCATCACCGTTCGTGAGGGGGGCACACCCCGGAGACGCGTGCCGCCTCTTCGGACATGCCACCACACCACCCCGCATGTATGAGGGCCCGGTGCGATGCTCGGGTGACATTTGTACCCCCCAGGGCCCCCGTCCCGCCTAACCCTGTAGCGTTTGACCGCGGGATCTAGCCCTTTGACTTTGCACGGACGGGCTTTAAGCAGGGGACCTATCCACCCGGTTGTGGTAGGTCAGCCCATAGGAACACTTTGGAGCAACATCCGGGCCAGACCCACAGCAAGATCCCCTCCGTGTAGACCCGACGCGTCCGTTTCCCCCCTCCAGGTGCCGGCGGCGGCGCCGTCCGTGAGGGGGGGGCACACCCCGGAGACGCGTGCCGGGCGTTTGCACCCGCCACAACACTTCCAGACTTGTGAGATGCCGCCTAACCAAGATATGGCGGCATGCTAGCCCTCGGAGGCCGCCGGCCACAGTCGTAGACACGCGAAGAGCAATCCGCGTAGAGGGAATTGTTCAGATACTACTCCATCACGAACAATTATGAAAAATTACCATCAGTCCTACAACACATGTGCCCACGTCGTGTAAAAAACTCATGATTTTATCGCGCTCCGAGTATTTAATAATATTCACGCCGCATCGTTACCGTAGAAGGTCTACTACAGTGTCATCACCATTCGTGAGGGGGGGGCACACCCCGGAGACGCGTGCCGCCTCTTCGGACATGCCACCACACCACCCCGCATGTATGAGGGCCCGGTGCGACGCTCGGGTGGCATTTGTACCCCCCAGGGCCCTCGTCCTGCCTAACCCTGTAGCGTTTGACCGCGGGATCTAGCCCTTTGACTTTGCACGGACGGGCTTTAAGCAGGGGACCTATCCACACGGTTGTGGTAGGTCAGCCCATAGGAACAATTTGGAGCAACATCCCGGCCAGACCCACAGCAAGATCCCCTCCGTGTAGACCCGACGCGTCCGTTTCCCCCCTCCAGGTGCCGGCGGCGGCGCCGTCCGTGAGGGGGGGCACACCCCGGAGACGCGTGCCGAGCGTTTGCACCCGCCACAACACTTCCAGACTTGTGAGATGCCGCCTACCCAAGATATGGCGGCATGCTAGCCCCCGGAGGCCGCCGGCCACAGTCGTAGACACGCGAAGAGCAATCCGCGTAGAGGGAATTGTTCAGATACTACTCCATCACGAACAATTATGAAAAATTACCATCAGTCCTACAACACATGTGCCCACGTCGCGTAAAAAACTCATGATTTTATCGCGCTCCGAGTATTTAATAATATTCACGCCGCATCGTTACCGCAGAACGTCTACGACCGTGTCGTCGCCGTTCGTGAGGGGCGGCACACCCCGGAGACGCGTGCCGCCTCTTCGGACATGCCACCACAGCACCCCGCATGTATGAGGGGCCGGTGCGACGCTCGGGTGGCATTTGTACCCCCCTGGGCCCCCCGTCCCGCCAAACGCTGTAGCATTTGACCACGGGATCTAGCCCTTTGACTTTGCACGGACGGGCTTTGAGAAGTGGACCTATCCACCCGGTTGTGTTAGGTCAGCGCATAGGAACACTTTGGAGCAACATCCGGGCCAGACCCACACCAAGATCCCCTCCGTGTAGACCCGACGCGGCTGTTTCCCCCGTCCAAGTGCCGGCGGCGGCGCCGTCCGTGAGGGGGGGGCACACCCCGGAGACGCGTGCCGGGCGTTTGCACCCGCCACAACACTTCCAGACTTGTGAGAGGCCGCCTACGCAAGATTTGGCGGCATGCTAGCCCCCGGAGGCCGCCGGCCACAGTCGTAGACACGCGAAGAGCAATCCGCGTAGAGGGAACTTTTCAGATACTACATCATCACGAACAATTATGAAAAATTACCATCAGTCCTACAGCACATGTGCCCACGTCGTGTAAAAAACTCATGATTTTATCGCGCTCCGAGTATTTAATAATATTAACGCCGCATCTTTACCGTAGAACGTCTACTACAGTGTCATCACCGTTCGTGAGGGGGGCACACCCCGGAGACGCGTGCCGCCTCTTCGGACATGCCACCACACCACCCCGCATGTATGAGGGCCCGGTGCGACGCTCGGGTGGCATTTGTACCCCCCAGGGCCCCCGTCCCGCCTAACCCTGTAGCGTTTGACCGCGGGATCTAGCCCTTTGACTTTGCACGGACGGGCTTTAAGCAGGGGACCTATCCACCCGGTTGTGGTAGGTCAGCCCATAGGAACACTTTGGAGCAACATCCGGGCCAGACCCACAGCAAGATCCCCTCCGTGTAGACCCGACGCGTCCGTTTCCCCCCTCCAGGTGCCGGCGGCGGCGCCGTCCGTGAGGGGGGGGGGGCACACCCCGGAGACGCGTGCCGGGCGTTTGCACCCGCCACAACACTTCCAGACTTGTGAGATGCCGCCTACCCAAGATATGGCGGCATGCTAGCCCCCGGAGGCCGCCGGCCACAGTCGTAGACACGCGAAGAGCAATCCGCGTAGAGGGAATTGTTCAGATACTACTCCATCACGAACAATTATGAAAAATTACCATCAGTCCTACAACACATGTGCCCACGTCGCGTAAAAAACTCATGATTTTATCACGCTCCGAGTATTTAATAATATTCACGCCGCATCGTTACCGCAGAACGTCTACGACCGTGTCATAGCCGTTCGTGAGGGGCGGCACACCCCGGGGACGCGTGCCGCCTCTTCGGACATGCCACCACAGCACCCCGCATGTATGAGGGTCCGGTGCGGCGCTCGGGTGGCATTTGTACCCCCCTGGGCCCCCCATCCTGCCAAACGCTGTAGCATTTGACCACGGGATCTAACCCTTTGACTTTGCACGGACGGGCTTTGAGCAGTGGACCTATCCACCCGGTTGTGTTAGGTCAGCGCATAGGAACACTTTGGAGCAACATCCGGGCCAGACCCACACCAAGATCCCCTCCGTGTAGACCCGACGCGTCTGTTTCCCCCGTCCAAGTGCCGGCGGCGGCGCCGTCCGTGAGGGGGGGGGGGCACACCCCGGAGACGCGTGCCGGGCATTTGCACCCGCCACAACACTTCCAGACTTGTGAGAGGCCGCCTACGCAAGATGTGGCGGCATGCTAGCCCCCGGAGGCCGCCGGCCACAGTCGTAGACACGCGAAGAGCAATCCGCGTAGAGGGAACTGTTCAGATACTACTCCATCACGAACAATTATGAAAAATTACCATCAGTCCTACAGCACATGTGCCCACGTCGTGTAAAAAACTCATGATTTTATCGCGCTCCGAGTATTTAATAATATTAACGCCGCATCGTTACCGCAGAACGTCTACTACAGTGTCATCACCGTTCGTGAGGGGGGCACACCCCGGAGATGCGTGCCGCCTCTTCGGAAATGCCACCACACCACCCTGCATGTATGAGGGCCCGGTGCGACGCTCGGGTGGCATTTGTACCCCCCAGGGCCCCCGTCCCGCCTAACCCTGTAGCGTTTGACCGCGGGATCTAGCCCTTTGACTTTGCTCGGACGGGCTTTAAGCAGGGGACCTATCCACCCGGTTGTGGTAGGTCAGCCCATAGGAACACTTTGGAGCAACATCCGGGCCAGACCCACAGCAAGACCCCTCCGTGTAGACCCGACACGTCCGTTTCCCCCCTCCAGGTGACGGCGGCGGCGCCGTCCGTGAGGGGGGGCACCCCCCGGAGACGCGTGCCGGGCGTTTGCACCCGCCACAACACTTCCAGACTTGTGAGACGCCGCCTACTCAAGATATGGCGGCATGCTAGCCCCCGGAGGCCACCGGCCACACTCGTAGACACGCGAAGAGCAATCCGCGTAGAGGGAATTGTTCAGATACTACTCCATCATGAACAATTATGAAAAATTATTATCAGTCCTACAACACATGTGCCCACGTCGCGTAAAAAACTCATGATTTTATCGCGCTCCGAGTATTTAATAATATTCATGCCGCATCGTTACCGCAGAACGTCTACGACCGTGTCCTCGCCGTTCGTGAGGGGCGGCACACCCCGGAGACGTGTGCCGCCACTTCGGACATGCCACCACAGCACCCCGCATGTATGAGGGCCCGGTGCGGCGCTCGGGTGGCATTTGTACCCCCCCTGGGCCCCCCGTCCCGCCAAACGCTGTAGCATTTGACCACGGGATCTAACCCTTTGACTTTGCACGGACGGGATTTGAGCAGTGGACCTATCCACCCGGTTGTGTTAGGTCAGCGCATAGGAACACTTTGGAGCAACATCCGGGCCAGACCCACACCAAGATCCCCTCCGTGTAGACCCGACGCGTCTGTTTCCCCCGTCCAAGTGCCGGCGGCGGCGCCGTCCGTGAGGGGGGGGGGCACACCCCGGAGACGCGTGCCGGGCGTTTGCACCCGCCACAACACTTCCAGACTTGTGAGAGGCCGCCTACGCAAGATTTGGCGGCATGCTAGCCCCCGGAGGCCGCCGGCCACAGTCGTAGACACGCGAAGAGCAATCCGCGTAGAGGGAACTGTTCAGATACTACTCCATCACGAACAATTATAAAAATTACCATCAGTCCTACAGCACATGTGCCCACGTCGTGTAAAAAACTCATGATTTTATCGCGCTCCGAGTATTTAATAATATTAACGCCGCATCGTTACCGCAGAACGTCTACTACAGTGTCATCACCGTTCATGAGGGGGGCACACCCCGGAGACGCGTGCCGCCTCTTCGGACATGCCACCACACCACCCTACATGTATGAGGGCCCGGTGCGATGCTCGGGTGGCATTTGTACCCCCCAGGGCCCCCGTCCCGCCTAACCCTGTAGCGTTTGACCGCGGGATCTAGCCCTTTGACTTTGCTCGGACGGGCTTTAAGCAGGGGACCTATCCACCCGGTTGTGGTAGGTCAGCCCATAGGAACACTTTGGAGCAACATCCGGGCCAGACCCACAGCAAGATCCCCTCCGTGTAGACCCGACACGTCCGTTTCCCCCCTCCAGGTGCCGGCGGCGACGCTGTCCGTGAGGGGGGGGGGCACCCCGGAGACGCGTGCCGGGCGTTTGCACCCGCCACAACACTTCCAGACTTGTGAGATGCCGCCTGACCAAGATATGGCGGCATGCTAGCCCCCGGAGGCCGCCGGCCACAGTCGTAGACACGCGAAGAGCAATCCGCGTAGAGGGAATTGTTCAGATACTAATCCATCACGAACAATTATGAAAAATTACCATCGGTCCTACAACACATGTGCCCACGTCGTGTAAAAAACTCATGATTTTATCGCGCTCCGAGTATTTAATAATATTCACGCCGCATCGTTACCGTAGAACGTCTACTACAGTGTCATCACCGTTCGTGAGGGGGGGGGCACACCCTGGAGACGCGTGCCGCCTCTTCGGACATGCCACCACACCACCCCGCATGTATGAGGGCCCGGTGCGACGCTCGGGTGGCATTTGTACCCCCCAGGGCCCCCGTCCCGCCTAACCCTGTAGCGTTTGACCGCGGGATCTAGCCCTTTGACTTTGCACGGACGGGCTTTAAGCAGGGGACCTACCCACCCGGTTGTGGTAGGTCAGCCCATAGGAACAATTTGGAGCAACATCCGGGCCAGACCCACAGCAAGATCCCCTCCGTGTAGACCCGACGCATCCGTTTCCCCCCTCCAGGTGCCGGCGGCGGCGCCGTCCGTGAGGGGGGCACCCCCCGGAGACGCGTGCCGGGCGTTTGCACCCGCCACAACACTTCCAGACTTGTGAGATGCCGCCTACCCAAGATATGGTGGCATGCTAGCCCCCGGAGGCCGCCGGCCACAGTCGTAGACACGCGAAGAGCAATCCGCGTAGAGGGAATTGTTCAGATACTAATCCATCACGAACAATTATGAAAAATTACCATCAGTCCTACAACACATGTGCCCACGTCGTGTAAAAAACTCATGATTTTATCGCGCTCCGAGTATTTAATAATATTCACGCCGCATCGTTACCGTAGAACGTCTACTACAGTGTCATCATCGTTCGTGAGGGGGGGGGCACACCCCGGAGACGCGTGCCGCCTCTTCGGACATGCCACCACACCACCCCGCATGTATGAGGGCCCGGTGCGACGCTCGGGTGGCATTTGTACCCCCCAGGGCCCCCGTCCCGCCTAACCCTGTAGCGTTTGACCGCGGGATCTAGCCCTTTGACTTTGCACGGACGGGCTTTAAGCAGGGGACCTACCCACCCGGTTGTGGTAGGTCAGCCCATAGGAACAATTTGGAGCAACATCCGGGCCAGACCCACAGCAAGATCCCCTCCGTGTAGACCCGACGCGTCCGTTTCCCCCCTCCAGGTGCCGGCGGCGGCGCCGTCCGTGAGGGGGGGCACCCCCCGGGGACGCGTGCCGGGCGTTTGCACCCGCCACAACACTTCCAGACTTGTGAGACGCCGCCTACCCAAGATATGGCGGCATGCTAGCCCCCGGAGGCCACCGGCCACACTCGGAGACACGCGAAGAGCAATCCGCGTAGAGGGAATTGTTCAGATACTACTCCATCATGAACAATTATGAAAAATTATTATCAGTCCTACAACACATGTGCCCACGTCGCGTAAAAAACTCATGATTTTATCGCGCTCCGAGTATTTAATAATATTCATGCCGCATCGTTACCGCAGAACGTCTACGACCGTGTCCTCGCCGTTCGTGAGGGGCGGCACACCCCGGAGACGCGTGCCGCCACTTCGGACATGCCACCACAGCACCCCGCATGTATGAGGGCCCGGTGCGGCGCTCGGGTGGCATTTGTACCCCCCTGGGCCCCCCGTCCCGCCAAACGCTGTAGCATTTGACCACGGGATCTAACCCTTTGACTTTGCACGGACGGGATTTGAGCAGTGGACCTATCCACCCGGTTGTGTTAGGTCAGCGCATAGGAACACTTTGGAGCAACATCCGGGCCAGACCCACACCAAGATCCCCTCCGTGTAGACCCGACGCGTCTGTTTCCCCCGTCCAAGTGCCGGCGGCGGCGCGTCCGTGAGGGGGGGGGGGCACACCCCGGAGACGCGTGCCGGGCGTTTGCACCCGCCACAACACTTCCAGACTTGTGAGAGGCCGCCTACGCAAGATTTGGCGGCATGCTAGCCCCCGGAGGCCGCCGGCCACAGTCGTAGACACGCGAAGAGCAATCCGCGTAGAGGGAACTGTTCAGATACTACTCCATCACGAACAATTATGAAAAATTACCATCAGTCCTACAGCACATGTGCCCACGTCGTGTAAAAAACTCATGATTTTATCGCGCTCCGAGTATTTAATAATATTAACGCCGCATCGTTACCGCAGAACGTCTACTACAGTGTCATCACCGTTCGTGTGGGGGGCACACCCCGGAGACGCGTGCCGCCTCTTCGGACATGCCACCACACCACCCTGCATGTATGAGGGCCCGGTGCGATGCTCGGGTGGCATTTGTACCCCCCAGGGCCCCCGTCCCGCCTAACCCTGTAGCGTTTGACCGCGGGATCTAGCCCTTTGACTTTGCTCGGACGGGCTTTAAGCAGGGGACCTATCCACCCGGTTGTGGTAGGTCAGCCCATAGGAACACTTTGGAGCAACATCCGGGCCAGACCCACAGCAAGATCCCCTCCGTGTAGACCCGACACGTCCGTTTCCCCCCTCCAGGTGCCGGCGGCGACGGTGTCCGTGAGGGGGGGGGGCACCCCGGAGACGCGTGCCGGGCGTTTGCACCCGCCACAACACTTCCAGACTTGTGAGATGCCGCCTACCCAAGATATGGCGGCATGCTAGCCCCCGGAGGCCGCCGGCCACAGTCGTAGACACGCGAAGAGCAATCCGCGTAGAGGGAATTGTTCAGATACTAATCCATCACGAACAATTATGAAAAATTACCATCGGTCCTACAACACATGTGCCCACGTCGTGTAAAAAACTCATGATTTTATCGCGCTCCGAGTATTTAATAATATTCACGCCGCATCGTTACCGTAGAACGTCTACTACAGTGTCATCACCGTTCGTGAGGGGGGGGCACACCCTGGAGACGCGTGCCGCCTCTTCGGACATGCCACCACACCACCCCGCATGTATGAGGGCCCGGTGCGACGCTCGGGTGGCATTTGTACCCCCCAGGGCCCCCGTCCCGCCTAACCCTGTAGCGTTTGACCGCGGGATCTAGCCCTTTGACTTTGCACGGACGGGCTTTAAGCAGGGGACCTACCCACCCGGTTGTGGTAGGTCAGCCCATAGGAACAATTTGGAGCAACATCCGGGCCAGACCCACAGCAAGATCCCCTCCGTGTAGACCCGACGCGTCCGTTTCCCCCCTCCAGGTGCCGGCGGCGGCGCCGTCCGTGAGGGGGGGCACCCCCCGGAGACGCGTGCCGGGCGTTTGCACCCGCCACAACACTTCCAGACTTGTGAGATGCCGCCTACCCAAGATATGGCGGCATGCTAGCCCCCGGAGGCCACCGGCCACACTCGTAGACACGCGAAGAGCAATCCGCGTAGAGGGAATTGTTCAGATACTACTCCATCATGAACAATTATGAAAAATTATTATCAGTCCTACAACACATGTGCCCACGTCGCGTAAAAAACTCATGATTTTATCGCGCTCCGAGTATTTAATAATATTCATGCCGCATCGTTACCGCAGAACGTCTACGACCGTGTCCTCGCCGTTCGTGAGGGGCGGCACACCCCGGAGACGCGTGCCGCCTCTTCGGACATGCCACCACAGCACCCCGCATGTATGAGGGCCCGGTGCGGCGCTCGGGTGGCATTTGTACCCCCCTGGGCCCCCCGTCCCGCCAAACGCTGTAGCATTTGACCACGGGATCTAACCCTTTGACTTTGCACGGACGGGATTTGAGCAGTGGACCTATCCACCCGGTTGTGTTAGGTCAGCGCATAGGAACACTTTGGAGCAACATCCGGGCCAGACCCACACCAAGATCCCCTCCGTGTAGACCCGACGCGTCTGTTTCCCCCGTCCAAGTGCCGGCGGCGGCGCCGTCCGTGAGGGGGGGGCACACCCCGGAGACGCGTGCCGGGCGTTTGCACCCGCCACAACACTTCCAGACTTGTGAGAGGCCGCCTACGCAAGATTTGGCGGCATGCTAGCCCCCGGAGGCCGCCGGCCACAGTCGTAGACACGCGAAGAGCAATCCGCGTAGAGGGAACTGTTCAGATACTACTCCATCACGAACAATTATGAAAAATTACCATCAGTCCTACAGCACATGTGCCCACGTCGTGTAAAAAACTCATGATTTTATCGCGCTCCGAGTATTTAATAATATTAACGCCGCATCGTTACCGCAGAACGTCTACTACAGTGTCATCACCGTTCGTGAGGGGGGCACACCCCGGAGACGCGTGCCGCCTCTTCGGACATGCCACCACACCACCCTGCATGTATGAGGGCCCGGTGCGACGCTCGGGTGGCATTTGTACCCCCCAGGGCCCCCGTCCCGCCTAACCCTGTAGCGTTTGACCGCGGGATCTAGCCCTTTGACTTTGCTCGGACAGGCTTTAAGCAGGGGACCTATCCACCCGGTTGTGGTAGGTCAGCCCATAGGAACACTTTGGAGCAACATCCGGGCCAGACCCACAGCAAGATCCCCTCCGTGTAGACCCGACACGTCCGTTTCCCCCCTCCAGGTGCCGGCGGCGACGCTGTCCGTGAGGGGGGGGGGGGGCACACACCGGAGACGCGTGCTGGGCGTTTGCACCCGCCACAACACTTCCAGACTTGTGAGATGCCGCCTACCCAAGATATGGCGGCATGCTAGCCCCCGGAGGCCGCCGGCCACAGTCGTAGACACGCGAAGAGCAATCCGCGTAGAGGGAATTGTTCAGATACTAATCCATCACGAACAATTATGAAAAATTACCATCGGTCCTACAACACATGTGCCCACGTCGTGTAAAAAACTCATGATTTTATCGCGCTCCGAGTATTTAATAATATTCACGCCGCATCGTTACCGTAGAACGTCTACTACAGTGTCATCACCGTTCGTGAGGGGGGGGCACACCCTGGAGACGCGTGCCGCCTCTTCGGACATGCCACCACACCACCCCGCATGTATGAGGGCCCGGTGCGACGCTCGGGTGGCATTTGTACCCCCCAGGGCCCCCGTCCCGCCTAACCCTGTAGCGTTTGACCGCGGGATCTAGCCCTTTGACTTTGCACGGACGGGCTTTAAGCAGGGGACCTACCCACCCGGTTGTGGTAGGTCAGCCCATAGGAACAATTTGGAGCAACATCCGGGCCAGACCCACAGCAAGATCCCCTCCGTGTAGACCCGACGCGTCCGTTTCCCCCCTCCAGGTGCCGGCGGCGGCGCCGTCCGTGAGGGGGGGGCACCCCCCGGAGACGCGTGCCGGGCGTTTGCACCCGCCACAACACTTCCAGACTTGTGAGATGCCGCCTACCCAAGATATGGCGGCATGCTAGCCCCCGGAGGCCACCGGCCACACTCGTAGACACGCGAAGAGCAATCCGCGTAGAGGGAATTGTTCAGATACTACTCCATCATGAACAATTATGAAAAATTATTATCAGTCCTACAACACATGTGCCCACGTCGCGTAAAAAACTCATGATTTTATCGCGCTCCGAGTATTTAATAATATTCATGCCGCATCGTTACCGCAGAACGTCTACGACCGTGTCCTCGCCGTTCGTGAGGGGCGGCACACCCCGGAGACGCGTGCCGCCTCTTCGGACATGCCACCACAGCACCCCGCATGTATGAGGGCCCGGTGCGGCGCTCGGGTGGCATTTGTACCCCCCTGGGCCCCCCGTCCCGCCAAACGCTGTAGCATTTGACCACGGGATCTAACCCTTTGACTTTGCACGGACGGGATTTGAGCAGTGGACCTATCCACCCGGTTGTGTTAGGTCAGCGCATAGGAACACTTTGGAGCAACATCCGGGCCAGACCCACACCAAGATCCCCTCCGTGTAGACCCGACGCGTCTGTTTCCCCCGTCCAAGTGCCGGCGGCGGCGCCGTCCGTGAGGGGGGGGCACACCCCGGAGACGCGTGCCGGGCGTTTGCACCCGCCACAACACTTCCAGACTTGTGAGAGGCCGCCTACGCAAGATTTGGCGGCATGCTAGCCCCCGGAGGCCGCCGGCCACAGTCGTAGACACGCGAAGAGCAATCCGCGTAGAGGGAACTGTTCAGATACTACTCCATCACGAACAATTATGAAAAATTACCATCAGTCCTACAGCACATGTGCCCACGTCGTGTAAAAAACTCATGATTTTATCGCGCTCCGAGTATTTAATAATATTAACGCCGCATCGTTACCGCAGAACGTCTACTACAGTGTCATCACCGTTCGTGAGGGGGGCACACCCCGGAGACGCGTGCCGCCTCTTCGGACATGCCACCACACCACCCTGCATGTATGAGGGCCCGGTGCGACGCTCGGGTGGCATTTGTACCCCCCAGGGCCCCCGTCCCGCCTAACCCTGTAGCGTTTGACCGCGGGATCTAGCCCTTTGACTTTGCTCGGACAGGCTTTAAGCAGGGGACCTATCCACCCGGTTGTGGTAGGTCAGCCCATAGGAACACTTTGGAGCAACATCCGGGCCAGACCCACAGCAAGATCCCCTCCGTGTAGACCCGACACGTCCGTTTCCCCCCTCCAGGTGCCGGCGGCGACGCTGTCCGTGAGGGGGGGGGCACACACCGGAGACGCGTGCCGGGCGTTTGCACCCGCCACAACACTTCCAGATTTGTGAGATGCCGCCTACCCAAGATATGGCGGCATGCTAGCCCCCGGAGGCCGCCGGCCACAGTCGTAGACACGCGAAGAGCAATCCGCGTAGAGGGAATTGTTCAGATACTACTCCATCACGAACAATTATGAAAAATTACCATCGGTCCTACAACACATGTGCCCACGTTGTGTAAAAAACTCGTGATTTTATCGCGCTCCGAGTATTTAATAATATTCACGCCGCATCGTTACCGCAGAACGTCTACTACAGTGTCATCACCGTTCGTGAGGGGGGCACACCCTGGAGACGCGTGCCGCCTCTTCGGACATGCCACCACACCACCCCGCATGTATGAGGGCCCGGTGCGACGCTCGGGTGGCATTTGTAACCCCCAGGGCCCCCGTCCTGCCTAACCCTGTAGCGTTTGACCGCGGGATCTAGCCCTTTGACTTTGCACGGACGGGCTTTAAGCAGGGGACCTATCCACCCGGTTGTGGTAGGTCAGCCCATAGGAACAATTTGGAGCAACATCCGGGCCAGACCCACAGCAAGATCCCCTCCGTGTAGACCCGACGCGTCCATTTCCCCCCTCCAGGTGCCGGCGGCGGCGCCGTCCGTGAGGGGGGGGCCACACCGCGGAGACGCGTGCCGGGCGTTTGCACCCGCCAAAACACTTCCAGACTTGTGAGATGCCGCCTACCCAAGATATGGCGGCATGCTAGCCCCCGGAGGCCGCCGGCCACAGTCGTAGACACGCGAAGAGCAATCCGCGTAGAGGGAATTGTTCAGATACTACTCCATGACGAACAATTATGAAAAATTACCATCAGTCCTACAACACATGTGCCCACGTCGTGTAAAAAACTCATGATTTTATCGCGCTCCGAGTATTTAATAATATTCACGCCGCATCGTTACCGCAGAACGTCTACGACCGTGTCATCGCCGTTCGTGAGGGGCGGCACACCCCGGAGACGCGTGCCGCCTCTTCGGACATGCCACCACACCATCCCGCATGTATGAGGGCCCGGTGCGACGCTCGGGTGGCGTTTGTACCCCCCTGGGCCCCCCGTCCCGCCAAAAGCTGTAGCATTTGACCACGGGGTCTAGCCCTTTGACTTTGCACGGACGGGCTTTGAGCAGTGGACCTATCCACCCGGTTGTGTTAGGTCAGCGCATAGGAACACTTTGGAGCAACATCCGGGCCAGACCCACAGCAAGATCCCCTCCGTGTAGACCCGACACGTCCGTTTCCCCCCTCCAGGTGCCGGCGGCGGCGCTGTCCGTGAGGGGGGGGCCCACCCCGGAGACGCGTGCCGGGCGTTTGCACCCGCCACAACACTTCCAGACTTGTGAGATGCCGCCTACCCAAGATATGGCGGCATGCTAGCCCCCGGAGGCCGCCGGCCACAGTCGTAGACACGCGAAGAGCAATCCGCGTAGAGGGAATTGTTCAGATACTACTCCATCACGAACAATTATGAAAAATTACCATCAGTCCTACAACACATGTGCCCACGTCGTGTAAAACACTCATGATTTTATCGCGCTCCGAGTATTTCAAAATATTCACGCCGCATCGTTACCGCAGAACGTCTACTACAGTGTCATCACCGTTCGTGAGGGGGGGCACAGCCCGGAGACGCGTGCCGCCTCTTCGGACATGCCACCACACCACCCCGCATGTATGAGGGCCCGGTGCGACGCTCGGGTGGCATTTGTAACCCCCAGGGCCCCCGTCCTGCCTAACCCTGTAGCGTTTGACCGCGGGATCTAGCCCTTTGACTTTGCACGGACGGGCTTTAAGCAGGGGACCTATCCACCCGGTTGTGGTAGGTCAGCCCATAGGAACAATTTGGAGCAACATCCGGGCTAGACCCACAGCAAGATCCCCTCCGCGTAGACCCGACGCGTACGTTTCCCGCCTCCAGGTGCCGGCGGCGGCGCCGTCCGTGAGGAGGGGGCACACCCCGGAGATGCGTGCCGGCCGTTTGCACCCGCCAGAACACTTCCTGACTTGTGAGATGCCGCCTACCCAAGATATGGCGGCATGCTAGCCCCCGGAGGCCGCCGGCCACAGTCGTAGACACGCGAAGAGCAATCCGCGTAGAGGGAATTGTTCAGATAGTACTCCATCACGAACAATTATGAAAAATTAACATCACTCCTACAACACATGTGCCCGCGTCGTGTAAAAAACTGATGATTTTATCGCGCTCCGAGTATTTAATAATATTCACGCCGCATCTTTACCGCAGAACGTCTACTACCGTGTCATCGCCGTTCGTGAGGGGCGGCACACCCCGGAGACGCGTGCCGCCTCTTCGGACATGCCACCACACCACCCCGCATGTATGAGGGCCCGGTGCGACGCTCGGGTGGCATTTGTAACCCCCAGGGCCCCCGTCCTGCCTAACCCTGTAGCGTTTGACCGCGGGATCTAGCCCTTTGACTTTGCACGGACGGGCTTTGAGCAGTGGACCTATCCACCCGGTTGTGTTAGGTCAGCGCATAGGAACACTTTGGAGCAACATCCGGGCCAGACCCACACCAAGATCCCCTCCGTGTAGACCCGACGTGTCTGTTTCCCCCATCCAAGTGTCGGCGGCGGCGCCGTCCGTGAGGGGGGAGGCACACCCCGGAGACGCGTGCCGGGCGTTTGCACCCACCACAACACTTCCAGACTTGTGAGAGGCCGCCTACGCAAGATTTGGCGGCATGCTAGCCCCCGGAGGGCGCCGGCCACAGTCGTAGACACGCGAAGAGCAATCCGCGTAGAGGGAACTGTTCAGATACTACTCCATCACGAACAATTATGAAAAATTACCATCAGTCCTACAGCACATGTGCCCACGTCGTGTAAAACACTCATGATTTTATCGCGCTCCGAGTATTTAATAATATTCACGCCTCATCGTTACCGCAGAACGTCTACTACAGTGTCATCACCGTTCGTGAGGGGGGCACACCCCGGAGACGCGTGCCGCCTCTTCGGACATGCCACCACACCACCCCGCATGTATGAGGGCCCGGTGCGACGCTCGGGTGGCATTTGTACCCCCCAGGGCCCCCGTCCCGCCTAACCCTGTAGCGTTTGACCGCGGGATCTAGCCCTATGAGTTTGCACGGACGGGCTTTAAGCAGGGGACCTATCCACCCGGTTGTGGTAGGTCAGCCCATAGGAACACTTTGGAGCAACATCCGGGCTAGACCCACAGCAAGATCCCCTCCGCGTAGACCCGACGCGTACGTTTCCCCCCTCCAGGTGCCGGCGGCGGCGCCGTCCGTGAGGAGGGGGCACACCCCGGAGATGCGTGCCGGCCGTTTGCACCCGCCAGAACACTTCCAGACTTGTGAGATGCCGCCTACCCAAGATATGGCGGCATGCTAGCCCCCGGAGGCCGCCGGCCACAGTCGTAGACACGCGAAGAGCAATCCGCGTAGAGGGAATTGTTCAGATAGTACTCCATCACGAACAATTATGAAAAATTAACATCACTCCTACAACACATGTGCCCGCGTCGTGTAAAAAACTGATGATTTTATCGCGCTCCGAGTATTTAATAATATTCACGCCGCATCTTTACCGCAGAACGTCTACTACCGTGTCATCGCCGTTCGTGAGGGGCGGCACACCCCGGAGACGCGTGCCGCCTCTTCGGACATGCCACCACACCACCCCGCATGTATGAGGGCCCGGTGCGACGCTCGGGTGGCATTTGTAACCCCCAGGGCCCCCGTCCTGCCTAACCCTGTAGCGTTTGACCGCGGGATCTAGCCCTTTGACTTTGCACGGACGGGCTTTAAGCAGGGGACCTATCCACCCGGTTGTGGTAGGTCAGCCCATAGGAACAATTTGGAGCAACATCCGGGCCAGACCCACAGCAAGACCCCCTCCGTGTAGACCCGACGCGTCCGTTTCCCCCGTCCAGGTGCCGGCGGCGGCGCCGTCCGTGAGGGGGGGCACTCCTCGGAGACGCGTGCCGGGCGTTTGCACCCGCCAAAACACTTCCTGACTTGAGAGATGCCGCCTACCCAAGATATGGCGGCATGCTAGCCCCCGGAGGCCGCCGGCCACAGTCGTAGACACGCGAAGAGCAACCCGCGTAGAGGGAATTGTTCAGATACTACTCCACGACGAACAATTATGAAAAATTACCATCAGTCCTACAACACATGTGCCCACGTCGTGTAAAAAACTCATGATTTTATCGTGCTCCGAGTATTTAATAATATTCACGCCGCATCGTTACCGCAGAACGTCTACGACCGTGTCATCGCCGTTCGTGAGGGGCGGCACACCCCGGAGACGCGTGCCGCCTCTTCGGACATGCCACCACACCACCCCGCATGTATGAGGGCCCGGTGCGACGCTCGGGTGGCATTTGTACCCCCATGGGCCCCCCGTCCCGCCAAACGCTGTAGCATTTGACCACGGGATCTAGCCCTTTGACTTTGCACGGACGGGCTTTGAGGAGTGGACCTATCCACCCGGTTGTGTTAGGTCAGCGCAGAACACTTTGGAGCAACATCCGGGCCAGACCCACACCAAGATCCCCTCCGTGTAGACCCGACGTGTCTGTTTCCCCCATCCAAGTGTCGGCGGCGGCGCCGTCCGTGAGGGGGGAGGCACACCCCGGAGACGCGTGCCGGGCGTTTGCACCCACCACAACACTTCCAGACTAGTGAGAGGCCGCCTACGCAAGATTTGGCGGCATGCTAGCCCCCGGAGGGCGCCGGCCACAGTCGTAGACACGCGAAGAGCAATCCGCGTAGAGGGAACTGTTCAGATACTACTCCATCACGAACAATTATGAAAAATGAACATCATTCCTACAGCACATGTGCCCACGTCGTGTAAAACACTCATGATTTTATCGCGCTCCGAGTATTTAATAATATTCACGCCTCATCGTTACCGCAGAACGTCTACTACAGTGTCATCACCGTTCGTGAGGGGGGCACACCCCGGAGACGCGTGCCGCCTCTTCGGACATGCCACCACACCACCCCGCATGTATGAGGGCCCGGTGCGACGCTCGGGTGGCATTTGTACCCCCCAGGGCCCCCGTCCCGCCTAACCCTGTAGCGTTTGACCGCGGGATCTAGCCCTTTGACTTTGCACGGACGGGCTTTAAGCAGGGGACCTATCCACCCGGTTGTGGTAGGTCAGCCCATAGGAACACTTTGGAGCAACATCCGGGCTAGACCCACAGCAAGATCCCCTCCGCGTAGACCCGACGCGTACGTTTCCCCCCTCCAGGTGCCGGCGGCGGCGCCGTCCGTGAGGAGGGGGCACACCCCGGAGATGCGTGCCGGCCGTTTGCACCCGCCAGAACACTTCCAGACTTGTGAGATGCCGCCTACCCAAGATATGGCGGCATGCTAGCCCCCGGAGGCCGCCGGCCACAGTCGTAGACACGCGAAGAGCAATCCGCGTAGAGGGAATTGTTCAGATAGTACTCCATCACGAACAATTATGAAAAATTAACATCACTCCTACAACACATGTGCCCGCGTCGTGTAAAAAACTGATGATTTTATCGTGCTCCGAGTATTTAATAATATTCATGCCGCATCTTTACCGCAGAACGTCTACTACCGTGTCATCGCCGTTCGTGAGGGGCGGCACACCCCGGAGACGCGTGCCGCCTCTTCGGACATGCCACCACACCACCCCGCATGTATGATGGCCCGGTGCGACGCTCGGGTGGCATTTGTATTCCCCTGGGCCCCCCGTCCCGCCTAACGCTGTAGCATTTGACCACGGGATCTAGCCCTTTGACTTTGCACGGACGGGCTTTGAGCAGTGTACCTATCCACCTGGTTGTGTTAGGTCAGCCCATAGGAACACTTTGGAGCAACATCCGGGCCAGACCCACACCAAGATCCCCTCCGTGTAGACCCGACGCGTCTGTTTCCCCCCTCCAAGTGCCGGCGGCGGCGCCGTCCGTGAGGGGGGCACACCCCAGAGACGCGTGCCGGGCGTTTGCACCCGCCACATCACTTCCAGACTTGTGAGAGGCCGCCTACGCAAGATTTGGCGGCATGCTAGCCCCCGGAGGCCGCCGGC
Source organism: Aegilops tauschii subsp. strangulata (assembly GCF_002575655.3). Lineage (NCBI taxonomy): Eukaryota > Viridiplantae > Streptophyta > Magnoliopsida > Poales > Poaceae > Aegilops > Aegilops tauschii. Next base: position 1,698,664 of record NC_053036.3, on the reverse strand, counting down.
CACAGTCGTAGACACGCGAAGAGCAATCCGCGTAGAGGGAACTGTTCAGATACTACTCCATCACGAACAATTATGAAAAATTACCATCAGTCCTACAACACATGTGCCCACGTCGTGTATAAAACTCATGATTTTATCGCGCTCCGAGTATTTAATAATATTCACGCCGCATCGTAACCGCAGAACGTCTACTACAGTGTCATCACCGTTCGTGAGGGGGGCACACCCCGGAGACGCGTCCCGCCTCTTCGGACATGCCACCACACCACCCCGCATGTATGAGGGCCCGGTGCGACGCTCGGGTGGCATTTGTACCCCCAGGGCCCCCGTCCCGCCTAACCTTGTAGCGTTTGACCGCGGGATCTAGCCCTTTGACTTTGCATGGACGGGCTTTAATCAGGGGACCTATCCACCCGGTTGTGGTAGGTCAGCCCATAGGAACACTTGGAGCAACATCCGGGCCAGACCCACAGCAAGATCCCCTCCGTGTAGACCCGATGCGTCCGTTTCCCCCCTCCAGGTGCCGGCGGCAGCGCCATCCGTGAGGAGGGGGCACACCCCGGAGACGCGTGCCGGGCGTTTGCACCCGCCACAACACTTCCAGACATGTGATTTGCCGCCTACCCAAGATATGGCGGCATGCTAGCCCCCGGAGGCCGCCGGCCACAGTCGTAGACACGCGAAGAGCAATCCGCGTAGAGGGAACTGTTCAGATACTACTCCATCACGAACAATTATGAAAAATTACCATCAGTCCTACAACACATGTGCCCACGTCGTGTAAAAAACTCATGATTTTATCGCGCTCCGAGTATTTAATAATATTCACGCCGCATCGTTACCGCAGAACGTCTACTACCGTGTCATCGCCGTTCGTGAGGGGCGGCACACCCCGGAGACGCGTGCCGCCTCTTCGGACATGCCACCACACCAGCCCGCATGTATGAGGGCCCGGTGCGACGCTCGGGTGGCATTTGTACTCCCCTGGGCCCCCCGTCCCGCCTAACGCTGTAGCATTTGACCACGGGATCTAGCCCTTTGACTTTGCACGGACGGGCTTTGAGCAGTGGACCTATCCACCCGGTTGTGGTAGGTCAGCCCATAGGAACACTTTGGAGCAACATCCGGGCCAGACCCACACCAAGATCCCCTCCGTGTAGACCCGACGCGTCTGTTTCCCCCCTCCAAATGCCGGCGGCGGCGCCGTCCGTGAGGGGGGGGCACACCCCGGAGACGCGTGCCGGGCATTTGCACCCGCCACAACAATCCCAGACTTGTGAGAGGCCGCCTACGCAAGATTTGGCGGCATGCTAGCCCCCGGAGGCCGCCGGCCACAGTCGTAGACACGCGAAGAGCAGTCCGCGTAGAGGGAACTGTTCAGATACTACTCCATCACGAACAATTATGAAAAATTACCATCAGTCCTACAACACATGTGCCCACGTCGTGTAAAAAACTCATGATTTTATCGCGCTCCGAGTATTTAATAATATTCACGCCGCATCGTTACCGCAGAACGTCTACTATAGTGTCATCACCGTAAGTGAGGGGACCTATCCACCCGGTTGTGGTAGGTCAGCCCATAGGAACAATTTGGAGCAACATCCGGGCCAGACCCACAGCAAGATCCCCTCCGTGTAGACCCGACGCGTCCGTTTCCCCCCTCCAGGTGCCGGCGGCGGCGCCGTCCGTGAGGGGGGGGGGCACACCCCGGAGACGCGTGCCGGGCGTTTGCACCCGCCACAACACTTCCAGACTTGTGAGATGCCGCCTACCCAAGATATGGCGGCATGCTAGCCCCCGGAGGCCGCCGGCCACAGTTGTAGACACGCGAAGAGCAATCCGCGTAGAGGGAATCGTTCAGATACTACTCCATCACGAACAATTATGAAAAATTACCATCAGTCCTACAACACATGTGCCCACGTCGTGTAAAAAACTCATGATTTTATCGCGCTCCGAGTATTTAATAATATTCACGCCGCATCGTTACCGTAGAACGTCTACTACCGTGTCATCGCCGTTCGTGAGGGGCGGCACACCCCGGAGACGCATGCCGCCTCTTCGGACATGCCACCACACCACCCCGCATGTATGATGGCCTGGTGCGACGCTCGGGTGGCATTTGTACTCCCCTGGGCCCCCCGTCCCGCCTACGCTGTAGCATTTGACCACGGGATCTAGCCCTTTGACTTTGCAAGGACGGGCTTTGAGCAGTGGACCTATCCACCCGGTTGTGTTAGGTCAGCCCATAGGAACACTTTGGAGCAACATCCGGGCCAGACCCACACCAAGATCCCCTCCGTGTAGACCCGACGCGTCTGTTTCCCCCCTCCAATTGCCGGCGGCGGCGCCGTCCGTGAGGGGGGGCACACCCCGGAGACGCGTGCCGGGCGTTTGCACCCGCCACAACACTTCCAGACTTGTGAGAGGCTGCCTACGCAAGATTTGGTGGCATCTTAGCCCCCGGAGGCCGCCGGCCACAGTCGTAGACACGCGAAGAGCAATCCGCGTAGAGGGAACTGTTCAGATACAACTCCATCATGAACAATTATGAAAAATTACCATCAGTCCTACAACACATGTGCCCACATCGTGTAAAAAACTCATGATTTTATCGCGCTCCGAGTATTGAATAATATTCACGGCGCATCGTTACCGCAGAACGTGTACTACAGTGTCATCACCGTTCGTGAGGGGGGCACACCCCGGAGATGCGTCCCGCCTCTTCGGACATGCCACCACACCACCCCGCATGTATGAGGGCCCGGTGCGACGCTCGGGTGGCATTTGTACCCCCAGGGCCCCCGTCCCGCCTAACCCTGTAGCGTTTGACCGCGGGATCTAGCCCTTTGACTTTGCATGGACGGGCTTTAAGCAGGGGACCTATCCACCCGGTTGTGGTAGGTCAGCCCATAGGAACACTTTGGAGCAACATCCGGGCCAGACCCATAGCAAGATCCCCTCCGTGTAGACCCGACGCGTCCGTTTCCCCCCTCCAGGTGCAGGCGGCGGCGCCGTCCGTGAGGAGGGGGCACACCCCGGAGACGCGTGCCGGGCGTTTGCACCCGCCACAACACTTCCAGACTTGTGAGAGGCCGCCTACGCAAGATTTGGCGGCATGCTAGCCCCCGGAGGCCGCCGGCCACAGTCGTAGACACGCGAAGAGCAATCCACGTAGAGGGAATTGTTCAGATACTACTCCATCACGAACAATTATGAAAAATTACCATCAGTCCTACATCACATGTGCCCACGTCGTGTAAAGAACTCATGATTTTATCGCGCTCCGAGTATTTAATAATATTCACGCCGCATCGTTACCGCAGAACGTCTACTACAGTGCCATCACCGTTCGTGAGGGGGGGCACACCCCGGAGACGCGTGCCGCCTCTTCGGACATGCCACCACACCACCCCGCATGGATGAGGGCCCGGTGCGACTCTCGGGTGGCATTGCTACCCCCCCAGGGCCCCCGTCCCGCCTAACCCTGTAGCGTTTGACCACGGGATCTAGCCCTTTGACTTTGCAAGGACGGGCTTTGAGCAGTGGACTTATCCACCCGGTTGTGGTAGGTCAACCCATAGGAACACTTTGGAGCAACATCCAGGCCAGACCCACAGCAAGATCCCCTCCGTGTAGACCCGACGCGTCCGTTTCACCCCTCCAGGTGCCGGCGGCAGCGCCGTCCGTGAGGGGGGGGGGACACCCCAGAGACGCGTGCCGGGCGTTTGCAACCGCCACAACACTTCCAGACTTGTGAGAGGCCGCCTACGCATGATTTGGCGGCATTGCTACCCCCTGGGCCCCTGTCCCGCCGTGTAGACCTCACGGGCGTCGCTGCCGCCATGTCTCGGAGGGGGGAAACGGCCACCACAACTTACACACGACAAACTGACAAAAAGTAATAATTGAATTTATAAAAAATACCGGCATACATCATGGAAAATGGACTATCACGGTGAAACCTTCTGACCCGGGCACCGGGCTGGTAACTGAACGTTTCACCCTAATTGTCCATTTTCTTAACAGAAGTCTAATGAATACCGGAGCTCACGTCGTATGGATTAGCCAACTATTTAAACAGGTCATGTTGCTTGTCTTTTCGCGAGGTGGGACTATTTTTTACATTGTGCTGAGAGTCACACATATGCCACAAAAAAAGGAAAGTATCTATGCCAACGGCTTAGCCGTCGGCATAGCAGCGCACACGGCCACGGATCGATGACGTGGCAAAGGGCCAGGCCTATGCCGACGGCCAGGCCGTCGGCATAGGTTGACCTTATCCGCTGCGGTTCGCCCCCGACCACCCATTCCCCATCTCCCCCTTTCCCCCGACCCACACCCTCGCCGCCGCCCACCACCTCCGCCGCCCGCCCTCAGCACGCCACCGGTGGCCCCAAGCCCGCCGCCGCCCGCGCCGCACCAACCCCGCGACGACCTGCCTCGAGCCCGCCGCCGCCCGCACCTACCCTCCCCGACCCCGCGCCGCCCACCCCGAGCCCTCCGCCGCCCGCGCCGCCCCGCCCCGAACCCACGCCGCCCCTCCCCGACCCCGCGCCGGCCGCCCGCACCGACCCTGCGCCGCCCCGCCCCGACCCCGCGCCGGCCGACCCGCCCCGACCTCGCGCCGGCCGCCCCGCCCCGACCCCGTGCCTCCCCGCCCCAACTCCGGCCGGCCCTCTCGAAGGTGAAAAATTTATGTATTTTTTTAGTGTTTTTAGTAATTTTGTAGCTAGTTAGATAGATAGTTAGATAGGTATTTAGATAGTTAGATACATAGTTAGATGGATAGTTATATAGATAGTTAGATAGGTAGATAGTTAGATAGTTAGATAGATAGTGAGATAGGTAGTAAAAAAATTTGGTTAGATGAGATGCTATATGTCGCATATCTTGAAAAAAAATTGGTTCGATGAGATGAATCAATGATTATGACGAATAGGTGATAGTGATGATGATGAATATGTGATGACGATGATGAATATATTGTTAATGTTGTTAGTTTTTTTGCCTACATGATGCAAAAATAAATGAATGCATGTTTAAATGTTTTAAATATGCTCTATGAGTTGTGATGTTCTAATTTTTTGTCGCGATGGAATTTGCAGGCTTTGTGGTTTCGCATTTCATCGGAGTGACCGTTGTTGGACGCCTTGGTCCCCCTGAGCATCCCTCTGCTGTTCGACTACTTCCTCTACAGCCGAGGGTGAGCTACAAGTCCATCTCCTCCATTTTTTCATATCACTAGATTTCATTCTCAAGTCAACTGGTGTAACCTAGGCGTCTCCCATCCGAAAGGGTTGCATCGATAAATATGCATTCAATTGCATATTTATCACCGCAACTCTTTCGGATTGTCCAGCGTTTCCCATGGACAGCCCGAGGATGTGTAGATTGGGTATGTTCTCCATGTTCTACCCCGTTCTGAGACAGGATTTCGGTGGCGCCTCCCCATTGTTCTCCGGAGCACATTCTCTCGGCTATTTGCCGAGACGTGTATCTGGAGAACAGCGGGGAGGTGCTGCCGAAATTTTGTCTCGGAACGGGGTAGAATGGAGAACGTACTCAATCTACACATCCTCGGGTGGGATTAGGACCCATCTTTATCTATTAGAGATGTAGGTGGATTCAACGCGGTAGAAACTGAAAATTTGATGTGATTAATTTAAGCGAATTTTTAATTATGTTGTGTGGCTTGCAAAAAAGCAGAGGATGGCAGATAATCAGTGGATGTACAGTGGTTTTATCCGTCGGAATCGAGTAACATCAGAGTGGATCGCGAAAACCGATGTGTATCTGAAGGAGATATTCCGTGGTCCAATGAGAATTATCCCACCATGCCCCTGTGCGAGATGTGCCAAACGTCCCCGTAGAAATCAGACGGACATGAGTGAGCACCTTCGCACGCACGGATATATGCCAAACTTTGACATGCCGCCGGTAAACATAGCCGAGCAGGACCGTGGTAGAGAGGAGGTGATGCGACAACGCATCGATGGATATGAGGACGACGGGGTCAGGGACATGCTAGATGATGTCATTGTTGCAGAAACGGCAAATGTGACACCTTCAGAGAATGAACCGGAGGAGCCGGAGGCAACCGCAAAGGCCTTCTTGGAGGTCTTGGCCTCGTCAAAGAAACCTCTTTATGCGGGTGCAAAAATATCTCAGCTGGATGCCATCTCGCAACTGATTGCAGTCAAGGCTGAGTACGGCTGTAGCCAGAAATGCTTCGAAGCATTCCTGGGAGTATGGGCTAGCAGCCTCCCTGAGGGTCATGAACTGCTGAAAAGCATGTACGATACAAAGAAAATCACGAAGGCACTCTCTATGGATTATGAGAAAATAGATGTTTGCCCGAAGAATTTCCTTTTGTTTAGGCACGAGTATGCGGATGAAAAGTACTGTAGGAAGTGCGGTTCGTCTCGGTACATTGAGGTGGTCGGTGAGGATGGTGAGAAAAAGCAGCTAACCATCCCCGTTAAGGTTCTTCGGTATCTTGATTTTATAAAAAGACTGCAGCGCCTTTTCATCACGAAGGAGTCTTCCAAAATGATGAAGTGGCACAAGGAAGGTATAAGGTACAATCCAAAAAAATCGTACATCCATCGGAAGGGGAAGCATGGAAGTCGTTCGATGAAGAATACCCCGAGGAAGCAGCCGAGGCTGGGAATGTCAGAATAGCCATATCAGGTGATGGGTTGAATCCATATGGTATGTCGTCCAATCCATACAGCTGCTGGCCCATGTTTGTAATTCCGCTCAATCTTCCTCCCGGTGCCCTAATGCAACGGAAGACCATGTTCTTGTCGCTCATCATTCCGGGGCCTGAATACCCAGGGAAGCAATTGGGTGTGTTTATGCAGGCGCTGGTGGACGCTTTGCACCATTCTTGGTACTTTCCGAGGTTGACATACGACCGGGATCTGCAGAGAAATTTCTTGATGAAAGTTTGGTTGCACTATTGCATGCATGACTTTCCCGTCTATGCTCTATTCTGCGGATGGTGTACAAGTGGGAAGATGCCATGCCCAGTGTGCATGCAGGCTCTGCGACTGATTTGGCTGAGTAAGGGTGGCAAGTATGTAGCCTTTGACCTGCATCGACAGTTCGTCCCTCCAGACCATCCAGACAGGGAAGACAAGAAGAACTTCACGAAAGGCCAGGTTGTTCATGAAGTAACCGATATTCCAACATTTTTCGGGGCAGATGTTCTTTCTCAGCTAAAAGCTCTGAAGCCTAAAGCCAAAGGCAAAGCCAAAGGCTTCGAGGGATATGGTGAGACGCACAACTGGACTCACATTAACCCCCTCTCGCAGCTTACCTATTTCAAGGACCTCAAACTTCCTTACAATATTGATGTGATGCACACCGAAAAGAATGTGGCAGAGTCCCTTTTCCACGTGATCCTCAACATTCCAGATAAGACGAAGGATAACGTTAAAGCTAGAGCCGATCAACAGAGAATTTGGGATAGACCACGCCTGAACATGAAGCCTCCCATAGGCGGTCGAAAAAACTGGTTCAAGCCAGATGCTGACTTGTCCTCAAAACCGCCAGAAAAAAGGAAGTACTTATCTGGCTGAAACAAATTGTGAAGTTCACGGATGGTTATGCATCGAATAAAAGTAAGGGAGTCAATCGTTCAACGGGCAAAGTGACCGGCCTGAAGAGTCATGACTACCATGTATGGATTGAGCGGATAATGCTGGTGATGGTGCGAGGCTATGTCCCCGAGCATGTCTGGCGAGTGCTTGCCGAGCTTAGCCATTTCTTCCGCACGCTCTGTGCTAAAGAAGTAAGTAAAGAGGTGATTGAAAAATTGCATAAGAAGGCACCGGAGTTGATAGTCAAGCTAGAGAAGATCTTTCCGCCAGGCTTCTTTACTCCGATGACACATCTCATTCCGCACCTCGCGAACGAGGTATTGTTGGGGGGGCTGTGCAGAATCGCTGGCAGTACGGCCCTAAGAGACAGAACAAGCATCTCCGTCGGAATGTGGAAACAAAGCTAAGATTGAAGCTTCCATAGTTGAGGCAGTTATCCTAGAGGAGGTGTCAGACCTCAGGACATCATACTATCCAGACCACGTTCCCCATCTGCATAACAAGGTGCCTCGATACAATATAGAAGAGCCCAAGTATCAACCCAGGCTCCATCTATTCAACGCGCAAGGTGGGAGGGCTGGGGCCTCGAAATCTTATAACATGCCATGACAAGAGTGGGAGGACCTCATGTTCTATATCTTGCACAACATCAAGGAAGTTGAGGAAGTGTGGATGAGGAAATACCACTACACCATTCCTTTATGTCTTCCACATCATCATGTTCCATGTTCACTTAGTCCCGGTCTAACACCGCTTTTCTTTTTTTAGTGATTTCGTTCAAGAGGAATGGACAGGAATGAATCCTCCTACTGAGGCGGAGGCACTTACTCTTCTCCGTCATGGAAACCCTGGACGTAAAATTTTTGTTGCTTGGTTCATGGAGAAAGTAATTTTCCACACTCCCCTATTAAATACCTAGTTCAACATTTATTAGTTAACCGAACTAATGCACGCAACAATTTCAATTATACTTGTAGGGAGAAGATCCGAACATATCTATGGATGATGAATTGAGATGGGTTTCCATGGGTTTTGACCCTGCCGTCATGACATGTAAAAAGTATGATGTTAATGGGTATCGCTTCCATACAGAGGAGCAGCAAAACAGCCGGCCCGATCCCAAAACTATAAATACCGGAGTGTACACCCCTGGTCAAAATTCAGTAGACTACTACGGAAGGGTACAAAATATATACGAGGTTAAATTCCGCCAGGGGCGTGAGACCCTAAGTCTGCCTGTGTTCAAATGCCGATGGTTTGATCCGCGGGAGGGGGTAAAACATACGCCTTCCATTGGTTTCGTCGAAGTTAAACCATCAACCGTCTATGCCGGAGCCGATCTCTTCATTGCGGCTACCCAAGCTACACAAGTATATTATCTGCCTTACCCATGCCAGAAAGAGTATCTAAAGGGTTGGGAAGTTGTGTTCAAGGTGTCGCCACATGGTAAGCTACCGGACCCGAATGAAGACGATTACTACAACATTAACCCCATGACATACGAGGGAGTGTTCTATCAAGAGCAACCTGATGATGATGATGATATGGTTAGAAATGATGACGCTAGACCATTGGATGATGATGATGTGGATCCAAACATCGACGATGCACATAATGATGGTGAGACCATTGTCAATGAAAATGACATACTTATGCTAGAAAAGTTAAACGAAGACGCTGACGACGCGGAAGAGCCTCCACCTCCATCAGACAACGAAGATGATATGATTGATAGTGATGATGAGACGGACCGAGAAAAAGGTTACAACAGTGATGATTCATATGGGTTCTAGCAGATGTACGTTTCAAGTCTTTTTTTCTATAGTTTAGGAATATGCCTTTTATGCATTTTTAATGTGTTTATTATCATGCCTTTTCCTTCATTTCATTAATTTACTAATTGCTTATTCTCTTTTCAATGCAGGTTCGTGGAACATGGGCAAGGGGAAGGCCGACGGCGTGGGTTTCCTACGCAAGGTCGTCGGCCTGCCTAGTCGGAGTGGTCGAGCACGTAATCCTCCCCCTCGGCTACTTGATGATGACTCCTCACAGGGAGGTCGAGGGAGAGGTGCCCCTAGAGGAGGAGGGGGCGGGGGGAGAGCCTCTAGAGGGCGAGGTGGTGGGGGGAGAGCCACTACAGGGGGTCGCGGCCAGAAAGAGCGCACCCTCACCGACTTAGGGGTGTTGTCTGCGAGGCCCTCCTCTAGTGAGGTACCCTCTGGCGAGGAGGAGGACGACGACGAGGAGGAGGAGGTTCGGGATGGGGCCGAGGAGGAGGTGGAGGAGGAGGCAGGCGAGGAGGAAGAGAATGAGGAGGAGGAGGAGGGAGGCGAGGAGGAGGGTGGTGGCGAGGATGATGGTGGTGAAGGGAAGGGGGTTGACAACAAGGGGTGGCTGCATGGTAACGCAAAGCTACCAAAGCAGGTTCCTGCTACTGAGGAGCAGAAGTGGCTCATTGAGCCCACGGGGAAAGAGTAAGTGCCACTTTATAATAATTTCATTATTTTGCTTGTCACATGCTTATTCCGGTTGTTATTTATTTTGCTTGTCACATGCTAATAGTTCATTCTTTTGCAGCAACTGGATATATTCTAAAGGGGTCCATATTCCCAATGGCCTCATCACCGTCTTGCTGAAGTTATACTGGTCGGGGTTGTACTGTCCGGATCCAGTCAGGCACCCGGACCGTCGGGTTTTGGCCACGAGCTGGGACCACTGGGAAGCGGCCCTCCACGCGGACCATGAGACCCATGCCAAGGTCGTGATCACTACTTTCTGGGTGAGTTCTCTTCAGAAGCACAAGTCTATTCTAGTTTCATGAATGATCTAACTCATGGCTTCTTCCATTCTTGTTTCATGCATGATTGTAGAAATTCTATCGAGTTCTTCCGGAGCACAGGGCCAGAGCGGACCAGATCGTGCTGCGCCAATGCGAGAAGAAGGCACGCCAGATGCAGCACGAGGTGCGCTATGTGGCCATCTCGACATACTACCACGACTATCTTGGTGTGAAGATGACCAAGGAAGAAGCGCGGAGGATGGACATTACCTTGGAGAGGGACGAGTTCTTGGCGGTAAGTATAAAAGATTTTTCATTATGCTTTCATTACCTTATGGTACATTTCACCGTTTCGTGTTGATATGCCATTATGCTTTTATTATGTAGGTGTGTCCAAATTGGTGTTATGGAAAAGACGAGTCCTGGGCGGCATTGGTGGATCTTTAGTGTGATGAGGCTGGAGCCTGGGCGGCTATGAGAATAAAAAACAATGCTAACCGAGGGAAGGAGGGAGTACATGCTCAAGGAAACCGAAACCACTATCTCAACAAGGCAGTTAATGTATGACTAACCCCATTAATAATTCTTCTTCTTCTATTTACCATCACTTTCTTATGTATGACTAACCTCTGTTTGGTGGTGCAGGAGGAGAAACTGAAGCAGCCGCTCTCAGACATGCAGGCGTGGGAGATCTCCCATACACGGAAGGACCCCAAGCCTGGCGAGCCCAAGTACTACGGCAAGAAGACCGCGGGGAGGAAGAAGGCCTACTCCAAAGGGTATTTGAAGTTACATCCTGACACACCTGACCCCATTGCGGCGGATCTGGACGAGAGGGTGGTGGTGGGCATGGGGCCCAAGGAGCACGGTCGGGAGGCGGTTCTCGATGCTGTGATCACTCCTACTATCTCCTACACACAGCTCCGTCGGATCGACCCGAGCCTGAGCCAGCGCACGAGCCAGCCAGTGACCAGTGCATAGTCACAGTCCCTCTTTCAGGAGAAACAATCTGTAAGTATTTTCCCTCTTATCTTCATTGCTTACTTTATTTTCCGCATTTAGTAGTTTTATGAGTTCCATCATGTTATACCGTAGGCCTACCTAGAGTACACACGCCAGGAGACCATGGCATGGCATGAGAGGCTTTATGAACACCAGGTGCAGAGGGATCGCCAGATGCAGCAGGTTTTTCAGGAAATGGCGGGCGGCAGGTGTCCTCAGTTGCAGCCAGCACAATGTCCTCCAGCACAACCAGTGCTGCTGACCTTTGAGGAGTTTGTGGCACAGAGCGCTGGCCCCTCGCCGGTTAGTTCATCCCCAATCTATTCACCCAAAGCATGTCATGCCTTTCAACACAGTCATATATCCCGTTAATATGTCTTTTCAACATCCAGGGAACAGGTGGATCTATCGTTGGCGGTGGTCTTCGCAGCACTCCCGAGACACGGAGCCCGACCACTCCGATCCAGGGAGGCGGAGGCGGAGGTGGAGGCGGTCTTGGCGGTAGCGCTGCCGCTAGCAGTGACGACCTGGGCTTCGGCGGTCTTGGCGGTAACGACCTCCGTGGTGCTCGACGTCCTGGCGCTTAAGCCTTTGGGTCACATTGTGGCGGTCTTGGTGGTGATGATACTTATATGCTAGTGATGTTTCTTATTGTTGTTTGTGAAATTCTTATATGCTTAGGTGGTGATGATACTTATATGTTTATGCTTTGCGATACTTCTTATAATGTGTGATGATGAATTTGTTGTGTGATGCTGCTCCTTATTTTTATGTGATACATATATTGCTGAATGATCCTTATATATGTTGTATATATATTCAAATGAATTGAGCTGAAACAAAACAGAAAAAAGAAAAATAAAAGCAGACAGAAACTATGCCGACGGCTAGGCCATCGGCATAGAGCTGGCGTAAGCTCCCAGTGGCTGACACGTGGCAGGTCTATGCCGATGGCCTCGCCGTCGCCACAGTTTCAAACTAAGCCGACGGCCACCCGGGCTACGCCGACGGCCCTATGCCGACGGGGGCCGTCGGCATAGGCCTGTCCCGATGGCCAGTCAGGGCTATGCCGACTATTGGAGTAATCTTGAGCAGTTTAGTTAGTATAGTTAAACTTGTGCTAGGATGTCAAAGTACGGCTAGGATAGCAGTGTAGGAAGTACTTGTCCGTGTCCTAGTGGAGTTCTAGTTTAGGCTAGCCAGCGTGTTAGTCTGTTTTGGATTTAAAGACGTGTCCTAGTAGGTTTAGCTAGGTTCGTCAATGTCCGTGTAGGTTTAGGATCTATGGTTCCGGCTGCTCCTATATATACACGTATACAGGGCTGCAATATTGTATTATCGTGTGGAGAAAACCAGAAAAGCAATAAAGAAGAGAGGCACGACAAGTGCCTTTGGCAAAAGTTATCGCGTGCGCGTGTTCATTGTGATTTGATGTGATCGATCCTGTGGTCGAGTTCTAACAATTGGTATCAGAGCAAGGTTCAGGAGTCAAGCGCTTGCCCCAGGGTTGCGACCCGACTAGCGCCTTGGGGCGGGCCATGAAGTCGCTGGATGATGCGGCGAAGAGGAGAATCTGGCGATCGTTGTTCGGCGGAGCGACATGGAGGGAGGCGACAGGCTGTAGTCGGCAAGGTGATGGAAGAGATCGTTGATGGGAGTGGTGGTGCCGAGGTGTGGCATTGGACCTCATCAAGAGTCGGGTGAGTCAAGGAGTCGTGCGAAGTTGCATGGTCAGTCGTCGTTGCCTCTATGAGTCGTCGTTGTGTCCAAGTGCTTGTCTTGGTGAAGATTCGTTGGAGTCAAAGCGGGGTGCACGGTGTTCCGTGAGTCATGTCCACGTCCTCGTGGAGCGTCCTGGTTGCGGCCAGTGTGGATTCGGTGTGATGCCGAAGGCGGACGATGGTAGGCGAAGCCATCGTAAAGCGAGGAGGTGTGCGAGTAGTGGAGAGTGGATGCACTGCAAGAAAGTACAAGGAGTATGGTGCGAACCGAGTTCAAGGCAGCGGTCAAGCAATGGCGGTGGCACAACATGGCAGAGCAAGAGAGGTGCGCTGCATGTTTCCAGCCGGGTGATACTCAGTGTACGGATATGACCGTTGAAGATCAAGCTTGGCGTGTAGTGGGACACTGACCAGTCAAGTTGAACGACATGAAGATTGATGATGCGTCTAGTCTTGCACGTTGCACGTGTAGATGCGACCGTGTGGGCTGGTAGTCCGGATCATGCGTCAAAGTTTAGATTGAAATATCGTGAATCAACAACGATTCAAGATCAGAAGGAGTATGAGAAGATGACAAGTCAAGATTAGGAGGAGATTATTACAGTAATCTTGAGCAGTTTAATTAGTCTAGTTAAACTTGTGCTAGGGTGTCAAAGTACGGCTAGGATTAGCAGTGTAGGAAGTACTTGTCCGTGTCCTAGTTGAGTTCTAGTTTAGGCTAGCCAGCGTGTTAATCTGGTTTGGCTTTAAAGATATGTCCTAGTAGGTTTAGCTAGGTTCGTCAATGTCCGTGTAGGTTTAGGATCTATGGTCCCCGGCTGCTCCTGTATATATATACTCGTATACAGGGCTGCAATATTGTATTATCGTGTGGAGAAAACCAGAAAAACAATAAAGAAGAGAGGCACGACACGTGCCTTCGGCAAAATTTATCGCGTGCGCGTGTTCATTGTGATTTGATGTGATCGATCTTGTGGTCGAGTTCTAACACCGATGGCCCTGGCCATTGGCATAGGGTGCGATTCCGGTAGTGATAGCAGAAGATGGGCACCGGAGGGCCAACAGGGGGCCCACGAGGCAGGGGGCGCGCCCAGGGGGGGTAGGGCGCGCCCCCACCCTCGTGGCCAGGGTGTGGGCCCCCTCAGGTATTTCTTCCGCTCAGTATTTTTTATTATTTCCAAAAATAACTTTCATGGAGTTTCAGGACTTTTGGAGTTGTGCAGAATAGGTCTCTAATATTTGCTCCTTTTCCAACCCAGAATTCTAGCTGCCGGCATTCTCCCTCCTTATGTAAACCTTGTAAAATAAGAGAGAATAGGCATAAGTATTGTGACATAATGTGTAATAACAGCCCATAATGCAATAAATATCGATATAAAAGCATGATGCAAAATGGACGTATCAACTCCCCCAAGCTTAGACCTCGCTTGTCCTCAAGCGGAAGCCGATAATGATAAATATGTCCACATGTTTAGAGATAGAGGTGTCGATAAAATAAAATACGGACATGAGGGCATCAAGATTATTCTCATAACAGCAACATATATGGATATTGTCATATGATTTCTTATGCTCAAGTAATAATCTATCCACAATGTCAAGTATGAATCAGAAACTTTATTGAAAACTAACAAACTATAATCTCAGTCATTGAAGCAATTGCAATTTATCATAACATCAGAAAGAGTCTATGTCAGAGCCTTTTAGCAAGCCCACATACTCAACTATCATTAGTCTTTCGTAATTGCTAAGACTCACGCAATACTTGTGGTTACGGAGTTTTAATCGAACACAGAGAAAGATAGGGGCTTATAGTTTTGCCTCCCAACCTTTTCCCTCAAGGGTAATGTCAACAATAATAATTCATGCTAACTTACATCCAATTAGATATATATATCAGGATCTTTCCAACATACTGTGCTTGCCAAAGGATAAAATGTAAAAAGGAAAGGTGAAGATCACCATGACTCTTGCATAAGGTAGAAGATAGACATAAAAGATAGGCCCTTTGCAGAGGGAAGCAGAGGTTGCCATGCGCTTTCAGGGTTGGATGCACAAAATCTTAGTGCGAAAGAACATCACTTTATATTGCCACTTGTGATATGAACCTTTATTATGCAGTCCGTCGCTTTTATTTCTTCCACATCACAAGATCGTATAAAGCTTATTTCCTCCACACCAATCAGTCATACATATTTAGAGAGCAATTTTTATTGCTTGCACCGATGACAACTTACTTGAAGGATCTTACTCAATCCATAGGTAGATATGGTGGACTCTCATGGCAAAACTAGGTTTATGGTTTTTGGAAGCACAAGTAGTATCTCTACTTGGTGCAAAGAATTTGGCTAGCATGAGGGGGAAAGGCAAGCTCAACATGTTGGATGATCCATGAAAATATACTTTATCTCAGATATAAAAAAACATAACCCATTACGTTGTCTTCCTTGTCCAACATCAACTCTTTAGCATGTCATATTTTAATGAGTGCTCACAATCATAAAAGATGTCCAAGATAGTATATTTATATGTGAAACCTCTCTTTCTTTATTACTTCCTATTAATCGCGACGATGACCAAAGCTATGTTTGTCAACTCTCAACAACTTTTAATCATCATACTCTTTCTATGTGAAGTCATTACTCTCCATAAGATCAATATGATCTCTTTGTTTCTTTTTATTCTTTTCTCTTTTCTTTTATTCACTCAAGAGCATAGCAAGATAATCAAGCCCTTGACTCAACACTAATCTTTATTATATAGCTCACGGACTCGATTACATAGAGGGATCATAAAGCAAAACTCAAAACTAGATCATACCAAAACTTTATTCTACTAGATCAAGATATTACTAATAGGATCGAACTAAGAAAACGGAAAAGATAGGAGATGTGGTGGTGATACGATACCGGGGCACCTCCCCCAAGCTTGGCAGTTGCCAAGGGGAGTGCCCATACCCATGTGATTATGGCTCCTTTTTCGGTGATGGTGTAATATTCTTGGCGATGATGCCCCTCAGGATACGATTCTCCTCCTCGAGCTTATCGACTTGCTGTTTGAGGCCCATTATTTCCTTACGAAGCTTTCCTGTAACGGCTACAGCTCCTTGCACCCAAGGGTGTTGCATAGCTGCGGGAGAACAAGTGACACTCTTCTTCATATTTTCATAAGAAAGAAATCTAACATTGGAAGGGATAAACGAGTTTGGAATAGCTGAGCTCTGTAGTTCCCCCATCGTGAATCCATCTCGGAAGCGAGAAGTGACTTCTTGATCCTCCTCCATGGCATCTATCCTCTTCAAATCAGCCTCCATCTCCTCCTTTGTTGCTGGCCCAAAGTGGTCAGCATCACTGTTTGTCCTTGATCTCGATGCCGGATGAGACACCCGGCTCTCCCCGACTGACTCTTGAGAAGACATCTTGCTCTAATCTGCAGCAGCAACAGCTCGAAACACAAACAGAGGATAATTACGTGATACGGAGGTCAAAACCTTCGGGAGATTATATAATGAATTTTTACCGAGCAAAATACGTATCGTGCAAGAAAACAGAGTCTGGAGAGCACACGAGGTGCCCACGAGGTAGGGGGCGCGCACAGTAGGGTCGTGGAGGCCTCGTGTCCTTCCCGGACTGCTTCTTATTTTTCTATTTTTCTAAATATTCCAAAACGCAGAAAAATTGCCATTAGAACTGTTTTGGAGTCGGTTTACTTACCGTACCACATACCTATTCCTTTTCGGAGTCTGAAACGTTCCGGAAAGTGTCCCTTATGTATTCCTCCGGGGTTATGGTTTCAATAACATTGGTTTCCACATTTATAGGATTACCTGAGATATAATGTTTAATTCTTTGACCGTTCACCACCTTCGGATTTGTGCCTTCGAAGTTATTGATTTTTATGGCACCGGAACGATAGACCTCCTCGATAACGTAAGGGCCTTCCCATTTAGAGAGAAGTTTTCCTGCAAAAAATCTTAAATGAGAGTTGTATAGCAATACATAATCTCCTACATTAAACTCACGCTTTTGTATCCTTTTGTCATGCCATCTTTTAACTTTTTCTTTAAACAACTTGGCATTCTCATAGGCTTGGGTTCTCCATTCATCCAGTGAGCTAATGTCAAATAACCTCTTCTCACCGGCAAGTTTGAAATCATAGTTGAGCTCCTTAATAGCCCAATAAGCCTTATGTTCTAGTTCGAGAGGTAAGTGACATGCTTTTCCATAAACCATTTTATACGGAGACATACCCATAGGATTTTTATATGCAGTTCTATAAGCCCATAATGCATCATCCAGTTTCTTGGACCAATTCTTTCTAGATCTATTAACAGTCTTTTGCAAAATTAATATGAGCTCTTTATTGCTCAATTCTACGGAAGCACCATGAATAAAATGTGAACCACCGTCAGCCATTAAATATCTAGGGATTCCAAACCCCGGAAAAATAACTTCTTTAAGCATTTTAATAGGTGTTATGATGAGCACTACTAGTTGGAATAGCTTCTACCCACTTAGTAACGTAATCAACAACAACTAAAATATGAGTATACCCATTAGAGGCAGGAAACGGTCCCATATAATCAAAGCCCCAAACATCAAATGGTTCAATAACAAGTGAATAATTCATAGGCATTTCTTGACGTCTACTAATATTACCAATTCTTTGACATTCATCACAAGATAAGACAAACTTACGGGCATCCTTGAAGAGAGTAGGCCAATAAAAACCGGATTGCAATACCTTATGTGCAGTTCTGTCTCCAGTGTGGTGTCCTCCATAAGCCTCGGAGTGACACTTGCATAGTATCTGTTCCTGTTCATGCTCAGGTACACAACGTCTAATAACACCATATACTCCTTCTGTATAAAGATGTGGGTCATCCCAGAAGTAATGTCTTAAATCATAGAAGAACTTTTTCTTTTGCTGGTATGTGAAACTAGGTGGTATGAATTTAGCAACGATGTAATTAGCATAATCAGCATACCATGGAGTAGTACGAGAGGCATTTATGACATGTAATTGTTCATCGGGAAAGCTATCATCAATAGGTAGTGGGTCATCAAGCACATTCTCTAACCTAGACAAGTTGTCTGCAACGGGTTCTCAGCTCCCTTTCTATCAATAATATGCAAATCAAATTCTTGTAGCAAGAGAACCCATCTAATAAGTCTAGGTTTAGCATTTTTATTTTCCATAAGATATTTAATAGCATCATGGTCAGTGTGAATAGTTACTTTAGAATCAACAATATAAGGCCTGAACTTATCACACGCAAATACAACTGCTAGGAATTCTTTTTCAGTAGTAGCATAATTTCTCTGAGCATTGTCTAGAGTTTTACTAGCATATTGAATAACATTTAATTTCTTATCAACTCTTTGCCCTAGAACAGCACCTACAGCATAATCACTAGCATCACACATGATTTCAAAAGGTAAATTCCAATCAGGTGGCTGAACAATAGGTGCAGAGATCAATGCTTTCTTAAGTATTTCAAATGCTTCTACACAATCATCATCAAAGACAAATGGTATATCTTTTTGCAATAAATTAGTCAGAGGCCGAGAAATTTTTGAGAAGTCCTTAAGGAACCTCCTATAAAAACCGGCATGACCAAGGAAACTTCTTATACCTTTGATGTCCTTGGGACATGGCGTCTTTTCAATAGCATCAACCTTGGCTTTATCAACTTCAATACCTCTTTTAGAAACTTTATGCCCCAAGACAATACCTTCATTGACCATAAAGTGGCACTTCTCCCAATTCAAGACAAGATTAGTTTCTTCACATCTCTGCAAAACTCGATCAAGGTTGCTAAAGCAGTCATCAAAAGAGGATCCATAAACGGAGAAATCGTCCATGAAAACCTCACAAATCTTTTCACAAAAGTCAGAGAATATAGCCATCATGCATCTTTGAAAGGTAGCAAGTGCATTACATAAACCAAAAGGCATACGTCTATAAGCAAAAGTACCGAAAGGGCAAGTAAAAGTGATCTTTAATTGATCATCGGCTGACACAGGTATTTGAGAGAAACCAGCATAACCATCTAGAAAGCAAAAATGTGTATGTTTGGATAATCTTTCTAGCATTTGATCAATAAAAGGTAAGTGGTAATGATCCTTTTTAGTAGCCTTAATTAATTTGCGGAAATCAATTACCATCCTATAACCTGTAATAATTCTTTGCGGGATCAATTCATCTTTATCATTAGGAACGACGGTAATACCTCCCTTTTTAGGGACACAATGGACAGGACTTACCCACTGACTATCAGCAACGGGATAAATTATACCTGCCTCAAGGAGCTTTAGTATTTCCTTTCTTACCACTTCTTTCATCTTAGGATTCAGCCGTCGTTGGTGATCATGAACTGGTTTGGCATCTTTCTCCAAATTTATTTTGTGTTGACATAGAGTGGGACTAATGCCCTTAAGATCATCAA
This sequence comes from Aegilops tauschii subsp. strangulata, assembly GCF_002575655.3. NCBI lineage: Eukaryota > Viridiplantae > Streptophyta > Magnoliopsida > Poales > Poaceae > Aegilops > Aegilops tauschii. Next base: position 1,679,104 of record NC_053036.3, on the reverse strand, counting down.
GAGTATATCCAATAGCAGTGCGGTGCTTCTTCAGAGTTTTCAATAATCTCTCTTCTTCATGCTCTGAAAGGTTAGCACTAATAATAACAGGATATATATTTTTCTCATCAAGATAAGCATATTTAAGAGTATCAGGTAACGGTTTAAGCTCAAAAACGGGATCACCCTTGGGTGGAGGAGGCTCCCCTAGGATTTCAACAGGCAAATTGTGCTTCAGGATAGGTTCCTATTTAAAGAATACTTCATCTATTTCCCTTCTTTCTTTCATAAACATATCACTTTCATGGTCTAGCAAATATTGTTCCAAAGGATTATTAGGAGGTACGGCAATAGAAGCAAGACCAATAATTTCATCCTTACTAGGCAATTCCTCTTCACGGTGTTCTCTACGAAATTTAGAGAAATTAAACTCATGAGACATATCACCCAAACCTATAGTAACAACATCTTTTTCGCAGTCTATCTTAGCATTAACAGTGTTCAAGAAGGGTCTACCAAATATAATGGGACAAAAGCTATCTTGTGGGGAACCAAGCACAAGAAAATCATCAGGATATTTAGTTTTCCCACACAAGACTTCAACATCTCTAACAATTGCCATGGGTGAAATAGTATCTCTATTGGCAAGTTTAATTGTGACATCAATATCTTCTAACTCAGTAGGTGCAATATCATGCATAATTTCTTTGTATAAGTCAATAGGTATTGCACTAGCACTTGCACCCATGTCACATAAGCCATGATAACAATGATCTCCTATTTTAACAGAAATAACAGCATGCCTACTACAGGTCTATGTTTATCTTTAGCACAAGGTTTAGCAATTCTAGCAGTCTCTTCACGGAAACAAATAACATGCCCATCAACATTATCAGCCAAGAGATCTTTAACAATAGCAATATTAGGTTCAAATTTAACTTGCTCAGGAGGTGTATAGGTTCTAATATTGCTTTTACGAACCACAGTTGAAGCTTTAGCATGATCCTTTATTCTAACAGGGAAAGGTGGTTTCTCAACATAAGTAGTAGGAACAATAGGATCATTATAAGTGATAGTCTTTTCTTCAACTTTAATAGGTGCAGCTACTTTTACTTCTATGGGAGGATGATATTTGAACCACTTCTCCTTAGGGATATCAACATGAGTAGCAAAAGATTCACAAAAAGAAGCTACTATCTCAGAATCAAGTCCATATTTAGTGCTAAATTTACGGAAAACATCGGTATCCATAAAATATTTAACACAATCAAACTTAGGTGTCATACCTGACTCCTTACCTTCGTCGAGATCCCAATCTTCAGAGTTGCGTTTAATTCTTTCCAATAAATCCCATTTGAATTCAATAGTCTTCATCATAAAAGAGCCAGCACAAGAAGTATCGAGCATGGTGCGATTGTTATCAGAAAGCCGAGCATAATTTTTTGAATAATTATTTCTCTTGGGGCATGAATATGACATTGATTTAAGCCTCCCCCAAGCTTGAGCGATGCTTTCTCCTTCGCGAGGCCAAAAATTATATATATAATTGCGATCACGATGAACAAGATGCATAGGATAAAACTTCTGATGAAATTCCAATTTCAATCGTTTGTAGTTCCATGATCCCATATCATCACATAGCCTATACCATGTCAATGCATCTCCCTTCAAAGATAAAGGGAAGACCTTCTTCTTAATAACATCATCGGGTATACCTGCAAGCTTAAATAATCCACAAACTTCATCCACATATATTAGGTGCTCCTCGGGATGCATTGCTCCGTCTCCTGCAAAAGGATTAGCCAGCAGTTTTTCTAACATACCCGAAGGAATTTCAAAGTAGACATTTTCATTTTCAGTAGGTTCAGTAGGTTGAGGAGCAACTCTTTGCTCTACTAGTCGGGGTGAAGATACCCCGAACAAGCCCCTCAGAGGATTACTTTCCATAGTAACAAGTGACAGTAAATTTCAGCACACTATATAAATTTTTCCTTACCAAATTCCACCTACCAAAGGCGCTTCACTCCCCGGCAACGGCGCCAGAAAAGAGTCTTGATGACCCACAAGTATAGGGAATCTATCGTAGTCCTTTTGATAAGTAAGAGTGTCGAACCCAACGAGGAGCAAAAGGAAATGATAAGCGGTTTTCAGCAAGGTATTCTCTGCAAGCACTGAAATTATAGGTATCAGATAGTTTTGTGATAGGATAATTTGTAACGAGCAACAAGTAACAAAAGTAAATAAAGTGCAGCAAGGTGGCCCAATCCTTTTTGTAGCAAAGGACAAGCCTGAACAAACTCTTATATAGAGTAAAGCGCTCCCGAGGACACATGCGAATTATCGTCAAGCTAGTTTTCATCACGTTCATATGATTCACGTTCGGTACTTTGATAATTTGATATGTGGGTGGACCGGTGCTTGGGTGCTGTCCTTACTTGGACAAGCATCCCACTTATCATTAACCCCTATTGCAAGCATCCGCAACTACAAAAGAAGTATTAATAACCATAGCAAGAAACATGTGGATCCAAATCAGCCCCTTACGAAGCAACGCATAAACTAGGGTTTAAGCTTCTGTCAATCTAGCAACCCATCATCTACTTATTACTTCCCAATGCCTTCCTCTAGACCCAAATAATGGTGAAGTGTCATGTAGTCGACGTTCACATAACACCACTAGAGGAGAGACAACATACATCTCATCAAAATATGACTACTAATAGCAAGACTTCTCCCATGTCCTCAGGAACAAACGTAACTACTCACAAAGAATATTCATGTTCATAATCAGAGGAGTATTAATATGCATAAAGGATCTGAACATATGATCTTCCACCAAATAAACCAACTAGCATCAACTACAAGGAGTAATCAACACTACTAGCAACCTACAGGTACCAATACCGGACTTAGATACAAGAATTGCATACAAGAGATGAACTAGGGTTTGAGAGGAGATGGTGCTGGTGAAGATGTTGATGGAGATTGCCCTCTTCCGGACGCGTGCGGTTACAAAAGCCAGGAGAGGAGGAAAAAAGTGGAGCAGATTCAAATTCAGAAGCTGCACGAAAGGGTTCAAGCGCTAGAGGAACGAGACGGCAATCGACATGCCGAAACTGCCCCCGAAGCTACACCGCCATCTCAGCGGAGAAGCAGCGTGGCTTCTACTGAGCTGCTTCAGCTGGAGCATGCGGCTCCTGCTAGCTACCCCGTGGATGCTATCACGGAGTCTCAACATTGCCACCTTATGGCGGAATGGCAGAACTTTAAAGTCAAGGCGGCTGTTGGCTCTGTTTTACCTCCTGAACCCGGCGCAACCTACCATTGCCGGCCGATTCCAGAAGGATATGCTAGGGTGATGGTGGATGAAATAACGGAGGGATTTGAGGAGCTCCAGCTTGACCACCCTACCGGTGAAGGGGAGACTCGGCTGGGTTCTGCTCTGAAGACTCCATGCCTATGGCGGAAGGAGCTCATCAAGCTTCCGAACTGGACGGCTCCGGCGAGTAAGGGCACTCCGCCTCCTCCTCCGCCTCCTCCTCCGGCGAGTGATCAGGGCACTCAGCCTCCTTCTCCGGCGCATGGCGGCACTCCACCTCCTTCTCCGCCTGCGCCGGCGTGCCAGGCCAGCCTCCTCCTTCTCCGCCTTGTCAGCAAGGGCGGAAGAGACCCGCCGCCGCTGCGGCTGCTCCGGCGCGTCGTAGTCCTTCTCCTTCGCCTCGTAAGCAAGGAAAGAAGACAGCCGCAGCCGCTCCATCTGCTCTGCCGGCGTCTAGCAGTACAGCTGCCAGAGGCGGGAGGCAATACAGATTCGGTCCTTCTCTGAAGACTCCAGAGAAGTTACCATACGAGAGGACCGCGGAGGAAACCAGGAAGATCGTGCGAGCCGAAGTGACAAACTTCTTTGAAGGGGTGAAAGCAAAGAAACATCCACCTCCGGAGGAGAAGGTAGATCCGGTGAACGCAAAGCGCACTCTGGCTGCCCTGAAAAAACCACCAAAGTCTCCGCCGAGAGGCAACTATGAGCGCATTCTTGCAAAGACATATGCCGAAGCGGAGCGGTCGGGAAGTACTGTCAGTGATCAAAGGTTAAAAGAACGACGAGCTGGGAAAAAAATTGCCCAGCTCGGCGAACAAGCGAACCAATCATGCCCCCCGCTCAAGGTGTCAAAAGACATCGTCGCTAATGATCCGAGGATGGTGGCCGGTTATAGCAATCTTGGAGATTACCTGCCCAACGATGTACATTATGAAATCATGGAGGTCGACGAACACAAATACCATTACGGGAAGCCTCTTGTCAAAGATGAAAGATCTCTAACAACGATGATGCGAAGACTACATGATTGATACATGAAAACCTGCAGAGAGTCTGATGGGATGAATACTTTGACGTTGAGAGTTAAACCGGAGCATGACCTCGTTGGAATTGATCTGCTGAATGTTCCATTTGAGGATTTCTTCCAGTTTTACAATCAAAATGCCCTCGATAAAATAACGATCACTTGCTACTGTCTGTAAGTAGTACTAGTCATTAAGTCTCTCTATATAGGTCAGCTCTTTCATTGCATGTATTTATAATTATCCTCACTATATTATGCAGATTGAAGATCGCCGAATTGAAGAAAAGACAAATCGGTGATATTGGGTTCATTAACACAAATCTCATAGATGCATATACGGTTGAAAAACAACCCAAAGAAGCCGAGGCCAACTTGCTACAATTGTTGGTATTAAATCAAAACAAAGATATAATACTCTTTCCTTACAACTTCAAGTGAGTGTTACTGTCTTGTGCATATTCGGTTTCCCTTATTAGTCCAGGTTATGGTAATGTAATTGATGACTTATGCATGCATGCGCAGCTTCCACTATATTCTCCTAGAGATTAAGCTTGAGCAGGGAGTAGTAACCGTCTTAGACTCGAGACGAAAAGATCCCCAGGACTATGCGAACATGACTCAAATGCTCGAGAAGTAAGTTAAATCGATCATTATCCACCATATCAGCAACTTTGTTCATTTCCTGATATCAAGTAATTGTTTTCTTTGTCTGGCAGGGTTTGGAGAAAATTCACCACAAAAGCTCCGGGACTGCCGAAGAAGCTGCAATTTAAACACCCGAAAGTAAGTACTACAGTAGCATGTTCCACGCATCTCCTAGTGATTCAAGCGCTAGTTTCATCAATACCATTTAGCATGCTTGCTTATCAGTTTGATTGACCTCTATTTCTTGTAAAGTGGTTGTGGCAGGAACCCGAGAATAATTACTATGGATACTACGTTTGCGAGTCCATCCGCTACACGACCTGTGAGCGGGGCTACACTGAAGAACAATATGAAGTGCGTAAGCAATAATATTCACAATTTTATTTTATTACCATCATTTGTGTTGAGTTTTATTTATTCATATATATATGTATTGACCCCCTTCTTCAAATTAGATGTGTCGGAAGCGGGATGAACTCCTAGCACCAGATCGTATGCGAGGAATTCAAGAGGAATTGGCGGCATTCTTCCTTGATCACGTGATCGCTGAAAATGGCGAATACTATGTGGACCCTGTGTTCCTACAATTTAATTAGGAGATTGTATTGTAAGAGATAATTATTGTATATATGTAGCCGGTAGTGTCGGATAGATATACGAGAACTTGTTGTTCGAGCAATCTCTCGGAGAAGGAGAGGTGGTCGATATCACTTCTCTCTGTATGCATATGTTCATGACGATCTTCTGTTTCCTTCATTTGATTACTAGCTAGCGTGTCTAGTCCTCTCCATACGTATATAGTACGTAGCGTCGACCAAGCACGGAGATAAGAGAGGACACTTCTCTCTATTAATTAGCTAGCTAACACAATATATGAAACACCTAAATTAACCCCCCAAAACCCCTAAACCACCCCCTTTCAAAAAAAACAAAAACCTCAGCTCCTGCCAGCTGCTGACGCGTGGATGCCTATTGGTCCCGGTTGGTGACACCAACCGGGACAAAAGGCCCTGCATATTGGTCCCGGTTGGTGTCACCAACCGGGACAAAAGGCCCTGCCTATTGGTCCCGGTTGGTGGCACCAACCGGGACCAAAGGCCCCCCTGCCTGGGCTGGCAGCAGCGGCCACGTGGAGGACCTTCTGTCCCGGTTCGTGTAAGAACCGGGACTAAAGGGTTAGGGCTTTAGTAGCGACCCTTTAGTCCCGGTTCGAAAACCGGGACAAAAAGCCCTTACAAACCGGGATAAAAGCCCCTTTTCCTACTAGTGGTGCCGGGCGTTTGCACCCGCCACAACACTTCCAGACTTGTGAGATGCCGCCTACCCAAGATATGGCGGCATGCTAGCCCCCGGAGGCCGCCGGCCACAGTCGTAGACACGCGAAGAGCAATCCGCGTAGAGGGAATTGTTCAGATACTACTCCATCACGAACAATTATGAAAAATTACCATCAGTCCTACAACACATGTGCCCACGTCGCGTAAAAAACTCATGATTTTATCGCGCTTCGAGTATTTAATAATATTCACGCCGCATTGTTACCGCAGAACGTCTACTACCGTGTCATCGCCGTTCGTGAGGGGCGGCACACCCCGGAGACGCGTGCCGCCTCTTCGGACATGCCACCACACCACCCCGCATGTATGAGGGCCCGGTGCGACGCTCGGGTGGCATTTGTACTCCCCTGGGCCCCCCGTCCCGCCTAACCCTATAGCATTTGACCACGGGACCTATCCACCCGGTTGTGTTAGGTCAGCCCATAGGAACACTTTGGAGCAACATCCGGGCCAGACCCACACCAAGATCCCCTCCGTGTAGACCCGACGCGTCTGTTTCCCCCCTCCAAGTGCCGGCGGCGGCGCCGTTCGTGAGGGGGGGGCACACCCCGGAGACGCGTGTCGGGCGTTTGCACCCGCCACAACACTTCCAGACTTGTGAGAGGCCGCCTACGCAAGATTTGGCGGCATGCTAGCCCCCGGAGGCCGCCGGCCACAGTCGTAGACACGCGAAGAGCAATCCGCGTAGAGGGAACTGTTCAGATACTACTCCATCACGAATAATTATGAAAAATTACCATCAGTCCTACAACACATGTGCCCACATCGTGTAAAAAACTCATGATTTTATCGCGCTCCGACTATTTAATAATATTCACGCCGCATCGTTACCGCAGAACGTCTACTACAGTGTCATCACCGTTCGTGAGGGGGGGCACACCCCGGAGACGCGTGCCGCCTCTTCGGACATGCCACCACACCACCCCGCATGTATGAGGGCCCGGTGCGACGCTCGGGTGGCATTTGTACCCCCCAGGGCCCCCGTCCCGCCTAACCCTGTAGCGTTTGATCGCGGGATCTAGCCCTTTGACTTTGCACGGACGGGCTTTGAGCAGGGGACCTATCCACCCGGTTGTGGTAGGTCAGCCCATAGGAACACTTTGGAGCAACATCCGGGCCAGACCCACAGCAAGATCCCCTTCGTGTAGACCCGACGCGTCCGTTTCCCCCCTCCAGGTGCCGGCGGTGGCGCCGTCCGTGAGGGGGGGCACACCCTGGAGACGCGTGCCGGGCGTTTGCAGCCGCCATAACACTTCCACACTTGTGAGATGCCGCCTACCCAAGATATGGCGGCATGCTAGCCCCCGAAGGCCGCCGGCCATAGTCGTAGACACGCGAAGAGCAATCCGCGTAGAGGGAATTGTTCAGATACTACTCCATCACGAACAATTATGAAAAATTACCTTCAGTCCTACAACACATGTGCCCACGTTGTGTAAAAAACTCATGATTTTAACGCGCTCCGAGTATTTAATAATATTCACGCCGCATCGTTACCGCAGAACGTCTACTACCGTGTCATCGCCGTTCGTGAGGGGCGGCACACCCCGGAGACGCGTGCCGCCTCTTCGGACAAGCCACCACACCACCCCGCATGTATTAGGGCCTGGTGCGGCGCTCGGGTGGCATTTCTACCCCACTGGGCCCCCCGTCCCGCCTAACCCTGTAGCATTTGACCACGAGATCTAGCCCTTTGAGTTTGCACGGACGGGCTTTGAGCGGTGGACCTATCCACCCGGTTGTGTTAGGTCAGCCCATAGGAACACTTTGGAGCAACATCCGGGCCAGACCCGCACCAAGATCCCCTCCGTGTAGACCCGACGCGTCTGTTTCCCCCCTCCAAGTGCCGGCAGCGGCGCCGTCCGTGAGGGGGGGCACACCCCGGAGACGCGTGCCGGGCGTTTGCACCCGCCACAACACTTCCAGACTTGTGAGAGGTCGCCTACGCAAGATTTGGCGGCATGCTAGCCCCCGGAGGCCGCCGGCCACAGTCGTAGACACGCGAAGAGCAATCCGCGTAGAGGGAACTGTTCAGATACTACTCCATCACGAACAATTATGAAAAATTACCATCAGTCCTACAGCACATGTGCCCACGTCATGTAAAAAACTCATGATTTTATCGCGCTCTGACTATTTAATTGTATTCACGCCGCATCGTTACCGCAGAACGTCTACTAAAATGTCATCACCGTTCGTGAGGGGGGGCACACCCCGGTGACGCGTGCCGCCTCTTCGGACATGCCACCACACCACCCCGCATGTATGAGGGCCCGGTGCGACGCTCGGGTGGCATTTGTACCCCCCAGGGCCTCCGTCCCGCCTAACCCTGTAGCGTTTGACCGCGGGATCTAGCCCTTTGACTTTGCACGGACGGGCTTTGAGCAGGGGACCTATCCACCCGGTTGTGGTAGGTCAGCCCATAGGAACACTTTGTAGCAACATCCGGGCCAGACCCACAGCAAGATCCCGTCCGTGTAGACCCGACGCGTCCATTTCCCCCCTCCAGGTGCCGGCGGCGGCGCCGTCCGTGAGGGGGGGCACACCCCGGAAATGCTTGCCGGGCGTTTGGACCCTCCACAACACTTCCAGACTTGTGAGATGCCGCCTACCCAAGATTTGGCGGCATGCTAGCCCCAGGAGGCCACCGGCCACAGTCGTAGACACGCGAAGAGCAATCCGCGTAGAGGGAATTGTTCAGATACTACTCCATCACGAACAATTATGAAAAATTACCATTAGTCCGACAGCACATGTGCCCACGTCGTGTAAACAACTCATGATTTTATTGCGCTCCGAGTATTTAATAATATTCACGCCGCATCGTTACCGCAGAACGTCTACTACCGTGTCGTCGCCGTTCGTGAGGGGGGGCACACCCCGGAGACGCGTGCCGCCTCTTCGGACATGCCACCACACCACCCCGCATGTATGAGGGCCCGGTGCGACTCTCGGGTGGCATTGCTACCCCCCCAGGGCCCCCGTCCCGCCTAACCCTGTAGCGTTTGACCACGGGATCTAGCCCTTTGACTTTGCAAGGATGGGCTTTGAGCAGTGGACCTATCCACCCGGTTGTGGTAGGTCAACCCATAGGAACACTTTGGAGCAACATCTAGGCCAGACCCAAGGTCAGATCCCCTCCGTGTAGACCCGACGCGTCCGTTTCACCCCTCCAGGTGCCGGCGGCGGCGCCGTCCGTGAGGGGGGGGGCACCCCAGAGACGCGTGCCGGGCGTTTGCAACCGCCACAACACTTCCAGACTTTTGAGAGGCCGCCTACGCATGATTTGTCGGCATTGCTACCCCCTGGGCCCCTGTCCCGCCGTGTAGACCTCACGGGCGTCGCTGCCGCCATGTCTCGGAGGGCGGAAACGGCCACCACAACTTACACACGACAAACTAACAAAAAGTAATAATTGAATTTATGAAAAACACCGGCATACATCATGGAAAATGGACTATCACGATGAAACCTTCTGACCCGGGCACCGGGCTGGTAACTGAACGTTTCACCCTAATTGTCCATTTTCATAACAGAAGTCTAATGAATACCGGAGCTCACGTCGTATGGATTAGCCAACTATTTAAACAGGTCATGTTGCTTGTCTTTTCGCGAGGTGGGACTATTTTTTACATTGTACTGAGAGTCACACATATGCCACAAAAAAAGGAAAGTATCTATGCCGACGGCTAGCCGTCGGCATAGCAGCGCACACGGCCACGGATCGATGACGTGGCAAAGGGCCAGGCCTATGCCGACGGCCAGGCCGTCGGCATAGGTTGACCTTATCTGCTGCGGTTCGCCCCCGACCACCCATTCCCCATCTCCCCCTTTCCCCCGACCCACACCCGCGCCGCCGCCCACCACCTCCGCCGCCCGCCCTCAGCACGCCACCGGCGGCCCCAAGCCCGCCGCCGCCCGCGCCGCACCAACCCCATGCCGACCCGCCTCGAGCCCGCCGCCGCCCGCGCCTCACCGCCCCGACCCCGCGCCGCCCACCCCGAGCCCTCCGCCGCCCGCGCTGCCCCGCCCCAAACCCACGCCGCCCCTCCACGACCCCGCGCCGGCCGCCCGCACCGACCCTGCGCCACCCCGCCCCTCCCCGACCCCGCGCCGGTCGCCCCGCCCCGACCTCGCGCCGGCCGCCCCGCCCCGACCCCGCGCCTCCCCGCCCCAACTCCGGCCGGCCCTCTCGAAGGTGAAAAATTTATGTATTTTTTAGTGTTTTTTAGTAATTTTGTAGCTAGTTAGATAGATAATTAGATAGGTATTTAGGTAGGTATTTAGATAGTTAGATACATAGTTAGATGGATAGTTATATAGATAGTTAGATAGGTAGATAGTTAGATAGTTAGATAGTTAGATAGGTAGTGAGATAGGTAGTAAAAAATTTTGGTTAGATGAGATGCTATATGTTGCATATCTTGAAAAAAAATTGGTTCGATGAGATGAATCAATGATTATGACGAATAGGTGATAGTGATGATGAGGAATATGTGATGACGATGATGAATATATTGTTAATGTTGTTATTTTTTTGCCTACATGATGCAAAAATGAATGAATGCATGTTTAAATGTTTTAAATATGCTCTATGAGTTGTGATGTTCTAATTTTTTGTCGCGATGGAATTTGCAGGCTTTGTGGTTTCGCATTTCATCGGAGTGACCGTTGTCCGACGCGTTGGTCCCCCTGAGCATCCCTCTGCTGTTCGACTACTTCCTCTACAGCCGAGGGTGAGCTACAAGTCCATCTCCTCCATTTTTTCATATCACTGGATTTCATTCTCAAGTCAACTGGTGTAACCTAGGCGTCTCCCGTCCGAAAGGGTTGCATCGATAAATATGCATTCAATTGCATATTTATCACCGCAACTCTTTTGGATTGTCCAGCGTTTCCCATCGACAGCCCGAGGATGTGTAGATTGGGTATGTTCTCCATGTTCTACCCCGTTCCGAGACAGGATTTCGGTGGCGCCTCCCCATTGTTCTCCGGAGCACATTCTCTCGGCTATTTGCCGAGATGTATATCTGGAGAACAGCGGGGAGGTGCTGCCGAAATTTTGTCTCGGAACGGGGTAGAATGGAGAACATACTCAATCTACACATCCTCGGGTGGGATTAGGACCCATATTTACCTATTAGAGATGTAGGTGGATTCAACGCGGTAGAAACTGAAAATTTGATGTGATTAATTTAAGTGAATCCTTAATTATGTTGTGTGGCTTGCAAAAAAGCAGAGGATGGCAGATAATCAGTGGATGTACAGTGGTTTTATCCGTCGGAATCGAGTAACATCAGAGTGGATCGCGAAAACCAATGTGTATTTGAAGGAGATATTCCGTGGTCCAATGAGAATTATCCCACCATGCCCCTGTGCGAGATGTGCCAGACGTCCCCATAGAAATCAGACGGACATGAGTGAGCACCTTCGCACGCACGGATATATGCCAAACTTTGACATGCCGCCGATAAACATAGCCGAGCAGGACCGTGGTAGAGAGGAGGTGATGCGACAACGCATCGATGGATATGAGGACGACGGGGTCAGGGACATGCTAGATGATGTCATTGTTGCAGAAACGGCAAATGCGACACCTTCAGAGAATGAACCGGAGGAGCCGGAGGCAACCGCAAAGGCCTTCTTGGAGGTCTTGGCCTCGTCGAAGAAACCACTTTATGCGGGTGCAAAAATATCTCAGCTGGATGCCATCTCGCAACTGATTGCAGTCAAGGCTGAGTACGGCTGTAGCCAGAAATGCTTCGAAGCATTCCTGGGAGTATGGGCTAGCAGCCTCCCTGAGGGTCATGAACTGCCGAAAAGCATGTACGATACAAAGAAAATCATGAAGGCACTCTCTATGGATTATGAGAAAATAGATGTTTGCCCGAAGAATTGCCTTTTGTTTAGGCACGAGTATGCGGATGAAAAGTACTGTAGGAATTGCGGTTCGTCTCGGTACATTGAGGTGGTCGGTGAGGATGGTGAGAAAAAGCAGCTAACCATCCCCGTTAAGGTTCTTTGGTATCTTGATTTTATAAAAAGACTGCAGCGCCTTTTCATCACGAAGGAGTCTGCCAAAATGATGAAGTGGCACAAGGAAGGTATAAGGTACAATCCAAAAAAATCGTACATCCATCGGAAGGGGAAGCATGGAAGTCGTTCGATGAAGAATACCCCGAGGAAGCAGCCAAGGCTGGGAATGTCAGAATAGCCATATCAGGTGATGGGTTGAATCCATATGGTATGTTGTCCAATCCATACAGCTGCTGGCCCATGTTTGTAATTCCGCTCAATCTTCCTCCCGGTGCCCTAATGCAACGGAAGACCATGTTCTTGTCGCTCATCATTCCGGGGCCTAAATACCCAGGGAAGCAATTGGGTGTGTTTATGCAGCCGTTGGTGGATGCTTTGCACCATTCTTGGTACTTTCCGAGGTTGACATACGACCGGGATCTGCAGAGAAATTTCTTGATGAAAGTTTGGCTGCACTATTGCATCCATGACTTTCCCGTCTATGCTCTATTCTGCGGATGGTGTACAAGTGGGAAGATGCCATGCCCAGTGTGCATGCAGGCTCTGTGAATGATTTGGTTGAGTAAGGGTGGCAAGTATGTAGCCCTTGACCTGCATCGACAGTTCCTCCCTCCGGACCATCCAGACAGGGAAGACAAGAAGAACTTCACGAAATTCCGGGTTGTTCATGAAGTAACCGAGAGTCCAACATTTTCGGGGGCAGATGTTCTTGCTCAGCTAAAAGCTCTCAAGCCTAAAGTCAAAGGCAAATCCAAAGGCTTCGAGGGATATGGTGAGACGCACAACTGGACTCACATTAACCCCTTCTCGTAGCTTACCTATTTCAAGGACCTCAAACTTCCTTACAATATTGATGTGATGCACACCGAAAAGAATGTGGCAGAGTCCCTTTTCCACGCGATCCTCAACATTCCAGATAAGACGAAGGATAACGTTAAAGCTAGAGCCGATCAACAGAGAATTTGTGATAGACCACGCCTGAACATGAAGCCTCCCATAGGCGGTCGAAAAAACTGGTTCAAGCCAGATGCTGACTTTGTCCTTAAACCGCCAGAAAAAAGAAGTACTTATCTGGCTGAAACAAATTGTGAAGTTCACCGATGGTTATGCATCGAATATAAGTAAGGGAGTCAATCGTTCAACGGGCAAAGTGACCGGCCTGAAGAGTCATGTCTACCATATATGGATTGAGCGGATAATGCTGGTGATGGTGCGAGGCTATGTCCCGGAGCGTGTCTGGCGAGTGCTTGCCGAGCTTAGCCATTTCTTCCGCACGCTCTGTGCTAAAGAAGTAAGTAAAGAGGTGATTGAAAAATTGCATAAGAAGGCACCGGAGTTGATAGTCAAGCTAGAGAAGATCTTTCCGCCAGGCTTCTTTACTCCGATGACACATCTCATTCCGCACCTCGCGAACGAGGTATTGTTGGGGGGGGGGGCTGTGCAGAATCGCTGGCAGTACGGCCCTGAGAGACAGAACAAGCATCTCCGTCGGAATGTGGAAACAAAGCTAAGATTGAAGCTTCCATAGTTGAGGCAGTTATCCTAGAGGAGGTGTCAGACCTCAGGACATCATACTATCCAGACCACGTTCCCCATCTGCATAACAAGGTGCCTCGACACAATATAGAAGAGCCCAAGTATCAACCCAGGCTCCATCTATTCAACGCGCAAGGTGGGAGGGCTGGGGCCTCGAAATCTTATAACATGCCACGACAAGAGTGGGAGGACCTCATGTTCTATATCTTGCACAACATCAAGGAAGTTGAGGAAGTGTGGATGAAGAAATACCACTACACCATTCCTTTATGTCTTCCACATCATCATGTTCCATGTTCACTTAGTCCCGGTCTAACACCTCTTTTCTTTTTTTAGTGATTTCGTTCAAGAGGAATGGACAGGAATGAATCCTCCTACTGAGGCGGAGGCACTTACTCTTCTCCGTCATGGAAACCCTGGACGTAAAATTTTTGTTGCTTGGTTCATGGTGAAAGTAATTTTCCACACTCCCCTATTAAATACCTAGTTCAACATTTATTAGTTAACCGAACTAATGCACGCAACAATTTCAATTATACTTGTAGGGAGAAGATCCGAACATATCTATGGATGATGAATTGAGATGGGTTTCCATGGGTTTTGACCCTGCCGTCATGACATGTAAAAAGTATGATGTGAATGGGTATCGATTCCATACAGAGGAGCAGCAAAACAGCCGGCCCGATCCCAAAACTATAAATATCGGAGTGTACACCCCTGGTCAAAATTCAGTAGACTACTACGGAAGGGTACAAAATATATACGAGGTTAAATTCCGTCAGGGGCGTGAGACCCTAAGTCTGCCTGTGTTCAAATGCCGATGGTTTGATCCGCGGGAGGGGGTAAAACATACGCCTTCCATTGGTTTGGTCGAAGTTAAACCATCAACCGTCTATGCCGGAGCCGATCTCTTCATTGCGGCTACCCAAGCTACACAAGTATATTATTTGCCTTACCCATGCCAGAAAGAGTATCTAAAGGGTTGGGAAGTTGTGTTCAAGGTGTCGCCACATGGTAAGCTACCGGACCCGAATGAAGACGATTACTACAACATTAACCCCATGACATACGAGGGAGTGTTCTATCAAGAACAACCTGATGATGATGATGATGTGGTTAGAAACGATGATGCTAGACCATTGGGTGATGATGATGTGGATCCAAACGTCGACGATGCACATAATGATGGTGAGACCATTGTCAATGAAAATGACATACTTATGCTAGAAAAGTTAAACGAAGACGCTGACGACGCGGAAGAGCCTCCACCTCCATCAGACAACGAAGATGATATGATTGATAGTGATGATGAGACGGACCGAGAAAAAGGTTACAACGGTGATGATTCATATGGGTTCTAGCAGATGTACGTTTCAAGTCTTTTTTTATAGTTTAGGAATATGCCTTTTTATGCATTTTTTAATGTGTTTATTATCATGCCTTTTCCTTCATTTCATTAATTTACTAATTGCTTATTCTCTTTTCAATGCAGGTTCGTGGAACATGGGCAAGGGGAAGGCCGACAGCGTGGGTTTCCTACGCAAGGTCATCGGCCTGCCTAGTCGGAGTGGTCGAGCACGTAATCCTCCCCCTCGGCTACATGATGACTCCTCACAGGGAGGTCGAGGGAGAGGTGCCCCTAGAGGAGGAGGGGGCGGGGGGGAGCCTCTAGAGGGCGAGGTGGTGGGGGGAGAGCCACTACAGGGGGTCGCGGCCAGAAAGAGCGCACCCTCACCGACTTAGGGGTGTTGTCTGCGAGGCCCTCCTCTAGTGAGGTACCCTCTGGCGAGGAGGAGGACGAGGAGGAGGGGGGGGGGAGGTTCGGGATGGGGCCGAGGAGGAGGTGGAGGAGGAGGCAGGCGAGGAGGAAGAGGACGAGGAGGAGGAGGAGGAGATTGGGGAGGGGGAGGCAGGCGAGGAGGAGGGAGGTGGCGAGGATGATGGTGTTGAAGGGAAGGGGGTAGACAACAAGGGGTGGCTGCATGGTAACACAAAGCTACCAAAGCAGGTTCCTGCTACTGAGGAGCAGAAGTGGCTCATTGAGCCCACGGGGAAAGAGTAAGTGCCACTTTATAATAATTTCATTATTTTGCTTGTCACATGCTTATTCCGGTTGTTATTTATTTTGCTTGTCACATGCTAATAGTTCATTCTTTTGCAGCAACTGGATATATTCTAAAGGGGTCCGTATTCCAAATGGCCTCATCACCGTCTTCCTGAAGTTATACTGGCCGGGGTTGTACTGTCCGGATCCAGTCAGGCACCCGGACCGTCGGGTTTTGGCCACGAGCTGGGACCACTGGGAAGCGGCCCTCCACGCGGACCATGAGACCCATGCCAAGGTCGTGATCACTACCTTCTGGGTGAGTTCTATTCAGAAGCACAAGTCCATTCTAGTTTCATGAATGATCTAACTCATGGCTTCTTCCATTCTTGTTTCATGCATGATTGTAGAAATTCAATCGAGTTCTTCCGGAGCACAGGGCCAGAGCGGACCAGATCGTGCTGCGCCAATGCAAGAAGAAGGCCCGCCAAATGCAGTACGAGGTGCGCTATGTGGCCATCTCGACATACTACCACGACTATCTTGGTGTGAAGATGACCAAGGAAGAACCGCGGAGGATGGACATTACCTTGGAGAGGGACGAGTTCTTGGCGGTAAGGATAAAATATTTTTCATTATGCTTTCATTACCTTATGGTACATTTCACCGTTTCGTGTTGACATGCCATTATGCTTTTATTATGTAGGTGTGTCCAAATTGGTGTGATGGAAAAGACGAGCCCTAGGCGGCATTGGTGGATCTTTGGTGTGATGAGGCTGGAGCCTGGGCGGCTATGTGAATAAAACAATGCTAACCGAGGGAAGGAGGGAGTACATGCTCAGGGAAACCGAAACCACTATCTCCACAAGGCAGTTAATGTATGACTAACCCCATTAAACATTCTTCTTCTTCTATTTACCATCACTTTCTTATGTATGACTAACCTTTGTTTGGTGGTGCAGGAGGAGAAACTGAAGCGGCCGCTCTCAGACATGCAGGCGTGGGAGATCTCCCATACACGGAAGGACCCCAAGCCTGGCGAGCCCAAGTACTACGGCAAGAAGACCGCGGGGAGGAAGAAGGCTTACTCCGAAGGGTATTTGAAGTTACATCCTGACACACCTGACCCCATTGCGGCGGATCTGGACGAGAGGGTGGTGGTGGGCATGGGGCCCAAGGAGCACGGTCGGGAGGCGGTTCTCGATGCTGTGATCACTCCTACTATCTCCTACACACAGCTCTGTCGGATCGACCCGAGCCTGAGCCAGCGCACGAGCCAGCCAGTGACCAGTGCATAGTCACAGTCCCTCTTTCAGGAGCAACAATCTGTAAGTATTTTCCCTCTTATCTTCATTGCTTACTTTATTTACCGCATTTAGTAGTTTTATGAGTTCCATCATGTCATACCGTAGGCCTACCTGGAGTACACACGCCAGGAGAATATGGCGTGGCATGAGAGGCTTTATGAACACCAGGTGCAGAGGGATCGCCCGATGCAGCAGGTTTTTCAGGAAATGGCGGTCGGCAGGTGTCCTCAGTTGCAGACAGCACAATGTCCTCCAGCACAACCAGTGCTGCTGACCTTTGAGGAGTTTGTGGCACAGAACGCTGGCCCCTTGCCGGTTAGTTCATCCCCAATCTATTCACCCAAAGCATGTCATGCCTTTCAACACAGTCATATATCCCGTTAATATGTCTTTTCAACATCCCGGAAACAGGTGGATCTATCGTTGGCGGTGGTCTTCGCAGCACTCCCGAGACACGGAGCCCGACCACTCCGATCCATGGAGGCGGAGGCGGAGGTGGAGGCGGTCTTGGCGGTAGCGCTACCGCTAGCAGTGACGACCTGGGCTTCGGCGGTCTTGGCGGTGACGACCTCCGCGGTGCTCGACGTCCTGGCGCTTAAGCCTTTGGGTCACATTGTGGCGGTCTTGGTGGGGATGATACTTATATGCTAGTGATGTTTCTTGTTGTTGTTTGTGAGATTCTTATATGCTTTGGTGGTGATGATACTTATATGTTTATGCTTTGCGATGCTTCTTACAATGTGTGATGATGAATTTGTTGTGTGATGCTGCTTCTTATTGTTATGTGATGCATATATTGATGTATGATCCTTATATATGCTGTATATATATTCAAATGAATTGAGGTGAAACAAAACAGAAAAAAGAAAAAAAGCAGACAGAAACTATGCCGACGGCTAGGCCATCGGCATAGAGCTGGCGTGAGCTCCCAGTGGCTGACACATGGCAGGTCTATGCCGATGGCCTAGCCGTCGGGACAGTTTCAAACTAAGCCGACGACTAGGCCGTCGGCATAGCCCTGCCCCAGGAGAGACCAGTTGCTGCCACGTGGTAGGCCTATGCCGACGGCCAGGCCGTCTGCTTAGTTTGAAACTGTGCCGACGGCTAGGCTGTCGGCATAGACCTGCCCCAGGGGTGACGCCTGCTCGCCACATGGCTGGCCTATGATGACGGCCTAGCCGTCAGCATAGTTTCAAACTAAGTGGACGGCCAGGCCGTCGGCATAGGCCTGCCACGTGGCGAGCAGGCGTTGGTCAGCACCTGACGGCGGCCGCCGTTAGGAGGCAACGTTGCCGACGGCCCCTGGCCGTCGGCATAGATGTACGGACACCGTCGGGATAGGTCCTATGCCGACGGCCTTTATATGCCGACGGCCACCCAGCTACGCCGACGGATATGTTGCCGACGGCCCTATGCCGACTGCGGCCGTCGGCATAGGCCTGTCCCGATGGCCAGTCAGGGCTATGCCGACTATTGGAGTAATCTTGAGCAGTTTAGTTAGTCTAGTTAAACTTGTGCTAGGATGTCAAAGTACGGCTAGGATTAGCAGTGTAGGAAGTACTTGTCCATGTCCTAGTGGAGTTCTAGTTTAGTCTAGCCAGCGTGTTAGTCTGTTTTGGATTTGAAGACGTGTCCTAGTAGGTTTAGCTAGGTTCGTCAATGTCCGTGTAGGTTTAGGATCTATCGTTCCGCCTACTCCTATATATACACGTATACAGGGCTGCAATATTGTATTATCGTGTGGAGAAAACTAGAAAAGCAATAAAGAAGAGAGGCACGACACGTGCCTTTGGCAAAAGTCATCGCGTGCGCATGTTCATTGTGATTTGATGTGATCGATCCTGTGGTCAAGTTCTAACAATTGGTATCAGAGCAAGGTTCAGGAGTCAAGCGCTTGCCCCAGGGTTGCGACCCGACTAGCGCCTCGGGGCGGGCCATGAAGTCGCTGGATGATGCGGTGAAGAGGAGAATCTGGCGATCGTTGTTCGGCGGAGCGACATGGAGGGAGGCGACAGGCTGTCGTCGGCAAGGTGATGGAAGAGATCGTTGATGGGAGTGGTGGTGCCGAGGTGTGGCATTGGAGCTCATCAAGAGTCGGGTGAGTCAAGGAGTCGTGCGAAGTTGCACGGTCAGTCGTCATTGCGTCTGTGAGTCGTCGTCGTGTCCAAGTGCTTGTCTTGGTGATGATTCGTTGGAGTCAAAGCGGGGTGCACGGTGTTCCGTGAGTCATGTCCACGTCCTCGTGGAGCGTCCTGGTTGCGGCCAGTGTGGATTCGGTGTGATGCCGAAGGCGGACGATGGTAGGCGAATCCATCGTAAAGCGAGGAGGTGTGCGAGTAGTGGAGAGTGGATCTACTGCAAGAAAGTACAAGGAGTATGGTGCGAACCGAGTGCAAGGCAGCGGTCAAGCAATGGCGGTGGCACAACATGGCAGAGCAAGAGAGGTGTGCTGCATGTTTCCAGACGGGTGATACTCAGTGTACGGATATGACTGTTGAAGATCAAGCTTGGCGTGTAGTGGGACAGTGACCAGTCAAGTTGAACGACATGAAGATTGATGATGCGTCTAGTCTTGCACGTTGCACGTGTAGATGCGACCGTGTGGGCTGGTAATCCGGATCATGCGTCAAAGTTTAGATTGAAATGTCATGAATCAACAACGAGTCAAGATCAGAAGGAGTATTATTAGAGTAATCTTGAGCAGTTTAGTTAGTCTAGTTAAACTTGTGCTAGGATGTCAAAGTACGGCTAGGATTAGCAGTGTAGGAAGTACTTGTCCGTGTCCTAGTTGAGTTCTAGTTTAGGCTAGCCAGCGTGTTAATCTGGTTTGGCTTTAAAGATGTGTCCTAGTAGGTTTAGCTAGGTTCGTCAATGTCCGTGTAGGTTTAGGATCTATGGTCCCCGGCTGCTCCTGTATATATATACACGTATACAGGGCTGCAATATTGTATTATCGTGTGGAGAAAACCAGAAAAACAATAAAGAAGAGAGGCACGACACGTGCCTTTGGCAAAAGTTATCGCGTGCGCGTGTTCATTGTGATTTGATGTGATCGATCTTGTGGTCGGGTTCTAACACCGACAGCCCTGGCCGTTGGCATAGGTTGTTCCGGTAGTGATAGCAGAAGATGGGCACCGGAGGGCCAACAGGGGGCCCACGAGGCAGGGGCCGCGCCCGGGGGGGTAGGGCGCGCCCCCCACCCTCGTGGCCAGGGGGTGGGCCCCCTCAGGTATTTCTTCCGCTCAGTATTTCTTATTATTTCCAAAAATAACTTTCGTGGAGTTTCAGGACTTTTGGAGTTGTGCAGAATAGGTCTCTAATATTTGCTCCTTTCCAGCCCAGAATTCTAGCTGCCGGCATTCTCCCTCCTTATGTAAACCTTGTAAAATAAGAGAGAATAGGCATAAGTATTGTGACATAATGTGTAATAACAGCCCATAATGCAATAAATATCGATATAAAAGCATGATGCAAAATGGACGTATCAGCTCCCCCAAGCTTAGACCTCGCTTGTCCTCAAGCGGAAGCCGATAATGATAAATATGTCCACATGTTTAGAGATAGAGGTGTCGATAAAATAAAATACGGACATGAGGGCATCAAGATTATTCTCATAACAGCAACATATATGGATATTGTCATATGATTTCTTATGCTCAAGTAATAATCTATCCACAATGTCAAGTATGAATCAGAAACTTTATTGAAAACTAACAAACTATAATCTCAGTCATTGAAGCAATTGCAATTTATCATAACATCAGAAAGAGTCTATGTCAGAGCCTTTTAGCAAGCCCACATACTCAACTATCATTAGTCTTTCATAATTGCTAACACTCATGCAATACTTATGGTTACGGAGTTTTAATCGAACACAGAGAAAGATAGGGGCTTATAGTTTCGCCTCCCAACCTTTTACCTCAAGGGTAATGTCAACAATAATAATTCATGCTAACTTACATCTAATTAGATATATATATATCAGGATCTTTCCAACATACTGTGCTTGCCAAAGGATAAAATGTACAAAGGAAAGGTGAAGATCACCATGACTCTTGCATAAGGTAGAAGATAGACATAAAAGATAGGCCCTTTGCAGAGGGAAGCAGAGGTTGCCATGCGCTTTCAGGGTTGGATGCACAAAATCTTAGTGCGAAAGAACGTCACTTTATATTGCCACTTGTGATATGAACCTTTATTATGCAGTCCGTCGCTTTTATTTCTTCCACATCACAAGATCGTATAAAGCTTATTTCCTCCAGACCAATCAATCATACATATTTAGAGAGCAATTTTTATTGCTTGCACCAATGACAACTTACTTGAAGGATCTTACTCAATCCATAGGTAGATATGGTGGACTCTCATGGCAAAACTAGGTTTAGGGGTTTTTGGAAGCACAAGTAGTATCTCTACTTGGTGCAAAGAATTTGGCTAGCATGAGGGGGAAAGGCAAACTCAACATGTTGGATGATCCATGAAAATATACTTTATCTCAGATATAAGAAAACATAACCCATTACGTTGTCTTCCTTGTCCAACATCAACTCTTTAGCATGTCATATTTTAATGAGTGCTCACAATCATAAAAGATGTCCAAGATAGTATATTTATATGTGAAACCTCTCTTTCTTTATTACTTCCTATTAATTGCGACGATGACCAAAGCTATGTTTGTCAACTCTCAACAACTTTTAATCATCATACTCTTTCTATGTGAAGTCATTACTCTCCATAAGATCAATATGATCTCTTTGTTTCTTTTTATTCTTTTCTCTTTTCTTTTATTCACTCAAGAGCATAGCAAGATAATCAAGCCCTTGACTCAACACTAATCTTTATTATATAGCTCACGGACTCGATTACATAGAGGGATCATAAAGCAAAACTC
Source organism: Aegilops tauschii subsp. strangulata (assembly GCF_002575655.3). Lineage (NCBI taxonomy): Eukaryota > Viridiplantae > Streptophyta > Magnoliopsida > Poales > Poaceae > Aegilops > Aegilops tauschii. The sequence continues at coordinate 1,656,986 of NC_053036.3, read as the reverse complement.
AAAACTAGATCATACCAAAACTTTATTCTACTAGATCAAGATATTACTAATAGGATCGAACTAAGAAAAATGGAAAAGATAGGAGATGTAGTGGTGATACGATACCGGGGCACCTCCCCCAAGCTTGGCAGTTGCCAAGGGGAGTGCCCATACCCATGTGATTATGGCTCCTTTTTCGGTGATGGTGTAATATTCTTGGCGATGATGCCTCTCAGGATACGATTCTCCTCCTCGAGCTTATCGACTTGCTGCTTGAGGCCCATTATTTCCTTACGAAGCTTTCCTGTAACGGCTACAGCTCCTTGCACCCAAGGGTGTTGCATAGCTGCAGGAGAACAAGTGACACTCTTCTTCATATTTTCATAAGAAAGAAATCTAACATTGGAAGGGATAAACGAGTTTGGAATAGCTGAGCTCTGTAGTTCCCCCATCGTGAATCCATCTCGGAAGCGAGAAGTGACTTCTTGATCCTCATCCATGGCATATATCCTCTTCAAATCAGCCTCCATCTCCTCCTTTGTTGCTGGCCCAAAGTGGTCAGCATCACTGTTTGTCCTTGATCTCGATGCCGGATGAGACACCCGGCTCTCCCCGACTGACTCTTGAGAAGACATCTTGCTCTAATCTGCAGCAGCAACAGCTCGAAACACAAACAGAGGATAATTACGTGATACGGAGGTCAAAACCTTCGGGAGATTATATAATGAATTTTTACCGACCAAAATACATATCGTGCAAGAAAACAGAGTCTGGAGAGCACACGAGGTGCCCATGAGGTAGGGGGCGCGCCCAGTAGGGTAGGGCGCGCCCTCCACCCTCGTGGAGGCCTCGTGTCCTTCCTGGACTGCTTCTTATTTTTCTATTTTTCTAAATATTCCAAAACGGAGAAAAATTGCCATTAGAATTGTTTTGGAGTCGGTTTACTTACCGTACCACATACCTATTCCTTTTCGGAGTCTGAAACGTTCCGGAAAATGTCCCTTATGTATTGCTCCGGGGTTATGGTTTCAATAACATTGGTTTCCACATTTATAGGATTACCTGAGATATAATGTTTAATTCTTTGATCGTTCACCACCTTCGGATTTGTGCCTTCAAAGTTATTGATTTTTATGGCACCGGAACGATAGACCTCCTCGATAACGTAAGGTCCTTCCCATTTAGAGAGAAGTTTTCTTGCAAAAAATCTTAAATGAGAGTTGTATAGCAATACATAATCTCCTACATTAAACTCACGCTTTTGTATCCTTTTGTCATGCCATCTTTTAACTTTTTCTTTAAACAACTTGGCATTCTCATAGGCTTGGGTTCTCCATTCATCCAGTGAGCTAATGTCAAATAACCTCTTCTCACCGGCAAGTTTGAAATCATAGTTGAGCTCCTTAATAGCCCAATAAGCCTTATGTTCTAGTTCGAGAGGTAACTGACATGCTTTTCCATAAACCATTTTATACGGAGACATACCCATAGGATTTTTATATGCAGTTCTATAAGCCCATAATGCATCATCCAGTTTCTTGGACCAATTCTTTCTAGATCTATTAACAGTCTTTTGCAAAATTAATATGAGCTCTCTATAGCTCAATTCTATGGAAGCACCATGAATAAAATGTGAACCACCGTCAGCCATTAAATATCTAGGGATTCCAAACCCCGGAAAAATAACTTCTTTAAGCACTTTAATTGAGGTGTTATGATGAGCACTACTAGTTGGAATAGCTTCTACCCACTTAGTAACGTAATCAACAACAACTAAAATATGAGTATGCCCATTAGAGGCAGGAAACGGTCCCATATAATCAAAGCCCCAAACATCAAATGGTTCAATAACAAGTGAATAATTCATAGGCATTTCTTGACGTCTACTAATATTACCAATTCTTTGACATTCATCACAAGATAAGACAAACTTACGGGCATCCTTGAAGAGAGTAGGCCAATAAAAACCGGATTGCAATACCTTATGTGCAGTTCTGTCTCCAGCGTGGTGTCCTCCATAAGCCTCGGAGTGACACTTGCATAGTATCTGTTCCTGTTCATGCTCAGGTACACAACGTCTAATAACACCATATACTCCTTCTTTATAAAGATGTGGGTCATCCCAGAAGTAATGTCTTAAATCATAGAAGAACTTTTTCTTTTGCTGGTATGTGAAACTAGGTGGTATGAATTTAGCAACGATGTAATTAGCATAATCAGCATACCATGGAGTAGTACGAGAGGCATTTATGACATTTAATTATTCATCGGGAAAGCTATCATCAATAGGTAGTGGGTCATCAAGCACATTCTCTAACCTAGACAAGTTGTCTGCAACGGGTTCTCAGCTCCCTTTCTATCAATAATATGCAAATCAAATTCTTGTAGCAAGAGAACCCATCTAATAAGTCTAGGTTTAGCGTCTTTATTTTCCATAAGATATTTAATAGCAGCATGATCAGTGTGAATAGTTACTTTAGAATCAACAATATAAGGCCTGAACTTATCACACGCAAATACAACTGCTAGGAATTCTTTTTCAGTAGTAGCATAATTTCTCTGAGCATTGTCTAGAGTTTTACTAGCATATTGAATAACATTTAATTTCTTATCAACTCTTTGCCCTAGAACAGCACCTACAGCATAATCACTAGCATCACACATGATTTCAAAAGGTAAATTCCAATCAGGTGGCTGAACAATAGGTGCAGAGATCAATGCTTTCTTAAGTATTTCAAATGCTTCTACACAATCATCATCAAAGACAAATGGTATATCTTTTTGCAATAAATTAGTCAGAGGCCGAGAAATTTTTGAGAAGTCCTTAATGAACCTCCTATAAAAAACGGCATGACCAAGGAAACTTCTTATACCTTTGATGTCCTTGGGACATGGCATCTTTTCAATAGCATCAACCTTGGCTTTATCAACTTCAATACCTCTTTTAGAAACTTTATGCCCCAAGACAATACCTTCATTAACCATAAAGTGGCACTTCTCCCAATTCAAGACAAGATTAGTTTCTTCACATCTCTGCAAAACTCGATCAAGGTTGCTCAAGCAGTCATCAAAAGAGGATCCATAAACGGAGAAATCGTCCATGAAAACCTCACAAATCTTTTCACAAAAGTCAGAGAATATAGCCATCATGCATCTTTGAAAGGTAGCAGGTGCATTACATAAACCAAAAGGCATACGTCTATAAGCAAAAGTACCGAAAGGGCAAGTAAAAGTGATCTTTGATTGATCATCGGCTGACACAGGTATTTGAGAGAAACCAGCATAACCATCTAGAAAGCAAAAATGTGTGTTTTGATAATCTTTCTAGCATTTGATCAATAAAAGGTAAGGGGTAATGATCCTTTTTAGTAGCCTTAATTAATTTGTGGAAATCAATTACCATCCTATAACCTGTAATAATTCTTTGCGGGATCAATTCATCTTTATCATTAGGAACGACGGTAATACCTCCCTTTTTAGGGACACAATGGACAGGACTTACCCACCGACTATCAGCAACGGGATAAATTATACCTGCCTCAAGGAGCTTTAGTATTTCCTTTCTTACCACTTCTTTCATCTTAGGATTCAGCCGTCGTTGGTGATCATGAACTGGTTTGGCATCTTTCTCCAAATTTATTTTGTGTTGACATAGAGTGGGACTAATGCCCTTAAGATCATCAAGAGTATATCCAATAGCAGTGCGGTGCTTCTTCAGAGTTTTCAATAATCTCTCTTCTTCATGCTCTGAAAGGTTAGCACTAATAATAACATGATATATATTTTTCTCATCAAGATAAGCATATTTAAGAGTATTAGGTAACGGTTTAAGCTCAAAAACGGGATCACCCTTGGGTGGAGGAGGCTCCCCTAGGATTTCAACAGGCAAATTGTGCTTCAGGATAGGTTCCTGTTTAAAGAATACTTCATCTCTTTCCCTTCTTTCTTTCATAAACATATCATTTTCATGGTCTAGCAAATATTGTTCCAAAGGATCATTAGGAGGTACGGAAATAGAAGCAAGACCAATAATTTCATCCTTACTAGGCAATTCCTCTTCACGGTGTTCTCTACGAAATTTAGAGAAATTAAACTCATGAGACATATCACCCAAACCTATAGTAACAACATCTTTTTTGCAGTCTATCTTAGCATTAACAGTGTTCAAGAAGGGTCTACCAAATATAATGGGACAAAAGCTATCTTGTGGGGAACCAAGAACAAGAAAATCATCAGGATATTTAGTTTTCCCACACAAGACTTCAACATCTCTAACAATTCCCATGGGTGAAATAGTATCTCTATTGGCAAGTTTAATTGTGATATCAATATCTTCTAACTCAGTAGGTGCAATATCATGCATAATTTCTTTGTATAGGTCAATAGGTATTGCACTAGCACTAGCACCCATGTCACATAAGCCATGATAACAATGATCTCCTATTTTAACAGAAATAACAGCATGCCTACCACAGGTCTATGTTTATCTTTAGCACAAGGTTTAGCAATTCTAGCAGTCTCTTCACGGAAACAAATAACATGCCCATCAACATTATCAGCCAAGAGATCTTTAACAATAGCAATATTAGGTTCAAATTTAACTTGCTCAGGAGGTGTATAGGTTCTAATATTGCTTTTACGAACCACAGTTGAAGCTTTAGCATGATCCTTTATTCTAACAGGGAAAGGTGGTTTCTCAACATAAGTAGTAGGAACAATAGGATCATTATAAGTGATAGTCTTTTCTTCAACATTAATAGGTGCAGCTACTTTTACTTCTATGGGAGGATGATATTTAAACCACTTCTCCTTAGGGAGATCAACATGAGTAGCAAAAGATTCACAAACAGAAGCTACTATCTCAGAATCAAGTCCATATTTAGTGCTAAATTTACGGAAAACATCGGTATCCATAAAATATTTAACACAATCAAACTTAGGTGTCATACCTGACTCCTTACCTTCGTCGAGATCCCAATCTTCAGAGTTGCGTTTAATTCTTTCCAATAAATCCCATTTGAATTCAATAGTCTTCATCATAAAAGAGCCAGCACAAGAAGTATCGAGCATGGTGCGATTGTTATCAGAAAGCCGAGCATAATTTTTTGAATAATTATTTCTCTTGGGGCATGAATATGACATTGATTTAAGCCTCCCCCAAGCTTGAGCGATGCTTTCTCCTTCGCGAGGCCAAAAATTATATATATAATTGCGATCACGATGAACAAGATGCATAGGATAAAACTTCTGATGAAATTCCAATTTCAATCGTTTGTAGTTCCATGATCCCATATCATCACATAGCCTATACCATGTCAATGCATCTCCCTTCAAAGATAAAGGGAAGACCTTCTTCTTAATAACATCATCGGGTATACCTGCAAGCTTAAATAATCCACAAACTTCATCCACATATATTAGGTGCTCCTCGGGATGCATTGCTCCGTCTCCTGCAAAAGGATTAGCCAGCAGTTTTTCTAACATACCCGAAGGAATTTCAAAGTAGACATTTTCATTTTCAGTAGGTTCAGTAGGTTGAGGAGCAACTCTTTGCTCTACTAGTCGGGGTGAAGATACCCCGAACAAGCCCCTCAGAGGATTACTTTCCATAGTAACAAGTGACAGTAAATTTCAGCACACTATATAAATTTTTCCTTACCAAATTCCACCTACCAAAGGCGCTTCACTCCCCGGCAACGGCGCCAGAAAAGAGTCTTGATGACCCACAAGTATAGGGAATCTATCGTAGTCCTTTTGATAAGTAAGAGTGTCGAACCCAACGAGGAGCAAAAGGAAATGATAAGCGGTTTTCAGCAAGGTATTCTCTGCAAGCACTGAAATTATAGGTATCAGATAGTTTTGTGATAGGATAATTTGTAACGAGCAACAAGTAACAAAAGTAAATAAAGTGCAGCAAGGTGGCCCAATCCTTTTTGTAGCAAAGGACAAGCCTGAACAAACTCTTATATAGAGTAAAGCGCTCCCGAGGACACATGCGAATTATCGTCAAGCTAGTTTTCATCATGTTCATATGATTCACGTTCGGTACTTTGATAATTTGATATGTGGGTGGACCGGTGCTTGGGTGCTGTCCTTACTTGGACAAGCATCCCACTTATCATTAACCCCTATTGCAAGCATCCGCAACTACAAAAGAAGTATTAATAACCATAGCAAGAAACATGTGGATCCAAATTAGCCCCTTACGAAGCAACGCATAAACTAGGGTTTAAGCTTCTGTCAATCTAGCAACCCATCATCTACTTATTACTTCCCAATGCCTTCCTCTAGACCCAAATAATGGTGAAGTGTCATGTAGTCGACGTTCACATAACACCACTAGAGGAGAGACAACATACATCTCATCAAAATATGACTACTAATAGCAAGACTTCTCCCATGTCCTCAGGAACAAACGTAACTACTCACAAAGAATATTCATGTTCATAATCAGAGGAGTATTAATATGCATAAAGGATCTGAACATATGATCTTCCACCAAATAAACCAACTAGCATCAACTACAAGGAGTAATCAACACTACTAGCAACCTACAGGTACCAATACCGGACTTAGATACAAGAATTGCATACAAGAGATGAACTAGGGTTTGAGAGGAGATGGTGCTGGTGAAGATGTTGATGGAGATTGCCCTCTTCCGGACGCGTGCGGTTACAAAAGCCAGGAGAGGAGGAAAAAAGTGGAGCAGATTCAAATTCAGAAGCTGCACGAAAGGGTTCAAGCGCTAGAGGAACGAGACGGCAATCGACATGCCGAAACTGCCCCCGAAGCTACACCGCCATCTCAGCGGAGAAGCAGCGTGGCTTCTACTGAGCTGCTTCAGCTGGAGCATGCGGCTCCTGCTAGCTACCCCGTGGATGCTATCACGGAGTCTCAACATTGCCACCTTATGGCGGAATGGCAGAACTTTAAAGTCAAGGCGGCTGTTGGCTCTGTTTTACCTCCTGAACCCGGCGCAACCTACCATTGCCGGCCGATTCCAGAAGGATATGCTAGGGTGATGGTGGATGAAATAACGGAGGGATTTGAGGAGCTCCAGCTTGACCACCCTACCGGTGAAGGGGAGACTCGGCTGGGTTCTGCTCTGAAGACTCCATGCCTATGGCGGAAGGAGCTCATCAAGCTTCCGAACTGGACGGCTCCGGCGAGTAAGGGCACTCCGCCTCCTCCTCCGCCTCCTCCTCCGGCGAGTGATCAGGGCACTCAGCCTCCTTCTCCGGCGCATGGCGGCACTCCACCTCCTTCTCCGCCTGCGCCGGCGTGCCAGGCCAGCCTCCTCCTTCTCCGCCTTGTCAGCAAGGGCGGAAGAGACCCGCCGCCGCTGCGGCTGCTCCGGCGCGTCGTAGTCCTTCTCCTTCGCCTCGTAAGCAAGGAAAGAAGACAGCCGCAGCCGCTCCATCTGCTCTGCCGGCGTCTAGCAGTACAGCTGCCAGAGGCGGGAGGCAATACAGATTCGGTCCTTCTCTGAAGACTCCAGAGAAGTTACCATACGAGAGGACCGCGGAGGAAACCAGGAAGATCGTGCGAGCCGAAGTGACAAACTTCTTTGAAGGGGTGAAAGCAAAGAAACATCCACCTCCGGAGGAGAAGGTAGATCCGGTGAACGCAAAGCGCACTCTGGCTGCCCTGAAAAAACCACCAAAGTCTCCGCCGAGAGGCAACTATGAGCGCATTCTTGCAAAGACATATGCCGAAGCGGAGCGGTCGGGAAGTACTGTCAGTGATCAAAGGTTAAAAGAACGACGAGCTGGGAAAAAAATTGCCCAGCTCGGCGAACAAGCGAACCAATCATGCCCCCCGCTCAAGGTGTCAAAAGACATCGTCGCTAATGATCCGAGGATGGTGGCCGGTTATAGCAATCTTGGAGATTACCTGCCCAACGATGTACATTATGAAATCATGGAGGTCGACGAACACAAATACCATTACGGGAAGCCTCTTGTCAAAGATGAAAGATCTCTAACAACGATGATGCGAAGACTACATGATTGATACATGAAAACCTGCAGAGAGTCTGATGGGATGAATACTTTGACGTTGAGAGTTAAACCGGAGCATGACCTCGTTGGAATTGATCTGCTGAATGTTCCATTTGAGGATTTCTTCCAGTTTTACAATCAAAATGCCCTCGATAAAATAACGATCACTTGCTACTGTCTGTAAGTAGTACTAGTCATTAAGTCTCTCTATATAGGTCAGCTCTTTCATTGCATGTATTTATAATTATCCTCACTATATTATGCAGATTGAAGATCGCCGAATTGAAGAAAAGACAAATCGGTGATATTGGGTTCATTAACACAAATCTCATAGATGCATATACGGTTGAAAAACAACCCAAAGAAGCCGAGGCCAACTTGCTACAATTGTTGGTATTAAATCAAAACAAAGATATAATACTCTTTCCTTACAACTTCAAGTGAGTGTTACTGTCTTGTGCATATTCGGTTTCCCTTATTAGTCCAGGTTATGGTAATGTAATTGATGACTTATGCATGCATGCGCAGCTTCCACTATATTCTCCTAGAGATTAAGCTTGAGCAGGGAGTAGTAACCGTCTTAGACTCGAGACGAAAAGATCCCCAGGACTATGCGAACATGACTCAAATGCTCGAGAAGTAAGTTAAATCGATCATTATCCACCATATCAGCAACTTTGTTCATTTCCTGATATCAAGTAATTGTTTTCTTTGTCTGGCAGGGTTTGGAGAAAATTCACCACAAAAGCTCCGGGACTGCCGAAGAAGCTGCAATTTAAACACCCGAAAGTAAGTACTACAGTAGCATGTTCCACGCATCTCCTAGTGATTCAAGCGCTAGTTTCATCAATACCATTTAGCATGCTTGCTTATCAGTTTGATTGACCTCTATTTCTTGTAAAGTGGTTGTGGCAGGAACCCGAGAATAATTACTATGGATACTACGTTTGCGAGTCCATCCGCTACACGACCTGTGAGCGGGGCTACACTGAAGAACAATATGAAGTGCGTAAGCAATAATATTCACAATTTTATTTTATTACCATCATTTGTGTTGAGTTTTATTTATTCATATATATATGTATTGACCCCCTTCTTCAAATTAGATGTGTCGGAAGCGGGATGAACTCCTAGCACCAGATCGTATGCGAGGAATTCAAGAGGAATTGGCGGCATTCTTCCTTGATCACGTGATCGCTGAAAATGGCGAATACTATGTGGACCCTGTGTTCCTACAATTTAATTAGGAGATTGTATTGTAAGAGATAATTATTGTATATATGTAGCCGGTAGTGTCGGATAGATATACGAGAACTTGTTGTTCGAGCAATCTCTCGGAGAAGGAGAGGTGGTCGATATCACTTCTCTCTGTATGCATATGTTCATGACGATCTTCTGTTTCCTTCATTTGATTACTAGCTAGCGTGTCTAGTCCTCTCCATACGTATATAGTACGTAGCGTCGACCAAGCACGGAGATAAGAGAGGACACTTCTCTCTATTAATTAGCTAGCTAACACAATATATGAAACACCTAAATTAACCCCCCAAAACCCCTAAACCACCCCCTTTCAAAAAAAACAAAAACCTCAGCTCCTGCCAGCTGCTGACGCGTGGATGCCTATTGGTCCCGGTTGGTGACACCAACCGGGACAAAAGGCCCTGCATATTGGTCCCGGTTGGTGTCACCAACCGGGACAAAAGGCCCTGCCTATTGGTCCCGGTTGGTGGCACCAACCGGGACCAAAGGCCCCCCTGCCTGGGCTGGCAGCAGCGGCCACGTGGAGGACCTTCTGTCCCGGTTCGTGTAAGAACCGGGACTAAAGGGTTAGGGCTTTAGTAGCGACCCTTTAGTCCCGGTTCGAAAACCGGGACAAAAAGCCCTTACAAACCGGGATAAAAGCCCCTTTTCCTACTAGTGGTGCCGGGCGTTTGCACCCGCCACAACACTTCCAGACTTGTGAGATGCCGCCTACCCAAGATATGGCGGCATGCTAGCCCCCGGAGGCCGCCGGCCACAGTCGTAGACACGCGAAGAGCAATCCGCGTAGAGGGAATTGTTCAGATACTACTCCATCACGAACAATTATGAAAAATTACCATCAGTCCTACAACACATGTGCCCACGTCGCGTAAAAAACTCATGATTTTATCGCGCTTCGAGTATTTAATAATATTCACGCCGCATCGTTACCGCAGAACGTCTACTACCGTGTCATCGCCGTTCGTGAGGGGCGGCACACCCCGGAGACGCGTGCCGCCTCTTCGGACATGCCACCACACCACCCCGCATGTATGAGGGCCCGGTGCGACGCTCGGGTGGCATTTGTACTCCCCTGGGCCCCCCGTCCCGCCTAACCCTATAGCATTTGACCACGGGACCTATCCACCCGGTTGTGTTAGGTCAGCCCATAGGAACACTTTGGAGCAACATCCGGGCCAGACCCACACCAAGATCCCCTCCGTGTAGACCCGACGCGTCTGTTTCCCCCCTCCAAGTGCCGGCGGCGGCGCCGTTCGTGAGGGGGGGGGCACACCCCGGAGACGCGTGTCGGGCGTTTGCACCCGCCACAACACTTCCAGACTTGTGAGAGGCCGCCTACGCAAGATTTGGCGGCATGCTAGCCCCCGGAGGCCGCCGGCCACAGTCGTAGACACGCGAAGAGCAATCCGCGTAGAGGGAACTGTTCAGATACTACTCCATCACGAATAATTATGAAAAATTACCATCAGTCCTACAACACATGTGCCCACATCGTGTAAAAAACTCATGATTTTATCGCGCTCCGACTATTTAATAATATTCACGCCGCATCGTTACCGCAGAACGTCTACTACAGTGTCATCACCGTTCGTGAGGGGGGGCACACCCCGGAGACGCGTGCCGCCTCTTCGGACATGCCACCACACCACCCCGCATGTATGAGGGCCCGGTGCGACGCTCGGGTGGCATTTGTACCCCCCAGGGCCCCCGTCCCGCCTAACCCTGTAGCGTTTGATCGCGGGATCTAGCCCTTTGACTTTGCACGGACGGGCTTTGAGCAGGGGACCTATCCACCCGGTTGTGGTAGGTCAGCCCATAGGAACACTTTGGAGCAACATCCGGGCCAGACCCACAGCAAGATCCCCTTCGTGTAGACCCGACGCGTCCGTTTCCCCCCTCCAGGTGCCGGCGGTGGCGCCGTCCGTGAGGGGGGGCACACCCTGGAGACGCGTGCCGGGCGTTTGCAGCCGCCATAACACTTCCACACTTGTGAGATGCCGCCTACCCAAGATATGGCGGCATGCTAGCCCCCGAAGGCCGCCGGCCATAGTCGTAGACACGCGAAGAGCAATCCGCGTAGAGGGAATTGTTCAGATACTACTCCATCACGAACAATTATGAAAAATTACCTTCAGTCCTACAACACATGTGCCCACGTTGTGTAAAAAACTCATGATTTTAACGCGCTCCGAGTATTTAATAATATTCACGCCGCATCGTTACCGCAGAACGTCTACTACCGTGTCATCGCCGTTCGTGAGGGGCGGCACACCCCGGAGACGCGTGCCGCCTCTTCGGACAAGCCACCACACCACCCCGCATGTATTAGGGCCTGGTGCGGCGCTCGGGTGGCATTTCTACCCCACTGGGCCCCCCGTCCCGCCTAACCCTGTAGCATTTGACCACGAGATCTAGCCCTTTGAGTTTGCACGGACGGGCTTTGAGCGGTGGACCTATCCACCCGGTTGTGTTAGGTCAGCCCATAGGAACACTTTGGAGCAACATCCGGGCCAGACCCGCACCAAGATCCCCTCCGTGTAGACCCGACGCGTCTGTTTCCCCCCTCCAAGTGCCGGCAGCGGCGCCGTCCGTGAGGGGGGGCACACCCCGGAGACGCGTGCCGGGCGTTTGCACCCGCCACAACACTTCCAGACTTGTGAGAGGCCGCCTACGCAAGATTTGGCGGCATGCTAGCCCCCGGAGGCCGCCGGCCACAGTCGTAGACACGCGAAGAGCAATCCGCGTAGAGGGAACTGTTCAGATACTACTCCATCACGAACAATTATGAAAAATTACCATCAGTCCTACAGCACATGTGCCCACGTCATGTAAAAAACTCATGATTTTATCGCGCTCTGACTATTTAATTGTATTCACGCCGCATCGTTACCGCAGAACGTCTACTAAAATGTCATCACCGTTCGTGAGGGGGGGCACACCCCGGTGACGCGTGCCGCCTCTTCGGACATGCCACCACACCACCCCGCATGTATGAGGGCCCGGTGCGACGCTCGGGTGGCATTTGTACCCCCCAGGGCCTCCGTCCCGCCTAACCCTGTAGCGTTTGACCGCGGGATCTAGCCCTTTGACTTTGCACGGACGGGCTTTGAGCAGGGGACCTATCCACCCGGTTGTGGTAGGTCAGCCCATAGGAACACTTTGTAGCAACATCCGGGCCAGACCCACAGCAAGATCCCGTCCGTGTAGACCCGACGCGTCCATTTCCCCCCTCCAGGTGCCGGCGGCGGCGCCGTCCGTGAGGGGGGGCACACCCCGGAAATGCGTGCCGGGCGTTTGGACCCTCCACAACACTTCCAGACTTGTGAGATGCCGCCTACCCAAGATTTGGCGGCATGCTAGCCCCAGGAGGCCACCGGCCACAGTCGTAGACACGCGAAGAGCAATCCGCGTAGAGGGAATTGTTCAGATACTACTCCATCACGAACAATTATGAAAAATTACCATTAGTCCGACAGCACATGTGCCCACGTCGTGTAAACAACTCATGATTTTATTGCGCTCCGAGTATTTAATAATATTCACGCCGCATCGTTACCGCAGAACGTCTACTACCGTGTCGTCGCCGTTCGTGAGGGGGGGCACACCCCGGAGACGCGTGCCGCCTCTTCGGACATGCCACCACACCACCCCGCATGTATGAGGGCCCGGTGCGACTCTCGGGTGGCATTGCTACCCCCCCAGGGCCCCCGTCCCGCCTAACCCTGTAGCGTTTGACCACGGGATCTAGCCCTTTGACTTTGCAAGGATGGGCTTTGAGCAGTGGACCTATCCACCCGGTTGTGGTAGGTCAACCCATAGGAACACTTTGGAGCAACATCTAGGCCAGACCCAAGGTCAGATCCCCTCCGTGTAGACCCGACGCGTCCGTTTCACCCCTCCAGGTGCCGGCGGCGGCGCCGTCCGTGAGGGGGGGGGGCACCCCAGAGACGCGTGCCGGGCGTTTGCAACCGCCACAACACTTCCAGACTTTTGAGAGGCCGCCTACGCATGATTTGTCGGCATTGCTACCCCCTGGGCCCCTGTCCCGCCGTGTAGACCTCACGGGCGTCGCTGCCGCCATGTCTCGGAGGGCGGAAACGGCCACCACAACTTACACACGACAAACTAACAAAAAGTAATAATTGAATTTATGAAAAACACCGGCATACATCATGGAAAATGGACTATCACGATGAAACCTTCTGACCCGGGCACCGGGCTGGTAACTGAACGTTTCACCCTAATTGTCCATTTTCATAACAGAAGTCTAATGAATACCGGAGCTCACGTCGTATGGATTAGCCAACTATTTAAACAGGTCATGTTGCTTGTCTTTTCGCGAGGTGGGACTATTTTTTACATTGTACTGAGAGTCACACATATGCCACAAAAAAATGAAAGTATCTATGCCGACGGCTAGCCGTCGGCATAGCAGCGCACACGGCCACGGATCGATGACGTGGCAAAGGGCCAGGCCTATGCCGACGGCCAGGCCGTCGGCATAGGTTGACCTTATCTGCTGCGGTTCGCCCCCGACCACCCATTCCCCATCTCCCCCTTTCCCCCGACCCACACCCGCGCCGCCGCCCACCACCTCCGCCGCCCGCCCTCAGCACGCCACCGGCGGCCCCAAGCCCGCCGCCGCCCGCGCCGCACCAACCCCATGCCGACCCGCCTCGAGCCCGCCGCCGCCCGCGCCTCACCGCCCCGACCCCGCGCCGCCCACCCCGAGCCCTCCGCCGCCCGCGCTGCCCCGCCCCAAACCCACGCCGCCCCTCCACGACCCCGCGCCGGCCGCCCGCACCGACCCTGCGCCACCCCGCCCCTCCCCGACCCCGCGCCGGTCGCCCCGCCCCGACCTCGCGCCGGCCGCCCCGCCCCGACCCCGCGCCTCCCCGCCCCAACTCCGGCCGGCCCTCTCGAAGGTGAAAAATTTATGTATTTTTTAGTGTTTTTTAGTAATTTTGTAGCTAGTTAGATAGATAATTAGATAGGTATTTAGGTAGGTATTTAGATAGTTAGATACATAGTTAGATGGATAGTTATATAGATAGTTAGATAGGTAGATAGTTAGATAGTTAGATAGTTAGATAGGTAGTGAGATAGGTAGTAAAAAATTTTGGTTAGATGAGATGCTATATGTTGCATATCTTGAAAAAAAATTGGTTCGATGAGATGAATCAATGATTATGACGAATAGGTGATAGTGATGATGAGGAATATGTGATGACGATGATGAATATATTGTTAATGTTGTTATTTTTTTGCCTACATGATGCAAAAATAAATGAATGCATGTTTAAATGTTTTAAATATGCTCTATGAGTTGTGATGTTCTAATTTTTTGTCGCGATGGAATTTGCAGGCTTTGTGGTTTCGCATTTCATCGGAGTGACCGTTGTCCGACGCGTTGGTCCCCCTGAGCATCCCTCTGCTGTTCGACTACTTCCTCTACAGCCGAGGGTGAGCTACAAGTCCATCTCCTCCATTTTTTCATATCACTGGATTTCATTCTCAAGTCAACTGGTGTAACCTAGGCGTCTCCCGTCCGAAAGGGTTGCATCGATAAATATGCATTCAATTGCATATTTATCACCGCAACTCTTTTGGATTGTCCAGCGTTTCCCATCGACAGCCCGAGGATGTGTAGATTGGGTATGTTCTCCATGTTCTACCCCGTTCCGAGACAGGATTTCGGTGGCGCCTCCCCATTGTTCTCCGGAGCACATTCTCTCGGCTATTTGCCGAGATGTATATCTGGAGAACAGCGGGGAGGTGCTGCCGAAATTTTGTCTCGGAACGGGGTAGAATGGAGAACATACTCAATCTACACATCCTCGGGTGGGATTAGGACCCATATTTACCTATTAGAGATGTAGGTGGATTCAACGCGGTAGAAACTGAAAATTTGATGTGATTAATTTAAGTGAATCCTTAATTATGTTGTGTGGCTTGCAAAAAAGCAGAGGATGGCAGATAATCAGTGGATGTACAGTGGTTTTATCCGTCGGAATCGAGTAACATCAGAGTGGATCGCGAAAACCAATGTGTATTTGAAGGAGATATTCCGTGGTCCAATGAGAATTATCCCACCATGCCCCTGTGCGAGATGTGCCAGACGTCCCCATAGAAATCAGACGGACATGAGTGAGCACCTTCGCACGCACGGATATATGCCAAACTTTGACATGCCGCCGATAAACATAGCCGAGCAGGACCGTGGTAGAGAGGAGGTGATGCGACAACGCATCGATGGATATGAGGACGACGGGGTCAGGGACATGCTAGATGATGTCATTGTTGCAGAAACGGCAAATGCGACACCTTCAGAGAATGAACCGGAGGAGCCGGAGGCAACCGCAAAGGCCTTCTTGGAGGTCTTGGCCTCGTCGAAGAAACCACTTTATGCGGGTGCAAAAATATCTCAGCTGGATGCCATCTCGCAACTGATTGCAGTCAAGGCTGAGTACGGCTGTAGCCAGAAATGCTTCGAAGCATTCCTGGGAGTATGGGCTAGCAGCCTCCCTGAGGGTCATGAACTGCCGAAAAGCATGTACGATACAAAGAAAATCATGAAGGCACTCTCTATGGATTATGAGAAAATAGATGTTTGCCCGAAGAATTGCCTTTTGTTTAGGCACGAGTATGCGGATGAAAAGTACTGTAGGAATTGCGGTTCGTCTCGGTACATTGAGGTGGTCGGTGAGGATGGTGAGAAAAAGCAGCTAACCATCCCCGTTAAGGTTCTTTGGTATCTTGATTTTATAAAAAGACTGCAGCGCCTTTTCATCACGAAGGAGTCTGCCAAAATGATGAAGTGGCACAAGGAAGGTATAAGGTACAATCCAAAAAAATCGTACATCCATCGGAAGGGGAAGCATGGAAGTCGTTCGATGAAGAATACCCCGAGGAAGCAGCCAAGGCTGGGAATGTCAGAATAGCCATATCAGGTGATGGGTTGAATCCATATGGTATGTTGTCCAATCCATACAGCTGCTGGCCCATGTTTGTAATTCCGCTCAATCTTCCTCCCGGTGCCCTAATGCAACGGAAGACCATGTTCTTGTCGCTCATCATTCCGGGGCCTAAATACCCAGGGAAGCAATTGGGTGTGTTTATGCAGCCGTTGGTGGATGCTTTGCACCATTCTTGGTACTTTCCGAGGTTGACATACGACCGGGATCTGCAGAGAAATTTCTTGATGAAAGTTTGGCTGCACTATTGCATCCATGACTTTCCCGTCTATGCTCTATTCTGCGGATGGTGTACAAGTGGGAAGATGCCATGCCCAGTGTGCATGCAGGCTCTGTGAATGATTTGGTTGAGTAAGGGTGGCAAGTATGTAGCCCTTGACCTGCATCGACAGTTCCTCCCTCCGGACCATCCAGACAGGGAAGACAAGAAGAACTTCACGAAAGGCCGGGTTGTTCATGAAGTAACCGAGAGTCCAACATTTTCGGGGGCAGATGTTCTTGCTCAGCTAAAAGCTCTCAAGCCTAAAGTCAAAGGCAAATCCAAAGGCTTCGAGGGATATGGTGAGACGCACAACTGGACTCACATTAACCCCTTCTCGTAGCTTACCTATTTCAAGGACCTCAAACTTCCTTACAATATTGATGTGATGCACACCGAAAAGAATGTGGCAGAGTCCCTTTTCCACGCGATCCTCAACATTCCAGATAAGACGAAGGATAACGTTAAAGCTAGAGCCGATCAACAGAGAATTTGTGATAGACCACGCCTGAACATGAAGCCTCCCATAGGCGGTCGAAAAAACTGGTTCAAGCCAGATGCTGACTTTGTCCTTAAACCGCCAGAAAAAAGAAGTACTTATCTGGCTGAAACAAATTGTGAAGTTCACCGATGGTTATGCATCGAATATAAGTAAGGGAGTCAATCGTTCAACGGGCAAAGTGACCGGCCTGAAGAGTCATGTCTACCATATATGGATTGAGCGGATAATGCTGGTGATGGTGCGAGGCTATGTCCCGGAGCGTGTCTGGCGAGTGCTTGCCGAGCTTAGCCATTTCTTCCGCACGCTCTGTGCTAAAGAAGTAAGTAAAGAGGTGATTGAAAAATTGCATAAGAAGGCACCGGAGTTGATAGTCAAGCTAGAGAAGATCTTTCCGCCAGGCTTCTTTACTCCGATGACACATCTCATTCCGCACCTCGCGAACGAGGTATTGTTGGGGGGGGGGGGCTGTGCAGAATCGCTGGCAGTACGGCCCTGAGAGACAGAACAAGCATCTCCGTCGGAATGTGGAAACAAAGCTAAGATTGAAGCTTCCATAGTTGAGGCAGTTATCCTAGAGGAGGTGTCAGACCTCAGGACATCATACTATCCAGACCACGTTCCCCATCTGCATAACAAGGTGCCTCGACACAATATAGAAGAGCCCAAGTATCAACCCAGGCTCCATCTATTCAACGCGCAAGGTGGGAGGGCTGGGGCCTCGAAATCTTATAACATGCCACGACAAGAGTGGGAGGACCTCATGTTCTATATCTTGCACAACATCAAGGAAGTTGAGGAAGTGTGGATGAAGAAATACCACTACACCATTCCTTTATGTCTTCCACATCATCATGTTCCATGTTCACTTAGTCCCGGTCTAACACCTCTTTTCTTTTTTTAGTGATTTCGTTCAAGAGGAATGGACAGGAATGAATCCTCCTACTGAGGCGGAGGCACTTACTCTTCTCCGTCATGGAAACCCTGGACGTAAAATTTTTGTTGCTTGGTTCATGGTGAAAGTAATTTTCCACACTCCCCTATTAAATACCTAGTTCAACATTTATTAGTTAACCGAACTAATGCACGCAACAATTTCAATTATACTTGTAGGGAGAAGATCCGAACATATCTATGGATGATGAATTGAGATGGGTTTCCATGGGTTTTGACCCTGCCGTCATGACATGTAAAAAGTATGATGTGAATGGGTATCGATTCCATACAGAGGAGCAGCAAAACAGCCGGCCCGATCCCAAAACTATAAATATCGGAGTGTACACCCCTGGTCAAAATTCAGTAGACTACTACGGAAGGGTACAAAATATATACGAGGTTAAATTCCGTCAGGGGCGTGAGACCCTAAGTCTGCCTGTGTTCAAATGCCGATGGTTTGATCCGCGGGAGGGGGTAAAACATACGCCTTCCATTGGTTTGGTCGAAGTTAAACCATCAACCGTCTATGCCGGAGCCGATCTCTTCATTGCGGCTACCCAAGCTACACAAGTATATTATTTGCCTTACCCATGCCAGAAAGAGTATCTAAAGGGTTGGGAAGTTGTGTTCAAGGTGTCGCCACATGGTAAGCTACCGGACCCGAATGAAGACGATTACTACAACATTAACCCCATGACATACGAGGGAGTGTTCTATCAAGAACAACCTGATGATGATGATGATGTGGTTAGAAACGATGATGCTAGACCATTGGGTGATGATGATGTGGATCCAAACGTCGACGATGCACATAATGATGGTGAGACCATTGTCAATGAAAATGACATACTTATGCTAGAAAAGTTAAACGAAGACGCTGACGACGCGGAAGAGCCTCCACCTCCATCAGACAACGAAGATGATATGATTGATAGTGATGATGAGACGGACCGAGAAAAAGGTTACAACGGTGATGATTCATATGGGTTCTAGCAGATGTACGTTTCAAGTCTTTTTTTATAGTTTAGGAATATGCCTTTTTATGCATTTTTTAATGTGTTTATTATCATGCCTTTTCCTTCATTTCATTAATTTACTAATTGCTTATTCTCTTTTCAATGCAGGTTCGTGGAACATGGGCAAGGGGAAGGCCGACAGCGTGGGTTTCCTACGCAAGGTCATCGGCCTGCCTAGTCGGAGTGGTCGAGCACGTAATCCTCCCCCTCGGCTACATGATGACTCCTCACAGGGAGGTCGAGGGAGAGGTGCCCCTAGAGGAGGAGGGGGCGGGGGGGAGCCTCTAGAGGGCGAGGTGGTGGGGGGAGAGCCACTACAGGGGGTCGCGGCCAGAAAGAGCGCACCCTCACCGACTTAGGGGTGTTGTCTGCGAGGCCCTCCTCTAGTGAGGTACCCTCTGGCGAGGAGGAGGACGAGGAGGAGGGGGGGGGGAGGTTCGGGATGGGGCCGAGGAGGAGGTGGAGGAGGAGGCAGGCGAGGAGGAAGAGGACGAGGAGGAGGAGGAGGAGATTGGGGAGGGGGAGGCAGGCGAGGAGGAGGGAGGTGGCGAGGATGATGGTGTTGAAGGGAAGGGGGTAGACAACAAGGGGTGGCTGCATGGTAACACAAAGCTACCAAAGCAGGTTCCTGCTACTGAGGAGCAGAAGTGGCTCATTGAGCCCACGGGGAAAGAGTAAGTGCCACTTTATAATAATTTCATTATTTTGCTTGTCACATGCTTATTCCGGTTGTTATTTATTTTGCTTGTCACATGCTAATAGTTCATTCTTTTGCAGCAACTGGATATATTCTAAAGGGGTCCGTATTCCAAATGGCCTCATCACCGTCTTCCTGAAGTTATACTGGCCGGGGTTGTACTGTCCGGATCCAGTCAGGCACCCGGACCGTCGGGTTTTGGCCACGAGCTGGGACCACTGGGAAGCGGCCCTCCACGCGGACCATGAGACCCATGCCAAGGTCGTGATCACTACCTTCTGGGTGAGTTCTATTCAGAAGCACAAGTCCATTCTAGTTTCATGAATGATCTAACTCATGGCTTCTTCCATTCTTGTTTCATGCATGATTGTAGAAATTCAATCGAGTTCTTCCGGAGCACAGGGCCAGAGCGGACCAGATCGTGCTGCGCCAATGCAAGAAGAAGGCCCGCCAAATGCAGTACGAGGTGCGCTATGTGGCCATCTCGACATACTACCACGACTATCTTGGTGTGAAGATGACCAAGGAAGAACCGCGGAGGATGGACATTACCTTGGAGAGGGACGAGTTCTTGGCGGTAAGGATAAAATATTTTTCATTATGCTTTCATTACCTTATGGTACATTTCACCGTTTCGTGTTGACATGCCATTATGCTTTTATTATGTAGGTGTGTCCAAATTGGTGTGATGGAAAAGACGAGCCCTAGGCGGCATTGGTGGATCTTTGGTGTGATGAGGCTGGAGCCTGGGCGGCTATGTGAATAAAACAATGCTAACCGAGGGAAGGAGGGAGTACATGCTCAGGGAAACCGAAACCACTATCTCCACAAGGCAGTTAATGTATGACTAACCCCATTAAACATTCTTCTTCTTCTATTTACCATCACTTTCTTATGTATGACTAACCTTTGTTTGGTGGTGCAGGAGGAGAAACTGAAGCGGCCGCTCTCAGACATGCAGGCGTGGGAGATCTCCCATACACGGAAGGACCCCAAGCCTGGCGAGCCCAAGTACTACGGCAAGAAGACCGCGGGGAGGAAGAAGGCTTACTCCGAAGGGTATTTGAAGTTACATCCTGACACACCTGACCCCATTGCGGCGGATCTGGACGAGAGGGTGGTGGTGGGCATGGGGCCCAAGGAGCACGGTCGGGAGGCGGTTCTCGATGCTGTGATCACTCCTACTATCTCCTACACACAGCTCTGTCGGATCGACCCGAGCCTGAGCCAGCGCACGAGCCAGCCAGTGACCAGTGCATAGTCACAGTCCCTCTTTCAGGAGCAACAATCTGTAAGTATTTTCCCTCTTATCTTCATTGCTTACTTTATTTACCGCATTTAGTAGTTTTATGAGTTCCATCATGTCATACCGTAGGCCTACCTGGAGTACACACGCCAGGAGAATATGGCGTGGCATGAGAGGCTTTATGAACACCAGGTGCAGAGGGATCGCCCGATGCAGCAGGTTTTTCAGGAAATGGCGGTCGGCAGGTGTCCTCAGTTGCAGACAGCACAATGTCCTCCAGCACAACCAGTGCTGCTGACCTTTGAGGAGTTTGTGGCACAGAACGCTGGCCCCTTGCCGGTTAGTTCATCCCCAATCTATTCACCCAAAGCATGTCATGCCTTTCAACACAGTCATATATCCCGTTAATATGTCTTTTCAACATCCCGGAAACAGGTGGATCTATCGTTGGCGGTGGTCTTCGCAGCACTCCCGAGACACGGAGCCCGACCACTCCGATCCATGGAGGCGGAGGCGGAGGTGGAGGCGGTCTTGGCGGTAGCGCTACCGCTAGCAGTGACGACCTGGGCTTCGGCGGTCTTGGCGGTGACGACCTCCGCGGTGCTCGACGTCCTGGCGCTTAAGCCTTTGGGTCACATTGTGGCGGTCTTGGTGGGGATGATACTTATATGCTAGTGATGTTTCTTGTTGTTGTTTGTGAGATTCTTATATGCTTTGGTGGTGATGATACTTATATGTTTATGCTTTGCGATGCTTCTTACAATGTGTGATGATGAATTTGTTGTGTGATGCTGCTTCTTATTGTTATGTGATGCATATATTGATGTATGATCCTTATATATGCTGTATATATATTCAAATGAATTGAGGTGAAACAAAACAGAAAAAAGAAAAAAAGCAGACAGAAACTATGCCGACGGCTAGGCCATCGGCATAGAGCTGGCGTGAGCTCCCAGTGGCTGACACGTGGCAGGTCTATGCCGATGGCCTAGCCGTCGGGACAGTTTCAAACTAAGCCGACGACTAGGCCGTCGGCATAGCCCTGCCCCAGGAGAGACCAGTTGCTGCCACGTGGTAGGCCTATGCCGACGGCCAGGCCGTCTGCTTAGTTTGAAACTGTGCCGACGGCTAGGCTGTCGGCATAGACCTGCCCCAGGGGTGACGCCTGCTCGCCACATGGCTGGCCTATGATGACGGCCTAGCCGTCAGCATAGTTTCAAACTAAGTGGACGGCCAGGCCGTCGGCATAGGCCTGCCACGTGGCGAGCAGGCGTTGGTCAGCACCTGACGGCGGCCGCCGTTAGGAGGCAACGTTGCCGACGGCCCCTGGCCGTCGGCATAGATGTACGGACACCGTCGGGATAGGTCCTATGCCGACGGCCTTTATATGCCGACGGCCACCCAGCTACGCCGACGGATATGTTGCCGACGGCCCTATGCCGACTGGGGCCGTCGGCATAGGCCTGTCCCGATGGCCAGTCAGGGCTATGCCGACTATTGGAGTAATCTTGAGCAGTTTAGTTAGTCTAGTTAAACTTGTGCTAGGATGTCAAAGTACGGCTAGGATTAGCAGTGTAGGAAGTACTTGTCCATGTCCTAGTGGAGTTCTAGTTTAGTCTAGCCAGCGTGTTAGTCTGTTTTGGATTTGAAGACGTGTCCTAGTAGGTTTAGCTAGGTTCGTCAATGTCCGTGTAGGTTTAGGATCTATCGTTCCGCCTACTCCTATATATACACGTATACAGGGCTGCAATATTGTATTATCGTGTGGAGAAAACTAGAAAAGCAATAAAGAAGAGAGGCACGACACGTGCCTTTGGCAAAAGTCATCGCGTGCGCATGTTCATTGTGATTTGATGTGATCGATCCTGTGGTCAAGTTCTAACAATTGGTATCAGAGCAAGGTTCAGGAGTCAAGCGCTTGCCCCAGGGTTGCGACCCGACTAGCGCCTCGGGGCGGGCCATGAAGTCGCTGGATGATGCGGTGAAGAGGAGAATCTGGCGATCGTTGTTCGGCGGAGCGACATGGAGGGAGGCGACAGGCTGTCGTCGGCAAGGTGATGGAAGAGATCGTTGATGGGAGTGGTGGTGCCGAGGTGTGGCATTGGAGCTCATCAAGAGTCGGGTGAGTCAAGGAGTCGTGCGAAGTTGCACGGTCAGTCGTCATTGCGTCTGTGAGTCGTCGTCGTGTCCAAGTGCTTGTCTTGGTGATGATTCGTTGGAGTCAAAGCGGGGTGCACGGTGTTCCGTGAGTCATGTCCACGTCCTCGTGGAGCGTCCTGGTTGCGGCCAGTGTGGATTCGGTGTGATGCCGAAGGCGGACGATGGTAGGCGAATCCATCGTAAAGCGAGGAGGTGTGCGAGTAGTGGAGAGTGGATCTACTGCAAGAAAGTACAAGGAGTATGGTGCGAACCGAGTGCAAGGCAGCGGTCAAGCAATGGCGGTGGCACAACATGGCAGAGCAAGAGAGGTGTGCTGCATGTTTCCAGACGGGTGATACTCAGTGTACGGATATGACTGTTGAAGATCAAGCTTGGCGTGTAGTGGGACAGTGACCAGTCAAGTTGAACGACATGAAGATTGATGATGCGTCTAGTCTTGCACGTTGCACGTGTAGATGCGACCGTGTGGGCTGGTAATCCGGATCATGCGTCAAAGTTTAGATTGAAATGTCATGAATCAACAACGAGTCAAGATCAGAAGGAGTATTATTAGAGTAATCTTGAGCAGTTTAGTTAGTCTAGTTAAACTTGTGCTAGGATGTCAAAGTACGGCTAGGATTAGCAGTGTAGGAAGTACTTGTCCGTGTCCTAGTTGAGTTCTAGTTTAGGCTAGCCAGCGTGTTAATCTGGTTTGGCTTTAAAGATGTGTCCTAGTAGGTTTAGCTAGATTCGTCAATGTCCGTGTAGGTTTAGGATCTATGGTCCCCGGCTGCTCCTGTATATATATACACGTATACAGGGCTGCAATATTGTATTATCGTGTGGAGAAAACCAGAAAAACAATAAAGAAGAGAGGCACGACACGTGCCTTTGGCAAAAGTTATCGCGTGCGCGTGTTCATTGTGATTTGATGTGATCGATCTTGTGGTCGGGTTCTAACACCGACAGCCCTGGCCGTTGGCATAGGTTGTTCCGGTAGTGATAGCAGAAGATGGGCACCGGAGGGCCAACAGGGGGCCCACGAGGCAGGGGGCGCGCCCGGGGGGGTAGGGCGCGCCCCCCACCCTCGTGGCCAGGGTGTGGGCCCCCTCAGGTATTTCTTCCGCTCAGTATTTCTTATTATTTCCAAAAATAACTTTCGTGGAGTTTCAGGACTTTTGGAGTTGTGCAGAATAGGTCTCTAATATTTGCTCCTTTCCAGCCCAGAATTCTAGCTGCCGGCATTCTCCCTCCTTATGTAAACCTTGTAAAATAAGAGAGAATAGGCATAAGTATTGTGACATAATGTGTAATAACAGCCCATAATGCAATAAATATCGATATAAAAGCATGATGCAAAATGGACGTATCAGCTCCCCCAAGCTTAGACCTCGCTTGTCCTCAAGCGGAAGCCGATAATGATAAATATGTCCACATGTTTAGAGATAGAGGTGTCGATAAAATAAAATACGGACATGAGGGCATCAAGATTATTCTCATAACAGCAACATATATGGATATTGTCATATGATTTCTTATGCTCAAGTAATAATCTATCCACAATGTCAAGTATGAATCAGAAACTTTATTGAAAACTAACAAACTATAATCTCAGTCATTGAAGCAATTGCAATTTATCATAACATCAGAAAGAGTCTATGTCAGAGCCTTTTAGCAAGCCCACATACTCAACTATCATTAGTCTTTCATAATTGCTAACACTCATGCAATACTTATGGTTACGGAGTTTTAATCGAACACAGAGAAAGATAGGGGCTTATAGTTTCGCCTCCCAACCTTTTACCTCAAGGGTAATGTCAACAATAATAATTCATGCTAACTTACATCTAATTAGATATATATATATCAGGATCTTTCCAACATACTGTGCTTGCCAAAGGATAAAATGTACAAAGGAAAGGTGAAGATCACCATGACTCTTGCATAAGGTAGAAGATAGACATAAAAGATAGGCCCTTTGCAGAGGGAAGCAGAGGTTGCCATGCGCTTTCAGGGTTGGATGCACAAAATCTTAGTGCGAAAGAACGTCACTTTATATTGCCACTTGTGATATGAACCTTTATTATGCAGTCCGTCGCTTTTATTTCTTCCACATCACAAGATCGTATAAAGCTTATTTCCTCCAGACCAATCAATCATACATATTTAGAGAGCAATTTTTATTGCTTGCACCAATGACAACTTACTTGAAGGATCTTACTCAATCCATAGGTAGATATGGTGGACTCTCATGGCAAAACTAGGTTTAGGGGTTTTTGGAAGCACAAGTAGTATCTCTACTTGGTGCAAAGAATTTGGCTAGCATGAGGGGGAAAGGCAAACTCAACATGTTGGATGATCCATGAAAATATACTTTATCTCAGATATAAGAAAACATAACCCATTACGTTGTCTTCCTTGTCCAACATCAACTCTTTAGCATGTCATATTTTAATGAGTGCTCACAATCATAAAAGATGTCCAAGATAGTATATTTATATGTGAAACCTCTCTTTCTTTATTACTTCCTATTAATTGCGACGATGACCAAAGCTATGTTTGTCAACTCTCAACAACTTTTAATCATCATACTCTTTCTATGTGAAGTCATTACTCTCCATAAGATCAATATGATCTCTTTGTTTCTTTTTATTCTTTTCTCTTTTCTTTTATTCACTCAAGAGCATAGCAAGATAATCAAGCCCTTGACTCAACACTAATCTTTATTATATAGCTCACGGACTCGATTACATAGAGGGATCATAAAGCAAAACTCAAAACTAGATCATACCAAAACTTTATTCTACTAGATCAAGATATTACTAATAGGATCGAACTAAGAAAAATGGAAAAGATAGGAGATGTAGTGGTGATACGATACCGGGGCACCTCCCCCAAGCTTGGCAGTTGCCAAGGGGAGTGCCCATACCCATGTGATTATGGCTCCTTTTTCGGTGATGGTGTAATATTCTTGGCGATGATGCCTCTCAGGATACGATTCTCCTCCTCGAGCTTATCGACTTGCTGCTTGAGGCCCATTATTTCCTTACGAAGCTTTCCTGTAACGGCTACAGCTCCTTGCACCCAAGGGTGTTGCATAGCTGCAGGAGAACAAGTGACACTCTTCTTCATATTTTCATAAGAAAGAAATCTAACATTGGAAGGGATAAACGAGTTTGGAATAGCTGAGCTCTGTAGTTCCCCCATCGTGAATCCATCTCGGAAGCGAGAAGTGACTTCTTGATCCTCATCCATGGCATATATCCTCTTCAAATCAGCCTCCATCTCCTCCTTTGTTGCTGGCCCAAAGTGGTCAGCATCACTGTTTGTCCTTGATCTCGATGCCGGATGAGACACCCGGCTCTCCCCGACTGACTCTTGAGAAGACATCTTGCTCTAATCTGCAGCAGCAACAGCTCGAAACACAAACAGAGGATAATTACGTGATACGGAGGTCAAAACCTTCGGGAGATTATATAATGAATTTTTACCGACCAAAATACATATCGTGCAAGAAAACAGAGTCTGGAGAGCACACGAGGTGCCCATGAGGTAGGGGGCGCGCCCAGTAGGGTAGGGCGCGCCCTCCACCCTCGTGGAGGCCTCGTGTCCTTCCTGGACTGCTTCTTATTTTTCTATTTTTCTAAATATTCCAAAACGGAGAAAAATTGCCATTAGAATTGTTTTGGAGTCGGTTTACTTACCGTACCACATACCTATTCCTTTTCGGAGTCTGAAACGTTCCGGAAAATGTCCCTTATGTATTGCTCCGGGGTTATGGTTTCAATAACATTGGTTTCCACATTTATAGGATTACCTGAGATATAATGTTTAATTCTTTGATCGTTCACCACCTTCGGATTTGTGCCTTCAAAGTTATTGATTTTTATGGCACCGGAACGATAGACCTCCTCGATAACGTAAGGTCCTTCCCATTTAGAGAGAAGTTTTCTTGCAAAAAATCTTAAATGAGAGTTGTATAGCAATACATAATCTCCTACATTAAACTCACGCTTTTGTATCCTTTTGTCATGCCATCTTTTAACTTTTTCTTTAAACAACTTGGCATTCTCATAGGCTTGGGTTCTCCATTCATCCAGTGAGCTAATGTCAAATAACCTCTTCTCACCGGCAAGTTTGAAATCATAGTTGAGCTCCTTAATAGCCCAATAAGCCTTATGTTCTAGTTCGAGAGGTAACTGACATGCTTTTCCATAAACCATTTTATACGGAGACATACCCATAGGATTTTTATATGCAGTTCTATAAGCCCATAATGCATCATCCAGTTTCTTGGACCAATTCTTTCTAGATCTATTAACAGTCTTTTGCAAAATTAATATGAGCTCTCTATAGCTCAATTCTATGGAAGCACCATGAATAAAATGTGAACCACCGTCAGCCATTAAATATCTAGGGATTCCAAACCCCGGAAAAATAACTTCTTTAAGCACTTTAATTGAGGTGTTATGATGAGCACTACTAGTTGGAATAGCTTCTACCCACTTAGTAACGTAATCAACAACAACTAAAATATGAGTATGCCCATTAGAGGCAGGAAACGGTCCCATATAATCAAAGCCCCAAACATCAAATGGTTCAATAACAAGTGAATAATTCATAGGCATTTCTTGACGTCTACTAATATTACCAATTCTTTGACATTCATCACAAGATAAGACAAACTTACGGGCATCCTTGAAGAGAGTAGGCCAATAAAAACCGGATTGCAATACCTTATGTGCAGTTCTGTCTCCAGCGTGGTGTCCTCCATAAGCCTCGGAGTGACACTTGCATAGTATCTGTTCCTGTTCATGCTCAGGTACACAACGTCTAATAACACCATATACTCCTTCTTTATAAAGATGTGGGTCATCCCAGAAGTAATGTCTTAAATCATAGAAGAACTTTTTCTTTTGCTGGTATGTGAAACTAGGTGGTATGAATTTAGCAACGATGTAATTAGCATAATCAGCATACCATGGAGTAGTACGAGAGGCATTTATGACATTTAATTATTCATCGGGAAAGCTATCATCAATAGGTAGTGGGTCATCAAGCACATTCTCTAACCTAGACAAGTTGTCTGCAACGGGTTCTCAGCTCCCTTTCTATCAATAATATGCAAATCAAATTCTTGTAGCAAGAGAACCCATCTAATAAGTCTAGGTTTAGCGTCTTTATTTTCCATAAGATATTTAATAGCAGCATGATCAGTGTGAATAGTTACTTTAGAATCAACAATATAAGGCCTGAACTTATCACACGCAAATACAACTGCTAGGAATTCTTTTTCAGTAGTAGCATAATTTCTCTGAGCATTGTCTAGAGTTTTACTAGCATATTGAATAACATTTAATTTCTTATCAACTCTTTGCCCTAGAACAGCACCTACAGCATAATCACTAGCATCACACATGATTTCAAAAGGTAAATTCCAATCAGGTGGCTGAACAATAGGTGCAGAGATCAATGCTTTCTTAAGTATTTCAAATGCTTCTACACAATCATCATCAAAGACAAATGGTATATCTTTTTGCAATAAATTAGTCAGAGGCCGAGAAATTTTTGAGAAGTCCTTAATGAACCTCCTATAAAAAACGGCATGACCAAGGAAACTTCTTATACCTTTGATGTCCTTGGGACATGGCATCTTTTCAATAGCATCAACCTTGGCTTTATCAACTTCAATACCTCTTTTAGAAACTTTATGCCCCAAGACAATACCTTCATTAACCATAAAGTGGCACTTCTCCCAATTCAAGACAAGATTAGTTTCTTCACATCTCTGCAAAACTCGATCAAGGTTGCTCAAGCAGTCATCAAAAGAGGATCCATAAACGGAGAAATCGTCCATGAAAACCTCACAAATCTTTTCACAAAAGTCAGAGAATATAGCCATCATGCATCTTTGAAAGGTAGCAGGTGCATTACATAAACCAAAAGGCATACGTCTATAAGCAAAAGTACCGAAAGGGCAAGTAAAAGTGATCTTTGATTGATCATCGGCTGACACAGGTATTTGAGAGAAACCAGCATAACCATCTAGAAAGCAAAAATGTGTGTTTTGATAATCTTTCTAGCATTTGATCAATAAAAGGTAAGGGGTAATGATCCTTTTTAGTAGCCTTAATTAATTTGTGGAAATCAATTACCATCCTATAACCTGTAATAATTCTTTGCGGGATCAATTCATCTTTATCATTAGGAACGACGGTAATACCTCCCTTTTTAGGGACACAATGGACAGGACTTACCCACCGACTATCAGCAACGGGATAAATTATACCTGCCTCAAGGAGCTTTAGTATTTCCTTTCTTACCACTTCTTTCATCTTAGGATTCAGCCGTCGTTGGTGATCATGAACTGGTTTGGCATCTTTCTCCAAATTTATTTTGTGTTGACATAGAGTGGGACTAATGCCCTTAAGATCATCAAGAGTATATCCAATAGCAGTGCGGTGCTTCTTCAGAGTTTTCAATAATCTCTCTTCTTCATGCTCTGAAAGGTTAGCACTAATAATAACATGATATATATTTTTCTCATCAAGATAAGCATATTTAAGAGTATTAGGTAACGGTTTAAGCTCAAAAACGGGATCACCCTTGGGTGGAGGAGGCTCCCCTAGGATTTCAACAGGCAAATTGTGCTTCAGGATAGGTTCCTGTTTAAAGAATACTTCATCTCTTTCCCTTCTTTCTTTCATAAACATATCATTTTCATGGTCTAGCAAATATTGTTCCAAAGGATCATTAGGAGGTACGGAAATAGAAGCAAGACCAATAATTTCATCCTTACTAGGCAATTCCTCTTCACGGTGTTCTCTACGAAATTTAGAGAAATTAAACTCATGAGACATATCACCCAAACCTATAGTAACAACATCTTTTTTGCAGTCTATCTTAGCATTAACAGTGTTCAAGAAGGGTCTACCAAATATAATGGGACAAAAGCTATCTTGTGGGGAACCAAGAACAAGAAAATCATCAGGATATTTAGTTTTCCCACACAAGACTTCAACATCTCTAACAATTCCCATGGGTGAAATAGTATCTCTATTGGCAAGTTTAATTGTGATATCAATATCTTCTAACTCAGTAGGTGCAATATCATGCATAATTTCTTTGTATAGGTCAATAGGTATTGCACTAGCACTAGCACCCATGTCACATAAGCCATGATAACAATGATCTCCTATTTTAACAGAAATAACAGCATGCCTACCACAGGTCTATGTTTATCTTTAGCACAAGGTTTAGCAATTCTAGCAGTCTCTTCACGGAAACAAATAACATGCCCATCAACATTATCAGCCAAGAGATCTTTAACAATAGCAATATTAGGTTCAAATTTAACTTGCTCAGGAGGTGTATAGGTTCTAATATTGCTTTTACGAACCACAGTTGAAGCTTTAGCATGATCCTTTATTCTAACAGGGAAAGGTGGTTTCTCAACATAAGTAGTAGGAACAATAGGATCATTATAAGTGATAGTCTTTTCTTCAACATTAATAGGTGCAGCTACTTTTACTTCTATGGGAGGATGATATTTAAACCACTTCTCCTTAGGGAGATCAACATGAGTAGCAAAAGATTCACAAACAGAAGCTACTATCTCAGAATCAAGTCCATATTTAGTGCTAAATTTACGGAAAACATCGGTATCCATAAAATATTTAACACAATCAAACTTAGGTGTCATACCTGACTCCTTACCTTCGTCGAGATCCCAATCTTCAGAGTTGCGTTTAATTCTTTCCAATAAATCCCATTTGAATTCAATAGTCTTCATCATAAAAGAGCCAGCACAAGAAGTATCGAGCATGGTGCGATTGTTATCAGAAAGCCGAGCATAATTTTTTGAATAATTATTTCTCTTGGGGCATGAATATGACATTGATTTAAGCCTCCCCCAAGCTTGAGCGATGCTTTCTCCTTCGCGAGGCCAAAAATTATATATATAATTGCGATCACGATGAACAAGATGCATAGGATAAAACTTCTGATGAAATTCCAATTTCAATCGTTTGTAGTTCCATGATCCCATATCATCACATAGCCTATACCATGTCAATGCATCTCCCTTCAAAGATAAAGGGAAGACCTTCTTCTTAATAACATCATCGGGTATACCTGCAAGCTTAAATAATCCACAAACTTCATCCACATATATTAGGTGCTCCTCGGGATGCATTGCTCCGTCTCCTGCAAAAGGATTAGCCAGCAGTTTTTCTAACATACCCGAAGGAATTTCAAAGTAGACATTTTCATTTTCAGTAGGTTCAGTAGGTTGAGGAGCAACTCTTTGCTCTACTAGTCGGGGTGAAGATACCCCGAACAAGCCCCTCAGAGGATTACTTTCCATAGTAACAAGTGACAGTAAATTTCAGCACACTATATAAATTTTTCCTTACCAAATTCCACCTACCAAAGGCACTTCACTCCCCGGCAACGGCGCCAGAAAAGAGTCTTGATGACCCACAAGTATAGGGAATCTATCGTAGTCCTTTTGATAAGTAAGAGTGTCGAACCCAACGAGGAGCAAAAGGAAATGATAAGCGGTTTACAGCAAGGTATTCTCTGCAAGCACTGAAATTATAGGTAACAGATAGTTTTGTGATAGGATAATTTGTAACGAGCAACAAGTAACAAAAGTAAATAAAGTGCAACAAGGTGGCCCAATCCTTTTTGTAGCAAAGGACAAGCCTGAACAAACTCTTATATAGAGAAAAGCGCTCCCGAGGACACATGGGAATTATCGTCAAGCTAGTTTTCATCACGTTCAGATGATTCACGTTCGGTACTTTGATAATTTGATATGTGGGTGGACCGGTGCTTGGGTGCTGTCCTTACTTGGACAGCATCCCACTTATCATTAACCCCTATTGCAAGCATCCGCAACTACAAAAGAAGTATTAATAACCATAGCATGAAACATGTGGATCCAAATCAGCCCCTTACGAAGCAACGCATAAACTAGGGTTTAAGCTTCTGTCACTCTAGCAACCCATCATCTACTTATTACTTCCCAATGCCTTCCTCTAGACCCAAATAATGGTGAAGTGTCATGTAGTCGACGTTCACATAACACCACTAGAGGAGAGACAACATACATCTCATCAAAATATCGAACGAATACCAAATTCACATGACTACTAATAGCAAGACTTCTCCCATGTCCTCAGGAACAAACGTAACTACTCACAAAGAATATTCATGTTCATAATCAGAGGAGTATTAATATGCATAAAGGATCTGAACATATGATCTTCCACCAAATAAACCAACTAGCATCAACTACAAGGAGTAATCAACACTACTAGCAACCTACAGGTACCAATACCGGACTTAGATACAAGAATTGGATACAAGAGATGAACTAGGGTTTGAGAGGAGATGGTGCTGGTGAAGATGTTGATGGAGATTGCCCTCTCCCGATGAGAGGAGCGTTGGTGATGACGATGGCGATGATTTCCCCCTCCCGGAGGGAAGTGTCCCCAGCAGAACAGCTCTGCCGGAGTCCTAGATTGGTTCCGCCAAGGTTCCGCCTCGTGGCGGCGGAGTCTCGTCCCAAAGCTTGCTTCTGATTTTTCTTCGAACGAAATACTTCATATAGCAGAAGATGGGCACCGGAGGGCCAACAGGGGGCCCACGGGGCAGGGGCACGCCCCCCACCCTCGTGGCCAGGGTGTGGGCCCCCTCAGGTATTTCTTCCGCTCGGCATTTTTTATTATTTGCAAAAATAACTTCCGTGGAGTTTCAGGACTTTTGGAGTTGTGCCGAATAGGTCTCTAATATTTGCTCCTTTTCCAGCCCAGAATTCCAGCTGCCGGCATTCTCCCTCCTTATGTAAACCTTGTAAAATAAGACAGAATAGGCATAAGTATTGTGACATAATGTGTAATAACAGCCCATAATGTAATAAATATCGATATAAAAGCATGATGCAAAATGGACGTATCAGTGGCCCCGCAGACGATCCCCCTGATACTATAAAATCACATTATTCTAGAAAAAATCAGGGAGAAAGAATTACCGTGTTCCACAAGACAAAGCCGCCGCCAAGTCATCTTCTTCCTCGGGAGGGCAGATCTGGAGACAATTTGGGGCTCCGGAGAGGGGGATCTTCGTTCTTCGTCATGACCAACCCATCTCCATCACCAATTCCATGATGCTCCCCACTAGGAGTGAGTAATTCCTTCGTAGGCTCGCTGGTCGCTGAGGAGTTACATGAGATTCATCATGTAATCGAGTTAGTTTTGTTAGGGCTTGATCCCTAGTATCCACTATGTTCTTAGATTGATGTTGCTATGACTTCGCCATGCTTAATGCTTGTCACTTTGGGCCCGGGTACCATGAACTCAGATCTGAACCGTTTATGAATTCATCATTATATCCATGTTTTAGATGCGATCTTGCAAGTTTTAGTCACCTACTACGTGTTATGATCTGGTTACCCCAGAGTGACAATGACCGGGACTTCTTCTGGTGATTACCGTAGTTTGAGGAGTTCATGTATTCACTATGTGTTAATGCTATGTTCTCTATTAAAAGGGGGCCTTAATATCCCTTAGTTTCGAATATGTACCCCGCTGCCATGGGAGGGTCGGACAAAAGATGTCATGCAAGTTCTTTTAATAAAGCACGTATGACTATTTACGGAATACATGCCTACGTTATATCAATTTACTGGAGCTAGTGCCGTATCGCCGTAGGTTAGAACTGCCACATGATGAATATCATCCAACAAGTCACCGATCCAATGCCTACGAATTTATCTTATATTGTTTCTGCTAAGTTACTATTGCTATCATCACTGTTACACTTGCTATAAAATTACTGCTATCACTGTTACCGTTACCATTGCTACTGTCACTACTATCAAAACTATCAAACTACTTTGCTACTGATCACTTGCTGCAGATAATTTATCTCCAAGTGTGGTTGAATTGACAACTCAGCTGCTAATACCTTGAAATATTCTTTGGTTCCCCTTGTGTCGAATCTATAAATTTGGGTTGAATACTCTATCCTCGAAAACTGTTGCGATCCCCTATACTTGCGGATTATCAGGCCGCGCCCCACACCCCTTGTCCAACTCGGACTGCTATGGGGGGGCACCTCTTGTGGCCTTCCTCCTCCTCTCCACTACGGCCCATCAGGCCCATTAAATTTCCAGGGGGGTTCCGGTAACCTCCTGGTACTCCGAAAAATTCCCAAATCTTTCGGGAAACATTCCGGTGTCCGTATATAACCTTCCAATATATCAATACTTACCTCTCGAGCATTTCGAGACTCCACATCATGTCCATGAAATCATCCGGGACTCCGAACAATCTTCGATCACCAAAAATACATAACTCATAATACAAATCGTCATCGAACGTTAGGCGTGCGGACCCTATGGGTTCGAGAACTATGTAGACATGATCGAGAAATATCTCCGGTCAATAACCAACATCGGAACCTGGATGCTCATATTGGTTCCTACATATTCTACGAAGATCTTTATCGGTCAAACCGTAATGACAACATACATTGTTCCCTTTGTCATCGGTATGTTACTTGCCCGAGATCCGATCGTCGGTATCTTCATACCTAATTCAATCTCGTTACCACCAAGTCTCTTTACTCGTTCCTTAATACAACATCCCGCAACTAACTCATTAGTCACTATGCTTGCAAGGCTTCATATGATGTGTATTACCGAGAGGGTCCAGAGATACCTCTCCAATACTCGGAGTGACAAATCCTAATCTTGATCTATGCCAACCCAACAGACACCTTCGGAGATACCTGTAGACCATCTTTATAACCACTCAATTATGTTGTGACATTTGATAGCACACAAGGCATTCCTCTGGTGTCTAGGAGTTGCATAATCTCATTGTCGGAGGAACATGTATTTGACATGAAGAAAGCAGTAGCAATAAAACTAAAACAATCATTATGCTAAAGTAACGGACGGGTCATGTCCATCACATCATTCTCCTAATGATGTGATCTCGTTCATCAAATGACAACAACTGTCCATGGCTACGAAACTCAACCATCTTTGATTAACGAGTTAGTCTAGTAGAGGCTTACTAGGGACACAGTGTTTTGTTTATGTATCCACACATGTATCAAGTTTCCGGTTAATACAATTCTAGCATGAAAAATATACATTTATCATGAATAAGGAAATATAAATAACAACTTTATTATTGCCTCTAGGGCATATTTCCTTCAGTCTCCCACTTGCACTAGAGTCAATAATCTAGTTCACATCGCCATGTGATTTAACACCAATAGTTCATATCTTTATGTCATTAACACCCATAGTTCACATCGCCATGTGACCAACACCCAAAGGTCTACTAGAGTCAGTAATCTAGCACACATCGACATGTGATTAACACCCAAAGAGTACTAAGGTATGATCATGTTTTGCTCGTGATAGAGGTTTAGTCAATGGGTCTGTCACATTCAGATCCGTATGTATTTTGCAAATTTATATGTCTACAATGCTCTGCATGGAGATCCTCTAGCTAATTGCTGCCACATTCAATATGTATCCAGATTGAGACGCAAAGTCATCTGGATTGGTGTAAAAGCTTACATCGACGCAACTCTTTACGATGAACCCCTTTGTCATCTCCATAGCCGAGAAATATTTCCTTAGTCCTCTAAGGATAATTTTGACTGATGTCTAGTGATCTACTCTTGGATCACTATCGTATCCTCTTAACAAACTCATGCCAAGGCATACAACAAGTCTGGTACACAACATAGCATACTTTAAAGAACCTATGGCTGAGGCATAGGGAATGACTTTCATTCTCTCTCTATTTTCTGTCATGGTCGGTCTTTGAGTCTTTACTCAACTTCACACCTTGTAATACAGAAAACAACTCTTTCTTTGACAGATCCATTTTTAACTTCTTCAAAACGTTATCAAGGTATGTGCTTTGTGAAAGTCCTATTAAGCATCTTGATCTATCTCTATAGATCTTGATGCTCAATACGTAAGCAGCTTCACCGAGGTCTTATATTGAAAAATTTGTATTCAAGTATCCTTTTATGCTATCCAGAAATTCTATATCATTTCCAATCAATAATATGTCATCCACATATAATATCAGAAATTCTACAGAGCTCCCACTCACTTTCTTGTAAATACAGGCTTCACCATAAGTCTGTATAAAACCATATGCTTTGATCATCTTATCAAAGCATATATTCCAACTCCGAGATGCTTGACCAGTCCATAGATGGATCGCTGGAGTTTGCACACTTCGTTAGCACCTTTAGGATCGACAAAACCTTTTTGTTGCATCATATACAATTCTTTAAGAAATCCGTTAAGTAATGCAGTTTTGACATCCCTTTGCCATATTTCATAAAATGCGGCAATTGCTAACATAATTCGGACAGACTTAAGCATCGCTACGAGTAAGAAAATCTCATCGTAGTCAACACCTTGAACTTGTCGAAAACCTTTTGCGACAAGTCGAGCTTTGTAGATAGTAACACTACCATCAGGGTCCGTCTTCCTCTTGAAGATCCATTCATTCTCAATGGCTTGCCGATCATCGGGTCGGTCCACCAAAGTCCACACTTTGTTCTCATACATGGATCCTATCTCAGATTTCATGGCCTCAAGCCATCTGTCAGAATCTGGGCTCATCATAGCTTCTTCATAGTTTGTAGGTTCGCCTTGGTCTAGTAACATGACTTCCAGGACAGGATTACCGTACCACTACTGGAATCAGCTTCTTTGTCGTCCACCATGGCGGACGGCAAAGGCATGGTTCACGGACGGCAAACCTCTTTGCCGTCCGCCAGTAGACGGCAAAATGTCTGGATGAAAGGGTGCCAGCAAAGCCCTTCTTTGCCGTCCGCTTTTCAGAAACTGACGGCAAAGGATTGCGTCGTCCGCCATCCGATGCCAGCAGACGGCAAAGAGAACGGACGACAGTGCGGTGGCGTGAGAGCCGTTAGAGCGTTAACGGCGCTCTTTGCCGTCCGCCAGGGGACGGCAAAGATTCAAATCACTTTGTCGTCCGCTGGCAGACAGCAAAGAGCTCAGCTAGGCAGTACTGCAAAGCTGCCACGTGGCCAGCTATGCCGTCTGCTGGCAGACGGCAAAGTGATTTGAATCTTTGCCGTCCGCTGGCGGACGGCAAAGTGACCAAATAGGCAGCCAGTGTTCCCAGGTTTCACAGATACCTTCCACGTGTGCTCTTTGCCATCTGCTAGCAGACGGAAAATAGCTTTGCCATCCGCTAGCAGACGGCAAAGGGGTTATATATCCCCTGTTTTTGTTTGAATCCATTTAATTTCACAGGAATTCACACACATATATACATATATATATTTTTTGTTCACAGGAACACACAGATACACATATATGATGTATCCAACACACAGATATACATATACATATCTATCTCGATCCGTGACAACATACATATATACATAATAAACATAGTTCCATCCATATATACATATTACATATCACAATGTTCATCCAACACATTGTTCCATGCATCCATATAACAAGTTCCATGTTTTTCATCGAGACAAACGAAAAAAAGATAAGGGAAATAAGCACTCCATCCATGCAAGCTTCCATATAGTGAATTAAATCTGCAAAATGGAAACAAGAAAGTTAGAAAAGAAGAAGACTAGAATCAGAAGAAGAAGAAGAAAATGAAGAAGAAGAAGAAGAAGTAAGTATACTTAGGTAAAATGGAGCTAACCTAGCTAATTGTGCCATTTTTTAGTGAACTAAGCATATTATGCCATTTTTGATATAACTTAGAGCTAACTTCATTTTGGAAAAGAAGAAGAAAACTAGAAGAAGAAGAAGATTCTTCTTCTTCTTCTTCTCTTCTTTTTCTTCTTCTTCTTTCCTTCCTATTCCTTCTTTTCTTCCTCTTCCTGGATTTTCTTCATCTTATTATGTCATTTGTGGACTAAATAGGCTAAATTATGTCATAAATGGACTAAACACGCTAAATAAGAAGGAAAATACCATTATCACAGAGGTGTAGGAATGTTCGGGGCTGCGCCAGTGCCAGACGAACGTGAAGGACCGGTCGGGGTTCCGACATTGGCAGAAGGAGTGGTCGATGCTTGTCCGTAGCCATGCTGCACCAAAGATCATTTCCAATAATGTCTTGTTAGCAAGTTCGCAAACTGAAATGTGAATAGTAGTAAGAAACAACCATTCAAATCAAACTCACTGTGGTCGCCGGAGCAATCTGGGGCATCGGCGGAGGGGCCTGACCATTTTGCTCGTACATGGTCTGCACATTTGGTTCTCACGAGTCAGTCATATTAGATAGTAATGCGAACATTACATGCATGATTGGGCTTATTAATATGCACGAGAAACGTACCACGATGAGCTCGTATAGGGCCTGGTTAGCGTTGTCGTTCCGGTTCCTCTCTTCCTCCAACAGCTTAGTCGTCTTCTCCTCCATCTCCCTCTGCTTCTCCTCCGCCTCCCTTTGTGCCTCCCTTTTTGCCTCATCCACAAGCGCCTTCGTCTTCAATCTCTCTTTCTCAACAATAGTCTGCAACACACCACTCCTCGTTAGCATCATGTAATCATCGACAGACGCACACACAATGTAATGGAGGAAAGGTGAGAGAGTCCGTATAACTAACCGCCATGGTGATCTCCATGGGCCGTGCACGAGGCGTAATCTCAAGATCAGAGCTACTCAGGCGCTTCTTGATCTGCGGGAGAGTATTAGGACAACGTATCAGTCCATCACCAATGGCTTGAGAGCCATGGGACCTCCGGCCACCAGATATCATCACCAGCTCTGTATCAAAAGGATCTTGGCTCGGGTTAAAGTCCACCCCTTTCATCGCCTTAACCTTGTCTCTGTAACACACAAGCTTGTGGTGGGAGGTCTTGTTGGTGAAGTTCTCTGGATCATCTAGGTCAGACTCCGTGAATGGCTTGGCCTTCTTGTACGGGGCCATATGGGCCATGCCATGGAGGTCGAACAGACCTGGCACAGGCTTCTTGTGGTGGTGCGCCTGAAAGAGAGGAACAAAATATTAGTTAAGGGCTAAAGCTAGCATGCAGAATGATATTGCTATGTAAATAGGTCATTTTGGTGCTAAGAAAGGTTATTATGCCATTTTTGACCAAAGTATTAGTTATGTCATTTTCGAGGAAAATAAGCTAAGTTTAGGTCATTTTCGAGGCAACCAAGATTATTATGCCATGTTGACCAAAGTATGCTAACTATGTCATTATTGAGCTATCCAAGGTTATTATGTCATTTTAGAGCTAACTATAGCATATTAAGTCACTTTATAGAGCTATCTAAGGTTATTATGTCATTTTAGAGCTAAATATGGCATAAATGAACTATCCAAGGTAGTTATGCCATTTTTTAACTAACTAAGCATATTAATTAAGTCATTTTGGAAGGGATAAATGCTAGCCTGAAGAATGAATTGCATGAATCATGTAGCAAACCACATACCCGGTTATCCCCGTACTCAAACAGGGTTGAGCTCCCTTGATGGTGTGGCACACCTTCCATTTGGTCGCGCTTATCCTTGGCCTTTTTGTGTTCGACTTTCCATTGGTCAGAGCACCACGCATCCACCAACGCCTCCCAACAGTCCATCTTATCCACACACCATCTCGGGGGCACCTAAGTGAGTTAAGGGAAATTTCAGCGCTACGCCTACGAATCAAATCAAGAAAACTAAGTTCAAGGCCTTAACAATAGGTAATTACCTGCATGTACTTCTCCTTACTCAGAAACTTGCAGCGACACTTCTGATTGCCCCTCCTAATACCCTTAGAGGCGTAGTAGTCTCGAACGGCCTGCACCCGAGCCTCGTGCCTTAAGTTCTGAAGTATGCGCTTGCACTCGTTTTCGACAACCATAGACACGGTCTCCGGCTCTTCCTCTGAAACCCTGTAGAAGGTCTGCAATCAAACAAGGCAACACTGATTAGTACAATCACTAGGTAGTGTTGATTTTTAATTTCGTAAAGGAGAAATTACCCAAAACCGACGGAACACAATGTCGGCCACCGTCTCGCACAAGACACCGTCGACCCTCTCCTCCGGTGGGGCCTGGGCAACCGAGTACAGCTCCCAGGTCAGTGCTATCTATGGAACCTGACCCTCACCGGGCAACGTGACCCACCCAGGGAAGTGCTGCCGGCAAAGCACACCAAGGACCTGGTTGGGCCTATGGGCACCAGGGGGCGTACCCAGCCCCTGCAGTATGACAAGGCCAACGCATTAGATATTAATTTGAAGGAACATGAAGGCAAAAGGTTAATAAATAGTAAATGCACTTACATCAACCCTTTAGGCACAATCAACCACCTCTGGTCGGGGGTCGTCGGCACGGGCGGGAGCTTTGTACAGCCACGCTTGTAGTCCTTCTTGCCCTTCTCAACCAGCTCGTCGTCGCTGTAGCTATCATCTGAAAAGGTGTCCTCGCTACCATCCTCCGGGCCACTAGCCTTCCTACCGGAGTCCGAGATGGGTCCACGTTAGACGGAGGACTCCTGTGGTCGGGTGAATCAGCTGAGGCTGGCGGCGAGGAAGGCGTAATAGCCTTCCTACCTCTCCCGCTGCCACGTCCACCTCTAGCAGGCTTCTTCATCCTCCCCCGACCTCTCCCAGCTGCAGAAGAAGCGCCCGCCACAGTTGTTTGCATACTGTCTACCAGCGCTCTCCGGAGGGGCAGGGGTGGAATAATGGAACCACCCCTCCCAGTAGCGCTCGCGGGAGGATCGGGGCGCTCTCGACCCTTGCCCACCATCCTGTCAACACCTGCAATGACAAAAAGTAAACGAAATTAGTACAACATAAAAAAATTGGATACCTGACATGAACATAATAATATGTATATAATTTAAGTGTATCATAATCATGACCATAATAAAAATACACCCGATCAACACAAATATATATGGGGTCGGGGTGTGGTGTCGGGGTGTCGGGGTGTCGGTGTGTCGGGGTTGGGGTGTCGTGTCGGAGTCGGGGTGTCAGAGTCAGGGTCGGGGTGTGGTGTCAGGGTGTCGGGGTGTCGGGGTCGGGGTGTCGTGCCGGGGTGTCGTGTCGGGTCGGGGTGTCAGGGTGTCAGGGTCGGGGTCGGGATGTGGTGTCAGGGTGTCGGGGATGGGGGTAAGGGTGGGTGTGGTGTCAGGGTGTCGGTGGTCGGGGTGTCAAGTGTCGGGGTGTGAGTGGTCGGGGTCGGGGTGTGGTGTCAGGGTGTCGGGGTGTGGGGGTCGGGGTGTCGTGCCGGGGTGTCGTGTCGGGGTCGGGCCGGGGTGTCAGGGTGTCGGGCTCGGGGTCGGGGTCATGGTCGGGATGTGTTGTCAGGGTGTCGGTTGGTCGGGGGTCGGGGTCAGGGTCGGGGTGTGGTGTCGGGGGTCGGTGTCGGGGTGTCGTGCCGAGGTGTCGGGGTGTCGATCGGGTGCCGGGGGTCGGGTCGGGGTCGGGGTCTCTTTTTCCCTTTTCTTCTTCTTCTTCTTCTCCTCCTCTCCTCTCCTCTTTCTTCTTCTTCTTCTTCTTCTTCTTCTTCTTCTTCTTCTTCTTCTTCTTCTTTCTTCTCCTCCTCCTCCTCTTCTTCTTCTTCTTCTTCTTCTTCTTCTTCTTTCTTCTCCTCCTCCTCCTCCTCCTCCTCTTCTTCTTCTTCTTCTTCTTCTTCTTCTTCTTCTTCTTCTTCTTCTTCTTCTTCTTCTTCTTCTTCTTTTTTCATTAAACCTAAAACTAAACCTAAACAAAAAACTAAACTAAATAACCTAAACTAATTAAACCTAAACTATTTAAACTAAATAACCTAAACTAATTAAACTAAATAACCTAAACTAACTAAACTGAAAAAACTTAAACTAAATAACCTAAACTAAATAGAAAAGAAAAACAGAAAAGAAAACAGGGGCAGGAGCTCAGTGTGGGGGCGGCAACGGGTCGTGGAGGGGGCGACGACGGGGCGGCGGCGAGGCAGGGTGGCGACGGGGCGGGGAGGGCTGGCGACGGGCGGCGCTCCTCGGGGGGGCGATGACGGCACGGTGGAGGGGGAGGCCGCGGCGGTTGGGGGCGGCGGCGGCCCGGTGGAGGGGGAGGCCACGGAGGGACCGGGCGGGGATGGCCATGCATGGGAGGGGGCGGGGCGGCTGGACGGCCGCGGCGCGGCTGGCCGGCGTGGAAGGGGCGGCGGGGGCGCAGTGGACGTCGGGACGCTGCAGGGGAGGGGTGTGGGGCGACGGGGCGAGGGGGCGGCGGCGGGTGGTAGGGCGACGGGGCAAGGGGGCGGCAGGTGGTCGGGGCGGCGGCGGTCGCTGGTGGCGGGGGGCGGCGGTTTACGGTGGTCTCCTCGGGAAGAGAGAACAAAAGAGAGAGAGAGGGAGGGGGCGGGCTGGGGAGCCATTAGTTAGGTTATATCTTTGTCGTCCGCCCCCCTTTGCCGTCCGCTTTTTTGCTCTTTGTTGTCCGCGACAAAGAGGGGGCCGTTAGGTTTTTTCTGAACAACTCGTTAGTGGGGCCCACCTCCCTCTTTGCCGTCCGCCCGCTGACGCAAAGATTCTTTGTCGTCCGCCAGCAAACGGCAAAGAACTGCCTGATGGCAAAGACCTTTGCCGTCCGTTTTTTGCAAGCTGACGGCAAAGACCATCTTTGCCGTCCGCCAGCAGACGGCAAATAAGCAAATTCCAGTAGTGTACCACTCTTGTGCGGATCGTGCTCTGGCCGACCTACGAAGTTCACTAGTAACATGATATGAAGTTCCATGATCATCATCATTAACTTCCTCTCTAGTTAGTGTAGGCACACTAGAACTGATTTCTCTGATGTGCTACTTTCTAATTCGAGAGAAGGTACGATTACCTCATCAAGTTCTACTTTCCTCCCACTCACTTCTTTCGAGAGAAACTCCTTCTCTAGAAATGTTCTGTTCTTAGCAACAAAAAATCTTGCCTTCGGATCTGCGATAGAAGGTGTACCCAGTTGTTTCTTTAGGGTATCCTATGAAGACACATTTCTCCGATTTGGGTTCGAGCTTAATAGGCTGAAGCCTTTTGTCATAAGTGTCGCAACCCCAAACTTTAAGAAACAATAGCTTAGGTTTGTTGCCAAACCAGAGTTCATACGGTGTCGTCTCAACGGATTTCGATGGTGCCCTTTTTAACATGAATGCAGCTGTCTCTAATGCATAACCCCAAAACGATAGTGGTAAATCGATAAGAGACATCATAGAGCATACAATATCTAATAAAGTACGGTTACAATGTTCGGACACACCATTACATTGTGGTGTTCCAGGTGGCGTGAGTTGTGAAACTATTTCACATTGTTTTAAACGAAGGTCAAACTCGTAACTCAAATATTTGCCTCTGCGATCAGATCGTAGAAACTTTATTTTCTTGTTACGATGATTCTCCACTTCACTCTGACATTCTTTGAACTTTTCAAATGTTCCAGACTTGTGTTTCATTAATAAGATATACCCATATCTTCTCAAATCATCTATGAAGGTCAGAAAATAATGATACCCGTCGCGTGCTTCAATACTCATCGGACCGCATACATCGATATGTATTATGTCCAATAAATTATCAGCTTGCTCCATTGTTCCGGACAACGGAGTTTTAGTCATCTTGCCCATGAGGCATGGTTCGCAAGTATCAAATGATTCATAATCAAGTGATTCAAAAAGTCCACCGGCATGGGTCTTATTCATGCGCTTTATACCAATATGACCTAGACGGCGGTGCCACAAATATGTTGCACTATCATTATCAACTTTGCATCTTTTGGCATCAATATTATGAATATGTGTGTCACTACGATCGAGATTCAATAAACCATTCACATTGGGTGTATGACCATAGAAGGTTTTATTCATGTACACAGAACAACCATTATTCTCTGACTTAAATGAATAACCGTATTGCAATGAACATGATCCAATCATATTCGTGCTTCAATGCAAACACCAAATAACATTTATTTAGGTTCAACACTAATCCCGAAGGTAGAGGGAGTATGCAATGGTGATGTTATATCAACCTTGGAATCACTTCCAACACACATCATTACCTCGCCCTTAACTAGTCTCTATTCATTTTGCAACCCCTGTTTCGATTTACTAATCTTAGCAACTGAATTGGTATTAAATACCCAGGGGTTACTACGAACACTAGTAGAGTACACATCAATAATATGTATATCAAATATACCTTTGTGCACTCTGCCATCCTTCTTATCCATCAAATACTTGGGGCAGTTCCGCCTCCAGTGACCAGCCCCTTTGCAGTAGAAGCACTTAGTTTCAGGCTTTGGTCTAAACTTGGGCTTCTTCCCGGGAGCGGCAACTTCCTTGCCGTTCTTCTTGAAGTTCCCCTTCCTTACCTTTGCCCTTTTCTTGAAACAAGTGGTCTTGCTAACCATCAACTTTTGATGATCTTTCTTGATTTCTACCTTTGCCGATTTCAGCATCGCGAAGAGCTCGGGAATCGTTTTCGTCATCCCTTGCATATTATAGTTCATCACGAAGTTCTAGTAACTTGGTGACAGTGGCTAGAGAACTTTGTCAATAACTATCTTATC
Organism: Aegilops tauschii subsp. strangulata; assembly: GCF_002575655.3. Classification (NCBI taxonomy): domain Eukaryota; kingdom Viridiplantae; phylum Streptophyta; class Magnoliopsida; order Poales; family Poaceae; genus Aegilops; species Aegilops tauschii. Next base: position 1,612,389 of record NC_053036.3, on the reverse strand, counting down.
TGGAAGATTAACTCCCACTTGATTCAAGCAATTGTAGTACCCAGACATTCTGAGCACATGCTTACTGGTTGAGCTATTTTCCTCCATCTTGTAGGCAAAGTACTAGTCAGAGGTCTCATACCTCTCGACAAGGGCATGAGTATGAAATACTAATTTCTGCTCTTGGAACATCTCATATGTTCCGTGGCATTCAAAACATTGTTGAAGTCCCGGTTCTAAGCCGTAAAGCATGGTGCACTAAACTATCAAGTAGTCATCATATTGAGCTTGTCAAAACGTTCATAACGTCTGCATCTGCTCCTGCAATAGGACTGTCACCTAGCGGTGCATCGAGGACATAATTTTTTTGTGCAGTAATGAGGATAATCCTCAGATCACAGACCTAGTCCGCATCATTGCTACTATCATCTTTCAACTTAGTTTTTCTCTAGGAACATATCAAAAACAAAAAGAAGCTACAAACCGAGCTATTGATCTACAACATAATTTGCAAATACTATCAGGACTAAGTTCATGATAAATTAAAGTTCAATTAATCAAATTACTAAAGAACTCCCACTTAGATAGACATCCCTCTAGTCATCTAAATGAAACGTGATCCATATCAACTAAACCATGTCCGATCATCACGTGAGATGGAGTAGTCATCAATGGTGAACATCTTATGTTGAACATATCTACTATATGATTCACGTTCGGTCTTTCGATCTCCAGTGTTCCGAGGCCATGTCTGTACATGCTAGGCTCTTCAAGTTTAACCCAAGTATTCGGCGTGTGTAAAACTTTCTTACACCCGTTGTATGTGAACGTAGAGCTTATCACACCCCATCATCACGTGGTGTCTCAGCACGAAGAACTTTCGCAACGGTGCATACTCAGGGAGAACACTTATACCTTGATATTTAGTTAAGGGGTCATCTTATAATGCTACCGCCGTACTAAGCAAAATAAGATGCATAAAAGATAAACATCACATGCAATCAAATATCTGACATGATATGGCCATCATCATCTTGTTCCTTTGATCTCCATCACCAAAGCACCGTCATGATCTCCATCGTCACCGGCTTGACACCTTGATCTCCATCGTAGCGTCGTGGTCGCCTCGCCAACACTACTAGGAAAAGGGCTATAGATGGAATGGACACTAATGGCGCACCAGACATGTGGTGCGCCACTACTATATAGCAGTGTCGCACCATGTGCTGGTGCGCCATTAGTGTGAAAGACACTAATGGCGCACCAGAGACACGGTGCGCCATTAGTAACAATGGCGCACCAGGGCACAGTGCGCCATTAACAGTGTGCCATTACTAGTTTAAACTAGTAATGGCGCACTGTTCCCTGGTGCGCCATTAGTGTTTTTTTTTTGCAAAACTACTAATGGCGCACTGCCAGCAGGTGCGCCATTAGTAACCAGGGTTACTAATGGCGCATTCGTTGGTGGTGCGCCATTAGTAACCTGGGACGAGCTAGATATTTTGGACAGCCACACCTACCCACTCACTTTCCCCACTTTATTCTCTCCACCTCCTCCTCCAAGCTTGTCTCGGCTGCCTCCTCCTCCTCACCTCATTTGCACCATAAATTCATCCAAATTAAGTGGTTAAATTACCTTTTTTTGATAGGTAAGTAAGGGGTAAGCTATCTTTATGTTGTTCTCCCTCCAACAACGTGCGCATGCACTTTTTATGGCCTGGCTAGATCTATGTATGTTTGTGGTGTTGCATATATGTTTGTGTTTGCAGGTACCGGTATTTGAAATGCGATAGTTGCCAATATTTTGCTGGAATGTTGATTCATTTCCGTTTCGGCGAGAATTTTGGCACTATGCATTCTTTTTGGTCCTATTTTTAGGGAAAGTCATGCCAAATTTTTTCTTGGTTCTAAAATATCGTTTTGCTCTACCCCGCAGACCGAAGGCTTCGTGAATAGGTTTTTGAACTCCGTGAAGGCCGAGATGCTTGAAAAGAACGGGACAGAGATAAGATGTCCGTGTCAAAGATGCAAGCTGAAGAGCCTTATTGCGGACCCGCATTCCGGGCAGGTGCGGGACCACCTGCTCTTGCGTGGTTTCATGGATGGTTATCGGTGGCAAGGTGATGAAGATGACTATGAAGTCTTCCATGGGGGCCGGGCAAGAATCGTTCAACCGGGCAACCGCGTGTTCCACGGTAATCCGATGCCACCCAGCTTGTATAGGGTTGAACTGGTTCGGGTGCTGCCAGGCTGCGACGAGTTGTTACCTCCGATTTGACCCGCTGGGGCCGACGAAGATGATGTGATGACCCTCAGCGCCTGCGTAAGCTGGCCCCTGCTTTGGCCGAAGAGCCAGATTCGTTTGGGGGCGGGGGACACCACCCCACAGACAAGACCGCCAGTCGTGCCAGCGCCAAGCCATGGCAAGAACGCCGCAATGCTACCGGACATGCCGGACATCCCTATGGCACAGGATCCGGACATGCATATGGCACAGGATCCGGACGACGACGACGACAACGACGGCGGTACATTTTCCAACGTCGATAAGTACTTTGCCGAACATGGGTACGATGACGAGTTCTGTGGGCCTCCTTCTCAAGAACCCAACCCTGAAAAAGACGACCGCGATCTAGCTGGTACGGCGGAGAAACCCAATTGCAACAGGCGTCGTCTGGCGTTCAGTTCTCAGGAGACGCCTCCAGCTGCCGCCTTCACCGAGCCTCAGATAGCTGAGGTGCGAAATATTATCAGCCCGAACACACTCCAGAAGGCGGTCTGTGAGTAGAACTCGATCCCATTACAGCAGATCAGGAAGAAGGGACGGAAACGAAAGACTAACAAGGGCGCCAGTGCGAGCCAGCCGGCACCGAGTATGATCCGTGCTCAGGACGGGCCACCTTCACCTAAGGATATCTCGAGGAGGGTGCATGTGGCGGGTAGGGCGATGCTACCGACAAATATGCTCAATGCTGCAACCGGTGCTATGCGGAGTCTACATGACAGTGTTCTTTCTTTGGAGAAGCGGCGTCTTAGAGAGAATGATGTGGCATACTCGGTTTTCGTGGCCAAGGTGCCAGAGGGCAAGGGCTTTGTGGATAGCGCCGTCGGGGGTACGATCGTCCTGCGGTTTGATGACATCTTTGCTAGCTTAACCTTCATCCGCTGCACTACACCTTCGTTCGGCTGTTTTCGCTGAGTATGGAGATGCGGATCATTAGAGACAAGACCCCGGACATTGTGATAGTCGACCCCTTCTACATGCGTGCCAAGATCTTGGGTAGCGCTGGGGACTGGCAAGTCGCGAGTTCACACCTCGAAGGCGTCATTCTGGCAAACCCAGATAAGGATAACTTCCTCGTGCCTTACTTTCCCGAGTAAGTCATCCCCTAACCGCCCCGTAACATATGATTTCTTAGATTTCAATCGTTCTTTTTTTTCTAACATTCCGTGTTCTGTGCAGTGACACACATTGCACACTCATCCTCTTAAGCCCGAAATATTCCATGGCCACGTATTTCGACCCGGACCGTGACTCCAAGATAGACTACACAAATATCAAGAAAGTTCTTGATGATGCTCTCCCCGGCTACGCCGCATCTGGAGGCACCTTTAAGAGGCCAGCTCGTAGGTACGGCAGGCACGTGTTCACCCACAATACGACGTTCCCCTGCGTCAAGCAGCCGCCTGGCGGTCAGAAGGATGCCTACTATGCCCTCCATCACATGCGGGCGATCATACGGGACCATAATCACCTTCTGCTACCAAATAATCTCAAAGATTGGGCCGCAAGCTTGGCGCCAATCCAGGACGCGGAAATCCGACAAGAATTCTTTTGCATCCAGTCGGAGTTTGCAGAAATCATCCATCAAGATGTCCTTCGTACCTCGGGGCAGTTCTACCTCAAATTTCAACCGTCCAACAGTGAGATAGACACAACGCTACAAATGCAGGCTGACAACGCCCGCGACTTCATGACCATCACGACAGACGGCGGCTTCATCCATGCTCCGGTCCCATGAGTCGAGTCGAAAGTAGTGATGCTATGTGTAGTTCTGAAACATTGATTAGCTCATGTTGTAATTAAACTTTAATGAACTTGTATGTCTCTTTGGTTTGGTCAGTCGTTCAACTTAGATGTAATCGATGCTATTTATTAGTAGGACCATGAATCGTGCTATTAATGTCTTGCTTTTCTCTTCCGATCCTTTTGTTACATACTTATATATTGCTTATGTATTGTCTGTTGTTTGGCTAGTGCATAGAGATGCCGTCGTATGTCGTGTACAAGGGTAAGGTTCCCGGAGTCTACGAAAACTGGGAGGAGTGTCGGAGACAGGTTCACCATTTCAGCGGTAACAGTTACAAAGGGTACACCACTAGGGCGGAGGCGGAATCTAGATACGCGCGCTATCTAGCGGGAGAGAGGAGGGAGCGTTGGAGGAACCGGATGAAGACCAGTTTCATCGCGATGATGCTCATCGTGATGACCGCAGCTCTCTTCTATGTGATGGTAGTTTAGATGATCAATATCGACTTGTAATGTGAAGACAAACTCGCTACTCGCGGTCTCGAGACTTGTAATGTTCTATCTTTGTTCGGTCTTTTGTATTCGGAGACTAATATGATGAATTGTATTCGGAGACTAATCTTCTATTGTATTCGATGAATCTGCTGTTGCTGTGTGGTGCTGTTTATATTCTGTCCAATAATATATTTTGTAATCTATGCAAATATCAGAAAAGAAAAAAATAATCCCTAATATACATACTAATGGCGCATCACTCCCACGTGCGCCATTAGTATGTCAAAGGATACTAATGGCGCATCACTCCAACGTGCGCCATTAGTATGCCAAAGGATACTAATGGCGCATCACCCCGCAGTGCGCCATTAGTATGGCAAAGCACATGGGTAAATATGGCCCCCTGGGAGGCATACTAATGGCGCACCGTGGCCTATACTAATGGCGCACCAGTGGTGCGCCATTAGTAAAAAATACTAGTGGCGTGGTGCTAGTGGCACACCAGTAGTGCGCCATTAGTAGGCAAAACTGGTGCGCCACTAGTAAGCCTTTTTCTAGTAGTGCAACTATTGCTTCTACCACTATCTCTAACGCATAGTGATAAAGTAAAGCAATTACATGGCGATCACAATTCATACAATAAGAAGACAACCATATGGCTCCTGCCGATTGCCGATAACTTACAAAACATGATCATCTCATACAATTACATATATCACATCATGTCTTGACCATATCACATCACAGCATACCCTGCAAAAACAAGTTAGACGTCCTCTACTTTGTTGTTGCAAGTTTTACGTGGCTGTTAGGGTTTCTAGCAAGAACCGTTCTTAACTACGCACAAAACCACAATGGTGTTTCGTCAAGTTTGTTGTTTTAACCTTCAACAAGGACCGGCCACAGTCAAATTCCATTCAACTAATAAAGTTGGAGAAACAGACACCCGCCAGCCACCTTTGTGCAAAGCACGACGGTAGAACCGGTCTCATGAACGTGGTCATGTAATGTTGGTCCAGGCCGCTTCATCTAACAATACCACTGAATAAAAATAAGACGTTGGTGGTAAGCAGTATGACTATCACCGCCCACAACTCTTTGTGTTGTACTCGTTCATATCATCTACACATAGACCTGGCTCATAATGCCACAGTTGGGAACGTAGCATGCAATTTCAAACAAGTTCTACGATCACGCAAGATCTATCTAGGAGATGCATATCAACGAGAGGGGAGAGTGTGTCTACGTACCCTCATAGACCGAAAGCGGAAGCGTTAGCTTAACGCGGTTGATGTAGTCGAACGGCTTCTCGATCCAACCGATCAAGCACCGAACGTACGGCACCTCTGAGTTCTGCACACGTTTAGCTCGATGACGTCCCTCGAACTCTTGATCCAGAAAAGTGTCGCGGGAGAGTTTCTTCAGCACGACAGCGTGGCGACGGTGATGGTGATGTGATCCGTGCAGGGCTTCGCCTAAGCACTACGACGCTATGACCGGAGGAGTAAACTATGGAGGGGGGCACCACACACGGCTAAGAGAACAATTGATGTGCTCTGGGGTGCCCCCTTGCCCCCGTATATAAAGGAGGAGAGGGAGGAAGCCGCCTGCCCTAGGGGTGCGCCATGAGGGAGAGTCCAACTAGGATTACCAATCCTAGCTGGACTCCCCTTTCCTTCCAACGGAGAGTGGAAAGGGGAAAAAGAGGGAGAGTGAGAAGGAAAGGGGGGCCGCACCCCCCACTCCTTGTCCAATTCAGACTGCTATGGGGGGGCTGCCTCCTCCTCTCCACTATGGCCCATGAGGCCCATTAACTTTCCCGAGGGGTTCCGGTAACCTCCCTGTACTCCGAAAAATTCCCGAATCTTTCCGGAACCATTCCGGTGTCCGTATATAACCTTCCAATATATCAATCTTTACCTCTCGACCATTTCGAGAATCCTCGTCATGTCCGTGATCTCATCCGGGACTCCAAACAATCTTCGGTCACCAAAAACACATAACTCATAATACAAATCGTCATCACACCACTAGTGCAGAACCGGGCTTTAGCGCCGGTTCGTAAGGGCCTTTAGTGCCGGTTCTGCAACCGGCACTAAAGAGTGGAGACTAAATCCCCCCCCTTTACTACTGGTTCGGCACGAACCGGCGCTAAAGTGGCACCACGTGGCACGAGCCAGGCCCGGGTGCTGGTAGACCATTAGTACCGGTTGGTAGCACCAACCGGTACTAAATGTTTGGGGGGTTTTGGGTTTTAATTTTTATTTTTGCATTAATTTTGTGTTTTCCATTTAATTCTTTTTTGTTTGCTGGTATTTTACGATACTACATATTGTACATGTTATGCATATATATAAATAGATTTTCTCGTAGAACCGATCATATATATATATAATCGAATGTCTCACAACCACCATTAATTATTCACACATACACATGTATATATATACAATTTCTCCTACATGTTGCCTTGGTGCCTTCGGAGCATGGTGACAAGTGGTTCATGGGGGCGGTAGCGCGGGTAATAGTATTCTCCTTTGGGATCTATGACCTGGTCGAGCAAAAATCCCGCTATTTCCTCTTGAAGTGCTCGTATGCGCTCTATTGGTAGGAGTTGGTCCCGCACCTCTTTGAACTGTTAAGAAGGAGATCAATATGCATGTGTATTAGTTGTGTGACTAGATATCGACAATCATGTAAGATTTGTGAATAGTGTTCTGGCAAACGTACCCAGTCCTGTCTATCAGATCTGCTCCTTTCGGACGCCATCATGCGAATGTTCTCGCAAACGTAGTATGCACACACTTCAGTCCCCGGCGCCTGCTTCAGGGCCTTTACGAGAATATAATTTAATCAGATAATAATTAATCAAGCATGTTAATTAATTAATGGTATTGAAACAAGAATTAAAGAGATGGTAGCTAGCTAGCTAGTACTACTTAATTACTTACCTTGGGTCGATACCAACATGGCTTTTGTCGCCATTTTCCTGGAGTCACCTTGATGTACTTTTCCCAAGCCCTGCCAGCCGGCAAAGAAAATTAATAAAGGGGTTATTAAAAATAGTTCATATCAGGAAATGACGAACTAAATAGGCCGAGATATAGTTAATAATGATTGAAATAACCTGTCGACTACCCCTTCACGATGCTGTAGTCACTATCTTTTTTAAGTAGGGAGTCCAGTACTTCAACTTTTCCTTCGTCAACTTTAATGTCTAACAAGATCCAGTGGAACCTGCATGCGCATGCGTTTGCATGTATAAATTAAGCGGGCATGTGCATAACACTAATCAACTATAACCCTAAACCCTATACACTTATTAACATCTAGCTAGTAAGCAAAAACAGAATTTGTAGTACAAGACAGTGTGACTCACTCGAAGTTGTAAGGAAGTAGTATATCTTCATTGCTATTGAGGCGCTTCAAGAACTCTAGCATGTTTTTCTCTACATCTTGTCTACACCATTCCAATTTCCATGTGTATTCATTAACGGTATTTGGGTCAATGAACCCAATGCCATAGTGTACAGCTTTTTTCATTTCATACATCTTCATCCTGCATAATACCACAGAAAAGAATATATAGTGAGGATATATAATTATAGGTAATTAATGATCAATCAATGAGCACTAGAGCTAGCTTGAGACTTAAATTACAGAAAGAAACCACTTACAGACAATATCAACTGACGATAGATTTGTCGAGTGCATCTTGATTGAATAACTGAAATAGTTCTGAATACTCAACAGACAGAGATTTCTTATTGAAGTAATGATCTTCCTCGACTTGCACCATGAGGGACTCTCGATTGGAAATTTTGGTAATTTTCATGTACCAATCATGCAATTCATACATTCTCGTTGGGAGGTTCTTGACCTCCTCGGGCTCGACCAAAGGTTGGCCCCGGACATATTTCCGTTTTATTTCCTCCTCTCTAAGCGGAGACATGGGCTCGATATCGAGGACTTGTCCAACAGTGATCTTGAGCATTTCAGCCTGCATTATATGCTCCTCTGTTATTACCACATCGCCCAGCTCGGGAACGTAAACGGTTTGCCCACAATAATATTGGTCGCACGTACTCTCATGTGTTGTGGGCACAACAAGCGGGGGGATCGATTGCGCCGCCTGTTCTCCCAGCTGGGGAACGGTTTTCCCGCATTTTTTGACAGCTGCATGTTGGCTCGAGCTCGAGCTCGCTTCTTTCTGTAGTCGTGCTCGATGTGCCTTCCTGATTTGGCGCTCATAGTCTGAGTCAACAGGCTTAGGAGCTGGTGGTCTAGCCATACGAATGAAGTGGTCAATCTTTTCCTCAGGCACTTTCTCCCTCGGCGGCGGTGCCGGTTTCGGTCCAAAATGGGCGTCCACTTCGGCCCGCACTATTGCATCGTTTTGCTCCTCGGTCATGTCGTAAGGCCTCTGAGGAAGAGGAGCGAGGCTGCTTGGACCATATTTATATCGCTTGTCTCCGCCTGTACTTCCTGTACTACCTCGACTCGTACCGCTACGCACCATAGCTGCGGCGTGTCTCTTCTGCGATTGCTTAGGCGGCGGAGACGGCTGACGTGGCATAGTTGGAGCAGGAGGAGTGGCCTGACGCTGTGCCGGACTTGAAGCAGGAGGTGTGGCCTGACACGGTGTCGGACTTGAAGCAGGAGGTGTGGCCTGACGCTGTGCCGGACTTGAAGCAGGAGGTGTGGCCTGACACGGTGTCAGACTTGAAACAGGAGGAGTGGCCTGACGCTGTGCCGGTGTTCGTGGACTTCGAGGAGGAGTCAGCAGACGCGGTGTCGGTGGACTTCGAAAGATGATGCAATCCTTTCTCCATAGGATTTATGGCCTCTCCTAGTGTGTGCTCGTCGTCACCTCCAGGAATGTCAAGATGTAGCCCCGAATATGTGTCCACCACCTCATCAACCAAGACACGAGCATAGCCCGCTGGAATCGGGGCGCAATGGAAGGTTGCTTCGGGGGTAATTGTAAAAGCAACGGCGTCCGCCACCTTCATGGATATGTTCTTCAATTTGATGTGTAGCTCACAGTTAGTGTTCTCTATGATGTCATCCACAGGGTATGTATCCAGCAGTGCGTCGCCCGGGGCGGAACCAACGCTACTTCTCAGCATGGATGGGACAGTGCTATCCAATGCTGGATGATCATCCGCTTGCTGCTGCCGCTGCTGAGACCCCCTTTCCTGGCTAAGTGACTCGATCTGCTGCTGCTGCTGCTGGAATTTGAGTGCCAAGTCCGCGTGCCTTGCTTCTAGGCCTTGAAGGAGTTCCGCGTCCTGCTTCCTCTGCTCCTCCTCCAGCTTCCTCTTCTTCTCCTCCTCCATCTTCTTTCTTGCACGGGTCCTATAGTCGTCGTTCCATTCCGAAAAGCCCTCATACCAGGGAATAACGCCATTGCCTCGTGTTCTTCCCGGGTGTTCAGGATTTCCCAGGGCGCGCGTAAGCTCGTCGTTCTCTCTGTTGGGCGTGAACACCCCCTTTCGAGCATCTTCTATTGCGTCAAGTAACTTTTGTTCTGCTCCTTTTAGAATTGCCTTCTTCGAAACCAGGCCTGTCTTCGAGTCCAACGCCCCCCATGCGCATAGAACCAAGTTCTGCACCTGGGGGACCAGCTCCTAGTAACCGGAGTGACCCCTACATCCTCCATCTCTTGCTCAGACTTATCCCACTTAGGCATTGCCACCGCGTAGCCACCTGGACCCAGCCTATGGAATTGCGTCTTTTTTGCGGCATTGGCCTTGTTTTTTCTCGACCGTTCCTTAGATAATTCTGATTCCTTGAATTTCACGAAAGCGGGCCAATGTTCTCTTTGCTTCTCCACTGTTCCCTTGAATTCTGGAGTCTTCCTTTCTGCAGCGAGGTAGTTGGCCCATACAGTTTTCTTGTGGGTGTTGAATGCAATTGCCATCTTCTTAAGAGCAGCGTCCTTGACTTTCTACACATCTGCATCAGTGAAATAATCTGGTAGGGTGAAATGTTCCATCAGAGATTCCCAAAGCTTTTGTTTTGCTCTGTCGTCGACCCAAGTAACATCTGGGCATTTAGTTTTTGGCTCTTTCCATTCTTGAATGGAGATCGGGAGTTGGTCCTTCACAAGAACTCCGCACTGACGAACGAACTTGTTCGCAATGTTCTTAGGCGTGAGGGGTTCGCCACTAGCTTTGATGGAATCGATGTTGTACTTTACACCCTCCTTCAACTTTTTCCCCGGGCCGCGCTTTGTCCTGCTGTCTGTAGAAGCAGATTTGCTCGATTCGGAGGGCTGAAAGAAGAAAGATCGATTCATTAATATATCTTCAAATAAAAAAACATGTGATGATCACTAGATGCCTGCTTATATAAATATACCTCGCCGGTAGTCTTTGTTATTTCAAGATCAACATTGTATTCGTCATCATAATCATTGTCTGCGTCATCATAATCATAATCATAGTTCATGACTTCATCAGCTCGGTCGTCGAGATCGAATATCTTATCGTCACCCTCCCCGGTATTGTTCAGATATTGGGAGCCGTCATTTGCTTCATTCAGATCATCTGGCCTGTTAGGGCTGCGTATGATCTCGAACAGGGCCTCTTCTCCCTCTCTGCCGGTATTGTTCGCCATAGCTTTTATTTAACTAATACAGAAAAAATATAAAACAATTTAGTATTCAAATTACAATGCATGGATGCAATCAATAAGGAAAAACTGAATCATATAGTACATAATATGCATCATCTCGAATAATATATAATCTCGAATACATCGTCTTGAATAATATATAATCTCGAATACATCACTAGCTAGGTAGCTAATAAAGATCGAATACTATAGAAGAATCTAGGCCACTCGCGGTTCCTGGGGCGCGGGCGGTGGACACCCAAAGACAAGGAACCATCACAGGATCATATCTCCGGTCATCTGCCCAAAGAACCTGCCAGGTATTGGAGAACCTGACGTCCATAGCAGCCATGTAGCGATGGACGTGCTCGTCCTCCTCCCTGACACGATGACGCACCACCTCCGGCGGGGCCGGCTCCCTCTGCACTGAATGTGGCCCACGCGAACGCCACCAAAGGAGATCAGGGTCGACGACGGGACCCGAGGCCGGGTTCCTCACCAAGCGGCGCGCCCCTCCAGGTAGCACCTCCCAGTGCCAGCCCGGCGGAGCCCAATCCCGGACATGGGTCAGCCGGACGTCGTCGCGAACGGGTCGACGGCGAGGATGTGGGCCGGGCATCGTCGAGAAAAAATACTATATGCCCGCAAAAAGTAACATTTTTTAAATGATTGGATTGTGATAACTAAAATTCTGTATGCAAATTCTAACAATTTGACATTAATCTAATTCATCTAATTAAAACTAATTCTAAAATTTCTAACATTTCTATATATATATAACTTACATTTCTAATATTTCTATAACTAAAAAACAGAAAAATTGCTAACATTTCTATAAAAATTTCTATAACTAAAAAACAGAAAATATTTATAACATTTCTATGTAACTAACATTTCTATAACATTTCTAATATTTCTATAACTAAAAAATAGAAAAAATTTCTATAACTAAAATTTATAACTAAAAAACTAATGTGTGTGTGTATGTGTGTGTGTGTGGACATGGCGGCCGGGGCAGGAGCTCACCGGCGAGGCGCGGCGACGGGGACGGAGACGGGCGGTGACGACGGGGATGGGGACGGGGCGGCGACGACGGGGACGGGGACGGGCCGGGCGGGGACGACGGGACGACGGGGCGGTGCGCGGCGACGGGGACGACGGGGACGGGGACGACCGGGGCGACGAAAGCCGACGGGGACGGCGACGGGGACGGCGACGGGGACGGCGACGGGGGCGGCGACGAGGGGTGGCGGCGACGGGGCAGAGGAGAAAGAAGCAGAGGGAGAGATGAGAAACTGAATTTTTTTGAAGTGCTTTCTTATATAGAACACCCCTTTAGTACCGGTTGGAGCCACCAACCGGTACTAAAGGTCTGTTTTGGCCACGCCAAGCGGCGGGAAGCGCACACTCTTTAGTACAGGGTGGTGGCTCCAACCGGTACTAAAGACCCCCGCTTTAGTACCGGTTTGAGCCACCACCCGGTACTAAAGGGGGTGCGCTGGCGCAGGTGCGGTGCGTCCTGTTTAGTACCACCTCGCTAGCCGAGGGGCGTCCGCACTGGTTTATAAGCCCCAGTGCGGTAGCTCTCTCGAGCTCCTCTCCAAAGCAGGCCTACTGGGCCTAAATGTTTTGTGCTGCCCTGTGGGCCTACTGAGCCTTTGCGGGCCTGCATCCTGGCCCAACAACAGGTTGGGTTTCTAGTCGTATGCAGGCCGCTGTGGCGCAGTAGGCGGGCATTTTTATTTTCTTTTTTTTGCTTTATTTATTTTTGTTTTATTTATTTTGAGTTGTTTTTTGTTGTATTTAGAGTTTCTTTGTGAATATTTTTGCTTTAGGTACAAAAAATTACAAACTTTCTATTAGTGCCGGTAGTTTACAAATTTGAATAGTTGACACTTTCAATTATTTGAAATTTGTGTGAATCACTAGTTTGTGAATAACTTAACTATGAAAATAGATTTTTCAGTGATTATTTTTTCTTATGTTTAATATTAGTGTGTTTTATAATTATATTCAATTTGGTAATGCTTAGGTTATTTAAAAAATGAAATGCCTTTGTAACGGATGAGTTTTCGTCCGAAACCCTGATACTTCGAAAGAGATTGTCCATTTTGTACACGAAGTGCATCCAGTTTTTGCGGTAACCCTCTCTACTTTTTTTGCACATACTATGTGGGTGAAATTATGATACCATGCCAACTTTCAACCTTTTCTGAGTTCATTTGAAATGCTTTTCAATTTCAGGGTCATTTAGCTTAAAAATCAGTAAATGCATGAAAGAATTTGTTTGCACATAAAATTTCTTCGCGTTTCAAATGCCAAAACACATAACTACCCTAACTATTACAGAGATTCCCTCCTGGGTGTGAAACACAGAAGAAAGTGATGATAGTGAAGCCGATCACATCCCAGATCTTTGGGTGTGAAACTTTTTCTTCGCGTGTGTCCCTTTGCGCCGTAGTCATGGAAAATCTTCATCATTTAACTGGATGCTTGGGTCAATATTCACTATGAATGGAGCAATTTCATCAAACTTTTCATGATCTTGTGACATGTCTGTCTTGTCATCCACTCCCACGATGTTTCTCTTCCCAGAAAGAACTATGTGGCGCTTTGGCTCATCGTATGATGCATTCGCGTCCTTATCTTTTCTTTTTCTCGGCTTGGTAGACATATCCTTCACATAGAAAACCTGTGCCACATCATTAGCTAGGACGAATGGTTCGTCTGCATACGCAAGATTGTTGAGATCCACTGTTGTCATTCCATACTGCGGGTCTTCCGTTACCCCGCCTCATGTCATATTGACCCATTTGCACCGAAACAAAGGGACCTGCAAACCACGTCCATAGTCAAGTTCCCATATCTCCTCTATGTAACCATAATATGTTTCCTTTCCCGTCTTGGTTGTTGCATCAAAGCGGATACCACTGTTTTGGTTGGTGCTCTTCTTATCTTGGGCGATCGTGTAAAATGTATTATCATTTATCTCGTACCCTTTGAAAGTCATTATATTCGAAGATGGTAACTGGGACAACGAGTACAGGTCATCTTCAATAGAGGCGTCATGCATGGTACGTGTCTGCAACCAGCCGGAGAAACTCCTGGTTTGTTCACGTGTAATCCAGTCATCAGACCGCTCCGGGTGTTTGGAGCGTAGAAAATTCTTGTGTTCGTCCATATACGGAGCCACCAAGGCGGAGTTCTGTAGAACTGTGTAGTGTGCTTCAGTGAGAGAATGTCCGTCCATACATATTTTTTGATTCCCTCCTAGCGTGCCTTTTCCATCCAGTCTTCCCTTATGCCGCGATTCAGGAACACCAATCGGCTTAAGGTCAGGAATAAAGTCAATACAAAACTCAATGACCTCCTCATTTTCATGGCCCTTGGAGATGCTTCCTTCTGGCCTAGCACGGTTATGAACATATTTCTTTAAGACTCCCATGAACCTCTCAAAGGGGAACATATTGTGTAGAAATACAGGACCCAAAACGTTAATCTCTTCGCATAGGTGAACTAGGACGTGCGTCATGATGTTGAAGAAGGATGATGGGAACACCAACTCGAAACTGACAAGACATTGCACCAAATCATTCTCTAACCTTGGTATGATTTCTGGATCAATTACCGTCTTAGAGATTGCATTGAGGAATGCACATAGCTTCACAATGGCTAATCGAACGTTATCCGGTAGAACCCCCTCAATGCAACCGGAAGCAGTTGCGTCATAATCACGTGGCGGTCATGAGACTTTAGGTTATGGAACTTTTTCTCTGCCATGTTTATTATTCCCTTTATATTCGACGAGAAGCCAGACGGTACCTTAATACTGAGCAGGCATTCAAAGAAGATTTCCTTCTCTTCTTTGGTAAGAGCGTAGCTGGCATGACCCTGATGTATGCCGTCTTTTCCATGCATACGTTGCTGGTCCTCCCGTGCCTCAGGTGTATATTTTGTCTTCCCATACACGCCCAAGAAGCCAAGCAGGGTCACGCAAAGATTCTTCGCCACATGCATCACGTCGATTGCACAGAGGACCTCTAGGTCTTTCCAATAGGGCAGGTCCAAAAATATAGATTTCTTCTTCCACATGGGTGCACGTCTGTCAACGTCATTCGAAACAGGTTGTCCGCCAGGACCCTTTCCAAAGACTACCTTCAAATCCTTGACCATATCATGTACATCAGCACCAGTACGGTGGCGAGGCTTCGTCCGGTGATCTGCCTCACCTTTGAAATGCTTGCCTTTCTTTCTTACGGGATGCCTGCTCGGAAGAAATCGAGGATGTCCCAGGTACACATTCTTCTTACAATTGTCCAAATATATACTGTCGGTATCATCCAAACAGTGCGTGCATGTGCGATATCCCTTGTTTGTCTGTCCTGAAAGGTTACTGAGAGCAGGCCAATCATTGATGGTCACGAACAGCAAGGCCTTTAGGTCAAATTCTTCCCCCATGTGCTCATCCCACGCACGTACACCTGTTCCATTCCACAGCTATAAGAGTTCTTCAACTAATGGCCTTAGGTACACATCAATGTCGTTGCCGGGTTGCTTAGGGCCTTGGATGAGCACTGGCATCATAATGAACTTCCGCTTCATGCACAACCAAGGAGGAAGGTTATAGAAACATAGAGTCACAGGCCAGGTGCTATGGTTGCTGCTCTGCTCCCCAAAAGGATTAATGCCATCTGCGCTTAGACCAAACCATACGTTCCTTGCGTCATCTGCAAACTCCTTCCCGTACTTTCTCTCGATTTTTCTCCACTGCGACCCGTCAGCGGGTACTCTCAACTTTCCATCTTTCTTACGGTCTTCTCTGTGCCATCGCATCGCCTTGGCATGCTCTTTGTTTTGGAACAAACGTTTCAACCGTGGTATTATAGGAGCATACCACATCACCTTGGCAGGAATCTTCTTCCTAGGGCGCTCGCCCTCGACATCACCAGGGTCATCGCGCCTGATCTTATAGCGCAATGCACCGCATAACGGCCAAGCGTTCAAATCCTCATACTCACCGCGGTAGAGGATGCAGTCATTAGGGCATGCATGTATCTTCTGCACCTCTAACCCTAGAGGGTAGACAACCTTCTTTGCTTCATACGTACTCTCGGGCAATTCGTTGTCCTTTGGAAGCATATTCTTTATCATTACCAGCAACTTTCCAAATCCCTTGTCAGATACACCATTCTCTGCCTTCCATTGCAGCAATTCCAGTGTGGTGCCCAACTTTTTCTTGTCAGCTTCGCAATTCGGGTACAACAATTTCTTGTGATCCTCTAACATGCGCTGCAACTTCTTCTTCTCCAAATCACTTGCGCAGTTTCTCTTTGCATCGGCAATGGCCCGACCTAGATCATCAGCGGGCTCATCTGATGCCTCTTCTTCAGCTTCTTCCCGCATTGCCGGCTCAGCTTCTTCCCCCATTGTTGTATCATCATATTCAGGGAACCCATGGCCAGGATAGCTGTCGTCGTCCCCTTTTTCTTCATTGTCTTCCATCATAATCCCTCTTTCTCCGTGCTTGGTCCAAACATTATAGTGGGGCATGAAACCGGACTTAAACAGGTGGACGTGAATGGTTCTTGACGTAGAGTAATTGTGATCATTCTTACAGACTAAACATGGACAAGGCATAAAACCATCCGCCCGCTTGTCTGCCTCAGCCGCAAGCAGAAAAGTTTGCACGCCATTAATGAACTCGGGAGAGCATTGGTCATCGTACATCCATTGTCGGTTCATCTTCATTACACAACACCGAAAAGACCAAATTAATAAAAGTTCATACATAAAGTTCATACAAGACTTAAATGCAACAAACAAATAACTCTCTAACTAAAGCATTTAAATGCAACAACAAATGCGATCAAGATCGCAACTAAGGTAACAATTGATCCAACAGCATAATGATACCAAGCCTCACTATCAGTGGCATATTTTCTAATCTTTCTAATGTTCAAGCGCATTTTCTCCATCTTGATATTGTGATCATCGACGACATTGGCAACATGCAACTCCAATTCCATCTTCTTCCCCTCAATTCTTTTCATTTTTTCTTTCAAATACTCGTTTTTTCTTTCAACTAAATTTAACCTCTCGACAATAGGGTCGGTTGGAATTTCCGGTTCACAGACCTCCTAGACAAAAATATCTCTGTCAACTTGATGGGCATAATTTTTCATAAACACGAAATGCAACAACTAGTTTTAAAAGAGAATATACCACATCCGAATCATAACAAGGACGAGGGCCGACGGGGACGGATATCAAAACCATGGCACTATGTATAACAAACAACGTACGGGTAAGATAATTATACGAGTAACTATATATGCAAATCACACAAACATCGATTTGGTAATGTAAAACATTCATGAACAAGAGGCTCATCACAAGGTGGTGCCGGCGACGGAACGGTGCGGGCGATCGACTGTGGTTACGACGGAGATTTAGAAGGAACTAAGTAAACCACACCTACATATGCAAACTAAGTGTTATTTTTGACCTCAAATTGCATATAAATCAAATACTAGCACATATATTTCCTCCCAAATTACTAAACTCATAAATTAATCACTATACAAAGCATTGCAAGAGCTAATCTAGCAATGAGAGATGAAAGGACAAAGTTACTAACCTTTGTGATCATTTGAATGGATGGGGGCCTTCAAATCTTGACAAATTTTGGGCAAAATGTGTGATGAGCTCGAGAGGAAGAGGGGAAGAACAGAGAGGAGAGGGGAAAGGGGAAGAACAGAGCGAGCTCGGGTGGACGAAGGGTTTATGTAGGACGACCTTTAGCACCGGTTCGTGCCACGAACCGGTACTAAAGGAGCTGGAGGGGCCCCGGACTGACAACATCCTACCACGACTCACTTTAGTACCGGTCCGTGGCACGAACCGGTGCTAAAGGTCGGCCACGAACCGGTACTAATGAAAGCGGCCGGCTAGCCGTTGGAACCGGCACTAATGCACACATTAGTGTCGGCTCAAAAGCAAACCGGCACTAATGTGCTTGACATTTGACCCTTTTTCTACTAGTGGTGCGGACCCTACGGGTTCGAGAACTATGTAGACATGACCGAGACATATCTCCGGTCAATAATCAACAGCGAAACCTGGACGATCATATTGGTTCCTACATATTCTACGAAGATCTTTATCGGTCAAACTGTAATGACAACATACGTTGTTCCCTTTGTCATCGGTATGTTACTTGCCCGAGATTCGATCGTCGGTATCTTCATACCTAGTTCAATCTCGTTACCAACAAGTCTCTTTACTCGTTCCATAATACAACATCCCGCAACTAACTCATTTGTCACTTTGCTTGCAAGGCTTCATATGATGTGTATTACCGAGAGGGCCCAGAGATACCTCTCCGATACTCGGAGTGACAAATCCTAATCTCGATCTATGCCAACCCAACAGAAACCTTCGGAGATACCTGTAGAGCATCTTTATAATCACCCAGTTACGTTGTGACGTTTGATAGCACACAAGGCATTCCTCCGGTGTCCGGGAGTTGCATAATCTCATAGTCGGAGGAACATGTATTTTTCATGAGGAAAGCAGTAGCAATAAAACTGAAACGATCATTATGCTAAGCTAACAGATGGGCCATGTCCATCACATCATTCTCCTAATGATGTGATCTCGTTCATCAAATGACAACACATGTCCATGGCTAGGAAACTCAACCAACTTCGATTAACGAGCTAGTCTAGTAGAGGCTTACTAGGGACACAGTGTTTTGTCTATGTATCCACACATGTATCAAGTTTCCGGTTAATACAATTCTAGCATGAATAATAGACATTTATCATGAATAAGGAAATATAAATAACAACTTTATTATTGCCTCTAGGGCATATTTCCTTCAATCCGTGCATCTTTTGCATAAATTCTTCTAAGACTCACCTACATTGCTAACTACGGAGTTATTACTATGTTTTTTAACAGAAAATCCCGAATGATTGTGTGCCTCATCTGATGTTTTCGAAATTTCACCTTGATGTTATGAACTTACGGCCAAGTCATCATCCTACGCATCACAGCTGTTCATGCCGGATTTCTAAAACCGATGAACACATGACAATCAAAGATTGGAAAAATGTATGGTCACTCGTGGGGAGCTACTTGGAAGCAACATTTTGTGAAACGCAAGTATTGGAGACAGGATAATCTCCATTCTCCGTAATGGAGAGTCGGGGCCTATCTTTTTTTATGCTATTTTACCTAAGAGAAGGTAGTAGGTCCTATAAAAGAGGAGTAGGTCCTAGGTATAATGTGTTATTATGTGCTACAATGTGTTAGGTAGAGTTGATGATCATCATCATGAGGAGTTGTTATATGACAATGAGGAGTTGTTTTACGACAGTGATGATCATGAGGACTTGTTATATGACAATGGTGTATTATGATCATAAGTTGTTAATGATATGATGATGATGATGATGATATGATGATTATGATGTAAAAACAATCTCTAAATTGTTAATGTATGAAAACTTATATAATGGTGTATGAATACGACATAAAAAGAAAAAGAAATAGAATACGCAATAATAGTAGTAGCGCGGGCACAAAGGCGCGCTGCTAGTACTTACCAGTAGCGCTTTCTGCAAAACACGCTACTACTAAGTAGATATAGCAGTAGCGAGTGTCAACATGCGCTATTGCTAAACGTTACCTGTAGCGCCTTATCAGTAGCGCAGGTACACGCTCTACTGATAGGCCAAATACCCGCGCTACTGCTAGGATTTTCCCTAGTAGTGGTTAGGCATTCATGCCACGTTTAAACGATTTTCGACACCATACGCAAGTTGTGACACGCCCGGACATTTATCGGTCTTTTTTGATAGAAAAAGCTCCAAAAATGCAAAATTTATCGAAAACCCAAACAACTTGGCTTAATGCCTTGAATTGATAATCCAAGACCATAAAAAATGGGGCAATTTAAAGAATGTCGAGAAACAATGTGCTCTCAGATGAAGCCTTCTGGCCTACTTGGACACACTTTGTTGAACATGGTCTAGTTTTGTGCATTATTTAAATGACGCCAACTTTTGCAAGAAGGTGGGCATATCCATGGTAGGTGTCCATGCCAGATATGAACGATTTTCGACACTGTATGCAAGTTGCGACAAGTCCGGCCATTTATCAAACTTTTTTGACCAAGAAAACTCTAGAAAATGCAAAATTTATAGAAAACCAAAACAATTTGGCATAGTACCTTGAATTGGTTATACAAGGCCATTGAGAAAATTGGAGCCATTTCTAGGATATCGGGAAACAATGTGCTCTCAGATGGAGCCTTCTAGACTACCCGAACACTCTCCGTTGAACCTGATCTATGTATGAACGTCCTTTAAATAACCTCAACTTTTGCCAGCAGGTGGGCATGCCCAAGGTAGGCATCCATGTCAGCTATGAATCATTTTCGACACCGTATGCAAGTTGTGACATGTCCAGCCATTTATCGGCATTTTTTGACCAAGAAAACTCCAGAAAATGCATAATTTGTTGAAAACCAAAAGAACTTGGCTTTAATTCGTCATATAATCTCATGAAAAGAAATTGGGATCATTCCACTGATGCCAAAATAATATGCTCTCAGACGGATTCTTCTGATCTAACCAAGCACCCTCCGTTTTTTTTTGCGGGAAAGGAACTTTCATTAATCAACCATAACAATTACATTCAGACTTTACTATGCTATCTATCTCATCAGGCGAGTTCCGAAGCTAACAGGCGGTTCGTTGCTGCGAACGCCCCATGCTTGCTAGGGTATGGCTCGCCACATTAGCATGGCGGCTTATTTTAGCTAGACTTATGTTCTTTTCATGAGACAGAATCCTTCTGATCTCACTAATGTGATGTGTATACCTGGATCTATCAACTCCTCTTGCGTGGATCATGTGCAGCATTTCGACGCAGTCTGTCTCCACAATCAGCGGCAGCTCCGACCAGTGAAGGGCAAGCTGCAGACCTTCCTTCATGGCAGCCAACTCAGCTTCAAGAGCATCAACACAATTAAATAGAACCCGTATGGCGGCAAAGATGACTGCACCATCCTGATCACGCAAAATCATCCCGGCCCCAGCCGTACCGTCCTCCTTTACGAATGAACCATCAATATTCAGCTTGGCATGGTCTCTCGCAGGGGCTTCCCAACGCGGCTTCGGCAATACTTCATGTGAGACTATGGGGCTCATATCCTGAAAAATTAATTATCTGTTTGCCTTTCACAAAATCTGCTATTGGGTGTTGCTTGATAGTGATGAGGGAATTGATGTGAGACCGAGCACCCTCCGTTGAACATGGTGTTTTCGAACATTCATGAAATGACCTCAACTTTTGCCAGCAGGTGGGCATGCCCAAGGTAGACATCCATGCCAGGTTTGATAGGAAAATATTTAAAATCATAATTAAAACAGGTACTTAGAACTGTTATTTTTATTTTTTTGCTATTTTGCGCGCGACAATGGACCCGCTCCCTCTGGGGTCTTCTATGAAAACATATTTAATTTTTAAACCTTTTTCCAAATTGAAGATTTTTTTAATTTCACGTTTTTGGTCAAATCAATGAACTTTTTTCAATTTCGTGAACTTTTTTCGTCCCTGGAGCCATGGGTGGGTATAAAAACCGACAAACCCAAGAGCAATCCCGAAAAACTAAAAAAAAATTATTTTTTGTGATGGTGTTCTAAAATTTTTGCCACATGTAGCGACCGGTGCGCATGCAGCAGGGACATTAATTCCATGGACCAAGCTGATCACTTGCAAAAAAAAAATTCACGAGTTTGACAAAAAAAGTAACGAATTTGGAAAAGTTCATCGTGTCCTCGAATTTGACAAAAAACATGAAATTGATAAATTTTTGCGAAACTTAAAAACATTCATTCATTTGAGAAAAGTTAATGGATTTTGAAAAAGTTCACAAATTTAATAAAATATTCATGAATTTAAGAAAATGAAAAAGAAGAAGAAACAAAAAATAAAAATAAACCGAAGAAAAAAAGGCAAAAAAAACTAGACTGAGAAGATGCACAACAAGAAAAATAAAAAAAGGTACTTCCTCCGATTCTATTTAGTTTGCGCATAACTTTGTTTTTTGTTTTTTCCCGTATTACTCTGCGCCTTCCCATTTTCTAGCGATCTTTTCCAGAACTACTCCTGTTAATCCATCTTGCATGTGCACGCCCGCCTCTCCTTGGCTAAATTTTTTTAAATAATACATTTTTTATTAATTTTCAGAAATAATACGCCGTTTTGATATTTTTCACAAATAATACGGCATCATCTTCCTGGAAGACAATTGGACCTAATCGTCTTCCTGGTGGACGATTCGGGTCCAGTCGTCTACCAGCAAGCCGACTGGGCAATCGTCTATAGGGTTGGCCACCAGTCGTCTT
Organism: Aegilops tauschii subsp. strangulata; assembly: GCF_002575655.3. NCBI lineage: Eukaryota > Viridiplantae > Streptophyta > Magnoliopsida > Poales > Poaceae > Aegilops > Aegilops tauschii. Next base: position 1,589,850 of record NC_053036.3, on the reverse strand, counting down.
GCAGGAAGATGATAAGTTGCAGTCGTCTTGTAGGAAGATTACTAGTTGCAATCGTCCAGAAGAAAGATTATTACAACTAATCGTCCAGCAGAAAGATAATTAGTTCCAGTCGTCCACCAGGAAAATGATTAGTTCCAACCGCATACATAGCTAACATACGTACGTCCCTTGCGTACATAGATAGATATAGTGGTAGACAAGCATCAGCCACGTCGTCCGGCACGTCGTGGAGGTGGTGTAGGCGGCGTCGGCCACAGATACCTGTGGGGTGCCCGAACGTTACGGGGAGGAAGCTCAGACCATGCCTGGTCATGCTGTGTTTCCTCTGTGGGAGGTGGTGCAGGAGTCGTATATATGTCCATCCACTCGTTGTGCTGCGACAAGAAATCCTGTCTATTATGCCCACCTTCATGGTCACTATCCCACCCGGATCTGGACATAGACGCGTCATGTCCATACGACTGATATCCGTAGGACCCTGTTGGATGGACGAACATAAGTAATGATGAAATACATAGGCCCAATTGATATTCACAAGAATAAATATGAAGAAACATACCTATAGGCGGAGGCCGTGGCCGAAACACGTAGGCAGACGTGGGATCCGGTTGGTGCTGCCACGCCGAACTACCGGCCTGGTCAGGAGGTGGTGTCCTGGCCGTCCACTGCTCTGCTAGACGTGGACGCGGATCATGTCGGTGATGCGTGAGTTCGAGCTGACCAGTCGAGTGACGCGGCGGCTGCTGGTGCATGTAGTGGCGGGGGGGATGCTGATGAAGTACGTCCGAAGTGCGTGTGCACGTAATAGCTCGATACACAGATCGTACTTTCTCCTCAATGCGCGACATCGAGGTCTGGACCTGAGCCCGAGGAAGCATTAGAGGTGCAGACGACAGTGAACGCTGAAAGGTGGACACCTCCTCGCCATGTCCGCGAGTCAACTCAGCCTAAAATTGTGAGGACGATTATTACATGCGCACGGCAAAGTATGTATGGACTACTTGCGCTCAGAACCTATCGCAGCACGATGCTTTCTATCAATTTCGGCACTAAGCAACCCCATTCCCGCCATTCCTGCATATACAAATTTCAAACATAGTGTCAGACTTAATACAAATTTCAAACGTAGTGCCAGACATAATACAAATTTCAAACGTAGTGCCAGACTTAATACAAATTTCAAACGTAGTGCCAGACTTAATACAAATTTCAAACGTAGTGCCAGACTTAATACAAATTTCAAACGTAGTGCCAGAATTAATACAAATTGCAAATATAGTGCCACACTTAATACAAATTTATAACTTAGTGCCTAGCTTCCGCCTCGACCTCTTCCTCCTCTTGCTCTTGCTCCTCGTCCCTGGTTCCCTCGTCCATGCCCAGTGACGAAAGTGGGACAATTAGTGTCCCTATGGCCAAATTCATTGCATAAAATACATTGCATAGTGGCACCTCCCTCTTCAGATTCATCCATATCATTCCGGATGCGTCAGCATTGTCGCCTACCTCTACTTGTACGCATATTCTCTGGGTCTGGAATGTACCGCCTTTCAACAGGATTAACGGTGTTGAAGTTACCCATTGAGCGAAATCCCAGCAACTCACCTGTCCAGGTATTGAGGATGGACTCTTTTAGAAAATATGGAGACACGAACGATATTGCATCCATTCCGAGCTGCCCGCAAGCAGCAAGTACATGGGAGCATGGTAGGTGAAGCAACTTTGGTTTGTTGCATGTGCACTCATACGTTGGCCATACTTCATTTCCAATTTTGACCTCATGTGTCCTCAGCTCATTTGCACAACCGAATTTGTTGTTAGATAAGCGGACCTCAAACCTTCTTTCTTGATTACCAATGGGGACTACAGTGTGTGACCTAGCCTTTTGCATCTTTTCTTCCATGTACTTCATAATTCTTTCACAGTAACGTGTACCTGGGTTGTTCAAGATATGCTGCTCTGCTTTTTGACGTCTATCTCTGAAATACTTCACGGTGCCATAGAAAAATACCCTCAACGATGGCTGTAAGTGGCAATGCCCTGTTTCCTCTGAGGACAAAGTTGTATGTTTCTACGAGATTGGTAGTCATGACACCATACCTTGCTCCATGTGTGTCATGCAACAAAGACCACCTCTCCAGAGGCTCATGCTCTATCCACTGCTCGAAGGTTTTAATGGACCTCCCGAGCCTTCTCCTAGTACCAGGTGGGTCAAATCCTGGCAAGTCACAAAGCCCAACAGGCTCCTCCTCCACAGCCGCAGTTCCAGTTGCTAATTGTGCTGCTACTGCTTCCACATGTGCTCTGACAGCTGCATCTCTTGCAGCTTTCCTGTCCCTAACGTGTCTCTGCGTGCATACATTAAGTCTGTCACGTATCAAATTGTACTTCCATAGTTGGTTCTGTTTACAGAATTTTTTGAACAAATTCATCAGGTTCTTATTTCTGAACTGCGAGAAGAAATTAGCCCCCAGATGGCGCATGCACCAACGGCTCTGCAAGTCCTGCCATGGAGTTTGTTCTTCAGGCCTAGGGTTTGTCAGTGTCTTTATCGCACTGAGTATACCTGCATGCCTGTCATGAAGGATGCAGACATTGGGCTTATCCTTCACGACTGCTACTTTCAATTGCCTGAAGAACCATGTCCAACTTTCAATGTTCTCACTCTCCACAAATGCAAAAGCGAGTGGTACTACTTGATTTTGTCCGTCTTGACCAATGGCTGTCAGGATCTGACCCTTATACTTGCCAGTGAGAAAAGTGCCATCTACACATATGACCGGTCGGCAATGCCTGAAGGCTTCGATGCATACACCGAAAGAGAAGAACAGTCGATGCAGCACCCTCACAGTTGGAAACTCTGGCATGAAGAGGTCTTGGATGTTGACATAGGTGCCAGGATTGCGGGCCTGCAGCGTCTGGAGGAGTCGGACAACAGAGTCATATGCATCGAAAAAAGAACCAAATCTGGTCTCAAGCGCCCTATGCTTAGCCCTCCAAGCCTTGCCATAAGAAATTTTGTATTTGAACCTGACGAATACTTTTGTCTGGAGAGCCTTAACTTCCATCGCTTTGCACTCCACTATCTCACTGTAAAGCAACCAAGCAATAAGCGTGGACGAAAGGTTGGCATGATCTTGAGGGATGCAGGGAATAAGACATGTGTGATGAACTAGGTCACTAATCACCCAACTTGTGCCATACTTAGGGAGATAGCCATGCACCCTGGCGGGGCAATCTTCGTTCTTGCATACCATTGTCAAGTATTTCTGACTTGACACCTCAGCTGTGAAAACCCTTTGTGTGGACATTGCCCATTGAATGATTGCGTCCTTCAGAGCGTTCTTGTTCGGATACATAGAACCCGTCGCAATGTTATTCTGGTGATATTGCCAGGCAGAATCATGCCCATCATGCACGATCATTGCTGATGAGAAGTCATGATTCCATGATGCAGGATTTGGCACATCCTCTAGGTTCTCTTCTTCATCAGACTCGTCGGAATCATCGGCATGACCAATGTCAACATCAGTATTCTCATCTTCCATCTGGTTCTGCATGTGCCCATCTACCTCGTCAACGTCCACCTCCCCACTGTAATAATCATCAGCATTTCCTCCATGTACCTGACTACTCTGTGCTTGTTCATAACCATCATCTCCAGCATTTGACATTGAGTGCTGCATCACATCACTGCTTTGCCCAGGATTGTAACCACCCTCGCCTTCAGGTGAAATTATCCCCTTCACAACGGGAAGCACTAAGGCACAAGGATTGCATCCCCTGGTTTCGCAACCTTGTAACCACCGCACCCACTGAGAGTCCCGCTCTATTGGCCTCAAATAGAATAAAACGTTTGTACTTGACCGGGTCCACAATGCATGAACACCCACGGTGTGAGTTTCAGTATTCAGCCCTAAACTTGATGTCACCCATTCTTTCAACTGACTAAGAGACCATGTTTGAGGTGCGGTCAGTGGCACCTCTATGTTCTCAAATTCACTCAGATCAACCCCAATCTCATTTGTTTGGAGAGTACCAGGACCATAGAAAAATATGAACGTCACTACATCAGACATCTCGGCTCACCTATAAAATTATTTAACATGGACAGACAACTGTTAAACATCATGACAAACTAAACATATTCACAGTCCTAATTGACACACCTAAAATTATTACGTAATATTAATGGATCAACTAAAATTATTCACACACCTAAAAATATTTAAGTACTAAATATTTTTAGGATATTACCGGAACAACTTCAAAAATTGATACAACAACATGTTTGACATCTATATATAGTACATATAGTACCGCACCAACTAAAATAAACGGACATCCTTTTTTTGCGGGAAAACTGACATCCACATCCACATATAATACGCCATATTATTGGAGCAACTGAATATATTCACACAACTAAATATTAGACATCCAAAAATATAACGGTTACTACTGGAGCAAATACCAATATTCGCACACCTAATACAAAATATTAGTGGAGCAAATAACATCTACAATATTCGCACAACATCTACCGGAGAAAATGTCTGTAAAATTATACCCTTGAAGCGTGCGAAGCAACGCCGACAAACAGCGGCCTTCAATCACCGGAGCCGGAGCTTCACATCCACCACACTGCCGCAGCTTCATCAGTTCATCTTCACCTCCACCACCTCCACAAAATTGCTCACCACCATCTCCACCACCTCCACAAAAATGCTCACCACGACCACCACGAGCTACCCCATCAGTAGATCGAGGTCTCCCTTGCCTCCCCCAACTATCTACAATGTATCTACGGTGGCAAATCAGGAAGAAAATGGCTCACTTGGAGTATAAATGGGTTACTTTTTAGTCGGAAGAGAGAAGAAAGAAGAACAGAAAGAAGAACACAGAAGAGCGAGGGGATAAGGTCGCGCGAGGCAGAAGGAGCCGGGCGACCCGGGGCTGGGGACCCTGTCGTCCTCCTAGTGGACGATCGTCCTGCAGCAGGACGACTGAGCCCTGTCGTCTGGGCCCCAGCCACCGACGGCCCATGCAGGCACGAGTGGGAGCGCTGCGACGTGGCCGGGCCAATCGCCGGCTGCCACGTGGATTACGGGCCACCTGTCGTCCTCCTATAGGCCGACTGGACTCAATCGTCCAGCAGTAGGACGAGAGGCTGCAGTCGTCCTCTAGCGGGACGAGGCCGTATTATTTTTGGAAAATAAAATTTCGGTGTATTACTTCTGAAAATTAATAAAAAAATGTATTATTTAAAAAAATTAGCCTCTCCTTGTATATATATAAGGAGAGAGAGAGAGAGAGAAAGCCCGCCTCTCGCTGTTTGGCATGCAACCAATCCCTGTCCTCCCATGACCTTTGCAAATCCATCCAGCACAGCGGCATATAACAGTCCAAAATAAATCAAAAATTGGCCTCACTTGTATGCATGAACTAAATACTATGATCGTTGGGAGCACCAACGCACAACAAGTAAGTTGTTCCAGTTGGTTAACGCGTGTGGAATATAACCAGAGGTTGAGGTACTTATACATACCATATATGATCAAATGACGATACTGCTCTTATAAGGTTTGTGGGGATGCACAGAAGCAAGGCCCTTTTTATTTATCATTATTTTATGAACAACGGTGTCTCTAGCCAGCTAGACATCTGCTAGCTTAAAAGTATGCATTTAAGCCGGCCACGACACAAAAGATAGATGTCTGCCTGCCGTGAATGTGATATGTACTGCACCAATGAACCTGACACAAAGTTAACAAGCAAACCATTCTAGTTAACTTGCCCTTTTGTTTTAATAACCTTCAATCACAAGCATACACAAAAATCAACCAAACAGATATATTTTGCGCATGAAACATACTACGTTCTATAATCTCTCCAAAGTACCATGTAAATATTAAATCAGTGAAGCGCTTAGAGATCAGCTCATTCTACTTTGTGCACCTAAATGCAAGGCAAAACAGGAGAACGTCCCTTTGTATAAGGAAAGCGTCTCCAATCGGCCGACCGGCCGAGCGAATCACACGCTCGCCGTTGGATCATTTTTGATTGAACGACCACGTGAAGCTTCACACAGGGCGTGCGTCGTCGCCTGGGCCCACGCACCGCCCACCCCCCTCGTGCACTCTTTCCACCCTCTCGTACACTCGTTCCTTTCCTCTGTCCCTCCTGGCATGTCAGAACCAAGCCGGATAACCACTACGCTAGCTAGTGCACAGGAATGGTTCACGCCAATAGGCCATTTGCGCGGAAAGCCTTTTTCGACGTGCAACTTAGCTAGAACTCCTTTTTCTTCTTTCTTTTCCAAAAAGTTAGGGTTTCTCGCTCCGGCACCAGTCCGCCCCGTCTCTGGTGTCTTTAGGGCCATGGAGGCGGACAGGATCTCGGCTCTTACCGGTGGGAGGGCTTCGTTTTAAGATTTTTTTTTTCTAGTTTTGTTAGGGTTTCTGTCCTACTCAGGAAGGCGAGACGACGGCGACTCCCTAAAGATGGAATAAAGGTCTCCCGACCTAGCCTCCGTTCCGGTGATGCGTCTAGCTTCGTCCGGTTGGCGTGTGGAGGTGTGTCTCCGACAGATCTGTCTTTGGTGGATTTGCTCGGATTTGTTCATCGTTCGTCTGTGTTCCTCTGTCTTCAGGTTGGATCCTTCTGATTTACACTCTTCATCGGCGGCGGTTACTGTTCTGGTGCGTTGGTTTTATGGGGTCTTAGCACGACGACTTCCCGACTGTCTAATACAACAAGGTTTGCCCGGTTCCGGCGATGGAGGGGCAATGACAGCGGCGCGCCTTCGGCTCGCTTCAGTGCTTGTAGTCGTCGCTAGGTGGTTTACGGATCTGGGTGTAATTTTTATTTTTTCTAGTGTTTGTTGTACTAACATGATTGAAGATGAATAGATTGAAAGTTTTTCTCCTAAAAAGCTTAGCTAGAACTCCTTCAACCTTTTGAAGATCGAGGTGGTTTATGACACCTCGAACGTGGTGCGACATTATTGCTCGGATGTGTGAAGAAATTGTCGAGGGGCGCTTTCGTTGAACCAGTTTCAAGACCGGCAATCGAAGATGATGTGCAGTTCGGGATTACCGAGGTGGAGCCAAACTTGAAGACCGATTCAGGGGCTACTAACACTGTCCCAGTCGAGGGGCCTCTTACAGCACCGACTGCTGATTTGGTACGCCGGGCTAAGGACCCGTTTTCGGTTCCGTCTTGGCCATTTCGGGCGGCACATGCTGCATAAGTAGAAGATTTGTGTGCGACAAGATGCTGGATTCGTGGAGAGTTCTGCCTCCTAATACGTAGTCGACTAGGATCCTTGTAACCTAGGGTCCATGGTAAATTATATAAACTGAGGGTCTAGCTCATAGACAGTCATCCAACAATCTCTTAGTACTTTGTACTTTATACATATCCCAACGCAATAACATAGAAGCAGGACGTAGGGTATTATCTTTTCGGAGAGTCCGACCGTGGGTAACCTGTGTCCCTGTTACCTTCGTGCCAAGACTCCTAACTTAGGATACCCTACTGAGAGATCTGCCATATTTGGCTCCGACATTATATCTGTTGATTTTTTTACGTATATTCATCTGTAGTATTATAAATTCATGTAAATATTATAGCTTCATATAAATCGCGATGCCACCACGTGTACAAGCAGCCAATCACTAGTCTCCTTAGCCGGTCAGCTCCAAAGAAGAAGCCTCCAACAAGGGGAACAACGCAAGAGGCGCAACCATTGTGCCATCCAGCAGCCTCGATCTAAGGTTTCCCTCCGAGTATGCATGGGAAGAGATGCACACAAAGACCATAACGTCTTCACGATGCACACAATGTACACAGACGTCGTTGTTGCCTGCTTGTCGCAAGTCGAATCGCCATTGGAATTGCCCGTCCGTACATGCAACGGTTCACCCATCGCAATCCCTCGGCTAGTTACCGCTTATTGTCCTCTAAGTCGTGGCGGAAGATCTTTCCTTCGTTTTACAATTAACATGTTATGTTGGAAATGGTCTACAAGTCCAGAAGACGCTTTTCCGAGCTAGGATAAATAACTAACTATCAATCATTTAATCAACCAAAGTTTTACCCTGACACTTGCATGTAGTTTCTTAGAAGTTAGAACAACCATCTATATATTACAAGGAGCATCATGTTAAATAATCTCTCCGAAGTACCATGTTAATATCAAATCAGTGAAGCTCTTAGAGATTAGCTCATTCTACTTTGTGCACCTAAATGCCAGGCAAAACAAGAAAATGTCCCTTTGTGTAATATGGCCCTTCTAGATTTCCTTTCCTTTCCCCTGGGAAGGCGACTTTGTCCCCTCCATCTGCCGCCCGCCAGGCCGGTGGTTCCTTCCCTCTCCGTCCGCTGCTCTGGCGACGGGAGAGCGCAGGAACCCTGGTCTTGTGCTTCCGGTATGTAGATAGTAGGTTAGTGGTTCCCGGAGTTGCCGTCATGGTGGGGGTGGTGGTGTCGGTGTGGAATAAAGGTGTTGGTGGTTCTCCCTCATCCCGGCGAGGCCTTTCATGGAACCGGCGGACTGCCGGCTTTAGGTGCTCTCGGATCCTTCGATCTGGTGAGCTTTGGTGCTCCGAGCAAACCGCTGGATTAGCCGGTGCAGGTTTGTGGTCTCTGGATCTTTGCAGGTTCTTCTCCTCAACGGCAGTGGCGACGTTTCTTCGAGTGTGCTGGTCCAACTGGACTGAGGATCGTAGACTTCCTGTTCACATGATGTGCCCTTCGATTCAAGGTCCGGGCGGCTTCGAGGATGTGGCAGCGGCGACGGCACGCCAGCATCTCACACTGTTAGATGAGGTCGCTGGGTGCCCTTTGGACCCTGTTGTAATTTCTGGTTTCTTTGGGTTGCTCTGTACTGCTGTTGATCTTTCTTAACAGATCGAGGTCCTTTTCGCAAAACAATATGGCCCTTATCAGTAATATAATCCACATATTCAGGCACTCTGCATAAGCAACAGCTCATATGGCAATGTCACATGCCATATTTGAATTAGCCAATCGCAACGCGACTTTTCTCAAGATCAAAATCGGTTCAGCAGACAAACTGATGAGGATCCATGTTCGGTTAACATGATGACTCAGCTAAATTATTGTTCTTGGCTAACTAATCATCCATTGTTGTCCAAATGAGCCGTTTCATGGCTTACCATGCCCTTGTGTCAATAAGTAGAAATAATTTTTGTCTCCTTGAGCATGTGGGGTTAATTGTCAATAGGTCGTTGATCTTATTCATATGGTTCAATAACAAACTTTTGCAGAAGAAAAGGAGAATCCAAATCAATCTATTTGATCATCTCATGGAGTTTGCTATCGTTTGTGGAACCTTTTAATAGAAGTACCACGTGATTTTATCATGTTTAAACTTTGGACTGTGCTAACGTCCAGTCGACTGGACGTTAAGCAACAGATCCGCACGATCATAACCCATCTTCCTCTCGTGACCCGCACGCTTGATTCCACCGATTTTTTTCTTCTCTCGAAAACCGTATACGCCAATAGTAAATCGCTAGTGGTTTTTTTGGTTTTTTGCTGCACAATATAAAAAGAAAATAAAAGTGCTAGTAAGGGGACTTGAACCCAGGTCTATTCATTAGACTTTGAGCCCAATAACGAACTAAGCCACATTTAGTTGTTGTCTATTGTATATAAACAAGGTTATTTGAACCTTTCTCTTTTTTCTGTCATATCAGCGATATTTTTTTTCTTGGTAACTTTGGCATGACCAGCGTGATAACTATGACTTGAGCAACATGATACCTATACTATGATAAGCCTCATAACTATAATATGAGAAGGTTAATGACTATACCATGAGAAGCATGATAAATTTAGCATGGGGTAGTGGTAACTTCACACTGGGGTATGTTTCGACAAAAAAATAGTTACTGGGACATCAAGATTTGTTTCCAACATCTTTTTCTCCCAAAAATTATCAGGCCCGCGATGTGTGAGTTATCCAGCCATTCGCACAAAAAATAACCGAGGGTATTTCAGCAACGTGCCTCCCTCCACCCGGTCGCCAAATTTACCAAGACCTAGGAACATAAGTTATAAGGTCAGCGATGTGTGAGTTAGCATGATATTCACATGAAAGTTATTGGGGGTATATTTCATCACCTCTATTCGCCAAAGTTACCAGGACCGGGTTGCATAAGTTATCAGGTCTTCGATGTATGAGTTACCATGATATTCACACCAAAGTTATCGGGGGGGTGTTTCATCAACACCCACCCATACGCCAAGTTATCAGGACTGAGTTATGTAAGTTAATAGGACCGGGGTACACAAGTTATCGGGTCTGTGATGTGTGAGTTATCATGCTATTCACACAAAAAGTTACTGGATATATATTTCACCAACAGCCCACCCCCCCCCCCCCCCACCCCCATCCGGTCGCCAAATTTACTAACACCGGCGTACATAAGTTATCAGGTCTGCGATGTGTGAGTTACTGTGCTATTCACATAAAAGTTTTCGGGGGTATATTTCATCACCCCTCCTTGCGAAAGTACCAGGACCATGGTGCATAAGTTATCAGGTTTTCGATGTGTGGGTTACCATGCTATTCACATCAACGTTGCCGCTAGCGCCGCCGCATGCTTGGCCACCACAAGGAGCTACTGCTACACTTGGTCTCGCGCCTGGTAGCTCTCCTTGGCCACCTGGCACAGGAGGAAGGAGAGTGGGCGCCGTCGGGGGAGAGAAAGGAGGAAGGGATAAGGTGGATCACGAGCCGCTCATTTCCTATCTGATGACCTGGGACTCGTTCGGATCTGAAGCAAACACGCGACCAATCGGAAATTAGCTTTCTTTACACATAAGTTATCGGAAGTCTGTTTTTCAACAACTCCCTCCCTTTCCCGCCCAGTCAAATGTTACTATGGTGTTTGTACATAAGTTATCCAGTCTACGGTGTGTATATTATCATGTTATTAAGGATAAGTTGTCGGGTCTTTATACCTAAGTTTTCAGGTCCGTGGTGTGTATGTTACCATGCTATTTAGACAAAGTTATCAAGGGTATGTTTTCAACAACAAAATTCAGGTAAAAACTTACCACGGTGTATGTACATAAGTTATCAGGTCTACAGTGCATATTTACCATGTTATGTACATAGAAATTATTGGGGTGTGTTGGGTAAAAAAAAATCCAGGGTAAAAAAACTACCGTGATGTTTGCATGTAAGTTATCATCGTATAATTTGCCTATATTATCATGTAATTAACACAGAAGTTACCATGTATGTTTCATAACAACTATTTTCCCGAATGAAAGTTGTCATGGTGTCTGTAGCTAAGTTTTCAGGTCTCCAGTCTGTCTCAATACTTACATATAATTTATCACGGTATGTTTCAATAACTTTTTCTAGGTAGAAGTTAATGAGAAAAATCCACACATTATGCGCTAGAGATAATCCAAGAAAGGAACAAGAAAAACACATAATTTTGAGCGCTATGTTATTAATACAAGGTCAAATACGTAGCTTTTGTACTTTAACAACGACATGCTTTAGTTGAGTTGGTGAAACGGGTCATTCACTTATCACCACTTCCTGGGTTCGAGTAACCGTTCCTGCACTTTGTTTTTGTTCCCATCCAGATTACTAACAAGAAATAAATTAGGAGAGAGAGAAGATCTAGGCAGTAAAAAAATCGCAGAAAAATCGGGCAACTAGCGGAAGAGAGAGGGAAGATATCGATCGTGGCCGAAAAATTAGGGAACTAGGGATCAAATGAAATCGTCCGTGCCTATCGCTAACTGCCAGTCGGCAGGAAAATAGCTTTTCCGTTAAACTTTTCAGTTGGTGGCTTAAGAATAAAGCAAAAGAGATGGTTTGTGTTAGCAATGTGAGAAGTAGTACACTTGTGGTGATGATATTGATTGTTAGCTATACACCCTGTTTAAATAAACCTGAAGATATTTACAGCGGCTCAAAATTACCCTAGCACGAGCTGTGGTGATGCACTTGCGGGACCATATTTTCCTGGCCGTTAAAAACCAATTCCTGGTAGAGCGCAAACTGTTGAAAAAATGCAATCGTTTTCTTTTCACTATTTTGCTGTCGGAAAAGAAGTTGCAGGTGACGTGGATTAATTTCCCTGAAATAAATTTGCAATACATTAAACCATGAGATTAGATTGATTAAGCATAAGATATTAGTGTGGCAACCAGCAGGGAACCACATTGGTTGGATCCTAAAAGGTTAGTTGATCAGGTTAGGTAATTAAATCTTTTGAAGTCTACAATTAGAACGCTGTCGATTCTTTTTACAGACTTCTGGTCAAACTGCCACCAGTACGTGTGTATGCAACCATGCACACCAATGAGTGAGTGAGTAGGATATTCGTGCCAGCGCAAGACTAACTATGTTAAATTAAAAATGTGCAATTTAAGTACTGTTATCACACTCTCCTAATCTTAAATAAAAAATGTGCAATTTGCTGTCAATGGTGTCTGTCACCTTCAAGAACTTTTTTTTTTTTGAAACGAGGCAAAAGATTTGCCATTTCATTGATTAAGAAGAAGGTTTCAGACAAAGCCGCAAGCGGTGTATATAGGATTGGTACTAGCACACACTAAGCTACTAACTTAGCCAAGAAGAAAACACATATTGAGCGCAAGCTAGTTTGGAGAGAGATCTAGCTTAGCTAGTAAGATCAAGTGAGCCATGGCGGACCTTGTGGTTGGCATGGCTAAGTCGGTGGTGGATGGGGCGCTGACCAAGGCCCAGGCGGCGATCGAGGAGGATACAAAGCTGCGGCAGAGCGCCCAGCGTAACCTGGTGTTCATCACTGGCGAGTTCCAGATGATGAAATCATTTCTCAACATCGCTGACAGCGAGCGCCTGAAAAATCCGGTGGTGAGGACGTGGGTGTTGCAGATCCGCGAGCTGGCCTACGACGTGGAGGACTGCATCGAGTTCGTCGTCCACCTCGACAAGAAGAACCGCTGGTGGCTCCGCGTCCTCAAACCTGCGAGCTGGTTCCTCAGGCCCTGCGTGGATCTGAGTCGGCTGCTATCACTCGACTTGGCAGTCGTCGAGCTTGAACAGCTCAAGGCTAGGGTGGAGGATGTCAGCAGCAGGAACGCGCGTTACAGCCTCATCAACAGTGACTCCGTGTCCAAGCCGGCCACCACCGCGGCTCAACCGGCTTCCGGCGATACCGTCGGCATGATGGCAGTCAACAGGCTCATTCAGGCAGCGAACACTGACCGAGAGGAGCTAAATATCACCCGCCTACTCCCCAAGAAAGACCATGACCTCGGAGTGATTTCGATCTGGGGTACCGGGGTTGGTGATCTTGGCATGCCATCCATCGCCTGGAACACCTACACTGATAAAGAGACCTGCAAAAACTTCGTCTGGCGTGCCTGGGTGAAGCTGACGCATCCGTTTGATCCCCAAGAGTTCATCCATTCTTTGACGGCTCAGTTCCATGCAAACTCTTGCAAAGAGGAACCAGCATCATCCCCTGGTGGCCGAAAGAAGATGGAGGACGACTTCAAGCAGCTTCTCACGGAGAATAGGTACCTAGTTGTGCTGGAAGACCTTTCCACTGTGGCAGAGTGGGCTGCTATCAAGAGGTTCTTTCCAAAGGAGAAGAATGGAAGCTGCATCATCTTGTCCACGCAGCAATTCGAGGTGGCAAGCTTGTCTGTGGGACATCCATACCAAGTATTGCATCTGAACCAGCTGTCAGCTGCTGACCACTCTGTCTATGCCTTCTTTACGGAGGTAAAATATTTAGCTAGTAGGTAAATATACATTTAATTGCTCATTCCTTAATAGACTTTGTGCAGTTAGCAATTTCTTACACTAGTATACACTATACACATGTGTATACATAGGAGACAAAACATGCACTTAAGCGCGCATATGCCAAATCTAATATTGATTCCTATCATCAACAAAAAATACCTAAATAAATTTAGCGCTAAAATAGCAAGAAAACAAATTAAGGTAGTGCAAATTAGAGAAGGCATATGAATTTCGTGTAGTCTTTTCTTGAAATATATATACATGTGAATTTAAACTCACCTAATTACTTACTTTTAGGAATCTCAGTACGATGGAGATAGAGGCATGACCAGCCAAACTGGGCAAGCAGGCAACAGCTGTAAAAGAGCAGCAGCCAACAGGTGGATTTACGAGCATCCTCTTGTTGGGCGTGAGTTAGATATGAAGGATCTTGACAGAAATGTAATTACCACCCGAGGTAGAAGCTACCAAGTTATGTCCGTGTGGGGATTTACTGGGGTTGGAAAATCAGCTCTCGTCATGAACACGTACTGCAAGGAAATTCTTAAGGGCGACTTTCAGAAGTATGCTTGGGTGGATGTATCACATCCTTTCAATTTATGGGACTTCTCTCGAACCTTACTTTCTAGTTTTGGTTCTAGAAAACTTCAAGACAGTGAGCATACACACTTGTATTCGATGGGAAGCCAAAATCCCATTCCACAGTGTCGTGAGATTCTGACGCAGCAAACATGCCTGGTTATTATTGATGGACTGCAGTCCACAATAGAATGGGATCTCATAAAAGCTGAGTTGGTGTCGGGATCTAATCGTCGGAACGTTATCATCATCGTTACAACTGAACAAGAAATCGCCACTTATTGCCGCGGAGATAAGGGACACTTGGTGCTTAATGTCAAAGGTCTAGAAGCCGACACAGCTGTTGAACTCTTCGAGAAGGTGCATAATGTTTCCTTCTGTCAATAGTTTTTGCATGCATCATCGTACAAATTTGACTCATCATGCACAATGTCAGATTTTTTATCTCACTCCATAAATTGATTTTCAGTACCAAATTTTCTGTCTTTTTACTGATAATTTAGGGTCCCTGGCTAATCGTACAGTGAATGGTTGTTGACAGAACTATGTTTGCTATGATTCGCAGTAGCATTTCTCCTTACTGCCTACCCATATGATGATTGATTATGGATATAAATTAAATAAAATATTAGATATCTTCCATGCCAACGATTCCCGCATTTCTAAGACTTTTCATTTGCTATTTGCCTACGCATGTGCTCGGATCCCCAATACATAGGCGCGCATCATCTATGATTTCTCGGTTTCTCCAAAGAGTCTCTACTCCTAAAGTATTTTCGCTCTATAGTTTTTTTAAGTAGGTCTACAAAATTATATTATTCTCCTTTGCCTATTTACTTCCTGGCACTGTACCTTGCATTCAAAATTAAAACATCTGGTGCATTCTGTCGAGCAATTAAAATGAAAGTGCAGCTAGCGTAACTTTTTTTTTGCACTCTGATTGATTGATTTTTTTTGGGGGGATAACAGGTATCCAAGAAGGGTAAAGTGGCAGAGATAGGAGAACTTACTTCAATATGTGGAGGACTTCCCAAAGTAATAGTTGAGATAGCTGGCTCATTCGCCAAAAACACAGATCGATGGAAAGATGCACTTTCTAACAATAAAAAATTTATGCTAGAGCTAGAGAACAATGGAGAGTTTCTCAGTCTAAGGGGTCTACTGGATTGGATGAATTCGTCCTTCCGCAATTACGCAGATTCTCTCAAGTCGTGTATCTTATATTTACCAGTTTTCCCCAGAAACCACTTAATTCGGCGGAGAAGACTAGTAAGACGGTGGATTGCTGAGGGTTACTCCAGGGATAACCATGAAGAATCGGCAGAGATGGTTGGCGAGGAGCATTTCAATGACCTCGTTGATCTGAGAATAATCCAGCAGTCATCCCTGTTGGGTATGGATGACACAAGGATGGACTTTTGCCAAGTCAATGGCTTCTTTCGTGAGTACATTGTCTCACACCAAATGGAAGGGAACCTTGTGCTTGAACTTAGGGGCAATTGTGTGTTAACCTCCCAACGCACGGGGCGCCATCTTGCTATATCTGAAAACTGGGTCAGAGATAGAATTGTGTTTGAGAGCATTGACTTCTCTCGGCTCAGGTCACTAACAGTGTTTGGAAAATGGAAATCCTTCTTCATTTATCAAGGTATGAAGCTGCTGCGGGTGCTTGATCTAGAAGATGCATCAGAAGTAGAGCATAGTGATCTCAAGAAGATGGTGAAGTTCATGTGTCGCCTCAAGTTTCTCTCACTGAGAGGACACCATGAAATCAAGCATCTGCCGAGTTCAATAGGTGATCTGAGGCAGCTCGAGAGTCTTGATGTCAGACACACCTCCATACTCACCCTGCCAGAGAGCATCATCAAGTTACAGAAGCTGCAATACATCCGTGCAGGCACCAAGGCGCCCTCAAGGAAAACACCAACACCACATCATTTACTGTCCCAGCTGTCCAGTTACTGCAGCGGTCGTCAGCCAGTTGGTGTTGTGGTGCCTCCAGGGATCGGGAAACTGACGGCATTGCACACTCTTGGTGTTATCAATGTCCGTGCCTCAGGGACAAAGGCCGTCCTAGAGGATGCCAAGAAGCTCACCCACTTGCGTAAGCTTGGAGTGTCTGGCATCAATAAGAATAACAGCAACAAGTTTTTCCTTGCAATCTCAGATATTTTGCAGTTGGAATCACTTTCAGTGCAGATCGAGGACAACAATGAAAGCTGTTTGAATGGTACAGCGCTACCTTTGGAGAGCCTGCGGAGCCTGAAACTTTATGGGCTTGGAGACCGGTTGCCGGACTGGAGAGCACAGCTCACCAAGCTCACAAAGATGGATTTGGAAATAGCCAAATTAACAGAAGATCATGTCTCCATGCAACCGGAAGGAAGAAGGGAGCACACTAGTGGCGTTATCAAGTTCCTAAGTGAGCTACCAGGATTATGTATTCTACGTCTTCGTGTCCATCATCTTCAGGATAATCAGCTTGATGTGTCTATCATTTATAATGACCTAGAGTTAGACTCTTTTGAGAAATTGAAGATCTTCGAGATTGCTTGCAGCTTCAGCTCAAAGGTTACTTTTGGAGAGAAAACAATGAAAAAACTTGAGCAGCTGAAGTTTGAATGCTGCAGTGGGTCGACTTTCTTTGGCCTGGAGTATCTGGCTGAACTCAAGGAAGTATTGCTTAAGGGTGCAAGGGACGAACAACTGATGTCTGAAATCAACGCAAAACTTGAGAACCACCCAAAGGTAAAGAAACCTGTTGTGAAGCTGGAGGAAAAACCCTCGTCGTCCTGATGAATCCATTTACATTTCAAGGTGCTTTTTTTTTGTTTAATCTTGTTGCACTTCATGTATTTGTACTAGTGCCATGATGTACTGCTACGAATGAGTTGGACCATGTGAAATCACTTCTTAATTATTCCTACTCTTTTATTATTTTGAGACATTGGGAGATGGAGTGGTGCCGTGGATCTTCGAATCCATGGATGCATTGTAAGCTTGTGATGATATAATTTTAAGATTAGAGAATTAACAAGATGTACCAATATCAATGCGGTATAGTATATGTTAAGAGGTAAAATATGGGTAGAAATCACATCGGAACTGCTATTTTCAAAATAATGCATTATGGTACTGAACTTGAAAAGGTGCTTGTTAAAATGGTGGATCTGTACCCATCATTTCACTAGTTCAGTCTGGATATCGTTGATATTGTTTTCTTAGATATTCTCACTAACTCCCTTCTGATCAATGATTAGTTGCAGAGACACTCTGTGCTATCAGGATAAAGATAATGACATGTAAATGCACAAAATCACAGGATAGCCACAGAGCAAAACTTTCTTTCGCGTCATCAACCAGCAATCCTGTGCTACAGGTTCCACAATGCAACCAGGATAAAGATAATGACATTATAAATGGAGTCGTAGCTTACCAAAAGGTTTCACAAGCGTCAGGCAGGCTGCTAGAGCAGAGCAACAAGGGGGTCGGCCGTGTGCCTGGCATGTGGGGCCGACCGCGTGGTTCGAAGGGAACAGAGTATTGGAAGCGGCGGGGACGATGAGCACCTCGGCGGTGGACTCGGTGGCGGAGGCGCCGGTCTCCGCAGCCGCAATGGGCGGGTGAGGCGATGGGGGTCCTCCGCATCCTGGCGGCAGCGGTAGAGCGCAGAGGTTTTTTTTTTAAACATCAACTTTATTAATTATAAATAATTGTTACGTCGTCTGTAAGAAGGGGTACAATATTTTCCATAGGCTCCTCAATCCAATCCCTTGTCATGGAATATTTTGCAAGTCTAGCAAGCTCATGTGCTACTTTATTCATTTCTTTATTACAAAATTCAAAACTAGTAAGAGGAAAATCACAAGCCATAAAATAACAATCATCAAAAACTGCCGCCACTGCTCCTGCCGATTGCCCTCCATTCTTCATTGTGTCAATGACCTCCATATTGTCAGAATTAATAACAAGACGATTGCGGCCCGCCTTTTTGTGCCAACAGTAAGCCTTACCTAAGTGCTAGTGCTTCCGCCGTCAGAACCTGCCTTTAAGAGATCATGATCAAAAGAAGCATCCACATTCAGCTTTGTAAATCCCATAGGAGGTCCGCTCCACCCTCCATTATTCTTATTTCCATTAGGTAAGTGGGCATTTACATAGTTTGCCGTTATAGCCCAACCCCCATTGCGCTTTGGTACGCCTCCTGAGACTTTCCCTCCTGAAACAGAAACCAGCTTGATTCCCCAAATAGACTCTGAGCTGCTTCTTCATGTCCATCCCCTTGAGCTGACATTCATGTTGTCAATATCGTTGGAAGTGCTGAGAAAAAAGAAGGCGGCTTCGATGTCTTCTAGCTGCTCGCTGCATCTAGATAACAAGGGAAACGACCGCGTCGTGTTCCTGCTTGTGGCCAACAGCCCCAGTAGGTACCTGGCAAAGGATCCACTCTGTGGCGTTGTGCCGCCAAGGTGTATCTACACCCTCACTCTAACAATGTGCAATAATAAGCAGCAGGCATTGTCGATGCCGTCGATAGATAGCGGTGCCGACTACTTCACACTGCATAGCGTTGTGGTGGGCCAATATGAGCTCGACAAAGATACCATCTCTGCTGAGTACGAAGAATTTTTCAAGAAAACCAAAGAGGAGGCCGGGCATGAGGTACAAGAGGTGGCGTTGAATGTTATCTGTTGTCAACAACAAGCTGATTGTGGGACATCATCTGATTCTGAGGTACATAATTTAATTTGCTATGATATTGTATGCTTAGTTGTCCATAATTATTTATTGTTTTATTTTGTTGGCTTGCGCACTGTGTGATCAATTAATCTGGTTGGTAGCCAACTGGGCCCACAGTTGAGGTTAGTTTCTAGTCCCTTTGTCTTTCTTAACTGTCCTGTCAATGATTGAATGTTCTCGTTCTTCATTTAAATCAGATCATAACCAAGGCAGATGCTCTGGAAGTTTCGTCCATGGATGTGCATCCAATTGAACCTTGGTGAGTGTTTGCTTATGACCATGTTCTCTCTCTCTCTCTCTCTCTCTCTCTCTCTCTCTCTCTCTCTCCCACACACACACACACACACACACACACACACACACACACACTTTTCCATGTCTGTCATGCATATAAATAGGCAGTACTCATCAATCATTTGTTAATTTTCAAATAATCCTAATATGAAGGATTATGACAACGCATCGCGTGGGGAGCCTTCGTGTTTGGAACTACAAGACAATGGTACATTGTCAATCAGTGATGCTTATATATATTCTCAACGTACCTGTATATTAATTCAAGTTACATGTTTATATCTGCAGGCAATGCTGAAGTCAATTCAAGACGTCACAGATGAACCAGGCATGCACCCATATGCACAATTCATATGATTTATTCCAATAGTCAACAATTACACATTTTACTAAGTAACTGCTCGGTGCTCACAAATGCGAGCTAATATGCAGTAAATGTGGCTAAATTTGTCGTACGTGAGAAATGGATTGTTGCTGGTGATCGCAACGGGTGCATCCATGTGCACAACTATGAAGAAAATGAAGAAGTAGAGAGCTTTTGTGCTCACAGTAGTTGCATCACAACTTTGGCTGTGCATCCAACGGATCCATTTGTGTTTTCTTCATCTAATGATGCTGGTCACCTGATCAAGCTTTGGAACTGGGACAATGATTGGGAATGCAAAGAATTTCATGGACACGTTGGCACAGTGACGCAAGTAACCTTTAACCCAAATGACTCCAATAGTTTTGCTAGTGCTTCCAAGGATGGCACTGTCAAGGTTTGCTTTAGTTCTTCTTATTTATATATGTTTCAGCCATACATGTTGATGGTTTTATGTTTTTACACTTCCAAAAACTTGTAGATCTGGAGTATTTGTTCCGATGACCCCAGTAAGATCATCACATTGAAATTGGATGAGCATGGGCTCTGTGTTGACTACTTCACACGCAATAATCAACAACATCTGATCGTGGGATGTAATGACAAGACCGCACAGGTGTCATGCACTTTTCTGCACCCCAACAATACACACTTTTCTGCACCCCAACAAACTAAAGAATACACTCAATTAATTAATTTACCTAACTAGCTATTACTTAAATTCCCATCCACGATATATGATTGCTAAAAAAAGTCTTCCTTTTCTTTGTTGTCTTGTTGAATCAGATATGGAAATTGGAGACGAAAGAGCGTGTACATGAGCTAGAATCGCATACAAACCTTATTAGTGCCGCCAATTTGCACCCGGAACTTCCAATATTAATCACAGGTTCATTTGATGGGACTGTACGCATATGGAACTCCATTACCTACAAGTATGTACTGCTTCAGTTCTTCTGACATTCACCCCAGAATGCGTATATAGCTCCATTAATTTTCCTTGTGTAAGTGTATATAGTACTTGTAAAAATATGTTGAGATTCTTTACTAACACTGCATGAGGCCTGCCCACCATTACAGGCTTGAGAACGTAATTGGTTTCCACCTCGGGGCAGTTTATGCTTTTGGATGTATGAAAGGCTCAAGAAGGTAATAAACAACATTCTTGTCCTTTATCTACTTTACTAATAGGAATCAGTGACCAAGTTGTATGCATTATGTATTGTATATTTTCCTGGAAATTGTGAGTGAGAAGATAACTTAACTGGTAGGTAGGCATGCCTGATTACTTCCTTGCTAGCTAGTTGTATGTATGAGAAATTTAGTATGTAAATATCATGGCGTATCTGAACTTCAAACATGTGCATCATACAACTACATGGATGCAGTAAACACACATTTACGTTTCATATAAATTATGTTTTGTAGCATCAGTGACTTTACCCATTTGCAATACACTCGGAGATATTCCTTCATGTATTTGCATCATCCTCCATTAATTGTATTGTCTTAGTTTTTTTTTGGTAAAATGTTTAAATTCATTGATAACCGAAGGACATACTGATTGGTTTGTGTAGGATCGTGGTCGGGTGTCACCAGGGAATAGCAATGATGGACATTTCTTTGCCTTAAACACTATGTTGCTATCAGAGCAACACAACAGGAAAACATCAAGAGCATATCAAATTTATCAAGTGTTGTTTGCCTACGTTGCTTATTGATGACTAAGACTTAAGATCTGATTGCATTCAGGGTTGTGGTTATATTGATAGGGTGTTTTAATGTATCCAATATATATGTTAGAGGCAAAATATGTGTAGAAAGCACATCAGAACTGATACTCTACAAGCAAAATATTTAGTTAGCAGCACTACTGCTGCATCGCGATACCTTTTTCCATGTTTTGAGAGACTAAAACAAATATGGTATACTGAACTTTAAAAAGTAGCACGACTATCCAGCCTGGGCCAGTGATGATCCCAGCCTATCACAGCCAGGTGACGGGTGCATTTGTACCCATCATTTCATTAGTTCATTCATTCTGGATATCGTTGACATTTTTCTTTGGATTATCTCTTTAATTGCATACTGAACACTAAGATGTTACAAATCTCATCACTCAATGCTATCTAACAAGAAAATGACTGATATTATCTGCTGCTGCTAGTGAGAGATGGAGAGTAGGTTTCGTTACCAGCAGATTTCCTCGCGCTTGGTCTTGATGTCATCCAGCAAATGGAAGCTCCGCAGAGCATGAGCACGAGTCAAACCAGCGTCAGACACTTCCACGAAGGCGCTGTCGAATCCTGTACCGCAAGTTCCACAATGCGACTAGGATGAGGAAGTGATGAAACAAGTCGACTGAATACATACATCAGTCTTGTAGCAGGCAGACCGGCAACTTCCATAGACAAGTTGACATAAATCTTAGCAAATCTGTAGTTGCCTGAAGCAAGCAGCAAAATGCGCCTGAAATCAATCAAGGTGTGTGGCTTCACTGTCTCATTCAGCATAAGGGCATCAGGCTGCTAGATCAGAGCAACAAGGCTGGCATGCGTTTGAGTTGTGAAGCAGAGCTACCTCCTCCTTCAGGCCGAGCTTGTGCAATGAAAGGAATTCATCCGCCACGGATCGAACTTTGAATGAAACTGTAAGTGCATGTTGTCTATCACAACTACAGAGCTAGGGGCGTACATATATTATCCTGAACAGCTGAATGGAACAAATTACACATACCAATATGGGTGCATAAATAGCGAAATTCTTAGGGAGAAGAATAAAATTATACTTCATTGGACCGAATTGGGGATCGGCTAGGTGGAGTAAAAAAGATAAATATACTTCACTGACATATGAAAAAAAATGTAGAATAATAACGAAAAGGATGAAGAAAAACAAAAAAGAAAATAAACAAAAGAAAAAAAAAATAAAAAAGAAGAAGAAACAAAGTGCAAAAAACGAATGAAACAGTAGTGTTGGTTTGCTGGCCAGGAGTAGGCCCATGATGAACCTACCTATTCCTATTCCCTCCCTCCCTTCGCCGCCGCTCAGCTCCAGGTTCGCCGCCGCCGCGTGTAGATTGTACGTTGGAGAGAGAGGATGAAGGGCGGCATGCGGCGGATCCTGAACCTTGGGTTGTATGACGGCCACAGGCGCTTGTATTCGCTCCGGCGCTTGGACCTCCTCAAGATTAATTTTTTTCACCCCACGGCAGAACAAGCGGCCGCGCACGGCAAGGTGTTGCCAACAGTACTGACGCCCGCCGAGGCCAACACGACAAGAAGAAGGATCTCCAGCCCCACTAATCTGGCGGCGGCGGAGGCGGCGGCGGCCAAGATTGATGCGCCAAAAACCGAGCTGGTCATAAGGCCGCCGCAGCTCGACTACTCCATGGGGAACCATCACACCGTTCATTTCTTGCCCACCGCCTCCGAGAGCAAGGTCGTCATGGCCGACCACGGGAACCGCATGCTGCGCTTCGATGTCGTCGACGGCACCCGCTGCATCGATACGCTGCCATGGCTCCACGGACCCAAGGTGATGCCCATGTCCGTCTTCGTCCTCCAACGGACGTACACTTCCATGACGGCGAAGACACCGGTGACCTCTACATCATCGCTGGCCTCCTCTACCCGCACATGGCGGAGGAGCGGCTGCAGTTCGAGGCCCTGGTGTGGAGGGGGATCCGCCCTGCACGTCACAGGTTCTGGCACTGCGACATCCTCCCGCTGCCGCCGTGGATCATCTGCTTCTCCAACTCTGCAGGCGTCGAGGGTGCCGGCACCTACTGCTTCCACATGGCGACTCGTGAGTGGAGCAAAGCTGGCGACTGGCTCATGCCCTTCCATGGCAAGGCGGATTACGTCCCCGAGGCTAGTGACACACCTTCAGGATACTCTCGCTAAGAGAACACGGATCTTGGAGTAACAGTTGGTAGTAGAAAGTCGACCAGAATCCAAACTGACATGTGTTGACGCTAGCTAGACCCCCAGGAGACCAAACAATTCTTAATTAGCACCCACCTAACCGGCCCAGCCACGGATAAGGCCCGCGGCCTAGCTAACCCGGCCACCAGAACCGGTACATACATGTCCGAGGAACAACTCGGAACTTAAGGTACATAAGATCTTATTATGGACCTTAAGTTCCGCATCACATTCACTTGCGCCAACTGAATGCAAAGCATGCTTTAAAGCTGGGTACTGGCCGCCATACTTGGTTAGGCCAGCCCGGAGAACTTCTATTCGTCCATGTAAATATTGTGACGGTTGAATAAAACTTTGTGAGTTTACCTTAAAAAAAAACTGAATCTGGTTGAGAAGGAACTACCCAAGCGGCCGCGGCGGGCGATTATGTTCAGCCGAGTAATAAAATACTTACTAGACTAGCTAGTGGGCAGGCTCCAATCCAATCATCAAGCCGAGGTGCCACAATGAAAATTATGGTGATTCATTCAGAACCATGAAATGGTTGGCCTCTGGAAGAAAAGAAACACAACAAAGTAGCACCAGTTTACTACTTTTTGTATACTCGACAAAGACAGACAAGATGTTTGCAGCTGCAGCGCAACCAGGCGACCAAAACTGGAGAGGAAGAGGATTGGGAGATGTGGTGGCCTACAATATGGGGTACGAGATGGGGGTTTGTGTAAAAGGTCTCCACCAGTCTCGCTGCTCCAACCTGGACCATGGGATATGTATCTCATGGACCAGACCAATGGATCGCACCTAAGTTACCGGTCTCATACCAGTCGCACCCGGTATAACTGGCTACTTACAGTTGTATTTCTCAAGAGTGATGACATAGGTATAGTATGTTGAGTTTAGTTTTCTGATGAAGCTAATATTGTTGCAGTTGTTCTTTGTAGACATAGGTATAAAATGGATGCATGCATCTCCCAGATGCTATGATGCACACAGCCAACAAGGTCCTCACGACAAGCCAAAATAAAAGGAGGAGAAATACAAAGGAAATGTATATCCGTATAATGCCTAAACCGTCGGTGGCCCAATCCTAAGATCATGCTGCCATCCATGTTGTGTAAAAGCATCCCTCGCCGTAGCCTTCAATCATGTACACACCTCCGTAAACAGGTTTTGATTCTCCACTCGTTGTAGAGAGGACCATAAACGAAGCGTCCCGATACATCTGTAGATAACCTACATAAGAGAAGTATTTTTATCGTTAAAAACCTTATCATTTCTACATAGTCAAAGCGGCCAAATCATGGCAAGCCCTCTCATCCTGAGAAGAATTCTAAACCTGTGATCAATCCCATGTAACCAGTTGCCAAATATACTAGCAACACTATAAGGAGGATACAAGCCAGAAGCTATTTGGATGACTGACCATATAGAACGAGCCAATTTACATCGGAAGAACAAATGTTTTATTATCTCATCATGCGGGCAAAATACACATTGCGTACTTCCATGCCAATTTTTCTTAATACGGTTATCTTTAGTAAGAATGACACCGCGACGAAGATACCATGAAATGGTTGGCATCTGGAAGAAAATAAACACAACAAAGTAGCATCAATTTACTGCTTTTTGGATGACAAAGGCAAACAAGATGTTTGCAGCTGCAGCGTCCTGCGATCAGTACAATGTTCTGGGTTTCATTCATGTTGCAGAAAGACGACTTGAGCTGAGACGTGAACTCGCTTTTGCTTTCTAGCAGTGCACTTGATATCACTTCATTCCTTGTGTTTTGTTAAATCTGTACCCCTATATACCAAATAAAAAACTGCACATGACAAAACGCAGAAATAGTGCATATGCTCGACTACAATAGCGGCTATTAATTTTGAGAACTATTTTGCTTTTCAAAACTTTGTAATGGTATCCCTATACTCGGTACATAAATAGCGATCCTTATAGTGCATGCAAACAAAATTTATGTTATAAAAAATAAATGTCCATCTTCACTTTTGATAAAAATAGACCAGTCATCAAGATTATGAATATATGTATCACTACGATCGAGATTCAATAAAAATAGACCACTCATTAAGGGTGCATGACCATAAAAGATATTGCTCATATAAATTGAACAACAATTATTCTCTAATTTAAATGAATAACCGTCGCATCAAACAAGATCCAGATATAATGTTCATGCTCAACGCTGACACCAAATAACAATTATTCAGGTCTAAAACTAATCCCGAAGGTAGATGTAGAGGTAGCATGCCGACGGCGATCACATCGACCTTGGAACCATTTCTGACGCGCATCGTCACCTCGTTCTTAGTCAATCTTCGTTTAATCCATAGCCCCTGTTTCGAGTTGCAAATGTGAGCAACAGAACCAGTATCAAATACTCAGGCGCTACTACGAGCATTAGTAAGGTACACATCAATAACATGTATATCAAATATACCTTTTTACTTTGCCATCTTTCTTATCCGCCAAATACTTGTGCCAGTTCCGCTTCCAATACCAGTCCCTTTGCAGTAGAATCACTCAGTTTTAGGCTTAGGTTCAGACTTGGGCCTCTTCCCGGGAGCAGCAACTTGCTTACTATTCTTTCTGAAGTTCTCCTTCTTCCCTTTGCCCTTTTTCTTGAAACTAGTGGTCTTGTTAACCATCAACACTTGATGCTCCTTTTTGATTTCTACCTCCGCAGCCTTAAGCATTGCGAACAGCTCGGGAATTGTCTTTTCCATCCCTTGCATATTATAGTTCATCATGAAGCCTTTATAGCTTGATGGCAGTTATTGAAGAACTCCGTCAATAACACTATCATCCGAAAGATTAACTCCTAGCTGAGTCAAGTGGTTATGGTACCCAGACATTCTGAGTATGTGTTCACTGACAGAACTGTTCTCCTCCATCTTGCAGCTATAGAACTTGTTGGAGACTTTATATCTCTCAACTCTGGCATTTGCTTGAAATATTAACTTCAACTCTTGGAACATATCATATGCCCCATGACGTTCAAAACATCTTTGAAGTCCCGATTCTAAGCCATAAAGCATGACACACTGAACTATCGAGTAGTCATCAGATTTAGCTTGCCAGACGTTCATAACGTCCGGGGTTGCTCCTGCAGCAGGCCTTGCACCTAGCGGTGCTTTCAGGACGTAATTCTTCTGTGCAACAATGAGGATAATCCTCAAGTTACGGACCCAGTCCGTGTAGTTGCTACCATCATCTTTCAACTTAGCTTTCTCTAGGAACACATTAATATTCAAGGGAACAGTAGCACCGGCCATTGATCTACAACAACATAGATATGCAAAAACTATCAGGACTAAGTTCATGATAAATTAAAGTTCAATTAATCATATTACTTAAGAACTCCCACTTAGATAGACATCCCTCTAGTCATCTAAATGATCACATGATTCATATCAACTAAACTATGTCCGATCATCACGTGAGATGGAGTAGTTTTTAATGGTGGACATCTCTATGTTGATCATATCAACTATATGATTCACGTTCGACCTTTCAGTCTTAGTGTTCCGAGGCCATATCTACATATGCTAGGCTCATCAAGTTTAACTCGAGTATTCTGCACGTGCAAAACTGTCTTGCACCCGTTATATGTGAACGTAGAGCTTATCACACCCGATCATCACGTGGTGTCTCGGCACGACGAACTGTCCCGACGGTGCATACTCAGGGAGAACACTTATACCTTAAAATTTAGTGAGGGGTCATCTTACAATGCTACCGCCGCACTAAGCAAAATAAGATGCATAAAAAGATAAACATCACATGCAATCAAAATATGTGACATGATATGGCCATCATCATCTTGTGCCTTTGAACTCCATCTCCAAAGCACCGTCATGGCAAGGCGGATTACGTCCCCGAGCTTAGCCTCTGGTTTGGCATCTCTTCACATGGCAACCTCCCCTGCGCTGCTGACCTCTCGGGCGTTGTTGTCACAGGGGAGGAGCCGTCGCCGGACAAGATGCGTATCTGGGCTCGTGATGACCTGCCAGAGGAGTGGCAGCCCGACATTTTGTTCAGGTCCAAGGTCGCGAGTCTCGGTTCTGGCAGGTTCATCCTCATGGACATGCTGGGTACCATTGCATCTGCATCTGCATCTGGCAAGGACTTCAACGCTATAGTTCCCAACAAGGAATTTACCCTCTTCACTGGTATGGAGCTAGCGTTCAGCAATGGCAGCAAAGACAAAGGCCACCACAATAGTGCCACCGATGGCTCCGGCAACGAGGGCAGTAGCTCTGGTGACGAGAATGGCAAAGGCAAAGGCAAAGGGATAATGTGTGGTCTCCGTATGATCAAGCACAAATCCGGTCATTACATGTTTAACAGGCAATTGAAGATCCAGGCGGTGTTCTGAATGATTCGGCAACTCGTTTTGAACTGAACTGCAGCTAGTGTATGCATGCATGCATTCTGTTACTTAATTTGCTATCTTCAGACAGTCTAGTGTTGCTGCTCCGTGTTAAGCCGGGTTAACTAATCTATCTTGCTGTATGATGAAACGTACTACCATAAATTGTACGTACCTCCCTGGTGTTATTCTGGACAATTTCCATCTAGCATTCGGATTTGCTGCTGAGCAAATAATTATTTGATGGCAATATTGTATCCTTAAGCTTAGCTGCAGAATCCGGTATGTAGTAATGCTGGTTCAGTTTCCATAGTTGATTTCAAGGGAGTACAGTTTGGTGATGAACGAAAACAACAGTTTGGTTAAGTACAAACTCTTCATCTTCAAGTCACTGACAATGTTGTAACTAAGTCAAAACAGAGCACTTGCAATTGAAAATAAAAATCATTCTTTTCACTTCATGTAGGAGTATGAGAGTGGTAAAGGAATGCATGTTCCAATTTTTCTTTCTTTAAAAAAAAAAATGCATGCTCAGTTTTGACCTTTGGCCATATGTAGCTTTCAATTAAAGATAAAAATATTAGTATATTTTCGCTTCAGGTATGAGTATGAGAGTGGTAAATGGAATGCAGGTTCCAATTTTGTTTTTTGCTTTTTAAATAAACATGTTTATATCTCTACTCCTATAAAAAAGCGAGTTGGTGATGATGATATGCTTGCCTTCGGGCCATATGTACCATTCGATCTTGAATCTAGGGTGAGATTGAGATGGGACATGTTGGGCGGAGCCAACCACCAAAACAAGATATTCTAGAACCCCTCCAAGTTTCCTCGCCGCCGGCCCCTCTCCTCTATTTCCCCGTTACCACTGGAGTTGAGTTGGGCGAGGGTCACGTTTGTTGTATCTATATCTATATCTATACCACTATATAGTGTGTGAATAAGTTTGAATATGGATCATTGGATGAACTCAATCTGAGGATCAAGAGGTGGCAAATCCGAGCATTGCTGACCATTCGATTTCCTATCAATTACATCAGATTCTGCCGTGTGTACTATGTAGAAGTTTCCAATAGTTAAAAACTTAGTACACCCTTGTACTTGTCACATATACTATCTTTACACACTTCTCATTTATTTTAGAACCTTCCATGCATGATCTTGCTCCGTTAGAGTTTCTCGCCTGAATAAAAGTGTATCCATTTATGCTTTAGTCTAGAATCTTTCATGTATGCTCTTGCTCCATTAGAGTTCTCGCTTAAATAAAAGTGTATCCATTTATGATTTAGTCTAGAATCTTCCATGTATGCTCTTGCTCCATTAGAGTTCTCGCTTGAATAAAGTGTATCCACTTATGGGATTATTTGTGAATTTTACTCATGGTGAAAGACTCCTGATGAACCATTTCTTACATTCCATATATCTTTTCAGAGAATTTCATCCAAATGTCACAACACTATCTTTAACCTTAAGGTCCATACATATAATGTGTTATATTAGTGTATTAGAACACAATGCAGCTAAGGTTTTCCTTTTCAATGATGTAATATGCAAGTGTCAGTTGCAACGATATCTCACAACTCACGTGCAAAGCACATGCAACTCACTAGTTTCTTCAAAAAGATGCAGCGGCACACTGGAGCAGTCTGCACAAAATACCTGAAACTGGAACTAATCTACTCAGCAATTAAACTTGTAGGGGATCCTGTTGGCTATATAAACCCTAGCAAATCAAGCCAATCTTGCTCTGAATCTCTGAAATTCGAGTGTGTGTGTCTTTTTTTGAGGGAGCAACAGTCAGTTGTATACAATTGGTGTCTAGAGCCAGTAAATCCTTCAAGGCGGCGTGGATCTGGGGTGTCGATGAGGTAGGGTTCTCTCATAAATCCCTGGTCAACATCTCTTGGCGGATTCCGGAGGCGGTGATTT
The DNA here is from genome assembly GCF_002575655.3 of Aegilops tauschii subsp. strangulata. Lineage (NCBI taxonomy): Eukaryota > Viridiplantae > Streptophyta > Magnoliopsida > Poales > Poaceae > Aegilops > Aegilops tauschii. Next base: position 1,559,833 of record NC_053036.3, on the reverse strand, counting down.
TTCGGGCGCATTCGGTAGTCCAGCCTGGTTACTGGAGAACATCTCTTGGCACCTGATATTTGATGGTGCATCTTCAGTGGTAAACATCAGAAGGCCAAGGTTCTTCTCTACAGCAAGGTATAACATCACATCTGAAGGCAAGGAGAGAACTCGTGAGCTCCGACTATTTTAATTATTTTCTGCTTCGGCGGAGGTACCAGAATAGCGATGAACTGATGATGAGGAGGAGACAGAGTTCAGATTTTTGGGAAACCGTCTCGGTCAAAGTGCAACCAAGTATTACAGCACCAAGCACGACGTTTGCATTCAAAGTGCTCACTGCACGGATCTTGATCACATTCTAGAAGGCTGGTTGAAGCTTGTCATCCTTCTTTAAGGGCGAGCCACTTTGATTTCCATATCACTTAGATGGGCCCAGTGGCTTGAGTGTAGCTAGGTATAAGTGTAACTACCAGCAACATGCTCTAGCCCCCTCAGGTTGTATTATTCTAGAGCGATATGCATAGGAAGAGTATATATCTTGACTGTTGAGGTTAGTCTTCTGATACTAATGCTGGAGCTGTTCTTTGTAGACTCTGAATGTGTATATATTTTCATTTCCTTTGTGACCTTTGTTGGTTTAGCATCTCCATAAGAACTTTTATGTTTTATTAGTCTTAGAGTTCAGTTCAAGTTCCAACCAACCAAGCTTGCATTAACATAAGAGTTTGAAATTTTTGGCACTTTTTTTGCAGTCTTCCATTAGCAGGCTCTGACTCTGATGTACACTTGTTACTTATACAACCAATTGATGGTATTATCGAACTATACCAAGACCAAGATTCATAGAGCTGGTGAAAACCTGCTGAACCCAGGTTCATTATATGAAAATTTTGTCCCCCGTTTTTACAGCGATTCAGTAATGTAGAACCGGTGGAAATCAGCTGAACAACCCAGGTGTATTGTTTCAAAATTTTGTTCCGGTTTCTGCAGAGATTTGGTAGCATAGTCTGCCTTGCAATTTCGTTGTTTGACCAATTAACTGTATTTCAGGTGAATTTAGGCCGTGCCTTTTTATTTTGTACCAACTTTGACGCTTGCATTCCTCTATGTACGGCTGAACAACCCAGGAGCTGGGTATACTTCCTCTATGAACGGCTGTTTGCGGTAGTATTGTTTTATGTTTTCCATGAAAAAGGAGAAGAGAAGAGAAGAAAATATGTGTGAATCCAACCTCAATCCAGGCTGCTTTATTCAAAGAAAAAGAGAAGGGTAAAGAAGCAGATACCTCAATCTTTATTCTTTTAAGTAGCTCCAGCCTCAATCAAAGAACCAGCTAGCTATGGATGCTTTGCTTTGGCCAAAGCCAAAGCCTGTACAATTTCTCTCCACTACCACCATTCATTCATCCATTGTTCCTCCTTCCCCTGACATAAACCTCATCATAGATCAGCACACAAGACGTGCCAGCCTACCAATTAAGGTACTAGCAGAACTATTTTAGAAGATTCTTTTGCTAAATGTATATTATACTTATCTTAATTCCTTGCAGCTTCATTACTTTCCAAAAGAACCAGTATTTCTAATTATTCATCGACTAACAATGTTTATTCAGGCAAGAACATAACTAACGCCTATGCTCTTCTGGTAAAACTAGGTGTAGAACAACAAATTAATTCATCTGGAGGTGTAGATCAATCGATGGGTTAGATTTCTGGAGCTTCGTGTCTTTGCCTTCACGACAATATTGTTCAGCATGCCTCCACGGGTATTTTCTGCGTCCATACACACATGCTGTTCTCACAATCTGGACTAGTATACCTTGTTTTGCGAGCAGGCATAATTTGAATATAACTTGAACGATTGCTGATAGCAGTTATCCTATTTGAGGCTTCCATCTCATTCATCAATACAATAGGTGAGTGATCTGATCAGGCACCAACTACATGCCTCACCAGTGCCATCGGGAACATGTCTCGCCTTGAGCGAGTCCTGGCTTCGGACTCGCTCAAGGGCGAGCAAGCTGAGCCGGCCCACGAGCGCGGTACTGAAGTGCTCCCGTGTCTCGTTTTTTCTCGTTTTATCTAACATGACCTGCAAAAAAAAATAGCTCCCGAGGTGGCATAATTTTTTCAAAGCATGAACAATTTCGAAATTGCCCAAACATATTTTGAATTTGCAAACAAAGTTTGGAAACATGACATTTTCTGAAGTTGTGAAGAAAGTAGGAAAGCCAGAATTTTTTTGAAAATTCCTTAACATTTTTTGAATTTGTGAAGAAAAATTAAACTTTTTTTGAAATTACCCAAAAATTATTTGAACAATTTTTAAAAAGAAGGAACAAAATTGAAAAACTGTCAAATTTTCTGAAATTATGAATATTTTTGAAGACAAGTATATTTTAGTTAAATTCTCCTAATTAGTTTTTGTGAATTTGCAAAACAAAATATTAAAACATGAAATATTTTTGAACTTCTGAACACATTTTGTAAACAGGAACATTTAAAAAAATGCAAACATGTTTCTAAAAAATGAAAAAACTTTTCCAAAGCACGAATATTTAATGTAATTTCCCTAATATTTTTGAATTTAATAACAAATTTTGGAAACATGAACATTTGAATAGTTTCTTTTTTTTAAACAGGAACATATTATGGAATGCGTGAACATTTTCTGGAATTGTGAAGAAAATGGAAAAAAAACATTTTCAGAAATTTTAATATTTTTTGAATTTTCCAACATTTTCCAAAATATGTGAACCAATTTTAAGTATTACAAAACTTTTTACAATTCTGAATTTTTTTGGAAAACAGGAATAAAATCTACAAAAAAACATTTTTTTTGAAATATGAACATTTTATAAATTCCAGAAAATTTGTTGAAAAAATAAATAAACTTGAAAGGAAAAATGAAAGAAAAATGAAAAGAAAAGAAAACAAAAGAAGAAAAAGGACAGGAAAAGAGATAAACGGGAAAAAAGGAAAATAGAAAGGAAAAATAAAAACCGGTTCAAGAAGGTTCCCAAAACCAGTAAACATCTTATTTCACATATTTTCCTTAGTATGCGAACATCTTAAATAGTCGTGGACATTTTTTTGAATTCGTGAAAAATTTATTAATATGTGAGAAAAATGTCTTTGCAAACAATTTTCTGAATACACAAATAATTTTTGAAGTCACGTTTTTTTATATTTCATTTAATTTGTTTAAAATTTTCAAATCTTTTTAAAATTCACAAACATTTTAAAAAATCATTGAGCTTCCTGAAATAATTCGAACAAAACTAAAACCGTCTGTTTTTTATGTGGATAGTGGACTGGACAAAGAAAATAACGAGCGAAAATCGATGCGAAATGATTCCCTTCACTTGACCGGTCTCACATGTTTTGGCCACCACCTCCGACGGACGACACGTGGTTGTGGCCCACGCACGTTGCAACTTACACCAGACACACGTCCGAGCCTATCCTTATCCACACAAAAAGGATGGCCATGACTCACACCCAAATTTCCCATTGCTTCTTTCTATTCCCGGCTCCGTCACTCGTAAATCACCATCTTTTGATTCTTGGTTGCATCGCTGCCGGATCTCCATGGATTCTCCTTCCCCAGGTGATGTCGTGTTCCTCCTCCCCCCTCCCCACCCCAAGCGTGAAGAAGAGGAAGTGCTCCTACATTCTGGATAAATGATGCCCGTGCGGTCTCATTGGTTTTCGCAGCTGGAGATGTGTCGGTGCTACAAGGCGATGGCTTTGTCCCTGCTGCAAGACAATGATGAGCTGATGCGGACATTGACTGGCACGACACAAGCTGGAGATGGTTTTCCGGCTCGGCTTCTGTTGCAACGAAGGTTTGCAACAAGACACTTGTTGTAAACGGGTGGGGCAACATTGGTGGTACTGCCGCGACATCATCTTCATTGCAAAAAATCCTTGTTGCGGAAGTCCTTCCGCAAAATCATCTATGTTGGAAAAAGGTGAAGAATAAAAAAATTGCAACACAACATGTGTTGCAAATAATGTTTCTTCAACATGAGCTCTGTTGCAAAAGGTTCTGCAACACTACCTTTGTTGCAATGGTGAGGATGCGGCTGGGCCACGCTGATTACGGCTGATCTAACGGTTGCTGAGGTGAACGAGTGAGCGAGCGGGTGAGCGAGCCTGGCGAAGGGAGAGATCAGGAAAATTAGTAGGCTCTTCTCTTTTTCTTTTTTTTATGCCAACTCTCGCATGTCCATGGGGATATCTGGGTCATATTATGACATGTATGTACGTTATGTGGAAGATGTATTTCTATGTTGGATTAATCTGCCTTTGTTTATTTATCTAAAAAATGCCTTTGGTCTTGTTGTTGTCTGATTAATATTGTTTGGTTGACTGATTAAGTACATGATCAATTATTAGTCCGGTTTCATTTGGGAAAATGAATAACTAAATACCAGAATACCCCCATGTGAAATAATCATAAATGATTAATGCAATTACTATTTAGCCCATTAGATCAGGGGTACTCCATGGAACTAAAGATTTAGATCATAGCTAGTGGGCGTTCAATTGGGAGAAAAATAGATGGCTTATATTAATTTATGGGTATCGTAAAATAGCTCAGAGACCAGGAACCAAAGCGATTATTCCATGATTTACTCTTCTAGGATTCTAATGTGCTTGTGGAGTTGGTTCTTGGTTCACATATGAGCCAAACAATAGACCGGAGGATAAGAACAACAATAAAAAGACACTATTCAAAAAAAGTATCAATTTAATTATTCTTCGAGAGAGAATCAATGACAGTGGCATCTTCTCTGTTCGAAGAGTCAAAAGCAAAAGGAGTAGTATTATTCATGGCTCTTTCCTGGTCATCTGTACTAAATAGGAAAAGAGGATATACCTATGTTTATTAGGCACATGAAATAATTGTATGTATGCAGACGTAGTAGAATACATAAAAAATTTATGTTTATCAATGATTATTACATAATTAATCTATATTATTTTGGCTTGCTAATTTTCACAACTTATTACTGAACCGTTGTAACTTGCAAGACATATTTGACAAAAATACATGAAATCAATGTCCAGGGTTTCACTTATTGTCGAGAAGTTTTGATAAACATGCTTAGCCAATCATGAACTACAACTGATACCCCGATATTTTTTGAGCTCATGTTTCAAATCTCTACTATGATATTTAAGCAAATTAAAATGTGCATTGTGACACACACACATAACAAAGAAATATTTCTACACGTGGAAAATAATTAGTGTATCATTTGTTACAAAATGTTGGTTTTCAAGTAATTTTAAAATATAGCATAATTTAAACATTACATTTATAACTAAGGAAATGAAAAAGTAGTAAAATTATATAATTGTTTAAGACTGTACATGTTAACATGAAGAAGTATAAATGTTTTGTATAAATTTAAGACATTTAACAAATTGTATAAAATTGTTAAATTTAACAAATTGTATAGAATTGTGAAATGTTCTTGCCTTCCACCGCCGCAATGTAGCACACCCAAACGCCGGAGTTGAGGAAGGCGGCAAACGCGGGCATTACAGTGGCCAGTCCAGCGCCAACTCCCACTCCCTCTCTCTTCCACAATGGCTTGAACTTCAATCTGCAAGAGGATTGAGTTGTTGTCTTATTAACAGTTTATTACACATTGGAATAGAACATAATAAAAGCTTACTCGCACTGTCACATAAATGGGGCAGAGGGAGGTGGGGTCACCGACAGCAACGAACGCGGCACCGGTATAATTCGATTGAGCGTGGTCACACAGGTGTGACGTCAGTGACAAGCTCTGCCACTAGCATGGATCCGAGGATGAAAACGATCATTCCGGCAAGCATCCAAGTGAGCCAGTCCATCTATTTGAAAAAGGACCGAGTGCAAAAATGACAATGTTATTTATAGTACTAAGCAGTACAAAATTAGATCAATTGTGTTGAAAAAGCAGAGCGTGCATGTCGCTAGTGCATTTGAAAAAGAGCACACATATTGATCTTTTGGTAGGACAACAACTCATCCCTATACCGAATGGAAGATGTTCCCTGTGTAGAGATTGTGCAATCCAAAATGACACAGCACATACGAATGCATATTGCTTTCTACACCCATGATGCTCCCTCGATCGTATACTACTACACATGCAACCAGAGCACTCTATGTACGAAGAAACAAAGCATTATGAACACAAAAGATAGACAGAACACTCTACTTGCAATCAGAGATGACACAAATATCCAGCGCACAGCAACCGGAGTCATACGGCCAAGAGCACAAAATCTAAACTCAAACCCACCCCTGTACACGGCCATAATTCTAACATAACGAATCCGTGATGCTCCATCCATTGTGTACTACTCACAACCCTAGTGATTTTATATTTTTCGAAAAGGAGGATTACCCCGACCTCCGTATCAAGTGATGACTTGATGCATACATCCACTTTATTAAACAAAGTAGCAACAAAGTACGAAGTTTAACACATATTCACAAGCAAACTTAAACAAAAGGAATAAAATGCCACAACCTGTGAAAATAAGATCAGATGACTAAACACCTATCCAATTATTGGACCGCCATCCAAACCGGTTGTACGTTCCCATGATACTCTCTCCCAACGATTGAACCCATGCATAGTCCATATGCTCTATGACTTCCGTATGGCTGAGTAAGGACCACATACATATTCATCTAGACACCCAGACGATGACCTGCAAAAAGTATGTGATGTTGTTTCGGTTAAATATAACGTCATTCCGACAGTTCCAAATAGCCCCAAGTAATGCACACACTCCGACTTAAATATGTGCTGCTGTCTTAGGCTCTACCCGATTTAACCATGTCCCAAATAAACTGGAGATGTTGTTAGGAGGACAGACATTAAAAGAAACATGTATTGTACGCCACAATAACTTGGCTAGTGGGCATTTGAGAAAAAAATGTTTGATTTATTCATCTTGATCACAAAAACATTGTGTCACACACACGAGCTACAGGATAATCCGGTGTCACCCAACTACGACAATGAGTCCAATTAGTTGCATAGAAATGATGCGTATCATAAGCGACAAACTGCAGCACGAATTAGATTTGTTGCAATGCCTCTTGGTCATAAAATGCAATCAATATCCACCATCATAGGAGATATTGCACAAGGTACACTTAATCAGTTTCTGTATGAAAGTTACTGTTAATGCAACAGTGCAGGGCCACTCACACAGCTTTCAGGGGTTGAGGCACCCCAACTTAGCAGAATACGTAACCCAAATTGCGCAATTGAAGATGCGGGTTAGTTCATCGATTCAATTATGGTGCAAGTTTGTCCACAGTGTTTATGTGCCCATAAATCCGGGTCATCTTTCCTTTATTCAGGTATAGAGCCTTTTAATGGCTCCAATCAACCTCAAAAGATGCCGATAAGAGATGCCATGTGGAACTGTCTCCGGATGATACTCAAAACACTCAAAATCTGCATGAAGGAGCAATTGAGGATGAAGACTACCGTGAGCACCACCTCCCCTCAAAACGCGTGTTCAGGGCTTGCTTGGCCTTGAGCACACAACACGCCATGTTGAGCACTCTTTGGTTCCACCTCTCGACGACGCCGTTATGCTACATCTAATATGAAGAACTAAGATGCTAGTAGAAGGTGACTGTGGTGAACTCGTCAGCCCAATTGGTACGCAACATGCGCAACTTGGTGGCTGCATTCATCCTCCGCGGCAGCATGGAACTTGACTCTGTCACTCTCGTCCTTTGAGGCAAGGAGCATCGCCCACATGAACCAGCGACGAGCACACTACCGGAATCGCACCCTATGCCGACGGCCCTGGCCGTCGGCATAGCCCTGATTGGCCGTCGGGACAGGCCTATGCCGACGGTCCGTCGGCATACGGCCGTCGGCAACATATCCGTCGGCGTAGCCCGGGAGGCCGTCGGCATAGAAAGGCCGTCGGCATAGGCCCTATCCCGACGCAACGTTACCTCCTAACGGCGGCCGCCGTCAAGTGCTGACCAACGCCTGCTCGCCACGTGGCAAGCCTATGCCGACGGCCTAGCCGTTGGCATAGATTTAAACTAAGCCGACGGCCAGGCCGTCGGCATAGGCCTGCCACATGGCAGCAACTGGGCTCTCCTGGGGCAAGGCTATGCCGACGGCCTGGCCGTCGGCTTAGTTTAAATCTATGCCGACGGCCAGGCCGTCGGCATAGACTTGCCCGAGGAGCTCCCAGTTGCTGACACGTGGCATCTATGCCGATGGCCTAGCCGTCGGCTTAGTTTAAATCTATGCCGACGGCATAGATGCCACGCGTCACCAACTGGGCGCTTAGGCCAGCCCTATGCCGTCGGCATAGTTTGTATTTGATTTTTTTTTCTTTTTTCTGTTTGTTTTCAAATCAATTCAATTCAGATATACATCACATATCAGCAGATATATAGCAGATATATATGATGGAAATAGACATATAGAACACATCTAAGTATCATCCGTCACCATCACAACAATATATGCATAAGCATCATCATAATCAACATAAAGATAAGCATAAGCATATAAAGAAGCACGCAAGTCATCTAAAGGATCCTCAAAGACCACAAGTTTATCATCATCACCACACACAAGTCATCTAAAGATACATAAGCATAAGCACACAAGTAACCAAAAGGCTTAAGCGCCAGGACGTCGAGCACCGCGGAGGTCGTCACCGCCAAGACCGCTGAAGCCCGGGTCGTCAGTGCTAGCGGCAGCGCTACCGCCAAGACCGCCTCCACCTCCGCCTCCGCCTCATGGATCGGAGTGGTCGGGCTCCGTGACTCGGGAGTGCTGCGAAGACCACCGCCAACGGTTGATCCACCGGTTCCCTGGATATTGAAAAGACATATTAACGGGATATATGACTGTGTTGAAAGGCATGATATGCTTTGAGTGAATAGATTGGGGATGAACTAACCGGCGAGGGGCCAGCGTTCTGTGCCACAAACTCCTCAAAGGTCAGCAACGTTGGTTGTGCTGGAGGACCCTCTGCTGGTGGCCATTGAGGACACCTACCGGCCGCCATTTCCTGAAAAGCGTGCTGCATCTGGCAATCCCTCTGCTGATGGTATGCATGAAGGCGGTCGTGCCACGCCATGGTCTCCTGGCGTGTGTGCTCCATGTAGGCCTACAGTATGACATGATGAAACTCATAAAACTACTAAATGCGGAAAATAAAGGGAGCAATGAAGATAAAAGGGAAAATACTTACAGTTTGCTGCTCCTGAAAGAGGGACAGTGACGGTGCACTGCTCATGGGCGTGCTCGTGCGCTGGCTCAGGGCCGGGTCGATCCGACGGAGCTGTGTGTAGGAGATAGTAGGAGTGATCACAGCATCGAGAACCGCCTCCCGACCGTGCTCCTTCGGCCCCATGCCCACCACCACCCTTTCGTCCAGATCCGCCGCAATGGGGTCAGGTGTGTGAGGATGTAACGCCAGATATCCATCGGAGTAGGCCTTCTTCCTATGCGCTGTCTTCTTGCCGTAGTACTTGGGCTCGCCAGGCTTGGGGTCCTTCCGCGTATGGGCGATGTCCCACGCCTACATGTGTGAGAGCGGCCGCTTTAGTTTCTCCTCCTGCACCACCAAACAGAGGTTAGTCATACATAAGAAAGTAATGGTAAATAGAAGAAGATGAATGTTTAATGGGGTTAGTCATACATTAACTGCCTTGTGGAGATACTGGTTTCGGTTTCCCTGAGCATGTACTCCCTTCTTCCCTCGGTTAGCCTTGTTTTTGACTCTCATAGCCGCCCAGGCTCCAGCCTCATCACACCAAAGATCCACCAATGCCGCCCAGGACTCGTCTTTTCCATAACACCAATTTGGTAACACCTACATAATGAAAGCATAATGGCATGTCAAAACGAAACGGTGAAATGTACCACAAGGTAATGAAAGCATAATGAAAAATCTTTTATACTTAACTTCAAGAACTCGTCCCTCTCCAAGGTAATGCCCATCCTCCGTGCGTCTTCCTTGGTCATCTTCATACCAAGATAGTCGTGATGGTATGTCGAGATGGCCACATAGCGCACCTCGTACTGCATCTGGCAGGCCTTCTTCTTGCATTGGCGCAGCACGATCTGGTCCGCTTTGGCCCTGTGCTCCGGGAGAACTCGATAGAATTTCTACAATCATGCACGAAATAAGAATGGAAGAAGCCATGAGTTAAAACATTCATGAAACTAGAATGGACTTGTGCTTCTGAAGAGAACTCACCCAGAAAGTGGTGATCACGGCCTTGGCATGGGTCCCATGGTCCGCTTGGAGGGCCGCTTCCCAGTGCTCCCAGCTCGTGGCCAAGACCCGATGGTTCGGGTGCCTGACTGGATCCGGACAGTACAACCCCGGCCAGTGTAACTTCAGCAAGACGGTGATGAGGCCGTTGGGAATACGGATCCCTTTAGAATATATCCAGTTGCTGCAAAAGAATGAACTATTAGCATGTGACAAGCAAAATAAATAACAACCGGAATGAGCATGTGACAAGCAAAATAATGAAATTATTATAAAGTGGCACTTACTCTTTCCCCGTGGGCTCAATGAGCCACTTCTGCTCCTCAGTAGCAGGAACCTGCTTTGGTAGCTTTGCGTTACCACGCAGCCACCCCTTGTTGTCAACCCCCTCCCCGCCAGCACCATCATCCCCGCTACCACCCTCCTCCTCGCCTGCCTCCCCCTCCCCAACCTCCTCCTCATCCTCGTCCTCCTCCTCCACCTCCTCCTCGGCCCCATCCCGAACCTCCTCCTCCTCGCCTGCCTCGTCCTCCTCCTCCTCACCAGAGGAGGGTACCTCACTAGAGGAGGGTACCTCACTAGAGGATGGCCTCGAAGACAACACCCCTAAGTCGGTGAGGGTGCGCTCTTTCTGGCCGCGACCCCCTGTAGTGGCTCTCCCCCCACCACCTCGCCCTCTAGGGGCTCTCCCCCCGTCCCCTCCTCCTCTAGGGGCACCTCTCCCTCGACCTCCCTGTGAGGAGTCATCGTCAAGTAGCCGGGGGGAGGATTACGTGCTCGACCACTCCGACTAGGCAGGCCAACGACCTTGCGTAGGAAACCCACGCCGTCGGCCTTCCCCTTGCCCATGTTCCACGAACCTGCATTGAAAAGAGAATAAGCAATTAGTAAATTAATGAAATGAAGGAAAAGGCATGATAATAAACACATTAATAAAAATGCATAAAAGGCATATTCCTAAACTATAGAAAAAAAGACTTGACACGTACATCTGCTAGAAACCATATGAATCGTCACTGTTGTAACCTCTTTCTCGGTCCGTCTCATCATCACTATCAATCATATCATCTTCGTTGTCTGACGGAGGTGGAGGCTCTTCCTCATCGTCAGCGTCTTCGTTTAACTTTTCTAGCATAAGTATGTCATTTTCATTGACAATGGTCTCACCATCATTCCGTGCTTCGTCGTCGTTTGGATCCACATCATCATCACCCAATGGTCTAGCGTCATCGTTTCTAACCATATCATCATCATCATCAGGGCGCTCTTGATAGAGCACTCTCTCGTATGTCATGGGGTTAATGTTGTAGCAATCGTCTTCATTCGGGTTCGGTAGCTTACCATGTGGCGACACCTTGAACACAACTTCCCAACCCTTTAGGTACTCTTTCTGGCATGGGTAAGGCAGATAATATACTTGTGTAGCTTGGGTAGCCGCAATGAAGAGATCTGCTCCGGCATAGACGGTTGATGGTTTAACTTCGACCAAACCAATGGAAGGCGTATGTTTTACCCCCTCCCGCGGATCGAACCATCGACATTCGAACACAGCCAGACATAGGGTCTCGCGCCCCTGGTGGAATTTAATCTCGTATATATTTTGTACCCTTCCGTAGTAGTCTACTGAATTTTGACCGGGGGTGTACACTCCGGTATTTATAGTTTTGGGATCAGGCTGGCTGTTCTGGTGCTCCTCTGTATGGAAGCGATACCCATTCACATCATACTTTTTACATGTCATGACGGCAGGGTCAAAACCCATGGAAACCCATCTCAATTCATCATCCATAGATATGTTCGGATCTTTTCCCTACAAGTATAATTGAAATTGTTGCGTGCATTAGTTAACTAATAAATGTTGAACTAGGTATTTAATAGGGGAGTGTGGAAAATTACTTTCTCCATGAACCAAGCAACAAAATTTTTACGTCCAGGGTTTCCATGACGGAGAAGAGTAAGTGCCTCCGCCTCAGTAGGAGGATTCATTCCCGTCCATTCCTCTTGAACGAAATCACTAAAAAAAAGAAAACCGGTGTTAGACCGGGACTAAGTGAACATAAAACATGATGATGTGGAAGACATAAAGGAATGGTGTAGTGGTATTACCTCATCCACACTTCCTCAACTTCCCTGACGTTGTGCAAGATATAGAACATGAGGTCCTCCCACTCTTGTCGTGGCATGTTATAAGGTTTCGAGGCCCCAGCCCTCCCACCTTGCGCGTTGAATAGATGGAGCTTGGGTTGATACTTCGGCTCTTTCATATTGTATTGAGGCACCTTGTTATGCAGATGGGGAACGTGGTCTGGATAGTATGATGTCCTGAGGTCTGACACCTCCTATAGGATAACTGCCTCAGCTATGGAAGCTTCAATCTTAGCTTTGTTTCCACATTTCTGTCGGAGATGCTTGTTCTGTCTCTCAGGGCCGTACTGCCAGCGATTCCGCACAGGCCCCCCCCAACAATACCTCGTTCGCGAGGTGCAGAATGAGATGTGTCATCGGTGTAAAGAAGCCTGGCGGAAAGATCTTCTCTAGCTTGACTATCAACTCCGGTGCCTTCTTATGCAATTTTTCAATCACGTCTTTACTTACTTCTTTAGCACAGAGCGTGCAGAAGAAATGGCTTAGCTCGGCAAGCACTCGCCAGACATGCTCGGGGACATAGCCTCGAACCATCACCGGCATTATCCGCTCAATCCATACATGGTAGTCATGACTCTTCAGGCCGGTCACTTTGCCCGTTGAAAGATTGACTCCCTTACTTATATTCGATGCATAACCATCGGTGAACTTCAAAATGTGTTTCAGCCAGATAAGTACTTCCTTTTTTCTGGCGGTTTAAGGACAAAGTCAGCATCTGGCTTGAACCAGTTTTTTCGACCGCCTGTGGGAGGCTTCATGTTCAGACGTGGTCTATCACAAATTCTCTGTTGATCGGCTCTAGCTTTAACGTTATCCTTCGTCTTATCAGGAATATTGAGGATCGTGTGGAAAAGGGACTCTGCCACATTCTTTTCGGTGTGCATCACATCGATATTGTAAGGAAGTTTGAGGTCCTTGAAATAGGGAAGCTGTGAGAAGGGGGTAATGTGAGTCCAGTTGTGCGTCTCACCATATCCCTGGAAGCCTTTGGCTTTGGCTTTGCCTTTGACTTTAGGCTGGAGAGCTTTTAGCTGAGCAAGAACATCTGCCCCCGAAAATGTTGGAATCTCGGTTACTTCATGAACAACCCAGCCTTTCGTGAAGTTCTTCTTGTCTTCCCTGTCTGGATGGTCTGGAGGGAGGAACTGTCGATGCAGGTCAAAGGCTACATACTTGCCACCCTTACTCAGCCAAATCATTCGCAGAGCCTGCATGCACACTGGGCATGGCATCTTCCCACTTGTACACCATCCGCAGAATAGAGCATAGCCGGGAAAGTCATGCATGCAATAGTGCAACCAAACTTTCATGAAGAAATTTCTCTGCAGATCCCGGTCGTATGTCAACGTCGGAAAGTACCAAGAATGGTGCAAAGCATCCACCAGCGGCTGCATAAACACACCCAATTGCTTCCCCGGATAATCAGGCCCCGGAATGATGAGCGACAAGAACATGGTCTTGCGTTGCATTAGGGCACCGGGAGGAAGATTGAGCGGAATTACAAACACGGGCCAGCAGCTGTATGGATTGGACGACATACCATATGGATTCAACCCATCACCTGATATGGCTATTCTGACATTCCCAGCCTCGGCTGCTTCCTCGGGGTATTCTTCATCGAACGACTTCCATGCTTCCCCTTCCGATGGATGTACGATTTTTTTTGGATTGTACCTTATACCTTCCTTGTGCCACTTCATCATTTTGGCAGACTCCTTCGTGATGAAAAGGCGCTGCAGTCTTTTTATAAAATCAAGATACCGAAGAACCTTAATGGGGATGGTTAGCTGCTTTTTCTCACCATCCTCACCGACCACCTCAATGTACCGAGACGAACCGCACTGCCTACAGTCCTTGTCATCCGCATACTCGTGCCTAAACAAAAGGCAATTCTTCGGGCAAACATCTATTTTCTCATAATCCATAGAGAGTGCCTTCATGATTTTCTTTGTATCGTACATGCTTTTCGGCAGTTCATGACCCTCAGGGAGGCTGTTAGCCCATACTCCGAAGAATGCTTCGAAGCATTTCTGGCTACAGCCGTACTCAGCCTTGACTGCAATCAGTTGCGAGATGGCATCCAGCTGAGATATTTTCGCACCCGCATAACGAGGTTTCTTCGACGAGGCCAAGACCTCCAAGAGGGCCTTTGCGGTTGCCTCCGGCTCCTCCGGTTCATTCTCTGAAGGTGTCGCATTTCCCGTTTCTGCAACAATGACATCATCTAGCATGTCCCTGACCCCGTCGTCCTCATATCCATCGATGCGTTGTCGCATCACCTCCTCTCTACCATGGTTCTGCTCGGCTATGTTTATCGGCGGCATGTCAAAGTTTGGCATATATCCGTGCGTGCGAAGGTGCTCACTCATGTCTGTCTGATTTCTACGGTGACGTCTGGCACATCTCGCACAGGGGCATGGTGGGATAATTCTCATTGGACGACGGAATATCTCCTTTAAATACACATCGGTTTTCGCGATCCACTCTGATGTTACTCGATTCGATGGATAAAACCACTGTACATCCACTGATTATCTGCCATCCTCTGCTTTTTTGCAAGCCACACAACATAATTAAGGATTCACTTAAATTAATCATATTAAATTTTCAGTTTCTACCGCGTTGAATCCACCTGCATCTCTAATAGGTAAAGATGGGTCCTAATCCCACCCGAGGATGTGTAGATTGAGTACGTTCTCCATTCTACCCCGTTCCGAGACAAAATTTCGGCAGCACCTCCCCGCTATTCTCCAGATACACGTCTTGGCAAATAGCCGAGAGAATGTGCTCTGGAGAACAATGGGGAGGCGCCGCCGAAATCCTGTCTCGGAACAGGGTAGAACATGGAGAACATAATCAATCTACACATCCTCGGGCTGTCCGTGGAAAATGCTGGACAATCCGAAAGAGTTGCGGTGATAAATATGCAATTGAATGCATATTTATCGATGCAACCCTTTCGGACGGGAGACCTAGGTTACGCCAGGTGACTTGAGAATGAAATCTAGTGATATGAAAAAAGGGAGGAGATGGACTTGTAGCTCACCCTCGGCTGTAGAGGAAGTAGTCGAACAGCAGAGGGATGCCCAGGGGGACCAACACGTCGGACAACGGTCACTCCGATGAAATGCGACACCACAAAGCCTTCAAAATCCACCGAAAGAACAACTTAGATCATCACATCTGAGTCAATCAAAATTTTGTGTTCAATTTTTTTTGCAATATCATAATGATGAACTAACCACTAACCATGATCCGAATTTTAACATCTGTCTATCTATCTACTTCACAAAACATCTATCTACATATCATATCGAGAGATGCGACGCCACAAACCCTTTAAATTGCAACGAGTAAATTTTTTGGAACTTCGCATCTCATGTAGCATTTCAACAACATCTCAAATTGTAGGACAGAATGCATATATTCTACATTATTCAAAACATAAAGTAAAAAACTTAGATGATCATGATACTTCAAATTAAATTTTTACCGCATTGATTAATTTTTTTGGTCAAAACTAAAATGTACCTACCTATCTATACATTGATGTACCTAGAAATTTATCTACTTATCTATCCATTTCATTCAACTATCCAAATTTTAACATTTCTCTATCTATCTACTAAAATTGCACTAAACATACAAAATAATTGCACTACACTAATTTTGTCTATCTAGCTAACACAACAGCGGCATCAGCTACAACTCCGGCGAGTGACGGGGGGGGGGAGCTTACCGAGGGGAAGCAGCACCGAAGTGGCTGGAGGACAGCAGGGGCGGGGGAGGTGGCGACGTCGGAGGGGGCCGGGACGAGGCAAGGGCGGGGCCTGGCAGACGGTGGTCGGCGCCGGGCGAACGATTGTCGGTGCGGTGGCGGAGGAGGTCGGTCGGAGCCGGGCCAGGAGAAGGGGGCGTCGGGGCAGGGGGCCCCTTAGGGAGGGCTTCGGCAGAGGGGGTGGAGCAGCGGCCGGAGATCAGGCCGGGGACTCCGGCGGGGGGGGACGATGGCAGCGCGGCGCGGGTGGGTGGAGACAACAGCGGTGGTGGGAGGGGGGGTGGAAACGGGGCGGGTAGGGCGGAGATGACGGCGGCGCGGCGCGGGTGGGTGGAGATGGCGGCGGCCGGTGGCGGGGCGAGCGGCTAGGGGGGCGTCGACGGCGCGGAGAGGGTGGCGGCGGCGGTTGGGTGTCGAGGAGAGGGAGTTGGATCGGGGTGCGAGGAGAGAAACGAGTGGAGGAGGAGGGCCGGGGTGTCGAGGATAAGGTGGCCCTATGCCGACGGCCAGGCCGTCGGCATAGGAGTGGTCCCACCTGACAGCGAGAGGGCCATCGAGTGGATAAGGGTGGCTCTATGCCGACGGCCAGGCCGTCGGCATAGATAGGAGGCCTATGCCGACGGCTATGCCGTCGGCAGCCGTCGGCATAGATGGCAACTACTTTTTTTGAAAAAATAGTCCCACCTCGCCGAGGGAAAAGCAATTTGACCTGTTTAAATAGTTCACTAATCCATACGTTATAAGCTACGGTATTCATTAGAGTTATATGAAGAAAATGGACAATTGCTGTGAACTTTTCAGTGCTCGGGCACCGGGCGTGCCTGGGCAGTCGGCCCGGTGCCCGAGCACTAAAAGGTTCACAGCAATTGTACATTTTCAATGATGAATACCGGAATTTTTAATCAATTCAATTATTACATTTTTAGATTCTTAGTTTACCGTCTGTACGGGACCCGGTACCCGGCACCTGGAGGGGGGAAACGGACGCGTCGGGTCTACACGGAGGGGATCTTGCTGTGGGTCTGGCCCGGATGTTGCTCCAAAGTGTTCCTATGGGCTGACCTACCACAACCGGGTGGATAGGTCCACTGCTCAAAGCCCGTCCGTGCAAAGTCAAAGGGCTAGATCCCGTGGTCAAACGCTACAGGGTTAGGCGGGACGGGGGGCCTGGGGGGTAGCAATGCCACCCGAGCGTCGCACCGGGCCCCCATACATGCGGGGTGCTGTGGTGGCATGTCCGAAGAGGCGCACGCGTCTCCGGGGTGTGCCCCCCCCTCACGAACGGCGATGACACGGTAGTAGACATTCTGCGGTAACGATGCGGCGTGAATATTACTAAATACTCGGAGCGCGATAAAATCATGAGTTTTTTACACGACGCGGGCACATGTGCTGTAGGACTGATGGTAATTTTTCATAAATGTTCGTGATGGAGTAGTATCTGAACAATTCCCTCTATGCGGATTGCTCTTCGCATGTCTACGACTGTGGCCGGCGGCCTCCGAGGGCTAGCATGCCGCCAAATCTTGCGTAGGCGGCCTCTCACAAGTCTGGAAGTGTTGTGGCGGGTGCAAACGCCCAGCATGCGTCTCCGGGGTGTGCCCCCCTCACGGACGGCGCCGCCGCCGGCACCTGGAGGGGGGAAACGGACGCGTCGGGTCTACACGGAGGGGATCTTGCTGTGGGTGTGGCCCGGATGTTGCTCCAAAGTGTTCCTATGGGCTTACCTAACACAACGGGTGGATAGGTCCACTACTCAACGCCCGTTCGTGCAAAGTCAAAGGGCTAGATTCCGTGGTCAAACGCTACAGGGTTTGGCGGGACGGGGGCCCTGGGGGGGTAGCAATGCCACCCGAGCGTCGCACCGGGCCCTCATACATGTGGGGTGGTGTGGTGGCATGTCCGAAGAGGCGGCACGCGTCTTCGGGGGGTGCCTCCCCTCACGAACGGCGATGACACGGTAGTAGACGTTCTGCGGTAACGATGCGGCGTGAATATTATTAAATACTCGGAGTGCGCTAAAATCATGAGTTTTTTACACGACGCGGGCACGTGTGCTGTAGGACTGATGGTAATTTTTCATAAATGTTCGTGATGGAGTAGTATCTGAACAATTCCCTCTATGCGGATTGCTCTTCGCATGTCTACGACTGTGGCCGGCGGCCTCCGGGGGCTACCATGCCGCCAAATCTTGCGTAGGCGGCCTCTCACAAGTCTGGAAGTGTTGTGGCGGGTGCAAACGCCCGTCATGCGTCTCTGGGGTGTGCCCCCCCTCACGGACGGCGCCGCCGCCGGCACCTAGAGGGGGGAAACGGACGCGTCGGGTCTACACGGAGGGGATCTTGTTGTGGGTGTGGCCCGGATGTTGCTCCAAAGTGTTCCTATGGGCTTACCTAACACAACCGGGTGGATAGGTCCACTACTCAAAGCCCGTTCGTGCAAAGTCAAAGGGCTAGATTCCGTGGTCAAATGCTACAGGGTTTGGCGGGACGGGGGGCCTGGGGGGTAGCAATGCCACCCGAGCGTCGCACCGGGCCCTCATACATGTGGGGTGGTGTGGTGGCATGTCCGAAGAGGCGGCACGCGTCTTCGGGGGGTGCCTCCCCTCACGAACGGCGATGACACGGTAGTAGACGTTCTGCGGTAACGATGCGGCGTGAATATTATTAAATACTCGGAGTGCGCTAAAATCATGAGTTTTTTACACGACGCGGGCACATGTGCTGTACGACTGATGGTAATTTTTCCTAATTGTTCGTGATGGAGTAGTATCCGAACAATTCCCTCTATGCGGATTGCTCTTCGCGTGTCTACGACTGTGGCCGGCGGCCTCCGGGGGCTAGCATGCCGCCAAATCTTGCGTAGGCGGCCTCTCACAAGTCTGGAAGTGTTGTGGCGGGTGCAAACGCTCGGCACGCGTCTCCGGGGTGTGCCCCCCTCACGGACGGCGCCGCCGCCGGCACCTGGAGGGGGGAAACGGACGCGTTGGGTCTACACGGAGGGGATCTTGCTATGGGTCTGGCCCGGATGTTGCTCCAAAGTGTTCCTATGGGCTTACCTAACACAACCGGGTGGATAGGTCCACTCCTCAAAGCCCGTCCGTGCAAAGTCAAAGGGCTAGATTCCGTGGTCAAACGCTACAGGGTTTGGCGGGACGGGGGGCCTGGGGGGGTAGCAATGCCACCCGAGCGTCGCACCGGGCCCTCATACATGCGGGGTGGTGTGGTGGCATGTCCGAAAAGGCGGCACACGTCTCCGAGGGGTGCCCCCCCTCATGAGCGGCGATGACATGGTAGTAGATGTTCTGCGGTAACGATGCGGCGTGAATATTATTAAATACTCGGAGCGCGATAAAATCATGAGTTTTTTACACGACGCGGGCACATGTGTTGTACGACTGATGGTAATTTTTCATAATTTTTCGTGATGGAGTAGTATCTGAACAATTCCCTCTATGCGGATTGCTCTTCGCATGTCTACGACTGTGGCCGGCGGCCTCCGGGGGCTAGCATGCCGCCAAATCTTGCGTAGGTGGCCTCTCACAAGTCTGGAAGTGTTGTGGCGGGTGCAAACGCCCGGCATGCGTCTCCGGGTTGTGCCCCCCCTCACGGACGGCGCCGCCGCCGGCACCTGCAGGGGGGAAATGGACGCGTCGTGTCTACACGGAGTGGATCTTGCCGTGGGTCTGGCCCGGATGTTGCTCCAAAGTGTTCCTATGGGCTGACCTAACAAAACCGGGTGGATAGGTCCACTGCTCAAAACCCGTCCGTGCAAAGTCAAAGGGCTAGATCCCGTGGTCAAATGCTACAGGGTTAGGCGGGACGGGGGCCCTGGGGGGTAGCAATGCCACCCAAGCGTCGCACCGGGCCCCCATACATGCAGGGTGGTGTGGTGGCATGTCCGAAGAGGCGGCACGTGTCTCCGGGGTGTACCCCCCCTCACGAACGGCGATGACACGGTAGTAGACGTTCTGTGGTCACGATGCAGCGTGAATATTATTAAATACTCGGAGCACGCTAAAATCATGAGTTTTTTACACGACGCGGGCACATGTGTTGTAGGACTGATGGTAATTTTTCTTAATTGTTCGTGATGGAGTAGTATCTGAACAATTCCCTCTACGCGGATTGCTCTTCGCGTGTCTACGACTGTGGCCGGCGGCCTCCGGGGGCTAGCATGCCGCCAAATCTTGCGTAGGCGGCCTCTCACAAGTCTGGAAGTGTTGTGGCGGGTGCAAACTCCCGGCACGCGTCTCCGGGGTGTGCCCCCCCTCACGGACGGCGCCGCCGCCGGCACCTGGGTGGGGGAAATGGACGCGTCGGGTCTACACGGAGTGGATCTTGCTGTGGGTCAGCCCCGGATGTTGCTCCAAAGTGTTCCTATGGGCTTACCTAACACAACCGGGTGGATAGGTCCACTCCTCAAAGCCCTTCCGTGCAAAGTCAAAGGGCTAGATTCCGTGGTCAAACGCTACAGGGTTTGGCAGGACGGGGGGCCTGGGGGGGGGGGGGTAGCAATGCCACCCGAGCGTCGCACCGGGCCCTCATACATGCGGGGTGGTGTGGTGGCATGTCCGACGAGGCGGCACGCGTCTCCGGGGGGTGCCCCCCTCACGAACGGCGATGACACGGTAGTAGACATTCTGCGGTAACGATGCGGCATGAATATTATTAAATACTCGGAGCGCGATAAAATCATGAGTTTTTGACACGACGCGGGCACATGTGCTGTACAACTGATGGTAATTTTTCATAATTGTTCGTGATGGAGTAGTATCTGAACAATTCTCTCTATGCGGATTGCTCTTCGTGTGTCTACGGCTGTGGCCGCGGCCTCCGGGGGCTAGCTTGCCGCCAAATCTTGCGTAGGCGGCCTCTCACAAGTCTGGAAGTGTTGTGGCGGGTGCAAACGCCCGGCACGCGTCTCCGGGGTGTGCCCCCCCTCACGGACGGCGCCGCCGCCGGCACCTGGATGGGGGAAATGGACGCGTCGGGTCTACACGGAGTTGATCTTGCTGTGGGTCTGGCCCGGATGTTGCTCCAAAGTGTTCCTATGGGCTGACCTAACAAAACCGGATGGATAGGTCCACTGCTCAAAACCCGTCCGTGCAAAGTCAAAGGGCTAGATCCCGTGGTCAAACGGTACAGGGTTAGGCGGGACGGGGGCCCTGGGGGGGTAGCAATGCCACCCGAGCGTCGCACCGTGCCCCCATACATGCGGGGTGGTGTGGTGGCATGTCCGAAGAGGCGGCACGTGTCTCCGGGGTGTGCCCCCCCCTCCACGAACGGCGATGACACGGTAGTAGACGTTCTGCGGTCACGATGCGGCGTGAATATTATTAAATACTCGGAGCGCACTAAAATCATGAGTTTTTTACACGACGCGGGACATGTGCTGTAGGACTGATGGTAATTTTTCTTAATTGTTCGTGATGGAGTAGTATCTGAACAATTCCCTCTACGCGGATTGCTCTTCGCGTGTCTACGACTGTGGCCGCCGGCCTCCGGGGGCTAGCATGCCGCCAAATCTTGCGTAGGCGGCCTCTCACAAGTCTGGAAGTGTTGTGGCGGGTGCAAACGCCCGGCACGCGTCTCCGGGGTGTGCCCCCCCTCACGGACGGCGCCGCCGCCGGCACCTGGAGGGGTGAAACGGACGCGTCGGGTCTACACGGAGGGGATCTTGCTGTGGGTCTGCCCCGGATGTTGCTCCAAAGTGTTCCTATGGGCTTACCTAACACAACCGGGTGGATAGGTCCACTCCTCCAAGCCCTTCCGTGCAAAGTCAAAGGGCTAGATTCCGTGGTCAAACGCTACAGGGTTTGGCGGGACGGGGGGCCTGGGGGGGTAGCAATGCCACCCGAGCGTCGCACCGGGCCTTCATACATGCGGGGTGGTGTGGTGGCATGTCCGACGAGGTGGCACGCGTCTCCGGGGGGTGCCCCCCCTCACGAACGGCGATGACACGGTAGTAGACGTTCTGCGGTAACGATGCAGCATGAATATTATTAAATACTCGGAGCGCGATAAAATCATGAGTTTTTTACACGATGCGGGCACATGTGCTGTACGACTGATAGTAATTTTTAATAATTGTTCGTGATGGAGTAGTATCTGAACAATTCCCTCTATGCGGATTGCTCTTCGCGTGTCTACGGCTGTGGCCGGCGGCCTCCGGGGGCTAGCATGCCGCCAAATCTTGCGTAGGCGGCCTCTCACAAGTCTGGAAGTGTTGTGGCGGGTGCAAACGCCCGGCACGCGTCTTCGGGGTGTGGCCCCCTCACGGACGGCGCCGCCGCCGGCACCTGGAGGGGGGAAATGGACGCGTTGGGTCTACACGGAGTGGATCTTGCTGTGGGTCTGGCCCGGATGTTGTCCAAAGTATTCCTATGGGCTGACCTACCACAACCGGGTGGATAGGTCCACTGCTCAAAGCCCGTCCGTGCAAAGTCAAAGGGCTAGATCCCGTGCTCAAACGCTACAGGGTTAGGCGGGACGGGGGCCCTGGGGGGTTAGCAATGCCACCCGAGCGTCGCACCGGGCCCCCATACATGCGGGGTGGTGTGGTGGCATGTCTGAAAAGGCGGCACGCGTCTCTGGGGTTTGGCCCCCTCCAAGTGACGGCGGCACTGCCTTTCGTGCAGGGGGCACACCGCGGAGCCCCAAGACGGGCGTCTACGCATGCCTGAACACTTTCACATATGCATCGGGATCCGTGCGATGTTTCGGTGACATAGCTACACCCCGAATCCCCCACCAACCAGAATTTCCTCCGTGTCGACAGTTTCCCCCCTCCATGACACGGCGATAGCGACGTTCGTAACGGGGGGCAATCGATATACCATCGGGGTACGTTTTTTTAGATAAGGCATAATTATCTTATGGAAAAACAAAAATTAAAATAAAGTAAAAATAACAAAATAAAGTAAAAATAAAAAAATAAAGTAAAATAAATGTATGCCGACGGCAAGGCCGTCGGCATATCTGTGCACACACGGAGATGCAGTCCCACGGATCGATGACGTGGCAGAGTGGCCTATGCCGACGGCTATGCCGTAGGCATACCTTTGCCATAGATAGTATAAAGCAAAATTAAAAATAAAACTAAATAAATAAATGCCGACGGCAAGGCCGTCAGCATAGCTGCGCACACGGATCGATGACGTGGCAGAGGGGCATGGGCCAGGTCTATGCCGACGGCTATGCCGTAGGCATACCTCTGCCATAGATATGCCGACGGCCGCCGTTACCTCCCGTCGGCGTAGTTTCAACGCCGTCAAACGGTCAGCGCTGACCGGGTAGGTGGGCCCGGACTATGCCGACGGCCGCGCCTATGCCGACGGTCCCCGTAGGCATATCTCGAGCGGTCCCGATGGCCACGTCTATGCCGACGGCCCCGTCGACATAGATGGATGTATGCCGACGGCTTTTCTACGCCTACGGCCTGTCCTTGGCCGTCGGCATAGGTCCATCTATGCCGACGGGTGCCGTCGGCATAGATGAGGCCGTCGGCGCAAGCAGTTATTCTGGTAGTGGCAGTGGCATGTAGCATCATCCGCCCGGCGTTGCTGGCGTGACTGGGCCATCGAGATCGCCATGGCCTAGCTCGAGGGGCTTTTCTGCCCTGTACCGTAACTTTTGTTGTAATCGTAGGCAGCGCTGCTTCCCAACGAGGCGTAGTGCCCGGCCTGGCCATAGCTAGGGGGCTGGTTCCCACCGCAATTGTAGACCGGCGCTGGTCCTCCTTGATGAAGAGGTGGACCGGAGAAGCCCGACGCTTGAGCCGGAGGGCGCGAGGGAGTGGAGGTCACCCCCACGACCGGAGGGGGCTGAGGGTTCGTCCCGGCGGCACCCCGCACCGAAGGAGGCACGCCCGCCATGGGGCGCTGATGCGCTGCCGCGTAGGAACGGGCAACCCCGGCGACGGGAGGTGGTGCTGGAGACGTATGCGGCGTCGGCGAGGGGAGTGAGATATTCGCGGCGACGATCGAAGCTCGAGGGACAGCAGACGACGACGACGACGCTGCAGCCGAAGGCATGGAGTTGATCGATCGCTGCTGCGTAGGGTGGTATTCCAGAGAGCCCATATACGTCTTCTAAGAAAAGCCCAAGAAAACCCCAGGCCCGGTTCCCCGAGGGCGCAACTGGAGGAGTTTAGCTAAGCATTGCTTTAGTTTAAATGCTTCAGAATATTGGGAGGGGGATGCCCCTAACATTATTCTTCCCCAGACAGTAAAGGACATGGCTATTATTTGAGGAATAATGTTTGATATGTTCAACTAAAACAACAACGGTGCTTTGCATTCTTGGAATGCATCACATGTATTCTGAGCATAGAAGTCTAGAATTGGGATTATGTATGCTAATTGTTGGATATTCTTCATCTACCGCTGTGTGGCAGTATTATTTCTTATGTTTTTCATGAAAAAAAAGAGAAGAAAGGAAAATATGTGAGTCCTGCCTCCCGCACACCTTTCGATACTGCTTGGAATCAAGTCCAACCTGCTTTATTCAAAGCAAAAGCAAAAGCAAAAGAAAAAAGGAGGAAGAAGAAGCAGACAGCTCAATCTTTATTCTTTAAGTAGCTCCAACCTGAAGCAAAGAACCAGCTTGCTACACATGTATGCTTTGGCCAAAACAAAAGCCAAAGACCAAACACAAGCTCTGCATACCATCAAATCTTCAGTATCCATTTCCCCCCCTTCATCTGACATAAGCAATAATAGATTGTGCCAGCCAGCCAGCCAGCCAGCCAGCCTACTTTCCGATTAAGGTACGTACTGTCAAGACTATTAATACGGGTCTTGTACTGTCAATACTATTAAACCTCATCATATATTATAGTTATGCATCGACTAACAATTACTCTATTCTGTTAACAATTACGCAGGTGCCAACTGCAAATTGGTTCATCTGGAGGTGCCGATCGATCGATGGGTTAGATTTCCGGAGCTTCTTGTCTCTGCAAGGCCTTCACTCAAACAATTAGTCATCATGGTATTAATTTGTCTGCGTAGACATGAATGCATTCATGCATGCACTTCTCACAATGTAGCCTATTAATTCCTCATTTCGACTATTAAGGCCCGTCTGACAAATTACACAGACATGCTCAAGTCGTGGCAGTTTAATTAGTGTTCTGCACCCCACGGACACATGCATAAACACTGAAACTGTATGGCCGTGGCTTGCTGGGAGTGTGTATGCTGAGTGACGGCCATGTATATATGCAGTTTAATTAACTATTCTCGATTCTGGTAATAATTAAAAAGAAAAAAAATGCTAATTGCCATCAACTAATTATGCAGAGGATTGATGCAGACAGCATCGAAATAGCCGTGAAAAATATAGTCCCTTATCTAGAGGATACAAGCAATACTGCACACAAGGCCATCTATTTTGATGGAACGGGTGGGCTGGCTGCTTCGGCGGTGCTTAGAGCCATAGCCAAAGACCCTCCGCCGTCTCTGTTGAAGAAATTCGACAAGATCATCCACGTCGATTGCTCGAGGTGGAAAAGCCGACGAGCCCTCCAGAGGACAATCGCACAACAACTCAAGCTTCCTCAAAGGGTAATGGATATGTTTGATAGACAAGATGAAGAAGATGATTTCCAAGGGGCAGATGAAGGGTCCAGAGCTGAGATACAAGATGTTGGGGCAGAGATCCATCAAGCCATAGGACAACACTTCTGTTTATTGCTATTCCATAATGGGAGTGACAAGACAGTTGACTTCAGTGATTTTGGCATTCCCCAACCTATCATGAGTCGGTGGTACCTGTTTGGTACTAAATTATTGTGGACATTTCGAGGAAGGCTTCGGCTCAACCAAGGAGTCAGTAAGAAGGTGGATGATTCACATCTTTTTCTTTATGATACGTACAGTTTTCAGGGGTGGAATTTTTTGCTTCAAATAGAGGCAAGAGAGATTGCTCGGTACACTGATAATCTTGGCGAAACAGTTGAAGAGTGCTGCTTGTATCTGCTGTCATTAAATTCTCAAGGAGGCAATATCATGGACTATGACTGGGCCACCCATGCTTCTAACTACTGGGTCTGTGATGGGATTATACAAGGAGGCCATGGTGACGAAGCATGGGAGGCTGCAGCTGCTCTGCATCAGCGGATATGTATAGAGGATTATTCATCTAATGCACTGCCCTCTTTTGGTGATGAACTGGGGACTCCTCCTAAACGGTGGATATTGTCCAAGGAAAACTCTGTTGTGCATCCAGAGTCAACGTCGTTTTTCCTTGCTGCACTCGGAAGCATATCTGATCCTCCATTAAGATCCTTACCCGATGACATGTTTCATCAATCAGACAAACTTCGGGTGCTCAAGTTATGTCATTGCACCTTCAGTTTTTCTGCACCTCCTTTTTGTTGTTGCCACAACTTAAGGTTCCTTGGATTAGATCACTGCAAGGATCAACAAGTAGAAGAAGATGAGAAGCAAGATAAACCAGCTGCAATGGAATTTTTCCGAAGCCTATGGGTGCTAGATATATGTCACACAGACTGGAAGTTGGATTTATCGGCGGAAATAATAGAGCAAGCGGTTGCAAACATTAGGGAGGTACATATAAGGAAAGGAAGGATTTGGTGCCATGGTTTTGCATGGCGACAACTACAGAACCTTCACAAGCTTCGAGTGATTGAGCCTACATCCCCTTGGCAGACATCCGAAGTTGATGAATTCATAGATATGGTAAGGTTGAAGATCCTTGACCTGTCTGGGAATACTACACTACATGTTTTGCCAAGCCTGTCAAAAGCAACTAGCCTCAAGACCTTGGTTCTAGATGGTTGTGTTGGGTTGGAGCACCTTGGACCAGAAGCACTCCCTCCATCACTTGAATCATTCAGCTTAGATGCAAGACCAAGAAAAGATGATTACAAGGAAGCCAAAATAAGCCGCATCTCCTTGGTTGGTTGTGCAAGATTGTCTGAATTCACACTGAGGGGATCACTTCCAAACCTTGAGGAGTTGGACCTCTCGGCCACAAGAGTTAAGACACTTGACCTCACAACTCAGGTGGTGCAGGTCCCGTGTCTCCAACAAATTATTCTACTGGGATGTATGCAGCTGCATGCTATTCTATGGCCAAAAGAGGGTCTGCCAACACTGACGGTGCTGCATATTGATACCTCGGTTTGTCCTGTTCAAACAAAACTACATGAAGTGTATGTTACTATAATGGACATGAGGTTTTTTCAATCCTTGGTATTACAGAGAAATGTCCGATTCTGTTGGAAGAGCAATAGGTTCCATCTAAATCTTTGTGTCCCTTGTACCACCAATGTTAAGGGACAAAGCTATATGAAGAAGAAGATGGGCCCTGGTAATAGTGGGAAAATAATGGGTCCTGCTCAACCAAAGTCATTAAACCCCAATACTTGCAGCACCTACACTGATGTCTCGGTTGACAACATAATTATTGATCACGACTACAACAATGCAATGAAGTTTCAGCCATCAAGCTGCCATGTGGAGATTGGTAAGGGAGTTAGCAACGCTAGCGTGGAGAGCGAACATGCAGTCAATGCTATCATCTTTGCAATGGACCAATCCGAGTCGCTGCATGTTCATGACAATTCTTCCATCACCACTGTCATCCCTGAACACATGATGACAGTTGATGATCTTGACTGGGAACATTTAAAACATTGTCATGTGGTGAGATGCCCCAAGATGCACACAGTCTTCATGACTAACTATGGTGGCTACCCTTTTACAGAAATAGAGACCTTTTGGGCCGCTGATCTACCGATGGCACACTGCATTTGGAGCAAAGGAACGACCTACAGGGGCACGGAAACTAGGTGCTTTGCCAAACTGCGGAGCATACACCTCTACTCTTGCCCAAGGCTCGCATTTGTGCTTCCGTTATTGTGGGGTATTCAAGGATTATATTTACAGAACTTAGAAAGTCTCCACATTGTGAATTGTGGTGATCTAAAGACGGTGTTCCCTGTTCATCCCGGCTTGAAAGAACGTGTACTTGAGTTCCCAAGCCTGAAGCACATCCATCTATATGAGCTCTATAAGTTGGAGCATATATGTGAGGTGAAGATGCATGCTCCCAAGCTTGAGAGGGTATGGCTCAGGGGCTGTTGGGGTCTCAGGCGCCTCCCAGCCATTGGCACATCTATAGGGGCTGTTGGAGATAGCCGTCGCCCCGTCGTGGACTGCGAGCAGGACTGGTGGGAGAAGCTGGAGTGGGACGGGCTGGAGGCCGGCCACGACCCTTGCCTCTTCGAGCGACGCCACTCGTCGCATTACAAGAAGGCGTTGCCCAGAGTTTCTGTGCTTCGGTGAAGTGACGACCGTACTATACTATCCAGGTACGTGCGCTAGCTCTTCATTGTTTTGCATCTTGTTTCGTGCAGGTGTCATATATAATAGATGGATGATAGTTGGTGATACGTAGTGTAGGTTTGAGTCATGGTGGCAATGACAGTGGCGGTGGACGCCTTCTTGCTGCTTTCCGCTGCCATGATCGACGGTTCAAGCCAATAAATAATCTGCATGTGTGTTGCTTTGCTTCCCAATTAAGAGATGGTGGATGCATGTGTGTGTTCCTTTCCTTGGTGAAGAAAGAATAAAGTGGTGGTAGCTACCTAGCCTGCTTGATGCCGGCACCTGCATGCATGCTTAATCATCTCCACTCTCCATGGATGGGATGGGATGGGAGATGCATGTGTACGTATCATTGTTTATGTGTGTGACTGGCTGAGTCTGAGTGTGCCAAAGACCAGAGATCGATGCGTGTGTGTGTGTGTGTGTTTCCCTTCATTGAGATTCAGTAGAGCTAGCAGCAGCATGTGTACGTACGTATGCTGGACTGAAAATGCATGGCTTGGCTTGGCATGGCTTGGTGTGATATATATAACAACTGATGAGTATGTATTTATTTGGTTCAATTACCTTGCTATATATATGTGTACGTATTTATGGTTAATTAGTATTATTATTTATTTACTACGTACTGTAAATGCTGGGGATAGCATTTCGTTCCAGTAGCTTTAATATTCGAGTACTAGTCTGTACAAACAAATACTCCCTCCGTCCTAAAATTCTTGTCTTATATTTATCTAGATACATACATCCGTATCTAGTTAAATCTAAGACAAGAATTTTGGGACGGAGGGAGTACATACCGGGTACGTGTTGCAGTCCCTGGCAGATAAGCAGCACGGCGTAGCTCAAGGCCCTCACCACCAACCAGCAGCCGCCCAACTATATATGCAAATGCATCGACCTGCTATCCCCTCACCACTAACCAGCAGCCGCTCAAGGCTACTGCTACTGCTATTGTGGGGCACCAACGACAATAGGAGATCCGGGACGGGAACCAACTTGATTAGCTGCTCTCCTCTCATTCTGCCCACCATGATTAGCTGAAACCAACTTGATTTTCCAGATGCATGGGTTGTTTAAATTTGTAGCACATGCAACTGGCCAGTTGAGTTGATGATTATTTCAACCAATTGTCAAACAAAAAAAAGGGGGTTGATTGCACAAATCAAATCCTGTCGTGTCAGATTGTTGGTCATAACTTGGGGCAGTTTGAGTTCAGTCACCAGTATTCTCTGTTCGGCTCGGCATCATCTTCTAGAGGTCTTTTTTTTAACTGATACCTCTAGGGCCAAGCAGTAAAATTAACTCATAATTACTTCGATTGGAAATCTGATAATTAAAGACTCTCCCATATGACACTGGCACTACGATTCTGTGTTAAGTGCGGCATAAATGACAAACTCACTTGCATAATAAGAAAGCAAAAAGGATGTCCGCAGCGAGTATCGTAATGCCTTGCAGAAGGATGGCCCAGCTGCCTCTGCTTTACTGAAAGTAAAAAGGAAAAGAAGGAGGATGGGTTAGATTAACATCTGGAGCTTCCTATCTTTACCGGACCTTCATTGAAATATTAGTCATCATGCGCGGAAGCTATTTTTCTACCTATACACGCATGCAATTCTCACAATCTAGACTAGTATTTCTATTTCAATTCTTGTGGTAGCACTAGTAGAAAAATGCCCATTTGTCCCGGTTCCAGAGGCCCATTTGTACCGGTTCTGGAACCGGGACCAAAGGGTCAGGACTAAAGCCCAATACCTTTAGTCCCGGTTCGCCTACGAACCGGGACAGATGGGGTTCCACGTGGCCGCTGCGGCTTGCCCAGGCAATGCATGTGTGTGTTCCTTTCCTTGCTGAAGAAAGAATAAATCATCTCCACTGTCTCCAGGGAGAGTGAGACGGCTTGTGTATCATTGTTTGTTGCTGTGGTTTGTTTTCTGTTTATGTGTGTGCAGTGTGCTGAGTGTGCCAAAGACCAGTGATCGATGCGTATGCTGGACTGAAAATGCATGCATGGCTTGCCTTTGTGTGATATAACAACTGCATACGTATTTATTTGGTTCCATTACCTTGTCAGACGTGGCGTGATTAATTAGTACTCCCTCTGTAAACTAATATAAGAGTGTTTAAATAACTAAAGTAGTGATCTAAACGCTCTTATATTAGTTTACGGAGAGAGTACTGTATTATGATTTACTAGGTACTCCCTCTGGAAAGATTTATAAGACGTTGAGGGATTTTCAGACACAGCCGACAAAAGTGCAAATACACCATTATGCCCTTATTTTGAATTTCGAACCGGTCGTCTTCCTCGCGTCGTCCCCGTATCCACGCGCCCAGCCTTGCCGTCGCCGTCGCCTGGCTGTGTCCAGGAGCTCGTCCCCGTGTAGGCGATCGTCCCCGTCGTCACCCGCTCATCCAGGAACTCATCGCCGTCGCCTGGCTGCACCCAGCCTTGTCATCGCCATGCCCTGGCCCTCCTCCTCGCACGCCCAGGTCCTCCTCCTCGTGCCCAACCTTGCCGTCGCCGCGCCCAGGCCCTCCTCCTCGCGCGCCCAGGTCCTCCTCGCGCCCTCGCCCTCCTGCTCCCGCGCCCAGGTCCTCCTCCTAGCGTCCTGGCCCTCCTCCTCGCGCCCAGGTGCTCCTCGCCCAGGTACTCCTCGCATCGCCCAGAGCAAGGAGAAGCAATACATTAGCAAGGTAGGAGAAGCAACAGCAGATCACATCACCCATAGCAAGGAGAAGCAACCCCTCCCAAGCAATTCAGCAAAACAGGAGAAGCGACACATCAGCAAGATACAAGATCAAAATCAATTACACTATAGTGGAGTACAAGATCCATGTGCTTGACAGTGGAGTACAAGATCAAGAGGAGTAGCTTCGAGAGCAACAATAGATCACAGTAGCAATAATTTCTCATCATAGCACAACACCAGATCAGGAAATCTTCAAATTACTCCAGATCAAGGAAGCAGGTGTGCTCCAGATCAAGATCAAGAGTACAGGAGTAGGACAACAAAAGAGATCCTCAAATTACTACACATCAAGAGATCGACAGCTCAGGATTGGGACAACAAGCATTAAGAGCATCATTAACACAACAACTGATCAAGAGGAGCAGTTGATCAAGAGGACCAGCAACAACAACAGCATTATCAACAGTATCAATAGCAGTCGGCATTATTAGCAGCATTATCAGCAAGAGCAGCACCAGCACAACAACAGTAGCAAGTGGAGCAACAACACAGTATCAGTAGCAAGAGGAGATGCAGTATCACATCAACAGTACCTGAACATATCAGCAGCAGCAGCACAAAATGCTCCCAGACCCGAACTGCTCACCACTTGCAGGAGAAGAAGAAGCTGATGTGAATATGGTCCAAGAAGAAGAAGTAGCAGATGTCCAACAAGAAATATTAAATGTCCAAGAAGAAGCAACAGGTACTCCATACACATACTCCTTGTATAGAAGTACATCTGCTTTTAGTTGTGCACCGGATGTTGGCATATGCATAGGCATCCTACTCCTAGTGCTTTAATAGCAATTCCTTTGCTTGTTGTTAACAAGATTTGGTGTTTTGGAGTAGGCACTAGCCGATGCTATACAAATATCAGGTTTAACATACTCCAAAGTGTTCATGAAAACTGAATGTATGTTCATTTAAACATACTATACACATACTCCAAAATGTTCATGAAAACTGAATATATGTTCATAGAACTTAACATATGTTTAACAACAAGTTTAACTTGCTCAAATTCATTTAACTTGCTGAAATTTGCATATGCCTACTCCTAGTGCTTTAAATAAGAGTAATTTTCAGTTTTCTTATTCTACCATAATTTCCCTAATTTTCCTATTTTTCTTTTGTTGCTGTAGGTGTTCAGAAAATAAGAAGGCAAAGAAAGTCACTAACAGATGAGCAGAGATATGCTGCTTACATGGCAATGCTTACGCTGAATATGAGTAGGGGTGGCAAGTTCAAAAGAACTGACAATAAGGATGTTGCTCGAATTTTTCAAGCTGATATTAAAGTTATTTAGAGAATCTGGAGGACAACAGAGCGACAAAAAGAGCTTGGTAAGGAGGTGGATGTGTCCAACCAAAAGAAAAGAAGATGTGGAAGGAAAGGAAAGGATAATGTTCTATCTCAAATCCCCAGAGTTCCATTGAATAGAAGGTCGACTCTCAGGTCACTTGCTCGCGCATTGGGTGTCAGTCATACTACACTCTACCAGAAACTCAAGCTTCACAAGATTAGGAGGCACTCCAATCGTTTGAAGCCAAGCTTGAAAGAAAAGAATAAAAGAGAAAGGATCAAGTTTTGTATGTCGATGCTTGATGAGACAACTTTAGCGGCTACAAGACCTAAATTCATAAGTATGCACAACATTGTGCATATTGACGAAAAGTGGTTCTATATGACAAAAATGAACAGAAATTACTACCTCCTCCCTCATGAAGATGACCCGGTCGGAACCATTCGGAACAAGAACTGTATTGGCAAAGTAATGTTCCTGACCGCTGTTGCTCGACCCAGATATGATGCTGAAGGCAATGTAACATTCTCAGGGAAAATTGGTGTCTGGCCTTTCGTCCAAGAGATTCCAGCTGCTAGAAGAAGTGAAAATAGAGCAAGAGGGACCATGGAAATCAAGAACGTCACTGTGAACCGAGACGTAATACGGCAGTATATGATAGAGAAAGTGGTCCCGAGAATAAAAGAAGTGTGGCCCACAGATGATATTGGCCCAATATTGATCCAACAGGACAACACAAAGATACATATTCTTCCCGGTGATGCAGAGTTTGCAAAAGCTGTGGCTACAACTGGTCTGGACATTAGAATAATACAACAACCTCCAAATTCTCTAGATCTGAATGCACTTGATCTTGGATATTTCAGATCCCTTGAGTCTTTGACCGACTGCAGAGCCCCTACGACTATCAAAGAACTGATTCAAGGTGTGCAGGAAGAGTTCGATGAGTATGATGTCGACAAACTCAACCGAATATTTCTAACACTTCAGACCATCATGGTTGAAGTGATGAACTATGGAGGAGGAAACTCATATAAAATTCCACATTTGTGGAAGCAGAGATTGGAAAGGCAAGGAATGCTACCGCCTATGATACATTTCCCTCGTGAAGTTTATGATAATGCCATGGAGATTCTAGGACAAGATGTCGAGTGAGCATGCAGTGGAGTATGTTGAGACCTGTAGTGCTATGATGAGACTTGTTTGTGGAAATGCATCCATGGAGTCTTTTTTGTTGAAATGGATTATATTGTTTTAAAGTTGTTTGTGGAAATGGGTTATACTCCATATGTGTTGTAAGAAAGTATGAAATGGATTATATTGTGTTGCTTGAAATGGAGTACTCCATATGTGTTGTTTGAAATGGAGTGTGAAAGTTTCTGAAATTATATACAAGTTTCTGAATTTTATAATTTCTGAAAGTTTCTGAAATTATATGCATGTTTCTGAAATTTATATGAATTTTATAATTTTTGAAAGTTTCTGAATAATTTCTGGAATATGCAAGTTTTGTTGTTCTTTGGAATAGTGTTTGGAGAGGTAAGGAAAGGAGACGAGAGGCAAGGAAAGTTTGTGTGCGTGCGTGCGTGCATGTGTGTGTGTGTGTGTGTGTGTGTGTGTGTGTGTGTGTATGTGTTGTGTTTTAGCTATAGTACATTAAAGGAGAGTTTGTTTGTTTGAGAAGAAGAGAAAAGGCAACGAGAGGAAAAACAAGGAGAGGAAAGGAAAGGAGATGATAGGCAAGGAAAGGAGAGGAGACTGTTCATCCAAACTTGTCAAGTTACTCTAGCAGTACTACTCCACCAGATCAAGCACTACTCCATGTTCCTACAAGTAGTACAAGTACTCCAAGCAAAATCACTCCTAACATTAACATTAACAAAAATCACTCCTAAAGTTTCAGCTAAGCACATCTACTACCATTAGATATGCACTAATTTTATTTCTAGAATGACACATGGTCAACGGGGAAAACACATGCTATTCACTTGCAGAAAAAACAGTGAATGTACTCCTACAGTACTGAATTTACTGAAGTTTCTGAATTTACTGTAAATTTACTGAAGTTTCTGAATTTACAAGGCGGGGTGCGTGGATCACGCGCTTCGGCATACTATACTGAGCCGAATCACCTTCCAGCATTTGGGGTAGTTTACATGCGGCTGAAATATGGACACAAGGCACATGTTCTTCAAGGTCTGCTCGCAATCGGATTTTAGGACCGGCATCATAGAACGAACTTTTTTAGGACAATTATATAAAAACACGTTATTTATTTGAAAAAATGGTATGTTATTTATTTGAAACAAAATGGCCTGTTAACTTGCTCAATACAAGCATCTTGCACTCCTAAATGAAATCCTACTTTGAGCAAGCACTCTAACTACTCTTACAAGGAGTACTTTCAGACTTCCAGTAGAGTACTCTAACTGCTCCTAACAAAAATCCTACTCTGGGCAAGCACTCTAACTACTGCATGTACTCTACTCCTACTCATATTAATCTAGCAGCACCAAAAGATATAGCAGCACAAGCAAAAGAACATGGAGTACAAACAGCAACTCATTGTTGTCGGAGAGGAACCGCGGATCAGAATGGTTAAATTGTTGTCCTTTCTTATGCAGAAATTGAATGGTTAAGTGGTTGTCCTTTCTTCTGCACTAAGTTTGGGACGCTGAGCATCTTCTCTAGGATTGATCCTGCGAATTGATTGTTCTCCACGTTTATGTGAACATTGACATAATCAAGATTCAGGACTAGGCATGCGAGAAATTCAGTCAGATCTTTGTGTCATCATCATCAGTGAGGAGCAAGTTTGCAATACTCAACAAGCATGCGGCAAGCAATCAGATCTACAGAGAGGAGTGCTCACCGACGGCGCCGACGTCCTCCTGCTCCTCCTCCACTCGTCAGCAACAGATGGAAGGTCGCCTTCACCATATCATCGTTGCCTCCGCTCTTCCTCATCTAAAACAGCCGTTCGCTCGTGCTCCTACCGCCCCTCCCCCTGGGTGTCGCCCTCCTCCTTTTTCTCTGCTCCATTGGCGGCAATGTGTGACCTTGGATGCAGATGCGGATGTAGTCAATCCTGTTAGACTAAGTATATAGTAGATATATGTGTTGTAACATAACCTGTATTTGTACGGTTCCCTCTTATAAATATATGACAGCCATGCCCATCAAAGGCATCGAGCATTGTTCCAAACCCTAGTTTGTCTAACATGGTATCAGACGACGCGTTCGATCCGCGCCGTGCTTCCGCCTCCTCTGCCGCCGCTGCGTCGGCCTCCACCGCCGTGCTGCCTCCGTCAACCCTCGCGATGGATTCGCCGTTCCTGGCGTCCGCACCCCAAGCCTGGGCTCATCCGGGTGCCTCGGGGTCGCACCCGCCAGCGATCCCATCCGGCCCCGATGCATCAGGCGCTCCTGCATGGCCGCCTCGCGATGCGTCTGGCGTCTCTGCATGGCCGCCTCGCGATTCATCTGGCGTCGCTGCATCGCCGCCTCGCGATGCATCTGGCGCTTCTGCGCGACTGCTCTACGCCGGGAATCAGCCCCCTGCTGCGTCGCCCTACGATGGGACTCAAGCGCATGCTGCGGCGCCGGCCTCCGGCCCCCTGGTGCTCCCGTTTAGGTCCCCTACGGCGGGCCGTATCCAGCGTCGTGCGTCGCGCCGTCGCCGTCGCCGTACGTCGCACCGGTGCCGTATGCTTCGTCCTCCGCGGTGCCCTACGAGGCGCCGTACGGCGTGCCCTACGCAGCCTCTGTGCCGTATGTCGCGCCGCTGCAGCCCTACGGTGTACCTCCTACGGCGTCCTACGGTCATCACCAACACTACCGTGCGCCTCCGTCGGCCGATGTGCTGATTCCGTACAGTGCTCCTCCGACGCACGACTCGCAGCTCTCCGCACCGGTGGCTGAACCAGGACCGTTCCACTTCGCTCATCTGGTGACGGTGAAGCTCTCTGCTGATAACTACCTCGTGTGGCGTGCTCAGGTGTTGCCACTGATGCGTAGTCACTACCTTGAGGGGTATGTCGACGGTACGCTGCCGTGTCCCCCGGCCATGGTTCCGGTGCCCTCGGCCGCTGGTGGCTCCGTCATGGTGACCAACCTCGCTCATCGTCGGTGGATCGCTCAAGATCAGGCTATTCTGGGTGCCATTCAGTCCTCGCTCACTCCTTCCGTGGCTGGCATGGTGGTCTTTGCCGCGACGTCAAGGGATGCATGGGCCACCCTCAATTCCAGCTTCTCCTCACAGTCGCTGGCAGGTTCTTCTGCCATTCGTAACCAGCTGGGTGAGGTCAAGAAAAATGATCTCTCCGTTACGGCCTTCTTCAACAAGGTCAAAAGTCTGGCCGATACACTGTCATCTATTGGGAAGCCTCTTTGTGATGAGGAGTTTACTTCGTTCATTCTCAATGGGCTTAATGAGGACTATGATTCTCTTGTTGAAAACATCAACGGACGTGACACCCCGATGCCGCCTCACGATCTCTATGCACGCCTCCTCAACACCGAACAACGGCTTGCTGCCCGTCGCTCCGTCGGCGTCTACACGGAGGGTCCCTCTGCGAACGCTGCTCTGCGCGGGGGTGCCCGTGGTGCCAAGCAGAAGGCGCCGCCGTCCACGAGCAACCAGCCCCGTCCGCCCGCTCCACCTCCTCCGACGGCTGGACGCAAGCTGCTACACTGTGAGGCATGTAGTGGTGGGGTTGAGTGTCAGCTTTGTGGCATTGAGGGGCACTTGGCGTCTCGCTGTCATCGTCGCTTTAAACGTGATTTCCTTGGCATTGGGAACAATGGGAAGGGTAAAGAGAAGCAAGCTGCTCTCGCCACACAGGAGCCTGGGTTCACTCCTTCGTACTCGGTGGACCCTGCATGGTACATGGACACAGGCGCCAGGGACAATTTGACGAGCCAGCTTGACAAGCTGGCCACTCGCCAGGCCTACACAAGTCATGATCAGGTCCGCACTGCCAATGAATCAGGTATGCCCATCTCACATGTTGGTCAGGCATCTCTTCTTTCACGTACCACTAAAACCTTGTGTCTTCTTGATGTCCTTCGTGTTCCTTCAGTCACACGTAGTTTACTCTCGGTTCCTAAATTAACTCGTGACAACAATGTGTTTGTTGAGTTTCACCCTTTACATTTTTTGTTAAGGACCGGGACACGAGGGACGTTCTACTTAGTGGTCGAGCTCGCGACGGATTATATGCGCTTGATCTTGGAGTAAGACGAAGCGGAGGTCATTGAGGTGCTTGCGGCGGCGGCGCTCCGCCATGCCCTCCACATGCTTATTCCTCAACGCCGCCAGGCGCGGGGGGCGAACGCGCTCCTCCCGCTCATCCTGACCTCACTAAAAAACAATTTTGGCTAGACAACGCGGGCGAGGAGAGGGAGAGGCAGCGACAAGAGGAGAAGGGAGGCTGCGATGCGGCCGAGAGGGAGGTGTCGAAGCGGGTGAGAGGGAGGTGTCGACGCGGGCGAGAGGGAGGCGCGTCGCCACCGCGCCGGATTCGGGCAGGGAGACGTGGACGTGGGCGAGTGTGTGCGAGAGGGGAGTGGGTGAGTGCGGGTGAGTGAGTAAATCTACACTTTCTAAAACGTCTTATAAATCTTTTCAGAGGGAGTACATCTACTAACTGGGGATAGCATTTTGTTCCAGTAGCTTTAATATTCTGTACAAACCTGCTTTGCTATACATACATACATACATACCGGGTACGTGTTGCAGTCCCTGGCAGATAAGCAGCACGGCATTGCTAGCTCGCCTGCCTTGAGGTGGGGTGGGGTGGGGCCTCCAGAGGAAAACTTTGACAACTCCCGCGCGCAAGGATATGCATCGACCTGCTATGCCTAAATGCCTGACAGCTAGCATGCATACACCTGCTAGTACTACTGCTATTTTATTTTTATTTTTTTAGAAAAGAAGGAGGACCCCCGGCCTTTGGCATCTGGAAGATGCACACGACCATTTTATTGATTATTCTCGAGGACCTTATAAAATAGTACAACAATATGCCTAAATCCGCCATCTTGGCAACATCTGCCGCTATTCCAATCCATATGATGAAGGGGTGCAAGCTGGGCCAAATATCCAGACCTCTCACCTAAGCCTAACATCTAAAGCCAGAGGCCCCAACCGAGCCACATACCGGGTACTACTACTGCTATTGTGGGGCACCAACTTGATTAGGCCTTGTACAATGGAAAATGCTTAGGGAGGTGCTTAGAAAAATAAACCGGGTTTTTGTGAGGCATATGCATGGGTTGTTTAAATTTGTAGCACATGCAACTGGCCAGTTGAGTTGATGATTATTTCAATCAGTTGTCAAAAAAGGGATTGATTGATTACACAAATCAAATCATGTCAGATTGTTGGTCATAACTTGAGGCAGTTTGAGTTCAGTCACCAGTATGCAACTGAGGGGATTTTGTCCGTTTGCGATGGCAATGGGTGTGAAAACAAACATATGTGTCCGGCTTTCGTTGGAGGCGCCCAACGCGGCAGACGACCCCAAATTGTCCATCTGCACTACGCTCGCCATGCCCCCGGCCACGCGCCCTAGAGCCTGCGCCACCTCGCCGCTCGCCGCCGCTACCCGCAGCAGCAGCAGCAGCCAGCCTTGCCCGCCTGCCGCCCGAGCCATCCCCGCCCTGGCCGTGCCCCGCCTGCGCCATCCTCGCCCTCGCCGCGGCCCGGCCGCCCTCGCCCACGCCATCCCCGCCGCGCCGCGCCCGCGGCCTACTGCCCCGCCCGCAGCAGCTCGCCGCCGCGCTCCAGCCGTGCCCGCGCTGCAGTCCGCCGCCGCCACTCGCGCTCGCCTACGGCCGCGCGCGCCCGCCGACACGCTCCGGCCACGTCCACGTGTTCGTCCCCGCGTGCCACCGCTGCAGTCCGACGCAGCCCCGCGCGCTCGCCCGCAGCCGCACCTGCGCCGAGCTGGCGCGTCCGCTGTGCCCGTCCGCACCCCAAGCTCGCCGCCCGCGACGCCGCGCTCCTCCTCTCCTGCGAGCTCGGCGCCGCCATGTCGTGCCGTCAGCCGAGCGCGCGCCCGCTGCGTCCTGCCAGCTGCCTTCTCGCAGCCCGTCTTCTCGCCGGCCGCGGCGGGAGTGCCACCGCGCCGCGTGCTCCTCAGCTCCCGCGGCTGCCTCGTGGTGCTGTGTGTGCATGGTGGGCCAGGGAGAGAAAAGAAGGAGAGAGAGGGTGGGTGTGTGGGCCACTTTTATGCCAGTGACAGGCAGGTCAGGGTTACATGCAAAAGGACACGCCCGGACGAGGACGACGCAGATCAACTTTGCTCTCAGGATGGGGCGAAGCGGACCAAAAACGGAAGTTTTTTATGGATGGGGTCGCGCGTTGGGCCGTCTGGTATGACCGTTTTGCCTCAAACGAACGCACCCGGACAGAATGAGGTCGCGCACCGGAGTTGGCCTGATATGCACCTTGTTTCTCTCTGTTCGGCATCACCTTCTACTATCTGTTTATCGTCACTTGGATAAATTGTGCAGACGGTGGCAAAGGTATTCGGATTCCAGAAAGATGTTTGGGGCACCATGTACTCGGGGAAAAAACAACTCTAGGGATGGTTCTAGGACAAAACTACAATTCTAGAGGTTTTTTTTTAACTGATACCCTCTAGGGCCAAGCAGTAAAAATAACTCATAATTAGTTCGATTGAAAATCTGATAAAGACTCTCCCATATGACAGTTGCACTACAATTCTGTGTTAAGTGCGGCACCAAGCAAACTCACTTGCATAATAAAAAAGCAAAAAGGATATCCGCAGCGAGTATCATAATGCCTTGCAGAAGGATGGCCCAGCTGCCTCTGCTTTACTTTACTGAAAGTAAAAAGGAAAAGCAGCTAGCTAGATGGGTTAGATTAACATCTGGAGCTTCCTATCTTTACCGGACCTTCATTGAAGTATTAGAGCATCTCCAGCCGCGCCCCCAACAGGCCCCCCAGGCGGATTTTTAGCGTCGGTGGACGAAAATTGGCCCAGTCGCGACCCCAGGATCTCGTTTAGCGCCGGTTTGGGAGAAATACAGAGCCGGCGATCCCGCCCCGAACCCAAGCGGCCGGGTGTCGCCTGGGCGCGCCGGCACAAGCGAAAAGCGGCGTGGGGCCGCTCCGTCGGCGACTGAAGCCCTTTCCCGCCGTTTTTCTCCCGCTTTCCCTCTAGGCTCCCCTCTCTTCTCCATTCCTCCCGCCAAACAATCGGCTCCTCTTGCCAAACGCTTGGCTCCTCCCGCCAAACGCTGTCACGACCGGTTTTCCAATAAAAATATTTATTGAGAAACCGATCCATTTTACGGACCAGTAGAGAAGAATCCTCCTCACTGGTAGACAATTTCTTGATCACAAAAGAAAAACCAGAAGTACTAAATATAATACAAGGTTGAGCGGAGACGGCTCAACAATTTATTACAAGCACGCCGATAATATATAAAGGCGGATAGGGTGGCATAACTACTGACTCACAATAAAAGCGGTGGTGGATATGTCATAGTGAAGTGGGTGACATGACTCCTGAATCTAACAGCTCTTTGAGCGTCGGAGTGAGGCTCGAGGATTCTTATTGTGGGTGGCGGAAGCGTATATAATACAAGTGACCAATATCCAGGATCGCACGGGACTGACTAGGACTCGTCTAGGCGTTGGACTCACTATCAAACTCTTCATCCATGAGATCGCCTTCGTCAACATCTGGCCAAATCAACAAGCCAGGTGAGCACTATGAAAGTACTCGCAAGACAGTTCGGACATAAGATATAACAAATGTAAACATGATGCATATGAACAGATTAATAGAGCGCACTCAGACAATGAGATAGCAATGCATGGGCAATAAAAGGGAAGTCGGGCGGTAGTCCTCCCGAAATCCCAATGTAATACTGAAGGCCAATCGAGTGTCTGAATGACTCCTCGAAGTATACAAATGAACTAACAATGCCGCAGTCGGGCGTCAAGGCGACACCACATAAAGGGCTTATAATGGAATATAAATGACAGTGCGTGCCACAGTCGGACGTCTGAGTGACATCACATAAAGGGCTTATATCAAAAGTAAATGACGAGCGTGCCACAGTCGGACGTCTGAGCGACATCACATAAAGGGCTTATATCAAAAGTAAATGACGAGCGTGCCACAGTCAGACGTCTGAGCGACATCACATAAAGGGCTTATATCAAAAGTAAATGACAAGAGTGCCACAGTCAGACGTCTGAGCGACATCACATAAAGGGCTTATATTTCATAACTTGATATTTCAGTAGCTCATGAATTTAAATCATTTCAAGGGAATATTCAGTTATGAGATAAATAAAAGGTTAGTCCATCCACAGGAATAACGTTCAACCGGGTTTACCACTCAAGCCTGTTCACCGGGGATTTCCACGAAAACTGACACAGGGACTGACATGGATATGGATATGCTGGCCATGGTCCTTGACCATGGACACGATGACTCGGAAGGATTTGACTCTGCAGAGTTTGGTACTCTTAACCACAGCCAACGGATTTTAGTAGCCACAAGGGACTAGTTCCGTTTACGGTATTTTAGGAGAAACACATCTAACCAGTACACACCCATTCAACATTCCGATGCCAGGAATCACCCTCGGCAACGTTCAAGAAAAACTTTGAGACGGGGAGGCTACAACCTCGCGTAGCATGGGATCAAATTTATACCGCGCGCTCTAAGGGGTGCCCCCCTCTCGGTCCCAACCGGAAACACCCATGCCCCCTGACCGGATGACTGGCTTTAATCCAGGGCCATGGAACCCTCATCCCGGCCCCTCTATTTGGTGTGTACAAGGAAAGAGGTTAGCAACTTACTAAACCGTATTCTTTGCAGAAAACATGTGGCAGCACGAAAGGGGAAGAACGGTAACGTGGCTCAGTCCACGTTAACGTCGGAGTTTATCGGATGACGTAAGACTGGCATGCTACAACAATACCATCTTACTACCTTTCATGTCACCACATGATCAGGTCATCTCTCATCAAAGATCACAGTAACTTCGAAACACACGGTTAGTTGCCTTGCATGCAACGTAATACTCACCGATGCTCATATGCCATGCACAAACCATTCAAGCAAACATGTAAAACACCTATCATATCAAAGGTTCAAACATGCTTGCCTGGTTCGGAGAAGTCGGAGTCTAGCTCGGCGAAGTTCGCGGCTCCGTCACCTCCTCCGGAACCTACGGTATAACGAAACCGTATACTAATGTGAAACTCGTTGCATGCATAAAAATTGTTCCAAATTTTTTTCCAAATAAATACTATAAAAAACTACACAAAAATACTAGACTGATAGAAAAAGAATCAATCAAAAAGCATCTTTTATTAAAAAGATATAAGGGTTTTAGTCCAAGGACTAATCTGTGATGAAACAGAAAAGATCCAGGGGCTTGTTTGAGAAAAACAGAAAACGGTTCGGTAGGAAATACGCCAGCCCAGAGAGAAAACACGTTTTGCCCGAAGGCGCTTTCAGAAAACGGTTCGAAGGGCAAAAGAAGAGAGGCTGACGGGGGGTCCCACCCGTCAGGTTCAAAACTCCCAACGGAGCTCGCCGGCGCCCGAAGGCTGCGGTGGTCGCCGGCGTTGAACCACGACGAGGCAGAGTGATCGGAGGGTACCTACAGGTTCAGGGTGTTCTTCCGCGTCGGTGGGTGGTGGACTTGGCCGTCGGAGAGCACCACGTCGACGGCGACACTATCTCCGGCGGACGGTGGTTCGGGCGATGTTGGAATGCTCCGGTGGGTGCTGCAAGCGTCAAATTGATGCGCGGGTCAGAGATGTGGATGTACTAGGAGGCTACTGGCAAGGGCTGAGGGGTAGGGGTGCACGCACGGGAGTGAATCGCGCCGGATCCCGAAGCGGGTCGAGGC
This sequence comes from Aegilops tauschii subsp. strangulata, assembly GCF_002575655.3. Taxonomy (NCBI): domain Eukaryota; kingdom Viridiplantae; phylum Streptophyta; class Magnoliopsida; order Poales; family Poaceae; genus Aegilops; species Aegilops tauschii. Next base: position 1,516,337 of record NC_053036.3, on the reverse strand, counting down.
GGCCGGAGTTGGGGAAGAAGACTCCCTCGGGGCTCTCCCAGTGGCTTGGCGTGGTACTGGTGGTGTGTAGAGGTGGGGCGGGTTCGAGTTCGAGCTCGGGACCTCCTTTTATAGGCGATCCGAGGGGGTGGCCGTGAACGGGATAGCTCCGGCGAGCAATTACGGCGAGGCAGAGGTTGGGCAGGGGGTTTGGGAGGCTAGGCATCATCAGGGAGGATCACTGGCGCCGTTTCTCTGCTCAAACCTCGGTCGGGCTTGCGTAATGCACTGGCCCTCGACGGAACGGCCGTACGGGCACGGCGGCGGCAGGGAGCGCGCTCCGCGCCTACCAGTTCACGACGACGGACCTGCGGCGTGCACGGGTGAGTGGATGGCCACGCGGTGGCCTCTGGTGGCTTGGGCGGCGCTGGACGGCGCCGTCCAACGTTGCGCCTCTCTGGCAGCCGCAAAGGGCGCTGCTGCCGTCGCTCACGGGGTGGCGCACCTCCACCTGCTCGTCGCCGACGCCCGCAAGCTTCCAGGCGTTCGTGCGGCGTAGGGATAAGAAGGAGGCACAGGGCGCACAGCACCACCGCGGCTACTGGCGAGATCGAGAAAACGACATCGGCCACTGAAACTGTATCTCTGAACTTCTGAACTTCGACAGTAACAGTGCCCTTCAGGTGTTCGACGAAATGATTTGGCATGAAGAAATTTTTTTCTGGAGCTGGGACTTGGTGAGGTGACCTCTCAATGCATCCAGGGGCTGCCTGAATTTTCTCAGGTTTTTAGGAGGAGAAAACAAATGAATTTCATCAAATTTGACAAATGTGGTCCAAACTTGCAGCAAGCACAATTTGAAATTTTTGAACTGGAGACCAGTGGATCATCATGGATCTTGGTTGAGGGCTCTAAGTACTAGCCAGGGAAATTTGTTTGGAGGCCAAACTCAAAGTAGAAATGGTAGTTCCTTTGTAAACCTCCAAGGATCAAAATAGAAGGCAGAAAATAATTTTGATAAGGAAAAAATGGAAACAAAAACATGGGGGAGTTCAACTTGCTGGATTTCAAGAATACCTTGATACAAAGATGGGGAATGGCTTTTGGGAGGGGATTTCCACTCATGTCATGGCAAGAGGGGGTTCTGAAAGGGGAAAGGATCACTCCAAATGCCACAGGCTATTTTAAAAAAGAAAAGATTTTCCAAAACTTTCCCAAATGAAAAACAATTGGTGTTGAGCCAACATGAGATGAAAAACCTCCAAGACCAAAGACCAAGTCTTGGATGAAACCAAACAAAATGTTTGTCATAAAAGGATATTTTTGAGAGGGAGAGTTCTTTAGAAGAAAAAATTTAAACAACCTCCCTCAAATCAAGATAAAAGTTTGAAAAAGCCAGATAAAATTTTTGGGTGTCACAACACCTACCCCCTTAAGAAAAATCTCGTCCCCGAGATTTCAGCTGATCCTCAAATAGATGTGGGTACTATGCCTGAAGAAAATCCTCTCTCTCCCATATTGCTTCATCCTCGGTGTGATTGCTCCACTGAACCTTGAAATTTTTTGTTGTTTTCTGGCGGGTTCTCCTTTCAGACTCTTCCAATATTCTTACTGGCTGCTCTCTGTAGGTGAGGTCTGGTTGCACATCAATGCTCTCGTGAGATACCTGCTTTTCCGGGTTGTTTACACATTTCCTCAACTGTGAGACGTGGAACACGTCGTGGACGTCTGACAGCTCTTTGGGTAGGTCCAGCTGGTAGGCTACTGTGCCTCTTCGTGCAATTACACAGAAGGGTCCAATAAATCTTGGGGCTAGCTTCCCCTTAATTTTGAACCGTTGCAGGCCCCTCATAGGAGACACTCGTAGGTATACGTAATCACCGGGTTCAAAGCTGACCTCACGATGTTTTCGATCGTAATAGCTCTTTTGTCGGCTTTGAGCTGTCTTGAGTCTGTCCCTGATCTGTTTAACTTTCTCCTCGGCTTCCTTGAGCATGTCTGGGCCGAAGATACGACTGTCACCCGTTTCTGACCAGTTTAATGGGGTACGACATCTCCGTCCGTACAATGCTTCAAAAGGTGCCATTTGTAGGCTGGCTTCGTAACCGTTGTTGTATGCGAACTCGGCATACGGCAAACTTTCTTCCCAACTGGATCCATAGGTGAGAACACAGGCTCGCAGCATGTCCTCTAGGATTTGGTTCACGCGTTCAGTTTGTCCATCAGTCTGGGGGTGGTACGCTGTACTGAATGCTAGTTGAGTGCCCAGAGCTTGTTGTAAGTGATCCCAAAATTTAGAGACAAATTGAGTGCCTCGGTCGGATATTATAGTCTTTGGGACTCCATGCAGACAAACTATACGGGAGAGATAAAGCTTAGCAAGCCTTTGAGTGGAGTAGGTCGTCTTCACGGGAATGAAATGTGCTACCTTGGTTAGCCTATCTGTGATGACCCATATGGCATCATTTCCGCGTTGTGATCGAGGTAGTCCGACGATGAAGTCCATTCCAATTTCATCCCATTTCCACTCAGGTATCCTGTTTGGCTGTAGTAGCCCTGCTGGCTTTTGATGCTCGGCTTTAATGCGCTGACATGAATCGCAACAAGCAATGAATGCGGCTATATCCCTTTTCATACCGTGCCACCAAAATCTTTCCTGAATGTCTTTGTACATTTTGGTTCCTCCAGGGTGGATTGAATATGGAGCGGTGTGGCTTTCGGTTAGGATTTGCTGTTTGAGTTCCTCAATGTTTGGTACGCAAAGTCTGACCCCGTACCATAATACTCCCTCATTGTCTGTGACGAACTCTGAAGCCTTGCCAAGGCTCATTTTTCTCTTTATACCTTCGATGCTGGGATGTCCATGCTGAGCCTTCTTAATTTGTTCCATTAGGGTAGGTTGTATCTCCAGATTTGATACGGTGCCCTTAGAGACTATCACCATGTTGAGTTTAGCGAACTCCTGCTGAAACTCAGGCCTCAAGTTCGGTGGATTGTCGTTGCCCGGGCTGGGGTTCCGACTAAGAGCATCTGCCACTACATTTGCTTTCCCTAGATGGTAGTGAATGCCGACATCATAGTCTTTGACCAATTCCAACCAGCGTCGTTGTCGTAAATTTAGCTCTGGTTGTGTGAAAATATATTTAAGGCTCTTATGGTCCGTATATATTTCACAACGATTTCCCAGTAGAAAGTGCCTCCACTCTTTGAGTGCATGGATGGCTGCTGCTAGCTCCAAGTCATGAGTAGGATAATTTTCCTCATGCTTCCGTAGTTGCCTGGAAGCATACGCGACAACTTTGCCGTCCTGCATCAATACGCACCCGAGGCCCTTCCGGGATGCGTCACAATACACTTCAAAACTCTTGTGTATGTCTGGCACAACCAAAACCGGTGCTGTTGTTAGTTTCTTCTTGAGCTCTTGGAAGCTTTTCTCGCACGCTTAAGTCCATACAAATTTCTTGTCTTTCTTGAGCAACTGTGTCATTGGTTTTGCCACAGTGGAGAATCCTTCAATAAACCTTCGGTAATATCCAGCCATTCCTAGAAAACTCCGCACATCTGTCACGTTGGCTGGTGGTTTCCAGTCAAGTATGGCTTTGACCTTTTCTGGGTCTACGGCCACGCCTTCTTGGGTCAATATATGGCCTAGAAAACCAACTTGTCTTAGCCAAAATTCACACTTGCTAAATTTGGCGTATAATTGATGTTTCCTTAATTCTCCCAATACAATCCTGAGATGTTCAGCATGTTCCTCTGGTGTCCTTGAGTATACCAGAATATCATCAATGAACACCACGACAAATTTGTCCATAAATTTCATAAACACTTTGTTCATGAGGTGGACGAAATATGCGGGGGCGTTCGTCAGTCCAAACGGCATTACTGTGAACTCATATAATCCGTATCTGGAGGTGAAAGCTGTCTTAGGGATATCCTCTGTCCGTACTTTTACTTGATGATATCCCGATCTTAAATCAATTTTTGAGAACACCTTGGCTTGTGCGAGCTGGTCAAACAAATCGTTTATCCATGGCATCGGATATTTGTTTTTGATGGTGACCATATTGAGAGCTCGATAGTCTATACACAATCTCAGTGTCCCATCCTTTTTCTTGGCGAATAATACTGGCGAACCCCAAGGTGAGGAGCTGGCCCAAATAAATTCTTTGTCCAGTAATTCCTTTATTTGCTTCTTCAATTCTACCAACTCGGATGGTGCCATTCTATAAGGTTTCTTGTAGATGGGGGTGGTGCCAGGTGCTAGTTCAATGCTGAACTCTATCTCCCGGTCTGGTGGCATGCCTGGTAGTTCTTTAGGAAATACGTCGGGAAACTCGCACACCACTGGAACTTTTCTCAGTTCTGAAATGTCCACTTTGTTCAACTTTGGTTGCCGTGACCGTGGTCCCTCTTGAGCTGTAACTTTTATTGTCTTGCCGTGATGATGAGTGAGAATCACAGTCCGATTGAAACAGTCAATAAATCCCTTGTTGGTGGTCAACCAGTCCATCCCTAGGATAACATCCAGTTCTTTATTTTCCAACACAACGAGATTAGCCTAAAACTTTAGTCCTTCGAATTCAATAATCACTCCTTGGCAGTAACTCTGAGTGATCTGCTTATTCCCGGGGGACTTGATAATCATAGATTTTTCCAAAGGAAGTATCGCAAAACCATATTGCAAAACAAAACTCTTCGAAATGAACGAGTGAGAAGCTCCAGAATCAAACAAAACCGTGGCAGGTACTGTGTTGACAGGGAACGTACCGAGTACGATGTCTGGGGCATTCTGTGCTTCTTCCTTGGTCACACGGTTCAGGTGACCCTTCCTGTGATTGTTGTTGGGATTGAAATTGTTACGCTTGGGGGCTGGATTGTTCCCACCATTGTTCAGCTTGGGGGCCGAGTTCCTTGGTTTTGGGCACTGTTTGGCATAGTGCCCTTCCTCTCCACAAGCATAGCAAGTGACCCCTGGACGGTATGTAAAGTCCTTGTCCCTTGAATGAAACTGTCTGGTTGGCCTTAGAGCAGTAGTCGTGGATTTTCTTGCTTCATTCCTCTGAACATCAGCCTTGCTCCGGTTGTTGCGAGCAAGAGTCGTCTTGTCCCTTTTTCGCTTACGAATATCCTCTAGACTGCGGTGCTCATTCTCCAACGTAATGGCTTTGTCAACCAGAGTTTTGAAATCTGGGAAAGTGTGTACGACCAGTTGGCATTTTAGTGCCGGCACCAGGCCGTCCAAATTTTTTTCCATCCTTTTGTTCTCAGTCATATGCTCATCGTAGGCATAACGAGATAGCTGGGTAAACTGACTGTTGTATTCCGTCACTGTCATGCCTCTCTGCTTGAGGTCATTAAATTCTCTTTTCTTGATTTTTATGATGCTCCTGGGGATGTGTGCCCCACGAAAGCCTTCCTTAAACTCTTCCCAGGTGATGTTATGTTCACTGGGATGCATGTGTAGGAAGTTCTCCCACCATGCTGCAGCTGCTCCAGTGAGGTAGTGAGGTGCATAAAGCACCTTCTCATGATCAGAACATTGAGCAATAATCAACTTTCTTTCGATGTCTCGAAGCCAATCATCGGCTTCAAGCGGCCTATCAGTGTGAGCAAACGTTGGAGGGCGTGTCTTCTGTAGTTCAGACAACTTGGAGTGTGGTTGGTATGGCTCACGGTGATTTCCCATATTGATGACGTGGTTCATCATTTCTTGGTGTTGCTGTTGGCTTTGTTCGAAAAGGCGGCATACTTGAGATAAGGCTGCCTCGCTGTCCTGTTGACTAGACTGCCCCTGTGTGAAGTTGTTGCTTGTCTGTGTTCCATAAACTTCTTCGGGTGGAATTGGCATGGAACGAGTCCACGGACGAGACATTTTCCACTCTGGGGTATTATTTTGCAAAACTCATGAGAAGAACTGTGTGGCACGAGGAAAATTTTGTAAAGGCAAAAATTTAAAAGACCTCAAGATTTTTCAAGAAGATATTTGATTGCGCACGGAGAAGGACTGCTTAGCACAAATCTTACACGCGATACGCAAACATACGATACATCATTCAGGATGTGCGTACACACTCCTGACATGTTAATTAGGCTAGCACACTCCTCCGGAAACCTACATGATGCGCACACAACTACTACAAATTTAAGTACATATAAAACATATCATACAAGCAGACACATCGCGAGGCTACTAGGCGCACTCAGTCGGAGATGGTGAAGATGTCCTTCCCCCTGCCGAGGGTAAGACCCAGCGGTGCAGGAGACTCAACCTCCACCTCCTCCCTAATAGGCTCCAGGCGCGTAGCACTGCGCTGAGGAGATGGCGCGGGTGCGACAGGCGGTATTGTGGGTGCGGCAGGCGGTGCAGCTCTGACTGGAGTAGGAGCAATGACCTGGTCGAACTCCTCAGTGGTAGGCAGACGGCGAGCGGTGGCCAAAATGGCGGGTGAATAGGATGCTGAGGACGAGACGAAAGTCAGTGGCGGTGCCATGTGGAGAAGCTCCCTCCTGTTGGTAGAACCGCCCCGAACTAAGTCCATGCGGGCAGCCACAAGATCGTCCACGAGGTTGTCGAAAGCTGCCTCCAGAGCTTTGAGATACTCAACAAGCATCTCGATAGCTTCATCTCGCTCTCCCCTATGGCAGGCGAATGCATAGTGACAAGTATATGGCACATGGCATGGGAGGTAGCGGTAGCGACGATTCTTCATCGAAGGAAGAATGTCCCGAAGGCGAGCTATCGCCTCACGGGCAGCCATCTGCATGGCATGCCTCTCCGTAGGCATGGCCCTTCCCACAAAACGGAAGTGGCGAGACGCAGAACGTCCTCCCTTGAATTGCACCACGGCCTGGTGCATAGACACGTCGTCGCTGAGCTTGTGCTGGTAAAGCGTGAACTCCGGACGAGTCGCTGGCCCGATCGTGAGCTTGGTGATGGAGACGAGGAGTTTGACAAACCCCTCGGGCACATTAGTGAACACCCGAGTCTCGCAGTTGCTGCCAGCCATCTACAAAAGTAGGCAAAAATTCTGAGTAGTCAAATCATAAATTTATGATGACCAACAGAAAATAGCTACATTTGCAAAATGCTGAAAAAGCACTAAAACGCTAATAACCGATTAGCGATCGCACCTAGTGCCTTCCTACAGTCAGCCTGGCTCTGGTACCAAGCTTGTCACGACCGGTTTTCCAATAAAAATATTTATTGAGAAACCGATCCCTTTTACGGACCAGTAGAGAAGAATCCTCCTCACTGGTAGACAATTTCTTGATCATAGAAGAAAAACCAGAAGTACTAAATATAATACAAGGTTGAGCGGAGACGGCTCAACAATTTATTACAAGCACGCCGATAATACATAAAGGCGGATAGGGTGGCATGACTACTGACTCACAATAAAAGCGGTGGTGGATATGTCACAGTGAAGTGGGTGACATGACTCCTGAATCTAACAGCTCTTCGAGCGTCGGAGTGAGGCTCGAGGATTCTTATTGTGGGTGGCGGAAGCGTATATAATACAAGTGACCAATATCCAGGATCGCACGGGACTGACTGGGACTCCTCTAGGCGTCGGACTCACTATCAAACTCTTCATCCATGAGATCGCCTTCGTCAACATCTGGCCAAATCAACAAGCCAGGTGAGCACTATGAAAGTACTCGCAAGACAGTTCGGACATAAGATATAACAAATGTAAACATGATGCATATGAACAGATTAATAGAGCGCACTCAGACAATGAGATAGCAATGCATGGGCAATAAAAGGGAAGTCGGGCGGTAGTCCTCCCGAAATCCCAATGTAATACTGAAGGCCAATCGAGTGTCTGAATGACTCCTCGAAAGTATACAAATGAAATAACAATGCCGCAGTCGGGCGTCAAGGCGACACCACATAAAGGGCTTATAATGGAATATAAATGACAGTGCGTGCCACAGTCGGACGTCTGAGCGACATCACATAAAGGGCTTATATCAAAAGTAAATGACGAGCGTGCCACAGTCGGACGTCTGAGCGACATCACATAAAGGGCTTATATCAATAGTAAATGACGGGCGTGCCACAGTCGGACGTCTGAGCGACATCACATAAAGGGCTTATATCAAAAGTAAATGACAAGAGTGCCACAGTCGGACGTCTGAGCGACATCACATAAAGGGCTTATATTTCATAACTTGATATTTCAGTAGCTCATGAATTTAAATCATTTCAAGGGAATATTCAGTTACGAGATAAATAAAAGGTTAGTCCATCCACAGGAATAACGTTCAACCGGGTTTACCACTCAAGCCTGTTCACCGGGGATTTCCACGAAAACTGACACAGGGACTGACATGGATATGGATATGCTGGCCATGGTCCTTGACCATGGACACGATGACTCGGAAGGATTTGACTCTGCAGAGTTTGGTACTCTTAACCACAGCCAACGGATTTTAGTAGCCACAAGGGACTAGTTCCGTTTACGGTATTTTAGGAGAAACACATCTAACCAGTACACACCCATTCAACATTCCGATGCCAGGAATCACCCTCGGCAACGTTCAAGAAAAACTTTGAGACGGGGAGGCTACAACCTCGCGTAGCATGGGATCAAATTTATACCGCGCGCTCTAAGGGGTGCCCCCCTCTCGGTCCCAACCGGAAACACCCATGCCCCCTGACCGGATGACTGGCTTTAATCCAGGGCCATGGAACCCTCATCCCGGCCCCTCTATTTGGTGTGTACAAGGAAAGAGGTTAGCAACTTACTAAACCGTATTCTTTGCAGAAAACATGTGGCAGCACGAAAGGGGAAGAACGGTAACGTGGCTCAGTCCACGTTAACGTCGGAGTTTATCGGATGACGTAAGACTGGCATGCTACAACAATACCATCTTACTACCTTTCATGTCACCACATGATCAGGTCATCTCTCATCAAAGATCATAGTAACTTCGAAACACACGGTTAGTTGCCTTGCATGCAACGTAATACTCACCGATGCTCATATGCCATGCACAAACCATTCAAGCAAACATGCAAAACACCTATCATCTACACTAAGGCAAGCCACAACAACATTTTCATGGTGCCATTACAATATTTGTGATTTTTCAACTTGAATTAATGGGTTAATCCATGCATTTAAATCACTAGAATAATATTTATATTCTGTTGGTTGCTTGCTTGAGTTGATATGCTTAGTTTACAGAAGTTTGAAGCTAATTTAGTTGGTTAGGTAACTAGAAGTAATATTTGTTATGAAGAAGTAATATGGTTATGGATATAACTAATTATTTTTGAGTTATTTTCTTAAATGAGATAAATGATAAATTTGCTAAGTAAAGATTCTGTTTAAAGTGATGATAAATCATAACCAGAGAGGTGTTATGAGCTGTTGATGTCTATGCTTAGTGTGGACACGGTTGACCCAGTTATTTTCGTTGATATATGCTGCATATGTTTGTGATGCATTTTCATGGCATATCATGACACCGGTTAGTTGCACCTTAAGTTGAACCTGATAATAACTCAACTTGAACCTATCGTTGATCGGGTCATGGTGCCACTGAATCGAGTTTTCCCAGTGCAACCACATTTGCCTTTATGGGAAGGCCTTTATTCGGTCCATTGCCATGCCTCTGGTCGGTGCCACCAACGAGGGAAGGTTATGGGCGTGCGGTACCCTGGCCCAGTAAGCGGACATAACCTTGTGTGCCCGTTGTTGTTGTTATAGTACCTTGTCCCCGTTTGGGACCGTTTATGTTTTGCCACGACGGTGGCCGTTGGTGTCTTTGGTAGACACGGGGCCACCCAGGACTAGCCCAGTGGGGAGTGAGTCGGAGTGGCCAGGAGAGTGTCATGGCAATGGAGGGGTTTCGTCGGAACACCGTTGATCCACCCGAATGGGAGTGCGAGGCCATGGGTTCCGTGGTGTGGGTACGGTGCGCTACCTCTGCAGAGTGTATTAAATCTATCGATAGCCGAGTCCACGGTTACGGACACGCTCGAAAGTAGGTCACACCATGGGTCAACGTTTAATTAATTTTGCACACTAAGTTATGAACTTTGCACCGTTGAGAAGATGATGTTTGGGAAAACATTGTGTTGATGGAGACCAAGTTGTTGGCCCGTTTGTGATCTCGGTAAGATCACCGTTTGGTTTCGAGGTAACCCGATCAAAGACCACAAGGTTGGTCCGTTTGTGATCCGAGAGCGATCACCGTTTGGTAAGCAAGTCTGAGGGACTTATATCACAAGATCATGATCACTGCATGTATGATATGATGTTGCATTAGTAAAGCAATTGGTTAAATATCATGATATTGCTTGTCATTATATTTATGTTTGTTGTGAGCTTGCAAGTACATTCAATGTACTGACCTGGCGTGTCATGCCAGCTTTCAGGAAAGTCTCGTTGGAAAGGAGTGCTGTCCGATTCTAGATCGTGTCCACATCGGTGTCCCTGTGCTATGGAGTTCCGCTATGACGTCGTTCCGCTGCCGCGTAGTTGTTAATCGAGGCCCCCTTTATGTGCACTAAATAATGTACATATTGTTTAGCCGCACCGTGTATGCCGCTTGGCCTCGCCACCTGTTGTAATATGAAGTATGATCCGCTAGCATCAATAAAGCGGTTGTTTTCTGTACCAAGATGTTGTGTGTTGCCCGAAGACATGGTCTCTGGGCTGGCAATGCATGGTAAACCGGTTGCTCTGAGCCGGGGTGCCACAACGCTTGGTATCAGAGCCACGCTGACTGTAGGCCACGCTAGACTATGACGTGTTAAGTGGACGTTAGTTACGAGTTTAAGTTGAGTGCCAGTAGCATTTGTAGCTGGTTGTTGCATTGTATGCACTTGTTTTATTTTTATGCTAACCTACTAATAATTGTGAGTGTAGATGGCTCCGGTGCCGTATCCGTGCCAGTTGCAGCTGATGTCGTACATGTCGCCGCATCTCCTTCGTAACGTGTGGCGTCGGCTGTACCCCCTCGGTGACGACCCAGTATATCGTGTGTACCGGGAGCGTCTAGCAAACTCAGTGTATGAGTATCACGCAGTGGTTACTCTGCGCACCAGTTTTGATTCCAGCACTTACACTCGTACCTCTCGGAGCGGTTTTGCTTCTACCGCTTCCCAGGCCGTCCAGTTTGCTGCATTCGAGGTCCTTGCCAAGCTTCGCTATAACGAGGTCCGGATGCAGAACCACCCAGGTTTCCACTACTATCCCTCTCTGCACGACAATGGTCGTGTCCGTTTTCCTATCATTGATCCGGATTCTAATAGTGTTGCTAGCCACCTTTCTCGTTATATCACTGATAGCTACCTTATGATCCACGAGTTGGCTCGAGAGCTGACTTGTGCTCGTACTGCTTTAGCCTCTACTAGATCTTTCACTACTCCATCCTCTACGGGATTTACCCCTTATATTCCATCCAGTTCTAGTTCACCTATTTCACCGGTTACTCGTCCGAGTAGCTCGGCCACCTCGACCGTGAATCCTCTCAGTGCTCCTGCTGAGTGGGTTTTACTTCTCACTATTCCCGTAGCCCCGATGCTTCACCCTGCACCTGCCCCGGAGGGAGAGCCCTCAAGGCAGCGTCATTGTTTTACCTTTAACCCGGAGGTTTCAGTTAACGTCGTCAGTTCAGGATCCGAGTCCGCTTCAGGAGAGGACCCCGCAGCACCAACAGAGCAGTAGAGCGTTTGAGTATCCGCGGTCGTCGGGATGATGTACGGATGTAGTCGTACGAGTCATGATGCTCCGTTTCATGTATGAGTGTAGTTGAACTTGGCATGTTGTTTATCTTTCATGTATAAGTCTATGTATAATTATGATTGGAACTCTATTTTATTCGTCGTATTTTCTTCGTTATTTCGCTTTCTCTCGGGCTTTGTTGCTGGCTTTTCCCCAATTTATTTTGGATGTTTCTCATCTCGGTTGCGTTGTCTTGGGAAAAATCGACAATAGGATGACGCGGGGAGGCAGCAGTAGCGACGCTCATGAGGATGCTCCTGTTCGTCATTCCGCACGACAGGCAGGACACTCCGCCGAGCCGTACGTTCCACCACCGCCTCCACCGTCAAATCTGCCCTCCAACGAGCAAATTCTGTGTATGTTTGAGGAAAGGAGGAATAATGATCTGATTGAAATATCCAGGAGTGTGCAAGCTGTGGTTGGACATAATGGAAATCAGAACGGTCATCACTCCAAGCTGTCAGATTTTCAGAGAACCAAGCCTCCCAGTTTCAGTCAGGTTATTGATTCCTTGGATGCAGACGATTGGTTGCAAACCATTGAGAGGAAGCTTGAGATTGCTCGTACTGAAGAAGACGATAAAGTTCCATTTGCAACTCATTATCTTGAAGGCGCTGCCGCCATATGGTGGGAAAATGCAAAAGCCATGTGGCCTGCCGATGAAGAATCACCTGGGCAAAATTCAAGGATCAGTTCCGGAAATATCATATTCCTACTGTGATTATGAAGGTTAAGCAGCGTGAATTTCTCGCGCTCCTCCAAGGAAGTCAGTCTGTGGGTGAATATTTGCAAAGGTTCAATCAATTGGCCCGTTACTCCCTTTATGACGTGGCCACCGAAGAAAGAAAGATTGACAGATTTCTTGGGGGATTAAACCCGCAACTCCGATGTACCCTCAGTATGTTTGATTTCGTGGCGGTGGCGTGGTAGGCAGAGGAAAATTTAGGGTATGAAACATTATATATATTGTTTTGGGGGCTAATGGGAAAATTCTTCTATAAAGTGGGTCTGCAAAAATATCACTTGAATTGTTATGATTTCCCAAGGCAGTTTTGAAAACGGCCCATCTCGTATCCATGGCTGGTATAAATGAGGCTTGTGATCTCAACCATAGGTGGTCCTAAAATACCCCCCCCCCCCCCCCCGCGTTTCAATAAGATGCCAAAAAGGAAAAACGCGATGCTAGCGAAAAGTAGGAATGAGGTGTGAAAGTGTGTCATATTGACTAGAGGGAGGTGGGCTGAATAGGCGATGTTTACAAATTCTTCACTGATGAATTACTACTTGAGGAATTTGCTAAGTGACGAAATACAAGCAGCAGATAAAGTACTCAAGTGCATGCATAACATGGCAGTAGTATAGTTATCATGATGAATTAAAATATACACTGAGCACAAGTAGCGTGTTAACAGGATAAGCAGGCGGAAGACAAGGTGACTGAAGGATTTGGGTTGAGGAAATTGAGAAAGTCTTCGAACAGTAACGATAAATTTCATCAATAAGTAAACGAGGAATTGAAAGGGTTGAGGAAATAGAACCAGTTTCTCGATGAAGACAAGGATTTGGTAGACCAGTTCCAACTGCTGCGACAGTTGTGCGTCTGGTTGGAGCGGCTTGGTATTTAAATCAAAGGACACACAGTCCTTACCGTATTCTCCTTGAGCAAAAGTCACACAGACCTCGCCCAATCACTCGTGGTAAGTCTTCAAGGTAGACTCAAACCTTCACAAACTCGGTCACCCGGCGATCCACAATTCCTCTTGGATGCTCTAGACCATGACGCCTAACCGTCTGGAAGATGCACAATCTTCAATTGTAAAAAGTGTCGGTTCCACACAAGAACAATCTCTTCAGTGATGCTAAATCACTTTGGGTTTTAGGTGTTGGGGTTTTAGGTTTTTTTTTCTCATTGATGATTTTCTCTTAAAGTCCTCGGAGGGTGAGTTACTCTAAATGACACTTGTCACTCTCTGGAGCAGCCAACCAGCTAGTGGTTGTGTGTGGGGGGGGGGCTATTTATAGCCAGGGTGCACCCCGACATGATATGATATAAATGCCCCTAATGATATGACCGCTATGTGAATAAGATATTTGGACAGCTGGCGCGAAGCACAACAACTTCGGAAATTTGAACTGGCGAAATCCTAACTCCTCAGTCAGAACAAATTCCTCAGAGACGAGAAGAACTTTGTCTCTATTATTAAAGAACTCGACTGAACTGCAAGAGATTTCCAAAGGCTTCACTTGAAGGATTGGGTATGTGTAGACTTTGAGATGAGCATCAATTGGAAATTTTTTCCTTAGTATTATCTTGACCCCTTTAATAGTACGGTGTTTTCTATGACTCAAAAGAAAGGAAATGAAACTACAAAAACAAAAGTCTTCACGCTTCATAGTCGTCGCATCAATATCTTCAAGGTCACAACAATTTTCTCATTTTCAAAGTCTTCAAGAAAAGCACAAAGTCTTTAGATGAAGACATTCATTTTCAGGGTCGACATCCGTCGGATATATCAAACTCCGCAGAGACTTATAAGATCTGTGTACATTCACAAACACATTAGTAGCTTAACATATAAGTCTTCAATACACCAATATCACACTAAAGGGCAGTAGATGCACTTAGAAGGAGCGCTCTAAGCATCATCATCATCAAAACGCAAGCCATCCAGAGGGTTCTCGTAAACTGTGCTTCACTGTCATTGTCCTCAAATCATGGCTCAGTGTGCATCCATGTCACCGCCAGGCCAGCCTGTATAGCTTGCCCCTGTCAATATCCTCAATTGATCTGCTATAGACCATCTAGATTCTTACAGAGCAACTGAAGTGAAACGAGACCTGGCGAAGCTCCTTCTGTGACTTTTGGGAATTTTGATTGTTCCACCACAATGCATAGGCGTTTCAGGCTTGCGAGATCATCCGCAACGTCTAATTCTTTCTTGATTGAAGCAACTGGGTATATGTACTGACGTATTCTTGCCTCTTAACTGTAACTCTATTTTTTTTTGCGAAGGTTAACTGTAACTCTATTATCATGAAATAAAACTCCCTTTGCCCCCAAAAAATGAAGCAAGTGGCTATACGTACTGCATCGAAGACCCTTCTGTTTTAAGCTAAGCAGGGCTGACTATGTCTGCCACATGCATTTGTTCTTGGTGATCTGGTCGACACAGGAACGCCATGCACGCTGACGCCCATATTATATTTTGTCCTCGTCCGTTGATCCAAATGTAGCTGGTGGGCTTGCATTAATGTTGGCTCATATGAATTGCACAATATGGATGCACATGGCGGGCCAGGTCATGATATTTCACATATTGTCTTCATTATTCATGATTTTATCTATTTGCTAGACTTTTAAAAAGTTGTCACGTATTATATTTTTTACTAAAAAAAGATATCACAATATTTTTTTGATTTAAAAAAAGAAGTACTTTAGCAATCTTGACTTGCTGATCAGGTAAAACATATTAACTCTATGCGTGAGAACTAAGGTAGCTAGTTGATCCAAGCAAGTAGATTGAGGCAGTAACCCAAGCGCGAACGCCCATGCATTGCCTGCGCGAAGATGTCGGATCGGATCATGGATGCACATGCACATACTACGTGTTTCAAGTCCAGAAACTCATATAAGGTACTACAACTAACTCAGTTGGCTAGTTCGAGTGAAAACACTTAAGGTTAACTAACTTGTGCAGGCCAATTCGCAAGTGCCAAAAGATTACACGGCAAAGCACTACTAGTAGTAATGTTTGGAGATGCGCGTGGGCGGTCAAACAAGAAATCTTATAGTATCGATGTAAGCATCGCATTGATTGTCAGCACGCTAAGTCAAGGCTAGCTGTTGGTTTCTACTCCCTCCGTTCGGGTTTATTAGGCTTCTCTGCATCACAAGCATGTCCCTTTTTATAAGGTCTCGTTCTGGAAAGGTGCATGCATGCAACCATTTCATTGGTTACATTGAAAGTCATTGTTGTTGGTGCCATGGCTGAAAAATTAATACACTTCATGTGGCGCTTTTTCATTGGCTGCATGCATGTGAGAGAGTGCATTGGGAATAGAATGGAAGAATTAATGTGAACAAATTACTACACCCTCCTTCCCGGTTATAGAGCTTATCTTAAAAATTTCGGTTTCCCGTTTTATAAGAGGGTGCTTGGATACGTTTTAGTCTCATGACTAAAAGTAGTGGGACTAAAACTTGCTAGCCTCACCCATGCTTGAATCCAAATATTAAAGAGACTA
The DNA here is from genome assembly GCF_002575655.3 of Aegilops tauschii subsp. strangulata. Lineage (NCBI taxonomy): Eukaryota > Viridiplantae > Streptophyta > Magnoliopsida > Poales > Poaceae > Aegilops > Aegilops tauschii. The sequence continues at coordinate 1,500,369 of NC_053036.3, read as the reverse complement.
AAATCAAGTTAATGAGCATTTATTATCCTCCAAACCCTCCAATCCAGAACTCGCCCGTGTTAAAGGAGAGGAGTTAAATGAGGAGAGAGAGGACTAATCCATATTTTAGTAGGGGTACCCCTGACTAGAAAATTTTAGTCTCATGACTAGTTTTAGCCCCTCTTTAGTCAGGAGTGCTTGGAACTTTAGCCTCTTAAAGAGACTATTTTTAGTCAGACTACTAAAATAAGTCCCTTGGATTCAAGCACCATCTAAGTATCAATTTGATTGTTCCTCATCACATGCTCAGATTTTGAGGTGCATTAATTCATTGCATGCAAGGATTATGAGAAAATTGACCAATGCATATACTTCATGTATGTATGCATTGGTAAACACAATTCTTTGAGAAAAATGAGCGCATTAATTGAGTGCTTTTACAAACCATAAAAATTATTCCACCACTCATCATCTATCTTGGTTGGTGCGATTTTTGAATTGAGCCTTATAAACTGGAAAGGAGGTACTATGTGTCTTGGTCTAAGATAAGTTGTCTTTACGCTGGCCATAGTGGGAGTAACATAAGTAGTATCATGCACTTGGGACTCGCAAACATGCTTATGTGGCAGGCAATTAAAGACGAGAGAGATGGTTATAGTAACATAGGTAGATACCGTAACATAATTAATGTTATGCTACTATGTGTCATGCATGCCAATAAATAAGACCACCTATGATACTAATCTATGATAATATGCACTATGAATGTAGTATCATACACTAGTATCATATGCATGATACTAGTATATGATACTTTCCACTATGACCAGCCTTAGGCCTAATAAACTTGGACCGAGGGAGTATATAGCTAGCTGCAGCTGCCTATCTATCTTCACCGTGCCTATATTAACACCTACCTAGAGCTTGGTCATTGTATTAGTTCTACTAGTAAGGTAGCACTAGGTAGCAGCCATGGGTAAGAATGGAATGTGGTGTTGTGTCCTGCTGGTGGGGCTACTCCTGGTTGCAGTGGCGGAGGGAGACGACTGCACCGACTTTTGCAAGAGGATGCATGCTGGTAAGGACGTCGTCAAAAACAGATACTGCGTCCAGAATCTGTGCCACATTAAGCAGCTGGTACGTACTTATGTATTATCACTACTACTCCCAATTTGCTACTACGTACGTACGTACTGTATTTGGAACTTCATCTGCGTTTGTAATCTCAGGAAAAGCTCACCTCCCACCAAGACAAGAATAAGAGGAAGCAGGGACACTACAGAGCTATGGCACTGGCAGCAAGGGGGTCAGCACAAGAAGAAGAAGAAAAAGAAGAAAAAGAATCACTTGTCCTGACTGCAGCCGAGGCTCAACGGGATGACAAGAACCTAAAGGGACACCCCGCGTGCTACATTCTTTGCGAGATGTTCGACGACACGCTGGCCTGCTACGATGGATGTGACCGTAACCCCAGATCAACGTTGCCGGAGAACACAAGAGGATGAATGAGGACATCCAAGGCTTCGCATGCATGTCTGTTGTTGAATATATATGTGCATGTATCTATTAGGATAATCTTCTACCGGCTCCGCCTCTAGTTTCCTTGTATAGATTAGGTTGAGAGCTGCCCTTATATCCATATATACGTGCACCATGCACCCGATCAATACATCGAGAGTTACATTGACTTTAACATGGTATCAGTTTCCCTTCCCATTCAACCCTAGCTTCCGCTTCTAGCCGCCGCCGCCATCTACCTGTGCCGCCGCCGCATCTTCACCCCGCCGCCGCGTGCACCTCCCCATCCCCATCCCTCTCCCGAGCCGCCGCCACCACCCCTCTCCCTCCCGAGCCGCCGCCACCCACCCGATCTTCCCATCTCCCGATCGCCCCTCCCACCCCGATCGCCACCTCCTACCCAGCCGCGCCGCCACCACCCCCCCTCGGTCGCCGCGCCGCATCCATGGCCTCTCCCCACGCCGCCGCCTCCCTTCCCTCCAACCCATTCGAAGGTCCGGCCCCTCCCCTGGTGGAAGTCGTCCGCGATCTCGACATCTTCGCCCATGTGCCCGTCGTCCTCGACTACGCCAACTCCACCTACTATGCCTGGAAGACCTACTTCTCCCTCGTCTTCCGCGAGTACCACCTCATCGATCACGTCGATGACTCGGTCGACTCCGACGTCATGTTCACGGACGACGACTGGCCGACCATCGACGCCATCATCACTCGCTGGCTGTACCAAACCATCTCCAAGGACATCTTCCACACCATCGTTTGCGACACCGATGACGCGCAGACGGTGTGGGCGAAGCTGAACGGGCTCTTCCTCGACAACGCCCTCCAGCGCCGCGTGTTTCTTCAGCAGGAATTTTTTGGCTGCCATCAACTTGACTCGTCCATTGACGATTATTGCATGCGCCTTAAGAAACTTGCTGACGAACTTCGCGACCTCGGGAGCGGGTCTCCGACGACCTCCTCCTCAGCACGCTCACCGCCGTTCTGAATGAGGAGTTCAGCAACGCGGCCTCCAACCTCACGTTTGTCCCGGACCAGACCTTTCCTCGGGTCGTGGCCTATCTTCGGTTGGAGGAGAGGAGGATGAAGATGGTGAAGTCCCGGGCCACGCACACGGCTCTCGCGGCGGGCACCTCCCGCGCTGCTCCTCCCATGGCGCCGCAGCCGCCGTCGGCGTCGTACTTCCAGGCGCCACTGCCGCTCGTCTACCAGCCACCGCCCCCTGCCCCTGATCGTCGCCGCGGGGGGGCGCCGCGGCAAGAAGAAGCAGCAGCAGCTCCCCCGGCCCCCTGGGCTGCCGCGACCAACCCTTGGACGGGGGTGGTCCATGCGTACACGATGCCCGTGCCGCGGGCCCCCGTCCGGGCTGGGATCCTCGGCCCCCGCCCCGGCACGCATCAGGCGCTGCTCGCCGCCCCGGGTGGCACCTCCGTACGCCACCCTGGGTGGCTACGGCGCGGCCATGCCTGGCTACGCCGCCCCGGGTGGCTACCCCGCCGCCCCTCCGACCGCGGCCGACGCACTCCCGCCGGCCCCTTGGGATCCGGCTCTCCTTGCGGCGCTTCACTCCGCCCCTACACCCAACACGTACACCGGAGGCGGCGACTGGTATATGGACTCCGGGGCTACCGCACTACTAGAAAAAGCTTATCCCCAATATCTCTACTAGTGGCACACCATGATGGTGGTGCGCCACTGCTATATAGTAGTGGCGCACCAGAATCAGGTGCGACATTGCTATGTTTTTACTAATGGCGCACCACATGAGTAGTGCGCCATTGCTATTTTTTTGGTCCACGCCCCCCCCCCCACCAGACATAGCAATGGCGCACCACACCTAGGTGCGCCACTGCTATGCTACATAGGAGTGGCACACCTAGGTGTGGTGCGCCATTGCTATGTCTGGTGGGGGTGTGCCTGCGTGTGTGTGTGAGGTTAGTAATGGCGCACCAGGGAGGGTGCGCCATTACTAATGTCTCACACACACAAATACACACACCCCCCGATCGCCTTTTAGGTTTTTAAAAAATAAAAGAAAATGATAAAATATTAAAAAAAATTCAAAAAAATAGATGCCCATGTGTTATGTGTTCTAGTTGTTAGGAAAATTAACAAACATGAATTTTGAATTTTTTTGCAAAAGGCCGCCGTGTTTCGGTAAAATGGCCGTAACTTTTGCATACGACCTCCGATGAAAAAAAATTTTATATGAAAAATCATCTACTCGAAAAGTTACATCCGAATTCAAACGGGGAACCCCGTTGAAGATTTTTAGAATCTCCAAAAACCTAACAGAATAAAAGATACGGGGCTTTTAAGATCTGGAGGCTAAAAAATTTGAAAAAAATGCAAAAATAAATAAATTAGCAATGGCGCACTAGTGCATGGTGCGCCACTGCTATTTTCCCGCCTTCAAGTTAGCAATGCCGCACCTTATGAATAATGCGCCACTACTATTTTCCCGTCTTCACAATTCAAAAAAATTCGAAAAAAAAATTAGCAATGGCGCACCAGTGCAACTGCTAAGTTGGGATAGAAGTTTAAAAGGGCCGGCCAGCCACTTACCCCTTCATTCTTCTCCTCCTCTCCTCCACTCCATCTCCTCCTCTCCTCCTCTCCTTCACTCCATCTCCTCCTCTCCGGCGACCTCCTCCTCCTCTGGTGACCTCCTCCTCACGGTGCTCCTCCTCCGGCGACCTCCTCCTCCCTCCTCTCCTCCTCACGGTGCTCCTCCTCCGGCGACCTCCTCCTCCCTCCTCTCCTCCTCACGGTGCTCCTCCTTCCTCTCCTGCTCACGGTCCTCCTCCTCCTCTCCGGCGATCTCCTCCTCCTCCTCTCCGGCGACCTCCTCCTCCCTCCTCTCCTGATCCTCACGGTCTCTCCTCCCTCCTCTCCTCCTCACGGTCTCTCCTCCCTCCTCCTCTACTTCCGGCCACATGTGGAGCTCCCCCGGCACAAAGAACGTACCAGATCCAGGTCGAGAACGAAATTTGAAAAAAATTCAATAAAAAAAGAGCAAAAAAACAAGCCAAAAAATGAGCCAGATCTAGATCCAGATCCGAATTCAAAATTCAAAAATAGCAATGGCGCACGATGGGGGTTAGACGGTGCGCCACTACTATTTTCCCGCCTTCAAAATTAAAAAAATATCAAAAAAATTCAAAAAAAAGTTACCAATGGCGCACCTGTAGCAATAGTAATGGCGCACCAGAGGTGCGCCATTAGTATTTGTTACTACTTGCATGGTAATAGTGGCACACCTATAGTGCGCCATTAATGGCAAAAATAGGTGCGCCACTAACAGTCCTTTTTCTAGTAGTGCCACCCACATGACTTCCAACCCTGGTAACCTCAACTCCGTATTTCCAGTTTCTACCGCATGTCGTATCACTGTTGGGGACGGGTCTTCCCTTCCCATTACTCATGTCGGTCATGGTTCCTTTCCGTCCAACTCTACGCCTATTCACATGTCTAATGTCTTAGTTTGACCTGAGTTAGTCACTAATCTTGTTTCCGTTCGCTCTCTGCTACCTCTTGAGCACTGCGTTAGTTTTCCCTTGAAGAGGAAAGGGTGATGCAGTAAAGTAGCGTAAGTATTTCCCACAGTTTTTGAGAACCAAGGTATCAATCTAGTAGGAGACCACGCTCGAGTCCCACGCACCTACACAAACAAATAAGAACCTCGCAACCAACGCGATAAAGGGGTTGTCAATCCCTTCACGGTCACTTACGAGAGTGAGATCTGATAGAGATGATAAGATAATATTTTTGGTATTTTTATGATAAAGAGTAAAAGTAAAGATTGCAAAGTAAATAAAGATAGAAATAGTTTGTTGACGGAAGATTAATATAATGGAAAATAGACCCGGGGGCCATAGGTTTCACTAGTGGCTTCTCTCAAGATAGCATAAGTATTACGGTGGGCAAACGAATTACTGTCGAGCAATTGATAGAATTGAGCATAGTTATGAGAATATCTAGGTATGATCATGTATATAGGCATCACGTCCGTGACAAGTAGACCGACTCCTGCCTGCATCTACTACTATTACTCCACACATCGACCGCTATCCAGCATGCATCTAGAGTATTAAGTTCATAAGAACAGAGTAACGCTTTAAGCAAGATGACATGATGTAGAGGGATAAACTCATGCAATATGATATAAACCCCATCTTTTTATCCTCGATGGCAACAATACAATACGTGTCGTTTCCCCTGCTGTCACTGGGATCGATCACCGCAAGATTGAACCCAAAGCTAAGCACTTCTCCCATTGCAAGAAAGATCAATCTAGTAGGCCAAACCAAACTGATAATTCGAAGAGACTTACAAAGATAACCAATCATACATAAAAGAATTCAGAGGAGATTCAAATATTGTTCATAGATAATCTTGACCATAAACCCACAATTCATCGGATCTCGACAAACACACCGCAAAAGAAGAGTTACATCAAATAGATCTCCAAGAGAATCGACGAGAACTTTTATTCAGATCCAAAGAGAGAGAAGAAGCCATCTAGCTAATAACTATGGACCCGAACGTCTGAGGTAAACTACTCACACATCATCGGAGAGGCTATGGTGTTGATGTAGAAGCCCTCCGTGATCAATGCCCCTCCGGCGGAGCGCCGGAAAAGGCCCCAAGATGGGATCTCACGGGTACAGAAGGTTGCAGCGCAGGACATAGGGTTTTGGCTCCTGTTCTGATAGTTTGGGGGTATGTAGGTATATATAGGAGGAAGAAGTAGGTCGGTGGAGCTACGAGGGGCCCACAAGGGTGGAGGGCGCGCCCGGGGGGTAGGCGCGCCTCCCTACCTCGTGGCTTCCTCGTTCATTTCTTGGCGTCCACTCCAAGTCCTCTGGATCACTTTTGTTCCGAAAATTACGTTCCCGAAGGTTTTATTCCATTTGGACTCCGTTTGATATTCCTTTTCTGACACTGAAATAGGCAAAAAAACAACAATTTGGGCTGGGCCTCCGGTTAATAGGTTAGTCCCAAAAATAATATAGAAGTGTATAATAAAGCCCATTAATCATCCAAAGCAGAATATATAATAGCATGGAACAATAAAAAATTATAGATACGTTGGAGACGTATCAAGCATCCCCAAGCTTAATTCCTGCTCGTCCTCGAGTAGGTAAATGATAAAAACAGAATTTTTGATGTGGAATGCTACTTAGTATAATTTTCAATGTAATTCTCTTATTTGTGGTATGAATATTCAGATCCGGAAGATTCAAGATAAAAGTTTAATATTGACACAAAAGTAATGATACTTCAAGCATACTAATAAAGCAATCATGTCTTCTCAAAATAACATGGCCAAAGAAAGTTATCCCTACAAAATCATATAGTCTGGCTATGCTCTATCTTCACCACACAAAATATTTAAATCATGCACAACCCCGATGACAAGCCAAGCAATTGTTTCATACTTTTGGTGTTCTCAAACTTTTTCGATCTTCACGCAATACATGAGCGTGAGCCATGGATATAGCACTATAGGTGGAATAGAATGGTGGTTGTGGAGAAGACAAAAAGGAGAAGATAGTCTCACATCAACTAGGCATATCAACGGGCTATGGAGATGCCCATTAATAGATATCGATGTGAGTGAGTAGGGATTGCCATGCAACGGATGCACTAGAGCTATAAGTGTATGAAAGCTCAACAATGAAAACTAAGACATTGGAATATACAAGCCAAGTTCTATAATGAAAAATTCCCACTAGTATATGAAAGTGACAAAACAAGAGACTCTCTATCATAAAGATCATGGTGCTACTTTGAATCACAAGTGTGGAAAAAGGATAGTAGCATTGTCCCTTCTCTCTTTTCTCTCATCGTTTTTTTTGTTTGGCCTTTTCTCTCTCTTTTTTTGCCCCCCCTTTTTTTTAGTCCGGAGTCTCATCCCGACTTGTGGGGGAACCATAGTATCCATCATCCTTTCCTCACTTGGGACAATGCTCTAATAATGATGATCATCCCACTTTTATTTACTTACAACTCAAGTATTACAACTCAATACTTAGAACAAAATATGACTCTATATGAATGCCTCCGGCGGTGTACCGGGATATGCGATGAATTAAGAGTGACATGTATGAAGATAATGAACGGTGGCTTTGCCACAAATACGATGTGCACTACATGATCATGCAAAGCAATATGATAATGATGGAGCGTGTCATAGTAAACGAACGGTGGTAAGTTGCATGGCAATATATCTCGGAATGGCTATGGAAATGCCATGATAGGTAGGTATGGTGGCTGTTTTGAGGAAGGTATATGGTGGGTGTATCATACAGGCGAAAAGTGCGCGGTATTAGAGAGGCTAGCAATGGTGGAAGGATAAGAGTGCATATAATCCATGGACTCAACATTAGTCATAAAGAACTCATATACTTGTTGTAAAAATCTATTAGTTATCGAAACAAAGTATTACACGCATGCTCCTAGGGGGATAGATTTGTAGGAAAATACCATCGCTCGTCCCCGACCGCCACTCAAAAGGAAGACAATCAATAAATAAATCATGCTCTGACTTCATCACATAACGGTTCACCATACGTGCATGCTACGGGAATCACAAACTTTAACACAAGTATTTCTCAAATTCATGACCACTCAACTAGCATGACTCTAATATCACCATCTTTATATCTCAAAACAATTATCAAGTATCGAACTTCTCTTAGTATTCAACACACTTATAAGAAAGTTTTTACTAATCTTGGATGCCTATCATATTAAGATTAATTTCACAATTAAAGCAAATTACCATGCTGTTTTGTAGGACTCTCAAAATTATATAAGTGAAGCATGAGAGAACAATAGTTTCTATAAAACAAGCCACCGCTGTGCTCTAAAAGATATAAGTGAAGCACAAAAACTACATAGCTCAAAAGATATAACACTACAGTAAACAACTACTTTGCCGTCTGCCACGGCGGACAGCAAAGGCTCGAAAGGCGTACGGCAAAGACCTTTGCCGTCAGCCGCGGACGGCAAAAGGCTCCGGCAAAGAAGGCTACGGTAAATAGCTGCTTTGCCGTCTGCTTCCTGGCGGCGGACGGCAAAGGCTCTTTGCCGTCTGCGGCGGACGGCAAAGAGGGCGGACGGCAATAATTGCGCTGTCAGTCCGTTAAGTGGCTAACGGCAGACCTTTGCCGTCCGCCGCGGACGGCAAAATTTCTCTGGTCTTTGCCGTCCGCCTTATGATGTCATCTACACGTCACTAGATGGCAGGTTCTTTGCCGTCTGCCACTGATGGCAAAGTGCAGGTTCTTTGCCGTCTGCCACGGACGGCAAAGTCTTTGCCGTCTGCCACTGTAGGCAAACTGACCAAATGGGTCAGCTCCCAGGAAGCACAGTTGGTTGCCACGTAGTGCTCCCAGCTCAACCCAAGCTCTGGAAGCCGACCCTCACCAGGCAACGTGACAAACCCCGGGAAGTTTTGCCGGCAAAGAACTCCAAGGACGGAGTTGGGCCGGCGGACACTATGATGGTGGTCCCAACCCCTGCAGCATGACAAGGCCAACGCATTAGTTATTTGAAGAAACGTGAATGCAGAAGGTACAAAAATATTAAATGCACTTACGTACCTCTCCCCATCAGGGAAGATCAACCACCTCTGCTCGCGGGTCGCCGGCACGGACGGGAGCCGTGTAGCACCACGCTGGTAGACGGTGCCACCCTCCTCCTCAAGATCAGTCGGCTCCCCGCCATCATCAGCATGGCCACTCGGCTCCTCGGGCTGATCCGGCCAGGTACCCCATCCGGACGTGTGCTCCTCCGGGGTCTCGTGGGCCGAAGCCCAGTCGACCCGAGGCTCGTGGGCCCAAGACCCGTGGACCGGAGGCTCGTGGACCGGAGTCCGTGTAGCCTCCTCCTCGGACGAGTCCACCCTAGCAGTCACGTGCTCGGGTGAAACAGCTGGGGGTGGCGGCGAGGAAGGCGCCCTAGCAGTCACCCTACCTCCTCTCCCGCGACCACGTGCCCCACCTCCTCTCTTCCTACCTCGTCCCCTGCTGGGCACCGCGGTCGACGAAGAAGGGCCCGGCGGTGTGGACATACTGTCCAGCAACGCTCGGCGGAGAGGTACGTCTGGAATCGAAGACCTCAGACCACGCGCTGACGAAGAAGGGGCCTTGGCGCGCTCCCGACCAGCGCCCACCATCTTTCAACACCTGCCATGACAAACAGTAAACGAAATTAGTACAACATAAAAAAAGACCGACATGAATAATAATATGTGTATCACTTAAGTGTATCATCATCAAGTACAACATTAAAAAATTTAATACCTGACACTACTAATAATCTCGATCAGTATCATCAATAAATGCATAATCATCATCATCACTATAATCAATGACGGGCTCATAGGGTTCAGTGGCATCAACATGTGCAAGGCCACCTTGACGTAATCGGTCAAGCAATGACAGGTCATTTACAGCAGTAACCTCTTCTTGTTCCGGCTCTTCTTGTTCCTCCTCTGGGGTGATGTCGGATTCACTGTCGTTGTCTACTTCAATGTTTTTGGGTGAAGTATAGCGGTTCTTGAAACGCTTTTTGGAAAGACGTGTCTCTTGGAAGAATTCTCCTTCATATGTGTCTGGGTTAATGTGAGGTTCATAATCCTCTTCCTTTGGGGGAGATAGTCTAGCACGTGGCGGCACTTCATAAACGACATCCCAACCTTTCAGATTTGGATTAGTTTGGCAGGCCCACGGTAGATAGAATACTTGGGTCGCCTGTTGAGCCGTAATATAGACATCAGGAACATCTAAATGGGTGCTTTGGTTGATTTCAACTAGCCCTATATGTTCATGAGTCCTTCTAGTCTCCTTCGGCTGAAACCAATAACATTTGAAGACTACGACATTCGGTGGGTTTTCACCATAGAATAGAAGTTCATAAATTGCTTCAACTCTCCCATAATACTCGGTACCTCCTTCGCCGATAGCAGATACACAACAATTTGTAGACTTTCGGTCGGCCATAGATAGCTCTTTGCCATAGGTACGAAAGCGATACCCGTTGATGTCGTATTTGTCAAATGAACGGACCTTATAGTCAAAACCATTAGCGACTTGTCTCAATTCGGCGTCCATAGACTCTGAATTAGACTACAAGTTTAATATGAAAGGATTGTTGCATTACGCACAAATTAGCGAATGAAACCGGGATAGCCGCCTACAAATTAGCCTACAAGTCTAATAGAAATTACCGTTTGTTTGAACCAAGAGATGAAACCGGGATAGCCGCCTCCTTGCTTTGCGAGAAGCTCATACTCTTCGACAGAATCCTTTTGGATCACCGCTCCATACGAGAATAAGGCGACGTATCGACTGTATGAAATATCTAGGAATAAGAGCAGTTCAAAGGAAATAGAAGTTGCGAAACTATGTACCGAGAACTTACTCGATGTACGGCCGCACTTCTATCAGGTTGTTGAAGATATACAACGAAATGGTCCGCCATTGTTCGTTATCCAAAGATACTGGATTTGAAACACTGGCTGGTGCGAGATTCCCTTTGAATAGGCTGAGGTTGGATCCACCCTTTTTAGGGTCGTCAGCATTGTACCGAGGCTTCGGATTATGCAAATGACGATTTTTGGCTTCGTAGTGTGCTGTCACGAAGTTTGCCGCCTCCTCAGTGATGAATGCCTCAGCCATCGATGCTTCAATTCTACGTTTATTTTTACATTTTTGTCGAAGCGTCTTCTGCATCCTCTCAGTTGGGTAGCACCAACGATTTTGCACGGGCCCCCCCAATCTTGCCTCGGTCGGGAGATGCAAAATCAAATGTTGCATTGGATTAAAGAAGCCCGGTGGAAAGATCTTCTCTAACTTGCAGATCAACTCCGGCGCCAACTCTTCCATTTCTTCTAGCACGCCAGGCGATAGTTCTTTCGCACAAAGAACACGGAAGAAATAGCTGAGTTCTGCCAGTACTAGCCATTCATCCTCAGGGATGAAGCCACGCAACATCACCGGCATTACCCGCTCAATCCATATGTGCCAATCATGACTCTTGAGACCAAATATCTTCAATTTATCAAGACTGGCTCCCCTCTGTAGATTCGCTGCATACCCATCGGGGAACATCAACTGCATTTTCACCCACAAGATAATTTCCCTCATAGCTGGCCTTCCAAGATTGAACCATGCCTTTGGCTTCGTCCAGTTCTGCTTTCCTTTCGGTTCTTTCATGTTTTGTAACGGCCTATCACATAGCGCCTCCAGATCGACTCTAGCCTTAGTATTATCCTTTGACTTCCCATCTATGCCGAACAATGTACCAAAAAGTGCCTCGGCGATATTCTTTTCAGTGTGCATCACATCGATGTTGTGTGGGCAAAGGAGGTCTTTGAAGTAAGGCAGATCCCATAAGCATGTTTTGTGAGTCCAGGCGTGCTTAGAATTATACCCCTTGAAGTACCCTGGACGCTCTGGATCTGGCTCGAGAGCGTTTAACTGATCCAGGGTCTGTTGGCCTGTCAATGCATGTGGTGCAGAGTTTTTGACAACTCTACCTCTGATGAAGTTCTTCTTGTCTTTCCTGAACTTATGGCGAGGATTCAGGAACTGTCTATGCATGTCGAAGCAAGAAAACTTGCGACCGGCCTGAAGCCAACGAAACTCAAGAGCTCCCTTGCATGTGGGGCACGGGAACCTTCCATGCACACACCAGCCAACGAATAGGGCATACGCCGGCAAGTCATGCGTCGAGTACATGTACCAGACACGCATTATGAAGTTTCGTTTGCTATAAGCATCGTATGTCTTGAACCCATTATCCCAGGCTTCTTGCAATTCGTCCTTAAGCGGTTGCATGTACACATTCATATTTTCCCCCGGATAGTTGGGCCCTGGAATTATCAACGTCAGGAAAATGTTCTTTCTTTGCATAATCTGTCCGGGGGGGGGGAGATTGAGTGGAAAGACAAATACGGGCCAACAACTGTATTGGATTGCCGTCATACCAAACACACTGAACCCATCTGTGCTGATGCCGACTCGAGGATGCCTCGGATCTGCCGCTTTGTCACCATGTAATTCATCAAACTTTTTCCACGCAACACCATCCGATGTGTGTACAATCATCAGATTCCCATCTGCATCTAGTTCGGTTCTTTTGCCCGTTTTGTGCCATGTCATCTGTCTGGCCGTCTCTTCGACCATGAAAAGACGTTGAAGTCTTGGTACGATTGGCATATACCGAAGAACACTAACGGGGATTTTGGTCTGTGTCTTCTCACCCATACCGTTGTCTACCACAGCATACCTGGAAGACTTGCAAATGGGACAATAGTTCAAGTCCGCATAGTCAAGCCTAAACAAGACACATCCTTTCTCACAGGCATGTATCTTATCATAGGGCATCTTCAGTGCACGGAGGATTTTGTCCGACTGGTACAGGTTTGCAGGCATTACATGGCCTTTGGGTAGAAAGCGTCCAAATACTGTCATCATTGCATCGTAGCATTCTCTGCCCAAGTTGAACTGAGCCTTCAGAGCCATTACTTGTGAGATGGCATCCAACTGACAAAGCTCAGTGTGCTCATGGAGCGGACGTTTTGAAGACTCCAACATTTCATTGAAGGCCTTTGCAGATTCCTCCATCTCCTCGTCCGAATCCCGAGCATCATCAAAGTCTTGCACCATGTTTTCCATCCCGGTACCATGCTCGTCGGTGCGACGACGATCCACCTCAGCTCGGTCACGTTGGGCAGACTCACCATGAAATGTCCACACCGTATAATCGGGCGTAAAACCACTCTTCTGCAGGTGTTTGCCCATTTCAGCCTCTGTCCTCTTTTCCCAATTGCCGCACCGTAAACAGGGGCACCAGGTTTTCCTCTGGCCATTTGCAAATGCGGCTCGCACAAACCCCTTGGTTTTTGTGAACCATTCAGTGCTCCATTTGTTCTGACCAGTGTGACCGGTGTACATCCACGCACGATCACTCATCTTGACTTTCAGAGCTACTAGACACACAACAAATATATATATATAATTCACCATGTATGTATTCATCAGTTGATCTACTTTGTCAATTTTATTACGTCCATGCAACCTACACTCTAATAGGTAATGATAGGTCCTAATCCCACCCGAGTATGTTTAGATTGGGTTCATTTTCCCATGCTATGCCCCGGATCCTACGCAAAATTTCGGCAGCACCTCCCCGCTGTTCTCCTGATACACGTCTCTGCAATAAACAGAGAGGATGTGTACCCGGAGAACAACAGGGGAGGCACTGACGAAATTTATGCGTCGGATCCGGAGCAAAGCATATGGGAAAACGAACCCAATCTAAACATACTCGGGCTGTCCATGGATAGCGTTGGACAATTCGAAAGAATCAAGGTTATAAATATGCAAATGCATGCATATTTATAACTATGACGCTTTCAAACGGGAGACACATATTGGTTACGCATACTGATGATTCAAGACACATATATATCTAGCTATCAAGTTTCATCGGAATAGATCAAATAATTAATGGGGGAGGAGGACATGTCATTTGTGCTCACCCACGAACGAAGGGGCAGAGCTCGTCAAACGCACGGCGAGGTCGTCGAACACCAAACCTCGCAGCGATGAAACAATTGCACATTTAAAACTACCCGATCAACACAATTATATATGATGTTTTTCATAACAAAATCGAAAGATATATGATCTAACTAATAATTCACAAATATATGACCCCGTCGGCTTCTGGAAGGCCAAAGAACACCTTTTCGGGAGGTGTCGGGGGTCGGGGTGTCGTGTCGGTCTCGGGGTGCCGTGTCGGGGTCGGGGTCTCGGGGTCGGGGTGTCGGGTCGGGGTCGGGGTGCCGTGTCGGTGTCGGGGTCGGGGTGTCGGGTCAGGCTCGGGGTCGGGGTCGGGGTCGGGGTCGGGGTCGGGGTCGGGGTCAGGGTCTCGGGGTCGGGGTGTCGGGGTGTCGGGGTGTCGGGGTGTCGGGGGTGTCGTGTCGGGGGTCGGGGTGTCGTGTCGGTGTAGGGGTGCCGTGTCGGTGTCGGGGTGCCGTGTCGGGGTCGGGGTGCTGTTTCGGGGTCGGGGGGTCGGGGTGTCGTGTCGGGGTCAGGGGGTTAGGGGGTCGGGGGTCGGGGTGTCGTGTCGGGGTCAGGGCGTTAGGGGGTGGGGTGTCGGGGTGGAGTCGGGGTCGGGTGTCGGGGTGTGGTGTCGGGGTTGGGGGGTCAGGGGGTCTTCTCATTCTTCGACTACTTCTACTTCTTCTCATTCTTCTACTTCTTCTCATCCCCCGTCTTCTTCTTCTTCTTCTTTCTCCTCCTCCTCCTCCTCTTCTTCTTCTTCTTCTTCTTCTTCTTCTTTCTCCTCCTCCTCCTCCTCCTCTTCTTCTTCTTCTTCTTCTTCTTCATCTTCTTCTTCTTTCTCCTCCTCCTCCTCCTCCTCCTCCTCCTCCTCCTCTTCTTCTTCTTCTTCTTCTTCTTCTTCTTCTTCTTCCCCCTTCTACTTAACCTAAACCTAAACTAAAAACATAAACTAATTAAAACTAAACTATTTAAACTAATTAAACCTAAACTAATTAAACTAAATAACCTAAACTAATTAATTCTAAACTGAAAAAACATAAACTAAAAAACCTTATCTAAACAGAAAAAAAAAACAAAAAAACAGAAAAAAAAATGGGAGGGGCCGGCGACGGGGGGCCGGGGCGGGGCGGTGGAGGAGGCGGGGCGGCGGGGGGCCGGGGCGGGGCGGTGGAGGAGGCGGCGGGGGGCGCGGGGCGGCGGGGGGCCGAGGCGGCTGTGGGCCGGGGCGGCGGTGGGGCGCGGGGCGGCGGGGGGGACGGGGCGGTCGGGCGACGGGGCGGTGGGGCGGCGGGGAGCCGGGGCGGCGGGGCGACGGGGCGGCGGGGCGACGGGGCGGCGGGGTGGCGGCGGCGGCGGGGTGGGAGGAGAAGGGCGAGGACGAAGTGAGTAACGGGCGGGGGGGTACCGGCCGTTAGTCAAGTGCCCTCTTTGCCGTCAGCCAGCCTTTGTCGTCCGCCTTTTTGCCTCTTTGCCGTCTGCTAGCGGACGGCAAAGAGGTGGGCCGTTAAGATTTGTTCAAACGAGCGGGGGTGGGGGCCACCACACTCTTTGCCGTCTGCCAGCGGACGGCAAAGATTCTTTGCCGTCTGCTGGCTGATGGCAAAGAGCTTCTTTGCCGTCAGCCTTTTCTTTGCCGTGTGCTTATGTGTAGCTGATGGCAAAGAGCTTCTTTGCCGTCAGCTAGCAGACGGCAAAGAGCTGGCAGATGGCAAATTAGCTGATTCCAGTAGTGTAAGTGAAGCACATAGAGTATTCTAATAAATTCCGAATCATGTGTGTCTCTCTCAAAAGTGTGTTCAGCGAGGAAGATTGTGGTAAACTAAAAACAAAGACTCAAATCATACAAGACGCTCCAAGCAAAACACTTATCATGTGGTGAATAAAAATATAGCTCCAAGTAAAGTTACCGATGGACGAAGACGAAAGTGGGAATGCCTTCCGGGGCATCCCCAAGCTTTGGCTTTTTGGGGTCCTTAGTTTTACCTTGGGGTACCTTGGGCATCCCCAAGCTTAGGATCCTTCCACTCCTTGTTCCATAATCCATCAATTCTTTATCCAAAACTTGAAAACTTCACAACACAAAACTTAACTGAAAATCTCATGAGCTCCGTTAGCGAAAGAAAACAAAACACCACTTCAAGGTACTGTATTGAACTCATTCTTTATTTATATCAATGTTAAACTTACTGTATTCCAACTTCTCTATGGCTTATAAACTATTTTACTAGCCATAGATTCATCAAAATAAGCAAACAACACACGAAAAACAGAATCTGTCAAAAACAGAACAGTCTGTAGTAATCTGTAACTAACGCAAACTTCTGGGACTCTAAGAATTCTATCAAAATAGGACGACCTAAATAATTTGTTTATTGATCTGCTGCAATTGGAATCGGTATTATATCACGTTCTGGTAATTTTTAACAATTGTTTTCGTGAACAGAAAGTTTCTGGAATTTTCAGCAAGATCAAATAATCCTATAGGTTTAACTTGGCACAAACACTAACTAAAACACAAAAACAAATCTAACCAGAGGCTAGACCAAAGATTTATTCCTAAACAGAACCAAAAAGCAAAAAACTAAAATAAAATTGGGTTGCCTCCCAACAAGCGCTATCGTTTAACGCCCCTAACTAGGCATAAAAACAAGGATAGATCTACGTATTGCCATAATAATGGTAAGGTAAATCATGAAAACTCCTTTTGTATTCTCTACGTTCAGCAGCAAGATTCCTTTGTGGCAAGCAAAAGTAATCAAAGGGGTTAAATTTAGTAGGACAAAAGTCCCCAAGATCAAGCTCAGGAGGTATGGGTTCCTCCCTTGGCCCCTTATATTCACAACCAATTCATCATTA
Organism: Aegilops tauschii subsp. strangulata; assembly: GCF_002575655.3. Lineage (NCBI taxonomy): Eukaryota > Viridiplantae > Streptophyta > Magnoliopsida > Poales > Poaceae > Aegilops > Aegilops tauschii. The sequence continues at coordinate 1,483,432 of NC_053036.3, read as the reverse complement.
GAAGCATTCTTTTGACAAAAAGTAACTAGTCTTTTCTCAAGAGAAAAACCTAACCCATTATTCTAAATAGCAAAGTCATCATTAAGTTCATAAATTCTATCAACTAAAACATCGGTAGGGACCTTTTTCTTAGGTTTTCATTATAAGCAAGATGATCCAAAGATTGTAAACGCATTATGTCTTCTTGATTCAAAAGGATAGCTTTTATGGGAGGATGGTCAGCATCCACCCTATAATGCACAAAAATTTCTTTAGCCTCCTTCATTATAAATCTGAACTCATGGGCCAAAAAGATAGTAGCGGCACGCTTAACAGAAGAGTACTCCATATTAGAAAATTCTAGGAAAATTGTTTGTATGCTAGGATGCATATGAAGGAATTGCCTTTCAAGTTCAACTACGAGCAAAGATATTGCATCCGCAAGGCTACTAGTTCTGTGAAGAATAGAGCCACCCATGATGGGCAAAGCACCGGCACAAGTAAAGAAATCTTGAATAACTCCTTTCCCAATAATATTACCACTACCGACTCGAAACCTTTTAGTATGCAAGATAGTAGGTTCCTCAAGAGGATCCTCGAAGGCATCAAAATTTCCCATGTCATTATTATTGCCTTCATTAGCGATAACCTCCCCAGATTCAGATATGGCGAAAGAAAGGCGAGCGGAAAAGAGGCGAACGGAAAAAGAGGGTGAATAAAACGGCAAGGGTGAAGTGGGGGAGAGGAAAACGAGAGGCAAATGGCAAATAATGTAATGCGAGGGATAAGAGTTTGTGATGGGTACTTGGTATGTCTTGACTTGTGCGTAGACTCCCCGGCAACGGCGCCAGAAATCCTTCTTGCTACCTCTTGAGCACTACGTTGGTTTTCCCTTGAAGAGGAAAGGGTGATGTAGTAAAGTAGCGTAAGTATTTCCCTCAGTTTTTGAGAACCAAGGTATCAATCCAGTAGGAGACCATGCTCGAGTCCCACGCACCTACACAAACTAATAAGAACCTCGCAACCAACGCAATAAAGGGGTTGTCAATCCCTTCACGGTCACTTACGAGAGTGAGATCTGATAGAGATGATAAGATAATATTTTTGGTATTTTTATGATAAAGAGTAAAAGTAAAGATTGCAAAGTAAATAAAGATAGAAATAGCTTGTTGACGGAAGATTAATATAATGGAAAATAGACCCGGGGGCCATAGGTTTCACTAGTGGCTTCTCTCAAGATAGCATAAGTATTACGGTGGGCAAACGAATTACTGTCGAGCAATTGATAGAATTGAGCATAGTTATGAGAATATCTAGGTATGATCATGTATATAGGCGTCCGTGACAAGTAGACCGACTCCTGCCTGCATCTACTACTATTACTCCACACATCGACCGCTATCCAGCATGCATCTAGAGTATTAAGTTCATAAGAACAGAGTAACGCTTTAAGCAAGATGACATGATGTAGAGGGATAAACTCATGCAATATGATATAAACCCCATCTTTTTATCCTCGATGGCAACAATACAATACGTGTCGTTTCCCCTGCTGTCACTGGGATAGAGCACCACAAGATTGAACCCAAAGCTAAGCACTTCTCCCATTGCAAGAAAGATCAATCTAGCACTACAGGAATCAGCTATTTTGCCGTCTGCCACGACGGACGGCAAAGGCATGAACGGCGGACGGCAAAGGCCTTTGCCGTCAGCCGCGGACGGCAAAAGGCTCCAGCAAAGTAGGCTACGGTAAACAGCTACTTTGCCGTCTGCTTCCTGGCGGCTGACGGCAAAGGCCCTTTGCCGTCTACGGCGGACGGCAAAGAGAGCGGACAGCAATAATTGTGCTCTCAGTCCGTTAAGTGGCTAACGGCAGGCCTTTGCCGTACGCCGCGGACGGCAAACTTTCTAGTTCCTTTGCCGTCTGCCAGCGGACGGCAAACTTTCTAGTGTCTTTGCCGTCTGCCGTATGATGTCATCTACATGTCACTACATGGCAGGCCTTTGTCGTCCGCCGCTGACGGCAAACTCGTTTACTCTTTGCCGTCTGCCACTGTAGGCAAACTGACCAAATGGGTCAGCTCCCAGGAAGCACAGCTGGCTGCCACGTGGCTTCTTTGCCGTCTGCGGCTGACGGCAAAGAGCCCGTTGCCGTCGGTGGCAGACGGCAAAGAGCCTGCATATTGGCTCTTTTATCTGTTTTTTATTAAATCCAACAATTTTCATCACAAATATATATGACATATATAGATATATTTCAAAAGGCCATTACAGAGCAAACATATAAGATATCCAGCACATAACTTCATCATCCAACCATATATATTACATGCATAGTTCCATCATACATAACAAGTTCAACATAGAGGCATCCAACCATATATATTACAATAGTTTCATCCAACGATACATGCATAGTTCAACGATACAAAAGAAACAGAGAAAGGGATAAGGAGCACTCCATCTATGCAAGCTTTCGTCAAGTGAATGAAATATGCAAAATGAAAAATAAGAAAGTTAGAACAAGAAGAGTAGAACAAGAAGAAGAGTAGAACAAGAAGAGTAGAACAAGAAGAGTAGAACAAGAAGAAGACTAGAACAAGAAGAGTATGTCATTTATGAGCTAACTTACGTGAAATGGATCATATATGAGCTAACTAAGTTGAAATGGGTCGTTTATGAGCTAGCTAAGGTGAAATGGATCATTTATGAGCTAACTTAGTTGAAATGGGTCGTTTATGAGCTAACTAAGGTCAAATGGATCGTTTTTGAGGTAACTAAGGTGAAATGGATCGTTTTTTTAGCTAATTAAGGTGAAATGGATCATTTATGAGCTAACTTAGTTGAAATGGATCGTTTTTGAGCTAACTTGGGTGAAATCGATCATTTATGAGCTAATTTAGTTGAAATGGATCTTTTTGAGCTAACTTAGGTGAAATGCATCATTTAAGAGCTAATTTAGGTGAAATGGATCGTTTTGAGCTAACTTGGTGAAATGGATCGTTTATGAGCTAAATTAGTTGAAATGGATCGTTTATGAGATAACCTAGGTAAGATGGGTCATTTTGGAGTTAACCTAGGTGAAATGGGTCATTTTAAAGCTAACGTAGGTAAAATGGATCATTTAGGAGCTAATCTAGGTAAAATGGGTCATTTTTGAGCTAACTTGGATGAACTGGATCATTTATAAGCTAACCTAGGTAAAATGGGTCATTTTAGAGCTAACTTAGGTAAAATGGATCGTCTATGAGCTAACTAAGCTAATTATTCAATTTTTGACATAAGTAAGCTAAGTACAGATCGTTTTAGAGCTAACTTAGGTAAAATGGATGGTTTTGGAGGTCAGTAAGCTTATTAAGTCATTTTGGAGGAGAAGAAGCTAAGTCTAGGTCATTATGGTAAGCATTGGAGGAAATAAAGCTAAGTCTAGGTCTTTATGCATGTGTTAAGCAAAACACTAGATAAACTTACCAAGATCCAGGAGGTGTAGGAGCGGGGTGGCTCGTGTCGGTAGCTGGAGAAGGATCGTGCGACGCTTGTCTAGAGTTACGCTGCACCAAAGATCATTTCCAATGTCTTGTTAGCATGATGACACTCAAATGTTAAGACTAGCAAGTAATGTCCATTCAAATAAAACTCACCGTGGTCCCAGGAGCAATCACTGGCATCGGCGGAGCGGTCTGACCTGTCTTCTCGCACACAGACTGCACATTTGGTTTTGACGACTCAGTCATACTAGTTAGTTAGTAATGAGACAAACACTACATGAATGTTTTGGCCAATCTGCAGAAGAAACTTACCACAAGGAGCTCGTACATGGCCCTTGCCTGCATGTCATTCCGTGCCCTCTCCTCCTCCATCATCTTTGTCGTCCTCTCCTCCAACTCCCGCTGCCTATCCGCCGCCTCCGCCAGAAGTTTCTCCGTTCTATCTCTCTCACTCTGTATAGCAGCCTGCAACACCACTCACATGACCATTTGTAATCATTGATGGAAGCGCACACAATGTAATGGAGAAAGATAACTGAGTACGTATCACTAACCTTGATGGTGATTTGCACTGGCCGTTCACGAGGCCTTATCTCAGGAGCGGAGCTCGACTGGCGCGCCTTGATCTCCGGGAGAGTGCTAGGACAATGGATAAGTCCATCTCCAATGGCTATGGAGCCATGGGACCTCCCGCCACCAGATATCATCACCAGCTCTGGATCAATGGGACCCTGGCTCGGGTTAAAGTCCTCCCCTTTCCTCGCCTTCCCCTCATCTCTATATCTCACGAGCTTGTTGTGGGAGGAGATGTTGGTGAAGTTGTTTGCATCATCGAGGTCAGACTGAAAGAAAGCCTTGACTTTCTTGAAAGAGGCAGTGTGGGCCATGGCATACAGGTCGTACACCTCTGGCACCTTATCCGCCTTATTGTAGCGTGCCTGAAAGAGAGAAACAATGAAAATTAGTAATTAAAGGGCTCAAGCTAGCATGATGAATGAATTGCATGAATCATGAAGCAAACCACATACCCAGTTGCGCCCGAACTGATATAAGTTGGAGCTGCCTTGATGGTGTGGCACACCTTCCATTTGGGCACGTTTGTCCTTGGCCTCGTTGTGGAGGGCTAGCCATTGTTTTGAGCACCACTCATCGACCAACACCTCCCAACAATCCATCCGATCCGCACACCATCTCGGAGGCGCCTAAGTTAGCAAATAGAAACTTGAGTGCTACGGCTAAGAATTACTAAATGAATGAACTTAAGTAGAGAAGGCCTTAAGAATTACCTTCATGTACTGCTCCTTACTCAGGAACTTATCGCGGCACGCCGGCTTGGTCTTCTTGATACCACGCAAGGCGTAGTAGTCTCGAACAGCATGCACCCGAGCCTCGTGCCGTAAGTTCTGGAGTAGGCGCTTGCAGACGTTCTCGATAACATGTGCCGCGTCCTCCTCGTATCCCTCCTCACACCTGTAGAATGTCTACAATCAAATGAGACAATATTGATTAGTGCAATTAATAACTAGCTAGTTGAAGATTTTTAAATGTGTAAAGGAGAAATTACCCAGAACTTTCTGATCACCATGCCTGCCCTCGTGTCGCACACGACACCGTCGATAATCTCATCCGGCGGGGCCGGGGCAGCCACGTAGTGCTCCCAGCTCAATCCAAGCTCTGGAAGCCGACCCTCACCAGGCAACGTGACAAACCCCGGGAAGTTTTGCCGGCAAAGAACTCCAAGGACGGAGTTGGGCCGACGGACACTATGATGGTGGTCCCAACCCCTGCAGCATGACAAGGCCAACGCATTAGTTATTTGAAGAAACGTGAATGCAGAAGGTACAAAAATATTAAATGCACTTACGTACCTCTCCCCATCAGGGAAAATCAACCACCTCTGCCCGCGGGTCGCCGGCACGGACGGGAGCCGTGTAGCACCACGCTGGTAGACGGTGCCCCCCTCCTCCTCAAGATCAGTCGGCTCCCCGCCATCATCAGCATGGCCACTCGGCTCCTCGGGCTGATCCGGCCAGGTACCCCATCCAGACGTGTGCTCCTCCGGGGTCTCGTGGGCCGAAAGCCAGTCGACCCGAGGCTCGTGGGCCCAAGACCCGTGGACCGGAGGCTCGTGGACCGGAGTCCGTGTAGCCTCCTCCTCGGACGAGTCCACCCTAGCAGTCACGTGCTCGGGTGAAACAGCTGGGGGTGGCGGCGAGGAAGGCGCCATAGCAGTCACCCTACCTCCTCTCCCGCTACCATGTGCCCCACCTCCTCTCTTCCTACCTCGTCCCCTGCTGGGCACCGCGGTCGACGAAGAAGGGCCCGGCGGTGTGGCCATACTGTCCAGCAACGCTCGGCGGAGAGGTGCGTCTGGAATGGAAGACCTCAGACCACGCGCCGACGAAGAAGGGGCCTTGGCGCGCTCCCGACCAGCGCCCACCATCTTTCAACACCTGCCATGACAAACAGTAAACGAAATTAGTACAACATAAAAAAAAGACCGACATGAATAATAATATGTGTATCACTTAAGTGTATCATCATCAAGTACAACATAAAAAATTTAATACCTGACACTACTAATAATCTCGATCAGTATCATCAATAAATGAATAATCATCATCATCACTATAATCAATGACGGGCTCATAGGGTTCAGTGGCATCAACATGTGGAAGGCCACCTTGACGTAATCGGTCAAGCAATGACAGGTCATCCGCAGCAGTAACCTCTTCTTGTGCCGGCTCTTCTTGTTCCTCCTCGGGGGTGATGTCGGATTCACTGTCGCTGTCTACTTCAATGTTTTGGGGTGAAGTATAGCGGATCTTGAAACGCTTTTTGGAAAGACGTGTCTCTTGGAAGAATTCTCCTTCATATGTGTCTGGGTTAATGTGAGGTTCATAATCCTCTTCCTTTCGGGGAGATAGTCTAGCACGTGGCGGCACTTCATAAACGACATCCCAACCTTTCAGATTTGGATTAGTTTGGCAGGCCCACGGTAGATAGAATACTTGGGTCGCCTGTTGAGCCGGAATATAGACATCAGGAACATCTAAATGGGTGCTTTGGTTGATTTCAACTAGCCCTATATGTTCATGAGTCCTTCTAGTCTCCTTCGGCTGAAACCAATAACATTTGAAGACTACGACATTCGGTGGGTTTTCACCATAGAATAGAAGTTCATAAATTGCTTCAACTCTCCCATAATACTCGGTACCTCCTTCGCCGATAGCAGATACACAACAATTTGTAGACTTTCGGTCGGCCATAGATAGCTCTTTGCCATAGGTACGAAAGCGATACCCGTTGATGTCGTATTTGTCAAATGAACGGACCTTATAGTCAAAACCATTAGCGACTTGTCTCAATTCGGCGTCCATAGACTCTGAATTAGCCTACAAGTTTAATATGAAAGGATGTTGCATTACGCACAAATTAGCGAATGAAACCGGGATAGCCGCCTACAAATTAGCCTACAAGTCTAATAGAAATTACCGTTTGTTTGAACCAAGAGATGAAACCGGGATAGCCGCCTCCCTTTTAATAGGCTGAGGTTGGATCCACCCTTTTTAGGGTCGCCAGCATTGTACCGAGGCTTCGGATTATGCAAATGACGATTTTTGGCTTCGTAGTGTGCTGTCATGAAGTTTGCCGCCTCCTCAGTGATGAATGCCTCAGCCATCGATGCTTCAATTCTACGTTTATTTTTACATTTTTGTCGAAGCGTCTTCTGCATCCTCTCAGTTGGGTAGCACCAACGATTTTGCACGCCCCCCCCCCCAATCTTGCCTCGGTCGGGAGATGCAAAATCAAATGTTGCATTGGATTAAAGAAGCCCGGTGGAAAGATCTTCTCTAACTTGCAGATCAACTCCGGCGCCAACTCTTCCATTTCTTCTAGCACGCTAGGCGATAGTTCTTTCGCACAAAGAACACGGAAGAAATAGCTGAGTTCTGCCAGTACTAGCCATTCATCCTCAGGGATGAAGCCACGCAACATCACCGGCATTACCCGCTCAATCCATATGTGCCAATCATGACTCTTGAGACCAAATATCTTCAATTTATCAAGACTGGCTCCCCTCTGTAGATTCGCTGCATACCCATCGGGGAACATCAACTGCATTTTCACCCACAAGATAATTTCCCTCATAGCTGGCCTTCCAAGATTGAACCATGCCTTTGGCTTCGTCCAGTTCTGCTTTCCTTTCGGTTCTTTCATGTTTTGTAACGGCCTATCACATAGCGCCTCCAGATCGACTCTAGCCTTGGTACGATTGGCATATACCGAAGAACACTAACGGGGATTTTGGTCTGTGTCTTCTCACCCATACCGTTGTCTACCACAACATACCTGGAAGACTTGCAAATGGGACAATAGTTCAAGTCCGCATAGTCAAGCCTAAACAAGACACATCCTTTCTCACAGGCATGTATCTTATCATAGGGCATCTTCAGTGCACGGAGGATTTTGTCCGACTGGTACAGGTTTGCAGGCATTACATGGCTTTTGGGTAGAAAGCGTCCAAATACTGTCATCATTGCATCGTAGCATTCTCTGCCCAAGTTGAACTGAGCCTTCAGAGCCATTACTTGTGAGATGGCATCCAACTGACAAAGCTCAGTGTGCTCATGGAGCGGACGTTTTGAAGACTCCAACATTTCATTGAAGGCCTTTGCAGATTCCTCCATCTCCTCGTCCGAATCCCGAGCATCATCAAAGTCTTGCACCATGTTTTCCATCCCGGTACCATGCTCGTCGGTGCGACGACGATCCACCTCAGCTCGGTCACGTTGGGCAGACTCACCATGAAATGTCCACACCGTATAATCGGGCGTAAAACCACTCTTCCGCAGGTGTTTTGCCCATTTCAGCCTCTGTCCTCTTTTCCCAATTGCCGCACCGTAAACAGGGGCACCAGGTTTTCCTCTGGCCATTTGCAAATGCGGCTCGCACAAACCCCTTGGTTTTTGTGAACCATTCAGTGCTCCATTTGTTCTGACCAGTGTGACCGGTGTACATCCACGCACGATCACTCATCTTGACTTTCAGAGCTACTAGACACACAACAAATATATATATATATATAATTCACCATGTATATATTCATCAGTTGATCTACTTTGTCAATTTTATTACGTCCATGCAACCTACACTCTAATAGGTAATGATAGGTCCTAATCCCACCCGAGTATGTTTAGATTGGGTTCATTTTCCCATGCTATGCTCCGGATCCTACGCAAAATTTCGGCAGCACCTCCCCGCTGTTCTCCTGATACACATCTCTGCAATAAACAGAGAGGATGTGTACCCGGAGAACAACAGGGGAGGCACTGACAAAATTTATGCGTCGGATCCGGAGCAAAGCATATGGGAAAACGAACTCAATCTAAACATACTCGGGCTGTCCATGGATAGCGTTGGACAATTCGAAAGAATCAAGGTTATAAATATGCAAATGCATGCATATTTATAACTATGACGCTTTCGAACGGGAGACACATATTGGTTACGCATACTGATGATTCAAGACAAATATATAGCTAGCTATCAAGTTTCATCCGAATAGATCAAATAATTAATGGGGGAGGAGGACATGTCATTTGTGCTCACCCACGAACGAAGGGGCAGAGCTCGTCAAACGCACGGCGAGGTCGTCGAACACCAAACCTCGCAGCGATGAAACAACTGCACATTTAAAACTACCCGATCAACACAATTATATATGATGTTTTTCATAACAAAATCGAAAAATATATGACCTAACTAATAATTCACAAATATATGACCCCGTCGGCCTCTGGAAGGCCAAAGAACACCTTTTCGGGAGGTGTCGGGGGTCGGGGTGCCGTGTCGGGGTCGGGGTCTCGGGGTCGGGGTGTCGGGTCGGGGTGCCGGGTCGGGGTCGGGGTGCCGTGTCGGTGTCGGGGTCGGGGTGTCGGGTCAGGCTCGGGGTCGGGGTGTCGGGGTCGGGGTCGGGGTCGGGGTGTCGGGGGTGTCGTGTCGGGGGTCGGGGTGTCGTGTCGGTGTCGGGGTGCCGTGTCGGGGTCGGGGTGCTGTTTCGGGGTCGGGGGGTCGGGGTGTCGTGTCGGGGTCAGGGGGTTAGGGGGTCGGGTGTCGGGGTGGAGTCGGGGTCGGGTGTCGGGGTGTGGTGTCGGGGTTGGGGGGTCAGGGGGTCTTCTCATTCTTCTACTACTTCTACTTCTTCTCATTCTTCTACTTCTTCTCATCCCCCGTCTTCTACTTCTTTTCTTCTTCTTCTTCTTCTTCTTTCTCCTCCTCCTCCTCTTCCTCTTCTTCTTCTTCTTCTTCTTCCCCCTTCTACTTATTCTACTTTTCGTCTTCTTTTTTCATCTTTTTTCACTTCCTTTAATTATGACTATTTAACTAAAACCTAACACTAGTCTAATATAATCCAATCTAATTAATCTAATCTAGCTAACTATATAACCTAAACCTAAACTAAAAACCTAAACTAATTAAAACTAAACTGAAAAAACTTAAACTAAAAAACCTTATCTAAACAGAAAAGAAAAACAAAAAAACAGAAAAGAAAATAGGACACAGGGGGCGGCAGGGGCTCACCGTGGGGGGCGGCGACAGGTCGGGGAGGGGGCGGCGACGGGGCGGCAGCGAGGCGGTGCAGCGATGGGGAGGGGAGGGGCAGCGATAGGCGGCGCTCCTCGGGGGGCGGTCGACCCGCGGCTGCAGCGGCAGTGGCGGGGACGGGTGCGGCGGTACGGGGCCTGGACGGTCGCGGCGCGGCTGGCCGACGTGGAAGGAGCGGCGGGGCCGCGATGGAGGTTGGGGAGGGGTGCGGGGCGGCGGGGAGGCCGGCTACGCCGGACGGGGTCGGCGGCGGTGGCACGGGCTGGTGTGGGCGGGGAGATGTGGAAGAGGCGGCGAGGGTGCGGTGGAGGTCGGGGCGCCATAGGGGAGGGGTGCGTGGCGGCGGGGCGGCCGGCTACGGCAGACGGGGTCGGCGGCAGCAGCGTGGTTGTGGGTGGGGAGGAAACGAGAGCGAGAGAGAGTGGAGAGAAGAGACAGAGGACGGGGGCGGGACGGCCGTTAACGTACCCGCCTCTTTGCCGTCCGCCAACGGTCGGCAAACATTCTTTGCCATCCGCTTGCGGACGGCAAAGAGGTGGGGCTGGTGGGCTTGGGTTGGTTACACAATAACTGGACCCACCAACCTCTTTGCCGTCCGCTAGCGGACGACATAGTTTCTTTGCCGTCAGCCAGCGGACGGCAAAGAGTTGGCTGATGGCAAACACCTTGTTTGCCATCAGCCACTTCTTTGCCGTCCGTTTTCGTGTGGCGGACGACAAAGAAGGTCTTTGCCGTCCGCCAGCGGACGGCAAATAAGCTAATTCCAGTAGTGTAGTAGGCCAAACCAAACTGATAATTCGAAGAGACTTGCAAAGATAACCAATCATACATAAAAGAATTCAGAGGAGATTCAAATATTGTTCATAGATAACCTTGATCATAAACCCACAATTCATCGGATCTCGACAAACACACCGCAAAAGAAGAGTTACATCAACTAGATCTCCAAGAGAATCGAGGCGTACTTTGTATTGAGATCCAAAGAAACAGAAGAAGCCATCTAGCTAATAACTATGGACCCGAAGGTCTGAGGTAAACTACTCACACATCATCGGAGAGGCTATGGTGTTGATGTAGAAGCCCTCCGTGATCAATGCCCCTCCGGCGGAGCGCCGAAAAAGGCCCCAAATGGGATCTCACGGGTACAGAAGGTTGCGGCAGTGGAAATAGGGTTTTGGCTCCTGTTCTGATAGTTTGGGGGTACGTAGGTACATATAGGAGGAAGAAGTAGGTCGGTGGAGCTATGAGGGGCCCACGAGGGTGGAGGGCACGCCCAGGGGGGTAGGCGCGCCCCCTACCTCGTGGCTTCCTCGTTCATTTCTTAACGTCCACTCCAAGTCCTCTGGATCACGTTTGTTCCGAAAATCATGTTCCCGAAGGTTTCATTCCGTTTGGACTCCGTTTGATATTCCTTTTCTGCGAAACACTGAAATAGGCAAAAAAACAGCAATTTGGGATGGGCCTCCGGTTAATAGGTTAGTCCCAAAAATAATATAAAAGTGTATAATAAATCCCATTAATCATCCAAAACAGAATATATAATAGCATGGAACAATAAAAAAATTATAGATACGTTGGAGACGTATCACTCTCTTACATGTGAAAATCCTATAATTGTTGAATTTGACGAAGTGGGTTTTTCTGTCAAGGACGCCCGTACCCGGATGGTGCTCCACCGATGTGACAGCCCCGACGGCCCCTACCCGGTGAACTCCACCGCCACTTCCACATCCGCTCCGGTCGCTCTCTCCGCCACGGTGGACCTTTGGCATGCTTGGCTGGGACATCCGAACCCGGCCACCCTTCGTCATATTCTTAGGACTTTTTCATTCACGTGTAATAAAACCGATGATCACACTTGTCATGCTTGGCGTCTCGGCAAGAACGTCCATCTTCCGTTTAGTGCGTCCTCATCGGTGGCGTCGTATCCATTTGAGTTGATTCATAGTGATTTGTGGACATCTCCTGTTGCCAGTAATACAGGTTTTTTATACTATCTTGTTATACTTGATGATTTTTCGCACTATGTGTGGACCTTCCCGTTGCGGAGAAAATCCGATGCACTCTCCATTCTCACTACATTTTACTCCTATGTCGCTACGCAGTTTGGGCGTCCCATTCATGCCTTGCAGACTGACAACGGGAAGGAGTTCGACAACATCGAGGTTCGCACTCTCCTTGCCACACACGGCACGATTTTTCGTCTCACCTGCCCGTATACCTCGCAACAAAATGGTCGCGCCGAACGGATCCTTCGCACCCTCAATGATTGTGTGCGCACTCTTCTCTTCCACGCTAATGTCCCGCCCCTGTTTTGGCTGGACGCTCTCTCCACCGCCTCTCTCCTCATCAACATTCGTCCGAGTCGTGCTCGTGGGAACTTTGCACCACATCATCTCCTCTTCGATAGCCCACCTTCCTATGATGATCTTCGTGTTTTTGGGTGTCTCTGTTATCCTAGCATCGCCTCCACTACTCCTCATAAACTCGCACCTCGCTCCGTGGCATGCATTTTTCTCGGATACCCACCAAACACCAAAGGTTATCGTTGCTATGATCCGGTTTCCCACCGAGTTTTCGCTTCACGGCACATTTACTTTGATGAGAGGTCTTTTCCCTTACCAGGTACCGCCACCGGCCGACTCGCCATCGTCACCCGCGCCTCCCGATGCCCCTAGGGGAGGCCTCTCACTTGCGCTCGGGCCCCCTGCAGCGCGGGGGCCTCCCCCTGGCTTTGGTGCCCCCACCATGCCTGGGCCCCGCTCTGGGTCCGCGGCGTCGGACCCGGTCCCCTCGCCGGCCGGCTCGCCGGCCTCCTCGCCGGTGGCCACGGCGCCTCCGACTCCCGTTGAGTCCGTAGCCCGGTCAGCGAGCGCATCCCATGCGCCTGACCCGGGCTCCTCGACGGCTTCCGCCGGCTCGGCTGCATCCTTGCCGGTGGCCACGATGCCCCAACTCCCGTTGAGTTCGTAGCCCGGTCAACGAGCGCATCCCCCGCGCCTGACCCTGGCTCCTCGACGGCTTCTTCGCCTGCCTCGTCGCCGGCCCCGTCCGCCTCGCCGGCTGCGCCGCCGGCCCCGCCGACCCCGCCGGCCGCCCCGGACACCCGCATGGTCACCCGTGTTCGCGCCGGTATTCACCGGCCCAACACGCGTTATTCTGCGGATGAGTACCTCTTCGCTGCCTCGACGTCTGCGCCGTCACCTCTCCCGTCGTCCGCTTGAGCCGCACTTCGCGATCCGCATTGGCTCGCGGCGATGCAGGAGGAGTTCGACGCGCTGGTGCGCAACCGCACCTGGCAGCTTGTCCCGCGACAACCCCATGCCAACGTCATCTCTGGCAAGTGGGTCTTCCGGCATAAGATTCGCCCTGACGGGTCTCTCGAGCGATATAAGGCTCGGTGGGTGGTCCGCGGGTTTCGGGAGCGCGCTGGAGTCGACTTCACCAACACGTTCGCCCCGGTTGTCAAACCGGGCACAATTCGCGCGGTCCTTCAGCTCGAGGTCTCTCGCACCTGGCCGGTGCATCAGATGGATCTGTCGAATACGTTCTTGCATGGCCATCTCTCGGAGCAGGTTTTTTGTCAGCAGCCGACCGGCTTCGTCGACGCGGCTCAGCCTGACCATGTGTGCCTGCTCTCCCGCTGTTTGTACAGGTTGAAGCAGGCCCCTCTCGCCTGGTACTAGCGGATCGCCGGTTTTCTGCAGCAGCTCGGGTTCTGGGCTACTCGCTCCGACGCCTCGCTGTTTGTCTACCACCAGGCTCCGGCAACCGCTTACCTACTCCTATACGTCGACGACATCATCCTGGCGGCTTCCTCGCCCGAGCTCCTTCGCCAGCATACTGCTCGCCTCAGCGCTGAGTTCGCCATTAAGGACCTCGGCCCATTGCACTACTTCCTCGGCATTGAGGTGGTACGACGCGCCAATGGGTTCTTTCTTCACCAGCAGCAGTATGCACAGGACCTTCTTGAGCGGGCAGGCATGCTTAACTGCAAGCCTGTCCCCATGTCTATCGACACGAAGGCCAAGGTCTCTGCGCTCGATGGCTCACCCGCGCCAGATGCAGCGTTCTACCGTTCCATCGTCGGCGCTCTCCAGTACTTGACACTCGCTCGGCCGGACCTGCAGTACGCCATCCAGCAGGTGTGTCTCCACATGCACGCCCCTCGCGACACTCACTGGAACCTGGTGAAGCGGATTCTTCGGTACATCCGCGGCACCACGGCTCTGGGTCTTACGTTGACGGCCTCGCCCTCGACTGACCTGGTCGCCTACAGTGACGCCGATTGGGCTGGCTGCCCGGACACGCGCCACTCGACTTCAGGCTATTGCGTCTACCTGGGGCCCTCGCTCATATCGTGGTCGTCTAAACGACAGCCCACGGTGTCCCGCTCCAGTGCCGAGGCTGAGTATCGTGCTGTCGCCAATGCCGTCGCCGAGTGCTCGTGGCTCCGACAGCTTCTTCAGGAGTTGCTTCTTGATGTCCCCAAGGCCACCATTGTCTACTGTGCCAATGTCTCTGCGGTCTACCTCTCCGCCAACCCCGTTCATCATCGTCGCACGAAGCACATTGAGCTCGACATTCACTTGGTGCATCCGCGTTCTTCATGTTCCCACCGCTCAGCAGTTTGCCGATGTCATGACGAAGGGGTTACCGACGCCTACATTTGAGGAGTTCCGGTCCAGTCTATGCGTCACTGGTGACGTATCGGCTGCGCGGGGGGGGGGGGGGGGGGTGTTGAACATATATGTGCATGTATCTGTTAGGATAATCTCCTACCGGCCCCGCCTCTAGTTTCTTTGTATAGATGAGGCTGAGAGCTGCCCTTGTACCCATATATACGTGCACCGTGCACCCGATCAATACATCGAGAGTTGCATTGCCTTCAACATCTGTGAGCCAGCCACAGCGACTGCTATCCCAAGTACTATATCTCAAATAAGTTATTACGTAGTAATTTCAAGTTTGTGTTTGGAGTAGTCATCTCTTAGTTCAGCGTACGTACGTACGTGTAGCTACTAGTATTTCCGCTAGCTAGCTGCGTCTCAAATAAGCCACCACAGACCGTGTTATCTCGCCAGTTTATTTATTTGCTTTGTATTATCGCAAATCTCTAACGGCATCAAATAAGCATAATGTAGAGATTTGTGAAATCCACTATTGTCAATTACATTTTATTTTTCACAATTTCACACCCTCAAATGTGTGTTGTGTACCTAGCGGGGCTCCGTGAGCGATTTTTGCCTCTCTCATAGATCGGTCTTTTGATTGGATTTGCCAGAGCATGTACTTTCACATGGTATAGGAGCCAAGAGATTTTGAGTTCAAAACCCGGCTGGCGCAATGAAATTGCAACCCACTTTCCGTCCATGTTTAGACCTGAAGGAGCCACACGTGAGGGGGAGTGTTCACGTATAAATGCATTGTCTAGTCTCTTCCATCAGATCGGTCTGATGGGTGAACTGGTTAGTTGCATAAGCTTGCAACCAAAAGGTTCAAGGTTCAAAGCCCAGTAAACGGAATAATTAATTGCGGCCTGCCCCCGCTTCCGCTGCTGTTAGTTGCTAGTCATGAGGCAACTCAAGGCAGCCGATGTAATGATGTCCATATATATAGAGAGGCACATGTCAAAGTTGCACTCCACTTCGTTAACAGTGCTGGATGCCGAGCTCGAGCGCCACATGTCGAGATGTACTATAGCTCGAAGGGCAAGTTCGGACGCATCCTCGACATAGTGGAGCATCATTGGGAGTAAGGGGGGGCAACCCCCGGTTGTTTGGATAAAGGGAATTAGATGTGAGATTTTTTTAATGAGTTTTTTGATGGTTTTTAGTAAAATCAGTTTTGGTTAGTTACCAGACGTTTACTCAATTCAGCAGAACTCCAAGCACCAAGAAGAACCTTGTGGCTAGCCACCTCTGCATTGCTGAGAAGCGCTGATAGGTGCTGCTGCTGGGAAGCCGGGGGAACTCGTCTGGAGGTGGCATCATGCACTCGCTGCCACCGAAGTAGATCTTCCTCGGCAGCACCCACCTAGTAGAGAAGCTGAAATCCTGGTCCTTTCTCAGTAGGACCTCCATCTGCACGTTGCCGTCCTGCGGCAATATCTCGTTTAACTTCGGGAGCCCCCAGAACAGGTCCATGCCATGTGCAAATTCCAGATGTGTTAGTATTGCAAGAATGCGGAATACTCTACATTATAAATGTGTTATGGTATGTATGTAGGTTTGCAAATTCAATGCGCATATAGAAACAAGAGATCAGATAGTATTTTCATTTTGACCATGTAAGGCAGTAGGAAAGGCCAGCTCCTACTGACATAGTAAGTATTCATGCAATAATTAAGAATGACAAAATGTTCATAGCACATTATACAATACATCTAATGATTCTATTTTTGCAGGACCTAACCACCATAATAGAAATAGTCAAATATGTTGTAACAGTTACAATGATGTATATACGTAAACTGCTCATCAGCCTCCTTATACGACTGACTATATATGCCTAAATCTGCAGATACTTGGAGGTCAATAAAATTAACTTTAGATTTAATGTAGTTATAAAGGAGAAGCTCAATTATATGTAAAACAAAACTGCATGAACAAAAAAATGAACCAAAATTTAAACTGAAGATTTAGTTAAATTCATTGCTTCACTAATGGACACGTCTGAACCAGATGTCCACAATTTCTCTCCCAGAACTTAGAAAAACAAGTGTATATAATAAAGGTAGTAGATCGGAGACCTATGGCGCCTTAGTCATCAGATGAATTGTCACAATTAGCAAGAGAAAATGTTACCGTATGTTGATGCTAGAACAACAAATAACATAGCACTATCCAGCATACATGACGAATTTTCATCGATGCCACAATCAACATTGTTGTAAGCATGATTTGCCTTCACGAGTTAAAGATCGTCAAACACGGTTAGGACACTAAACTATTTGAATTAATTTATAAAATAGCACATGAGGCATAAGTTCACTATTGCAATATTAAACAGCATGTATATGCATATAATTTGGGTCGCGGAGCTACATTATCTTACATTCAGCTTGTTCATGGAGTGAATCCGAATAACATAATGGATTCTATATACATACCTATTGGTGACTTGCAAGTCTGGTCACGGGACTAAAAATAGTAACCTCGAATTATGTAGACCAAGCTAAGCATATAAACTTAATATACCGAAGCAACACACAGGGTAATAGCAAAAGGAAAGTCTAATTCTAACATTCTTACCATTGTGAATGTATAAGTTACTCATATTCACAGGTGTTCTTTGATATGCAAAGTCATTGGCCTGTATGTTTTACCTTTGATTTTCCCTACCTTATTTATGAATCTTCTTTATCAAAAGTTTGGAACCTCGTATGCGTAGTTATAAACATCTTATTTCTGAAACTTGTAGCTCTTCTTTTTTAGGATCTTGTTTGCGAAGTTGCAAAAAATATATGAAAATATTAATAATTTGAACCAGATCTCTAAAATATGTAGAGACAAATATAATATGACAAACAAAGAATGAGACATGAATGCTTCTATGAGCACATGTTATATATGCAAATGTAAATAATCACTTTTTCATAAACACCTCTCAGAACTGGAGCTTTACTTTAAATATGACAGTAGAAACAATAGCCTCCCGTGCTTACTAATGCTCTTTTAAACTCTACTTATAAGCCTTTTAGTTTACTAATGGTTATCTATTTCTCAGATATACACACATAGACTTCTCAAATAATCAACCTGACTAACTACCAACTGCCATCCAACATCACCATGACAATTTATAGTGTGGCTCCACCTTTTTTTTGTTCACAAAAATACAAAAGGGATGAAACATAAAAGGTCATATGGACACAATCAAGCATATCAGCACGCTTTCGACGACAACAGACATGTGGGCAAAAAGACCATGTCCAAAAAGTTTCAAATTTTAAGAGGAAAAGACATATTCCTTGGAATTGATGGGCTAATTATTTCCATGAAAAGAGTATCTAAAAAGAGAAATATTGTCAAATGTCATAGCAATATTTTTGTAGAAGTGTGCTTCAAATATATCATGTAGGCTATGATCAAAATTGGAGAATCATTCGTGCAAATGAAATGGAGATTCCTTTGAATTGGACAGAAGCAAAAAATCAAGGTTTCCTACAAGGTCACATTAGGCTTTAGATATAAGCTTGTGTAGACCCGATAGAAGATCAACACCTTCGAGATTAGTATATGTAAGACAGACTTCCTGGAGAGCAGCCACGAACGTAGCAAACTCACATAACATAGTTGGCTTCTTGCACCACAATGCATAGACGTCGCAGGCTTGGGAGATCATCCACATGGTTTATGTCCAAATTCTTCAGACTGTCTTCAACTAGTTTGAGATAAACCAAGCACTTTAGTTCATGTAGACCTGCGCCAGAACAGAGTTGGACTGCGGTTCAGTTTCTGGGATCTACGAGAAAAAGAAGTAAGGGGGGTGGCACAACCTGTCTTGATGTTGCACTGGTGTTGTTGGCTTGATGAAACAAATCTTCCGAACAATCCTTGAGATGAGGTGACAAAGAACGATCACCTTCTGGAGTACTCATGGCGGCCTGAGCAAAGGAATGCGTGGGGGTGCCACTGCAGGAGTGGAGGTGGCCAGTGGCGCTGCTGGGTGGCGGTGAGGCAAGGCTGAGAATGTGGTGCCTCGTCAGGAGCGAGCTCGTGTGGGACGTCAGTGAACGGAATACGTGAGGCATGGATCGAACTTTGAATATGTATAAGTGTCATCAAAACCGAATAATCAACTTGTCAATTGGACAGCAGTGTACCAGTGCATATAAATACTGTATAATTACCGAGAAGGTCCACACATTGTCCTGTGCGGCTGAATGGAAAACAATGCCACACTGAATAGACCCAAATGCTACAAAATGCATGTGCGCTCTTTCATCTCACGGCGCACGTTTATTGTCCACTCGAGCTCATGGGATAGATTCCCGTCCGAGTGGCCCACTAGGGGTGGTGCGGTGGGGGCGTTTTTCATTGAAACTGATGTTAAACTAGTGGTCGATCAGTGGAAGACTCCAAGGGTCGATCGCTCGGTATCTACTATGATAAATGAAATTCGAGAGCTTTGTGAGAATTTTGAGGAATTCCATTTGATCTACACGGCTAGAGAAGCGAATGAGCTAGCGCATCTTTGCGCTAGACAATGTAGTGCTTCTAGGAGGCGATGCTTATGGATTAATTATATTCCTACCTTCCTCACGGCTTGTGTGCGGAAGGAGTGTAATCCTGCCGGTTGATTAATATAGCTCATGATTCTCAAAAAGCAATGCTACATCTACGTAATCAATCATACGTAGTTAACGTAATGCCTACTTGGCATCTTTTTGTTGGACAGAATTAGAGGAGGGGGCCCCACCAATTGAAATAGGGGGGGGGGGGGGGGGGGAGTTTAAGAAGGAAGTTCATGTAAAAGATTACTATGTTTACGTGGATGTAGCATTTTTGGGATCTCCCTTCTTTCCAAACTGGGGATGGGTCGTGCGCTAAATTTAAGTTGTATCTTGCACCAATAATTATGTTAGTTTTCATCTTCGATGCATTACTCCTTAACTAGAACTATTGTTAAAGATTAAAACTAAGAAACTCACACTCCTCTAGGAATTTTTAATAACAATATATATATATATTTGCTATGAAGTTCTGGCAAAAAAAAGAGCTACTTCTAGACAATATTACTTGAGCTTTGCTGGGTTCATATTTTCTCTTTATGGCAAGCTGGGTGTGATATGCATGTGGAGCTTCCGCATCAGGCATGGTCAAAATTTGTGACGACCGCACTCAAGTGTTCTAGAGATGGTTGAAACTTAGTGCACTTTTCCTGCTATCCAATGCTCACTTTTTGGTGGTGGTTTCCGTCTCATGTCCAGCTTTTTGTATTTTTATTACACTCGGGCCCAAAAGCTCAGTACGTGACTAGCGCTTGTCCATATGCCCAGCCTCTCCAATCTAGTGTCCTTATTTCGAGGCACTGTCTCAAAAAAAAATATTCTTTTCAGGCACAGCGTGTGTACTGCTTTTCAGCTGGAACCAGAGGAAGCTTAGAGCAGTTTACGCGGGTCCAAAAAATTCACAACTAAAGGTCCACGAAGGCCTTTAGTCGCGGTTGGCCAGGCCAACCGGGACTAAAGACCCATCCAGCTGGCGGACGGGAGGGGCTTTAGTCCCGGTTGGCCTGGCCAACCGGGACTAAAGGTCCCCGAAGGACTCAGCTCACTTCACTTCACTCAGCTCACTTCACAATTTTCAGAAGGGGGTGGTGGGTTTGCTTTTGGTTCCTCCTATGCACACAAGGTGTTCGATGAAATGCCCGAGAGCCTGAAACAAACATGATATGAAGTGTCCGAGCCACACTTGAGCTTTCTCATTTATTTTTCCTCCGCGATCGCGGTTAGCAACTTGAACCTTTCATGTGTCATTGATAAAATATGCATGTGTGTAGTTCATTGTTTAATTTGTATTATTTCTAGCTAGTTAGTTTAACAAATGCATGATGGTTAGTTATATACTTTATATAATAATAATGCAGATGAATCGGCAATGGATGTACGGTCCCCGACTCTCCGGCGAGTTCACTACGGGTTTGAAAGATTTCCTCGTAGTGGCAAATGCGAACAAGCAGCAAGGTTTTATTATCTGTCCATGTGCTGTCTGTAAGAATCAGAAGGGTTACTCCTCCTCAAGAGACGTTCACATGCACCTGCTTTGGCACGGTTTCATGCCAAGCTATAATTGTTGGACCAAGCATGGAGAAAGAGGGGTTAGAATGGAAGAAGATGAAGAAGGGGATGATATCGATGACAGCTATCATGATCATTTCGGTGATACTTTCATGGAGGATGATGCTGAAGGTGGGGAAGGGTTAGGTGAAGGTGAAGAAGAGGCACATGATGAGCCCGCTGATGATCTTGGTCGGACCATTGCTGATGCACGGAGACGCTGCGAAACTGACAAGGATAGGGAGAATTTGGATCGCATGTTAGAGGATCACAAAAAGTCGTTGTATCCAGGATGCGATAATAGTCTGAAAAAGCTGGGCTGCACACTGGATTTGCTAAAATGGAAGGCACAGGAAGGTGTAGGTGACTCATCATTTGAAAATTTGCTGAAAATGTTGAAGAATATGTTTCCGAAGAATAACGAGTTGCCCGCCAGTACGTACGAAGCAAAGAAGGTTGTCTGCCCTCTAGGTTTAGAGGTTCTGAAGATACATGCATGCATTAACGACTGCATCCTCTACCGCGGTGAATACGAGAATTTGAATGAATGCCCTGTATGCACTGCATTGCGTTATAAGATCAGAGGCGATGACCCTGGTGACGATGTTGAGGGCGAGAAACCCAGGAAGAGGGTTCCCGCCAAGGTGATGTGGTATGCTCCTATAATACCACGGTTGAAACGTCTGTTCATGAACAAAAAGCATGCCAAGTCGTTGCGATGGCACAAAGAGGACCGTAAGTCCGACGGGGAGTTGAGACACCCCGCTGATGGAACGCAATGGAGAAAGATCGACAGAGTGTTCAAAGATTTTGCAGCTGACGCAAGGAACATAAGATTTGGTCTAAGTACTGATGGCATGAATCCTTTTGGCGAGCAGAGCTCCAGCCATAGCACCTGGCCCGTGACTCTATGCATCTACAACCTTCCTCCTTGGTTGTGCATGAAGCGGAAGTTCATTATGATGCCAGTGCTCATCCAAGGTCCAAAGCAACCCGGGAACGACATCGATGTGTACCTAAGGCCATTAGTTGATGAACTTTTACAGTTGTGGGCCAGACCTGGTGTACGTGTCTGGGATGAGCACAAAGGAGAGGAATTTGACCTACGAGCGTTGCTTTTTGTAACCATCAACGATTGGCCTGCTCTCAGTAACCTTTCGGGATAGACAAATAAGGGATACAATGCATGCACGCACTGCTTACATGAGACTGAAAGTGTACGTTTGGTTAATTGTAAGAAGAACGTGTACCTGGGTCATCGTCGATTTCTTCCCCGAAATCATAACGTAAGAAAGAAAGGCAAGCATTTCAACGGCAAGGCAGATCACCGGCCGAAGCCTGCGGAACGTACTGGTGCTGAGATATTTGATATGGTCAAGGATTTGAAAGTCATCTTTGGAAAGGGTCCTGGCGGACAATCAGTTCCGCGGGGAGTTGACGGGCACGCACCCATGTGGAAGAAGAAATCTATATTTTGGGAGCTAGAATATTGGAAAGTCCTAGATGTCCGCTCTGCAATCGACGTGATGCATGTTACGAAGAATATTTGCGTGAACCTGCTAAGCTTCTTGGGCGTGTATGGGAAGACAAATGATACAAAGGAAGCACGGCAGGACCAGCAACTTTTGAAAGACCCAGATGACCGGCATCCGGAATGGTTTCAAGGTCGTGCCAGCTACGCTCTTACCAAAGAAGAGAAGGTCATTTTTTTTGAATGCCTGAGTAGTATGAAGGTCCCGTCTGGCTTCTCGTCGAATATAAAGGGAATAATAAACATGGCAGAGAAAAAGTTCCAAAACCTGAAGTCTCACGACTGCCACGTGATTATGACGCAATGCTTCCGATTGCTTTGAGGGGGCTCCTACCGGAAAATGTTCGAGTAGCCATTGTGAAGCTATGTGCATTCCTCAATGCAATCTCTCAGAAGGTAATCAATCCAGAAGATCTACCACGGTTACAGAACAATGTGGTCCAATGCCTTGTCAGTTTCGAGTTGGTGTTCCCACCATCCTTCTTCGATATTATGACGCACCTCCTGCTCCACCTAGTCGAAGAGATTTCCATTCTCGGTCCTGTATTTCTACACAATATGTTCCCCTTTGAGAGGTTCATGGGAGTATTAAAGAAATATGTTCGTAACCGTGCTAGGCCAGAAGGAAGCATCGTCAAGGGCTATGGAAATGAGGAGGTAATTGAGTTCTGTATTGACTATGCTCCTGACCTTAAGCCGATTGGTATTCCTCAATCGCGGCACGAGGGGAGACTAAGTGGAAAAGGCAAGATCGGAAGGAAATCCACGATATGTATGGACGGTCATTCTATAACTGAAGCACACCACACAGTTCTGCAAAATTCCAGCTTTGTGGCTCCGTACTTCGAGCAACACAAGAATATTTTACGCTCGGACAACCCGGGGAAGCCTGAATCCTGGATTAGAAAGGCCCACATGGAGACTTTCGGCAGTTGGTTGCGAAAACATTTAATGAATGACAATGATGTTGGAGATCAGCTGTACATGTTGGCCAAGAAACCATCTTCGACTATAACGATTTTCCAAGGGTACGAGATAAATGGGAATACATTTTACACCATCGCCCAAGATAAAAAGAGCACCAACCAAAACAGTGGTGTCCGCTTTGATGCAGCAACCGAGAATGGGCGAAAGGTCACATATTATGGTTACATAGAGGAGATATGGGAACTTGAGTATGGACCCTCCTTTAAGGTCCCTTTGTTCCGGTGCAAATGGTTCAAGCTAACAGGAGGTGGGGTAAAGGTGGACGAGCAATACGGAATGACAATGGTGGATTTCAACAATCTTGGTTACCTTGACGAACCATTCGTCCTTGCCAAAGATGTCGCTCAGGTTTTTTATTTGAAGGACATGAGTAGCAAACCGAGGAAACGGAAAGATAAGAAAACGATCAGTACATCATGCGATGATCCAAAGCGCCACATTGTTCTTTCAGGGAAAAGAAACATCGTGGGAGTGGAGGACAAGACAGACATGTCAGAAGATTATAATATGTTTGGTGAAATTCCGCCCTTCAAAGTGAACACTGACCCAAGCATTAAGTTAAATGATGAGGATGCTCCATGGATACGGCACAATCATAAGCAAGCAGGGACACAAGGGAAGAATTGATGTGTAATAATTTATTGTACCAAACTTTGTATTTGGTCGATGAACTGAATGATGTATCAAACCTTTTGTCAAACCTTCAAGGGATTTTAAAATGAATTAGTTTTATTTTTCTGATTTTTTTGATATATAATTGTATTTTTAAGATTTTAAAATGAATTAGTTTTATTTTTCTGATTTTTTTGATATATTATTTGTATTTTTAAGAATTTAAAATGAATTAGTTTTATTTTCTGATTTTTTTTATATATAATTGTATTTTTAAGATTTTAAAATGAATTAGAAACAAAATAATATAAACTTTAATAAAATATATAAGTACAAACAAAATAAAATAAATTTTAATAACATAAATAAAATTGATTCAACTAAAATTATCGAAGTATTTTCTGTTCAAAATCATTGAAAGCTAAAAGAATTTTCATAAAGAACTTTTTTTGTTAGAAACTTTAATAGCAAAAATAATTATCATAAAGTAAAATAAATAAGTAATTAGAAACAAAATAAAATAAAATAAATAAGTTTTTTGTTGTAAGTAGAAACAAAACAAAATAAATAAAGCAAAAAAGAAAACAAAAAACAGGCAAAAAATAAAAAATATGCCACCTACTGGGCCACCACGGCCTGAATACGACTAGAAACCCATCAATGGGCCAGGATTCAGGCCCGCAGAAGCCCCAGTAGGCCCACAGGCACATAGTGACAGAATAGGCCCGTAAGCCTGCATTTGAGAGGAGCTCGAAGTGGTCAGCGCAGCCGCGCTTATAAACCACTGTCGAAGCCTCTCGGCTAGCGAGGTGGGACTAAACATCCTACCGCACCGCGCCAGTTCCAGCACAATGCCTTTAGTCCCGGTTGGGGAGGCGGACCGCGACTAAAGGGTACCCTTTAGTCGCGGTTGTTGTCCCCAACCGCGACTAAAGGGTCTTTCTGCGCGGGAACGAAAGCGGCGCCAAAACCCTTTAGTCCCGGTTGGGGAGGCAGACCGCGACTAAAGGTACCCTTTAGTCGCGGTTGGTGTGGCCAACCGCGACTAAAGGGTACCTTTAGTCGCGGTCCGCCTCCCCAACCGGGACTAAAGGTACGTCTATATATACTGCACTTAGCAGTTTCGCCACTTCCCATTCTCCTCTCACTCGACGCCGAAGCCCTGCCCCAACGCCGATCGACGCCGAAGCCCTGCCCCGACGCCGACGCCGACGCCGAAGCCCTGCGCGCCGCCGCCCCCGTCCCCAGTGAGCGCCGCCCGTGCCCTGCCCTTGCCCGCCGCAGCCCCTGCCCTTGCCCGCACGCCGCCCGCCGCCCGCCGCCCGCTGCCCCTGCCTGCCGTCCTCCGCGCGCCGGCAGAAGAAGAAGAAGGAAGAAGAAAAAGGAAGAAGAAGAAGAAAGAAAAAGGAAAAAGGAAGAAGAAGAAGGAAGGAAGAAGAAAACAAAAGAAAAACAGAAGAAAAACAAGAAAAAGGAAGAAAAAAGGAAAAAAGGAAGAAAACAAAAGAAAAAGGAAGAAGAAAGAAAAAAGAAAACAAAAGAAAACACAAGAAAAACAAACAGAAGAAAAAAACAGAAGAAAAAAGGAAAAAGGAAAAAAGGAAGAAAAAAACAGAAGAAAAACAAAAGAAAACAAAAGAAAACAGAAGAAAAAGGAAGAAGAAAAAAAGAAGAAAGAAAAAGGAAGAAAAAAAAAGAAAGAAGAAAGAAAGAAGAAAAAGGAAGAAGAAAAAAAGGAAGAAGAAAGAAAGAAAGAAGAAAGAAAGAAGAAAGAAAAAGGAAGAAGAAAAAAAGAAGAAAGAAAAAGGAAGAAGAAAAAAAGAAAGAAGAAAGAAAGAACAAAAAGGAAGAAGAAAAAGGAAGAAGAAAAAAAGAAAGAAGAAAGAAAGAAGAAAGAAAAAGGAAGAAGAAAAAAAGAAGAAAGAAAAAGGAAGAAGAAAAAAAAGAAAGAAGAAAGAAAGAAGAAAAAGGAAGAAGAAAAAAAGGAAGAAGAAAAAAAGAAAGAAGAAAGAAAGAAGAAAGAAAAAGGAAGAAGAAAAAAAGAAGAAAGAAAAAGGAAGAAGAAAAAAATGAAAACCAAATGAAAACCAAAAGAAAGAAGAAAGAAAAAGGAAGAAGAAAAAAAGAAGAAGAAAGGAAGAAGAAAGGAAGAAGAAGAAAGAAAGAAAAAAGAAAAAGGAAGAAGAAGAAAGAAAGAAGAAAGAGGAAGAAGAAAGGAAGAAGAAGAAAAAAGAAGAAAAAAGGAAGAAGAAAGAAACCAAATGAAAACCAAAAAGAAAAACAAAGAAAACAAAACAAAATACTTGGCAGTGCTCAATAATCTTATTTTTTAATTCCTCCTCCTCTATGTCCCCTTAATCTTATTTTTTAATTCCTTTATACTTAAAGAATTTTTACTACATGCAGGAGTGACATATGGCGGACGATAGAGCCGAGCCGCTTAGGGATCCGGAGGCTGAACGTTATTTAATGGGCATCATCAACAACGAGATTCCTTATGTGCCGGGCTCAGAATATGAGCAACAAGAGGATGTAGTCTCTTCTTTTCTGAACCTTGACGGTGGAACAGAGATTGTCGATGATCAAGAAGGTCAAGGAACGGACATTGTCGACGGAGGTCAACCGTCAACAAACGACGATCTCGAATTGCAAGTAGCAACCACCTCCGGCGAGGTATATATATACATTCAGCCTCTCGTGATACAAACTTAATGAAATGTGAATACATATGTATTAACGCACGCGACTCTCTTTCTTTTTTTAGCCCTCTGGATCGAGTACGACAAAGCGTGGCAAATCCAAGGCGATGCAAACAGGAGAAACATATGCCATTGAGTTTGTCAGTGAAACCGGCAAGCCCCTACAGCACACCTCAAAGTTTATCAACCAATGCGGAGTCGTTGTTAGAGACAACGTCCCAATCACCATCCAGGAATGGAAGGAGCCAAAGAAGGCACGTCTTGGTTTCAGTTTTGTCGACAAGAGAACGAAAAAGGATTGCTGGAGAAAGCTTATGGAACATTTCATTCTACCTCCGGAATACAACAAAGTCGATGAATTCGGTAACAAGGTTCCGGGTGGACGTCAGAGGAGGAGGCTAGTTAAAGAGTTCGCTCTTCAGAAGATGGGCGAAGCATTCCGGAACTTCAAGAAAAATTTAACCCGTGACTATGTCAACAAGGGAAAGACTCCGGATTTCAATGGACAACATGAGAAACTGAAAGATGATTGGCCAGAATTTGTGAGGCAAAAGCAATCGGAGCATTTCAAGGAAATATCAAAAAAAATAAGGATAATGCGAGTAAGAAAAAGTTCCATCATATTATGGGGCCAGGAGGATACCGCCTTTCGGAGCCTAGGTGGCAGAAGATGGAGGAGGACCTGAGGGTGCGAGGAATCCCTCTAGGTACAGAGGGATGGGACCCAAGGGCCAAAAGCTGGTGGTACGGGCATGGGGGATCGCTAGACCCGGAGACAGGGGTGTGTGTTCACCGGCAGAGACAGTTTGCTCCCACCCAAGCCCTTATTGACGCAATGACCCAAGCTCAAGAGGGCTTGATCAAGTTCAACAGAGAGAAAGACGCACTGACAACAGCCCTCGGGAATGATGAACACGGAGGACGTGTACGAGGCAAAGGCAAAGTTCCGTGGAAAGTAGGGTTTTCCCAGGACAATGACCCGTACTGTTACAGAAGCCGTAAGAGAAAGACGGACCGGGATGCAGATCTTATGACGAAGTTTGCATCGGAACTCCATGAGTTGAAGCAGACCGTGCATGAACTAGTGAAAGAAAAATCGGCTGCAGGGCCGCATGAAGATCATGAAGCGGATCGCGGAAGCCAGCAGCGGAGAAGCAGCGTGGCTTCCACGGATGCCCCGCCTGGTGCTAGTGCACCGATGATCGAGATTCGTGCACCGGAGCCTCACTACCCCGTGGATGATGTAAAGGAGATGAAAGAATGTGCTCTGCATTATCCCGTGGGGAACGTTTCCACGAAGGTAGCTAGCGGCAGTGCTTTACCCTGTACACCTGGAGCACTCCACCACAACAACCCCATTGCATATGGCTATGCTCGTGTCACGGTGGAAGACATAGTCCAAGGGTTTGAGGACCTGGAGATTGACAAACCTACACCCGAAGGGGAGAGAAGACTTGGAGATGTCAAGCGCCAGTTCATTCTATGAAAAAAGAAGTACATAGTGTTTCCAGGCGAGGCGCCAAGGCTAGCAAGTCCACCCCCCTCCGATGGTGGTGGTGGCGGTGGTGGCGGTGGTGGTGGTCGTGGTGGTTCACCTACACCTCCTTCACGCCATTCGACGCCGTCCCCCGATCCACAACCTCCAGCGGGTACGACGCCCCCCAATCCTCCTCCGACGGGTACGACGCCCCCCAATCCACCTCCGGCGAAGAAGCAGAAGCAGGCGGACAGCAAGGAAACCCGCTCCTGGACTATTAACCCGGACCCTTATGTACCTAAGACCACAAGGGTACCGGAGCCATCACTGAAGCCTCTCCTCCCAAGGCCTGGGGAACTTAGTGAAGCTGAAACCAAATTGGCCGCGTCTGCTGATTATGAGAAATGGAAGGCGGATATGAAGGCGAAAAAAGAGCCTGAGCCCAAGCAAGTATTCACTGAGAAGCAAAAGAAGTGGGCTAAGGATTTTTTGACGACACCGTCCCAAGCCGAGCTGAATATGCCTGACGACTATGGACATGAACTTCGTAGGCAAGCAAAAATATTGAAGGAGGAGAAAGAAGAAAGTAAAAAAAGCGGGAAACAAGTTGACCAGCTCGGGATGCAGAAGAAACAATCGATCCCCCCGCTCATAGTGAAAGCCGGTCCGGAAGAGGACCCCGAGATCATAGCAGCTGCGGCAGCACTTGGATTGACTGTAGCGAGTGCCATGAAACAAGCGTCCGAGATGGGTTTGACTCTTCGTGCCTTCTTAGGCCTTGAGGATGCGCCAGTATGTGAGATAGCATTACAATATGTGCGGAATGGGCCTCTCGTCGAGCCTGCGCGGGAAAAGAGTCTACCACCACAAATGTGAAATCTGCTACGTTGGTACAAGCAATTCATAACATGGGCCGACAAAGAATATGTTTATGCGGATGTTACAGATGAGCATCACACCAAACGGTACTCTGTAGAAGTTCATATGAGTGAATTGTTCCAGCTGTTCAATCTGCGCGACCTCGACAAATCTATGCTGAGTTGCTACGTTCTGTAAGTGATTTATTTCTACCTCATCTCGTTCTTCATTGCCTGCACTATATATATATATATTGTCCTAACTATATTGTTGCGTACGCTATTATGCAGATTGAAGATTTGGGAATGCAAAATAAGAAACATCCATGATGTTGGGTTCATTGACCCACATATCGTTAATGGACATGTGTTACAACATCACCCCGAAGACGTGGAGAAAGACTTGTACAAGTTTTTTAGAAAGCATCAACTCAAAAGTCATATTCTATTTCCTTACCATTTTGGGTGAGTGTTTCTCTCTTGTGCCCATTCTCTTTTGTTTACTCCATGCATGGTATGTCTAATCGATGAGTTATGCATGACTGTGCATGTAACGTGTCCGCAGGTTCCACTGGATTCTGCTAAATATTGAACTTCACACCTCCAGAGTTCTAATCATGGACTCTATGGATTCGGATCCAAAGCGTTGGGCCGACATGAGAAAAATGCTGCAAAAGTAATTATTTTCAATCATTTGAGCTCTATATCGATCGGTCTCTTTCGTTCATTTCCTAATATCAAGTAACTAATAACTCCCTTGTTCATTTAATTTTCTTTGCCCTGTAGGGTTTGGAGACGGTTCTCAGAAGAAATTGTCGGTGAATTCAAACATGAGCTAGATTTCAGAAGGTTAGTTAATGTGGATAAGCAGCCACCGGGGACCAATCTATGTGGATACTATGTTTGTGAGAACATCCGGAGACACACCTCCGAGCGGAAGGCATCGGATAGCGTGCGGAACGCGACGGATAACTTGCGGAGGAGGCTTAGTCCAGAAGCTCGCTTCCGACCAATTCAAGAAGAATTAGCAGGATTTTTCATGAGGGAAGTCATCAATCCTAAAGGAGAACACTATACCGAGGACGAAGAAATTTATATGCATACCCGAGATTGAAACTTGTTCGAAGTTGTATATATGGTCATCCATCCTAATTGTGTATGGAAACTTGTTCGAAGTTGTATATGGTCACCCGAGATTGAATATATATTATATATTCCTCTTGAATTCTTCTTGTTTGAAATTTCATATGCATGTATATAGTAGCGTAGAATATGTGTACTGAAACTTTATCAAAATTAAAATAAAACACAAAATAAAATATAAAAGAAATAAAACACTCCAAACTAAAAAGAAACCAGGTTTAGGGGGGCTAAAACCCTAAACCTGCGGAGGAGGCCTTTAGTCCCGGTTGGCCACGAGAACCGGGACTAAAGGTCCTCCGCCCCGACGGACCACTGGCGCCCACGTGGACGGGCCTTTAGTCCCGGTCAGCCACAAGAACCGGGACTAAAGCCTTTAGTCGCGGTCCGTAAGAGGCGCGACTAGGGGGGGGTCTTTAGTCGCGCATATTTAGTCCCGGTTGCACAGCCGGGACTAAAGGCTGTTGCGAACCGGGACTAAAGGGATTTTTTCTACCAGTGAAAAACAAGCAGGAGCGCTCCTTGCCTGGCAAGCCACACTACAAAGCCACCCAGCCCAGATGCAATCCTGGGGAAGGGGAAACCATACTAGCACATGGCCCTGCAGCTGGTATGGCATCAAGTGCAGCAAGCATCAAGCAAAGCACCAGGAGGTGGTGACCACCTGCATCTCTCTACGGGGGCTGCTCGATGCCCTCAACTTCACGGCGTTGGCAACCCTGACGAGCATCCGACTCTCGCACAATCAGATAATGGGTTCCTTTACACCTTCTTTAGCATCCTCCTTGCCAAACCTGCGACACTTAATGCTCCAGGACAATGAGATTTCTGGTGAAATACCAAGTCAAATAAAACAACTAGAGGGTCTTGTGAAGTTAAACTTGTCAAACAATCACCTGTATGGTCCCATCCCCAGCGAACTAGGCTACCTAAAGAAGCTGGCCAGGTTAGATATCTCCTACAACAATCTCATTGGGCCCATTCCAAGAAATTTAGGGAACTTAATAAAATTAGCTATCTTGTACCTTGAAGGTAATCAATTATCTGGATATCTTCCTCAAGAACTAGGTTGTCTTGTGAATTTACAAGAGCTGGCTCTTAGCAAAAACAAACTCGTGGGTTCCATCCCAGATACCTTTGGAAGTTTGATTAACCTGACTCGCTTGAACTTATGGGATAACCAACTTCCTGGGCACATTCCTAAAGAATTAGGTTACCTGGTGAATTTTGAAGAGTTGGATCTTAGCGAAAACAAACTCATGGGTTCCATCCCCAGAACCTTTGGGAGTTTGATTAACCTCACAACCTTGTACCTATGGGACAACCAACTTTC
Source organism: Aegilops tauschii subsp. strangulata (assembly GCF_002575655.3). Taxonomy (NCBI): domain Eukaryota; kingdom Viridiplantae; phylum Streptophyta; class Magnoliopsida; order Poales; family Poaceae; genus Aegilops; species Aegilops tauschii. Next base: position 1,451,937 of record NC_053036.3, on the reverse strand, counting down.
TGGGCATGTTCCTCGAGAACTAGGTTCCCTTATGAATCTAAATGATTTAGGGCTAAACAATAACAAACTCATTGGTTACATCCCTAATATTTTTGGAAATTTTACTAAGCTCACTGGATTGCGACTCCATGATAATCAATTCTCCGGGGATCTTCCTCGAGAAATTGGTACCTTATTGGATCTCGAGGAACTAGAGTTCGACAGTAACAATCTCGCTGGTCCCCTACCACCTGAGTTGTGCTCTGCAGGCCGACTCAGGTATTTAGTTGCATTTGACAACAATTTGAATGGACCTTTGCCCTCAGGTTTGGTACACTGCAAAAGCCTAGTTAGAATTCGTCTTGAAAGGAATCAAATAGAAGGAGATATATCTGAGATGGGATTCCATCCAAATCTAGTGTATATAGACATGACCTCAAATAAACTGTTTGGTCAATTATCTTATCACCGGGGGGAATGTCGTAATCTTACCAAACTAGCCATCTCAAACAACATCATGGGTAAAATACCCACAAGTTTGGGGAAATTATCTCAGATAAATGTACCTGATCTTTCATCAAACAAGCTAGAAGGAGAGCTTCCAAGTGAACTAGGCAATCTACAAAAATTGTTCAACTTGACCCTCGCGGATAATTTGCTCCAAGGAAGCATGCCACAAGAAATTGGAGCATTGTCCAATCTAGAGTTGCTAGATTTTTCATCAAATAACCTCGGTGGCTTGGTTCAAGGATCAATTGAGAATTGTTTAAAGCTTCGCTCATTAGATTTGAGTCACAATAACTTCAATGGAAACATCCCCACTATACTAGGGGGGTTGCACATCTTACAGGACCTGTTGGATTTAAGTGATAATTCATTTGTGGGGGCAATACCAAGCCAACTTAGTGGTCTCATCATGCTATATCACTAGTAGAAAAAGGGCCATTTGTCCCGGTTCATAAGGCCCATCTGTCCCGGTTGGGGAACCGGGACTAAAGGGTCGTTACTAATGCCTAGGCCTTTAGTCCCGGTTCTTACACGAACCGGGACAGATGGGCCTCCACGTGGCCGGTGCTGCGAGCCCAGGCAGGAGGCCCTTTAGTCCCGGTTGGTGGCACCAACCGGGACCAATAGGCATCCACGCGTCAGCTGTTCAGGGGCTAGGGTTTTTGTTTTTTTTTCTGAAAGGGGGGGTGGATTTGGGGGTTTTGTATGGTTAATTAAGGTGTTTCATATATTGTGTTAGGTAGCTAATTGATTAATAGAGAGAAGTGTCCTCTCTTATCTCCGTGCTTGGTCGACGCTACGTACTATACGTATAGAGAGGCCCTCGACACGCTAGCTAGTAAGAAAATGAAGGAAACCATTAAGTACAGAAGTTCGTCATGCATACCGAGAGAAGTGATCGACCTCTCCTTCTCCGAGAGATTGGTCGAACAACAAGTTTTCGTATTATCTATCCGACGCTACTGGCTACATACATATACAATATGTAAGATCTCTTACAATCCCCTAGCATCTGAACTCAAGTTCCACATGGTATTCTCCGGCTTTATTGATGACGTGGTCAAGAAAAAATCTCGCCAATTCCTCTTGAATTGCTTTCATGCGATCTTGTGGTAGGAGTTCATTCCGCATCTGCCACGTCTAATTTGAAGAAGGGGGTTAATACATATATATGAATGAAACTCAACAGAAATGATGGTGTAATAAAATAAAATTGTGAATATTATTGCTTACGCACTTCATATTGTCTTTTAGAGTAGCCCCGCTTATCTTTGCAAGTCACGTTGTAGATGAACTCGCACACGTAGTATCCACAGTAATCATTCCCTTGTTCCTGCCACAAGCACTTTACGAGAAATAGAGGTCAATCAAACTGATAATGAAGCATTATAAATGGCGTTGATGAAAGTAGCTAGAATCAACGGGAGATGCGCGCAACTAGCTAGCTAGTAGTACTTACTTTCGGGTATGTATATCGCAGCTCCTTCGACAGTCCCGAAGCTTCTGCGGTGAACTTTTTCCAAACCCTGCAAGACAATGAAAATAATTATTACTTGAGATATCAGGAAATGAACAAAAAGTTGCCGATATGGTGCGATAATGATCGATTGAACTTACTTGTTGAGAATTTTAGTCATGTCCGCATAGGTCTCGGGATCTTTTCGTCTCGTGTCTAAGACGGTTACTAGTCCACACTCAAGCTTAATCTCCAGGAGAATATAGTGGAAGCTGCGCACACATGCATAACTCATCAATTACATTACTATAACCTCGCTCGAGTAATAAGGGAAACCGAATATGCACACGACAGTAACACTCACTCGAACTTGTAAGGAAAGAGTATTAAATCTTTGTTTTGATTTATTATCAATGATTTGAGCAAGTTGGCCTCGGCATCTTGGGCGCACTTTTTAACCTGAAATTCATCTATGAGATTTGTGTTAATGAACCCAATATCATACATTTCTGCTTTTCTGCACTCGACGATCTTCAATCTGCATAATATAGTGAGGATAATTATAAATACATGCAATGAAAGAGCTGAGCTATATATAGAGACTTAATGACAGAAGTAGTACTTACAGACAGTAGCAAGTGACCGTTAATTTATCGAGGGCCTTTTGATTGAAGAACTCTTCAAATGGAACATACAACAGATCAATTCCAATGAGGTCGTGCTCCTCTTTAATTCTCAGATACAAAGTATCCGTCCCCCAGACTCTTTGCAGGTTTTCATGTACCAATCATGGAATCTTCGCATCATCGTTGTTAGAGATTATTCATCTTTGACGAGAGGCTTCCCGTACTCGTATCTGTGTTCGTCCACCTCCAAGAAATCATAGTGTACATCGTCGGGCAGGTAATCTCCAAAATTGTTATAACCGGGCACCATCCCCGGATCATTAGCGACGATGTTGCTAGACACATTGAGCGGGGGGAACAATTGGTTCGCTTGTTCGCCGAGCTGGGCAATTTTTTCCCAGCTGCTCGTCGTTCTTTTAACCTTTGATCACTGGCAGTACTTCCCGACCGCTCCGCTTCGAGATATACCTTTTCAGTAACGCGCTCATAGTTGGTTTTCGGCGGAGACTTTGGTGGTTTCCTCAGGGCATCGATAGTGCGCTTTGCTTGCACCAGATCTACCTTCTCCTTCGGAGGTGGATGTCTCTCTACTTTCACCCCTTCAAAGAAGTCCTTCACTTCTTTTTGCACGATCTTCTTGTTTTCTTCCACGGTCCTCTCGTACGGTAACTTCTCTAGAGGCTTGAGAGGTGGACCGTATCTGTATTGCCTCCCGCCTCTGGCTGTACTGCTAGAAGTCGGAGCAGACGGAGCGGTTGCGGCTGTCTTCTTTTGTGCTTTCTTACGAGGCGGAGGAGAAGGACTACGACGCGCCGGAGCAGACGGGGCGGCGGCGGGTCTCTTTCGCCCTTGCTGGCGAGGCGGAGAAGGAGGAGGCTGGGGGCTGCTCGGGCGCGCCGGCGCAGCCGGAGAAGGAGGCGGAGTGCCGCCACCCGCCGGAGAAGGAGGCTGAGTGCCGTGATCACTCGCCGGAGGAGGAGGCGGTGGAGGAGGCGGAGTGCCCTGACTCGCCGGAGGAGGAGGCGGAGGCGGAGGCGTCCAGCTCGGAAGGTTGATGAGCTCCTTCCGCCATAGGCATGGAGTCTTCAGACAAGAACCTAGCCGAGTCTCCCCGTCACCCGTAGGGTGGTCAAGCTGGAGGTCCTCCAATCCTTCTGTGATTTCATCCACCATCACCCTAGCATATCCTTCTGGAATTGGCCGGCAGTGAAAACTTGCGCTAGGTTCAGGAGGTGCAACAGAGCCAACAGCCGCCTTGACTTTCAATTCCATCCACTGCGTCATAAGGTGGCAATGCTGAGACTCCGTGATAGCATCCACGGGGTAGCTAGCAGGAGCCGTGAAGACAGGCTCCTGAAGCAGCTCCGTGGAAGCCACGCTGCTTCTCCGCTGAGATGGCGGGGTAGCTTCAGGTGTAGCTTCGGCAGGTCGCGTGCTGCGAACTGCGTCTCGTTCCTCTAGCGCTTGTACCCTTGCGTGCTGCGCCAGTAGTTGGGTCAACTCCTTTTTCTTCTTCCTCTCCCTGCGTTTGTAACCGCCTGCGTCGGGAAATCCAGCCTTCCACGAAAGGGAGCCTGGCGTGCCTCTTGTCCGTCCGGGGTGCTTAGGATTCCCGAGGGCCTCTGTGAGCTCGTCGTTCTCTCTGTCTGGAACGAACGTCCCTTGCTACGCTTTTTCGATATACTCCGGAAGCTTCTCGATGGGTGTGTTCAGCTGCTCGTAGGTCCAAACGCACTTCCCTGTTACAGGGTCCAATTTTCCCCCAACCCTGAAGAACCAAGTCCTGCAATGGTCTGGCCAGCGTCGCGTCTCTGGTTCGATCCCTTCATCAATGAGGTCATTCTCAGCCTTGTCCCACAACGGCCGGGCTTTCAGGTAGCCACCTGACCCCGTGCGATGGTGATGCTTCTTCTTTGCAGCATTTTTCTTGTTTGTCGCAGACATCTTCGCTGCTCTCTCAGATTTCTTTTTGGTGACAAATGCGGGCCACTGATCTTTGATCTTCTCAAATCGGCCGATGAATTCTGGAGTCTTGTCTTGGTCGACAAACGATGATTTCAGCTCATTCTTCCACCTCCTGAATAGCTCAGCCATCTTCCTAAGAGCATAAGCCTTGATCATTGGCTTTTTAACTGGATTCTCCGAATCTTCCTCTGGCGGGAAGGTGAAATTTTCCTGCAGCGCGGTCCAAAGATCAGCTTTCTGCCTATCGCTGACATAAGACACCTGAGAGTCTATGTCCTTAGGCTTCAATCATTGCTCGATGCTGATCGGGATCATGTCCCTAACTAGAACCCCGCACTGAGCATTAAATTTTTGCTTGGTCCGGAGGGGTTCAATCGGTTGGCCAGTGCGATCAATTTCGATGATCGTGTACCTTTCATCCGTGTGCAACTTTCTCTTCGGGCCTCGTCTCATTACCAAAGTGTTGCTCGATCCGGAGGGCTAGAAAAGAATAAAAAGAAGAGAGTTAATATGTGTACATACCAAAAACAATTAATGCATCAATTAGCTATATAGTCAGCGCATGCTTAATTAATTAATATATATACCTGGCCGGACTCCGTTCGGTCACCAGAGCCGTCATCACGGTGTCCTTCCCCTCGATTCGGTCATCGGAGCCGTCATCACGGTGTTCTTCCCCCTCCATTCGGTCACCGGAGCTGTCATCACGGTGTCCTTCCTCCTCCATTGATTGATCATCGTCGTAGGCTGCTTCTTCATCCTGTCGTTCCAGACCATCGGTGCATGTGTCGTTGAGAAACGACAAGACGGCATCACTTCCTGCAATTATCTCCCCCAACACCGCTTCTTTTGCTTCGTCTCGGGGGTGCGGATCCATAGTTTCTGCAAATATTTACAACATGGCAATTATTATTCAAACATGACAGATGGATATATTAGTGGCAAACGGTGAACTAGCTAGCTAAGCACAATAAGGAATCATATTAGTGGCATGGCCTCGACGCTTCTCTAGGGTTTGGGGTCGCCTCGGCAACGCTTCAAGGGTTTGGGGTGGCCTCAACAACGCTTCAAGGGTTCGGGGTGGCCTCGACGACAACGCTCTTTTAACTTGGTAAATTTGGGTGGCCTCAAGAGAGTTTGTCGATCGGGTAGGGGCGCGGCGGGAGGGGGTAGGACACCGACATCGTTCTTTCTAGGGTTTGGGTGTCCTCAAGAGTTTTGGTCGAGCGAGAGGGCCGGGGGGTGCTCCCGTGGTATAAGTTATCACGGTCGAGAGGGTGTATATATATCGACCGCCCCTCATGTCGAAGTTATCCGGGAGGGGGCTATATCGACAACGACGACATACATACATGGGAAAATAATGTTATCGGGGAGGGGGTATATCGACCCCCCCCCCTCGTGTTGAAGTTATCGGGATAGAAGAGAAGAAGAAAAAATAGAATTTTCTTATTTTTTCTTAAATGTAACTTTTGCATATATGAACATACATACATGGAAAAAAATTGCTATGAACAAAAAAAATCATATATGAATATTTTGTATATACATCCATATCCATCCATCCATCCATTCATACATACATACATGGACAAAAAAATGCTATGAACAAAAACATCAGTAGTAATTATTTTTTTAATGATTTGGCCTCAAAAAATTCTTTTATTAGTATTTTCAAACTCTAGAATGACCTTTTTGCACTAGAACTATTTCAAATAATTTCTTTCAAATGCCACAAAATTTTTGAGAAGTCCTCTGATGCCTATAGATCATTTTTATTCAAAAACCCACTTTGGTCATTTGAAAACTTTGAGCACCACTTCCATTTTTCAATTTTGGTCCAATCTTGGCATTGAACTACAACCCTATTTTTCCTTGCTAAAAAAATTCTGAATTTTTTACATCTTGTAGTCCTTCCTACTAAACCCTTAAGTCTAGAAGGGCAGCCCCAATTTCATCTAGCAAGTCCACCAAAAAAATTAATGTAGTTTCTGTCCAACACTAAATTTTAATAAAACTTGCACTAACAAGTTTTTTCCTTTTATCAAACCAACTTGACCATCTTCACTAACATCCAAGGAGACATCATCCTGCCATGTTTCACATAAAACAAAGTTCCCTAGCTAGCCCTAGCATTTCATCAAACACCTTGTGGACATGGCTGAAAACATGCAATTCTCTGAAACTATGCACTGGACCAACTTCACAATCATCACATACATGAAGGAAGGACAGAGGAGAGGGGTGGGAGGGAGGAGGGAGTACCGGCCTGTCCGGCGGGCAGTGGTGCGACGGCGTTGACGGCAGGGCAGGGGCGTGGCGCAGCGTCGGGGCAGGGGCAGGGGCGCGCCGGCGTTGGCGTCGAGGTCGAGGCAGGGGCGCACGGCGGCGTCGTCGGGGCAGTGTAGGGGCGCGACGGCGTCGGGGCGAGGCAGGGGCGCACGGCGTCGGCGTCGGGGCAGGCCAGGGGCGCACGACGTCGGCGTCGGGGCAGGGCAGGGGCGGACGACGTCGGCATCGGGGCAGGGCAGGGGCGCGGCGGCGTCAGGGCAAGCAGGGTGCGGCGACGGCATCGGCATCGAGGTCCGGGAGCCTGGCGGCGTCGAGGTGTTCGTCGAAGTGCTGCTTATATACACACAGCATTGGTATCGGTTCGTGCCACCAATCGGTATCAATGCCACCTTTAGTACCGGTTGGTGCCACCAACCGGGACCAAAGGTCTCTTTTCAGCAGCCCAAAGGGCGGGAAGCGGCGGCCTTTGATCCCGGTTGGTGGCACCAACCGGTACTAATAGGGGGGAATTGGTTCCGGTTTGTGGCACGAACCGGTACCAATGCCCACCTTTACTCCCGGTTGGTGCCACCAACCGGGACCAAAGACCACGCACAGCGGCGTGGTGGTGGGAGTTTAGTCCCACCTCGCTAGTTGAGAGGGGCGCGCGGTGGTTTATAAGCTCCACTACCGCACCCCTCTCGAGCTCCTCTCAATTGCAGGCATACGGGCCTAATTGTCACTGCTATGCCAGATGGGCCTACTGGGCCTTCTGCGGGCCTGAATCCTGTCCCATTGATGGGTTTGTAGTCGTATTCACGCCGTGGTGGCCCAGTAGGTGGCAGATTTTTTATTTTTTTCCCAGTTTTTTTGTTTTTTTGTTTTGTTTCTACTTACAACAAAGTACTTATTTATTTTATTTTATTTTATTTTGTTTCTAATTACTTATTTATTTTATTTTATGATAATTCTTTTTGCTATTAAAGTTTCTAACAAAAAAAGTTCTTTATGAAAATTCTATTTGCTTTTAATGATTTTGAACAGAAACTACTTTGATAATTTTAGTTGCATGAATTTTATATAATTTTAGTAGAGGTTGCTTATAATGTTTTGAACAGAAAATACTTTGATAATTTCAGTTTCATAAATTTCATTTATGTTATTAAAGTTTATTTTATTTTATTTTATTCTGTTTCTACTTACATATTTTATTATATTTTATATTATTTTGTTTCTAATTACTTATTTATTTTATTTTATGAAAATTCTTTTTGCTATTAAAGTTTGTAACAAAAAAGTTGTTTATGAAAATTCATTTTGCTTTTAATGATTTTGAGTAGAAAATACTTTGGTAATTCACCATAGTTTGGGATTTCATTTTTTTGAACTTATTTGAACTCCATAGTTTTCTGTGTTCAAAATGCACCATTCAAAGCCACATCATCAATTCTCAACCCTTTCCGACTTCATTTGTTATTTTTCATGCATTTACTGATTTTTTCAGCTATAAGACCCTAAAATTGAAAAGCACTACAAATGAACTCTGAAAATGTTGAAAGTTGGCATGGTATCATCATTTCACCCACATAGCATGTGCAAGAAAGTAGAGAGGCTTACGGCAAAAACTGGATGCACTTCGTGTACAAAACGGACAATCTCTTTCGATGTATCAGGGTTTCATACGGAGACTCGTCTGTTACAAAGGGATTTCATTTTTTTTTTGAACTTATTTGAACTCCATAGTTTTTCTGTGTTCAAAATGCACCATTCAAAGCCACATCATCAATTTTCAACCCTTTCTGACTTCATTTGTTATTTTTCATGCATTTACTGATTTTTTTTCAGCTATAAGACCCTAAAATTGAAAAGCACTACAAATGAACATGGATAGATAAGTAACCAAATTAATAGTAGTTCATCATCACATTAAAACCAAAGTACATACATAGTTCAAATTGAACAACATATAGCTCTCCAGAGCATCTAGTTAAACCATACATTGAAACTATGTAAAACCATTCAATGCAACAACAAATGCGATCATAATCACAACTAAGGTAACAATTGATCCAACGGCATAATGATACCAAGCCTCGGTATGAATGGCATATTTTCTAATCTTTCTAATCTTCAACCGCATTGCATCCATCTTGATCTTGTGATCATCGACGATATCCGCAACATGCAACTCCAATATCATCTTCTCCTCCTCAATTTTTTTTCATTCAAGTAATTGTTTTCTTCTTCAACTAAATTTAACCTCTCGACAATAGGGTCGGTTGGAATTTCCAGTTCAACCACCTCCTACATAAATAAAATCTATGTCATGTTGGTCGGCATAATTGTCATAAACAATAAATGAACCAAATAGTTATAAAAAGATAATATATACCACATCTGAATCATAGACAAGACGAGGGCCGACAGGGGCGGATACTAGAACCATCGCACTATATAATAACAAGGAATAATATAAGTAAGAAAATTAGACAAGTATCTATCTCATGTAAGAATTTTTTCTTTCAGAAAGAAGATAAGAACAAGGGGCTCACCACGGTGGTGCCGGCGACAAGATCGGCGCGGGCGATCGATGGCGGTGAAGACGGGGATGGGACGTGATGGACCGCTAAACCTAGAAAAATCTCGGGGAAAATGGAGCTCGGAGGTCGAGTTTCGAGAGAAGAAATATTAACTACTGTGGCCCGGACATTTCATCGAACACCTCATGTGCATAGGAGGTGAGCTAGAGCACCCAAATGCCCTCTCCTCGCCGGCCAGCAAAAAACAGAGCAGTGTGGAGTGCTCTGCTCGCCGGCGATGGGCTATATATGGGAAAATCATTTATCCTGGTTCGTGGCTGGAACCGGGACCAATGGATGTGGGCCAGGAGCGAGGCCCATTGGTCCCGGTTCATGCCTAGAACCAGGACAAATGGGTCCAGACGAACCGGGACCAAAGCCCACGAGGCCCCGGCCGGCCACCTGGGCTCACGAACCGGGACGAATGCACCCATTGGTCCCGGTTCGTATAAGAACCGGGACTAATGGGCTGGCCAGGCCCGAAGGAAAGCCCCTTTTTCTACTAGTGTATAGTTTGAATCTTTCACACAATGAACTTAATGGCTCCATCCCATCATCGTTCCAGAGTATGGAAAGCTTGATAACCATTGATATATCTTACAATGAATTGGAAGGACCAGCACCAGAGAGTAAGCTCTTCCAAGGAGCTCCAATGCAGTGGTTCATGCATAATAAGATACTATGCGGTGTGGTGAAAGGATTACCCACTTGCAATAGTGCAACTCAGAGTGGAAGGGAATGGAAAGGATACCAAAAACTTGTACTAGCCACGGTTCCTTCCCTGATAACTTAACCATCTTTGATTAACGAGCTAGTCAAATAGAGGCATACTAGGGAAACTCTGTTTTGTCTATGTATTCACCCATGTACTAAGTTTCCATTTAATACAATTCTAGCATGAATAATAAACATTTATGATGATATAAGGAAATATAAATAACAACTTTATTATTGCCTCTAGGGCATACATCCTTCAGTCTCCCACTCGCACTAGAGTCAATAATCTAGATTACATAGTAATGATTCTAACACCCATGGAGTCTTGGTGTTGATCATGTTTTGCTCATGGAAGGGGCTTAGTCAACGGTTCTGCAACATTCAGATCCGTATGTATTTTGCAAATCTCTATGTCTCTCTCCTTGACTTGATCGCGGATGGAGTTGAAGCGTCTCTTGATGTGTTTGGTTCTCTTGTGTAATCTGGATTCCTTCGCCAAGGCAATTGCTCTAGTATTGTCACAAAAGATTTTCATTGGACCCGATGCACTAAGTATTACACCTAGATCGGATATGAACTCCTTCATCCAGACTCCTTCATTCGCTGCTTCCGAAGCGGCTATGTACTATGCTTCACATGTAGATCCCGCCATGACGCTCTAATGGAACTGCACCAACTGACAGCTCCATCATTCTATATAAATACGTATCCGGTTTGTGACTTAGAATCATCCGGACCAGTGTCAAAGCTTGCATCGACGTAACCATTTACGACAAGCTCTTTGTCACCTCCATAAACGAGAAACATATCCTTAGTCCTTTTTAGGTTTTTCAGGATGTTCTTGACAGTTGTCCAATGATCCACTCCTGGATTACTTTGGTAACTCCCTACTAAACTTATAGCAAGGCACACATCAGGTCTAGTACACAGCATTGCATACATGATAGAACCTATGGCTGAGGCATAGGGAATGACTTTCATTTTCTCTCTACCTTCTGCAGTGGTCGGGCATTGAGTCTGACTCAACTTCACACCTTGTAATACAGGCAAGAACCCTTTCCTTGACTGATCCATTTTGAACTTCTTCAAAATTTTATCAAGGTATGTGCTTTGTGAAAGTCCAATTAAGCGTCTTGATCTATCTCTATAGATCTTGATGCCCAATATGTAAGCAGCTTCACCAAGGTCTTTCATTGAAAAATTCTTATTCAAGTATCCTTTTATGCTATCAGAAATTCTGTATTATTTCCAATCAACAATATGTCATACACATATAATATTAGAAATGCTACAGAGCTCCCATTCACTTTCTTGTAAATACAGGTTTCTCCAAAAGTCAGTATAAAACCATATGCTTTGATCACACTATCAAAGCGTATATTCCAACTCCGAGAGGCTTGCACCAGTCCATAAATGGATCGCTGGAGCTTGCACACTTTATTAGCACCTTGAGGATCGACAAAACCTTCTGGTTGCATCATATACAATTCTTCTTTAAGAAATCCATTAAGGAATGCAGTTTTGACATCCATTTGCCAAAATTCATAATCATAAATGCGGCAATTGCTAACATGATTCGGATAGACTTAAGCATCGCTACGGATGAGATGGTCTCATCGTAGTCAACTCCTTGAACTTGTTAAAAACCTTTTGCAACAAGTCGATCTTTGTAGACAGTAACAATATTGTCAGCGTCAGTCTTTTCTTGAAGATCCATTTATTCTCTATGGCTTGCCGATCATCGGGCAAGTCAACCTAAGTCCATACTTTGTTCCCATACATGGATCCCATTCTCTACCGCTACGTTTGACTTAACCCCCGCACGGTTTCTCTACCCCCTCCCCCCGGCCACCACTTCTCCCTCAAATCCCTCGCCGACCAGTCGCCCCACTTCGCCGTTGTCTCCTGCCGACGTTTGACACCCCCGGAGCCACCAGAGCCGCCCCCGACACCACCGGAGCCGTGCGGCCTCATTAACGCCACCGGAGCCGCCCTTGCCGCCACCCTCGACGCCCCTACCTCCCTCGCCACCACTGCCTCCCTCGCCGGACGCCCTGCCTGCCTCACCACCACCGGAGCCATCCTCTGTAAGCCCCCACCCCTCCTCTCTCTCATGCATAGCACAAACATTTGATAGAGAACTAGCTAGCTAGGTTAACTAGTTTAATTAGATTAATTATCTAGGTTAACTAGCTAGGTTAATTAGGTTCATTAGGTTAACTAGCTAGGTTAGTTAGGTTGGCTAGGTTAGAGCAAAAAAATTGTTAGGGTTTTGACACAGAACTAGCTAGGTTATCTAGTTTAATTAGGTTAATTATCTAGGTTAACTAGCTAGGTTAACTAACTAGGTTAACTTGCTGGGTTCATTAGGTGATTTTATCAGTGCTGCAAGTCTACTAGGTTCTTAATTTTTACTGATTATTTATTATGACAGAAATTTAAGACATAATTTGAATTGAGTTCTAGGGTTCATAATTTGAAATTTAGGGCAGAAATTGAGTTCTAAGCTTAATAATATATATCAGGACATAATTTTTATTAGGACAATAGTTTAGGACATAAAATATGTAAGGGTTCTAGGTTTCTAGGGTTCATCGATCTATATTTGGTTTTTGAATTGAGTTTGAGAGAGCATGAGATTTGTGTAGATTTTCTTGAAGTGTCAAACACTAGGAGATGCAAATTTGAAGTTGTCATGTTATATGCATATTCCTCAATAGTGTTTGCTCATGTTTATCTACTGTTGTAGTTGCTCATGTACATGTTCTTAAGTGGTCCTGTTATATGCAACATTGAAGTGGTTCAATTGTGCCCAAATGGCCTTTTGTTGTTTGCAGGGAATGAAGCCGAGTGGCCTATGTTTGGCCGGAATGTTGATTCATATTCGTTCCGGCAAATTTCAGGTTCTCGATTTGTCCACTTTGTAGCAAAGTCCATGCCGAAATTTTCCATGAATTCCAGCATGACTTGTGCTACAAACTAGGACATATCGAGTGCCCGGGATTTGCCGCACCGGGAATGAATCAAAGTTCCTATAAAATATAGGCCTTTTTTTATTTCATTATTTATTTTATTAGGTCTAGAATTAATTGACTAGATTTGATCGTATGAAACATGGTTAGCAACGGTGAAGGACAGGGTTCTAGTAATTGCAACATCTATGAGGCGGCAGACGATTATTTGAACCTTCTCGACGAGCAACGGTTATTGCCGGGCCCACCTGTCACATCCGAGACTGAGACCGACATCGAGACCTGCGCCGAGCCTGAAGCTGAGACCCAGGCTGGCGTCAAGACCGGCACTGAGACTAGCGAGCCGGTATAGAACCAAAACCGAAGAGGATACGACACCAAAACCAGCTCATCACTACTAGACTGGTGGTCACGGAGGTGGACTCCAGCAATTTTGAGCCAAAATTGCCTGCGGAAGCGCGAGCGTGCTACGGTAATCAAATAGGCTGCATCCTACGGGCATCCGCCACCATCAACGATGAGAAACTAAAGAAGATACCAGATATGGAGCACTCCCTCCTAAGGAAGCTACACCAGATATTCTTGTTCCTGTGTCTGGATGAAATAAAATATACTGATCCGGATAAAGACCCGACAATGAAGAAGATAAACAGATGCGCCATGGGCAAGTTTAGCGGCGCGTTGTCCACCTGAAAAGTAAGGATGAAAGCAAGGATAATCGACAAAAAGGAACCCTACTCCGAGATTGTAAAGGATAGTCCGACAATTACAGAAGAGCAGTTTGAAATATTCAAGGCTCCTTGCGTTGCCGAAACTGCCAAAGAAAAGTCGGAGTACATGAAAGGGCTTCAAGAGAGGAACATGGGGTGCCACCACTTCAGTAGCCGTGGTTACGCGGGGAAGAGGTCCATATGCGCCAAGGAGGACGCGGAACACGAAAGTCTGGGGATCCCAGACCCCTTGACTGCAAATAGTTATAACACATATGTCTCAATTAAGACCAAATGGAAGCCACGTAAAAAACAAGCAAAGCTACCCACTTAGATATAAACTTCACATAAAACAATGAGAAAAGTTTTGGCTACAATAATAAGTCACTATCGATCTCTATGAATGGTACAATGTGCTGACCGATATGCTCTGCGATGATTTTATTGCTAACAAATAAATTACCCTTCTTCATTGGTCTTTCAAAAATACTCCTGAGAATTTTTCTAATAGAAGCATCAACAATAAAGTTCCGACCAAATCGGAAAATAGGTAAACCATTTGCTAGAAATACATCTTCAAACATGTTCAGAGAGCATGACGGCGGTGTAACTTGAGCAACACCTTGTTCCACTTTTGGATGGCTCCCTAACGCCTTATCGTCTTTCTTTAACATAATAAATTTGGCACATGTACTATTCGATTCATCTTTTTCATTAGCCGAATTATGTGTGTTGCCCGAATCATTACTCTTTCTTTCTTTGATTCGCAATGTTGCTTGTTCTTGTCTAAATTCAGCAAACATTGCAGCTAGGCTATCTTCAAGCTTTTTTCATCCAATTTCAGCCCAGTCTTCATCGGATTGCCCTCCAATACTTTTAGATACTTTCAGCATTGATATGTTGCCGAAATTTTGTAATCGTGCAAGGGCAACATTATATGCTGTGGTACTAGGTGAAGGCATTTGCGCTCTGGTAGAATTTTGACTTATTCGGCCATGAGCATTAAGATGCGGAGACGAACTATAAAATCTACAATTGCATATGGTGCCGAAAATTTAGTAGCATGAGTTGTAGCATATGATGTTTGAGGGTAATTTGCCGAATAACTACTAGTAGTATGGCCAATTCCCCTATCCACCGGCATGTTTGGATTAACATGTTGCAAGTTATTTGCCTATGAATAAAAAGGTGAAACACTTCGTTGCATGCTATTGGAAGTTTCTACACAAGGTGTTTCAACTTGATTGACCAAACTCATCATGTTCTTCATCGGCATAACGATTTATGGGGTTGCCGATGCATGAGAGTTGGAGTACATATGGTGCATGTTACTATTACCATAAGAAATTGAAGCATGTAAATTACTTTGAATCGGCCTATGCACGTAATTAGATGCATGATTGAAAAAATTAGGGTTGGCCGATAGAGTATACTCATTGAATGATCTAGCAACACCATATGAATTATTTGCTTCTACTTTAGGGGACTGGGTATTGATATTACCTTTGTAGATTGCAAACCCTAGATGTCGATCTCTTCCTAGCAAGAACAGGCCGGAGACCGTTCAAAACTTCATCCCTAGCGGAGTCGCCAAAAAAGTGTGTTTGCAGACGAACACGTCACCGTGTACCTCCAATGCCGAGGGTGATGCACCACAGCTCACGTCGAAGGAGACCCGTCCGGAAGCGCGGTACGCAAGCAATCCGGCGGGCGCTTTTGAAGACCCGAAACCCCACACGCCCGGGAGGGACCCCGTCAGGGCGCGTGGCGGCTATGGGCTGCCCTAGGTCAACCTGATCAGACTTAGGGCCTCGAAGTTTGCTGCCCTGCAACATGAAGAACTGACGAAGAACGAGGAAGAAGAAGAACAAGAGAGAGATAAAAGTAAATGTAAAACTTGTACATGATTTGATCGATTGTGTGTTGATCAATCGGCCTTCACCTCTCATCTATTTATGAGGCGGCTGGACTTCCCGTGCAAGAGAAGGACTCTAAATCCCGTCCAGATCTTTTCAAAATTAACCAAACTCGGATTTAGCCAAGTCTGAGACATCAGTTTGGTTTTTGACACGCACAGTCCACAAACGACCTCGGATGAAGATGCGCCCAGAAGAAAATATAACTGTTTCAACGAGACGGACAATTTTCATGTTGAACGTTTTTCGATTCGATGCCATATTTAGGGCCGAATCGCTCGCGCAAGACAGAGTGTTACTCACGCTACCCATCAGACATCGTGTCTGATGGGGCAAGCTAGTTTTGGCTCGTGACAGGGCTGTATTCATATGGCTCTAACTTTTACAAACAATCTCTCATTGAGGCGATTTTTGTATCAAAATTGACCGTTTCGACGAGACGAAAACAATTCGTGTACAAAGTTTTCTCATCTGAGTCCCTCTTGAAGGCTTAATTGACCGAATAATACTTTGAATACCAAATCTTAGTACTTTGAGCATAGTTTCGGCCCTCAAGATGAGAACGGATGGCAATGGCCCAAACTTCAAAGATGTTGACGTCGACAATACGGAACTTTTTCATGTACATTATTTCTTCATTTGAAGCCATCTTAACTAAGTTGTTGACCTTATCAAAATCTGGTGTCAACATATCCGACAAAAAAGAGTTGCGATTGGCAACAAAAAATGCTGGCACGGGTGAGAGCATGGGCAAGGGGCGAGACATCCGCGCGCTACCGATGTCGTAACCAGCCACGCCCCATGCTGGAATTAGTGTCATTTTTTGCTACCATCGGCTCGGTTGGCGAACGACGTTGTGGCCGCATTACTGTTGCAACCAGAAGGACGGCAACACCGACTAGGCCCGGTGTTTTGCGGCCGGCGCCGGAGAGGGGGCAACCATGAATGCAACAGGGAGCGGGGGAAGGCAACAGAGAAGCTGCTACGGATCAACGGCTGCGTGGCAATGAGCCGAATTTTGGGCCGGTCGACATGCGCCCGTTTCTGTTTAGTCTGCACATACGATTTGGTCAAAGTCAAACTTTGTTAACTTTGACTAAGTTTATAGAAAAAAACACCAAGATTCACAATATGAAATCAATAATATTAGAAGCATCATGAAATTAATTTTCATCCTATATAACTTTAGTATTATAGATGTTAATTTTTTTTCTGCAAAGTCGGTCAAACTTTACTAAGTTTGACTTTGACCAAATCTTATATGCAGACTAAAAAGAAACCGATGGAGTACTCTTTTGTGTATGGCGGGTGCTAGGCGCCGGCGCACCGGCCCAAATTTGCGCCGGTCGCACCCGCACCGTGCTATTTAGCAAACTGTAGCCGCGCGATATTCTTTCTGCTCCCCTGTGTCTTCTTCTTCTCTGGGAAACCAACCCATCGCGCCGTCATGGACGAACAACGCGCCCGACCTAGAAGCACCGCCCGGCACGTCCCGCCGGTCGCCGCCCTCGCCACCGGTCACTGCCCCTCGCAGCCGTCGTCTCCTTCTGTGTTTCCCGCCGGTTTCGTGCATGCAGCAGCGTGTCCGTAGTTGCAGCTCCCCCATGACGATGGTCGCAGCTCCGGCGTGCGCCGGTTACAGGTCGCAGCACCTCCGTCGCCCTGCTCGTCGCCCCATGGTACCAATTTTGATGCCGTTCGTAGCAAAAAAAGCGGAGACATTTCAGCAAAAAAACAAGGTTCCAGCAAAACATTATATGGTTCCAGCAAAAACATTGTGTGGTTCCAGCAAAAAAATGAGATGGTTTTCAGCAAAACATTGATATGCTTGTCGCAAAAAAATTACATGGTTCCAGCAAAATCTGATTATGGATCTAGCAAAAAAACACAAATGCAGCAAAAATCACCGTGGTCGCAGATTTTTGGGTGGGTGGGTGGTAGCAAAAACATGGTCTGGTTCCAGCAAAATCAAACATGGTTGTAGCAAAAATTGATTGGAAATACAGACGATGTCATGAAGATGGATGTAGCCAAAATCCATAAAACACCGGTAGTAACAAAAGCAAAAACAGATGTAGCAAAATGGTTCACTGGTTCCAACATAAATTACCGTGGTAGCAGATTTTGGGGAGGGGGTGTGGGGGTGGGTGGTAGCAAAAACATGGACTGGTTCCAGCAAAAATCAAAGCATGGTTGTAGCAAAAATCTGACGCGGCGGCCATGGAGAGCAGCGCAATCAGTTGCGGACGGCCATGACAACGAGCGCTGATTGCAGCACCGTCGTGATTGCAGCCTGCTCAGCTCCGGCCATCGCTCGCAGCAGAGGATAGCTCTGTTCCCAACACGCAACTAAACGGTGGAGGAAAGAAGAGATGGGAGGAGGACGGCCTGAGAAAAATCCATGGCAGCGCCATGGAAACAGAGCAGCCAGGCAATAGAAGAGAGAAAAAGTTATGGGAAAGAAGATAAGACACGGGTGGTCCAGGAGCTTCGGGGCTGCGGGAAACGTGTGTGGACGAAAAGAAAAGGTGGGGCTGGATAGAACGGTGGGGGGGGGCGCGTGTTAGCAGATGGGCAGGCAATTTCAGTCCACATCTACGACTCGTGCGCGACCGGCTGAAACGTTCCGCCGGCGCACCGCCTCGAAACGTTTCCCTTTGTGTATTCTTGCTTTTCTTGTCCTATCGGAATGGGTTCCGATTGGGTCGGATAATGATCACGGTTGTTGGATTGCACAATCGATGGGTCCGCTGGTAATAAATGCTCCCGTAGAAAGAAACAAAATTTCGCTGGAGTTATGGCCCCGCGAGAGTCAATTATTAGCCGGTGCAGCGTATCTCTCGCACCTCCCTCCCTCCCTCAGGACCCCGTGGCCGTCGGTGACGGGGACGGGAGCACAGGCAGCGGTGGAGCACAAGCAGATCTGAGCAGGTGTTGGTCGAGGCGGCGAGCTCCTCTGGCGACCGGAGCTTAGCCGACATCACCAACCTCAAGCTGAAATTTGAGAGCCCTGTCAGTTTTGAGGTACGAATTACTACACAGGAGCAGGAGCGTTCCTTCCTTTGCATCCTTTTTTCAGTTTTGCAGGCTTCTTTCACTTAGTGCTGTTTTTGGTGCCATGCCAGATCTAAGCATATGTGGTATGGAGGCCAAGCTGCTAGAACAACGCACAAGTGGAAGCGAGCCAAGTAAGCTACCATACCAATTGATAAGAAAGATTACAAATGATTTCGATAAGGGGCGAATACTCGGGAGTGGTGGATTCGGAACAGTTTATAAGGTACGTATGAACATATTATCTATCTTGTCTCAACTTTTCAAGACTGAGCTGTGCACAATAACCTCTGTATATATGCTCCTTAATTTAGTGAACCGATAGTTAACTCTGCATATGTACCCCTTACATTTCTACAATACTATGTATCACTGCTGCACACATCAAGCATGTTGAGTATTAACAAAAAGAAATATTATGCCGGACAGGGTGTGTATGAAGATGGGAGAGAGATTGCCGTAAAGGTACTACATAACATTTCCGGAGTAGATGATAAGGAATTTCACAAAGAATTCGACAATCTTAGGGGGCTCAAGCATCCAAATATTGTGGAGTTAGTGGGCTTCTGCCATGAATGGGAAAAAGAACTTGCAGTGTTTGAAGGGAAACAGGTGACCGCTGAACGTTTGTGTATGGCGCTCTGCTTCGAATATGTACAGAAGGGTAGCCTAAACAAACTTATATCTGGTAATTAAGTTGGTGCCCTCTGCATTTTACACAGCACATGGAAATGTATTCTTTTAGATCTACGCATTGTTCTAGAAATACTAATTTTATTTGCTTTGTTTCAGATGAAAACACAGGATTCACCTGGCACATACGTTACAAAATAATCAAAGGGATCTGTGTAGGGCTACAATATCTTCGTGAGGGAGAACATCCTATAATGCATTTTGACTTGAAACCAGATAACATATTGCTAGATGAGAATATGGTGCCCAAAATCGCGGATTTTGGTTTATCAAAGCTCTTTGGTGAAGAAAACACAAAAAAGACGATGAGTTCCGCCGGTACCTGGTAAGCATTATATGTGTTGCGTGTACATAACTGTTAACAAATTTTACACCAGGATTTGTTTATTTTTTACAATTTCTCTATTGTAGAAAATGTTTTACTTTCGTGAAAGAAAATATCAATCTTCCAAACAATATTTATATGAATTCAAACTTGCCATTTCCCGCTACTAAAACGCCACAAGTTCGGCGATCAATAGCTGCCACAAAGTTCGGCGATCACCATGCCGCAGTTCGGCGATCAAACATACTCGAAAGTTCGGCGTTCAAAAGGAAAAGGACGCGTAGGTAATGCATCAAACGACGAGGGCTCCTCCGGCGTCGGACTGGCGGGCGTAGGCGTGCTCAGCGTCGGCGTGCCTTCCGTGCTCGGACTGGTCGGCGTCGGCGTGCCTTCCGTGCTCGGACTGGTCGGCGTCGGCGTGGCTTTTGTGCTGGGCGTCGTGGCGGCATCATCACTCGGGCTTGGTGGCGACGTTGGGGCCTACGTGGGAGTTGGCGCGGTCGTCGACGATATCAGGTTCAAGATGAGGCCGCGCTCCGCCAGGTACCACGCCTTGACCTGCTCGTCCGTCATCGACATGTCGGCCCCTATCAAGAACGCCAGGTCGGTGTTCCTCTTCTTCGCGGTGACGTTAGTCTGGAGTAGGTTGAGCTTGACGGCGTTGTTCGTCATCAGCGCCGATCACCGCGCCTCAGATTCCTCTTCCCTCTGGGCAGCGTGGTTCTTGGCGTCGGTGATGCACTGCTCGATGGACGCCTGCAGTCGCTCAGCAGCCGGTGTGGCGTCCTTCGCCGTCTTGGCTCGTTCGTTGCCATCAGGGAGCCCATCACCTGCCCCCGGCGTGGGCCCGTCCGGCTTGTACGTCTCCTTGGTCTTGGCGAGGGTGCCCCGGACATCCGCCCACTTCTCGCACTTCTCGATCCGGGTGAACATGTGGAGGTACTTGAACTCTTGGTCGTTGCTGTCCTGGCGGTACATGGTGAACATCCGAACCATCTGCGCCGAAGAACAAGTGTCGGCGACGTACACGGCAGCGGCAGCGGCGCGATGGGCCAAATACTTCTTCGGCAGCATGGCGGGATGGAGGTCGGATGGCGGGGAGGGAGGAGAATGGCGGGAGAAGAGGGGCAGAAGGGGGTGGAGGGAAAAAATGGGGGATCGGCGAGAAAAGGCATGTCTCTCGCCGACAAAGCGGATCCACGCGCCTTTTGGCTTCAGCAGGCGCCCCCCGAGGGCTTGGGTTCGCCGGCTATTATTTCGGCCCAAACCAACGATAAACAAGGTCCCGGGGCGCCACTAGGCAGATTTTTCAGCGCCGGCGCTAAAAAAGAGTCCTGGGGGACATGTTGGAGGGGGGGGGCGAGTGGAGATGCTCTAAGCGGGACTAAGAAGTGGTGGACTGCCTCAGTTGTTCCTCACAGGACTGCACGGGCCAGTCCGCGTTCTTCATTGCTGGATGAGGACGCGAGGAATATATGGTTGTTGCATGCATAGCTAAAGTGGGTGGGTAGTTGCTGCATGCACGGGCACGCGGCCGAAGTAAAGTGTGTTGAACATGTGTACATGTATGTAGGTTCGGGTTTTATATACCGCGCCTGTGGTGTCTCTCTCCCTCTGTATTTAGTTGTGTCTTGGGAGACAAGACATCAGTCGCACCCCTTGTACCTATATATGTGCCTAGTGCACGATCAATGAGAATATTGATGCACACAGTCAATTCTCAATTCTACATGGTATCAGATACCGTCACGACCCTCTCCTCCTAATCGCTTCCGCCTACCCTAGCCGCCGCCGCCTCGGGCCGCCGCCGCTCTCCCTCCCGGCGCCGTTGCCCGCCCCTCCCCACAATCGCGCCACCTCCTCTGTCGCGCCTGTATCCAGTATGCATGGCTTGATGTGGAGTCAGATCTACATTGGCTTGGCTTACTGTGTTTCTCTTATACTAGAGGCCTTCGATTTAGAGTCGGAGGGAGTAGTCAATGATGTAGGTCTTATAATTAATTTTCTAATATTAGAAATTGGATTTTAATGCATTTTTCAATTAGTTTGCCTTCTATAGAGAGGAAAAAATATTTTCTTTAAAAGAGACTAGCACACATGCCCGTGCATTGCAACAGGATAATAAAATTATATGCCTCTATCTCAATATAAGAATGGATCAAGATCTTCACATGTATGTATTCTCTTATTCTACATGGCACCCTTTAATTAGAGTCAAACCAGTATATTCTTTTTATTGGCATGTGCCCATAATTTGTTTCAGTTATAATTGACCAACATATTCTCTTTTATTTGCACATGGAAGCTACCACTGTCAATAATTTATGGTGTCCCTTATTCTGCACAAGCGACTTAGCTCCATGCGCCCGATGCGGAGGAGGCCCAGTATGGGAGTGATCGAACTCACGTCCTTAAAGACCCGACCACATATTGCTAGGCACTCAAACAAACGCGTTCTGCTAACCAACGGTCAACGTGAATATTAAAGAATATAATGCAATGACAGATTTGAGTCTTTTTTGTTTTGACCTTTTCGAAAACTGATAACTATGAAATGCCAAATATACTTTGCAACGTCAACAATATTCCAAAATTCCACGCATTTTAAAAAACACGAAGAAAAAATTTGAATGGAACATTTGTTGAAATTCGCTAACATTTATTAAAAGCATGAACGTTTTATAAAAATACGATTTTTTTTATGTTGTGAACAATTATTGGAAACGGGAACATGTTTTGAACATATATAAGAAATTCAGAAAATGTGTAATGCAAAAAATATTTTCAATTTTTGAACATATCACTATAACAAGAATATTTCTCAAATTTGTAACATTTTTTAAATCTTGAACAAATTTTGAAAAACCGAAACAGTTTTTAAAAAATGGGAATAATTTTTAATTCTAATAAAAATTGGAATGACAAAATTTTAAGATTTCAAACATATTTTAAATAGGAACACAATTTTGGAATTCATAATATGAACTACCGAATATACTCGGCAACTTGAACAATTTTCCAAATTATGAACATTTTTTTGAAAATTCCATACATTTTTGGACAAAGAAAGAACAAAAATTTGAACGGAACATTTCCTGAAATTCACGTACATTTCTTAAAAACATGAACCTTCTTATAAAAATACGAACATTTTTTAAGTTGTGAACACTTTTTTAAAATGGGAACATGTTTTAAACATGCAGAAGAATTTTAGAAAATGTGTTTCATTAATGCAAACATTATTTTCAATTTTCAAACATATCACTAAAACAAGAATATTTTTCAAATTTTGAACAATATTCAAATGCATTTCTTTATATCTTGAACAATTTTAAAAATACAAACAGTTTTTAGAAAAGGGAATATTTTTTAAATTTTGAAAACAAATTGGCAAAAAACAAAATCCATAAATATTTTAGAGTAGGAACACATTTTTTTAATTTGTAACTTTTACGAAATTTTGAATAAAAATTGAAAACGCGATTTTTTCTAAAATTTTCAATTTCAGAAAAAATAAAAAATAGACTTTCAATGGAAAAATAAAAAAGAAACAGGAAATAAAAAGAGAAAGAAACAGAAAAAGAGAATTTTAAGGAGGACACAAACAAAAATTGGCCGCTGATTCTTGGGCGCGCTGTGCGTAGGTGAAACTATTTGCCGCATTGAGAGGGAAATAGGATTTTCTTTATTGCGGCGTAGGAGAAATCACACTTGGTTCAATTTTTTCACACAAATATTTCGTTCTAATTACAAAACTTTATAAAATTCTAGCCCGAACATCGGGTGGACCACTTTGCTACTTAACGTAAAGGTAAATCAAAACACTGTTTTTTGACACGTAATATAAAAACCATATATGATCTTCAGGTTCGTTTACTTTTGATTTTTTTTAATTGGAAAGATAAGTTTGGAGAAAAGAAATGTGCATTTGTTATTAAGTGTTTTCTAGCAGTTTATCAAATTTGGGCATCGGTTATATTTTGTGGTTTTAATCATCTAATTGTTGTAACATACATGACATGCAGTGGATACTGGCCACCGGAATATATAAAGCATCAGATAATATCAAGAGAGTTCGACATATTTAGTTTAGGTGTGATCATTGTAAAGATAATGAATGGACATGAAAGCTACAATTCAATTGTCGAGATGCCAAAACGAAAATCTGCTAAGCTTGTAATAACACATCCTTTCTATGTCAATTCCAACATCAATACACTGTTATTTTTATCAATTGGCCTTTGTGTGTGCTATCATTCTAACTTTAAGACCGATGTTGGAGGTACATGAAAGCTGGAGGAAAAGGCTACGTGGAACATTGAGTCACACATCACTCGAAGTATACTGCAACCAGGTGAAAAGATGCATTGAGATAGCATTAGATTGCTTGATATCAAACCGACAAGAAAGACCTACTATACAGGATATTGTGTCTAGTTTGAACGAGACTGAAACGATGATAGGTGACCGAGGCATGCAGAATGAACAGGTGACATTACTCTTGACTCATATGGCCTTTCTGTTTATCGGCATCTACCTTATACTCTTTTCGCTAGAATTATAAAATGCACATGAGTTTCAAGGTTTAATTTTGACCAACAATCGGTCCAACTATATATGGATTATCTGACACAAAAGTAGTATCAGCGATAGGTGCTTTTTAATAATAATAAAATTAGCAATATTAATTTGAATCTTTAATCTATATATTATTGAACAAACTTGGCAAGCATGTGTGTTTTATATTTCTGAATGGAGAGAGGAAGTTTTTAGTGTTCAAAGTGCAACTTATATGAATTAGTAATTTTGTGCCCGTTAAATAGTTCATTCATGGCCATCAATGGTGTCCCAAGGAACAAATGATTTTTTGTTCACCACTTGGATTGGAAAAGGTATAGTCTATTTTTCTCATCTACTCCCTCCGTTCCTAAATATAAGTCTTTCTAGAGACTGCACCAAGTGACTACATACGGAGCAAAATGAATGAATCTACACTTTAAAATATGTCTACATACATCCGTATGTTGTATTCCATTTGAAATAACTTATATTTAGGAACGGAGGGAGTAGTTAGACATGCATCTTCAAAGCGATCACACATGTCCAGTGGCGGCCCTACGTGCAAGCTATTGAGTCCACATAGGCTTTTTCTAAAACCCCTTGAATTTGCAGATATTTGCATGTTAGTCCCTGGTGTGTAATGACCAGATCCCACATGTTTTGTCCGGCCCGCCACTGTGCATATGTCCCTAGACTACTTTCTCATCTAGTTAGGGACTCATCTCGAAAGCGATGACTTACGTCTTGCACAAATCCAAAGCCCTACTCTCTCTGGTCTATGAAAGAGTGGTGGTGTTTTGGATGTTGCCACCCTCCATGGCACGGCTAGGTCGACGGTGGAATCAGGGGAAATCTCCTTCTCTTGAGGCAAACAGCTACCCTTCACTTCTTCCCCTACCTTCAAAGTCTTCAATGGAATCTTCCTTGATCCACTACCCATGAGGAGCTCTCTCTCTCTCTCTCTCTCTCTCACGGACCGCCCCAGAATCTTATGGTGCTCCACTCCGCCATGGAGAGGCCACCTCATTCGGCGAGCTCCTCTGGGACGCCCCATGGGACGAAGCGTTACACCGTTGGCTTTCAGGTCTCGAATTTTTTATCCTTAATTTGTATTTTCTGATATATATAGTTCTCTGAAGACGATGGAGAGTCCACCCTCCCTTCCGATCTCAGCAGCATCACCATCAGCTCCGGTCCTTCTTCAGCAGGTTAGCTAGAGCTAGCTATCTCATCTTTAATTAACAAGAATACTCTGCCGGTTTGCACTAATTTCTCGTCCTCTACTTATAATTACTGAATTGCAAGGGCACGGTGAAGCTAAACTAGCATGCATATGTCTACTCATTAAACAGAGAACTTCCCGTCTGTAGAGCCAAGGGTTATGCCATGGAGCTTACTAAAAGAGATGACAGATGATTTTTCTGCAGCACGATTGGTTGGTAAGGGTGCGCATGGACAAGTTTACAAGGTAAGATCAACATTATTTTCGTTTCCAAATATTTTTCATCAACACGTCATGCCTGACTACAAGATGGACATGTCAAATTAATTACTAGGGAGTTGATAAGGATGGACATGCCATTGCTGTCAAAATGCTCCATGGATTTCATTTTGACATGGAGATCGAGCAGATGATTTCAATCATCCCGAAAGTCCATCACCCAAATATCGTACAGTTGATTGGCTACTGCCATGAGATAGAACAAGTGGTTGTGGAGTATGAAGGAAAACATGTAATTGCTGCCGAAATACACAACGGGCTGTGCTTCGAGTATTTGCCAAATGGTTCCCTTGCCACGTACATTACACCAGGTATATGTTAGATTGCAACATCCAAGATACTATATCAGTTGTCTTTCAGTTTTAAAGAAAATATAATAACCTAATTTTGGATGCCATCGTTGCTTATGCTTACAGACGACGAGGATTCTGGACTTGATTGGCAAACACGCTACAGAATAATTAAGGGCACATGTGACGGTTTAAAATACCTCCATGAGGGATTGAGGAGTCCTATCATTCACATGAGTCTAAACCCTAGCCATATACTGATGGATGAGAAGATGACGCCCAAAATAGCTGGTTTTGGTTCTGCAAGGCTCTTTGGTGTAGAAAATACCAATATAACGATGAGTCCGTTGGGAACTATGTGAGCTAAATGCCCCAACCTAAGCTGTACATTTACTTTAAACTGACCATAATGGTGATAATATTTTTCTTATTTCGGTATGCAGGGGATACATGCCACCAGAGTACATTGACAAACAAGTAATCTCGAAAGAGTTTGACATATTCAGCTTGGGTGTTATAATCCTTAAGCTGATGAAAGGGCAGAAATCATATCATGAATGGGATTTCATGTCTCCTGAGAAGTTTATTGAGCTGGTGGTAAGTAGGAGTAGGTCCTTTCTTGTACTGTCGTTAATTAATTGCTACAATGAACTAATGTTGCAGCTACATTAATTTACATTGTATGTGCTCCTCCTTCCATCGAATTTCGTAGGCACATGAAAAATGGGGGGAGAGGCTACAAAAAACAATGGACGTCACATTAGTTGAAGGACATTTCCAGCAGGTTAAGAAATGCTTGGAGATAGCGGTGAGGTGTGTTGAATATGACAGACAGAAAAGGCCCACCATCGGTGAAATCGTACGTATGCTGAATGAAACAGAAACCAGCTTGATTCCCCAAATAGACTCTGGGCTGCTTCTTCATGTCCATCCCCTTGAGCTGACATTCATGTTGTCAATATCGTTGGAAGTGCCGAGAAAAAAGAAGGCGGCTTCGATGTCTTCTAGCTGCTCGCTGCATCTAGATAACAAGGGAAACGACCGCGTCGCGTTCCTGCTTGTGGCCAACAGCCCCAGTAGGTACCTGGCAAAGGATCCACTCTGTGGCGTTGTGCCGCCAAGGTGTATCTACACCCTCACTCTAACAATGTGCAATAATAAGCAGCAGGCATTGTCGATGCCGTCGATAGATAGCGGTGCCGACTACTTCACACTGCATAGCGTTGTGGTGGGCCAATATGAGCTCGACAAAGATACCATCTCTGCTGAGTACGAAGAATTTTTCAAGAAAACCAAAGAGAAGGCCGGGCATGAGGTACAAGAGGTGGCGTTGAATGTTATCTGTTGTCAACAACAAGCTGATTGTGGGACATCATCTGATTCTGAGGTACATAATTTAATTTGCTATGATATTGTATGCTTAGTTGTCCATAATTAATTATTGTTTTATTTTGTTGGCTTGCGCACTGTGTGATCAATTAATCTGGTTGGCAGCCAACTGGGCCCACAGTTGAGGTTAGTTTCTAGTCCCTTTGTCTTTCTTAACTGTCCTGTCAATCGATCTTGTAAATTGATTGAATGTTCTCGTTCTTCATTTAAATCAGATCATAACCAAGGCAGATGCTCTGGAAGTTTCGTCCATGGATGTGCATCCAATTGAACCTTGGTGAGTGTTTGCTTATGACCATGTTCTCTCTCTCTCTCTCTCTCTCTCTCTCTCTCTCTCTCTCTCTCTCTCTCTCTCTCTGCCACACACACACACTTTTCCATGTCTGTCATGCATATAAATATGCAGTACTCATCAATCATTTGTTAATTTTCAAATAATCCTAATATGAAGGATTATGACAACGCATCGCGCGGGGAGCCTTCGTGTTTGGAACTACAAGACAATGGTACATTGTCAATCAGTGATGCTTATATATATATTCTCAACGTACCTGTATATTAATTCAAGTTACATGTTTATATCTGCAGGCAACGCTGAAGTCAATTCAAGACGTCACAGATGAACCAGGCATGCACCCATATGCACAATTCATGTGATTTATTCCAATAGTCAACAATTACACATTTTACTAAGTAACTGCTCGGTGCTCACAAATGCGAGCTAATATGCAGTAAATGTGGCTAAATTTGTCGTACGTGAGAAATGGATTGTTGCTGGTGATCGCAACGGGTGCATCCATGTGCACAACTATGAAGAAAATGAAGAAGTAGAGAGCTTTTGTGCTCACAGTAGTTGCATCACAACTTTGGCTGTGCATCCAACGGATCCATTTTTGTTTTCTTCATCTAATGATGCTGGTCACCTGATCAAGCTTTGGAACTGGGACAATGATTGGGAATGCAAAGAATTTCATGGACACGTTGGCACAGTGACGCAAGTAACCTTTAACCCAAATGACTCCAATAGTTTTGCTAGTGCTTCCAAGGATGGCACTGTCAAGGTTTGCTTTAGTTCTTCTTATTTATATATGTTTCAGCCATACATGTTGATGGTTTTATGTTTTTACACTTCCAAAAACTTGTAGATCTGGAGTATTTGTTCCGATGACCCCAGTAAGATCATCACATTGAAATTGGATGAGCATGGGCTCTCTGTTGACTACTTCACACGCAATAATCAACAACATCTGATCGTGGGATGTAATGACAAGACCGCACAGGTGTCATGCACTTTTCTGCACCCCAACAATACACACTTTTCTGCACCCCAACAAACTAAAGAATGCACTCAATTAATTAATTTACCTAACTAGCTATTACTTAAATTTCCATCCACGATATATGATTGCTAAAAAAAGTCTTCCTTTTCTTTGTTGTCTTGTTGAATCAGATATGGAAATTGGAGACGAAAGAGCGTGTACATGAGCTAGAATCGCATACAAACCTTATTAGTGCCGCCAATTTGCACCCGGAACTTCCAATATTAATCACAGGTTCATTTGATGGGACTGTACGCATATGGAACTCCATTACCTACAAGTATGTACTGCTTCAGTTCTTCTGACATTCACCCCAGAATGCGTATATAGCTCCATTAATTTTCCTTGTGTAAGTGTATATAGTACTTGTACAAATATGTTGAGATTCTTTACTAACACTGCATGAGGCCTGCCCACCATTACAGGCTTGAGAACGTAATTGGTTTCCACCTCGGGGCAGTATATGCTTTTGGATGTATGAAAGGCTCAAGAAGGTAATAAACAACATTCTTGTCCTTTATCTACTTTACTAATAGGAATCAGTGACCAAGTTGTATGCATTATGTATTGTATATTTTCCTGGAAATTGTGAGTGAGAAGATAACTTAACTGGTAGGTAGGCATGCCTGATTACTTCCTTGCTAGCTAGTTGTATGTATGAGAAATTTAGTATGTAAATATCATGGCGTATCTGAACTTCAAACATGTGCATCATACAACTACATGGATGCAGTAAACACACATTTACGTTTCATATAAATTATGTTTTGTAGCATCAGTGACTTTACCCATTTGCAATACACTCGGAGATATTCCTTCATGTATTTGCATCATCCTCCATTAATTGTATTGTCTTAGTTTTTTTTGGTAAAATGTTTAAATTCATTGATAACCGAAGGACATACTGATTGGTTTGTGTAGGATCGTGGTCGGGTGTCACCAGGGAATAGCAATGATGGACATTTCTTTGCCTTAAACACTATGTTGCTATCAGAGCAACACAACAGGAAAACATCAAGAGCAGAGCAAATTTATCAAGTGTTGTTTGCCTACGTTGCTTATTGATGACTAAGACTTAAGATCTGATTGCATTCAGGGTTGTGGTTATATTGATAGGGTGTTTTAATGTATCCAATATATATGTTAGAGGCAAAATATGTGTAGAAAGCACATCGGAACTGATACTCTACAAGCAAAATATTTAGTTAGCAGCACTACTGCTGCATCGCGGTACCTTTTTCCATGTTTTGAGAGACTAAAACAAATATGGTATACTGAACTTTAAAAAGCAGCACGACTATCCAGCCTGGGCCAGTGATGATCCCAGCCTATCACAGCCAGGTGACGGGTGCATTTGTACCCATCATTTCATTAGTTCATTCATTCTGGATATCGTTGACATTTTTCTTTGGATTATCTCTTTAACTGCATGCTGAACACTAATTAAGTTGTCGAGAGTCATTTGTCGAACACTCGGCAAAGGCTTTGCCGAGTATCAAATGCAACTACTCGGCTAAAAAAAGTGAACAAACGGACGGAGAAGACGGCGCCGTAGCTACGTGGCACAGGTGGTCTGCCGAGAGCACCACTCGGCAAAGGGGTGAACAGAAACAAAACAAAAAATAGCGCCCAATCCCATCTCAGATCCAAAGGTGCCAAATCCCAGCGCCGGCGCTGCTATGGTCGCGTGCACCGCTGCTAGTGCTGCTGGCTGTCCCATGCGCCCCGCCATGGCCCTGTGCTGGTCACTGTCACCTGCTAGTGCTGCTTGCCGTCCCGTGCGCCCCGCCATGGCAGCTCGATATGTGGCGCACCAGCGATGCGCATGCCCGTGACCTGCTGGCTGCCGGTGGCGGCGCGCGCGCAAGGCCGTCCCGAGGGCCGCGTCGAGGTCGTCTCCCCGTCGCCGCCGTGTAAGGCCGTGTCGCCGTCCTGGAGCGTCGCGTCTTGGTCGCCGTCCGGGGGGGCAAAGAAGACCGGAGCCGCGCACTTCACGGCCAATAGCTAGCTAGCTGCTTGTGTGCTAGCTTGGCCGCTGCTAGCTTGCGTGGTATGCTTGGAGATGCAGCACGGCTAGCTGCGCGCGAGATGCAACACGGCCAGCTGCTTGCCGACGCGCAGCAGCCAAGGCTGGGTTGGCCGGCGGTGGGAGCCGTCGGGGTGCTCCGTCGATGAGGCTGGGTTGGCCGTGGAGGCGTCGGTATGGGTGTGGCGGTGAGATTGGGGAGAGGATAAGAGGAGACGAGAGGATAAGAAGAGAGGCGTGAGGATAAGAAGAGAAGAGAGAGAGGCGGAGCCGTTTGATCTCCATCATCGAACGGTTGATATAAGCCACGTCATCGATCCGTGGCTCGTTCTCCCAACCAATCATAATGTTTTTCTCTTTACCACTCGGTAAAGACTATTTTTTCCCTCTTTTTCTACTTTTCTTTTTCTTTTTCTGGTACAAATTATAACAATTTGGCATTTGTAATGTCAAGATGCACCTATGTAAACAATATCGCCACGTTATCAGAAGCAATGCAATGAGTATGGCCATCGTCGTAGTCACTTGGCTTGAAACTCATGAAGGTTCATACTTGATAGCTCGTTTTGTGAAGGAATTTTTTCAAATTTATCATATTGGAAGTTTGGTATTTTTCCTCGCAACTAGTACACATAAAAGGACTCCATGCGAAAGTATTGCATTTTTTAAACTTGTATTCTTTTTCTTTCATTTTTTTCAAAACGGGGTCAAAATGATCGACATGACTATTCATCACAGGGGGTTGAATCTCTCAAAACTCTATGTGGTTCTCACATATAATGACTACTTGTGTATCTAAAAATATTTTTTTCTAATTTTTACGACTGAGCTGTCACACACTTGCAGTTCAAATTTGAATTATTTTCGGGAAATTGACATAAATTCATTTAAATGTGCGAAAATAGATAGAAAACTAGAAAAATCCATGAAACTTGAGAATTGTAGATAAAATATGGTCTAATTACTGTGATAATTGGAGTGGTGCCATTTTGCACCCTGATTTTTGTACTTGCTTCACAAAATACATCCATTTCTGACACTTAGAAAATGAAAACTGATTATTTTGTACAAAAAAGTAGGAAACTCTATTTGGACATTGTTTATAATGTCAAGATGCACCTATGTGTCTAATTTGGGAACATTGTAATAAACTACGCAATGAATATGGCCATCGGCTTGGTCATTTGATACTATATTAATATTTCGCACGCCACAAAGTGTAATTTAAACGGCCTCAAATGAAAAATGTCTCAACACGGAAGTTGTCCGTCTCATCAAAATGAATAATTTTGATTTTTGGACCATCTTCATCCGAGGTAGTATGCAACCTCTACAGTCAAAACAATGCAGTTTAGCGTAGACCCCTTTTGCCGAGTGTGACACTCGGTAAAGACCCCCTTTTGTCGAGTGTGACACGCGGTAAAGCCCTGTTTGCCGAGTTTTATTGTTTTACCGAGCGTTTTGTCCAGGACACTCGGCAAAGTGCCTGTTTGCCGAGTTTCGCCTTTTTGCCGAGTTAGGTACTCGGCAAAGATATTATTGCCGAGCTCCCGACATAATGCACTCGGCAAAGAGCCTAACACTTGGCAAATAGGAAAATTCCAGTAGTGGGGGCTGGTTCCCACCGCAATTGTAGACAGGCGCCGGTCCTCCTTGATGAAGAGGTGGACCGGAGGAGCCCGGCGCCTGAGCCGGAGGGCGTGAGGGAGTGGAGGTCACCCCCACGACCGGAGGGGGCTGAGGGTTCGTCCCGACGGCACCCCGCACCGAAGGAGGCACGCCCGCCATTGGGCGCTGATGCGCTGCCGCGTAGGAACGGGCAACCCTGGCGACGGGAGGTGGTGCTGGAGACGTATGCGGCGTCGGCGAGGGGAGTGAGATATTCGCGGCGACGATCGAAGCTCGAGGGACAGCAGACGACGACGACGACGCTGCAGCTGAAGGCATGGAGTTGATCGATCGCTGCTGCGTAGGGTGGTATTCCAGAGAGCCCACATACGTCTTCTAAGAAAAGCCCAAGAAAAGCCCAGGCCCGGTTCCCTGAGGGCGCAATTGGAGGAGTTTAGCTAAGCATTGCTTTAGTTTAAATGCTTCAGAATATTGGGAGGGGGATGCCCCTAACATTATTCTTCCCCAGACTGTAAAGGACATGGCTATTATTTGAGGAATAAAGTTTGATATGTTAAAAAAAAAAACAACAACGGTGCTTTGCATTCTTGGATTGCATCACATGTATTTTGAGCTTTGGGATTATGTATGCTAATTGTTGGATATTCTTCATCTACCGCTGTTTGTGGCAGTATTATTTCTTATGTTTTTCATGAAAAAAAGAGAAGAAAGGAAAATATGTGAGTCCTGCCTCCCGCACACACCTTCGGAGACTGCTTGGAATCCAGTCCAACCTGCTTTACTCAAAGCAAAAGCAAAAGAAAAAGAAAAAAGGAGGAAGAAGAAGCAGACAGCTCAATCTTTATTCTTTAAGTAGCTCCAACCTGAAGCAAAGAACCAGCTTGCAACACATGTATGCTTTGGCCAAAACAAAAGCCAAAGACCAAACACAAGCTCTGCATACCATCAAATCTTCAGTATCCATTTCCCCCCCTTCATCTGACATAAGCAATAATAGATTGTGCCAGCCAGCCAGCCAGCCAGCCAGCCTACTTTCCGATTAAGGTACGTACTGTCAAGACTATTAATACGGGTCTTGTACTGTCAATACTATTAAACCTCATCATATATTATAGTTATGCATCGACTAACAATTACTCTATTCTGTTAACAATTACGCAGGTGCCAGCTGCAAATTGGTTCATCTGGAGGTGCCGATCGATCGATGGGTTAGATTTCTGGAGCTTCTTGTCTCTGCAAGGCCTTCACTCAAACAATTAGTCATCATGCCTCGAGAGGTATTAATTTGTCTGCGTAGACATGAATGCATTCATGCATGCACTTCTCACAATGTAGCCTAGCCTAGCTAGTTCTTCCGGTGGTATGTTATACTATATATATGTCAGAGATGGTTATCTTAATTAGTTGGTTCTTGAATAATGTTCTGATATGTAGTTCAAGATTTAATTGCATGTAAATTAGCTCCTGCAAGAGGATGAAACAAGGACGTCCAAGATCACACACACACACACACACGACCCTTCTCCAACAGCCATCAGCTTAACTCATTTCTCCACCATTCATTCCCTTGCAGCAGTACCCCTAATTAACCACAGCAACACGGCCCTCCCTCATTTCTCTGACAAATTACACAGACATGCATAAACACTGAAGCTTAATTAGTGTTCTACTGGTCTGCACCCCACGGACACATGCATAAACACTGAAATTTGTATGTAATGCAGTTTAATTAATTAACAAGAAAAAAAGTAGGTGCACCTTTTGCATATACGTTACTAGATGAACAATGCTAGCTAAAGTGACTGACCTTAACTAATTGTCGTCAACTAATTATGCAGATGATTGGTGCAGACAGCATCGAAATAGCCGTGGGAAATATAGTCCCTTATCTAGAGGATACAAGTAATACTGCACACAAGGCCATCTATTTTGATGGAACGGGTGGGCTGGCTGCTTCGGCAGTGCTTAGAGCCATAGCCCAAGACCCTCCACCATCTCTGCTGAAGAAATTCGACAAGATCATCCACGTCGATTGCTCGAGGTGGAAAAGCCGAAGAGCACTTCAGAGGACAATCACACAAGAACTGAAGCTTCCTCGTCTCATAATGGATGTCATTGATAGGCAAGATGAAGAAGATGATTTCAGAGGGATAGATGAAGGCTTAAGAGCCGAGATAGGATTTGTGGGAAGAGAGATCCTTCGGGTCCTGATGGGGCAGAAATGTTTAGTGGTCTTCCATAATGGGAGCGACAACACAATTGAGTTGAATGATTTGGGCATTCCCCAGCCGGATCAGTGGTTTGTATTCGGTAGTAAAGTACTGTGGACCTTTCGAGGCAGGCTTCGGCTCAACCCAGGAGTCAGTAAGAAGGTGGATGATTCACATCTTTTTCTTTATGATACGTTCAGTTTATACGGGTGGAATTATTTGCTGGAATTAGAGGCAAGAGAGATTGCTCGGTACACTGATAATCTTGGCGAAACAGTTGAAGAGTGCTGCTTGTATCTGCTGTCATTAAATTGTCAGGGAGGCAACATCATGGACTACAACTGGGCCACCCATGCTTCTAATTATTGGGTCTGTGATGGGATTATACAAGGAGGCCATGGTGACGAAGCATGGGAGGCTGCAGCTGCTCTGCATCAACACATAAATATAGAGGATTATTCGTCTAATGCACTGCCCTCTTTTGGTCATGAACTGGAGACTCCTTCAAAACGGTGGATATTGGTCAAGGACAATCCTGTTGTGCATCCAGAGTCAACGTCCTTTTTCCTTGCCGCAGTTGCAAGCGAGTCGGATCCTCCATTAAGATCCTTACCCGATGACATGTTTCATAAATCAGACAAACTTCGTGTGCTCAAGTTATGCCGCTGCACCTTCAGTTTTTCCTCTCCTCCTTTTCGTCGTTGCCGCAGCTTAAGGTTCCTTGGATTAGATAGCTGCCAGGACCAGCGACCAGAAGAAGATGAGAAGCAAGATATGGATTTTTTGAAGAGCCTATGGGTGATAGACATACACAATACAGACTGGAATCTGCCTTCATCACCAGAGATAATAAAGCAGATGGCTACAAACATTAGGGAAGTACATATAAAGAATGGAAGGTTTTGGCACATCATTTTTGCATTGGGACAACCACAAAATCTTCACAAGCTTCGAGTTATTGACCCTACATGCTGCTCTTTGGAGACAGGCTTGCCCAGCTTGTCAAGTTCAACTAGCCTCAAGACTCTGGTTCTAGATGGTTGTGTTGGTTTGGAGCATGTCGAAGGACTCCCTCCATCACTTGAATCATTCAGCTTAGATGCAAGACCAAGAAAAGATGATTACAAGGAAGCCAAAATAAGCCGCATCTCCTTGGCTGGTTGTGCAAGATTGTCTGAATTCACACTGAGGGGATCACTTCCAAACCTTGAGGAGTTGGACCTCTCAGCCACAAGAGTTAAGACACTTGACCTCACAACTCAGGTGGTGCAGGTCCAATGCCTCCAACAAATTATTCTACTGGGATGTATGCAGCTGCATGCTATTCTATGGCCAAAAGAGGGTCTGCCAACACTGACGGTGCTGCATATTGATACCTCGGTTTGTCCTGTTCAAACAAAACTACATGAAGTGGATGTTACTATAATGGACATGAGGTTTTTTCAATCCTTGGTATTACAGAGAAATGTCCGATTCTGTTGGAAGAGCAATAGGTTCCATCTAAATCTTTGTGTCCCTTGTACCACCAGTGTTAAGGGACAAAGCTATATGAAGAAGAAGATGGGCCCTGGTAATAGTGGGAAAATAATGGGTCCTGCTCAACCAAAGTCATTAAACCCCAATACTTGCAGCACCTACACTGATGTCTCGGTTGACAACATAATTATTGATCACGACTACAACAATGCAATGAAGTTTCAGCCGTCGGGCTGCCATGTGGAGATTGGTAAGGGAGTTAGCAACGCTAGCGTGGAGAGTGTGCAAGCAATCAATGCTATCATCTTTGCAATGAACCAATCCGAGTCGCTGCATGTTCATGACAGTTCTTCCATCACCACTGTCATCCCTGAACACATGATGACAGTTGATGATCTTGACTGGGAACATTTAAAACATTGTCATGTGGTGAGATGCCCCAAGATGCACACAGTCTTCATGACTAACTATGGTGGCTACCCCTTTACAGAAATAGAGACCTTTTGGGCCGCTGATCTACCGATGGCACACTGCATTTGGAGCAAAGGAACGACCTACAGGGGCACGGAAACTAGGTGCTTTGCCAAACTGCGGAGCATACACCTCTACTCTTGCCCAAGGCTCGCATTTGTGCTTCCGTTATTGTGGGGTACTCAAGGATTATATTTACAGAACTTAGAAAGTCTCCACATTGTGAATTGTGGTGATCTAAAGACGGTGTTCCCTGTTCATGCCGGCTTGAAAGAACGTGTACTTGAGTTCCCAAGCCTGAAGCACATCCATCTATATGAGCTCTATAAGTTGGAGCATATATGTGAGGTGAAGATGCATGCTCCCAAGCTTGAGAGGGTATGGCTCAGGGGCTGTTGGAGTCTCAGGCGCCTCCCAGCCATTGGCACATCTATAGGGGCTGTTGGAGATAGCCGTCGCCCCGTCGTGGACTGCGAGCAGGACTGGTGGGAGAAGCTGGAGTGGGACGGGCTGGAGGCCGGCCACGACCCTTGCCTCTTCGAGCGACGCCACTCGTCGCATTACAAGAAGGCGTTGCCCAGAGTTTCTGTGCTTCGGTGAAGTGACGACCGTACTATACTATACAAGTACGTGCGCTCTTCATTGTGTTGCATCTTGTTTCGTGCAGGTGTCATATATAATAGATGGATGATAGTTGGTGATATGTTGTGTAGGCTATGACAGTGGCGGTGGACGCCTTCTTGCTGCTTTCCGCTGCCATGATCGACGGTTCAAGCCAATAAATAAACTGGTGTGTTGCTTTGCTTCCCAAGAGATGGTGGATGCATGTGTGTGTTCCTTTCCTTGCTGAAGAAAGAATAAATCATCTCCACTGTCTCCAGGGAGAGTGAGACGGCTTGTGTATCATTGTTTGTTGCTGTGGTTTGTTTTCTGTTTATGTGTGTGCAGTGTGCTGAGTGTGCCAAAGACCAGTGATCGATGCGGATTCTGGACTGAAAATGCATGCATGGCTTGCCTTTGTGTGATATAACAACTGCGTACGTATTTATTTGGTTCCATTACCTTGTCAGACGTGGCGTGGTTAATTAGTACTCCCTCTGTAAACTAATATAAGAGTGTTTAAATAACTAAAGTAGTGAACTAAACGCTCTTATATTAGTTTACGGAGAGAGTATTGTATTATGATTTACTAGGTACTCTCTCTGAAAAGATTTATAAGACGTTGAGGGATTTTCAGACACAGCCGACAAAGTGCAAATACACCATTATGCCCTTATTTTGAATTTCAAACCGGTCGTCTTCCTCGCGTCGTCCCCGTATCCACGCGCCCAGCCTTGCCGTCCCCGTCGCCTGGCTGTGTCCAGGAGCTCGTCCCCGTCGTCACCCGCTCATCCAGGAACTCATCGCCGTCGCCTGGCTGCACCTAGCCTTGTCGTCGCCGGGCCCCTCCACGCGCCCAGCCTTGCCGTCGCCGTGCCCTTGCCCTCCTCCTCGCGCGCCCAGTTCCTCCTCCTCGTGCCCAGCCTTGCCGTCGCCGCGCCCAGGCCCTCCTCCTCGCGCCCTGGCCCTCCTGCTCCCGCGCCCAGGTCCTCCTCCTCGCGCCCTGGCCCTCCTCCTCGCGCCCAGGTGCTCCTCGCCCAGGTATTCCTCGCATCGCCCAGAGCAAGGAGAAGCAATACATTAGCAAGGTAGGAGAAGCAACAGCAGATCACATCACCCATAGCAAGGAGAAGCAACACCTCCCAAGCAATTCAGCAAAACAGGAGAAGCGACACATCAGCAAGATACAAGATCAAAATCAATTACACTATAGTGGAGTACAAGATCCATGTGCTTGACAGTGGAGTACAAGATCAAGAGGAGTAGCTTCGAGAGCAGCAATAGATCACAGTAGCAATAATTTCTCATCATAGCACAACACCAGATCAGGAGATCTTCAAATTACTCCAGATCAAGGAAGCAGGTGTGCTCCAGATCAAGATCAAGAGTACAGGAGTAGGACAACAAAAGAGATCCTCAAATTACTCCACATCAAGAGATCGACAGCTTAGGATTGGGACAACAAAAGCATTAAGAGCATCATTAACACAACAGCTGATCAAGAGGACCAGCAACAACAACAGCATTATCAACAGTATCAATAGCAGGCGGCATTATTAGCAGCATTATCAGCAAGAGCAGCACCAGCACAACAACAGTAGCAAGTGGAGCAACAGCACAGTATCAGTAGCAAGATGAGAAGCAGTATCACATCAACAGTACCTGAACATAGCAGCAGCAGCAGCACAAAATGCTCCCAGACCCGAACTGCTCACCACCTGCAGGAGAAGAAGAAGCTGATGTGAATATGGTCCAAGAAGAAGAAGTAGCAGATGTCCAAGAAGAAACATTAAATGTCCAAGAAGAAGCAACAGGTACTCCATACACATACTCCTTGTATAGAAGTACATCTGTTTTTAGTTGTGCACCGGATGTTGGCATATGCATAGGCATCCTACTCCTAGTGCTTTAATAGCAATTCCTTTGCTTGTTGTTAACAAGATTTGGTGTTTTGGAGTAGGCACTAGCCGATGCTATACAAATATCAGGTTTAACATACTCCAAAGTGTTCATGAAAACTGAATATATGTTCATCTAAACATACTATACACATACTCCAAAATGTTCATGAAAACTGAATATATGTTCATAGAACTTAACATATGTTTAACAACAAGTTTAACTTGCTCAAATTCATTTAACTTGCTGAAATTTGCATATGCCTACTCCTAGTGCTTTAAATAAGAGTAATTTTCAGTTTGACTTCACACTGTGTGGATCACTTCACACTGTGGATCACTTCTCCATGGCTGGTTGTGCAAGATTGTCTGAATTCACACTGAGGGGATCACTTCCAAACCTTGAGGAGTTGGACCTATCTGGCACGAAAGTCAAGACACTTGATCTCACAACTCAAGTGGTGCAGGTCCCACATCTCCAAAAAATTATTCTATTGGGATGTATGCAGCTCCTTTCCATTCTATGGCCAAAAAATGGGATGCCAAAAGATACATTGTTAAGTATTGATTGCTCAGTCTGTCATGTTCAAGCAGAATTTCATCAAGCATATGCTACTATAATGGACATAAGGTTTCTTCAGACCTTGGTATTAGAGAGTAATGTTGACTTCTGTTGGAAGAGTACTAGGTTCCATTTGAAGCTATGTGTCCCAGCTTGTAGCAACAAAGTTGACGAGCAAAGCAATAAGAAGAACACGCCATTGGTAGTAGCGCACCGCAGATAATGGGTCCTCCTCAGCCGAAGTTATTATTACCCAATGCTTACATCACGTACATGGATGTCGCTGTTGACAACATGATTGTTGATGATGGCTATAATAGTGCATCGCAGTTTCAGCCGTTGGGCTCCCATGTGGAGATTGGTGATGGAAATAGTTTCACTAGAATGGAGAGCACACGAGTAATGAAGGCTATCATCTTTGCAATGAACAAGGCCAAGTCGCTGCATGTGCATGACAATTCTTCCGTCACCACTGTCATCACGGAACACATGAGTGGTGAGCACACGAGTAATGAAGGCTACCATCTTTGTGATGAACAACGCCAAGTCGTTGCATGTGCACGACAATTCTTCCATCAGCACTGTCATCCCTGGCCATATGATGTCCATAGAAAGTAATGTACTTACATGGAATCTGAAATCTTGTCACGTGGTGAGATGCCCCAAGATGCGTACGGTCTTCAATATTGATTGGAGGTATTACTACTTTGAAGAACTAGTTGAGTTTTGGGCGGCTGATCTCCTATCAGCCCATTGCATTTGGAGCAAACAAAGGGTGTCGGATTTTCAAGACAATCGTTCCTTTGCGAAACTGGAGAGCATACACCTGTTCTCCTGCCCGAGGCTCACGTTTGTCCTCCGGTGGTCCAGGTTATACATCTTGAGAAGCTTGGAGATCCTCCACATCACCTTCTGTGGTGATCTAAAGCAGGTGTTCCCGGTGGAGCCAGAGATTCTGGCAAGAATAGCTACAAGCCAGTGTAAAGGTGCACTGGAGTTCCCAAACCTGAAGCATATATACTTGCATCAGCTCTTCAAGCTGCAACAGATATGCGAGGCCAAGATGTTTTCTCCCAAGCTTGAGACCATCAAGGTTAGGGGATGCTGGGCTCTCAGGCGCCTCCCGGCTGTCGGTCGAGACAACCGTCCCGTCGTGGACTGCGAGAAGGACTGGTGGGAGAAGTTAGAGTGGGACGGGCTGGAAACCGGCCACGACCCTTCCCTCTTCAAGCCTCGCCACTCTGCGTATTACAAGAAGCCCCTGCCTAGAGGCTCAGTTCTGTGGTGAGCTGAACAAGCTGTTCAGGTACGCATCCGCAAGTCTTTCCTTTGTTTTTTATCTATCTGTTGTATTTTTTTGGTAACAATTGCAGACACACCTTGTGCATTTGTGCTATGTAATATCCGAATAACAACCGTGAATATAATACATACACACATTTGTCGAGAAAGCAACAGTCTAGCCAATCCTGCTCCTGTATGTGTATGTGTATGTGTGTATAGCAAGCAAGCAAATTGTTTGATCTACTCCTTTATGCATTCGGTGATCAATTCATCTGTTTTGGCATTCCGTGTGTTGTGTAGGTTTGATGGATGTATGGCGGCAGAGCCTACAACGATGGCCGGCGTCTTGCTGCTTTCCACCCTTCACACTGCAAGCGCAAGCCAAATCCTTTTGGGTGTGTTGTTTCCTTCCTGAAGAAAGAATAAAGTGGTGCTAGCTAGCTAGCTTGCTTGCTTGATGCCGCACATGCATGCTTAGTCGTTTTGCGTGTCTGTCCGTTCTCAAGACTTATGATTCATTGTTGGTGTGGTTTGTTTTCTGCTCATGTGTGTGCTGAGTTTGCAATGTGTGTTGTCATTCTGATTCAGTACAGCAGAATGCATGTGTATGCTTGACTGAGAATGCATGGCTTGGTGTGATGTACATGAAATGGATTATATATCAACTGAGTATTTATTTATTTGGTTCCATTACCTAGAGATTAATCTCAATCTCCTTTCCTTGCAATCCATCTCCGTCTTCCTATTTTCACAGATAATCTGCATCTTTCGTAATCCTGATCGCTGTACCGGATCACTAGCCTAGCTCGTTCTTAACCTGATTGCTAGCGCCTAGTATGCATCTCCTGCTCCTGTTATTAATGATCCAATATTGGGTCTCCATAGTACCGATAATTGGTTGATAATTGATCAATTCCTCGACATTGTTTGACCTATATATATTATATTATACGAGATTCTTCTTTTTGTGTGTTGGACCGACCGACGTGATAAGCGATAAGATTTTATTGAGTTTGTCCAGCAGATTTGTAACTTTGTACTAGTTTTTGAATTACTAAATTTTCCTCAAATTTCATCACTATTGTCTCATCCAAAAAATTATGCATCTAGAAATATTAGAAAAAACAAATGAAGGTAGTATGTATAAAGTATATTAGTATCCTTTTAGATGCATTTTAGTGTTTTTTGGTAACCTTTCATTTAAACATAACACACACGTTAATTATTATTTTTGCATATATATTAAAGGGCCAGGGTTATAGTTTCGCCCTGGCCCCCCCCGGAATATCAGGACCGGCCCTGCCCGAGATATGGGAGGACACGCTTGAGCAGGTCGACATCTTCTTGATGGGCATCGGCAGCGATGGTACCATCACCGAAGTCGGCAAGTACCTCCAGGAGAAGAACCCCAACACAAAGATCTATGGAGTTGAACCTGCCTGTGACGCCCCTGATTCAATCGTACAGTAATCATACACGCAAACGTGTACGATCAAAATCAGGAACTCACGGGAAGATATCACAACACAACTCTAAAAATAAAATAAGTCATACAAGCATCATAATACAAGCCAGGGGCCTCGAGGGCTCGAATACAAGTGCTCGATCATAGACGAGTCAGCGGAAGCAACAATATCTGAGTACAGACATAAGTTAAACAAGTTGCCATAAGATGGCTAGCACAAACTGGGATACAGATTGAAAGAGGCGCAGGCCTCCTGCCTGGGATCCTCCTAAACTACTCCTGGTCGTCGGCGGCCTGAACGTAGTAGTAGGCACCCTCGGTGTAGTAGGGGTCGTCGGCGACGGTGGCGTCCAGCTCCTGGGCTCCAGCATCTGGTTAAGTAAGTAAGGTGGCCTAGACATATAGCATGCCTTGCAAGATGATGGTAGTAGTATATTTTGTGCAGTCCTATATGAACTGTTTAAGTTATGGTAACTGGAGTGGTGGTAGACTTTGAGAACCTTTGCTAAGTCTGCATTATGTTATTGTACTGTTAAGAACCTATCTATCTTAAGTAATGCAGTGAAGAACTGTTTTATTTCTTTAGGTTGTTTTCCTGAAACTAGCAATGCTGTACTAGTCTATTTTTGGGCCTAAAACCATTATGTATACAATGTGGTCCTAGACTGGGCTGGTTTATTACTCCTGTGCCTACCTACCACTAACCCTTAGTAGTCCATAAAGCCCCCTTGGCAGAAGCCACAGTCAATCCCCCCACCCTTCTCCACCCCCAGCCGCCAAAGAAACCCTAGAATCTCAGGGAGAAATGGATCCTGGAGAGGTCATAGATGGAGAATCCCAGGGGAGCCAGGAGCAGAGATGCAAGAAGGAGGGTGAGAAGGCAACTTGCTGAGATGATCCTTCCAGCACGCAACCGCAAGGATATAGAGCAGTTCCTGGAGGCATTCCCCCTGGCTCGAACCCTAGTGATGATGATATCATCTACTCGACAAGAGGAGGGCAAATTTCCATCCTTTTCAGGTCACTAGGCAGAGGTGGACTAGGATTCTGTACCCATGATATTGCTGTTATGTTTCTGTGGTCCTAGATCTGTCTTTCTATCTATGTGATGTTTGAAGTTGGTGTAAGAATAATGTTGAATGAGCTATGTATGTGATGAATCAAGTTGTCTATGATGCAATGTATGAAGTTGGTGAAAGAAAAATGTTGAATGATCTATCTATGTGATGAATCAATCTGTCTATGATGCAATTTATGAGTGAATCTTTTATCTATATTTGTATGTATGAATGATTTGATCTGGTTATCTTGATGTTTTAGGTTTGATCTGTTAGGTTTTTGTCCTAGATGGCCAAATCTTGATGTTTTAGGTTTCATCTGTTAGGGTTTGGTCGACAAGTTGCCACCCAAAGTGACAAAATTTGGCCATATTAGGGTTTGGTCGACAAGTTGCCACCCAGAATGACCAAATTTAGCAACTTTACGGTTGGTCAACAAGTTGCCACCCAAAGTGACCAAATTTGGCCATATTAGGGTTTGGTCGACAAGTTGCCACCCACAAATGACCAAATTTGGCCACTTTAGGGTTGGTCAACAAGTTGCCACCCAAAGTGACCAAATTTGGCCATATTAGGGTTTGGTCGACAAGTTGCCACCCAAAGTGACCAAATTTGGCCACTTTAGGGTTGGTCGACAAGATGCCCCCACAAAGTGACCTAATCATATCAATCAATTATCAACAAAAGAAATCAATTCATCTACCTAACAATGATCAACATAAG
This sequence comes from Aegilops tauschii subsp. strangulata, assembly GCF_002575655.3. Lineage (NCBI taxonomy): Eukaryota > Viridiplantae > Streptophyta > Magnoliopsida > Poales > Poaceae > Aegilops > Aegilops tauschii. The sequence continues at coordinate 1,407,706 of NC_053036.3, read as the reverse complement.
AAATAATTTCATATGAAACAATTCATAACTTAGGTCATATCAAATCAAAATAGAGCTTGACAACATATAACTTAATTGTTCCAAGTAGTTGAAACACACACCATATAACTTAATTGTTTAAATCAAGACAAAGTTCACTGCAACTAACACAGATACCAAGCATGCCTAACAAGCATAGTTCAAGGCATAAAGCAGAGTTGAGTGCAACATATTCAATGGTTGCCACTGGCTGTGAAATACAAAGCAAATTTGCTTGGGGCATTCCTCTTCCTCTTCGAACCAACATCAGCTTGACCTGAGGTTGATGCTGCCCTTGGAGCATTGAAACCTCTTGCAACTCTTGATCTGGTGTTCTTTGCTGGAGATGATGCACTTGACCTGGTGTTGTTGGCTGGTGCTGAAGCAGGTGCTGGGTTCTTTCTCTTTCTTGATCCAGCTTTTGAGACTCCAGTACCAGTAGTGGTTGCCCTTGTTGAAGCCGTTGCTGGATTTCTGCCCCTAACTGGTCCTGAAGCTGCATTTGCTGAAGCTGGAGTGATATGTCTCCAACGTATCTATAATTTTTGATTGTTCCATGCTATATTATATTCTGTTTTGGACATTAATGGGCTTTATTATACACTTTTCTATTATTTTTGGGACTAACCTATTAACCGGAGGCCCAACCCAGAATTGCTGTTTTTTGCCTATTTCAGAGTTTCGCGGAAAAAGAATATCAAACGGAGTCCAAACGGAATGAAACCTTCGGGAACGTGATTTTCGGAACGAACGTGATCCAGAGGACTTGGACCCTACGTCAAGACATCAACCAGGAAGGCACGAGGTAGGGGGGCACGCCTAACCCCTAGGGCGCGCCCTCCACCCTCGTGGGCCCCACGTTGCTCCACCACCGTACTTCTTCCTCCTATATATACCTACGTACCCCCAAACTACCAGATACGGAGCCAAAACCTAATTTCACCGCCGCAACCTTTTGTACCCGTGAGATCCCATCTTGGGGTCTTTTCTGGAGCTCTGCCAGAGGGGGCATCGATCACGGAGGGCTTCTACATCAACACCATAGCCTCTCCGATGATGTGTGAGTAGTTTACCTCAGACCTTCGGGTCCATAGTTATTAGCTAGATGGCTTCTTCTCTCTTTTTGGATCTCAATACAATGTTCTCCCCCTCTCATGTGGAGATCTATTCGATGTAATCTTCTTTTATCTATGAACAAGTTTGTTGAGACCGATGAGTTGTGGGTTTATGATCAAGTTTATCTATGAACAACATTTGAATCTTCTCTGAATTCTTTTATGTATGATTGGTTATCTTTGCAAGTCTCTTCGAATTATCAGTTTGGTTTGGCCTACTAGATTGATCTTTCCTGCAATGGGAGAAGTGCTTAGCTTTGGGTTCAATCTTGCGGTGTCCTTTCCCAGTGACAGTAGGGGCAGCAAGGCACGTATTGTATTGTTGCCATCGAGGATAACAAGATGGGGTTTATATCATATTGCATGAGTTTATCCCTCTACATCATGTCATCTTGCTTAAAGCGTTACTCTGTTCTTTTGAACTTAATACTCTAGATGCATGCTGGATAGCGGTCGATGTGTGGAGTAATAGTAGTAGATGCAGGCAGGAGTCGGTCTACTTGTCTCGGACGTGATGCCTATATACATGATCATACCTAGATATTCTCATAACTATGCTCAATTCTGTCAAATGCTCAACAGTAATTTGTTCACCCACCGTAATACTTATGCTCTTGAGAGAAGCCACTAGTGAAACTTATGGCCCCCGGGTCTATTTTCCATCATACTAATTTCCCCACAACAAGCTATTTCTGGCGCCGTTTTTATATTGCTTTCTTTACTTTGCATCTTTATCATAAAAACACCAAAAATATTATCTTATCATATCTATCAGATCTCACTCTCGTAAGTCACCGTGAAGGGATTGACAACCCCTTTATTGCGTTGGTTGCGAGGATTTATTTGTTTGTGTAGGTGCGAGGGACTCGTGCGTGGCCTCCTACTGGATCGATACCTTGGTTCTCAAAAACCGAGGGAAATACTTACGCTACTTTGCTGCATCACCCTTTCCTCTTCAAGGGAAAACCAACGCAGTGCTCAAGAGGTAGCAAGAAGGATTTCTGGCGCCGTTGCCGGGGAGTCTACGCAAAAGTCAACATACCAAGTACCCATCACAAACCCTTATCTCCCGCATTACATTATTTGCCATTTGCCTCTCGTTTTCCTCTCCCCCACTTCACCCTTGCCGTTTTATTCGCCTCTCTCTTTCTTTTTGCTCCTTGCACTTTCTGCCGTTATGTCTGAAATTGGGGAAACTATTGTTGATATGGACAATAGTAATAACATGGAAAATTCTGATGCTCCTGCTGAAGAACCCCCTACCTTACATACAAAAAAATTCTGAATTGGTAGTGGTAATATTATTGGAAAAGGGGTTATTCAAGATTTCTTTACTTGTGTCGGTTCTTTGCCTTCTATGGGCAGTTCTATACTTCATAAAACTAGTAGTCTTGCGGATGCTATTGCCATGCTTGTAGTTGAACTTGAAAGGAAATTTATGCACATGCACCCTTGCATACAAAGGATTTTTCTAGAATTTTCTAATATTGAGCATTCTTCTGTTAAGCATGCCGCTACTATCTTGTTTGGCTCATGAGTTTAGATTTATAATAAAAGAGGCCAAAGAAATCTTTGCGCATTATAGGGTGGACGCTGGCCGTCCTCCCATAGAAACTATCTTATTTGATCAAGAGGAAATACTGCGTTTTCAATCTCTAGATTATGTTGCTTTTAATGAAAACATTTCAAAAAAGGTTCCTACCAATGTTCTAGTTGATAGAATTTCTGAACTTAATAATGATTTTGCTATTCGAAATGATGAGCTAGGATATTCTCTCGAGTATAGGCTCACAAAGTTCTGTCAAAAGAATGCTTATAATGATGAATTGGTTGTGCAATACGAAGGGCCGAAGGAGGAACCTATATCTCCTAAAGTTGATCTTGGGGACTTTTGTCCCATTAAATTTAGCCCTTTTGATTACTTTTGCTTGCCTCAAAGAAAACTTGCTGCTGAACGTAGAGAATACAAAATGATTTTTAATGATCTATCCTATTATTATGGCGATACCTAGATCTATCCTTGCTATTATGCCTAGCTAGGGGCGTTAAACGATAGCGCTTGTTGGGAGGCAACCCAATTTTATTTTTAGTTTTTTTGCTTTTTGCTTCTGTTTAGGAATAAATATTTGATCTAGCCTCTGGTTAGATGTGTTTTTATGTTTTAATTAGTGTTTGTGCCAAGTTTAACCTATAGGATCTTCTTGGATGATAGTTATTTGATCTTGCTGAAAATTGCAGAAACTTTCTATTCATGAAAATAATTGTTAAAAATCACCAGAACGTGATAAAATATTGATTCCAATTTCTGATGATCAATAAACAAATTGTCTAGGTCCTCCTATTTTGGCTGAATTTTTTGAGTTCCAGAAGTTTGCATTAGTTACAGATTACTACAGACTGTTCTGTTTTTGACAGATTCTGTTTTTCGTGTGTTGTTTGCTTATTTTGATGAATCTATGGCTAGTAAAATAGTTTATAAACCATAGAGAATTTGGAATACAGCAGGTTTAACACCAATATAAATAAATAATGAGTTCATTACAGTACCTTGAAGTGGTCTTTAGTTTTCTTTCGCTAACGGAGCTCACGAGATTTTCTGTTAAGTTTTGTGTTATGAAGTTTTCAAGTTTTGGGTGAAAGATTTGATGGATTATGGAACAAGGAGTGGCAAGAGCCTAAGCTTGGGGATGCCCATGGCACCCCAAGATAATCTAAGGACACCAAAAAGCCAAAGCTTGGGGATGCCCTGGAAGGCATCCCCTCTTTCGTCTACTTTCATCGGTAACTTTACTTGGAGCTATATTTTTATTCACCACATGGTATGTGTTTTGCTTGGAGCGTCTTGTATTATTTGAGTCTTTGTTTTTTAGTTTACCACAATCATCCTTGCTGTACACAACTTTTGAGAGAGACACACTTGATTAGGAAATTATTAGAATACTCTATGTGCTTCACTTATATCTTTTGAGTTATATAGTTTTTGCTCTAGTGCTTCACTTATATCTTTTAGAGCACGGTGGTGATTTTGTTTTATAGAAACTATTGTTCTCTCATGCTTCACTTAGATTATTTTGAGAGTCCTACAAAACAGCATGGTTTTGCTTTGACAATGATAGGCATTCAAGATTAGTAATTTTTTTTCTTATGAGTGTGTTGAATACTATGAGAAGTTAGATGCTTGATAATTGTTTTGAGATATGAAGATGATGATATTAGAGTCAATGCTAGTTGAGTAGTTTTGAATTTGAGAAATACTTGTGTTAAAGTTTGTGATTCCCGTAGCATGCACGTATGGTGAACCGTTATGTGATGAAGTCGGAGCATGATTTATTTATTGATTGTCTTCCTTATGAGTGGCGGCCGGGGACGAGCGATGGTCTTTTTCTACCAATCTATCCCCCTAGGAGCATGCGCGTAATACTTTGCTTTGATAACTTGTAGATTTTTGCAATAAGTATATGAGTTCTTTATGACTAATGTTGAGTCCATTGATTATACGCACTTTTTCCCTTTCCACCATTGCTAGCCTCTCTAATACCGCGCACGTTTCGCCGGTATCATACACCCACCATATACCTTCCTCAAAACAGCCACCATACCTACCTATCATGGCATTTCCATAGCCAATCCGAGATATATTGCCATGCAACTTACCACCGTTCCATTTATTATGACACGCTCCATCATTGTCATATTGCTTCACATGATCATGTAGTTGACATCGTATTTGTGGCAAAGCCACCGTTCATAATTCTTTCATACATGTCACTCTTGATTCATTGCATATCCCGGTACACCACCGAAGGCATTCACATAGAGTCATATTTTGTTCTAAGTATTGAGTTGTAAGTAAATAAAAGTGTGATGATCATCATTTTTTAGAGCATTGTCCCAAGTGAGGAAAGGTTGATGGAGACTATGATTCCCCCACAAGTCGGGATGAGACTCCGGACGAAAAAAAAGAGGCCATAAAAAAGAGAGAAGAAAAGGCCCAAATAAAAAAATGAGAGAAAAAGAGAGAAGGGACAATGTTACTATCCTTTTACCACACTTGTGCTTCAAAGTAGCACCATGATCTTCATGATAGAGAGTCTCCTATGATATCACTTTCATATACTAGTGGGAAATTTCTTTCACTATAGAACTTGGCTTGTATATTCCAATGATGGGCTTCCTCAAAGTGCCCTAGGTCTTTGTGAGCAAGCGAGTTGGATGCACACCCACTTAGTTCCTTTTGTTGAGCTTTCATATACTTATAGCTCTAGTGCATCCGTTGCATGGCAATCCTTACTCACTCACATTGATATCTATTAATGGGCATCTCCATAGCCCGTTGATACGCCTAGTTGATGTGAGACTATCTTCTCCTTAGTTTTTGTCTTCTCCACAACCACCATTCTATTCCACATATGGTGCTATGTCCATGGCTCACGCTCATGTATTGCGTGAAGATTGAAAAGTTTGAAAACACTAAAAGTATGAAACAATTGCTTGGCTTATCATCGGGGTTGTGCATTATTTAAATATTTTGTGTGGTGAAGATGGAGCATAGCCAGACTATATGATTTTGTAGGGATAACTTTCTTTGGCCATGTTATTTTGAGAAGACATAATTGCTTAGTTAGTATGCTTGAAGTATTATTATTTTTATGTCAATATTAAACTTTTGTCTTGAATCTTTCGGGCCTGAATATTCATACCACAATTAAGAGAATTACATTGAAATTACGCCGAGTAGCATTCCACATCAAAAATTCTGTTTTTATCATTTACCTACTCGAGGACGAGCAGGAATTAAGCTTGGGGATGCTTGATACGTCTCCAACATATCTATAATTTTTGATTGTTCCATGCTATATTATATTATGTTTTGGACATTAATGGGCTTTATTATACACTTTTATATTATTTTTGGGACTAACCTATTAACCGGAGGCCCAACCCAGAATTGCTGTTTTTTGCCTATTACAGAGTTTCGCAGAAAAAGAATATCAAACGGAGTCCAAACGGAATGAAACCTTCGGGAACGTGATTTTCGGAACGAACGTGATCCAGAGGACTTGCACCCTACGTCAAGACATCAACCAGGAAGGCACGAGGTAGGGGGCGCGCCTACCCCCCTGGGCGCGCCCTCCACCCTTGTGGGCCCCAAGTTGCTCCACCGACGTACTTCTTCCTCCTATTTATACCTACGTACCCCCAAACTACCAGATACGGAGCCGAAAACCTAATTCCACCGCCGCAACCTTCTGTACCCATGAGATCCCATCTTGGGGCCTTTTCCGGAGCTCCGCCGGTGGGGGCATCAATCACGGAGGGCTTCTACATCAACACCATAGCCTCTCCGATGATGTGTGAGTAGTTTACCTCAGACCTTCGGGTCCATAGTTATTAGCTAGATGGCTTCTTCTCTCTTTTTGGATCTCAATACAATGTTCTCCCCCTCTCATGTGGAGATCTATTCGATGTAATCTTCTTTTGCGGTGTGTTTGTTGAGACCGATGAATTGTGGGTTTATGATCAAGTTTATCTATGAACAATATTTGAATCTTCTCTGAATTCTTTTATGTATGATTGGTTATCTTTGCAAGTCTCTTCGAATTATCAGTTTGGTTTGGCCTACTAGATTGATCTTTCCTGCAATGGGAGAAGTGCTTAGCTTTGGGTTCAATCTTGCGGTGTCCTTTCCCAGTGACAGTAGGGGCAGCAAGGCACGTATTGTATTGTTGCCATCGAGGATAACAAGATGGGGTTTATATCATATTGCATGAGTTTATCCCTCTACATCATGTCATCTTGCTTAAAGCGTTACTCTGTTCTTTTGAACTTAATACTCTAGATGCATGCTGGATAGCGGTCGATGTGTAGAGTAATAGTAGTAGATGCAGGCAGGAGTCGGTCTACTTGTCTCGGACGTGATGCCTATATACATGATCATACCTAGATATTCTCATGACTATGCTCAATTCTGTCAATTGCTCAACAGTAATTTGTTCACCCACCGTAATACTTATGCTCTTGAGAGAAGCCACTAGTGAAACCTATGGCCCCCGGGTCTATTTTCCATCATACTAATTTCCCGACAACAAGCTATTTCTGGCGCCGTTTTTATTTTGCTCTCTTTACTTTGCATCTTTATCATAAAAATACCAAAAATATTATCTTATCATATCTATCAGATCTCACTCTCGTAAGTGACCGTGAAGGGATTGACAACCCCTTTATTGCGTTGGTTGCGAGGATTTATTTGTTTTTGTAGGTTCAAGGGACTCGTGCGTGGCCTCCTACTGGATTGATACCTTGGTTCTCAAAAACTGAGGGAAATACTTACGCTACTTTGCTGCATCATCCTTTCCTCTTCAAGGGAAAACCAACGCAGTGCTCATTTCAAGAGGTAGCATGGAGCAGGACCTGAAGCTGGAGCAGAATTTCAAAGATGAATTGGCTTAGTTACCTGGTGATTGTTCTTCCTTGTCATAAACTTGGCCTTAAGCCTGTCTTCACAGAGTGTCCACATGTGGCCTTGCTTCCCACAGTTACTGCATGTTATTGTGCCCATCCTTGATGTATCGTTTGGAGCTGGCACTTCAAATTCACCCTTTCTCCTAGCTGTCTGCTTCTTGCCTTTCTTCTCCCTAAAAACTGGTGGTTCTATGTCAGGTGTGTTGGTGTTGGGCCAGAATTCAGGACCAGGGACAGGGTAGATGATGTGCTGGTATACAGTCTTATACATTTGCTTCTTAAAGAATGGATGCACATAATCTTCTGGGTGAACTTTTATCTTCTGCATTGCAGATATTGCATGTTGGCAAGGTGATCCAGTCATGTCCCATCTCCTGCAAGAGTGTCTCCCCTTCATCAAGCTTCACACAATATGTGTTCTCTCCACTATTTACTTGCCAGATATTGGGACCAGCCATGTTTGCTTCACAATATTTAGCCCACTTCTTGCTCTCTTCAAGCTTCTCCATGTAATGTGGGGTTATTTCCCACCTACAGCTCTCTGTTTTCTCTCTGATGCCCTGGTACTTAACCATTAGTTTGGTCCTCAACCCTTCAAACATGGTCTTAATTCGTTTGGACCTAACATCTAGAATCATTTTGTTGAAAACCTCACTAAGGTTCTTCACAACCAAGTCAGTCTTGCACACATGATCCATTGCATATCTAGCCCAACACTCCTTAGGGATGCCATTCAACCACATGTAGGCTGGTTCACATGCTGCTTTCAAACCTGCCATTCCTTCTTTGTGACCATGTTCAGTGAAGGAATAGCTAGCTTTGTCAACCCATTTCTTAAGTTCTTCTGCTCTAAAGCCAGCTGACTGGAAGTTGGCATATATGTGTCTAAGGCAATATCTTTTGGGGATTGAGGAAATACTTCATTAATTGCTTTAAAGAAGGCCATGTTGTTTGATTACATGAGCTAGTAATAAGATAACTATAGCAGCATGGCTATGTGCATAAGAATAATACAGAGTCAGAGAACATACCTTCTGTCTGTTAGACATGATGGTGTAGTTCCCAAACTGGTTGCTGGTGCCAATGCAGACTCTAAGTTGGTTTACAAACCAGGCCCAGCTAGGCCCATCCTCTTTGTCAACCACCTCAAAAGCAATTGGGAACACATTGTTGTTCCCATCTCTCCAGTTGCTGCCAATATCTGCTGGCCTGTGAATAACTTGTTGAAGCAACCATCAAGTCCTGCATAAACATAGATAGTTAGGGCCAAATTGCATAACTTGCTTAGATTTCAAACAGGATTACATCACTCATATTTACCTATGAAAGGCCTACAACCAGCAAGAAATCCATCTTTTGATGCCTGGAGGCAGTAGAACATGTCCGTGAAACTTGGTGTGGGGGCTGGGTTCAAAGGATCCTCAAAAGTTGTCACTATGCACCCGCTTCCAGGGTTTGTGTCAAGCACACATTGTAGGTAGTCCCTCAACCTCAGATATTGCTTTCTATGATCACCTTGCACAACATCAACAACCATCAGTCTTGCCCTATATGCCAAACTCCTAGGTACATGCATCCCAAACTTCTTCTTAGTATGTTTGAGAACTGTCTCTACATCAGCCTTTACATTTGATCTAACTATGTCCTCCACAACTTCTGCAACCCATTCTTCATTAACCTTTTTACTCTCTCCACAAGCTCCACAACTATGATCCATGTGACACTTCTTGATTGTGAATGTATCTCCATGGGCTACTTTGGATGCGGTCATGAAAAATTCACATCCATTCTTCCTCTCTTTGCACCAAACAATAACCCTTGATGGTTCATTCCTATGGTACCGAAAGTTTCTCAAAGTCCTAACATGAAAATTTCCCGCCTTTCTAAACTCATACACATTGGTAAAGCAAAGGTCCTTGCACAGCTGCTCATGTGCATCCGGTAGCTTTGGGTCATACCATTTCCTCTCTTTCTTCCTCTTCAATCTTCTCTTCCTTCCAGAAAGTAGTCTTGAAGCCTCTCCATCTGAGTCAGAAATTCCCACATCACCAGGGAAGCAGTATTCATCAGCTTCAGGTACAAAATCTTGAAACTTTGGGATCTCTGGCTGACTGTGAGCCCTGGAAGTATGACCTGGATTTGCTGCTGCTCTTCTCACATGCTTCAGTTTCTCAGGCCTGCCTTTTTCCACCACTCTCTCCTCTCCACTGTCAGCCTCTTTCTCCTCCTGCCAAAACTCTGAAACATCACTGACACCTTCAAACTATGGTCTGTCTTCTACACCATCTGTTTATTCTTCATTTCCAACATTTTCTTCACCTCTCTTCCAAGCCTTGTAAGACATCGTTATCCCTCTATAGTCACCCCTATCAATCTCAAAGTCCGAGGATGATTTATCAATATCATCATCCTCTTCACCACCAGCCTGTCCATCATCCTCTTCACCACCAGCCTGTCCATCATCTCCACCATGAGCTTCTGAAATGTTCAAGTTACAACTCTGTTGTGTGTTCAAATTAACTTCAAGAGGGTGGACCACTCCATCTTGTGACAGACTTAACACAAAACCAGGACCCCCCCACTGGACTGCCTATTGGAATTTGTTCTTCACAAACATTGTGAGTGTCGGTGTCAAAACCGGCGGATCTCGGGTAGGGGGTCCCGAACTGTGCGTCTAAGGTCGATGGTTACAGGAGACGGGGGACACGATGTTTACCCAGGTTCGGGCCCTCTCTATGGAGGTAATACCCTACTTCCTGCTTGATTGATCTTGATGAATATGAGTATTACAAGAGTTGATCTACCACGAGATCGTAATGGCTAAACCCTAGAAGTCTAGCCTGTATGACTATGGTAATGAGTATATCCTTTCCGGACTACACTCTCCGGTTTATATAGACACCGGGGGGATCTAGGGTTACATAGAGTCGGTTACATAAGAAGGAATCTTCATAGTTGGTCGCCAAGCTTGCCTTCCACGCCAAGGGGAGTCCTATCCGGATACGGGTACATTCTTCGGCCTTCATGTCTTCACAGCCCATCAGTCCGGCCCATTGATAATAGGCCGGACGCCCGAGGACCCCTTAGTCCAGGACTCCCTCAGTGAGCCCTGTTACATTCAACATCTCTATCTTCATTTGCCTTGGCCACAATGATATTCAGCACTGTGAAATCAGAGTGGTCTATCATTTCTTCAATTGCATCTTGACTGTCCAGAAGCAATAAACCTTCCTCTCCAATCCCTTGTTCTTTTACCCAGTACATGTAGTCATCTGACCCATAGCCTTCAGTTTCAGTAAGTGCTATCAAGTTAAGAAAAGTGATGTCTGAAACAGAGAACCACCTTTCCATGTTATCTCTTCCCTGGAAATGCAGCCTCACCTCCCAAATTTCATCATCCAGCCTGCATTACATAATTGTTATTTGAAAAGCCTAACTAAGTGTTTTTGCTACAAAATTCAGTGCACACTAACTATAAAGTACAGTAAGGAATCTGAATCCAACAAATGCTTCTCTGAATCCACCATGCAATTCTACTAAATCTAACTAATCCTTCAGTGCAAAATGATACAAGTGCATCCAAAACATGCCACAGAGTGTTTCCTCAACTTTGATTCAATGCATGTTCATGTTCTAAGATGAATCACAGCAGCATCAAATTAGGGTTTGGTCAAAAAACTAACTAAATTATGCTCTGTTTTTTGAACTAACAAGCAGAAATGCAGAAACTGTTCAAGGAGATCATCAAGAGAAGAAAAATATACTTACTCCACCCCTCCAAATGCAGAAGCCCAGTGATGGGAGTTGGTCGGATCCGCCTGCACAGTGCCAGCAAGAGACCTCACCGCTCTGTACTCAAGCGAGAACTGCAATCCTCAGGCGACGGTGGTGCAGCTTGTGGCGTAGGAGCCTGCGTCAGAGGTGCAGCCTGTGGTGTACGCTGCTGCGGCGGCGGCGCCGGTTGGGTTGCGAAGCTACCGCTCCCCAGCCAGTTGTCAACCTCTGAGTACTCTCCGTCTCCATCCCCCCTTCCACCTCCACCCGTTGAATGGCCACCATCGACTGGTTTCGCCGCCGCCAACGCAATCGGCTAGGTCGGAGAGGGAGGCGCGCGCGCGGAGAGAGAGAGAGAGAGAGAGAGAGAGAGAGAGAGAGAGAGAGAGAGAGAGAGATAGAGAGAGAGAGAGGAACAGAGGAACGGTCGGATCCGTCTTGACCTGTTCGGGACGGCTCGTGCGCCCTAACGGCCATCACCCGCGCGCCGTGAGCCCTGTGGCCGACAAAACCCTGACGGGCAGGCCCCACATGTCATAACCCCACTTAAAACGTAGCCGTTCGGCCACTTGGGTCTTTTGGAACAGCCCACCACTTTAGTGGTAGTTTTTTGAAAAATTAAAAAAAGCGGTAGTTTTTTGGAACGGTAGCCCGTAATATGGTAGATTTTTGCTATTCACTCTTTTTTTGGCATCTCAATAAGAACATCTTTGTTTTAGTCCATGAGTTCTTTCATGCGGCAACTTTTTTTTCCTGTGAGCTATAAATAAATGTCAAATATTATCAACCTAAGCAACTTATTTACTCCTCTGTCGCAAATTAACTGATAGACAAATGGCAACCATACTGTATAGATTTCACTTTTAACCTATTGGTTGATGTTATTATTGTTGGCCTATAAGTAACTTAGTTCTGTTTCATCAGTCAATCGACTGACAGGCCCCACCCTGCTTTATTCAAAGAAAAAGATAAAGATAAAGAGGAAGAATCAGACAGCTCAATCTTTCTTCTTTTAATCGGTTCAAGCCTCAAGCAAAGAACCATCTTCAGATGCTTGCTTTGGCCAGAACCAGAACTAAAGCCAAAGACCAAACACAAGCATACCTCTTTAATTGCTTCTTCTGCAACCTCAAGAAAGTCTCCATTCATCCATTGTATTGTTCCTCCTTGGTCTCGCCACAGGATTGTGCCAGCCAGCCTACTTTCCGATTAAGGTACTGTCAAGACTATTAGTACGGTTCTTGTGCTGCATATATAATTTCTCTTCTAAATTGCTTGCAGTTTCTTTTCTTTCCAAAATCTCATCATTTTTATATTTTAGGGAATCATGCATCGACTAAAAATTACTCTCTTCTGGTAACTAGCAGCAGGTGGGAGCTGCAAATTGATTCATCTGGAGGTGCAGATTGATCAATGGGTTAGATTTGTGGATCTTCTTGTCTCTGCAAGGCTTTCATTCAAACATTACTAAGTCATCATGCCTCGACAGGTATTAATTTGTCTGCGTACACAAGAATGCATGCATGCAGTTCTCACAATGTAGTCTACAGTAGTATTATTACTTTCTTCTACGTTATACTCCCTCCGTTCTAAATTACTCGTCGTAGAAATGGATGTATCTAGAACTAATATACATCTAGATACATCCACACCTGCGACAAGTAATTCGGAACGGAGGGAGTATATGTCAGAGATGGTTGTCTTAATTAGTTGGTCCTTGAATAAAATTGTGATACATTCAAGATTCTCAGAGTGTTCTCCAAGGATCAAGCAACGGTGGCTTAATGTTAGCACACACACAAATAGAGGATGCAATTCTTGCTGAAATTAATTAACCCTGTAATTCTTTAGGCTTAATATTTATTACAAGAGTGGACAAGCCTCCCCTCCACTCTTTTAATATTTATTAAAAGAGGCCACTGCTCTGGTCTCTGCCGCTGCCTGACCCCTCCACCAAAACACACCATAAGTCCACAACACACTGGTGATGACCTGCCGCTGCCTGCAGTGACCGACGGTACCATGCAATTAACACACAGACACTCAAACTATGGTCTGCTTACTGTGAGCCTACATGATCGAGTGCCCATCCATATAATTAGTGTTGTGTTGATCCTATAATGACAATAATAACGCATAGACACTGAAAGTTACTATACGAAAAATGCTAAATTGAGTTACATCTACTAATTCCCATCAACTAATGCAGAGGATTGGTCCGGAGACCGTCGAAGAAGCGGTGCACCAGATAATCCCTTATCTAGAGGATATGAGCAGTACTGCACACAAGGCCATCTATTATGATGGATGGCGTGGGTTGTCTGCTTCGGCGGTGCTTAGAGCCATTGCTCAAGACCCTCCGCCATCTCTGTTGAAGAAATTCAACAAGATTGTCCACGTCGATTGCTCGAGGTGGAAAAGCCGAAGAGCACTCCAAAGGACAATCGCACAAGAACTGAAGCTTCCTCAGCGGGTAATGGATATTTTTGATAGGCAAGATGAAGAAGATAATTTCAGTGGGATAGATTAAGGCTCAAGAGCTGAAATAGTATTTATTGGGAAAGAGATCCATCAAGTCCTTACAAGTCACAGATGTTTAGTGATTTTTCATAATGGAAGCAATGATATGGTTAATTTAAATGCTTCTGGCATTCTTCAAGGAGATTTTTTTGATACTAAGGTATTGTGGACATTTCGAGGAAGGTTTCGGCTCAGCCCAGGAATTAGTGAGAAGGCGGATGATTCCCATCTTTTTATTTGTTCTGAGAATCTTGGTTACAAGTGGAATCTTTTGCTTAAAGAAGAGGCTAGAGAAATTGATGGGTACACAGATAAGCTTGGCGAAACAGTTGAAGAGTGTTGCTTGTATCTGCTAGCATTAAATTCTCAGGGAGGCAATATCATGGACTACAATTGGGCCACTCATGCTTCGAGCTATTGGGTTTGTGATGAGATTATACAGGGAGGTCAGGGTGATGAATCATGGGAGGTTGCAGCTGCTCTGCATAAACAGATAAATACAGAGGATTATTCATCCAATACACTGCCCTCTTTTGGTCATGAACTGAAGAATCCTCCAAAACGGTGGGTATTGTCCAAGGAAAACTCTGTTGTGCCTCCAGAGTCAACATCATTTTTCCTTGCCGCAGTTGCAAGCGAGTCGGATCCTCCATTAAGACCATTACCTAATGCCATGTTTCATCAATCGAATAAACTTCGTGTGCTCAAGTTATGCCGCTGCACCTTCAATTTTTCCTCTCCTCCTTTTCATTGTTGCCACAAGTTAAGATTCCTTGGATTAGATAGTTGCCAGGATCTACAACCAGAACAAGACAAGAAGCAAGATAGACAAACAATGGATATTTTTAAGAGCCTATGGGTGATAGACATATGCAATACAGATTGGGATCTGCCTGCATCACCAGAGATAATAGAGAAGATGGCTGCAAACATTAGGGAGGTACATATAAAGAAAGGAAGGATTTGGTGCCACAGTTTTGCATGGCGACAATTGCATAACCTTCACAAGCTTTGAGTAATTGAGCCTACAAGCCCTTGGCAGACAGGCGAAATGGATGAATTCACAGACATGGTTAAGTTGGAGTTCCTTGACTTGGCTGGGGATAGTACAATTCAAGTTTTGCCAAGTATGTCAGGGGCAACTAGTCTCAAGATTTTGGTTCTTGATGGTTGTGTTGGATTGGAACATGTTGGCCCTGAAGGACTGCCGCCCTCACTTGAATCCTTCAGCTTGGATGCACGTGCCAGAGAGGATCATAAAAAGGAGGCCAAAATCACTCGTATCTCTTTGGCTGGTTGTGCAAGATTGGTGAACTTCAGATTGTGTGGATCACTTCCAAATCTTGAGGACCTAGATCTATCAGGCACATTGGTCAAAACACTAGACCTCAAAGATCAGATGGTGCAGGCTCGAAGACTCCAAAAAATTATTCTACGGGGATGTATGCAGCTCCTTTCCATTCTATGGCCAGAAAATGGTATGCCAAAAGATACAATTTTACGTATTGATTCTTCACTCTGCCGTGTTCAAGCAGAACTTCATCAAGCATATGCTACTATAATGGACATAAGGTTTCTTCAGACCTTGGTATTAGAGAGTAATGTTGACTTCTGTTGGAAGAGTACTAGGTTCCATTTGAAGCTATGTGTCCCAGCTTGTAGCAACAAAGTTGAGGATCAAAGCAATAAGAAGAACACGGCCATTGGTAGTAGCGCACCGCAGATAATGGGTCCTCCTCAGCCCAAGTTATTATTACCCAATGCTTACATCACGTACATGGATGTCGCTGTTGACAACATGACTGTTGATGATGGCTATAATAGTGCATCGCAGTTTCAGCCGCTGGGCTCCCATGTGGAGATTAGTGATGGAATTAGTTTCACAGGAGTGGTGAGCACACGAGTAATGAAGGCTATCATCTTTGCAATGAACAAGACCAAGTCATTGCATGTGCATGACAATTCTTCCGTCACCACTGTCATCCCTGGACATATGGTGTCCATAGAAAGTAATGTACTTACATGGAATCTGAAATCTTGTCACGTGGTGAGATGCCCCAAGATGCGTACGGTCTTCAATATTGATTGGAGGTATTACTACTTTGAAGAACTAGTTGAGTTTTGGGCGGCTGATCTCCTATCAGCCCATTGCATTTGGAGCAAACAAAGGGTGTCGGATTTTCAAGACAATCGTTCCTTTGCGAAACTGGAGAGCATACACCTGTTCTCCTGCCCGAGGCTCACGTTTGTCCTCCGGTGGTCCAGGTTATACATCTTGAGAAGCTTGGAGATCCTCCACATCACCTTCTGTGGTGATCTAAAGCAGGTGTTCCCGGTGGAGCCAGAGATTCTGGCAAGAATAGCTACAAGCCAGTGTAAAGGTGCACTGGAGTTCCCAAACCTGAAGCATATATACTTGCATCAGCTCTTCAAGCTGCAACAGATATGCGAGGCCAAGATGTTTTCTCCCAAGCTTGAGACCATCAAGGTTAGGGGATGCTGGGCTCTCAGGCGCCTCCCGGCTGTCGGTCGAGACAACCGTCCCGTCGTGGACTGCGAGAAGGACTGGTGGGAGAAGTTAGAGTGGGACGGGCTGGAAACCGGCCACGACCCTTCCCTCTTCAAGCCTCGCCACTCTGCGTATTACAAGAAGCCCCTGCCTAGAGGCTCAGTTCTGTGGTGAGCTGAACAAGCTGTTCAGGTACGCATCCGCAAGTCTTTCCTTTGTTTTTTATCTATCTGTTGTATTTTTTTGGTAACAATTGCAGACACACCTTGTGCATTTGTGCTATGTAATATCCGAATAACAACCGTGAATATAATACATACACACATTTGTCGAGAAAGCAACAGTCTAGCCAATCCTGCTCCTGTATGTGTATGTGTATGTGTGTATAGCAAGCAAGCAAATTGTTTGATCTACTCCTTTATGCATTCGGTGATCAATTCATCTGTTTTGGCATTCCGTGTGTTGTGTAGGTTTGATGGATGTATGGCGGCAGAGCCTACAACGATGGCCGGCGTCTTGCTGCTTTCCACCCTTCACACTGCAAGCGCAAGCCAAATCGGGTGTGTTGTTTCCGAAGATGGTGTTTCCTTCCTCAAGAATAAAGTGGTGCTAGCTAGCTTGCTTGCTTGCTTGATGCCGCACATGCATGCTTAGTCGTTTTGTGTGTCTGTCCGTTCTCAAGACTTATGATTCATTGTTGGTGTGGTTTGTTTTCTGCTCATGTGTGTGCTGAGTTTGCAATGTGTGTTGTCATTCTGATTCAGTACAGCAGAATGCATGTGTATGCTTGACTGAGAATGCATGGCTTGGTGTGATGTACATGGAATGGATTATATATCAACTGAGTATTTATTTATTTGGTTCCATTACCTAGAGATTAATCTCAATCTCCTTTCCTTGCAATCCATCTCCGTCTTCCTATTTTCACAGATAATCTGCATCTTTCATAATCCTGATCGCTGTACCGGATCGCTAGCCTAGCTCGTTCTTAACCTGATTGCTAGCGCCTAGTATGCATCTCCTGCTCCTGCTATTAATGATCCAATATTGGGTCTCCATAGTACCGATAATTGGTTGATAATTGATCAATTCCTCAACATTGTTTGACCTATATTATATTATACGAGATTCTTCTTTTTGTGTGTTGGACCGACCGACGTGATAAGCGATAAGATTTTATTGAGTTTGTCCAGCAGATTTGTAACTTTGTACTAGTTTTTGAATTACTAAATTTTCCTCAAATTTCATCACTATTGTCTCATCCAAAAAATTATGCATCTAGAAATATTAGAAAAAACAAATGAAGGTAGTATGTATAAAGTATATTAGTATCCTTTTAGATGCATTTTAGTGTTTTTTGGTAACCTTTCATTTAAACATAACACACACGTTAATTATTATTTTTGCATATATATTAAAGGGCCAGGGTTATAGTTTCGCCCTGGCCCCCCCCGGAATATCAGGACCGGCCCTGCCCGAGATATGGGAGGACACGCTTGAGCAGGTCGACATCTTCTTGATGGGCATCGGCAGCGATGGTACCATCACCGAAGTCGGCAAGTACCTCCAGGAGAAGAACCCCAACACAAAGATCTATGGAGTTGAACCTGCCTGTGACGCCCCTGATTCAATCGTACAGTAATCATACACGCAAACGTGTACGATCAAAATCAGGAACTCACGGGAAGATATCACAACACAACTCTAAAAATAAAATAAGTCATACAAGCATCATAATACAAGCCAGGGGCCTCGAGGGCTCGAATACAAGTGCTCGATCATAGACGAGTCAGCGGAAGCAACAATATCTGAGTACAGACATAAGTTAAACAAGTTGCCATAAGATGGCTAGCACAAACTGGGATACAGATTGAAAGAGGCGCAGGCCTCCTGCCTGGGATCCTCCTAAACTACTCCTGGTCGTCGGCGGCCTGAACGTAGTAGTAGGCACCCTCGGTGTAGTAGGGGTCGTCGGCGACGGTGGCGTCCAGCTCCTGGGCTCCAGCATCTGGTTAAGTAAGTAAGGTGGCCTAGACATATAGCATGCCTTGCAAGATGATGGTAGTAGTATATTTTGTGCAGTCCTATATGAACTGTTTAAGTTATGGTAACTGGAGTGGTGGTAGACTTTGAGAACCTTTGCTAAGTCTGCATTATGTTATTGTACTGTTAAGAACCTATCTATCTTAAGTAATGCAGTGAAGAACTGTTTTATTTCTTTAGGTTGTTTTCCTGAAACTAGCAATGCTGTACTAGTCTATTTTTGGGCCTAAAACCATTATGTATACAATGTGGTCCTAGACTGGGCTGGTTTATTACTCCTGTGCCTACCTACCACTAACCCTTAGTAGTCCATAAAGCCCCCTTGGCAGAAGCCACAGTCAATCCCCCCACCCTTCTCCACCCCCAGCCGCCAAAGAAACCCTAGAATCTCAGGGAGAAATGGATCCTGGAGAGGTCATAGATGGAGAATCCCAGGGGAGCCAGGAGCAGAGATGCAAGAAGGAGGGTGAGAAGGCAACTTGCTGAGATGATCCTTCCAGCACGCAACCGCAAGGATATAGAGCAGTTCCTGGAGGCATTCCCCCTGGCTCGAACCCTAGTGATGATGATATCATCTACTCGACAAGAGGAGGGCAAATTTCCATCCTTTTCAGGTCACTAGGCAGAGGTGGACTAGGATTCTGTACCCATGATATTGCTGTTATGTTTCTGTGGTCCTAGATCTGTCTTTCTATCTATGTGATGTTTGAAGTTGGTGTAAGAATAATGTTGAATGAGCTATGTATGTGATGAATCAAGTTGTCTATGATGCAATGTATGAAGTTGGTGAAAGAAAAATGTTGAATGATCTATCTATGTGATGAATCAATCTGTCTATGATGCAATTTATGAGTGAATCTTTTATCTATATTTGTATGTATGAATGATTTGATCTGGTTATCTTGATGTTTTAGGTTTGATCTGTTAGGTTTTTGTCCTAGATGGCCAAATCTTGATGTTTTAGGTTTCATCTGTTAGGGTTTGGTCGACAAGTTGCCACCCAAAGTGACAAAATTTGGCCATATTAGGGTTTGGTCGACAAGTTGCCACCCAGAATGACCAAATTTAGCAACTTTACGGTTGGTCAACAAGTTGCCACCCAAAGTGACCAAATTTGGCCATATTAGGGTTTGGTCGACAAGTTGCCACCCACAAATGACCAAATTTGGCCACTTTAGGGTTGGTCAACAAGTTGCCACCCAAAGTGACCAAATTTGGCCATATTAGGGTTTGGTCGACAAGTTGCCACCCAAAGTGACCAAATTTGGCCACTTTAGGGTTGGTCGACAAGATGCCCCCACAAAGTGACCTAATCATATCAATCAATTATCAACAAAAGAAATCAATTCATCTACCTAACAATGATCAACATAAGAAATAATTTCATATGAAACAATTCATAACTTAGGTCATATCAAATCAAAATAGAGCTTGACAACATATAACTTAATTGTTCCAAGTAGTTGAAACACACACCATATAACTTAATTGTTCAAATCAAGACAAAGTTCACTGCAACTAACACAGATACCAAGCATGCCTAACAAGCATAGTTCAAGGCATAAAGCAGAGTTGAGTGCAACATATTCAATGGTTGCCACTGGCTGTGAAATACAAAGCAAATTTGCTTGGGGCATTCCTCTTCCTCTTCGAACCAACATCAGCTTGACCTGAGGTTGATGCTGCCCTTGGAGCATTGAAACCTCTTGCAACTCTTGATCTGGTGTTCTTTGCTGGAGATGATGCACTTGACCTGGTGTTGTTGGCTGGTGCTGAAGCAGGTGCTGGGTTCTTTCTCTTTCTTGATCCAGCTTTTGAGACTCCAGTACCAGTAGTGGTTGCCCTTGTTGAAGCCGTTGCTGGATTTCTGCCCCTAACTGGTCCTGAAGCTGCATTTGCTGAAGCTGGAGTGATATGTCTCCAACGTATCTATAATTTTTGATTGTTCCATGCTATATTATATTCTGTTTTGGACATTAATGGGCTTTATTATACACTTTTCTATTATTTTTGGGACTAACCTATTAACCGGAGGCCCAACCCAGAATTGCTGTTTTTTGCCTATTTCAGAGTTTCGCGGAAAAAGAATATCAAACGGAGTCCAAACGGAATGAAACCTTCGGGAACGTGATTTTCGGAACGAACGTGATCCAGAGGACTTGGACCCTACGTCAAGACATCAACCAGGAAGGCACGAGGTAGGGGGGCACGCCTAACCCCTAGGGCGCGCCCTCCACCCTCGTGGGCCCCACGTTGCTCCACCACCGTACTTCTTCCTCCTATATATACCTACGTACCCCCAAACTACCAGATACGGAGCCAAAACCTAATTTCACCGCCGCAACCTTTTGTACCCGTGAGATCCCATCTTGGGGTCTTTTCTGGAGCTCTGCCAGAGGGGGCATCGATCACGGAGGGCTTCTACATCAACACCATAGCCTCTCCGATGATGTGTGAGTAGTTTACCTCAGACCTTCGGGTCCATAGTTATTAGCTAGATGGCTTCTTCTCTCTTTTTGGATCTCAATACAATGTTCTCCCCCTCTCATGTGGAGATCTATTCGATGTAATCTTCTTTTATCTATGAACAAGTTTGTTGAGACCGATGAGTTGTGGGTTTATGATCAAGTTTATCTATGAACAACATTTGAATCTTCTCTGAATTCTTTTATGTATGATTGGTTATCTTTGCAAGTCTCTTCGAATTATCAGTTTGGTTTGGCCTACTAGATTGATCTTTCCTGCAATGGGAGAAGTGCTTAGCTTTGGGTTCAATCTTGCGGTGTCCTTTCCCAGTGACAGTAGGGGCAGCAAGGCACGTATTGTATTGTTGCCATCGAGGATAACAAGATGGGGTTTATATCATATTGCATGAGTTTATCCCTCTACATCATGTCATCTTGCTTAAAGCGTTACTCTGTTCTTTTGAACTTAATACTCTAGATGCATGCTGGATAGCGGTCGATGTGTGGAGTAATAGTAGTAGATGCAGGCAGGAGTCGGTCTACTTGTCTCGGACGTGATGCCTATATACATGATCATACCTAGATATTCTCATAACTATGCTCAATTCTGTCAAATGCTCAACAGTAATTTGTTCACCCACCGTAATACTTATGCTCTTGAGAGAAGCCACTAGTGAAACTTATGGCCCCCGGGTCTATTTTCCATCATACTAATTTCCCCACAACAAGCTATTTCTGGCGCCGTTTTTATATTGCTTTCTTTACTTTGCATCTTTATCATAAAAACACCAAAAATATTATCTTATCATATCTATCAGATCTCACTCTCGTAAGTCACCGTGAAGGGATTGACAACCCCTTTATTGCGTTGGTTGCGAGGATTTATTTGTTTGTGTAGGTGCGAGGGACTCGTGCGTGGCCTCCTACTGGATCGATACCTTGGTTCTCAAAAACCGAGGGAAATACTTACGCTACTTTGCTGCATCACCCTTTCCTCTTCAAGGGAAAACCAACGCAGTGCTCAAGAGGTAGCAAGAAGGATTTCTGGCGCCGTTGCCGGGGAGTCTACGCAAAAGTCAACATACCAAGTACCCATCACAAACCCTTATCTCCCGCATTACATTATTTGCCATTTGCCTCTCGTTTTCCTCTCCCCCACTTCACCCTTGCCGTTTTATTCGCCTCTCTCTTTCTTTTTGCTCCTTGCACTTTCTGCCGTTATGTCTGAAATTGGGGAAACTATTGTTGATATGGACAATAGTAATAACATGGAAAATTCTGATGCTCCTGCTGAAGAACCCCCTACCTTACATACAAAAAAATTCTGAATTGGTAGTGGTAATATTATTGGAAAAGGGGTTATTCAAGATTTCTTTACTTGTGTCGGTTCTTTGCCTTCTATGGGCAGTTCTATACTTCATAAAACTAGTAGTCTTGCGGATGCTATTGCCATGCTTGTAGTTGAACTTGAAAGGAAATTTATGCACATGCACCCTTGCATACAAAGGATTTTTCTAGAATTTTCTAATATTGAGCATTCTTCTGTTAAGCATGCCGCTACTATCTTGTTTGGCTCATGAGTTTAGATTTATAATAAAAGAGGCCAAAGAAATCTTTGCGCATTATAGGGTGGACGCTGGCCGTCCTCCCATAGAAACTATCTTATTTGATCAAGAGGAAATACTGCGTTTTCAATCTCTAGATTATGTTGCTTTTAATGAAAACATTTCAAAAAAGGTTCCTACCAATGTTCTAGTTGATAGAATTTCTGAACTTAATAATGATTTTGCTATTCGAAATGATGAGCTAGGATATTCTCTCGAGTATAGGCTCACAAAGTTCTGTCAAAAGAATGCTTATAATGATGAATTGGTTGTGCAATACGAAGGGCCGAAGGAGGAACCTATATCTCCTAAAGTTGATCTTGGGGACTTTTGTCCCATTAAATTTAGCCCTTTTGATTACTTTTGCTTGCCTCAAAGAAAACTTGCTGCTGAACGTAGAGAATACGAAATGATTTTTAATGATCTATCCTATTATTATGGCGATACCTAGATCTATCCTTGCTATTATGCCTAGCTAGGGGCGTTAAACGATAGCGCTTGTTGGGAGGCAACCCAATTTTATTTTTAGTTTTTTTGCTTTTTGCTTCTGTTTAGGAATAAATATTTGATCTAGCCTCTGGTTAGATGTGTTTTTATGTTTTAATTAGTGTTTGTGCCAAGTTTAACCTATAGGATCTTCTTGGATGATAGTTATTTGATCTTGCTGAAAATTGCAGAAACTTTCTATTCATGAAAATAATTGTTAAAAATCACCAGAACGTGATAAAATATTGATTCCAATTTCTGATGATCAATAAACAAATTGTCTAGGTCCTCCTATTTTGGCTGAATTTTTTGAGTTCCAGAAGTTTGCATTAGTTACAGATTACTACAGACTGTTCTGTTTTTGACAGATTCTGTTTTTCGTGTGTTGTTTGCTTATTTTGATGAATCTATGGCTAGTAAAATAGTTTATAAACCATAGAGAATTTGGAATACAGCAGGTTTAACACCAATATAAATAAATAATGAGTTCATTACAGTACCTTGAAGTGGTCTTTAGTTTTCTTTCGCTAACGGAGCTCACGAGATTTTCTGTTAAGTTTTGTGTTATGAAGTTTTCAAGTTTTGGGTGAAAGATTTGATGGATTATGGAACAAGGAGTGGCAAGAGCCTAAGCTTGGGGATGCCCATGGCACCCCAAGATAATCTAAGGACACCAAAAAGCCAAAGCTTGGGGATGCCCTGGAAGGCATCCCCTCTTTCGTCTACTTTCATCGGTAACTTTACTTGGAGCTATATTTTTATTCACCACATGATATGTGTTTTGCTTGGAGCGTCTTGTATTATTTGAGTCTTTGTTTTTTAGTTTACCACAATCATCCTTGCTGTACACAACTTTTGAGAGAGACACACTTGATTAGGAAATTATTAGAATACTCTATGTGCTTCACTTATATCTTTTGAGTTATATAGTTTTTGCTCTAGTGCTTCACTTATATCTTTTAGAGCACGGTGGTGATTTTGTTTTATAGAAACTATTGTTCTCTCATGCTTCACTTAGATTATTTTGAGAGTCCTACAAAACAGCATGGTTTTGCTTTGACAATGATAGGCATTCAAGATTAGTAATTTTTTTTCTTATGAGTGTGTTGAATACTATGAGAAGTTAGATGCTTGATAATTGTTTTGAGATATGAAGATGATGATATTAGAGTCAATGCTAGTTGAGTAGTTTTGAATTTGAGAAATACTTGTGTTAAAGTTTGTGATTCCCGTAGCATGCACGTATGGTGAACCGTTATGTGATGAAGTCGGAGCATGATTTATTTATTGATTGTCTTCCTTATGAGTGGCGGCCGGGGACGAGCGATGGTCTTTTTCTACCAATCTATCCCCCTAGGAGCATGCGCGTAATACTTTGCTTTGATAACTTGTAGATTTTTGCAATAAGTATATGAGTTCTTTATGACTAATGTTGAGTCCATGGATTATACGCACTTTTTCCCTTTCCACCATTGCTAGCCTCTCTAATACCGCGCACGTTTCGCCGGTATCATACACCCACCATATACCTTCCTCAAAACAGCCACCATACCTACCTATCATGGCATTTCCATAGCCAATCCGAGATATATTGCCATGCAACTTACCACCGTTCCATTTATTATGACACGCTCCATCATTGTCATATTGCTTCACATGATCATGTAGTTGACATCGTATTTGTGGCAAAGCCACCGTTCATAATTCTTTCATACATGTCACTCTTGATTCATTGCATATCCCGGTACACCACCGAAGGCATTCACATAGAGTCATATTTTGTTCTAAGTATTGAGTTGTAAGTAAATAAAAGTGTGATGATCATCATTTTTTAGAGCATTGTCCCAAGTGAGGAAAGGTTGATGGAGACTATGATTCCCCCACAAGTCGGGATGAGACTCCGGACGAAAAAAAAGAGGCCATAAAAAAGAGAGAAGAAAAGGCCCAAATAAAAAAATGAGAGAAAAAGAGAGAAGGGACAATGTTACTATCCTTTTACCACACTTGTGCTTCAAAGTAGCACCATGATCTTCATGATAGAGAGTCTCCTATGATATCACTTTCATATACTAGTGGGAAATTTCTTTCACTATAGAACTTGGCTTGTATATTCCAATGATGGGCTTCCTCAAAGTGCCCTAGGTCTTTGTGAGCAAGCGAGTTGGATGCACACCCACTTAGTTCCTTTTGTTGAGCTTTCATATACTTATAGCTCTAGTGCATCCGTTGCATGGCAATCCTTACTCACTCACATTGATATCTATTAATGGGCATCTCCATAGCCCGTTGATACGCCTAGTTGATGTGAGACTATCTTCTCCTTAGTTTTTGTCTTCTCCACAACCACCATTCTATTCCACATATGGTGCTATGTCCATGGCTCACGCTCATGTATTGCGTGAAGATTGAAAAGTTTGAAAACACTAAAAGTATGAAACAATTGCTTGGCTTATCATCGGGGTTGTGCATTATTTAAATATTTTGTGTGGTGAAGATGGAGCATAGCCAGACTATATGATTTTGTAGGGATAACTTTCTTTGGCCATGTTATTTTGAGAAGACATAATTGCTTAGTTAGTATGCTTGAAGTATTATTATTTTTATGTCAATATTAAACTTTTGTCTTGAATCTTTCGGGCCTGAATATTCATACCACAATTAAGAGAATTACATTGAAATTACGCCGAGTAGCATTCCACATCAAAAATTCTGTTTTTATCATTTACCTACTCGAGGACGAGCAGGAATTAAGCTTGGGGATGCTTGATACGTCTCCAACATATCTATAATTTTTGATTGTTCCATGCTATATTATATTATGTTTTGGACATTAATGGGCTTTATTATACACTTTTATATTATTTTTGGGACTAACCTATTAACCGGAGGCCCAACCCAGAATTGCTGTTTTTTGCCTATTACAGAGTTTCGCAGAAAAAGAATATCAAACGGAGTCCAAACGGAATGAAACCTTCGGGAACGTGATTTTCGGAACGAACGTGATCCAGAGGACTTGCACCCTACGTCAAGACATCAACCAGGAAGGCACGAGGTAGGGGGCGCGCCTACCCCCCTGGGCGCGCCCTCCACCCTTGTGGGCCCCAAGTTGCTCCACCGACGTACTTCTTCCTCCTATTTATACCTACGTACCCCCAAACTACCAGATACGGAGCCGAAAACCTAATTCCACCGCCGCAACCTTCTGTACCCATGAGATCCCATCTTGGGGCCTTTTCCGGAGCTCCGCCGGTGGGGGCATCAATCACGGAGGGCTTCTACATCAACACCATAGCCTCTCCGATGATGTGTGAGTAGTTTACCTCAGACCTTCGGGTCCATAGTTATTAGCTAGATGGCTTCTTCTCTCTTTTTGGATCTCAATACAATGTTCTCCCCCTCTCATGTGGAGATCTATTCGATGTAATCTTCTTTTGCGGTGTGTTTGTTGAGACCGATGAATTGTGGGTTTATGATCAAGTTTATCTATGAACAATATTTGAATCTTCTCTGAATTCTTTTATGTATGATTGGTTATCTTTGCAAGTCTCTTCGAATTATCAGTTTGGTTTGGCCTACTAGATTGATCTTTCCTGCAATGGGAGAAGTGCTTAGCTTTGGGTTCAATCTTGCGGTGTCCTTTCCCAGTGACAGTAGGGGCAGCAAGGCACGTATTGTATTGTTGCCATCGAGGATAACAAGATGGGGTTTATATCATATTGCATGAGTTTATCCCTCTACATCATGTCATCTTGCTTAAAGCGTTACTCTGTTCTTTTGAACTTAATACTCTAGATGCATGCTGGATAGCGGTCGATGTGTAGAGTAATAGTAGTAGATGCAGGCAGGAGTCGGTCTACTTGTCTCGGACGTGATGCCTATATACATGATCATACCTAGATATTCTCATGACTATGCTCAATTCTGTCAATTGCTCAACAGTAATTTGTTCACCCACCGTAATACTTATGCTCTTGAGAGAAGCCACTAGTGAAACCTATGGCCCCCGGGTCTATTTTCCATCATACTAATTTCCCGACAACAAGCTATTTCTGGCGCCGTTTTTATTTTGCTCTCTTTACTTTGCATCTTTATCATAAAAATACCAAAAATATTATCTTATCATATCTATCAGATCTCACTCTCGTAAGTGACCGTGAAGGGATTGACAACCCCTTTATTGCGTTGGTTGCGAGGATTTATTTGTTTTTGTAGGTTCAAGGGACTCGTGCGTGGCCTCCTACTGGATTGATACCTTGGTTCTCAAAAACTGAGGGAAATACTTACGCTACTTTGCTGCATCATCCTTTCCTCTTCAAGGGAAAACCAACGCAGTGCTCATTTCAAGAGGTAGCATGGAGCAGGACCTGAAGCTGGAGCAGAATTTCAAAGATGAATTGGCTTAGTTACCTGGTGATTGTTCTTCCTTGTCATAAACTTGGCCTTAAGCCTGTCTTCACAGAGTGTCCACATGTGGCCTTGCTTCCCACAGTTACTGCATGTTATTGTGCCCATCCTTGATGTATCGTTTGGAGCTGGCACTTCAAATTCACCCTTTCTCCTAGCTGTCTGCTTCTTGCCTTTCTTCTCCCTAAAAACTGGTGGTTCTATGTCAGGTGTGTTGGTGTTGGGCCAGAATTCAGGACCAGGGACAGGGTAGATGATGTGCTGGTATACAGTCTTATACATTTGCTTCTTAAAGAATGGATGCACATAATCTTCTGGGTGAACTTTTATCTTCTGCATTGCAGATATTGCATGTTGGCAAGGTGATCCAGTCATGTCCCATCTCCTGCAAGAGTGTCTCCCCTTCATCAAGCTTCACACAATATGTGTTCTCTCCACTATTTACTTGCCAGATATTGGGACCAGCCATGTTTGCTTCACAATATTTAGCCCACTTCTTGCTCTCTTCAAGCTTCTCCATGTAATGTGGGGTTATTTCCCACCTACAGCTCTCTGTTTTCTCTCTGATGCCCTGGTACTTAACCATTAGTTTGGTCCTCAACCCTTCAAACATGGTCTTAATTCGTTTGGACCTAACATCTAGAATCATTTTGTTGAAAACCTCACTAAGGTTCTTCACAACCAAGTCAGTCTTGCACACATGATCCATTGCATATCTAGCCCAACACTCCTTAGGGATGCCATTCAACCACATGTAGGCTGGTTCACATGCTGCTTTCAAACCTGCCATTCCTTCTTTGTGACCATGTTCAGTGAAGGAATAGCTAGCTTTGTCAACCCATTTCTTAAGTTCTTCTGCTCTAAAGCCAGCTGACTGGAAGTTGGCATATATGTGTCTAAGGCAATATCTTTTGGGGATTGAGGAAATACTTCATTAATTGCTTTAAAGAAGGCCATGTTGTTTGATTACATGAGCTAGTAATAAGATAACTATAGCAGCATGGCTATGTGCATAAGAATAATACAGAGTCAGAGAACATACCTTCTGTCTGTTAGACATGATGGTGTAGTTCCCAAACTGGTTGCTGGTGCCAATGCAGACTCTAAGTTGGTTTACAAACCAGGCCCAGCTAGGCCCATCCTCTTTGTCAACCACCTCAAAAGCAATTGGGAACACATTGTTGTTCCCATCTCTCCAGTTGCTGCCAATATCTGCTGGCCTGTGAATAACTTGTTGAAGCAACCATCAAGTCCTGCATAAACATAGATAGTTAGGGCCAAATTGCATAACTTGCTTAGATTTCAAACAGGATTACATCACTCATATTTACCTATGAAAGGCCTACAACCAGCAAGAAATCCATCTTTTGATGCCTGGAGGCAGTAGAACATGTCCGTGAAACTTGGTGTGGGGGCTGGGTTCAAAGGATCCTCAAAAGTTGTCACTATGCACCCGCTTCCAGGGTTTGTGTCAAGCACACATTGTAGGTAGTCCCTCAACCTCAGATATTGCTTTCTATGATCACCTTGCACAACATCAACAACCATCAGTCTTGCCCTATATGCCAAACTCCTAGGTACATGCATCCCAAACTTCTTCTTAGTATGTTTGAGAACTGTCTCTACATCAGCCTTTACATTTGATCTAACTATGTCCTCCACAACTTCTGCAACCCATTCTTCATTAACCTTTTTACTCTCTCCACAAGCTCCACAACTATGATCCATGTGACACTTCTTGATTGTGAATGTATCTCCATGGGCTACTTTGGATGCGGTCATGAAAAATTCACATCCATTCTTCCTCTCTTTGCACCAAACAATAACCCTTGATGGTTCATTCCTATGGTACCGAAAGTTTCTCAAAGTCCTAACATGAAAATTTCCCGCCTTTCTAAACTCATACACATTGGTAAAGCAAAGGTCCTTGCACAGCTGCTCATGTGCATCCGGTAGCTTTGGGTCATACCATTTCCTCTCTTTCTTCCTCTTCAATCTTCTCTTCCTTCCAGAAAGTAGTCTTGAAGCCTCTCCATCTGAGTCAGAAATTCCCACATCACCAGGGAAGCAGTATTCATCAGCTTCAGGTACAAAATCTTGAAACTTTGGGATCTCTGGCTGACTGTGAGCCCTGGAAGTATGACCTGGATTTGCTGCTGCTCTTCTCACATGCTTCAGTTTCTCAGGCCTGCCTTTTTCCACCACTCTCTCCTCTCCACTGTCAGCCTCTTTCTCCTCCTGCCAAAACTCTGAAACATCACTGACACCTTCAAACTATGGTCTGTCTTCTACACCATCTGTTTATTCTTCATTTCCAACATTTTCTTCACCTCTCTTCCAAGCCTTGTAAGACATCGTTATCCCTCTATAGTCACCCCTATCAATCTCAAAGTCCGAGGATGATTTATCAATATCATCATCCTCTTCACCACCAGCCTGTCCATCATCCTCTTCACCACCAGCCTGTCCATCATCTCCACCATGAGCTTCTGAAATGTTCAAGTTACAACTCTGTTGTGTGTTCAAATTAACTTCAAGAGGGTGGACCACTCCATCTTGTGACAGACTTAACACAAAACCAGGACCCCCCCACTGGACTGCCTATTGGAATTTGTTCTTCACAAACA
Organism: Aegilops tauschii subsp. strangulata; assembly: GCF_002575655.3. Lineage (NCBI taxonomy): Eukaryota > Viridiplantae > Streptophyta > Magnoliopsida > Poales > Poaceae > Aegilops > Aegilops tauschii. The sequence continues at coordinate 1,377,679 of NC_053036.3, read as the reverse complement.
TTGTGAGTGTCGGTGTCAAAACCGGCGGATCTCGGGTAGGGGGTCCCGAACTGTGCGTCTAAGGTCGATGGTTACAGGAGACGGGGGACACGATGTTTACCCAGGTTCGGGCCCTCTCTATGGAGGTAATACCCTACTTCCTGCTTGATTGATCTTGATGAATATGAGTATTACAAGAGTTGATCTACCACGAGATCGTAATGGCTAAACCCTAGAAGTCTAGCCTGTATGACTATGGTAATGAGTATATCCTTTCCGGACTACACTCTCCGGTTTATATAGACACCGGGGGGATCTAGGGTTACATAGAGTCGGTTACATAAGAAGGAATCTTCATAGTTGGTCGCCAAGCTTGCCTTCCACGCCAAGGGGAGTCCTATCCGGATACGGGTACATTCTTCGGCCTTCATGTCTTCACAGCCCATCAGTCCGGCCCATTGATAATAGGCCGGACGCCCGAGGACCCCTTAGTCCAGGACTCCCTCAGTGAGCCCTGTTACATTCAACATCTCTATCTTCATTTGCCTTGGCCACAATGATATTCAGCACTATGAAATCAGAGTGGTCTATCATTTCTTCAATTGCATCTTGACTGTCCAGAAGCAATAAACCTTCCTCTCCAATCCCTTGTTCTTTTACCCAGTACATGTAGTCATCTGACCCATAGCCTTCAGTTTCAGTAAGTGCTATCAAGTTAAGAAAAGTGATGTCTGAAACAGAGAACCACCTTTCCATGTTATCTCTTCCCTGGAAATGCAGCCTCACCTCCCAAATTTCATCATCCAGCCTGCATTACATAATTGTTATTTGAAAAGCCTAACTAAGTGTTTTTGCTACAAAATTCAGTGCACACTAACTATAAAGTACAGTAAGGAATCTGAATCCAACAAATGCTTCTCTGAATCCACCATGCAATTCTACTAAATCTAACTAATCCTTCAGTGCAAAATGATACAAGTGCATCCAAAACATGCCACAGAGTGTTTCCTCAACTTTGATTCAATGCATGTTCATGTTCTAAGATGAATCACAGCAGCATCAAATTAGGGTTTGGTCAAAAAACTAACTAAATTATGCTCTGTTTTTTGAACTAACAAGCAGAAATGCAGAAACTGTTCAAGGAGATCATCAAGAGAAGAAAAATATACTTACTCCACCCCTCCAAATGCAGAAGCCCAGTGATGGGAGTTGGTCGGATCCGCCTGCACAGTGCCAGCAAGAGACCTCACCGCTCTGTACTCAAGCGAGAACTGCAATCCTCAGGCGACGGTGGTGCAGCTTGTGGCGTAGGAGCCTGCGTCAGAGGTGCAGCCTGTGGTGTACGCTGCTGCGGCGGCGGCGCCGGTTGGGTTGCGAAGCTACCGCTCCCCAGCCAGTTGTCAACCTCTGAGTACTCTCCGTCTCCATCCCCCCTTCCACCTCCACCCGTTGAATGGCCACCATCGACTGGTTTCGCCGCCGCCAACGCAATCGGCTAGGTCGGAGAGGGAGGCGCGCGCGCGGGAGAGAGAGAGAGAGAGAGAGAGAGAGAGAGAGAGAGAGAGAGAGAGAGAGAGAGAGAGAGAGATAGAGAGAGAGAGAGGAACAGAGGAACGGTCGGATCCGTCTTGACCTGTTCGGGACGGCTCGTGCGCCCTAACGGCCATCACCCGCGCGCCGTGAGCCCTGTGGCCGACAAAACCCTGACGGGCAGGCCCCACATGTCATAACCCCACTTAAAACGTAGCCGTTCGGCCACTTGGGTCTTTTGGAACAGCCCACCACTTTAGTGGTAGTTTTTTGAAAAATTAAAAAAAGCGGTAGTTTTTTGGAACGGTAGCCCGTAATATGGTAGATTTTTGCTATTCACTCTTTTTTTGGCATCTCAATAAGAACATCTTTGTTTTAGTCCATGAGTTCTTTCATGCGGCAACTTTTTTTTCCTGTGAGCTATAAATAAATGTCAAATATTATCAACCTAAGCAACTTATTTACTCCTCTGTCGCAAATTAACTGATAGACAAATGGCAACCATACTGTATAGATTTCACTTTTAACCTATTGGTTGATGTTATTATTGTTGGCCTATAAGTAACTTAGTTCTGTTTCATCAGTCAATCGACTGACAGGCCCCACCCTGCTTTATTCAAAGAAAAAGATAAAGATAAAGAGGAAGAATCAGACAGCTCAATCTTTCTTCTTTTAATCGGTTCAAGCCTCAAGCAAAGAACCATCTTCAGATGCTTGCTTTGGCCAGAACCAGAACTAAAGCCAAAGACCAAACACAAGCATACCTCTTTAATTGCTTCTTCTGCAACCTCAAGAAAGTCTCCATTCATCCATTGTATTGTTCCTCCTTGGTCTCGCCACAGGATTGTGCCAGCCAGCCTACTTTCCGATTAAGGTACTGTCAAGACTATTAGTACGGTTCTTGTGCTGCATATATAATTTCTCTTCTAAATTGCTTGCAGTTTCTTTTCTTTCCAAAATCTCATCATTTTTATATTTTAGGGAATCATGCATCGACTAAAAATTACTCTCTTCTGGTAACTAGCAGCAGGTGGGAGCTGCAAATTGATTCATCTGGAGGTGCAGATTGATCAATGGGTTAGATTTGTGGATCTTCTTGTCTCTGCAAGGCTTTCATTCAAACATTACTAAGTCATCATGCCTCGACAGGTATTAATTTGTCTGCGTACACAAGAATGCATGCATGCAGTTCTCACAATGTAGTCTACAGTAGTATTATTACTTTCTTCTACGTTATACTCCCTCCGTTCTAAATTACTCGTCGTAGAAATGGATGTATCTAGAACTAATATACATCTAGATACATCCACACCTGCGACAAGTAATTCGGAACGGAGGGAGTATATGTCAGAGATGGTTGTCTTAATTAGTTGGTCCTTGAATAAAATTGTGATACATTCAAGATTCTCAGAGTGTTCTCCAAGGATCAAGCAACGGTGGCTTAATGTTAGCACACACACAAATAGAGGATGCAATTCTTGCTGAAATTAATTAACCCTGTAATTCTTTAGGCTTAATATTTATTACAAGAGTGGACAAGCCTCCCCTCCACTCTTTTAATATTTATTAAAAGAGGCCACTGCTCTGGTCTCTGCCGCTGCCTGACCCCTCCACCAAAACACACCATAAGTCCACAACACACTGGTGATGACCTGCCGCTGCCTGCAGTGACCGACGGTACCATGCAATTAACACACAGACACTCAAACTATGGTCTGCTTACTGTGAGCCTACATGATCGAGTGCCCATCCATATAATTAGTGTTGTGTTGATCCTATAATGACAATAATAACGCATAGACACTGAAAGTTACTATACGAAAAATGCTAAATTGAGTTACATCTACTAATTCCCATCAACTAATGCAGAGGATTGGTCCGGAGACCGTCGAAGAAGCGGTGCACCAGATAATCCCTTATCTAGAGGATATGAGCAGTACTGCACACAAGGCCATCTATTATGATGGATGGCGTGGGTTGTCTGCTTCGGCGGTGCTTAGAGCCATTGCTCAAGACCCTCCGCCATCTCTGTTGAAGAAATTCAACAAGATTGTCCACGTCGATTGCTCGAGGTGGAAAAGCCGAAGAGCACTCCAAAGGACAATCGCACAAGAACTGAAGCTTCCTCAGCGGGTAATGGATATTTTTGATAGGCAAGATGAAGAAGATAATTTCAGTGGGATAGATTAAGGCTCAAGAGCTGAAATAGTATTTATTGGGAAAGAGATCCATCAAGTCCTTACAAGTCACAGATGTTTAGTGATTTTTCATAATGGAAGCAATGATATGGTTAATTTAAATGCTTCTGGCATTCTTCAAGGAGATTTTTTTGATACTAAGGTATTGTGGACATTTCGAGGAAGGTTTCGGCTCAGCCCAGGAATTAGTGAGAAGGCGGATGATTCCCATCTTTTTATTTGTTCTGAGAATCTTGGTTACAAGTGGAATCTTTTGCTTAAAGAAGAGGCTAGAGAAATTGATGGGTACACAGATAAGCTTGGCGAAACAGTTGAAGAGTGTTGCTTGTATCTGCTAGCATTAAATTCTCAGGGAGGCAATATCATGGACTACAATTGGGCCACTCATGCTTCGAGCTATTGGGTTTGTGATGAGATTATACAGGGAGGTCAGGGTGATGAATCATGGGAGGTTGCAGCTGCTCTGCATAAACAGATAAATACAGAGGATTATTCATCCAATACACTGCCCTCTTTTGGTCATGAACTGAAGAATCCTCCAAAACGGTGGGTATTGTCCAAGGAAAACTCTGTTGTGCCTCCAGAGTCAACATCATTTTTCCTTGCCGCAGTTGCAAGCGAGTCGGATCCTCCATTAAGACCATTACCTAATGCCATGTTTCATCAATCGAATAAACTTCGTGTGCTCAAGTTATGCCGCTGCACCTTCAATTTTTCCTCTCCTCCTTTTCATTGTTGCCACAAGTTAAGATTCCTTGGATTAGATAGTTGCCAGGATCTACAACCAGAACAAGACAAGAAGCAAGATAGACAAACAATGGATATTTTTAAGAGCCTATGGGTGATAGACATATGCAATACAGATTGGGATCTGCCTGCATCACCAGAGATAATAGAGAAGATGGCTGCAAACATTAGGGAGGTACATATAAAGAAAGGAAGGATTTGGTGCCACAGTTTTGCATGGCGACAATTGCATAACCTTCACAAGCTTTGAGTAATTGAGCCTACAAGCCCTTGGCAGACAGGCGAAATGGATGAATTCACAGACATGGTTAAGTTGGAGTTCCTTGACTTGGCTGGGGATAGTACAATTCAAGTTTTGCCAAGTATGTCAGGGGCAACTAGTCTCAAGATTTTGGTTCTTGATGGTTGTGTTGGATTGGAACATGTTGGCCCTGAAGGACTGCCGCCCTCACTTGAATCCTTCAGCTTGGATGCACGTGCCAGAGAGGATCATAAAAAGGAGGCCAAAATCACTCGTATCTCTTTGGCTGGTTGTGCAAGATTGGTGAACTTCAGATTGTGTGGATCACTTCCAAATCTTGAGGACCTAGATCTATCAGGCACATTGGTCAAAACACTAGACCTCAAAGATCAGATGGTGCAGGCTCGAAGACTCCAAAAAATTATTCTACGGGGATGTATGCAGCTCCTTTCCATTCTATGGCCAGAAAATGGTATGCCAAAAGATACAATTTTACGTATTGATTCTTCACTCTGCCGTGTTCAAGCAGAACTTCATCAAGCATATGCTACTATAATGGACATAAGGTTTCTTCAGACCTTGGTATTAGAGAGTAATGTTGACTTCTGTTGGAAGAGTACTAGGTTCCATTTGAAGCTATGTGTCCCAGCTTGTAGCAACAAAGTTGAGGATCAAAGCAATAAGAAGAACACGGCCATTGGTAGTAGCGCACCGCAGATAATGGGTCCTCCTCAGCCCAAGTTATTATTACCCAATGCTTACATCACGTACATGGATGTCGCTGTTGACAACATGACTGTTGATGATGGCTATAATAGTGCATCGCAGTTTCAGCCGCTGGGCTCCCATGTGGAGATTAGTGATGGAATTAGTTTCACAGGAGTGGTGAGCACACGAGTAATGAAGGCTATCATCTTTGCAATGAACAAGACCAAGTCATTGCATGTGCATGACAATTCTTCCGTCACCACTGTCATCCCTGGACATATGGTGTCCATAGAAAGTAATGTACTTACATGGAATCTGAAATCTTGTCACGTGGTGAGATGCCCCAAGATGCGTACGGTCTTCAATATTGATTGGAGGTATTACTACTTTGAAGAACTAGTTGAGTTTTGGGCGGCTGATCTCCTATCAGCCCATTGCATTTGGAGCAAACAAAGGGTGTCGGATTTTCAAGACAATCGTTCCTTTGCGAAACTGGAGAGCATACACCTGTTCTCCTGCCCGAGGCTCACGTTTGTCCTCCGGTGGTCCAGGTTATACATCTTGAGAAGCTTGGAGATCCTCCACATCACCTTCTGTGGTGATCTAAAGCAGGTGTTCCCGGTGGAGCCAGAGATTCTGGCAAGAATAGCTACAAGCCAGTGTAAAGGTGCACTGGAGTTCCCAAACCTGAAGCATATATACTTGCATCAGCTCTTCAAGCTGCAACAGATATGCGAGGCCAAGATGTTTTCTCCCAAGCTTGAGACCATCAAGGTTAGGGGATGCTGGGCTCTCAGGCGCCTCCCGGCTGTCGGTCGAGACAACCGTCCCGTCGTGGACTGCGAGAAGGACTGGTGGGAGAAGTTAGAGTGGGACGGGCTGGAAACCGGCCACGACCCTTCCCTCTTCAAGCCTCGCCACTCTGCGTATTACAAGAAGCCCCTGCCTAGAGGCTCAGTTCTGTGGTGAGCTGAACAAGCTGTTCAGGTACGCATCCGCAAGTCTTTCCTTTGTTTTTTATCTATCTGTTGTATTTTTTTGGTAACAATTGCAGACACACCTTGTGCATTTGTGCTATGTAATATCCGAATAACAACCGTGAATATAATACATACACACATTTGTCGAGAAAGCAACAGTCTAGCCAATCCTGCTCCTGTATGTGTATGTGTATGTGTGTATAGCAAGCAAGCAAATTGTTTGATCTACTCCTTTATGCATTCGGTGATCAATTCATCTGTTTTGGCATTCCGTGTGTTGTGTAGGTTTGATGGATGTATGGCGGCAGAGCCTACAACGATGGCCGGCGTCTTGCTGCTTTCCACCCTTCACACTGCAAGCGCAAGCCAAATCGGGTGTGTTGTTTCCGAAGATGGTGTTTCCTTCCTCAAGAATAAAGTGGTGCTAGCTAGCTTGCTTGCTTGCTTGATGCCGCACATGCATGCTTAGTCGTTTTGTGTGTCTGTCCGTTCTCAAGACTTATGATTCATTGTTGGTGTGGTTTGTTTTCTGCTCATGTGTGTGCTGAGTTTGCAATGTGTGTTGTCATTCTGATTCAGTACAGCAGAATGCATGTGTATGCTTGACTGAGAATGCATGGCTTGGTGTGATGTACATGGAATGGATTATATATCAACTGAGTATTTATTTATTTGGTTCCATTACCTAGAGATTAATCTCAATCTCCTTTCCTTGCAATCCATCTCCGTCTTCCTATTTTCACAGATAATCTGCATCTTTCATAATCCTGATCGCTGTACCGGATCGCTAGCCTAGCTCGTTCTTAACCTGATTGCTAGCGCCTAGTATGCATCTCCTGCTCCTGCTATTAATGATCCAATATTGGGTCTCCATAGTACCGATAATTGGTTGATAATTGATCAATTCCTCAACATTGTTTGACCTATATTATATTATACGAGATTCTTCTTTTTGTGTGTTGGACCGACCGACGTGATAAGCGATAAGATTTTATTGAGTTTGTCCAGCAGATTTGTAACTTTGTACTAGTTTTTGAATTACTAAATTTTCCTCAAATTTCATCACTATTGTCACTCTTGTTGAGTTCTTTTACAGTACCCACTAGTAGAAAAAGAGGCTTCCATACGCCCCCATTAGTCCCCAAAACAATCGAATCGCGACCAAAGGGGCCTTTAGTCGCGGTTCGGGAGGAGACCCGCGACCAACTATCTGGGCCCAGCGCGCTCGGTCGACAGCTGGCGGACGGGAGGGGCTTTAGTCCCAGTTGGCCTGGCCAACCGGGACTAAAGGTCCCCGAAGGCCTTTAGTCGCGGTTGGCCAGGCCAACCGGGACTAAAGGCCCATCCAGCTGGCGGACGGGAGGGGCTTTAGTCCCGGTTGGCCTGGCCAACCGGGACTAAAGGTCCCCGAAGGCCTTTAGTCGCGGTTGGCCAGGCCAACCGGGACTAAAGGCCCATCCCTATATATAGGACTCAGCTCACTTCACTTCACTCAGCTCACTTCACAATTTTCAGAAGGGGGTGGTGGGTTTGCTTTTGGTTCCTCCTATGCACACAAGGTGTTCGATGAAATGCCCGAGAGCCTGAAACAAACATGATATGAAGTGTCCGAGCCACACTTGAGCTTTCTCATTTATTTTTCCTCCGCGATCGCGGTTAGCAACTTGAACCTTTCATGTGTCATTGATAAAATATGCATGTGTGTAGTTCATTGTTTAATTTGTATTATTTCTAGCTAGTTAGTTTAACAAATGCATGATGGTTAATTATATACTTTATATAATAATAATGCAGATGCATCGGCAATGGATGTACGGTCCCCGACTCTCCGGCGAGTTCACTACGGGTTTGAAAGATTTCCTCGTAGTGGCAAATGCGAACAAGCAGCAAGGTTTTATTATCTGTCCATGTGCTGTCTGTAAGAATCAGAAGGGTTACTCCTCCTCAAGAGACGTTCACATGCACCTGCTTCGGCACGGTTTCATGCCAAGCTATAATTGTTGGACCAAGCATGGAGAAAGAGGGGTTAGAATGGAAGAAGATGAAGAAGGGGATGATATCGATGACAACTATCATGATCATTTCGGTGATACTTTCATGGAGGATGATGCTGAAGGTGGGGAAGGGTTAGGTGAAGGTGAAGAAGAGGCACATGATGAGCCCGCTGATGATCTTGGTCGGACCATTGCTGATGCATGGAGACGCTGCGAAACTGACAAGGATAGGGAGAATTTGGATCGCATGTTAGAGGATCACAAAAAGTCGTTGTATCCAGGATGCGATAATAGTCTGAAAAAGCTGGGCTGCACACTGGATTTGCTAAAATGGAAGGCACAGGAAGGTGTAGGTGACTCATCATTTGAAAATTTGCTGAAAATGTTGAAGAATATGTTTCCGAAGAATAACGAGTTGCCCGCCAGTACGTACGAAGCAAAGAAGGTTGTCTGCCCTCTAGGTTTAGAGGTTCTGAAGATACATGCATGCATTAACGACTGCATCCTCTACCGCGGTGAATACGAGAATTTGAATGAATGCCCTGTATGCACTGCATTGCGTTATAAGATCAGAGGCGATGACCCTGGTGACGATGTTGAGGGCGAGAAACCCAGGAAGAGGGTTCCCGCCAAGGTGATGTGGTATGCTCCTATAATACCACGGTTGAAACGTCTGTTCATGAACAAAAAGCATGCCAAGTCGTTGCGATGGCACAAAGAGGACCGTAAGTCCGACGGGGAGTTGAGACACCCCGCTGATGGAACGCAATGGAGAAAGATCGACAGAGTGTTCAAAGATTTTGCAGCTGACGCAAGGAACATAAGATTTGGTCTAAGTACTGATGGCATGAATCCTTTTGGCGAGCAGAGCTCCAGCCATAGCACCTGGCCCGTGACTCTATGCATCTACAACCTTCCTCCTTGGTTGTGCATGAAGCGGAAGTTCATTATGATGCCAGTGCTCATCCAAGGTCCAAAGCAACCCGGGAACGACATCGATGTGTACCTAAGGCCATTAGTTGATGAACTTTTACAGTTGTGGGCCAGACCTGGTGTACGTGTCTGGGATGAGCACAAAGGAGAGGAATTTGACCTACGAGCGTTGCTTTTTGTAACCATCAACGATTGGCCTGCTCTCAGTAACCTTTCAGGACAGACAAATAAGGGATACAATGCATGCACGCACTGCTTACATGAGACTGAAAGTGTACGTTTGGTTAATTGTAAGAAGAACGTGTACCTGGGTCATCGTCGATTTCTTCCCCGAAATCATAACGTAAGAAAGAAAGGCAAGCATTTCAACGGCAAGGCAGATCACCGGCCGAAGCCTGCGGAACGTACTGGTGCTGAGATATTTGATATGGTCAAGGATTTGAAAGTCATCTTTGGAAAGGGTCCTGGCGGACAATCAGTTCCGCGGGGAGTTGACGGGCACGCACCCATGTGGAAGAAGAAATCTATATTTTGGGAGCTAGAATATTGGAAAGTCCTAGATGTCCGCTCTGCAATCGACGTGATGCATGTTATGAAGAATATTTGCGTGAACCTGCTAAGCTTCTTGGGCGTGTATGGGAAGACAAATGATACAAAGGAAGCACGGCAGGACCAGCAACTTTTGAAAGACCCAGATGACCGGCATCCGGAATGGTTTCAAGGTCGTGCCAGCTACGCTCTTACCAAAGAAGAGAAGGTCATTTTTTTGAATGCCTGAGCAGTATGAAGGTCCCGTCTGGCTTCTCGTCGAATATAAAGGGAATAATAAACATGGCGGAGAAAAAGTTCCAAAACCTGAAGTCTCACGACTGCCACGTGATTATGACGCAATTGCTTCCGATTGCTTTGAGGGGGCTCCTACCGGAAAATGTTCGAGTAGCCATTGTGAAGCTATGTGCATTCCTCAATGCAATCTCTCAGAAGGTAATCAATCCAGAAGATCTACCACGGTTACAGAACGATGTGGTCCAATGCCTTGTCAGTTTCGAGTTGGTGTTCCCACCATCCTTCTTCGATATTATGACGCACCTCCTGGTCCACCTAGTCGAAGAGATTTCCATTCTCGGTCCTGTATTTCTACACAATATGTTCCCCTTTGAGAGGTTCATGGGAGTATTAAAGAAATATGTTCGTAACCGTGCTAGGCCAGAAGGAAGCATCGTCAAGGGCTATGGAAATGAGGAGGTAATTGAGTTCTGTATTGACTATGTTCCTGACCTTAAGCCGATTGGTATTCCTCAATCGCGGCACGAGGGGAGACTAAGTGGAAAAGGCAAGATCGGAAGGAAATCCACGATATGTATGGACGGTCATTCTATGACTGAAGCACACCACACAGTTCTGCAAAATTCCAGCTTTGTGGCTCCGTACTTCGAGCAACACAAGAATATTTTACGCTCGGACAACCCGGGGAAGCCTGAATCCTGGATTAGAAAGGCCCACATGGAGACTTTCGGCAGTTGGTTGCGAAAACATTTAATGAATGACAATGATGTTGGAGATCAACTGTACATGTTGGCCAAGAAACCATCTTCGACTATAACGATTTTCCAAGGGTACGAGATAAATGGGAATACATTTTACACCATCGCCCAAGATAAAAAGAGCACCAACCAAAACAGTGGTGTCCGCTTTGATGCAGCAACCGAGAATGGGCGAAAGGTCACATATTATGGTTACATAGAGGAGATATGGGAACTTGACTATGGACCCTCCTTTAAGGTCCCTTTGTTCCGGTGCAAATGGTTCAAGCTAACAGGAGGTGGGGTAAAGGTGGACGAGCAATTAGGAATGACAATGGTGGATTTCAACAATCTTGGTTACCTTGACGAACCATTCGTCCTTGCCAAGATGTCGCTCAGGTTTTTTATTTGAAGGACATGAGTAGCAAACCGAGGAAACGGAAAGATAAGAAAACGATCAGTACATCATGTGATGATCCAAAGCGCCACATTGTTCTTTCAGGGAAAAGAAACATCGTGGGAGTGGAGGACAAGACAGACATGTCAGAAGATTATAATATGTTTGGTGAAATTCCGCCCTTCAAAGTGAACACTGACCCAAGCATTAAGTTAAATGATGAGGATGCTCCATGGATACGGCACAATCGTAAGCAAGCAGGGACACAAGGGAAGAATTGATATGTAATAATTTATTGTACCAAACTTTGTATTTGGTCGATGAACTGAATGATGTATCAAACCTTTTGCCAAACCTTCAAGGGATTGTAAAATGAATTAGTTTTATTTTTCTGATTTTTTTGATATATAATTGTATTTTTAAGATTTTAAAATGCATTAGTTTTATTTTTCTGATTTTTTTGATATATTATTTGTATTTTTAAGAATTTAAAATGAATTAGTTTTATTTTCTGATTTTTTTGATATATAATTGTATTTTTAAGATTTTAAAATGAATTAGAAACAAAATAATATAAACTTTAATAAAATATATAAGTACAAACAAAATAAATTAATTTTAATAACATAAATAAAATTGATTCAACTAAAATTATCGAAGTATTTTCTGTTCAAAATCATTGAAAGCTAAAAGAATTTTCATAAAGAACTTTTTTTGTTAGAAACTTTAATAGCAAAAATAATTATCATAAAGTAAAATAAATAAGTAATTAGAAACAAAATAAAATAACATAAAAAAGTTTTTTGTTGTAAGTAGAAACAAAACAAAATAAATAAAGCAAAAAAGAAAACAAAAAACAGGCAAAAAATAAAAAATATGCCTCCTACTGGGCCACCACGACCTGAATACGACTAGAAACCCATCAATGGGCCAGGATTCAGGCCCGCAGAAGGCCCAGTAGGCCCACAAGCACATAGTGACAGAATAGGCCCGTAAGCCTGCATTTGAGAGGAGCTCGAAGTGGTGAGCGCAGCCGCGCTTATAAACCACTGTCGAAGCCTCTCGGCTAGCGAGGTGGGACTAAACATCCCACCGCACCGCGTCAGTTCCAGCACAATGCCTTTAGTCCCGGTTGTGGAGGCGGACCGCGACTAAAGGGTACCCTTTAGTCGCGGTTGTTGTCCCCAACCGCGACTAAAGGGTCTTTCTGCGCGGGAACGAAAGCGGCGCCAAAACCCTTTAGTCCCGGTTGGGGAGGCGGACCGCGACTAAAGGTACCCTTTAGTCGCGGTTGGTGTGGCCAACCGCGACTAAAGGGTACCTTTAGTCGCGGTCCGCCTCCCCAACCGGGACTAAAGGTTCATCTATAAATACTGCACTTAGCAGTTTCCGCCACTTCCCATTCTTCCTCTCTCGACGCCGAAGCCCTGCGCCGACGCCGAAGCCCTGCGCGCCGCCGCCCCCGTCCCCAGTGAGCGCCGCCGCCGCCCGTGCCCTGCCCTTGCCCGCCGCCCGACGCCCTGCCGCCCGCCGCCCGACGCCCTGCCGCCCGCTGCCCCTGCCTGCCGTCCTCCGCGCGCCGGCAGAAGAAGAAGAAGGAAGAAGAAAAAGGAAGAAGAAGAAGAAAGAAAAAGGAAAAAGGAAGAAGAAGAAAGAAGGAAGAAGAAAACAAAAGAAAAACAGAAGAAAAACAAGAAAAAGGAAGAAAAAAGGAAAAAGGAAGAAAAAAAAGAAAACAAAAGAAAAAGGAAGAAGAAAGAAAAAAGAAAACAAAAGAAAACACAAGAAAAACAAACAGAAGAAAAAAACAGAAGAAAAAAGGAAAAAGGAAGAAAGGAAGAAAAAAACAGAAGAAAAACAAAGGAAGAAGAAAAAAAGAAAGAAGAAAAAAAGGAAGAAGAAAAACAAAGGAGGAAGAAAAAAAAGGATGAAGAAAAACAAAGGAAGAAGAAAAACAAAGGAAGAAGAAAAACAAAGGAAGAAGAAAAAAAGAAAGAAGAAAAAAAGAAAGAAGAAAAACAAAGGAGGAAGAAAAAAAAGGAAGAAGAAAAACAAAGGAAGAAGAAAAACAAAGGAGGAAGAAAAAAAAGGAACAAGAAAAAAAGAAAGAAGAAAGAAAGAAGAAAAAGGAAGAAGAAAAAAAGGAAGAAGAAAAAAAGAAAGAAGAAAGAAAGAAGAAAGAAAAAGGAAGAAGAAAAAAAGAAGAAAGAAAAAGGAAGAAGAAAAAAATGAAAACCAAAAGAAAGAAAAAGGAAGAAGAAAAAAAGGAGAAGAAAGGAAGAAGAAAGGAAGAAGAAGAAAGAAAGAAAAAAGAAAAAGGAAGAAGAAGAAAGAAAGAAGAAAGAGGAAGAAGAAAGGAAGAAGAAAAAAAGAACTTTTACTTAAAGAATCTTATTTTTTAATTCCTCCTCCTCTATGTCCCCTTAATCTTATTTTTTAATTCCTTTATACTTAAAGAATTTTTACTACATGCAGGAGTGACATATGGCGGACGATAGAGCCGAGCCGCTTAGGGATCTGGAGGCTGAACGTTATTTAATGGGCATCATCAACAACGAGATTCCTTATGTGCCGGGCTCAGAATATGAGCAACAAGAGGATGTAGTCTCTTCTTTTCTGAACCTTGACGGTGGAACAGAGATTGTCGATGATCAAGAAGGTGAAGGAACGGACATTGTCGACGGAGGTCAACCGTCAACAACCGACGATCTCGAATTGCAAGTAGCAACCACCTCCGGCGAGGTATATATATACATTGAGCCTCTCGTGATACAAACTTACTGAAATGTGAATACATATGTATTAACGCGCGCGACTCTCTTTCTATTTTTAGCCCTCTGGATCGAGTACGACAAAGCGTGGCAAATCCAAGGCGATGAAAACAGGAGAAACATATGCCATTGAGTTTGTCAGTGAAACCGGCAAGCCCCTACAGCACACCTCAAAGTTTATCAAGCAATGCGGAGTCGTTGTTAGAGACAACGTACCGATCACCGTCCAGGAATGGAAGGAGCCAAAGAAGGCATGTCTTGGTTTCAGTTTTGTCGACAAGAGAACGAAAAAGGATTGCTGGAGAAAGCTTATGGAACATTTCATTCTACCTCCGGAATACAACAAGGTCGATGAATTCGGTAACGAGGTTCCGGGTGGACGTCAGAGGAGGAGGCTAGTTAAAGAGTTCGCTCTTCAGAAGATGGGCGAAGCATTCCGGAACTTCAAGAAAAATTTAACCCGTGACTATGTCAACAAGGGCAAGACTCCGGATTTCAATGGACAACATGAGAAACTGAAAGATGATTGGCCAGAATTTGTGAGGCAAAAGCAATCGGAGCATTTCAAGGAAATATCGAAAAAAAATAAGGATAATGCGAGTAAGAAAAAGTTCCATCATATTATGGGGCCAGGAGGATACCGCCTTTCGGAGCCTAGGTGGCAGAAGATGGAGGAGGACCTGAGGGTGCGAGGAATCCCTCTAGGTACAGAGGGATGGGACCCAAGGGCCAAAAGCTGGTGGTACGGGCATGGGGGATCGCTAGACCCGAAGACAGGGGTGTGTGTTCATCGGCAGAGACAGTTTGCTCCCACCCAAGCCCTTATTGACGCAATGACCCAAGCTCAAGAGGGCTTGATCAAGTTCAACAGAGAGAAAGACGCACTGACAACAGCCCTCGGGAATGATGAACACGGAGGACGTGTACGAGGCAAAGGCAAAGTTCCGTGGAAAGTAGGGTTTTCCCAGGACAATGACCCGTACTGTTACAGAAGCCGTAAGAGAAAGACGGACCGGGATGCATATCTTATGACGAAGTTTGCATCAGAACTCCATGAGTTGAAGCAGACCGTGCATGAACTAGTGAAAGAAAAATCGGCTGCAGGGCCGCATGAAGATCATGAAGCGGATCGCGGAAGCCAGCAGCGGAGAAGCAGCGTGGCTTCCACGGATGCCCCGCCTGGTGCTAGTGCACCGATGATCGAGATTCGTGCACCGGAGCCTCACTACCTCGTGGATGATGTAAAGGAGATGAAAGAATGTGATCTGCATTATCCCGTGGGGAACATTTCCACGAAGGTAGCTAGCGGCAGTGCTTTACCCTGTACACCTGGAGCACTCCACCACAACAACCCCATTGCATATGGCTATGCTCGTGTCATGGTGGAAGACATAGTCCAAGGGTTTGAGGACCTGGAGATTGACAAACCTACACCCGAAGGGGAGAGAAGACTTGGAGATGTCAAGCGCCAGTTCATTCTATGGAAAAAGAAGTACATAGTGTTTCCAGGCGAGGCGCCAAGGCTAGCAAGTCCACCCCCTCCGATGGTGGTGGTGGTGGTGGTGGCGGTGGTGGCGGTGGTGGTGGTCGTGGTGGTTCACCTACACCTCCTTCACGCCATTCGACGCCGTCCCCCGATCCACAACCTCCGGCGGGTACGACGCCCCCCAATCCTCCTCCGGTGGGTACGACGCCCCCCAATCCACCTCCGGCGAAGAAGCAGAAGCAGGCGGACAGCAAGGAAACCCGCTCCTGGACTATTAACCCGGACCCTTATGTACCTAAGACCACAAGGGTACCGGAGCCATCACTGAAGCCTCTCCTCCCAAGGCCTGGGGAACTTAGTGAAGCTGAAACCAAATTGGCCGCGTCTGCTGATTATGAGAAATGGAAGGCGGATATGAAGGCGAAAAAAGAGCCTGAGCCCAAGCAAGTATTCACTGAGAAGCAAAAGAAGTGGGCTAAGGATTTTTTGACGACACCGTCCCAAGCCGAGCTGAATATGCCTGACGACTATGGACATGAACTTCGTAGGCAAGCAAAAATATTGAAGGAGGAGAAAGAAGAAAGTAAAAAAAGCGGGAAACAAGTTGACCAGCTCGGGATGCAGAAGAAACAATCGATCCCCCCGCTCATAGTGAAAGCCGGTCCGGAAGAGGACCCCGAGATCATAGCAGCTGCGGCAGCACTTGGATTGACTGTAGCGGGTGCCATGAAACAAGCGTCCGAGATGGGTTTGACTCTTCGTGCCTTCTTAGGCCTTGAGGATGCGCCAGTATGTGAGATAGCATTACAATATGTGCGGAATGGACCTCTCGTCGAGCCCGCGGGAAAAGAGTCTACCACCACAAATGCGAAATCTGCTACGTTGGTACAAGCAATTCATAACATGGGCCGACAAAGAATATGTTTATGCGGATGTTACAGATGAGCATCACACCAAACGGTACTCTGTAGAAGTTCATATGAGTGAATTGTTCCAGCTGTTCAATCTGCGCGACCTCGACAAATCTATGCTGAGTTGCTACGTTCTGTAAGTGATTTATTTCTACCTCATCTCGTTCTTCATTGCCTGCACTATATATATATATATATTGTCCTAACTATATTGTTGCGTACGCTATTATGCAGATTGAAGATTTGGGAATGCAAAATAAGAAACATCCATGATGTTGGGTTCATTGACCCACATATCGTTAATGGACATGTGTTACAACATCACCCCGAAGACGTGGAGAAAGACTTGTACAAGTTTCTTAGAAAGCATCAACTCAAAAGTCATATTCTATTTCCTTACCATTTTGGGTGAGTGTTTCTCTCTTGTGCCCATTCTCTTTTGTTTACTCCATGCATGGTATGTCTAATCGATGAGTTATGCATGACTGTGCATGTAACGTGTCCGCAGGTTCCACTGGATTCTGCTAAATATTGAACTTCACACCTCCAGAGTTCTAATCATGGACTCTATGGATTCGGATCCAAAGCGTTGGGCCGACATGAGAAAAATGCTGCAAAAGTAATTATTTTCAATCATTTGAGCTCTATATCGATCGGTCTCTTTCGTTCATTTCCTAATATCAAGTAACTAATAACTCCCTTGTTCATTTAATTTTCTTTGCCCTGTAGGGTTTGGAGACGGTTCTCAGAAAAAATTGTCGGTGAATTCAAACATGAGCTAGATTTCAGAAGGTTAGTTAATGTGGATAAGCAGCTACCGGGGACCAATCTATGTGGATACTATGTTTGTGAGAACATCCGGAGACACACCTCTGAGCGGAAGGCATCGGATAGCGTGCGAAACGCGACGGATAACTTGCGGAGGAGGCTTAGTCCAGAAGCTCGCTTCCGACCAATTCAAGAAGAATTAGCAGGATTTTTCATGAGGAAAGTCATCAATCCTAAAGGAGAACACTATACCGAGGACGAAGAAATTTATATGCATACCCGAGATTGAAACTTGTTCGAAGTTGTATATGGTCATCCATCCTAATTGTGTATGGAAACTTGTTCGAAGTTGTATATGGTCACCCGAGATTGAATATATATTATATATTCCTCTTGAATTCTTCTTGTTTGAAATTTCATATGCATGTATATAGTAGCGTAGAATATGTGTACTGAAACTTTATCAAAATTAAAATAAAACACAAAATAAAATATAAAAGAAATAAAACACTCCAAACTAAAAAGAAACCAGGTTTAGGGGGGCTAAAACCCCAAACCTGCGGTGGAGGCCTTTAGTCCCGGTTGGCCACGAGAACCGGGACTAAAGTTCCTCCGCCCCGACGGACCACGGGCGCCCACGTGGACGGGCCTTTAGTCCCGGTCAGCCACAAGAACCGGGACTAAAGCCTTTAGTCGCGGTCCGTAAGAGGCGCGACTAAAGGGGGGGGTCTTTAGTCGCGCATATTTAGTCCCGGTTGCACAGCCGGGACTAAAGGCTGTTGCGAACCGGGACTAAAGGGCTTTTTTCTACCAGTGACCCCGAGTTTAATATGAGCCATCCATTTGTTCAAATCCAACGGGCGTTCTTAAATGGTACTCCATTGTAAGCATCAAGGAGTACTGCAGCCAAATACGAGGGAGTACCTTAATTCTGAGGGTATATTCGTCATGTACAAGAGCTAGACTCAGATCCAAAGTTTGATGACTAGTATGATGCTACTTCGGCAGTCAGCTACAGCGAGTTCTTTGATCATGCTCCAACTTATGCACCTTCGATCATGCACCAGCGAGTTCTTCGATCATGCACCAACGTATGGTCCTTCTTCCCTTGGCCAATAGAAACACAAAATCATGCAGGCATGAACGATCCAACAAGGATTTCTGAATCACGTTAGTTTACCGTCAATCAATACTGTTGATTGAATATGGACATGGGGGAATTTATGATCAGCAAATTACAGGGGCGGCCCATTTGATTTCAGTAACGCCGGCAGATTCGTTTACAACAAAGGAGATCGTTTTGATTTCAACCGCGCCGGCAAATTCATCTATAACAAAGGCGACGGGATCTCAGAAACTGAGATGGCGGCGGCTGATTCGGGCGCTGAGGCGGCGCCGTAGACACAAATTGATTGGCTTAGGGTAATCAAACCACCGCATGAACTGTAAAATGTCTCTAATGCCCTCCAATATTAACGGCCGGATTTAGTTGGTACTCCACATAGGCCTTGGGGAGTACCAGGGTACCGTAAAAAGACTCAAAAACAAATGAAGGTAGTATGTATAAATTATATTATACAACTGTTACAAGTGATTGGCGAATTTAGGGGCCGTTCATCCACTGCGATCAAACGGTGGAGAAATAGGAGTTACGATACTAGAATTACATGAAATTACAAATACTTGTGGGACCATTACAAGATTACGGTGGGGCTAATCAATTTCTAAAAGGGTAGATCCGTTCAATTTAGTGTGCAGCGCTGGGAGAAAAGGAAAAGAAAACCTAGGCCCGCATGCTTGTTCCCCGTTATGTCGATCCCCTCTCCGCTCGCCTCCTCCTCTCCCGGGTCGCTGCGCCGCCGGCTCAGCCGCTTCTCCTGCGTCTTATCCTCCCCGCTCCTCTCCTCACAGCTGAGTCCTCGACCAAATCGGCGTCCATCTTCAGCGGCGGCCGCATCTTGAGCGGAGAGGCGGATGGTCGTGGCGGCGGCATCTTCAGCGGCGTCGCCGGACGAGCTCCACGCGCGGGGGAGATATCTCCACGGGCCCGCGCAACCACGTCCCCTCGCTGACGTCGGCCTCACAAAGAAGAGGTCTAGTCCGCCCGTGCCGCCGAGGAGGGGGACCAGCCGCTCCCGGAGTAGGTCATCCCCAACGCCTGCATCTAGTCGTCGACCTTAACTACACTGTAGTCGCCGCTGCTGGTCGAGGTCGCCCAGTTGATACCGGCCCCGCCGGAGTGCAACTCATCCTGCCCGAGGACATGATTCGTACGGTCTCTTGCTCCCCCCTTCATCCCCCTCTGTTGATCTCATTGGCACTGCAGCGACAGTACAAATATGTGCTGAAAGCATCTGTTTTCTACGTTACTAGACTATATGTGTGTTTCTTTTTGGTCCTCTACTAGTACCTACTAGTATACATGCATAACAATTACTCTGCCTTTGTTCCCTGAATAATTTCCAGGGAAAGGGAGCGACGCCGGCGGGTGATTCTGCCATTCTGCCAGTGCCAAGATGGGGCAGAAGATGTCTGGCGCATCGAAGGCTCTCTTTGCTTGATGATGTCGGTAGCATCAGTAGGCACATCGCTGCTGCTGCTGCTGTGGCTGCTATGGCTGATGATGATGGTGGTGCTTTTGAGCTGATGGTAAGAACCTTCATGGAACCATCTGATCTCATATGTCTGCATCCAGGCACGTCTGTTCTTCCAGGATTCAGAGTATCAAACGCATGTTCTCATACATCAACAAGAATAAATATAGGAAGCTGCTTTTATCAGTTAGTTAGTTGGTTGGTTGGTTGGTTGGTTGGTCGGTCGATGAATCGAGCATTGGGAAAGCTCAAGTACTGAGATTGTTATGAGGCAGATTCAGTACTCCTTCTTTTGTCAACATGGCTGTTATTTTTTTCTGTATCTGAAAACATTTTTGTTAATAAAAAGTCCATTCGATTTTTGGATTTTGGCAAGTACTACCAGGCAGCATAGCAACCCACATTGCAATTTATATTTTGCTGAATTTTAACTGACAACTCTGCTGAAAAGCTAAACCGCTGTTTGATTGGCTTGGCAGTGTGAGAAGGCAGGCCGTCCCAACGTGCCGGTGGTGGAGGGCAGCGCCGAGCCTCTCAAGGTATACCCCGCTCGCAGAATCTGTCGTTTCGGTGCTTGTTACCGCATTTGCCAAACATTCGAATACAACTATTCAGAGATTAGATAATGTCTCAGCTATTCAGAACACTGTCAGTAGCATGCAAAGCTTCCTCAGAATGGACTCAATATATATACTATTATCCCAAACGGAAGTTGACAGTCATGTCTGGAACCTTGGTTTATTAAGCAAATCTGTAAAACCTGACTATTTTTCGCAAAATCTGACTATTCTGTCTGTGCCACATTTATCTTCAGTATTCAGAACGCACCATCTTCTGAACTTGCATATTTAGTACGTAGTATGTATCAGCAGTCCACACATTAATTAACATGGAAAGCTTTCTCAGAATGGACTAGACATCTCTAATGGAAGTTGCCAGTCGAGTCTGACACTTTGGTTTGTTAAGAAAATCTGCAATACCTGCCTATTCTAATTGTACCATTTATCTTCAGTTTTTCTTCTTCTCCTAGGGACAATGCTGATGCCATCAAAGCGAAGTACATCATCGAGGCTGCTAACCACCCAACAGACCCCGAGGCCGACGAGGCAAGAACACCAACATTTTGCCACAAAACTAAGCTGCATTTGTTGACACATTTCACACATTGACTGATAGTATAGAAATATACATGTTCATGGTGCAGATTCTGGCAAAGAAGGGCGTGCTGGTCCTAGCGGACATCATGGCCAACTCCGGCGGAGTGATGGTGAGCTACTTCGAGTGGGTGCAGAACATCCAGGGGTTCATGTGGGACGAGGAGACGGTGAATCAGGAGCTCAAGACGTACATGACCCGCGCTTCAAACATAGTTCTGATTATTTAGGAAATGTATGTCGCCGTATAAAATGGACAGTAATTATGTATAGTATATCTCCGAAAACCAGAATTGGCTCAATTTGGAAGAATGCCTACTTTATATGAATTTCTTGCCCGCTTTGCATGCGTTGCTACAAGTGCATTATCATGCCTCAGCCATAATCATTGTCGAAAAATATGGAACAGAAGAAGTGTGGCCCCAATTTTAGTCCTCTCTGTCATGTTCGCGTGCACAACCTATTTTGCCAATGAGCAAGTTTAGCATCTGTTTGTTCTTCGATGATCTTATGCTGCTTGCATGGTTCTCATTGTTGTCCTAGCTGTCTAGTTAGTAAGCAGAACTCTGTTAGAGTAAAGCTAGCTGCGACATCTGTTTCAGTATTGTTACTTATTAGTTGTAAATTTGTTAGCTCCATGTATCGCGTTAGTTTCGATGCAAAACACAAGCTGCAATGTACCAACTCTTGTCGACATGTCTATGTCAGTATAAAAATGGTACATGGTGTTCCTGATGCTATTCTTTCTTATTTTCTGCAGGAGAGCCTGGCATTTGACAATACGGTTCTGTGTGTGCATTGAGTGCTGGTGCTGCAGCCTGAAATTTTTCTTGTGGAGCGGACCGAAGTAATTCATCAAGCTAGCTGCATTATTGATTCTGTTCTTTTTGCTGGCGAGGTAATAATCTCCCACTCAACTCGTGATGTGAGAGATAGTAGTGTAACCATGATATTTACATCATTGCTCATGTGTTCTGCTATGATTTTTCTTCCTTAATTACCCTGCCTCAGCCATAATCATCATCGACTTAAACGAGAACTGTATACTTACGCAGTGTATGGCGCCGTATAGAATGGGAAGCATGCGTTTGTATGTAGTCACTTATGGTACTGTTTCAAATGTAAGGATACTCTGATGCAGATAGGTTTGGATCAGATGGTGCAAATGATAGAAGTGGAACATGCAGCTCATTAGTTGGTTTTTCTAAAAGAAGAACCAATGAAAAGTCAAGCATTTGGACGGAAATAAGCGTACAAATAATATGCAAAAACATCAGAACATAAGTGTAGTCTTTAATTCAAAGAACATGCTATGAAGATCAATCATTTGGAACTGCCCTTGAAGTGCCTCTCCGTGTAGCCCATTCATGGCTGTACGAATGGGCTGGACACGGCGTTTGATGGTTTGCGCTTGCGTCTTTTGAACTCTACTTGTTTAGCGATAGTCTCGATGTCAAATTGTTGTTTCACTGGTAAAGGTAGCGGTGAGAGGCCATGTAGGAGTACGTGGTGGGTTGTCTCATTGAAACCGTCCTCAGGAACTGAGTTCTGTGTTTGTGATCCATGAACAGCTACTACCACATGTTGGGCCCTGAAATATGACCCCGCTCGACTTATTAACCGCCCTTGTCCTTTGTCCAGGAGCTGCAACTAGTTTCTGGTGTTTGTAGGATATGTGTTGGAGGCCATGTGTAGCGCTGACCCTAGGGGTGGGCTATGATGCGGTAGATACACCGTGGCACGGTGTACCGGGCGCCCGTTTGGTGTCTCGGGAACCCTGCACACATCGTTTGGGGCTGTGAGCGAAACCCCGGCCGGATCTCCTCGCGGATGGAACCCGAATAGGCGATAAACCTGGACTAGAGACTTGTGTGGTTAGTCAGGTCGTGGTCTACACCCACGTCGACTTTTGCTTGAAGTCTGCCGAGCACATGTCGTGTGCAGACGCTAAGTGGTGGAAACATGTGTGAAGAAGTACACCCCTGCAGGGTTATAAATGATCTATTCGAATAGCCGCGTCCATGGTAAAGGACTTCTGGGTTGCCTGTACAGTTCATAGATAACTTGAAGTGGATACTCTAAAATGCGCAAGATAAGCGTGAGTGCTATGGATGGCGTTCTCGTAGGAAGACGGGAGCGGATCCATAGTGGTGTATTGATTGGTGAATATGTGAACTCGTGTGCGCCACCTCAAAAGAGTTACTTGCTGTCGTAGTTCAGGATAGCCACCGAGTCAAAGCTGGCTTGCTGCAGTCAAACTCCACCACCCCTTTGTTGATACCGATGCATATGTAGCTAGTTCTGATGTAAGTCTTGCTGGGTACATTTGTACTCACGTTTTCTTAATTTATGTTTTTGCAGAGAGACTTCAGTCTCGCTAGTAGTTCCGCGTGGACTTCGACGTTTAGCTTGTTACCTCAGCTATGATCTTGTGCCCTCAGCAGGGTCTTGCAAATAGTCAGGCTTCTCAGTCTTTTCATTTGTAGTTGTCTGTACTCAGACAAGTTAAGCTTCCACATGTGCTTGTTGCTTGTTTGCTCTGTATTGTTTGCTCTGTATGTTGGGTCATCGGACCCACGATTGTAATATCTGGCTCTTCAGAGCCTAATGAATAAATACTCTGAGTCGTAGAGTCTTGCTGTGATGCCATGTTGTATTTGCACATATCAAGCATATTGTGTGTATGATTGAAATGCTTGGTATGTGTGGGATCCGACAATCTAGTTGTTTAACCTTGGTAGCCTCTCTTATGGGGAAATGTAGTCTGGTGTCTCCACTGAGCCTTGGTAGTCCGCTACAGCCCGGTTTACCGGAGTCCTGCTAGCCCAACACTACTGCTTCGGAACACTTAGACTGGCCGGCATGTGATTCACTTCGTTCCTATGTCTGTCCCTTCAGGGAAATGTCACGCGGTGACATCTGGAGTCCTGCCTAGCCTGCTACAGCCCGGATTCCCGGAGTCCTGTTAGCCCAGTGCTACAGCCCGGATTCACACGCTGCTGACCGACATGCTCGATGTTGATTCATGTATGCCTGTCCCTGTAAGTTAGTGTCGCTTTGGGTTCACGACTAGCCATGTCGGCCCGGGTTCTCTGTCATATGGATACTAGCGACACTATCATATACATGAGCCAAAAGGCGCAAACGGTCCCGGGCTATGGTAAGGCGACACCCATGGGAATACCGTGCGTGAGGCCGCAAAGTGATATGAGGTGTTACAGGCTAGATCGGTGTGACTTAGAATCGGGGTCCTGACACAGAAGTAGGTCTAGGGAAACTAATTTGAACTTGGCCACATTATGACTGATCTGTCTCTTCTGGACAACATCATAGCACATCCATTAATTTTTATATTAAACACAAACTTCAAAAGCAGTAATCTTGAATGCAGCATATAATTTTGTCCATAGGGTACTAAATGTGAAAATGAGGATCCCGCAAAAAAATAATCCGCACACTGATTAATTAAGCTGGCACGCTAGCTAGCTCACCTAATTTAGGCTGCCTTTTTCATGGTGGGGCTAGTTAGTACTAATTCTTTAGACTATGTCTCTTGCGGTTGTTCACAACAAACTGATTGTGTGTTTTGTACTCTTCATGTACTATTGGTTAATTAAGGTAGGTCATTTGGATCCTATGATGTCATATGAAGTTTGACTGCAAACTGAATAAAACTGCAAATGTTATGTGATCACTTCAATTTGTTTTCTTCTGCCTCTAATCTCTCTAGCTAGCTACATATTGACATTTGTTCCCACTACAAGGTTGTTGGATTTAATCATGCTTTTCATTCAACGACAGTGCGTGTAATCTAGAATGGGAATCATATTCGGTGGCGAGTGAGCCTACCGACTTATAATTCAGTCATTGACTTGCCAATGATTCCAGCTCCTGTTCTCCGAACCTAACCCGTGATCAGTCTTGATTTGATACATGCAGAGAGAGTATTTTCCATACAGTGTATTCCATAGAAAATGTTATGGCGCCACTAGCAAATTAGTACGCAGTACGGTTCGCATCAAGCAACTGAAATTCCTCTGACAGCTGGCGGACAGTCTGACTACCAACGTGCGGGGCGGGGGGAGGGGGGTGGGGTGGGGTGGGGAGGGGTGTAGGGGAGGGAAAGGTACCTGTCCACGGAGTGCTCGCCGGCGTTGCTGGGCGTCGCCGGCTGCTTGGCGGAGGGAGGCGCTGCAGTGGCGGTGGGGCAGGGAGACGTCGGCCGGCTCGGCGCGCCGCAGCGGTTAGCAGTTCCTGGCGTTGGCTGCTTGAATGGATTGGGGCCGTCGCCAGATCTCTTGATCAGAACGACAGAAAGGGCGGCGGCGGCGGCAATGCTTTGGAACGACGGAAAGAGTTATCTGTGCGGGGCGGACGAACTAATTCTCTTCGGAACGTATTGGAAAAATCTGACCATTCTACCCTTTTAACCAAAAAATAAACCTTTTAACTGATTTTTCAGATCCGACGGTCAGGAAAAAACAAGGGTAGAGTTACATGAAATTACGAGTTGTAACTCGCCAATCACCCTAAAAGAGCTCTATTATATTAATATCCTTTTAGATGCATTTTAGTGTCTTTTTGGTAACATTTCATTTGCACATAACGCACACATTAATTGTTATTTTTGTATATATATATTACAGGGCCAGGGTTATAGTTTCGCCCTGGGCCCACGGAATCTCAGGACCGGCCCTGCCCGAGATATGGGAGGACACGCTTGAGCAGGTCGACATCTTCGTCATGGGCATCAGCAGCGGCGGTACCATCACCGAAGTCGGCAAGTACCTCAAGGAGAAGAACCCCAACACAAAGATCTATGGAGTTGAACCTGCCGACGCAAATGTTATGAATGGTGGCAAGCCAGGTGGGCTATCAATGTCCTCTTCTTCTTTTTCATACTAGATGTCTTCCCTAGTTTTTGTTCCTTCTCATGCTGCTAACTGAACCTAACTTCAGGGCCTCACCTTATCACTGGAAATAGTGTGGGATTTAAAACCAGATATTCTGGACACTGATATCTCTATTTTTATAAGAAAATCAAGTTGGTGATAATGGTGTGCCTTCCATCTTATAATATAGACCGTTCGATCTATATCTGACGGATAGAAAGCAAACTATGACAATTTTGCAAAAATATACCCGCACCTCTCTCCACATTTGCAGATAAGGCATTCCCTCGTTCATCCTTATCTCCCACAACCTCATTGTTGAGCAATTAAAAAAGGAAGCCTCTGGAACAATCTGGCATGGTGGCCACTGCCGGCGTCGTCCATCCCCATGCCTCCGCTCAGTCCGACCACCAATCACCATCACGCTCCACTCCTCCTCACCTTATCTTTCCTCTTTCTCGAGATATCATTAGTTTTTACACATGGGATTACTCCCGCATGGGTCAATCACAACAGGTGTTTTTTGTAAAAAAAAAAAAGCATCTTAATGTTCCGTGCAATGCACGGGCATCTTTCTAGTAATGGAAAAGGTTCTTGAGGTAAGGGATCAAACTGGAGTTATTATCCTTTTGTTTCAGACTGCCCATCCGAGCGCTGGTTCGTCGGCGCTGTTCGAAGGTTTGAGAAATGAGGCTGAGGCTATGTAGCCAGTGGCAGTGGACTAACTTAGAACCATAGATAGAATGCATACCTGGCAACGGCAATGACCATGCTATGCATATAGCCACTGGGATCGCGGAAGTTGATGGCGACATTACATGATGACTTCGATTTGGTGGTGCTTCTCAAGTACCGGTCTCGAGCTCCGGGATGAAAACCTAAGGTTAGACCCTGATTGGTTATACCTGGCAATGGCAATGTTTTTGCCTCGTTACCTTGTTGAAGACATTTGCTCGGACTTGATCTCCAGGGTGAAAATCCCATTACCTGACCTTCAGCGGTTGGACCTGGCGATGGCGGCGCTTAAGTGTCGTCCCCTTCTTGAAGGCGTTGCTATTGGAGAACTTTTTTGTTATACTTGTGATGCCAAGAATGATTGGTGCGGATATAGTCATTGTTGTAACTTGTTGATCATTGTTTTGATCACTTTGGAGTTTTTCTTTTTCGTTTTACTCCATCAAGGCATAGCTTGGGTCTTGTATGACTTTGCTACTTGCCAGTGTGATTCTTTATGTGTGTGCCTTGGTGTTGGGGTGTGCATCTTAACTATGCAGAGGCCGGGTGTGTGCTCATTGTGTCTGTACCTCCTTGATGCTTCATTTTGAGTTAATAAAATCCACCCTTTATCAAAAAAGATAGAATGCATAGAGAATAAATTTACGAAGTGCCTACCATGTCGCAAGTGCTAGTCGTACCTCATTTGCCATTCTTCAGTCTGTTCCTCATGTGGACCTCGTGTAAACCAACAGTTAAAATGATTGAAAGAAAAAGGACTTTACCTCTCTGGACTTCAATCGTACATTCTTCCATTTCCTACTGGTGTATGGTTGATCATGAGGCTTCCATCTGCTGCAGGCGTTTGCTTCATCGGGGGGCTTCCATTTGCTTCTACCACTTAGTTCTCATTGGGAGAGCGTCTCTGGTTCTTTATCCAAGACAGAGAAAATAATGAGACAATGACACTACCGGAACAGGGCACTACCCCGACGGCCGAAGATATGCCGATGGCCCCCATCGGCCTACTCCAGGCTATGCCGACAGCCAGGTCCAGGCCGTCGGCGTACCCAGGCCGTCGGGCTATCCATATATATGCCGACGGCCCCTGTCGGCACAGAAACGCCATCAGCCTAGCTACGAGTATGCCTACAGCAGCCGTCGGCATAGCTGTGGGCCCGGCGACCCCTCGTGACGGACGGCTAACGACGTTCAAACTATGCTGACGGCAGAGACGGGCGGCCATCGGCATAGATACGCATGCCACATCATCGATTCGAAGCGCACCGACCAACATATATGCCGCCGGCTGCCGTCGGCATAGCCGCCACGTCATTGATCCCCGACGCGCCGACCATCTACCCCCTGGCTGCAGCTATGCCGACGGCAGTGCCATCGACATAGTTATATATACCCCCTTTAAAAAAATTATCTTAAAAAATATTGGATCAGATTTTGATTAGATTAATATGGGGATTAGGTGGATAGGTATACGCTTTTTATCTTGAATAGTATTTATTGTTCACTAGGTAGGGCATTATTCACAATAGTGCTCTACTATTGAATACACTATTTGGAATAGTATTTCACTATTCACAGCAATATTTAATTCAATGTGATTACTTTCACGTTCTAACTCGATTATTTCTTTGATGCAGGTTCTATTATAGGCTGGCGAGGCCAACAATACGTCCGACGATATGCGCAGTGATGTAAAATCCTACTCAGTACTCACCATATTTTTCATTATATTGTATCAGATGTAGCTAGTTACGTTCACTTAGTAGTTTTAATTACAAATGTATGGGGTAAATTCCTATCGTCTTCCCAGGCAATTCCACCCGAAGGGAACACTTCTCTACGGCCACAAGGTTCTCATTCAAACGCCACTCTGAGCTACACAGAGAACTACACACACAGAGGTTTCTCCTATAGGATCCCTAGCATAAGAACTCGTCCCATAAATTCATAAATAAAAATACTAAATGAGACCAAGAAACTACATCATTTACACAACATAATTTACATATGGTTTTCCCTTTCGGGAGGCCCCGAATGGATTACACACAACTAGGAAATTACCTTCAAACTCTTGGCGATCGAAGCGCCTTCTTGGCTATTCTACTAGCAGTGGTGGTGGCTAAACTACAAAGGAAATGGTGCTCTGGTGGAGGGTCTCGATGCTCTGAGTGCTTCGTGCTCTCCCGTCTTGTGTTGTGTTCTTGAGCCCAGCGTCTCCTTTTGTAGCCGCGAGGGGTGGCTGCTAGGGAGGCCTTCGGGAGCCTTACTTCACTTATTTTACACACGGTAGTATGCGCGCGTGTCCTACTAGGATACATGCGTGTCCTTCAAATAATATTGAAAAGTGCGAGAGAGAGTGCAGACAAACTTCAATCTTCATGAAACTTTGCTTTCTTCACGTGGCATTGTCTCTCGGTGAATAATTGACTGGCCTTTGTGTACCAGTCTTTGCTCTTCGGCTATACAAATCTTCATGCGATTTGCCTTCAGAGCTTCTTCCCCTTCAAGAATCCTTGCCAGTGTATGCGTACATATATGCCAAGGCTGCTTACATTTTCAACATTGCTTATTCATTTTTTTTATTTTTTATTTACAGGGGGTCTTCCCTGCCCATATGATTGATAATACCTTATCAATATTTAAAATATCTATTCTTAAAATTTCTATCAATATTCGGGTCGGGTATAGGTCCTCCGCGCCTGAATAATTGATAGCAATATCAATATAGGCAATTTGGGCTTTATTCAGGCTACTGTCCATGCCCTGCTATGTCCATATTATCATCGTTTAACAGATTGAAATCATATCTTTGATCACATTCATTCTTTATTTCTTCAAATTTTTCATCCATTTCATGCCTTAATTCTTTTAATATTTCTTCTTTTAATTCTTTCTTTATTATTTTCAAAAATTCTTCAAATCTTTTATCCATTTCTTAATCTATGTATTCACTGTCTAAAGGGTCAAGCCCCCTTTAGAAGGCATTCTTGATATGTTTGATATTTTGGAGACTCTTCCTTCTTTATATTTTTTTAGCTTGATACCTCCCCTTTGTAGGAGTTGGTGAAGCAGGTATGCCTCTTTTCATTTGGATATAGTCTTTAGCCTTTGGGTCAATATTATAATCTGGTCCTAATACCTTTCTTGCCCAAAGTAAGGCATCATCTGTACTATAATATCTTTTGAATGTTAAATCTTGTCCTTTTCTTTTTGCATCTAATTTTTCAATCATAATATTTTCCCATTCCAAATATATGCCAGGTTTATTTCCATCAAATATAAGATATAGTGTTTCTCCTTTTGGTATTTCAATCTTTTCTCTCTTTGGCAAATTTTTGTTTAATTCATTAAAATATTCTGCCAAACTATTGAGAATTGATAAAAATATACTTTTTCCTCTCTCTTGAGAGTATATTGGAACCAAAAATTATCCAATATGCATCTTTGAGCTTCATCAAGCTTGATATGTGTTTTTGGCTTGAAATTGAATGTATTTGGCTGAAATACTTTCAGTCTATTTTCTTCTCCAAAGAAGAGATATTCATCCCTGGTGGTGAATAATCCTTTCCTCATTTCTGCAAATTTGATGCATGAGAAAATATGTCAGGTAAGGTATTATCCTTCCCCTTAATATGCTCAAAAATAACTTTATAACCATTCCCAGCTAGCTGTCTTCAAATAAGACCCATCTTCTGGTTGAGCTTTTCTTACTATTAATTTTATTGTAATATCGACATATAGCTTCACAGTCTGTTCGCACTGTAAATTCTTTAAATCCTAGATATAGCCTAAATGCATTTATTGCATTTACAACTGCAAGGATTTCCCTATCAATATTATTTACCGTCTTTAATTTGTAACTTCCTGACGCATATCTGCATATTTTTTCATCTGCTTTTGGAGAGTATTTATTGGGCTTTTGTTTTAGTATCGCACCCCATCCTACCTTAGATGCATCTGTCTCAATTATAAAATGATTGTCTTCTCGAGGCAATTCTAGGGGTTTTAAATTCTTGACTTTTTCTTTGATGGCCTTTACTAATTTTATGTCTTCAGAATTGAAGTATCTTTGACCATTTTTTCTTAATTTAGCATATAAAGGTCCTGCTAGCTTTGCTAAGTTATCTATATAGTTTCGCGCATAGTTTACAATTCCTAAGAACTGCTGTAAAACCTTTTTATCACTCATATTATCAGGAAACTCTAATATTTTCTTTGCAATATGTTCTTGTAGATATATCTTTCCTTCTCCTATTTTGTGACCAAGGAAATTTAGTTTTTCTTTGCAAATTTCCATCTTCTTTTTGGATAGTATGAGCCCATTTTGTTCTACCTTTCGAAAGAACACTTCAAGATGGGCTATATGCTCTTTGTATGATTTTGAGAATACTAATAAATCATCTACGTATACCAATATAAATGCTTGATTCTCATTAAATATATTTTGCATTTTTCTTCGAAATAGTGTAGGTGCATTCTTTAGACCTAATGGCATTACTAGCCATTCATAATGGCCTTGTGGAAAAGTAAATGATGTCCAAGGAATAGATTCTTCAGCCATTTTTACTTCCCAAAATCCTGCCTTTAAGTCGAATTTAGAGAAACATTTACTTCCATGTATTCTGTTAATCCATTCCTGCTTATTAGGTATATTGTATGCATCGTCAACTGTATTATCAAAGCAAAGTTTCATGAATATTGAAGTTTGTCTGCACTCTCTCTCGCACTTTTCAATATGAAAGCAAAGTTTCATGAAGATTGAAGTTTGTCTGCACTCTCTCTCGCACTTTTCAGTATTATTAGAAGGACACGCATGTACCCTAGTAGGACACGCGTGCATACTACCGTGTGTAAAATAAGTGAAGGAAGGCTCCCGAAGGCCTCCCTAGCAGCCACCCCTCGCGGCTATAAAAGGAGACGCTGGGCTCAAGAACAGAACACAAGACGGGAGAGCATGAAGCACTCAGAGCATCGAGACCCTCCACCAGAGCACCATTTCCTTTGTAGTTTAGCCACCACCACTGCTAGTAGAATAGCCAAGAAGGCGCTTCGATCGCCAAGAGTTTGAAGGTAATTTCCTAGTTGTGTGTAATCCCTTCGGGGCCTCCCGAAAGGGAAAACCATATGTAAATTATGTTGTGGAGATGATGTAGTTTCTTGGTCTCACTTAGTATTTTTATTTATGAATTTATGGGACGAGTTCTTATGCTAGGGATCCTATAGGAGAAACATCTGCGTGTGTAGTTCTCTGTGTTGCCCAGAGTGGCGTTTGAATGAGAACCTTGTGGCCGTAGAGAAGTGTTCCCTTCGGGTGGAATTGCCTGGGAAGACGATAGGAATTTACCCCATACATTTGTAATTAAAACTACTAAGTGAACATAACTAGCTACATCTGATACAACATAATGAAAAATATGGTGAGTACTGAGTAGGATTTTACATCATTGCGCACACCGTCGGACGTATTGTTGGCCTCGCCAGCCTATAATAGATCCTGCATCAAATAAATAATCGAGTGAGAACGTGAAGGTAATCACATTGATTTAAATATAGCTGTGAATAGTGAAATACTATTCCAAATAGTGTATTCAATAGTAGAGCACTATTATGAATATTGCCCTACCTAGTGAACAGTAAATAATATTCAAGATAAAAAGCGTATACCTATCCACCTAATCCCCATATTAACCTAATCAAAATCTGATCCAATATATATATATATATATATATATATATATATATATATATATATATATATAGTTTTCATATATGATTTTTAATGTTTTTCATGTATTATTATTTGATTAACTTACATGTAGCATGTGTAAATATAAATATACATACATCATTTATCGATTTGGTGAAATGTTTTCCATAAATTATGAATAATATGTAGTTTGTATTTTTTTCGAGTACGCTAATAATGTGCCGTCATGTTCTTTTGAATATAGGTCCTTATACTTTATTAAAATCAAAAACACCTATGCCGACAGAAGTGTTGTGGCGGTTGCAAACGGCCGGCACGCGTCTCCGGAGTGTGATCCCCTCACGTCCGGGGTGTGCCCCCCTCACGGACGGCGCCTCCGCCGGCACCTGGAGGGGGGAAACAGCCGCATCGGGTCTATATGGAGGGGACGTTGCTCCCAAGTGTTTCTATGGGCTGACCTACCACAACCGGGTGGTGTGGTGGCATGTCTAAAGAGGCGGCACGCATCTCCGGGGTGTGGCCCCCTGACGGACGGCGCACCGCTGGCACCTGGAGGGGGAAACGGCCGCGTCAGGTCTACACAGAGGGGATCTTGCTGTGGGTTTGTTCGGGATGTTGCACCCAAGTGTTCGTATGGCCTGACCTAACACAACCGGGTGGAGAGGTCCACTGTTTAAAGCCCGTCCGTGGTAAGTCAAAGGGCTAGATCTCATGGTCAAATGCTACAGGGTTAGACGGGACGGGGGCCCTGGGTGGGTAGCAATGCCACCGGAGCGTCGCACCGGGCCCTCATACATGCCGTACGGTGTGGTGGCATGTCTGAAGAGGCGGCACGCGTCTCCGGGGTGTGGGCCCCCTCACGGACGGCGCCGTCGCCGGCACCTGGAGGGGGGAAACGGCCGCGTCAGGTCTACACAGAGGGGACCTTGCTGTGGGTTTGGCCTGGATGTTGCTCCCAAGTGTTCCTATGGGCTGACCTAACACAACTGGGTGGAGAGGTCCACTGGTCAAAGCCTATCCGTGGAAAGTCAAAGGGCTAGATCTCGTGGTCGAACGCTACCACTGGTACGCGTCGGTCCTAAACAAACGGTTTTTAACCCCTTTCCGCGACGGCATTTGGGACCGTCGTCAAGTGAGTGTGTGCGATAGGGTGTCCTTCCGACACGACCCAGAAACCGTCGGGGATATGGAGCAGTGATCCAGAGGCCTTCCAAAATGTAATCATGTGCGATGCAGCACACACTAAATTCTTTCGCACGTGTGGTATCGGTGACTAAGCGTTTCTAATGATGCAGTGAAACCATACGGTCTGTCGTAATGAACCATTTGGGAAACAATATGTAAGGCACACGGGCCAACATATGAACTGTGTGCGATTTGTGCCCCATCGCACACGAGTTTTCTGTGTAACCCGTCTGCCATGCTAGACTCCATCGCACACGTTTACCAACAATTACCGTCTGCGATAATGTTCTATCACAAACGGTTCAGGAGCCCCTTCGCACACATACAAGTGTTGCAGACCGTTTGTGATTTGTTGGGTATCACCGAAGGTTGCCGCAAGAGTGACGTGTGCTTTTCGTTTGAGATCCCACACGTTTCCTGAAAAATTTACGACTGGGATTCTATTTTGCATTGGGCACGTTCACTCCCAGTTCTCGTGTGCGATAACACGATATCAAAAACGGTTCCGGAGACCCTACGCACACGTAGTAGCGCTGCAAATCGTTTGCGATCTGCTGTGTATCACCGACGGTTCCGCTAAGATTGACGTATGCTTTCCGATGTGGATCGCACACACTCATTTAGTTGAACCGTGTGCGGAGCAATTGCCAGGTTAAAACAAAAATAGCCCATTTTGAATCGGCACACAAAAAGCAAATTCGCCACAATATTCAATTGAACAAATAAACAAAAACATCCCATTTTGAATCGTCACGCAAAAGGCAAATTCGCCACAATATTCAATTGAACAAATAGTGTCCACAGGAAGAACATTCATCAGATTTCGCAACAATTGCAATTGAACATATGGTAGCTAAATTCCAATGATTTGTCCACACATATATGCATTACATAATTAATCATAGTATACGAAATACGAAGACCTCATCAGATGGAAAACAATGGATCCATGCGTTATATGTTTAGCGGCTAACTCATACTCAATGTTTCAGGAGAACGCATGCTGAAATCTTCTTTATCACCGGTGGGATTGATGTAGTGATCCAGGAAGAAGTCGCTGATAAATCTCCGAACCATCAGCAATTCACCAGCCGGGAGCGGTTCAGGGGTCCTCGGTTTTAAGATGAGCTGCAGTATTTTTAAGATCAGAATGTGCCATATGAGTGGAGTAGAAGATATTAATTAAGATAGACTTACTGGTACTAATTCGCGAGGATTGTCACAACTATCAGCAGATTTGTAGATGGAGACCATGTGTCTGCAAACATAGTATCCACAAAGGTTGGTCCCTGCTTCTTGCTGAGGACACTGAAATTTTTTGTACAAAATTAGTCATGTATTTGTCCTGTTAGGAACAACCTAACCGGTGTTAGATGTATTATTTTTTCTTTGGACAAAATAGAAAGAGGTTTATTTAGAAGCTTGAACATTTGACTAGCGTAAGGAAAGGTATTTGCAGACTGTTGGATAAATTTTCCGAAAATAACAGATTTCGGTGTGTTACCGGGGAAATGATCTCGTGCTGCAGAGGTTGTTTCGTCTTGAACAGGTTCCCTAGTTTAGTTTTCCACAATGCGAGCACACTGCAAATGATGATGAATTTTGACAACATCAACTATTGAACCAGATATGAATGCAAATTAATTTCAACATCATAGAATTCAATACCTATCCAAGAATTGATGAACATGCACCAGATCCTGAGCGTTTGTTGACTCTCTGAGAGAATCGATGTATTAAACTGTGTTCTTGTTTGGAACAATGAATACCAATATCCAGTGATT
The DNA here is from genome assembly GCF_002575655.3 of Aegilops tauschii subsp. strangulata. Taxonomy (NCBI): domain Eukaryota; kingdom Viridiplantae; phylum Streptophyta; class Magnoliopsida; order Poales; family Poaceae; genus Aegilops; species Aegilops tauschii. The sequence continues at coordinate 1,342,462 of NC_053036.3, read as the reverse complement.
GCTACATATTAAGAAAGCCATGAACTTACGAATGATGTCGACATCTGAAAAATAATTAGTGTATGCGTGGTTGTTTACTTGACTTACCATTCATGATATGGCCAGAGAAATGATTCCACATGGGATGTGTTTTCGAAGATACGGACGACCGTGTTAACGGCCCAGTCCCGTCGGTCCTTACCGTCTAATGTTGTGCCATTTGCTAATGCAGGATCTATGAAACACACACTCTCCCTTATTCTTCTCTGCGCGTTGAATCCCATGAGAGGAATAAAATGCAGTTAGCTGTTTATCATTTACAGCCTTGTATGGAGAAGTTGCTCAGAGTTTGTTAAGTACTTACAAAATCAGGCATCTAACAAGAGTGGCATCGAGCACGTTGAAGTTTAAGAAGAGATGTAAGTCCTCGAAACTCACATTGATGGAACCAGCATCGTGTCGGAAATGATCTCTGTTGTAGTGTACTAGCAAACCATGATGATCTTCTGACATTTGATCCATGCAATATTCATGTAACTTGCGGCAACTGGAGCTGCACTCATCAAAGTATTCACCAACAAGAAATGGCTGGCCATGGACGTACTTGCGTGCTTGAAGTACGACTGCTTTACTTTTAGCAAACAACAATTCTACTTGTTCATCATCCATGGCGTCAGAAATAACATTACTCCCCGATTCGAATAAGCTGCTATTAATTTGGTTCTGGGCGATCAGTGCTTTAAGTAAGAGGCAATCATTCTCTTTCCTCTTCACTCTCCGGATGCGCTTCCTCGTGGGTGTAGCCTTTTTGGCCACTTCCTTCTTGGTACTTGAAGCATTTCTGGTAGAACGTTTGGTTGGCTGCAAGGTAGATTGCCTAGCAGACGGTGAAGTTTGGACGGACTGCTTAACAGACGGTTTATTTATGTCGGACCGCTGAGCTGGCAGTGCTGCTGTGACGGACTGCTGGGCTGTAGGAGCAGAGCCATCGGACTGCTGACCATGAGTTGAAGCTATGTCGGGTTTCTGCGCAGGTGGTGCCAACTTGTCGATGTGCTAATGTCGGGGGTTTGGTGCGACATATGCCAAAGGATGGATTATCAGGGTGGGAGCTAGTAAGACGTCGCCGGTGCCTGAAAACGGGATAAGGCGCAAACATGCACGTCGATGCATCTTACCCAGGTTTGGGGCTCTCCTAGGAGATAACACCCCTAGTCCTGCTCTGCAGGGTCTCTGTATGATCACTAGATCGACAACTAGCTACAAGTTGCTCCTTGAGCTGTTTGGCTAGAGGAGGAAGAAAGGCAGGGCTAGCTCCTCTCCTCTCTGTACGTGGGTGTGTGGTGTCTAAGGGGCTGAACCCTTTGCATGGGTTCCCTGGGGGGTTCATATAGGCCTACCCCCGGGGTACAATGGTAATCTGGCCGGGTGTAGGACCTGGCTGTCAGTGTCTATGGTGGCCGGCTTCTCCACCGGCAGCTGGGGCCCGCTGCCTGGTGGGACCCGCCGGCTGTCTCGTACTTGGCCGACAGGCCGCGCCCGCCGCTCGTGGGTCTTGCCGGCTACTTATACTGTGGCCGTGCCATTGATGATGCATGCTTTGTTGGGGAAGGCGTGGCTACAGTCCCGCCGTCTGGTGGGCGATCACTGTAGCCACTCCCCGTCTCTTCTGCTTAATGGCGCACAGACATTGAGACAGGGGGAGGGCCACCTGGTGAGGACTCGGCCACCCCCTGAGCCGACTGGTCAGGGCTCACCGCCCTCTGGCTTCTCACGGACAGGTGGGGCCCGCCACCTGCTGGCCGTACCGATAGCCCGTCATGGGAGCATGGCGTTCTCTGCCATGGATGATGTCATGGGCTACATGGCAATAGTGCCGCGCCGGGTGAGGGATGTCCGCCCAGTACGCTGCACTATGGCCACGCTCCGCCCTGGATTCGGGGGTGGCAGGCTGCACTATAGCCACGCCCCGTCTCGTCATGATTATGTGGGTGCAAACTTTGAGGGCATGAGGGGCCGCCTGCTAGGAGCCGGCCTCTCTGGAGGCCGCCTGCTAGGAGTCGGCCCACCTTGAGGCCGTCTTCTGGAGTCCGCCAGCCTCTGGCAGCCGGCCGCTTGGACCAGCCGGCCCCAAGAATGCGGCGCTTTGTCTTTGGTGCTTGAGGGGCGCAGCTGGCCCTGGTGTCTTGAAATACCACAGGGGGCTGATGAGGCCACCCGTGGTCATTTACTCCGACAGTAGTCCCCGAAGCTGGTGGGGCGCCACGGCTGAAAAGGCGTGAAGCCTCAGCAGCTTCCTACTCCGCGCGGTCGGGTAGACTTGCTTCGTCCGTCTTCTGAGGTGCCGACTGCTAGGAGCCGGCCGTGACCAGGCATGCTGCTTGTTGGTTTTTGAAACGTCGTGGTGGGGGCCAGGTGGCACACCGCCTGACGTCGAGCTTGCCGCCCGTTGCCCGTGCGCCACGCGGCACCAGCAGGCCAGGCCGGCCTACCAGCCCACGTGCGTGACGGGACATCGCCATAGGGCCGGGCCCGCCACTACCGGGCCTCGGCACGCGCGCGGATCCGCTGTGGCCGAGGCGGACGGTTGGAATTCCGGCGCGCAGTAAATACACGCCGTTACTGCGCGGTAAACGTGGGGTCGTGGGGTCGTGGGCGCAGTTAATCCCACGATCCCATGTCCCGCCCCCTCGGCTCCGCCACCAGGGGCTATAAGTAGGGGAGGAGGGTAGTGGCAGACGCACACGCGCCCTCCTCTCCATTCGCCATTTTCCTCTTCTTCTCTCTGCTGTCGCCGCACTCCCGCATCTTGCCGAACTGCCGCCGTAGCCCATCATCGCCGAGCCCGTCCACACCGCAGCGCCGCTGCTCCTCCGTGGGCTTGCACGTTTGTCGTCGCGCCGTGCTTCCGTCGGGCATCAAGCTCTCATCGCGCGCGAAAAGGCGAGCTCCGGTGCCTGGGACGGCTCCAACGTCCATGAGGATCACCTTGATTTCCTCCGCAAAACGCGACGGCTGCCCGGCGAGGGCTACGTACAGGTCCGCGTTCTGCCCGAGAAGGAGATCTCGGCGGCGCCGGAGGACGGCGCACGCGTTGTCTTCCGGTCGCATTTCCTCCGCGGCTTCGGCCTACCGGTGAGCGGCTTTCTCCGCTCCTTCCTTCAGTTCTATCAACTCCAGCCGCACCACCTCACACCGAACACGGTGGTGCTGCTATCCGCCTTCGTCACGCTCTGCGAAGGCTACCTCGGCGTCCTCCCCACCCTCCAGATCTGGGGGGAATTCTTCTACACCAAGCTTGGCACTGCCGCCAGGGGGCTGCGGCTCAGTGCAGCGCCTTCATCCCGGTGCGACATCCGGGTGCCAGAAACCGCTTCCCGACCATCAGCTTGATGCAGTCAGTCAAGCTGTGGCAAAAATATTACTTTTATGTCAAGAACGTCCACCTGACGGCCGACTTTATCAACCTGCCGGCTTATGTGGCCGGCCCGCCGGCTGAGCCCCGCACCAACTGGGGATTCTGACCGAAGACGCTGTCGGCTGCCTCCTCCGTCGCCATCACCTGACTCAAGGTGATGACAGACTCGGAGGGCCTTAAGGCCTCGGACCTGCTGACCGCCTTTGTGGTGCACCGGGTGCTCCCTCTTCAAGGCCGGCCTCACATGATCAGCCAGATGAGAGGGCATCGAGACCCGTGCTGGATGTGCACCAATGAGATGCCGGCCACGAAGGTGGCCCTGCTGGTGAACTATATCTCGAACTGCAAACTCTCGGAGATGGAGTGGCAGTTCGGCAAGCAGCCATACTGCCGCGCACACCCGCCGCCCGCGGTGAGTCCTTAACTCTTTTTTCTCTTCATTTGTCGGGTTCTGCTTTGCCGCCTGATCAGTCGGTCATGATGCAGATCCTCACATCCCAGTCGGCAGCCGACGCCCTGGAGCAGGGCCATGAGTACCTGCCCGACCGGTCAGCGAGTGACGCGGACGACCCTGACTTGGGGGCGGCTGCCCTGGAAGAAGACGACGCCACAGGTGGCGGTGGCGGAGCAGGCGGCTCCGGAGGAGGAGGCGGCCACGATGACTGGCCAGATGAAGACAAGGAGGAGAACGACCCGAGCCGCCCGCCGGTCATCGAGAAGGCGGGCACAAGCTCTTCGACTGCGCCGACTGCGCCAGGCGGCGCTCCAAAGTGTCGAGCTGGCTCGTTGTTGTACGGCAGCCGGCCGAAGAAGCCCAAGAGCACGGCCGCAGTGACCAGGCGGGAGGAGGCCGTCGCGAAGGTGGCCCGGTTCCAAAAGGCTCCGAAGCAGCCGCCGATGGTGTCCGCGTAAGTATTTGACTTTTCTTGTGCTTTTTCTCCTTCTTTTTTGCAAACTCTTTCTGAATTTCTTCTTATCTTGCTTTGAACAGGGCCCCGCTCTCTCTTAAGCGGTCTGACTCCGCGTCCGTGATCGGGACGGCGGAGGGCTCCACCAACACCCGCCGCGTAGACCCGCGCGCCGAGCTCCAGGCGGCGACGGAGCGGAACGTGCGGGAGGTGCGCGAGGAGCAGGAGAAGGCGGAGAAGGAGAAGGCGGACACGGCTAAGGTAGTGCAGGCGGAGGCTGACGCAGCAGCCAAGGAGCGGGCCGATGTCGCGGCCAAAGAGCAGGTGGACGCGACTACCAAAGCGCAGGCGGAGGAGGCGGCCCGTGGCCGAACTCCGCGACTCATCATCCCTTTGCGCTCCGCGCCACCGGCGCCAGAGATCCTGACGTCGACTAGAGGAGCCGATGATGATCGGCCGACCATGGAGTCGGGAGGAGCTGACGCCGTCGTCTTGGGGGTGGAAATGCCCCCGCAAGCGCCGATTGCCGAGGCCCAAAGCAGCCGGCCTGACGCGCCACCGGTGCCACCGGTCGATGGCGAGCTGGTGGTGCGGGCGACCCCCGTGGTCCAACACCGGCGCGCCGGCGTGCGGCGAAGGCGGCTTCGGCGCCACGGCAGCAGGAGATCGGGGCCGCAAGATCGTCGGCCCCAGAAGCAGAGGCGACCAGTGCCGCTCCGCCGGAGTGGATGCCTGGGGGCGGAACGGCTGTTCTGAACACGGCCGCGCAAGATGTCCGGGTCCGACTCCAGGCCCAGGCCACCGCTCTCCAGCATTATACGCAGGAGTTCCTGGCGACGCGAGCGGCCGTCCGGGTATGTTTCTTGTTTCTTGTTTTTGATTCTTGTAATCTTCCGTGGGGGCACGTCAGCGCACCCACTGGGTGTAGTCCCTGAGTTCCGGCCCAGCTGCTGAGCAGGTGGCCTGGAACTTTCAGGTAGGCTCAAGTGCTGACTTGTTTTCTCTTCTGCTGTCTTCGTTGCAGGATTATCACAACATCCGTGCAGCCGCCTTCAACTCTCACGTCCAGGAGTTGGACAAGAGGACTGCTGACTTGGTTGAGAGCCGGAGTAAGCACTCTGTCTTCTTTCTCTCGTGGGGGCATGTCAGCGCACCCGCTGGGTGTAGTCCCCAAGATTCGGGCCGACTGTTGAGCAGTCGGGCCGTATCTCCCGACAACCACTTCTCTTTCTTGTTGATTATTGATTGTCCTTTCTTTCTTGTCTTTGCAGAAGCCAACGCCGAGTTGCGGCAGCAGCTGGGCGAAGCCCAAACCGTGATGCGCGCCAAGGAGGAGTGCAGCAAGGCGGCCCAGGAGCGCGACCGCCTGGTCAAGGAGCTGGCTGACCAGGCAGACCGTCACAAGGCGGCCCTCCAGAAGGCGAAGGACAGCGAGACCAATCTCCTGGCCGAGTTCGAGACCCAGCGCTCGGCCTGGGATGAGACGGAGAAGGCGCTGAACGACGGCTACGGCCAGATCGAGGACATGGTCGATGGTAAGTTATCTTCTTCTTTCTTTCATCTGCCGATTGTTATATGATCCGGCTTCCGGCTTCATACTTCTTTTTCCTTCTTGCGCAGAGTACTTCTCTGGTTATGCCGTTGCCGCCAGCCAAGCCATCGAAGCTCGCCGCAATGAGCGAAGGCAAGCTGGTACGGAGATCGCGCCCAACGCCCCTCGGACGCTCGGCCAACAACTTCTTGCCATCCAGGCTCGTCTCCAGCCGGCTCATCGGATGCTCCGCCGGCTGCAGCGTGTCGGAGCCCAGGTGATCTCCGCCCTCTGGCCAAACGTCCAAGCTCTGCGCACCCCCAGTCGGACTGCTTAGTTGGATGTGGCTATCAGCCGCTTCGAGGCGTGGAAGGGCACCTCAGCCCGGGCAGGCGCACGGCGGGCCTTGGAGTTCATCAAGGCGTGGTATCCTGGGCTAAACCTAGCTCAGTTGGCCATGTTCCGGCAGGAAGCCAAATAAGAGTTGGTGGCGGTGAGGTGTGAGCTCACTCAACGTGCGGCGGCAATCGCCGAGTACACCAACACCGGTGACTTCACCCCTGAGCTGGACGAATGGGGCGCCGAGATGCCGGCCGACTGGTTCAGGCTGAACCCAGGGGATGGCGAGGACTCGACGAAGGAGATCGCCTCCAGCAATGAGGGTGAGGGCAAGGAAAGCGAGGATGGCGAAGACGACGCACCGGAGGACGGAGCGAATGGCCAGCCTCAGCTCGACCATGCCTCGAGCAACGAGCCGCGTGCGAGCGCGTCGACTGCTGCTGAAGGCGACCAAGCCTAGACTCGCCAGCCGACCACTCCACCAGCCGGCGTCGCTGACTCCACCAACCTACCGGACCCGCCTGCTGCTCCTCTAGCCTAGGTGGCCAGTTTATTTTATCTTTTCCTTGCTTTGTGTTCTTTTGGCTTTTTTCCTTTGCTGTTGTCGGCTGGTAGCTCTCTGCTGACCAGAAAGTTGGGGATGGGCTGCGGCCATGATGGTGCTGTGACTTCTTCCACTGTTAGTACGGCCACTGCGACTAGGGCGGTTGGGTTGGGAGGTGGCGGGTTGGAGTCGGCCGCCGCCTGCTGTGGCATTGAAGTCTCCAGGCCAGGTGCTGAAGTCCCCGAGCCGACTACTATAGTCCCCGGGCCGGGTTCTGGAGTCCCCGGGCCGGGTGCGACTTCTGCAGTCCCCAAGCCGCCTGCCGAAGTCCTCGCGCCGACTGCTGAGGTCCCGAAGTCAGATCCGACTGTTCTGGGGGCAGCCGGCACCAAGATAGAATCTGATTCCGGTGAAGGCTTGATAGACAGCTTGAGGAGGCGCTGGAGGGAGACGCATGCTAGTATGGCTTGCCAGGTGGAGCCGATCCGCGCCAGGGCATCTGCTTGCTCGTTGTCGGCCCGTTGCACGTGAAGGAACTCGCACCCTTCAAAATATCCGTTGAGTTGCTGGACGAGGAAGCGGTAGCTTGCCATTATTGCATCCTTGGCGTCCCAGTCACCAGACCACTGTTGGACCACCAAGTCAGAGTCGCCGTAGCACAAGATCCGGTGGATGCCGAGCTCTTTGGCCAGCCGGAGCCCATGTACGAGCACCTCATATTCGGCCACATTGTTGGAGGCGGCGAAGTGGATTTGCAATGTGTATCTGAGCTTGTCGCCTTTGGGAGAGGTAAGGACGATGCCGGCTCCCAGACCGGTGCGCATCTTGGAACCATCGAAGTGCATCTGCTAATGGGTGGAATCCGGTGCTGGTGGCAGGTACTGGGTCTCGGCCCAGTCGACAAGGAAGTCGGCCAGCGCTTGGGACTTGATGGCGGTGCAAGGCTGGTAGAAGATGGTGTAGGGGGCCAGCTCAATTGCCCATTTGGCCATCCGGCCTGAAGCATCTCTGCTGCCTATGATCTCGGCAAGCGGGGCGGTGCACACAACCGTGATGGGGTGTTCTTAAAAATATGGCTTGAGCTTCTTGGCGGCAAAGTGCATGCCGTAGCACATCTTCTAGTAATGGGGGTAGTTCTTCTTGGAGGCTGACAGCACCTCGCTCAAATAATACACGGGCCTCTGGACTGGCAGTGCCTTGCCATCTTCTTTGCGCTCTACTACCATGACTGTGCTGACCACCCAGCTGGTGGCGGCGATGTGGAGGAGCATGGGCTCCTTAGCAGCTGGAGCGGCCAGAACAGGCGGCGTGGTCAGCATCTTCTTTAGATGGAGAAAGGCTTCGTCAGCCTTGTCGTTCCACTCAAAGTGAGTGGTTTTCTTCATGAGCTGGTATAGGAGAAGGGCCTTCTCGCCCAGCCGACTGATGAAACGGCTGATGGATTCCAAACAGCCGGTGAACTTCTGGACGTCTCGCAGTCGGGCAGGCACCTCCATCCTCTCGATGGCCTTGATCTTGACTGGGTTGCACTCAATGCCACGTTCTGAGACCATAAAGCCAAGGAGCTGGCCGGCTGGTACACCAAAGACACACTTCTCTAGGTTGAGCTTGATTTGAAAACGGCGTAGATTTTCAAAAGTTTCCTTGAGATCTTCCAAGAGAATACCACGCTTCTCCATCTTCACCACAATATTGTCTACATAGACGTGGGCATTTCTGCCGAGTTGCTTGAGGAGGCACTTCTGCATGCAACGCTGAAAAGTGGCACCGGCATTTCTCAAGCCGAATGTCACGGTCAGGTAGTAGAAGGCTCTGAATGGAGTGATGAAGGCGGTCTTTAGCCTGTCAGCTGGGTTCAGCTTAATCTGGTGGTACCCTGAGTAGGCATCCAAAAACTCAGTAGCTCGCATCCGGCTGTGGAGTCGATCACTTGGTCAATCCGAGGCAAGGCAAATGGATCCTTGGGGCAGGCTTTGTTGAGGCTGGTATAATCAATACACATGCGCCACTTGTTCTTCTTCTTCAGTACAAGGACTGGATTGGCTAACCACTCTAGAAAGAACACTTCCAAAATGAAGCCGACTGCTAGGAGCCGGGCTATCTCTTCACGAACAATTCTTCTCCTCTCCTCTGACAGGCGGTGGAGGGGTTGTTTGACCGGCTTGGCATCTGCTCTGACATGTAGCTTGTGCTCAGCGAAATCCATCGGAACACCCGGCATGTCCTTGGGGTACCATGCAAAGATGTCCCGATTCTCACGGAGGAAATCGACGAGCTCGCTTTCCTATTTGTTGTCGAGATTGGTCCCTATGACAGCAAACCTCTCCAGGTGGTTCGGGTTCAAGGGTATCTTCTTGGTTTCTTTGGCCGGCTGGAAGGAGCCCTGAGTCTCTGACTCCTTGGGATCTGGCGATAGGTCCGGCTGCTTGCTGATCATGGCCACAACCCGGTTAAGGAGCCGCTTCTCGGCAGCGATCACAAGGGACTCGGCCAACCGGCTGCTGGCTGCGGCACAAGCGGTCGACTTCTTGTAGTCTCCGAACACAGTGATAATGCCCTTGGTTCCCGGCATCTTCATTTTGAGGTAAGCATAATGCGTCACCGCCATGAACTTGGCTAGAGCTGGCCGGCCTAGGAGCGCATTATAAGGGCTCTCCAGGCCGACCACCTCGAACCAAATTACTTCGCGGCGGAAATGATCCTTGTCTCCGAAGAGGACATCTATCTTGACCTTGCTGATTGGTGAGCAGGAAAGGCCAGGCACAATGCCATGGAAGATAGTCCGACTGGGCTGGAGATGCTTCTCTTTGATGCACAACTTATCCATGGTATCGCGATAAAGGATGTTGATGCTGCTACCGCCATCTATCAGGACTCGGGAGAAATGAGCAGCTCGCCTCTCTGTTGCAAAGGTGGCATCCAACACCAAGGCATAAGAACCCGGAGAAGGCATCTCCTCCGGGTGGTCATCTCGGCTCCAGCTGATGGGCTTCTCAGACCAGTGCATGAATTCTGGTGCTTCTGAGGCGACAGCATTCACCTTTCGGTGCTGCTGACGCCAGTTGTGCTTGTCGTCGGCCTGGCTGGTGAAGACGACGTAGGCTCCATGCTCTTCGGGGAATTCATCTTGAATGGCGCCGACTACTGGGCGGGCCGCCGACTGCTGAGGAGGCAGAGCCGGCTGACCAGCAGGCGGGGGAGGCAGCAGTCCTTCGCCCTTGGAGATTCGAGTGAACCAATGGCACTTTCGGGTGGTGTGGTTGGATGGCTTCGCGCCGCTGTGGAACTTGCAAGGTGCATCGAGGGTTTGCTCATAGGAGAAGACGGGCAACCATGCTGTCTTGCCGCCTTTCTGATGCTTGGGTAAAGGTTGCCCCTCCGGCTGCTGGTCCTCAACTGTTGCCACCTGCCGACTGGTAGAAGGCGGCTGCAGGGCTTTGCGCTTGTTGTCATTCTGCTGCTGGCGCCGACTGTTGTCACCAGCCAGCGTATGAGGAGCCGGAGGGAGCACTTTTCCGGACGCGTCCACCTGGAGCTCCGACTTCATGGAGGAGTCGGCAGTGGCGTACTTGTCTGCTATGATCAGCAGTTCGTCGACTGTAGCCGGCTCATCGCAGAGGAGTCGGTGCTTGAGTAGGGTGCCTTCTCTGCACCCGGCGGTGAAGTACTCTATGGTTTGCACCTCGTGCACCCCTTCGCAGGAGTTGCGCAGTTTGGCCCACTACGTCAGGTAGTCGCGAGTGGATTCGGCTGGGCCTTGGACGCACAGAGAGAGCTGAGGAGGCTTGCGCGGCCGCTTGTAGGTGCTGGTGAAGTTGCGGATGAGTCTTCAGTGAAATCTACCCAGTTGTTGATGTTGTAGGTCTTGAGGCTGTTCAGCCAGGTCCGAGCCATGCCCTAAAGCATCAGGGGGACATACTTCACGACAACACGCTTGTTGCCGTTTGCTATGTTGACTGCGGTGGAGTAGTCGAACAGCCAGTCTTTCGGCTTCACGGAGCGGTTGTACTTGGGCGTGTCTCGTGGGAGCATGAACCCTTTGGGGAAGGGCTCGTCGCGAATGCGGGGACCAAAACAAGGCGGGCCATCGCATTCTCTTCTTCTAGCGCCAGGGATCGAGCCAGGCGGTCGATCCGATGGCGGGCATCGTTTTCTCCAATTCCTTCACGGCGACCCAGCCGGCCGCTGAGCATCGGGTGCTCAATAGGCGGCGGGGAGGCGTATCTCTCCCTGCGAGGAGGAGGAGGCGGACGATCGTCCCGCCGCCCCACAGCTCGTGGGCGGCCATCTTGGTCGTGCTCGATGGTGATGCGCGTGCGGCTGCGGCTAGCAGCCGACTCTTTGTCTCTTCGGTCGTGGGCGCCGCCTGCTGTCGGCGCCCGGGAGGTCGCGCCTTGCTCTCGGCGTGGGGGGGGGGGATTCTCAGCGTGCGCGCCGGGCTCTGTCGCGCGGCAGCCGGCTTCTTGCTGCTCAGCGGCCGCAGCAATGAGTCGCTGAACGCGCTCGGTCATGCAGCGGCGCTCGTCGCCCTCCAGGTTGTCCAGCTCGTCTGCTGCCGCCTGGGCAACGGTAGGTTCTCCATGGGCATGGCGTAGAATGGGCGGTCGGCACCCAGCATGCTGGCGATGGCTGCGCCGCGCTGTCGGATCGTGCCCACATGGCTGGGCCCGCCAGCAGCCGGCGTGCCGCAGACGGCGCGGTCGATCTCGCGCTGGTAGGCCTCGGAGAGGCGTCTCATGGTAGCTAGCTTCTTGGCGCTCTCGACGAGCGCGACGCGGCAGGCTTCTAAGGTCTCGGCGTTGGTGTCTACCGCGATGGGTGCGGACATATCTCACATGGCCGCCTGCAGCGGGTCTTGGGCACCTCCACCAGAGGCCTTGTCGTGGCTGATGACGAGCACCTCCGTGACGGTGCTGCTGCCGCTGTCTGCACGAGGGAGCAGGTCGTCGATGACCACCACATTGGTGGGGAAGGCGTCGAGTGATGCCGTGTCGGAATCGACAAGCATCGGATCGGTGGAGCCGATCGACTCCAGGTCGGAAGCAGGCTCGTTGGCGATGTGAAGCTTGCCAAGGAGGTCGATGAGGCAGCTCTCGGAGCTGACTGCTCCTGCATCGGGTGCGGGCTCGTCAGAGAGGCGGATCTCGCCGACAAGGTCAGAGAGGCAGGTCGCTGCGCGGGCGAGCTCTACGCCATGCAGCGCATCAGCGCAAACGCCATCGGGTGTGCCGGGCTGGCTACGCTTGAGGGAGTCCTGGATTAAGGGGTCCTCGGGTGTCCGGCCTGTGTGATATGGGCCGGACTGATGGGCCATGAAGATACAAGACAGAAGACTTCCTCCCGTGTCCGGATGGGACTCTCCTTTGAGTGGATGGCAAGCTTGGCGTTCGGATATGAAGATTCCTTTCTCTGCAAACCGACTCTGTACAACCATGGGCCCCTCCGGTGTCTATATAAACCGGAGGGTTTAGTCCGTAGAGGCAATCATAATCATATAGGCTAGACATCTAGGGTTTAGCCATTACGATCTCGTGGTAGATCAACTCTTGTAATCTTCATATTCATCAAGATCAATCAAGCAGGAAGTAGGGTATTACCTCCATCAAGAGGGCCCAAACCTGGGTAAACATCGTGTCCCCCGTCTCCTGTCACCATCGACCTTAGACGCACAGTTCGGGACCCCCTACCCGAGATCCGCCGGCACCGACATTGGTGCTTTCATTGAGAGTTCCGCTGTGTCGTCACCAGAAGGTTCGATGGCCCCATCAATCATCTACAACGATGCTGCCCTGAGGGAGATCTTTCTCCCCGGCCAGATCTTCGTATTCGGCGGCTTCACACTATGGGCCAACTCGCTTGGCCGTCTAGAGCAGATCGACAGCTACGCCCCAGGTCACCATATTAGTTTTGGAAATCTGGATTATGTCGCTGACATCCGAGGAGACTTTATCTTCCAAGAGTTCGCGAGCCCAACCCCCGCTCTAGCCCTAGATCCGGAGCGCATCACCGGGTCCGGAGATGGGATTCTTGAGCCCGCCGGACTATCTGCGGCCACTAAGCCCAGTATGGGAGAGCCGGAGGAAGTAGTGTCGCTGGCAACCATCATGCGGCCGGACTCTTCTCCAGACACTGGCTCCGAACCCTCGGAGTCAGCATCGTGTGAGCTCGGCCGAGGAGTCTCCTTCCTGCCGTACTCCACGGACTCTCTTCTCCCTGACCAAACCTCGCCTTTAAGCGAGGCTCTGGACTTGATGCGATCCCTCGTCATTACAGAGGAGCAATGTCCAAACTACGCCCAGCCCGGACTAGGGGCTGAGGCCCGGGAATTTTACGTCCCACCCACCACCCACTTCATAGCCACTATCGAGGACTTAACTGACATGCTCGATTACGGCTCCGAAGACTTCAACGGTATGGACGACGATGCCGGAGAAGAGCAGGCCCAGAACCCGCCGTTTACCAGACGTTGGACGGCCACCTCTTCGTATGACGTGTACATGGTGGATACACCCAAGGAGGATAGCGGCGATAACAAAAAAAATCCAGTTGAGGATATACCTCCTGAGACACAACCAAAACGCCGACGTCAGCGGCGCCGCTCTAAATCACGCCGTGGAAAAGATAACAGTACCGGCACGCGAGACAACGATACTCCGGATGACGCCGAAGACCAAGAAAACCCCGTCGAGCCAACCTCCGAACAGGACGATCGGGAAGATGGGCAAGTTAGCCCTGATGAAAAGGCCATAAACAAAGACTCGGAGGATAGTAATTATCTTCCACTCTCCAAGGAGGAGGCGAGCCTCGGCGACGAAGACTTTATCGTGCCTGAGGAACCCCTCGAGCAGGAGCACTTTAAGCGCCGGCTAATAGCCACTGCAAGGAGCCTGAAAAAGAAGCAGCAGTAGCTGCAAGCTGATCAAGACCTACTCAACGACAGGTGGACAAATGTCCTGGCAGCCGAGGAATACGGCCTCGAGCGCCCAACCAAAAGTTACCCGAAGCATAAACTGCTACCTCAATTCGATGATGAGGCACTTGAGCCCGTACCATCAGCACGTAACGCGGCTGGCTGACCACCACGTGGCTGGGATAAAATGGCAACTCAAGCCGAACACCAGCCCATTCTACCTCGCCGTAAAGGTCGAGAAACAACAGCTTGGGGATATACATATGACCTGCGGCAGGACCTGGAAAATAGAGCAGGTCAAACCAGATCGATCTACGGATCACGGGGGCGTGCCCCGGCACGCGACGACGGCTATTTAGCCGAACATGACAAGCATAACCACGTCCGGGCCGAAAACCGCAGACAGACTCCATCCGAGCTACGTCGTGACTTGGCCCGATATAGAGGCGTCGCACACCCCCTCTGCTTCACTGATGAAGTAATGGAGCACGAATTCCCAGAAGGGTTTTAACCTGTGAATATCGAATCATACGATGGAACAACAGATCTCGTGGTATGGATTAAGGACTTTCTTCTCCATATTCGTATGGCCCGCGGTGATGATCTTCATGCCATCAAATACCTCCCGCTAAAACTCAAGGGACCAGCTCGGCACTAGTTAAACAGCCTGCCAGAAAACTCCATTGGCAGCTGGCAGGACTTGGAAGACGCCTTCCGCGGCAACTTCCAAGGTACATATGTTCGACCTCCGGATGCCGATGACTTAAGTCACATAGTCCAACAGCCCGGAGAGTTAGCCAGGAAATTCTGGACTAGGTTCCTAACTAAAAAGAACCAGATCATCGACTGTCCGGATGCCAAAGCCCTAGCGGCCTTTAAGCATAGCATCCGCGATGAATGGCACGCCCGACACCTCGGCCAAGAAAAGCCGAAGTCTATGTCAGCCCTCACGGCACTCATGACCCGCTTTTGTGCGGGTGAAGATAGCTAGCTAGCCCGTAGCAATAATAATGCAAGCGAACATGGCACCTCTGAAGCCAGAAATAGCAACGGCAAGCCTCGACGCAACAGGCACAAGCGTCGAAGCAACGGTGACAATACCAATGACACGGCGGTTAACGCCGAATTTAGTGGCTCCAAGTCCGGCCAGCGAAAGAATCCATTTAAAAGAAACAATTCGGGCTCGTCCAACTTGGACCGCATACTCGATCGTCCATGTCAGATCCACGACACCCCCGATAAACCAGCCAATCATACCAACAGAAGTTGTTAGGTCTTTAAACAGGCCGGCAAGTTAAAAACCAAGAACAAGGAGAAGGGGTTGCCAAGTGAGGACGATGACGAGGAGCCCCATCCACCGAACACAGGGGGACAGAAGAAATCCCCCCCCCCAGGTCAAAACGGTGAACATGATATACGCTACTCATATCCCCAAGAGGGAGTGCAAACGAGCGCTCAGGGATGTCTACGCGATAGAACCAGTCGCCCCAAAATTCAATCCACGGTCATCCTGCCCGATCACTTTCGATCGCAGGGACCATCCGACCAGCATCCGTCACGGTGGTTCCGCCACACTGGTCCTCGACCCAATCATAGATGGATTCCACCTCACGCGAGTCCTCATGGACGGCGGCAGTAGCCTTAACCTGCTCTATCAGGACACAGTCCGTAAGATGGGCATCGATCCGTCAAGGATCAAGCCCACAAAACTACCTTTAAAGGAGTAATACTAGGTGTAGAGGCCCGATGCACGGGCTCAATCACATTGGAAGTTGTCTTCGGATCGCCGGACAACTTCCAAAGCAAAGACTTGATCTTTGATATCGTCCCGTTCCGCAGTGGCTATCATGCACTGCTCGGACGAACTGCATTTGCTCGATTCAATGTGGTGCCACACTATGTTTATCTCAAACTCAAGATGCCCGGACCACGCGGTGTCATAACAGTCAATGGAAATACGGAATGCTCCCTCCGTACCAAGGAGCACACCGCGGCCCTGGTGGCGGAAGTACAGAGCGGCCTTATCAAGCAGAATATTAATTCAGCAGCCAAGCTCCCAGACACTATCAAACGAGTCCGGACTACTCCGCAGCATGACAGTCTAGCTCGTCAGGAGTTCGACTAGCAATTCGGCCTCTGTCTCAGTCCCGACCAAATGGCAGCGTACGTACCGCGTGTACACAACTACGCACTCAAGATACCATGGGCAAAGATGGAGGCATAACTCGATTGTAGTCCATCATACGGCTCGACCTTACCTGGACACACATACTTTACCTTTTTCTTTTTATCCTCTTTAGGTTTGTTTTCCACAGGGCCCTCACGACGGCCTGATCATTGACCCTTTCGAAGGACGGATGTACCAAGGCGGCAAGCAGCATAGACGCGTGGTGGAATATCTAGGTGGTCTTCTTGACGACCACTCTACCTGTTTTCAGGACCCGCACGCAGCTCCCCCTGGGCCTCGGCATGTTAAATAGACCTATTGCTTATCGCACTATTCGTACAAATACGCTTTGACGTATCAATCAAATTATAATGGAAACAGCTTGCGGCCCAACTTATGTGGCACTGGCTTACTACTTCATTTTATTTCGCTATCTTTATCGATTGCACCCGGACATTTTGGTACGACTTAATTCGCCAGGGGCTTCATTGCGCTCCATACGATGGCAACAAGTCCGAACACTTTTTACAAGTATAGTTTGGCGCCCCGAATATAGCATTATATGCATCGGCTCTGAATCATGTCTTTGGTCAATAGTTGGGTTGCCCGGCTCCTGTGCTTGCCACCCTACGTTCCGTCCTATCGGCTAGGGTAGTAAAGGGAGAACTACTGCGATTGTGTTTCTGGTTCATTCGGATAAAGACCTTAGTAGAGAAAGCCAAAAACTGACTGTCATGATGCGGCGAGAGCTGGTCAGCTATTCGGAGACTATAAATCTCTTGCGATTTTTTCCGCATTATGCGATGGATCGGCCTCCACCCGATCAGGTGTCTACAGCACCCTAGTCCAGATTAACAAATACTAACTAGGGGCTGCGCCTACATTCCTATTCTCAAGCTCCTATGGCTAAGTGAGGGTGATAAAGCCACATAGTCCGATTGCCTGGTTCGCTACGCTAAACACCTCCTTCAAGCACCAAACTCTTGGGTCAAGTGTGTTTAGGTTCCAACCCGAACACCCCCGTACTACCTACGTGGGGGCTGAAGCCGACGACTGGCCAACTCTCAGATTTAATACACGGCCGCACGGGAGGGGATATTTTCACACAACAAACAAGCAATATATTACATATAGGCTTTGTTCCATAATACAGGACTAGATAACATGAATGTATTCATTCAAAGATAATGTCTTTCGCACACTGGCCCTCCACAATGCGGGATCCCTCCAGGACATCATCAAAATACCGCTCAGGCGTGCGGTGCTCCTTGCCCGCAGGCGGTCCCTCGGTCGCGAGCTTGATGGCGTTCATCTTCGCCCACTGCACCTTGACACGGGCGAACGCCATCCGCGCACCTTCGATGCAGATCGACCGCTTGATGGCATCATGCCGAGGGCAAGCATTGACCAGCCGCTTCACGAGCCCGAAGTAGCTGCTGGGTATGGCTTCGGCAGGCCATAGACAGATTATCAAATCCTTCATGGCCAACTCGGCCACCCTATGCAGCTGGATCAGCTGTTTCAGCTGATCACTAAAGGGCACCGGATGCTCTGGCGCAAGGTATTGCGACCAGAACAGCTTCTCCGTTGAGCTCCCCTCTTCGGCTCGGAAGAACTCCGCAGCATCAGCAACACTGCGCGGCAAATCCACAAACGCCCTTGGAGAACTCCAAATCCGGGTCAGTAAGAGGTACCTTTTCTTCACAAATTTGCTCTGCATAATAAAGGCCTTACCCGCCGTGATCTTCTTGGCCTCCTGAATTTCCTGGAGGGCGCCCTGGGCTTCAACCCGAGCCTCTTGTGTGCTTTGTCGGACCTCAGCAAGTTCGGACTCTTGGTCCGTAATCTTGCGCTCCAAGGACTCGCATTTCTTTACGACGTCCTGGAGCTCCTGCTAGACCTCCCCGACCCTCGCCTCGTGCTTCTCGCGGGCGGCTTGTTCCTTCGCCGCTCTCTTCTGGGCCTCGGCCAGCGCATTCTTGAGGGACTCCACCTTGGTTGCAGCTCCTACGAAATATCATGATAACATGATCAACACGAACTAGATATGAATAGGCTATGGCTTACCTTGCTTGTCCTCTAGTTGTTTTTTCACAAGGCCGAGCTCTTCCTCGGCCCGCTCTAGACTCTGCTTCAGTTTGGAGACTTCGGCAGAATGGGAGGCCGCAGCTAGCATCGACGCCTGCTTGTTCACATAGATATGTATGGTTAGTCTCCTGCGAAAATTATTTGATCCTCTGTTCGGCTTTTCTTTTCGAACACCGGACAGAGTCTCAGGGGCTACTGTCTATACTATGGCATTCTTTTTGTATAATTATGTCACATACCTCGAAGCCTGTTAGAAGGCTGGCACAGGCTTCGGTCAGTCCGCTCTTGGCAGACTGCACCCTCTCAATCATCGTACCCATAAGGATACGATGTTCCTCCACAATGGAAGCACCTCGCAGCGCTTCCAGTAGAGTATGGTGCCTCTGGATGGACAGGGGTCACCGGCGGGATAGGAACACCTCCTTCTTTTAAAGGAGGCTACTTACCTGATTCCGGAGACGTATGGGTCTCCGGAATAGTATTCGGCTGGGGGCTGAATTGGATGTGGTCCCCATCGCCAGTTGCCAGGGGGGTCTGCTCCCCCATGTGTCCGGCGACCGAGGTATCATCCTCAGGCGCCATCGTGATGTTCTTCCGTGCTTCTCCCCGGCTTGGGCCAGTCCTTCGGGACAACACTTCGGTGTCATCCGTAGCCTTGGGGGATAAGGCCGGCGGAGGCGACCCATTTTCCATCACATTGGGATCCAGCGAATTCCCCGAAGATGAGGATCGCTGGGCGTGGGCGTGTGCCGGACTGCAGTGCATGGTTTAACATGTTAAATACCACGAAATAAAGGAGCTAGA
Source organism: Aegilops tauschii subsp. strangulata (assembly GCF_002575655.3). Lineage (NCBI taxonomy): Eukaryota > Viridiplantae > Streptophyta > Magnoliopsida > Poales > Poaceae > Aegilops > Aegilops tauschii. Next base: position 1,323,774 of record NC_053036.3, on the reverse strand, counting down.
TATATATGTGCATAAGTGCCTTGGAGTACTTACGATTCGGCCAGGGGCTTATCCCTGGGACGCCACTCGGAGCTGCTGTCAGTCTCTGGCGCGGGATTATCCGCGGTGGAGACATTCCCTCTCTTGAACGCCTCCGCCTCCAGATTTGTGGAGGCCGCCCTTTTCTTCCTTCCCCCCTCAAGGGGGAATTGCTTTCCTCCTCCCCCTCATCACTCTCGGCGGGGGAGGAGTGGGTTTCTGTTTCTTCAGACGATGTGTCCGAAGTACATTTACGGCGGAGGCCACTTCTGGTCTCCTTGGCCTTCTTCTCCGGCGCCTGGTAGGGCGCCGGAACCAGCATCTTCGTCAGAAGTGGGATAGCTGGGTCTTCGGCCAGCGGAGCCGGACACTGGATCCGCTTCGCCTTCTTTGTCCAGCCCTGAAAAGTCAGATGGGGAAGCTTAGACATCTTCCTCGAATATACAGGTGGAGGATACACCTCGCAATGGAGAACTCACCAAACTGGCTAGATGAGTCAGAGCATGACCGCGGTCCTCGGTCATCTCCTGCAACGTCTGATTTGCCTTGAATAGCACCTTCCAGATATCTTCGTGTGTGGCGCCGAAGAATCATTGCAAGGTCTGGTGCTTGGCCGGATCGAACTCCCACAAATGGCAAGTCCGGCGTTGGCAAGGAAGGATCCGACGAACAAGCATCACCTGGATCATGTTGACGAGCTTGATGTTCTTGTCCACCATTCTCTTAATGCGCGTCTGCAGCGGTGTCAGCTCATCTGACGAAGCCCAGTCCAGGCCCTTCTCTAGCTAGGACGTGAGCCACATCGGGAGCCCAGACTTAAATTTGGGAGCCGCGGCCCAGGTGGTGTCACGGGGCTCTGTGATGTAGAACCACTGCTGTTGCCACCCTTTGACGGTCTCCACAAAGGTACCTTTGGGCCATGTGATGTTGGACAGCTTGCTCACCATAGCGCCTCCGCACTCTGCGTGTTGACCACCCACCACCTTCGGCTTCACATTGAAGGTCTTCAGCCATAATCCGAAGTGGGGTGGGATGCGGAGGAAGGCCTCGCACACGACAATAAATGCCGAGATGTTGAGGAAGGAGTTTGGGGCCAGATCATGGAAATCCAGCCTGTAGTAGAACATGAGTCCGCGGACGAAGGGATGAAGGGGAAATCCTAACCCGCGGACAAAGTGAGAGATGAATACCACCCTCTCGTTAGGCCCTGGGGTGGGGACGATCTGCCCCTTAGTTGGAAGCCGGTGGGCGATTTCCCGGGCCAAGTACCCCGCCTCCCGGAGCTTCGTGATGTCCTTCTCCTTGATGGAGGAGGCCATCCACTTGCCATGTGCTCCAGATCTGGACATGGTTGGAGTGCTTTGTGGGGGCAGAAAGGATGGAAGCCTGGGCGCCGTAGCTCTAGAGCGGATGGGCGGAGAAGTGGAAGAAGGCGTGGGTGAAAGGGTGAATCCTTATCTCTTTATAAAGGCAGCGAATATCGAGCGCCTCCCCATTCGCCTTAAAACTCGCCTGTTCCCCAAGGGCCGTGCAGACGGCGCAGTTGGGTTACCCACGCCCATATTGATGTGAATCCCATGATAAGGGGATACGATCTCTACTTTGACAAGACGTGCTAATAGAAACCGCATCTCGAAACATGGAGCGGGAGGCTAAAAAGGTTCGAAATAATAACCATGCAGAGACGTGGTCTCTCACTACAAAAGATGTCAGTAGATGGGACCTGTTAATATTATACTCTTTGCGGCTGTATGTGGAGCTTGTTTTGCAGAGCCGGACACGTTTTCTGTGTTCGAGGACTACTTTGAAGTATTCGGAGGAGGAACCCGCCTTGCAATGCCGAAGACAATCTGCGCGCCGGACACATCATCATTGAAGCCTGGTTCAGGGGCTACTGAGGGAGTCTTGGATTAAGGGGTCCTCGGGCGTCCGGCCTGTGTGATATGGGCCGGACTGATGGGCCATGAAGATACAAGACAGAAGACTTCCTCCCGTGTCCGGATGGGACTCTCCTTTGCGTGGATGGCAAGCTTGGCGTTCAGATATGAAGATTCCTTCCTCTGCAAACTGACTCTGTACAACCCTGGGCCCCTCCGGTGTCTATATAAATCGGAGGGTTTAGTCCGTAGAGGCAATCATAATCATACAGGCTAGACATCTAGGGTTTAGCCATTACGATCTCGTGGCAGATCAACTCTTGTAATCTTCATATTCATCAAGATCAATCAAGCAGGAAGTAGGGTATTACCTCCATCAAGAGGGCCCAAACCTGCGTAAACATCGTGTCCCCCATCTCCTGTTACCATCGACCTTAGATGCACAGTTCGGGACCCCCTACCCGAGATCCGCCGATTTTGACACCGACAATGCTCGCCAGGAAGGAACAAGGTTCCCGTCCAGAACAGATCTCCGGACAACGGTGCACCTAACCCCACGGTGGGCACCAAATGTCGGGGGTTTGGTGCGACATATGCCAAAGGATGGCTTATCATGGTGGGAGCTAGTAAGACGTCGCTGGTGCCTGGAAACGGGATAAGGCGCAAACATGCACGTTGTCGCATCTTACCTAGGCTTGGGGCTCTCCTAGGAGATAACACCCCTAGTCCTGCTCTGCGGGGTCTCCGCATGATCACTAGATCGACAAGTAGCTACAAGTTGCTCCTTGAGCTGTTTGGTTAGAGGAGGAAGAAGGGCAGGGCTAGCTCCTCTCCTCTCTCTACATGGGTGTGTGGTGTCTAAGGGGCTGAACCCTTTGCATGGGTGCCCTGGGGGGGTTCATATAGGCCTACCCCCCAGGGGTACAATGGTAATCTAGCCTGGTGTAGGACCTGGCTGTCAGTGTCTATGGTGGCCGGCTTCTCCGCCGGCAGCTGGGGCCCGCCGCCTGGTGGGACCCGCTGGCTGTCTCGTACTTGGCCGCCAGGCCGCGCCCGCCGCTCGCGGGTCTTGCCGGCTGCTTAGTACTGTAGCCTTGCCGCTGATGATGCATGCTTTGTCGGGGAAGGCGTGGCTACAGTCCCGCCGTCTGGTGGGCGATCACTGTAGCCACTCCCCGTCTCTTCTGCTTAATGGCGCACAAACTTTGAGGGAGGGGGAGGGCCACCTGGTGAGGAGTCGGCCTCCCCCTAAGCTGACTGGTCAGGGCTCGCCACCCTCTGGCTTCTCACGGATAGGTGGGGCCCGTCGCCTGCGGGCCGTATCGACAGCCCGTTGTGGAAGCATGGCCTTCTCTGCCATGGATGATGTCATGGGCTGCGTGGCAACAGTGCCGCGCCGGGCGAGGGATGTCCGCCCAGTACGCTGCACTGTGGCCACGCTCTGCCCTGGATTCGGGGGTGGCAGGCTGCACTGTAGCCACGCCCCGTCTCGTCATGATTATGTGCGTGCAAACTTTGAGGGCACGAGGGACCGCCTGCTAGGAGCCGGCCTCTCTGGAGGCTGCCTGCTAGGAGTCAGCCCACCTCGAGGCCATCTTCTGGAGTCCGCCAGCCTCTGGCAGCCGGCCGCTTGGACCATCCGGCCACAAGAAGGCGGCGCTTTGTCTTCGGTGCTTGAGGGGTGCAGCTGGCCCCGGTGTCTTGAAATACCATGGGGGCTGATGAGGCTACCTGTGGTCATTTACTCCGACAGCTGAGGAGGCTGTGCCAACGCGTTGGTTTGATGAGAAGGAAGTGCTGACGCATTGGTATGCTGATCACGCACCTGCGGACCGACGGACTGATGAGTAGTCGGTTCTGGACCTACAGACTACTTAGCAGGCGGTTCCGAAGCATCAGACTGCTTAGAAGTCTGTTCCACCAGGTTGGTCTGCTGAGCTTGTGCTGCAGCTGGGTCTCCCCCCGCTGCTTCAGCGGCCGGCATTTGAACCGGTGCGTCATCAGCAGTTGTAGGCCTTGCCACTGGCTGGTTTGGGGCGGAGGATGACATGGCCTGTACGCCACAAAGTTGGGTCGGCTGATCACAGGTTGATGCATCAGCCCGCGAGAGCTGCTGTGGCAAGGAGAGCTTCACCGGTTGAGGGGCGACAGTGGTTCTCTTGGCGGGGCTTCAGGAATCTCATCGATGAACTCTATTTCCTTTCGTGGCCACTGGATGTGATGTAACAGTGTTTCTCCCAAGGTCCTTTGCTCATCGAAGTCTCCTAGGACATTCTTCAGGGCAAATTCATTGAATCCAGGCTTCACTTCAGTCACGTAGCACTTCACACAGCCCGGCTTCAATGGCACATTGTCCAAGAAGGGGCCATCTTCCAAGAAGGGTGGGCAAACCCAGGCTATTGCACATTTTAATGTACCTTCATAATGTGTAAGCACACCCTTCAGTCTGTCTTTCATTCCAGATAGATCAGATATAGCATCATCACGAGCAGCTGCAGTCTCAGTGTCGCTGGGGTCAGCTGATGCACAGCTACTCTTGTGCAGTCTTGTCGCGCAATAAGCAACATCCTCTATGCCCGCCTCCCCTATCATCTGCTGGCTATCTGTTAGTGTTAGAGTCTTCTGCATCATCATTGACTCCTCAACATCCTTTCGAACAGCCGGATAAATCTCCTTCTTCAACCTTTCATACAATGCATTCTGCTTCATTTCACTCCTTGCTTTTTTCATGTTGAGCCTCTCTTCTTTGCTGAGTGTGAAAGCCCTCTTGTGCGGGACATTAACACCTATACCCCTTTCACGGCCAGGGGGCTCTTTTGTGTCCAGAGCAATGGACAGAATGTCACATGGCCGTGAGTTCCTGTAGAAACTTCCAGGGATCTTGGAAGCCACTAACATCACTTCATACAGTTTGGCGTCACGTGCGTTTTCAAAGTAATAAGTTCCGTCATCACGCCTCTTTGCACGTGCCCGCAAGTAGTCTCTGGCGCGTTCGCCCCTGATTTCACTAAAGGCCGGATTCCCACCCAGCGCTACTGCTTCTTTGTCCTCCTGTTCCCATATCAGTTTCATGACGTAGTATCCTGCCACACCCATATGGTGGGGGTGTATGTTCTTCTTCTGAAGTTCCGATTGCTTGAAACTCTTCTCAGCAAACTCTGTAGTTGCCCTGACCCTTTTGAATTCTGCCTAGTCTGCCTTTGTAATTTGTGGGTATGCGGGGATTGGGTCCTTGCCTTCGATCAAGTACTTCTTGTACAGCACGTGCTTCCAGTTTCTCCAAGCATCCCTAGCCTTCTTCAGTGCAGCGTGTTCCACCTGCATTCTCCACTGCTCTAGAACATTGAAGTGATCCATGATCTCCCTGACTATCCTTCGCTGTGTTTCTGTGTCAGCCTTCCGAAACCCCGATAGATTAATGTTGAGCCTTGCCCTGCCAACAAATCCACACACACTCCTGAACCTCATGTGTGCTTTATCTGGTTTAGTTGGAGCCCAGGACTTTAAATCAATCTCGGTTACTTCATATACACCTTTAGGCTGGTGTGTGGGCTTCCTTGGAGCGTTCCTCCGTGTCCTGACCGGAAGGGTAATTGCTGCAGCTCTATCCCGTTCAAGACTACTTGATCCCTCACAATCTGCTGAAGACCTAGGGTTGTCCGAATCAGATGAAGATACATGGCCTGAATGAGTGCTGTCGCTGCTACTCGGCATCTACAGAGAACACATGCGAAACTCAGGAAAGGAGGATAAGCATAAAACTAACAACTTGGTACCAAGCTTTCTAAACATGCCATGCAATAATTTAGAAAATGTATGGCTAATTTGTTAAGTTTGTGTGACTCGGGCGCCTGCGATCTGTAAATAGGCAGTAACCTATTGGAACAAATACAGCTTATATGTAGTAAGGAAGGTAGATAATGAACATATATACGCTCTCCGTTATTTTATAGCCAATTTGGGAACATACAGAATGAAATTGGAAGAGGGATTGCGAGGAAATATGCCTCACCGCGATGGAGAGCAGTAACTAACAGGATTCTTAATGCAAACCCGGCCGGGCCACAGGAGAGGCGAGGGTTACTGCATCGATATGCTCGAGGGTGGCTGGCGAGCAAACGAAGACGGCGAGGCGCGGGCCGCCGCATGTTGGGAACGGCAGTGGAGGTAGGCTTGACGCCGAAGAGTGGGCACACGGCCGGGGTGAGCACGGAGGTGCCGGAGAGGGTTCTGCTATGGATCTGGGGGAGGGGGGAGCTGGCGAAGGAGATTGGGTGGAGTGAAACGCGGGCGGACGGTGGGGGTGTTGGGGACTCCGGGTGTTGGCGGCCTAGGTAAAAAGGGTGAAAATATCCCCGGTCGCCGCGCGCACGGAAAGGCCTATGCAAACGGTTGCCTCTAAGCGCTCGTGTGCACGAACAGAATAATTTCGTTTGAAATGAAGACGTACTAATTTTGAAATGAAGACGTGAGTTCATCGTTTCACCTCTAAATTTTTGTCACATAAACCAATCACAATTTTACCACGGGTTTGATTTGCTGGCGCATTTCAGGTCTCGTGTTCTATATGTAAGACATTTTTTGGCATTTCCCGTGCATGTTGGCATATAAATCAATTCCTAGCCGGACTGCATTTCCTGTCGAAAGGGATGAGGATTGTCGTTCGATTTGGGAGCATCCAACGGTGCAGACATACGATCCGTGGGGTTTGGGTTCTGGCCAATCAGAACGCACGACTCAGATCGCGCGCGTGGCAAAGGGGTGGGGGTGCATCGGCCACGGTTTAGTGGACAAACGGCTTTCGTGAGTGCAACGTGTGCTCTTTGAAAACATTTACATTACCTAACATCATATTTTTGTTTGAATGAAAACATGAGTTCATCGTTTCGCCTCCAATTTTTCCACGGTAAGAAATCACGAGTATAGTGGAGAGTGTCATATACTAGTATCATGAATATACAGTATATATGATACTAGTGTATGATACTACCTTTAATTAATTATAGCGCATAGTATAATACATAGAGTATAGTATCATATATAGATCATATTTATTGCCATGCATGACACAAATTAGCATCGCATTAACATGATATGGTATCTACCTATATGTTACTTCAACCCTCTTTATATATATTTAATTCTTTGCCACATCAGCATACTTGCTATTTTCGAGTGCATGACATCATTGGCTATGATACCACCACTATGGCCAGCCTTATATAGTGGGGAGTATCATATACTGTATATATATAGTATCATGCATATGATACTACGTACGTACCTTCATAATGCATATATAGTATCATAGAGTAGTACTAGCTCCCTCTGTAAACTAATATAAGAGTGTTTAGATTACTAAAACAGTGACCTAAACGCTCTTATATTAGTTTACGGAGGGAGTATATATCATAGATGACCGTATTTATGGCCATGCATGACACAAAGTAGTATAGCATTTATTATATATATATGTGTGTGTGTGTGTGTGTGTTACGGTATCTACCTATGTTGCTACTTCTGTGCCACATCATCATATTTTTTATTCCCGAGTGCATGATACCGGCTATGATACCCCCACTATGGCCACCCTAATAAGGCTTCTCGTAATAGGGGAGTATCAAGCGGTATGATGCATGCCAACTAGACTTTTTGGATGATGTGGCACATAGTTAAATGATGAAAGAGAGGGTGTGGTATCATATCATGATACCGTATCATATTAAATGTTGTACTACTTTGTTTCATGCATGGCAATTAATAAGAAACCTAAGATACTAACTTATGATACTATGCATGCGCGCATTACGGAGGTATTGCCGATCATATACTAGTATCATGCATATATACTCCCTCCTTTCCGGTTTATAGGCTTATCTCAAAATTTTAGTTTTTCCATTTTGTAAGGCTCAATTTGGTTGTTCCCCATCACATGTCCCGATTTCAAGGTGCATTAAATCATTGCATGCAAGTATTAAGAGAAAGTTGACCAATGCATGTACTTTGTATATGCATGCATGTATTGCAATTAATACATTGGAAAACATAATTTTTTGAGGAAAACAAAAGCATTAATTGGGTGTTTTGCAAACTACAAAAAGTATTCCACCACTCACCATCTACCTTGGTTGGTGAGATTTTTGAATTGAGCCCTATAAGGCTAGTTGTAATGGGGAGTATCATATATACTAGTATCATGCATATGATAATGTAGGATACTACTTCCGTAATGCATAGTATCATAAGTTAGCATCTTAGGTTGCCTTACTAATTGTCATCCATTACACAAAGTAGTAGTACAACATTTAATATGACACGGTATCATGATATGATACCACATCCTCTCTTTCCTCATTTAATTGTGTGCCACATCATCCAAAAAGTCTAGTTGGCATGCATGATACCGCTTATGATAATACCATTACAACCAGCCTAAACCGGAAAGGAGGGAGTATGAGACTAGCCACAGTGGAGAGTACACTAGTAACATACACATATCCCTAGACTATATATGTTACTACCTTCAGGCTGGTCATAGTGGGAGTAACATAAGTAGTAACATAGATGCCACATAAGCAAAAATGATGATGTGTCAAGTAGTTAATGAGGAGAGAGGCAAATAGAGTAACATAATATGTTACCATCACATAACGCTTTCCAATGCAAGATGAGTCTACAAAGTAATAAATGAATACATCTATGTTACCACACCTGTGACACTACCCACTATGAAAGTAGTAACATAGACTAGTAACATATGCATGTTACTAGTCTAAGTTACTCTCAACAAGTAACATAAGTGTAGTGTCATGGAAAGCTTCATTTATTAGGTTATAGACTCATATTGCATTGGGACATGTGATGTTACAGTAACTAGCTAAGTTACTGAAACTATCTCTCTCCTCATTAACTTATTGCCACATAAGCAAGTTTGCTGAGTTGGAGTCGATGTTACTGCTGAAGTTACTCCCACTGTGGCTAGTCTGATACTAGCTGGTCGTCTATGATATACTAGCTACCTCACTAAGAGCATGGTTAATAATACAACCAAGGGTCGGCTATAAGAAGTTGTCATGTCATATACAGCCAACCTCTTAGCGGGCATGTACAATAATAGGTTTTATATACGTACTAGTTTATCAATAGTTGGCCCACCTTACATCCTCACAAAGTGTCTTGGGTCTCGTGTTGCAGCTGGCTCTACTAAACAAAAGCCCGCTTCCCTTCTCTTTCCTCCAACTAATAAGCACATGTATATTATTCTATTCCTTATAGCCTGCTTAGACTACCCACAGTGGGAGTAACATAGGTAATAACATCACACGTATCTAGATAAAATAGATGATGTGGCAGGCAATAAATAAAGAAAGAGATGAAAGAGGTAACATGGCTAGTTAGACTGGCCACAATGGGTAGTAACATAGACTAGCTAGTAACATGTGCACATGTTACTAGTCTATGTTACTACCTCTATAGTGGGGAGTAACGTATGTGTGGTAACATGCAACACTTCATTTATTAGGCTATAGACTCATTTTGCCTTGATATGTGTGTGATGTTACTCATACTACTAGTAACATTCTATATTACTACCTGTTGAGGATATAGACCTTAGAGTCACCCGCCAAGAGGGGCCGGGTTACTCCAATGGTCATTACCAGAAGCCCGGAGCCAAGTTTGAAGACGGTGGGCCAGAGATGGGCTTAAGACCCGGATATGGCTTAGGGCCCATAGTTACAATTGTTATTATGGTAGAACTTGTAGTGCAAGACAAGTATGATTGAGAGTCCGAGACGGACACTCTTATGAGCCGGCCTGGACTCTCAGGGCTGCTGGGCGTCAGCCTCTCTATATAAAGGGACGACCCGGCAGCGGTTTAGGGACAAGAACAATCTCATCGAGAGCCGGGCATAGCAGTTTAGCTCCCTGGTGATCATAACCCTAATCAATACCACCTCAAACTGGACGTAGGCTTTTACCTTCACCGTAAGGGGCCGAACCAGTATAACCCTCGTGTTCCTTGTCCCGCATTAACCCCTTCAAGCTTCCTAGTCGCGATGGCTCCACGACTAAGTCCTAGCCCAAGGACATCTGCCGTGGTAATTCCACGACAGTTGGCGCCCACCGTGGGGCCAGCGCACGGTGGATTTGAGTTCTTGAAGGGCAGCTTCGAAGGGCTCAAGGGATACGCTGTGGGCCGGATGACCAAGAGTCGTCGTGGCAAGCTCTACATCGACGATGCAAACTGGGGCCCCGACGCCGGCTCAGTTGAGTACGGGTACCGGGTCCCCTTCGGTGGAATTCATGTTTTCATTGGCAAGATTGGTGAGCCGGGACCTGAGCCGGATCTCTGCGCCGATCTCATCGAAACGGCTCAGCGCGCACGACCCGCCCGGGCCCGGCCTGCCTTAAGGCGCGCTTTTGTGGGATGCATCCATGGAGGGCCCTCTGATCCAGCTGGGTCTGGTGATGAGACGGCCGCCGGCTCTGACGGCGAGTCGGCCACCGATGAGTCAAACTCGTTGTACCAACTGCAGGATGGCAGGCTCATGGGTTGTTCCGATGGTGACAGTATTCCGGACCTATTTGAGCCGCCAAGTCAGGTTGGAGTTTTTATGGCTGGAGCACAGCCTGTTCAGAACCCCGCTGCTGGAGCGGGAACCCCGGTGCCTTCGCCGGCTCAGGTGCTAATGGATCTCACGGACAATATGACGGCCCTGTTAACCGCCACGGTTGACCCGGCGGATCAAGCTCGGCATGACGCGGAGGTGGCACAGTTAAAATTGGATCTAGTGAAGGCTAAAGAGGATCTTGCAGCGAAAGGGATCAGACTGGCTGCGGAGAGGGCGGCTCTCGATGCCCAAACCCAGCGGATCCAGGCGCAGTCCTTCCAACTCACGATGGATCAAAACGCGGCCAATGAGGTCCTGAGGAGGAGGCACCAAAAGGCCCAATCTCGACTCCCTCCGGTTTACGATCCACGCAACCTCTTCAACACACTAGGTGCAGGGTCTAGTAACCCGCCAGGGATCATAACGCCCGGGTCTGGACCCCTTATTCAGCCACGAGTGATGGGGCCTCCCCAGGTGCCCCCTGCCCCGCCTCAGTATGTGCCAATACCCCCGGGTCATTATAATAACCCACTGGAGAACATGGTCGCTGCGGCAGCACGGCTGGCGGCTCTACCAGTTGACGGCGACTCTCCGACGGCTATTGAAACCCGCCGGGTCAGGGAACTCCTTCAGACAGCACTGGCACAGCAAGAGGCGTACTCCTACAGCCGGGACAGGATCCACTCGACCCCTCGTCCAGGCCAGAGCCCGAGTTATAGCCGGCACATGGTCTCAGCAACCGGCTCAAGCAACGTCCGACGCCATGACCCGCCTCCTGGCCATGGCCCGGCTCATAATGGAGCCTTTTACGCAGCAGACCAAGCGCGGCAAGAGGCGGAGCAAGTACCTCAATTGACGGCTTACCAGACCCCCCCCGGCTTATCCGACGGCTTCCATTGATGTGGGTATCCCTACCAGGACCGGGGGTGTCCCTTGTTTAGTACCAGCTATCCGTAATGAGCGTTTACCAAAGGATTTCAAGGGTCCTAGGAAGGTGCCTAATTACACAGCTGACTTACAACCCGCAGCCTGGATCGAGAGTTATGAGATGGCTATGGAGCTGCTGGAGGTCAGTGAGGCGGCCATGGCCAAGTATTTCACCATGATGTTAGATGGGACTGCCCGCACTTGGTTGAAAGGGCTACCACCGAATTCCATTGGGTCTTGGGCTGAGCTGAAGGCCCGGTTCATCCAAAACTTCAAAGATACCTGTAGGCAGTCTATGTAAATTGTGGATTTGACTAACTGTAAGCAGCAGGAGGGTGAATCCACGACCCATTGGGTTCGCCGGGTTAAGGAGATCATACATTCATCTGATAAGATGGATGCCGGCTCTGCAGTCTTAATGTTAGAGCAGAATTGTCGCTTCGTACCCCTAAAGATGAAACTCGGGCGGCTTAAGCGCGACTGCAGTGATATGGGTACACTAATGGCGGCTCTTGTTAAGTACGCCGATTCCGATGGTACCAAGGATCCCCCTTCAGATGATGAAAGGACAGGGAAGGGAAAGAAGAACGGCAATGGCAAGGGTCCTCAGTTTAACCCGGGGAACCAAGGAGGAGGCAAGCGCAAGGCAGATGGCAGCCTAGAGTTTGTGGCCAACGCCAGCTCACAAGGTAATAACCAGCAACGCAAGGGGAGGCCCCCTCCCCGAGGCGGCGGGTCAGGTCCGACGCTGGAGCAGCTGTTGAATGAACCTTGTCCAAGGCATGGCTCTAGAGAGAAGCCAGCGACTCACCTGTGGAAGGATTGTGCGATCATGAAGGCCTTTAAAAACTACAATGGCCCAGGCGGCGGCTCAGGTGCCGGCGGCTTTCATGGCCCGGGGGGCGGCTCAAATTCTGGTCCTCAGAACGGTCAAGGGGGCTTTAATCAACAGTCTGGCCAGGGTCATCAACAGCAGCAGGGGGGTTATCAGACCAATCCAAAGCAGCTCAGCGGTGGACAGTATCATGTGTTTTCCACTAGTTTGTGCAAGCGAGATCAGAAGCTCCACAAGAGGGCGGTGAATGCTGTTGAGCCGGCGGTCCCACGCTACTTACGGTGGTCCGAGCAGCCTATAGTGTGGAGTAGAGAGGATCACCCTCCCCGGGTGGATAACCCGGGCCACTTGGCCTTAGTGGTGGCTCCTCAAGTGGGAGGATATAAATTCACAAAGGTGCTCATGGATGGAGGCAGCAGCATCAGCATCCTCTATTATGAGACTTTTCGCCGTATGGGGTTGGTTGATAAGAACCTCAGCCAGTCAAACACTATCTTCCATGGCGTGGTACCTGGTAAGTCGGCTTATCCAGTCGGCAAGATCGAATTGGAAGTGGCTTTTGGTGATGAAAACAACTACAGGGTGGAGAAATTGACCTTTGAGGTGGTCAAGATAAGAAGTCCCTACCATGCTATATTTGGACGGCCAGCTTACGCCAAGTTCATGGCACGGCCGTGTTATCTGTATTTACAACTCAAGATGCCGGGTCACAATGGGACCATTACGGTTCACAGCAGCCGGAAGGTGGCTCTGGAGTGTGAGGAAGGCGATGCGGCTTATGCAGAATCTGTGTGTGCTACAGAGGAGTTGAAGTTTTACAAGGACAATGTTGACCCAACAGATATGACCTCTCTGAAAAAGCCAACTACAGAACAAGAGCCGGCAATGAAATTTAAATCAGCTGATGAGACTAAACTTGTTGATTTTGTTCCAGGTGACTCATCTCAGCAGTTTAGCATCAGTGCCAATCTGGATCCAAAATAGGAAAGCGCGCTCATCGAGTTCATCCGTGAGAATAGGGACATCTTCGCATGGAAGCATTTTGACATGCCAGGTGTACCTAGAGAACTCGCTGAGCATACTCTCAATGTTGATCCTAAATTTAAGCCGGTCAGACAGTTCCTTCGGCGGTTTAATGAAGAGAGGCGGAAAGCTATTGGTGAAGAGGTGGCCCGGCTCTTGGCGGCCGGGTTTATTGTTGAAGTCTTTCACCCAGAGTGGTTGGCTAACCCGGTGCTCGTACTCAAGAAGAACGGCACCTGGCGGATGTGTGTGGACTACACGGACTTGAACAAGGCGTGTCCGGCTGATCCTTTTGCCCTCCCCCGTATTGATCAAATCATTGATGCTACGGCAGGTTGTGCACGTTTAAGTTTCTTGGATGCTTATTCCGGTTATCATCAGATTAAGATGGCAGTTAAGGACCAGGAGAAGACGGCATTCATCACTCCCTTTGGAGCCTTCTGCTATGTATCCATGCCCTTTGGACTCAAGTGTGCACAGGCGACTTATCAGCGTTGTGTATAGAACTGTCTTCATAAACAGATTGGGCGTAATGTTCACGCTTATGTGGATGATATTGTGGTTAAGTCCATAAAAGAGGAAACCCTGATAGATGATCTAAGGGAAACCTTTGATAATCTCCGGGTCTATAAAATGATGCTTAACCCGGCCAAGTGTGTCTTTGGTGTTCCTGCAGGCAAACTCTTGGGCTTTTTGGTTTCTGACAGAGGCATTGAGGCTAACCCGGAAAAGATCAAGGCCATCACCTCCCTGGCTAAGCCGGCGTGTATAAATGACGTTCAGCGCTTGGCGGGTCGCATTGCTGCTTTAAGCCGGTTTATAAGCCGTTTGGGTGAGAAGGCCATGCCCTTATATCAGTTGATGAAGAAAACTGATAACTTTGTCTGGAATGATGCAGCTAATACCGCCTTTGAGGATTTGAAGAAGCAGCTGGCAGAGCCCCCAGTCCTTGCTGCTCCGGTTGATAAGGAGCCCTTACTACTGTATGTGGCGGCAAACGCACGAGCTGTCAGTGTGGCCATTGTGGTAGAACGCAAGGAGGAGGGTAAGGAACATCTGGTTCAGCGGCCGGTTTATTATGTCAGCGAGGTGCTCATTGAGTCCAAGCAGCGGTACCCGCATTGGCAGAAGCTCGTGTATGGTGTGTTCATGGCGAGCCGGAAACTCAAGCATTATTTTCAGGGTCATCCCATCACTGTGGTCAGCTCTGCCCCCCTTGGTGACATCATCCAAAACAGAGAGGCCACAGGGAGAATTGCTAAGTGGGCTATCGAACTTGGACCTCATGGTCTCAAATATGTGCCACGCACTGCTGTTAAATCTCAGGCCTTGGTGGATTTCATCAATGATTGGACAGAGTCACAAGTGCCTGAGCAGAAGCCGGATAACACATATTGGACTATTCACTTCGATGGGTCCAGGCAGTTGGAGGGCTCGGGGGCTGGTGTTGTATTGGCCTCCCCTAAAGGTGACAAGTTCCATTATGTGCTACAGTTGATGTTTCCTTGCACCAACAATGCGGCTGAGTACGAGGCCTTGCTCCACGGTCTTCGGATGGCTAAGGAAATGAGCTTGAGCCGGGTAAGATGCTTCGGTGACTCAGACTTGGTGGCTCAACAAGTATCCGGCAAGTGGGACTCTAAGGACCCGCTCATGGCGGCTTACCGTCGCGAAGTTGATGCCATTGCTGGGCACTTTCAGGGCTACCAAGTAGAGCACATTGATCGCAGGAAGAACGAGGCAGCTGATGCCCTAAGCCGGCTAGGCTCTCAGCGAAAGCCGGTGCCGCCTAACACTTTCCTGGATGTCCTGTATTGCCCTTCAGTTAAGTTGCCTATGGAGGAAGACTTGGCTGTCCCTGACCCGGAGGCACGACTGGTGGCGGCTCTCCATATCATACCAGACTGGACAATGCCATATCTGGCTTACATGACCCGGGGCGAGTTGCCTGAGGATGAAACTTTGGCCAGGCAGATAACCCGGCGGGCCAAGTCAATGATTGTTATCGATGGCGAGTTACATCATCGCAGTGTTACAGGAGCGTTTCAGCGTTGTGTCTCCCCTGAGGAAGGTCAAGAGATCTTGCGTGAGATCCATGAAGGGGATTGTGGCCATCACGCCGGCTCAAAGTCTCTTGTGGCCAAGGCTTTTCGTCATGGTTTTTATTGGTTGACGGCTCATACTGATGCAGAGGACTTGGTCAGTAAATGTGACGGTTGCCAGAGGTTCTCACGACGGGCTCATGTGCCGGCTCAGGAGCTGAGGATGATCCCAATCACTTGGCCCTTTGTGGTCTGGGGGCTTGATATGGTTGGGCCTTTTAAAAGGTCCAAGGATAAGAAGACCCACCTCTTGGTGGCAGTGGATAAGTTCACAAAGTGGGTGGAAGCTGAGCCAGTTAGCAAGTGCGATGCAGCCACGGCGGTTCAATTTATTAAAAAGGTGATTTTCCGCTTTGGTTTTCCGCACAGCATCATAACTGACAATGGTACCAATCTCTCCAAAGGCGCCATGGAAGAGTTTTGTCAACGAGAGCATATCCGACTTGATGTTTCCTCAGTGGCTCATCCTCAATCCAATGGTCAAGCCGAGAGAGCTAACCAGGAGATTCTGAAGGGCATCAAGCCCCGGCTTTTGGTCCCTTTGCAACGGACGCCGGGTTGTTGGGTGGAGGAGTTGCCCTCCGTCTTATGGAGTATCAACACTACTCCTAACAGGTCTACAGGCTTCACGCCTTTCTTCATGGTTTATGGAGCAGAAGCAGTCCTCCCCAGCGACATCCGTCACGACTCACCTCGGGTGGCGGCTTATGTTGAGACGGATAATGAACAGGCGCGCCAAGATGCTCTTGACTTGTTGGACGAACAGCGTGATGTGGCAGCAGCCCGTTCAGCGATTTACCAACAAGACCTGCGCCGTTATCATAGCCGCCGGGTCAAATCCCGGGTCTTCCAGGAAGGCGACCTGGTGCTCCGGCTCATCCAGGATCAAACAGATGCACACAAATTATCCCCGCCTTGGGAAGGGCCCTTTGTGGTCAGCAAGAACTTGCACAACGGGTCATATTACCTCATTGACATTCGGGAGCACAAAAATTCACGTAAGTCGGAGGAGGAGACCCGTCGGCCATGGAACATAGCTCAGCTTCGGCCTTACTACACTTGAGCCACCGGCTCTCGTGGTGTACATATTTCTCTCAGACATGTATATATTATGATAACGCAATAAAGCAGGACCTCTGTCCTATTTTCTCCTCCAAATATGCACGTGTTGTTTATTACAAGATTACATGATGGCTTAAAGGAGGATCCGGCTTATGATCATATTCGAATCGAGCCGTAAGCAGTAAAGTCACTTGGGGGCTTCCTGTTCAAACATGGGTCGTATTCGAACCAAAGAGAACATAGCTGTCGATACCCATTTGATTGGCAAAGTGCCGAGCTCATTGGGAAATTACCTTTGGTCATATTTGAATCATAGTTTAACCCCTCTGAGAACCGACGTGGATCGTATTCGAATCAGCGTCGTTAAACAATTTCTTAAAATCACTTGGGGGCTTCCTGTTCAAACATGGGTCGTATTCGAACCAAAGAGAACATAGCTATCGGTACCCTCTTGATTGGCATCGCCACACCCACTGGGGGCTATATGATCGTATCCGAATCTTAGCTTAAACCCCTTTGGGCCGGGTCTCTGGTCATATTCGAACCGGAAGCCCCTAAGTTCTTCTGCTTTATCACAAATTTACTCTGATTATGTCAAGATGTGTACGGCTGGGTCTCACTTTGCCGGCTTAAAATGTTAGTTGAGCACCATGGGTGTCATTAAAACAAGTGACTCAGAGTTGAGGTACCAACCTTGTTACCCGGGTTATTTAACCCGGAAGTATGCTACAGGCTGCTAAGTGTGTTATCACGGCTGTCTTCAGGATACTACTGAGGGCCAGTCTTTTTTGATTCGTATTCCGGGTTATCCATCCAAAACACCTGATTCTCAGGGCGGTAAGCCGCCTCGAGACTTGTGATTTGCCTTTCTGTGCAGGATACTTAAAGGCACCTCTTTCAGGTTGAGCAAAAAGAGGGATAATTATGACCCGGAGAAACATCAAAGAGACAATTTCATAAGACCTTGGCATTCAATACATGCACGATGGCACGGCAGAGATAGACTGTTGCACCTACTCTATTACAAAACTCATCAAGTCTAAAAAGGGTGGAGCATTGTTTGGTAAATCGCCAGCCGAGTTACGATGCCCGCTGAGTGGAAGTCTCCGGCTCGTTCCTGTCCTCTCCTCCGGCTGATCCCAAGACCTGGAAGGTTGATGACTTCCAGTCGATGCCGCGGAGAGCCTCGAATTGGGCTTCCTCGTCAATTAACCCGGCCGGGTCAATCTCCGGGGCGAAGGTGTGCTGACGAGCCGGCGGGATCAGGTTGAGGGCTTCATAGCGAGGGGTTGGAATCCTCTGATTCTCCGCGTCATAACCCGGCTGGTACTTGGTCAGATCTGTGTCGTTCCCGATGAGGGTGGCCACCGGGCGTACAGCCTTCACGCACGCCGCGAAGTCCTTCTGATCGAAAGCTGAGCCGTCTTCCTTCAGGCTTGGATAGCCAAGGGCGATGTCCGCCGGGTCTAACTCCGGCAGGAATGCCTTGGCCCGGCTCAGCGCGGCGATCGCTCCGGCTCTCGCAGAGGCCCGTCGCAGCTCTTGGATCCGCTGAGGCAGAACGGCGAGCCGGCGCAGGACTTTTGCCAGGTGAGTCGGCACCTCGTTGGAGAGGGCCACCACAGCTAAGGCACGTTGTGACCCGGTGTAGAGCTGCTCCACCAGGGTATACACGGCCTTTAGCTTGGTGACCACGCTCTGGTTGAGGTTGGCACTTCTGGGACCTGTTTAACAGAATCAAGTAAGTCGGCGACAAGGATGAATCATGAGATATAAACATTCTAACATTGATGAAAGCCGGTGAGGCGACTTACCGAAGATGGCGGCCACCATTTGGGAAACCTGGCGCTTTACGCCGGAGAGCTCGGCGGTTTTCTCAGAGAGAGTCTTCTCTGCCTGTTCTGCCCGGGTCACCAGTGCGGCCTTCTCTTCAGCCCAGGCCTTCCGCTCGGCATCAAATTCTGTCTTCAGCTTCTCTTGAGCAGCGATGCTGGAGACAAACTTGGCGTTTGCCTTCCGGGTCTCCATCTCCTGCGTCTTCAGCTGGCTCTTGAGATCCGCAAGGTCCGACTCTAGTTGCTTGCCAACAGCCTGTATAAATTTCCGGGTTATGACATCAGCAGTTACTATATAAGTCCCAAGCACTTTCCAAGCAAAGATACTTGGCACTTGGGGGCTAATGCATATTGAACGTATCTATCTACATACAGCCGGCTCATTTGAGTAAGCCGGAACCTAAGTCTACAACATATTCCAATCATAAGTCGTCGACTTGGGGGCTAGCATGGCAAAGGTAACTATGCAGTAAGTAAGAAGATAGCAGAAAGATACCTCAGATTTTTGCTGGATCTGGTTTACTATGGCGACCTCGGCGTCCCAGCTCTTGTGTACTTGGCTGATGTAGCCAGAGACGAGTTCCCCAATGCTCAGGTTGCTGTAGTTGGAGAGGTCCAGATTCGCCCGGTGGGGCTGCAGCAACTCCCCCTTAGCGGAGCACTTGGCCAACACGGTCGGTCTCCCCGGCTCAACATACTCCGTCCGGGTGATTACCACGTCCGGGTCGTCTGCTGGAGGAGCTGAGCCGGAGGCCTCCGGGTTAACCGAAGCTTCGGTCGTTGCCTTGGTAGTTGGGGCGGGGGCTTCAGGTGCTGTGTCCATTGGAGTGGTGGCTTCGGGGGCGGAGGCAGCTGGCGGTTCTTGGACTGTCACCACCGGCTCAGGCAGATCCGGCACTCCGGCCGACTTGGTTTTCTTCATCCTCTTGGTGAGCTTTGCCTGGGCATTGAAAGAACAACAAAGGTTGGTACAAAGAATATGAATAAGGATCCGAACAACATAAGATGATTGTTGTTACCCGGGCGCGGTCTTGAAAGCCGGCAGATTTGACTGCATGGAGTCACCCGAAGAGGGGGAGGTCTTCTGGTAATTGGAGTCAGAAGAGTTGAGTGGCTGACGGATAACACCCGCCAACGGGTGAAAAGGGTACAAGTGGGAAAAAACCTCAGTTCGGCGTTTCCTTGTTGCGTCGGGTAACCCGGCGGAGAGGTCGGTGTCCTTGTTGGTCCGGGTGTGACGCCGGCTTTCGTGAACCAGTCGCTTCAAAAGAAATTGAGGGTCTTGATGAGCTAAAGGATGTGAAAAGCTTACTTTCCGGGTTACCCTTCGGACTTTCAGCTGTGGCAAGGGCTCCGAGTCAGAGGAAAGTGACATTACCTCTTCAACCACCGGGTTACTTGCGCCGGTGTCATCCTGTCAATGAGTAAGTATCGATAAGGCGGACGGCGACAAACAGTGAATATAGTAAAGACTTAAATGCCCAGGAGTTACCTCTGACTCGGAGCTGTCGCTTAATTGCATCAGCTCCGAAGCAGTAGGCCTGCTTCCTTTTTTGCGAGGGGCGGCTTTCTTCGCCTTCCTGGCTTTCTTGGCCGCCTCATGGTCATATTTGACCTGCCAGAACTTATCATCAGCCTGAAAAATACAATGACAGATTTTCAAAACGGTTCAGATGAAGGTTATATGCAGACGAAGATAAAAAGTTAAAGTCAGCAGCTTACCGCTGGGGCTGGATTGGTCTTGCAGAAGGGGGCTAACCCGGTCCTTCCGCAGTCTGCCAGGCTCTCGTTTAAAAGAGCCTTGGTCTCCTCCTCTGCAACGTCTTCGGGAAGATCATTGCGGCTGTGCCTCTGAGGGTCATCTTTTCGCCATGTGTACTCACACATTAAGCCGGGGCTGCGGCTCAATGGGATCACCCGCCAGGAGATCCAGACCCGGACCAGGTCAATTCCGTTCAGACCGTTGCCCAGGAGGGCCTTGATTTTGTTGATAGTAGGAAGCAGAGGCTGGCGCTCCGCTTGAGTCAGCTTGTCCGACAGTGGGTGAGTCGGCTCCAGACGTGTTGGGCGAAAGCCGGGCAGCGGGCTTTCATCAGCCGAGGACGTATCTTGGCAGTAAAACCAAGTCATGTTCCAGTCCTTAGGGTGGCTCGGCGGCTCTGCGTAAGGGAAAAGACAGTCCCTACGCCGCTGGATGGAAATGCCACCTAACTCCAGACTTGGTCCATTGGCGCACTCATTCTGGCGGTTTAAATAAAAAAGCTCTCTGAAGAGCAGCAGACTAGGCTCTTCTCCAAGGTAAACCTCGCAGAAGACTTGGAAATTGCAAATGTTGGACACTGAGTTGGGGCCTATATCTTGAGGCCGCAAGTCAAAGAAGTTGAGCACGTCCCTAAAAAACTTTGAGCCGGGCGGTGCGAAGCACCGGCTCATATGATCTGCGAAAATCACTACCTCCCCGTCCTTTGGCTGTGGTCTCTCTTCTGACGGGTCAGGGGCACGGTAGGACATGACTTCTTTCTTAGGCAGATATCCGGACTTAACAAAATTGGCTAGGGTCTCGTTGGTGACGTTGGACCTCATCCAGTTGCAAGTGATGGGAGCCTTAGGAGGCATGGTGAAAGTTGGCAGTCTATGACAAAAAGGAAAAAATGTCCGGGTTAATTCTAAGCCGGAAATCTACAATTCACAACTAAGGTGGCGGCTTATGAAGGGGACTAATGATATATACTCTGGTACAGTGGGTTATTTAAGCCATAGGGGCATTCAGAGTAAGTTGGTTGTCTACGGCCTTACCACAGTTAAGCCGGAAGATTTCATGAAGCATAGTTTTCTTTAAGCCGGAGGATTCTACGGCGAGTGGTTTCTTTAAACCGGAATTGTAAGCCGCCAAGATTCAATGGTTGCAGTTTTTACTAAGTGTGGTAAAACAAGTTTCACATATTACTGTAACTTTTTTGGATCAAAATGGTCGGTCCAAAGAAAATTTTCTAGACCTAAAATACGGACGCAGGGGAGTTCTTGAGCTCGAAGGAGGTTTTTATGCAGTAGGAAGAGGTTTTGTTTGCATGTGAAATGGGTGCCAAACGACTACCGCAGTAAGTCTATACAGATCTAAGATCAACAGGAGCAGTAAGCAAGAAAGCTACCGAACTTGCGGGCAATGGTGACGAACACGAAGAACGTGGATGAACCCTACTGCAAATCTATTCTACGGGATAGTGAGAACTTACCGGAGCTGAAGAGGTGCGGGAGTCGCCGCCGTTTATCTGGTCCGGGTCAGGGCGATGCAGCGGCCAAGGTTGACGAAGACCGGAGGCGAGACGACGGCGGCGAAGTGCGAGCTCAGGGAGAGAGGCAGCGGCGCGAGGAGGAAGAAGAGTGGCAGAGAAGCCCGTCGGGCCGGCCTATTTATAAGGCAAGGTAATAAGTGGGCGTGAGATTCAAGGAGACCACGGCATGGTTATCTCCCCCCCACGGCGCCTCGATTTTCGGGATGACAGTAAAAGCAAAGATCCGTTGCGGATCTGGTGGAGTAAAAAACGGGCTTAATGGAAGATGACGCCACGGCGGATTATCCGGAGACCAGAGGATGACGTCACGCCGGGTTATGGCCTTCACATGAATGGTAAGCCAGAGATTTTTTCTGTCGGCAGAGTTGAAGATTTACATGAGCCGGCTCGAATCAATCTGGGGTCTAATGTTGAGGATATAGACCTTAGAGTCACCCGCCAAGAGGGGCCGGGTTACTCCAATGGTCATTACCAGAAGCCCGGAGCCAAGTTTGAAGACGATGGGCCAGAGATGGGCTTAAGACCCGGATATGGCTTAGGGCCCATAGTTACAATTGTTATTATGGTAGAACTTGTAGTGCAAGACAAGTATGATTGAGAGTCCGAGCCGGACACTCTTATGAGCCGGCCTGGACTCTCAGGGCTGCTGGGCGTCAGCCTCTCTATATAAAGGGACGACCCGGCAGCGGTTTAGGGACAAGAACAATCTCATCGAGAGCCGGGCATAGCAGTTTAGCTCCCTGGTGATCATAACCCTAATCAATACCACCTCAAACTGGACGTAGGCTTTTACCTTCACCGTAAGGGGCCGAACCAGTATAACCCTCGTGTTCCTTGTCCCGCATTAACCCCTTCAAGCTTCCTAGTCGCGATGGCTCCACGACTAAGTCCTAGCCCAAGGACATCTGCCGTGGTAATTCCACGACACTACCCATTGTGGCTAGTCTTATGTCACTTTATTGTGTACTTGCTCTAATGCATAGTATATTATAGAGTAGCTAGTATCATATGTAGTACTTTATTTATATTGTCATGCATGACACATAGTAGCATAGCATTTATTATGATATGGTTTCATGATATGATACTTAACCCCCTCTTTCTTCATTTAATTAATTCTATGACAGCCATCAAAATTGCCTAGTTGGCATGCATGATACTAGCTATGATACCCCCTTACTATCAGCCTAGCAAAGGTGTACAGATCATTTGTGCGTTGCTTTGTGAGTTTTCATCCGTTTGTTCGAGAAGCGGGGAGAAGTTTCAAACATTTCGGTCGCGAGGTGCGGCCACTGGCGTAGGCCTAGTTGGTATTTTAATTACAGGAAATTCAGATGGAGTTCGGACATCATCAAAATCGATGTATGCCTGTGGCGTGCTCTCACGACCCCGTGGAAAAAAATAGGTAAAATTTGGCACAAGTTTTGATGACCGCTCCTTCCAAACCTGAGCATCTCACATGAAGGATCATGGTTTTCCAAAAGGAGACATGTCAATTCAAACTCCTGTGGCCGGTGACTTCATCGTTTGGCCTCATAATAATTTCCACGGTACACAATCACCATTATACCACGAGTTTGATTTTCTGGCGCATTTCAGGTATCGTTAGCTATATTTAAGACATTTTTTGAGATTAACGTGCATTTTGTGGATAAAAATAAAATTACAACCGGAACTGCATGTGCTGTCGAAAGGGATGAGGATCGCCGTTCGATCTGGGAGCATCCAACGGTGCAGACGTACGATCCGTGGGGTTTGGATTCTGGCCAATCAGAAAGCATGCATCAGATCGTGGGCAGGGTGGCGCGGTTTGGTCGGCACACGGCTTTCATCAACGAACCGTGTGCTATTCGCAAACCAGATTGCATATTTTTATTCACACATACTGTAGTGAGATCAATTGAGTGTGCTACCTCTATGATATAATAATAATAATAATAGTAATAATAATAATCTATACCTACTAATAAAGCAAGGTGTGTTTCTTCAATTTTTTCATCCGTTCACCGTCGAAATTTATTTTTCTATCCGAGGTGGTACTAAATTTTTGTGCGTTCGTCTGTTTTTTTATTTAAGAACTCCAGATTTTTGTAATTGGGCCGCACACGCTGTGGCCCAGCCAAGCCTGCCTACTTATTTGCCTGCTCATGAAGCTGCAAAAACTCTATTTGACGCCCAACGTGGCAGATAGCCAGAGCTTCGCACAGGCCGCCCAAAATTGTGCCGGCCCGTTTCGCTTTTCCTTCCAAATTTATTTTTTTACCTTATTTCGTAATTAAAACTTTCCACAAAAAGTTCAGAATTTTTTGTCAAATTTACGAAAAATGTGCAGAATTAAAATATTGTGTTCTCATTTTTATAAATGTTTGGAAAAAATAACTTTTTTCTCATTCCGATTTCTTTTTCGAAATGCAGGACATATTCAATTTTTTTCCAAAAAATATTTGTGTTTTCTAAAATTGTTTGGATTTTCAAAAAAATTCATTTTAGAAAAAATTCCAAATTCAAAAAATATTCATATGTTAGTAAATTGTTCACAAATTCAAAATAATATCTGCGTTAAAAACACATTTTATAAAATTGTTCTGAATGTTCAAAACATGTTCCATTTTCCGAAGTCGGTCACTACTTCAACTTTTTTGTATTTTCATAAAAGGTTCGTGTCTTCAGAAAATGATGCCATTTCAAATTGTGTTCATGTTTTTTTTTTCAAAATGGATGGAATATTAAAATCATTGTTCGTAATTTCAAAAAATGTTCATTTTTCCAAGAATATTCGGCAATTCATATTTAAAAAATAGTTTTTTTATAAATCTGACGTTGCAGTATGTTCCTAAATATTCATGCTGGCCATTGGTTAGTATTAGGTGTTTGTTGCCATGGCTAGCAGCACGTGCTCGAGTCTTTAAGGTCATGTGCTCGATCGTTCAACCCGTCGTTTTTCTGGATTATTACTGTGCCTTGCAAACAAAGGTTATTTCGGTGCCTGCCAGTAACTGGCCCAGACGTGATCGGTTGTGCGTTCCACACGCTATTTGACGCAACTAGCGTCATATAGTAGCGCCCATGCAGCTGCCCCAAGAAAAGCAAAAATATACGTATGGATTTTGTTCCGTCCATTCCACACGTAGTTCCCCTTTTTTTTATCCTCAATTGGGCCTACCACACATTTCTTTTTCTGTCACAATGACAAGCAGCAAAAAATTAAGGGCGCGAGGGGATTGAACTATGACCTTCCCTATTGTGTCGACGGACAAAGCCAACTCAGCTAGCTTGCAATTATGGAATAGTCCCACCTTGGAATTTTATACTAAATCACACCAGTTTTTATATGTCCCTAAGTTATCTGGAAATAAGAAGGTTGTGTGAGAATAAGGAAGTTATCCTGAGAATCATGTGCAGAACGAGGTACTCCACAAATTATTGCCAGAGGTAACTTGCACGTGTCAATAAAAGACAATATGCTGGTTGGTTATAGCCTATAATTGGAAAAATTATGGGCACATGCTAATAAAAGAGAATATGCTGATTTTGCTCTAATTAATAAAAATTGTGGGCACATGAGCGCAAAAATATTTGAAGAGAATAAACCCTGATAATGAAGGGACATTCATGCCTGGTTATGCGCTAATTATGCCAATCAAACAAAACTTATGCACTATAATTAGTAATACATCTGGTCACATCGTTGTAGGAGAGAGTGGTCGAAGCAACCGTGCCTCGAAGGTCGCCGTGTAGCAACAAAATGAGGATGCAACCACAACTCCGACTAGGTCAGAAACAATGTATATGACTATTTTAGAATCATGCCTAGGTCTATAATTTTTGTAGCAAATTTACTTGCAGATTATATTTGCAACACTAACAACAGCTCGGTTGATGGAGGAGGTGATTATAGGCGAGGCGCTAACCAATGACACCCCGACGCGGCCGAGCACTCGGCCGCCGCCCACATCGTTCCACTGACACAAGGTTGAACTACCACCGCCGACGATGACAGGAAGGAGGATAAGCGACAATATAGATCGGGCGTTGTGTTCACATAAAGGACATGGAAGAGTGTGTGTGGGGATGTGGGGAATGCTGAGATATTACTTTTCTCCCGTTGCAACGCACGGGCATATTTCCTAGTAAACTACATACGTATGTATATAAACATATTATATTGTGTAGATTCACTTATTTAACTTTAAATGTAGTCGGCATTGGAAATCTCTAAAAAAACATTATACTCACACCATCAGCCACCTCCCTCGCCTCAGTACTGAACTTGTAGAGGCCTGGAGCTGACCAATCCACTCGGGCCACCTTTCAAACTTGCATCGCTCCAGATTGAGCTCCCGAATCAGAGAACCCCGAGGGAATGGTGCTCTGGTAATCCAACCTGGGACATATGGTGTGTAAACCAATAACCCCTTGGAAGTAAAGATCTTGTGATTGGCAAAAAACTTGCCGATGGAAGAGTACAAGGCATACATGGTGGTCTCTTCCACCGTTCACTACTCCCATTCGAACAAGTTTTCTCAAGTTGGTCAACTTGCTGAGCCCCTTGCTGTTCTCTACAAAGCTTTCAAACACGTATAGGGTGCGCAAGGATTTCAACTTGCTGATGCCGTCAGGCAACACTGATCCCGCCAAGCTGAGATGTGATAACAAGGGTAAGCTAATGATAGCTTGCAAGTGCACAGGATTTAGTTATACCCTTTCCGAAGTAAGAGTATCGATCCCACAAGGAGCACAGGAATCAGACTTTTGCCTCTTGTAGAGAATTATATATATTTGTGCCTGCAAATAATTGTAGACTTAAAGCAGAGTGAGTGCGGATAAAAAGGATTGTTCAGTATTTTTTTCTTGCAGGGGAAGGATTGTTGAGTAATGTTTGTAACTTGTAACTAAACAACATAAAAATAAATGACGTGCGAGAATTGTGTTGACTAGTGAAACAACAGAATAAAAGGGTGCACCCAGAGAGTCCAGAATCCCCATTGGTATGTTTCTAATGCACATATGCATAAGCATAGTATATACTGGATACTTGAGCCACTGCTGACGATTATGCTTGGCGGAGCCAAGTAAAGTAAATGTTCTACTCGGGAAATTACAGGTACACTTAAGAGTTTTTCTAGAGTAGGGGGGCACTGGCCCCTTTTGGCCCTCATGAAGCTCCGCCACTGGATGCAACCATTAAATACCTTAGAAGAAACAACCTACTGATACTGGTCAGGTCAAGGCCATAGTTAAAGAGATAATACTTATGTTCAATATGTAGCACTCGGACATATTTGAACTCCAAAAAATAAAGCACAAGTGAGCTCCAGCAAAATAAGACTGGTCGAACATGTGATAGTGACCCTTTGTTGATTGTCTCTGAAATTCTCGGATCCTCTTCATCATTGTATTGGACAGAGACTCGATGGATCTCCCTGTCTCATCTTTTGAATAATCAATTACATGAATAAAATTCTCTTTACTTGACTCGGATCTGATCAGATCAAGAATTATATCATGTACTCTGCAAGACAACACTTCATTATTGTAGTCATCTATCTTCCCAGATTGGATCATACACATGCTCATGAGCTCTTTGAAGTACTTTTGTGCAACATCCTCTGCTTCCAAGCCACTGCTTCAATTCACGTGCACAAAACCATCAGCGACCCACAACCTCAGCAAATCATTTTCATATATCTCGCGATCCTCTGGATACATACAAACATAAAGCATACATATGTTGAGATAATCGGGAAGATGTATGTAGCTAAGATCCAATATCCGCTTCATCTTTTCAAGATCATCTCCTTTAGTCACATAATCCAAAGATTTCCATATATACTCCCAAGCTGATTTTTCCTCACCAGCTAGATGGCTTGCTATATTATTAATAGCAAGTGGCATACCACCACATTTTTTCAGAATATATTTTGAGATCTCTTCTTTTCTGGGTCCATCCAGGCAATCTTTTTTGGGACCAAATATTCATCTAAAAAATAGTTTTCTAAAAATAGTCTTCTTCACTGAGTGGTTCCATCCTATAAACACCTTTGCTTTCATGTTTTCAACAGGCTCGAGCAACACGTTCAATCCTTGTTGTTGTTATCACTCTATTGCCATGGTCGTTTCTTTGAAATGCATATGTAACAAGATCCCATGCTTTAGAATCCCAATATCTAGATGCAACCAGTGGCAGAGCTTGATGAAGATTTTTGAGGGGGGCGAAGAAGATAAGTTATGCATGAACTCTGGCAATTTTTTGATATTCAAGCCTAATAATTAGGGGTACACTTAAGAGTTTTTCCTACAATAGGGGGGCACTGGCCCCCTTTGGCCCTCATGAAGCTCAGCCATCGAAACAAACACTCTATGACGGTATTGTGCTTGAAACTTGTCATACACTGCCTTGGCAAGCGTGGTCTTGCTTAATCCTCCCATTCTTAGGATTGAAACTATCTTGAGCTTTGATACATCGTCATCCTTCTCAAATATCCTTATTAGCACATCTCTACGTATATAGCTATAAAGCGAAGGTCAATGGTAGCTTTGGCAGATGCATTAGGTACACCATTTTTGACATGGTTATTGTACTTATTTCCCCTGCCGACCACAACCTCAACTTGGCTCTTGATGTCTCTGATCACACCATCAATCTGATGGTGAGCCGTCATGTCATTCGCCAAGAACATTAGCCCCTCATGCAGAAGCTCCTTGAAACCACTCCTACAGGAATCAGGCTCGACGCGCACTAGCAAGTTGTTGGCCATATCCTCAATAGTATATGATAACCGCCTGACTTCGTCAACCCAAATCCTTGAGCCATCGAGCTTTTCTGAGGAAGACCCAATATCTCTCTTCATGCTCCTGTCCAGATTATAGTCCTCCTTGACGGGGCTTGCCCAACTTGTCGACCAGGTTGCCCATAGCATCCCTGCGACATCCACGACTCGACTCCTTTCCCTAGGTATGTTGTGCTGGTAGGATAATGCCGTGAAAAGCACTATGGTGGGTAGAATTTGCACTGCTCTATTTGATTGCTACAATATCCTCGTGTGCTTGAACTGATATCCTTGTATCTGACTAAACTTGTCTCTGCATTTTTGTTGCTAACAAGTTTGCCCTTTCTGGAAGCAGACTACAATCGTACTCATTTTCCCCTGTGAGCATAGAAATTAAATTGTCAAGAAACGATCCAGGAGAAAGAGACATAAGACACATACAACTACTAGCCGAGGCTCGTCTCCATCTGCAGATATGTATTGCAATCGCCAACTGCGGTATGATCTTGGGACGGCCTCTCAGAATCCAAGCGTTCGGGAGAGGTCTACTGGAAACGGTTTCCTTTTTTCCACCTTTTCCTGTTTTTTTATATACATTCTTTCTTTGTTTCTTCACTGATTTTATGGGTTTTTTTATTCACGATTATTTTTTGAATTCACTAAGAAAAATTCATGAACTTTTTATGAATTTTTGAACAATTCTAAATTTTGCAATTGTTTCCAAATGCTCAAACACGCATTTTTTAATAAATTGTGAACACTTTTCAAATTCCTGAAAATTTTCAAATTCGTGAGCATTATAAATTTTGATGAAATTTTCTAAATTCGCATTTTTAAAAAAATTCATGAATATTTTTATATTTCGTAAATAAATAAATTTCTAAAAAAAGTTGCAAATTCATGATTTTTTCAATATGTGAATATTTTAAATTCTTGAACATTGCTAAATTCATGTACATTTTTTATATTTATGAATTTTTCTAATTAAACTCAAAAAATTGAAAAAAGTTGGTCGAACTGGCGCTTGATTGGCCGGCCCGGCCGACCATGCGCGTTAGTATCGGCTAGCTAAATGGCGCGTCAGGCGCCATATAGGAGCTCCCGCTTGTAGCTGCTGTCGCGTCGCTGCCCATTATTTTTTGGAAAAAAGCTATCGCGCTAGATGGTCCTTTCTCCCGCTAGATGGACCATGGCCCATGTGAGCACTTGACCATTGATTGTTTGACCGCTGACCACCAAACGAAAAAACAAACAAACATTGACCGTTGACTTTTAAAAAACACATATTTGAAAAGAGTTCACAAAAATTGACAAAGTTCATGAGTTGGAAAATTTTGTAATCTAAAAAAAGTGTGGGAAAAAGAAAAGTTCAAGAATTTGAAATGAACATATCTATGTTACCACACATGTGACACTAACCACTATGAAAATAGTAACATAGACTAGTAACATATGCATGTTATTAGTCTAAGTTACTCTCCACTAGTAACATAAGTGTAGTGTCATGCAAAGCTTCATTTATTAGGTTATAGACTCATATTGCATTGGGGCATGTGACGTTACAGTAACTAGCTAAGTTACTGAAACTATCTCTCTCCTCATTAACTTATTGCCACATAAGCAAGTTTGCTGAGTTGGAGTCGATGTTACTGCTGAAGTTACTCCCACTGTGGCTAGTCTGAATACTAGCTAGTCGTCTATGATATACTAGCTACCTCACTAAGAGCACGGTTAATAATACAACCAAGGGTCGGCTATAAGAAGTTGCCATGTCATATACAGCCAACCTCTTAGCGGGCATGTACAATAATAGGTTTTATATACGTACTAGTTTATCAATAGTTGGCCCACCTTACATCCTCATAAAATGTCTTGGGTCTCGTGTTGCAGCTGGCTCTACTAACCAAGAGCCCGCTTCCCTTCTCTTTCCTCCAACTAATAAGCACATATATATTATTCTATTCCTTATAGCCTGCTTAGACTACCCACAGTGGGAGTAACATAGGTAATAACATCACACGTATCTAGAAAAATAGATGATGTGGCAGGCAATAAATGAAGAAAGAGAGGAACGTGGTAATATAGCTAGTTAGACTGGCCACAATGGGTAGTAACATAGACTAGCTAGTAACATGTGCACATGTACTAGTCTATGTTACTACCTCTATAGTGGGGAGTAACATATGTGTGGTAACATGCAACACTCATTTATTAGGCTATAGACTCATTTTGCCTTGATATGTGTGTGATGTTACTCATACTACTAGTAAATAGCTATGTTACCACTTTCCTCCATTTTTTCATTTATTGCTTGCCACATCATCTATTTTATCTAGATATGTGTGATGTTACTACCTATGTTACTCCCACTATGGGTAGTCTTACTAGTAATATGAGTAACATCACACATCTCAAGGCAAGATGAGTCTATAGCCTAATAAATGAAGTGTTGCGTGTTACTACACATATGTTACTCCCCAATATAGAGGTAGTAACATAGACTAGTAACATTTTATATTACTACCCATTGTGGCTAGTCTTATTTCACTTTATTGTGTACTTGCTCTAATGCATAGTATATTATAGAGTAGCTAGTATCATATGTAGTACTTTATTTATATTGTCATGCATGACACATAGTAGCATAGCATTTATTATGATATGGTTTCATGATATGATACTTAACCCCCTCTTTCTTCATTTAATTAATTCTATGACAGCTCATCAAAATTGCCTAGTTGGCATGCATGATACTAGCTATGATACCCCCTTACTATCAGCCTAGCAAAGGTGTACAGATCATTTGTGCGTTGCTTTGTGAGTTTTCATCCGTTTGTTCGAGAAGCGGGGAGAAGTTTCAAACATTTCGGCCGCGAGGTGCGGCCATTGGCGTAGGCCTAGTTGGTATTTTAATTACAGGAAATTCAGATGGAGTTCGGACATCATCAAAATCGATGTGTGCCTGTGGCGTGCTCTCACGACCCCGTGGAAAAAATAAGTAAAATTTGGCATAAGTTTTGATGACCGCTCCTTCCAAACCTGAGCATCTCACATGAAGGATCATGGTTTTCCAAAAGGAGACGTGTCAATTCAAACTCCTGTGGCCGGTGACTTCATCGTTTGGCCTCATAATAATTTCCACGGTACACAATCACCATTATACCACGGGTTTGATTTTCTGGCGCATTTCAGGTATCGTTAGCTATATTTAAGACATTTTTTGAGATTAAGGTGCATTTTGTGCATAAAAATAAAATTACAACCAGAACTGCATGTGCTGTCGAAAGGGATGAGGATCACCGTTCGATCTGGGAGCATCCAACGGTGCAGATGTACGATCCGTGGGGTTTGGGTTCTCTCCAATCAGAAAGCACGCATTAGATCGTGGGCAGGGTGGCGGGGTTTGGTGGGCACACGGCTTTCATCAATGAACCATGTGCTATTCGCAAACTAGATTGCATATTTTTGTTCACACATACTGTAGTGAGATCAATTGAGTGTGCTACCTCTATGATATAATAAAATAATAATAATAATAATAATAATAATAATAATAATAATAATAATAATAATAAACAGTTCATATTCATTGCCTGAGCTGACAGCATATCAAGGTCAACATATTAATGGTTCTTACATCAACAGAAAACTGGGCATAACTCACAAATTCAGTACACGCGACAGTTCTAAATTGAACGAATTAAGTTGCTGGGTAGGCATAAAGACTAGTCTTACGGCTTAATTCCCATGTACATGGGGGAACTGGGATCATTAAGTTGACCCCGAATAAACTTGGGTTTTTTGATGATTTTACGCTTCTCTGTTACACCAGCGTGTGATCCCTTGGCTGGCAACTCATCAAATTCATCGTACTCGTCCTCATCGGCAACATCATCGACACACAGTACCCTTCTCTTCCCATGCATCGCTAAATGGTCGTTCTTATGCAAGGGGTCTTCCACAAAGAAAATCTGGGTAGCATCGCTGGCAAGAATGAATGGGTCCGCGTGATATGCCATCGTTGTCCTGTTAACACAGGTCTTCATGTACTCATCAATCCTTACCTGACCAAGAGGGATCCATGCGCACCTGAATAATGCCACCTTAACTTTCACATAGTCAAGCTCCCAAATCTCTTTGATGGTTCCATAGTATACCCTTTTATCAGCTTCATTTACAGTCATGCATTCTATTCGAATAGAGCTGTTCTGATACGAGGTCTTCTTATCACGTTCCTCAGTGTAGAATGTGTATCCATTTATGTCATATGCTTGGTATGTCAACACCGTAGGTGATGGCTTTTGTGCCAACCACGTAGCAATGTCATCGATGGATCCTTGTGCCAAACGATTCTTCAGCCATTCGGCATAGTTCTTAGTGTGCTCCTCCATCTCCACATCAGATGAAGGCACCATTGGTAAGAAGCTGCTGCGTATCTCTGCGAAGTGTTCTTCGGCATAAGTGATGAGAACTGGGTTGTTAAGCAGTACCGTCAAATGGGCTTTCTCTGCCAAATCTCCGGGTGCAGCCATTTGCGTGCCAGCAAGGACCGGCTTACCTTTCAGCCTTCCCTCGTGGCGAGAGAGGGGCAAACCTATAGGTCTTTGTTTCATGTATTCGATGCAAAACTCAACCACCTCCTCCGCGGTATAACCTTGTAGGATGCTTGCCTCTGGATGGTTTCGGTTCCGACAAAAGCGTTTCAGTATTCCCATGAACCGCTCGAAGGGAGACATGTTGCAAAGAAACACAGGACCACAATACTTTATCTCGTCGACAAGGTGCACAGTGAGATGGACCATGACATCAAAGAATGACGGTGGGAAAAACATCTCTAGGTTGGACAATATTCTTGCAATATTATCTTGCATATGATCCAACTCTTCAGGATTTACAACTTTCTGCCATAGTTGGTTGAAGAAATCACAGAGGTCAATGAGTGTGTTTCTTATATCTTTGTCCATCAGATTCCTGATGGCCACCGGGAGGATTTGTGTCAACATTAATTATGTGGCAATCATGTAATTTCATGTGTCCCAACTTCATTTTACCTGAGCTCACATCCACGAGACTTCTGATGTTTGCGCAGTAGGAAGAGGGTGTCTTAACTAACAACAAATAGGTGAAGAACTGTGTTGCTTCTTTTTTACTAAAATTGTAACTCTAGCAAGCTTTGATGAATTTGTCATCATCATCTGCTTCACTCTTGCGTTGTGATTGATCAGCAAGCATATCGAGCCGTGAACCGTCACCATCCTTTCTTTTACCTTTAATCTTGAGCAGAGTACCAAGGATGCTTTCACATACATTCTTCTCTACGTGCATGACATCGATGCAGTGACGTGCACGTAGAATCTCCCAGTAAGGTAATTTCCAAAACACCGATTTCTTCTTAAACACTTGATCCCTGGGTGTTAGTTTCACCGTCAAAGGGTGGTTCTTGCCAAGCACAACATTATTTTTTTAGCCATGTTGTGGACCACCTCCCTGTCATAGGGTCTTAGGCCCGCACCTGCCTCTGCCGTACCATCAAATTCAGCTTTCATCTTTTGGTATGGGTGATTTTTCCGTAAGAACCTACGATGACGCAAATACACTGTTTTGCGCGAGTTGGGAAGTCTTCTGCTAGCTGTCCTATCCATGCATGTGACACCCTACATCTCCCCTTGTTTTCTGCCCTGATGTGTTGCCTAACGCTGGCATATCTTGAATGGTGTGCACCAGCATCGTATGTAGATCGAAAATCTCCTTTCTGTAAGCATCATAACATTTTACAGCAGGCGCATCTATCCACACTGTCAGTAGTTCTTCTACCAGTAGCTGAAAGTAAATGTCGATGTCATTTCCAGGTTTCTTCGGGCCTTGGATAATCATTGACATCATAATGTATTTTTTCTTCATACACAACCAAGGAGCTAGGTTATACATGCAGAGAAGCACCGGCCATGTGCTGGGATTGGTGCTCATATCGCCAAAAGGATTCATCCCATCAGTACACTCCCCAAGCCTTATACTTCTAGGATCCTTGGCAAATTTTTCAAACTTTTTATCGATTAATTCCCACTGAGCCCCTTCTTTAGGGTGCCTCATAAACCTATCCGCAATTCGCTCATCATGATGCCACTGCAACCTCTTTGTCTCTCTAGGGTTTGCAAACAAATGCCTCAACCTTGGAATTAAAGGCAAGTACCAAACAACCTTGAACGGGATTCCTGTCTTGATCTCGTCGTCCAATTTGTACTTGTTCTTTGCTCTCCTGTGCTTGTATCGTGCATGTTTGCATGTGGGACATGCACGCAAATCTTTGTACTCACCACGGTACAATATACAATCATTCACACAAGCGTGTATCTTCTGTACTTCAAGTTCCAATGGGCAAACAATTTTCTTCGCTTCATTCGTGCTTCTGGGGAGCACATTATCTTGCGGAAGAATTTCTTTGAAAATACCTAACATCTCTGTGAAGCCCTTATTTGATAGACCGTTTGCTGCTTTAAATCTGAGAAGCGCCAGGGTGGCACTCAACCTGGAATATTTCTTTTTGCAACCTGGATACAATTCTTCCTTGGAGTCCGCATCAATGGTTGGCAGATCCTTGTACCCAATCATATCCTTATCTGGGCCCTCGAAATCTGCAATCATAGCAGCAAAATCTGGCATATCAAGATCGTCGTCATCTGCGTCGACGTCTTGGTTTTCCAGTTTCGGCTTTCCGGTGTTCCATTGGTAGCTTGATGCCTCTGCCTCGATGTTAGATTCAACATCCATGTGACACTGATTGGGGTTTGGCATCTCGCTGCCCTGGGTATCTTCATCCATGACCTCCTCTTCACCGTGTCTGGTCCAACGTGTATATTCATCCATGAATCCCCTAGAGACTAAGTGCACCTGGACATCTGCAACTTCATGTGACTCTGTATTGGCACAATCAGTACATGGACACAGGATGTAATCCGCATCACCAATTCTCCTCTTTGTACTTTCAGCCAAATTCATGAACTCTGTCACGCCACTGATAAAATCTGCGGTTTTCTGATTCTTCATCCGTCGAGATCGTTCCATCTGCAGCACACGAATGGTAATTAAAAACAAAACAACAACATTAATACACGGATTAACTGCTACCCAAAGATGCGTGCATAAATCACAAGGTTTTATTTCAATAATTACTGAGGGCGCTCCATGTTGTTATCCAGACGTGCAATGACAAAAATTAATGGCCAGTCAATTTACACGCAGAGTACTAGTACAACACTACACTTAGGAATTGAATACCTTAATTAAGCCACTCATGAAAAGAATACCTTAATTAATTAGCCGCGCGGCGACCTCCACCCAGCAGACAGACAAGCGCGATGCGGCCGCACGCCGAGACAGCAGGGTTCAGGAGCAAAGCTTAGTGCGGCTGCCGCCTGAAGTTCGACCTCCACTATCCCGCCATCGACCGCGATGGATGTGCTCGAATCACGCCGCCGCCGACCTCGATGGTTAAGCTCCTCCTATCTCCCGCCGCAGACCAAGGATTGACCTACTATGACGCCGCCACCGCCCACCGACCGAGGATTGACCTCTTCTCCGGTAGCCGCTGCCTAGGCCGCCGCCGCCATCTCTATATGCAGAGCGGCTGTTTTTTTTTACGGATATCCGCGGAGCGGCTGTTTACACGGTATATCACCGTAACTCAATTATATGGACAGGGTAGTACATCATACGGTTATGTAACGGCAACCGTGTCTAACCTACGTTGTCTTCTCACATGGTTTGGTGCGGAAATCATGTGTGACGTTGTAATACCTAACACAAAAGACATGTACAAACAGTGTGCCGTATGCAACATATATATGGTGCCATTAGTAGTTCCCGACCATTAGCTTATCTCCACAGTTTCCCCATTTCCCCCAAATCCCTACATAGCCTCCAAATTCCCTCGCGTGGCGCTGACATTGGGGGAATGCGGATGAGTGGTGCTGATGGTTTCGGTGCGGCTGCTCCTGCTCGTATCGCCGCCACGACGGCGGTCGCCGCCGAGCACTTGCCTAAGGTCATCAGAAGGCAGGTGTACTACGGATCCGAATGGTCCTATCAGGTTCCAATCTATCCCGCTCTTTTTTAGCATGTCCAAAGTATAGCTCCTTGCTAAATCAGTCCTGAATGACCCCCCCCCCAGGAAAGCGATCTGCCGCCGGATCCGGAGCTTGACTCCAGACTCCCGCAACACGAGTTCGACTCCGAGTTTTGCGCCACCGAGAAGTACCAAAAGTTGAGTTGTGTGCACGGGCACACTCCCGCTCGACGTGTATGCACAGAGGGATTCGACATTGGCAGGAGGTTTCTCAGTTGCCCCTTAGAGGTTA
This sequence comes from Aegilops tauschii subsp. strangulata, assembly GCF_002575655.3. Lineage (NCBI taxonomy): Eukaryota > Viridiplantae > Streptophyta > Magnoliopsida > Poales > Poaceae > Aegilops > Aegilops tauschii. The sequence continues at coordinate 1,287,066 of NC_053036.3, read as the reverse complement.
GTGCTAATTAAGTTCATCATTTTACTTCAGTTAATGCCACTGCTCATCTAGAATACTATTTAACATTGGTAGGGATATGAGGCTTGTGCCTTTGTTAACTGGCTGGAAGAAGAATGGCATGGCAGGGCTCGGAGTGTTATCACCAAGCTCGCAGAAGATAACGTAAAGCTGAAGAAGAAACTGGCTGATCTGGAATGTACAATCAGTACGATGAAGCAAGAAAGAATCAATCACAGGCAACAGATGAAAGCAAGAGACAAGAAGGAACTAGCATGTGTAGTTGTGGTTGTCGCATTAGCCATGTTCTATGCGTTGTTTGCAATGATGATTAGGGGTTTTGTTTGACAGTATTGCTAAAGCACATCTAGATGTGCTCTAAGTAATGCACATCTAGGTCCTATGCCATTTATGTTACGCAAAGATTCATGCAGATATTTTTCTTTGTCTTTTTTTCTTTTCCTTTCTAGTTTGATTATTACTGGCTTTATCAATAAGAAGAACTCAATGTATTGCTTGCCAACTATCCTACCCCGTTCATACCGGTACCGGTGCATAATCCCAAAACTCGTTCCTTGTTTTTGTCCTGAAAAAGGAAACCAGCCAAATAGCCAATAGGAGTCATGCGCAACCCCGGGAATTTGGAGCGACTGGGTACAAATAATTGCGGTTGATTATATCAGCGGTTAGATAATACGTCAACCCCTGCTTCAATCCCCGCTTCAATTGGCAGTTCCTCTTCTCTGCATACCCCGCTTAAGTGTCCACCATCTTCATCGTCCCCGGCAGGCCGCACTACACACTGGCACACACTCTGCAGCCATGTCGAGCGACAGCGAGGACGACAGTTTGGCCAGCAGTCCGGCGCCCGATGATAGGTCAACATCGGAATCATCCCGCTAGTCTTCCATGAGTCCGGTGTCGAGCCCAGACCTCGATTATATCCGGTTCATGGAAGGGACGCCGCCTCCGGAGTCGTCAGACGACAACCAGACGGACGAGGAGCCATCGGAGGATGAAGAAGAGGACGACGATGATGATGAGGAGGAATGGTCGAACGAGGAGGAGGAGGACGACGACAGCAATGACGATAACGACGGCAGCGGCGATGAAAAGCCAACGGTCAGCGGCAAGAAGTGTCCTCACCAAGACGATGTCGCGGGGCCATCCAACAACAACAACAAGAATAAGGACTAAATTAAGCAGACTGTATATATCTCTATTTATCCTGTCAATCTCGTCGCACACAGTTAGTAATATGTATTCGGCAGAGATCATCTACATTATCGCCCACAGGTTGGTTTGTTGAACTATGTGCCCTGACGAGCACATAATTCACAAAAAAAAGACCGTATGGGCTGTCTATAATGATCGCACACAATTCTGATTACCGACCTGTTTTCCGGGTATCACACACATATTGTTACGCCGAATCGTTTGTGTTCACCTAAATCATCGCAAACGGTTCATCGGAGTGAAATGTATGCCGTATATCGCACACACCTTGATCTGGCTGCCCGTTTCTGTTGTTCTGTCTCATCGCAAACAGTTCGTACAGATCAACCGTATGCCCCTCATCGCACACGCAACTAAAATCTGGACCGTGTTTGATGTATCATCCATCGCAAACGTTTTGCAGCTTTTTTGATGGTTTTTTTACATCACCGTTTGCGATTAATGCATCGCACACAGTTTCGTCATAGGGTCTCTGATCGTAGTGTCACGTTAGCAGCATCCTGTAGTAGTGTACAGGGTTAGGCGGGACGGGGGCCCTAGGGGTAGCAATGCCACCGGAGTGTTGCATCGGGCCCTCACACATGCCGTACGGTGTGGTGGCATGTCTGAAGAGGCAACACACGTCTCCGGGGTGTGGCCCCCCTCACGAACGATGCCGCCGCCGACACCTGGAGGGGGGAATCGGCCGTGTCGGCTCTACACTGAGGGGATGCTAATACGTCTCCAACGTATCTATAATTTATGAAGTATCCATGCCATGTTTACAACAATTTTATATGGTTTTGGTATGATTTGCATGGAACTAAACTGGATTGATGCTGTTTTCAGCAGAACTACCATGGTGTTGTTTTTTGTGCAGAAATGAAAGTTCTCCAAATGAGCTGAAACTTTTTGATAATTTTTTTGGAACAAAAGTGACCCCCGAAGCTTTGTGGAAGGACCAGAAGGTGAAGGAGTGGGGCACAAGACACCGGGGCACGCCTGGGCCCTTGTCCGTGCCCCGGTGGGTTGTGTTCACCTCGAGGCCCATCTTACCGTGAAACCGACGCCCAAAAATCCTATAAATAGAGAAACCATCAGAAATAGACCTGGATCAGAAGTTCCACCGCCGCAAGGCTCTGCAGCCACCGAAAACCAATCTAGACCCTTCCCGGCACCCTGCCAGAGGGGGAAATCATCTCCGGTGGCCATCTTCATCATCCCGGCAGCCACCACGATGAGGAGGGAGTAGTCCACCCTCGGGGCAGAGGGTTTGTACCAGTACCTATGTGTTTAATCTCTCTCTCTCTCTCTCTCTCTCTCTCTCTCTCTCGTGTTCTTGAGATGTCACGATCTTGATGTACCGCGGGCTTTGTTAATATAGTCGGATCATATGGTGTTTTCCCCTCTCTATCTTGTTGTGATGAATTGAGTTTTTCCCTTTGAGATTTCGTTGTTATCGGATTGAATACTTTTATGGATTGAGAACACTTGATATACATCTTGCAATTGAATACTCGTGGTGACAATGGGGTATCGTATTGATTCACTTGATTTATGTTTTGGCACTCAACTCGCGGATTCCCGAGGTGACATTGGGGTAATCTATGCATAGGGGTTGATGCACGTTCTTGTCTTTGTTTCTCTGGTAGAAATCTTGGGGCACTCTTTGAAGTTCTTTGTGTTGGATTGAGTATTATGAATATGAATTTGCTTTGGTGTTATTTTAGTACAAACTCTAGGATAGATCGAACGGAAATAATAGCTTTGAGGTGGTTTCGTACCCTACAAACAATTCCATCTTATGTTCTCCGCTAGATAGGAACTTTGGAGTGATTCTTCGTTGCACTTTGAGGGATGGTTATATGATCCAATTATATTAGCATTGTTGAGAGATTGCACTAGCGAAAGTACGGACCCTAGGCCTCATTTTTAAGCATTGCAATACCGTTTGTGCTCACTTTTGTTACTTGCTACCTTGCTATTTTTTATTGTTACTATTACAAAAACCAATATCTACTATCATTACTACACTTTTATTACCATCTCTTCGCCCAACTAGTGCACCTATCAATTTACCATTGTATTTGGTGTGTTGGGGACACAAGAGACTTTTTGTTATTTGGTTGCAGGGTTGTTAGAGAGAGACCAGCTTCATCCTACACCTCCCACGGATTGATAAACCTTAGGTCATCCACTTGAGGGAAAATTGCTACTGTCCTACAAAACTCTGCGCTTGGAGGCCCAACACAAGTCTACAAGAAGAAGTTGTGTAGTAGACATCAAGCTCTTTTCTGGCGCCGTTGCCGGGGAGGTGAGTGCTTGAAGGTATATCTTTAGATCTTGCAATCGAATCTTTTAGTTTCTTGTTTTATCACTAGTTTGGTTTATAAAAGAAAACTATATAAAAATGGAATGGAGGTTGCATCATATTATTGATCATCTTTATAATATCTTTCTTGAAAATAATGGATCGGAAAATTGTGCTCAATTGTTAGAAGATGAAGTCAATAAAATGTTTGGCACAAAATATTTGAATGATGAGCATGATTGCAATGTTTTTAGTGTGAATTCTTTGAATATCCATGATGCTAATGATATGCAAAGCCATAAGCTTGGGGATGCTATGTTTGATGATTATGATATTTTTTGTCCCCCTGATGAGAAAAATTATTATGATGATAGCATACCTCCTATTAATGATGATTATATTGATGAAAGTGGGTTTGGAAGAGTGTCAACTTTAGGAAGTAATGATCCCACCATTTTTTAGGGTGTTGAATCTTATTGTGATAATTATGAAAGTGGATTTGGAGAGGTCATGACTTTATTTAGTGATGAATCCACTATTTCGGAAGAGATTCCAATTGATTATGAGAACAAAGTTGCTATCTATGATGATTATGGTGATGACATGTATGCTATAAAGAATAATGATAACCATGAAACTTGTCATCATGATTTTAATTTTCAATCCCATGATAGTTATTTTGTTGAGTTTGCTCCCACCACTATTGATGAGAAGAAATTTGCTTATGTGGAGAGTAATAAAATTTCTATGCTCGTGGATCATGAAAAGAATGCTTTATGTGATAGTTATATTATTGAATTCATTCATGATGCCACTGAAAATTATTATGAGGGAGGAACATATGCTTGTAGGAATTGCAATAATATCAAGTTTCCTCTCTATGTGTTGAAAATCTTGAAGTTGCACTTGTTTTGCCTTCCTATGCTAGTTGATTCTTGCTCCCATAAATTATTTTCTCACAAAATACCTATGCATAGGAAGTGGGTTAGACTTAAATGTGCTAGTCATATGCTTCATGATGCTCTTTTTATGTTTCAATTCTTATCTTTTATGCGAGCATCATTTAAATCATCATGCCTAGCTAAAAGGCATTAAAGAAAAGCGCTTGTTGGGAGACAACCCAACACTTTTACCTACTGTTTTTGTGTGTTCAAATGATTATGCTACTGTATTAATCATGTTTTATTAATTTTGTTTCAATAAAGTTCCAAGTAAAGCCTTTGGGATAGTGTGGATAATAGTTGACTTGAATCTGTGCAAAAACAGAAACTTTTGCGCTCAGTCCAGGAAATTTAAAAATTCACTGGAACGTGCTTTTGATCTGAATTTTTTACAGGTGATATATATACAAATTATCTACGTTGTCCTATATTTTAGAATTTTTAGAGTAGCAGAAGTATGGTTGGAGTACAGATTACTACAGACTGTTCTGTTTTTGACAGATTATGTTTTCAATGCATAATTTGCTTGTTTCCTAGTTTCTATGGCTTATATTGCTCAATATAAATTGTGGAAATGATATGCTACAGTAGGCATTGTGTGAGAACAATTGTGAATCTTGTCTTTGACAGTACCAAAGTGAAATGGTTTGCTCTTTATCATACTAACCTATCTCATGAAGTTCCGTTAAGTTTTGTGTGATTGAAGTTTTCAAGTTTTGGGTGAGATGTCGATATGAGGAGAATAAGGAGTGACAAGACCCTAGGCTTGGGGATGCCCAAGGCACCCCAAGGTAATATTCATGGAAGATCCAAGCAACTAAGCTTGGGGATGCCCCGGAAGGCATCCCCTCTTTCGTCTCCAACATTATCGGTAACCTCACTTGGAGCTATGTTTTCATTCGTCACATGATATGTGTTTTACTTGGAGCATCAATTTATTTTGTTAGGATTTGCTTGATGTTATTTAGAATAATGTTTTGCATCTTTATTTTCAATAAAAATGTCAAGGATAGCCTTTACCATGCTTATTTTGCAAGTATACTTGTTGCTGTTTCAAAACAGAAAGTTTATCGTTGTTGCAAAAAATCCCTAGAAAAGTCAGAATGTGATAAAATGTTGAAACTTTTTGCAAAATAAGCTCTGATAAATTTTCAACAGTGTGGTAAATTTTCATAATTTTTGGAGTTAGGGAAGTATTGATACTCTTGCATTCTTTACAGACTGTACTGTTTTGGCAGATTAATGTTATGTTTGCATTGTTTGCATATGTTTGCTTGTTTAATGATTCTATTCGAGGATAGGAGTATTAAATATGCAGAGGCATTTGGTATGCAATGTTAAATAATAATTTTTGTGATTTGCTACAGTAGAGAATGATAAGGTTTTTGCATTGGTTTATACTAACTTATCTCACGAGTTCTTGTTGAGTTTTGTGTGGATGAAGTTTCTGAGATTTAGGAAAACCATGATATGAGAGGAATGAAGAAGACACAAGAGATCAAGCTTGGGGATTCCCAAGGCATCCCAAGTTAATATTCCAATAAGTCTCAAGCATCTAAGCTTGGGGATTCCCAAGGCATCCCAAGTTAATATTCCAATAAGTCTCAAGCATCTAAGCTTGGGGATGCCCCGGTAGGCATCCCACCTTTCTTCTTCAACGATTATCGGTTAGTATCGGTTGAGCCTAAGTTTTTGCTTCTTCACATGATGTGTGCTATTCTTGGAATGTCATTTTGTTTTGTTTTTCTTGCTGTTTTAATAAATACTTAGAAGTGAAAGTTTTTAAATAAAATAGAGTCCTCAAATAGTTGCCAGAGAGGCTAGGTAAGCGGCACCACATCCCGTCAACGAAGCTCTTTTCTATGGAATTGCTCTAGTGCTTCACTTATATCTTTTTGAGCACGGTGTGCTTTAGTATTTTTGAAGAAATTCTCTCTTGCTTCACTTAAATTAATTTGAGAGAAAGAAATATTATTCTCATGATCTTCACTTATATTTGTTTGAGCTTATCAAAAGCAACATATGAAAATTAGTTCCAAAGTGATAGATATCCAAGAAGGATACAATAAAAACTTTCATGAAGATCATTGGAAAAAATAAACTTGATTCCTTGTAATAGTTTTGAGATATGATGATATGATATGTGAGTCATGTTGATGAGTAATTATGCTTTAGTAAAAATATTCATGTTAAGGTTTGTGATTCCCTATGCAAGCACGAAAGTCAATTGTCATGCAATGAAATTACATCCTACTTGTGGTGCATTATTCGATGTTAATTATGCTTAATGCTCGCTTATGAGATTATTTGTTTCTTGGTTGGTCGCTTCTCAATCTTTTGCTAGCCTTCATTTTGCACTAAGTATGATCACTACTTGTGCATCCAAAATCCTTTAAACTAGTTTTGCCACATGAGTCCACTATATCTACCTATATGCGGTATTCTTTTGCCGTTCTAAGCACATTTGTATGTGCCATCTCTAATTTTCAAAATAAATTTCTCTTTTGTGTGCTCGTACCGCTCGCGAGGCGGTGAGGGGTGGCCAATATTTTCCATGCTAGATGTGTTATTCTCACAATGAGTGTTTATTCACTTGTCATTGCACGAGAGTAAGGCAAAGGTATTAGGGATGCCCAGTCCTAAAATGAAAAATGAATTTACTTTATGTTGTCAAATAATAAATTCCTGGGAAAGTGTTGGTATGGAGGGCACCCGTGGATGCGGTTAGCCATGGAAAGTGAAAGTATGGTGGAAAAAGGAATAAACTTTATTTTCTGTTTGGGAACCGCCTATGATATATCTAGCATGGAAAGTGTTGGGAGCTCTAAGTCGTTTTCGTTGGTGGGAAAAGTATGCCTCTCAAAAAGTTTTTATCTCTCAATTTTTGCTTTGAGCTCTGGCACCTCTACAAATCCCTACTTCCCTCTGCGAAGGGCCCTTCTTTTACTTTATGCAATTTTTATTTTTAAATTGAGTCTCCATCCTCTCTTATAAAGCAGCAACTAGGAGGCACTATGATCGTACTTGAGCATTGGGTGTAGTTAATATGCGAGTGTGTTTCATGAATGGATAAATGACTGAGCATGATGGGCTAGGGATAACTTATTTTAGCGTTGATATTTTGAAAGACATGGTTGCTTCTTGATATGCTTGAGTATTTAAGTCTCATGTCAAAACTAGACTATTGCTTTGAACCATATAAAAGTCCAAATGTCCATGCTATAAAGAAATATTATATGACATGTTAGGTAGCATTCCACATCAAAAAACTCCATGTTCAATTGCTACTTTATCATGACGAGTTTTATGAGAAAGAGTTGCTGTTTTGATGCTAGGAAAAGTGATTGAAATTATCATTGATCAAACTTATGCACTTTGCTAGCATTCACACTTCATAAATTATTTCTTTTATCATTTACCTACTCGAGGACGAGTAGGAATTAAGCTTGGGGATGCTGATACGTCTCCAACGTATCTATAATTTATGAAGTATTCATGCCATGTTTACAACAATTTTATATGGTTTTGGTATGATTTGCATGGAACTAACCCAGATTGACGCTGTTTTCAGCAGAACTACCGTGGTGTTGTTTTTTCTGCAGAAATGAAAGTTCTCCAAATGAGCTGAAACTTTTCGATAATTTTTTTTTGGAACAAAAGAGACCCCCAAAGCTTCGTGGAAGGACCAGAAGGTGAAGGAGTAGGGCACAAGACACCGGGGCGCGCCTGGGCCCTTTTCCGTGCCCCGATGGGTTGTGTTCACCTCGAGGCCCATCTTACCGTGAAACCGACGCCCAAAAATCCTATAAATAGAGAAACCATCAGAAATAGACCTAGATCAGAAGTTCCGCCGCCGCAAGGCTCTGTAGCCATCGAAAACCAATCTAGACCCTTCCCGGCACCCTGCCGGAGGGGGGAATCATCTCCGGTGGCCATCTTCATCATCCCGGCGGCCACCACGATGAGGAGGGAGTAGTCCACCCTCGAGGATGAGGGTTTGTACCAGTAGCTATGTGTTTAATCTCTCTCTCGTGTTCTTTAGATGTCATGATCTTGATGTATCGCGGGCTTTGTTAATATAGTCGGATCATATGGTGTTTTCCCCTCTCTATCTTGTTGTGATGAATTGAGTTTTTCCCTTTGAGATTTTGTTATTATCGGATTGAATACTTATATGGATTTGAGAACACTTGATATACGTCTTGCAATTGAATACTCGTGGTGGTAATGGGGTATCGTATTGATTCACTTGATATATGTTTTGGCACTCAACTCGCGGATTCCCGAGGTGACATTGGGGTAATCTATGCATAGGGGTTGATGCACGTTCTTGTCTTTGTTTCTCCGGTAGAAATCTTGGGGCACTCTTTGAAGTTCTTTGTGTTGGATTGAGTATTATGAATATGAATTTGCTTTGGTGTTATTTTAGTACGAACTCTAGGATAGATCGAACGGAAAGCATAGCTTTGTGTTATTTTAGTACGAACTCTTGAATAGATCGAACGGAAAGAATAGTTTTGAGGTGGTTTCATACCCTACAAACAATTTTGTCTTATGTTCTCCGCTAGATAGGAACTTTGGAGTGCTTCTTCGTTGCACTTTGAGGGATGGTTATATGATCCAATTATATTAGCATTGTTGAGAGATTGCACGAGCGAAAGTACAGACCCTAGGCCTCATTTTCAAGCATTGCAATACCGTTTGTGCTCACTTTTGCTACTTGCTACCTTGCTGTTTTTTATTGTTACTATTACAAAAACCAATATCTACTATCATTACTACACTTTTATTACCATCTCTTCGCCGAACTAGTGCACCTATACAATTTACCATTGTATTTGGTGTGTTGGGGACACAAGAGACTTTTTGTTATTTGGTTGCAGGGTTGTTAGAGAGATACCATCTTCATCCTACACCTCCGACGGATTGATAAACCTTAGGTCATCCACCCGAGGGAAAATTGCTACTGTCCTACAAAACTCTGCGCTTGGAGGCCCAACACAAGTCTACAAGAACAAGTTGCGTAGTAGACATCAGGATCTTGCTCTGGGTTTGGCCCGGATGTTGCTCCCAAGTGTTTGTATGGGCTGACCTAACACAACCGGGTGGAGAGGTCCACTAGTAAAAGCCCGTCCGTGGAAAGTCAAAGGGCTAGATCTTGTGGTCAAACGCTACAGGGTTAGGCGGGCGGGGGCCCTGGGGGGGGGGTAGCAATGCCACCGGAGCGTCGCACCGGGCCCTCATACATGACGTACGGTGTGGTGGTATGTCTGAAGAGGCAGCACGCGTCTCTGGGGTGTGCCCCCCTCACGGACGGCGCCGCCACCGGCACCTGGAGGGGGGAAACGGCCGCTTTGGGTCTACCTGGAGGGGATCTTGCTATGGGTTTGGCCCAGACGTTGCTCCCAAGTGTTCCTATGGGCTGACCTAACACGACCGGGTGGAGAGGGCCACTGATCAAAGCCCGTCTGGCAAGAGTCAAAGGGCTAGATCTCGTGGTCAAACGCTACAGGGTTAGGCGGGACGGGCGCCCTGGGGGGTAGCAATGCCACCGGAGCGTCGCACCGGGCCATCATACATGCCGTACGGTGTGGTGGCATGTCTGAAGAGGCAGCACGCATCTCCGGGGTGTGGCCCCCCTCACGGACGGCGCCGCCGCCAGCACCTGGAGGGGGGAAACGGCCACGTCGGGCCTACATCGAGGGGATCTTGCTCTGGGTTTGTCCCGGATGTTGCTCCCGAGTGTTCCTATGGGCTGACCTAACACAACCGTGTGGAGAGGTCCACTGGTCAAAGCCCGTCCGTGCAAAGTCAAAGGGCTAGATCTCGTGGTCAAATGCTACAGGGTTAGGCAGTACGGGGGCCCTGGGGGGTAGCAATGCCACCGGAGCGTCGCACCGGGCCCTCGTACATGTTGTACGGTGTGGTGGCATGTCTGAAGAGGCAGCACGCGTCTCCGGGGTCTGGCCCCCCTCACGGACGGCGCCGCCGCCGGCTCCTGGAGGGGGGAAACGGCCGCGTCGGGTCTACACGGAGGGGATCTTGCATCTCGGCCTCTCACAAGTCTAGAAGTGTTGTGGCGGTTGCAAACGCCCGACACACGTCTTCGGAGTGGGACCCCTTCACGGACGATGCCGTCGCTGGCACCGTAGACCTATGAGTCAATCTTGATGTGATTAGGTCGCTCAGTGGTCGTCGGAGGTTATAGGAAGGCTAGTCTATAATTAACATATTGGAAACATAATTTTTTTTATAGAAAAAGATTAATGTTGATTCATAAAAAAGGAAAAAAAGAAAATATATATGCCTACGGCTTAGCCGTCGGCATAGATGACATGTGGCATGATTGCATCTATGCCGACGGCCAAGCGGCTAAGCCGTCGGCATAGTATGCCTTATCCCCTCGCGGCGCATCCCCTCCACTCGTTTCTATCCATTCGCTCCCGCAACCCCCAATCCTCCCGCGCCGCTGCCCACCCGCGCCGCCTCCACCCGCCTCGTGTCGACCCCGCCCCAGCCTCCTAACCCCACCCCGACCCGCACCGCCGCCACCCCGGCCGGCCGCATGGCTCCCCGACCCCGGCTCGGCCTCCCGGAGCCCGTGCTGGCCGCCCCGACCAGCACACGTGGCCGCGGCTTTGGCCGGCCCTGCTGCTAGCTCGCTGGCCGCTTCTTCTCTAGCCGGCCGTGTTCTCCTCCCGGCCCTCCCGTGCCCTCCACCGCCGAATGCGTCTCCCCCCCCCCCCCCCCCAGTGAGCCCCCCCCCTCCCACGAACCCTTGTTGTCGCTGCTCATGGTCATGGTCGCCGCCACTAGCTGCGTGCTAGATAGATGGATAAAATGTATAGATAGATGGATAGATGGATGGATGCTAGATGAATAGATAGATGGATAAAATGTATTTTTTTTGTTTGTTTTGTGTAGTTTTATTAGGTATTTAGATACATACTAGATAGTTTTTAGTAAGTTTGTGAATATAGATGAATAGATGTTGTTCAAGTTTGTGATAGATGGATGGATATTGGTCAAGTTAGTGTTTGGTCAAGTTAGTGTTAGGTCATGTTGATTCATATATAAGAAGCAATTCGAGACACTAAGTTTCTAAAATAGTTAATGAAGCTTTTTTTTGCAATTTGACATGTTGATTCATAATGTTGTGCCAATGCTTAATGTGAGGTGATGACCTAAATTTTTTTCACTCAGTGGAATTAACAGGATTTGTGGTGTTCCATCTTCGTGGAGTGATCGTCGACGTTGGAGGTGTTGGTCCACGGTCGTCCCTCCTCTGATGGACTACATCCTCTACATCCGAAGGTGAGCAACAATTCCAGCACCTCGTTTGCTTTTTTTCCATGTCACTAGATTAAATTTTCACATCAAGTCGCGTAACCTAGTCGTCTCCCGTCCGAAAGGGTTGCATCGATAAATATGCATTCAATTGCATATTTATCACCGCGGCTCTTTCGGATTGTCCAGCGTTTTCCATGGATAGCCCGAGGATGTGTAGATTGGGTACATTGTCCATGCTCTACCCCGTTCTGAGACAGGATTTCAGCGGCGCCTCCCCGTTGTTCTCCGGATGCACATTCTCTCGGCATTTTGCCGAGACATGTATTTGGAGAACAGCGGGGAGGTGCTGCCGAAATTTTGTCTCGGAATGGGGTAAAGCATGGACAATGTACTCAATCTACACATTCTTGGGTGGGATTAGGACCCATCTTTACCTATTACAGATGTAGGTGGATTAAATGTCATTTCTCGTCAACCCTGTAAAAAATAAAATATTGATGTGAGTAATTTAAATGAATCCTTAATTTTGTTGTGTGGCTTCCAATAAAGCAGAGATGGCAGATAATCAATGGATGTATAGTGGGTTTTTCCATCGGAATCAAGTAACAGCAGAGTGGGTCGAGAAAACTGATGTGTTTCTGAAAGAGATATTCCATAGTCCAATGAGAATGGTGCCAGAATGCCCCTGTGCCAAATGTAAGAGACGTATGCACAGAGATAAGAGTGGGATGACTAAGCACCTTCGCACGCATGGATTTATGCCAAACTTTAATATGCCGATAAACTTTGCCCAGCGGGACCATGGTAGAGAGGAGGTGATACGACAACGCATCGCTGGTTATGAGGACACTGGGGTTAGAGACATCATAGATGATGTCTTTGCTGCACAGCCACCACCTCCGTCACATTCAGCGAATGAACCGGAGGAGCCGGAGGAAACCGCAAAGGCCTTCTTGGATATCTTGGCCTCATCAAAGAAACCTCTTTATGAGGGTGCCAAGCTCTCTGTGCTGGATGTCATCTCACAACTGATGGCAGTCAAGGCCGAGTACGGGTGTAGCCAAGGTTGCTTCAAAGCATTTTTGGGAGTATGGGCTAACAGCCTCCCTGAGGTCCATGAACTGCCGAAAACCATGTATGCTACGAAGAAAATCATAAAGGCGCTCTCCATGGATTATGAGAAAATACATGTTTGTCCAAATAATTGCCTTTTGTTTAGGCATGAGTATGCGAATGACAACTACTGTAGGAAGTGTGGTTCCTCTCGGTATATTGAGGTGGTCGATGAGCAGGGTCAGAAGAAGCAGCTAAAAATCCCTGTGAAGGTTCTTCGGTATCTTCATTTCATAGAAAGACTACAGCGCCTTTTCATCACCGAGGAGTCTACCAAAATGATGAAGTGGCACAAGGAAGGGAAAAGGTACAATCCAAAAAAATTGTACATCCATCAGAAGGTGAAGCATGGAAGTCATTCGATATAGAATACCCTGAGGAAGCAGCCGAGGCTGGGAATGTCAGAATTGCTATATCAGGTGATGGGTTCAATCCATATGGTATGTCGTCTAATCCATACAGCTACTGGCCCATGTTTGTTATTCCGCTCAATCTCCCTCCCGGCGCCATAATGCAACGCAAGACCATGTTCGTGTCACTTATAATTCCAGGGCCTGAATATCCGGGGAAGAATTTGAGTGTGTTTATGCAGCCATTGGTGGATGATTTGCACCAGTAGTTCCCGAGGTTGACATACGACCGGCATCTGCAGAAAAATTTCTTGATGAAAGTTTGGCTACAGTATTGCATGCATGACTTTCCCGGCTATGCCCTATTCTGCGGATGGTGTAGAAGTGGGAAGATGCCTTGCCCAGTGTGCATGCAGGCCTTGCGTTTCATTTGGCTGAAGAAGGGTTGCAAGTATGTTGCCTTTGACCTGCATCGACAGTTCCTCCCTCCAGACCATCCTGATAGGGAAGACAAGAAGAACTTCACAAAAGGCCTAGTCGTCCATGAAGTAAACGAGATTCCAACGTTTTCTGGTGCGGATGTGCTTGTTCAGCTGAAAGCTCTTAAGCTTGCCGACGAAGGGAAAGGCAAAGGCAAAGGCAAAGCCACAGGTGAAGGCGAGGGCGAGGGCAAGGGAAAAGGAAAAGGCAAAGGCAAAGGCAAAGGGAAAGGGAAAAAAGTTTTGAAGGATATGGTGAGACGCACAACTGGACTCACATTACCCCCTTCACGCAGCTTCCCTATTTCAAGGATCCCAAACTTCCATACAAAATCGACGTGATGCACACCGAAAAGAATGTCGCAGTGGCCCTTTTTCGCACGATCCTCAACATTCCTGATAAGACAAAGGATAATGTTAATGCTAGAGTCGATCAACAGAATATTTGTGATAGACCACGTCTACACATGCAGCCTCCCACAGGCAGTCAAAAATCTTGGTTCAAGCCAGATGTTGACTTCATACTTAAAAAGGATCATAAGATGGAGGCATTCAAGTGGCTGAAACACGCCATGAAGTTCACTGATGGTTATGCGTCAAATATAAGTAAGGGGGTCAATCTTTCAACGTGCAAAGTGACCAGGCTCAAGAGTCATGACTATCATGTGTGGACTGAGCGGATTATGCCGGTGATGGTTCGGGGCTATGTTCCCGAGCGTGTCTAGCGTGTGCTTGCGGAGCTAAGCCATTTCTTCCGCACGCTTTGTGCTAAAGAAGTATGTCCCAAGATGATAAAAGAAATGCATAAGAAGGCGCCGGAGTTGATATGCAAACTAGAGAAGATCTTCCCGCCAGGCTTCTTTACCCCGATGACACATCTCATTTTGCACCTCGCGAACGAGGTATTGTTGGGGGGGCCCTGTTCAGAATCGTTGGCAGTATGGCCCTGAGATATAGAACAAGCATCTGAGGCAGAAATGTGGAAACAAAGCTAAGATTGAAGCTTCCATAGCTGAGGCAGTTATCCTAGAGGAGGTGGCAGACCTCAGGACAGAGTACTATCCGGACCATGTTCTCACGCTGCACAATAAGGTCTCGATACAATACAGAAGAACACAAGTATAAACCCAAGCTGCCTCTATTCAGCGGGCAAGGTTCCAGGGCTGGATGCTCGACACCTTATATCATGCCACAAGATGAGTGGGAGGATGTCATGTTCTATATCTTGCACAACATCAAGGAAGTTGAGGATGAGGTAATACCTTTGCACCATTCTTTTAGTCAATTCGTTATGTTCACTTGCCTCGTTCTACTACCGCTTTTCTTATTTTAGTCGATTCGTTGATGAAGAGTGGACGGGAATGCTGCCTCCTACTGAAGCGGAGGCACTTGCTCTTCTCCGAAAGGGTGCTGATGAAAGGAAAAATTTTGTTGCGTGGTTCATGGAGAAAGTAAATTTTCACACTTCCCTATTACCTAGTTCACCCTACAATTCCAATTAAACTCATGCACCCTATAATTTCAATTAAACTTGTAGGGAAAAGATCCGAAAGCATCAATGGATGAAGATTTGAGATGGGTTTCCATGGGTTTTAACAGTCGGGTCATGACATGCGAAAAGTATGATGTGAATGGGTATCGCTTCCATACAGAGGAGCACCAGAACAATCGGCCTGGTCCCAAAACTATAAATACCGGAGTCTTCACCGAAGGAGATAATCAATAATATTACTACGGAAGGGTAGGAAAAATATACGAGCTTACATTCAAACGTGGCCACGAACCCCTAAGTCTCACTGTGTTCAAATGCCGATGGTTTGACCCCAAAAAGGGCCTGAGACATACGCCTTCTGTTGGTTTAGTTGAAGTCAAACCATCAACCGTCTATGCCAGAGCTGATCTCTTTATCGCCGCTACCCAGGCCACACAAGTATATTATCTTCCTTACCCATGCCAGAAAGAGTACCTAAAGGGTTGGGAAGTTGTGTTCAAGGTGTCGCCACATGGTAAGCTACCGGACCCGAACGATGATGGTTACTACAACATAAACCCCATGACATACTGATGTCTACTACACAACCTTCTTCTTGTAGACATTGTTGGGCCTCCAAGTGCAGAGGTTTGTAGGACAGTAGAAAATTTCCCTCAAGTGGATGACCTAAGGTTTATCAATCTGTGGGAGGCGTAGGATGAAGATGGTCTCTCTCAAGCAACCCTGCAACCAAATAACAAAGAGTCTCTTGTGTCCTCAACACACCCAATACAATGGTAAATTGTATAGGTGCACTAGTTCGGCGAAGAGATGGTGATACAAGTGCAATATGGATGGTAGATATGGTATTTGTAATCTGAAAATATAAAAATAGCAAGGTAGCAAGTAACGAAAGTGAGCGAAAATGGTATTGCAATGATTGGAAACAAGGCCTAGGGTTCATACTTTCACTAGTGCAAGTTCTCTCAACAATAATAACATAATTGGATCATATAACAATCCCTCAACATGCAACAAAGAGTCACCCCAAAGTCACTAATAGCGGAGAACAAACGAAGAGATTATTGTAGGGTACGAAACCACCTCAAAGTTATTCTTTTCTGATCGATCTATTCAAGAGTCCGTAGTAAAATAACACGAAGCTATTCTTTCCGTTCGATCTATCCTAGAGTTCATACTAGAATAACACCTTAAGACACAAATCAACCAAAACCCTAATGTCACCTAGATACTCCAATATCACATCAAGTATCTGTGGGTATGATTATACGATATGCATCACACAATCTCAGATTCATCTATTCAACCAACACAAAGTACTTCAAAGAGTGCCCCAAAGTTTCTACCGGAGAGTCAAGACGAAAACGTGTGCCAGCCCCTATGCATAAGTTCACAAGGTCACTGAACCCGCAAGTTGATCACCAAAACATACATCAAGTAGATCACGTGAATATCCCATTGTCACCACAGATAAGCACATGCAAGACATACATCAAGTGTTCTCAAATCCTTAAAGACTCAGTCCGATAAGATAACTTCGAAGGGAAAACTCAATCCATTACAAGAGAGTAGAGGGGGAGAAACATCATAAGATCCAACTATAATAGCAAAGCTCGCGGTACATCAAGATCGTGCCAAATCAAGAACACGAGAGAGAGAGAGAGAGCAAACACACGGCTACTGGTACATACCATCAGCCCCGAGGGCGAACTACTCCCTCCTCATCATGGAGAGCGCCGGGATGATGAAGATGGCCACCGGTGATGATTCCCGCCTCCGGCAGGGTGCCGGAAAAGGGTCTTGATTGGTTTTTGATGGCTACAGAGGCTTGCAGCGGCGGAACTCCCGATCTAGGTTTCTTTCTAGGGGTTTCTGTATTTATAGGAATTTTTGGCGTCGGTCTCATGTCAGGGGGGTCTCCGAGTCGTCCACGACATAGGGGACATGCCCAAGGGGGTAGGGCGCTCCCTCCACCCTCGTGGATGAATCGGAACTCTTCTGGCCCAACTCTTTTACTCCGGGGGCTTCTTTTGTTCCATAAAAAATCATTAAAAATTGGCACATCAATTGGACTCGGTTTCGTATTCCTTTTCTATAAAACTCAAAAACAAGAAAAAACAGAAACTGGCACTGGGCTCTAGGTTAATAGGTTAGTCCCAAAAAATCATATAAAATAGCATATAAATGCATATAAAACATCCAAGATGGATAATATAATAGCATGAATACTTCATAAATTATAGATACGTTGGAGACGTATCAGCATCCCCAAGCTTAATTCCTGCTCGTCCTCGAGTAGGTAAATGAGAAAATAAATAATTTACAAAGTGTGAATGCTAGTAGGTGCACAAGTTTGATCAATGATAATTTCAATCACCTTTTCCAGCATCATTATATGTCATAACAGTAGCTCATCTCATAAAACTTCTCATGATCAAGTAACAAGCTATTCACATGTTAAAGCATAGACCATAAACTTCTTGAAAACTAACAAACTATGTTCTCAGTCATCAAACAATTGCAGTTCATCTTATTTTCAGGAAGGGTCTATGTAAGAGCTTTGATTTAGCAAATCCCACATACTCAACTATCATATAGTCTTCCATGATTGCTACTACTCAAAGCATATTTTTAGAACAAATAGCATCCATCGAACACAGAGAAAGATAGGGGCTTAATGTTTCGCCTCCCAACTTACTTATCATATAGATAATTGTTAACAATAATAATTCATGATCAAATATATTTGAATGGCCATATATGCTTAGATCTTCCTCCATAACATGATGCTTGCCAACTAAAGAGTTGTTGGGGAATGTAGTAATTTCATAAAATTTCCTACGCACACACAGGATCATGGTGATGCATAGCAACGAGAGGGGAGAGTGTGTCCACGTACCCTCGTAGACCGAAAGCGGAAGCGTTAGCACAACGCGGTGGATGTAGTTGTACATCTTCACGATCCGACCGATCCAAGTACCGAACGTACGGCACCTCCGAGTTCAGCACACGTTCAGCTCGATGACGTCCCGCGAACTCCGATCCAGCAGAGCTTCACGAGAGAGTTCCGTCAGCACGACGGCATGATGATAGTGATGATGTTGCTACCAACGCAGGGCTTCGCCTAAGCACCGCTACGATATGACCGAGGTGGAATATGGTGGAGGGGGGCACCGCACACGGCTGGGAGAGATCAACAGATCAACTTCTGTCAAGAGGTGCCCCCTGCCCCCGTATATAAAGGAGTGGAGGAGGGGGGAGGGCCGGCCCTCCTATGGCGCGCCCTGGAGGAGTGCTACTCCCACCGGGAGTAGGATTCCCCCCTTCCAAGTAGTAGGAGTAGGAGTCAAGGAAAGGGAAAAGAGAAGAGAAGGAAGGAGGAGGCGCAGCCCCTCCCGCTAGTCCAATTCGGACTAGGCCTTGGGGGGCGCGCAGCCTCCCTTCTCTCTTTCCCCTAAAGCCCAATAAGGCCCATATACTCCCCGGCGAATTCCCGTAACTCTCCGGTACTCCTTGTCATGTCCCCGATCTCATCCGGGACTCCGAACTACCTTCGGTACATCAAATCACATAACTCATAATACAAATCGTCATCGAACGTTAAGCGTGCGGACCCTACGGGTTCGAGAACTATGTAGACATGACCGAGACACTTCTCCGGTCAATAACCAATAGCAGAACCTGGATGATCATATTGGCTCCCACATATTCTACGAAGATCTTTATCGGTCAAACCGCATAACAACATACGTTGTTCCCTTTGTCATCGGTATGTTACTTGCCCGAGATTCGATCGTCGGTATCTCAATACCTAG
This sequence comes from Aegilops tauschii subsp. strangulata, assembly GCF_002575655.3. NCBI lineage: Eukaryota > Viridiplantae > Streptophyta > Magnoliopsida > Poales > Poaceae > Aegilops > Aegilops tauschii. Next base: position 1,268,063 of record NC_053036.3, on the reverse strand, counting down.
CTCAATCTCGTTACCGGCAAGTCTCTTTACTCGTTCCGTAATACATCGTCTCGCAACTAACTCATTAGTCACATTGCTTGCAAGGCTTATAGTGATGTGCATTACCGAGAGGGCCCAGAGATACCTCTCCGACAATCGGAGTGACAAATCCTAATCTCGAAATACGCCAACCCAACAAGTACCTTCGGAGACACCTGTAGAGCACCTTTATAATCACCCAGTTACGTTGCGATGTTTGGTAGCACACAAAGTGTTCCTCCGGTAAACGGGAGTATCATAATCTCATAGTCATAGGAACATGTATAGGTCATGAAGAAAGCAATAGCAGAATACTAAACGGTCAAGTGCTAAGCTAACGGAATGGGTCAAGTCAATCACATCATTCTCCTAATGATGTGATCCCGTTAATCAAATGACAACTCATGTCTATGGCTAGGAAACATAACCATCTTTGATCAACGAGCTAGTCAAGTAGAGGCATACTAGTGACACTCTGTTTGTCTATGTATTCACACATGTATCATGTTTCCGGTTAATACAATTCTAGCATGAATAATAAACATTTATCATGATATAAGGAAATAAATAATAACTTTATTATTGCCTCTAGGGCATATTTCCTTCAGTCTCCCACTTGCACTAGAGTCAATAATCTAGCTCACATCGCCATGTGATTTAACAACAATAGTTCACATCACCATGTGATTAACACCCATAGTTCACATCGCTATGTGACCAACACTCAAAAGGTTTACTAGAGTCAGTAATCTAGTTTACACAGTAATGATTCTAACACCCATGGAGCCTTGGTGCTAATCATGTTTTTCTCGTGGAAGAGGCTTAGTCAACGGGACTGCAACATTCAGATCCGTACGTATCTTGCAAATCTCTATGTCTCCCATCTGGACTTGATCCCGAATGAAGTTGAAGCGTCTCTTCATGTGCTTGGTTCTCTTGTGAAATCTGGATTCCTTTGCTAAGGCAATTGCACCAGTATTGTCACAAAAGATTTTCATTGGACCCGATGCACTAGGTATGACACCTAGCTCGGATATGAACTCCTTCATCCAGACTCCTTCATTCGCTGCTTCCGAAGCAGCTATGTACTCCGCTTCACACGTAGATCCTGCTACGACGCTTTGTTTAGAACTGCTCCAACTGATAGCTCCTACCTTCAATATAAACACGTATCCGGTTTACGATTTAGAATCATCCGGATCAGTGTCAAAGCTTGCATCAACGTAACCATTTACGATGAGCTCTTTGTCACCTCCATAAACGAGAAACATATCCTTAGTCCTTTTCAGGTATTTCAGGATGTTCTTGACCGTTGTCCAGTGATCCACTCCTGGATTACTTTGGTACCTCCCTGCTAAACTAATAGCAAGGCACACATCAGGTCTAGTACACAACATTGCATACATGATAGAGCCTATGGCTGAAGCATAGGGAACATCTTTCATCTTCTCTCTATCTTCTGCAGTGGTCGGGCATTGAGTCTTACTCAACTTCACACCTTGTAACACAGGCAAGAACCCTTTCTTTGCTTGATCCATTTTGAACTTCTTCAAAACTTTGTCAAGGTATGTACTTTGTGAAAGTCCAATTAAGCGTCTTGATCTATCTCTATAGATCTTAATGCCCAATATATAAGCAGCTTCACCGAGGTCCTTCATTGAAAAACTCTTGTTCAAATATCCCTTTATCCTATCCAGAAATTCTATATCATTTCCAATCAACAATATGTCATCCACATATAATATCAGAAATGCTACAGAGCTCCCACTCACTTTCTTGTAAATACAGGCTTCTCCAAAAGTCTGTATAAAACCGTATGCTTTGATCACACTATCAAAATGTTTATTCCAATTCCGAGATGCTTGCACCAGTCCATAAATGGATCGCCGGAGCTTACACACTTTGTTAGCGCCCTTTGGATCGATAAAACCTTCAGGTTGCATCATATACAACTCTTCTTCTAGAAATCCATTCAGGAATGCAGTCTTTACATCCATCTGCCAAATTTCATAATCATAAAATGCGGCAATTGCTAACATGATTCGGACGGACTTAAGCATCGCTACGGGTGAGAAGGTCTCATCGTAGTAAACTCCTTGAACTTGTCGAAAACCTTTCGCAACAAGTCGAGCTTTGTAGACAGTAACATTACCGTCAGCGTCTGTCTTCTTCTTGAAGATCCATTTATTCTCGATGGCTTGCCGATCATCGGGCAAGTCAACCAAAGTCCACACTTTGTTCTCATACATGGATCCCATCTCAGATTTCATGGCCTCAAGCCATTTTGCGGAATCTGGGCTCATCATCGCTTCCTCATAGTTCGTAGGTTCGTCATGGTCTAGTAACATGACTTCCAGAACAGGGTTACCGTACCACTCTGGTGCGGATCTTACTCTGGTTGACCTACGAGGTTCGGTAGCAACTTGATCTGAAGTTTCATGATCATCATCATTAGCTTCCTCACTAATTGGTGTAGTCGTCACAGGAACCGGTTTCTGTGAAGAACTACTTTCCCATAAGGGAGCAGGTACAGTTACCTCATCAAGTTCTACCTTCCTCCCACTCACTTCTTTCGAGAGAAACTCCTTCTCTAGAAAGGATCCATTCTTAGCAACGAATGTCTTGCCTTCAGATCTGTGATAGAAGGTGTACCCAACAGTCTCCTTTGGGTATCCTATGAAGACACATTTCTCCAATTTGGGTTCGAGCTTATCAGGTTGAAGCTTTTTCACATAAGCATCGCAGCCCCAAACTTTAAGAAACGACAGCTTAGGTTTCTTGCTAAACCACAGTTCATATGGTGTCGTCTCAACGGATTTAGATGGTGCCCTTGTTAACGTGAATGCAACTGTCTCTAATGCATAACCCCAAAATGATAGTGGTAAAATCGGTAAGAGACATCATAGATCGCACCATATCTAATAAAGTACGGTTATGATATTCGGACACACCATTACGCTGTGGTGTTCCGGATGGCGTGAGTAGTGAAACTATTTCACATTGTTTTAACTGAAGGCCAAACTTCGTAACTCAAATATTTTTCCTCTGCGATCATATCGTAGAAACTTTTATTTTCTTGTTACGATGATTCTCCACTTCACTCTGAAATTCTTTGAACTTTTCAAATGTTTCAGACTTGTGTTTCATCAAGTAGATATACCCATATCTGCTCAAATCATCTGTGGAGGTCAGAAAATAACAATACTTGCCGTGAACCTTAACACTCATCGGACCGCATACATCAGTATGTATTATATCCAATAACTCAGTTGCTCGCTCCATTGTTCCGGAGAACGGAGTCTTAGTCATCTTGCCCATGAGGCATGGTTCGCAAGCATCAAGTGATTCATAATCAAGTGATTCCAAAAGCCCATCAGCATGGAGTTTTTTCATGCGCTTTACACCAATATGATCTAAACGGCAGTGCCACGAATAAGTTGCACTATCATTATTAACTTTGTAATTTTTTGGCTTCAATATTATGAATATGTGTATCACTACGATCGAGATCCAACAAACTATTTTCATTGGGTGTATGACCATCGAAGGTTTTATTCATGTAAACAGAACAACAATTATTCTCTGACTTTAAATGAATAACCGTATTACAATAAACATGATCAAATCATATTCATGCTCAATGCAAACACCAAATAACACTTATTTATATTCAACACTAATCTCGAAAGTATAGGGAGTGTGCGATGATGATTACATCAATTTTGGAACCACTTCCAACACACATCGTCACTTCACCCTTAACTAGTCTCTGTTTATTTTGCAACTCCCGTTTTGAGTTACTACTCTTAGCAACTGAACCAGTATCAAATACCGAGGGGTTTCTATAAACACTAGTAAAATACACATCAATAACATGTATATCAAATATACTTTTGTTCACTTTGCCATCCTTCTTATCCGCCAAATACTTGGGGCAGTTCCACTTTCAATGACCAGTCCCTTTGCAGTAGAAGCACTCAGTTTCAGGCTTAGGTCCGGACTTGGGCTTCTTCACTTGAGCAGCAACTTGCTTGCCGTTCTTCTTGAAGTTCCCCTTCTTCCCTTTGCCCTTTTCTTGAAACTAGTGGTCTTTGTCAACCATCAACACTTGATGCTCTTTCTTGATTTCTACCTTCGCCGATTTCATCATCACGAAGAGCTTGGGAATCGTTTCTGTTATCCCTTGCATATTATAGTTCATCACGAAGTTCTAGTAACTTGGTGATGGTGACTAGAGAACTCTGTCAATCACTATCTTATCTGGAAGATTAACTCCCACTTGATTCAAGTGATTGTAGTACCCAGACAATCTGAGCACATGCTCACTAGTTGAGCAATTATCCTCCATCTTTTAGGCAAAGTACTTGTCAGAGGTCTCATACCTTTCGACATAGAAATGAGTATGAAATACCAATTTCAACTCTTGGAACATTTTATATGCTCCGTGGCGTTCAAAACATTTTTGAAGTCCCGGTTCTAAGCCGTAAAGCATGGTGCACTAAACTATCAAGTAGTCATCATACCGAGCTTTGTCAAACGTTCAAAACGTCTGCATCTGCTCCTGCAATTGGTCTGTCACCTAGCGGTGCATCAAGGACATAATTTTTTTGTGCAGCAATGAGGATAATCCTTAGGTTACGAACCCAGTCCGTGTAATTGCTACCATCATCTTTCAACTTTGCTTTCTCAAGGAACGTATTAAAACTCAACGGAACAACAGCACGGGTCATCTATCTACAGCAACATAGACAAGCAAAATACTATCAGGTACTAAGTTCATGATAAATTTAAGTTCATTTAATCATATTACTTAAGAACTCCCACTTAGATAGACATCCCTCTAATCATCTAAGTGATCACGTGATCCAAATCAACTAAACCATGTCCGATCATCATGTGAGATGGAGTAGTTTTCAATGGTGAACATCACTATGTTGATCATATCTGCTATATGATTTACGCTCGACCTTTCGGTCTCCAGTGTTCCGAGGCCATATCTACATATGCTAGGCTCGTCAAGTTTAACCCGAGTATTTCTGCGTGTGCAAAACTGGCTTGCACCCGTTGTAGATGAAGGTAGAGCTTATCACACCCGATCATCACGTGGTGTCTCGGCACGACGAACTTTGGCAACGGTGCATACTCAGGGAGAACACTTTTATCTTAAAATTTAGTGAGAGATCATCTTATAATGCTACCGTCAATCAAAGAAAAATAAGATGCATAAAAGATAAACATCACAAGCAATCAATATAAGTGATATGATATGGCCATCATCATCTTGTGCTTGTGATCTCCATCTCCGAAGCACCCTCATGATCACCATCGTCACCGGCGCGACACCTTGATCTCCATCGTAGCATCGTTGTCGTCTCGCCAACTATTGCTTCTACGACTATTGCTACCGCTTAGTGATAAAGTAAAGCAATTACAGGGCGATTGCATTGCATACAATAAAGCGACAACCATATGGCTCCTGCCAGTTGCCGATAACTCGGTTACAAAACATGATCATCACATACAATAAAATATAGCATCATGCCTTGACCATATCACATCACAACATGCCCTGCAAAAACAAGTTAGATGTCCTCTACTTTGTTGTTGCAAGTTTTACGTGGCTGCTACGGGCTGAGCAAGAACCGTTCTTACCTACGCATCAAAACCACAACGATAGTTCGTCAAGTTAGTGCTGTTTTAACCTTCTCAAGGACCGGGCGTAGCCACACTCGGTTCAACCAAAGTTGGAGAAACTGACACCCGCCAGCCACCTATGTGCAAAGCACGTCGGTAGAACCAGTCTTGCGTAAGCATACGCGTAATGTCGGTCCAGGCCGCTACATCCAACAATACCGCCGAACCAAAGTATGACATGGTGGTAAGCAGTATGACTTGTATCGCCCACAACTCACTTGTGTTCTACTCATGCATATAACATCTACGCATAAAACCAGGATCGGATGCCACTGTTGGGGAACGTAGTAATTTCAAAAAAATTCCTACGCACACACAGGATCATGGTGATGCATAGCAACGAGAGGGGAGAGTGTGTCCACGTACCCTCGTAGACCGAAAGTGGAAGCGTTAGCACAACGCGGTTGATGTAGTCGTACGTCTTCACGATCCGACCGATCCAAGTACCGAACGTACGGCACCTCCGAGTTCAGCACACGTTCAGCTCGATGACGTCCCGCGAACTCCGATCGAGCAGAGCTTCATGAGAGAGTTCTGTCAGCACGACAGCATGATGACGGTGATGATGTTGCTACCGACGCAGGGCTTCGCCTAAGCACTGCTACGATATGACCGAGGTGGAATATGGTGGAGGGGGGCACTGCACACGGCTGGGAGAGATCAACAGATCAACTTCTGTCTAGAGGTGCCCCCCTGCCCCCGTATATAAAGGAGTGGAGGAGGGGGCAGAGGGCCGGCCCTCCTATGGCGCGCCCTGGAGGAGTCCTACTCCCACCGGGAGTAGGATTCCCCCCTTCCAAGTAGTAGGAGTAGGAGTCAAGGAAAGGGAAAAGAGAAGAGAAGGAAGGAGGGGGCGCAGCCCCTCCCCCTAGTCCAATTCGGACTAGGCCTTGGGGGGCGCAGCCTCCCCTCTCTCTTTCCCCTAAAGCCCAATAAGGCCCATATACTCCCCGGCGAATTCCCGTAACTCTCCGGTACTCCGAAAAATACCCGAATCACTCGGAACCTTTCCGATGTCCGAATATAGTCGTCAAATATATCGATCTTTACGTCTCGACCATTTCGAGACTCCTCGTCATGTCCCTGATCTCATCCGGGACTCTGAGCTACCTTCGGTACATCAAATCACATAACTCATAATACAAATCGTCACCGAACATTAAGCGCGCGGACCCTACGGGTTCGAGAACTATGTAGACATGACCGAGACACTTCTCCGGTCAATAACCAATAGCGGAACCTGGATGCTCATATTGGCTCCCACATATTCTACGAAGATCTTTATCGGTCAAACCGCATAACAACATACGTTGTTCCCTTTGTCATCGGTATGTTACTTGCCCGAGATTCGATCGTCGGTATCTCAATACCTAGCTCAATCTCGTTACCGGCAAGTCTCTTTACTCGTTCCGTAATACATTGTCTCGCAACTAACTCATTATTCACATTGCTTGCAAGGCTTATAGTGATGTGCATTACCGAGAGGGCCCAGAGATACCTCTCCGACAATCGGAGTGACAAATCCTAATCTCGAAATACGCCAACCCAACAAGTACCTTCGGAGACACCTGTAGAGCACCTTTATAATCACCCAGTTACGTTGTGATGTTTGGTAGTACACAAAGTGTTCCTCCGGTAAAACGGAGTTGCATAATCTCATAGTCATAGGAACATGTATAAGTCATGAAGAAAGCAATAGCAGAATACTAAACGATCAAGTGCTAAGCTAACGGAATGGGTCAAGTCAATCACATCATTCTCCTAATGATGTGATCCCGTTAATCAAATGACAACTCATGTCTATGGCTAGGAAACATAACCATCTTTGATCAACGAGCTAGTCAAGTAGAGGCATACTAGTGACACTCTGTTTGTCTATGTATTCACACATGTATCGTGTTTCCGGTTAATACAATTCTAGCATGAATAATAAACATTTACCATGATATAAGGAAATACATAATAACTTTATTATTGCCTCTAGGGCATATTTCCTTCAAGAGTAGGTTGGAATGAGAAGGAATACTACTGACTCTTGCATAAAAGTAAAAGATAGGCCCTTCGCAGAGGGAAGCAGGGATTTGCAGAGGTGCCAGAGCTCGAAGCTTTTAAAACAGAGATGAAAATAATTTTGAGAAGTATGCTTTCATTGTCAACATAACAACCAAGAGTTCCCAATATCTTCCATACTAGATACATTATAGGCGGTTCCCAAACAGAATGGTAAAGTTTTTACTCCCCCACCACCAACAAGCACATTGCATGGCTGGTCCGTAATAACGGGTACCGTCCAACTATCAACAATCCTGGGGGAGTTTTGTTTGCAGTTAAATTTGATTTGATTTGAGCATGGAACTAGGCATCCTGGTTACCAGCCATTTTCTCGTGAATGATGAGCGGAGTCCACTCATCGTGAGAATAACCTACCTAGCATGGAAGATACTGACAGCCCCTAGTCGCTACATGAGCGATTCAGGCATACAAAATAGATTATTATTTGAAGGTTTAGAGTTTGGCACATGGAAATTTACTTGGAACGGCAGGTAAATACCGCATATAGGTAGATATGGTGGACACTCATGGCAGAAACTTGGTTCAAGGATTTTGGATGCACAAGCAGTATTGCCGCTTAGTACAGAAACTTTTGCTAGCAAAGGATTCTAAATAGCAAGCACCACATGTTGGAGGATCTATAACAATATAACTTATATACAAATATACCCAAACATAACTCATTAAGTTGCTTCCTTGTCCAACTTCAACTAATTTGATCAAGTTTGGAAATAATTAATGGGGCTCACAATCATAGAAGATGTCCAAGATAGTATATTTATATGTGAAATCTCTCTTCCTTCAATATTCTTTCATGAATTGTTCAAGTGAACAATACTATGTTTGCTAACTTTCAATAAATTTACCACCTATACTTCTTATATGTGAAGTCATTACTCCTCATGGCATAAGCATACGAAACATATATAATTTCAGATTTATGATATTCAAATCATTCAAAAATTTACTCATAGGATATAAGTGAAGCACACGAGTAAATGACAAACTACTCCAAAAAGATATAAGTGAAGATCAATGAGTAGTTAAATAATTATGTAACTATGTGAAGACTCTAACATTTAAGAATTTCAAATCTTGTGATATTATTCAAACAGCAAGCAAAACAAAATAAAATGACATTTCAAGGATAGCACATATCATGTGAAGAAGCAAAAACTTAGGCTCAACCGAGGCTAACCGATAATTGTTGATGAAGAAAGGTGGGATGCCAACCGGGGCATCCCCAAGCTTAGATGCTTGAGACTTCTTGAAATATTATCTTGGGATGCCTTGGGCATCCCCAAGCTTGAGCTTTTGTGTCTCCTTAATTCCTATCATAACATGGTTTCCCTAAATCTTCAAAAAAACTTCATCCACACAAAACTCAACAAGAACTCGTGAGATAAGTTAGTATAAACCAATGCACTCTCTACTGTAGCAAATCACAAAAATCATTATTCAACATTGCATACTAAATGTCTCTGCATATTTAATACTCCTATCCTCAAATAGAATCATTAAACAAGCAAACATATGCATGCAAACATAACAGCAATCTGCCAAAACAGTACAGTCTGTAAAGAATGCAAGAGTATCAATACTTCCCTAACTCCAAAAATTATGAAAATTTGCCACACTGTAGAAAATTTATCAGAGCTCAATATGCAAAACATTTCAACATTTTATCATATTCTGACTTTTCTAGGGAATTTTTGCAACAGCGATAAACTTTCTGTTTTGAAACAGCAACATGTATACTTGCAAAATAAGCATGGTAAGGGCTATCCTTGACATTTTTATTGAAAATAAAGATGCAAAACATTATTCTAAATAACAGCAAGCAAATCCCAGCAAAATAAAATGACGCTCCAAACAAAACACATATCATGTGGTGAATAAAAATATAGCTCCAAGTAAAGTTACCGATGAACGAAGACGAAAGAGGGGATGCCGTCCGGGGCATCCCCAAGCTTAGGATATTGGTTGTCCTTGAATATTGCCTTGGGGTGCCTTGGGCATCCCCAAGCTTAGGCTCCTGCCACTCCTTACTCCATAGTCCATCGAATCTTTACCCAAAACTTGAAAACTTCACAACACAAAACTTAACAGAAAACTCGTAAGCTCCGTTAGTATAAGAAAATAAATCACCACTTAGGTACTGTTGTGAACTCATTCTAAATTCACATTGGTGTAATATCTACTGTATTCCAACTTCTCTATGGTTCATACCCTCCGATACTACTCATAGATTCATCAAAATAAGCAAACAACACATAGAAAACAGAATCTGTCAAAAACAGAGCAGTCTGTAGTAATCTGTAACTCTTTAATACTTCTGTAACTCCAAAAATCCTGAGAAATTAGGAAGTCCTAAGCAATTTGTTTATTCATCTCCTGAAAAAAGAATCAACTGAAAAGCACGTTCCTGTGATTTATGAAAATTATTTTCGTGCGTGCAAAAGTTTCTGTTTTTCAGCAAAATCAAATTAACTATCACCGTATGCTATCCTAAAGGTATTACTTGACACAGACACTAATTAAAACACAAATCCACATATAACCAGAGGCTAGATGAATTATTTATTACAAAACAGGAGCAAAAAGCAAAGAACAAAAATAAAATTGGGTTGCCTCCCAACAAGTGCTATCGTTTAACGCCCCTAGCTAGGCATAATGATTTCAATGATGCTCACATAAAAGATAAGATTTGAAACATAAAGAGAGCATCATGAAGATATCACTAGCACATTTAAGCCTAACCCACTTCCTATGCATAGGGATTTTGTGAGGAAACAACTTATGGCAAGAATCAACTAGCATAGGAAAGCAAAACAAGCATAGCTTCAAGATTTTCAACACATAGAGAGGAAACTTGATATTATTGCAATTCCTACAAGCATATGTTCCTCCCTCATAATAATTTTCAGTAGCATCATGAATGAATTCAACAATATAACTATCACATAAAGCATTATTTTCATGATCTACAAGCATAGAAATTTTATTACTCTCCAAATAAGCAAAATTCTTCTCATGAATAGTAGTGGGAGCAAAATCAACAAAATAACTATCATGTGAGGCATAATCCAATTGAAAATTAAAATCAAGATGACAAGTTTCATGGTTATCATTGTTCTTTATAGCATACATGTCATCACAATAATCATCATAGATAGGAAGTTTATTCTCATAATCAATTGGAACCTCTTCCGAAATAGTGGATTCATCATTAAATAAAGTCATGACCTCTCCAAATCCACTTTCATCAATATAATCATCATAAATAGGAGGCATGCTTTCATCATAATAAATATTCTCATCAAAACTTGGGGGACTAAAAATATCATCTTCATAAAACATAGCATCCCCAAGCTTGTGGCTTTGCATATCATTGGCATCATGGATATTCAAGGAATTCATACTAACAACATTGCAATCATGCTCATCATTCAAAGATTTAGTGCAAAACATTCTAATGCATTCTTCCTCTAGCAATTGAGCACAATTATCAGAATCCTTATTTTCATGGAAGACATTAAAAAGATGAAGCATATGAGGCACCCTCAATTCCATTTTTTTAATTTTCTTTTGTAGACTAAACTAGTGATAAAATAAGAAACTAAAAGATTCGATTGCAAGATCTAAAGATATACCTTCAAGCACTCACACCCCCCCCCCCCCCCCCCGGCAATGGCGCCAGAAAAGAGCTTGATGTCTACTACACAACCTTCTTCTTGTAGACGTTGTTGGGCCTCCAAGTGCAGAGGTTTGTAGGATAGTAGCAAATTTCCCTCAAGTGGATGACCTAAGGTTTATCAATCCATGGGAGGTGTAGGATGAAGATGGTCTCTCTCAGGCAACCCTGCAACCAAATAACAAAGAGTCTCTTGTGTCCCCAACACACCCAATACAATGGTAAATTGTATAGGTGCACTAGTTCGGCGAAGAAATGGTGATACAAGTGCAATATGGATGGTAGATATGGGTATTTGTAATATGAAAATATAAAAACAGCAAGGTAGCAAGTAACGAAAGTGAGCAAAAACGGTATTGCAATGCTTGGAAACAAGGCCTAGGGTTCATACTTTCACTAGTGCAAGTTCTCTCAACAATAATAACATAATTGGATCATATAACAATCCCTCAACATGCAACAAAGAGTCACTCCAAAGTCACTAATAGCGGAGAACAAACGAAGAGATTATTGTAGGGTACGAAACCACCTCAAATTTATTCTTTTCTGATCGATCTATTCAAGAGTTCGTAGTAAAATAACATGAAGCTATTCTTTCCGTTCGATCTATCCTAGAGTTCGTACTAGAATAACACCTTAAGACACAAATCAACCAAAACCCTAATGTCACCTAGATACTCCAATGTCACCTCAAGTATCCGTGGGTATGATTATCGATATGCATCACACAATCTCAGATTCATCTATTCAACCAACACAAAGTACTTCAAAGAGTGCCCCAAAGTTTCTACCGGAGAGTCAAGACGAAAACGTGTGCCAACCCCTATGCATATGTTCACAAGGTCACTGAACCCGCAAGTTGATCACCAAAACATACATCAAGTAGATCATGTGAATATCCCATTATCACCACAGATAAGCACATGCAAGACATACATCAAGTGTTCTCAAATCCTTAAAGACTCAATCCGATAAGATAACTTCGAAGGGAAAACTCAATCCATTACAAGAGAGTAGAGGGGGAGAAACATCATAAGATCCAACTATAATAGCAAAGCTCACGGTACATCAAGATCGTGCCAAATCAAGAACACGAGAGAGAGAGATCAAACACATAGCTACTGGTACATACCCTCAGCCCCGAGGGTGAACTACTCCCTCCTCGTCATGGAGAGCGTCGAGATGATGAAGATGGCCACTGGTGATGATTCCCCCCTCCGGCAGGGTGCCGAACCAGGGTCCCGATTGGTTTTTGGTGGCTACAGAGGCTTGCGGCGGCGGAACTCCCGATCTAGGTTTCTTTCTGGGGGTTTCTGTATTTATAGGAATTTTCGGCGTCGGTCTCACGTTAGGGGGGTCTCTGAGTCGTCCACGAGATAGGGGGACACGCCCAGGGGGGTAGGGCGCGCCCTCCACCCTCGTGGATGACTCGGGACTCTTCTGGCCCAACTCTTTTAGTCCGGGGGCTTCTTTTGGTCCATAAAAAATCATCAAAAATTGGCACGTCAATTGGACTCCGTTTCGTATTCCTTTTCTGTAAAACTCAAAAACAAGGAAAAACAGAAACTGGCACTGGGCTCTAGGTTAATAGGTTAGTCCCAAAAAATCATATAAAATAGCATATAAATGCATATAAAACATTCAAGATGGATAATATAATAGCATGAATACTTCATAAATTATAGATACGTTGGAGACGTATCACATACGAGGGAGTGTTCTTTCAAGAGCAACATGATGACGTGGTCCGAAACAAGGACGATGATGACTTGGGTTATGTTGACCTGGACCCAAACGACGACGACGCACGAATTGATGGTGAGGCAGTTGTGAATCAAAGAGACATAATTATGCTTGAAAAGTTAAATGAAGACACTAACGATAAGGAAGAGCCTCCACCTCCATCAGACAACGAAGAAGATATGCGTGATAGTGATGATGAGACCGGTCGACAAATAGATTACAATAGTGGTGATTCATATGGGTTCTAGAAAATGTAAGTTCTTTTAATGATGGTTGAGGTAGATTACAATAGTATGCTTAATGTGCTCTTTTGTTATTAATGTTCTTTTCTGTGTGCTTAATGTGCTCTTCTGTTATTAATGTTCTTTTTTGTATGCTTGTTTATTTGATATCCTTACTAATTGTTTATTCTCTTCTCAATGCAGGTTTGCTAATCATGGGCAAGTCCAGCGGCGCCGGTTTCCTCAGCAAATTCAAAGGACTTACTCGGAGTGGACGAGCCCACAAGGTCCCTCCCCCCCAACTACGCGAGGATGACACCTCACAGGGAGGTCGAGGGGTCAGGGGAGGAGACCCTAGAGGAGAAGGGGGTGGGGGAGAGCCCCTAGAGGAGGAGGAGGTGGGGGAGAGGCACCCGGGTCAAAAAACTCCGGGCCATGTCCGAAATAGGGGGGGTCTTCTTCGATGCCCTCCTATACTGACGCACCTTCCGAGTCTGAGGTGGAGGAGTATGTTCCTGAGGGGGGAGGAGGAGGGCGAGGAGGAGGAGGTCGAGGAGGAGGAGGAGTGCGAGGAGGAGGGTGAGGAGGAGGAGGGCGAGGAGGGTGGTGGAGGGGAGGTTGACGCCGAGTTGTGGGGTGACTTGTCATCGGGCGCTCCGAAGGGGTGGCTGCGTGGTATTGCCGGAGTACCTACACCACCTTCTATCGAGGCGCACAAGTGGCTCATTGAATCCGCGGGGACGGAGTAAGTGCCTCTCAATCATATTTTGAACACATGACAACATTTTCTTATTGTACACATCCCAATTCTTTGATTCTTTTGCAGGAACTAGATCCTTCACGGAAAGGGCCGTAAACCGAACGGCCTTATCACTGTCCTGTTGAAGGAGTTTTGGCCGGGCCTATTCTGCCTGCGGCTAGACAGGGACCCGGAGCTGCGGGTTTTGGCCACGAGTTGGGCCCACTATGAGGCTTCCAGCCACGCGGAGTACGGGACGGCCGCTAAGGCCGTGATCATCAAATTTTGGGTAAGTTCTCTTCTGAATCACTTGTCTTCTTTTTCGTTCATAGTTTATCATTGAATCACTCAACTCATGCCTTGTTTGCTTCTGGTTTTATGCATAATTGCAGCAACTCTATAGAGTTCTTGACGAGCACAAGGCCCGAGCCGACGTGGTATTGCTGGCGGCTGCAAAGAAGAAAGCTCGTCAGTTGCAGTACGAGGCGATATCGTGTGTCCATGTCAAATCTCCATGTACGTCCTGAGGCCTCCTACACTGTATTGTTGTATTTATCCACATTGTATTGTATTTCATTCATCTGTATAAAAAAACATGTTTGATTTTTATTTATGAAAAAGGGGGCTCAAATGAATAATCCAACTCCCAAGTAGGTTGAGAGAGATTTGGTTGAAATGAAATCAAATTCAAACTCGAACTCAAACTAAAGAAAGGAGGGCGTGTTCCAATCCAAGTAAGTTAAGTGGGTTTGGACAAAGTAAAGTAAAACAAGCAAGCAAAGTGGGCACCTTCCTCCCTCCCTCCCTCCCTCCATCCTTGCCTCCCTTCCTTGTCCTTTCCCACCGCCTCCTCCTCCTCCTCCTCCTCCTCTCCGCCCGCCCGAGCGCCGTTCCAAGGTCGCCGGCAGCCGCCTCCTCCTCCTCCTCCTCCTCTCCGCCCGCCCGAGCGCCGTTCCAAGGTCGTCGTCGTTCCAACAGAAGAGTGAGTCTCGCCGTTCGTCTCGCCCTTGTCCTCCTATTCCGTCCGTTTCCCCCTTTGTTCTGCTTCTGCTTCTGCTTCTGCTTTGCTTGCCAGAAGAAGGGCGATTCGGATCCGGAAGAAAGCCGCCTCCTTCTCCCCGCCCGCCCGCGACAGAGATAGATAGATAGATAGATCTCATCATATAATAAATAAATAAATATATATATATATATATACGGACGACCTTGTTATCCTGCCTGCGATTTCGCCCGCCCCCTGTTACCTGCTGCCGGTACCTCGTCGATTGCAGGACGGACGAGCCAGCGATTGGATTGGATTGGATTGGATTGGATTTCGGGTAGGGTATTTCTTTCCTTGTCGGTCGACGATTCTCTTCTTAATATCCCAGATTTCCTTCCTTGTTCTACAACCAACCAACCAACAGACAGACAGACTCTCTTCTTCTGTGCTGTTGCTGTGCCCCATCCCCATGGAATGGAAGGTTGATTGGGCACCATGGAATGGAAGACATGGCAAAACTAGGACCCCAAATCTTGTTCAACTGCTCTGCTTATTATAATCTTTATTATTATTATTATTATTATGATATACCATGTTTTTCTTTTTTCCCACTCCAGTTGATTGTATTGTATGCCTCCCTCATCTTGACATAATATGCTTGCTTGGTTTATTATTATTATTATTATTATTATTATTGCTCCTGCTTATTCTTGCCTTGCCCGTAAACACGGATGTTAGTTAGTGTACTACTAGTCAAAACTTGAGATAATATGTTGGTTGGTTGGATGCACTTGTCCTTAACAAGTCAGACTAGAGGATATGCTCCCATGTCGTTTGATGACAGTTACTGACGGTGCTTGCAGAATTAGATAGATATTCAGACTTGTACCATGTGTATGTATGTATGTATGTACTCCCTCTGTCCTATAATACAAGAGCGTTTTTTACACTAGTGTAGTGTCCAAAACGCTCTTATATTATGGGACGGAGGGACTGAGGGAGTATTTAGCAGCAGACGCAAAGAAAGAAAACAACATAATGCTAGCTAAGCTAGGTGTACTACTCCAACTGACATCTATGAATGATGGTTCTGAACCTGCATATCCTTTACCAACTCAACTGCTTGCTATTTCCACGTCTTTACTCATATACATACATACATACAATCAATAAGCGGAAAACGGTTAGCTAATCCTCCTCTGCCAGTAGCTTGCTTCCCTACTCCCAGCGAGTCGTGTCGCTCTTGTACTGGTGGAGTTCTCTTCTTCTTGCCATAGAGGATAAAATCTTTCTACCATCACTAAACAAACAATTCAGGGTGCAAGTTTCTGCAGATATTTCACATTTATCATGGGCAGACTTCATAAATGATATGAATATATAGCAGTATGACAGATATTATACCAGATGTTCTGTACAATTTCTCTGTCATATTTAGAAATTTTCACTTGTTTACACTACATATGGTAGAACAATTAAGATGCTATATTGATCTCTTGTGTGATGTGTTCTGTTGAAAATGCTTAAGTAATCGAAATTACTACCCTGCCTAGAAGTATCCAAGATAAACTCTGTTCCCCCTTGTCTCATCATGTACCTGTTGGTTTTGCACAGTTGCACCTTATGTTATGCTTTAATTTAATAATGCTGTGTTGACATTTTACTTCAGTTAATTTTCTACGGCCACCGTGCATATGTCAGTATCCATTTATCAATTGGCATTGCATTTATTTTAACTCCGGTACCTTTTTGCAGCCATGTATGATAACTACAGAAATCCTCATCCTCCCGGGATGCAGATGCCCCCACCAAACCCTCAGCCTGGCCCTTACGACAATCCATTGTATGGTGCCAGCTCGGGTCTGATTAAAACTGGGTTAGGAGTATATGGGGAGAAGTTCCTCGGCTCCAGTTCAGAATTCATGCAGAGCAATGTAAGGAGCGTCCAAAGAACCTTGATCCCCCGGGTGTTTCAAATCGCTCACATATTCTCTCTAAATTATTATTGGCTGTACTCTTGCAGATCAGTAGATACTTCTCCAACCCACAGTACTACTTCCATGTGAATGATCAGTATGTCAGGAACAAGTTGAAAGTCATACTGTTCCCGTTCCTTCACAGGGTATGTTTGTCTTTCCCATCTACACTGGATATGTATCGGGTTCTTCTATCTGGTTTACTGAAATGAAGTCTTTGCAATGGCATTTCAGGGGCACTGGACTCGGATAAGTGAGCCTGTGGGTGGCCGGCTGTCGTACAAACCTCCAATGTACGACATAAATGCGCCAGATCTGTACATCCCTTTCATGGCGTTCGGCACCTTCATTATTCTAGCAGGCTTCACACTAGGCTTCATGGGGAAGTGAGTTTTCTTCTTACTTTCTCCAGCCACGCAAAACAGTGACACTTCAAACCTGGGGTTCCTAATGCACTTGATATCGATATGCAGGTTCACTCCAGAAGCCATAAACCTTCAGTTCACAAGAGGGCTGATTGGATGGGGCCTACAGATCGTGTTCCTAAAAGGGCTGCTCTACTCGATGGGCGGAGGCGAGGTGCCGCTGCTCGACCTGGTGGCCTACAGCGGGTACCTGTTCGCGGGGCTCTCCCTGGCCATCGTCGCCCGGCTCCTGTGGGCCTACTCATACTACGTGATGATGCCGTGGATGAGCCTGTGCATGGGGATCTTCCTGGTGAGGACGATGAAGCGGGTCATCTTCACGGAGATGCGGGGCAGCGAGAGGCACTCGACGCGGCAGCACTACTTCCTGCTCTTCATGGCCATCGTGCAGTTCCCCCTCTTCTTCTGGCTCGGCAGCATAGGCGCATGAGATAGTCTTGTCTGTAATCTTGGCACTAGAAAAAGAAAAAGCAGCAACCTGTGAAGCTTAGGCGCATTCAGTATAGCACATCCAGTAGCTTGTGCAGGCTCTCTGAGCATCATCATACATGTTTTGTTGACAGGGTTTTGTGTTTGGTTTTGTATAAAGTTGTGAATTTTGCAGTTGGTCACCATTTTGTAGTATGTTTGTTGGAATAGTCTCAAGTATATTTATTATTTATTATTTATGTTACATATATATATGTTTCTTTGTATGTGCACTCATCCTACTTAACTGGCATTGTTTGAATGTTCGGTCAGTGAAAGTATATGGATTTTCGACGATAAAGACAGTCAGCTCCAGTCTGTCATTTGGTAGATGCAGAGTATATATATACTGTCAGAAAATTCACCACAGAAGTATGCATATTATTTCTGTCATTATTCCATTGTATCTGATTTTTTGAATCTAAAAGAGATTTGGTCTAACAGTTTTTCCCGAAACAAGACAAACAAATACGTATTTTGTTTATAACTGATTTTCTCAGGATTTTTGGTCAAGTATCCAGATTTACGCGTGATAACTATCCATGCAGAAAAAAATGAGACGCTGGCAATGTATGAAATGCATTAGCAACAAGTGAACAAAGTGGTTAACAAAAGATTTATGTTGATGGATAAATTCTGAACGACCAAAAACACAGCTTTGGAGGGGACACAAAAGCAAAATAGATTCCCAGGTACCAATTCTCAAGCATGGATTTCACCGCACGCAGTTGCGCATTCCAACAGCCATTCGTCATCAAAATGTAGTAGTAGAAACTTGAAAGGGCGCGCCGTTCGTATTAAACAGTGCAAAGGTACGACGACTATGGGTACAAGAGCAAGAAGAAACTTTGGCATCTCACAAGCCTGGCAACAAGCAAATACCCTGTCAAACTTAATATATTATTACAACTAGAGACCCCTTTCGTCATTGTCACGAATCATACTGGCATGGCCATCTTCTTCTTGGTTATAATGACTTCCAGGGCGATCTGTGAAGACTCATCAGAGATTGTATCGACGAAGAAGACCACCAGTCCAGGGGATTGGATTGGATCATCAACTGACAACAGAACAGAGCATCAGTCAGCAACAAAAAACATAACGATTCGCAGAAGGCAACGGACATCAGGAATTATCATCTCTAATATATATTTTGTCATCAAGACGATATCAGTGTGCGCTAATATAATAGAAACACAAGAACCAAGGTAATGTACAAGATGATATCATATTGTTTTTTACTGATAGCTTGTTAAAGCAAACAGTCTGACCAGTTAGGACGCTGTTACAGGTTAAGGACCTAGGTGAACTGTATGCTTCCCACATAGAAGACTTGTATAAACAAACTAAATGATGAGATACAAAAATATTAATACAAGAAGGTTCTATTATGATACTAATGATGATATGTTAACAATGTTAAATGACAAGAACCAATTTACTGACTGCATACAAGTTCAGAAAATGATAATACGGAGTATTCCACTGTAAATACAAACGCAACAGCAAACATGTTTGAATCAGATAGAGATGAGAACTGGGTGTCCTAATGTTGCAAAAGAGAGAAACTTGGCACACTGCCGGTGTAAACTAACTTGATATCTAAGGTGCTGAAATAGCATCCACCACTTTTAGGCAGACTAACCACTCACATCATAAAAAATGGGTAAGAATCCCACTTTATGTACCATTTCAGTATCCATACCAACTTCAAAAGGTAGCAATCAAAAAGAAGATCTCATTATCTGTACTAAGTTCATTCCAAGTTCAGCAAAATCAGTGATTGACTGTTTTGTAGTTCATACTCAACCAAAGTGAAATCTGGATCAAATCCTACTTTGCTGTAAATGGATGGATTTTTGCTGTCTGCTATGCAATATTGAACGTGGGTAAAAATAGCAACGAAAAGTTACCTCATTATCCGTACTAAGGTCATGCTAAATGAAGCAAAATCAGTGGCTGATGTGAATACTTAATACGTAATTCGTACTGAAACCAAAGCTGTATCTCACAAATCACAACATCATTTGGCTGACTACTTGCTACTTGCTACTTGCCACACAACATCTCTATCAAATTTAAACAAAAACTACGCCCCGCTAACAGGGGGAGATGCTGGGCCATGATAAAGGAATAAACTGCCCAGGAGATGTAACAGGGAGTCCAATCAGTCTTCAGGCCCATAACTAGGCAAGAAAAAACAGAAACAGTACCTTACTGCACAAGATAAATTTTGCTACTAGTGCTCGAAGGAACATTACGCTAAGCGTCAAAGAAAATTCTAGGCCAATCTGAACACATGCTGAGGAGAGTCTACTGATGGCACACACCAGGCATACTGCTAGCACTGCTCGAAGCAACACTAACATGCACATCAGTGACAATACTTAAAATGATAGGTTGGAATATTTAATAGTCACTACTTCATAATTCATACTAAGCCAAAGTGAAATCTGAATCAAATCGAATTTGCTGTTTTTTATGCAATAATGAACATCAATAAAAATAGCAGCAAAAAATTAACTCATCATCTGTACTATTTAACACATAATCAGTATTTAGCAGTGTACATACAGCTCATGCCAAATGAAGCAAAATCAGTGACTGGTGTGTCTATTTAATACATAATCCATATCAAAACCAACATGATATCTCACGATTTCAGAACTAATGAACTATTCAAACAGTTATTCTACTGCTCAATTTTAACCATGCCACACTATCTCTAAAAAACCTTCAACAGAAACTACACCCCACTAACTTCTTAACAAAGAAAATAAATCAACGCACATACTTAATTTCAGGAAGCATGTGCGCGTGATGTTCTAACACTGGGGAGAGGTGTAACAGGGAGTTCAATGATTTTTCAGGCCCATAACTGAGCAAGGAAAATCAGAAAAGAGTAGCTTACTGCACAAAATGGATTTCTCCAGTACTGCTGAAAGAAACACTAAGCTGAGCGCATGCTAAGGAGAGAGTAAAGATGATGGTGCGCACAGAGTAAGCAACTAACACGCACATTACTGACCATAAATATTCAACAACTGTATGTACACTGCCAAATATATGGAAAGAGCTAGGCTGCACCTCTTTTCCACAGAATGCAGTAGGATATTGACTCAACCCTACGGAACATAAATCAGAGTTGATAAGAAACAGATAGCTTAATAAGTGCATACCTGACTGCCGAGCGAGAGCGCCATTTAAGGCAGCTCATGTGCAACTTGTCTTTGCGCCACAAGATGACAAGGCCAACCAGGGCAGCCACGACCACCGCACCCCAGAGATGATTAGTGTCCTTAGCTTGGTCATACAGGCATGACATGTGCTTCTTCAACCAGCACTGGCAGGGGGCACCAGAGCCGCGGTCCTTGCTGCTGCTGCTGCTGCTGTCCTGAGGAGGCACATCAGACTTGTCCTGGGAATCATCATCATCATCATGGACAATGTAACCGCGTGCGTCATCTTCTGCGTGGAACTCAGCCACATCACCCATCATCATCTCGGCGTCACGTACCGACAGGCTCTTCCCCTCGTCATAGTACTTGACAGTCTCGGACCCATCATCGTAGCCTCCACCAACATTCTTGAAGCCGGCATCTTCCACGCTGGTGCTTTCCTGAGGCTCGAGCAGGGCGGTCTCTATGGGCAGGTTCTCGTGCTCGCTGGGGGGGAACACGAAGTGGTCCGACATGAGCAGCGTGCTGGACGAGCCCCGGCCGTCGTTGTCGTCGCCGAGCCTCCTGCCCTCTGCTCCTCCTTCTGGTCCGCTGGGCGCAGCCGCGTAGGTGGAGGCTGTGAGCGTGACCACCTCCCAGTCGGCCCCCCGGGTCGCGCCTTCGACCTCCACTGGCACTTCTTTCTCGCTGTCAGACATGCCCACAGAACCTGGTTATCTGCAGAAGAGCGGCTTCAGCATAACAGACAGAATGGTGGATAATCAACAGCATCACATGAACATAAGACAGTCGGTCAGTTGCATCACACAGCAGCTAGTAGGGTGAAGTGAATCAAGCCCTGCCCACTCATCCGTGACAAGCAGTGAAAGAAAGCATAACTATTGCGTCGACTAAAGTGATTTAATTAGAGGGTATGACACGGCTATGAGGAAGAGGAGTGACCATACATAAATACAGGAAGAGCAATATCATCATCATATCATTACAGAGAAGAGCAATTTCATTTCATGGGTGGTAGCAGAGCAGAGGTGGGGAGGGAGATGATCATGTGAGTAAAGATGAGAGACAGGCAAGCAGAAGCATGAAAGAAAAGGGAAAGTAGGGAGTAATAATAATGTATTATATCAAGCAAACAGAGAGAGAGATCTCTCAAGAAACAGGGAAAGAAGCAAAAAGACTAGAGTTTGTATGAATCCCCTCCCCTCCCCTCATCAAACAAACCATATCTGACTCTGACCAAACCAAAGAGTAGATAGATAGGTACACAGGGAGGGAGGGAGGGAGGGAGGGAGGAGAAAAGAAAGAAAGAAAGAAAGAATGGCACATAGTAATTGCATCAACCATGGATAGGATAGGATAGGATAGGATAGGATAGCATAGTATAGCATGGTTGGTTCAATCAGCAGCAAGGCGACGGACGGGACCTCATAGAGCACATCCATCCACCAAACCATACATACTGGAGTACAAGGAAGGAAGGAAGGAAGGAGACCTGGAGCTGGCTGGATCAGAATCAGATCCATCCTTCCTGCTAAATCGAATCAAGCCAGCATTTTGCTGGATCTTTCAAAAAAAAAGAATCAGATCCATCCGCGGCGCACAACCTAACCACATCAGAGGAGAAGGACAAGGAGAAGGAGAAGGAGAAGAGGGGGATCGACCCGACCCGACCCGACCGAGGGCTTACCTTACCGACAAGGAAGGAAGGAAGGAAGGAAGATCTCCGGTGCGCTCCGCCGCAGTCGACTCGGCTCGGCTCCGGTGGCGTGCGGCGGTGGAGGAGGAGGAGGAGAGGATGGATGAGATCAAACTGCCATCTTTCTTTTCTTTTCTTTTCTTTTCTCTCTCACAAGACAAGAGCAGAGAGATGGGAGAGATGGGTGGGGAAGGAAGCCAACTGCGTACTACGAGGCTGACGTCTCGGGCCCACAGCCACCCTCCCTCCCTATAACCACCCACTCGGAGGCCCCACAAGTAAGTAAGACACCAAGAAATAGAATCCAATCAACCCCAAGAAACAGGCACCAAAGGAAACACAACACCGGACCTCCAGGCCGTGTCTCCGTACACGATGCTCCCATCAACGATTCCAAGTCGAACGCTGGCTTCCGCCCGGAGACAACAACCAAACACAAAATGTGAGGGGTGGAGATGCCGACACAACTTGGCGACACCTCCAAAGAGGAGAAGGTGTGGGTGTCGTCGCCACCGCCACCGTCGAAGAGGGCAGGATTTTCATCCGTAACATCGCACACCTCTAGCCCTGCCCATCGGATTGGGGCAACACAGTCCATGTTCGATCACATCCCCGTCGCCTCAACACCTTGTCGTCATAGCTAGAATGACATAGACCACCAATAACCTGCACGAACAAGAGCACACAACCCATCTTCCATCCCCGCACGACCGCGAACACGCAACGCTGAGCCATCATCCTCCATCTGCATAGTCACGGGCGCCAATGCCATCGGCAGTGACTGCACCAACTACAGGCAGACAACCACACAACAGCCGCGACCTCATGATCCAGATCATGCCTGAATTGGGACAAAATCTGATCCACGCCGCCCACCTCCCGGGTTCATCTGCATTGCCACCTTCAGGGGAGCCCACCGTGGATTTTCCCTAATTTACTCAACATGTTGTGTTGTTACATTTAGTTTATATTTTTACCCCTCGGAGTTAATATATAGCCAACCCTTAAAAATGAATTATACAATAAAATGTCTCAATTCAACTCTACATAAAAAGTAGAGCGTGATTTTTTTCCCGAACAGTCAGTCAATAGGAGCTTTGGCATTCCAATAAAAAAATTGCTTTGACTTTTCGATAAACAAAGAGAATTGCCAGTTTATGAGGAAAGCTGGTCGAAAACTGATACATCCGCGACATGTGTACATGCCAAGAAGGGTTTTTTATTGAGATTTATTACAAGTGTCTTTCTTTTCATTTCAAAAGGCGACTAGGATCCCTTGATCTTCACCAACGAGTTCATGGATTGACTCCCCTCTACATCCACTCCGGCAGCTAATGTCGGGAAGGGGAATCCTGGTGCCCCGTCTTCGGTAGTAGATAGTAATTCTCGCTTTTGGCGGCGCTCGAACGGATGGCGGCACTTCTTCTTTGAGTCAGTCTTCTGGGTTTCGATCCTCCTCAAGTTTGTCCATCAAAACGAATAGATTCTTGCCAGGTCCTCAGGATAACAAATTAGGTTCTCGCCGTGCGTACACGCTGACAATATTTGATGCCAGATTCTTTAGATCGGTTCAAAGGTTATACCAGGACGACGGCTGGTTCCTAGGGGCACATGCACAAAGGCTTTCCGGATGTCATCGATAAGGTCAGACCAACTCTGGTATGGGAGTGACGACAACGGCTTGTCAGGGGCTCGTTTTGACGGCGATAATGGTTGTTCGGTGGTACATAGTTCTCAGTGCCATTTTTATTATGTGTAGGATGCTAAAGGTTTTTTTTTTGGGAATTTTATAAATCACGTCAATATTAGGAAAATGTAAAAGGTGATAAAAGCCCACCCCTTCTCAAAAAAAAAATTGTTCTACTCCACGAAACAGTTGTAAGAAACTCGGTAAATAAATAAAGGAAAAAAAGAAAAGGACAAGACAAGAAACAAAGCTGGGGTTTTTCCTTGCTGCAGAATACTACTCCCCGTACTCCCCGCCGCCGCCGCCACCGTCGCCGTCGCCGCCTCGCTCTTGACGGCGAGCAGTCGCGCCTCAGCGGCGTGGGAGGGAGGGAGGGAGGGCATGGCGTGGGCGGCGCTGAAGCCGGTGGTGAAGGCGTGCATCGGCGGCTCCCTCATCGGCATCACCGTCTCCGACCGCTACTTCTCCGTCGCCGCCGTCCACGGCGGCTCCATGCGCCCCACCTTGGACGGCACCACAGCAGGTAAGCCCACCCCCTCCCCGTCCACACGCACCCACGACACAACCCACCACCGGACCGGACCGGATCCCTCGCCGATTTCTGACCGCCGGAGTGACGCCGGCAGACGGACGCGAGTACGCGGTGGTGAAGCGGAGCCCCCTCTACGACTACTCCCGCGGCGAGGTCGTCGTCTTCGTGTAAGAAACCTCGCTCATGGTTTTCTGAATCCTGTGATTTCGATACTGAATCTTGACAGGTGGTTCTCTGATGCTGCTGCATGTATGTGTGTATGCAGGTCGCCGGCGGACCACCGGAGCAGGACGATCAAGAGGCTGATTGGGCTGCCCGGCGACTGGATCAGCGTCCCGGACAAGGAGGAGATCCGGCAGATTCCGGAGGGCCACTGCTGGGTGGAAGGGGACAATGGCAGCGCCAGCTGGGACTCGAGATCCTACGGCCCTGTAAGAAACACATTCTCCTCTTGTCCCTTGGAAATTTCCTCGGCGGCATCTGGTCACACAAATCTGCGATAATCAGTATCAACCGCATAATAATAATAATAATAATAATAATATTGGTGGCCGGCGGCATAGCCAGTGTTCATGATTTTATTAAAGGCGATGCGAAAGCGGTTCCTTTGTAATGCGCGGTGCTTACCAAAGCTTAATCATTTGGTCAGATAAAAAAGATTGATATATACGTAGCTTAATTACTTAGCACCTGACACAAACAAGTCATATTTCCTACGGCCCTGTAAGAGGACGTTCTAGCATCCATTGAATATTCAGTATTTCTTTCGCATCATCTCGATAGACAGACGAATCACCTTAGGCCTACATGGCATTATTAGCGCCTGACATGAACAAGTCAAACCCCTCTTGGTTCTGGATGACAAGGGCATAAGCCTCAGCCTAATCTATTCCATTCCATTTTATTTAAACCCAAATATCATCCGTTATGGTTCAGATCAAGCCAACATGAAGCTGCTCCTTTGTTCTGAGTGTCTTCATCTTGCATTGCCATCTTACCTCTTCTTACGCATCCTTGTTGTATTCCTCTGTTTATATCTTCCGCTTCGATCTACTCCCTCCGTTCCTAAATATAAGTCTTTGTAGAGATTCTACTAGGTGGACTACATACAGAGCAAAATGGATGAATCTACACTTAAAATGCATCTATATACACTAATATAAGAGTGTTTAGATAACTAAAATAGTAATCTAAATGCTCTTATATTAGTTTACGGAGGGAGTACTAAAAGGAAAACAAACGTATCACACTTGTGTTGGTGCTATTTTTTATGCTGCTATATATGGTGTCATGTTCATTTGGTTACTGTTACTGTTGATGGACTACATACAGTCCACCTGCAGTTTGAAATTCATTCAAATCCAGCAGACATGCTGGTTTGTCTTTTGGTATTTTTGGTTTAACACAAGCACCAGCACACATGCTAGGGCAACTTACATTTGTGGCTGATATTAAGTTTGATTTCTTTTGTTGTGTGGTGCACGCAGGTGCCGCTTGGTCTGGTGCAGGGGAGGGTGACACACGTGGTGTGGCCACCCAGCAAGATGGGCCGCGTCGACAAGAGGGTGCCGCCGGAAGGAAGGGTCATGCCGCAGCGAAATCTCTAGTCCAGCTCTCTTCCTTCCTTGCTGGGTTGGTTGCTTTGTCCTGCAGTTTTGTTGGTTCTTGCAGGAAAATCATGTAACAATGTGGCACAGCAATAGATAGTTTCTTATGTATCCTTGGTTGTATAAGACTTGATCCATTGCAAGGGAAGCATAGCTTTTTGGTAGGCAAATTTTGGTTAGATTATGATGTTTGGTGCATTGTTGTGTAACTGCAATATTTTCTACTGAATAATGTACTAGTTTGATATGAAAAGAAGATATATTATTTGAGTTGAAGCTGAGCTGATCTTGTGAAAAGAAGAAACATGTTATATTATTGTCATTTAACAAACTCTTATATCATTTGGTTGTGAGGCGAATGTTGTTTCTCCACCGCTACTGCTGCTGAAATGCGCGCCCACTGATGATCCAGGCGCAAATTGAATGAGATGTCACACTTTTTTGTCTAATTTTCTTTCGGTATTACTCTATATATAGGCATAAAAAAGGGCAAGTGCAATGACAATGATTGTGCGAGTTATTGCAACAAGGATGCAAGTGTGTAGCATGCTGGAATGATCCACAATGCCCATGGCCACCAGCTCCACTGCCTCGCCGGGCGTTCTTTCCTCCTCGGCCACCAGCCGCGGCACCACCGCCGCCATGAGCACCTCGCCCCCCTTCGTCTTTGGGACGTCTTCTTCCTCCAACAGCGGCTCCTCCCCATCCACCGGTACCCAGTTCGCCCCCCTGTTCTCTTCTCCGCCGCCGCCGCTCTCCTTCACTGCCACGCCCTCTCCACACCCTATCTTCCGCGACAGCATTCAGAACCACATCAAATTTCTCCTCAACCCCGACGACCACAACTACCACAAGTGCAAGTCTTTCTTTCTCCTCGTTCTCATCCGCTACGGCGTCACCCAGTTCATCGAGCACCCCCTTCCTCCGAATGCCACTGCTCTTCAGCGCGAGATCGACGCCACCTTGTGCGGCTCACTACATGATGCTGAATTGGCAATACCGCAATCTCAAACAAGGCGACCTCTCCGTTGCGGAATATGCCCGCCGCATGAAGCTTCTCACCGCTGGTTTGGCCGACATCGACCACGCCGTCACCAAGGTGGACCTCACCACCCAGTTTCTCCACGACATCGACAAACGGCTCGACACCATTCGCGTTGTCCTGGGTGACACCGTGCCTCTGCCGCCGTTCGAGACGGTCTTCTCGCGCTTGAAGCTCGCAGAGGAAAACCTCGCCCAGCGCGTGGCCGACGAGCCCGTTCCCATCCTCGCCGTCACCGGGAACGGCGGCCCCTCCGGCCCCGCCTCCACCACTGGCGCCTCCTCCAGCACTCGCCAGGGCGACCGCGTCGATCGCAGCTCCGAACGCGGCAACGGCTTCCCGCAGGGGCGCGGATCTGGCAACCCGCGGCCCGGTTGGGTCCCTCCGAACTCTGCCGGTGTGCTCGGTCCTCGGCCTGGCTCCCACGCCCAGGCGTACCAGATGCAGTTCTCCGGCTACCCCGCGCCTCCACCCCAGCAGCCGTCGTGGGACCACCTCGCCATGCTCCAAGCCGCCTACAGCGCCTCCGGCTTCCCCAACAACAGCGCCGCTCCTTCCGAGTGGTACCTCGACAGCGGCCGCCTCCCACGTCACCGGCAACTCTGGTAACCTCACCTTCTCGAATTCTTCTTTAAAGCATCCTTTCTCTAGCATTGTTGTTGGCAATGGCACCCATCTTCCCATCCATGCCACCGGTTCCACCACACTCCATCCCCACAACTTTCATCTTCACGATGTGTTATTTTCTCCTAATGTAGTCACGAGTCTCATCTCTGTACGCTAGTTCACCAAAGACAACTCATGTTCTATTGAATTTTACCCCTTTGGCTTTCTTGTGAAGGATCTTCGCACCAGGAGGGTACTCATGATCTCCGCTAGCTCCGGCGACCTCTATCCGTTCTTCAGTAATAACAAGACGCGGTGCACTGCCCTTTCTGCCACCGTCTCCACTGCTGACGTGTGGCATCGCCGGCTCGGCCACCCCAGCCCACAGACACTGTCTTCCTTAGCTGCCCAAGAGTTTCCCCCTTCATGTAATAAAAATGCGCATATCCCATGTACTGCGTGCCAACTTGGCCGTCAGCCGCGCCTTCCCTTTCCTTCTTCTAGTAGCCGCACTTATGCTCCCTTTGAGCTTCTTCATTGTGATTTATGGACAAGCCCTGTTGTAAGCTTCTCTGGTTATCAATACTATTTGGTTATACTTGATGATTACACACACTTCTCGTGGACATTTCCCCTCCATAACAAGTCGGACACCTCTTCCACTCTCCTTCGCTTTTTCTCCTTAGTTCGTACTCAGTACAATGTAATCATTAAGGCCCTACAATGCGACAACGGCGGCGAGTTCATCAACTCCACTTTGCGGTCCTTCTTCTCCACCAACGGCATCACATACCGCTTCTCTTGCCCTCACACTTCACCGCAAAATGGGAAGGCCGAACGCTTAATCCGCACCACAAATGACATCATCCGTACTCTCCTCCTACAAGCTCATTTACCTCCACCCTTCTGGGTCGAAGCCCTCCACACCGCCACCTATCTCTTAAACCGCAGACCTTCCCGTGCCCATTCATGATCAAACTCCTTATTACATGCTTCATGGCATTTCCCCAACTTACGACCACCTACGCGTGTTTGGGTGTCTTTGTTTTCCTAATCTCTATGCTACCTCCTCTCACAAACTTGCTCCACGCTCCACGCGCTGCGTCTTTCTAGGTTACCCACTTGAGCACAAAGGCTGCAGATGCTACGACCTCACTAGGCGTTGGGTCATCGTGTCTCGTCACGTCGTTTTTGACGAGAGCGTTTTTCCTTACGCCCCAGCCACACCGTCGCTCCCACCTTCCCCAGCCGCAGGAAATCCCGCACGGATCCCCTCGCCTGCCATCCTAGATCCTCTGCCCAGCTCGCCACCTACCTCATCCCTGGCCCCACCGAATCCGCCTGATGCGACCCCCCATGCACGCCAATCCCAGCCCGCCTGCCTACCGATAGCCCGACCCACCCCTCCACGTGCCCCACGCCCATGCGCTCCCCTGCCTCCACCCCCACGCTCCTCCTCGGGTTGCACGCCTGCCGCACCCACCCCGCCTGCTCCCTCGGATCACGCACCCGTCCCGCCCGTTCCCTCGGATCACGCCCCCACTGCCTCTGATCGCGGATCCTCCTCAGATCTCGCACCCGCCAGTCCCACCCCGGACCCCACGCCATCCTCCTCTCATTCCGCGCCAACCACTCCCGTTCAGCCACGTCTCCCTGCTCGTGCCCAGCCAATTAAGGCTTCGCACAACTCGCATCAAATGCTGACTCGAGCCAAATCTGGTTTTTGTCAGCCCAAACGTCTTTTTCTTTCCACCCACCCCCTCATATCTCCCCTATTCCACCAACTTACCGCTACGCTCTCAAAGACCATAATTGGCAACGTGCAATGTTAGATGAATACGATGCTTTAATAAAAAATTCGACTTGGTCTTTGGTTCCCAAGCCTGCAAGTGTCAACGTGGTGACCGGCAAGTGGATATTTTGCCATAAGTTCAATCCCGATGGCTCTTTGGTGCGGTACAAGGCACGGTGGGTGGTCCGTGGCTTCACACAAAAGGAGGGTGTCGACTATGATGAGACGTTCAGTCCGGTTGTCAAACCTGCCACTATTCGGGTTGTGCTCAGTCTTGCCACCTCACAATCCTGGCCTATCCACCAACTCGACGTAAAGAATGCATTTCTTCATGGCGACCTCAAGGAGACAGTGTATTGTTCTCAACCCGCCGGGTTTGTGGACTCCTCTCGGCCGGATCATGTGTGTCTCCTTCACAAGTCTCTCTATGGGTTGAAGCAAGCTCCTCGCACAAGGTTCCATCGTTTTCGGTCATTCCTCTTGTCCCTTGGCTTCCACGCCTCCAAGAGTGACTCTTCTCTCTTCATACTCCACCATGGTGCTTCTGTTGCCTATCTACTAGTCTACGTTGATGACATTATTCTCACCGCTAGCACCAATCATGCTCTCAACCACATCATCCACTCTCTCAAACGAGAGTTCTCCATGACCGATCTCGGTGAGCTTCATCATTTTCTAGGCATCAACGTCACACCCAACCACCATGGATTGTTCTTGTGCCAACAACAATATACCCTCGAAATTCTTGACCGGGCCAAAATGCTCAACTGCAAGCCAGTCTCTACACCCATCGACACCCACTCTAAGCTTTCTGCTCTTGATGGTTGCCTCTTGGACAATCCTACCACCTACCGGAGTCTTGCCGACGCTCTCCAATATCTCACACTCACTCGACCGGACATCTCTTATGCAGTTCAACAAGTGTGTCTCTTCATGCATGCCCCTCGCGACTCTCACATGCAGCTTATCAAGCGCATTCTTCGGTACTTGCGAGGCACCACTCACTATGGCTTGCAACTCTACAAGTCCACCTCTCATGAGCTCGTGGCCTACACCGATGCGGATTGGGCAGGATGCCCGGACACCCGCAAGTCTACATCCGGCTTTTGTGTCTTCCTCGGTCGCAACTTGTTGTCCTGGTCATCCAAGCGACAAGCCACCGTATCCCGTTCGAGTGCGGAGGCCGAATACCGTGGCGACGCTAACTGTGTCGCCGAGTCATGTTGGTTGTGCCAACTCCTGCATGAACTCCGGCGCCCACCTTCTTGTGCCACCATTGTCTATTGTGACAACATTAGCGCCTCCTATATTGCTTCCAACCCCATCCAACATCAACGTACGAAGCATATAGAGATTGATCTCCACTTTGTTTGTGACCGAGTGGCACTTGGTGAAGCTCGCATCTTACACGTTCCATCCAGCTCACAGTTCGCCGACTTGTTCACAAAAGGACTACCATCACAGGTTTTTCATGAGTTCAGAGACAGCCTCAACGTCCATCAAAATGGAGTTCCGGCTGAGGGGGGGTGTTAACTTGTGATGTATGTATGTATCTGTTCTGTACATGTAGCCCTTGTATTTAGGATCTGAGCCACGCCCGGGCCTGCGTGCCACTTCTATCGGGCTTCTTGTTATGGCTCCCTTGTATATCTTGTACCGTTGTGGGTGGAATCAATACACAGAGAGCATTTCATCCTTCTGCTGATGGTTTGGTTGTGTGAAGATGTCAATGTGGCCGAACTTTTTTTGTTCTTTTTTTTACAATCCCATGGGCATGTAGTGTAGCCCCAAAGGGCAGGTTCTTTTGGATCTTACACGTAGGAATGCTTCAAATAAGGACTACATCTTCAAATAATTCATATCACTAAGAGTTCATGTAAGGATCACATCCACTAGTAGAAAAATAGGCTTCCATACGCCCCCATTAGTCCCCAAAATAATCGAACCGCGACAAAAGGGGTCTTTAGTCGCAGTTCGGGAGGAGACCCGCGACCAACTATCTGGGCCCAGCGCGCTCGGTCGACAGCTGGCGGACGGGAGGGGCTTTAGTCCCGGTTGGACTGGCCAACCGGAACTAAAGGTCCCCGAAGGCCTTTAGTCGCGGTTGGCCAGGCCAACCGGGAGTAAAGGCCCATCCCTATATATAGGACTCATCTCACTTCACTTCACTCAGCTCACTTCACAATTTTCAGAAGGGGGTGGTGGGTTTGCTTTTGGTTCCTCCTATGCACACAAGGTGTTCGATGAAATGCCCGAGAGCCTGAAACAAACATGATATGAAGTGTCCGAGCCACACTTGAGCTTTCTCATTTATTTTTCCTCCGCGATCGCGGTTAGCAACTTGAACCTTTCATGTGTCATTGATAAAATATGCATGTGTGTAGTTCATTGTTTAATTTGTATTATTTCTAGCTAGTTAGTTTAACAAATGCATGATGGTTAATTATATACTTTATATAATAATAATGCAGATGAATCGGCAATGGATGTACGGTCCCCGACTCTCCGGCGAGTTCACTACGGGTTTGAAAGATTTCCCCGTAGTGGCAAATGCGAACAAGCAGCAAGGTTTTATTATCTGTCCATGTGCTGTCTGTAAGAATCAGAAGGGTTACTCCTCCTCAAGAGACGTTCACATGCACCTGCTTCGGCACGGTTTCATGCCAAGCTATAATTGTTGGACCAAGCATGGAGAAAGAGGGGTTAGAATGGAAGAAGATGAAGAAGGGGATGATATCGATGACAACTATCATGATCATTTCGGTGATACTTTCATGGAGGATGATGCTGAAGGTGGGGAAGGGTTAGGTGAAGGTGAAGAAGAGGCACATGATGAGCCCGCTGATGATCTTGGTCGGACCATTGCTGATGCACGGAGACGCTGCGAAACTGACAAGGATAGGGAGAATTTGGATCGCATGTTAGAGGATCACAAAAAGTCGTTGTATCCAGGATGCGATAATAGTCTGAAAAAGCTGGGCTGCACTCTGGATTTGCTAAAATGGAAGGCACAGGAAGGTGTAGGTGACTCATCATTTGAAAATTTGCTGAAAATGTTGAAGAATATGTTTCCGAAGAATAACGAGTTGCCCGCCAGTACGTACAAAGCAAAGAAGGTTGTCTGCCCTCTAGGTTTAGAGGTTCTGAAGATACATGCATGCATTAACGACTGCATCCTCTACCGCGGTGAATACGAGAATTTGAATGAATGCCCTGTATGCACTGCATTGCGTTATAAGATCAGAGGCGATGACCCTGGTGACGATGTTGAGGGCGAGAAACCCAGGAAGAGGGATCCCGCCAAGGTGATGTGGTATGCTCCTATAATACCACGGTTGAAACGTCTGTTCATGAACAAAAAGCATGCCAAGTCGTTGCGATGGCACAAAGAGGACCGTAAGTCCGACGGGGAGTTGAGACACCCCGCTGATGGAACGCAATGGAGAAAGATCGACAGAGTGTTCAAAGATTTTGCAGCTGACGCAAGGAACATAATATTTGGTCTAAGTACTGATGGCATGAATCCTTTTGGCGAGCAGAGCTCCAGCCATAGCACCTGGCCCGTGACTCTATGCATCTACAACCTTCCTCCTTGGTTGTGCATGAAGCGGAAGTTCATTATGATGCCAGTGCTCATCCAAGGTCCAAAGCAACCCGGGAACGACATCGATGTGTACCTAAGGCCATTAGTTGATGAACTTTTACAGTTGTGGGCCAGACCTGGTGTACGTGTCTGGGATGAGCACAAAGGAGAGGAATTTGACCTACGAGCGTTGCTTTTTGTAACCATCAACGATTGGCCTGCTCTCAGTAACCTTTCGGGACAGACAAATAAGGGATACAATGCATGCACGCACTGCTTACATGAGACTGAAAGTGTATGTTTGGTTAATTGTAAGAAGAACGTGTACCTGGGTCATCGTCGATTTCTTCCCCGAAATCATAACGTAAGAAAGAAAGGCAAGCATTTCAACGGCAAGGCAGATCACCGGCCGAAGCCTGCGGAACGTACTGGTGCTGAGATATTTGATATGGTCAAGGATTTGAAAGTCATCTTTGGAAAGGGTCCTGGCGGACAATCAGTTCCGCGGGGAGTTGACGGGCACGCACCCATGTGGAAGAAGAAATCTATATTTTGGGAGCTAGAATATTGGAAAGTCCTAGATGTCCGCTCTGCAATCGACGTGATGCATGTTACGAAGAATATTTGCGTGAACCTGCTAAGCTTCTTGGGCGTGTATGGGAAGACAAATGATACAAAGGAAGCACGGCAGGACCAGCAACTTTTGAAAGACCCAGATGACCGGCATCCGGAATGGTTTCAAGGTCGTGCCAGCTACGCTCTTACCAAAGAAGAGAAGGTCATTTTTTTTGAATGCCTGAGCAGTATGAAGGTCCCGTCTGGCTTCTCATCGAATATAAAGGGAATAATAAACATGGCGGAGAAAAAGTTCCAAAACCTGAAGTCTCACGACTGCCACGTGATTATGACGCAATTGCTTCCGATTGCTTTGAGGGGGCTCCTACCGGAAAATGTTCGAGTAGCCATTGTGAAGCTATGTGCATTCCTCAATGCAATCTCTCAGAAGGTAATCAATCCAGAAGATCTACCACGGTTATAGAACGATGTGGTCCAATGCCTTGTCAGTTTCGAGTTGGTGTTCCCACCATCCTTCTTCGATATTATGACGCACCTCCTGCTCCACCTAGTCGAAGAGATTTCCACTCTCGGTCCTGTATTTCTACACAATATGTTCCCCTTTGAGAGGTTCATGGGAGTATTAAATAAATATGTTCGTAACCGTGCTAGGCCAGAAGGAAGCATCGTCAAGGGCTATGGAAATGAGGAGGTAATTGAGTTCTGTATTGACTATGTTCCTGACCTTAAGCCGATTGGTATTCCTCAATCGCGGCACGAGGGGAGACTAAGTGGAAAAGGCAAGATCGGAAGGAAATCCACGATATGTATGGACGGTCATTCTATGACTGAAGCACACCACACAGTTCTGCAAAATTCCAGCTTTGTGGCTCCGTACTTCGAGCAACACAAGAATATTTTACGCTCGGACAACCCGGGGAAGCCTGAATCCTGGATTAGAAAGGCCCACATGGAGACTTTCGGCAGTTGGTTGCGAAAACATTTAATGAATGACAATGATGTTGGAGATCAGCTGTACATGTTGGCCAAGAAACCATCTTCGACTATAACGATTTTCCAAGGGTACGAGATAAATGGGAATACATTTTACACCATCGCCCAAGATAAAAAGAGCACCAACCAAAACAGTGGTGTCCGCTTTGATGCAGCAACCGAGAATGGGCGAAAGGTCACATATTATGGTTACATAGAGGAGATATGGGAACTTGACTATGGACCCTCCTTTAAGGTCCCTTTGTTCCGGTGCAAATGGTTCAAGCTAACAGGAGGTGGGGTAAAGGTGGACGAGCAATACGGAATGACAATGGTGGATTTCAACAATCTTGGTTACCTTGACGAACCATTCGTCCTTGCCAAAGATGTCGCTCAGGTTTTTTATTTGAAGGACATGAGTAGCAAACCGAGGAAACGGAAAGATAAGAAAACGATCAGTACATCATGCGATGATCCAAAGCGCCACATTGTTCTTTCAGGGAAAAGAAACATCGTGGGAGTGGAGGACAAGACAGACATGTCAGAAGATTATAATATGTTTGGTGAAATTCCGCCCTTCAAAGTGAACACTGACCCAAGCATTAAGTTAAATGATGAGGATGCTCCATGGATACGGCACAATCGTAAGCAAGCAGGGACACAAGGGAAGAATTGATGTGTAATAATTTATTGTACCAAACTTTGTATTTGGTTGATGAACTGAATGATGTATCAAACCTTTTGTCAAACCTTCAAGGTATTTTAAAATGAATTAGTTTTATTTTTCTATTTTTTTGATATATAATTGTATTTTTAAGATTTTAAAATGAATTAGTTTTATTTTTCTGATTTTTTTGATATATTATTTGTATTTTTAAGAATTTAAAATGAATTAGTTTTATTTTCTGATTTTTTGATATATAATTGTATTTTTAAGATTTTAAAATGAATTAGAAACAAAATAATATAAACTTTAATAAAATATATAAGTACAAACAAAATAAAATAAATTTTAATAACATAAATAAAATTGATTCAACTAAAATTATCGAAGTATTTTCTGTTCAAAATCATTGAAAGCTAAAAGAATTTTCATAAAGAACTTTTTTTGTTAGAAACTTTAATAGCAAAAATAATTATCATAAAGTAAAATAAATAAGTAATTAGAAACAAAATAAAATAAATAAGTTTTTTGTTGTAAGTAGAAAGAAAACAAAATAAATAAAGCAAAAAAGAAACAAAAAACAGGCAAAAAATAAAAAATATGCCACCTACTGGGCCACCACGGCCTGAATACGACTAGAAACCCATCAATGGGCCAGGATTCAGGCCCGCAGAAGGGCAGTAGGCCCACAGGCACATAGTGACAGAATAGGCGTGTAAGCCTGCATTTGAGAGGAGCTCGAAGTGGTCAGCGCAGCCGCGCTTATAAACCACTGTCGAAGCCTCTCGGCTAGCGAGGTGGGACTAAACATCCTACCGCACCGCGCCAGTTCCAACACAATGCCTTTAGTCCCGGTTGGGGAGGCGGACCGCGACTAAAAGGTACCCTTTAGTCGCGGTCCGCCTTCCCAACCGGGACTAAAGGTACGTCTATATATACTGCACTTAGCAGTTTCGCCACTTCCCATTCTCCTCTCTCTCGACGCCGAAGCCCTGCCCCGACGCCGATGCCGACGCCGAAGCCCTGCGCGCCGCCACCCCCGTCCCCAGTGAGCGCCGCCGCCGCCCGTGCCCTGCCCTTGCCCGCCGCAGCCCCTGCCCTTGCCCGCGCGCCGCCCGCCGCCCGACGCCCGCCGCCCGCCGCCCGCCGCCCCTGCCTGCCGTCCTCCGCGCGCCGGCAGAAGAAGAAGAAGGAAGAAGAAAAAGGAAGAAGAAGAAGAAAGAAAAAGGAAAAAGGAAGAAGAAGAAAGAAGGAAGAAGAAAACAAAAGAAAAACAGAAGAAAAACAAGAAAAAGGAAGAAAAAAGGAAAAAGGAAGAAAACAAAAGAAAACAAAAGAAAAAGGAAGAAGAAAGAAAAAAGAAAACAAAAGAAAACACAAGAAAAACAAACAGAAGAAAAAAACAGAAGAAAAAAGGAAAAAGGAAAAAAGGAAGAAAAAACAGAAGAAAAACAAAAGAAAACAAAAGAAAACAGAAGAAAAAGGAAGAAGAAAAAAAGAAGAAAGAAAAAGGAAGAAAAAAAAAGAAAGAAGAAAGAAAGAAGAAAAAGGAAGAAGAAAAAAAGGAAGAAAAAAAAAGAAAGAAGAAAGAAAGAAGAAAGAAAAAGGAAGAAGAAAAAAGAAGAAAGAAAAAGGAAGAAGAAAAAAAGAAGAAAGAAAAAGGAAGAAGAAAAAAAGAAAGAAGAAAGAAAGAAGAAAAAGGAAGAAGAAAAAAAGGAAGAAGAAAAAAAGAAAGAAGAAAGAAAAAGGAAGAATAAAAAAAGAAGAAAGAAAAAGGAAGAAGAAAAAAAGAAAGAAGAAAGAAAGAAGAAAAAGGAAGAAGAAAAAAAGGAAGAAGAAAAAAAGAAAGAAGAAAGAAAGAAGAAAGAAAAAGGAAGAAGAAAAAAAGAAGAAAGAAAAAGGAAGAAGAAAAAAAATGAAAACCAAAAGAAAGAAGAAAGAAAAAGGAAGAAGGAAAAAAGAAGAAGAAAGGAAGAAGAAAGGAAGAAGAAGAAAGAAAGAAAAACGAAAAAGGAAGAAGAAGAAAGAAAGAAGAAAGAGGAAGAAGAAAGGAAGAAGAAGAAAAAAAGAAGAAAAAAGGAAGAAGAAAAAAGGATGTAGTCTCTTCTTTTCTGAACCTTGACGGTGGAACAGAGATTGTCGATGATCAAGAAGGTGAAGGAACGGACATTGTCGACGGAGGTCAACCGTCAACAACCGACGATCTCGAATTGCAAGTAGCAACCACCTCCGGCGAGGTATATATATACATTGAGCCTCTCGTGATACAAACTTACTGAAATGTGAATACATATGTATTAACGCGCGCGACTCTCTTTCTTTTTTTAGCCCTCCGGATCGAGTACGACAAAGCGTGGCAAATCCAAGGCGATGAAAACAGGAGAAACATATGCCATTGAGTTTGTCAGTGAAACCGGCAAGCCCCTACAGCACACCTCAAAGTTTATCAACCAATGCGGAGTCGTTGTTAGAGACAACGTCCCGATCACCGTCCAGGAATGGAAGGAGCCAAAGAAGGCACGTCTTGGTTTCAGTTTTGTCGACAAGAGAACGAAAAAGGATTGCTGGAGAAAGCTTATGGAACATTTCATTCTACCTCCGGAATACAACAAAGTCGATGAATTCGGTAACGAGGTTCCGGGTGGACGTCAGAGGAGGAGGCTAGTTAAAGAGTTCGCTCTTCAGAAGATGGGCGAAGCATTCCGGAACTTCAAGAAAAATTTAACCCGTGACTATGTCAACAAGGGCAAGACTCCGGATTTCAATGGACAACATGAGAAACTGAAAGATGATTGGCCAGAATTTGTGAGGCAAAAGCAATCGGAGCATTTCAAGGAAATATCGAAAAAAATAAGGATAATGTGAGTAAGAAAAAGTTCCATCATATTATGGGGCCAGGAGGATACCGCCTTTCGGAGCCTAGGTGGCAGAAGATGGAGGAGGACCTGAGGGTGCGAGGAATCCCTCTAGGTACAGAGGGATGGGACCCAAGGGCCAAAAGCTGGTGGTACGGGCATGGGGGATCGCTAGACCCGGAGACAGGGGTGTGTGTTCACCGGCAGAGACAGTTTGCTCCCACCCAAGCCCTTATTGACGCAATGACCCAAGCTCAAGAGGGCTTGATCAAGTTCAACAGAGAGAAAGACGCACTGACAACAGCCCTCGGGAATGATGAACACGGAGGACGTGTACGAGGCAAAGGCAAAGTTCCGTGGAAAGTAGGGTTTTCCCAGGACAATGACCCGTACTGTTACAGAAGCCGTAAGAGAAAGACGGACCGGGATGCAGATCTTATGACGAAGTTTGCATCGGAACTCCATGAGTTGAAGCAGACCGTGCATGAACTAGTGAAAGAAAAATCGGCTGCAGGGCCGCATGAAGATCATGAAGCGGATCGCGGAAGCCAGCAGCGGAGAAGCAGCATGGCTTCCACGGATGCCCCGCCTGGTGCTAGTGCACCGATGATCGAGATTCGTGCACCGGAGCCTCACTACCCCGTGGATGATGTAAAGGAGATGAAAGAATGTGATCTGCATTATCCCATGGGGAACGTTTCCACGAAGGTAGCTAGCGGCAGTGCTTTACCCTGTACACCTGGAGCACTCCACCACAACAACCCCATTGCATATGGCTATGCTCGTGTCACGGTGGAAGACATAGTCCAAGGGTTTGAGGACCTGGAGATTGACAAACCTACACCCGAAGGGGAGAGACGACTTGGAGATGTCAAGCGCCAGTTCATTCTATGGAAAAAGAAGTACATAGTGTTTCCAGGCGAGGCGCCAAGGCTAGCAAGTCCACCCCCCTCCGATGGTGGTGGTGGTGGTGGTGGCGGTGGTGGCGGTGGTGGTGGTCGTGGTGGTTCACCTACACCTCCTTCACGCCATTCGACGCCGTCCCCCGATCCACAACCTCCGGCGGGTACGACGCCCCCCAATCCTCCTCCGGCGGGTACGACGCCCCCCAATCCACCTCCGGCGAAGAAGCAGAAGCAGGCGGACAGCAAGGAAACCCGCTCCTGGACTATTAACCCGGACCCTTATGTACCTAAGACCACAAGGGTACCGGAGCCATCACTGAAGCCTCTCCTCCCAAGGCCTGGGGAACTTAGTGAAGCTGAAACCAAATTGGCCGCGTCTACTGATTATGAGAAATGGAAGGCGGATATGAAGGCAAAAAAAGAGCCTGAGCCCAAGCAAGTATTCACTGAGAAGCAAAAGAAGTGGGCTAAGGATTTTTTGACGACACCGTCCCAAGCCGAGCTGAATATGCCTGACGACTATGGACATGAACTTCGTAGGCAAGCAAAAATATTGAAGGAGGAGAAAGAAGAAAGTAAAAAAAGCGGGAAACAAGTTGACCAGCTCGGGGTGCAGAAGAAACAATCGACCCCCCCGCTCATAGTGAAAGCCGGTCCGGAAGAGGACCCCGAGATCATAGCAGCTGCGGCAGCACTTGGATTGACTGTAGCGAGTGCCATGAAACAAGCGTCCGAGATGGGTTTGACTCTTCGTGCCTTCTTAGGCCTTGAGGATGCGCCGGTATGTGAGATAGCATTACAATATGTGCGGAATGGGCCTCTCGTCGAGCCTGCGCGGGAAAAGAGTCTACCACCACAAATGCGAAATCTGCTACGTTGGTACAAGCAATTCATAACATGGGCCGACAAAGAATATGTTTATGCGGATGTTACAGATGAGCATCACACCAAACGGTACTCTGTAGAAGTTCATATGAGTGAATTGTTCCAGCTGTTCAATCTGCGCGACCTCGACAAATCTATGCTGAGTTGCTACGTTCTGTAAGTGATTTATTTCTACCTCATCTCGTTCTTCATTGCCTGCACTATATATATATATATTGTCCTAACTATATTGTTGCGTACGCTATTATGCAGATTGAAGATTTGAGAATGCAAAATAAGAAACATCCATGATGTTGGGTTCATTGACCCACATATCGTTAATGGACATGTGTTACAACATCACCCCGAAGACGTGGAGAAAGACTTGTACAAGTTTCTTAGAAAGCATCAACTCAAAAGTCATATTCTATTTCCTTACCATTTTGGGTGAGTGTTTCTCTCTTGTGCCCATTCTCTTTTGTTTACTCCATGCATGGTATGTCTAATCGATGAGTTATGCATGACTGTGCATGTAACGTGTCCGCAGGTTCCACTGGATTCTGCTAAATATTGAACTTCACACCTCCAGAGTTCTAATCATGGACTCTATGGATTCGGATCCAAAGCGTTGGGCCGACATGAGAAAAATGCTGCAAAAGTAATTATTTTCAATCATTTGAGCTCTATATCGATCGGTCTCTTTCGTTCATTTCCTAATATCAAGTAACTAATAACTCCCTTGTTCATTTAATTTTCTTTGCCCTGTAGGGTTTGGAGACGGTTCTCAGAAGAAATTGTCGGTGAATTCAAACATGAGCTAGATTTCAGAAGGTTAGTTAATGTGGATAAGCAGCCACCGGGGACCAATCTATGTGGATACTATGTTTGTGAGAACATCCGGAGACACACCTCTGAGCGGAAGGCATCGGATAGCGTGCGGAACGCGACGGATAACTTGCGGAGGAGGCTTAGTCCAGAAGCTCGCTTCCGACCAATTCAAGAAGAATTAGCAGGATTTTTCATGAGGGAAGTCATCAATCCTAAAGGAGAACACTATACCGAGGACCAAGAAATTTATATGCATACCCGAGATTGAAACTTGTTCGAAGTTGTATATGGTCATCCATCCTAATTGTGTATGGAAACTTGTTCGAAGTTGTATATGGTCACCCGAGATTGAATATATATTATATATTCCTCTTGAATTCTTCTTGTTTGAAATTTCATATGCATGTATATAGTAGCGTAGAATATATGTACTGAAACTTTATCAAAATTAAAATAAAACACAAAATAAAATATAAAAGAAATAAAACACTCCAAACTAAAAAGAAACCAGGTTTAGGGGGGGGGGCTAAAACCCTAAACCTGCGGAGGAGGCCTTTAGTCCCGGTTGGCCATGAGAACCGGGACTAAAGGTCCTCCGCCCCGACGGACCACTGGCGCCCACGTGGACGGGCCTTTAGTCCCGGTCAGCCACAAAAACCGGGACTAAAGCCTTTAGTCGTGGTCCGTAAGAGGCGCGACTAAAGGGGGGGGTCTTTAGTCGCGCATATTTAGTCCCGGTTGCACAGCCGGGACTAAAGGCTGTTGCGAACCGGGACTAAAGGGCTTTTTTCTACCAGTGATCGATCTTGAAATACAAGTAGATAGCATCATGGTTTTAAAGTAAATTACTGAGGATGAGACGCACTATGACTATGAGCCACCGTATTTTATCCAAAGTGTCCTTATCAAACCAGAACTAGTCTCATCAATTGCACAAAACAGACTAGATGAGGAACTTATTTGTTCGTCAATAGTACGTGAAGAGAGACTAAACAGTAGAGTAATAAAAGTTGTTATCCAATATACTTGAAGTTGAAGAGCTAATTAAGTTGATGGGCATGTAAATCACATGATCCCTGCCCTGGCCCAACCAAAAATTCCCAAATGTTGAGAAGAGGAGGTTATATAGTACTCCCTCTGTAAACTAATATAAGAGTGTTTAGATCACTAAAATAGTAATCTAAACGCTCTTATATTAGTTTACAGAGGGTGTACAAGATTACTGAAAATTGAATTTGGGGTGTTATATAGTTGATCGAATACGGTTTGTGTGTATGAATTTGCATGGTGGAGACAGCAGGAGAAGAAATAATAATATGGACGCAAATCACTTTCTTGAAAAACTCGCAGAGCACCCAAAGCAGAGTATGCAATGACACAAACCCAAACCAGAGCCAACAGTTAGTTGCATTGCAGCTATATTGATATCACACCAGCAATGCAAATTATAGTAGTATATTTCTGGGCTATGCAAATGCATGCCAACACTTTAATTTCCAATGCAGACAATGTGAATGATCTCTAAGTTGGGAAAATATGAGCCTAGAGCAGCCCATGATAACGGAAGCACGAATTCGAGCCTTGGACATGAGTAGAGGTGTATGCTCTGCAGTTTCACAAAGGAACGGGTGTCCTCGACACTGACAATATTTCCTCTGCTCCAAACACAGGACACCATCAGGAGATCAGCCGCCCAAAGGTTTTGTAGTTCTTTAAAGCAGATGATATCATAGTTAGTGGCGAAGACTCTGTCTAGCTTGGGGCATCTCTCCACACGACACTGTTGCAGACTATCCCATCCAAGTTTCTCATCTTCTATGGTCATTATACAGTCAGGGATGATTGTGTTGATGGAATAATTATCGTGCACATGCAGACTTCCAGTCCTGTCCATCACAAAGATGATAGCCTTTCTTCCTTGTGTGCTCTCCATGCTCGTGTTGCTAATTCCTTCACCAATCTCCACATGACATGTCGAAGGCTGAAATTGCGCTGCCCTATTGTAGTCATGGTCAATAGTTATGTCGTCAATAACGAAATCATTACAAGATTGATTGGGGATTAATGACTTCGACTGGGTTGGCCCCAATAATTTCCCACAATTACAAGAGCCCATCTTATCTTTGTTACACCACTGTCCACTAGCAGATATGCAAAGCTTTAGACTAAATTTATTGGTGTCCATACTCCAAAACATATTAATGTAACTTGTTTGTGTCAATATCTGAATGAATTTCATGTCCATCATGGTAACATATGCTTGACAATGACCGTTTTTTAACTTCTCAGACTCTAGTGGTATTCTTCTGGTACCTTCTCCTCGAGTGTCGACCCCTCAAGGTTTGGAAGTGATCCACATAGTGTGAAGTCGGACAATCTTACACAGCCAGCCAAGGAGATGCGGCTTATTTTGGCTTCCTTGGAATCATCCTTTCTTGGTCTTACATCTAAGCTGAATGATTCAAGTGATGGAGGGAGTGCTTCTGGTCCAAGGTGCTCCAACCCAACACATCCATCTAGAACCAAGGTCTTGAGGCTAGTTGCTTTTGATAGGCACGACAAAACTTGAAGTGCATTATTCCCAGAAAGGTCAAGGAACTCCATCTTCACTGTATCCATAAACTCATCCGTTTCTCCTCTCTGCCACGGGCTTGTAGGCTCAATCACTCGAAGCTTGTGAAGGTTCTGTAGTTTTCGGCATGCAAAACTGTGGCACCAAATCCTTCCTTTCTTTATATGTACGTCCCTAATGTTTGCATCCATCTGCTCTATGATGTATGTTGATAGATTGTGTTGTCCCTCCCATTATGGAAGACTACTAAACATTTCTTTTGT
Organism: Aegilops tauschii subsp. strangulata; assembly: GCF_002575655.3. Lineage (NCBI taxonomy): Eukaryota > Viridiplantae > Streptophyta > Magnoliopsida > Poales > Poaceae > Aegilops > Aegilops tauschii. The sequence goes on along the minus strand of NC_053036.3, from coordinate 1,223,828 downwards.
ATTAAAATCGTAGTAAAATCTGAATTGGAGACTGTACGCCCGTTAACGTGCTACAAACATGTCCAAACCTCGGAGAAAGGACGGCCATACAACAGTCTCCACAACAGCCCTCGAACCAACAAGTCACGGCCTAGTAGAGAGGAGGTACTCTTTAGCTACAGCTCCAAGAAGCATCGTATCCTTTGATCCCCATCGAACCAAGGCTTCGCTAGCCCATCCAGCAAGCCGAACGCCGGGGAAGGGATCCGCACAGCGCCAACAGAGAGCAAGCTGAAGCCGTGCTGCATCATCAGTAGCAGACCATGGCCGCTGGATCCGAGAGCCCACCGATCGACCTACAACGTCACCCTGGAAGCGATCACACATGATGAACATTTTTGAATTACAAAATATATGATGAACGATTCTTTAATACCTTGCGAATTGCATGATGAACATTTTACAACGCAATGAGCATTTTTAAAATAATAGATGAACATTTCGAAAATTACAAGACGATTTTTTAATATGTGGTTAATATTTTTAATATACCATAAACATGTTAAAAATACACAATTACACACAATAACATTTTGAATACAAACTTCACATCTTTGAAATGCATGATTGACATTTTTAATACACATTCAACATTACTAAAATACACAATGAATATTTTTTATACATGATAATATATTTTTCATACACGGTCAACACTATTCAAATACAGGATGAACTATTCATGAAAAGAACATAACCATGCATTTACAAAATGTTCATGTAGTTGAAGAAAAAATTGGTTGTATTTTCTGAAAATTGTTCATACATTTCAAAAAATGTTCATAATATTTTGAAAAACTGTCCATGCAATGTTAGAAAAAAATGCATGACACTAAAAAATATATTCACAACACTAAGGCAATGTTCCAACCTTTTTAAAAAATCATGATACTTTTGATAAATGTGAAATTTTTAATAAAAATAATTTAACGTTTATGAAATACATTCGTGACATTTAGTAAAATTAATCGTAAACATATAACATAAATGTTTGCACGTTTGAAAACAATGTTCATCACAATTTGTACAATTTTTTCAAACATGTGTTTAAAAATTTCATTGCATATTCAAAAATATCCAAGACGGATTTTGCAATTTTTTAAAATTTGTTTGGAAACAATTTCAACGTGTATGAAAAAAATATTTCAAGTGTATCAAAAAAGTTCTCAATATATATACGAAAAATGTTCAACATGTATGAAAAAGTCAACAAATTATTTAAAAAATTAAAGAAAAAACCAGAAAGAAAACTGATAAAAACCAGCAAACAAAACTCACAGAAAAAAGAGGAGAAACAAAATAAAGAAAACACAATAAAGCAGAAGAAGATAAAAATACTGCACGAAGGTTTTAACACTGGTCAATACTAATGTATAGAACTAAAAAAAAATACCAAATTGCCAAGTGGAGCGCACACCAAGTGTTATCCTGAGGTCTCCCTTGCTGCGGGGGCGCGCCAAATAGACCGGCCTCGTTTCTTTGTTTCTTTTTTCATTTTTTCCTATTTTCTGTTTCCTTTTTTAACCTTTGTATATACTTTCAAATATTATAAATAATATAGTATAAGAAATACTTTACATTAAACATTAAAAAAAATGCTAACGAGGCATTCGAAAAATCTTGAATGTGTATAGAGAAAATGTTTCACATGTGTACGGAAAGTGTATACAAAAAATATACAATGGGTGTGAAAAAACTTGATCATGTATTTAAAAAAATTAATGAAGCATTTAAAAATGTTAAAAAGTATTTGAAAATATTTGATGAAGCTTTTGAAAAAAAATTAAATGTGCATAGAAACAATGTTGATCATGTATTAAAAAACTTAATCTTGTATTCCATTCAAAAAATGTTAAGCTTGTATTCATGAAATGTTAATCAAGCTTTTAAAAAATGTTAAATGTATATAGAAAAAATGTTGACCATTTCTTCAAAAAATGATAATACTGCATTTGAAAACATGTTAGTCAAGCATTTATAAAATGTTATATATATATATATATATATATATATATATATATATATATATATATATATATATATATATATATATATATATATATAAATGTTGATCAAGTGTTTAAGAATGTTAATTTTGTATTTGAAATTGTTAAACAAAGCATCTGAAAATGTTGACCATGTATTAAAAAAATGTCAATCTTGTATTTGAAAAATATTAAATATATATAGAAAAATGTTGACCATGTATTCTAAAAATGTTAAACTTGTATTTGGAAATGTTAATCTGTATAGAGAAAGTTTTGACCATGTCTTAAAATGTTCAACTTATATTTGAAAAATGTTAAGTGTGTCTAGCAAAAATGTTGACTATGCATTAAAAAATGTTAAACTTGTATTAAAGAATGTTAATAGAGCATTTAAAAAATATTAAATGTATGCGGAAATTTGACCAGGTATTAAAAAATGTTAATCTGGTCTACGAGGGGACGGATATCTGGCCGACGGCCGCGAGACGTCTTAGACCCTAACAGCCCCTAAGAGATACCCTCTCAAGCTTGGGAGCAAGTATCTTGACCTCACATATATGTTGCAACTTATAGAGCTCATACAGGTGGATGTTCCTCAGGCTTGGGAACTGAAGTATACCTACTCGGAGGCCAGTATGAACAGGGAATACCGTCTTTAGGTCACCACAGTTGACAATGTGGAGACTCTCTAAGTTGCGCAAATGTGTTCTTTAAATAGCCATCAATAATGGGAGCAAAAATGTGAGCCTCGGACAACAGTACAAGTGTATGCTCTTCAATTTCACAAATGACTTGTTGTCTATGCGAGTCCTTCCTTTGCTCCAAATTCAGTGAGCATTCAAGAGATCGGCCGCGAAAAGGTCTCTAGTTCTTGCAAGGGGTAGATCCTATCGTAGTTGGGGGTGAAGACTGTGTGCAGCTTGGGGCATCTCACCACATGGCACTGTTTTAGATGTCGCCAACCAAGTTCCTCCCCATCAATGGATGTTAATGGGGAAGGAATAATTGTCTTGCATATGCAGTGACTCAACATTGTCAATCACAAAAATGATTGCCTTGATTGCATGTTGAGTCTCCACTCTAGGGTTGCTAATTCCCTTGCCAATCGCAAGATGACAGCTGGATGGCTGAAACCGCATTCCAGGTGTGGAAAGCCTGGGCCCCTCCGAAAGTTAAGTTTTTTGCATGGCTTGCATTGCAAGGGCGGGTCTGGACTACCGACCACTTGGAGCGTCGTGGCTGGGCAAATTGTGGCCTTTGCCCCCTATGCAAGAGAGAACAAGAGACGACTATTCACCTCTTCATTCGGTGTCGCTACTCTACACGGCTATGGAACATGGTCATCCAAAAATTTGGGCTTGCGCACATGGACACCACCACTTGGAATCTCCATGCATCCCTCTTCGAATGGTGGGACAAGAGGACCGACATGATGAACCCCCACATGCGAGCTATGGCCTCTCTCACTATGCTTGTCTCGTGGACAATTTGGAATGAGAGAAACGCTAGGGTATTCCGGTACAAGAGCGCGCCGCCTACAAGCCTTCTCCAACTTGTAACCGATGAGGCAAAGCTTTGGGGGATTTGGTTAATCCCCAACATGAATAATTTATTTGGATAAGCTATTCTATGACTTCCATACGGCGGTCGAGACTACTCTCGAAGAATGGAATGATTGAAAGGCTGTTATAATGTGTCGAATGTCCTATTTAAATGAGTTCTAAGTTTCGAAGGAGGAGAAAATTTAATGTAATAAATCAAAAGGTTATGAAAAACTACTAAAAATTATGTGACTCCTACATATATAAGTTGTTGTAGGATTTTCAAATGGCGGCATAGACAACTTCGAAACAAGAAACGAAGCAAGACTTCTATCACTTATCGTTAAAGCTATTTAAACATGTTTTTAGTTTCGGAAAAATAGAAAAATCTACCACGATGGATCAAAACGGTTAAAACTGTACCAACTTGTCTAATTTCTATAGGTAAGTTGCTATCTGAGGTGCATATAGATGCACAGACTACCCTCGAAGCATGAAATGGTGGAAATGATTTCGGAATATGTCGGTGACGCTTCATTAATAAGTTTTCAGTTTTCAACGAAATGAAAATCTATAGTGATGGATCAAAAGGGAACAAAATTGATGATGAAATAATATGATTACTAGTTATAAGTTGTTATACGAGATCAATATGGTCGAACATACAACTTCCGAAGCTCGAAAGGAAGAAATGTTGGTGGAATTTCTAAATGATGCTATTTAAGTAAGTTTTCTTTTTAGCGAATAAAAAATCTACGGTAACGGATCAAAAGTTTATGTAAAGGTGCTAAACATGAATAATTTATGTGGATAAGTTGTTCTATGACTTCCATACGGAGGCCGAGACTACTCTCGAAGAATAGAATGATTGAAAGGCTGTTATAATGTGTCGAATGTCGTGTTTAAATGAGTTCTAAGTTTCAATGGAGGAGAAAATGTAAAGTAATAAATCAAAAGGTTATGAAAAACTACTAAAAATTATGTGACTCCTACATATATATGGCATAGGCAGCTTCGAAACAAGAAACGAAACAAGGCTTCTATCAGTTGTCGGTAATGCTATTTAAACAAGTATTCAGTTTTGACAAAATAGAAAATCTACCATGATGGATCAAAACGGTTAAAAATTGTATCAAATTGTTTAATTTTTATAGGAAGTTGCTATCTAAGGTGCGTATGATGCACGGACTACCCTCGAAGCATGAAATGTTGGAAATGATTTCGGAATATGTCGATGATGCTTCATTAATAAGTTTTTAGTTTTCAATGAATTGAAAATCTATAGTGATGGATCAAAAGGGAACAAAATTGGCGATGAAATAATATGATTACTAGTTATAAGTTGTTAGACGAGATCAATATGGTCGAACATACAACTTCCGAAGCTTGAAAGAAAGAAATGCTGGTGGAATTTCTAAATGATGGTATTTAAGTAAGTTTCTTTTTAGCGAAAAAATCTATGGTAACAGACCAAAAGTTTAAGTAAAGGTGCAAAACATGAATAATTTATGTGGATAAGCTGTTCGACTTCCGTACGGCGGTCGAGACTACTCTCGAAGAACGGAATGATGGAAAGGCTATTATAATGTGTCGAATGTCCTACTTAAGTGAGTTCTGAGTTTCAAAGGAGGAGAAAATGTAAAGTAATAAATCAAAAGGTTATGAAAAACTACCAAAAATTATGTGACTCCTACATATATAAGTTGTTGTAGGATTTTTAAATGGCGGCATAGACAACTTCGAAACAAGAAACGAAGCATGGCTTCTATCACTTGTCGGTGATGCTATTTAAACAAGTTTTCAATTTCGCAGAAATAGAAAATCTACCATGATGGATCAAAAATGTTAAAAGTGTACCGAATTATCATATTTCTATAGGTAAGTTGCTATCTGAGGTGCATATAGATCCACGGACTACTCTCGAAGGATGAAATGGTGGAAACGATTTCGGAATATGTCGATGGCGCTTTATTAATAAGTTTTCTGTTTTGAACAAAGTGAAAATCTATAGTGATGGATCAAAAGGGAACAAAATTGGTGATGATATTAAATGATTACTAGTTATAAGTTGTTATACGAGATCCATACGGTCAAACATACAACTTCCGAAGCTTGAAAGGAAGAAATGCTGGTGGAATTTCTAAATGATGCTATTTAAGTAAGTTTTCTTTTTAGCGAATAAAAAATCTACGACAACGAATCAAAAGTTTATGTAAAGGTGCTAAACATGAATAATTTATTTGGATAAGTTGTTCTATGATTTCCATACGGCGGCCGAGACTACTCTCGAAGAATGGAATGATTGAAAGGCTGTTATAATGTGTCGAATGTCGTGTTTAAATGAGTTCTAAGTTTCAATGGAGGAGAAAATATAAAGTAATAAATCAAAAGGTTACGAAAAACTACTAAAAATCATGTGACTCCTACATATATAAGTTGTTGTAGGATTTTCAAATGGTGGCATAGGTAGCTTCGAAACAAGAAACGAAGCAAGGCTTCTATCACTTGTCGGTAATGCTATTTAAACAAGTATTCAGTTTTGCCAAAATAGAAAATCTACCATGATGGATAAAAACGGTTAAAAATTGTATCAAATTGTTTAATTTCTATAGGAAGTTGATATCTGAGGTGCATATGATGCACAGACTACCCTCGAAGCATGAAATGTTGGAAATGATTTTGGAATATGTCGATGATGCTTCATTAATAAGTTTTTAGTTTTCAATGAAATGAAAATCTATAGTGATGGATCAAAAGGGAACAAAATTGGCGATGAAATAATATGATTACTAGTTATAAGTTGTTAGACGAGATCAATATGGTCGAACATACAACTTCCGAAGCTTGAAAGAAAGAAATGCTGGTGGAATTTCTAAATGATGCTATTTAAGTAAGTTTCTTTTTAGCGAAAAAAATCTATGGTAACAGATCAAAAGTTTAAGTAAAGGTGCAAAACATGAATAATTTATGTGGATAAGCTGTTCGACTTCCGTACGGCGGTCGAGACTACTGTCGAAGAACATAATGATGGAAATGCTATTATAATGTGTCGAATGTCCTACTTAAGTGAGTTCTAAGTTTCAAAGGATGAGAAAATGTAAAGTAATAAATAAAAAGGTTATGAAAAACTACCAAAAATTATGTGACTCCTACATATATAAGTTGTTGTAGGATTTTCAAATGGCGGCATAGACAACTTCGAAACAAGAAACGAAGCATGGCTTCTATCACTTGTCGATGATGCTATTTAAACAAGTTTACAATTTCGCAGAAATAGAAAATCTAGCATGATGGATCAAAACGGTTAAAAGTGTACCAAATTATCATATTTCAATAGGAAAGTTGCTATCTGAGGTGCATATAGATCCACGGACTACCCTCGAAGCATGAAATGATGGAAACGATTTCGGAATATGTCGATGATGCTTCATTAATAAGTTTTCTGTTTTGAACAAAGTGAAAATCTATAGTGATGGATCAAAAGGGAACAAAAATGGTGATGATATTAAATGATTACTAGTTATAAGTTGTTATACGAGATCCATACGGTCAAACATACAACTTCCGAAGGTTGAAAGGAAGAAATGCTGGTGGAATTTCTAAATGATGCTATTTAAGTAAGTTTTTTTTTTATCAAATAAAAAATTTATGGCAACGGATCAAAAGTTTATGTAAAGGAGCTAAACATGAATAATTTATTTGTATAAGTTGTTCTATGACTTCCATACGGCGGTCGAGACTACTCTCGAAGAATGGAATGATTCAAAGGCTGTTATAATGTGTCGAATGTCCTATTTAAATGAATTCTAAGTTTCGAAGGAGGAGAAAATGTAAAGTAATAAATCAAAAGTTTATGAAAAAGTACAAAAAATTATGTGACTCCTACATATATAAGTTGTTGTAGGATTTTCAAATGACGGCATAGACAACTTCGAAATAAGAAACGAAGCAAAGCTTCTATCACTTGTCGGTAATGCTATTTAAACAAGTTTTCAATTTCGCAAAAATAGAAAATCTATCTTGATTGATTAAAAAGGTTAAAAATGTACCAAATTATCAGATTTCTATAGGTAAGTTGTTATCTGAGGTGCATATAAATGCACAGACTACCTTGAAGCATGAAATGGTGGAATTGATTTCGGAATATGTCGATGCCACTTCATTAATAAGTTTTCAGTTTTGAACAAAGTGAAAATCTATAGTGATGGATCAAAAGGGAACAAAATTGGTGATGAAATTAAATGATTGCTAGTTATATATTGTTATACGAGGTCCATATGGTCAAACATACAACTTCCGAAGTTTGAAAAGGAAGAAATGCTGGTAGAATTTATAAATGATGCTATTTAAGTAAGTTTTCTTTTTAGCAAATAAAAAATCTACGGTAATGGCTCAAACGTTTATGTAAAGGTGCTAAACATGAATAATTTATGTGGATAAGCTGTTCGACTTCCATAAGATGGTGGAGACTACCCTCGAAGAATGTAATGATGGAAATATTGTTATAATATGTTGAATGTCCTTTTTAAATGAGTTATGAGTTTCAATGGAGGAGAAAATGTAAATTAATAAATCAAAAGGTTATGAAAAACTACTAAAAGTTATGTGACTCCTATATATATATATATATATATATATATATATATATATATATATATATATATATATATATATATATATATATATATATATATATATATATATATATAAGTTGTTGCAGTATTTTCGAATGGCGGCATAGGCAACTTCGAAACAAAAATCGAAGCAAGGCTTCTATCACTTGTCGGTAATGCTCTTTAAACATGTTTTCAGTTTCGTAAAAATAAAAAATCTACCATGATGGAATAAAACGGTTAAAAATTGTACCAAATTGTCTAATTTCTATAAGTAAGTTGCTATCTGAGGTGCATATAGATGCTCGGACTACCCTCGAAGGATGAAATGGTGGAAATGATTTCGGAATATGTCGATGACGCTTCATTAATAAGTTTTCAGTTTTCAACGAAATGAAAATCTATAGTGATGAATCAAAAGGGAATAAAATTGGTGATCAAATAATATGATTACTAGTTATAAATTGTTACACGAGATCAATATGGTCGAACATACAACTTCCGAAGCTTGAAAAGAAGAAATGTTGGTGGAATTTCTAAATGATGCTATTTAAGTAAGTTTCTTTTTAGCGAAAAATCTACGGTAACGGGTCAAAAGTTTAAGTAAAGGTGCTAAACATGAATAATTTATGTGGATAAGCTGTTTGACTTCCATACGAAGAATGGAATGATGGAAAGGCTGTTATAATGTGTCGAATGTCCTATTTAAATGAGTTCTGAATTTCAAAGGAGGAGAAAATGTAAAGTAATAAATCAAAAGGTTATGAAAAACTATCAAAAATTAAGTAACTCCTACATATATAAGTTGTTGTAGGATTTTCAAATGACGGCATAGACAACTTCGAAACAAGAAACGAAGCGTGGCTTCTATCACTTGTCGTTAATGCTATTTAAACATGTTTTAAGTTTCGCAAAAATAGAAAATCTATCATGATGGATCAAAATCGTTAAAACTATACCAAAGTGTCTAATTTCTATAGGTAAATTTCTATCTGAGGTTCATATAGATACACAGACTACCCTCGAAGCATGAAATGGTAGAAATGATTTCAATATTTGTCGATGACTCTTCATTAATAAGTTTTCAGTTTTCAATGAAATGAAAATCTATAGTGATGGATCAAAAGGGAACAAAATTGGTGATGAATTTATATGATTACTAGTTATAAGTTGATATACGAGATCAATATGGTCGAACATACAACTTCCGAAGGTTGAAATGAAGAAATGCTGGTGGAATTTCTAAATGATGCTATTTAAGTATGTTTTTTTTGCGAAAAAAATCTACGGTAACGGATGAAAAGTTTAAGTAAAGGTGCAAAACATGAATAATTTATGTGGATAAGCTGTTCGACTTCCATACGACGGTCGAGACTATTCTCGGAGAATGGAATGATCGAAAGGCTGTTAGAATGTGTTGAATGTCCTCTTTAAATGAGTTTTGAGTTTCAAAGGAGGAGAAAATATAAAGTAATAAATCAAAAGGTTATGAAAAACTAGTAAAAATTATGTGACTCCTACATATATAAGTTGTTGTAGGATTTTCAAATGGCGGCATAGACAACTTCGTAATAAGAAACGAAGCAAGGCTTCTATCACTTGTCGGTAATTCTATTGAAACAAGTTTTCAATTTCACAAAAATAGAAAATTTACCTTGATGGATCAAAATGGCTAAAAATGTACCAAATTATCAAATTTCTATAGGTAAGTTGCTATCTGAGGTGCATATAGATGCACGGACTATCCTCGAAGCATGAAATAGTGGAAATGATTTCGGAATATGTTGATGACGCTTCATTAATAAGTTTTTAATTTTGAACAAATTAAAAATCTATAGTGATGGATCAAAAGGGAACAAAATTGGTGATGAAATTAAATGATTGCTAGTTACATATTGTTATACAAGGTCTATATTGTCAAACATACAACTTCCGAAGCTTGAAAGGAAGAAATGCTGGTGGAATTTTTAAATTGTATTATTTAAATAAGTTTTCTTTTTAGCGAATAAAAAATCTACGATAATGGATCAAAAGTTTATGTAAAGGTGCTAAACTTGAATAATTTATGTGGATAAGCTGTTCGACTTCCATACGATGGTCGAGACTACTCTCGAAGAATGGAATGATGGAAAGGCTATTATAATGTGTCGAATGTGCTATTTAAATGAGTTCAGAGTTTCAATGGAGGAGAAAATGTCAAGTAATAAATCAAAAGGTTATGAAAAAACTACTAAAAGTTATGTGACTCCTATATATATATATATATATATATATATATATATATATATATATATATATATATATATAAAAGTTGCGGTAGGATTTTCAAATGGCGGCATAGGCAACTTTGAAACAAGAAACTAAGCAAGGCTTCTATCACTTGTCGGTATTGCTATTTAAACATGTTTTCAGTTTCGCAAAAATAGAAAATGTACTATGATGGATCAAAACGGTTAAAAATTGTCCCAAATTGCCTAATATCTATAGGTAAGTTGCTATCTGAGGTGCATATAGATGCACGGACTACCCTCGAAGCATGAAATGGTGGAAATGATTTCGGAATATGTCAATGACGCTTCATTAATAAGTTTTCAGTTTTCAACGAAATCATAATCTATAGTGATGGATCAAAAGGGAACAAAATTGGTGATGAAATAATATGATTACTAGTTATAAGTTGTTATACGAGATCAATATGGTCGAACATACAACTTCCGAAGCTTGAAGGGAAGAAATGCTGGTGGAATTCCTAAATGATGCTATTTACGTAAGTTTCTTTTTCACGAAAAAAGTCTACAGTAATGGATCAAAAGTTTAAGTAAAGGTGCTAAACATGAATAATTTATGTGGATAAGTTGTTCGACTTCCATACGGCGGCCGAGACTACTCTCGAAGAATGGAATGATGGAAAGGCTGTTATAATGTGTCGAATGTCCTGTTTGAATGAGTTCTGAGGTTCAAAGAAGGAGAAAATGTAAAGTAATAAACAAAAGGTTATGAATAACTACAAAAAAATTATGTGACTCCTACATATATAAGTTGTTTTACGATTTTCAAATGGCGGCATAGACAACTTCGAAACAGGAAACGAAGCAAGGCTTCTATCACTTATCAGTAATGCTATTTAAACAAGTTTTTAGCTTCAAAAAAAAGAAAATCTACCATGATGGATCAAAACGGTTAAAATGTACCAAATTGTCTAATTTCTATAGGTAAGTTGTTATCTGAGGTGCATATAGATGCACGGACTACCCTCGAAGCATGAAATGCTGGAAATGATTTCGAAATATGTCGATGACGCTTCATTAATAAGTTTTCAGTTTTCAACGAAATGAAAATCTATAGTGATGGATCAAAATGGAACAAAACTGGTGATGAAATTATATGATTAATAGTTATAAGTTGTAATACAAGATCAATATGGTCGAACATACAATTTCTGAAGCTTGAAAGGAAGAAATGCTGGTGGAATTTCTAAATGATGCTATTTAAGTAAGTTTCTTTTTAGCGAAAAAATCTACGACAACGGATCAAAAGTTTAAGTAAAGGTGCTAAACATGAATAATTTATTTGGATAAGCTGTTCGACTTCCATACGGCGGTCAAGACTACTCTCGAAGAATGGAGTGATGGAAAGGCTGTTATAATGTGTCGAATGTCCTTTTTAAATGAGTTCTGAGTTTCAAAGAAGGAGAAAATGTAAAGTAATAAATCAAAAGTTTATGAAAAACTACAATTTTTTTTGTGACTCCTACATATATAAGTTGTTGTAGGATATTCAAATGGTGGCATAGACAACTTCGAAACAAGAAACGAAGCAAGGCTTCTATCACTTATCGGTAATGATATTTAAACATGTTTTCAGTTTCACAAAAATAGAAAATCTACCATGATGGATCAAAATGGTTAAAAGTGTACCAAATTGTCTAATTTCTATAGGTAAGTTGCTATCTGAGGTGCATATAGATGCACTGACTACCCTCGAAGCATGAAATGGTGGAAATGATTTTGGAATATGTCGATGACTCTTCATTAATAAGTTTTCAGTTTTCAGTGAAATCAAAATCTATAGTGATGGATCAAAAGGGAACAAAATTGGTGACGAAATAATATGATTACTAGTTTTAAGTTGTTATACGAGATCAATATTGTCGAACATACAACTTCGGAAGCTTGAAAGGAAGAAATGCTGGTGGAATTTCTAAATGATGCTATTTAAGTAAGTTTCTTTTTAATAAAAAAATCTACGGTAACCGATCAAAAGTTGAAGTAAAGGTGCTAAATATGAATAATTTATGTGGATAAGCTGTTCGACTTCCATACGGCGGTCGAGACTACTCTCAAAGAATGGAATGATGGTAAGGCTGTTATAATGTGTCGAATGTCCTGTTTAAACGAGTTCTGAGTTTCAAAGGAGGAGAAAATATAAAGTAATAAATCAAAAGGTTATGAAAAACTACCAAAAATTATGTGACTCCTACATATATAAGTTGTTGTAGGATTTTCAAATCGCGGCATAGACAACTTCGAAACAAGAAACAAAGCATGGCTTCTATCACTTGTCAGTAATGTTGTTTAAACAAGTTTTCAATTTCGCAGAAATAGAAAATCTACCATGATGGATCAAAACGGTTAAAATGGACCAAATTATCAGATTTCTATAGGTAAGTTGCTATCTGAGGTGCATATAGATGCACAGACCACACTTGAAGCATGAAATGGTGGAAACAATTTCAGAATATGTCGATGATGCTTCATTAATAAGTTTTATGTTTTGAACAAAGTGAAAATATATTATGACGGATCAAAAGGGAACAAAATTGGTGATTAAATTGAATGATTACTAGTTATAAGTTGTTATACGAGATCAATATGGTCGAACATACAACTTCCGAAGCTTGAATGGAAGAAATGCTGGTGGAATTTGTAAATGATGCTATTTACGTAAGTTTTCTTTTTAGCGAACAAAAAAAATCTACGTTAACGGATCAAAAGTTTATGTAAATGTGCTAAACATGAATAATTTATTTGGATAAGCTGTTCTATGACTTCCATACGATGGTCGAGACTACTCTCGAATTGAATGATTGAAAGGCTGTTATAATGTGTCGAATGTCCTATTTAAATGAATTCTAAGTTTTGAAGTAGGAGAAAATGTAAAGTAATAAATCAAAAGGTTATGAAAAACTACTAAAAATTATGTGACTCCTACATATATAAGTTGTTGTAGGATTTTCAAATGGCGGCATAGACAACTTCGAAACAAGAAACGAAGCAAGGCTTCTATCACTTATCGTTAATGCTATTTAAACATGTTTTTAGTTTCGCAAAAATAGAAAATCTACCATGATGGATCAAAACGGTGAAAACTGTAAGTTGCTATCTGAGGTGCATATAGATGCACAGACTACCTCGAAGGATGAAATGGTGGAAATGATTCGGTATATGTCGATGACGCTTCATTAATAAGTTTTCAGTTTTCAACGAAATGAAAGTCTATAGTGATGGATGATACGTCTCCAACGTATCTATAATTTTTGATTGTTCCATGCTATTATATTATCTGTTTTGGATGTTTAATGGGCTTTAATATACCTTTTTATATTATTTTTGGGACTAACCTATTAACTGGAGGCACAGTCCAAATTGCTGTTTTTTGTGCCTATTTCAGTGTTTCACAGAAAAGCAATATCAAACGGAATCCAAACGGAATGAAACCTTCGCGAGGATCGTTTTTGGAACAAACTCAATCCAGAAGACTTGGAGTGGAAGTCTGGGACTCCGCGAGGCAGTCACGAGGTAGGGAGGCGCACCCAGGGGGGTAGGCGCGCCCCCACCCTCGTGGGCCCCATGGAGCTCCACCGACCTATTTCTTCTGCCTATATATTGATAACGCACAAGTAAAGGGGATCGCAACAGTTTTCGGGGTAGAGTATTCAACCCAAATTTATTGATTCGACACAAGGGGAGCCAAAGAATATTCTCAAGTATTAGCAGCTGAGTTGTCAATTCAACCACACCTGGATAACTTAATATCTGTAGCAAAGTATTTAGTAACAAAGTAGTATGGAAGTAACTATAACGGTGGGAAAAGTAACGGTAGCAGTTTTGTAGTAATTGTAACAGTGGCAACGGCAAAGTAACTAAGCAAAGAGCAATATGTGAAAAGCTCGAAGGCATTGGATCAGTGATGGATAATTATGTCGGATGCGATTATTCATGCAACAGTTATAACATAGGGTGACACAAAACTATCTCCAGTTCATCAATGTAATGTAGGCATGTATTCCGAATATAGTCATACGTGCTTATGGAAAAGAACTTGCATGACATCTTTTGTCCTACCCTCCCGTGGCAGCGGGGTCCTATTGGAAACTAAGGGATATTAAGGTCTCCTTTTAATAGAGTACCAGACCAAAGCATTAACACATAGTGAATACATGAACTCCTCAAACTACGGTCATCGCCGGGAGTGGTCCCGATTATTGTCACTTCGGGGTTGCCGGATCATAACACATAGTAAGTGACTAATGACTTGCAAGATAGGATCAATAACTCACATATATTCATGAAAACATAATAGGTACAGATCTGAATTCATGGCACTCGGGCCCTAGTGACAAGCATTAAGCATAGCAAAGTCATAGCAACGTCAATCTCAGAACATAATGGATACTTGATACGTCTCCAACGTATCTACTTTTCCAAACACTTTTGCCCTTGTTTTGGACTCTAACTTGCATGATTTGAATGGAACAACCCGGACTGACGCTATTTTTAGCAGAATTGCCATGATGTTATCTTTGTGCAGAAAACAAAAGTTCTCGGAATGACCTGGAAATCCACGGAGATTATTTTTGGAAAATAAGAAAAATACTGGCGAAAGAATCAAGGCCAGGGGGCCCACACCCTGTCCAGGAGGGTGGGGGGTGTGCCCCCTGTCTCCTGGGCCCCCTGGAGCTCCACCGACCTCAACTCCAATGCTATATATTCCGTTTCGTGGAGAAAAAAATCAGAGAGAAAGTTTCATCGCGTTTTACGATACGGAGCCGCCGCCAAGCCCTAATCTCTCTCGGGAGGGCTGATCTGGAGTCCGTTCGGGGCTCCGGAGAGGGGGATTCGTCGCCGTCGTCATCATCAACCATCCTCCATCACCAATTTCATGATGCTCACCGCCGTGCGTGAGTAATTCCATCGTAGGCTTGCTGGACGTGATGGGTTGGATTAGATTTATCATGTAATTGAGTTAGTTTTGTTAGGGTTTGATCCCTAGTATCCACTATGTTCTGAGATTGATGTTGCTATGACTTTGCTATGCTTAATGCTTGTCACTAGGGCCCGAGTGCCATGAATTCAGATCTGAACCTATTATGTTTTCATGAATATATGTGAGTTCTTGATCCTATCTTGCAAGTCTATAGTCACCTATTATGTGTTATGATCCGACAACCCCGAAGTGACAATAATCGGGATACTTCTCGGTGATGACCGTAGTTTGAGGAGTTCATGTATTCACTAAGTGCTAATGCTTTGTTCCGGTTCTCTATTAAAAGGAGGCCTTAATATCCCTTAGTTTCCATCAGGATCCCGCTGCCACGGGAGGGTAGGAAAAAATATGTCATGCAAGTTCTTTTCCATAAGCACGTATGACTATATTCGGAATACATGCCTATATTACATTGATGAACTGGAGCTAGTTCTGTGTCACCCTAGGTTATAACTATTGCATGAGGAATCGCATCCGGCATAATTATCCATCACTGATCCAATGCCTACGAGCTTTTCACATATTGTTACTTGCTTATTTACTTTTCCGTTGCTACTGTTACAATCACTACAAAACCCAAAAATATTCCTTTTGCTACCGTTACCATTACTATCATACTACATTGCTACTAAATACTTTGCTGCAGATACTAAGTTATCCAGGTGTGGTTGAATTGACAACTCAACTGCTAGTACTTGAGAATATTCTTTGGCTCCCCTTGTGTCGAATCAATAAATTTGGGTTGAATACTCTACCCTCGAAAGCTGTTGCGATCCCCTACACTTGTGGGTCATCAAGACTAATTTTTGGCGCCGTTGCCGGGGAGCATAGCTCTATTCTTTGAGTCACTTGGGATTTACATCTGCTGGTCACTATGAAGAACTTGAAAGATAACAAAACTAAAATTTATCCCTCAACTACGAGGGGAGGTAAGGAACTGCCATCTAGCTCTGCACTAGATTCTCCTTCTGTTTTGAGTAAGCTTGCGACACCTAAACCTGCTACTGCTATGAATTCTGATATGTCACATGTTATTGATGATGCCAATTCTGCTATGCATGATACTTATGATGAAACTACTTCTATGCCAGAAACTACTGTGCCACTAGGTGAATTTCTTGATGAACAACTTGCTAGGGCTAGAGAGAATGAAATTATTAATGATGATATTATTGAAGATAGTGATGTTGAAGGTTCTCCCCCTAATTATGAATTGCCTGTTGTTCCTGAGGGTTATGTTATGGATGAAGAAACTGCTAGAGATCTTCTTGCTTGCAATGATGGATCTGATCTTAAGAAATTACTAGCTAAACTTAAACAGAAAACTCCGAATGCTAGAATGAAACATGACCCTGCTTTTGCTACTTCACCTCTCTTTGTTACTGATAAGGATTATGAATTCTCTATTGATCCTGAGATAATTACCTTGGTTGAATCTGATCCTTTTTATGGCTACGAATCTGAAACTGCTGTGGCACATCTTACCAAGTTAAATGATATAGCCACCCTATTTACTAATGATGAGAAATCCCGCTACTATTATATCCTTAAGATATTCCCATTCTCATTAAAGGGTGATGCTAAAACTTGGTTTAATTCTCTTGATCCTGGTTGTGTGCGTAGTCCCCAGGATATGATTTATTACTTCTCTGCTAAATATTTCCCTGCTCATAAGAAACAAGCTGCCTTAAGGGAAATATATAATTTTGTGCAAATCGAAGAAGAGAGTCTCCCACAAGCTTGGGGGAGGCTTCTCCGATTACTTAATGCTTTGCCTAATCATCCTCTTAAGAAAAATGAAATACTTGATATCTTTTATAATGGACTAACCGATGCTTCCAAGGACCGCTTGGATAGTTGTGCTGGTTGTGCTTTCAGGGAAAGAACAGTCGACCAAGCTGAATTGTTATTGAATAATATGTTGACTAATGAAAATAATTGGACTCTTCCTGAGCTAATTCCTGAGACAACTCCTGAGCCAATTCCTAAACCTACTCCGAAGAAGAGAGGTGTTCTATTTCTCAGTCCTGAAGAAATGCAAGAGGCAAAGAAATCTATGAAAGAAAAAGGTATTAAAGCTGAAGATGTTAAGAATTTACCTCCTATTGAAGAAATACATGGTCTTAATATACCGCCTGTTGAAGAAACACATTGTCTTGATAACCCGACACAGGTAGTAAAGGTAAATTCTCTCTATAGATATGATAAAGTTGAAATCCCGTCTGTTAGATTTCCTAGCCAATGTTTAGATGAATTTGATGATTTTATGGCTAGGCAAGAAAGTTTTAATGCTTATGTTGGTAGAGAATTAAAGAGTAATGCTTACATGATTGGACACTTGAGTGATTATATGTCTAGAGTTAAAGGTGAACTTAAACTCATTAGTAAACATGCTTCTATGGTTGCCACTCAAGCTGAACAAATACTTAAAGCTCAAAATGATTTGCTTGATTAATTAAATAATAAACATGATTATGCTGTTAGAGTGGCTACTAGAACTGGTAGAATGACTCAGGAACCTTTGTATCCTGAAGGCCACCCTAAGAGAATCGAGCAAGATTCTCAGAGAAACAATTTGGATGCACCTAGTCCTTCTAAAAAGAAGAAAAAGAAAAATGATAGGACTTTGCATGCTTCTAGTGAACCCATTGTAGACACACCTGAGAATCCTAATAATATTTCTATTTCTGATGCTGAAACACAATCAGGTGATGAACGTGAACCTAGTGATAATGTTAATGATGATGTTCATGTTGATGCTCAACCTAGCAATAGTAATGATGTAGAGATTGAACCTGCTATTGATCTTGATAACCCACAATCAAAGAATCAACGTTATGATAAGAGAGACTTTGTTGCTAGGAAGCATGGTAAAGAAAGAGAACCATGGGTTCAGAAACCCATGCCTTTTCCTCCTAAACCATCCAAAACAAAGGATGATGAGGATTTTGAGCGCTTTGCTGAAATGATTAGACCTATCTTCTTACGTATGCGCTTAACTGATATGCCTAAAGTAAATCCTTATGCTAAGTATATGAAGGATATCATTACAAATAAAAGAAAGATACCGGAAGCTGAAATTTCCACCATGCTTGCTAATTACACTTTTAAGGGTGGAATACCAAAGAAACTTGGAGATCCAGGAGTACCAACTATACCATGCTCCATTAAAAGAAATTATGTTAAAACTGCTTTATGTGATCTTGGAGCCGGTGTTAGTGTTATGCCTCTCTCTTTATATCGTAGACTCGAATTGAATAAGTTGACACCTACTGAAATATCTTTGCAAATGGCCGATAAATCAACTGCTATACTGTCGGTATTTGTGAGGATGTGCCTGTTGTGGTTGCAAATGTCACTATCTTAACTGACTTTGTTATTCTTGATATTCCCGAGGATGATAGTATGTCGATTATCCTTGGTAGACCTTTTTTGAATACTGCAGGGGCTGTTATTGATTGCAACAAAGGCAATGTCACTTTTCATGTTAATAATGAGCATACGGTACACTTTCCGAGGAAACAACCTCAAGTTCATAGCATCAATTCTATTGGAAAAAGTCCAACTATTATTATTGGAAGTTTTGAATTTCTTCTTCCTACTGTCAAGAAAAAGTATGATATTCTTATTATTGGGGATGTTCATATCCCCGTTGAGGTAACCTAGTGTTATTCGAAATTTCTCCGGTTCCGTGCTATTCGGAATGAGTTTGTTAACAAGACTTGATCAACCTTGTTAGTGGATTCATTTTGATGATCACGAGATGGATGAAACTAGAAGGCACAACCTTCTGTACCCTCTTTCTACTTTTTGTTATTTAGAATAAATAAAGCAAAAATAGTATTATCTGTCTGTTTTCTGAATTATCCATGCAATACAAAATATCCCGAAAATAAAAGTGCTCCAAATGCCCTGCCAATTTAGTATGATTTTTTCTGGAATATTTGGGGATTTTAGGCACTGAGAACACAGCAGGGGGGCAAGCACCTGGCCACGAGGGTCCAGGGCGCGCCCACCCTTACAGGGCGCGCCCCCCTGTCTCGTGGGCCCATGGTGGCCCCCTCCACTTATTCCTGCACCCACACACTCCATCATCCTCCCAAAAAAATCCCCATCCAGCTCAAGCACGAGTTCTAGCTCATTTTACTGCGATTTTCGATCTCCTTGCTCAAAGCTCCATTCAAAAAACTGCTTTGGGAGATTGTTGCTTGGTATGTGACTCCTCCATTGGTCCAATTAGTTTTTGTTCTAGTGCTTTATTCATTGCAAATTCTTGCTGCATAGGTGACCCTGTTCTTGAGCTTGCATGTCAAATTTATGAGGTCCCAAGTAATTCCAATGCATGATATAGGCTCTAGGCACTTGTAGGAGTAGTTGCTATCAGTTTTATTGAGTTTAATTCACTTTTATTTTGAAGTTACTAAAAATTTCAGAAATTTTTAGAAAATGATGAGGAGGTTATTGAGGGGTTCTTCTAGTCAAAACTCTAAGGATAAACAAGCTAAGGAGAAAGAAAAGGCCAAGTATAATCTTCCTCACGTAGCGGAAGTAAGGCCTTGTGAGTGGCCATGTGATAATTTCTTGAGAGCAGCCGAAATTTATGAAGATTTTTATTTATTAGTTGAAACTGCGAGACTCACCGACTTCCTCCACGACCGGATTGAACAGTATCTCTTACTCACCAATACTTTCGTGCAAAAAATTTACTATCATCCTAACACTACAAAAAAAAGACACATCCGTGACATTTTGGGCCGAACGATTTTTTTTTCTGTCATACATATGACACTTCTATGACGATAATTGTGACAAAACCCGGTATCATCATAGATGTGGTGGGCTCCTACTTCTATGACAAAAAATCATGACAGAAAATGGGCTTTTCGTCCTGGGCGGGCCGAAGCCGCAGCTGCATGACATTCTTTGGGCCGTCCATGACGGAAAAAACCGTGGTAGAAGCGAGGGCGAGGAAAATTTCGGGGAGTTCCCGGTTACGGTGGGAGGTCGGGGGCCGAGCGATGCGCGTTTCTCTCGTACACATACGCGCGTGTGTACGAGGCGTTGGCTCTAACTGAACCCGAGCGAGGCGTTGGGCTCTAACTGAACCCGAGCGATTGCACTACAGGCTACGCGTTACTGAACTCGAGCGATCGATTGATGGCTGTTAACTGAACCCGATCGAGCGATTCCTTCGCTACTGCTGCTAACTGAAGCCGATCGATGCTGCCTCTGGGATGAACAGTGAGCGTTGCGCGTGCGGGGGGGGGGGGGGGTTGGATGAACAGTGAGCGGTGGCGTTGCCTCTGGATGAACAGGACCCCGTGGTGTGGAGGGCTGGATGAACAGTAGACGGTGGAGGGGTGCCCGTGGAGGGGTGGTTGAACAGGACCCCGTGGTGTGGAGGGCTGGATGAATAGTAGACGGTGGAGGGGTGCCCGTGGAGGGGTGGTTGAACAGGACCCCGTGGTGTGGAGGGCTGGATGAACAGTAGACGGTGGAGGGGTGCCCGTGGAGGGGTGGTTGAACAGTAGCCGGTGGAATAGCGCGCGGTGGAGGCTGGAGGAGGTCGACGGTAGCCCATGGAGGCTGGAGGAGGTCGACGGTGGAGATGAACAGTATCCCATGGAGTCCCGTTTTGCGGTACGCCACACCCCTCCCGATGAACAGGACCCCCGTTTCGACCGTAGGAGGTCCGTTTCGTCCACGCCACACCCCTCCCGATCATCAGGACCCCCGTTTCGACCGTAGGAGGTCCGTTTCGTCCGTTTTGCGGTATGCCACACCCCTCCCGATCAACAGGACCCCCGTTTCGACCTTAGGAGGTCCGTTTCGTCCGTTTTGCGGTACGCCAGACCCCTCCCGATGAACAGGATCCCGTTTCGAACGTGGCCGGTCGAACACAAGGCCGTTTCCTCCGTTCTGCGGTACGCCGGGCCTCGTTTCCATCGCCTGTTCCGTCCAAGCCCTCCTGATGAACACGACCACGCATTCCGTTCCGACCCAGCCGGTTGGCTCCCACGCGTTCCGTTGCCTCCCGATGAACACGACGCATTCCGTTGCCTCCCCATGAACACGACGCATTCCGTTGCCTCCCCATGAACATGACGACGACGCTGTTTCTCCGTTCCGACCCAGCCATGTCAACGAGCCCTCGCCGTACGTATGCGCAAGTAGGCGTTCGAGACCCCGCCCGTATGTACACATACGTGGCCGTATTTTCTTTCTTGCACCCTAGCCGCTGTACGTACGTGTACATGCTACGTGCGCGCCTCTACTACGACACGTGCGCGCCTCTACATCCACCAGTATATATGTACGTACACGTTCGCGACCAGAATGACAACGCTACGTACGCTTCGACCAGGTGGGTCCCGACTGTCAGGAACTTCCTTGCGTGCGAAGATGTAGCTGGTGGGTCCCAGCAGTCAGGGGGCGAATCGTTTTGTTTTTTTTGCCCGGACGCACTTCCTTGCATGCGAAGGTGTAGCTGGTGGGTCCCAGCAGTCAGGGGGAAACGTTTTTTTTGCGAAATACGGTGGCCCGTCTGGTGGGTCCCCGCTGTCAGGTGGAGGAATAATTATTTTGCGCGTAATAAGGAGGCACTTCCTTGCTGCGGCCGTGGACCCAGCTGTCAGCATCTCCACGCACAGTACTCTTCCGATGGAAGTCGGTCATTGACCACATTGACCACGCCGCGCCGAGAGCACCACGGCGGTGGACGACGGCGAGGCCTAGGAAGGGGACGACACGGAGGAAGGGAAGACTCGGCAGTTGTTTCCCACGCGGAGGGGAGGACGACTCTACGAGGGTTTACTGGTTCGTCTGCCGTCGCCGGAGAATAACAGCAGGTGTGGGTGAGTAGAGGGATGGCTAGGCCAGCGATGGGAGTACGGTGGGGCGGTGAGGCCTGCGCGGCAGCACAGCCGGCCGCGGGGAGGAGGGAGCAGGCAGTCCCGCCGGCGCTTGTTTGAGCGGTTGGAGCAGGAAGAGCAGAGATTGAAGAAGCACGACGGCCGTTGGATGGACATCCAACAGTCAGTGCTTGTGCGTCAACCTTTTTTTAGGAAAGCCTCAAATCTGTGGAAACAGCATACAGCCCATCTGCCATTATTTCTAATAATTTACAGCCCATTTGCTAATTCTTAAGGTTTTTTTGGAGCCCATATTCTTTTTGTTAGCATTACAGCCCATATTGTGGCCACGGTTAAAAAATTATACGAAATTTTGCATATTTCGGTGCGGTCCGAACTGTTTTTATTCCCGAAATTTCGACTCACATTCAAACTGATTTTAAAAATAAATGTATATCAATATAAAATTCAACAAATTCTCCACATATAAAAATTAATGTAATTTAAAATCTTGAAATGAAAAAAAGATATTTGAAACTAATTGTCGGTTTGATGTGTTTAAAAAATGTACAGCCCATTTCTCATTACTAATGGGCCATTTTCTCGGCCAGCCGAATGAATGCTCTCCTCGTCTTGAAAGATTTGCAGCCCAACAGGCCTGACAAAGCGACTTACTTGGCAAATCACAGAAAAACTGGGCTGTGGCCGTGGACCCAGCTGTCAGCCTCTCCACGTACAGTACTCTTCCGATGGAAGTCGTTCCTTGACCACGTTGACCATGCCGCGCGGAGAGCACCACGGCGGTGGACGACGGCGAGGCCTAGGAAGGGGATGACGCGGAGCCGGGGAAGACGCGGCAGTGGAAGCCCGCGCGGAGAGGAGTACGAGGGTTCACTGGTTCGGCTGCGGTGTGAGGCTGCCGTCGCCGCAGTGCCTGGCCAGCGATGGGAATAGTAGGGGGTGGTGAGGCCTCTGTGGCAGCACAGCCGGCCACGGGAGGCAGGAGCATGCGGCACGACCGGCACTGCTTTGGGCAGCTGGAGCAAGAAGACCAGAGGTTGAAGAAGCACTACGGCCGTTGGATGGACATCGTACAGTCACTGGAGCTAAAATCGTTCATATTGACTAAGTTGACAAAGCCCTTCGCCCCCGTCAAATTAGTAGGCCCACAAGTCAGCCTCCCACCAAGGTGGGTCCCAGCTAGCCGGGGGAGTATTCATTTTTTTGTGCGTAATAAGGAGGCACTTCCGATGGGTCCGAGCTGACAACGGGGGGAACGTTTTTTTTGCAAAATACGGTGGCCCGTCCGGTGGGTCCTAGCAGTCAGGGGAAACGATTTTTTTCGCAAAATACTGGTGGCCCGTCCGGTGGTCCCCGCTGTCAGGTGGAGGAATAATTATTTTCCGCGTAATAAGGAGGCACTTCCTTGCGGCTGCGGTGGACCCAGCTGTCAGCCTCTCCACGTACAGTACTCTTCCGATGGAAGTCGGTCATTGACCACATTGACCACGCCGCGCCGAGAGCACCATGGCGGTGGACGACGGCGAGGCCTAGGAAGGGGACGACGCGGAGCCAGGGAAGACGCGGCAGTGGAAGCCCGCGCGGAGAGGAGTATGAGGGTTCACCGGTTCGGCTGCAGTGTGAGGCTGCCGTCGCCGCAGAATAACAGGGGGTGTGGGTGAGTAGAGGGATGCCCTGGCCAGCGGTGGGAGTAGTAGGGGGCGCTGAGGCCTGCGCGGCAGCACAGCCGGCCACGGGAGGCGGGAGTAGGCGGTCCCGCCGGCGCTGCTTTGGGGGCTGGAGCAAGAAGATCAGAGATTGAAGAAACACGATGGCCGTTGGATTGACATCCAACGGTTATGTCTGCTAGAATCATTTGTTGACGTATATAATAACTAAAAAAATCTTGCATACACGTCAACTAAACAGGCCCACAAGTCAGACCACTCCCTTTTTTTAATAATTTATATATAGCTCATGGCAACTTCTTATGCAATTTATTGCAGTCGTTTTTTTGGTTGGCCAGGGCCAATTTCGCATATTTTTGTGGGTTCCAAACTATTTTTAATACCGAAATGTCGAGCCAGATTTAAAGTACTTTGAAGATATATTTAAATTAGGTTAATGCCCAGTGAAATAGGAATCTGAAAATGTGAAAAAATCAGAAATTATAAAGTAATTGCCAATTTGTCATCTGTTTTATATTTACAACCCATTTCATATTACTTTCAAGATTTGTAGGCGTCTTGAAAGAGTTGCAGCCCATCAGGGCGTAGAAAAATAAGTAGGCCTGGATTGGGTATTCTTCAGAAAAAATAAACTGGGCTCATTTTCACAAAGAAAAAATAGCTGGGCTGGTCACATAGTGAACATAAAATATAAGCCTGGGCTAGACGGGCCACAGCTCAGTTCAAACCCTGCTCCGTCTCAAGAATACCAAATAAAAAAAAATACTGCTCGAGTAGCTACGTCCCAGGTGTGAGCCGATCTTGTGCTGTTCTCTTGTCTATTGACTATATACGCTTACAATGTCGTGGGTCCCAGATGTCAGGAAAACACTAGGAGGAAGCATTTTATTTTTCCATACGCTGACGTGGTGGGCCCCTACTGTCATCCTCTCCACGTACTTCTGCCGATTCCTGTTGTTTGTTGACCATGTTGACAACGCGAGAGGGCGGCGCCGTAGCGAGCGCACCAAAGCGCGCGGAGGACGTCGGCGTAAACGATTTAGGAGACGGTGGGGCGGCGATGCGTGCACTGAGGCGCAGCCAGCCGTGGGAGGCGGAAGCAGGCGGCCCCGCCGGCGCTGGTTTGGTTTTGGCGGCTGGAGGAAGACAGGACTGAAGAAACACGATAGACTGTAAAAGCAGCAGGAGTACTTAACAACCTTAACTGAAACCAGCAGGGGCACTTAACAACGAAAGCTGAAAGCAGTATGAGTACTTATACATGTTCAACCGTACAAAGCACGCCTCGAACAATGCTACTTTGCCTACAGTTAACCAAGGGTGAGGCCGCCAAGCCCCAGGACAAGGCCCAGGCGCCAGCCCGCGCATCCACAACCTTCTGAAAGCGGCTTCATCTCGCAACGTGGTCAATAAACAGGATATTCGCTTTAGAGCCATGGAAAAGTATGAACATAATCTTCTGTCCTATTCTCCAAGATGGACGGGCCTTCATTATTTGAGACCACCCATGAATAAGTATCTTTTCACCTCCAAGGGGAATTGAGTAGGTCGACATAAACATCATGTTGTGACCAAGCGCAAGTCTGACCCGACCATGCTCAGGCATCTGTATAGGAACAATAGAACTCGGCAGTTCCTGTTTCAAGAAGATCACAGCTGTAAAACTGTGTATAAGCAATAGTTTATGAACAACATATATAACAGAAAACAGCTCGTACCATAAGTTTCTCGACACAGTTGGACCTATTCAACGAGTGCAGCAGTGGCACACATATCCCACGTGGCCTTCCACCATTGAAACGCCCCACAAGGACCTCAAGACGATCAATAAAGTGTAGGAACTTGTGGATGTCGATCCAGTCAACTTCATTGCCATTAGTAATAGCCGAGTTATTACAGAGTAACAAACGAGCAGACTGCTTAACTCTGAAAAAACCTACACGTGCCACCAATTATAATAAAATATTAGTTAGAAGTAGCATCTTCGTGAGAGATTCATTGCTACTTCTAAAGTTAAATTGTGATTAGTTAGACAGAATAGGTGGATTAAGAAGTAATCGAGGCAACAAGCAAGAACCAGATACAAAACTAACATGGATGAACAATTGGAACGACGTCGGGGTGGAAGATCGCAGTGAAGATGAGACCAGGTTCTGCTATTTCCATCAACATTCGTGCGCCAACTTTCAGTCCATACCACTTGAGAAAGTTTATCCAAGTTCGGCCATAAAAAAAAGCAGCGATCTTCTTGGTTCATGAACCCAACTCGGAACTTATATCCATGGCTTGTCTTCACTGTGACCATTAAACTAGTGTATTCAGTTATGGCAAGGCCGAGCATCTTGAGTACATGTGTTCTGGAAAAGCAAATAATACACTGCAGGAAAAATAATATGAGAACACAGCATGTTCAAAAAACCCCCACCCTCCCGGATAGAAAAGAGGATTCTAGGAACATACTGTGCGCGTTTCAAAATGCTGTGTTAGGATGAGAAGGAACAAGTGTGGCGTCTCGCCGAGGGCGCAGAAACCTGTAGGGTACTCGCACTTTGGGCACTGCAAATGAAACACACTAGATTCAGTAGGAAGAAAAATGCATCAACGGCGGCGGCTGCCATCCTAGGATTACCTGCGACCAAGGGACTTGGATTTATCGGGGATGGATGAAGAATTCGTACCTGGTTCTCCATGAGAAAACCCTATGCAATCGCCGAGAGGGGGTTTTCTTTGAACAAGCAGACGAGGGAGAAGGGGATTCAGGCCCAGTGAAATATTGCCGCTTCGTCCGTCCAGCTTACTGCTAAAGCTGGAAAGGGGGGTTGTGATTTGACGGCTCATTGGGCATTACTGCGGTGCTACGACCGGGGTGTGTCTACCGTGAAGTTGTGCACTCTAATTTGTGCATATGGCATGTGGACCCCGTTGCCGGTTACCCCACATATCAGCGAAAGGAAGTAGAAAGACAGGAGTAACTAGTTACACATAAATATATTTTTTGACAGAGAGATACTCCCTCTGTAAAGAAATATACAAATCTTTTATATCACAGGCTCACCTTGCCGAGAAATATACTCCCTCTGCAACGCATGGGCATTATGGGGGTTCAGCTTTTTTTATGGGGGTTCAGCTGAGAATATAATACTCAGATAGGCTCACGGTTCTGGACTTTGGGCCGCATGCCGACCCTGCATGTTTGGGGGCCCATGTGTTCTACCTCAGCGCTTTTTCATATTGCAAGCGATCGGTACGGCGCTGGTTTTAGATGCTGTCACAAGGCGAATACACAAAATTGAATAAAGCACGACAGCTGTTGGAATGAAATCGAACGACAGTTCCTAACCAGCAATCAAAGTTGCAATTCTATCAACGATATACCATGTGATAAATAATACTGTCGTACTACTTATACACACAGGACACTTGTTTCACCATGCCAGATTATTAGATCAAAATCTCTCGGAGGATAGATCAGTTCGGCAGTTGCGTGCTGCTACTGAAGAATTTCAAAGTTGATTTGGACCAGCTCTCCTTGCCGAGAAAGTTCGATTTTGACATCATCCCCTACCGCAAGATATGATTTAGATTTGAACCTTGACCATCCTTTAGCATCAATCATCATGTGACCATCATTTGTACTTACGGTATATTGAGCAGGTTCATTCACACCAAGGCTGCGCATGGTAAGAGAAACTTGGCCGCGGTCGCCCGGATTGTTGAACGACTCCCTCGTTGCTCTAGGAATTCTCTGTTTGCAAACAGGAAGACATACCCAAACAGTTAGATCAACGCAGTGAATCATGTGAAACAACATGGAAAGAAAAAAGAACGAAGCACTTGGGCGACCAATGCTTACCAAGAAGGTGGACATGTCGGTTTTTGTAAGGACTTTGGTATATGAAGTGTGAACTGCAGCCCAGTCTGTTGCCGGTGCAACTGCACGGGCTGGAGCAGATGCAAGTGCAAGTGTTGGTGCAGGTGCCGAAGCCGCTGCTGCTACTGCCGGAGATGGTGCTCCTTGTAGAGCTGGTGCCGGTGTCGGAGCAGGTGCCGGTGTCCATGCCTGATCCTCCGGTAGATCAGACCGATCCGCTGACGCGGTCGGTGCCCAATCCTCAGCTAGATCAGACTAAGCTGCTGCCGCTGTCAGTGCTAGAGCAACTGCCGGTGCTTGATCTGTGCGAGACAGCGGCGATCGTGTCTGGTCTGCTATGATCAGCTTTCTAACTTGACTAGGATCCATGACCGTGATCCAGTTTTTTTCTTCATTTCTTTTAAACACGAGAAGGACTAATTGTGGCATTTTTGTTAAACCAAACTGCAGTTCATCATAGGGATTCAGCTTGTACTCAGACAACAGACTGATCCAATTTTTTCCAGTAATATAAGTGATGGACAGTGCCTTCGTTACTGACACGACATAAGAAG
The DNA here is from genome assembly GCF_002575655.3 of Aegilops tauschii subsp. strangulata. Classification (NCBI taxonomy): domain Eukaryota; kingdom Viridiplantae; phylum Streptophyta; class Magnoliopsida; order Poales; family Poaceae; genus Aegilops; species Aegilops tauschii. The sequence goes on along the minus strand of NC_053036.3, from coordinate 1,195,417 downwards.
TGAAACCTGCAAAAATAGCCATCATAGAGCAAACCAAACGGTTTATTCTGTGATGAATGCCACATGGCAAAACCTGCATCGTAAAATTGCAAGAAAAGAAAGAAAACATGACATTAAATCAATAAGATTTACTTGATGTGACACGAGTGAATACTTACCAGGAAATCACTATGTTGAAGTACTAAACAGAAGATTGATCGTCCAACTACGCGTGGCATGCAGGGGCCCGCCTACTCCCACAAGCAGGACAGTCCAAAGGTCGTGACAAATCGTATGGACCGAACATCCATGGGACTGGAAATCCTGGTGGGTGCGATAAACCCTGCAATGCATACGGATATTGGAGTGTAACCATAATTGATAAACGGTCCTCACAAAAATATGATCTGGATACTTCAAAATATATAGACTGAATTGAGTGGACAGACATTAACATAGACCGTTCACACACCAAAAGCGGCAGTACTAATAAACAATACAGGGTTCACAAACACAAATCAAGTACTGAACAATAGTACTTACTACAGACAAGCAAAGTTGCACTAACTAAACTCTGCAGACTATTTTTTGCCACCGACCTACGGGATGAACCCCGCATAACTGACTAGGCCATGGACTTCGTGTGAGATGTCTACATGCACCATCACCATCTTGTCAACCTTGGAGAACCTAACAGAGTGGTCTTTCCACTCATAAAAATGATGATGAAGACAGGCCGCATCAGATTTGTTGGGAAGCTTTACAAGAACCACACCCTTCGTAATTGAAGGCACAACCAGGAAATTGTTGTGGTCAAGTACAACCTCGAGAACACGCCTGACAACAATGCTACAGGAAAACACTAGTTCAGGACACGTGGCGACAAGGACACAACAGCTGGATAGTTCAGCAATAGAACTCATCATCAGGTCTTCCATTTCTCATGGCATGACTTTGAGAACTTCATCTCCACTGCGGACCTGGTTCTAATTCAAACAGAAACCATATTTTATTACTACCTCCGTTCAGAAATATAAGACGATTTTCGATACTATACTCCATATATGACTACATATACGCACAGAAATGAGTGAACAAAGACACTAGAACATGTCTTCAAAGGCATGAGAACAGAGGGATTACATGCAATATCCATAACACAAGTTACTGAGGCAAATATACCCTCTTAAAAGGTAGCATTGATGTTCATAAAGTACTCCCTCCGTCCCAAAATTCTTGTCTTAGATTTGTCTAGATACGGATGTATCAAGTCACATTTTAGTATTAGATACATCCGTATCTAGACAAATCTAAGACAAAAAATTTGGGACAGAGGGAGTAGTTGAAAGTAATCTATAAGAAATCAGTGTCAACCTCTCGCATGTTTTGGTCAAAAGAGGAATTTAGAACCGTCATTTGGCACACTAAAATCACATGCAAGATCACCCAGAAAGTTGTACTACCAGTACTAGTATTGCGTGTTAGATAAAAAACACGATCAAGATCGAGAAAAGATCGTCAACAAGAGACACTACCTGGACTTGCTTAATGAGGGATCCCGGAGAGGGGGGCTTGGACAGGGCGATGGCTTTGAGCTTGTCTGCGGTAGTCTCGGCGGGGTGCTTGCGCTTCTCGTACCATGAGCCTCGACGGTTTTGGCCAGAGCCATAAACATCACGTCGGCCGGTGCTCCGGCGTCCATCCAAGAGAGGAAGCTGAGAGAGAAGAGTGAAAGGAGGAATGAGATGAGGGAGAAGCGAAGTGAGTGGGGGTTTTCTTCAAGAGAGGAAGCTGAGAGAGAAGAGTGAAATGATGGTTGCTTCGTCCGTCCAACTTACTGCTGGAAAGGAGGGGGTTTTGTGATTTGACGGCTCATTGGGCATTACTGCGGCGGTTCGATCGGGGTAGTCTACCGTCACTCTACTACGGAGTAATTTAGTGCAGGGCTGGTGGACCCAGGTGCTGGCTATCCCACACCTCGGCGAAAGTGAGTAATTTAGTGCATGGCTGGAGGAGGATCCGCACGGTAGAGTGTGTCCACTATTTTTTTGAAGAAAAAAATGATTACAACAAGCGTTTCCACTCTTACGACGGAGGAGTGCGAAACACGGCAGCCACTTGAACATACACAGTGCTCCTACTACTAGGCATGTGCAGTGGTTCATACGTCAGTACTACACAATCTTGTTGCTAGTGTAGTAAGATATGACGATAACAAATGATGTTGTGCGCATGTCAACTACTCCTATATGTAACATAGTACCGCTTTTTCGACTGTCCGGTCGAGAATGAAAGGTGAGATCAATGGTAACAGAACTAGGTCCACTGCGCACGGAGAGTACGGTGCTACAGTACTCCACGAAACATGAACCATATGAAGCACGAATAGTGTTAGGCAGGGTGTATGAAGGGTGCACGGGATGGGAGCAAAAGTTCCCTTCTCGACCCACTTTTGGGTGTTTGGCAGAGTGCATGAAGGGTGCATGAGTCCACACTAGTAGGTTGACAAAAATACACGAAGAGGAAACAACTATATTGAGATGAGAATGCAACCAAACACACCCACACGCTTTGTGCTACAGTGACTGATCTGCACCGTCTGAGTTTGATCCAACGGTCATGTTGCGCCGAGACATGGACATGCCCATGCAGAGCGCGCCTAAACACCACCGAATTCCCTCTGCTTCTCAAGGCGCACGACGTTGGTGATGCAGGGTGCAACTGCCCACAGAGCTCGCTCCCGGTCGACGCGAGCCAGCTCGTCAAAGACGGCGTCCAATGGCACGAATGGATTCCGGTGATGGAGCCCTGAAAGGATTCGCCCGGCAACGACGACGACAGCCCGCAACCCCTCCTTGTCCAGCTCAGCCCCCACCATCGCGCGGAGACGGCTCAGCTCCTTGGAGATATAGGTGAAGAAGGAGACCAGGTCAGGAAGCCGCAACTCGTTGAAGTCGACCGGGTGGTCGAACGGGTTTAGCCCGACGGCCGGCATCGTCGCGCTGGCACGACGGTAGGCATCGCGCAGCCGCAACACGTGCGTGGCAACTTAGTTCACCAAGTGGCTGAGGCGATCCTGGACCTCGTCACGATCGGCCTGCTCGCGCTCCAGCCGGCTCCCCTGATGGCCTATCGTATCTCCTGCTTTCTGCAGCAACGCCGCCGATGCCTCGAGCATCTTTGTGGTGGACGCCTGCCGCTTTTGAAGCTCCGTGAACTCCCGCACATAACGGAGGAGCATGGCACTCCTCTCCTCCTTGAGCTCACGGAGCTCCACGTCCTTGGCCCTGAGCTCCGCATCCTTGGCATAGAGCTCCTGTGTCAGGCACCTCACCTCGGACTCCGTGATCTGCTACGCCGCCATGGCACCAGGTAGAAGCAATGGGGAGAGGAAGCAAAGGGGGAGAAACGGCTGAAAGGCAATGCAATCTAAGGGAAGGCGGAGGGAGCGGGGAATCTTTTGGTTTTCACCACGATAAAACACCTGTCGACGACTTCTCACATCAGGGAGCAGTGGGTTTTTACAGGCGGAGTCATCGTGACTAATTGCTGCCGCGCCTGCTCCCGTCAATCAAAAAATTAAAAATCCTGCTGCACCCAAACATCAGAGCAACGCCGCGGTGGATATTTAAAAATTTACCTGCCGGCAAGTAGATAAAAAAAGGGGTGAAAAAACAAATGTGGCGGCGGCCTAGCTAATCGGTCGAACTAGCCCAAGTAGCTAGCCACCGTGCTTCACTGATGTACTCGGCGGGAAAGGTGGTCTTTCGTGATTTGACGACTCATTTACTTGCTTCGGCGCTACGGCCGAGGAGGACCCAGAAAACGCGCGGTAGGGCGTCCCACGTCAGGAAGAATATATGCGTGCACCACCCGGGAGGACCCCGAAACCGCGCGGTAGGGTGTGCCACGTCTCGGCACGGAGGAAAAATGTGCGTGTAAAAATATACTGTATCAGACGTAGTACCTATGGTTCGACCTCGGGACCCAGCCAGTCGGTCGAAAACACCCCACTAGCCACACAACTTCATCATGCAAACGTGGCACGGAGGATAGATGTGGTTAGCTCCGTCTCGACCAGCCACAACGTCTCTTGTTCTAGGCGATTCTTCTATTTTCCAAGCTTTTTTTAGTTGTAATAACACCACGGCAAGCTAGCGCCGCTCTTCGTGTGTGCCGTGCAAAGGTTAGACGATGGAGAGAAGAGAGATTGAGATCGCAGACCTGGGACCCACCAGTAAGTGAGACAACGGTCATGCACGTGTTGACGAGGCACTCCCTCTACTCTACTCAACGCAAGTACTGTATAAAATCAAGTTATGGGACAAAGCCAACAACCGTTCGTTTTTTCAGGCTATCAACTTACGCTTTGTAGTCCAGGTTGCCAGTTCGAATCTCGTCTTTCAGATTTGTTAGTTTTAGGTCCAAATTTGATTAATGACAAGTGGGACCCCCGTGTGTTGTTCTGATATTTCAGTGTAGGATGGTTTTTTTGAACAAACACTTTGCGCGGTTAGACAAGTAACGGCACGAGTTACACGTATTTTGCAAGTTTACGAACAAAAATGATAGCGACATAGAATATCACATCCACCTCGCAGCTTAGATACTATGGTGATACGAGTTTTTACACCGTTGGAAGTGAGATCCAATGGCTTGGGAGTAGTCTTTGTAATTATGCGCAATTTCCAAACTCCCCAAAGGTTTTTTTTGCAAATAAAACATGCAGGCCTCGTGTGTGCCGCTGCATCTTCGATCCAACGGCTCCCCGGTGCTCATATTAGGTGCTCCCCGTAGCTTAATTACCCGCTATGGTGATATGAGCATCTAGGTCGTATGATCAGTGATCCGATGGCACATGCATAGCACTTGTACTTTCTGCGCATTTCCCAAACTCTATTAGCCGTATATTGCAAAAACATTCAAACCTCCTACTGTGGGCCGTTAGATCTCAGTGAACTCGTATCACTATAGAATCTACGGTGCGGGAGCACCTCATACTCTTCCGTGCGAGAAAACATAAGGTGCTATCGCAGCTTGGATGCTACGGTGATACGAGCTTGGAGGTCGTTTGATCTGAGATCCAATGGCATCTGAGCAGTCTTTGTGCTTGTAAGCAGTGGCCGAACTCTTTTGGGGCTTTTTTGCAAAAAACCATTCGAACCACCGAGGAGGTGTTGGGTCACAAATCCAACACCTCTGAAGAGCTTGTATCACCAAAGCATCTAAGGTGTGGTAGCACATGATATTCTTACATACAGGAGAATATGATGTCCTCCTTCATCTTAGATGCTACGGTGATACGAGCTTCGAGGTCGTTGGATATGGGATCAAAGGGCATCTAAGTAGTTTTTGTACAAATTGTGTGCAATTCTCAAACTCATCAAGGTTTCCTGCAAAAGTATTAAGACACATCATGTGAGCTGCTATATCTCAGATCTACAAGCTCCAAGCAACTCGTATCGGCATATAGCATCTAAGGTATGGGGGCACATGATATTCTCCCGGGGAGGAGGGGTGGGGGGTGTACAACCAATCGGTGGTTGGGAGGGTGGGGACAAATATAATCTAAACAACCCTAAACAGAGCTCCACAATTTTATCTAAGGTTGAGGGGTTGACCTCCGACGATCATAGCTCCGCCTAAACACAACATTTGCATGTACTGTAGTACTAGACTTAATATTCATGTTTCAGTTTCATGTTCATTTTAAATATTGAACTGAGGACCATGGATGTCTTACATTTTACTCCCTTCGTTCCTAAATATTAGTCTTTTTAGAGGCTTCAAATGGACTGGCACATACGGATGTATATAGACATATTTTAGAGTCTAGATTCACTCATTTTGCTCCGTATGTAGTCACTTGTTGAACTCTCTAAAAGACTAATATTTAGGAATAGAAGGAGTATTTTAGAATTCGTGTCATACATGCATGGTTTGGAAAAATAGATGCACTATACTTATTGGATTGTTGTTGTGTTCGTGCGTGTGTGTCTCTGTGTGTGTGTGTGTGTGGCCATATGCTTGATAGATACAAATTTTTCTCACCTCCATATTGTTCATCTTTTAAATTTGAATTTGCATTGGAAAACTTACTAGGGATACCATGAAATGTGAAATCCACGTTGAGATCACTATATCACAAACTCACTCTAATTCAACAACTCGTCATAAATCAATTACCACGTTGAGATTAGTATTTGCAAGGAAAATACGGGTATTGTAATACACATAGATTTGTTCGGCAATTTAAAAGGTTCCTTTCGTATTCTCGAATGGTAGGACCCAACGGCGTACCAGCCAGACCTTGGCTCGTGTTGATCCTAAAAACAACCGGGCTCGTGTCCTTCGGTGGCGTGCGTGGTACGCACATTAGGCAACCCCAACCAGTCGAGCCTCAGCGTTTCAAGTCGAAATATCTGGCGGCCAGAATTCCAGCCCTAGGAAATTCCCCTCATGTCCCCGGTCCATAATGACTACCGATGAACAACGGAGGGATGCTTTAGTAACTAGACAACGTTACCTACCGTGCCGAGCACGGTTCAATTCCCTCGGTCGCCGCTCGTCAAGGTCACCCGTCAACTGCATTGCCTAGTACTACTACTACTACACCAGGATGAGCACAAAATTGAGCCCGTTTGTTCGTGCCTAGTACTTGAGTTAATATATCAGGCAATGCACTGGTACGGAGGGATTATCCTTTTACTCTGCATATATAACTTGTCTGAAGTCTAACTAAGCAAAATGTTTGACCAAATCCTTTCTTAAGAAATACAACAGGACAGATGTACGGCTTGAAAATTTATTGCATGATGCAGGTTATGATATTGTTTCAAATCCTGGATCTTAAATTTCAGAAAATCCAAAAGTGAGCATAAATTCTTGAAACTAAGCATGGTCACGTGATATGGCACAAATATTACTTCGTAAGTTTTTTCTTCAATTTAAGACAAGCTGCTTATGACAAGTTGCACAAATGAAGAGCCAAGGTATTTTGGAACAAAGACCTATCACGTTAAGGCGAACGCTTTCACTATTGAAACCGTGGGCGTTTACGTGCCGCCACGAGTCCCCGCTTCTCATCGGCAGGTGCCGTCCGAGCAAGCATGTGAGTCGACGGGAGGCGTGCGAGCAGACCGCTGCGCCGGCTGTCAGGGAGGCGTGCGAGCAGACCGCTGTGCAGGCTCACCGGGAGGCGAGCCCTTTGACCAGGCTCCGCCGCCCACCGTCGTCCCAACTGCTCCCACTTTTAATGTCGCCGGCGCCGCAGTTTAAAATCAACCCCGCACTACCCGGTATCGCTACAATCCTCTCTCTTCCTCTCCGATTCTCCTGTCGTCTACCTCCAACTAGCCTGACCTAAACGTACGCCATGCCGCATCACGATGGTCTGCCCTTAGTGTTCCAGTTTCCTGAGGAAGACACCCAGCCGGAGTCTCAAGAACATAAGGCGCTTTGGGACGAGCTTGAACTGGCCTTGCGGGAAGACGCTGCACCTGTCCCCGCTCCTGTTTCGGCTCCCGTCGCCCCGACTGCGCCAGTGCCCATCCCCGTGGCATTGATGGGCTGGGAGCCACACATTGTCACCGAGCTTGATCCCACGGGGTTCCACGAGGTCCCTGCCGACTTTCACGCGCCCGTGCACCTGCCAGCGCATGCGCCTGCGCGTGCACTGACGCGCACGCCCGTGCCGGTGCCCGTGCACCTGCCAGCGCATGCGCCTGCGTGTGCACTAACGTGCGCGCCCGTGCTGGTGCCCGTGCACACGAATGTCTCCGCCGCGCCGTTGACAGCGCCTGTCCCCGCGCGGGTGCTAGTGCCCCCCTCAGCGGCATGGATGGCCGCCATCGACCGCTTCCTTGCATCAACGCCCGTCGCCTCCTCCCGCCAGTTGACTCGCTCCAAAGTCCAGAACATTTTGGCCTTCCTTGAAGCTAGGCCAACGTCCAGGAGTACGCCAACAACGGCGCAAGACGCCGCCGTCGCCGTCGGTCAGTGGCCCGACGACACACAGAGCACGGCAGAGGAGCCGCTTCCCACCGCGAGACGCCGCCGCCGCCGCCGCCGCCGCGTAATCTAAATTTGCCATAAAAAACGTTCAGATTGCTATGCTTAAAATCCGAACGTTGATCATTTCCGTTTATTTTATATCGATCGTCGTATAATTTAAAGTCGGAGTTAGACTGAACGAAATGTATGGTTTGATCGATTGAATGTTCTACTAGAGCCGTATCAAATTAAATATAAAACTTCATCAAGCCACATGTATTCCTTATCATCCAACGACCTAGACTGCTTCAATGTCGAGTGCTCAACACGTTTAGCGTGCAGTTAATTTCATGCCAAAAATAGTGCTAATCACATGACAACACGCAAATAATATCCTAGTAGTTAATATCCGCATGCACTTAATATACTTCCAAATTAACGTGCATTGCACGTACACACTGACTAGTGCTGCTAGTACGTGAAACTGGTGCCGTGACTTGTGAACGCGTCCAGATATGGTCAACGGCAACATCGCCCCGCGAGTTCTTCCTGTTTGCTCGTGCGTCTAAACGCAGAAGGGGAGGAGAGAGAGAGCACACATGGAACCCACCAGTAAGTGAAGGCGAATAGTACTAAAAATAATATTACATGTTATCCATTAATTAGGCTGTGGTAATATAAAAACATTATGTGAACAAAGGGGGTACAACAAACATTGCTATTCTACGTATGTTGCCTATTGACGTGTGGCTTGAAGGCCCGGTCGCATGTTCGATCCTCGTCCTTTATTTTTTAATTTGTATATGGGTCCAAATTTGTTTCATAACATGTGGGCCCCTCGGTGTGTAGTTTGTAGCACTTCAATTTGTGGGTCAAAATTTGTTCCATTCCAAGTGGACTATTGGTGTGTAGTTTTGTAGCTTATTTATAATAATTAAAGAGAACAACATAGTTTTTTCAATAATACCATGGTGCGACGTTGAAGGCAAGAAAGGACGTGCGAGAGAGCGATGACCGAGCCAGAGGGAAATCAACTAGGGGAGTTGCTTGGGTTGCAACAATGTTTGGAGTAGTTGTGGGCCTAATGCTATGAAAATATAATCTAAACCGACTGGAATAAATGCCTACACAAATTAATCCAAGGTTGGAGGGCCCCTCGCAATGTAAATAGCTCCGGCTTTGCGAGGGATGGAGAGGTAGTAGCTTCAACGCGTGGAAGATACGGTGTGAGAAAGCGAGGTCAATCGACAGACATATAGATAGAGAGACAAAGTGAGTGTGGTCCGACATTCATTGAACAAATATATATGCTTTGGAGAGATATTGTCCGAGATTGAGCTTTTTGGCAAGGGTGAGGGCTGTAAGATAGAGCTTGAGAGATGATCCAGTCACAGACGTGTAGATATATTTTGTGCGTGGGAGGAAGCAAGGTCAACCGATCACATAGGGTCGCCGTGCGATCGAAAGAGTGAGACGGGTTGGAGAGAGTGACCTAGATAGACGACGTGCGTGAGAGAGTATACAATGTGAATAGGTCGAATTGGGCTCAAACATGGTGATATATCGTTTTTGTCCGAGAAAGAGCAAGGTCAATCGAGACATACGGAGAGGGAGAGAGAGATTGAGTGAGCGTGGCCCACCATGAGGTCGAAAGAGTGGCGGCGGCTTGGATGGACTGACCTAGATAGACAATCTGTGTGAGAGAGTATAGAGTGTGTCGATCGAGTCTCGGACAGGGAGATATATCATTTGTGTGTGAAAGAAAACGAGGTTAAACGAGACTCAGATAAAGAGAGCGAGATTGAGCGAGTGTGGCCCGCCGTGCGGAAGAAAGAGTGAGACAGTCTCGAGGGAGTGACCTAGATATACAACGTGCGTGCGTGCGCACGAGAGGTTGGGGGGGGGGCTAGATAGGCAATGCATTGATTTAGCGCGAGAGGGTGAGAGGGAGAGGGGGGGGGGGGAGAGAGAGCTCGGCATGGGGTGCAATGGCGGGTGTGTGAGGTAAATACATTTGGTAACAGAGTGGAAAAAGGGGTTGTGTAGTTGAGAGACTTAGATATCGAAACATGGAGAGAAAGAATGAACGTGTGTTGGAAACCGATAGCTTCCTAAGGTGGTTAGGAGAGGAAGATTGACCGATACAGGAAGTATGTAGCGTTTGTGCGGGGGGGGGGGGGGGCTAAAAACAACATTTGAATGTACATAGTACGAGACTTAATATCGATGTTTCAATTCGGTGTACACTGTAAGATTTTAACCGAGGACCAGGCATACGGGTAATTATTTCGAATTCGTGCCATACTAAGTTTCGAAAAGTTGACATTGACTCAGTTTGTTGTGCTGTTTTGTAGGTCATATGTTTGAATCCATCCAAAAGTTTTCTCACTACCATGGTGTTCATCATATACATATGAATTTGTATTAAAAATGTAGCGTGGATACAATGAAATGCGAAATCCACGTTAGAATTGGAGATCGCTACGTGACACACACTCTAATTCAAATAACTAACTACGTGACACACACTCTAATTCAAATAACTAATTATGTGACACACACTCTAATCCACGTTAGCGTGGGTACCGTTTCGATTTTTTTTCAAATAACTCCTCATTAATTAATTTATAGTACTCCCTCTGTTCACTTTTATAAGACCTTGAAGACATTTCAGACAATGTGCAAAACAGTTCATTTTAAGTTCTCTGAAACGACTTACAAAAGTGAACGGATGGACTATCTCGTTTCGAATGACTAATTATTGCAAGGAAAACACGGGCATGGTAATACATACAGATTCGTTTGCAAATGAAAGAAGATTCGTTTGCATTCTCAAATGTAGGCGCACCAGGTAGACCAGGGTCGTGTCGGGGTGGACGCTGCTTCGGTGCCTTAAAGGCAACTGCCTTTGGGTCACTGACATGTGGGCCAGCCACCTGTTGGGCCCACATGTCATGGACACAAAGGCAGGTGCCTTAAGGCACCGAAGCATAGTCCTGTCAGGGTGGTCGCGTGTGTCGGACGGACGCGTAGCACCCAGCCACCCACCCCCCTCCCCCCCAAAAAAGGACGACGGCAATATAAGTTCACGCTTCCACGTTTCGGATTGAAATATCTGGCGGCCCCAATTCCAGCCCTGGAAAATCTCTCTTCTCCACCGTCCCCTTCCGCGCCCAGATTGCTCAAATCCCTAATTCGCCGCCAACCCTCGAATCGCCCCTCATCTCGTCTCTTTCCCCACCGTTCCCCACCTCTGTGTCGGACGACAACGACGAAGACGACGGTCGCGCTTCACCACCGCACCGGAGCTACCTCATCTACGGCCTCGTCCACCGCACCGGGTGGTCCACCGACAACGTCGGCCGCCGCAACCGACGTGCCTCACAGACACCGAGTTCCACCCCATCAGGTGCGCTTCACCGACGTCGTCTCCCAGCTCACCGAGGCTACTTCACCGAGCACATCGTCGCACCTCCGCCCCCGAGGCCGTTGGGGCTTCACCAACGGTCTTGTCCACCGCATCATAGCGCTCCGCTACTACTCAAGATCTGCATCCGTGCGCGGCCAGCCGACGCCAGCGCATCACCCTCAACGGCTCTGAAGTGACCCGCACTCTAGCTAGGCGAGCATGCCCAAATGCTGGCCCGAACTAGGTATCCACACATCACTCCCTTGTGCACTGTTCCGACGATGTTTGGATATCCTTTCACTGCTCTCTTAGCTTACACGCCTATGCAACTCCGACTTTAACTCTTATTTCTTCTGGAGATATCATCTGAAACAAGCAAATCCATTTTTTGGCGAAGCATGACGGTGCTACGGGATCTGGTACACATCCTGCACACCCATATAACCTTGTAATTATCTGTCCTCTGGTACAACATCAAGGTCGATTCCTCTTATTTGATCAACCATTCGCCGTGTCAAAAATGCAGAGGGGGATGCAAGGAGCACAAGGCCTGCACATCCAAGCAAGTGGTAACATGGACTTGTACATGGAACATCCCAAGCGCAAGCAGAGCAGCAGTGAGCCTGTACAACGAGCTAGCGTAAGTCCCTGCATTTCATTTAATTCGTACTGGCATTCGTGTATGATTTGTGTGCAGTGTCTGATCCACGAATTCAAGTTACCAGGGGCGAACATTTAACTTAAAAAATACGAAGGCACTTGCACTCCGGAAATCAACATAACTTGAGAAATGTGAAGCTACATGCACTTTGAAAACCAGCTAATGATCCAAAGTAGTTCAGATTATAAACACTAAATGATGCAAGCACCAAAAAACACAAAATGCAACATGGTGTACAAGGACTACAAACATGGTCTGTACCTGCTTGAATTATTCGTTCTCTGGCTGAGAATATTGAAGTGTAATTGCACGTATAACTATTGCGCAAACTGCATATCAATATATCTATCCTGCACAAGTATGCAATAGTTTCAAACAACAGATTAGAAAAGTATTTATGCTATATATGTTTTCATGATACGGGGACTTTCTGGTAGATGGCCTCGACGTTTCCTCAAGCTATGAAAATGCACTATAATTTACTTGTCATCAATGCCTGCAAATCTCTGTCTCTCTCAACATAGTAGATCATCATTAGACACTAAATCCTTCAATGAGCTTGCAAAATGCTTGCATTAGATCATCCCTCATTAGACACTATATGTTCATCACCAGGAGCATGTAAAAATGTTTGCATCAAATCCTTCATTAGCAGTCTGTTCATTAGACACTTCAGGCTCAAGAACAACATGAGCTTGTATGTTTGCACCGGAAACTTGATTAGATACATCAGATTCAGTCAGTTCAGTATTGATTGGGGGAGTTATAAAATAAGTAGAAATTGGTTTCATTTTCTCATAGATCCCCTACATACAAGCAGTTTTACAACACCATCAGGTTTAACTATTGGCCAGAAATTGAAGAGTTGAATTAGATATAATCAGGGATGTGATGTACCTGCTCGTTGCGCATGCTACTCTTGCAAGCTGCGACTGTCCGTTTGCGCAAGCTCGATGCCATGCCCGTGCTGCCGTCGCTGCCTCCCACGCAGGCTACACCCAGGGTTGGATCTTCATCTTCTTGTCCTTCCGTTCGCTTGAAGCCCGGCGACCGCCCTCCAACGAGGGCGCGAGGAAGTGCTGTGTCGGTCTGTCCAGCGGCGGCTAGGTTAAGAGCAAACCAGACTGGAGGCTGGAGCGAATGAATTGGGATTTTTCCTGCTGTCGATCGATATGGGAGGCGCTCGTTTGGGCCGCGATCCTGCTATAGGGCCTGCCTTGCACTTATGTTATTGGCCCATCCAAATTGAAACATTTTTCTTCATTTTTTACATTGCCTGCTCGTGCGTTGGGACGAACAAAACTAGCATGGGCCAACCTGGACGACTCAAACTAGGTGCACACTTTCCAGCCACCTGAGGCGGCCGCCCATACCAGCCCCTATGGTGGCGTCGCCCCTTTTTGCGTGTATGATTGGATAGTGAAAAATATTCCAGTGGCGCTTTTGATTTACCCACAGAATGGTTGAATTGCTTGTTTCTATGAAGTGAGTTCGCCAATAATGTGAAGGATGCCAGTCTTTTCATCCTATTGTAGATTGCTTAGATCTCGATATGCCAAAAGTAATCGCATGAAATATACAGTAAAAGTCAGTGTGATGTGTTTGGCTACAACTAGTCTGACTACACGTCCTCATATAACATATCAAGGACGCACCATCTTACCAGATTAACCATTCGACTTACCCATGCAGTGTGGGAAGAAGGAAGTATTGGGACTGCGTATCCAAGCAATTGATGCCATGGACTCCTTCGTACAACCTTGTAAGCAAAAAAGAAGTTGCAGTGTGCCTGTACAAAGAACTAGCATAAGTTCAGTTACCTGCTTCTCGGAATTTTAGTTAGCCACTTATTGCAAAATTGTTCAATTACGTTGCTTGGCTTAATTTAGTTTGCTACTGATTACATAATGGCACAGCCTGTTAATCATATTGTAGACTGCGCCTATCTATGTGTTTGATACTTACTGTTAAGAATTACCTGTTTGCCTTAACTTAAATATCTACTTGTTTGTTTAACTGCTTTGCTGCTGCAACAGCAGGTTACAATGATGTTAATAACTACTTTTCAGCATCCAATTGAAACTCTTTAATTCCTTGTTTGTTTAACTGGTTTGCTGTTATAACTCCCAGTTGAGATGTTTTGCTAACTTCAACTTTTCTGAATCCAATCGGAACTTTAATGGCAAAATAGGTTAGCCCAAGATCAAAGAGCGAGGTCCCCATGGACGTTGCATCATCCCACAGCAGTGGCACCGGCCCAATCGTGCATTATGAATTGCCAACTGCTGATGCTCTAGAGGCTAAACTAGTGGTAGAAAGATATTCTACTTCTGCACTTAGATATGAAGTTGACATGTTGAGGAAGCAAACAGCACAATCACAAGCAGTACTCAAGACAACCATTAAATATTTGGTGGATTTCAAAACGAAGCAAGCTGAGACTGGCCAGATTGTTAAGGTCCTGAAGGAAAAAAGGAAATTAAATTCCTACTTGGTAAATCATAGGTGAAATGTTCTTTCCATAGTTGAATAACCTTTGTGTTGTCTGTTCATGTAATCAATCAAACCATTTGTTTTAGAGATAACGTAATAATTGTTTTTTTGTTTTTTGGTTTGTAATTTTATTTGAGCACAAGTCTGTATTAATTGATAAGACTCGGAGACATTTCATTTGGATTGCTGTGCCAGACCTACAAATATGCCAATCGGGCTGAATGTGCATTCAACAATAGTAGTAGTATAGATGGACCATAAGTGGCACGCATCGGAAAGGGCCAAGATGCTGGCTAAAAAAGGAGGTAATAGCACCGCAGGTCCTTGAACTTGTCTTGCATGTGATACTTTGGTCCTAAAACTAGCAAAAGCTAACTATTTAGTCCTCGAACTTATCCTAAAGGTGCAAATTTGGTCCTGGATGAATCAGATGCAGCCATGTGGAGCCAGCTCGGCCGAGCCGGTCAGCGCCGTGCATTTTGCATTTAGCCCCTGCCTTCTGTTGATTTCAACCCGCAGTATACCTCGTGGCTGTCAAAGGATATCACCTGAAGTGTCAGGTCAGGCTCCTCGTCGGCTTGCCGCTGTTGCCCAAGCCCCAGGTTGTGGCCGGAGTGGAGGAGAGGGAGCACGCTGGTGGTGGCCTGAAGCTGTCGGGGCACCCGAAGCTGACCTCCTCGTCGCCACCCATGAGGAACGGCATCGGGCCCAGCAACGCCCGCGCGCGCGCCGGCGCAGCAAGGGAGGCGTCTTCCTTGCTGCCGCTCCGTCTGTGCCGCCGCAGGGTGCACCGGCGCGTGCGCCTTGATGCCGATGGGGTACAGCACGAGCGAGCCATAGAGCTGGAGGGAGGCCACATCGGCGTAGCCGTAGGGGTAGGCCTCGAGTTGGTGCACCGCACGCCGGCCAGCGTGCGCTCCTGCCGGTGCGTGTTCTGGTGCCCGCCCAGCGCCTGCGAGCTGAAGAACTTCCCCTGGAAGTAGTTGCACGTGAACACCCGCCGCCGGTCCTGTCGGTGGTGCTCGATTTTGCAGTTGTGGTGTCGGCGGCGGTGACGGTGAGCGACAGGTGGAGGGCAAGCTTGGGGCGGGAGGAGGTGTTGGATGCCTCGTTGTTAGACGCTGCCTGGCTGCTGATGTCGGACAGTTGATCCTCACGCACCTCTTGGACGCTGCTGCTCTTCGTCTCTGAAGTCTGAACAATCTCTCTCTCTTCAAATCATATTGAACAAACTCAGCATGAACAATCACAGCAGGCAATGCAATGCAATGGAATGGAATGGCTTTACCGAGCTGCACATCAATCAGCAGCTCATGGCAACAAACAAATCATCAGTGTAAGTGGAAAAGAAAAACAGAGTACACATCGGCGATCTTCAAAGAAGCAGCACGGCCAAGGATTTCAGCCGGCAGGACATGGCGTCGGCCATGGCGGCCGCGTTCTCCCGGCGATGCAGCTCCAGCTCTGCTCGCTGCCCGAGACCCGGCAAGCCGTCGCAAAGTCAAGGATCTTGCCGAAGATTCTGAACATCTCTACAAGTTGATCCTGTCCTGGCCGGTGGCAAACACTGTTGGAATCCATGGGTGCGTCCGGGTGCGCGGACGCCTCGGTCCACTGGAGTAGTGGTGTCGAGCCGAGGTTCATCTCGAACACCTTCCGCACCACCTTGTCCCTTCTATTCGCCGGGTCACACCACGAGACGCAGAGCATGAACATGGACGCGCAGCAGACCAGCACCGGCGTGTAGTCTCGGAGCCATGGCGGCGGCCGGGACGTCTGGACGACGGACCATGAGCCGGCGTCGAGATGGTAGGCGACGAGCGTGTCGGACTCGCAGTAGACGTAGAACGTGTCACTGCAGACGTCGCCGGAGCATGCCAGGCCGACGTCGGTGGGGAACCAGGCGATCTCGACCCATTTGTCGGTCATCGGATTGTATATCTCGCCGGCCACGAGGGGCTCGTCCCATGGCCCTCGGCCACCCACAGCGATAAGAGCTTGCCTTGCCTGAGCTGGATGTTTCTCTTGCTTGGCAACCTTGCCGTGACCGTGAGCTGGGCCAGTGGAATCGGTGTCCTCATTCAGTACATCCCTGAGACGGAGCCACCAGAGTGAGAGCCCATGCGGGTCCTCGTACACGGCGGAGGTGCCACCCAGCCGGAACTTGCCGCCGGTGTTGGCGCGCCGGATATGCTTCTCGACGCGGGCGTGCACAAAGCTGCGACTGGTGGACATCTCAAACACCCCCAGCACCGGTCGTGACCGGGCCGGTCGCGCCGATGAGGGGGCTGGACACAATGACTACCTTCTACGTCTTGGTCTTGACAGAGCCGGCGCTCGACCCCTCGGAGCGGCCGTCGACAACGTAGAGCTCGTCCCCGACGCCCACGACGGAGAACAAGAACCTACCTTTGAGCGGGGCCGCCCCGACCCGGCGCCACCGGTGCGCGTCGAGCGCGTGCACGGCCGTGGCGGCGGACGCACCCCAGCCATCGTTCGCCTCGATCCCCGAACAGGAACAGCCAGGGCGTCGTGGCCGCGCGCGGCCCCTCTGGGTGCAGGCAAGGAGCCAGGCCAGCGGTTTATTTGACAAAACATTAGGGGGGTATCTGCAAAATGGCTAGCGATGACTGGAACGGTCCGGCTGGCTCCACTTGGCTGCTCCTGATTGGCCCAGGACTAAACATGCACATCTGAGACAAGTTCGAGGACTACATAGTTAGCTTTTACAAGTTTAAGGACCAAAGTATCACATGCAAGACAAGTTCATGGACCTGCCGTGCTATTACCTCCTAAAAAAGGATGCTGTTGTAGCCAAAATAAAGTACAGCGGCCTGGCTTATGTATGTTAGTTGATATTATTGATCCATATACTCTATAAGTGTTTATATGTCTATTAGTTCTATACATTCTTGGTTGATTGACTCGGTATTTGAATCTTGATACATCGCTTGTGTACATATCTAAATGGGAGTACACATTATGCTGCGTGTGACATTTGAGTTGGACATGAAGTGTTCCAAATATTCGAATTCACCTTAAACTGGATTCTAGTTTCTGAATTTGAGTATCGGCATTTGTAAACCATATTCATATATGACAGTGGAATACATCTTTGTCGTCCTTTTGAAGATATATAAAAACACATAGAATGATTTATAAAGATTCATATAGGAATACAAAATGGATTCGAATTTAGTTGCCAGGGTAAACGTGGATGCTTATTGTCCCAAAATTCCAAAGAAGCAGCAAAATGTCCACTCCCACGTCGGCTGCCCGAAGCCAAGTGTTTGGGAGATGGAAATTACTGTCTACCCATTACACGGACAATCCATCGGCCCGATTTCCACTGCTCTAAATAGGGGTAGGTTAGTAACTTCAATTAGACGTGACACGACCGCCTCTGAGCCCATTCCGACACGGTGGGAGTCAAACATGGGCGGCAAAACTCATTTGATTCAAGCTCGTCCGAAAGACCTCTGTTTCTCCCTCCATTCCCCATTCATACACGGTGGGTGGCAAAACAAACTCGACTCGGCCGAAATCGATGTAGGCAAATATTTTCAATAGGGGCAGGTTTGTAACTTCACTCAGACGTGACACAACCGCCCTACCTGTCAGCCCTGTTCATACACCATCAATAGGGGCAGGTTTGTAACTTCACTCAGACGTGACACAACCGCCCTACCTGCCAGCCCCGTTCATACACCGTGGGCGCCAACCATGGGCGCCAACACCCTCTCCTCGCCCGAAATCGCTCTGGGCAAATATTGGCGAGATGCGAGATTACCGTCCTATCCCCAACCGACGAGACGTCCAAATTTTAAACGGGGGCTAAGTTCGTAACTTTCCCATATTTCAGACAGGAGCGTCCCAAAAACATGGTTCCCCGTACCTCCCCTCCATTTTCCCATTCATACACCGTCCACGCTAGAACACCCCATCCCCACACCAGCCTCCATCCGCCACCCCATCCATCGCCGCCGTCCTCCACCACATCCATCGCCACCGTCCTCCACCATGCCGGAGCGCCTACCAAGACCGCGTCGTCCACTGCTAGAGATGGACGTTTCTCATCCACGGCGACAGAACAATAGCCTTGCATCGCGTCCTCTCGCTTCATTGGCGCCGTCGTCCTCTTTGCCGGGGCCGCTCACACGACCTTCTCTTCCACCGCAACGGGACTTATCCCCCGATGCACCCGTCTACCGTCGCAGATCTGCTTCAACGCCACCGACAGCCATCGCACCCCCGATGCCTACACGGCGCCGCAAGAGAGGTGGTACTTCATATCTCCTCAATTTTTTGATCTCAACCAAAAAATAGATCTTAACTTGGTTACTCTACTTTCTTTTCAGCTCTTAGAATTTAGTTCTTAGTTCGAAGCAAACAATGGATGCTAAATATCATTTCTCCGGTTTGCAGCTTCAAATCTGCCATGGCACAGCCATAATACGGCTTAATTGATCATGCTTAGGGTTTAATTGATCATGTTGGTTCTGTGGTGGTTTCTTTAATAGAAATCGGAGGGGAAACCCTCTTTTGCTAAAAAAATATGCTTAGAGTTTCCCCCTTTTATGATCACTATACGATCAGAATACGTGCTTCGTGTCATAATAACACTGCTCCACCCATCAAGCTAAACAAGCTTAGTTGTTCAAATACGAATATGATATTATTAAAACAGAGTTGTTTAATTGGTCAGCTAAATGTTCCTAAATTAGTTTTGAAAATGCATGTTCGCCGCTCGGGTGTGTATCTCTACAGGGTGCCCACGGTGGGCCGGCCCACCCTAGGATTTTGGGTCGTCCCAGGCCCCGATTCCCCTCTGTTCTGCTGCGCGCTTCCGATCTCTACTCGCCCCCAGCCTCCTGCCTCGCCGGCGACTTGCCGTCCCCGGATGACATGACTCTAGGAGGAGACGCTGGACTAACAGGAGGCCAGGAGCCGCTCGCCCAACAGCGTCACCGCTGCCCGGGCGCGGCGCCGTGCCTACCTTCCCAGTCCGTTCAGGGCTCAGGCGTGCAGCACCCACCAAGCCAACCCGATTTATCCTGAGATACGTCCTCAACACTCAGCAGCCACTCCTCATCACCCATTTTCTAATTGATTCATTACTCATTAGGCAGGACTATCATTAGGGTTTGTTGTGTGCTCAGTGCTACCTACACTTAATGGTTCAGATGTATTTCGGTAATCTTTAGTACCTCTAAAGTTCACAGGGTTTTCAAAATCCCGGCCCTCGGAACAAAAACTAGTCATTTTGGATTGTTGGTCGTAGTGACATTGACCCAGATTACTACTGCAAGCCAGGTTTGTTGACAATTTTACTTGTCTTTCTTACTCATTCGATATAATATCCAATTATTCACGTCGATTAGTTGCAAACAATAAGTGCTAGACAAACTTCTTCATTCAGATTTTGGACGGTCTCTTACTGCAGTTACAATTCTGCATACTTGTCCTAGTAAGCTCACAAGTAAATGATTGATTCACTACATCTATGCTTGCCTTGTCATATTTGTTGTCAATATTCTTTTAGGGTGGACCACCCTGTTTCTAAATACTGGAACCGTAGACATGAGTGAATAGTATTTCTCTATGTGATCTCTGTGGGTAAAGAACACTGCATTGTATAGAAAGAAAGTGTCATTTCCAGCTTTTACATAGGTTTCGATCTTTTACATGGAATACAATCTGCCTGCTTGCTTTGTGTCGCACTACCAACACTCCACCCTTGAAGCTAAACATTACGCCACTCATAATTGCTTAGTTTATTTGTTCAAATACGAATTTCATATGATTCTAATGTTCCTACTTCAGTTTTGAAATGTGTGCCTGCCTGTTATAGAGACATAAGGGGTTTGTATTTCTGTGTGTGGTCTGGTCAGCACGGTTGGGGAGGTGAACTTTGCATATGCAGGGGTTTATAGGGAGACACTCTTCGAGTTGAATCCGCAATGCATTCCATAGATAATCTGACTACTTTTTATGTTTTCATGAATCTCAGATTCTGAACAACATCATAATGATTATGAGCTTGCGCGCATGAAAAGAATAAAGCAGAACAATGCCATGGCTGTCAAACTTGGCATTAAGGGACTGAAATCAAGTCGGGATGCAATGCAATGCAAACGCTCTCCACCTACAGATTCATGCTCAGAATATGATCCTAACAGTGATTCTGAGCTAGAGGGAGACCTAAGTCAATGTAGCTCCCTAGTGGAGGAGTCAGAGGAAGATGCCCTATCTTAGTCACCCATCAAGGTACTTGCTCTAACCTTCCAAGGTTACATTGCTCGCACATATCTTGCAACTAATGCTTTGCATTGCTTCTACTTTGTTGAACTGCCATTAGCTTAGTTTACACATCGTGTATGTGAATACGCCCTGCCTATCCATTTTCAGTACATATTCCATCTGTCATCATACCATATTTATCCATTCAAATGCTGTTCTTGTGTATCAGACGTTCAAAAGGAAGAGGGCGATTGCTGATCGTGGAGGAGCACAAGAAAAGTATTTGGAAAAGGTAGTGGCACCTGATAAATCAAATAGCCCATTAGGTGTAGTTGCAATATCACCTGACCCACAAAATACCCCAACTCTAGCAGACTCTAGCCCTACTACACTGGTCATTTCTGATGCCCCAACTCAGCAGACCCCAACTGCAGCAAACAGTATGATTATGCCAGTTGACATAGCACCAGCTGTACGGCGCAAAACCCCCATTCCAGCAAAGAGTACACCAAATCCAGTTGCCAAATCCCTTTTTGAACCAGAGAGAGCCCCAATTGCAGCAAATAGGACCCCTGTTCCATTTCTTCCCAGTTTAGAAGGCGAAGCTTATGTTGTTGTCAGGAACTTTGTGCGCATCTTTCCTTCATGGAAAGATTATACCACAGACACAGAACAATTTCCAGTCTTCCTTCGCAACTTACGCGTAAGTAATGTACTAATGTTATTCATGGTCATTACTGCATATGTTTCTGCTGACAGAAGACACAAGATTTCATTCTTTTAAATAGGCGAGGAGCAAACTGGATTGTGATGACGAGCAAGGGTTGGTTGCGCTCTTCAAGCACTCGTTGATGAAGTATCGTTCCTACCTGAGGCAAGCGCACTTCGATGGCAAGCCTCTGAACGAAATTTCTGTAAAGTCTCTGGTGGTACATTTATCCGACAGTGACTGAAATAATCTTGTTACACATTGGTCTCGGCTGCAGCGTAAGGTACTGTCTATGATATCACATCACAATTTGAACTACATTTCTGCATTTGCCTTAATGTCTCACTTGTACGAAAACTGTTAGCAGAAGAACATTCGTTCTCAAGGGACCACAGAATCTCGCAACTATACTGCACACTGCATTGCTCTTGTGAGTACCTCTTGCCCTGTATGACCATACTTACTTTCATAGCTGCTTGATTATGTAGCATCACTGCACATGTTAGCCTCGTAATCGTCCATTTGGTGGACATTATAAGATCCGTATGGACTCTTACATAAATTTAGAATCAACCCAATGCTTTTGAAGAGGTTTAGCTCTGCAGTCCTCTTGTAAGGACTGAACGTGGTCTATCACTGTACTTACATTAACAGCTACTCCCTCCGTCCCATAATATAAGAACGTTTTGTACAGTACACCAGTGTTCAAAACACTCTTGTATTATGGGAAGAGGGATTGGTTCATTTTGTAGCATTCTGCATCTTATCTCCCTCGCCCACCATTTACTAAAAAAGATCAGATCTATATTTAATCTTACCAACAAGTAGAATACACAGACAATGCCAGTGCAGAAATGTAGCCCATTGCTCTTGTCAGTACATTTTGTCCTGTAACGCTTGTACTTCCAGGGATTGGTAGTTGATTATGTAGCATCAATCTGCATCTTATCTTCATTATCCTCTATCCCTTCCAGTATTATCATATCTATAATTACTCTCTACAAAATGTAGAGTACATGCAATGCTTATGAAGAAGATTCTGTGCTGAAATTCTTGAGTTATCCTTCCCTTGACATGGAGAAGGGCATTATAAAGCTGGTGTTAACTGTTAATGTAAGTCAGTCCTTCTAAAGCCTTTATCCTCAACTGCTGTTTAATTTGCTCATACTCCCTATCGTTTACTGCTGTTTAGTTTGCTGTTTCTACCAAAATGTATGTTCGTAAGAACCGTAAGTTCTAAGTTTTACTTGTAAAACCAAATTCCTTATTCATACAATGCACATTACTTAATACTCCCTATATGTATGCTTGTTTTTGTGGATCTATAATCCAGTGTGTGGTGAAGCAGCCCACGTTTGCACCTTGTCATCTCCTGTTTTATCTTACTGATGTGGCTGATGATATGAACAACATGCCATGCACATTATCCAAAATAGATACAATGATTTTCTTTGCCCTTCATCTATGCTTGTTATGTTGACATGGTAATCCAGTAGTGTGGTGAAGCTCCCCGCATTATGAACAATGCCAAATTATGCTATTGATATTTTGAACTTACTCTTTATTTTCTAATTTGAAATTGGATAGAATTGACAGAACAGTTATCATCTTTGTTTATACACGTGCAAAACCTGTCATCTCTCTGCTTTGTTTCATGGTGATATGCCTGATGGCATGCACAAGTCTGCTGAAGGCTGTGAGACAAACCCAACATATATTGCAGCAAAGAAGGCAAAACTTCTTGAAGATAGCGAGACAACCCCAAAGTCTTGTCTTGATGCAGTGTTCAAGTTACTTGAGACTAACAGCCAGACAAGCTCACAGAATTCGTTGTCTGAATCAGTTCGACTTCTTCAGTCCCAAGCTCTAGCAGAAAGGCATTCTGCAACTCAACTTCGACTTGAAGTCCTATCTCTAAGAAAGATTGCGGAGAACACCAATGAGAACCTCATCGCTAAACAGCTACACCTGGAAGCTATGACCGACATGCTAGGCCGGTCTCACAGCCTTGCTCAGCAGCTTGCGCAGCAGTTCCCCCGCAAGGCTAACCTTTCTTGAACTGTCTTGGAAGTGGTCTCGGTTCAGTATTATTTTGTTACGCTGCAATGGTGCCCAGTTTTTGTAATCTGCTTCTTCGTTGCGCTTTATGATCACTGGTGGCGAACTTCGATGCCCAGTGGATGTAATATACCTTAGATCCTTTATTGTATAGTGTAGGTTTATTCTTAGTTACTATGCCGTAATTTCTTTATTGTATAGAGTAGGTTTGTTCTTAATTCCTACTAGTTACTGCCATCATTCGCTATCTGAAAAAAAAATAGATGTAGTCGACCGGACCGAAACATTCGACTCTAACGGGCCAGGTTTTTAGCGGGCCACAATTGGGCCGGCCTGCGTCTTTCTTGGGCCCGAATGATTGTGGACTTCACACATTGCGCCAGGCCCAAACTTACACCGGCCTATATTTTAGTTGGGCCTTTTGTTGACCCAGCGCTTAGTTTGGCCCAGGTAGTGTTGGGCCATTAACAGGCTGAATATTGTACTGGCTTGTTACGGCCGAGATGAAACCACGGGCCTTTAGTAGGCCAAAATGCATGTTGGGCCTCAATTTTCACTAGTCGTCGACGGGCCTTCAGCAGGCCGAAATGTAGACCGGGCCGTTTTCGGCCCAGTTAGCTGACGGGTCGTTACCAGGCCGAAACATATCTCGGGCCTTAGTTGGCCACTGATATCATGGGCCTTTAAGAGGTCGAAAGCTTAGCACAGGCATCAAGGGGCCGAATTACGCGACATGCCTTTAACAGGCCCAAAGTCACATTGGGCTTAACTGTTGCCACCTTTAGCATGGGCCATTAGTGGGCCCGATGTCCCGTCGGACCATATATGGCCCATGGGCAGCACGGGCCATTCCCAGGCCGAAAGTCACACCGGGCTGAAATGGGCCCATGTCTACATCAGGCCTCTAACAGGCCGAAAGTCACTGGGCTGTAGTTGGGCCCAAATATTCGGCGAACAATTAACGGGCCAGATCTGGCTCCGGGCCAGAAATGGGCCCAAATATTGGGCGAACAATTAATGGGCCAGATCTGGCTTCGGGCCGTAAATGGGCCTTTATTAAGCAGGCCGTTATTGGGCTGGCCCACTAGTACCTGATTAAGTTCTACGGACCTTTGACTGGGCCGGCCTTTTTAACCTATATGGGCCTCTATTGGGCCCAGCCACGTGTCGACGTATCATAGGCATGTCTCCTCCAATGGACGGGCGACATCTGGCCCACTAACGAGCTGACAGGTATTCCCTTCGGCCAATCAGAATTTTACACGTGGAAATTTCCCATTGGTCAGGGCTGTTAACGGGTTATCGGATCCAAAATCTGACCCGGTAGCTTAACGGCGTTCCGTTACGGTGGATGCCACGTGTCGGTCACCCTTAACGAAAGCACTTCTGTGACGCGTGATTTATCGTCATGGAAGTGGACACTTCTGTGATGATAATTTTGGCAATGTCATGGAACACTTCTACGACAGCACATGTATGACTATCTTGATTCTGTCATAAATTTGTCATGGATGTACATGCATGACAGAAAACGCGACCTACTGTGACAAACACGTATCATCACGGAAGTGTATTTTTTTTGTAGTGTAAGAATTGACCTCCTTCAGTATCTTTTCATTTATATGATGAGGCTAAGGAAATGTCATTACGTGATTTTTGCGCGGTTTGTAGAATACCATTTGAGGGTAGCTTAGATGAACCACATCGTACAGAAGTGGATGGCTTTGTTAATACCATTACTGTAGGGGATCCGAAGAAGGGTTCCGATGCGAGAATCACTAGCATACATTTTCTAGTTTTACACTACTTTGCCATATTTGCTAGTCGATGCTTAATTGGTCATGGAAATAGTGGAAACTTCAGTGTTCCTGATATCATTATTCTTTTCCATGACTTGTTTGGTGATAACAGTTTTAGTATGGGTGCCGTTATTGCTAAAAGGCTGAGCCTGGACCGTACAAAGGGCCCCATTTTTGGAGGTATCTATGTTGCACGCCTTGCTAGACATTTTGAGATACCTATTAGCCATTATGAGAAAGATGAAACATTGCTGCCCTCTACCTTTTTAGATTACAGAAGCATGGTAGCACATGAGTTTATTGTTAACAACGAGGACAAGATGCTTCTGTATAACCTGAGATTTAGTAAGAAACACAATGAGATTATTATCCTGCCTACGCCTTCTTTGTTTGATTTAACTACAGGTCATTACCTCATCTTACCGTCGGCCATGTATGCACATCGAGGCCAGACATCCGCTCCAGAGCCTGAGCCGGAACCTCCACTGGACCCTTATTGTCCATCCTGTTATCAGTGGGATCCGGAGGAGATCGCTAGTCAGTGGCAATACGATGACACTCCTCATTACACCGGGGAGAGTAGCCGCGATCCATGGGCAAAGACCAACTTAGGCCAAAAGCCTAAGCTTGGGGGAGTATGTATTTCTCACTGACTTTACATTCATGTTCACACACTATTCTAGTTGTCGGTGCTCATACTCTTTCATTGTATTATCCATGCTAGTTTAATTTCTTGTTCTAGTTTTCTTCTTGTGTGTTTGATAAACTATGGAAAAACCAAAAAAATTAGTTAGTTTAATTTCAATGCTTGTAGAATTAAAATGAAAAACCAAAAAGATTTCTTGTTCTTCTTTTACTTGTTGGGAGCTTTCCCGTGTAAATAGTTTTATTTCTTTTTCGTTTCTTTTGGGGGTCGAGAGTAGAAGACCATACTGAAAATGTTTAGTGGCTCTTATATGCATGATTGTTGATTTAACTTAGAGCCCATATTACTTTGTCTTCTCTCTTGAATTGAATGCTTGCAGATTCCAGCTTAGTCCAATGCACGCGCACTATTATTATTATACACACCGTTCGGTCGTGCAAGTGAAAGGCAATAATGACGATATATGATGGACTGATTGAGATGAGAAAAGCTGGTATGAACTCGACCTCTTTTGTTTTTGTAAATATGATGAGTTAATCGTTCCTGATTCAGCTCATTATGAATAAACATGTTTGCAATAACATTTAGAGATTATAGTTGCTTATGCCATGCTTAATTAGCTATGAGTTATAATGGTTTACCTTGCATGCCAACATGCTATTAAAATAGTTGTGATGTGGTATGATGGGATGGTATCCTCCTTTGAATAAATTGAGTGACTCGACTTGGCACATGTTCACGCATGTAGTTGAAAACAAATCAACATAGCCTTCATGATATTTATGTTCATGGTAGATTATATCCTACTCATGCTTGCACTCGGTGTAAATTAATTTTAATGCATGTTCATGACTGTTGTCGCTCTCTCAGTTGGTCGCTTCCCAGTCTTCTGCTAGCCTTCACCTTTACTAAGCGGGAATACTGCTTGTGCATCCAAATTCCATAAACCCCAAAGTTGTTCCATATGAGTCCACCATACCTTCCTATATGCGGTATTTACCTGCCGTTCCAAGTAAATTTGTATGTGCCAAACTCCAAACCTTCAAATGAAATTCTTTTTTGTATGCTCGAGCAGCTCATGTATCAACTAGGGCTGTCTGTATCTTCCATGCTAGGTAGGTTATTCTCAAGAGGAGTGGACTCCGCTCCTCATTCACGAGAAAATAGCTGGTAACTGGGATGCCCAGTCCCATGCTTTAAGCAAATCAAATCAAAATAATTGCAACCAAACTCCCCTAGGACTCTTGTTAGTTGGAGGCACTCATTGTTTCTAGCAAGCCATGGATTGATGCTTGTTGGTGGAGGGGGAGTATAAACTTTACCATTCTGTTTGGGAACCGCCTATAATGTATGTAGCATGGAAGATATCGCCATCTCTTGGTTGTTGCGTTGACAGTGAAAGTATACCGCTCAAAATATTATTCATCTCTATTTTAAAACTGAGCTCTGGCACCTCTACAAATCCCTGCTTCCCTCAGCGAAGGGCCTACCTATATACTTTTATGTTGAGTCATCACCTTCTTATTAAAAGGCACCCGCTGGAGAGCACCGCTGTCATTTGCATGCATTACTATTAGTGTATATTGGGTATGACTTGACTGGATCTCTTTTACCATGAATTACAATGTTTAGTCAGTCCTCGATCTTTAAAGGTGCTCTGCATTTATGTTTTGCGGTCTCACAAAGGGCTAGCGAGATACCATCTGGTTATATCATATTATGATTGTTTTGAGAAAGTGTTGTCATCCGAGTTTTATTATTATTGCTCGCTAGTTGATTATGCCATTGATATGAGTAAACATGAGACCTAAGTGTTATTGTGAATATGGTTAGTTCATAATCTTTGTTGAAAACTTGAATGCTGGCTTGATATATTTACAACAACAAGAGCAAACAGAGTTTGTAAAAGTTTTTCTTTATCACTTTCAGTTTGTCAACTGAATTGCTTGAGGACAAGCAAAGGTTTAAGCTTGGGGGAGTTGATACGTCTCCAACGTATCTACTTTTCCAAACACTTTTGCCCTTGTTTTGGACTCTAACTTGCATGATTTGAATGGAACTAACCCGGACTGACGCTGTTTTCAGCAGAATTGCCATGATGTTATCTTTGTGCAGAAAACAAAAGTTCTCGGAATGACCTGGAAATCCACGGAGATTATTTTTGGAAAATAAGAAAAATACTGGCGAAAGAATCAAGGCCAGGGGGCCCACACCCTGTCCAGGAGGGTGGGGGGCGCGCTCTTCCCCCCTGGGCGCGCCCCTGTCTCCTGGGCCCCCTTGAGCTCTACCGACCTCAACTCCAATGCTATATATTCTGTTTCGCAGAGAAAAAAATCAGAGAGAAAGTTTCATCACGTTTTACGATACGGAGCCGCCGCCAAGCCCTAATCTCTCTCGGGAGGGCTGATCTGGAGTTCGTTTGGGGCTCTGGAGAGGGGGATTCGTCGCCGTCGTCATCATCAACCATCCTCCATCACCAATTTCATGATGCTCACCGCTGTGCGTGAGTAATTCCATCGTAGGCTTGCTGGACGGTGATGGGTTGGATGAGATTTATCATGTATTGAGTTAGTTTTGTTAGGGTTTGATCCCTAGTATCCACTATGTTCTGTGATTGATGTTGCTATGACTTTGCTATGCTTAATGCTTGTCACTAGGGCCCGAGTGCCATGATTTCAGATCTGAACCTATTATGTTTTCATGAATATATGTGAGTTCTTGATCCTATCTTGCAAGTCTATAGTCACCTATTATGTGTTATGATCCGACAACCCCGAAGTGACAATAGTCGGGATACTTCTCGGTGATGACCGTAGTTTGAGGAGTTCATGTATTCACTAAGTGCTAATGCTTTGTTCCGGTTCTCTATTAAAAGGAGGCCTTAATATCCCTTAGTTTCCATTAGGACCCCGCTGCCACGGGAGGGTAGGACAAAAGATGTCATGCAAGTTCTTTTCCATAAGCACGTATGACTATATTCGGAATACATGCCTACATTACATTGATGAACTGGAGCTAGTTCTGTGTCACCCTAGGTTATAACTATTGCATGAGGAATCGCATCCGGCATAATTATCCATCACTGATCCAATGCCTACGAGCTTTTCACATATTGTTACTTGCTTATTTACTTTTCCGTTACTACTGTTACAATCACTACAAAACCCAAAAATATTACTTTTGCTACCGTTACCATTACTATCATACTACTTTGCTACTAAATACTTTGCTGCAGATACTAAGTTATCCAGGTGTGGTTGAATTGACAACTCAACTGCTAATACTTGAGAATATTCTTTGGCTCCCCTTGTGTCGAATCAATAAATTTGGGTTGAATACTCTACCCTCGAAAGCTGTTGCGATCCCCTACACTAGTGGGTTATCAATACTAGGGATCAAACCCTAACAAAACTAACTCGATTACATGATAAATCTCATCCAACCCATCACCGTCCAGCAAGCCTATGATGGAATTACTCACGCACAACGGTGAGCATCATGAAATTGGTGATGGAGGAAGGTTGATGATGACGATGGCGACGGATTCCCCTCTCTGGAGCCCCGAACTGACTCCAGATCAGCCCTCCCAAGAGAGTTTAATTAGGGCTTGGCGGCGGCTCTGTATCGTAAAACGCGATGAATCCTTCTCTCTGATTTTTTTCTCCCCGAACGTGAATATATGGAGTTGGAGTTGAGGTCGGTGGAGCTCCAGGGGGCCCACGAGGCAGGAGGGCGCGCCTAGGGGGGGTAGGCGCGCCCCCACCCTCGTGGACAGGGTGTGGGCCCCCTGGCCTTGATTCTTTCGCCAGTATTTTTTATTAATTCCAAAAATATTCTCCGTGAAGTTTTAGGTCATTCCGAGAACTTTTATTTCTACACAAAAATAACACCATGGCACTTCTGCTGAAAACAACGTGAGTCCGGGTTAGTTCCATTCAAATCATGCCAATTAGAGTCCAAAACAAGGGCAAAAGTGTTTGGATAAGTAGATACGATGGAGACGTATCAACTCCCCCAAGCTTAAACCTTTGCTTGTCCTCAAGCAATTCAGTTGACAAACTGAAAGTGACAAAGAAAAACTTTTACAAACTCTGTTTGCTCTTGTTGTTGTAAATATGTAGCCAACATTCAAGTTTTCAGCAAAGATTATGAACTAACCATATTCACAATAACATTTAGGTCTCATGTTTACTCATATCAATGCCATAATCAACTAGCGAGCAATAATAATAAATCTCGGATGACAACACTTTCTCAAAACAGTCATAATATGATATAATAGGATGGTATCTCGCTAGCCCTTTCTGAGACCGCAAAACATAAATGCAAAGCACCTTTGAAGATCAAGGACTGACTAGACATTGTAATTCATGGTAAAAGAAATCCAGTCAAGTCATACCCAATATAAACTAATAGTAATGCATGCAAATGACAGCGGTGCTCTCCAGCGGGTGCTTTTTAATAAGAGGGTGATGACTCAGCGTAAAAGTAAATAGATAGGCCCTTCGTAGAGGGAAGCAGGGATTTGTAGAGGTGCCAGAGCTCGATTTTTGAAATAGAGATAAATAATATTTTGAGCGGCATACTTTCATTGTGAACATAACAACCGAGAGATCTCGATATCTTCCATGCTACGCACATTATAGGCGGTTCCCAAGCAGAATGGCAAAGTTTATACTCCCCCACCACCAACAAGCATCAATCCATGGCTTGCTAGAAACAATGAGTGCCTCCAACTAGCAACAGCCCCGGGGGAGTTTTGTTTGCAATTATTTTGATTTGGTTTGAGCATGGGACTGGGCATCCCGATGACCAGCCATTTTCTCGTGAGTGAGGAGCGGAGTCTGATACGTCTCCGTCGTATCTATAATTTTTGATTGTTCCATGCCAATATTATACAAACTTTCATATACTTCTGGCAAATTTTTATATTATTTTTGGGACTAACATATTGATCCTGTGCCCAGTGCCAGTTCCTGTTTGTTGCATGTTTTATGTTTCGCAGAAACCCCATATCAAACGGAATCCAAACAGGATAAAAACGGATGGCGAATATTTTTGGAATATTTGGAAAATTCTGGAAGAAGAATCAACGTGAGACGGTGCCCGAGGTGGCCACGAGGCAGGGGGCGCGCCTGCCCCCTCGTGGGCCACCCATAAGGCGGTTGCTGCTCTACTTTGGCCGCAAGAAAGCTAATTTTCGGAGAAAAATCTGGGCGAAGGTTTCAATCCAATCGGAGTTACGGATCTCCATATATATACGAAACTGTGAAAGGGAAGAATACGGGAACGCAGAAACAGAGAGAGACAGAGAGACAGATCCAATCTCGGAGGTGCTCTCGCCCCTCCCACGTGATAACCCGCAAGTATATGGGATAGTTGTAGCCTCTTTCGATAAGTAAGAGTGTCGAACCCAACGAGGAGCTAAAGGTAGAAAAAATATCCTCTCAAGTCCTATCTACCACCGATACGACTCTACGCACGCTTGACGTTCGCTTTACCTAGAACAAGTATGAAACTAGAAGTACTTTGTAGGTGTTGTTGGATAGGTTTGCAAGAAAGTAAAGAACGCGTAAATAGAAAATAGGGGCTGTTTAGATAAAAATACAATAAAGTAAAATATAGCGAGTGTGGAAAAGTGGTGCTAGGAGTTGTGGAATTGTCCCTAAGCAATTGACTACGTTACTAGACCGATAATCACTATTGCAATTCTATTTGAGGGAGAGGCATAAGCTAACATACTTTCTCTTGGATCATATGCACTTATGATTGGAACTCTAGCAAGCATCCGCAACTACTAAAGATTCATTAAGGTAAAACCCAACCATAGCATTAAAGTATCAAGTCCCCTTTATCCCATACGCAAACAACCTACTTACTCGGGTCTGTGCTTCTGTCACTCACGCCACCCACCATAAGCAAATCATGAACATATTGCAAATCCTACAACGGGGATCCCTCACGCTTGCACGACACGGAGAGCACCATAGGACAGCACCAATAATAAAACATGCAACTCAAATCAATCATAGCAATTCATCAATCACCGATAGGACAACGAAAATCTACTCAGACATCATAGGATGGCAACACATCATTGGATAATAATATGAAGCATAAAGCACCATGTTCAAGTAGAGGGTACAGCGGGTTGCGGGAGAGTGGACCGCTGTAGATAGAGGGGGGAAGGTGATGGAGATGTTGGTGAAGATGACGGAGGTGTTGGTGTAGATCGCGGTGATGATGATGGCCCCCGGCGGCGTTCCGGCGCCACCGGAAGCAAGGGGGAGAGAGCCCCCCTTCTTCTTCTTCTTCTTCCTTGACCTTCTCCCTAGATGGGAGAAGGGTTTCTCCTCTCGTCCTTGGCTCCCATGGCATAATTCACCATGAACATAAATATTGTGGAGGCTATGTTGATTTTGTTTCAACTACATGCGTGAACATGTGCCAAGTCAAGCCACTTGAATCGTTCAAAGGAGGATACCACCCTACTATACCACATGACAACCATTTTAATAGCATGTTGGCACGCAATGTAAACCATTATAAACTCCAAGCTAATTAAGCATGGCATATGCAACTATAATCTCTAATTGTCATTGCAAACATGTTCATTCATAATAGGCTGAATCAGGAACGATGAACTAATCATATTTACAAAAACAAGAGAGGTCGAGTTCATATCAGCTTATCTCATCTCAATCAGTCCATCATATATCGTCATTATTGCCTTTCACTTGCACGACCGAACGGTGTGGATAATAATAATAGTGCACGTGCATTGGACTAAGCTGGAATCTACAAGCATTTAATACAAAGGTGAAGACAAGGTAATATGGGCTCTTGGTTAAATCAACAATAATGCATATGAGAGCCACTCAACATTTTCATCATGGTCTTCTCCTATCGACCCCCAAAGAAAAGAAATAAAACTATTTACACGGGAAAGCTCCCAACAAGCAAAAGAAGAACACGAAATCTTTTTGGGTTTTCTTTTAATTATTACTACAGGCGTGAAATGTAAACTAGCTAAAAGCTACAACTAATTTTTTGA
Organism: Aegilops tauschii subsp. strangulata; assembly: GCF_002575655.3. Taxonomy (NCBI): domain Eukaryota; kingdom Viridiplantae; phylum Streptophyta; class Magnoliopsida; order Poales; family Poaceae; genus Aegilops; species Aegilops tauschii. Next base: position 1,162,377 of record NC_053036.3, on the reverse strand, counting down.
TTTTTCTTAAGGTTTTTCAAACGCACAAGAATAAAGCAGGAAAAACAAATAAACTAGCATGTATAGTACAATGAAAAAGTATGAGCACCGACAACTAGAATGAGTGTGTGAACATGAATGTAATGTCGGTGGGAACTACGTACTCCCCCATGCTTAGGCTTTTGGCCTAAGTTGGTCTAAGCCCACAGATTGCTTGGCGGATATCCGAAGTTGTAACTGGGGTCATACTGAGATGCAGCCGCTACTGCATCACGAGATGCAGCTTGGAGGCGAGCTGCCTCCGTCGTCCTCTCGTACTCGGTCGCCTCTTCCCTGGTTATAATATATCTCCTTTTTGCCTGCAAGTCAAAGAAACCAGGAGCAGGGAGAGCAACATGGACAGTGGGACGCATGTCAAAGATTAGTTGGTACTGGAGGAACTGTTCTTTCCTCTCAACAAACTAATGGCGAACCATAGCATTATAATCTAAATAAGCAGGAGGCAATTCCATATCATTTTCATGTATGGGTATCTCAAGATAATTAGCCACATGGGTTGCATAAATCCCCCAAACAAATCTCCACTTATACTGTTATTGTGCAACCTACGCGGAACAATAGCTCCCAAGTTATAATGTTTATCTCCCAATACAACACTCTTGAGAACACTGAGATCAGGAACGCACATGTGACATGCCTCATCCTTACCGTTAATACATCTACCTATAAAGAGAGCAAAATAATGTATAGCAGGAAAATGAATGCTCCCTATGGTAGCTTGCGTGATTTCCCTAGACTCCCCCACAGTTATACTAGCAAGAAAGTCTTTATATTCAGATTTGTGAGGTTCACTAGCATTACCCCACTGCGGGAGTTTACAAGCAGTATTAAAATCCTCTAAATCCATGGTATAAGATTTATCATAAAGATCCAACAGGACCATGTGAGAATTGCGTCATGATGTAAATTTAAATCTTCTCACAAAGGAATCAGTAAGGTGATAGTACTGGGGGCACTTATCTGACACGAAGCCCTCCAAATCAGCATTACGTACATATGCGTCAAATTCCTCCTTAATTCCTGCTTGGACCATAAAATTTTCTGACGGCCATTCACAAGGCCGCACTTGAGCTTCTCTTGGTGGTTCATAGTCCGGCTCACGTATCGCGGGCCTGGGTCCTTGCTTCCTTGATGAACCACCTTGGTATATTTTCCTAAACATATTTCTTTCTCTAAATAATTTCTGAAATTTTTAGTAACTCAAAATAAAAGTGAACCAAACTCAACAAAATTGATAGCAACTACTCCCACAAGTGCCTAGAGACTATATCATGCATTAGAACTACTTGGGACCAAATAAATTTGACATGCAAGCTCAAGAACAGGGTCACCTAAGCAGCAAAAATTTGCAATGAATAAAGCACTAGAACAAAAACTAATTGGACCATTGGAGGAGTCACATACCGAAGAACAATCCCCCAAAACAGTTTTGTGAGTGGAGCTTTGAGCAAGGAGATCGAAAATGGCAGCAAGATGAGCTAGAACTCGTGCTTGAGCTGGTTGGTGATTTTTTCTGGAGGAAGGAGTGTGTGGGTGCTGGAATAAGTCAAGGGGGGCCACCAGGGGCCCACGAGGCAGGGGGCGCGCCCGGGGGGGGTGGGCGCGCCTTGGACCCTCGTGGCCAGGTGCTGGCTCCCCCTGATGTGTTCTCAGTGCCAAATATTCTTAAATATTCTAGAAAAAAAATCATATTTCAATTTCAAGGCATTTGGAGAACTTTTATTTTCGGGGTTTTTTTTGCACGGATAATTCAGAAAACAGACAGAAAATACTATTTTTACTTTATTTAATCTAAATAACAGAAAGTAAAAGGAGGGTACAGAGAGTTGTGCTTTCTAACTTCATCCATCTCATGCTCATCAAAAGGAATCCACTAACAAGGTTGATCAAGTCTTGTTAACAAACTCATTCCGAATTGCATGAAACCGGAGAATTTTCGAATAGCACTAGGTTACCTCAACGGGGATATGCACATCCCCAACAATAAGAATATCATATTTCTTTTTGACAGTAGGAAATCGATGGATTTTTCCAGTAGAATTGATACTGTGGACTTGAGGTTGTTTCCTCGGAAAGCGTACTATATGCTCATTACCATTAACATGAAAAGTGACATTGCCTTTGTTGCAATCAATAACAGCCCCTGCAGTATTCAAAAAGGGTCTACCAAGGATAATCGACATACTGTCGTCCTCGGGAATATCAAGAATAACAAAGTCCGTTAAAATAGTAACGTTTGCAACCACAACAGGCACATCCTCACAAATACCGACATGTACAACGGTTGATTTATCGGCCATTTGCAAAGATATTTCAGTAGGTGTCAACTTATTCAAATCAAGTCTACGATATAAAGAGAGAGGCATAACACTAACACCAGCTACATATAAATATGGAAGCTTATATGGATGACATAGTGGTCAAAACCAAGGACAAGGCAACCCTTGTGCAAGACTTGGAAGAGACGTTTGCCAACCTACGCAAGATCAACCTCAAGCAGAACCCTGAGAAGTGTGTCTTTGGCGTTCCGTCTGGAAAACTTATCGGGTTCTTTGTGTCGCAGCGTGGGATCGAGGCAAACCCGGACAAGATCAAGGCTATTGAGTAGATTGAGGCACCCAAGCGGATCAAGGATGTGCGCCGGCTCACTGGCTGCGTTGCCGCCATGAGCAGATTCATCTCTAAATCCGTTGAGCATGCCCTTCCCTTTTTCAAAATCTTGAAGAAGGTAGGCCCAATGGAGTGGACCCCAGAGGCCGAGACAGCGTTGTAGGATCTGAAGAAATCACTACAAGGATCCGGGTCTATTGCAACAAAATTGGTCGTCACAATACATGTCGATTTGTGGCGATAAGTACCTATTGCCACGAAACAACATTTGTTGGCAGTTGTTGCGACTGGACGCATGGTAATAGGTTATTGCCACAAAAGAACAATCGTGGCAATAAAGTCTGCTATTGCAACAACCATGTGGGAAATTGCCACATATTTTCCCGTGGCAACACTCACCTGATGCCACAATTTGCTTTGTGGAGATAGCTTTAATGCAACGTGTAACAAATCATGGCGACTGGTAGCTCGTGGCGATAGACATTTGTGGCAACAACCTATGCCAACGACGCTCGTTTTGTGGTGCATGCTCTTCCGTGGCAATAGTCAATTGTGGCAATAAACTATGACAACAATACTTGATTTCGTGGTATTAGGCATTTTGCCACAAACCACTACACTTGTGGCATTAACTTATCGCAACAAATATTCCAATCGTCGTAACAGGAAATTACAACATACTAGTTTTAGTGGTGATAAATAGGTAACACAACAGGTGAGATGTTTGTTGCGAGAAACTATTGCGACAATTTAAACTTTTCGTGGTGCTAACATGTGGCAACCGAAAGTGGGTTGTGGTAATAGCCTATTGCAACCATAAAAAAATACAGGCATTCAATTACAATATTCCAAACCATACGTATAATATATAGATTCATAAAATTCATAATTCTCATAGCAAATATCCATCAAATGATACCCAAATGTAATTTAGCCATCCTAATTAAGGCCAAGACTAATTGTCCGTGATCTAGAGTCCAGTCGAGCTAGATCTTTGGATCCTGCAATCAAGAAATCAAAAAAATAGTTCTAGTTAATGAGTCCAACATAACATACACCATACAATTATTCCAGCCCTTGTTAAAAATAACTATCACCAGACTATTTGTGTCAACAAGCATGTAACTGAGGGATCAGAACAGTTTTACAAGTGTAAATGTCTAAAGCATAAGCACAAGTACATGTACTAAAAGCATCCGCTGTTGATTTAAGTTGTGACTCAATCTGTAGTTTCAGTTAAGTGCATGTCCCTAGCTAGCACATATTCGTTTTTTCAAAGTTGTGACTCGATGCAGCAACAACACATTGTGAAAGAGAAGAAGCAGCTAGCTAATTATGAAGGCCATACATATAAAATGCAGGTGAACATTAAGAGAAAGCAAGGTCGTGACTTACCATTGCTTTAAACATTTGAGAATTCCTTGTTCAGCTTGTATGAGCGCACTTGAAGAAATAACAATTAGAGCGCACTTGAAGAAATAACAATTAGAGCGCACTTGAAAAAATAATAGTTAGCCTTGCACCTGGAGTCTTATTAGGACTAGATCTCTGAAAAAGGTATTTTGCAAGTTTGGACTACTATCTTATTTGTCAATCCTCTTTGTTGGCACCTGCAAATAGAGTTTGCTCTTCAATCTGGATTCAGTACCTTTAAGAACCAGTTGGACAGTGGCAGAAATACTAATCAAGTTAATCATAAGGCATGTAAGCAGGATCTGATGAATATGGCATGAAACACCAGCAATGTGAAGCTGGAACTAGGAAGAACAAAAAACAGAGTAAAAATGTTTAAGAAAGGGAAAATGGGCAGTTTTGTCACATCAGGATCAGTATATTTCCTTGGAAATATCATCATAACCCTGCAAAGAACCCGGGCCATCTCCAGAAAATTGAGGCCCCTGGACTGTGGCTAAGAACAAATGAACTACATGCCACATAATCAAATTAAACCAACATCTAAGTAGCCAAAATGACTGAAATTATAAGGGGAAGCAAGCATATTAGGAATGACATATATACCTAAAACTTAAAGTTCTGACATTGACAGAAGTAGCCAGTTTCATTCAAATCTAACTCTGCATATATACTCCAAATCTAACTAGGAGTAGCTGTTTGGGGCAAGTTGCATTGGAAATTAAACTAAAATAATGCATCTGTTCTAATGTAGTGGTCTAGTACAGCATTGACTGTACAAGTTATTTTCCATGCTTGTCTCAATTAGCATGTTAGTGCCTCCTAGTACTGACCAATTCAAGAAAAGAGCCTCTAATTAGGAACGATTCCAGTCATGAGATGGGCAACAAATAAACATGACAGAAGGAACTCCCAATCATACAAAAGAGGAACATGGAAATTAGAAATAGCCATGTGGTGATGTCAATATGAACAAAATACTCACATTGACTATGGGAATGCGTCAGGCAAGGGAAACGTACATGCCTGCTTGTTCTGGCGACGGATGATAGCAGAGGCACAACAATGATGCTACAGTGCTCCATGGACGAGATCATGGGCCTCGCCGCCCTAGGACACACAGAGGAACCAAGGATGCCGCTCGTATCGGTGCGGCCGTCAGCCATGACCACGTCGTCCATCTAGGGCTTTCCCCTCTTGTATTTCGATCAGGTGTACTGACTGGTTTTTTGTGGCTCCCTAAAGAAGTGGCTGAATCGCACAAGTCCAGCTGGTTGAACCAGACATGTAGTAGGCACTTACCCCTTCGCCAAAGGGGCCCACGACCTAGGTCCCTCTTCTTCATGTTCTCTCTTCTCCAACAAAAACAAGCAGTTCGGGCACTCTCAGATCCATGGCGATGAAGAACACATATACAGGATTTGAAGCCCCCTAATTTTTGGGGGCCCTGTGCAGTCGCGCACCTCGCACATCCTCGTCAACGGCCCTGCAAAGAACAGTGTGCATCAGACAAGAACCACCAGAGATAAAGCATCAAGACAAACCGAATACGAGATAAAGCATCAAACAAGAACCCTAATTTTTGGGGGCCCTGTGCAGTCGCCCTGGAATTAAATGTGGAACCTATTTTGCGCATAGTGTAACCAGGATGGATACGTGCTAAAAGGTGATGAAGTCTTACATTTACCTAAATAAAAAAGGTAACCCTGATGGGTAGTTGTAAAAAGTGATGCTATCACCCATTGGATTATATATCAAACAAGCATATGAGATTGAGATACGAGAAATATAATAATTGAAGTGAAATAAACAGACAAGTTTCTGTTGTATTTTCATAGTGAAGTTGGGATATACTACACTAAAATGATCATACATGTACTAGAACCCTTACCATGAAAAGCACTATGTATTACACCTACATTCCCTATCAGTAAAGTACATGTCCGTGTTGCTCTTCACAATTTCTACTACCCAATTTGACAATCAGTAGACCTATTTAGCTGAATTAAAAAATCGCACAGGTATTCGGGTATGTATGTATACGTGCCAGTTTGAGAGTATTCGAGTATGTATGGATATGTTACGGGTATTCGGGTATATGCATCTCCACCATGGGCAGGAACACGTACGTACTACTATTATTACCAGGAGAATCAATTAGCAGCGGGCATGTACCCTCGATGTCGTCCTTGCATCTTGCTCCCCTTGGCACTAGTACACAAACAAGCAAGCAGCCTGTTGGATGGATTATTGTGGAAGGTAGCTTACATATGGATCGATTCCTCGTGGATGCTAGCAGATGACGAGGACCGGTGGCTCCTAGCGCGGGAGGCGCGCATGGTCCATGCGCTAGTTCTGCGCAAGCCGCTTCAATTCTTCATGGCCGTCCGGAGGGAGGGATGGCTGCCGACGACCCCGGCTAGATCTGCCCAGGATTGCGGCGGCTGCGCGCTCCTCATGGCCGCCTCCTCGAGCCTGGTTGGGAGGAGGGAACGATCCTGGGGCCCAGGGTTGCGTTGGCGACCTACAGAGAAAGGGGCGAGCAGTGGCGGCATGAGGCGACTTGCGGCGGTGACTTGCGGCGTGGTATGCGGTGGCTTCGATGGGTAGGCGTGCGTGTGAAGGATAAGGAGAGAGAGGAGATAAAAGGATAGGGCACCCGCAGGGCCGCAGCCGTTCGATCTAAGCAAATCCAACGGTTCCGATGTGTGATCCATGAGAGGGCCATCTTGACCAATCAAAACACGGTGTATTTTTAGTGGTATATTTTTGCACTCGGTAAAATTTTAATATTTTTTCTTTTTTTCTTCCCTTCTATTTTTCTTGCTTTTTTAATAAGGCCTATTAAAGGATATAAATAGGATTTTCTTTAACACCAAAATTTTGCCAACATTTTTATGCACTTGTGATTTAAATTTGAATTCTATGCAATAAATGACTATAAATGCATCAAATGTATGAAAGAACCCATGAAACTTGGGAATTGTCACTCAAATATGGTCTACTTTCTGTGCAAATTTAAGTGGTGCCATTTCAAACCTATTTCCGTACTTGCTTCACAAAAAAATACCCATTTTTTACACTATAAAACTAGAATTTTTTTTAAAACAAAAGTTTAGAAACTCTATTTGTCAACATTGTTTTTTGTTTTGATGTTTGTCAATATTTTTTGTAATGGCAAGATGCACCCATGTGCTCAATTTGGGCACATTATCATAAACTATGCAAGAATATGGCCATCACCTTGGAAAGTCATGAATGTTCATACATGATACCTTGTTTTGTGAAGATTCTTTTCTTCAAAATGATCATATTGCAAGTTTAGTATTTTTTCTCGCAACTAGTAGACATAAAAGGACTCGATGCGAAAGGATTGCATTTACTGAATTTGTATTCTTTTCTTTAATTTTTTCCACAATGGGGTCATCAAAGCGGGGAGGGGGGGGGGGGTAAATCTGATCGTATCGTATCCTCTAGAAATAGGAAACTACCAAGTCATGCCTACGTATACAAGAGATCGTGTCGAGGCTTCATCAAAGCGGGGACATTCTAGAGGATCTTGGCATGTAATCTAGCTCAAAGTAGATTGATGCAACACTATTTATAACCCATGTCAAACGATAAGGACAGGGGCTACTGGCTACTATCTGTGACATGGGAAGTGGGGTGTGCCAAGCACACTATAATTGAGTACACTAGCAAGCAAGGGATTACTATACATTGAGATTATGATCTACTAGTTAATATTAAAAAAGCATTAAGGTTGCAGACGACTCGCTGGAACCATTTTGCGTCCTTGATCTGCTATCCCGACGGCCAAATGCAGTACGCTTCTCTACCTCGCGAGAGCTAGCGTCTTTGGTATGCTATCTCGCCTGGTTCAACTCCGACCTTCCTTCACTCCAGTACAGCGCCGACCATAACTCTCTTCGGCTGACCAGTCCACGGGCAGCCAAGAAGGACGACTCGGACGCCTGACAGTCACCTTCAGACCTCCCTTCGCTTTGAATCAGGATGCTCGGTCGATGCTGGTAAGATCTCTCTCTCGCTCTTCAGTGCCTCCCCATTCTTCTACCAAACTAGATTTTTTAGGGTCCTAGAAATGTGCCCCCAAATCCCGTACAAATACCGCTCCAAGGGGGACGACTTTAGGTTTCCAGTAAAGAAATATGCGGGCTGGGCCAAGATACCAGATCTATTAGTCATTGTTTGGCCCATAAACCGCATATCGGTCCGATTTTTGGGGATCGGGCCAATATGTGGGATCTGTTAGAGTTGCTCTTAGCCCGATATACAAGGGATAACCTATGGGTTGCCCTCATAGCCGTTACTTTCGTGGTTACCTATTTAAAGGCTCCTTCTTCCCAGTAAGCTCCCTACTCTCACATCTCATATCTAACGAAACATCACATACAAGAAAATATTTATATCTCATCGTGAGAAAAAACATATATTTTTAGAAAATTTGAATTTGCATGCAAAACTAATAGCGAAATTATTGTTTGAGAGTATTCGAGTATGTATGAATTTGAATTTCTGCGTTGTTTGATTTGGATGTGTTAATTTTTTCGTGTTATTGCATATTAAAATATAAAGAGCGCCTATACATCACTAGTGGTGCAAGCAACGCTAATTGACACTCACCCGCCGCGCACCCTGGGCTGACCCAGCTAAGCGAGGTCGCTTTGCCCACCTCGCTCGCTCGGTTGTTTCCACCGGTTCACCATGTTGACCGGTCGACTGGTTGACCGTTGACCCATGGCATAGTTGACCGTACACATCTATATAAAGTTTAGAATTTGAAAAGTTTTTCAAGTTTGAAAAAAGTTTGTGGCTTCAAAAAAAGTTAATGAATTTGAAAATGTTCAAGAATTTGAAAGAAATGTTTCTCAATTCTAAAACAGATCACTAATTTTAAAAAATTCACGGACTCAAAAAAGATTCATGAATTTGAATTTTTTAATGTATTTCAGAAAAAGGTCGTCCATTCTAAAACAAATTGTGATCTCGAAAAAAGTTAGCAAAGTCAAAATAAGTTTAGTATTTGAAAAAACAACACAAATTTGAAAAAATCGTGGCATGAAAAAATATTGGCGAAAATGAAAATGTTCAGCCACTCAAAAAAAAGTTTGTAAATTTGGAAAAAAAATCACGGTTCCAAAAAAGTCACAATTTTTAAATAGTTCCCCAATTTATCAAAACACATCCACGAATTTGAATAAGTTGGTAAATTTTAAAATTGTTGCTAATTTTTTTTAAAAATACACAAATTTCAAGGAAAAAGTTACTGAAATTTAAAAATAAAAATGGAAAAATGGAAACTAAAAAGTAAAAGGAAATAGGAAAAGGAGAATAAAAACCAAATAGTAAACTGGAAGAAAAACAAACAAAAAGCTGCTGAGGATAAACCTAGCCGAAAAAGAAGAAAAACTAGGTTTTTTTAGACAAAAGAAAAACTATGCGGAAGTTTCCAGAAGCAAAACCGGGCCAAAGTCACGGAATGGCAGCCCAATTTAACTCCTCGCCGGTGAGCCGAACACCTTTCTTTTTAATGGGCCTTAGCCTAGCCGTTCATTATGTTTAAGAATAAGTTTATTTATTAACAATAAGCGTACACATGGTGTTAGTCTGTTGGTAATCAATTCTTTCCCTAGGTAGGAGGTAGTATGTTCGATTCTTTGAATGGATCATTTTTGTTTCTTCATGCATGCCCCATTGTTGGTCATTATATTTTGTTCACGGGCCTGCATGTTCTATTTTTTTATATGAAGAATATGTATATATAATATGCTCTCATGCTAATATCTACTCCCTTTGTATCACAATACTTGTTGCGCGTATAATTTTGAGAATTTTTTTTAAATTTATTCTCTATTTTCAATAGGTTAAGTGAATGAATTTATGCGTACATATCGGAAGTAATTCCAATTTGAGTAATATATGTATCTCAATTAAGGTTCAAGTAATATAGAAAAAAAGTTCAAGACCTATGTACAAGCTTATGTCAAAGACAAAGATTGTTGAAATATCTAGTCTCAATTACAAGAAAATGACTACCTCGCGCAACGGAATCTGTTTGTTTGCAATATCGCTACCATATTGCAACGCCGATGCAGTTTGTTGCAATAGGTAGCCACTTTTTTGCAACAATATGTGTAACTAATGCAACGCCACGCTGATGTTGCAATATTTTTTTGAATATTGCCACAAATAGTTATTCTGTTGAAATACCTAGTCTCTATTACAACAAAATGGCTGCCCTCGTGCAACCGAATTTTTTTGTCGCAATACCATTACCATATCGCAACGCCGACACAATTCGTTGCAATATGAGCACTCTATTGCAACAAATCTAGTATTTATCGTGACAAAACTAAGTTATGGCAATATGTGCGGCCTATTACCACAACCGGAGAATTTGTGGTAATATTGCGTTTTATTGCAACAAAACGTAGTTGTAGAAATAAATTTTGTTGCAATAGACCGGAATCCTTGTAGTGAATACCTTTCCTCTATGCCAATACTGGTTGCGCCTAAACCACAAGAGCCGTTGCTGCTGTATCTGGCGGCAACGAATCAAGTGGTCAGCGCCGCACTAGTGGCGCAGAGGGAGGTCGATGAGGAGGCAGTGGCAATGGCAAGACCGGCGGATGGCAAGTCAGAGATTCCTCCGGCAAGGCCTCGTGCCGGCAAGGCAAGGCCCCCGGCAGAGTCTGATACCGTCGGGACAGGGCCCGCGCAGCCAAGTGAAGCGGTGCAGAAGAAGAAGATGATGCAGCACCGGGTTTACATTCTCAGCTCCCTCTTGCAGGGGGCTAGGTCGAGGTACTCCGGTGTGCAAAAATTGCTCTTCGGCCTTCTCATGGCCTCGAGGAAGCTGCGTCATTACTTCCAAGCCCACGAGATCACTGTAGTCACCCGCCTCCCGTTGCAACGGATACTGCACAACCCAGACGCAACCGGAAGAATCGTGGAGTGGGCCTTGGAGTTATCAAGATTTGGGTTGAAGTTTGAAAGTACTTCAACAATCCAGAGCAGAGTCCTGGCGGAGTTCATTGCAGAGTGGACCTCAACGGCTGACGAGGAAATCTAGGAGACCACTCTCCCCGGCAGGGAAGCAAGTCACAACTGGGTCATGTACTTCGACGGGGCTTTCTCTCTGTAGCGTGCTGGTGCTGGTGTGCTGCTCGTCGCATCCACCGGAGAGCACCTCAAGTATGTGATCCAGATGCACTTTCCTAGGGAGATGTCCACTAACAACACTGCTGAGTACGAGGGGCTGCTTGCCGGTCTCAGGATCGCGGCAGACCTCGGGGTTAAGAAGCTCATCGTCTGGGGTGATTCACAGCTTGTCGTCAGACAAGTCAACAAAGATTATCAGAGCCCGTTGATGGAGGCCTACGTAGTTGAGGTGAGGAAGCTGGAGAAGCGCTTTGACGGTATACAAGCGGAGCACGTTCCCCGAGCAGAGAATGACATCGCTGATTACCTGTCGAAGCGCGCTGCGTTCAAGCTACCTGTGGAACCAGGTACCTTTGTGCTTCGGTTAACTCAACCATCCGTTGAACCATCAATGGAACAGAACAAGAGGAGGAAATCAGGCCCTGGCAAGTACTTTCCCGCCGAGCCCCCTGGGGCCGCCGGCAAGGATGTTGCCATGGATACTGAGCCTCCCGAGGAGCAACTGGCTCCGGCAGGGCGTCAAGCCCCAGCAGTAGAGACGTCCACTCCCATGGCAGAAGAAATGCCTTTGGTCCTTGCCGTCGAGCCCCAGGCTCCGGCATGGGCGCAACATACCGTCCGATTCCTCCAAACAGGGGAGCTTCCCGAGGAGCAGGAAGAAGCAGAGAAAGTAGCCCGTCGGTCTGCCCTATATCAGTTCATCGACGACGTCCTGTACAGGAAAAGACCGAACGGTGTGAAATTGAAGTGCATTCCCCGGGAAGAAGGACTGGAGCTGTTGGCAGAGATACACGGAGGCATATGTGGCTCCCACATAGGGTCGAGGGCCCTTGCTGGCAAGGCATTCCGGTAAGGTTTCTTCTGGCCCACTGCCCTCCAGGATGCAACGGCACTAGTAACCAAGTGTGAAGCGTGCCAGTTCCATTCGAAGAAGCTTCATCAGCCAGCCCAAGCCCTTCAAACAATCCCTCTCTCTTGGCATCTGGGTCTGGGGGCTCGACATACTGGGCCCTTTCCCCCGTGCTGTCGGGGGCTTTGAGTACTTGTATGTTGTAATCGACAAGTTCCCAAAGTGGCCGGAGGTGGAAGCAGTGAGGAAGGTGACAACACAGTCAGCCATCATGTTCTTCAAGGGACTAGTCTGCCGTTTTGGTGTGCCAAACAGGGTCATCACCGACAATGGCACGCAGTTCACAAGCCATACCTCGGCAGCAAGGTCTATTCCGCTTCCGTGGCACACCCACGGAGCAACGGCCAGGCGGAGAGGGAAAATGCTGAAGTACTGCGAGGCCTGAGAGCGAAGACTTTTGACAGGCTGCACAAGAGCGGAAGGCGCTGGATTGATGAGTTGCCGGCGGTTCTTTGGTCGATTAGGACGACGCCAAATTGAGCCACCGGCCAGACGCCCTTTGCCCTGGTATACGGGGCAGAAGCAGTTCTCCCCACGGAACTCATACACGGGTCGCCTCAAGTGCTCGCTTATGACGAGCTTGAGCAAGAGCAGTTGCGGCAAGATGACACAACGCTCCTTGAGGAGGATCGTCTTCGGGCGGCTGTGAGAGTGTGACGCCCCCGATTTGACCGTACACTAATCATGCATGCAAATGTGTACGATCAAGATCAGGGACTCACGGGAAGATATCACAACACAACTCTAAACATATATAAGTCATACACGCATCATAATACAAGCCAGGGGCCTCGAGGGCTCGAATACAAGCGCTCGATCACAGACGAGTCAGCGGAAGCAACAATATCTGAGTACAGACATAAGTTAAACAAGTTTGCCTTAAGAAGGCTAGCACAAAAGTAGCAACGATTGAAAAGGCAAGGCCTCCTGCCTGGGACCTCCTAACTACTCCTCGAAGCCGAACTCCACGTAGAATCATCCTCGGGGTCTCTAGCTCCTGGACTCCAGGATCTGGTTGCGACAATCAGGTATAGAAAGGGGAAAAGAGGGAGAAAAGAAACCGTGAGTACTCATCCAAAGTACTCGCAAGCAAGGAGCTACACTACATATGCATGGGTATATGTGTAAAGGGCCATATCGGTGGACTGAACTGCAGAATGCCAGAATGAGAGGGGGATAGCTAATCCTGTCGAAGACTATGCTTCTGGTAGCCTCCATCTTGCAGCATGTAGAAGAGAGTAGATTGAAGTCCTCCAAGTAGCATCGTATAGCATAATCCTACCCGGCGATCCCCTCCTCGTCGCCCTGTTAGAGAGCGATCACCGGGTTGTACCTGGCACTTGGAAGGGTGTGTTTTATTAAGTATCCAGTTCTAGTTGTCATAAGGTCAAGGTACAACTCCGGGTCGTCCTTTTACCGAGGGAAACGGCTATTCGAATAGATAAACTTCCCTGCCGGGGTGCACCACATAACCCAACACGCTCGATCCCATTTGGCCGGACACACTTTTCTGGGCCATGCCCGGCCATGGAAGATCAACACGTCGCAGCCCCACCTAGGCTCAACAGAGAGGTCAACACGCTGGTCTAAATCCTATGCGCGCAGGGGTCTGGGCCCATCGCCCATTGCACACCTACACGTTGCGTACGCGGCGGGAAGCAGACCTAGACTAGCAGGCGTTCTAGTCCAATCCGGCGCGCGCCGCTCCGTCGCTGACGTCAAGAAGAGCTTCGGCTGATACCACGATGCCGGGATACCCATAACTACTCCCGCGTAGATGGTTAGTGCGTATAGACCAAATGGCCAGACTCAGATCAAATACCCAGGACTCGTTAAGCGTGTTAAGTATCTGTGAACGCCGACCAGGGCCAGGCCCACCGCTCTCCTAGGTGGTCTCAACCTGCCCTGTCGCTCCGCCACAAAGTAACAGTCGGGGGCCGTCAGGAACCCAGGCCCACCTCTACCGGGGTGGAGCCACCTGTCCTTTCAGCCCCCTCATCAGAATCACTTGCGGGTACTCCTCGAGCCGAACCTACTTTAGTCACCACATGTGTCATGTATATAATGTATATAGTATATACCCGTGATCACCTCCCGAATTGATCACGGCCCAGTAGTATAGCATGGCAGACGGACAAGAGTGTAGGGCCACTGATGGAACACTAGCATCCTATACGGTGCTCCGTTCGGGGCGTGCTTAGGCTTGTTCGAACGAGCGTTCAATGCCGCATCCATTTACGGGACCGGTGCGGCCGTAAACGGCCGGAAGCTACGGCGGTGAGCGGCGGAGCGGACGCCGGAGTTTGGCCCTCGCGCGAACTGCGGCTAGACGGCACGACAAGACTACTGGGGAGGCTCTACGGGGTCCTGGCGAGGCCTAGAGCACGGTGGCGAGCTCGGGTGAGCACGACATCGACGAGGACGACGGTGATGAGCTCCGTTGCGGAGTGGGCTTCGGGCGGCGATGGCAACGGTGGCTACGGTGATGAATCCGTGCGGGGGAGCGAGGGGGAGACGTGGTGGCTCACTGGGAGCCGTAGGGAAGTGGCAGTGTGCTCGGGGAGGCGCGGAGCATCCGGAATCGACGGCGATAGATGGCGGCGACCCGAGGAAGGAGAAGAAGATGGCGGCGGCGTGGAGGCCTCCCAGCTTGTTCCGTTCGGCGTAGTCGACGTAGTCGACGGCGGGGAGCCGTTCGGGCACGTCGGCGGGGCAATCGGGGCACGGTGGCCGCGGGATCGAGCGTCGCGGCCGCGAGCTCTCGGGCAAGCTCGCAGCGGGAGCGATAGAGAGAGCGAGGGGGGAAACTGGGGTAGCTAGGGTTTCACGGGGGTACGGGGGCGGCCTTAGCCGTGCGGGGGCTCGGCGGATGGTCGCCGTGTGGCCATCCGCGGCCTGGACGAGCGCCCGGCGGCCACCGAGCTCGGATGAGCAGTAGGAGGAAGGAGGGGACTCCAGGTGGGCTGGGCCGCACCTGTAGCTAGTAGGCCTAAGTGCACAGTAGAACTTAGGCCCCTTTTTATTTTCTTATTTCTGTGTTCTGTTTTTCTTTTACTGTTTTATTTTAGTTCCTCTTTATTTTTTATTTTTTTTGTTTTACAAAAATTACCACTAGTGCCTAAATTTGTATTTATCAACAAACTACTGTGAGATTAATCCTTAACCCATAATAAAATAGTTTTAGCATTTTATAAATTAAATAGGCATTTGTTTAATTGTTTTAGAGCCTTTAAACATTTTATCAAAGTTTGGTTCCTCCACCACAATTACTTACGATTTATTTGACACAACCCGAACATTTTAGTTTTGATATTTGAAAATTTTACTATTTGCCTATATTTTATATTTTAACTTGAATCTTTTTGAACTAACTCGAGTTTATCAACAGTAACCGAGGTGACGTGGCACCATCAGCAGAGGTTTACTGTAGCTTGATTATCCGGGTGTCACAATTCTCCTCCACTACAAGAAATCTCGTCCCGAGATTTAAGAGGGAAGTAAAGGGGGAAGGTTCGGGTTACGAAATTCTAGGGAGTGTTCTTGGTCTTGGTTGTTCTTCTCGAAGAGGTTGATCCATTACATTGATGTCTTCATTCTGCTGTTTCAGGTCATCATGATAAAGTTGTCGTCCTTTCTTCGGGAACTCCATCGTACTTACGACAGAGTATGGGGGTATTCCGGAAGAACGGACCTCTGCAAGGTTTACTATCTGGTCAATATCATCGGGGAAGGTGGCGGAAAGTAACTCTCAAACTAAATCTTAAGAAAAGCCGAGAGCAAGTAAGGAAGTACCATGAGAAGTTTCAAACGGGTAGGCAATCGTTCGAAGCCTGAAACAAAGTGTGAAAGGGGTTCAAAGCAATCGGAATAAGTATTATGTCTCATGCCAGTATAGATCAGTAGGACGGTGGTCCGTGAATTACATACGAGGCCACGCGCGATGAATGAATTTGGGGAACAGGGGGTGCACAGGAGAGTCAGGTTTTGATCATGTGGAACTGTGGGTTATGGGCCCACCATGTGGTTAAAGTAGGAAGGGCGGTGACATCTTGCACGATCATGATAGCAAGGCAAGTCAGAGGGTAGCCTGTCAGTTATATGTCAGCAACATCGTCGGTACCAAGGGCGAGGGACGAAGAGAACCATTTTCCTGCTCGTTGAAACAAGGCGGACCATTAGGCAAGGTTCTCGTCCATCGGTGGTTACCGAAATGTCACCAACAATAGTAACAGGGTCTTACTGATAGAGTTGTACACCGAGGTGTTTACATAAGCAGGAGAATATTACTGCTTAGGTCATATAGATCACCGGAAAGGTTAAACCAAACAATGGAAAGGAAAATATGATTATCAGATTAAACAGAAGAATGGAAAGGAAAATGTGTTTAAACACATAGCTCAATGGTATATCCTTCCCAAGGACAAGCTGAGCATTATATTCATGACAGGATATAATGTAGAAAACTCTTTAGGTAGGGGAGAGAAATTTCATGACATTACCCATACAACGGTGTTTGGATAATTGAGCAAGAAAACATTTAGCATTGGGCTTCAAATGTTCTTGTCGAAAATCGGAGTACCACAGACATGCTTCGGGATAGCATTGACATGGTCTTCAAGCAAGGGTCGGACTTTGGATACTCAAAGGATCCATCAGGAACAACTTATAGAATAATTCTCACAATTTCCTCCAGGAAGAATGGTTATCCTTTCAAAAGGGATTGTAATGATAGGTCCTCCAGCCAGGGGGGTGCTAGGAATGACATCATGTTACCGGGTCATAAATAGACCAATGTTATAACTCTTGGAAATATGTTCCAACCATCATATCTGACCGAGATTCAGATCTGATTGGTGTTAGGATAACTCAGACTTAGGATGTCTTAGAAGAAAGGTGCAACACAAATTGATGGGATGACATTGTAAGATTCTCGGCAAATGAACTATGAAAGCAAGTTCCGAAACAAGAGTTCGTCATTAAATCAAGGAGAGGTGAGGAGGTGACTGATTGACTCAGCGACAATCCATTGAGACTTCCAAAAGATGGATTTGCACAACTATGTGAACAAGGAGATAACATTAGCTAGATCGAATGACTTAATGATGTATGCTCGAGGAAAACATACACAGTTAAACATTGGTTGAAATGTGCACCCGAAATATGGGCTAGGTAGCACAATCAATGTTCGAATGATGATTCATTAAGCCATATACGTAGAATGAAACTATAGACCAATAACTTCAAAGCAATAGGGTTGCTAGAAGTTTAGAATCTACACATCACAGACCATTTGTTGGTATTTCGTTTAGAAACTACACGGGGACCAAGAAAGAATGGTGATGGTGAGAAGTATCACCGTACCAAGAATTCTTAAGAGGTGCAGTAATGTTCACGACATTCTTGACATCAAAGATGGTAATACTCCACGGTAGAACATAACATAAGTTGGATAGCAGGGGAAATCAAGATACATCACAAAATATGAACAAGTTTGTGTTGGGGGGAGGTAAGAATGTTGTCGATGATAACACAATTCATCGAGGGGCAAGGATGGTATTTCTCATCCTGAATTTCGACACACAACTTGGAAGAAGTCAAATTGTTGACAATGATCACGACAAATTTGTCGAGAGGTTTTCAAGAAGATGTAATTGATCGACGATGACATCAAGTCAAAGGAATGATGAAAGCGAAAGGTTATTGGAACCACGGGTAGGACACAAACTCGAAATCAAGTTTGCAGTTCAAGGAGAAGTGATATGACGACGCAAGATTAGCTCACTGTCGAAATTTGTGCGTTGGGAAGGTCCAGGTAGCACGGTTAAAATCGGCACGATAATGACATAGCCGAGCAAGCTAGGAATGACTTGAAGGATTATTAAACTCGTAAGCAACAAAAATTACTTAGAGTTATTGAATCTGAGTGCGGAATTGATTCACATATCGGTGTCCTTGAGGGGTTCTAACAACTCAGAACCCGTTGGAAAAATTGGAATTAGTGAGAAATAATAGCTGATGAAGACTCATAAGATGCAACACAGTTCTTAGATATTCTCGAGATACCAGAGGGTAATACTCGACGGTAGATCAAAGTAGAGGTTGGACTGGGGTATTGACTTGCAAAAGACAAGTGCTTTAACTTGTCCGAGAAATGGGATCAAAGAGAAAATATGGTCGGAACCACGATTGCAAAAGTCCAGATCCCAGATATAAGATGAACTTATAACAAGGGAATAATTAATTTAAGAAAAGCTTTAATGATAAGATCTACATCGTGTCCATGGGCATGAACGCAAAGTTCAAGGTCGACTCCCACTTCTTCAATGCATAACCTTTCATTCACTTCTCGCGTTTGATGAAGTTGCAGTGTTGAAAATTTTTATCTGGCAAAATACCAGAAGAGTATGACTCATGAAAACTTTCGAGTTCACACATATTATGGAAGGCATAGGTTCAACCCATCGGGGCATATTAGGAATATATGCCACAAGCTTCAAGAGTAATTATCACCAGCTCAAAAGCAGAGCATGGTTGACAAAGCAGAGGATACAATTTACCAAAGGCATTATGTATCAGGGAAGAACTCACAAGGTGATTAAATATGAGGGCACTGTCGGATAATAATCTAACAAAGGATTTGGTTGTCCACAAGGGATCAGATGTGAGCATCGGTACTCAACTAGAGGAAGAAAGAATGCAAGGGGATTAGATTATAGAAACAACTGACTAACTCAAAGCTCAAATGCAAAGAGATTATGATTTCCAAATCAAGGGATCAGAAGCAAACGCTCTGATTAAGGATGGATAAGTTGAATAGCCTTAGGGGTACAATCGATGGCAATTCGATTGGTCGATACCAGCTCATGTTTAAAATGACGTTTGAGCCAGAAGGAAGAATTCTAGGATCTGATTGAGGATTGTGAGCATTCGCAATATTTTGAATCAACAGACTCAAAATGATAATGACAAGGAATGACAATAAGATTACGAGACTTATAGGATTAACCATAATGCAAGCAAGCAAGAATTTCAAGAGCAATAGGCTGCTTAGGATTTTCGGAAGTTCAAATAGTATTTCAAAGACTTTTGTGAATTACTTGAATCAACTGGGGACGAGCGGATACTCGGTAAGTGCGAGAATTATCCGTAGGGGTATTCAGGTGACAAGGAACAGTAAGGCAGTAAGCTCAGAGGATTCTCGGAACAACAGAGAGTATTTCGGGGTATCTTGTAATAACAAGATCAACGGGAAAACATTGTATGAATGGCGAGTATACGTGGTTATCCATAGGAGTTTATCGATGGAAGGGAATTGCAAAAGCGATGAACACAAGTTCTCGGGTTAACAGCGGAGAGTGTCTTCAGGGTCTTCACGTGCAGCAGACGATCATCAGTAATAAGGGGCTCTCCGGGTGAAAGTGATAACGAGAACCTAATTTTAGATTTAGCAAAATTCATTTAACCCGAATAGAAGAGAGATCAGAGTCCCAGAGTAAAGGTCGAGGAGTAAAAGATCCTAATACCACCCAATCGCGACGTGGGCCCGTAAGCCACACAGCCATGTTAGTAAAAGTTTTTCAATGACTAGACTCGACTTCTGCCAAGGAGTTGGAAAGGGGATTCCTACAGGTAGTCGGCTCTGATACCAACTTGTGACGCCCCTGATTTGACCGTACACTAATCATGCACGCAAATGTGTACGATCAAGATCAGGGACTCACGGGAAGATATCACAACACAACTCTAAACATATATAAGTCATACAAGCATCATAATACAAGCCAGGGGCCTCGAGGGCTCGAATACAAGCGCTCGATCACAGATGAGTCAGCGGAAGCAACAATATCTGAGTACAGACATAAGTTAAACAAGTTTGCCTTAAGAAGGCTAGCACAAAAGTAGCAACGATCGAAAAGGCAAGGCCTCCTGCCTGGGACCTCCTAACTACTCCTCGAAGCCGAACTCCACGTAGAATCATCCTCGGGGTCTCTAGCTCCTGGACTCCAGCATCTGGTTGCGACAATCAGGTATAGAAAGAGGAAAAGAGGGAGAAAAGCAACCGTGAGTACTCATCCAAAGTACTCGCAAGCAAGGAGCTACACTACATATGCATGGGTATATGTGTAAAGGGCCATATCGGTGGACTGAACTGCAGAATGCCAGAATGAGAGGGGGATAGCTAATCCTGTCGAAGACTATGCTTCTGGTAGCCTCCATCTTGCAGCATCTAGAAAAGAGTAGATTGAAGTCCTCCAAGTAGCATCGTATAGCATAATCCTACCCGGCGATCCCCTCCTCGTCGCCCTGTTAGAGAGCGATCACCGGGTTGTATCTGGCACTTGGAAGGGTGTGTTTTATTAAGTATCCAGTTCTAGTTGTCATAAGGTCAAGGTACAACTCTGGGTCGTCCTTTTACCGAGGGACACGACTATTCGAATAGATGAACTTCCCTGCAGGGGTGCACCACATAACCCAACACGCTCGATCCCATTTGGCCGGACACACTTTTCTGGGCCATGCCCGGCCGCGGAAGATCAACACGTCGCAACCCCACCTAGGCTCAACAGAGAGGTCAACACGCCGGTCTAAATCCTATGCGCGTAGGGGTCTGGGCCCATCGCCCATTGCACACCTGCACGTTGCGTACGCGGCCAGAAGCAGACCTAGTCTAGCAGGCGTTCCAGTCCAATCCGGCGCGCGCCGCTCCGTCGGTGACGTCAAGAAGAGCTTCGGCTGATACCACGACGCCGGGATACCCATAACTACTCCCGCGTAGATGGTTAGTGCGTATAGACCAAATGGCCAGACTCAGATCAAATACCCAGAACTCGTTAAGCGTGTTAAGTATCTGTGAACACCGACCAGGGCCAGGCCCACCGCTCTCCTAGGTGGTCTCAACCTGCCCTGTCGCTCCGCCACAAAGTAACAGTCGGGGGCCGTCAGGAACCCAGGCCCACCTCTACCGGGGTGGAGCCACCTGTCCTTTCAGCCCCCTCATCAGAATCACTTGCGGGTACTCCTCGAGCCGACCCGACTTTAGTCACCACATGTGTCATGTATATAATGTATATAGTATATACCCGTGATCACCTCCCGAAGTGATCACGACCCAGTAGTATAGCATGGCAGATGGACAAGAGTGTAGGGCCACTGATGGAACACTGGCATCCTATACGGTGCTCCGTTCGGGGCGTGCTTAGGCTCGTTCGAACGAGCATTCAACGCCGCATCCATTTACGGGAGCGGTGCGGCCGTAAACGGCCGGAAGCTACGGCGGCGAGCGGCGGAGCGGACGCCGGAGTTTGGCCCTCGCGCGAACTGTGGCTAGACGGCACGGCCAGACTACTGGGGAGGCTCTACGGGGTCCTGGCGAGGCCTAGAGCACGGTGGCGAGCTCGGGTGAGCACGACATCGACGAGGACGACGGTGACGAGCTCCGTTGCGGAGTGGGCTTCGGGCGGCGATGGCAACGGCGGCTACGGTGATGAATCCGTGTGGGGGAGCGAGGGGGGGGGGAGACGTGGTGGCTCATCGGGAGCCGTAGGGAAGTGGCAGTGTGCTCGGGGAGGCGCGGAGCATCCGGAATCGACGGCGATAGACATCGGCGACCCGAGGAAGGAGAAGAAGATGGCAGCGGCGTGGAGGCCTCCCAGCTCGTTCCGTTCGGCGTAGTCGACGTAGTCGACGGCGGGGAGCCGTTCGGGCACGTCGGCAGGGCAATCGGGGCACGGTGGCCGCGGGATCGAGCGTCGCGGCGGCGAGCTCTCGGGCAAGCTTGCAGCGGGAGCGATAGAGAGAGCGAGGGGGGAAACTGGGGTAGCTAGGGTTTCCCGGGGGTATGGGGGCGGCCTTAGCCGTGCGGGGGCTCGGCGCATGGTCGCCGCGTGGCCATCTGCGGCCTGGACGAGCGCCCGGCGGCCACCGAGCTCGGATGAGCAGTAGGAAGAAGGAGGGGACTCCAGGTGGGCTGGGCCGCACCTGTAGCTAGTAGGCCTAAGTGCACAGTAGAACTTAGGCCCCTTTTTATTTTCTTATTTCTGTGTTCTGTTTTTATTTTACTGTTTTATTTTAGTTCCTCTTTTATTTTTATTTTTTTGTTTTACAAAAATTACCACTAGTGCCTAAATTTGTATTTATCAACAAACTACTGTGAGATTAATCCTTAACCCATAATAAAATAGTTTTAGCATTTTATAAATTCAATAGGCATTTGTTTAATTGTTTTCACTATTGTTTTAATTGTTTTAGAGCCTTTAAACATTTTATCAAAGCTTGGTTCCTCCACCATAATTACTTACGATTTATTTGGCACAACCCGAACATTTTAGTTTTGATATTTGAAAATTTTACTGTTTGCCTATATTTTATATTTTAACTTGAATCGTTTTTGAACTAACTCGAGTTTATCAACAGTAACCAAGGTGACGTGGCACCATCAGCAGAGGTTTACTGTAGCTTGATTATCCGGGCGTCACAGAGAGGAGCGCGTTACCAGCAAGCCTTGCGCCGCTATCATAGCCGCAAGGTTCATGCCCGGAGCTTTGAGGAAGGCGACCTTGTTCTTCGGCGCGTTTAGTCGGCCAAGAATTCCAACAAGTTGATGCCGAAGTGGGAAGGCCCTTATCGGGTAATATGAGTCACCAGGCCTGGCGCAGTCTGGCTGGAGACCGAAGATGCTGTTTCGGTGAGCAACTCCTGGAACATCGAACATCTTCGCAAGTTTTACCCATAAGTCGCGGCTTGCCGGGCCTCCCGGCAAGCCACCTTTTGTACAAGCCTTGCCGGCGAGGCATGTAACAATCTGTGCAAAGCCAGGCGCACACCCTGAGCATAAATAAATGAAGCGCTGGCGCCCTAAGTTCTAGCATGCATGCTAGGTCAAGTCCCTCCCTCGGTTAGGGTAGATAGTGCTTAGCGGCGACTAACCCCTAGCATAGAGGTCGAGTATGCGTCCTTCTGTTCCTTTCTATCCTCTTTTGGTTCGCAGGGCACATGGACACTTCTGCTGAGCCGCTTGGGAAAAGAGAACGAACCGGCGCTCCGGCCCCGGCAAGCCAAGACTGCCAGGGGCTGAAGATACAAGGGTCCAACCACAGCAAGCCAAGGTTGCCAGAGGCTGCCGATTCAGATAAGTCCTTCATCCCCTATTGTGCATTTCCGTATGAGACTGGGACATGTGAAACCTTGTTTGTATTCTTAAGCCACCGTGCTCCCCTTTTCCTGTACCCAAGAGCTATCCTCTGGGTCGGGACTTGGTCGTAGTCGCGGTGGCAAGAAAATGGACGAAGGGCCTAACTCTACCTCGCCCCTGCCTCCGCCAAGAGCGTGAGAACGGTCGGCTGAAGTGGGGAGACAGCAAGGCCTGTTGCTGGGCAACAATGTTTATCTTAAAAATAACAAGGATTCGTTCCTTGACGCGGGCCTCGCTCACGCACAAAGAACCCATCTAGCACCCTTTTTCATTAAAAACATCCCGTACACGTACAGTTCATACGGAATTAAAAACATGAGCAAGGGGATTACAAGTCTTAAAATTAACAAGTGCCCGTAGGCTTACAAACTAAAAAGAGATAAAGTGCCCGTGATCCCTTTCTTGTCCCTCTCCTCATAAGGTAGAACAAGACAGCGGGAGGGCAAAAAGAGCGCCTAGGCGAGGTGCGAGGAGCAGAAGGCTGGAAGATGAGGCAGCGGGCCGCCAATACGCGACGAAGGCATCGGTGCCCGCGTACTCCGAGTTGACGGCCGCCACCCGCCTTCTTCGCCTTCTCCGGCCCTCCTACGCCAGCCGTCCAAGGAGGTGATGGGGAACGCACCGATGGAGAGCTTGACGAGGAAGGCCCTCGGCAGGGCGCGAGGCCGAGGGAAGGGCGACGCGGTCAGTCGGAGTCGAGGTCGGCGTCCCGCCGCTTGTCGTCGCTGTCGCTGTCCTCCTCGTCACTCCCGCTCGAGGAGGAATCTTCATCGTCGGAGGAGCTCCCCACGCAGCACTTCAGGCGAGTTCCATAATCCCCGAAGACCTTGACGGAGAGCAGGCCGTCCTCCATTAACTTGAAGTAGAGGACGAGCCCCGCCGTCAGGTTGTGGATGCAGGCGAACGTTTTCCATCCGCGACGGAGGTACATGACCTCGGGAGCAGGGAAGTCGACATCGACCCGCGTGCCGCCATTCCCGCAGCCCCTCATGTGCAGCCTAAGGGTCTGGGGAGGGTCGAGCTCCATCTCCCGAGCGAATGGGGTGGGGAGGCGAAGACGACGGCGCGGTGGCCGATAGAGCCGGATGAAAAACTCGCGGGGCTGGTCCCCGACGTGGCCCTCCATCGGGAGAGGCATCGCCGGCGGAGGTGGGCCCGGTGCGCCGCCCCATCCACCTCTTCCCCGAGCACCGCGGCGACCTCGGCCTCGCCCCCTCCCCCTTCCTCTCGTGGCAGGCTCCGCCACGGCGAGATCTTGGGAAGGGGGGACGCGCTGTCGAGCAGCAATCCTTGCGCCCACTGTCGAAGGACCAGCACTTCCTCTCGCCATGGTAGATGGAAGAGAAGAGCGGAGGTGGAAGAAGATGGATGCTGAGGGGATATGGAAGGACGTCTCCCTCCCCCTCCTAATAAAGGGGGCGGGGTCGAGGCTCGGCCGCCCCACTCAGCCAATCCAGTCATCGGGGGCGCAGGGAACCAGGACCGACCCGCTGCCCCAATCAGCGACGGCCCGGTTTCCCGCCTCCACCGTCCGCCTCCACCGTTTGCCACTTGCATCGAGCAGGATCGAGAGGACGGGTGAGGCGCCCGTTCCCCGCCCCGTGATCGTGGGGCATGGGCGCCTTGAAGACTGCGACCCGAGTCCACTCAGTAAATGAGCCGCGCCTCCACGCCTCCCTCTTTTTATGGGGAAGGCGCGAGCCGCCTCTTTACTGCGACGTGACACATCCGTGTGGGAACTGCCCCACGCATGACCCCCACGTCACACAGTTACCGCAGTAAAATCCGCCCCGCCTTCCCGCGCACCGTTCTGGTCCTGGCCCAACAACACGTCGCACTTATGTGTGGCCCAGACCCGGGGGCTCCTGTCGGTGTACAAAAGTAGGGGCTCTCCTTTTGACCCCTTTACTTGTGCATGGGCAGTCAGAGCCGCGCGCCACGGCCACACCTAGCAGAGCAGAGGAGGGAGGCCGGAGAAAAGCTGAAGCCCAAGACAACCAAGGCAACGCCAAGATCAGAAACACGAGAAGCAAGAGGGCGAGGCGGACTCCCCCGGCAAGACCCTTGCCGGGGCGTCCTCCGTGGCCCCGGCAAGAGCCTTGCCAGGGCAGCTTTCCTGACACCAACAGAACGAGCCACCCTTGAGCCCACAGGTTCTGACCCAACCAACTACGTTGGACCCTAGGGCTCGGGAGGCGCCTCTGAGGTGGCATGCAAATCTTCGCCAAGATCATAAACATGTGAGATCAGATGAGGACCATAAGACGGCGACTGTCGGTGTCAGAACCGGCGGATCTCGGGTAGGGGGTCCCGAACAGTGCGTCTAGGATCGACGGTAATAGGAGACGGGGGACACGATGTTTACCCAGGTTCGGGCCCTCTCTATGGAGGTAATACCCTACTTCCTGCTTGATTGATCTTGATGAATATGAGTATTACAAGAGTTGATCTACCACGAGATCGTAATGGCTAAACCCTAGAAGTCTAGCCTATGTGAATAAGGTAATGAGTATCCCTCTATCCGGACTATGCTCGCTGGTTTATATAGGTACCGAAGAGATCTAGGGTTACATGGGGTCGGTTACATAAGAGGAAATCTTCATAGTCGATCGCCTAGCTTGCCTTCCACGCCAAGGAGAGTCCAATCACTGGTATAGTCTTCGGCCTTCATGTCTTCATAGCCCATCAGTCCGGCCCAATGGATAACAGGCCGGACGCCCGAGGACCCCTTAGTCCAGGACTCCCTCAGTAGCCCCTGAACCTGGCTTCAATGACGAGGAGTCCAGCGCGCAGCTTTGTCTTCGGCATTGCAAGGCGGGTTCCCTCCTTCCGAACTCAGGAATAGTCTTCGGATGTAGCAAGTATATCCGGACCTGTGTATTTGATTGCAGAGAATACAATATTCCACGGGTCCAATCTGCTGACAACTGTTTATGACATTGTATCACGCCTGCCCGGTTATTATTTCCAACGATTGGCTGGCCCGTCGCCCCACGTCTCGGGACGCGGTTTTACTGGCATGTCTTATCAAAGCAGAGATCGTGTCCCCTTATTCACGGGATTTTCACTAATGCAGTCGTGGGTAACCCAACCGTCCTCTGGGTACAACTCTTTGGGGATAGGTAAGTTTCGAGGCCCAGGAGGAGACGCTCAGTATTCGAGGTCTTTGTATAGGCACCCTGACTTGTCTTTTTCTTTTGTCCTTGCTTCTTCGTCAACCCTAGCCACCTTGAGTTCTAGCCCGGAAGTGCCAATCACTACCAACCCCAATCATGTCCGAGTCCAGCCGTCCAGGCCGGTGGGTGGCCTCTTCTGTCACGGAGGAGGATATCGCGAAGCTCCGCATGGCGAGGTATCTGACTCCAGAAATCCTTCATCGGCTTCCCGCCGAGGGGTAGGTTATTCCCACCCCCAAATCTAGCGAGAGGGTAGTGTTTGTGTCCCACTTCCTCCATGGGTTAGGGTTCGCGCTTAACCCCTTCATCCGGGGGCTCATGTTCTACTATGGGCTAGATTTTCACGATCTGGCACCGGACTCTGTTCTTCTCATCTCGACATTCATCGTCACGTGTGAGGCCTTCCTCCGGACTCCTCCGCACTTTGGTTTGTGGCTCAAGACTTTTGATGTGAGACTGCGGGTGACAGAGGAGGAGCAGGCAGAGTGCGGCAGCGTCATAATAGGCAAGCTTGCTAGCGCGGTTTGGTTTGAAGGATCTTTCGCCGAGTCCCCTGACCTATGGCGTCAGGGGTGGTTTTATATCAACGAGTCGTGCGGCTCCAAGTGGGCGGCAATGCCTGCATTCCGACCCGGCCCTCCAATTCAGCTTGCCTCATGGATCAACAAGGGATTGGACTGGGGATCCGTCAATGAGGTGCAGACTCTGCAAAGTCGCATCCGAAGCCTTATCGAGAAGGGCATCGATCTTGTGAACGTTGTTCAAGTAATGCTAGTCCGCCGAACCCTACCATGTCAGCGGCGGCCTCTCCGTATGTGGGAGTTTAATCCAGAAGGGCAGCGGACTCTTCAGCACTTCTTCGGCACCAGACACGAAGGAATGTGAAAATTATATTTCGGGGAACAAGAGCAATGGCGGGACACCACCGAAGATGTTGGCCTTGACTGCAATCATCCAGACACTTCGGTAGGTACTCAATCTCCGATCACCTTTTATTCAAGCATCTTTTGACAAGATACTGAACAATCCGTCCCTATGCAGGACTGGATAAAGAAAGCGGTATTAATCTGGTGTCTGGCGCCCCTTCCCGAAGATCCTGCGACCGCCCTGCTAACGAGAATGCTGATTCCGACACTGTACCAGGTGTCCGCAGAGGGAGGCGAGAACAGGGAGACCAGAGGTGATCTCCGCCCTGAGGATAAATTAGACGCTGTGTTCGTGGAAACCGAAACCATTTTGCCCGAGGGCAAAGGCATAGAGGAAGCTCTCCATGGCAAGAAGAGGGCCGTTCCCGAAGATCAGGAGGGGAAGCCTTCCAAGAGAGGAAAAATGCCGTCATCGGGCGACTTGGGCCGGGCAAGCGATGTTGCCGTAGAGCTTCATGATGGGACAAACCTCTGGTCAAACCGTAAGTGAAGCTGGGGCACTTTAAACGTACCTCATTCTTTTCCAATTAGTGAAGTAATCTTCTGACATATGTACATCCTCGCAGGTTAACGCCTGGTGTTTCTCAATCGTCCTCCTCCTCGGGAGACCTTCTTCCGGAGATGATGGAGAGTGACACGCCTTCTCCGGCCTCCTCGCCCAACAGGGCGGATGATTATGAGGTGTCGTCCCGGAGGGCTCCTCCCGATCGACAAGTGGCGCAGCAAACGAGGAAGGAGTTACCCGAAGGTGGTGCCTTTGTCGCTCAGGGTTCGGGAATCAAGAATGAAGGCCCTGAACTATCCGGTTTACAGCCGGAGACGATTCTGGAGGCCGGTAAGCGGATTCCTTCAAAGGAATGTCGTGCACCGGCGGCGGTTTCCGAAGACCCAGGAGCACCGGAGACGCTGACGGACATACTGTGAAAAGCGTCCGTTTCAGAGGAGCACCGTGCCTTAATGGTTACGGTGGTCGAAAAGGTTCTATCCGTGAAGAGCGGGTTGAACGAGGCTTTTACGAGCCTTCTAAGAGATTTTGAGGTTTGTGATGTAATTTTGCCAATTGAATAATATTGACAGAATGCACCTGTTGTATATGTAGTAGCCCCTGAGACTCGGATTGCCTTCCGAAGGAAGCGATCGGAGGATCACAAAGATATGCTCAGGTATTAACCTTGATTTAACTTGGAATACAGGCTGCCACGCCCTCCTACGACTACCCGAAATACGGAAGTGGCCGAACTGCAGCGAAAGCTGGATATTGCAGAGGATGACATTGCATTGATCAATAGGCGTCTTGACGACTCGCAAGGTATATATTTTGAGCATTCCTTACACCAATGTGCTTGTAATTTAAGCCTGACTCTGAAAAGAGTTTTATATGAAATGTGCATGAATGCAGATGGTGCTGCCGCCGTGGAAGCCCTTGGGGCGGAGCTAGCCCGGTCCAAGGAGCAGGCCCGGTTTAGTAATGCGGCTGCAGAAAAGGCATCGGCTGAGTTGAAAGCCGAACAAGCTGCGCGGCGCCAAGACAAGGAGAAGATGTCCACCATGGCACACGAGTTAGAGAATGCGGCTAGCCGCTATAAACTTCTTGAGAAGGAAAATGAAGCCAAAATGGCTGAACTTGAGCAGGCCTTACGAGAGGCGAGAGAAGCGCGGTCTGAATCCAGAGCAGCCCGTGAGGAGATCCGGCAAGCTGGGGAGATTGCGTCTGTCAAGCCCTTTTTGCTACAGGCTAAGTTCAGCGATCCAAACTATGCTCAGCTTAACCAAGTATGGAGTTCTCCGGACAAATTTTTATACTTGCCGAAGAGTTCTTCCGATGCAGCGCAGTTTTACCATGCGCAAGAGGGGTATGCAACGGAGAAGCTTTTCTGGTCACAATTTGGCGCGTCAAAGCGCCCTCTGTTGCTGAATGAATAGATGTCCCAGTGGGCCGAGCTGCATAGGATATCCGGCGCTGCCATTAAGAACGTCATAGTCCGTTTGTGGCCGACTGAGCCTGTTCCGAGTAGTTACTTCGTCCTGGTGCAGCGGCTTGTTGACGCGGTGCCGCGTATCGATGCTGTGAAGCGGTCGGTGTGCATTGAAGGTGCACGGATGGCCTTTGCCCGAGTCAAGACATTATGGGGGAAGATGAAGGCCATCGATGTTGCGGCGAAGAGTCCACCCAAAGGCAAGGACCATTCGGAACCGGAGCATTATTTTGAATACGTCCTAGAGGCCGCCCGCTTGATAGAGGGTCAGTGCTCGAAAGACGAAATGTTCGAGTGATGTGTATAAGGGTTGTAACAGACAACTTTATAGTTAATCTATTTTCATGTTTTGCTCGAAAGCTTGTATTCGTCCTGTGCGGCCGTTTTAATGTAATCTGAAAGTTTTCCAGTCGTCGGCTTCAGCCCCCTCGTAGGAAATACAGGGGTGTTCGGAAAAGCTTTGAATCACTCTTTATCCAACGTCTTGGTCCATAAAGGAGGTGATAATGCGGCAAACCAGGCAATCGGACTATAGGGCGTTAACACTTTCACTTAGCCATAGGAGTTTTATGGTGGGGCTACGATATAGCCCCTAGTATGTATGCGGCATATTATAATATGGTGCCTTACATGTTTTGATCTAAAAAAGATCCTTCGTGTGACACGGAGAATCGCTAAAGATTCGAATAAGTCGTCAAGTGGTTGACCAGCTCTCGCCGCATCATGACAGTCAGTTTTCGGCTTTCTCTACTGAGGTGCTCATCCGGTTTAGGCCAGGGCACAATCGCAGTAGTTCTCCCTTTACTACCCTAGCCGATAGAGCGGAACATAGGGTAGCAAGCATAGGAGCCGGGCAACCCAACTATTGACCAAAGACAATGATTCGGAGCTGATGCATATAAGGCCAAACTTGCGACGCCGAAGTACGCTATAGAGCTGTTCAGACTTTTATTGGTGACTCATTTGTTCCCATACCGAGCCCCTGGCAGGTTATGCCGAGGTGCGTCTTGTAACACAGCCGTTACGGCCATACTCATTGTAGAAAGAGTATGGAAGATTAGTTCGGATAAAGTTTACTGGGAGTGGAGCAATAAGCCAATGATAAATTCATATATAAAAAAGAAAAATCACAACCCGGCTGTTTGACATGCTCGGGGTCGGGAACGGAGGAAAAAGGCATAGTACAGGCTCAAAATAAAGAGTGCGGTCTACAAAGAGCTGTTTTGGACCTCCTGTCACACGTCTGCGCCGCCCGTCCTCAGGGAGGGTAATCCTTAACGGAAGTAGCCCCTTAGGTGAGTGTACGGATCCGAACTCCGATAGAGTCCGATGTAGATGCTGTCCTGTTGGTCACCTGTTTTTAAGTTATAATAAAGAAATAGAAATGAAGATAGATAAAAGACATTACGGGAATGCTTGCAGGGTTGTCCGTATTGTGCTTCTGCCGATGCCCATGGTATCTTGAGTGCGTAGTGATGTATGCACGGTGTAAATCTTGCCAGTATAGGAGGTGGGCGGCAGCTGAACTGCTATTTTCGTTCCGGGAGTGGTCGAACTTTGGAGGGAAACTGTTTCTGGCCCCGGGTGTTCGCTGGCGAGCTGCTCCGTCGTCTTTATCGCTTGGTGGCCTCCTCCCCTTGTGCTCGGTGTTAAGCTTGCCTGCCTGCTTAAAGACCCAATAGTTTCCGTTGGTGTGATTAGCTGGCTTATCAGGGTGACCGTGAATCTGACAAGGTCGGTCCAATATCCTGTCGAGGGCGGATGGTCCATCCTGGTTGGTCTTAAATGGCTTCTTCCGTTGACCGGGTTTCGGATTGTGCAATCCAGCGTTGATCGCTGTGTCACATAATCTTTCATTATTGTTGCGACTGTTGTGTTCAGTTCATCGTGGCTTGCCGTTGCCGTGTCGGATTTCAGAAGTTCCCGGGTTGCTGGCGTTGTTTCTTTTACGAGCGAGCCAGTTGTCTTCTCCCGCGCAAAAGTGGGCCATTAGAGCGGTAAGGGCTGTCATGGATTTGGGTCGTTCCTGGCCGAGGTGACGTGCTAGCCATTCATCCCGGACGCTATGTTTGAAGGCCGCAAGGGCTTCCGCGTCTGGACAGTCGACAATTTGGTTCTTTTTGACTAAGAACCTAGTCCAGAGCTCCCTGGCTGACTCGCCGGGCTGCTGGACAATATGACTAAAGTCATCGGCATCTGGTGGCCGAACGTATGTTCCTTGGAAGTTGTCATGAAAGGCGTCTGCAAAATCTTCCCAGCTGCCGATAGAATTTTTTGGCAAACTGTTTAGCCAGTACCGTGCTGGCCCCTTAAGCTTGAGAGGCAGGTATTTAATGGCATGAAGGTCGTCTCCGCGAGCCAAGTGGATATGGAGGAGGAAATCCTCGATCCATACTGCGGGATCTGTTGTTCCATCGTATGATTCGATGTTGATGGGTTTAAACCCGTCTAGAAATTCATGCTCCATTACCTCGTCAGTGAAGCAAAGAGGGTGTGCGGCTCCTATATGTTGGGCCACACTGTGAAGCACCTCCGTTGGATGCCGTTTGCGGCTTTGGGACCGTGCGTGGTCGGTTCTGTTATGTCGGGCTAAGTGACCATCATCACCGGTCGGGGCATATCCCCGCGATCTGTACATCGATCTTGTGTGTCCTGCTCTGCCCACTAAGTTTTGGTGGATATGGCGAGTGCTTTCCCGAACTGTCTTGTTCTTGTTTTTACGGCTGGATTGGTTGGTATGGTGTTCTGCTTGGGCTGCTGCTTTATCCGGACCGAACTGTGGTCGACCTACCGCATTATTCGATGGTGGTACGGGCTCCAGCGCCTCGCCATCATGTGGAGGGAGCCACCTGCACTTGGGGTGGCTTTTGTCCGGGCCGCTAAGGCCGTATTCTTCGGCGGCTAGGACCTCGGTCCATTTATCATTGAGCAGATCTTGGCTTGCTTGAAGCTGCAGCTGCTTCTTCCTTAGACTCCTTGCCGTGGCTATTAGCCGACGCTTAAAGCGCTCCTGCTCGAGAGGTTCCTCAGGCACGTTGAATTCCTCGTTGTCGAGGCTCTCCTCCTCCTCGGGGAGTGGAAGGTAATTACTATCCTCCGAGTCTCCATATATGACCTGTTCATCAGGGCTAGCTTGCTCACTTTCCTGGTCCTCCTGTTCGGATCCTGCCTCAGCAGGTTCTTCGTTGTCCGGAGTGTTATCACCTCCGGTGCTAGTAATTGTTTCTCTTGAGTGACGTGACTGAGAGCGGTGCCGGGGGCGCCGGTGTTCGGACTGTGTACCAGGAGGTTTATCCTCAACTAGATCCTCCTTGTCATCGTCGAGATCGTCGTTGGGTGTGTCTACCATACACACGTCATACCAGGAAGTGGCCGTCCAACGTCTAGCGGATAGTAAGCTCTGGCCTTGCCCCTCATCGTCGTCCATACCGTCGATGTCTTCGGAGCAGGTGTCAAGCGTGTTGGTTGGGTCTTCAACAGTGGCTATGAAGTGGGTGGCGGGTGGGAAGCAAAATTCTCCATCATCCGCCGTAAGTTCGAACCGAACATAGTTCGGCGATGAGCCATCTGCCAGGGATAGGTTTTTTTAGTGAGTTTAGTAGGTCGCCCATGGGCGAGTGTTGGAAGACATCTGCGGCGTTGAACTTGAAGATCGATAACCGATCGAGTTCGGTATCCGCGGGCTCGCAGGGTTCGGAACTCGACGCCGGAGACGAGTCCGGGGTTTCGTTGATGCAGGTATCGTATGAAGTGGAATCTGCGTGCGGCTCCAACGCTGCAGAATCGGTAGCCCCCGTGATGGGGTTGAGTTTCCCATCTTCGGACGACTTGATCTGCTCTAGATCTAAGGCCAGAGTTGTTACAGGAGCTATCTCGTGGATGCGGCCCGATGACAGGTTTAAGCCATGTTCATCGGGGCGAAGGGAAGCGGCTGCCGCGGTCTCAAATCCATCGAAGATCAAGTCTCCACGGATGTCCACAACATAGTTCAAGCTTCCGAATCTGACCTGACGGCCAGGGGCGTAGGTATCGATCTGCTCCAGATGGCCGAGCGAGTTGGCCCGCAGTACGAAGCCGCCGAATACGAAGATCTGTCTGGGGAGGAAGGTTTCTCCCTGGACCACGTCATTACTGACGATCGAAGGGGCCATCGAGCCCTTTGCCGACGGCACAGTGGAACTCTCAATGAAAGCACCAATGTCGGTGTTAAAACCGGCGGATCTCGGGTAGGGGGTCCCGAACTGTGCATCTAGGATCAATGGTAACAGGAGACGGGGGACACGATGTTTACGCAGGTTCGGGCCCTCTCTATGGAGGTAATACCCTACTTCCTGCTTGATTGATCTTGATGAATATGAGCGTTACAAGAGTTGATCTACCACGAGATCGTAATGGCTAAACCCTAGAAGTCTAGCCTATGTGAATAAGGTAATGAGTATCCCTCTATCCGGACTATGCTCCCCGGTTTATATAGGCACCGGAGAGTGATACGTCCATTTTGCATCATGCTTTTGTATCGATATTTATTGCATTATGGGCTGTTATTACACATTATGTCACAATACTTATGGCTATTCTATCTTATTTTACAAGGTTTATCATGAAGAGGGAGAATGCCGGCAGCTGGGATTCTGGCTGGAAAAGGAGCAAATATTGGAAACCTATTCTGCACAGCTCCAAAAGTCCTGAAACTCCACGAAAGTCATTTTTGGAATCATTAAGAATTATGGAGCAAAGAAAGTACCAGAGGGGGCCCACACCCTGGCCACGAGGGTGGGGGGGCGCCCTCCCTTACTGGGCGCGCCCCCTGTCTCGTGGGCCCCCTGGTGGCCCTCCGGTGCCCCTCTTCTGCTATATGAAGGCTTTTACCCTGGAAAAAATCATAAGCAAGCTTTCGGGACGAAACTCCGCCGCCACAAGGTGGAACCTTGGCGGAACCAATCTAGGGCTCCGGCAGAGCTGTTCTGCCGGGGAAACTTCCCTCCGGGAGGGGGAAATCATCACCAACGATCCTCTCATCGGGAGGGGGTCAATCTCCATCAACATATTCACTAGCACCATCTCCTCTCAAAACCCTAGTTCATCTCTTGTATCCAATCTTGTATCAAAACCACAAATTGGTACATGTGGGTTGCTAGTAGTGTTGATTACTCCTTGTAGTTGATGCTAATTGGTTTATTTGGTGGAAGATCATATGTTCAGATCCTTAATGCATATTAATACCCCTCTGATCATGAACATGAATATGCTTTGTGAGTAGTTACGTTTGTTCCTGAGGAGATGGGTGAAGTCTTGCTATTAGTAGTCATGTGAATTTGGTATTCGTTCGATATTTTGATGAGATGTATGTTGTCTCTCCTCTAGTGGTGTTATGTGAACGTCGACTACATGACACTTTACCATTATTTGGGCCTAGAGGAAGGCATTGGGAAGTTATAAGTAGATGGTAGGTTGCTAGAGTGACAAAAGCTTAAAGCCTAGTTTATGCGTTGCTTCGTAAGGGGCTGATTTGGATCCACTAGTTTCATGCTATGCTTAGGTTTACCTTAATACTTCTTTTGTAGTTGCGGATGCTTGCAATAGGGGTTAATCATAAATGGGATGCTTGTCCAAGAAAGGGCAGTACCCAAGCACCGGTCCACCCACATATCAAATTATCAAAGTAACGAACGCGAATCATATGAACGTGATGAAACTAGCTTGACGATAATTACCATGTGTCCTCGGGAGCGCTTTTACCATTATAAGAACTTGTCCAGGCTTGTCCTTTGCTAAAAAAAGGATTGGGCCACCTTGCTGCACCTTATTTACTTTTATTGTCTGTTACTCGTTAGAAATTATCTTATCACAAAACTATCTGTTACCTACAATTTCAGTGCTTGCAGAGAATACCTTACTGAAAACCGCTTGTCATTTCCTTCTGCTCCTCGTTTGGTTCGACACTCTTACTTATTGAAAGGACTATGATAGATCCCCTACACTTGTGGTCATCAGAGAGATCTAGGGTTACATGGGGTCGGTTACATAAGAGGAAATCTTCATAGTCGGTCGCCTAGCTTGCCTTCCACGCCAAGGAGAGTCCAATCCGGACACTGGTATAGTCTTCGGCCTTCATGTCTTCATAGCCCATCAGTCCATCCCAATGGATAACAGGCCGGACGCCCGAGGACCCCTTAGTCCAGGACTCCCTCAGCAACCCTCGGCGGGATCCCAGCCGAGGGAATCCACAAGACCCCTGGCAAGACCCTTGCCGAGGACGTCAGCAGGGCCACTGCCAAGCCCGCACCAGCCATGACTCCACCGTCGTTCGCATGCAACTACCAGCCCAACCAGCTGGGCAGGCGCCTGCATGGCAACATGCAACTTCCAGGCCAACTCAGCAAGCACCTACGTGGTGGCATGCAGATCTTCGTGAAGACCCTACCACCGCGCCACCTCAGCTGCCTACCTTCCTACATGGCGCTGCATGCATCGCTGGCCTGGGCGCGTGTCGAAGCAAGGCGGAGCGGCGACGGACGGGACGGGCCTCGTTCCCGTCCCCGATAAAGCTAATGGACACCTAAGTAGCGCATTTAATGCACTTTGTCCCGTAATGCCATGCGATAGGCTCGCACACTCTAGGCCTTTCCACCTCCTGTGTGCCACTGTGGCAACCCCTTTTCCTATAAAAGGAGGCCCGAGGCGACCAGGAGAGGGATTCAGCTCTTTGGAACTACGCAACCACCATAGCTAGTTCAAGAGCTCAAGAACATTCAATACATCCAACAAAGCAGGACTAGGGTATTACGCATCCTCGCGGCTCGAACCTGGGTAAATGACCCGTGTGCTTTCTGTCAGACCTGCTCTTTGCACAACTTCACGCCCGCCGACCATAGAAGGGATCCCAGTGACCCCATAGGTGTCGTTCTCACTGACATTCTCTCTCTTTGAATCTCAATACAAAGTTCTCCTCGATGTTCTTGGAGATCTGTTCGATGTAATACCTTTTGCGGTGTGTTTGTCGAGATCCGATGAATTGTGGGTTTATGATTGAGATTATCTATGAATATTATTTGAATCTCCTCTGAATTCTTATATGCATGATTTGATATCTTTGCAAGTCTCTTTGAATTATCGATTTAGTTTGGCCTACTAGATTGATCTTTCTTGCAATGGGAGAAGTGCTTAGCTTTGGGTTCAATCTTGCGGTGTCCTTTCCCAGTGACAGTAGGGGCAGCAAGGCACGTATTGTATTGTTGCCATCGAGGATAAAAAGATGGGGTTTGTATCATATTGCATGAGTTTATCCCTCTACATCATGTCATCTTTCTTAATGCTTTACTCCATTCTTACGAACTTAATACTCTAGATGCATGCTGGATAGCGGTCGATGTGTGGAGTGTGACACCCAAAATTTTTATTTTTGGTTTCATCAAAATATTTTATTTGAATTGAGGAGGGTATTTAAATTTTCTTCTAAAAGAACTTTCCCTCTCAAAATATTTTCTTTTATGACAAGTGTTTTGTTTTGGATTCACCCAAGACTTGATTTTGGCCTTGGACGTTTTTCCATCTTATGTGGACTCAAATCCAATTGTTTTTCATTTGGGAAATTTCTTTTAAAAATCTTTTAAAAATAGCCCTATGGCATTTGGAGTGTTTTCTCCCCCTTTCAAAAATCCCTCTTGCCATGACCCAAGTGGAAAATCCTCTCCCAAAAGCCTTTCCCCATCTTTGGATCATGATATACTTCAAATCCAGCAAGTTGAACCTCTCCATATATTTGTTTCCATTTATTTCTCATCAAAAACAATTTCTGCCCTCTACTTTGATCCTTGGAGGTTTTCAAAGGAACTACCATTTCTACGTTGAGTTTTGCCTCCAAACCAATTTCCCTAGCTAGTCCTTAGAGCCCTCAACCAGGATCCATGAAGATCCACTGGTCTGTAGTTCAAATATTTCAAATTGTACTTGCTGCAAGTTTGGACCTTATTTGCCAAATTTGATGAAATTCATTTGAATTCTCTTCCTAAAAATCTGAGTAAATTCAGGCAGCCTCTGGCTGCATTGGGAGGTCACCTCACCAAGTCCCAGCTCCAGAAAAAATTTTCTTCATGCCAAATCATTTCGTCGAACACCTACAGAGCATTGTCACTGTCATGTTCAGATTTCAGAGAAACAGTTTCAGAGATGCACTGTCGTTTTCTTCAGAGCCCGATGTCGATCTCGCCAGTACCACGGTGGCGCCTTGCTCCCTGTCCTCTCCTTCTTATCCCTGCGCCGCACGAGCTCCTGGAGTCTTGCGGGCGTCGGCGACGAGCCGGAGGAGGTGCGCCACCCGTGAGCGACGGCAGCAGCGGCTTTGCGGCCGCCAGAGAGAGGCGCAGCGTGGACAGCGCCGTCCAGCGCCGCCCAAGCCACCGGAGACCGCCGCGTGGCCATCCACTCCCCCGTGCATGCTGCCATCCTTCGTCGTGAACTGCTAGGCGCGGAGCACGCTCTCTGCCGCCGCCGTGCCCGTACGGCCGCCCCGTCGAGGACCGGCGCATTACGCCAAGCCCGACCAGGGATTAGTGGGGGAACGACACCGGTGAACCTCCCTGATGTTGCCTGGCCACTTGAACTCCCTGCCCAACCCCTGCCTCGCCGTAATCGCTCGCCGGAGATATCCCGTTCACGGCCACCCCCTCGGATCGCCTATAAATAGAGGCCCCGAGCTCGAACTCGAACTCACACCACCCCTACGCACCACCAATACCACGCCAAGCCACTGGTAGAGCCACGAGGGAGCCTTCTTCCCAAACTCCGGCCGCCTCAACCCGCCACGGGACCCAGCTCGATTCGCTCCCGTGCGTGCACCTCTACCCCTCATCTCTTGCCACTAGCTTCCTTATGCATCCACTCTGCTGACCCGCGCTTCAATTTGGAGTTTGCAGCACCTACCGGAGTTCTCCACCATCGCCCGAACCACCGTCCGCCGGAGAAAGTGTCGCCGTCGACGTGGTGCTCTCCGATGGCCAAGTCCACCACCCACTGACGCGGAAGGACACACTGAACCTCTTGGTACCCTCCGATCTCCTTGCCTCGCCGTGGTTCGACGCCGGCGACCACCGCAGCCTTCGGGCGCCGGCAAAGTTTTTAAACCTGACGTGTGGACCCCCCCGTCAGCCTCTCTTCTTCCTCCCCCTCGAACCGTTTTCTGTTGGCGCCTTCGGGCAAATGCGTTTTCCCTTTGGGCTGGCGCATTTCTTTCCGAACCGTTTTCTGTTTTCTCAGTTAAGTCCCTGGATCTTTTCTGTTTCATCACAGATTAGTCCCTGGACTAAAACCCTTATATCTTTTTAATAAAAGATGATTTTTGATTGATTCTTTTTCTGTCAGTCTTATATTTTTGTCTAGTTTTTTATAGTATTTATTTGGACATTTTTTGGAACAATTTTTATGCACGCGATGATTTTTACGTTAGTATACGTTTTCGCTATATCGTAGGTTCCGAAGGAGGTGACGGAGCCGGGAACTTCGCCGAGCTAGACTCCGACTTCTCCGAACCAGGCAAGCATGTTTGAACCTTTGATATGATAGGTGTTTTGCATGTTTGCTTGAATGGTTGTGCATGGTATATGAGCATCGGTGAGTATCTCGTTGCATGCAAGGCAACTATCCGTGTGTTCCGAAGTTACCGTGATCTTTGATGAGAGATGACCTGATCATGTGGTGACATGAAAGGTAGTGAGGTGGTATTGTTGTAGCATGCCAGCCTTACGTCATCCTTTAAACTCCGACGTTAACGTGGACTGAGTCACGTTACTGTTCCTTCCCTTTCGTGCTGCCACATGTTTTCTGCAAAGAATACGGTTTAGTAAGTTGGTAACCTCTTTCTGTGTACACACCAAATAGAGGGGCCGGGATGAGGGTTCCATGGCCCTGGATTAAAGCCAGTCATCCGGTCAGGGGGCATGGGTGTTTCCGGTTGGGACCGAGAGGGGGGCACCCCTTAGAGCGCGCGTATATAAATTTGATCCCATGCTACGCGAGGTTGTAGCCTCCCCGTCTCAAGGTTTTTCTTGAACGTTGCCGAGGGTGATTCCTGGCATCGGAATGTTGAATGGGTGTGTACTGGTTAGATGTGTTTCTTCTAAAACACCATAAACGGAACTAGTCCTTGTGACTACTGAAATCCGTTGGCTGTGGTTAAAGTACAAACTCTGCAGAGTCAAATACTTCCGAGTCATCGTGTCCATGATCAAGGACCATGGCAAGTATATCCATATCTATGTCAGTCCTCGTGGAAAGTCCCCGGTGAACAAGCTTGATTGGTATACCCGTTTGAATTGTTATTCCTGTGGATGGACTAACCTTTATTTTATCTCGTACTTGAATATTCCCGTGAAAAGAGTTAAATTCTTGAGCTACTGAATTTATTAAGTTGTGAAATATAAGCCCTTTATGTGATGTCGCTCAGACGTCCGACTGTGGCACTCTCGTTATTTACTTTTGATATAAGCCCTTTAGGTGATGTCGCTCAGACGTCCGACTGTGGCACTCTTGTCATTTACTTTCAATATGAGCCCTTTATGTGATGTCGCTCAGACGTCCGACTGTGGCATGTCCGTTATTTACTTTTGATATAAGCCCTTTATGTGATGTCGCTCAGACGTCCGACTGTGGCACTCTTGTCTTTTACTTTCAATATAAGCCCTTTATGTGATGTCGCTTCAGACGTCCGACTGTGGCACGCACTGTCTTTTATATCCTATCATAAGCCCTTTATGAGGTGTCGCCTTGACGCCCGACTGCGGCATTGTTATTTCATTTTTACCCTTCCGAGGACTCATTCAGACACTCGATTGGCCTTCAGTATTACTTTGGGATTTCAGGAGGACTACCGCCCAATTTCTCTTTTATATTTCCGTGCATTGCTATCCCATTGACTGAGTACGCATGTTAATCTGTTCATATGCATCATGTTTACATTTGTTATATCTTATGTCCGAACTGTCTTGCGAGTACTTTCATAGTACTCACCTGGCTTGTTGATTTGGCCAGATGTTGACGAAGGCGATCTCATGGATGAAGAGTTTGATAGTGAGTCCGACGCCTAGAGTTGTCCCAGTCAGTCCCGTGCGATCCTGGATATTGGTCACTTGTATGATATTCGCTTCCGCCACCCACAATAAGAATCCTCAAGCCTCACTCCGTCGCTCGAAGAGCTGTTAGATTCAGGAGTCATGTCACCCACTTCGCTGTGATCTTTCCACCACCGCTTTTATTGTGAGCTAGTAGTTATGCCACCCTATCCGCCTTTATGTAGTATTGGCGTGTTTGTAATAAATTGTTGAGCAGTCTCCGCTCAACCTTGTATTATATTTAGTACTCCTGGTATTTTCTTCTGTGATCAAGATTTTGTCTACCAGTAAGAAGGATTCTTCTCTACTGGTCCGTAAAAGGGATCGATTTCTCAATAAATATTTCTATTGGAAAACCGGTCGTGACATGGAGTAATTGTAGTAGATGCAGAATCGTCTCGGTCTACTTGACACGGACGTGATGCCTATGTTCATGATCATTACCTTAGATACCATCATAATTATTTGCTATTCTATCAGTTGCTCGACAGTAATTTGTTCACCCACCGTAATACTTGCTATCTTCAGAGAAGCCACTAGTGAAACCTATAGCCCCCGGGTCTTCTTTATCATCATACTACATATCCTTTATTTACTTCGCATCTCGTTTACTATTTTGCAATCTTTACTTTTCCAATCTATACAAAAAAACCCAAAAACATTTACTTTACTATCTTTATAAGATCTCACTTTTGCGAGTGGCCATGAAGGGATGGAGAACCCCTTTATCGCGTTGGTTGTAAGGTTCTTGATTGTTTGTGCAGGTACTAGGTGACTTGTGTGTCATCTCCTACTGGATTGATACCTTGGTTCTCAAAACTGAGGGAAATACTTACGCTACTTTGCTGCATCACCCTTTCTTCTTCAAGAGGTAGCAATGGATCAAAAGGGAACAAAATTGGTGATGAAATAATATGATTACTAGCTATAAGTTGTTATACGAGATCAATATGGTTGAACATACAACTTCCAAAGGTTGAAAAAAAAATGATGATGGAATTTCTAAATGATGTTATTTAATTAAGTTTTCTTTTTAGCGAATAAAAAATCTACTTTAATGGATCAAAAGTTTATGTAAAGGTGCTAAACATGAATAATTTATGTGGATAAGTTGTTCTATGTCT
Organism: Aegilops tauschii subsp. strangulata; assembly: GCF_002575655.3. NCBI lineage: Eukaryota > Viridiplantae > Streptophyta > Magnoliopsida > Poales > Poaceae > Aegilops > Aegilops tauschii. The sequence continues at coordinate 1,120,725 of NC_053036.3, read as the reverse complement.
TCCATACGAACATCGAGACTACTCTTAAAGAATGGAATGATTGAAAGGCTGTTATAATGTGTCGAATGTCCTGTTTAAATGAGTTCTAAGTTTCAACGGAGGAGAAAATGTAAAGTAATAAATCAAAAGGGTATGAAAAACTACTAAAAATTATGTGACTCCTACATATATAAGTTGTTGTAGGATTCTCAAATGGCGGCACGGGCAACTTCGAAACAAGAAATGAAGCAAGGCTTCTATAACTTGCCGGTAATGCTATTTAAACAAGTATTAAGTTTAGCAAAACAAGAAAATCTACCATGATGGATCAAAACGGTTAAAAATTGTACCAAATTCTCTAATTTCTATAGGTAAGTTTCTATCTGAGGTTCATATAGATGCACAGACTACCCTCGAAGTATGAAATGGTGGAAATGATTTCGGAATATGTCGATGACGCTTCATTAATAGGTTTTCAGTTTTCAATGAAATGAAAATCTATAGTGATGGATCAAAAGGGAACAAGATTGGTGATGAAATTATATGATTAATAGTTATAAGTTGTAATACGAGATCAATATGGTGGAACATACAACTTCTAAAGCTTGAAAGGAAGAAATGCTTGTGGCATTTCTAAATGATGCTATTTAAGTAAGTTTCTTTTTAGCGAAAAAACTACTGTAATAGATCAAAAGTTTTAGTAAAGGTGCTACACATGAATAATTTATGTGGATAAGTTGTTCGACTTCCATACGGCGGTCGAAACTACTATCAAACAATGGAATGATGGAAAGGACGTTATAATGTGTCGAATGTCCTATTTAAATGAGTTCTGCGTTTCAAAGGAGGAGAAAATGTAAAGTAATAAATCAAAAGTTTATGAAAAACTACTAAAAATTATGTGACTCCTACATATATAAGTTGTTCTACGATTTTCAAATGGCGGCATAGACAACTTCAAAATAAGAAACGAAGCAAGGCTTGTATCACTTGTTGGTAATGCTATTTAAGCAAGTTTTCAATTTCGCAAAAATAGAGAATCTACCATGATGGATCAAAATTATCAGATTTCTATATGTAAGTTGCTATCTGAAGTGCATATAGATGCACGGACTACCGTCGAAGCATGAAATGGTCGAAACGATTTTGGAATATGTCGATGATGCTACATTAATAAGTTTTCAGTTTTGAACAAAGTGAAAATCTATAGTGATGTATCAAAATGGAACAAAATTGGTGATGAAATTAAATGATTACTAGTTATAAGTTGTTATACGAGATCGATATGGTCAAACATACAACTTCTAAAGCTTGAAAAGAAGAAATGCTGGTGGAATTTCTAAATGATGCTATTTGAGTAAGTTTTCTTTTTAGCAAATAAAAAATCTACGGTAACGGATCAAAAGTTTATGTGAAGATTCTAAATAAGAATAATTTATGTGGATAAGCTGTTCTTTTACTTCCATACGGCGGTCGAGACTACTCTCGAAGAATGGAATGTGTCGAATGTTCTATATAAATTAGTTCTAAGTTTCGTAGGAGGAGAAAATGTAAAGTAATAAATCAAAAGGTAAAAAAAACTACTAAAAATTATGTGACTCCTACATATATAAGTTGTTGTAGGATTTTCAATTGGTGGAATAGACAACTTCGAAACAAGAAACGAAGCAAGGCTTCTATCACCTATCGGTAATGATATTTAAACATGTTTTCAGTTTCACAAAAATAGAAAATCTACCATGATGGATAAAAACGGTTAAAAAATGTACCAAATTTTTGTTTAAATTTCACTGACAGTAGGAGAGGCTCCTACTGACTTTCAATTAAGGGACAAAGCGTCCAAGTGCAAAGTTTCAGTTACATGAATGAATCAAGGGAGGGGGGTTTGGTGCTAGAAAGTCCACTCAAAACAGAAGGAGGGAGGATTACAACAGTTACACTAAGTGTATATCAATAGGTCACATTAACTAGCAGCCACCAGGGCCCGAATGAAACTATGGAGAGAATCCTTGGTTCGATGCACCATCATAGACATGTCATTTCGGAATCTTTCGCTCCAAGAGCTCAGAGTGGGCATCACTCCCCTAAAGTGTTTGTTGTTCCTCTCCCTCCAGCCCCCAGGCAGCAATGACAAAGGTCTCCATGAACAACGGCCTGTTCCACGCAGCTTTCCCTCCATGCACAAGGTCAAATCTATAGTTTGAGTCCGGCCAGCTCATGCCAATTTGGTTCCAACATTGGATAGAAAATGGGCATGCAAAAAATAGGTGCACAACTGTCTCTTCAGGTGGCGAGGCACACAGCAGGCAAGTGTACACATCGCCGTCCAGCCTAGATGCACAGACTACCCTCAAAGTATGAAATGGAGGAAATGATTTCAAAATATGTCGGTTATGAAAAACTACTAAAAATTATGTGACTCCTACATATATAAGTTGTTCTAGGATTTCCAAAAGGCGGCATAGACAACTTCGAAACAAGAAATGAAGCAAGGCTTGTATCACTTGTCGGCAATGATATTTAAACAAGTTTTCAATTCCGCAAAAATAGAGAACCTACCATGGTGGATCAAAACAGCTAAAAATCTACCAAATTATCATATTCCTATAGGTAAGTTGCTATCTGAGGTGCATATAGATGCATCGACTACCCTATAAGCATGAAATGGTGGAAACGATTTTGGAATATGTCGATGACGCTTCATTAATAAGTTTTCAGTTTTGAACAAAGTGAAAATCTATAGTGATGTATCAAAATGGAACAAAATTGGTGATGAAATTAAATGATTACTAGTTATAAGGTGTTATACGATATCGATATGGTCAAACATACAACTTCCGAAGCTTGAAAAGAAGAAATGCTGGTGGAATTTCTAAATGATGCTATTTGAGTAAGTTTTCTTTTTAGCAAATAAAAAATCTACAATAACGGATCAAAAGTTTATGTGAAGGTTCTAAATAAGAATAATTTATTTGGATAAGCTGTTCTTTTACTTCCATACGGCGGTTGAGACTACTCTCGAAGAATGGAATGATAGAGAGGATGTTATAATGTGTCGAATGTCCTATTTAAATTAGTTCTAAGTTTCGAAGGAGGAGAAAATGTAAATTAATTAATCCAAAGGTTAAAAAAACTACTAAAAATTATGTGACTCCTACATAGGTAAGTTGTTGTAGGATTTTCAAATGGCAGCATAGACTGTTTCGAAACAAGAAATGAAGCAAGGCTTCTATCAGTTATCGGTAATGCTATTTAAACATGTTTCCAGTTTCACAAAAATAGAAAGTCTACCATGATGGATAAAATGGTTAAAAATATACCAAATTGTCTAATTTCTATAGGTAAGTTGTTATCTGAGGTGTATATAGATGCACGGACTACCCTCGAAGCATGAAATGGTGGAAATGATTTCGGAATATGTCGACGATGCTTCATTAATAAGTTTTCAGTTTTCAAAGAAATGAAAATCTATAGTGATGGATCAAAAGGGGACAAAATTGGTGATGAAACTAAATTATTACTAGTTATAAGTTGTTATTCGAGATCCATATGGTCAAACATACAACTTCCGAAGCTTGAAAGGAAAAAATGTTGGTGGAATTTCTAAATGATGGTATTTAAGTATGTTTTCTTTTTAGCGAATAAAAAATATACGGTAACGGATCAAAAGTTTATATAAAGGTGCTAAACATGAATAATTTATTTGGATAAGCCGTTCTATGACTTCCATACGACGGTCGGGACTACTCTCGAAGAATTGAATGATTGAAAGGCAGTTATAATGTGTCGAATGTCCTATTTCAATGAGTTCTAAGTTTTGAAGGAGGAGAAAATGTAAAGTAATAAATCAAAAGGTTATGAAAAACTACTTAAAATTATGTGATCCTACATATATAAGTTGTTGTAGGATTTTCAAATGGCGGCATAGATAACTTCGAAACAAGAAACAAAGCATGGCTTCTATCACTTATCGTTAATGCTATTTAAACATGTTTTCAGTTTCAAAAAAATAAAAAATCTACCATGATGGATCAAAATGGTTAAAATTGTACCAAATTGTCTAATATCTATAGGTAAGTTGCTATCCGAGGTGCATATAGATCCACAGACTACCCTCGAGGCATGAAATGGTGGAAATGATTTCGGGATATGTGGATGACGCTTCAACAATAATTTTCAGTTTTCAACGAAATGAAAATCTATAGTGATGGAACAAAAGGCTACAGAATTTCTAAATGGTGGTGGAATTTCTAAATGATGTTATTTAATGAAGTTTTCTTTTTAGCGAATAAAAAATCTAATGTAATGGATCAAAAGTTTATGTAAAGATGCTAAACATGAATAATTATGTGGATTAAGTTATTCTGTGACTTTCATACGGAGGTCGAGACTACTCTCGAAGAATGGAACGATTGAAAGGCTGTTATAATGTGTCGAATGTCCTGTTTAAATGAGTTCTCAGTTTCAACGGAGGAGAAAATTTAAAGTAGTCAATCAAAAGTTTATGAAAAACTACTAAAAATTATGCGACTCCTACATATATAAGTTGTTGTAGGATTTTCAGATGGCGGCAGAGGCAACTTCGAAACAAGAAAGTAAGCAAGGCTTGTATAACTTGTCTGTAATGCTATTTAAACAAGTATTCTATTTTGCAAAACTAGAAAATCTACCATGATGGATCAAAACGGTTAAAGATTGTACCAAATTCTCTAATTTCTATAGGTAAGTAGCTATCTGAGGTTCATATAGATGCACAGACTACCCTCGAAGTATGGAATTGTGGGAATGATTTCGGAATATGTCGACGACGCTTCATTAATAAGTTTCAGTTTTCAACGAAATGAAAATCTATAGTGATGGATCAAAAGGGGACAAAATTGGTGATGAAACTAAATGATTACTAGTTTCTTTCAAGCGAAAAAAAATCTACGGTAACGGATCAAAAGTTTAAGTAAAGGTGCTACACATGAATACTTTATGTGGTTAAGTTGTTCGACTTCCATACGGCTGTCGAAACTACTCTTGAAGAATGGAATGATGGAAAGGATGTTATAATGTGTCGAATGTCCTATTTAAATGAGTTCTGAGTTTCAAAGGAGGAGAAAATGTAAAGTACTAAATCAAAAGGTTATGAAAAACTACTAAAAATTATGTGACTCCTACATATATAATTTGTTCTAGGATTTTCAAATGGCGGCATAGACAACTTCAAAACAAGAAACGAAGCAAGGCTTGTATCACTTGTCGGCAATGCCATTTAAACAAGTTTTCAATTTTGCAAAAATAGAGAATCTACCATCATGGATCAAAACGGCTAAAAATGTACCAAATTATCAGATTTCTATAGGTAAGTTGCTATCTTAGGTGCATATAGATGCACGGACTACCATCGAAACATGAAATGGTGGAAACGATTTTGGAATATGTCGATGTCGCTTCATTAATAAGTTTTCAGTTTTGAACAAAGTGAAAATCTATAGTGATGTATCAAAATGGAACAAAATTGGTTTTGAAATTAAATGATTACTAGTTATAAGTTGTTATACGAGATCGATATGGTCAAACAAACAACTTCCGAAGCTTGAAAAGAAGAAATGTTGGTGTAATTTCTAAATGATGCTATTTGAGTAAGTTTTCTTTTTAGCAAATAAAAAATCTACGATAACAAATCAAAAGTTTATGTGGATAAGCTGTTCTTTTACTTCCATACGGCGGTCGAGACTACTCTCGAAGAATGGAATGATAGAAAGGCTGTCATAATGTGTCGAATGTCCTATTTAAATTAGTTCTAAGTTTCGAAAGAGGAGAAAATGTTAAAAAAAACTACTTAAAATTATGTGACTCCTACATAGATAAGTTGTTGTAGGATTTTCAAATTGCGGCACAGACAACTTTGAAACAAGAAACGAAGCAAGGCTTCTATCACTTATCGGTAATGCTATTTACACATGTTTTCAGTTTCACAAAAATAGAAAATCTACCATGATGGATAAAAACGGTTAAAAATGTACCATTGGTCTAATTTCTATAAGTAAGTTGTTATCTGATGTGCATATAGATGCACAGACTACCCTCGAAGCATGAAATGGTGGAAATGATTTCGGAATATGTCGATGATGCTTCATTAATAAGTTTTCAGTTTCCAACGAAATGAAAATATATAGTGATGGATCAAAAAGGAACAAATTTGGTGATGAAATTAAATGATTACTAGTTATAAGTTGTTATTCGAGATCCATATGGTCAAACATACAACTTCGAGAGCTTGAAAGGAACAAATGCGGGTGGAATTTCTAAATGATGCTATTTAAGTAAGTTTTCCTTTTAGCGAATAAAAAATCTACGATAACGGATCAAAAGTTTATGTAAAGGTGCTAAACATGAATAATTTATTTGGATAAGCTGTTCTATGACTTCCATACGACGGTCGAGACTACTCTCGAAGAATTGAATGATTGAAAGGTTGTTATAATATGTCGAATGTCCTATTTAAATGAGTTCTAAGTTTCGAAGGAGGAGAAAATGTAAAGTAATAAATCAAAAGGTTATGAAAAACTACTAAAAATTATGTGACTCCTACATATATAAGTTGTTGTACGATTTTCAAATGGCGGCATAGACAACTTCGAAACAAGAAACGAAGCAAGGCTTCTATAACTTATCGTTAATGCTATTTAAACATGTTTTCAGTTTCGCAAAAATAGAGAATCTACCATGATGGATCAAAACCGCTAAAAATGTACCAAATTATCAGATTTCGATAGGTAAGTTGCTATCTGAGGTGCATATAGATGCACGGACTACCATAGAAGCATGGAATGGTGGAAACGATTTTGGAATATGTCGCTGACGGTTCATTAATAAGTTTTCAGTTCTGAACAAAGTGAAAATGTATTGTGATGTATCAAAATGGAACAAAATTGGTGATGAAATAAAAATGATTACTAGTTATAAGTTGTTATACGATATCGATATGGTCAAACACACAACTTCCAAAGCTTCAAAAGAAGAAATGCTGGTGTAATTTCTAAATGATGCTATTTGATTAAGTTTTCTTTTTAGCAAACAAAAAATCTACGATAAGGGATCAAAAGTTTATGTGAAGGTTCTAAATAAGAATAATTTATGTGGATAAGTTGTTCTTTTACTTCCATACGGCGGTCGAGACTACTCTCGAAGAATGGAATGATAGAAAGGCTGTTATAATGTGTCGAATGTCCTATTTAAATTAGTTCTAAGTTTCGAAGGAGGAGAAAATATAAATTAATAAATCAAAAGGTTAAAAAAACTACTAAAAATTATGTGACTCCTACATAGATAAGTTGTTGTAGGATTTTCAAATGGCGGCACAGACAACTTCGAAACAAGAAACGAAGCAAGGCTTCTATCACTTATCGGTAATGCTATTTAAACATGTTTTTAGTTTCACAAAAATAGAAAATCTACCATGATGGATAAAAATGGTTAATAAATGTACCAAATTGTCTAATTTCTATAGGTAAGTTGCTATCTGAGGTGCATATAGATGCACAGACTACCCTCGAAGCATGAAATGGTGGAAATGATTTCGGAACATGTTGATGATGCTTCATTAATAAGTTTTCAGTTTTCAACGAAATGAAAATCTATAGTGATGGATCAAAAGGGAACAAAATTGGTGATAGAATTAAATGATTACTAGTTATAAGTTGTTATTTGAGATCCATATGGTCAAACATACAACTTCCGAAGCTTGAAAGGAAGAAATGCCGGTGGAATTTCTAATTGATGCTATTTAAGTAAGTTTTATTTTTAGCGAATAAAAAATCTACGGTAACGAATCAAAAGTTTATGTAAAGGTGCTAAACATGAATAATTTATTTGGATAAGCTGTTCTATGACTTCCATACGAAGGTCGAGACTACTCTCGAAGAATTGAATGATTGAAAGGCTGTTATAATGTGTCGAATGTCTTATTTAAATGAGTTCTATGTTTCGAAGGAGGAGAAAATGTAAAGTAATAAATAAAAAAGTTATGAAAAACTACTAAAAATTATGTGACTCCTACATATATAAGTTGTTATATGATTTTCAAATGGCGTCATAGACAACTTCGAAACAAGAAACGAAGCAAGGCTTCTATCACTTATCGTTAATGCTATTTAAACATGTTTTCAGTTTCGTAAAAATAGAGAATCTACCATGATGGATCAAAAAGGCTAAAAATGTACCAAATATAAGATTTCGGTAGGTAAGTTGCTATCTGAGGTGCATATAGATGCACGGACTACCCTCGAAGCATGGAATGGTGGAAACGATTTTGGAATATGTCGATGACGCTTCAATAATAAGTTTTCAGTTTTGAACAAAGTGAAAATGTATTGTGATGTATCAAAGTGGAACAAAATTGGTGATGAAATTAAATGATTACTAGTTATATGTTGTTATACAAGATCGATATGGTCAAACATACAACTTCCAAAGCTTGAAAAGAAAAAATGCTGGTGTAATTTCTAAATGATGCTATTTGATTAAGTTATTTTAGCAAACAAAAAATCTACGATAAGGGATCAAAAGTTTATGTGAAGGTTCTAATTAAATATGAATAATTTATGTGGACAAGCTGGTCTTTTATTTCCATACGGCGGTCGAGACTACTCTCGAAGAATCGAATGATAGAAAGGCTGTTATGATGTGTCGAATGTCCTATTTAAATTAGTTCTAAGTTTCGAAGGAGGAGAAAATATAAATTAATAAATCAAAAGGTAAAAAAAACTACTAAAAATTGTGTGACTCCTACATAGATAAGTTGTTGTAGGATTTTCAAATGGCGGCACAGACAACTTCGAAACAAGAAACGAAGCAAGGCTTCTATCACTTATCGGTAATGCTATTTAAACATGTTTTTAGTTTCACATAAATAGAAAATCTACCATGATGGATAAAAACGGTTAAAAAATGTTCCAAATTGTCTAATTTCTATAGGTAAGTTGCTATCTGAGGTACATATATATGCACAGACTACCCTCAAAGCATGAAATGGTGGAAATGATTTCGGAATATGTCGATGATGCTTCATTAATAAGTTTTCAGTTTTCAACGAAATGAAAATCTATAGTGATGGATCAAAAGGGAACAATGGTGATGGAATTAAATGATTACTGAGATCCATATGGTCAAACATACAACTTCTGAAGCTTGAAAGGAAGAAATGCCGGTGGAATTTCTAAATGATGCTATTTAAGTAAGTTTTCTTTTTAGTGAATAAAAAATCTACGGTAACGGATCAAAAGTTTAAGTAAAGGTGCTAAACATGAATAATTTATTTGGAGAAGTTGTTCTATGACTTCCATACGACGGTCGAGACTACTCTCGAAGAATTGAATGATTGAAAGGCTGTTATAATGTGTCGAATGTCCTATTTAAATGAGTTCTAAGTTTCGAAGGAGGAGAAAATGTAAAGTAATAAATAAAAAGGTTATGAAAAACTACTAAAAATCATGTGACTCCTACATATATAAGTTGTTGTATGATTTTCAAATGGCGGCATGGACAACTTCGAAACAAGAAACGAAGCAAGGCTTCTGTCACTTATCGTTAATGCTATTTAAACATGTTTTCAGTTTTGCAAAAATAGAGAATCTACCATGATGGATCAAAAAGGCTAAAAATGTACCAAATTATAAGATTTCGATAGGTAAGTTGCTATCTGAGGTGCATATAGATGCACGGACTACCCTCGAAGCATGGAATGGTGGAAACGATTTTGGAATATGTCGATGACGCTTCAATAATAAGTTTTCAGTTTTGAACAAAGTGAAAATGTATTGTGATGTATCAAAGTGGAACAAAATTGGTGATGAAATTAGATGATTACTAGTTATATGTTGTTATACGAGATCGATATGGTCAAACATACAACTTCCAAAGCTTGAAAAGAAGAAATGCTGGTGTAATTTCTAAATGATGCTATTTGATTAATTTTTTTAGCAAACAAAAATCTACGATAAGGGATCAAAAGTTTATGTGAAGGTTCTAAATAAGAATAATTTATGTGGATAAGCTGTTCTTTTACTTTCATACGGTGGTCGAGACTACTCTCGAAGAATGGAATAATAGAAAGGCTGTTATAATGTGTCGAATGTCCTATTTAAATTAGTTCTAAGTGTCGAAGGAGGAGAAAATATAAATTAATAAATCAAAAGGTTAAAAAACTACTAAAAATTATGTGACTCCTACATAGATAAGTTGTTGTAGGATTTTCAAATGGCGGCACAGACAACTTCGAAACAAGAAATGAAGCAAGGCTTCTATCACTTATCGGTAATGCTATTTAAACATGTTTTTAGTTTCATAAAAAATAGAAAATCTACCATGATGGATAAAAACGGTTAAAAATGTTCCAAATTGTCTAATTTCTATAGGTAAGTTGCTATCTGAGGTGCATATAGATGCACAGACTACCCTCGAAGCATGAAATGCTGGAAATGATTTCGGAATATGTCGATGATGCTTCATTAATAAGTTTTCAGTTTTCAACGAAATGAAAATTGTAGCGACCTGACCAGAAATCGGTCAAGTCTCTGTGTAGCTGTACCATCCCAAGATCATGCTGGCACACACAGTACATTGATGCAAAGATTCAAAGTTCAATCACACCTGAATTTATTACACGATTCTCATATCGAGTCTTTATTACATCATAATAAATTCGGCCGAAGGCCAACTCATGAGAAATAAACTACATAAAGCTGCGGAAGCGTAGACGAATAGCGAGTCCATCCGACTCCATAGGGCAATCGCCAAGCGTGGATCGAAGCCTCACTCCTGATCGGAAAACTCCTCTGCAACATAAGACGTTGCAGCTGTGTAGGTCAGCATTTTGAATATGCCGGCAAGTCATGAAGAGAGAACAACAATAAAATTACTAATACTATATGCAATTGGGCTGTGGGGCTCTAAGTTTCATTGTTTTGCGAAAAAGCCGGTTTTCCCTACAACAAAGACTTGTTTGTAATTACTACAAAATTGTTGGTAGTTATTGAGATGGTTCCGCATACCAATGTCTCATTCCCAATTATTAAATAACCCCCTCAATTAATTTATTAAGTTCATTGTTGAGATATCCGAAATACTACAATTCCAGAGGCTCATTTGTCCGTAACCGGGGACACGGCTAATCGATTAGGTTGTTACTCTGCAGAGGTTTGTGCACTTTACTCGCAAGAATCGTTCCCTCCTTTAAGTCTTCGCACTGCCTGGTGTTTGAAGATGGGACGAACGAAACAGGGTCTTCCGAAGAGTTCCTCTGGGCCACTGCCGGTGCCCTTCCAATCCTACCGTTCTTCTACATCTCGTAGCATCGTCCGTCCAGAGTCACGCCTAGGGTCGACCAAGCCAGAGCCCATAATGGCTTGCGGCTGCACAGGTAAGCTTTCGGTCAATGGGGTATCCATCCGTCTCTTCGTGGCTGGGTCAAGCTTTCCGCAAGATGTCATGGCGCTTCTCCATGCATCCCGGCCATCCGCTGGTTTCTCCAGGGTGCCCGTCAACCGTCCTCCACCCAGTAGTGAATTTTGAAGTCCATCTTGAGCTTGATGTCATGGGGTTTTCATCATCTTGACTCTCGCATCTCCCTTATGAATCACTCAACCAACCCCGTCTACGAGCATAGCAAAATAAACTACATCGTCCCGGGCATCGGTAACAAGGGAGAAGGGTTCATCCTACCTCATGATACTACTCAAGAACATACATTAACAAAATTCTCCTACTGCATGCATGGTGGGGAGGTATAACTCTAATGCAATAAAATCATAGGTATTGTAAAAACATGATCAAATGACTTGCCTGGCTGACGGTCTTCGTGCTAGCAACTCGTAATAGCAGGCTTCGCACTCCAGAAATTCTACCGAGTCAAACAATAGCACAAATAAGTATAGCACAATATAACATAACAGCAAGTTGAAGTAAAACACCCAAGTACTCAAACCAAAACCAAAGAAAAACTCGGAGAAAGCAAATCAAGGTTTTCATCATATCAAGCAACAACTAAGAAATAGTTTTACACAACTAAAACTTTTCTTAACAGAACCTAAGCATTGGTTTTGCTAACTAACAGAAGGGAAAACATCATACAAACTAGTAGCAAAAAGAATCACATCAAAAGCTATTATAGAACTCATATTATGCCTAAAACAATCCTAGCAAAGAAAATAAAATATAAACAAATTTATTTTACCATAAATAAAAGTTCCTCCTTTGTAGCTACAGAAACTAATCAAAAATAAACTATAACATAATAAAAATAAAATTATTTACTAACTAGAACAGTAGGAAAACATTAGCTAGCTAAATAAACTACAAAAACTTGATTTCGACATAAAACTAAGTGTTTATTAAATCTAAAATACCCAAACAAGTTCCTACTGCTAGGCATGGTCAAAACTAAGCAGTAGAAAAAAAGAATCACTAAAAAAAAATCCTAACTCAATTTATGGCAGAAAAACTAATCTGTCTAAATCCAATATAAAACTATTTCTAATAATTTAAACATGGCTAAACATATTTTCTACAGAAACTAAAACAAATTTGCAAACTAACAAATAAAGAATCAACTAAAAATAATAAATAACCTAAAAGATATAGATTTTTCAAGATTGGAACTATTCTGTTTTAAAACAGAAACGAAAATAAAACGAAAATAAAACTAACGCGCTAACGGGCCGAAACAGTGAGCGTTCTAAAACTAAACAGCGCCTAAGCGTTTAATAATCCAACGCGTCCACGGGCTAACAGAAATAGACCAGTCGGCCGGTCCAACTAAAGCGCAACATAAAATAAACCGATCTAAACCGAAACTAAAACAAATAAACCTAACCCTTCACTACATCTAATCTACTCCGTAGATTGCAGATCGAACGTTGGAGGGGAGGTGGCGGCTTACTGCGGCGGTGGTCGACGGCGACAGTGGGTGGCGGAGGTCGGCGTCGAGCGGGGCGGGGTCTCCGGCGATCGGCGAAGGTGGCGAAAACGTCGGGCGGATGCGGCGGAGCTTGGGGAAGTCGGGGGCGGCCTTGGTGGAGCTCGGGGACGTCAGAGTCGATTGGTGCGAGCTCGGGTGAGCTCCTGCTCCGGCGGGCGGCGGACGAGCTCGGGACAATGGCATCGGGGGCTCCTGGGCAGGGAGATGATGTCAAGGAGGTGCGGCACGAAGTGGAGGTTCGGGTGAAGTAGCTTGAATGGGAAGGGGGGTGCTCACCGGTGGCAGAAACGGCGGTGAACAAAGGCGGTGGCGGCGAGATGCGTTCGGCAAGGGCGCGTGCTACGGGTGGGGTTGAGCTTAGGGTTTTAGGGGGATCGAGAGAGGAGGGAGCTGGGTTTATATAGGGCATCAACTTGGGCAAGGGGGCATTTCGGGATCGTGATCCCGTGGAACTCGGACGCGGCGGCGGCGGCGAACGCGCTCTGGCGCGGCATAGCGTGGGCGAGGGGGAAGGGAGAGGGCGGCCCCCGCGGGTCAGTGAGGGGGAGAGAGAGGGGAGCGAACGGGCGACCGAGGGTGAGGTGGTTCGGGCATCGGGCGCTGGGGCAGGCCGGCTCGGCGTCGGTGGGCTGCGCCTGGCCCGCTGGTGGGCTGCGCTCGGCGCTGGCTGGGCCGGTTGGTCTGGCTGGCGCCTGAGGCTTTCCCCTTTTTTTGAATTAGAGGGAAGGAAAAATATAAAAAAAATATATTATTTTTATATGGGACATATATATATCAAAATTCTCAGGGGAATTAATCCTACAACGTGGACATTTTTCCAGAGGTAAAACTCAAAGTAAAAAAAATTCTGGAAATCCCAAATAAAATTCAAATTTGAATTCAAACTTTTTGGCAACATTTCTTCTGACATTTTTGGAGTGTCATGTTAGCTCCTCTCATACTTTTGATCAAGTATTTGTCAGGGTTATTTGAAATAAATTTCAATGCCAAATCAAGTTCAAATTCACAACACAAACTCAACTGCCTCTGAAATTTTCAAATGCCACTCAATTTCAATCAAAATGCATAGATGCTTAGCTAATAATTGTAAAACATTCTAAATTGAAAATTTGGGATGTTACAAACCTACCCACCTTAAGATGAATCTCGCCCTCGAGATTCGGGTTGGCTAGCAAATAGGTGCGCGTGGTCTCGGCGGAGGTCTTCTTCTCGCTCCCAGGTGGCTTCCTCCTCGGAATGATGACTCCACAGAACCTTGCAAAACTTGATGATCTTGCTGCGGGTGACTCTGTTTGCAGTCTCGAGAATTCGGACGGGTTTCTCCTGATAAGTCAGATCACTGTCGAGCTGTATGGCCTCTAGGGGCACTGTGTCTCTCAACGGAATTTCGGCCATCTCAGCATGGCATTTCTTCAGTTGAGAAACATGGAAGACATCGTGAACTCCAGACAATCCTTCCGGCAATTCCAGCTTGTATGCAACTTTCCTCTGCATTCAAGGATTTTATAGGGGCCTATAAACCGGGGTGCTAACTTTCCTTTAACACCGAACCTCTTGATTCCTCGAAGTGGGGACACACGGAGATATGCTCGGTCTCCAACTTCATACGTTATCTCCTTGCGTTTACTGTCGGCATAACTCTTCTGTCTTGACTGGGCTATCTTGAGTCTATCTCGAATCAGCTTGACCTTCTCTTCGGAGTCTCTGATAAGATCGGGACCAAAAAGTTTTCGGTCTCCAACACCATCCCACAGCAATGGTGTTCTACACCTCCTTCCGTATAGAGCTTCGAAAGGGGCCATCTTCAGACTGGTCTGATAGCTGTTGTTGTACGAGAACTCTGCATATGGCAAGTTGTCATCCCAGCTAAACCCATAGTCTAGCGCACATGCTCTCAACATGTCCTCCAAAATCTGGTTGACTCTCTCGGTCTGTCCATCTGTCTGTGGATGAAAATTTGTAGTGAACTCCAGCCTCGTACCCAAAGTTTCATGCAACTGATTCCAAAACTTTGAGGTAAATTGTGTTCCTCTATCTGACACGATACTCCTCGGAACTCCATGCAGACATACGATCCTGGTCATGTATATCTTGGCTAACTTAGCGCTGGTATATGTGGTCTTCACGGGAATGAAATGAGCTACCTTGGTCAAGCGATCAACCACTACCCAGATAGATCATAACCTGAATGGGTCCTCGGTAATCCTGTGATAAAATCCATTCCAAGTTTTTCCCATTTCCACTCGGGTATCGGCAAAGGTTGAAGTGACCCTGCCGGCTTCTGATGTTCTGCCTTTACTCGCTGACAAACATCGCATACTGCTACGTACTCGGCAATATCCTTCTTCATACCTGTCCACCAGAAACTTTCCTTCAAATCCAGATACATCTTGGTGTTGCCTGGGTGAATTGAGTACGGTGAATCATGGGCCTCCTGAAGAATTAACTTCCTGACCTCTGGGTCATTAGGCACATAGATGCGATCCTCAAACCATAAAGTTCCGTCCTCATCTTCATGAAAACCTTTTGCCTTTCCGTTACACATCTTTTCCTTTATCTCTGCAATTCCCTTGTCTGTCTTCTGGGCTTCACGGATTCTTTCGGTCAGAGTGGACTGTATATCCTAGGTGGTGACAAATCCTCTCGGTACTATCTCCAGTCGGAGCTCTCTGATATCATCGGCTAATTCCTGAGTTAATCCTCCAGCTATGAGGGTGTTCACATAACTTTTACGGCTCAAGGCATCTGCTACAACGTTTGCCTTCCCTGGGTGATAATGCAATCTCATGTCATAGTCCTTGATCAATTCAAGCCATCTCCTCTGCCTGAGGTTCAATTCCTTCTGCGTGAAAATATACTTCAGGCTCTTATGATCCGTGTAAACATCACAACTGTTTCCGACAAGGAAATGTCTCCAGGTCTTGAGTGCGTGCACTACGGCTGCTAACTCCAAATCGTGTGTGGCATAATTCATCTCCTGAGGTCGTAGCTGTCTGGAGGTATAAGCTACAACTTTTCCTTCCTGCATGAGCACTCCTCCGAGTCCTTGACGAGAAGCGTCACAATATACCTGGTAATCCTTGTGTATGTCCGGCAAAATTAGCACCGGGGCGGTAACCAAACGTTTCTTCAGCTCCTGAAAACTGGCTTCAGAATCCTCGGTCAAAATGTACTTGGCTTCCTTCTTCAACAGCTCAGTCATGGGCTTGGCAATCTTGGAGAAATTCTCAATAAACCTCCGATAATATCCTGCGAGTCCGAGAAAACTGCGGATCTCCTTGACTGAGGTGGGGGACTGCCAGTTGGTGACCGATTCGACCTTGGTGGGGTCGACTGCTATTCCTTCTCCTGAAATAACATGTCCGAGGTATCCGACTTCCTTCAGCCAAAATTCACATTTGCTGAACTTGGCATATAACTGATGTTCCCCGAGTTTCTCCAGAACTAGACGCAGATGTTCCTTATGCTCTTCCTCGCTCTTGGAGAAAACCAATATGTCATCGATGAACACCACGACAAACTTGTCCAGACATTCCATAAATACCTTGTTCATCATGCTCATGAAATACGCAGGGGCATTAGTTAATCCGAATGACATGACGGTATACTCATATAAACCATACCTGGTGGTGAAAGCTGTTTTGGGTATATCCTGTTCACGAATCTTCAACTGATGATACCCTGATTGAAGATCGATCTTGGAGAATACCTTGACTCCAACTAGTTGATCAAACAAATCATTAATCATCGGTAGAGGGTACTTGCTCTTGATGGTCACATCGTTCAATGAACGATAATCAACCATTCTGAGGGTTCCATCCTTCTTCTCTACCAAAAGAACTGGGGCTCCCCAAGGTGACGAGCTTGGGCGAATATATCCTTTCTCCAATAGCTCCTTAATTTGCTTCTTGATCTCTTCCAAATCATTCGGGGGCATCCGATAGGGTCTCTTGGATATTGGGGCTGTGCCGGGCAATAACTCAATCAAAAACTCAATGTCTCTATCCGGTGGCATTCCTGGTAATTCCTCTGGAAACACATCGGGAAAATATTGCACTACGGGCACTTCCTCCTGAACAACACCCGTGAGGGAATTCACCCGATTCTTCATCGGTGTGCGTCTGGATACATACTTGATCCTTTTCTGCTCCGGGGTGGTGAGCAAAATCGTCTTGCGAGCACAGTCGATGTTTCCTTCAAACTTGGTCAACCAATCCATGCCTAGAATTACATCCAAACTCTGGGATTCCAATACTATGAGGTCTGCGGGAAAATCATGGTTTCCGATGCTGAGGGTCGAATGACAGCCTAAGCCTGCCGTCATCTCTCCTCCTGGGGAAGTGACCTGAAGCGGGGTTCTAAGGGTTCTAGTGGGCAACCCGTACTTTTCCACAACTACTCTTGATATGAATGAATGCGTTGCACCGGAATCAAAGAGTACCAATACTGGATGTGAATTTAATAAAAACTTACCAACCACAGTGTCTGGCTGATCATAGACGTCCTCCACGTCAAGGTGATTCACCTGAGCACGAGAGAAAGGGTTGGGCTTCTTTGCTGAGCTTCCATTTCCATTGCCGTTTCCATTCCTCTACTTGGCCTCCGGACAATCGGTGGCATAGTGTCCTGTCTTCTGGCACTTGAAACAGGTGATATGACTCAGATCCTTCTGAGCCGGAGCAGGACGGTGCTGGTTTCCATTGCCTCCATTGCCTGACTTGGAGTTGTTGTCGTGGTTGCGGTTGTTCCCATTCCCTCCATGGTTATGTCCTCCATAGGTGTGATGGGTATGTCCTCCTGAGTATGGGGTATAGCGGGGCTTCTGCTGAGCTCCGGAGTTGTACTTTCCCTGGCCATATTTCCGCTTGCGGCTATCAATCTGCTGCTGCTTTCCTTCAAGTATGGTGGCCTTGTCTACCAGCTCTTGGTAGTTGTTGAAGGTAGCCACCATTAGCTGCATTCCTAGATCATCATTGAGTCCCTCGAGAAACTTCTCTTGCTTTGCGGCATCTGTGGCCACATCATCTGGGGCATAGCGAGATAATTTGTTGAACTCATCCACGTACTGCCCCACAGTACGGTTCCCCTGGCGTAAGTTGCGGAACTCACGCTTCTTCAGACTCATGGCTCCAACTGAGACATGAGCGGTGCGGAAGGCCTGCTGGAACTCAGCCCATGTCACGGTGGCGGCCGGATAAGTGGCGGTGTACTTCTCCCACCAAGAAGCTGCGGGTCCATCAAGCTGATGTGCGGCAAAGCGCACCTTCTCTGCATCTGTGCATCCAGCAGTGGCTAACTCCCTTCCGACCTTGCGGAGCCAATCATCGGCCACAATCGGCTCAGTGCTGCTAGAGAACACTGACGGATTCAGCCTTAGGAAGCGTGTCAAGTTGTCATCAGGGGGTGGTGGCGGTGGATTGTTGTTGTTGTTGTTGTTGTTGTTGTTGTTGTTGTTGTTGTTGTTGTTGTTGTTGTTGTTGTTGTTGTTGTTGTTGTTGTTGTTGTTGTTGTTGTTGTTGTTGTTGTTGTTGTTGTTGTTGTTGTTGTTGTTGTTCTGGTTCTGGATGAGCATCTGCATCAGGGCATTCTGCTGCTGGATCAGCTGGGTGAGCTCCGGCGGAAAGTTGAAACCGGGGTCACGTCTTGGAGGCATCTGGTGTTTTGGAGTGGATGAGAAATTAGAATAGAACAAGGGTCTAATGAGAAAATAGCACTACCCATATGAATGCACAATCATAATCACACCAATCATTTATTCATTAATCTCAAACAAGGTTCAATCTGGGATTACAAAAATATCACGACTAATCGAAAATAACGACCTAACTGATCGACGAAAAAAAAAGAACATGGCGGTCGACTAAATGTCTTCATCAATTATTCTTGCGTCCTCCGGTGCAGCGTCCTCTGGTGCGGCGTCTCCTCTTGCGGCTTCCTTCGGTGGAGCTCTCTTCATAATCCTGGTCATTGCTCACGAGAGGTCCATCATCTCCACTCAGAAAAAGGTCTTCTCCCAGGTCTATCTTCTCCTCCAGTGTGGTAATATATTTATCCCGGACCTCGATTCTCTCCATAAAATCCTTGACTTCTTCTTCATGTTCAAGGAAGTCCGCGCGTGCTTTCTCCTCCAGTTCCAGTTCACGGAACAACAACCTCCTGTGTACCTTCGAGTTTCGTCGCGTCTGGATTTCCCGGTTCCTGATGAGACTCTCCAAGTCTTGGACATATGAAAGAATGGAGTCGTCCTCTACGGTATGGATGATATCTCCATTCCTAGCTCTGCGAGAAATCATGGCGAGGTCTGATGGGTCGAGCTCGGCCCTGTACTCTTCTCGGAGATGTCCAAGTGCACGATAAATCGCCATGTCTCTTCCGAGGATCCAAGTGAAATCGGTAAACTCAAAGTCAATGGGCTCTGAATGTCCTCTGAAGGTCCTCCCTGGAATGTGCACCATAATCCTGTAGCGGGTATCCGTCGGAAGTGCATTGATAGGCTTCCCGGTGATTGAAGGCAGGGCAATCTTCAGCTTCTTCACGATCTGAACCAGCTTCTTGCCGAGAAGCATCGTCTCATCTGGCGGGCAAAACTCCGGTAGCAGAACTGGGGTGAACTCGGCGGCCATCTAGAATGTTGAAAATCGGAGAGAAGTCAGAAATGAACAGGGGAGAATTACGGAATGATAAGGACATAAAATAAAATAGTCTCTTCCTATGGCTTTCCGATCCTAGGGGTTATGTCCTACGATCAACCTGGCTCTGATACCATCTCTGTAGCGACCTGACCAGAAATCGGTTTTTCCCTACAACAAAGACTTGTTTGCAATTACTACAAAATTGTTGGTAGTTATTGAGATGGTTCCGCCAACCAATGTCTCGTTCCCAATTATTAAATAACCCCCTCAATTAATTTATTAACTTCAGTGTTGAGATATCCGAAATACTCCAATTCCAGAGGCTCATTTGTCCGTAACCGAGGACACGGCTAATCGATTAGGTTGTTACTCTACAGAGGTTTGTGCACTTTACCCGCAAGAATCGTTCCCTCCTTTAAGTCTTCGCACTGCCTGGTGTTTGAAGACGGAACGGACGAAACAGGGTCTTCCAAAGAGTTCCTCTGGGCCACTGCCGGTGCCCATCCAATCCTACCGTTCTTCTACATCTCGTAGCACCGTCCGTCCAGAGTCACGCCTAGGGTCGACCAAGCCAGAGCCCATAATGGCTTGCGGCTGCACAGGTAAGCTTCCGGTCAATGGGGTATCCATCCGTCTCTTCGTGGCTGGGTGAAGCTTTCCGCAATATGTCATGGCGCTTCTCCATGCATCCCGGCCATCCGCTGGTTTCTCCAGGGTGCCCGTCAACCGTCCTCCACCCAGCAGTAATTTTGAAGTCCATCTTGAGCTTGATGTCATGGGGTTTTCATCATCTTGACTCTCGCATCTCCCTTATGAATCACTCAACCAACCCCGTCTACGAGCATAGCAAAATAAACTACATCGTCCCGGGCATCGGTAACAAGGGAGAAGGGTTCATCCTACCTCATGATACTACTCAAGAACATAACTTAACAAAATTCTCCTACTGCATGCATGGTGGGGAGGTATAACTCTAATGCAATAAAATCATAGGTATTGTAAAAACATGATCAAATGACTTGCCTGGCTGACGGTCTTCGAAAGCTTGCGACTCGTAATAGCAGGCTTCGCACTCTGGAAATTCTACCGAGTCAAACAATAGCACAAATAAGTATAGCACAATATAACATAACAGCAAGTTGAAGTAAAACACCCAAGTACTCAAACCAAAACCAAAGAAAAACTCGGAGAAAGCAAATCAAGGTTTTCATCATATCAAGCAACAACTAAGAAATAGTTTTACACAACTAAAACTTTTCTTAACAGAACCGAAGCATTGGTTTTGCTAACTAACAGAAGGGAAAACATCATACAAACTAGTAGCAAAAAGAATCACATCAAAAGCTATTATAGAACTCATATTATGCCTAAAACAATCCTAGCAAAGAAAATAAAATATAAAACAAATTTATTTTACTGTAAATAAAAGTTCCTCCTCTGTAGCTACAGAAACTAATCAAAAATAAACTATAACATAATAAAAATAAAATTATTTACTAACTAGAACAGTAGGAAAACATTAGCTAGCTAAATAAACTAGAAAAACTTGATTTCGACATAAAACTAATTGTTTATTAAATCTAAAATACCCAAACAAGTTCCTACTGCTAGGCATGGTCAAAACTAAGCAGTAGAAAAAAAGAATCACTAAAAAAAATCCTAACTCAATTTATGGCAGAAAAACTAATCTGTCTAAATCTAATATAAAACTATTTCTAATAATTTAAACATGGATAAACATATTTTCTACAGAAACTAAAACAAATTTGCAAACTAACAAAAAAAAGAATCAACTAAAAATAATAAATAACCTAAAAGATGTAGATTTTTCAAGATTGGAACTATTCTGTTTTAAAACAGAAACGAAAATAAAACGAAAATAAAACTAACGCGCTAACGGGCCGAAACAGTGAGCGTTCTAAAACTAAACAGCGCCTAAGCGTTTAATAATCCAACGCGTCCACGGGCTAACAGAAATAATCCAGTCGGCCGGTCCAACTAAACCGCAACATAAAATAAACCGATCTAAACCGAAACTAAAACAAATAAACCTAACGCTTCACTACTTCTAATCTACTCCGTAGATTGCAGATCGAACGGTGGAGGGGAGGTGGCGGCTTACTGCGGTGGTGGTCGACGGCGACAGTGGGTGGCGGAGGTCGACGTCGAGCGGGGCGGGGTCTCCGGCGATCGGCGAAGGTGGCGAAAACGTCGGGCAGATGCGGCGGAGCTTGGGGAAGTCGGGGGCGGCCTTGGTGGAGCTCGGGGACGTCGGAGTCGATCGGGGCGAGCTCGGGTGAGCTCCTGCTCCGGCGGGCGGCGGACGAGCTCGGGACGATGGCGTCAGGGGCTCCTGGGCAGGGAGATGATGTCAAGGAGGTGCGGCACGAAGTGGAGGTTCGGGTGAAGTAGCTTGAATGGGAAGGGGGGTGCTCACCGGTGGCAGAAACGGCGGCGAACCAAGGCGGCGGCGGCGAGATGCGTTCGGCGAGGGCGCGTGCTACGGGTGGGGTTGAGCTTAGGGTTTTAGGGGGATCGAGAGAGGAGGGAGCTGGGTTTATATAGGGCATCAACTTGGGCAAGGGGGCGTCTCGGGATCGTGATCCCGTGGAACTCGGATGTGGTGGCGGCGGCGAACGCGCTCTGGCGCGGCATAGCGTGGGCGAGGGGAAAGAGAGAGGGCGGGCCCCGCGGGGCAGTGAGGGGGAGAGAGAGGGGAGCGAACGGGCGACCGAGGGCGAGGGGGTTCGGGCATCGGGTGCTGGGGCAGGCCGGCTCAGCGTCGGTGGGCTGCGCTTGGCGCTGGCTGGGCCGGTTGGCCTGGCTGGCGCCTGAGGCTTTCCCCTTTTTTTTGAATTAGAGGGAAGGAAAAATATAAAAAAATATATATTATTTTTATATAGGACATATAGATATCAAAATTCTCAGGGGAATTAATCCAACAACGTGGACATTTTTCCAGAGGTAAAACTCAAACAAAAAAACAATTTATGGAAATCCCAAATAAAATTCAAATTTGAATTCAAACTTTCTGGCAATACATTTCTTCTGACATTTTTGGAGTGTCATGTTAGCTCCTCTCATACTTTTGATCAAGTATTTGTCAGGGATATTTGAAATAAATTTCAATGCCAAATCAAGTTCAAATTCACAACACAAACTCAACTGCCTCTGAAATTTTCAAATGCCACTCAATTTCAATCAAAATGCATAGATGCTTAGCTAATAATTGTAAAACATTCTAAATTGAAAATTTGGGATGTTACAAAAATCTATAGTGATGGATCAAAAGGGAACAAAATTGGTGATGGAATTAAATGATTACTAGTTGTAAGTTGTTATTTGAGATCCATATGGTCAAACATACAACTTCCAAAGCTTGAAAGGAAGAAATGCCGGTGGAATTTCTAAATGATGCTATTTAAGTAAGTTTTCCTTTTAGCGAATAAAAAATCTACGATAACGGATCAAAAGTTTATGTAAAGGTGCTAAACATGAATAATTTATTTGGATAAGCTGTTCTATGACTTCCATACGACGGTCGAGACTACTCTCGAAAAATTGAATGATTGAAAGGCTGTTATAATGTGTCGAATGTCCTATTTAAATGAGTTCAATGTTTGGAAGGAGGAGAAAATGTAAAGTAATAAATAAAAAGGTTATGAAAAACTACTAAAAATTATGTGACTCCTACATATATAAGTTATTGTATGATTTTCAAATGGCGGCATAGACAACTTCGAAACAAGAAATGAAGCAAGGCTTCTATCACTTATCGTTAATGCTATTTAAACATGTTTTCAGTTTCGATAAGTAAGTTGCTATCTGAGGTGCATATAGATGCACGGACTACCCTCGAAGCATGGAATGGTGGAAACGATTTTGGAATATGTCGATGATGCTTCATTAATAAGTTTTCAGTTTTGAACAAAGTGAAAATATATTGTGATGTATCAAAATGGAACAAAATTGGTGATGAAATTAAATGATTACTAGTTATAAGTTCTTATACGAGATCGATATGGTCAAACATACAACTTCCAAAGCTTGAGAAGAAGAAATGCTGGTGTAATTTCTAAATGATGCTCTTTGATTAAGTTTTCTTTTTAGCAAACAAAAAATCTACGATAAGGGATCAAAAGTTTATGTGAAGGTTCTAAATAAGAATAATTTATGTGGATAAGTTATTCTTTTACTTCCATACGGCGGTCGAGACTACTCTCGAAAAATGGAATGATAGAAAGGCTGTTATAATGTGTCGAATGTCCTATTTAAATTAGTTCTAAGTTTCGAAGGAGGAGAAAATGTAAATTTATAAATCAAAAGGTTAAAAAACTAATAAAAATTAAGTGACTCCTACATAGATAAGTTGTTGTAGGATTTTCAAATGGCGGCACAGACAACTTCGAAACAAGAAACGAAGAAAGGCTTCTATCACTTATCAGTAATGCTATTTAAACATGTTTTTAGTTTCACAAAACTAGAAAATCTACCGTGATGGATAAAAACGATTAATAAATGTACCAAATTGTCTAATTTCTATAGGTAAGTTGCTATCTGAGGTGCATATAGATGCACAGACTACCCTCGAAGCATGAAATGGTGTAAATGATTTCGGAATATGTCGATGATTCTTCATTAATAAGTTTTCATTTTTCAGCGAAATGAAAATCTATAGTGATGGATCAAAAGGGAACAAATTGGTGATGGAATTAAATGATTACTAGTTATAAGTTGTTATTTGAGATCCATATGGTCAAACACACAACTTCCGAAGCTTGAAAAGAAGAAATGCCGGTGGAATTTCTAAATGATGATATTTAAGTAAGTTTTCTTTTTAGTGAATAAAAAATCTGCGGTAACGGATCAAAAGTTTATGTAAAGGTGCTAAACATGAATAATTTATTTGGATAAGCTGTTCTATGACTTCCATACGACGGTCGAGACTACTCTCGAAGAATTGAATGATTGAAAGGCTGTTATAGTGTGTCGAATGTCCTATTTAAATGAGTTCTAAGTTTCGAAGGAGGAGAAAATGTAAAGTAATAAATCAAAAGGTTATGAAAAACTACTAAAAATTATGTGACCTCTACATATATAAGTTGTTGTACGATTTTCAAATGGCGGCATAGACAACTTCGAAACAAGAAACGAAGCAAGGCTTCTATCACCTATTGTTAATGCTATTTAAACATGTTTTCAGTTTCGCAAAAATAGAGAATCTACCATGATGGATCAAAACTGCTAAAAATGTACCAAATTATCAGATTTCGATAGGTAAGTTGCTATCTGAGGTGCATATAGATGCATGGACTACCCTCGAAGCATGGAATGGTGGAAACGATTTTGGAATATGTCGATGACGCTTCATTAATAAGTTTTCAGTTTTGAACAAAGTGAAAATGTATTGTGATGTATCAAAATGGAACGAAATTGGTGATGAAATTAAATGATTACTAGTTATAAGTTCTTATACGAGATCGATATGGTCAAACATACAACTTCCAAAGCTTGAAAAGAAGAAATGCTGGTGTAATTTCTAAATGATGCTATTTGATTAAGTATTCTTTTTAGCAAACAAAAAATCTACGACAAGGGATCAACAGTTTATGTGAAGGTTCTAAATAAGAATAATTTATGTGGATAAGTTGTTCTTTTACTTCCATACGGCGGTCGTGACTACTCTCGAAGAATTGAATGATTGAAAGGCTGTTATAAGGTGTCTAATGTCCTATTTAACTTAGTTCTAAGTTTCGAAGGAGGAGAAAATGTTAATTAATAAATCAAAAGGTTAAAAAACCTACTAACAATTATGTGACTCCTACATAGATAAGTTGTTGTAGGATTTTCAAATGGCGGCACAGACAACTTCGAAACAAGAAACGAAGCAAGGCTTCTATCACTTATCGGTAATGCTATTTAAACATGTTTTTAGTTTCACAAAAATAGAAAATCTACCATGATGGATAAAAAGGTTAATAAATGTACCAAATTGTCTAATTTCTATAGGTAAGTTGCTATCTGAGGTGCATATAGATGCACAGACTACCCTCGAAGCATGAAATGGTGGAAATGATTTCGGAATATGTCGATGATGCTTCATTATAAATTTTCAGTTTTCAACAAAATGAAAATCTATAGTGATGGATCAAAAGGGAACAAAATTGGTGATGGAATTAAATGATTACTAGTTATAAGTTGTTATTCGAGATCCATATGGTCAAACACACAACTTCCGAAGCTTGAAAAGAAGAAATGCCGGTGGAATTTCTAAATGATGATATTTAAGTAAGTTTTCTTTTTAGTGAATAAAAAATCTGCGGTAACGGATCAAAAGTTTATGTAAAGGTGCTAAACATGAATAATTTATTTGGATAAGCTGTTCTATGACTTCCATACGACGGTCGAGACTACTCTCGAAGAATTGAATGATTGAAAGGCTGTTATAGTGTGTCGAATGTCCTATTTAAATGAGTTCTAAGTTTCGAAGGAGGAGAAAATGTAAAGTAATAAATCAAAAGGTTATGAAAAACTACTAAAAATTATGTGACCTCTACATATATAAGTTGTTGTACGATTTTCAAATGGCGGCATAGACAACTTCGAAACAAGAAACGAAGCAAGGCTTCTATCACCTATTGTTAATGCTATTTAAACATGTTTTCAGTTTCGCAAAAATAGAGAATCTACCATGATGGATCAAAACTGCTAAAAATGTACCAAATTATCAGATTTCGATAGGTAAGTTGCTATCTGAGGTGCATATAGATGCATGGACTACCCTCGAAGCATGGAATGGTGGAAACGATTTTGGAATATGTCGATGACGCTTCATTAATAAGTTTTCAGTTTTGAACAAAGTGAAAATGTATTGTGATGTATCAAAATGGAACGAAATTGGTGATGAAATTAAATGATTACTAGTTATAAGTTCTTATACGAGATCGATATGGTCAAACATACAACTTCCAAAGCTTGAAAAGAAGAAATGCTGGTGTAATTTCTAAATGATGCTATTTGATTAAGTATTCTTTTTAGCAAACAAAAAATCTACGACAAGGGATCAACAGTTTATGTGAAGGTTCTAAATAAGAATAATTTATGTGGATAAGTTGTTCTTTTACTTCCATACGGCGGTCGTGACTACTCTCGAAGAATTGAATGATTGAAAGGCTGTTATAAGGTGTCTAATGTCCTATTTAACTTAGTTCTAAGTTTCGAAGGAGGAGAAAATGTTAATTAATAAATCAAAAGGTTAAAAAACCTACTAACAATTATGTGACTCCTACATAGATAAGTTGTTGTAGGATTTTCAAATGGCGGCACAGACAACTTCGAAACAAGAAACGAAGCAAGGCTTCTATCACTTATCGGTAATGCTATTTAAACATGTTTTTAGTTTCACAAAAATAGAAAATCTACCATGATGGATAAAAAGGTTAATAAATGTACCAAATTGTCTAATTTCTATAGGTAAGTTGCTATCTGAGGTGCATATAGATGCACAGACTACCCTCGAAGCATGAAATGGTGGAAATGATTTCGGAATATGTCGATGATGCTTCATTATAAATTTTCAGTTTTCAACAAAATGAAAATCTATAGTGATGGATCAAAAGGGAACAAAATTGGTGATGGAATTAAATGATTACTAGTTATAAGTTGTTATTTGAGATCCATATGGCCAAACATACAACTTCCGAAGCTTGAAAGGAAGAAATGCCGGCGGAATTTCTAAATGATGCTATTTAAGAAAGTTTTCTTTTTAGCGAATAAAAAATCTACGGTAACGGATCAAAAGTTTATGTAAAGGTGCTAAACATGAATAATTTATTTGGATAAGTTGTTCTATGACTTCCATACGACGGTCGAGACTACTCTCGAAGAATTGAATGATTGAAAGGCTGTTATAGTGTGTCGAATGTCCTATTTAAATGAGTATTAAGTTTCGAAGGAGGAGAAAATGTAAAGTAATAAATCAAAAGGTTATGAAGAACTACTAAAAATTATGTGACCCCTACATATATAAGTTGTTGTACGATTTTCAAATGGCAGCATAGACAACTTCGAAACAAGAAATAAAGCAAGGCTTCTATCACCTATCGTTAATGCTATTTAAACATGTTTTCAGTTTCATAAAAATAGAGAATCTACCATGATGGATCAAAACGGCTAAAAATGTACCAAATTATCATATTTCGATAGGTAAGTTGCTATCTGAGGTGCATATAGATGCACGGACTACCCTTGAATCATGGAATGGTGGAAACGATTTTGGAATATGTCGATGAAGCTTCATTAATAAGTTTTCAGTTTTGAACAAAGTGAAAATGTATTGTGATGTATCAAAATGGAACAAAATTGGTGATGAAATTAAATGATTACTAGTTATAAGTTCTTATACGAGATCCATATGGTCAAACATACAACTTCCAAAGCTTGAAAAGAAGAAATGCTGGTGTAATTTCTAAATGATGCTATTTGATTAAGTTTTCTTTTTAGGAAACAAAAAATCGACGACAAGGGATCAAAAGTTTATGTGAAGGTTCTAAATAAGAATAATTTATGTCGATAAGTTGTTCTTTTACTTCCGTACGGCGGTTGAGACTACTCACGAAGAATGGAATGATAGAAAGGCTGTTATAATGTGTCTAATGTCCTATTTAAATTAGTTCTAAGTTTCGAAGGAGGAGAAAATGTAAATTATTAAATCAAAAGGTTAAAAAACCTACTAAAAATTATGTGACTCCTACATAGATAAGTTGTTGTAGGATTTTCAAATGGCGGCACAGACAACTTCGAAACAAGAAACGAAGCAAGGCTTCTATCACTTATCAGTAATGCTATTTAAACATGTTTTTAGTTTCGCAAAAATTGAAAATATACCATGATGGATAAAAACGGTTAATAAATGTACCAAATTGTCTAATTTCTATAGGTAAGTTGCTATCTGAGGTGCATATAGATGCACAGACTACCCTCGAAGCATGAAATGGTGGAAATGATTTCGGAATATTTCGATGATGCTTCATTAATAAGTTTTCAGTTTTCAACAAAATGAAAATCTATAGTGATGGATCAAAAGGGAACAAAATTGGTGATGGAATTAAATGATTACTAGTTATAAGTTGTTATTTGAGATCCATATGGTTAAACATACAACTTCCGAAGCTTGAAAGGAAGAAATGCCGGTGGAATTTCTAAATGATGCTATTTAAGAAAGTTTTCTTTTTAGTGAATAAAAAATCTACGGTAACGGATCAAAAGTTTATGTAAAGGTGCTAAACATGAATAATTTATTTGGATAAGTTGTTCTATGACTTCCATACGACGGTCGAGACTACTCTCGAAGAATTGAATGATTGAAAGGCTGTTATCATGTGTCGAATGTCCTATCTAAATGAGTTCTATGATTCGAAGGAGGAGAAAAATGTAAAGTAATAAATTAAAAGGTTATGTAAAACTACTAAAAATTATGTGACTCCTACATAGATAAGTTGTTGTAGGATTTTAAAATGGCGGCACAGACAACTTCGAAACAAGAAACAAAGCAAGGCTTCTATCACTTATCGTTAATGCTATTTGAACATGTTTTCAGTTTCGCAAAAATAGAAAATATACCATGATGGATAAAAACGGTTAATAAATGTACCAAATTGTCTAATTTCTATAGGTAAGTTGCTATCTGAGGTGCATATAGATGCACAGACTACCCTCGAAGCATGAAATGGTGGAAATGATTTCGGAATATGTCGATGATGCTTCATTAATAAGTTTTCAGTTTTCAACGAAATGAAAATCTATAGTGATGGATCAAAACGGAACAAAATTGGTGATGGAATTAAATGATTACTAGTTATAAGTTGTTATTTGAGATCCATATGGTCAAACATACAACTTCCGAAGCTTGAAAGGAAGAAATGCCGGTGGAATTTCTAAATGATGCTATTTAAGAAAGTTTTCTTTTTAGTGAATAAAAAATCTACGGTAACGGATCAAAAGTTTATGTAAAGGTGCTAAACATGAATAATTTATTTGGATAAGCTGTTCTATGACTTCCATACGACGGTCGAGACTACTCTCGAAGAATTGAATGATTGAAAGGCTGTTATCATGTGTCGAATGTCCTATCTAAATGAGTTCTATGATTCGAAAGAGGAGAAAAATGTAAAGTGATAAATTAAAAGGTTATGTAAAACTACTAAAAATTATGTGACTCCAACATATATAAGTTGTTGTAGGATTTTAAAATGGCGGCATAGACAACTTCGAAACAAGAAACGAAGCAAGGCTTCTATCACTTATCGTTAATGCTATTTGAACATGTTTTCAGTTTTGCAAAAATAGAAAATCTACCATGATGGATCAAAACGGTTAAAAATGTACCAAATTGTCTAATTTCTATAGGTAAGTTGCTATCTGAGGTGCATATAGATGCACAGACTACCCTCGAAGCATGAAATGGTGGAAATGATTTCGAAATATGTCGATGATGCTTCATTAATACGTTTTCAGTTTTCAAGGAAATGAAAATCTATAGTGATGGATCAAAAGAGAACAAAATTAGTGCTGAAATCATATGATTACTAGTTATAAGTTGTTATACGAGATCAATATGGTCGAACATACAACTTCCAAAAGTTGAAGGAAGAAATGGTGGCGGAATTTCTAAATAATGTTATTTAATTAAGTTTTCTTTTTAGAGAATAAAAAATCTATAGTAATGGATCAAAAGTTTATGTAAAGTTTCTAAACATGAATAATTTATGTGGATAAGTTATTCTATGACTTTCATACGAAGGTCGAGACTACTCTCGAAGAATGGAATGATTGAAAGGCTGCTATAATGTGTCGAATGTCCTGTTTAAATGAGTTCTAAGTTTCAACGAAGGAGAAAATGTAAAGTAATAAATCAAAAGGTTGTGAAAACTACTAAAAATTATGTGACTCCTACATATAGAAGTTGTTGTAGGATTTTCAAAAGGCGGCGTAGGCAACTTCGAAATAAGAAAAAAAGCAAGGCTTCTATAACTTGTCGATAATTCTATTTAAACAAGTATTCATTTTCGGAAAATCTACCATGATGGATCAAAACGGATAAAAATTGTACCAAATTCTCTAAGTTCTATAGGTAAGTTGCTATCTGAGGTTCATATAGATGCACAGACTACCATCAAATTATGAAATGTTGGAAATGATTTCGGAATATGTCGGTGACGCTTCATTAATAAGTTTAAGTTTTCAACGGAATGAAATTCTATAGTGGTGGATCAAGAGGAAACAAAATTGGTGATGAAATTATATGATAAATAGTTATAAGTTGTAATACGAGATCAATATGGTCGAACATACAACTTATAAAGCTTGAAAGGAAGAAATGCTTGTGGAATTTCTAAATGATGCTATTTAAGTAAGTTTCTTTTTAGCGAAAAAAATCTACGGTAACGGATGAAAAGTTTAAGTAAAGGTGCTACACATGAATAATTTATGTGGATAAGTTGTTCGACTTCCATACGGCGGTTGAAACTACTCTCGAAGAATGGAATGATAGAAA
Organism: Aegilops tauschii subsp. strangulata; assembly: GCF_002575655.3. NCBI lineage: Eukaryota > Viridiplantae > Streptophyta > Magnoliopsida > Poales > Poaceae > Aegilops > Aegilops tauschii. The sequence continues at coordinate 1,089,596 of NC_053036.3, read as the reverse complement.
GGACGTTATAAAGTATCGAATGTCCTATTTAAATGTGTTCTGAGTTTCAAAGGAGGAGAAAATGTAATGTAATAAATCAAAAGGTTATCAAAAACTACTAAAAATTATGTGACTCCTACATATATAAGTTGTTCTAGGATTTTCAAAAGGCGGCATAGACAAATTGAAAACAAGAAACGAAGCAAGGCTTGTATCACTTGTCAGTAATGCTATTAAAACAAGTTTTCAATTCCGCAAAAATAGAGAATCTACAATGGTGGATCAAAACGGCTAAAAATGTACCAAATTATCAGATTTCTAAAGGTAAGTTGCTATCTGAGGTGCATATAGATGCACGGACTACCCTCGAAGCATGGAATGGTGGAAATGATTTTGGAATATGTCGATGACGCTTCATTAATTATTTTTCAGTTTTGAACAAAGTGAAAATATATAGTGATGTATCAAAATGGAACAAAATTGGTGATGAATTAAATGATCACTAGTTATAAGTTGTTATTCGAGATCCATATGGTCAAACATACAACTTCCAAAGCTTGAAAGGAAGAAATGCTGGTGGAATTTCTAAATGATGATATTTAAGTAAGTTTTCTTTTTAGCGAATAAAAAATGTACGATAACGGATCAAAAGTTTATGTAAAGGTGCTAAACATGAATAATTTATTTGGATAAGCTGTTCTATGACTTCCATACGACGGTCGAGACTACTCTCGAAGAATCGAATGATTGAAAGGCTGTTATAGTGTGTCGAATGTCCTATTTAAATGAGTTCTAAGTTTCGAAGGAGGAGAAAATGTAAAGTAATAAATCAAAAGGTTATGAAAAACTACTAAAAATTGTGTGACCCCTACATATATAAGTTGTTGTACGATTTTCAAATGGCGGCATAGACAACTTCGAAACAAGAAATGAAGCAATGCTTCTATCACCTATCGTTAATGCTATTTAAACATGTTTTCAGTTTCACAAAAATAGAGAATCTACCATGATGGATCAAAACGGCTAAAAATGTACCAAATTATCAGATTTCGATAGGTAAGTTGCTATCTGAGGTGCATATACATGCACGGACTACCCTTGAAGCATGGAATGGTGGAAACGATTTTGGAATATGTCGATGACGCTTCATTAATAAGTTTTCAGTTTTGAACAAAGTGAAAATGTATTGTGATGCATCAAAATGGAACAAAATTGGTGATGAAATTAAATGATTACTAGTTATAAGTTCTTATACGAGATCGCTATGGTCAAACATACAACTTCCAAAGCTTGAAAAGAAGAAATGCTGGTGTAATTTCTAAATGATGCTATTTGATTAAGTTTTCTTTTTAGCAAACAAAAAATCTACGACAAGGGATCAAAAATTTATGTGAAGGTTCTAAATAAGAATAATTTATGTGGGTAAGTTGTTCTTTTACTTCCATACGGCGGTCGAGACTACTCACAAGAATGGAATGATAGAAAGGCTGTTATAATGTGTATAATGTCCTATTTAAATTAGTTCTATGTTTCGAAGGAGGAGAAAATGTAAATTATTAAATCAAAAGGTTAAAAAACCTACTAAAAATTATGTGACTCCTACATAGATAAGTTGTTGTAGGATTTTCAAATGGCGGCACGGACAACTTCGAAACAAGAAACGAAGCAAGGCTTCTATCACTTATCAGTAATGCTATTTAAACATGTTTTTAGTTTCACAAAAATAAAAAATCTACCATGATGGATAAAAACGGTTAATAGATGTACCAAATTGTCTAATTTCTATAGGTAAGTTGCTATCTGAGGTGCATATAGATGCACAGACTACCCTCGAAGAATGAAATGGTGGAAATGATTTCGGAATATGTCGATGATGCTTCATTAATAAGTTTTCAGTTTTCAACGAAATGAAATATAGTGATGGATCAAAAGGGAACAAAATTGGTGATGGAATTAAATGATTTCTAGTTATAAGTTGTTATTTGAGATCCATATGGTCAAACATACAACTTCCGAAGCTTGAAAGGAAGAAATGCCGGTGGAATTTCCAAATGATGCTTTTTAAGAAAGTTTTCTTTTTAGCAAATAAAAAATCTACGGTAACGGATCAAAAGTTTATGTAAAGGTGCTAAACATGAATAATTTATTTGGATAAGCTATTCTATGACTTCCATACGACGGTCGAGACTACTCTCGAAGAATTGAATGATTGAAAGGCTGTTATCATGTGTTGAATGTCCTATCTAAATGAGTTCTATGATTGGAAGGAGGAGAAAAATGTAAAGTAATAAATCAAAAGGTTATGTAAAACTACTAAAAATTATGTGACTCCTACATAGATAAGTTGTTGTAGGATTTTCGAATGGCGGCATAGACAACTTTGAAACAAGAAACGAAGCAAGGCTTCTATCACTTATCGTTAATGCTATTTGAACATGTTTTCAGTTTTGCAAAAATAGAAAATCTACCATGATGGATCAAAACGGTTAAAAATGTACCAAATTGTCTAATTTCTATAGGTAAGTTGCTATCCGAGGTGCATATAGATGCACAAACTACCCTCGAAGCATGAAAGGGTGGAAATGATTTCGAAATATGTCGATGAGGCTTCATTAATAAGTTTTCAATTTTCAACGAAATGAAAATCTATAGTGATGGATCAAAAGGGAACAAAATTAGTGATGAAATCATATGATTACTAGTTATAAGTTGTTATACGAGATCGATATGGTCAAATATACAACTTCCGAAACTTGAAAAGAAGAAATGCTGGTGGAATTTCTAAATGATGCTATTTGAGTAAGTTTTCTTTTTAGCAAATAAAAAATCTACAATAACGGATCAAAAGTTTATCTGAAGGTTCTAAATAAGAATAATTTATGTGGATAAGCTATTCTTTTACTTCCATACGACGGTTGAGACTACTCTCGAAGAATGGAATGATAGAACGGCTGTTATAATGTGTCAAATGTCCTATTTAAATTAGTTCTAAGTTTCGAAGGAGGAGAAAATGTAAATTAATTAATCAAAAGGTTAAGAAAACTACTAAAAATTATGTGACTCCTACATAGAGAAGTTGTTGTAGGATTTTCAAATGGCGGCATAGACAACTTCGAAACATGAAATGAAGCAAGGCTTCTACAACTTATCGGTAATGCTATTTAAACATGTTTTCAGTTTCACAAAAATAGAAAATCTACCATGATGGATAAAAATGGTTAAAAAATGTACCAAATTGTCTAATTTCTATAGGTAAGTCGCTATCTGAGGTGCATATAGATGCACGGACTACCCTCGAAGCATGAAGTGGTGGTAATGATTTCGGAATATGTCGATGATGCTTCATTAATAAGTTTTCAGTTTTCAAAGAAATGAAAATCTATAGTGATGGATCAAAAGGGAACAAAATTTGTGATGAAATTGAATGATTACTAGTTATAAGTTGTTATTTGAGATCCATATGGTCAAACATACAACTTCCGAAGCTTGAAAGGAAAAAATGCTGGTGGAATTTCTAAATGATGCTATTTAAGTAAGTTTTCTTTTTAGCGAATAAAAAGTCTATAGTAACGGATCACAAGTTTATGTAAAGGTGCTAAACATGAAGAATTTATTTGGATAAGATGTTCTATGACTTACATACGACGGTCGAGACTACTCTCTAAGAATTTAATGATTGAAAGGCCGTTATAATGTGTCAAATGTCCTATTTAAATTAGTCTAAGTTTCGAAGGAGGAGAAAATGTAAAGTAGTAAATCAAAAGGATATGAAAAACTACTAAATATTATGTGACTCCTACATATATAAGTTGTTGTAGGATTTTTCAAATGGCGGCATAGACAACTTCGAAAAAAGAAAAGAAATAAGGCTTCTATCACTTATCATTAATGCTATTTAAACATGTTTTCAGTTTTTGCAAAAATAGAAAATTTACCATGATGGATCAAAACGGTTAAAACTGTACCAAATTGTCTATTTTCTATAAGTAAGTTGCTATCTGAGGTGCATATAGATGCACAGACTACCCTCGAAGCATGAAATGGTGGAAATGATTTCGGAATATGTCGATGACGCTTCATTAATAAGTTTTCAGTTTTCAACGAAATGAAAATCTATAGTGATGGATCAAAAGGCTACAAAATTGGTGATGAAATAATATGATTACTAGTTATAAGTTGTTATACGAGATCAATATGGTCGAACATACAACTTCCAAAAGTTGAAAGGAAGAAATGGTGGTGGAATTTCAAAATGATGTTATTTAATTAAGTTTTCTTTTAGTGAATAAAAAATCTACGGTAATGGATCAAAATTTTATGTAAAGGTGCTAAACATGAATAATTTATGTGGATAAGTTATTCTATGACTTTCATACGGAGGTCGAGACTACTCTCCAAGAATGGAATGATTGAAAGGCTGTTATAATGTGTCGAATGTCCTGTTTAAATGAGTTCTAAGTTTCAACGGAGGAGAAAATGTAAACTAATCAATCAAAAGGTTATGAAAAACTACTAAAAATTATGCGACTCCTACATATATAAGTTGTTGTAGGATTTTCAGATGGCGGCATAGGCAACTTCGAAACAAGAAAGTAAGCAAGGCTTGTATAACTTGTCGGTAATTCTATTTAAACAAGTATTCTGTTTCGCAAAATTTAGAAAATCTACCATGATGGATCAAAAGGTTAAAAATTGTACGAAATTCTCTAATTTCTATAGGTAAGTTGCTATCTGAGGTTCATATAGATGCACAGACTACCCTCGAAGTATGAAATGGTGCGAATGATTTCGGAATATGTCGACGATGCTTCATTAATAAGTTTCAGTTTTCAACGAATTGAAAATCTATAGTGATGGATCAAAAGGGAACAAAATTGGTGATGAAATTATTGGATTAATAGTTATAAGTTGTAATACGAGATCAATATGGTCGAACATACAACTTCTAAAGCTTGAAAGGAAGAAATGCTTGTGAAATTTCTAAATGATGCTATTTAAGTCAGTTTCTTTTTAGCGAAAAAATCTACAGTAACAGATCAAAAGTTTAAGTAAATGTGCTACACATTAATAATTTATGTGGTTAAGTTGTTCGACTTCCATACGGCTGTCGAAACTACTCTTGAAGAATGGAATGATGGAAAGGACGTTATAATGTGTCGAATGTCCTATTTAAATGAGTTCTGAGTTTCAAAGGAGGAGAAAATGTAAAGTACTAAATCAAAAGGTTATGAAAAACTACTAAAAATTATGTAAAGTTCTAGGATTTTCAAATGGCGGCATAGACAACTTCAAAACAAGAAACGAAGCAAGGCTTGTATCACTTGTCGGTAATGCTATTTAAACAAGTTTTCAATTTCGCAAAAATTGAGAATCTACCATGATGGATCAAAACGGCTAAAAATGTACCAAACTATCTGATTTCTATAGGTAAGTTGCTATTTGAGGTGCATATAGATGCACAGACTACCCTCGAAGCATGAAATGGTGGATACGATTTTGGAATATGTCGATGTCGCTTCATTAATAAGTTTTCAGTTTTGAACAAAGTGAAAATCTATAGTGATGTATCAAAATGGAACAAAATTGGTGATGAAATTAAATGATTACTAGTTATAAGTTGTTATACGAGATCGATATGGTCAAACATACAACTTCCAAAGCTTGAAAAGAAGAAATGCTGGTGTAATTTCTAAATGATGCTATTTGATTAACTTTTCTTTTTAGCAAACTAAAAATCTACGGTAAGGGATCAAAAGTTTATGTGAAGGTTCTAAATAAGAATAATTTATGTGGATAAGTTGTTCTTTTACTTCCATACGGCGGTCGAGACTACTCTCGAAGAATGGAATGATAGAAAGGCTGTTATAATGTGTCGAATGTCCTATTTAAATTAATTTTAAGTTTCGAAGGAGGAGAAAATGTAAATTAATAAATCAAAAGGTTAAAAAAACTACTAAAAATTATGTGACTCCTACATATATAAGTTGTTGTAGGATTTTCAAAGGGCGGCACAGACAACTTCGAAACAAGAAACGAAGCAAGGCTTCTATCACTTATCGGTAATGCTATTTAAACATGTTTTTAGTTTCACAAAAATAGAAAATCTACCATGATGGATAAATACGGCTAATAAATGTACCAAATTATCAAATTTCTATAGGTAAGTTCCTATCTGAGGTGCATATAGATGCACAGACTACCCTCGAAGCATGAAATGGTGGAAATGATTTCGGAATATGTCGATGATGCTTCATTAATAAGTTTTCAGTTTTCAACAAAATGAAAATCTATAGTGATGGATCAAAAGGGAACAAAATTGGTGATGGAATTAAATGATTACTAGTTATAAGTTGTTATTTGAGATCCATATATGGTCAAACATACAACTTCCGAAGCTTGAAAGGAAGAAATGACGGTGGAATTTCTAAATGATGCTATTTAAGTAAGTTTTCTTTTTACCGAATAAAAAATCTACGACAACGGATCAAAAGTTTATGTAGAGGTGCTAAACATGAATAATTTATTTGGATAAGTTGTTCTATGACTTCCATACGATGGTCGAGATTACTCTCAAAGAATTGAATGATTGAAAGGATGTTATAATGTGTCGAATGTCCTATTTAAATGAGTTCTAAGTTTTGTAGGAGGAGAAAATGTAAAGTAATAAATCAAAAGGTTATTTAAAACTACTAAAAATTATGTGACTCCTACATATATAAGTTGTTGTACGATTTTCAAATGGCGGCATAGACAACTTCGTAACAAGAAACGAAGCCAGGCTTCTATCACTTATCGGTAATGCTATTTAAACATGTTTTTAGTTTCACAAAAATAGAAAATTTACCATGATGGATCAAAACGGTTAATAAATGTACCAAATTGTCTAATTTCTATAGGTAAGCTGCTATCTGAGGTGCATATAGATGCACAGACTACCCTCGAAGCATGAAATGGTGGAAATGATTTCGGAATATGTCGATGATGCTTCATTAATAAGTTTTCAATTTTCAACGAAATGAAAATCTATAGTGATGGATCAAAAGGGAACAAAATTGGTGATGGAATTAAATGATTACTAGTTATAAGTTGTTATTTGAGATCCATATATGGTCAAACATACAACTTCCGAAGCTTGAAAGGAAGAAATGCTGGTGGAATTTCTAAATGATGCTATTTAAGTAAGTTTTCTTTTTAGCGAATAAAAAATCTACGGTAATGGATCAAAAGTTTATTTGGATGATCTGTTCTATGACTTCCATACAACGGTCGAGACTACTCTCGAAGAATTGAATGATTGAAAGGCTGTTATAATGTGTTGAATGTCCTATTTAAATGAGTTCTAAGTTTCGAAGGAGGAGAAAATGTAAAGTAATAAATCAAAAGGTTATGAAAAACTACTAAAAACTATGTGACTCCTACATATATAAGTTGTTGTACGATTTTCAAATGGCGGCATAGACAACTTCGAAACAAAAAACGAAGCAAGGCTTCTATCACTTATCGTTAATGCTATTTAAACATGTTTTCAGTTTTGCAAAAATAGAGAATCTACCATGATGGATCAAAACGGCTAAAAATGTACCAAATTATCACATTTCGATAGGCAAGTTGCTATCTGAGGTGCATATAGATGCACGGACTACCCTCGAAGCATGGTATGGTGGAAACGATTTTGGAATATGTCGATGACACTTCATTAATAAGTTTTCAGTTTTGAACAAAGTGAAAATGTATTGTGATGTATCAAAATGGAACAAAATTGGTGATGAAATTAAATGATTACTAGTTATAAGTTGTTATACGAGATCGATATTGTCAAACATTGTGACGCCCCCGATTTGACCGTACACTAAACATACACGCAAAAGACTCATGGGAAGATATCACAACACAACTCTAAAACATAAAATAAGTCATACAAGCATCATAATACAAGCCAGGGGCCTCGAGGGCTCGAATACAAGTGCTCGATCATAGACGAGTCAGCGGAAGCAACAATATCTGAGTACAGACATAAGTTAAACAAGTTTGCCTTAAGAAGGCTAGCACAAACCGGGATACAGATCGAACGAGGCGCAGGCCTCCTGCCTGGGATCCTCCTAACTACTCCTGGTCGTCGTCAGCGGGCTGCACGTAGTAGTAGGCACCTCCAGTGTCGTAGGAGTCGTCGTCGACGGTGGCGTCTGGCTCCTGGGCTCCAGCATCTGGTTGCGACAACCAGATAAAAAGGAAAGGGGAAAAAGAGGAAGGAAAGCAACCGTGAGTACTCATCCAAAGTACTCGCAAGCAAGGAGCTACACTACATATGCATGGGTATATGTGTAAAGGGCCATATCAGTGGACTGAACTGCAGAATGCCAGAATAAGAGGGGGATAGCTAATCCTGTCGAAGACTATGCTTCTGGCCATCTCCATCTTGCAGCATGTAGAAGAGAGTAGATTGAAGTCCTCCAAGTAGCATCGCATAGCATAATCCCACCCGGCGATCCCCTCCTCGTCGCCCTGTTAGAGAGCGATCACCGGGTTGTATCTGGCACTTGGAAGGGTGTATTTTATTAAGTATCCGGTTCTAGTTGTCATAAGGTCAAGGTACAACTCCGGGTCGTCCTTTTACCGAGGGACACGGCTATTCGAATATATAAACTTCCCTGCAGGGGTGCACCACATAACCCAACACGCTCGATCCCATTTGGCCGGACACACTTTTGTGGGTCATGTCTGGCCTCAGAAGATCAACACGTCGTAGCCCCACCTAGGCACAACAGAGAGGTCAGCACGCCGGTCTAAATCCTATGCGCACAGGGGTCTGGGCCCATCGCCCATTGCACACCTGCACGTTGTGTACGCGGCCAGAAGCAGACCTAGCCTAGTGGCGTTCCAGTCCAATCCGGCGCGCGCCGCGCAGTCGCTGACGTCACGAAGGCTTCGGCTGATACCACGACGTCGAGTGCCCATAACTGTTCCCGTGTAGTTGGTTAGTGCGTATAGACCAAATGGCCAGACTCAGATCAAATACCAAGAACTCGTTAAGCGTGTTATTTCAAAGTAACCACGGACGCCGTCCAGGGCCAGGCCCACCTCTCGCCTAGGCGGTCTCAACCTGCCGTGTCGCTCCGCCACAAAGATCCACTTGCGGGTACTCCTACGAGCCGACCCGACTTTAGTCACCACAGGTGTCATGTATAGAGTATATAAGTATATACCCGTGGTCACCGCCCAAGTGATCACGACCCGATAGTATAGCACAGCAGACGGACAAGAATGTAGGGCCACTGATGGAAAACTAGCATCCTATACTAAGCATGTAGGATTGCAGGTAAAGGTAACAACAGTAGAAGCAAGGACAGGCTATGCATCAGGATAGGATAAATGGAAAGCAGTAACATGCTACACTACTCTAATGCAAGCAGTATAGAGAAGAATAGGCGATATCTGGTGATCAAGGGGGGGGGCTTGCCTGGTTGCTCTGGCAAGTAGGAGGGGTCGTCAACTCCGTAGTCGACCGGAGAGAAGAGGGGGAAGAAACAGTAAACACAATGCAAACATAAGCATGACGATGCGTGACATGACAATGAGCGGTGCTAGGTGTGCCCTAACGCGGCAGTAGGTGGTACCAGCGAAGGGGGGAACATCCGGGAAAGTATTCCCGATGTTTCGCGTTTTCAGACAGACGGACCGGAGGGGGAAAGTTCCATGTTCGCTATGCTAGGAACGTGTGGCTGACAAACGGACTACGTATTCGGATTCGTCTCGTCGTTCTGAGCAACTTTCATGTACAAAGTTTTTCCATCCGAGCTACGGTTTATTTTATATTAAAATTTAAAGATTTAAATCATTTTTAGAATTTAATAAATTAATTTAATTCGAAATTTAATTAATGCATCAGCATGACGTCAGCAGTCAACGTTGACCGTTGACCTGGTCAGCCTGACAGGTGGGTCCCACCTGTCAGGGGCTGTTAGCTAATTAACAGTAGTTAATTAGGTTAATTAGTTATTAGGTTAATTATTCTTAATTAGTTAACATTAACAGGATTAATTAAGTTAATTATTTATTTATTTATTTTTATTAATTTAATTTTTTTAAATCATTTTTTTAAACGTTCTCTGGGTGGGGCCCACGTGTCATAGGCCCCAGGGGCCTAACGGGCGCACGGGTAAGCGGGCGCGCAGGCGCTGGGCGGAGTCGGGCGTCGGGCGTCGACGCCCGACTGGGCGAGCGCCCAAAGCGACAGGCAGGGGGGCGCCGGCCACGGGCGTGGCGAGGCTGTCGGCGCCCACGACGCCGGCCAAGGGAGGCGGCGGAGGGCGGCGCCACGGAAGGGAGGAGAGGGCGGAGACGAGGCGCGTCGAGGCACGGGGCCATGGGGCGCCGGCCGGAGCGGGACGCGCGAGCGGGGCGCCGCGGGGTTGGCCGGTTGCGGCCGTCCGCGAGCAACGGCGGGCGACGGAGCTGAGCCCGGGGGGGGGAGAGGCCGGGCGCGCATGGGCGGCAGCGGTTGTGGCCGCGGCAGCGGCAGGCGCGGATGCGCGTGGGCGAGCAGGTGGGGGCGAGGCGACGGTGGCCTCGCTTGGCAGCGACAGGGGCGAGGCGGGGCTCGGGTGCGCGGCAGCAGGCGGGCGCGAGGCACGGCAACGGGGCAACCAGCGCGGCAGTGGGATGCGCAGGCGAGCGGAGGTCGCCGGGGCGATGCGGGCGCACACGGGCCGCAGCGAGCGCGTGGGAGACAGGGGAGAGAGTGGAGGGGCGCGGGGCATGCTCACGTGGCCGGTAGGGGAGTGCCAGCGGGGCGCGAGGTGGAGGTCGGGGACGTCGCGCGTAGAGGTAGCAGGCCGGCGAGGGCGAGGCGGCGTCAGTGAAGGGCGACGGGCGGTGGCCTCCTCCTCGGTCCCGATCCAATCGGGGGAGAGGGGGGGTGATATTTCGTGGGGGGGGGAGTGTCGGTGGGTGAGTGGGGGGGGTGGATCGGGCTAGGGTTTGCTGGGGGCGGATAAGGGAGAGTGGGGGTGGGCCGGCCGGCTGGGCCTTTGCCCAGTTGGGCTGGCCAGCTGGGCCACAGTTGGCCAAGTGGGGGGGTTTCTCTTTTCTTTTCTTCTGTTTTCTGTTTTGCATTTCTTTTATTTATTTCTCGTTTCTGTTTTATTTTATTTTAAATTATCTAGTCATTTTATAAAAATGTGTTTATTACACCATATTTACTTATCCAAAATATGGCACCTCCCGAACATTTTGTTTTGAATTTTGAAAAACTTTTAATGTTGACATTAATTGAATTTAAATTATGAAACAGTTTTGAATGATCGCACGGTTAAGAACAGTAACCCAAGTGACGTGGCATGATTAGCGTGGGATTACTGTAGCATGATTATCCGGGCGTTACAAATCTCCTCCACTACAAGAAATCTCGTCCCGAGATTTAGGAGGTAGAAGGAAACAACGCGGGGTATTCATCACGCAGGCGATCCTCGCGTTCCCAAGTGGCTTCATCTTCAGAATGGTGCGACCACTGGACTTTGAGGAACTTGATAGCCTTCTGACGGGTGCGGTGTTCAGCTTGGTCGAGAATGCGGACCGGATGCTCTTTATAGGAGAGGTGCTGCTGCAATTCGAGCACTTCATGATCCACTGCTCGGATTGGGTCCTTGAAGCAACGGTGGAGCTGTGAGACGTGGAACACATCGTGAACCTGAGAAAGGTTCGGCGGAAGCTCCAGTCGATATGCCACTTTTCCACGCCTTTCGAGAATAGTGAATGTGCCAATATAGCGAGGAGCTAGCTTGCCCTTGATCCCGAAGCGGTGAGCACCCTTCATTGGTGTAACTCGAAGATAGGCCTTTTCGCCAGGTTGGTAGACCATGTCTTTATATTGACGGTCATACTGACTCTTCTGACGTGACTGAGCAGTCTTGAGATTCTCAGGAATAATGCGGACTTGTTCTTCGGCATGTTGGATAATATCCGGACCGAAGAGTGCACGTTTCCCAGTTTCTGACCAGTTCAGAGGGGTTCAACACTTTCGTCCATATAACACTTCGAAGGGGGCCATCTTCAGACTAGCTTGATAGCTATTATTATAAGAAAACTCAGCATACGGGAGAGATTCCTCCCATTTCTTGCCGAAGGAAATAACACAAGCTCGAAGCATGTCTTGGAGAACTTGGTTGACGCGTTCAACTTGCCCTTGCGACTGAGGATGAAACACAGTACTGAATGACAGATGAGTTCCCATAGCTTCTTGGAAACTTGCCCAGAATCTTGAAGTGAATAAGCTGCCACGGTCTGAGCTGATAACCAATGGAATACCATGGAGTGAAACAATCCTGGACATATAGAGCGTTGCCCGCTGACTAGCAGTGATCGTTTCTTTGACCGCCAGGAAATGTGCAACTTTGGAAAGCCGGTCAATGACGACAAGAATAGCATCATTACCTTTCTGTGATTTGGGTAATCCAGTGACAAAGTCCATCTCAACATGGTCCCATTTCCATTCAGGAATAGAGATAGGTTGCAGAGTTCCAGCAGGCCTTTGATGTTCTGCTTTGATACGACGGCAAACGTCACACTCAGCAACATAACGAGCAATGTCTTGCTTCATATTAGACCACCAGAATCTCTGACGGATGTCTTGGTACATCTTTGTACTATCAGGATGGATACATAGAGGCGTATCATGAGCTTCTTTCATAACTTCCTGTGTCATATCCAGGTTTTTCTCTGCACATGGCACCACTAGGCGGCTCTTGAAGTACAAAGTGACATCTTCAGCAATAGTGAAGAATGAGGGATTTCCTTCTGCAAGGTAGCGCTTAATCTTGTGGGCTTCAGAGTCATATCCATGTATTCTCTTGATGGAGTCCAAGAGATCTGGTTCGACGGCCAGGGTATTGAAGGAACCCTGGGAAACAACACGGAGGTTCATCTTGCGAAACTCCTTAGGAGGGGGAGCGAGTGCAACCGGAGGAACAATATGGAGGTTCAGCTTCCTGAATTCTTCAACAAGTGAGGGCTGAACTTTGTGAACCTGGAGGTGGTTGCAGTAAGACTTGCGGCTCAAGGCATCAGCCATTACATTAGCCTTGCCTGGCGTATAGGAAATACCCAAGTCAAAGTCTGCAACAAGCTCCATCCATCTCTGCTGACGGAGGTTCAGGTCTGGCTGAGTAAACAGATACTTCATACTTTGGTGGTCAGTGAAGATCTCGCAACGATTACCGAGAAGGTAATGTCGCCACTGCTACAGCGCATGAATGACAGCAGCAAGTTCGAGGTCGTGAACTGGGTAGTTCTCTTCGTGAGGGCGCAATTGCTGAGAGGCATAAGCAATCACTTTGCGGTCTTGCATTAGGACACAGCCTAATCCTTGACGGGAAGCGTCGCAGTAAATGACGAAGTCCTTCTTAGTATCAGGTGGAGCTAGAACTGGGGCCGAAGTCAACTTGTCTTTGAGTGCCTGGAAACTTTCCTGAGCTTTTTCTGTCCATTGGAACTTGACGCCCTTATGCAACAGGTTAGTCAGAGGCCTGGCGATCTTGGAGAAGTTCTCGACGAATCGACGGCAATAGCTGGCGAGACCGAGAAAACTTCTGACTTGCTTAACGTTCTTGGGAGGAGTCCAATCAAGGATAGCCTGGACTCGTTCAGGGTTGACGGCAATACCATCCTTAGAGATGACATGCCCAAGATAGGTTACTTCGGGTAGCCAGAATTTACATTTAGAGAACTTGGCATATAGTTGATGCTCTCGTAGCTTTTCCAGCACAAGCCGAAGATGCTCAGCATGTTCCTCTTCGTTCTTGGAAAATACCAGGATATCATCCAGATAAACCACGGCGAACTTGTCGAGGTAATCCATGAATATATAGTTCATCAGTCGAGAGAAGGTGGCTGGAGCATTGGTTAAACCGAAAGACATGACGGTGTACTCGTATGAACCATATCGAGTCACGAAGGCGGTCTTTGGGATATCCTCTTCACGAACACGGATCTGGTGGTAACCCAACCTCAAGTCGAGCTTAGAGAACACTGATGAACCCGCCAATTGATCATATAGGTCATTGATCCGAGGAAGAGGGTATTTATTCTGAATGGTAGCTTGGTTTATAGGACGGTAGTCTTGAACTAATCGGTTTGTCCCATCCTTCTTCTTCACAAAGAGAGAAGGTGCTCCCCAATGAGAGCAACTTGGGCGAATGAATCCTTTGCGAAGAGATTTGTCGATTTCCTCCTTAAGCTCAAGGAGTTCATGCGGCGGCATCTTGTAGGGTCGCTTGGCTATAGGAGTGGTGCCTGGTTTCAAGTCGATGATGAATTCGACAGCTCTAGCAGGGGGAATCCCTGGAAGTTCTTCAGGAAAGACGTCGAGGAATTCACGCACGACGGGAATGTTTTCAATACCCTCGAGTGGTGCAGCGTTCAATGCATTCAATGCATAGAGCCTTGCCTCGACATTTTGCACCCGAAGAGCTTGGTAAGTAACTATTTCATCTGAAGGGTGTAGCAGATGGACGGTCTTAGTGGCGCAAACGATTGAAGCAGTATGCGCTTTTAACCAATTCATTCCCAGAATGAGATCAATGCTACAGGACTTCAGTACAATGGGAGAGACAAGAAATTCCAGTCCTTCAATTTCAACAGGAACGTCGTGACTAACCATAGAGGTTTGACATTGGCCCGCAGGGGTGTGTACCACTAGCGGAGTGTTCATCTCTTCGTATTTAATGCCACGCAGGAATGCAAATTCTGCTGATATGAATGAATGGGATGCTCCTGTATCAAATAAAACGGATGCTGGTACTGAATTTACGAGGAGTGTACCCATCACAGTAGCAGGCTGGTCTTGAGCTTCATTGAGATCAACGTGGTTGGCATGAACACGACCATAAGACTTGGCCTTGTTGCTGCGGGGCTGGTTGCTTCCATGGCCAGTTGCTGGAACGGCCAGTTGATTCTAGTTCTGGTTGCATTCTCGAGCACGGTGTCCTGGTTGACCACACCTGAAGCACAAACCATTATTGGGAGTGGGAACAGGAGCTTGGGGTGGTGGAGCTGGAAGTCTTGACTGCCTAGATGGTGGTGGAGGCAGACGAGATGCAGCACAGGTCTGCCTTGGGGCAGATGCATTTGGACGGTACATGCTGTTCGGGATCCATATCTTACGCTTTTGTGAGGGCGGGCCCGAAGATGAGCCCGTGTCACGGTTGCACCTGTGAGAGCTCTGGTATTCCTGCAGACCAGTTTCGACATTGATGGCCTTGTTCACCAGGGTGGCGAAATCAGCAAAGTCATGCACTAGAAGTGCGAGCTTGATGTCAGCTTGAAGGCCATTACGGAACTTCTCCTGTCTGCGTGCATCAGTTGCAATGTCCTCTTCAGCATAGCGAGACAAGTCCAGAAACTCCCACTGATAAGCTTCAACAGTTTTGTTGCCTTGGGTGAGATTGCGGAACTCACGCTTCTTCCGGTCCATGACTCCCTGAGGAATGAAGCGGGCACAGAAAGCTGCTTGGAAGTCTGGCCAGGTGATGATTGTTCCAGCTGACAGAGTATGCCTGTGGCTGTCCCACCATTGAGCTGCGGGTCCCTTCAGGAAGAAAGAAGCAAAGGTGACATAGCTGGCAGGGGCTACATCGGCAGACTCCATCTCATAGGTGATGTCACGGAGCCAGTCATCAGCATCCAGAGGCTGAGTTGAGTTGCGGTACACAGTCGGGTTGAGGCGCATGAAATCCTGCAGAGTTACTGGGGTTGGTTGCTGGTCCATATTCGGGCGAGGAAACTGAGCCATCATATTTTCCATGAATTGGCGGTTCAGTTCAAACTGTTGGATCATACCAGCCATGTACTCAGGTGGTGGTGGGGCATTGCCACCACTACCACGACCACCTAGTCTAACCATCCTGCTAATATATAACAGGGTAGTTCAGCATTGAGAAATTTGCAAAGACAAGAATCATTCATGATGAAACATGCATAATGAAAGGAGCACGATAGCTACTACATAGTAGTCGGCATAACTTACAAAAGGGGTCATGCATAGAGTTCAGTACATAGACTAAAACAACATAGGCGACACACAGGCTCACGACGAATGCATCTAACACTAACAAGCAAGCCTACATCAGTCCCAAGAGGTACTGTGGAGGTAGGTGTAGCCTGAAAGCTGGTAGTGTCGCATCGGGAACTCCACGTCAGCAACCTGGGGTCCGCAAATACTCTGGTGCAGAACCTGACGCTCAGGTGGCAGAAGAGGTCCAAGTGCGGGAGAGTGGCCTCCCACATCTGGCCAGCCGACACCCTGGGGCATCACAGTCCTGGCTAGGTAGATCGCAGAACGGGGCAGCTCCCTAGATCGTACAAAGGGGTGCAACAGCGTCAGAGCACGGTAAAGGTGCTGACGGGTGGTGTACAACTCATGGCGAAGAGCTCGGTTAGCTCGATCCAGCCCATCAGCATGCAGAACCAGGTTCTGATGGTAGAAGGGCTCTCGGGTGACAGTAGAGTAGGCAGCAGTATAGTATCCCTCCGCACCAACATCAGATGCGATAGCAATGTGCCTGAAAGGGGAGGTGTCCAACTCCCGATACTCTCCACGAAGACGTGTCAGAGCAGCATAGGCAGCATCGTGGACAGCCATATCGATGGTCACTCCAACACCATGAGCGGTGTGCAGCACAGTAGTGGAGTCATACTCCCGCGAGTAGAGGTGGACGATGGCACGGTACTGCTCCAGGTTAAAGTCCTGGTACTCCTCGTAGACGGTGTACTCAGGGTGCCAGCGATAACCCAGATAGGTCATCATCTCAGCTAGCACAGCCGGTGATCCCGAGGCACCAATGGCCGTCGTGTGGCGCACGACCTGCCTCGTGGGTTCCATCTGAAAGCAAAGACCTTTCAAAGGAGTCAAATGACAGTGTGTGAATTGTTCAAAATACTATTCTAAGAAACAACTATGGCTTATCCAACTTTGGGGTGAATGCGGTCACGGGGTCCTAGTGTTAGAGTTAGTAAATTCGTTTAACCCGAGTAGAAGAGAGTTCAGAGTCCCAGAGTAAAGGTCGAGGAGTAAAATATCCTAGTACCACCCAATGGCAACGTGGGCCCGTAAGACACACAGCCATGTTAGTAAAAGTTTTTGTAATGTCTAGACTCGACTTCGGCCAAGGAGTGTGGAAAGGGGGATTCCTACAGGAAGTCGGCTCTGATACCAACTTGTGACGCCCCCGATTTGACCGTACACTAAACATACACGCAAACGTGTACGATCAAGATTAGGGACTCACGGGAAGATACCACACACAACTCTAAAACATAAAATAAGTCATACAAGCATCATAATACAAGCCAGGGGCCTCGAGGGCTCGAATAGAAGTGCTCGATCATAGACGAGTCAGCGGAAGCAACAATATCTGAGTACAGACATAAGTTAAACAAGTTTGCCTTAAGAAGGCAAGCACAAACTGGGATACAGCTAGAACGAGGCGCAGGCCTCCTGCCTGGGATCCTCCTAACTACTCCTGGTCGTCGTCAGCGGGCTGCAGGTAGTAGTAGGCACCTCCACTGTCGTAGGAGTCGTCGTCGATGGTGGCGTCTGGCTCCTGGGCTCCAGCATCTGGTTGCGACAACCAGATAGAAAGGAAAGGGGAAAAAGAGGAAGGAAAGCAACCGTGAGTACTCATCCAAAGTACTCGCAAGCAAGGAGCTACACTACATATGCATGGGTATATGTGTAAAGGGCCATATCAGTCGACTGAACTGCAGAATGCCAGAATAAGAGGGTAATAGCTAATCCTGTCGAAGACTATGCTTCTGGCCATCTCCATCTTGCAGCATGTAGAAGAGAGTAGATTGAAGTCCTCCAAGTAGCATCGCATAGCATAATCCCACCCGGCGATCCCCTCCTCGTCGCCCTGTTAGAGAGCGATCACCGGTTGTATCTGGCACTTGGAAGGGTGTATTTTATTAAGTATCCAGTTCTAGTTGTCATAAGGTCAAGGTACAACTCTAGGTCGTCCTTTTACCGAGGGACACGGCTATTCGAATAGATAAACTTCCCTGCAGGTGTGCACCACATAACCCAACACGCTCGATCCCATTTGGCCGGACACACTTTTCTGGGTCATGCCCGGCCTCGGAAGATCAACACGTCGCAGCCCCACCTAGGCACAACAGAGAGGTCAGCACGCCGGTCTAAATCCTATGCACGCAGGGGTCTGGGCCCATCGCCCATTGCACACCTGCACGTTGCGTACGTGGCCGGAAGCAGACCTAGCCTAGTGGCGTTCCTGTCCAATCCGGCGCGCGCCGCGTAGTCGCTGACGTCACGAAGGCTTCGGCTGATACCACGACGTCGAGTGCCCATAACTGTTCCCGCGTAGTTGGTTAGTGCGTATAGACCAAATGGCCAGACTCAGATCAAATACCAAGAACTCGTTAAGCATGTTATTTCGAAGTAACTACGGACGCCGTCCAGGGCCAGGTCCACCTCTCGCCTAGGCGGTCTCAACCTGCCCTGTAGCTCCGCCACAAAGATCCACTTGCGGGTACTCCTACGAGCCGACCCGACTTTAGTCACCACAGGTGGCATGTATAGAGTATATAAGTATATACCCGTGATCACCGCCCAAGTGATCACGGCCCGATAGTATAGCACAGCAGACGGACAAGAATGTAGGGCCACTGATGGAAAACTAGCATCCTATACTAAGCATGTAGGATTGCAGGTAAAGGTAACAACAGTAGAAGCAAGGACAGGCTATGCATCTGGATAGGATAAACGGAAAGCAGTAACATGCTACACTACTCTAATGCAAGCAGTATAGAGAAGAATAGGCGATATCTGGTGATCAAGGGGGGGGGGCTTGCCTGGTTGCTCTGGCAAGTAGGAGGGGTCGTCAACTCCGTAGTCGAACTGGGCAGCAGCAGCGTCGGTCTCGTAGTCTACCGGAGAGAAGAGGGGGAAGAAACAGTAAATACAATGCAAACATAAGCATGACGATGCGTGACATGACAATGAGCGGTGCTAGGTGTGCCCTAACGTGGCAGTAGGTGGTACCGGCGAAGGGGGGAACATCCGGGAAAGTATTCCCGATGTTTCGCGTTTTCGGACAGACGGACCGGAGGGGGAATGTTCCATGTTCGCTATGCTAGGAACGTGCGGCCGACAAACGGACTACGTATTCGGATTCGTCTCGTCGTTCTGAGCAACTTTCATGTACAAAGTTTTTCCATCCGAGCTATGGTTTATTTTATATTAAATTTTAAAGATTTAAATCATTTTTAGAATTTAATAAATTAATTTAAGTCGAAATTTAATTATGCATCAGCATGACGTCAGCAGTCAACGTTGACCGTTGACCTGGTCAACCTGACAGGTGGGTCCCACCTGTCAGGGGCTGTTAGCTAATTAACAGTAGTTAATTAGGTTAATTAGTTATTAGGTTAATTAATCTTACTTAGTTAATATTAACAGGATTAATTAAGTTAATTAATTATCTATTTTATTTATTTATTTTTATTAATTTAGTTTTTTAAATCATTTTTTAAACGTTCTCTGGGCGGGGCCCATGTGTCATAGGCCCCAGGGGCCTAACGGGCGCACGGGTAAGCGGGCGCGCGGGCGCAGGGCGGAGCCGGGCGTCGGGCGTCGGCACCCGACTGGGCGAGCGCCCAAATCGACAGGCAGGAGGGGCGCCAGCCACGGGCGTGGCGAGGCCGCCGGCGCCCACGACGCCGGCCAAGGGAGCCGGTGGAGGGCGGCGCCATGGAAGGGAGGAGAGGGCGGAGATGAGGCGCGCCGAGGCACGGGGCCATGGGGCGCCTGCCGGAGCGGGACGCGCGAGCGGGGCGCCGCGGGGTTGGCTGGTTGCGGCCGTCCGCGAGCAACGGCGGGCGACGGAGCTGAGCACGGGGGGGAGAGGCTGGGCGCGCATGGGCGGCAGCGGTTGTGGCCGCGGCAGCGGCAGGCGCGGATGCGCGTGGGTTAGCAGGGGGGCGAGGCGACGGTGGCCTCGCTTGGCAGCGACAGGGGCAAGGCGGGGCTCGGGTGCGCGTGTGCGGCAGCAGGTGGGCGCGAGGCACGGCAACAGGGCAACCAGCGCGGCGACGGCGCGCGTGGGAGGCGGGCGAGCAGCGGCAGTGGGATGCGCAGGCGAGCGGAGGTCGCCGGGGCGATGCGGGCGCGCACGGGCCGCGGCGAGCGTGTGGGAGACAGGGGAGAGAGTGGAGGGGCGCGGACGTCACGCGTAGAGGTAGCAGGCCGGCGAGGGCGAGGCGGCGTCGGGCGGCGTCGGAGAAGGGCGACGGGCGGTGGCCTCCTCCTCGATCCCGATCCAATCGGGGGAGAGGGGAGGAGATATTTCGTGGGGGGGGACTGTCGGTGGGTGAGTGGGGGGTGGATCGGGCTAGGGTTTGCTGGGGGTTGGATAAGGGAGAGTGGGGGTGGGCCGGCCGGCTGGGCCACAGTTGGCCCAGTGGGGGGGGGCTTCTCTTTTCTTTTCTTCTGTTTTCTGTTTTGCATTTCTTTTATTTATTTCTCTTTTCTGTTTTATTTTATTTTAAATTATCTAGTCATTTTATAAAAATGTGTTTATTACACCATATTTACTTATACAAAATATGGCACCTCTCGAAAATTTTGTTTTAAATTTTGAAAAACTTTTATTGTTGACATTAATTGAATTTAAATTATGAAACAGTTTTGAATCTTCGCACGGTTAACAACAGTAACCAAAGTGACGTGGCATGATTAACGTGGGATTACTGTAGCATGATTATCCGGGCGTTACAAACATACAACTTCCAAAGCTTGAAAAGAAGAAATGCTGGTGTAATTTCTAAATGATGCTATTTGATTAACTTTTCTTTTTAGCAAACAAAAAATCCACGATAAGGGATCAAAAGTTTATGTGAAGGTTCTAAATAAGAATAATTTATGTGGATAAGTTGTTCTTTTACTTCCATACGGCGGTCGAAACTACTCTCGAAGAATGGAATGATAGAAAGGCTGTTATAATGTGTCGAATGTCCTATTT
This sequence comes from Aegilops tauschii subsp. strangulata, assembly GCF_002575655.3. Taxonomy (NCBI): domain Eukaryota; kingdom Viridiplantae; phylum Streptophyta; class Magnoliopsida; order Poales; family Poaceae; genus Aegilops; species Aegilops tauschii. The sequence continues at coordinate 1,068,588 of NC_053036.3, read as the reverse complement.
AAATTAATTCTAAGTTTCGAAGGTGGAGAAAATGTAAATTAATAAATCAAAAGGTTAAAAAAACCACTAAAAATTATGTGACTCCTACATATATAAGTTGTTGTAGGATTTTCAAATGGTGGCACAGACAACTTCGAAACAAGAAACGAAGCAAGGCTTCTATCACTTTTCGGTAATGCTATTTAAACATGTTTTTAATTTCAACAAAATAGAAAATCTACCACGATGGATAAATACGATTAAAAAATGTACCAAATTGTCTAATTTCTATAGGTAAGTTGCTATCTGAGGTGCATATAGATGCACAGACTACCCTCGGAGCATGAAATGGTGGAAATGATTTCGGAATATGTCGATGATGCTTCATTAATAAGTTTTCAGTTTTCAACGAAATGAAAATCTATAGTGATGGATCAAAAGGGAACAAAATTGGTGATGGAATTAAATGATTACTAGTTATAAGTTGTTATTTGAGATCCATATATGGTCAAACATACAACTTCCGAAGCTTGAAAGGAAGAAATGCCGGTGGAATTTCTAATTGATGCTATTTAAGAAAGTTTTCTTTTTAGCGAATAAAAAATCTACGGTAACGGATCAAAAGTTTATGTAAAGGTGCTAAACATGAATAATTTATTTGGATAAGCTGTTCTATGACTTCCATACGACGGTCGAGACTACTCTCGAAGAATTGAATGATTGAAAGGCTGTTATAATGTGTCGAATGTCCTATTTAAATGAGTTCTAAGTTCCGAAGGAGGAGAAAATGTAAAGTAATAACTCAAAAGGTTATGAAAAACTACTAAAAACTATGTGACTCCTACATATATAAGTTCTTGTACGACTTTCAAATGGCGGCATAGACAACTTCGAAACAAAAAACGAAGCAAGGCTTCTATCACTTATCGTTAATGCTATTTAAACATGTTTTCAGTTTTGCAAAAATAGAGAATCTACCATGATGTATCAAAACGGCTAAAAATGTACCAAATTATCAGATTTCGATAGGCAAGATGCTATCTGAGGTGCATATAGATGCACGGACTACCCTCGAAGCATGGTATGGTGGAAATGATTTTGGAATATGTTGATGACGCTTCATTAATAAGTTTTTAGTTTTCAACAAAGTGAAAATGTCTTGTGATGGATCAAAATGGAACAAAATTGGTGATGGAATTAAATGATTACTAGTTATAAGTTGTTATACGAGATCGATATGGTCAAACATACAACTTCCAAAGCTTGAAAAGAAGAAATGCTGGTGTAATTTCTAAATGATGCTATTTGATTAAGTTTTCTTTTTAGCAAACTAAAAATCTACTATAAGGGATCAAAAGTTTATGTGAAGGTTCTCAATAAGAATAATTTATGTGGATAAGTTGTTCTTTTACTTCCATACGGCGGTCGAGACTACTCTCGAAGAATGGAATGATAGAAAGGCTGTTATAATGTGTCGAATGTCCTATTTAAATTCATTCTAAGTTTCGAAGGTGGAGAAAATGTAAATTAATAAATCAAACGGTTAAAAAAACCACTAAAAATTATGTGACTCCTACATATATAAGTTGTTGTAGGATTTTCAAATGGCGGCACAGACAACTTCGAAACAAGAAACGAAGTAAGGCTTCTATCACTTATCGGTAATGCTATTTAAACATGTTTTTAATTTCAACAAAATAGAAAATCTACCACGATGGATAAATACGATTAAAAAATGTACCAAATTGTCTAATTTCTATAGGTAAGTTGCTATCTGAGGTGCATATAGATGCACAGACTACCCTCGGAGCATGAAATGCTGGAAATGATGTCGGAATATGTCGATGATGCTTCATTAATAAGTTTTCAGTTTTCAACGAAATGAAAATCTATAGTGATGGATCAAAAGGGAACAAAATTGGTGATGGAATTAAATGATTACTAGTTATAAGTTGTTATTTGAGATCCATATATGGTCAAACATACAACTTCCGAAGCTTGAAAGGAAGAAATGCCGGTGGAATTTCTAAATGATGCTATTTAAGAAAGTTTTCTTTTTAGCGAATAAAAAATCTACGGTAACAGATCAAAAGTTTATGTAAAGGTGCTAAACATGAATAATTTATTTGGATAAGCTGTTCTATGACTTCCATACGACGGTCGAGACTACTCTCGAAGAATTGAATGATTGAAAGGCTGTTATAATGTGTCGAATGTCCTATTTAAATGAGTTGTAAGTTCCAAAGGAGGAGAAAATGTAAAGTAATAACTCAAAAGGTTATGAAAAACTACTAAAAACTATGTGACTCCTACATATATAAGTGGTTGTACGACTTTCAAATGGCGGCACAGACAACTTCGAAACAAAAAACGAAGCAAGGCTTCTATCACTTATCGTTAATGCTATTTAAACATGTTTTCAGTTTCGCAAAAATAGAGAATCTACCATGATGGATCAAAACGGCTAAAAATGTACCAAATTATTAGATTTCGATAGGCAAGTTGCTATCTGAGGTGCATATAGATGCACGGACTACCCTCGAAGCATGGTATGGTGGAAATGATTTTGGAATATGTTGATGACGCTTCATTAATAAGTTTTTAGTTTTCAACAAAGTGAAAATGTCTTGTGATGGATCAAAATGGAACAAAATTGGTGATGGAATTAAATGATTACTAGTTATAAGTTGTTATACGAGATCGATATGGTCAAACATACAACTTCCAAAGCTTGAAAAGAAGAAATGCTGGTGTAATTTCTAAATGATGCTATTTGATTAAGTTTTCTTTTTAGCAAACTAAAAATCTACTATAAGGGATCAAAAGTTTATGTGAAGGTTCTAAATAAGAATAATTTATGTGGATAAGTTGTTCTTTTACTTCCATACGGCGGTCGAGACTACTCTCGAAGAATGGAATGATAGAAAGGCTGTTATAATGTGTCGAATGTCCTATTTAAATTCATTCTAAGTTTCGAAGGTGGAGAAAATGTAAATTAATAAATCAAAAGGTTAAAAAAACCACTAAAAATTATGTGACTCCTACATATATAAGTTGTTGTAGGATTTTCAAATGGCCGCACAGACAACTTCGAAACAAGAAACGAAGCAAGGCTTCTATCACTTATCGGTAATGCTATTTAAACATGTTTTTAATTTCAACAAAATAGAAAATCTACCACGATGGATAAATACGATTAAAAAATGTACCAAATTGTCTAATTTCTATAGGTAAGTTGCTATCTGAGGTGCATATAGATGCACAGACTACCCTCGGAGCATGAAATGGTGGAAATGATTTCGGAATATGTCGATGATGCTTCATTAATAAGTTTTCAGTTTTCAACGAAATGAAAATCTATAGTGATGGATCAAAAGGGAACAAAATTGGTGATGGAATTAAATGATTACTAGTTATAAGTTGTTATTTGAGATCCATATATGGTCAAACATACAACTTCCGAAGCTTGAAAGGAAGAAATGCCGGTGGAATTTCTAATTGATGCTATTTAAGAAAGTTTTCTTTTTAGCGAATAAAAAATCTACGGTAACGGATCAAAAGTTTATGTAAAGGTGCTAAACATGAATAATTTATTTGGATAAGCTGTTCTATGACTTCCATACGACGGTCGAGACTACTCTCGAAGAATTGAATGATTGAAAGGCTGTTATAATGTGTCGAATGTCCTATTTAAATGAGTTCTAAGTTCCGAAGGAGGAGAAAATGTAAAGTAATAACTCAAAAGGTTATGAAAAACTACTAAAAACTATGTGACTCCTACATATATAAGTTCTTGTACGACTTTCAAATGGCGGCATAGACAACTTCGAAACAAAAAACGAAGCAAGGCTTCTATCACTTATCGTTAATGCTATTTAAACATGTTTTCAGTTTTGCAAAAATAGAGAATCTACCATGATGTATCAAAACGGCTAAAAATGTACCAAATTATCAGATTTCGATAGGCAAGATGCTATCTGAGGTGCATATAGATGCACGGACTACCCTCGAAGCATGGTATGGTGGAAATGATTTTGGAATATGTTGATGACGCTTCATTAATAAGTTTTTAGTTTTCAACAAAGTGAAAATGTCTTGTGATGGATCAAAATGGAACAAAATTGGTGATGGAATTAAATGATTACTAGTTATAAGTTGTTATACGAGATCGATATGGTCAAACATACAACTTCCAAAGCTTGAAAAGAAGAAATGCTGGTGTAATTTCTAAATGATGCTATTTGATTAAGTTTTCTTATTAGCAAACTAAAAATCTACTATAAGGGATCAAAAGTTTATGTGAAGGTTCTAAATAAGAAATAATTTATGTGGATAAGTTGTTCTTTTACTTCCATACGGCGGTCGAGACTACTCTCGAAGAATGGAATGATAGAAAGGCTGTTATAATGTGTCGAATGTCCTATTTAAATTAATTCTAAGTTTCGAAGGAGGAGAAAATGTAAATTTAAATCAAAAGGTTATGCAAAACTACTAAAAACTATGTGACTCTACATATATAAGTTGTTGTACGATTTTCAAATGGCGGCATAGACAACTTCGAAACAAAAAACGAAGCAAGGCTTCTATCACTTATCGTTAATGCTATTTAAACATGTTTTCAGTTTCGCAAAAATAGAGAATCTACCATGATGGTTCAAAACGGCTAAAAATGTACCAACTTATCAGATTTCGATAGGTAAGTTGCTATCTGAGGTGCATATAGATGCACGGACTACCCTCGAAGCATGGTATGGTGGAAACGATTTTGGAATATGTCGATGACGCTTCATTAATTAGTTTTCAGTTTTGAACAAAGTGAAAATGTATTGTGATGTATCAAAATGGAACAAAATTGGTGATGAAATGAAATGATTACTACTTATAAGTTGTTATACGAGATGGATATTGTCAAACATACAACTTCCAAAGCTTGAAAAGAAGAAATGCTGGTGTAATTTGTAAATGATGCTATTTGATTCACTTTTCTGTTTAGCAAACAAAAAATCCACGATAAGGGATCAAAATTTTATGTGAAGGTTCTAAATAAGAATAATTTATGTGGATAAGTTGTTCTTTTACTTCCATGCGGCGGTCGAGACTACTCTCGAAGAATGAATGATAGAAAGGCTATTGTAAAGTGTCGAATGTCCTATTTAAATTAGTTCTAAGTTTCGAAGGAGGAGAAAATGTAAATTAATAAATCAAAAGGTTAAAAAAACTACTAAAAATTGTGTGACTCCTACATAGATAAGTTGTTGTAGGATTTTCAAATGGCGGTACAGACAACTTCGAAACAACAAACGAAGCAAGGCTTCTATCACTTATCGGTAATGATATTTAAACATGTTTTAATTTCACAAAAATAGAAAATCTACCATGATGGATAAATACGATTAAAAAATGTACCAAATTGTCTAATTTCTATAGGTAAGTTGCTATCTGAGGTGCATATAGATGCACAGACTACCCTCGGAGCATGAAATGGTGGAACTGATTTCGGAATATGTCGATGATGCTTCATTAATACGTTTTCAGTTTTCAACGAAATGAAAATCTATAGTGATCGATCAAAAGGGAACAAAATTGGTGATGGAATTAAATGATTACTAGTTATAAGTCTTTATTTGAGATCCATATATGGTCAAACATACCACTTCCGAAGCTTGAAAGGAAGAAATGCTGGTAGAATTTCTAAATGATGCTATTTAAGAAAGTTTTCTTTTTAGCGAATAAAAAATCTACGGTAACGGATCAAAAGTTTATGTAAAGGTGCTAAACATGAATAATTTATTTGGATAAGCTGTTCTATGACTTCCATACGACGGTCGAGACTACTCTCGAAGAATTGAATGATTGAAAGGCTGTTATAATGTGTCGAATGTCCTATTTAAATGAGTTCTAAGTTCCGAAGGAGGAGAAAATGTAAAGTAATAACTCAAAAGGTTATGAAAAACTAATAAAAACTATGTGACTCCTACATATATAAGTTGTTGTACGACTTTCAAATGGCGGCATAGACAACTTCGATACAAAAAACGAAGCAAGGCTTCTATCACTTATCGTTAATGCTATTTAAACATGTTTTCAGTTTCGCAAAAATAGAGAATCTACCATGATGGATCAAAACGGCTAAAAATGTACCAAATTATCAGATTTCGATAGGCAAGTTGCTATCTGAGGTGCATATAGATGCACGGACTACCCTTGAAGCATGGTATGGTGGAAATGATTTTGGAATATGTTGATGACGCTTCATTAATAAGTTTTCAGTTTTGAACAAAGTGAAAATGTCTTGTGATGTATCAAAATGGAACAAAATTGGTGATGAAATTAAATGATTACTAGTTATAAGTTGTTATACGAGATCGATATGGTCAAACATACAACTTCCAAAGCTTGAAAAGAAGAAATGCTAGTGTAATTTCTAAATGATGCTATTTGATTAAGTTTTCTTTTTAGCAAACTAAAAATCTACTATAAGGGATCAAAATTTTATGTGAAGGTTCTAAATAAGAATAATTTATGTGGATAAGTTGTTCTTTTACTTCCATACGGCGGTCGAGACTACTCTCGAAGAATGGAATGATGGAAAGGCTGTTATAATGTGTCGAATGTCCTATTTAAATTAATTCTAAGTTTCTGTGACGCCCCCGATTTGACCGTACACTAATCATGCACGCAAATGTGTACGATCAAGACCAGGGATTCACGGGAAGATATCACAACACAACTCTAAAACATAAATAAGTCATACAAGCATCATAATACAAGCCAGGGGCCTCGAGGGCTCGAATACAAGTGCTCGATCATAGACGAGTCAGCGGAAGCAACAATATCTGAGTACAGACATAAATTAAACAAGTTTGCCTTAAGAAGGCTAGCACAAAAGTAGCAACGATCGAAAAGGCAAGGCCTCCTGCCTGGGACCTCCTAACTACTCCTGGTCGTCGTCAGCGGCCTGCACGTAGTAGTAGGCACCTCCAGTGTCGTAGGTGTCGTCGTCGACGGTGGCGTCTGGCTCCTGGACTCCAACATCTGGTTGCGACAATCAGATAGATAGGAAGGGGGAAAGAGGGAGAGAAGCAACCGTGAGTACTCATCCAAAGTACTCGCAAGCAAGGAGCTACACTACATATGCATGGGTATATGTGTAAAGGGGCATATCAGTGGACTGAACTGCAGAATGCCAGAATTAAAAGGGGGATAGCTAGTCCTGTCGAAGACTACGCTTCTGGACATCTCCATCTTGCAGCATGTAGAAGGGAGTAGATTGAAGTCCTCCAAGTAGCATCGCATAGCATAATCCTACCCGGCAATCCCCTCCTCGTCGCCCTGTTAGAGAGCGATCACCGGGTTGTATCTGGCATTTGGAAGGGTGTATTTTATTCAGTATCCAGTTCTAGTTGTCATAAGCTCAAGGTACAACTCCGGGTCGTCCTTTTACCGAGGGACACGGCTATTCGAATAGATAAACTTCCCTGCAGGGGTGCACCACATAACCCAACACGCTCGATCCCATTTGGCCGGACACACTTTCCTGGGTCATTCCCGGCCTCGTAAGATCAACGCGTCGCAGCCCCACCTAAGCACAACAGAGAGGTCAGCACGCCGGTCTAACCCTATGCGCGCAGGGGTCTGGGCCCATCGCCCTATGCACACCTGCACGTTGCGTACGCGGCCGGAAGCAGACCTAGCCTAGTGGCGTTCCAGTCCAATCCGGCGCGCGCCACTCAGTCGCTGACGTCAAGAAGGCTTCGGCTGATACCACGACGCCGGGATACCCATAACTACTCCCACGTAGATGGTTAGTGTGTATAGACCAAATGGCCAGACTCAGATCAAATACCCAGAACTCGTTAAGCGTGTTGTTTATCCGCGAACGCCGACCAGGGCCAGACCCACCTCTCACCTAGGCGGTCTCAACCTGCCCTGTCGCTCCGCCATAAAGTAACAGTCGGGGGCTGTCAGGAACCCAGGCCCACCTCTACCGGGGTGGAGCCACCTGTCCTTTCAGCCCCCTCATCAGAATCACTTGCGGGTACTCAACGAGCCGACCCGACTTTAGTCACCACATGTGTCATGTATATAATGTATATAGTATATACCCGTGATCACCTCCCGAAGTGATCACGGCCCAATAGTATAGCATGGCAGACGGACAAGAGTGTAGGGCCACTGATGAAATACTAGCATCCTATACTAAGCAGTAGGATAGCAGGTAAGGGTAACAATTGTAGCAACAATGACAGGCTATGCATCAGGATAGGATTATCGAAAAGCAGTAACATGCTACACTACTCTAATGCAAGCAGTATAGAGAAGAGTAGGCGATATCTGGTGATCAAGGGGGGGCTTGCCTGGTTGCTCTGGCAAGTAGGAGGGGTCGTCGACTCCGTAGTCGAACTGGGCAGCAGCAGTGTCGGTCTCGTAGTCTACCGGAGAGAAGAGGGGGAAGAAACAGTGAATACAATGCAAACCTAAGCATGACGATGCGTGACATGACAGTGAGCGGTGCTAGGGGTGTCCTAACGCGACAGTAGGTGGTACCGGTGAAGGGGGGGAACATCCGGGAGGTATTCCCGATGTTTCGCGTTTTCGGACAAACGGACCAGAGGGGAAAAGTTGCTAGTTCGATAGGTTAGGGAGGTGTGGTGGACGAACGGACTGCGGAATTGGATTCGTCTCGTCGTTCTGAGCAACTTTCATATAGAAAACATTTTCATCCGAGTTACGGTTTAAAAGATATGAATTTTCAAAGTTTATTTGAATTTCTGGAATTATTTATATTAAGCAAAAATGAAATATGACGTCAGCATGAGGCAATGCTGACGTCAGCAGGTCAACAGGTCGGCTGACCAGTCAAACCAGACAGGTGGGTCCAGTGGGACCCACATGTCAGCCTCTGTTAGTCTAATATCTATTTAAACTAATCTAACAGTATAATTAGAGGGGTGGGCCCCATATGTCAGTGAGTGATTAGTTAACTAATTATTTTTATTTATAAAACATTTTCTTTTTTTCCTTTATTTTTGCGGCGGGGCCCGCATGTCAGTGACTGGGCCTGCCCAGTCAGCAGTTGACTGGGTCAACCCAGTCAACTGGGGCCCGTGGGGGCCACTGGCAGGGGCACTGGGGTGGCCCCAGGCCAGCCACGTCGGCGGCCGGCGCCGGAGCAACGCCGGCGACCAAACGCACGGCGGCGCGGCTCGGGAGGGGTACGGGTTTCACGTACAGGGGGTCTTCGGGGGCGTGGCTGGGCGCGTTCGACGCGGCTCGGCGTCGCGCGTCCAACTGCGGTGGTCGGAGGGGCTGGAACGGCCGGGGGCGAGCGCTACGAGCTCACCGGCGGCGAGGTGCTACGGGTGCCCGACGGAAACACGGCTACGGCGGCCTATCGAGCAAGCGGAGGGGCTGGGGGCATCTATGGACGGTGGGGAGTGCAATGGGCTTGAGCCCGTGACCAAAAGGTCACCGGAGACCCGCCGGCGGCGAGCTCCGCGGCGCGGCGTTCGGGCGCGCGTGGGGGAGTAGCTACGGAGCGCGGGCGAGCTAACGGAGAGGGGGAGAAGATGCGGGAGCTCACAGCGGAGCCGTAGGGAGTGGCAGTGAGCTCGGGGAGGGCGCGGGGTAGCCGGAACCGGCGACGAACGACGGCGACCCGAAGGTTGAAGACGAGCTCGTGGAGGTCGGTGCAGTGGCGCTCGGCTCGTTCCCGATGGCGTAGTCGGCGTAGTCGACGGCGGGGAGTCGTTCGGGCACGTCGTCGGGGCGATCTGGGCACGGTGGGCGCGGGAACTATGGTGAACGGCGGCAAGCGCGCTCGTGCAGAGGGGATCGAAGGGGAGAGGGAGGTGGATCTGGCGGGGGGAAAGGCGCAAAGGCCGAGGGACGAGCGGGGGCGAGTGGGAGAGAGGCCCGAGGAGGCGGGGGGGAGCTGGCGCCCTTATCCTCCCCGTCGCCGGCGAGGGGGTGCGGCAGGGACGGCCACTGTTCGACCCCGGTCGGGGGAACAGGGAAGGGGGCGAGGGGGAGAGTGGGCTGGGCCGGGGGTCGGGGGGGTGGCGGCCCAGTTTGGGCCGGGGGGTTCGGTCCAGATGGGCCACGGGTCCAGTGGGGGGAGGGCCTGCTCCTTTCTTTTCTTTTTTTTTTCTCTGTCTGTTCTGTTTTCTGTTTTATTTTTATTTGTTTATTTTCTTTTCTGTTTTATTTCATTTAAAAGTATTTAGGTGTTTTATAAAAATGTGTTTTCTCCACCATAATTACCAGTGTATTATTTAGCACCCACAAAACATTTTTGTTTAAATTTTTGAAAACTTTTATTTTCCACTTTTAAATTTAATTGAAGTTTGAACTAGGAGTTTGAAAAGGGTGTGATTCAAATGTGATCAAGCCCTGTTTAGCAACATGATTAGCTTAATCACAGGGAGTTACTATAGCATGGTTCTCAGGGTGTTACAAATCTCCTCCACTACAAGAAATCTCGTCCCGAGATTTAGGAGGTAGAAGGAAACAGTGCGGGGTATTCTTCGCGCAGACGATCCTCTCGTTCCCAAGTGGCCTCATCTTCAGAATGGTGCGACCACTGGACTTTGAGAAACTTGATCGCCTTCTGACGTGGGCGGCGTTCAGCTTGGTCGAGAATGCGGACCGGATGCTCCTTATAGGAGAGGTCTTGCTGCAATTCGAGCACTTCATGATCCACAGCTCGGATTGGATCCTTGAAGCAACGGCGGAGCTGTGACACATGGAACACATCGTGAACCTGAGAAAGGTTCGGCGGTAGCTCTAGTTGGTATGCCACTTTTCCACGCCTTTCGAGAATAGTGAATGGGCCAATATAGCGAGGAGCTAGTTTGCCCTTGATCCCGAAGCGGTGAGCACCCTTCATAGGTGTGACTCGAAGGTAAGCCTTTTCGCCAGGTTGATAGACCCTGTCTTTATGATGACGGTCATACTGACTCTTCTAACGTGACTGAGCAGTCTTGAGATTCTCGCGAATAATGCGGACTTGTTCTTCGGCATCTTGGATAATATCCGGACCGAAGAGTGGACGTTCCCCAGTTTCTGACCAGTTCAGAGGGGTTCGGCACTTTCGTCCATATAACACTTCGAAGGGGGCCATCTTCAGACTAGCTTGATAGCTATTATTATAAGAGAACTCAGCATACGGGAGAGATTCCTCCCATTTTTTGCCGAAGGAAATAACGCAAGCTCGAAGCATGTCTTCGAGAACTTGATTGACGCGTTCAACTTGTCCTTGCGATTGAGGATGAAACGCAGTACTGAATGACAGATGAGTTCCCATTGCTTCTTGGAAACTTGCCCAGAATCTTGAAGTGAATAAGCTACCACGGTCTGAACTGATAACCAACGGAATACCGTGGAGTGAAACAATCCTGGACATATAGAGCGTTGCCAACTAGCTAGCAGTGATCGTTTCTTTGACTGCCAGAAAATGTGCAACTTTGGAAAGCTGGTCAATGACGACAAGAATAGCATCATTACCTTTCTGTGATTTGGGAAATCCAGTGACGAAGTCCATCTCAACATGGTCCCATTTCCATTCAGGAATAGAGATAGGTTGCAGGGTTCCAGAAGGCCTTTGATGTTCTGCTTTGATACGACGGCAAACGTCACATTCAGCAACATAACGAGCAATGTCTTTCTTCATATTAGACCACCAGAATCTCTGACGGATGTCTTGGTACATCTTTGTGCTACCAGGATGGATACATAGAGGCGTATCATGAGCTTCTTTCATAACTTCCTGTGTCATATCCAGGTTTTTCTCTGCACATGGCACCACTAGGCGGCCCTTGAAGTATAGGGTGCCATCTTCAGCAATGGTGAAGAATGAGGGCTTTCCTTCTGCGAGGTAGCGCTTAATCTTGTGGGCTTCAGAGTCATACTTCTGTAGCCTTTTGATGCTGTCCTCGAGATCTGGTTTAGCAACTAGGGTATTGAGGGAACCCTGGGTAACAACGTGGAGGTTCACCTTGCCAAATTCCTTAGGAGGGGGAGCGACTGCACCCGGAGGAACAATATGGAGGTTCAGCTTCCTGAATTCTTCAACAAGCGAGGGCTGAACTTTATGAACCTGGAGGTGGTTGCAGTAAGACTTGCGGCTCAAGGCATCAGCCATTACATTAGCCTTGCCTGGCGTATAGGAAATACCCAAGTCAAAGTCTGCAACGAGCTCCATCCATCTCTGCTGACGGAGGTTCAGATCTGGCTGAGTAAACAGATACTTCAGACTTTGGTGGTCAGTGAAGATCTCGCAACGATTATCGAGAAGGTAATGTCGCCACTGCTTCAGCGCATGAATGACAGCAGCAAGTTCGAGGTCGTGAACTGGGTAATTCTCTTCGTGAGGGCGCAATTGTCGAGAGGCATAAGCAATCACTTTGCGGTCTTGCATTAGGACATAGCCTAATCCTTGACGGGAAGCGTCGCAATAGATGACGAAGTCCTTCTTAGTATCAGGTGGAGCTAGAACTGGGGCAGAAGTCAACTTGTCTTTGAGTGCCTGGAAACTTTCCTGACATTTGTCTGTCCATTGGAACTTGACGCCCTTATGTAACAGGTTAGTCAGAGGCCTGGCGATCTTGGAGAAGTTCTCAACAAATCGACAGCAATAGCTGGCGAGACCGAGAAAACTTCTGACTTGCTTAACGTTCTTGGGAGGAGTCCAATCAAGAATAGCCTGAAGTCGTTCAGGGTTGACGGCAATACCATCCTTAGAGATGACATGCCCAAGATAGGTTACTTCCGGTAGCCAGAACTCACATTTGGAGAACTTGGCATATAGTTGATGTTCTCGTAGCTTTTCCAGCACAAGTCGAAGATGTTCCGCATGTTCTTCTTCGTTCTTGGAAAATATCAGGAAATCATCCAGATAAACCACGACGAACTTGTCGAGGTAATCCATGAATATGTAGTTCATCAGACGAGAGAAGCTGGCTGGAGCATTGGTTAAACCGAAAGACATGACGGTGTACTCGTATGAACCATAGCGAGTCACGAAGGCGGTCTTTGGGATATCCTCTTCGCGAACACGGATCTGGTGGTAGCCCAACCTCAAGTCGAGCTTAGAGAACACTGACGAACCCGCCAGTTGATCATACAGATCATTGATCCGAGGAAGAGGGTATTTATTCTGAATGGTAGCTTGGTTTATAGGACGGTAGTCTTGAACTAACCGGTTTGTCCCATCCTTCTTCTTGACAAAGAGAGAAGGTGCTCCCCAAGGAGAGCAACTTGGGCGAATGAATCCTTTGCGAAGAGATTTGTCAATTTCCTCCTTAAGCTCAAGGAGTTCATGAGGCGGCATTTTGTAGGGTCGCTTGGCTATAGGAGTGGTGCCTGGTTTCAAGTCGATGATGAATTCGACAGCTCTAGCAGGGGGAATCCCTGGAAGTTCTTCAGGGAAGACGTCGAGGAATTCACGCACGACGGGAATGTTTTCAATGCCCTCGAGTGGTGCAGCGTTCAATGCATTCAATGCATAGAGCCTTGCCTCGGCATTTTGCACCAAAATAGCTTGGTAGGCAACTATTTCATCTGAAGGGTGTAGCAGATGGACGGTTTTAGTGGCGCAAACTATAGAAGCAGTATGCGCTTTCAACCAATCCATACCCAAAATGAGGTCGATGTTAGACGTCTTCAGGATAATGGGAGAGGCATAGAATTCCAGCCCTTCGATTTCCACGGGGACATCGATGCCAACCAAGGAGGTTTGACACTGTCCCACGGGGGTTTTGACCAATACAGAGGTGTTCATCTCCTCACATTTAACGTCGTGCTTGTATGCAAAATCTTCTGACATGAATGAATGCGATGCACCTGTATCAAATAAAACGGATGCTGGTACTGAATTTACGAGGAGTGTACCCATCACAGTAGCAGGCTGGTCTTGAGCTTCGTTGAGATCAACGTGGTTGGCATGAGCACGACCATAAGACTTAGCATTGTTGTTGCGGGGCTGATTGTTACCACGGCCAGTTGCTGGAAGGGCCAGTTGATTCTGGTTCTGGTTGCATTCTTTAGCACGGTGCCCTGGTTGACCACACCTGAAGCACAAGCCATTATTCAGAGTGGGAACAGGAGCTTGGGATGGTGGAGCTGGAAGTCTTGACTGCCTGGACGGTGGTGGAGGCAGACGAGGGGCAGCATAGGTCTGCCTTGGGGCTGATGCATTTGGACGGTACAAGCTGTTCGGGATCCATATCTTACGCTTCTGTGAGGGCGGGCCCGAAGATGAGCCCGTGTCACGGTTGCGCCTGTGAGAGCTCTGGTATTCCTGCAGACCAGTTTCGACATTGATGGCCTTGTTCACCAAGGTGGCGAAATCATCAAAGTCATGCACTAGAAGTGCGAGCTTGATGTCAGCTTGAAGGCCATCACGGAACTTCTCCTGTCTGCGTGCATCAGTCGCAATGTCTTCTTCAGCATAGCGGGACAAGTCCAGAAACTCCCGCTGATAAGCTCCGACGGTTTTGTTGCCTTGGGTGAGGTTGCGGAACTCACGCTTCTTCCGGTCCATGACTCCTTGAGGAATGAAGCGGGCACGGAAAGCTGCTTGGAAGTCTGGCCATGTGATGATTGTTCCAGCTGGCAGAGTACGCCTGTGGCTGTCCCACCATTGAGCTGCGGGTCCCTTCAAGGAGAAGGAAGCAAAGGTGACATAGCTGGCAGGGGCTACATCAGCAGACTCCATCTCATAGGTGATGTCACGGAGCCAGTCATCAGCATCCAGAGGCTGAGTTGAGCTGCGGTAGATGGTTGGGTTGAGGCGTATGAAATCTTGAAGAGTCACTTGGGCTGGCTGCTGGTTCATATTGGGGCGAGGAAACTGAGCCATCATATTTTCCATGAACTGGCGGTTCAGTTCAAACTGTTGGATCATACCAGCCATGTACTCAGGTGGTGGTGGGGCATCGCCACCACGACCACGACCACCTGGTCTAACCATCCTGCTAATATATAACAGGGGTAGTTCAGCATTGAGAAAATTTGCAATGACAAGAATCATTCATGATGAAACATGCATAATGAAAGGAGCACGATAGCTACTACATAGTAGTCGGCATAACTTACAAAAGGGGTCATGCATAGAGTTCAGTACATAGACTAAATCATCATAGGCGGCACACAGGCTCGCGGCGAATGCCTCTAACACTACAAGCAAGCCTACATCAGTCCCAAGAGGTACTGTGGAGGTAATCGTAGCCCGACAGCTGGTAGTGAGGCAACGGATAGCCCTCCACGTCAGCAGACTGGGGGCCGCGGATACTCAGGCGTAGAGCCCGACGCTCAGGTGGCAGAAGAGGGCCAAGTACGGGAGAGTAGCCTCCCACCTCTGGCCAACCGACACCGTGGGGCATCACGGTCCTGGCTGGGTAGATCGCAGAACGCGGTACCTGTCCAGATCGGACAAAGGGGTGCAGCAGCGTCAGAGCACGGTAAAGGTGCTGACGGGTGGTGTACATCTCGTGGTGAAGAGCTCGGTTAGCTTGATCCAGCCCATCAGCATGCAGAACCAGGTGCTGATGGTAGAAGGGCTCTCGGGTGACAGTGGAGTAGGCAGCAGTATAGTATCCCTCCGCACCAACATCAGAGGCGATAGCAATGTGCCTGAAAGGGGAGGTGTCCAACTCCTGATACTCTCCACGAAGACGTGTCAGAGCAGCATAGGCAGCATCGTGGACAGCCATATCGATGGTCACTCCAACACCATGAGCGGTGTGCAACACAGTAGTGGAGTCGTACTCCCGAGAGTAGAGGTGGACGATGGCACGGTACTGCTCCTGGTTAAAGTCCTGGTACTCCTCGTAGACGGTGTACTCAGGGTGCCAGCGATAACCCAGATAGGTCATCATCTCAGCTAGCACCGCAGGTGATCCCGAGGCACCAATGGCCATCGTGTGGCGAACGACCTGCCTCGTGGGTTCCATCTGAAAGCAAAGACGTTTCAAAGGAGTCAAATGACAGTGTGTGAATTGTCCAAAATACTATTCTAAGAAACAACTATGGCTTATCCATCTTTGGGGTGAACGCGGTCACGGGATCCTAGTGTAAAAGTTAGTAAATTCGTTTAACCCGAGTAGAAGAGAGTTCAGAGTCCCAGAGTAAAGGTCGAGGAGTAAAAGATCCTAGTACCACCCAATGGCGACGTGGGCCCGTAAGACACACAGCCATGTTAGTAAAATGTTTTGTAATGTCTAGACTCGACTTCGGCCAAGGAGTGTGGATAGGGGGATTCCTACAGGCAATCGGCTCTGATACCAACTTGTGACGCCCCCGATTTGACCGTACACTAATCATGCACGCAAATGTGTACGATCAAGACCAGGGACTCACGGGAAGATATCACAACACAACTCTAAAACATAAATAAGTCATACAAGCATCATAATACAAGCCAGGGGCCTCGAGGGCTCGAATACAAGTGCTCGATCATAGACGAGTCAGCGGAAGCAACAATATCTGAGTACAGACATAAATTAGACAAGTTTGCCTTAAGAAGGCTAGCACAAAAGTAGCAACGATCGAAAAGGCAAGGCCTCCTGCCTGGGACCTCCTAACTACTCCTGGTCGTCGTCAGCGGCCTGCACGTAGTAGTAGGCACCTCCAGTGTCGTAGGTGTCGTCGTCGACGGTGGCGTCTGGCTCCTGGACTCCAACATCTGGTTGCGACAATCAGATAGATAGGAAGGGGGAAAGAGGGAGAAAAACAACCGTGAGTACTCATCCAAAGTACTCGCAAGCAAGGAGCTACACTACATATGCATGGGTATACGTGTAAAGGGGCATATCAGTGGACTGAACTGCAAAATGCCAGAATTAAAAGGGGGATAGCTAGTCCTATCGAAGACTACGCTTCTGGACATCTCCATCTTGCAGCATGTAGAACGGAGTAGATTGAAGTCCTCCAAGTAGCATCGCATAGCATAATCCTACCCGGCAATCCCCTCCTCGTCGCCCTGTTAGAGAGCGATCACCGGGTTGTATCTGGCACTTGGAAGGGTGTATTTTATTCAGTATCCAGTTCTAGTTGTCATAAGCTCCAGGTACAACTCCGGGTCGTCCTTTTACCGAGGGACACGGCTATTCGAATAGATAAACTTCCCTGCAGGGGTGCACCACATAACCCAACACGCTCGATCCCATTTGGCCGGACACACTTTCCTGGGTCATGCCCGGCCTCGTAAGATCAACGCGTCGCAGCCCCACCTAAGCACAATAGAGAGGTCAGCACGCCGGTCTAACCCTATGCGCGCAGGGGTCTGGGCCCATCGCCCTATGCACACCTGCACGTTGCGTACGCGGCCGGAAGCAGACCTAGCCTAGTGGCGTTCCAGTCCAATCCGGCGCGCGCCACTCAGTCGCTGACGTCAAGAAGGCTTCGGCTGATACCACGACGCCGGGATACCCATAACTACTCCCACGTAGATGGTCAGTGCGTATAGACCAAATGGCCAGACTCAGATCAAATACCCAGAACTCGTTAAGCGTGTTGTTTATCCGCGAACGCCGACCAGGGCCAGGCCCACCTCTCACCTAGGCGGTCTCAACCTGCCCTGTCGCTCCACCATAAAGTAACAGTCAGGGGCTGTCAGGAACCCAGGCCCACCTCTACCGGGGTGGAGCCACCTGTCCTTTCAGCCCCCTCATCAGAATCACTTGCGGGTACTCAACGAGCCGACCCGACTTTAGTCACCACACGTGTCATGTATATAATGTATATAGTATATACCCGTGATCACCTCCCGAAGTGATCACGGCCCAATAGTATAGCATGGCAGACGGACAAGAGTGTAGGGCCACTGATGAAACACTAGCATCCTATACTAAGTAGTAGGATAGCAGGTAAGGGTAACAATTGTAGAAACAATGACAGGCTATGCATTAGGATAGGATTATCGAAAAGCAGTAACATGCTACACTACTCTAATGCAAGCAGTATAGAGAAGAGTAGGCGATATCTGGTGATCAAGGGGGGGGGGGCTTGCCTGGTTGCTCTGGCAAGTAGGAGGGGTCGTCGACTCCGTAGTCGAACTGGGCAGCAGCAGTGTCGGTCTCGTAGTCTACCGGAGAGAAGAGGGGGAAGAAACAGTAAATACAATGCAAACATAAGCATGACGATGCGTGACATGACAGTGAGCGGTGCTAGGGGTGTCCTAACGCGACAGTAGGTGGTACCGGTGAAGGGGGGGAACATCCGGGAGGTATTCCCGATGTTTCGCGTTTTCGGACAGACGGACCGGAGGGGAAAAGTTGCTAGTTCGATAGGTTAGGGAGGTGTGGTGGATGAACGGACTGCGTATTTGGATTCGTCTCGTCGTTCTAAGCAACTTTCATATAGAAAACATTTTCATCCGAGTTACGGTTTAAAAGATATGAATTTTCAAAGTTTATTTGAATTTCTGGAATTATTTATATTAAGCAAAAATGAAATATGACGTCAGCATGAGGCAATGCTGACGTCAGCAGGTCAACAGGTCGGCTGACTAGTCAAACCAGACAGGTGGGTCCAGTGGGACCCACATGTCAGCCTCTGTTAGTCTAATATCTATTTAAACTAATCTAATAGTATAATTAGAGGGGTGGGCCCCATATGTCAGTGAGTGATTAGTTAACTAATTATTTTTATTTATAAAACATTTTCTTTTTTTCCTTTATTTTTGCGGCGGGACCCGCATGTCAGTGACTGGGCCTGCCCAGTCAGCAGTTGACTGGGTCAACCCAGTCAACTGGGGCCCGTGGGGGCCACTGGCAGGGGCACTGGGGTGGCCCCAGGCCAGCCACGTCGGCGGCCGGCGCCGGAGCAACGCCGGCGACCAAACGCACGGCGGCGCGGCTCAGGAGGGGTACGGGTTTCACGTACAGGGGGTCTTCGGGGGCGTGGCTGGGCGCGTTCGACGCGGCTCGGCGTCGCGCGTCCAATTGAGGTGGTCGGAGGGGCTGGAACGGCCGGGGGCGAGCGCTACGAGCTCGCCGGCGGCGAGGTGCTACGGGTGCCCGACGGAAACACGGCTACGGCGGCCTATCGAGCAAGCGGAGGGGCTGGGGGGCATCTATGGACGGTGGGGAGTGCAACGGGCTTGAGCCCGTGACCAAAAGGTCACCGGAGACCCGCCGGCGGCGAGGTCCGCGGCGCCGCGTTCGGGCGCGCGTGGGGGAGCAGCTACGGAGCGCGGGCGAGCTAACGGAGAGGGGGAGAAGATGCGGGAGCTCACAGCGGAGCCGTAGGGAGTGGCAGTGAGCTCGGGGAGGGCGCGGGGTAGCCGGAACCGGCGACGAACGACGGCGACCCGAAGGTTGAAGACGAGCTCGTGGAGGTCGGTGCAGTGGCGCTCGGCTCGTTCCCGATGGCGTAGTCGGCGTAGTCGACGGCGGGGAGTCGTTCGGGCACGTCGTCGGGGCGATCTGGGCACGGTGGCCGCGGGAACTACGGTGAACGGCGGCGAGCGCGCTCGGACAGAGGGGATCGAAGGGGAGAGGGAGGTGGATCTGGCGGGGGGAAAGGCGCAGAGGCCGAGGGACGAGCGGGGGCGAGTGGGAGAGAGGCCCGAGGAGGCGGGGGGAGCTGGCGCCCTTATCCTCCCCGTCGCCGGCGAGGGGGTGCGGCGGGGACGGCCACTGTTCGACCCCGGTCGGGGGAACAGGGAAGGGGGCGAGGGGGAGAGTGGGCTGGGCCGGGGGTCGGGGGGTGGCGGCCCAGTTTGGGCCGGGGGGTTCGGTCCAGATGGGCCACGGGTCCAGTGGGGGGGGAGGGCCTGCTCCTTTCTTTTTTTTTCTGTCTGTTCTGTTTTCTGTTTTCTTTTTATTTGTTTATTTTTCTTTTCTGTTTTATTTCATTTAAAAGTATTTAGGTGTTTTATAAAAATGTGTTTTCTCCACCATAATTACCAGTGTATTATTTAGCACCCACAGAACATTTTTGTTTAAATTTTTGAAAACTTTTATTTTCCACTTTTAAATTTAATTGAAGTTTGAACTAGTAGTTTGAAAAGGGTGTGATTCAAATGTGATCAAGCCCTGTTTGGCAACATGATTAGCTTAATCACAGGGAGTTACTGTAGCATGGTTCTCAGGGTGTTACAGTTTCGAAGGAGGAGAAAATGTAAATTTAAATCAAAAGGTTATGCAAAACTACTAAAAACTATGTGACTCTACATATATAAGTTGTTGTACGATTTTCAAATGGCGGCATAGACAACTTCGAAACAAAAAACGAAGCAAGGCTTCTATCACTTATCATTAATGCTATTTAAACATGTTTTCAGTTTCGCAAAAATAGAGAATCTACCATGATGGATCAAAACGGCTAAAAATGTACCAAATTATCAGATTTCGATAGGTAAGTTGCTATCTGAGGTGCATATAGATGCACGGACTACCCTCGAAGCATGGTATGGTGGAAACGATTTTGGAATATGTCGATGACGCTTCATTAATAAGTTTTCAGTTTTGAACAAAGTGAAAATGTATTGTGATGTATCAAAATGGAACAAAATTGGTGATGAAATTAAATGATTACTACTTATAAGTTGTTATACGAGATGGATATTGTCAAACATACAACTTCCAAAGCTTGAAAAGAAGAAATGCAGGTGTAATTTCTAAATGATGCTATTTGATTCACTTTTCTGTTTAGCAAACAAAAAATCCACGATAAGGGATCAAAAGTTTATGTGAAGGTTCTAAATAAGAATAATTTATGTGGATAAGTTGTTCTTTTACTTCCATACGGCGGTCGAGACTACTCTCGAAGAATGAATGATAGAAATGCTATTGTAATGTGTCGAATGTCCTATTTAAATTACTTCTAAGTTTCGAAGGAGGAGAAAATGTAAATTAATAAATCAAAAGGTTAAAAAAACTACTAAAAATTGTGTGACTCCTACATAGATAAGTTGTTGTAGGATTTTCAAATGGCGGCACAGACAACTTCGAAACAACAAACGAAGCAAGGCTTCTATCACTTATCGGTAATGATATTTAAACATGTTTTAATTTCACAAAAATAGAAAATCTACCATGATGGATAAATACGATTAAAAAATGTACCAAATTGTCTAATTTCTATAGGTAAGTTGATTTCTGAGGTGCATATAGATGCACAGACTACCCTCGGAGCATGAAATGGTGGAAATGATTTCGGAATATGTCGATGATGCTTCATTAATAAGTTTTCAGTTTTTAACGAAATGAAAATCTATAGTGATCGATCAAAAGGGAACAAAATTGGTGATGGAATTAAATGATTACTAGTTATAAGTTGTTATTTGAGATCCATATATGGTCAAACATACAACTTCCGAAGCTTGAAAGGAAGAAATGCTGGTGGAATTTCTAAATGATGCTATTTAAGAATGTTTTCTTTTTAGCGAATAAAAATCTACGGTAACGGATCAAAAGTTTATGTAAAGGTGCTAAACATGAATAATTTATTTGGATAAGCTGTTCTATGACTTCCATACGACGGTCGAGACTACTCTCGAAGAATTGAATGATTGAAAGGCTGTTATAATGTGTCGAATATCCTATTTAAATGAGTTCTATGTTCCGAAGGAGGAGAAAATGTAAAGTAATAACTCAAAAGGTTATGAAAAACTACTAAAAACTATGTGACTCCTACATATATAAGTTGTTGTACGACTTTCAAATGGCGGCATAGACAACTTCGAAACAAAAAACGAAGCAAGGCTTCTATCACTTATCGTTAATGCTATTTAAACATGTTTTCAGTTTCGCAAAAATAGAGAATCTACCATGATGGATCAAAACGGCTAAAAATGTACAAAATTATCAGATTTCGATACGCAAGTTGCTATCTGAGGTGCATATAGATGCACGGACTACCCTCGAAGCATGGTATGGTGGAAATGATTTTGGAATATGTTGATGACGCTTCATTAATAAGTTTTCAGTTTTGAACAAAGTGAAAATGTCTTGTGATGTATCAAAATGGAACAAAATTGGTGATGAAATTAAATGATTACTAGTTATAAGTTGTTATACGAGATCGATATGGTCAAAGATACAACTTCCAAAGCTTGAAAAGAAGAAATGCTAGTGTAATTTCTAAATGATGCTATTTGATTAAGTTTTCTTTTTAGCAAACTAAAAATCTACTATAAGGGATCAAAAGTTTATGTGAAGGTTCTAAATAAGAATAATTTATGTGGATAAGTTGTTCTTTTACTTCCATACGGCGGTCGAGACTACTCTCGAAGAATGGAATGATAGAAAGGCTGTTATAATGTGTCGAATGTCCTATTTAAATTAATTCTAAGTTTGGAAGGAGGAGAAAATGTAAATTTAAATCAAAAGGTTATGCAAAACTACTAAAAACTATGTGACTCTACATATATAAGTTGTTGTACGATTTTCAAATGGCGGCATAGACAACTTCGAAACAAAAAACGAAGCAAGGCTTCTATCACTTATCGTTAATTCTATTTAAAGATGTTTTGAGTTTCGCAAAAATAGAGAATCTACCATGATGGATCAAAACGGCTAAAAATGTACCAAATTATCAGATTTCGATAGGTAAGTTGCTATCTGAGGTGCATATAGATGCACGGACTACCCTCGAAGCATGGTATGGTGGAAACGATTTTTGAATATGTCGATGACGCTTCATTAATAAGTTTTCAGTTTTGAACAAAGTGAAAATGTATTGTGATGTATCAAAATGGAACAAAATTGGTGATGAAATTAAATGATTACTACTTATAAGTTGTTATACGAGATGGATATTGTCAAACATACAACTTCCAAAGCTTGAAAAGAAGAAATGCTGGTGTAATTTCTAAATGATGCTATTTGATTCACTTTTCTGTTTAGCAAACAAAAAATCCACGATAAGGGATCAAAAGTTTATGTGAAGGTTCTAAATAAGAATAATTTATGTGGATAAGTTGTTCTTTTACGTCCATACGGCGGTCGAGACTACTCTTGAAGAATGAATGATAGAAAGGCTATTGTAATGTTTCGAATGTCCTATTTAAATTAGTTGTAAGTTTCGACGAAGGAGAAAATGTAAATTAATAAATCAAAAGGTTAAAAAAACTACTAAAAATTGTGTGACTCCTACATAGATAAGTTGTTGTAGGATTTTCAAATGGCGGCACAGACAACTTCGAAACAACAAACGAAGCAAGGCTTCTATCACTTATCGGTAATGATATTTAAACATGTTTTAATTTTATAAAAATAGAAAATCTACCATGATGGATAAATACGATTAAAAAATGTACCAAATTGTCTAATTTCTATAGGTAAGTTGCTATCTGAGGTGCATATAGATGCACAGACTACCCTCGGAGCATGAAATGGTGGAAATGATTTCGGAATATGTCGATGATGCTTCATTAATAAGTTTTCAGTTTTCAACGAAATGAAAATCTATAGTGATCGATCAAAAGGGAACAAAATTGGTGATGGAATTAAATGATTACTAGTTATAAGTTGTTATTTGAGATCCATATATGGTCAAACATACAACTTCCGAAGCTTGAAAGGAAGAAATGCTGGTGGAATTTCTAAATGATGCTATTTAAGAAAGTTTTCTTTTTAGCGAATAAAAAATCTACGGTAACGGATCAAAAGTTTATGTAAAGGTGCTAAACATGAATAATTTATTTGGATAAGCTGTTCTATGACTTCCATACGACGGTCGAGACTACTCTCGAATAATTGAATGATTGAAAGGCTGTTATAATGTGTCGAATGTCCTATTTAAATTAATTCTAAGTTTGGAAGGAGGAGAAAATGTAAATTTAAATCAAAAGGTTATGCAAAACTACTAAAAACTATGTGACTCTACATATATAAGTTGTTGTACGATTTTCAAATGGCGGCATAGACAACTTCGAAACAAAAAACGAAGCAAGGCTTCTATCACTTATCGTTAATTCTATTTAAAGATGTTTTGAGTTTCGCAAAAATAGAGAATCTACCATGATGGATCAAAACGGCTAAAAATGTACCAAATTATCATATTTCGATAGGTAAGTTGCTATCTGAGGTGCATATAGATGCACGGACTACCCTCGAAGCATGGTATGGTGGAAACGATTTTTGAATATGTCGATGACGCTTCATTAATAAGTTTTCAGTTTTGAACAATGTGAAAATGTATTGTGATGTATCAAAATGGAACAAAATTGGTGATGAAATTAAATGATTACTACTTATAAGTTGTTATACGAGATGGATATTGTCAAACATACAACTTCCAAAGCTTGAAAAGAAGAAATGCTGGTGTAATTTCTAAATGATGCTATTTGATTCACTTTTCTGTTTAGCAAACAAAAAATCCACGATAAGGGATCAAAAGTTTATGTGAAGGTTCTAAATAAGAATAATTTATGTGGATAAGTTGTTCTTTTACGTCCATACGGCGGTCGAGACTACTCTTGAAGAATGAATGATAGAAAGGCTATTGTAATGTTTCGAATGTCCTATTTAAATTAGTTCTAAGTTTCGACGAAGGAGAAAATGTAAATTAATAAATCAAAAGGTTAAAAAAACTACTAAAAATTGTGTGACTCCTACATAGATAAGTTGTTGTAGGATTTTCAAATGGCGGCACAGACAACTTCGAAACAACAAACGAAGCAAGGCTTCTATCACTTATCGGTAATGATATTTAAACATGTTTTAATTTTATAAAAATAGAAAATCTACCATGATGGATAAATACGATTAAAAAATGTACCAAATTGTCTAATTTCTATAGGTAAGTTGCTATCTGAGGTGCATATAGATGCACAGACTACCCTCGGAGCATGAAATGGTGGAAATGATTTCGGAATATGTCGATGATGCTTCATTAATAAGTTTTCAGTTTTCAACGAAATGAAAATCTATAGTGATCGATCAAAAGGGAACAAAATTGGTGATGGAATTAAATGATTACTAGTTATAAGTTGTTATTTGAGATCCATATATGGTCAAACATACAACTTCCGAAGCTTGAAAGGAAGAAATGCTGGTGGAATTTCTAAATGATGCTATTTAAGAAAGTTTTCTTTTTAGCGAATAAAAAATCTACGGTAACGGATCAAAAGTTTATGTAAAGGTGCTAAACATGAATAATTTATTTGGATAAGCTGTTCTATGACTTCCATACGACGGTCGAGACTACTCTCGAATAATTGAATGATTGAAAGGCTGTTATAATGTGTCGAATGTCCTATTTAAATTAATTCTAAGTTTGGAAGGAGGAGAAAATGTAAATTTAAATCAAAAGGTTATGCAAAACTACTAAAACCTATGTGACTCTACATATATAAGTTGTTGTACGATTTTCAAATGGCGGCATAGACAACTTCGAAACAAAAAACGAAGCAAGGCTTCTATCACTTATCGTTAATTCTATTTAAACATGTTTTGAGTTTCGCAAAAATAGAGAATCTACCATGATGGATCAAAACGGCTAAAAATGTACCAAATTATCAGATTTCGATAGGTAAGTTGCTATCTGAGGTGCATATAGATGCACGGACTACCCTCGAAGCATGGTATGGTGGAAACGATTTTTGAATATGTCGATGACGCTTCATTAATAAGTTTTCAGTTTTGAACAAAGTGAAAATGTATTGTGATGTATCAAAATGGAACAAAATTGGTGATGAAATTAAATGATTACTACTTATAAGTTGTTATACGAGATGGATATTGTCAAACATACAACTTCCAAAGCTTGAAAAGAAGAAATGCTGGTGTAATTTCTAAATGATGCTATTTGATTAACTTTTCTGTTTAGCAAACAAAAAATCCACGATAAGGGATCAAAAGTTTATGTGAAGGTTCTAAAGAAGAATAATTTATGTGGATAAGTTGTTCTTTTACTTCCATACAGCGGTCGAGACTACTCTCGAAGAATTGAATGATAGAGGGCTATTGTAATGTGTCGAATGTCCTATTTAAATTAGTTCTAAGTTTCGAAGGTGGAGAAAATGTAAATTAGTAAATCAAAAGGTTAAAAAAACTACTAAAAATTGTGTGACTCCTACATAGATAAGTTGTTGTAGGATTTTCAAATGGCGGCACAGACAACTTCGAAACAACAAACGAAGCAAGGCTTCTATCACTTATCGGTAATGATATTTAAACATGTTTTAATTTTATAAAAATAGAAAATCTACCATGATGGATAAATACGATTAAAAAATGTACCAAATTGTCTAATTTCTATAGGTAAGTTGCTATCTGAGGTGCATATAGATGCACAGACTACCCTCGGAGCATGAAATGGTGGAAATGATTTCGGAATATGTCGATGATGCTTCATTAATAAGTTTTCAGTTTTCAACGAAATGAAAATCTATAGTGATCGATCAAAAGGGAACAAAATTGGTGATGGAATTAAATGATTACTAGTTATAAGTTGTTATTTGAGATCCATATATGGTCAAACATACAACTTCCGAAGCTTGAAAGGAAGAAATGCTGGTGGAATTTCTAAATGATGCTATTTAAGAAAGTTTTCTTTTTAGCGAATAAAAAATCTACGGTAACGGATCAAAAGTTTATGTAAAGGTGCTAAACATGAATAATTTATTTGGATAAGCTGTTCTATGACTTCCATACGACGGTCGAGACTACTCTCGAATAATTGAATGATTGAAAGGCTGTTATAATGTGTCGAATGTCCTATTTAAATTAATTCTAAGTTTGGAAGGAGGAGAAAATGTAAATTTAAATCAAAAGGTTATGCAAAACTACTAAAAACTATGTGACTCTACATATATAAGTTGTTGTACGATTTTCAAATGGCGGCATAGACAACTTCGAAACAAAAAACGAAGCAAGGCTTCTATCACTTATCGTTAATTCTATTTAAAGATGTTTTGAGTTTCGCAAAAATAGAGAATCTACCATGATGGATCAAAACGGCTAAAAATGTACCAAATTATCAGATTTCGATAGGTAAGTTGCTATCTGAGGTGCATATAGATGCACGGACTACCCTCGAAGCATGGTATGGTGGAAACGATTTTTGAATATGTCGATGACGCTTCATTAATAAGTTTTCAGTTTTGAACAAACTGAAAATGTATTGTGATGTATCAAAATGGAACAAAATTGGTGATGAAATTAAATGATTACTACTTATAAGTTGTTATACGAGATGGATATTGTCAAACATACAACTTCCAAAGCTTGAAAAGAAGAAATGCTGGTGTAATTTCTAAATGATGCTATTTGATTAACTTTTCTGTTTAGCAAACAAAAAATCCACGATAAGGGATCAAAAGTTTATGTGAAGGTTCTAAAGAAGAATAATTTATGTGGATAAGTTGTTCTTTTACTTCCATACAGCGGTCGAGACTACTCTCGAAGAATGGAATGATAGAGGGCTATTGTAATGTGTCGAATGTCCTATTTAAATTAGTTCTAAGTTTCGAAGGTGGAGAAAATGTAAATTAATAAATCAAAAGGTTAAAAAAACTACTAAAAATTGTGTGACTCCTACATAGATAAGTTGTTGTAGGATTTTCAAATGGCGGCACAGACAACTTCGAAACAACAAACGAAGCAAGGCTTCTATCACTTATCGGTAATGCTATTTAAACATGTTTTAATTTCACAAAAATAGAAAATCTACCATGATGGATAAATACGATTAAAAAATGTACCAAATTGTCTAATTTCTATAGGTAAGTTGCTATCTGAGGTGCATATAGATGCACAGACTACCCTCGAAGCATGAAATGGTGGAAATGATTTCGGAATATGTCGATGATGCTTCATTAATAAGTTTTCAGTTTTCAACGAAATGAAAATCTATAGTGATGGATCAAAAGGGAACAAAATTGGTGATGGAATTAAATGATTACTAGTTATAAGTTGTTATTTGAGATCCATATATGGTCAAACATACAACTTCCGAAGCTTGAAAGGAAGAAATGCCGGTGGAATTTCTAAATGATGCTATTTAAGTAAGTTTACTTTTTTCCGAATAAAAAATCTACGACAACGGATCAAAAGTTTAGCTAAACATGAATAATTTATTTGGACAAGCTGTTCTATGACTTCCATACGACGGTCGAGACTACTCTCGAAGAATTGAATGATTGAAAGGCTGTTATAATGTGTCGAATGTCCTATTTAAATGAGTTCTAAGTTCTGAAGGAGGAGAAAATGTAAAGTAATAACTCAAAAGGTTATGAAAAACTACTAAAAACTATGTGACTCCTACATATATAAGTTGTTGTATGACTTTCAAATGGCGGCATAGACAACTTCAAAACAAAAAACGAAGCAAGGCTTCTATCACTTATCGTTATTGCTATTTAAACATGTTTTCAGTTTCGCAAAAATAGAGCATCTACCATGATGGATCAAAACGGCTAAAAATGTACCAAATTATAAGATTTCGATAGGCAAGTTGCTATCTAAGGTGCATATAGATGCACGGACTACCCTCGAAGCATGGTATGGTGGAAATGATTTTGGTATATGTTGATGACGCTTCATTAATAAGTTTTCAGTTTTGAACAAAGTGAAAATGTCTTGTGATGTATCAAAATGGAACAAAATTGGTGATAAAATTAAATGATTACTAGTTATAAGTTGTTATACGAGATCGATATGGTCAAACATACAACTTCCAAAGCTTGAAAAGAAGAAATGCTAGTGTAATTTCTAAATGATGCTATTTGATTAAGTTTTCTTTTTAGCAAACTAAAAATCTACTATAAGGGATCAAAAGTTTATGTGAAGGTTCTAAATAAGAATAATTTATGTGGATAAGTTTTTCTTTTACTTCCATACGGCGGTCGAGACTACTCTCAAAGAATGGAATGATAGAAAGGCTGTTATAATGTGTCGAATGTCCTATTTAAAGTAATTCTATGTTTCGAAGGAGGAGAAAATGTAAATTAATAAATCAAAAGGTTATAAAAACTACTAAAAATTATGTGACTCCTACATATATAAGTTGTTGTAGGATTTTCAAATGGCGGCACAGACAACTTCGAAACAAGAAACGAAGCAAGGCTTCTATCACTTATCGGTAATGCTATTTAAACATGTTTTTAATTTCACAAAAATAGAAAATCTACCATGATGGATAAATACGGTTAATAAATGTACCAAATTGTCTAATTTCTATAGGTAAGTTGCTATCTGAGGTGCATATAGATGCACAGACTACCCTCGAAGCATGAAATGGTGGAAATGATTTCAGAATATGTCGATGATGCTTCATTAATAAGTTTTCAGTTTTCAACAAAATAAAAATCTATAGTGATGGATCAAAAGGGAACAAAATTGGTGATGGAATTAAATGATTACTAGTTATAAGTTGTTATTTGAGATCCATATATGGTCAAACATACAACTTCCGAAGCTTGGAAGGAAGAAATGCCGGTGGAATTTCTAAATGATGCTATTTAAGTAAGTTTTCTTTTTAGCGAATAAAAAATCTATGACAACGGATGAAAAGTTTACGTAAAGGTGCTAAACATGAATAATTTATTTGGATAAGCTGTTCTATGACTTCCATACGACGGTCGAGACTATTCTCGAAGAATTGAATGATTGAAAGGCTGTTATAATTTGTCGAATGTCCAATTTAAATGAGTTCTATGTTTTGAAGGAGGAGAAAATCTAAAGTAATAAATCAAAAGGTTATGTAAAACTACTTAAAATTATGTGACTCCTACATATATAAGTTGTTGTACGATTTTCAAATGGCGGCATAGACAACTTTGTAACAAGAAACGAAGCAAGGCTTCTATCACTTATCAGTAATGCTATTTAAACATGTTTTTAGTTTCACAAAAATAGAAAATCTACCATGATGGATCAAAACGCTTAATAAATGTACCAAATTCTCTAATTTATATAGGTAAGTTGCTATCTGAGGTGCATATAGATGCACAGACTACCCTCGAAGCATGAAATGGTGGAAATGATTTCGAAATATGTCGATGATGCTTCATTAATAAGTTTTCAGTTTTCAACGAAATGAAAATCTATAGTGATGGATCAAAAGGGAACAAAATTGGAGATGGAATTAAATGATTACTAGTTATAAGTTGTTATTTGAGATCCATATATGGTCAAACATACAACTTCCGAAGCTTGAAAGGAAGAAATGCTGGTGGAATTTCTAAATGATGCTATTTAAGTAAGTTTTCTTTTTAGCAAATAAAAAATCTACGGTAACGGATCAAAAGTTTATGTAAAGGTGCTAAACATGAATAATTTATTTGGATAAGCTGTTCTATGACTTCCATACGACGGTCGAGACTACTCTCGAATAATTGAATGATTGAAAGGCTGTTATAATGTGTCGAATGTCCTATTGAAATGAGTTCTAAGTTTTGAAGGAGGAGCAAATGTAAATTTAAATCAAAATGTTATGCAAAACTACTAAAAACTATGTGACTCTACATATATAAGTTGTTGTACAATTTTCAAATGGCGGCATAGACAACTTCGAAACAAAAAACGAAGCAAGGCTTCTATCACTTATCGTTAATGCTATTTAAACATGTTTTCAGTTTCGCAAAAATAGAGAATCTACCATGATGGATCAAAACAGCTAAAATTGTACCAAATTATCAGATTTCGATAGGTAAGTTGCTATCTGAGGTGCATATAGATGCACGGACTACCCTCGAAGCATGGTATGGTGGAAACGATTTTTGAATATGTCGATGACGCTTCATTAATAAGTTTTCAGTTTTGAACAAAGTGAAAATGTATTGTGATGTATCAAAATGGAACAAAATTGGTGATGAAATTAAATGATTACTACTTATAAGTTGTTATGCGAGATGGATATTGTCAAACATACAACTTCCAAAGCTTGAAAAGAAGAAATGCTGGTGTAATTTCTAAATGATGCTATTTGATTCACTTTTCTGTTTAGCAAACAAAAAATCCACGATAAGGGATCAAAAGTTTATGTGAAGGTTCTAAATAAGAATAATTTATGTGGATAAGTTGTTCTTTTACTTCCATACGGCCGTCGAGACTACTCTCGAAGAATGAATGATAGAATGGCTATTTTAATGTGTCGAATGTCCTATTTAAATTAGTTCTAAGTTTCGAAGGAGGAGAAAATGTAAATTAATAAATCAAAAGGTTAAAAAAACTACTAAATATTGTGTGACTCCTACATAGATAAGTTGTTGTAAGATTTTCAAATGGCGGCACAGACAACTTCGACACAAGAAACAAAGCAAGGCTTCTATCACTTATCGGTAATGCTATTTAAACATGTTTTTAATTTCACAAAAATAGAAAATCTACCATGATGGATAAATACGGTTAATAAATGTACCAAATTGTCTAATTTCTATAGGTAAGTTGCTATCTGAGGTGCATATAGATGCACAGACTACCCTCGAAGCATGAAATGGTGGAAATGATTTCGGAATATGTCGATGATGCTTCATTAATAAGTTTTTAGTTTTCAACAAAATGAAAATCTATAGTGATGGATCTAAAGGGAACAAAACTGGTGATGGAATTAAATGATTACTAGTTATAAGTTGTTATTTGAGATCCATATATGGTCAAACATACAACTTCCGAAGCTTGGAAGGAAGAAATGCCGGTGGAATTTCTAAATGATGCTATTTAAGTAAGTTTTCTTTTTAGCGAATAAAAAATCTACGGTAACGGATCAAAAGTTTATGTAAAGGTGCTAAACATGAATAATTTATTTGGATAAGCTGTTCTATGACTTCCATACGACGGTCGAGACTACTCTCGAATAATTGAATGATTGAAAGGCAGTTATAATGTGTCGAATGTCCTATTGAAATGAGTTCTAAGTTTCGAAGGAGGAGCAAATGTAAATTTAAATCAAAAGGTTATGCAAAACTACTAAAAACTATGTGACTCTACATATATAAGTTGTTGTACGATTTTCAAATGGCGGCATAGACAACTTCGAAACAAAAAACGAAGCAAGGCTTCTATCACTTATCATTAATGCTATTTAAACATGTTTTCAGTTTCGCAAAAATAGAGAATCTACCATGATGTATCAAAACGGCTAAAAATGTACCAAATTATCAGATTTCGATAGGTAAGTTGCTATCTGAGGTGCATATAGATGCACGGACTACCCTCGAAGCATGGTATGGTGGAAACGATTTTGGAATATGTCGATGACGCTTCATTAATAAGTTTTCAGTTTTGAACAAAGTGAAAATGTATTGTGATGAATCAAAATGGAAAAAAATTGCTGATGAAATTAAATGATTACTACTTATAAGTTGTTATACGAGATGGATATTGTCAAACATATAACTTCCAAAGCTTGAAAAGAAGAAATGCTGGTGTAATTTCTAAATGATGCTATTTGATTCACTTTTCTGTTTAGCAAACAAAAAATCCACGATAAGGGATCAAAAGTTTATGTGAAGGTTCTAAAGAAGAATAATTTATGTGGATAAGTTGTTCTTTTACTTCCATACAGCGGTCGAGACTACTCTCGAAGAATTGAATGATAGAAGGGCTATTGTAATGTGTCGAATGTCCTATTTAAATTAGTTCTAAGTTTCGAAGGTGGAGAAAGTGTAAATTAATAAATCAAAAGGTTAAAAAAACTACTAAAAATTGTGTGACTCCTACATAGATAAGTTGTTGTAGGATTTTCAAATGGCGGCACAGACAACTTCGAAACAACAAACGAAGCAAGGCTTCTATCACTTATCGGTAATGATATTTAAACATGTTTTAATTTCACAAAAATAGAAAATCTACCATGATGGATAAATACGATTAAAAAATGTACCAAATTGTCTAATTTCTATAGGTAAGTTGCTATCTGAGGTGCATATAGATGCACAGACTAGCCTCGAAGCATGAAATGGTGGAAATGATTTCGGAATATGTCGATGATGCTTCATTAATAAGTTTTCAGTTTTCAACGAAATGAAAATCTATAGTGATGGATCAAAAGGGAACAAAATTGGTGATGGAATTAAATGATTACTAGTTATAAGTTGTTATTTGAGATCCATATATGGTCAAACATACAACTTCCGAAGCTTGAAAGGAAGAAATGCCGGTGGAATTTCTAAATGATGCTATTTAAGTAAGTTTACTTTTTTCCGAATAAAAAATCTACGACAACGGATCAAAAGTTTATGTAAAGGTGCTAAACATGAATAATTTATTTGGATAAGCTGTTCTATGACTTCCATACGACGGTCGAGACTACTCTCGAAGAATTGAATGATCTAAAGGCTGTTATAATGTGTCGAATGTCCTATTTAAATGAGTTCTAAGTTTTGAAGGAGGAGAAAATCTAAAGTAATAAATAAAAAGGTTAAAAAAACTACTAAAAATTATGTGACTCCTACATAGATAAGTTGTTGTAGGATTTTCAAATGGCGGCACAGACAACTTCGAAACAAGAAGTGAAGTAAGGCTTCTATCACTTATCGGTAATGCTATTTAAACATGTTTTTAGTTTCACAAAAATAGAAAATCTACCATGATGGATAAATACGGTTAATAAATGTACCAAATTGTCTAATTTCTATAGGTAAGTTGCTATCTGAGGTGCATATAGATGCACAGGCTACCCTCGAAGCATGAAATGGTGGAAATTATTTCGGAATATGTCGATGATGCTTCATTAATAAGTTTTCAGTTTTCAACGAAATGAAAATCTATAGTGATGGATCAAAAGGGAACAAAATTGGTGATGGAATTAAATGATTACTAGTTATAAGTTGTTATTTGAGATCCAAATATGGTCAAACATACAACTTCCGAAGCTTGAAAGGAAGAAATGCCGGTGGAATTTCTAAATGATGCTATTTAAGTAAGTTTTCTTTTTAGCTAATAAAAAAATCTACGACAACGGATCAAAAGTTTAGCTAAACATGAATAATTTATTTGGATAAGCTGTTCTATGACTTCCATATGACGGTTGAGACTACTCTCGAAGAATTGAATGATTGAAAGGCTGTTATAATTTGTCAAATGTCCTATTTAAATGAGTTCTAAGTTTTGAAGGAGGAGAAAATCTAAAGTAATAAATCAAAAGGTTATGTAAAACTACTAAAAATTATGTGACTCCTACATATATAAGTTGTTGTACGATTTTCAAATGGCGGCATAGACAACTTCGTAACAAGAAACGAAGCAAGGCTTCTATCACTTATCGGTAATGCTGTTTAAACATGTTTTTAGTTTCACAAAAATAGAAAATCTACCATGATGGATCAAAACGGTTAATAAATGTACCAAATTGTCTAATTTCTATAGGTAAGTTGCTATCTGAGGTGCATATAGATGCACAGACTACCCTCGAAGCATGAAATGGTGGAAATGATTTCGGAATATGTCGATGATGCTTCATTAATAAGTTTTCAGTTTTCGACGAAATGGAAATCTATAGTGATGGGTCAAAAGGGAACAAAATTGGAGATGTAATTAAATGATTACTAGTTATAAGTTGTTATTTGAGATCCATATATGGTCAAACATACAACTTCCGATGCTTGAAAGGAAGAAATGCCGGTGGAATTTCTAAATGATGCTATTTAAGTAAGTTTTCTTTTTAGCTAATAAAAAATCTACGACAACGGATCAAAAGTTTAGCTAAACATGAATAATTTATTTGGATAAGCTGTTCTATGACTTCCATATGACGGTCGAGACTACTCTCGAAGAATTGAATGATTGAAAGGCTGTTATAATTTGTCAAATGTCCTATTTAAATGAGTTCTAAGTTTTGAAGGAGGAGAAAATCTAAAGTAATAAATCAAAAGGTTATGTAAAACTACTAAAAATTATGTGACTCCTACATATATAATTTGTTGTACGATTTTCAAATGGCGGCATAGACAACTTCGTAACAAGAAACGAAGCCAGGCTTCTATCACTTATCAGTAATGCTGTTTAAACATGTTTTTAGTTTCACAAAAATAGAAAATCTACCATGATGGATCAAAACGGTTAATAAATGTACCAAATTGTCTAATTTCTATAGGTAAGTTGCAATCTGAGGTGCATATAGATGCACAGACTACCCTCGAAGCATGAAATGGTGGAAATGATTTCGGAATATGTCGATGATGCTTCATTAATAAGTTTTCAGTTTTCAACGAAATGAAAATCTATAGTGATGGATCAAAAGGGAACAAAATTGGTGATGGAATTAAATGATTACTAGTTATAAGTTGTTATTTGAGATCCATATATGGTCAAACATACAACTTCCGAAGCTTGAAAGGAAGAAATGCCGGTGGAATTTCTAAATGATGCTATTTAAGTACGTTTTCTTTTTAGCTAATAAAAAATCTACGACAACGGATCAAAAGTTTAGCTAAACATGAATAATTTATTTGGATAAGCTGTTCTATGACTTCCATATGACGGTCGAGACTACTCTCGAAGAATTGAATGATTGAAAGGCTGTTATAATTTGTCAAATGTCCTATTTAAATGAGTTCTAAGTTTGGAAGGAGGAGAAAATCTAAAGTAATAAATCAAAAGGTTATGTAAAACTACTAAAAATTATGTGACTCCTACATATATAAGTTGTTGTACGATTTTCAAATGGCGGCATAGACAACTTCGTAACAAGAAACGAAGCAAGGCTTCTATCACTTATCGGTAATGCTGTTTAAACATGTTTTTAGTTTCACAAAAATAGAAAATCTACCATGATGGATCAAAACGGTTAATAAATGTACCAAATTGTCTAATTTCTATAGGTAAGTTGCTATCTGAGGTGCATATAGATGCACAGACTACCCTCGAAGCATGAAATGGTGGAAATGATTTCGGAATATGTCGATGATGCTTCATTAATAAGTTTTCAGTTTTCGAAGAAATGAAAATCTATAGTGATGGGTCAAAAGGGAACAAAATTGGAGATGTAATTAAATGATTACAAGTTATAAGTTGTTATTTGAGATCCATATATGGTCAAACATACAACTTCCGAAGCTTGAAAGGAAGAAATGCCGGTGGAATTTCTAAATGATGCTACTTAAGTAAGTTTTCTTTTTAGCTAATAAAAAATCTACG
The DNA here is from genome assembly GCF_002575655.3 of Aegilops tauschii subsp. strangulata. NCBI lineage: Eukaryota > Viridiplantae > Streptophyta > Magnoliopsida > Poales > Poaceae > Aegilops > Aegilops tauschii. The sequence goes on along the minus strand of NC_053036.3, from coordinate 1,032,577 downwards.
ACAACGGATCAAAAGTTTAGCTAAACATGAATAATTTATTTGGATAAGCTGTTCTATGACTTCCATATGACGGTCGAGACTACTCTCGAAGAATTGAATGATTGAAAGGCTGTTATAATTTGTCAAATGTCCTATTTAAATGAGTTCTAAGTTTTGAAGGAGGAGAAAATCTAAAGTAATAAATCAAAAGGTTATGTAAAACTACTAAAAATTATGTGACTCCTACATATATAAGTTGTTGTACGATTTTCAAATGGCGGCATAGACAACTTCGTAACAAGAAACGAAGCAAGGCTTCTATCACTTATCGGTAATGCTATTTAAACATGTTTTTAGTTTCACAAAAATAGAAAATCTACCATGATGGATCAAAACGGTTAATAAATGTACCAAATTGTCTAATTTCTATAGGTAAGTTGCTATCTGAGGTGCATATAGATGCACAGACTACCCTCGAAGCATGAAATGGTGGAAATGATTTCGGAATATGTCGATGATGCTTCATTAATAAGTTTTCAGTTTTCGACGAAATGAAAATCTATAGTGATGGGTCAAAAGGGAACAAAATTGGTGATGGATTTAAATGATTACTAGTTATAAGTTGTTATTTGAGATCCATATATGGTCATACATACAACTTCCGAAGCTTGAAAGGAAGAAATGCTGGTGGAATTTATAAATGATGCTATTTAAGTAAGTTTTCTTTTTAGCGAATAAAAATCTATGGTAAAGGATCAAAAGTTTATGTAAAGATGCTAAACATGAATAATTTATTTGGATAAGCTGTTCTATGACTTCCATACGACGGTCGAGACTACTTTCGAAGAATAGAATGATTGAAAGGCTGTTATAATTTGTCGAATGTCCTATTTAAATGAGCTCTAAGTTTCGAAGGAGGAGAAAATGTAAAGTAATAAATCAAAAGGTTATGAAAAACTACTAAAAACTATGTGACTCCTACATATATAAGTTGTTGTACGATTTTCAAATGGCGGCATAGACAACTTCGAAACAAAAAACAAAGCAAGGCTTCTATCACTTATCGTTAATGCTATTTAAACATGTATTCAGTTTCGCAAAAATAGAGATTCTACCATGATGGATCAAAACGGCTAAAAATGTACCAAATTATCGGATTTCGATAGGTAAGTTGCTATCTGAGGTGCATATAGATGCACGGACTACCCTCGAAGCATGGTATGGTGGAAATCATTTTGGAATATGTCGATGACGCTTCATTAATAGTTTTCAGTTTTGAACAAAGTGAAAATGTATTGTGATGTATCAAAATGGAACAAAATTGGTGATGAAATTAAATGATTACTAGTTATAAGTTGTTATACGAGATCGATATGGTCAAACATACAACTTCCAAAGCTTGAAAAGAAGAAATGCTAGTGTAATTTCTAAATGATGCTGTTTGATTAAGTTTTCTTTTTAGCAAACTAAAAATCTACGATAAGGGATCAAAAGTTTATGTGAAGGTTCTAAATAAGAATAATTTATGTGGATAAGTTGTTCTTTTACTTCCATACGGCGGTCGAGACTACTCTCGAAAAATGGAATGATAGAAAGGCTGTTATAATGTGTCGAATGTCCTATTTAAATTAGTTCTAAGTTTCGTAGGAGGAGAAAATGTAAATTAATAAATCAAAAGGTTAAAAAAACTACTAAAAATTATGTGACTCCTACATATATAAGTTGTTGTACGATTTTCAAATGGCGGCACAGATAACTTCGTAACAAGAAACGAAGCAAGGCTTCTATCACTTATCGGTAATGCTATTTAATCATGTTTTTAGTTTCACAAAAATGGAAAATCTACCATGATGGATCAAAACGGTTAATAAATGTACCAAATTGTCTAATTTCTATAGGTAAGTTGCTATCTGAGGTGCATATAGATGCACAGACTACCCTCGAAGCATGAAATGGTGGAAATGATTTCAGAATATGTCGATGATGCTTCATTAATAAGTTTTCAGTTTTCAACGAAATGAAAATCTATAGTGATGGATCAAAACGGAACAAAATTGGTGATGGAATTAAATGATTACTAGTTATAAGTTGTTATTTGAGATCCATATATGGTCATACATACAACTTCCGAAGCTTGAAAGGAAGAAATGCTGGTGGAATTTCTAAATGATGCTATTTAAGTAAGTTTTCTTTTTAGCGAATAAAAATCTACGGTAAAGGATCAAAAGTTTATGTAAAGGTGCTAAACATGAATAATTTATTTGCATAAGCTGTTCTATGACATCCATACGACGGTCGAGACTACTCTCGAAGAATTGAATGATTGAAAGGCTGTTATAATTTGTCGAATGTCCTATTTAAATGAGCTCTAAGTTTCGAAGGAGGAGAAAATGTAAAGTAATAAATCAAAAGGTTATGAAAAACTACTAAAAACTATGTGACTCCTACATATATAAGTTGTTGTACGATTTTCAAATGGCGGCATAGACAACTTCGAAACAAAAAACGAAGCAAGGCTTCTATCACTTATCGTTAATGCTATTTAAACATGTATTCAGTTTCGCAAAAATAGAGATTCTACCATGATGGATCAAAACGGCTAAAAATGTACCAAATTATCGGATTTCGATAGGTAAGTTGCTATCTGAGGTGCATATAGATGCACGGACTACCCTCGAAGCATGGTATGTTGGAAACGATTTTGGAATATGTCGATGACGCTTCATTAATAAGTTTTCAGTTTTGAACAAACTGAAAATGTATTGTGATGTATCAAAATGGAACAAAATTGGTGATGAAATTAAATGATTACTAGTTATAAGTTGTTATACGAGATCGATATGGTCAAACATACAACTTCCAAAGCTTGAAAAGAAGAAATGCTCGTGTAATTTCTAAATGATGCTGTTTGATTAAGTTTTCTTTTTAGCAAACTAAAAATCTACGATAAGGGATCAAAAGTTTATGTGAAGGTTCTAAATAAGAATAATTTATGTGGATAAGTTGTTCTTTTACTTCCATACGGCGGTCGAGACTACTCTCGAAGAATGGAATGATAGAAAGGCTGTTATAATGTGTCGAATGTCCTATTTAAATTAGTTCTAAGTTTCGGAGGAGGAGAAAATGTAAATTAATAAATCAAAAGGTTAAAAAAACTACTAAAAATTATGTGACTCCTACATAGATAAGTTGTTGTAGGATTTTCAAATGGCGGCACAGACAACTTCGAAACAAGAAACGAAGCAAGGCTTCTATCACTTATCGGTAATGCTATTTAAACATGTTTTTAGTTTCACAAAAATAGAAAATCTACCATGATGGATCAATACGGTTAATAATGTACCAAATTGTCTAATTTCTATAGGTAAGTTGCTATCTGAGGTGCATATAGATGCACAGACTACCCTCGAAGCATGAAATGGTGGAAATGATTTCGGAATATGTCGATGATGCTTCATTAATAAGTTTTCAGTTTTCAACGAAATGAAAATCTATAGTGATGGATCAAAACGGAACAAAATTGGTGATGGAATTAAATGATTACTAGTTATAAGTTGTTATTTGAGATCCATATATGGTCATACATACAACTTCCGAAGCTTGAAAGGAAGAAATGCTGGTGGAATTTCTAAATGATGCTATTTAAGTAAGTTTTCTTTTTAGCGAATAAAAATCTACGGTAAAGGATCAAAAGTTTATGTAAAGGTGCTAAACATGAATAATTTATTTGGATAAGCTGTTCTATGACATCCATACGACGGTCGAGACTACTCTCGAAGAATTGAATGATTGAAAGGCTGTTATAATTTGTCGAATGTCCTATTTAAATGAGCTCTAAGTTTCGAAGGAGGAGAAAATGTAAAGTAATAAATCAAAAGGTTATGAAAAACTACTAAAAACTATGTGACTCCTACATATATAAGTTGTTGTACGATTTTCAAATGGCGGCATAGACAACTTCGAAACAAAAAACGAAGCAAGGCTTCTATCACTTATCGTTAATGCTATTTAAACATGTTTTCAGTTTCGCAAAAAAAGAGAATCTACCATGATGGATCAAAACGGCTAAAAATGTACCAAATTATCGGATTTCGATAGGTAAGTTGATATCTGAGGTGCATATAGATGCACGGACTACCCTCGAAGCATGGTATGTTGGAAACGATTTTGGAATATGTCGATGACGCTTCATTAATAAGTTTTCAGTTTTGTACAAAGTGAAAATGTATTGTGATGTATCAAAATGGAACAAAATTGGTGATGAAATTAAATGATTACTAGTTATAAGTTGTTATACGAGATCGATATGGTCAAACATACAACTTCCAAAGCTTGAAAAGAAGAAATGCTAGTGTAATTTCTAAATGATGATGTTTGATTAAGTTTTCTTTTTAGCAAACTAAAAATCTACGACAAGGGATCAAAAGTTTATGTGAAGGTTCTAAATAAGAATAATTTATGTTGATAAGTTGTTCTTTTACTTCCATACGGCGGTCGAGACTACTCTCGAAGAATGGAATGATAGAAAGGCTGTTATAATGTGTCGAATGTCCTATTTAAATTAGTTCTAAGTTTTGGAGGAGGAAAAATGTAAATTAATAAATAAAAAGGTTAAAAAAACTACTAAAAATTATGTAACTCCTACATACATAAGTTGTTTTAGGATTTTCAAATGGCGGCACAGACAACTTCGAAACAAGAAACGAAGCAAGGCTTCTATCACTTATCGGTAATGCTATTTAAACATGCTTTTAGTTTCACAAAAATAGAAAATCTACCATGATGGATAAATACGGTTAATAAATGTACCAAATTGTCTAATTTCTATAGGTAAGTTGCTATCTGAGGTGCATATAGATGCACAGACTACCCTCAAAGCATGAAATGGTGGAAATGATTTCGGAATATGTCGATGATGCTTCATTAATAAGTTTTCAGTTTTCAACGAAATGAAAATCTATAGTGATGGATCAAAAGGGAACAAAATTGGTGATGGAATTAAATGATTACTAGTTATAAGTTGTTATTTGAGATCCATATATGGTCAAACATACATCTTCCGTAGCTTGAAAGGAAGAAATGCTGGTGGAATTTCTAAATGATGCTATTTAAGTAAGTTTTCTTTTTAGCGAATAAAAATCTACGGTAAAGGATCAAAAGTTTATGTAAAGGTGCTAAACATGAATAATTTATTTGGATAAGCTGTTCAATGACTTCCATACGACGGTCGAGACTACTCTCGAAGAATTGAATGATTGAAAGGCTGTTATAATGTGTCGAATGTCCTATTTAAATGAGCTCTAAGTTTCGAAGGAGGAGAAAATGTAAAGTAATAAATCAAAAGGTTATGCTAAACTACTAAAAACTATGTGACTCCTACATATATAAGTTGTTGTACGATTTTCAAATGGCGGCGTAGACAACTTCGAAACGAAAAACGAAGGAAGGCTTATATCACTTACCGTTAATGCTATTTAAACATGTTTTCAGTTTCGCAAAAATAGAGAATCTACCATGATGGATCAAAACGGCTAAAAATGTACCAAATTATCGGATTTCGATAGGTAAGTTGCTATCTGAGGTGCATATAGATGCACGGACTACCCTCGAAGCATGGTATGGTGGAAACGATTTTGGAATATGTCGATGACGCTTCATTAATAAGTTCTCAGTTTTGAACAAAGTGAAAATGTATTGTGATGTATCAAAATGGAACAAAATTGGTGATGAAATTAAATGATTACTAGTTATAAGTTGTTATACGAGATCGATATTGTCAAACATACAACTTCCAAAGCTTGAAAAGAAGAAATGCTGGTGTAATTTCTAAATGATGCTATTTGATTAACTTTTCTTTTTAGCAAACAAAAAATCTACGATAAGGGATCAAAAGTTTATGTGAAGGTTCTAAATAAGAATAATTTATGTGGACAAGTTGTTCTTTTACTTCCATACGGCGGTCGAGACTACTCTCGAAGAATGAATGATAGAAAGGCTATTGTAATGTGTCGAATGTCCTATTTAAATTTGTTCTAAGTTTCGAAGGAGGAGAAAATATAAATTAATAATTAAAAAGGTTAAAAAAACTAATAAAAATTATGTGACTCCTACATAGATAAGTTGTTGTAGGATTTTCAAATGGCGGCACAGACAACTTCGAAACAAGAAACGAAGCAAGGCTTCTATCACTTATCGGTAATGCTATTTAAACATGCTTTTAGTTTCACAAAAATAGAAAATCTACCATGATGGATAAATACGGTTAATAAATGTACCAAATTGTCTAATTTCTATAGGTAAGTTGCTATCTGAGGTGCATATAGATGCACAGACTACCCTCAAAGCATGAAATGGTGGAAATGATTTCGGAATATGTCGATGATGCTTCATTAATAAGTTTTCAGTTTTCAATGAAATGAAAATCTATAGTGATGGATCAAAAGGGAACAAAATTGGTGATGGAATTAAATGATTACTAGTTATAAGTTGTTATTTGAGATCCATATATGGTCAAACATACAACTTCCGTAGCTTGAAAGGAAGAAATGCTGGTGGAATTTCTAAATGATGCTATTTAAGTAAGTTTTCTTTTTAGCGAATAAAAATCTACTGTAAAGGATCAAAAGTTTATGTAAAGGTGCTAAACATGAATAATTTATTTGGATAAGCTGTTCTATGACTTCCATACGACGGTCGAGACTACTCTCGAAGAATTGAATGATTGAAAGGCTGTTATAATGTGTCGAATGTCCTATTTAAATGAGCTCTAAGTTTCGAAGGAGGAGAAAATGTAAAGTAATAAATCAAAAGGTTATGCTAAACTACTAAAAACTATGTGACTCCTACATATATAAGTTGTTTTACGATTTTCAAATGGCGGCGTAGACAACTTCGAAACAAAAAACGAAGCAAGGCTTCTATCACTTATCGTTAATGCTATTTAAACATGTTTTCAGTTTCGCAAAAATAGAGAATCTACCATGATGGATCAAAACGGCTAAAAATGTACCAAATTATCGGATTTCGATAGGTAAGTTGCTATCTGAGGTGCATATAGATGCACGGACTACCCTCGAAGCATGGTATGGTGGAAACGATTTTGGAATATGTCGATGACGCTTCATTAATAAGTTTTCAGTTTTGAACAAAGTGAAAATGTATTGTGTTGTATCAAAATGGAACAAAATTGGTGATGAAATTAAATGATTACTAGTTATAAGTTGTTATACGAGATCGATATTGTCAAACATACAACTTCCAAAGCTTGAAAAGAAGAAATGCTGGTGTAATTTCTAAATGATGCTATTTGATTAACTTTTCTTTTTAGCAAACAAAAAATCTACGATAAGGGATCAAAAGTTTATGTGAAGGTTCTAAATAAGAATAATTTATGTGGATAAGTTGTTCTTTTACTTCCATACGGCGGTCGAGACTACTCTCGAAGAATGAATGATAGAAAGGCTATTGTAATGTGTCCAATGTCCTATTTAAATTTGTTCTAAGTTTCGAAGGAGGAGAAAATATAAATTAATAAATCAAAAGGTTATGAAAAACTACTAAAAACTATGTGACTCCTACATATATAAGTTGTTGTACGATTTTCAAATGGCGGCATAGACAACTTCGAAACAAGAAACGAAGCAAGGCTTCTATCACTTATCGGTAATGCTATTTAAACATGCTTTTAGTTTCACAAAAATAGAAAATCTACCATGATGGATAAATACGGTTAATAAATGTACCAAATTGTCTAATTTCTATAGGTAAGTTGCTATCTGAGGTGCATATAGATGCACAGACTACCCTCAAAGCATGAAATGGTGGAAATGATTTCGGAATATGTCGATGATGCTTCATTAATAAGTTTTCAGTTTTCAACGAAATGAAAATCTATAGTGATGGATCAAAAGGGAACAAAATTGGTGATGGAATTAAATGATTACTAGTTATAAGTTGTTATTTGAGATCCATATATGGTCAAACATACAACTTCCGTAGCTTGAAAGGAAGAAATGCTGGTGGAATTTCTAAATGATGCTATTTAAGTAAGTTTTCTTTTTAGCGAATAAAAATCTACCGTAAAGGATCAAAAGTTTATGTAAAGGTGCTAAACATGAATAATTTATTTGGATAAGCTGTTCTATGACATCCACACGACGGTCGAGACTACTCTCGAAGAATTGAATGATTGAAAGGCTGTTATAATGTGTCGAATGTCCTATTTAAATGAGATCTAAGTTTCGAAGGAGGAGAAAATGTAAAGTAATAAATCAAAAGGTTATGAAAAACTACTAAGAACTATGTGACTCCTACATATATAAGTTGTTGTACGATTTTCAAATGGCGGCGTAGACAACTTTGAAACAAAAAACGAAGCAAGGCTTCTATCACTTATCGTTAATGCTATTTAAACATGTTTTCAGTTTCGCAAAAATAGAGAATCTACCATGATGGATCAAAACGGCTAAAAATGTACCAAATTATCGGATTTCGATAGGTAAGTTGCTATCTGAGGTGCATATAGATGCACGGACTACCCTCGAAGCATGGTATGGTGGAAACGATTTTGGAATATGTCGATGACGCTTCATTAATAAGTTTTCAGTTTTGAACAAAGTGAAAATGTATTGTGTTGTATCAAAATGGAACAAAATTGGTGATGAAATTAAATGATTACTAGTTATAAGTTGTTATACGAGATCGATATTGTCAAACATACAACTTCCAAAGCTTGAAAAGAAGAAATGCTGGTGTAATTTCTAAATGATGCTATTTGATTAACTTTTCTTTTTAGCAAACAAAAAATCTACGATAAGGGATCAAAAGTTTATGTGAAGGTTCTAAATAAGAATAATTTATGTGGATAAGTTGTTCTTTTACTTCCATACGGCGGTCGAGACTACTCTCGAAGAATGAATGATAGAAAGGCTATTGTAATGTCTCGAATGTCCTATTTAAATTTGTTCTAAGTTTCGAATGAGGAGAAAATATAAATTAATAAATAAAAAGGTTAAAAAAACTAATAAAAATTATGTGACTCCTACATAGATAAGTTGTTGTAGGATTTTCAAATGGCGGCACAGACAACTTCGAAACAAGAAACGAAGCAAGGCTTCTATCACTTATCGGTAATGCTATTTAAACATGCTTTTAGTTTCACAAAAATAGAAAATCTACCATGATGGATAAATACGGTTAATAAATGTACCAAATTGTCTAATTTCTATAGGTAAGTTGCTATCTGAGGTGCATATAGATGCACAGACTACCCTCAAAGCATGAAATGGTGGAAATGATTTCAGAATATGTCGATGATGCTTCATTAATAAGTTTTCAGTTTTCAACGAAATGAAAATCTATAGTGATGGATCAAAAGGGAACAAAATTGGTGATGGAATTAAATGATTACTAGTTATAAGTTGTTATTTGAGATCCATATATGGTCAAACATACAACTTCCGTAGCTTGAAAGGAAGAAATGCTGGTGGAATTTCTAAATGATGCTATTTAAGGAAGTTTTCTTTTTAGCGAATAAAAATCTACCGTAAAGGATCAAAAGTTTATGTAAAGGTGCTAAACATGAATAATTTATTTGGATAAGCTGTTCTATGACATCCACACGACGGTCGAGACTACTCTCGAAGAATTGAATGATTGAAAGGCTGTTATAATGTGTCGAATGTCCTATTTAAATGAGATCTAAGTTTCGAAGGAGGAGAAAATGTAAAGTAATCAATCAAAAGGTTATGAAAAACTACTAAAAACTATGTGACTCCTACATATATAAGTTGTTGTACGATTTTCAAATGGCGGCGTAGACAACTTTGAAACAAAAAACGAAGCAAGGCTTCTATCACTTATCGTTAATGCTATTTAAACATGTTTTCAGTTTCGCAAAAATAGAGAATCTACCATGATGGATCAAAACGGCTAAAAATGTACCAAATTATCGGATTTCGATAGGTAAGTGGCTATCTGAGGTGCATATAGATGCACGGACTACCCTCGAAGCATGGTATGGTGGAAACGATTTTGGAATATGTCGATGACGCTTCATTAATAAGTTTTCAGTTTTGAACAAAGTGAAAATGTATTGTGATGTATCAAAATGGAACAAAATTGGTGATGAAATTAAATGATTACTAGTTATAAGTTGTTATACGAGATCGATATTGTCAAACATACAACTTCCAAAGCTTGAAAAGAAGAAATGCTGGTGTAATTTCTAAATGATGCTATTTGATTAAGTTTTCTTTTTAGCAAACAAAAAATCTACGATAAGGGATCAAAAGTTTATGTGAAGGTTCTAAATAAGAATAATTTATGTGGATAAGTTGTTCTTTTACTTCCATACGGCGGTCGAGACTACTCTCGAAGAATGAATGATAGAAAGGCTATTGTAATGTGTCGAATGTCCTATTTAAATTAGTTCTAAGTTTCGAAGGAGGAGAAAATGTAAATTAATAAATAAAAAGGTTAAAAAAACTAATAAAAATTATGTTACTCCTACATAGATAAGTTGTTGTAGGATTTTCAAATGGCGGCACAAACAACTTCGAAACAAGAAACGAAGCAAGGCTTCTATAACTTATCGGTAATGCTATTTAAACATGTTTTTAGTTTCACAAAAATAGAAAATCTACCATGATGGATAAATACGGTTAATAAATGTACCAAATTGTCTAATTTCTATAGGTAAGTTGCTATCTGAGGTGCATATAGATGCACAGACTACCCTCGAAGCATGAAATGGTGGAAATGATTTCGGAATATGTCGATGATGCTTCATTAATAAGTTTTCAATTTTCAACGAAATGAAAATCTACAGTGATGGATCAAAAGGGAACAAAATTGGTGATGGATTTAAATGATTACTAGTTATAAGTTGTTATTTGAGATCCATATATGGTCAAACATACAACTTCCGAAGCTTGAAAGGAAGAAATGCTGGTGGAATTTCTAAATGATGCTATTTAAGTAAGTTTTCTTTTTAGCGAATAAAAATCTACGGTAAAGGATCAAAAGTTTATGTAAAGGTGCTAAACATGAATAATTTATTTGGATAAGCTGTTCTATGACTTCCACACGACGGTCGAGACTACTCTCGAAGAATTGAATGATTGAAAGGCTGTTATAATGTGTCGAATGTCCTATTTAAATGAGATCTAAGTTTCGAAGGAGGAGAAAATGTAAAGTAATAAATCAAAAGGTTATGAAAAACTACTAAAAACTATGTGACTCCTACATATATAAGTTGTTGTACGATTTTCAAATGGCGGCATAGACAACTTCGAAACAAGAAACGAAGCAAGGCTTCTATCACTTATCGGTAATGCTATTTAAACATGCTTTTAGTTTCACAAAAATAGAAAATCTACCATGATGGATAAATACGGTTAATAAATGTACCAAATTGTCTAATTTCTATAGGTAAGTTGCTATCTGAGGTGCATATAGATGCACAGACTACCCTCAAAGCATGAAATGGTGGAAATGATTTCGGAATATGTCGATGATGCTTCATTAATAAGTTTTCAGTTTTCAACGAAATGAAAATCTATAGTGATGGATCAAAAGGGAACAAAATTGGTGATGGAATTAAATGATTACTAGTTATAAGTTGTTATTTGAGATCCATATATGGTCAAACATACAACTTCCGTAGCTTGAAAGGAAGAAATGCTGGTGGAATTTCTAAATGATGCTATTTAAGTAAGTTTTCTTTTTAGCGAATAAAAATCTACCGTAAAGGATCAAAAGTTTATGTAAAGGTGCTAAACATGAATAATTTATTTGGATAAGCTGTTCTATGACATCCACACGACGGTCGAGACTACTCTCGAAGAATTGAATGATTGAAAGGCTGTTATAATGTGTCGAATGTCCTATTTAAATGAGATCTAAGTTTCGAAGGAGGAGAAAATGTAAAGTAATAAATCAAAAGGTTATGAAAAACTACTAAAAACTATGTGACTCCTACATATATAAGTTGTTGTACGATTTTCAAATGGCGGCGTAGACAACTTTGAAACAAAAAACGAAGCAAGGCTTCTATCACTTATCGTTAATGCTATTTAAACATGTTTTCAGTTTCGCAAAAATAGAGAATCTACCATGATGGATCAAAACGGCTAAAAATGTACCAAATTATCGGATTTCGATAGGTAAGTTGCTATCTGAGGTGCATATAGATGCACGGACTACCCTCGAAGCATGGTATGGTGGAAACGATTTTGGAATATGTCGATGACGCTTCATTAATAAGTTTTCAGTTTTGAACAAAGTGAAAATGTATTGTGTTGTATCAAAATGGAACAAAATTGGTGATGAAATTAAATGATTACTAGTTATAAGTTGTTATACGAGATCGATATTGTCAAACATACAACTTCCAAAGCTTGAAAAGAAGAAATGCTGGTGTAATTTCTAAATGATGCTATTTGATTAACTTTTCTTTTTAGCAAACAAAAAATCTACGATAAGGGATCAAAAGTTTATGTGAAGGTTCTAAATAAGAATAATTTATGTGGATAAGTTGTTCTTTTACTTCCATACGGCGGTCGAGACTACTCTCGAAGAATGAATGATAGAAAGGCTATTGTAATGTCTCGAATGTCCTATTTAAATTTGTTCTAAGTTTCGAATGAGGAGAAAATATAAATTAATAAATAAAAAGGTTAAAAAAACTAATAAAAATTATGTGACTCCTACATAGATAAGTTGTTGTAGGATTTTCAAATGGCGGCACAGACAACTTCGAAACAAGAAACGAAGCAAGGCTTCTATCACTTATCGGTAATGCTATTTAAACATGCTTTTAGTTTCACAAAAATAGAAAATCTACCATGATGGATAAATACGGTTAATAAATGTACCAAATTGTCTAATTTCTATAGGTAAGTTGCTATCTGAGGTACATATAGATGCACAGACTACCCTCAAAGCATGAAATGGTGGAAATGATTTCAGAATATGTCGATGATGCTTCATTAATAAGTTTTCAGTTTTCAACGAAATGAAAATCTATAGTGATGGATCAAAAGGGAACAAAATTGGTGATGGAATTAAATGATTACTAGTTATAAGTTGTTATTTGAGATCCATATATGGTCAAACATACAACTTCCGTAGCTTGAAAGGAAGAAATGCTGGTGGAATTTCTAAATGATGCTATTTAAGGAAGTTTTCTTTTTAGCGAATAAAAATCTACCGTAAAGGATCAAAAGTTTATGTAAAGGTGCTAAACATGAATAATTTATTTGGATAAGCTGTTCTATGACATCCACACGACGGTCGAGACTACTCTCGAAGAATTGAATGATTGAAAGGCTGTTATAATGTGTCGAATGTCCTATTTAAATGAGATCTAAGTTTCGAAGGAGGAGAAAATGTAAAGTAATCAATCAAAAGGTTATGAAAAACTACTAAAAACTATGTGACTCCTACATATATAAGTTGTTGTACGATTTTCAAATGGCGGCGTAGACAACTTTGAAACAAAAAACGAAGCAAGGCTTCTATCACTTATCGTTAATGCTATTTAAACATGTTTTCAGTTTCGCAAAAATAGAGAATCTACCATGATGGATCAAAACGGCTAAAAATGTACCAAATTATCGGATTTCGATAGGTAAGTGGCTATCTGAGGTGCATATAGATGCACGGACTACCCTCGAAGCATGGTATGGTGGAAACGATTTTGGAATATGTCGATGACGCTTCATTAATAAGTTTTCAGTTTTGAACAAAGTGAAAATGTATTGTGATGTATCAAAATGGAACAAAATTGGTGATGAAATTAAATGATTACTAGTTATAAGTTGTTATACGAGATCGATATTGTCAAACATACAACTTCCAAAGCTTGAAAAGAAGAAATGCTGGTGTAATTTCTAAATGATGCTATTTGATTAAGTTTTCTTTTTAGCAAACAAAAAATCTACGATAAGGGATCAAAAGTTTATGTGAAGGTTCTAAATAAGAATAATTTATGTGGATAAGTTGTTCTTTTACTTCCATACGGCGGTCGAGACTACTCTCGAAGAATGAATGATAGAAAGGCTATTGTAATGTGTCGAATGTCCTATTTAAATTAGTTCTAAGTTTCGAAGGAGGAGAAAATGTAAATTAATAAATAAAAAGGTTAAAAAAACTAATAAAAATTATGTTACTCCTACATAGATAAGTTGTTGTAGGATTTTCAAATGGCGGCACAAACAACTTCGAAACAAGAAACGAAGCAAGGCTTCTATAACTTATCGGTAATGCTATTTAAACATGTTTTTAGTTTCACAAAAATAGAAAATCTACCATGATGGATAAATACGGTTAATAAATGTACCAAATTGTCTAATTTCTATAGGTAAGTTGCTATCTGAGGTGCATATAGATGCACAGACTACCCTCGAAGCACGAAATGGTGGAAATGATTTCGGAATATGTCGATGATGCTTCATTAATAAGTTTTCAATTTTCAACGAAATGAAAATCTACAGTGATGGATCAAAAGGGAACAAAATTGGTGATGGATTTAAATGATTACTAGTTATAAGTTGTTATTTGAGATCCATATATGGTCAAACATACTACTTCCGAAGCTTGAAAGGAAGAAATGCTGGTGGAATTTCTAAATGATGCTATTTAAGTAAGTTTTCTTTTTAGCGAATAAAAATCTACGGTAAAGGATCAAAAGTTTATGTAAAGGTGCTAAACATGAATAATTTATTTGGATAAGCTGTTCTATGACTTCCACACGACGGTCGAGACTACTCTCGAAGAATTGAATGATTGAAAGGCTGTTATAATGTGTCGAATGTCCTATTTAAATGAGATCTAAGTTTCGAAGGAGGAGAAAATGTAAAGTAATAAATCAAAAGGTTATGAAAAACTACTAAAAACTATGTGACTCCTACATATATAAGTTGTTGTACGATTTTCAAATGGCGGCATAGACAACTTCGAAACAAAAAACGAAGCACGGCTTCTATCACTTACGTTAATGCTATTTAAACATGTTTTGAGTTTCGCAAAAAAAGAGAATCTACCATGACGGATCAAAACGGCTAAATATGTACCAAATTATCGGATTTCGATAGGTAAGTTGCTATCTGAGGTGCATATAGATGCACGGACTACCCTCGAAGCATGGTATGGTGGAAACGATTTTGGAATATGTCGATGACGCTTCATTAATAAGTTTTCAGTTTTGAACAAAGTGAAAATGTATTTTGATGTATCAAAATGGAACAAAATTGGTGATGAAATTAAATGATTACTAGTTATAAGTTGTTATACGAGATCGATATGGTCAAACATACAACTTCCAAAGCTTGAAAAGAAGAAATGCTAGTGTAATTTCTAAATGATGCTGTTTGATTAAGTTTTCTTTTTAGCAAACTAAAAATCTACGATAAGGGATCAAAAGTTTATGTGAAGGTTCTAAATAAGAATAATTTATGTGGATAAGTTGTTCTTTTACTTCCATACGGCGGTCGAGACTACTCTCGAAGAATGGAATGATAGAAAGGCTGTCAAAATGTGTCGAATGTCCTATTTAAATTAGTTCTAAGTTTCGGAGGAGGAGAAAATGTAAATTAATAAATCAAAAGGTTAAAAAAACTACTAAAAATTATTTGACTCCGACATAGATAAGTTGTTGTAGGATTTTCAAATGGCGGCACAGACAACTTCGAAACAAGAAACGAAGAAAGGCTTCTATCACTTGTCGGTAATGCTATTTAAACATGTTTTTAGTTTCACAAAAATAGAAAATCTACCATGATGGATAAATACGGTTAATAAATGTACCAAATTGTCTAATTTCTATAAGTAAGTTGCTATCTGAGGTACATATAGATGCACAGACTACCCTCGAAGCATGAAATGGTGGAAATGATTTCGGAATATGTCGATAATGCTTCATTAATAAGTTTTCAGTTTTCAACGAAATGAAAATCTATAGTGATGGATCAAAAGGGAACAAAATTGGTGATGGAATTAAATGATTACTAGTTATAAGTTTTTATTTGAGATCCATATATGGTCAAACATACAACTTCCGTAGCTTGAAAGGAAGAAATGCTGGTGGAATTTCTAAATGATGCTATTTAAGTAAGTTTTCTTTTTAGCGAATAAAAATCTACGGTAAAGGATCAAAAGTTTATGTAAAGGTGCTAAACATGAATAATTTATTTGGATAAGCTGTTCAATGACTTCCATACGACGGTCGAGACTACTCTCGAAGAATTGAATGATTGAAAGGCTGTTATAATGTGTCGAATGTCCTATTTAAATGAGCTCTAAGTTTCGAAGGAGGAGAAAATGTAAAGTAATAAATCAAAAGGTTATGCTAAACTACTAAAAACTATGTGACTCCTACATATATAAGTTGTTGTACGATTTTCAAATGGCGGCGTAGACAACTTCGAAACGAAAAACGAAGCAAGGCTTATATCACTTATCGTTAATG
Organism: Aegilops tauschii subsp. strangulata; assembly: GCF_002575655.3. Classification (NCBI taxonomy): domain Eukaryota; kingdom Viridiplantae; phylum Streptophyta; class Magnoliopsida; order Poales; family Poaceae; genus Aegilops; species Aegilops tauschii. The sequence continues at coordinate 1,016,130 of NC_053036.3, read as the reverse complement.
CTATTTAAACATGTTTTCAGTTTCGCAAAAATAGAGAATCTACCATGATGGATCAAAACGGCTAAAAATGTACCAAATTATCGGATTTCGATAGGTAAGTTGCTATCTGAGGTGCATATAGATGCACGGACTACCCTCGAAGCATGGTATGGTGGAAACGATTTTGGAATATGTCGATGACGCTTCATTAATAAGTTTTCAGTTTTGAACAAAGTGAAAATGTATTGTGATGTATCAAAATGGAACAAAATTGGTGATGAAATTAAATGATTACTAGTTATAAGTTGTTATACGAGATCGATATGGTCAAACATACAACTTCCAAAGCTTGAAAAGAAGAAATGCTAGTGTAATTTCTAAATGATGCTGTTTGATTAAGTTCTCTTTTTAGCAAACTAAAAATCTACGATAAGGGATCAAAAGTTTATGTGAAGGTTCTAAATAAGAATAATTTATGTGGATAAGTTGTTCTTTTACTTCCGTACGGCGGTCGAGACTACTCTCGAAGAATGGAATGATAGAAAGGCTGTTATAATGTGTCGAATGTCCTATTTAAATTAGTTCTAAGTTTCGGAGGAGGAGAAAATGTAAATTAATAAATCAAAAGGTTAAAAAAACTACTAAAAATTATGTGACTCCTACATAGATAAGTTGTTGTAGGATTTTCAAATGGCGGCACAGACAACTTCGAAACAAGAAACGAAGCAAGGCTTCTATCACTTGTCGGTAATGCTATTTAAACATGTTTTTAGTTTCACAAAAATAGAAAATCTACCATGATGGATAAATACGGTTAATAAATGTACCAAATTGTCTAATTTCTATAGGTAAGTTGCTATCTGAGGTGCATATAGATGCACAGACTACCCTCGAAGCATGAAATGGTGGAAATGATTTCGGAATATGTCGATGATGCTTCATTAATAAGTTTTCAGTTTTCAACGAAATGAAAATCTATAGTGATGGATCAAAAGGGAACAAAATTGGTGATGGAATTAAATGATTACTAGTTATAAGTTTTTATTTGTGATCCATATATGGTCAAACATACAACTTCCGTAGCTTGAAAGGAAGAAATGCTGGTGGAATTTCTAAATGATGCTATTTAAGTAAGTTTTCTTTTTAGCGAATAAAAATCTACGGTAAAGGATCAAAAGTTTTTGTAAAGGTGCTAAACATGAATAATTTATTTGGATAAGCTGTTCTATGACTTCCATACGACGGTCGAGACTACTCTCGAAGAATTGAATGATTGAAAGGCTGTTATAATGTGTCTAATGTCCTATTTAAATGAGATCTAAGTTTCGAAGGAGGAGAAAATGTAAAGTAATAAATTAAAAGGTTATGAAAAACTACTAAAAACTATGTGACTCCTACATATATAAGTTGTTGTACGATTTTCAAATGGCGGCATAGACAACTTCGAAACAAAAAACGAAGCAAGGCTTCTATCACTTATCGTTAATACTATTTAAACATGTTTTCAGTTTCGCAAAAATAGAGAATCTACCATGATGGATCAAAACGGCTAAAAATGTACCAAATTATCGGATTTCGATAGGTAAGTTGCTATCTGAGGTGCATATAGATGCACGGACTACCCTCGAAGCATGGTATGGTGGAAACGATTTTGGAATATGTCGATGACGCTTCATTAATAAGTTTTCAGTTTTGAACAAAGTGAAAATGTATTGTGATGTATCAAAATGGAACAAAATTGGTGATGAAATTAAATGATTACTAGTTATAAGTTGATATACGAGATCGATATTGTCAAACATACAACTTCCAAAGCTTGAAAAGAAGAAATGCTAGTGTAATTTCTAAATGATGCTATTTGATTAAGTTTTCTTTTTAGCAAACTAAAAATCTACGATAAGGGATCAAAAGTTTATGTGAAGGTTCTAAATAAGAATAATTTATGTGGATAAGTTGTTCTTTTACTTCCATACGGCGGTCGAGACTACTCTCGAAGAATGAATGATAGAAAGGCTATTGTAATGTGTCGAATGTCCTATTTAAATTAGTTCTAGTTTCGAAGGAGGAGAAAATGTAAATTAATAAATCAAAAGGTTAAAAAAACTACTAAAAATTATGTGACTCCTACATAGATAAGTTGTTGTAGGATTTTCAAATGGCGGCACAGACAACTTCGAAACAAGAAACGAAGCAAGGCTTCTATAACTTATCGGTAATGCTATTTAAACATGTTTTTAGTTTCACAAAAATAGAAAATCTACCATGATGGATAAATACGGTTAATTAATGTACCAAATTGTCTAATTTCTATAGGTAAGTTGCTATCTGAGGTGCATATAGATGCACAGACTACCCTCGAAGCATGAAATGGTGGAAATGATTTCGGAATATGTCGATGATGCTTCATTAATAAGTTTTCAATTTTCAACGAAATGAAAATCTATAGTGATGGATAAAAAGGGAACAAAATTGGTGATGGAATTAAATGATTACTAGTTATAAGTTGTTATTTGAGATCCATATATGGTCAAACATACAACTTCCGTAGCTTGAAAGGAAGAAATGCTGGTGGAATTTCTAAATGATGCTATTTAAGTAAGTTTTCTTTTTAGCGAATAAAAATCTACGGTAAAGGATCAAAAGTTGATGTAAAGGTGCTAAACATGAATAATTTATTTGGATAAGCTGTTCTATGACTTCCATACGACGGTCGAGACTACTCTCGAAGAATTGAATGATTGAAAGGCTGTTATAATGTGTCGAATGTCCTATTTAAATGAGATCTAAGTTTCGAAGGAGGAGAAAATGTAAAGTAATAAATCAAAAGGTTATGAAAAACTACTAAAAACTATGTGACTCCTACATATATAAGTTGTTGTACGATTTTCAAATGGCGGCATAGACAACTTCGAAACAAAAAAAGAAGCAAGGCTTCTATCACTTATCGTTAATGCTATTTAAACATGTTTTCAGTTTCGCAATAATAGAGAATCTACCATGATGGATCAAAACGGCTAAAAATGTACCAAATTATCGGATTTCGATAGGTAAGTTGCTATCTGAGGTGCATATAGATGCACGGACTACCCTCGAAGCATGGTATGGTGGAAACGATTTTGGAATATGTCGATGACGCTTCATTAATAAGTTTTCAGTTTTGAACAAAGTGAAAATGTATTGTGATGTATCAAAATGGAACAAAATTGGTGATGAAATTAAATGATTACTAGTTATAAGTTGTTATACGAGATCGATATGGTCAAACATACAACTTCCAAAGCTTGAAAAGAAGAAATGCTAGTGTAATTTCTAAATGATGCTGTTTGATTAAGTTCTCTTTTTAGCAAACTAAAAATCTACGATAAGGGATCAAAAGTTTATGTGAAGGTTCTAAATAAGAATAATTTATGTGGATAAGTTGTTCTTTTACTTCCGTACGGCGGTCGAGACTACTCTCGAAGAATGGAATGATAGAAAGGCTGTTATAATGTGTCGAATGTCCTATTTAAATTAGTTCTAAGTTTCGGAGGAGGAGAAAATGTAAATTAATAAATCAAAAGGTTAAAAAAACTACTAAAAATTATGTGACTCCTACATAGATAAGTTGTTGTAGGATTTTCAAATGGCGGCACAGACAACTTCGAAACAAGAAACGAAGCAAGGCTTCTATCACTTGTCGGTAATGCTATTTAAACATGTTTTTAGTTTCACAAAAATAGAAAATCTACCATGATGGATAAATACGGTTAATAAATGTACCAAATTGTCTAATTTCTATAGGTAAGTTGCTATCTGAGGTGCATATAGATGCACAGACTACCCTCGAAGCATGAAATGGTGGAAATGATTTCGGAATATGTCGATGATGCTTCATTAATAAGTTTTCAGTTTTCAACGAAATGAAAATCTATAGTGATGGATCAAAAGGGAACAAAATTGGTGATGGAATTAAATGATTACTAGTTATAAGTTTTTATTTGTGATCCATATATGGTCAAACATACAACTTCCGTAGCTTGAAAGGAAGAAATGCTGGTGGAATTTCTAAATGATGCTATTTAAGTAAGTTTTCTTTTTAGCGAATAAAAATCTACGGTAAAGGATCAAAAGTTTTTGTAAAGGTGCTAAACATGAATAATTTATTTGGATAAGCTGTTCTATGACTTCCATACGACGGTCGAGACTACTCTCGAAGAATTGAATGATTGAAAGGCTGTTATAATGTGTCTAATGTCCTATTTAAATGAGATCTAAGTTTCGAAGGAGGAGAAAATGTAAAGTAATAAATTAAAAGGTTAGGAAAAACTACTAAAAACTATGTGACTCCTACATATATAAGTTGTTGTACGATTTTCAAATGGCGGCATAGACAACTTCGAAACAAAAAACGAAGCAAGGCTTCTATCACTTATCGTTAATACTATTTAAACATGTTTTCAGTTTCGCAAAAATAGAGAATCTACCATGATGGATCAAAACGGCTAAAAATGTACCAAATTATCGGATTTCGATAGGTAAGTTGCTATCTGAGGTGCATATAGATGCACGGACTACCCTCGAAGCATGGTATGGTGGAAACGATTTTGGAATATGTCGATGACGCTTCATTAATAAGTTTTCAGTTTTGAACAAAGTGAAAATGTATTGTGATGTATCAAAATGGAACAAAATTGGTGATGAAATTAAATGATTACTAGTTATAAGTTGATATACGAGATCGATATTGTCAAACATACAACTTCCAAAGCTTGAAAAGAAGAAATGCTAGTGTAATTTCTAAATGATGCTATTTGATTAAGTTTTCTTTTTAGCAAACTAAAAATCTACGATAAGGGATCAAAAGTTTATGTGAAGGTTCTAAATAAGAATAATTTATGTGGATAAGTTGTTCTTTTACTTCCATACGGCGGTCGAGACTACTCTCGAAGAATGAATGATAGAAAGGCTATTGTAATGTGTCGAATGTCCTATTTAAATTAGTTCTAGTTTCGAAGGAGGAGAAAATGTAAATTAATAAATCAAAAGGTTAAAAAAACTACTAAAAATTATGTGACTCCTACATAGATAAGTTGTTGTAGGATTTTCAAATGGCGGCACAGACAACTTCGAAACAAGAAACGAAGCAAGGCTTCTATAACTTATCGGTAATGCTATTTAAACATGTTTTTAGTTTCACAAAAATAGAAAATCTACCATGATGGATAAATACGGTTAATTAATGTACCAAATTGTCTAATTTCTATAGGTAAGTTGCTATCTGAGGTGCATATAGATGCACAGACTACCCTCGAAGCATGAAATGGTGGAAATGATTTCGGAATATGTCGATGATGCTTCATTAATAAGTTTTCAATTTTCAACGAAATGAAAATCTATAGTGATGGATAAAAAGGGAACAAAATTGGTGATGGAATTAAATGATTACTAGTTATAAGTTGTTATTTGAGATCCATATATGGTCAAACATACAACTTCCGTAGCTTGAAAGGAAGAAATGCTGGTGGAATTTCTAAATGATGCTATTTAAGTAAGTTTTCTTTTTAGCGAATAAAAATCTACGGTAAAGGATCAAAAGTTGATGTAAAGGTGCTAAACATGAATAATTTATTTGGATAAGCTGTTCTATGACTTCCATACGACGGTCGAGACTACTCTCGAAGAATTGAATGATTGAAAGGCTGTTATAATGTGTCGAATGTCCTATTTAAATGAGATCTAAGTTTCGAAGGAGGAGAAAATGTAAAGTAATAAATCAAAAGGTTATGAAAAACTACTAAAAACTATGTGACTCCTACATATATAAGTTGTTGTACGATTTTCAAATGGCGGCATAGACAACTTCGAAACAAAAAAAGAAGCAAGGCTTCTATCACTTATCGTTAATGCTATTTAAACATGTTTTCAGTTTCGCAATAATAGAGAATCTACCATGATGGATCAAAACGGCTAAAAATGTACCAAATTATCGGATTTCGATAGGTAAGTTGCTATCTGAGGTGCATATAGATGCACGGACTACCCTCGAAGCATGGTATGGTGGAAACGATTTTGGAATATGTCGATGACGCTTCATTAATAAGTTTTCAGTTTTGAACAAAGTGAAAATGTATTGTGATGTATCAAAATGGAACAAAATTGGTGATGAAATTAAATGATTACTAGTTATAAGTTGTTATACGAGATCGATATGGTCAAACATACAACTTCCAAAGCTTGAAAAGAAGAAATGCTAGTGTAATTTCTAAATGATGCTGTTTGATTAAGTTCTCTTTTTAGCAAACTAAAAATCTACGATAAGGGATCAAAAGTTTATGTGAAGGTTCTAAATAAGAATAATTTATGTGGATAAGTTGTTCTTTTACTTCCGTACGGCGGTCGAGACTACTCTCGAAGAATGGAATGATAGAAAGGCTGTTATAATGTGTCGAATGTCCTATTTAAATTAGTTCTAAGTTTCGGAGGAGGAGAAAATGTAAATTAATAAATCAAAAGGTTAAAAAAACTACTAAAAATTATGTGACTCCTACATAGATAAGTTGTTGTAGGATTTTCAAATGGCGGCACAGACAACTTCGAAACAAGAAACGAAGCAAGGCTTCTATCACTTGTCGGTAATGCTATTTAAACATGTTTTTAGTTTCACAAAAATAGAAAATCTACCATGATGGATAAATACGGTTAATAAATGTACCAAATTGTCTAATTTCTATAGGTAAGTTGCTATCTGAGGTGCATATAGATGCACAGACTACCCTCGAAGCATGAAATGGTGGAAATGATTTCGGAATATGTCGATGATGCTTCATTAATAAGTTTTCAGTTTTCAACGAAATGAAAATCTATAGTGATGGATCAAAAGGGAACAAAATTGGTGATGGAATTAAATGATTACTAGTTATAAGTTTTTATTTGTGATCCATATATGGTCAAACATACAACTTCCGTAGCTTGAAAGGAAGAAATGCTGGTGGAATTTCTAAATGATGCTATTTAAGTAAGTTTTCTTTTTAGCGAATAAAAATCTACGGTAAAGGATCAAAAGTTTTTGTAAAGGTGCTAAACATGAATAATTTATTTGGATAAGCTGTTCTATGACTTCCATACGACGGTCGAGACTACTCTCGAAGAATTGAATGATTGAAAGGCTGTTATAATGTGTCTAATGTCCTATTTAAATGAGATCTAAGTTTCGAAGGAGGAGAAAATGTAAAGTAATAAATTAAAAGGTTATGAAAAACTACTAAAAACTATGTGACTCCTACATATATAAGTTGTTGTACGATTTTCAAATGGCGGCATAGACAACTTCGAAACAAAAAACGAAGCAAGGCTTCTATCACTTATCGTTAATACTATTTAAACATGTTTTCAGTTTCGCAAAAATAGAGAATCTACCATGATGGATCAAAACGGCTAAAAATGTACCAAATTATCGGATTTCGATAGGTAAGTTGCTATCTGAGGTGCATATAGATGCACGGACTACCCTCGAAGCATGGTATGGTGGAAACGATTTTGGAATATGTCGATGACGCTTCATTAATAAGTTTTCAGTTTTGAACAAAGTGAAAATGTATTGTGATGTATCAAAATGGAACAAAATTGGTGATGAAATTAAATGATTACTAGTTATAAGTTGATATACGAGATCGATATTGTCAAACATACAACTTCCAAAGCTTGAAAAGAAGAAATGCTAGTGTAATTTCTAAATGATGCTATTTGATTAAGTTTTCTTTTTAGCAAACTAAAAATCTACGATAAGGGATCAAAAGTTTATGTGAAGGTTCTAAATAAGAATAATTTATGTGGATAAGTTGTTCTTTTACTTCCATACGGCGGTCGAGACTACTCTCGAAGAATGAATGATAGAAAGGCTATTGTAATGTGTCGAATGTCCTATTTAAATTAGTTCTAGTTTCGAAGGAGGAGAAAATGTAAATTAATAAATCAAAAGGTTAAAAAAACTACTAAAAATTATGTGACTCCTACATAGATAAGTTGTTGTAGGATTTTCAAATGGCGGCACAGACAACTTCGAAACAAGAAACGAAGCAAGGCTTCTATAACTTATCGGTAATGCTATTTAAACATGTTTTTAGTTTCACAAAAATAGAAAATCTACCATGATGGATAAATACGGTTAATTAATGTACCAAATTGTCTAATTTCTATAGGTAAGTTGCTATCTGAGGTGCATATAGATGCACAGACTACCCTCGAAGCATGAAATGGTGGAAATGATTTCGGAATATGTCGATGATGCTTCATTAATAAGTTTTCAATTTTCAACGAAATGAAAATCTATAGTGATGGATCAAAAGGGAACAAAATTGGTGATGGAATTAAATGATTACTAGTTATAAGTTGTTATTTGAGATCCATATATGGTCAAACATACAACTTCCGTAGCTTGAAAGGAAGAAATGCTGGTGGAATTTCTAAATGATGCTATTTAAGTAAGTTTTCCTTTTAGCGAATAAAAATCTACGGTAAAGGATCAAAAGTTTATGAAAAGGTGCTAAACATGAATAATTTATTTGGATAAGCTGTTCTATGACTTCCATACGACGGTCGAGACTACTCTCGAAGAATTGAATGATTGAAAGGCTGTTATAATGTGTCGAATGTCCTATTTAAATGAGATCTAAGTTTCGAAGGAGGAGAAAATGTAAAGTAATAAATCAAAAGGTTATGAAAAACTACTAAAAACTATGTGAATCCTACATATATAAGTTGTTGTACGATTTTCAAATGGCGGCATAGACAACTTTGAAACAAAAAACGAAGCAAGGCTTCTATCACTTATCGTTAATGCTATTTAAACATGTTTTCAGTTTCGCAAAAATAGAGAATCTACCATGATGGATCAAAACGGCTAAAAATGTACCAAATTATCGGATTTCGATAGGTAAGTTGCTATCTGAGGTGCATATAGATGCACGGACTACCCTCGAAGCATGGTATGGTGGAAACGATTTTGGAATGTGTCGATGACGCTACATTAATAAGTTTTCAGTTTTGAACAAAGTGAAAATGTATTGTGATGTATCAAAATGGAACAAAATTGGTGATGAAATTAAATGATTACTAGTTATAAGTTGATATACGAGATCGATATTGTCAAACATACAACTTCCAAAGCTTGAAAAGAAGAAATGCTAGTGTAATTTCTAAATGATGCTGTTTGATTAAGTTCTCTTTTTAGCAAACTAAAAATCTACAATAAGGGATCAAAAGTTTATGTGAAGGTTCTAAATAAGAATAATTTATGTGGATAAGTTGTTCTTTTACTTCCGTACGGCGGTCGAGACTACTCTCGAAGAATGGAATGATAGAAAGGCTGTTATAATGTGTCGAATGTCCTATTTAAATTAGTTCTAAGTTTCGGAGGAGGAGAAAATGTAAATTAATAAATCAAAAGGTTAAAAAAACTACTAAAAATTATGTGACTCCTACATAGATAAGTTGTTGTAGGATTTTCAAATGGCGGCACAGACAACTTCGAAACAAGAAACGAAGCAAGGCTTCTATAACTTATCGGTAATGCTATTTAAACATGTTTTTAGTTTCACAAAAATAGAAAATCTACCATGATGGATAAATACGGTTAATAAATGTACCAAATTGTCTAATTTCTATAGGTAAGTTGCTATCTGAGGTGCATATAGATGCACAGACTACCCTCGAAGCATGAAATGGTGGAAATGATTTCGGAATATGTCGATGATGCTTCATTAATAAGTTTTCAGTTTTCAACGAAATGAAAATCTATAGTGATGGATCAAAAGGGAACAAAATTGGTGATGGAATTAAATGATTACTAGTTATAAGTTTTTATTTGTGATCCATATATGGTCAAACATACAACTTCCGTAGCTTGAAAGGAAGAAATGCTGGTGGAATTTCTAAATGATGCTATTTAAGTAAGTTTTCTTTTTAGCGAATAAAAATCTACGGTAAAGGATCAAAAGTTTTTGTAAAGGTGCTAAACATGAATAATTTATTTGGATAAGCTGTTCTATGACTTCCATACGACGGTCGAGACTACTCTCGAAGAATTGAATGATTGAAAGGCTGTTATAATGTGTCTAATGTCCTATTTAAATGAGATCTAAGTTTCGAAGGAGGAGAAAATGTAAAGTAATAAATTAAAAGGTTATGAAAAACTACTAAAAACTATGTGACTCCTACATATATAAGTTGTTGTACGATTTTCAAATGGCGGCATAGACAACTTCGAAACAAAAAACGAAGCAAGGCTTCTATCACTTATCGTTAATACTATTTAAACATGTTTTCAGTTTCGCAAAAATAGAGAATCTACCATGATGGATCAAAACGGCTAAAAATGTACCAAATTATCGGATTTCGATAGGTAAGTTGCTATCTGAGGTGCATATAGATGCACGGACTACCCTCGAAGCATGGTATGGTGGAAACGATTTTGGAATATGTCGATGACGCTTCATTAATAAGTTTTCAGTTTTGAACAAAGTGAAAATGTATTGTGATGTATCAAAATGGAACAAAATTGGTGATGAAATTAAATGATTACTAGTTATAAGTTGATATACGAGATCGATATTGTCAAACATACAACTTCCAAAGCTTGAAAAGAAGAAATGCTAGTGTAATTTCTAAATGATGCTATTTGATTAAGTTTTCTTTTTAGCAAACTAAAAATCTACGATAAGGGATCAAAAGTTTATGTGAAGGTTCTAAATAAGAATAATTTATGTGGATAAGTTGTTCTTTTACTTCCATACGGCGGTCGAGACTACTCTCGAAGAATGAATGATAGAAAGGCTATTGTAATGTGTCGAATGTCCTATTTAAATTAGTTCTAGTTTCGAAGGAGGAGAAAATGTAAATTAATAAATCAAAAGGTTAAAAAAACTACTAAAAATTATGTGACTCCTACATAGATAAGTTGTTGTAGGATTTTCAAATGGCGGCACAGACAACTTCGAAACAAGAAACGAAGCAAGGCTTCTATAACTTATCGGTAATTCTATTTAAACATGTTTTTAGTTTCACAAAAATAGAAAATCTACCATGATGGATAAATACGGTTAATTAATGTACCAAATTGTCTAATTTCTATAGGTAAGTTGCTATCTGAGGTGCATATAGATGCACAGACTACCCTCGAAGCATGCAATGGTGGAAATGATTTCGGAATATGTCGATGATGCTTCATTAATAAGTTTTCAATTTTCAACGAAATGAAAATCTATAGTGATGGATCAAAAGGGAACAAAATTGGTGATGGAATTAAATGATTACTAGTTATAAGTTGTTATTTGAGATCCATATATGGTCAAACATACAACTTCCGTAGCTTGAAAGGAAGAAATGCTGGTGGAATTTCTAAATGATGCTATTTAAGTAAGTTTTCTTTTTAGCGAATAAAAATCTACGGTAAAGGATCAAAAGTTTATGAAAAGGTGCTAAACATGAATAATTTATTTGGATAAGCTGTTCTATGACTTCCATACGACGGTCGAGACTACTCTCGAAGAATTGAATGATTGAAAGGCTGTTATAATGTGTCGAATGTCCTATTTAAATGAGATCTAAGTTTCGAAGGAGGAGAAAATGTAAAGTAATAAATCAAAAGGTTATGAAAAACTACTAAAAACTATGTGAATCCTACATATATAAGTTGTTGTACGATTTTCAAATGGCGGCATAGACAACTTTGAAACAAAAAACGAAGCAAGGCTTCTATCACTTATCGTTAATGCTATTTAAACATGTTTTCAGTTTCGCAAAAATAGAGAATCTACCATGATGGATCAAAACGGCTAAAAATGTACCAAATTATCGGATTTCGATAGGTAAGTTGCTATCTGAGGTGCATATAGATGCACGGACTACCCTCGAAGCATGGTATGGTGGAAACGATTTTGGAATATGTCGATGACGCTACATTAATAAGTTTTCAGTTTTGAACAAAGTGAAAATGTATTGTGATGTATCAAAATGGAACAAAATTGGTGATGAAATTAAATGATTACTAGTTATAAGTTGATATACGAGATCGATATTGTCAAACATACAACTTCCAAAGCTTGAAAAGAAGAAATGCTAGTGTAATTTCTAAATGATGCTATTTGATGAAGTTTTCTTTTTAGCAAACTAAAAATCTACGATAAGGGATCAAAAGTTTATGTGAAGGTTCTAAATAAGAATAATTTATGTGGATAAGTTGTTCTTTTACTTCCATACGGCGGTCGAGACTACTCTCGAAGAATGAATGATAGAAAGGCTATTGTAATGTGTCGAATGTCCTATTTAAATTAGTTCTAGTTTCGAAGGAGGAGAAAATGTAAATTAATAAATCAAAAGGTTAAAAAAACTACTAAAAATTATGTGACTCCTACATAGATAAGTTGTTGTAGGATTTTCAAATGGCGGCACAGACAACTTCGAAACAAGAAACGAAGCAAGGCTTCTATAACTTATCGGTAATGCTATTTAAACATGTTTTTAGTTTCACAAAAATAGAAAATCTACCATGATGGATAAATACGGTTAATTAATGTACCAAATTGTCTAATTTCTATAGGTAAGTTGCTATCTGAGGTGCATATAGATGCACAGACTACCCTCGAAGCATGAAATGGTGGAAATGATTTCGGAATATGTCGATGATGCTTCATTAATAAGTTTTCAATTTTCAACGAAATGAAAATCTATAGTGATGGATCAAAAGGGAACAAAATTGGTGATGGAATTAAATGATTACTAGTTATAAGTTGTTATTTGAGATCCATATATGGTCAAACATACAACTTCCGTAGCTTGAAAGGAAGAAATGCTGGTGGAATTTCTAAATGATGCTATTTAAGTAAGTTTTCCTTTTAGCGAATAAAAATCTACGGTAAAGGATCAAAAGTTTATGAAAAGGTGCTAAACATGAATAATTTATTTGGATAAGCTGTTCTATGACTTCCATACGACGGTCGAGACTACTCTCGAAGAATTGAATGATTGAAAGGCTGTTATAATGTGTCGAATGTCCTATTTAAATGAGATCTAAGTTTCGAAGGAGGAGAAAATGTAAAGTAATAAATCAAAAGGTTATGAAAAACTACTAAAAACTATGTGAATCCTACATATATAAGTTGTTGTACGATTTTCAAATGGCGGCATAGACAACTTTGAAACAAAAAACGAAGCAAGGCTTCTATCACTTATCGTTAATGCTATTTAAACATGTTTTCAGTTTCGCAAAAATAGAGAATCTACCATGATGGATCAAAACGGCTAAAAATGTACCAAATTATCGGATTTCGATAGGTAAGTTGCTATCTGAGGTGCATATAGATGCACGGACTACCCTCGAAGCATGGTATGGTGGAAACAATTTTGGAATATGTCGATGACGCTTCATTAATAAGTTTTCAGTTTTGAACAAAGTGAAAATGTATTGTGATGTATCAAAATGGAACAAAATTGGTGATGAAATTAAATGATTACTAGTTATAAGTTGTTATGCGAGATCGATATGGTCAAACATACAACTTCCAAAGCTTGAAAAGAAGAAATGCTAGTGTAATTTCTAAATGATGCTGTTTGATTAAGTTTTCTTTTTAGCAAACTAAAAATCTACGATAAGGGATCAAAAGTTTATGTGAAGGTTCTAAATAAGAATAATTTATGTGGATAAGTTGTTCTTTTACTTCCATACGGCGGTCGAGACTACTCTCGAAGAATGGAATGATAGAAAGGCTGTTATAATGTGTCGAATGTCCTATTTAAATTAGTTCTAAGTTTCGGAGGAGGAGAAAATGTAAATTAATAAATCAAAAGGTTAAAAAAACTACTAAAAATTATGTGACTCCTATATAGATAAGTTGTTGTAGGATTTTCAAATGGCGGCACAGACAACTTCGAAACAAGAAACGAAGCAAGGCTTCTATCACTTGTCGGTAATGCTATTTAAACATGTTTTTAGTTTCACAAAAATAGAAAATCTACCATGATGGATAAATACGGTTAATAAATGTACCAATTTGTCTAATTTCTATAGGTAAGTTGCTATCTGAGGTGCATATAGATGCACAGACTACCCTCGAAGCATGAAATGGTGGAAATGATTTCGGAAAATGTCGATGATGCTTCATTAATAAGTTTTCAGTTTTCAACGAAATGAAAATCTATAGTGATGGATCAAAAGGGAACAAAATTGGTGATGGAATTTAATGATTACTAGTTATAAGTTTTTATTTGAGATCCATATATGGTAAAACATACAACTTCCGTAGCTTGAAAGGTTGAAATGCTGGTGGAATTTCTAAATGATGCTATTTAAGTAAGTTTTCTTTTTAGCGAATAAAAATCTATGGTAAAGGATCAAAAGTTTATGTAAAGTTCCTAAACATGAATAATTTATTTGGATAAGCTGTTCTATGACTTCCATACGACGGTCGAGACTACTCTCGAAGAATTGAATGATTGAAAGGCTGTTATAATGTGTCTAATGTCCTATTTAAATGAGCTCTAAGTTTCGAAGGAGGAGAAAATGTAAAGTAATAAATCAAAAGGTTATGAAAAACTACTAAAAACTATGTGACCCCTACATATATAAGTTGTTGTACGATTTTCAAATGGCGGCATAGACAACTTCGAAACAAAAAACGAAGCAAGGCTTCTATCACTTATCGTTAATGCTATTTAAACATGTTTTCAGTTTCGCAAAAATAGAGAATCTACCATGATGGATCAAAACGGCTAAAAATGTACCAAATTATCGGATTTCGAAAGGTAAGTTGCTATCTGAGGTGCATATAGATGCACGGACTACCCTCGAAGCATGGTATGGTGGAAACGATTTTGGAATATGTCGATGACGCTTCATTAATAAGTTTTTAGTTTTGAACAAAGTGAAAATGTATTGTGATGTATCAAAATGGAACAAAATTGGTGATGAAATTAAATGATTACTAGTTATAAGTTGTTATACGAGATCGATATGGTCAAACATACAACTTCCAAAGCTTGAAAGGAAGAAATGCTCGTGTAATTTCTAAATGATGATGTTTAAGTAAGTTTTCTTTTTAGCAAACTAAAAATCTACGATAAGGGATCAAAAGTTTATGTGAAGGTTCTAAATAAGAATAATTTATGTGGATAAGTTGTTCTTTTACTTCCATACGGCGGTCGAGACTACTCTCGAAGAATGGAATGATAGAAAGGCTGTTATAATGTGTCGAATGTCCTATTTAAATTAGTTCTAAGTTTCGGAGGAGGAGAAAATGTAAATTAATAAATCAAAAGGTTAAAAAAACTACTAAAAATTATGTGACTCCTATATAGATAAGTTCTTGTAGGATTTTCAAATGGCGGCACAGACAACTTCGAAACAAGAAACGAAGCAAGGCTTCTATTACTTGTCGGTAATGCTATTTAAACATGTTTTTAGTTTCACAAAAATAGAAAATCTACCATGATGGATAAATACGGTTAATAAATGTACCAAATTGTCTAATTTCTATAGGTAAGTTGCTATCTGAGGTGCATATAGATGCACAGACTACCCTCGAATCATGAAATGGTGGAAATGATTTCGGAAAATGTCGATGATGCTTCATTAATAAGTTTTCAGTTTTCAACGAAATGAAAATCTATAGTTATGGATCAAAAGGGAACAAAATTGGTGATGGAATTAAATGATTACTAGTTATAAGTTTTTATTTGAGATCCATATATGGTCAAACATACAACTTCCGTAGCTTGAAAGGAAGAAATGCTGTTGTACGATGTGACTCCGACATATATAAGTTGTTGTACGATTTTCAAATGGCGGCATAGACAACTTCGAAACAAAAAACGAAGCAAGGCTTCTATCACCTATCGTTAATGCTATTTAAACATGTTTTCAGTTTCGCAAAAATAGAGAATCTACCATGATGGATCAAAACGGCTAAAAATGTACCAAATTATCGGATTTCGATAGGTAAGTTGCTATCTGAGGTGCATATAGATGCACGGACTACCCTCGAAGCATGGTATGGTGGAAACGAATTTGGAATATGTCGATGACGCTTCATTAATAAGTTTTCAGTTCTGAACAAAGTGAAAATGTATTGTGATGTATCAAAATCGAACAAAATTGGTGATGAAATTAAATGTTTACTAGTTATAAGTTGTTATACGAGATCGATATGGTCAAACATACAACTTCCGAAGCTTGAAAGAAAGAAATGCCGGTGGAATTTCTAAATGATGATATTTAAGTAAGTTTTCTTTTTAGCGAATAAAAAATCTACGACAACGGATCAAAAGTTTATGTAAAGGTGCTAAACATAAATAATTTATTTGGATAAGTTGTTCTATGACTTCCATACGACGGTCGAGACTACTCTTGAAGAATTGAATGATTGAAAGGCTGTTATAATTTGTCGAATGTCCTATTTAAATGAGTTCTATGTTTGGAAGGAGGAGAAAATGTAAAGTAATAAATAAAAAGGTTATGTAAAACTACTAAAAATTATGTGACTCCTACATATATAAGTTGTTGTACGATTTTCAAATGGCGGCATAGACAACTTCGTAATAAGAAACGAAGCAAGGCTTCTATCACTTATCGGTAATGCTATTTAAACATGTTTTTAGTTTCACAAAAATAGAAAATCTACCATGATGGATAAAAACGGTTAATAAATGTACCAAATTGTCTAATTTCTATAGGTAAGTTGCTATCTGAGGTGCATATAGATGCACAGACTACCCTCGAAGCATGAAATGGTGGAAATGATTTCGGAATATGTCGATGATGCTTCATTAATAAGTTTTCAATTTTCAACGAAATGAAAATCTATAGTGATGGATCAAAAGGGAACAAAATTGGTGATGGAATTAAATGATTACTAGTTATAAGTTGTTATTTGAGATCCATATATGGTGAAACATACACTTCCGAAGCTTGAAAGGAAGAAATGCCGGTGGAATTTCTAAATGATGCTATTTAAGTAAGTTTCTTTTTAGCGAATAAAAAATCTACGGTAAGGGATCAAAAGTTTATGTAAAGGTGCTAAACATGAATATTTTATTTGGATAAGCTGTTCTATGACTTCCATATGACGGTCGAGACTACTCTCGAAGAATTGAATGATTGAAAGGCTGTTATAATGTGTCGAATGTCCTATTTAAATGAGCTCTAAGTTTCGAAGGAGGAGAAAATGTAAAGTAATAAATCAAAAGGTTATGAAAAACTACTAAAAACTATGTGACTCCGACATATATAAGTTGTTGTACGATTTTCAAATGGCGGCATAGACAACTTCAAAACAAAAAACGAAGCAAGGCTTCTATCACCTATCGTTAATGCTATTTAAACATGTTTTCAGTTTCGCAAAAATAGAGAATCTACCATGATGGATCAAAACGGCTAAAAATGTACCAAATTATCGGATTTCGATAGGTAAGTTGCTATCTGAGGTGCATATAGATGCACGGACTACCCTCGAAGCATGGTATGGTGGAAACGATTTTGGAATATGTCGATGACGCTTCATTAATAAGTTTTCAGTTTTGAACAAAGTGAAAATGTATTGTGATGTATCAAAATGGAACAAAATTGGTGATGAAATTAAATGATTACTAGTTATAAGTTGTTATACGAGATCGATATGGTCAAACATACAACTTCCGAAGCTTGAAAGAAAGAAATGCCGGTGGAATTTCTAAATGATGATATTTAAGTAAGTTTTCTTTTTAGCGAATAAAAAATCTACGACAACGGATCAAAAGTTTATGTAAAGGTGCTAAACATAAATAATTTATTTGGATAAGCTGTTCTATGACTTCCATACGACGGTCGAGACTACTCTCGAAGAATTGAATGATTGAAAGGCTGTTATAATTTGTCGAATGTCCTATTTAAATGAGTTCTATGTTTGGAAGGAGGAGAAAATGTAAAGTAATAAATAAAAAGGTTATGTAAAACTACTAAAAATTATGTGACTCCTACATATATAAGTTGTTGTATGATTTTCAAATGGCGGCATAGACAACTTCGTAATAAGAAACGAAGCAAGGCTTCTATCACTTATCGGTAATGCTATTTAAACATGTTTTTAGTTTCACAAAAATAGAAAATCTACCATGATGGATAAAAACGGTTAATAAATGTACCAAATTGTCTAATTTCTATAGGTAAGTTGCTATCTGAGGTGCATATAGATGCACAGACTACCCTCGAAGCATGAAATGGTGGAAATGATTTCGGAATATGTCGATGATGCTTCATTAATAAGTTTTCAATTTTCAACGAAATGAAAATCTATAGTGATGGATCAGAAGGGAACAAAACTGGTGATGGAATTAAATGATTACTAGTTATAAGTTGTTATTTGAGATCCATATATGGTGAAACATACACTTCCGAAGCTTGAAAGGAAGAAATGCCGGTGGAATTTCTAAATGATGCTATTTAAGTAAGTTTCTTTTTAGCGAATAAAAAATCTACGGTAAGGGATCAAAAGTTTATGTAAAGGTGCTAAACATGAATAATTTATTTGGATAAGCTGTTCTATGACTTCCATATGACGGTCGAGACTACTCTCGAAGAATTGAATGATTGAAAGGCTGTTATAATGTGTCGAATTTTCTATTTAAATGAGATCTAAGTTTCGAAGGAGGAGAAAATGTAAAGTAATAAATCAAAAGGTTATGAAAAACTACTAAAAACTATGTGACTCCTACATATATAAGTTGTTGTACGATTTTCAAATGGCGGCATAGACAACTTCGAAACAAAAAACGAAGCAAGGCTTCTATCACTTATCGTTAATGCTATTTAAACATGTTTTCAGTTTCGCAATAATAGAGAATCTACCATGATGGCTCAAAACGGCTAAAAATGTACCAAATTATCGGATTTCGATAGGTAAGTTTCTATCTGAGGTGCATATAGATGCACGGACTACCCTCGAAGCATGGTATGGTGGAAACGATTTTGGAATATGTCGATGACGCTTCATTAATAAGTTTTCAGTTTTGAACAAAGTGAAAATGTATTGTGATGTATCAAAATGGAACAAAATTGGTGATGAAATTAAATGATTACTAGTTATAAGTTGTTATACGAGATCGATATGGTCAAACATACAACTTCCAAAGCTTGAAAAGAAGAAATGCTAGTGTAATTTCTAAATGATGCTGTTTGATTAAGTTCTCTTTTTAGCAAACTAAAAATCTACGATAAGGGATCAAAAGTTTATGTGAAGGTTCTAAATAAGAATAATTTATGTGGATAAGTTGTTCTTTTACTTCCGTACAGCGGTCGAGACAACTCTCGAAGAATGGAATGATAGAAAGGCTGTTATAATGTGTCGAATGTCCTATTTAAATTAGTTCTAAGTTTCGGAGGAGGAGAAAATGTAAATTAATAAATCAAAAGGTTAAAAAAACTACTAAAAATTATGTGACTCCTACATAGATAAGTTGTTGTAGGATTTTCAAATGGCGGCATAGACAACTTCGAAACTAGAAACGAAGCAAGGCTTCTATCACTTGTCGGTAATGCTATTAGTTTCACAAAAATAGAAAATCTACCATGATGGATAAAAATGGTTAATAAATGTACCAAATTGTCTAATTTCTATAGAAACTTGCTATCTGAGGTGCATATAGATGCACAGACTACCCTCGAAGAATGAAATGGTGGAAATGATTTCGGAATATGTCGATGATGCTTCATTAATAAGTTTTCAGTTTTCAACGAAATGAAAATCTATTGTGATGCCCCCGATTTGACCGTACACTAATCATGCACGCAAATGTGTACGATCAAGATCAGGGACTCACGGGAAGATATCACAACACAACTCTAAAACATAAATAAGTCATGCAAGCATCATAATACAAGCCAGGGGCCTCGAGGGCTCGAATACAAGTGCTCGATCATAGACGAGTCAGCGGAAGCAACAATATCTGAGTACAGACATAAGTTAAACAAGTTTACCTTAAAAAGGCTAGCACAAACTGGGATACAGATCGAAGGAGGCGCAGGCCTCCTGCCTGGGATCCTCCTAACTACTCCTGGTCGTCGTTAGCGAACTGCACGTAGTAGTAGACACCTCCAGTGTCGTAGGAGTCGTCGTCGGCGGTGGCGTCTGGCTCCTGGACTCCAGCATCTGGTTGCGACAACCAGGTAGAAAGGAAAGTGGGAAAAGAGGGAGAGAAGAAACCGTGAGTACTCATCCAAAGTACTCGCAAGCAAGGAGCTACACTACATATGCAAGGGTACATGTGTAAATGGCCATATCAGTGGACTGAACTGCAGAATGCCAGAATAAGAGGGGGATAGCTAATCCTGTCGAAGACTACGCTTCTGGCAGCCTCCATCTTGCAACATGTAGAAGAGAGTACATTGTAGTCCTCCAAGTAGCATCGCATAGCATAATCCTACCCGGCGATCCCCTCCTCGTCGCCCTGTTAGAGAGCGATCACCGGGTTGTATCTGACACTTGGAAGGGTGTATTTTATTCAGTATCCGGTTCTAGTTGTCATAAGGTCAAGATACAACTCCGGGTCGTCCTTTTACCAAGGGACACGGCTATTCTAATAGATAAACTTCCCTGCAGGGGTGCACCACATAACCCAACACGCTCGATACCATTTGGCCGGACACACTTTCCTGGGTCATGCCCGGCCTCGTAAGATCAACACGTCGCAGCCCCACCTAGGCTCAAGAGAGAGGTCAACACGCCGGTCTAAATCCTATGCGTGCAGGGGTCTGGGCCCATCGCCCATTGCACACCTGCACATTGCGTACGCGGCCGGAAGCAGACCTAGCCTAGCAGGCATTCCAGTCCAATCCGGCGCGCGCCGCTCCGTCGTTGACGTTAAGAAGAGCTTCGGCTGATACCACGACGTCGAGTGCCCATAACTGTTCCCGCGTAGTTGGTTAGTGCGTATAGACCAAATGGCCAGACTCAGATCAAATACCAAGATCTCGTTAAGCGTGTTAAGTATCCGCGAACGCCGACCAGGGCCAGGCCCACCTCTCTCCTAGGTGGTCTCAACCTGCCCTGTCGCTACGCCACAAAGATCCACTTGCAGGTACTCCTACGAGCCGACCCGACTTTAATCACCACAGGTGTCATGTATAGAGTATATAAGTATATACCCGTGATCACCGCCCAAGTGATCACGGCCTGATAGTATAGCACAGCAGACGGACAAGAATGTAGGGCCACTGATGGAAAACTAGCATCCTATACTAAGCATGTAGGATTGCAGGTAAAGGTAACAACAGTAGAAGCAAGGACAGGCTATGCATCAGTATAGGATTAACGGAAAGCAGTAACATGCTACACTACTCTAATGCAAGCAGTATAGAGAAGAATAGGTGATATCTGGTGATCAAGGAGGGGGGCTTGCCTGGTTGCTCTGGCAAGTAGGAGGGGTCGTCAACTCCGTAGTCGAACTGGGCAGCAACAGCGTCGGTGTCGTAGTCTACCGGAGAGAAGGGGGGAAGAAACAGTAAATACAATGCAAACATAAGCATGACGATGTGTGACATGACAATGAGCGGTGCTAGGTGTGCCCTAACGCGGCAGTAGGTGGTACCAGCGAAGGGGGGGAACATCCGGGAAAGTATTCCCGATGTTTCGCGTTTTCGGACAGATGGACCAGAGGTGAAATGTTGCAGGTTCACTATGCTAGGGACGTGTGGTGAACGAACGGGCTCCGTATCCGGATTCGTCTCGTCGTTCTGAGCAACTTTCATGTAGAAAGTATTTTCATCCGAGTTACGGATTATTGTATATGAATTTTCAAAGATTAAACCATTTTTAGAATTTAATAAATTAATTTAATTTGAAATTTAGTTAATGCATCAGCATGACGTCAGCATGACGTCAGCAGTCAACGTTGACCGTTCACCTGGTCAACCTGACAGGTGGGTCCGACCTGTCAGGGGCTGTTAGCTAATTAACAGTAGTTAATTAGGTTAATTAGTTATTAGGTTAATTAATCTGGATTAATTAACTTAATTAATTTACTAATTAATTAATTAATTAATTAATTTTATTAATTCATTTTTATTTTTATTTTTTATTTTATTTTTATATATAAAAAACGTTCTGGGCGCGGGGCCCGTCGTCCAGTGGCACAGAGGCCATAGTGGGCTATTGGTGCGGGCGGTTACGGGCGCCCAACGGGGCGGACCCGGGCGCCGACGGCGGGGCACCACGGGGCGCGGCCTGGGGCCAAGCGGCACCGGGCGAGCGGAGGCACGGGGCATGGCGGAGGACGGCGAGGGCGGGGCAGTTGGGGGCGCGGCCGCCGGCGCAAGCAATGGCGGAGGCGGCGGCGACGTCAGGCGGGTGGCGCGGCAAAGTGGCAGAGGCGGGACGGAGCGAGGCGCGGGACGCGACGAGGGAGGAAGGCCGGGGCGCGCGAGGCCATGGCGTTGCAGAGCGGGCTCGGCGATGGCCGGCTGCGGCCACAGCGGGCGCGCTCGCAGGCGAGGTGGGGGAGGCCAGCACGGGCCGGCCGGAGCCACGAGCAGCAGCAGGCGCGGCCCCGCGTGGGCGGGCGCGCGGTAGGACGACAGCAGGGGGGCACGAGGCGCGGGGGAGGAAGAGAGGAGGATCGGCGCGTGCTCACGGGGCCAGTAGGGAATGGGGCAGCGGGGCGTGAGGTGGATGATGGGGACGACGGCGGAGAGGAGAAGCAGGCCGGCGGGGGAGCGCTCCGGGCGGCGGCGGCTTCCTGGCGCGGGGGCAGCGACCTCCTCCCCTGATCCCGATCCAATCGGGGAGAGGGGGGCAGATATTTCGGGGGGGGGGGGGAAGTGGGGTGTCGGTGGAGTGGGTTACGGGGGTGAGGGGATAAGGAGTGGGGTTGGTGGCCGGCTGGGCCTGGTGGGTTGGCCCAGTTGGGCCACGGTACATGGGGGGTTTTCTCCTTTCTTTTTTTGTTTGTTTGTTTTCTCTTTTCTATTTTCTTTCTTTTATTTATTTTCTTTTTTGTTTTATTTCAATATAAATTATTTAGGCATTTTATAAAAATGTGTTTACTACACCATATTTACACATGCAATATTTAGTGCAAACCGAACATTTTTATTTTAATGTTGAAAACTTTTATTATTTACCAAACTTTGAATTTGAATTTTGGACCGGTTTTGATCTAACGGTAGATTAGCAACAGTAACCGTGGTGACGTGGCACCATTAGCGTGGGATTACTGTAGCTTGATTATCCGGGCGTTACAAAAGTCCTCCACTACAAGAAATCTCGTCCCGAGATTTAGGAGGTAGAAGGAAACAGTGCTGGGTATTCATCACGCAGGCGATCCTCACGTTCCCAAGTGGCTTCATCTTCAAAATGGTGCGACCACTGGACTTTGAGGAACTTGATCGCCTTCTGACGTGTGCGGCGTTCAGCTTGGTCGAGAATGCGGACCGGATGCTCCTTATAGGAGAGGTCCTGCTGCAATTCAAGCACTTCATGATCCACTGCTCGGATTGGGTCCTTGAAGCAACGGCAGAGCTGTGACACATGGAACACATCGTGAACCTGATAAAGGTTCGGCGGAAGCTCTAGTTGGTATGCCACTTTTCCACGCCTTTCGAGAATAGTGAATGGGTCAATATATCGAGGAGCTAGTTTGCCCTTGATTCCGAAGCGGTAAGCACCCTTCATTGGTGTGACTCGAAGATAAGCCTTTTCGCCAGGTTGATATACCATGTCTTTATGATGACGGTCATACTGACTCTTCTGACGTGACTGAGCAGTCTGGAGATTCTCACGAATAATGCGGACTTGTTCTTCGGCATGTTGGATAATATCCGGACCGAAGAGTGGACGTTCCCCAGTTTCTGACCAGTTCAGAGGGGTTCGGCACTTTCGTCCATATAACACTTCAAAGGGGACCATCTTCAGACTAGCTTGATAGCTATTATTATAAGAGAACTCAGCATACAGGAGAGATTCCTCCCATTTCTTGCCGAAGGAAATAACACAAGCTCGAAGCATGTCTTCAAGAACTTGGTTGACGCGTTCAACTTGCCCTTGCGACTGAGGATGAAACGCAGTACTGAATGACATATGAGTTCCCATAGCTTCTTGAAAACTTACCCAGAATCTTGAAGTGAATAAGCTGCCACGGTCTGAGCTGATAACCAATGGAATACCGTGGAGTGAAACAATCCTGGACATATAGAGCGTTGCCAGCTGACTAGCAGTGATCGTTTCTTTGACCGCCAGGAAATGTGCAACTTTGGAAAGCTGGTCAATGACGACAAGAATAGCATCATTACCTTTCTGTGATTTGGGAAATCCAGTGGCGAAGTCCATCTCAACATGGTCCCATTTCCATTCAGGAATAGAGATAGGTTGCAGAGTTCCAGCAGGCCTTTGATGTTCTGCTTTGATACGACGACAAAATCACACTCAGCAACATAACGAGCAATGTCTTGCTTCATATTAGGCCACCAGAATCTCTGACGGATGTCTTGGTACATCTTTGTACTACCAGGATGGATACATAGAGGCGTATCATGAGCTTCTTTCATAACTTCCTGTGTCATATCCAGGTTTTTCTCTGCACATGGCACCACTAGGCGGCCCTTCAAGTACAAAGTGCCATCTTCAGCAATAGTGAAGAATGAGGGCCTTCCTTCTGCGAGGTAGCGCTTAATCTTGTGGGCTTCAGAGTCATATCCCTGTATTCTCTTGATGGAGTCCAAGAGATCTGGTTCGACGGCCAGGGTATTGAGGGAACCCTGGGAAACAACACGGAGGTTCATCTTGCGAAACTCCTTAGGAGGGGGAGCGAGTGCACCCGGAGGAACAATATGGAGGTTCAGCTTCCTAAATTCTTCAACAAGCAAGGGCTGAACTTTATGAACCTGGAGGTGGTTGCGGTAAGACTTGCGGCTCAAGGCATCAGCCATTACATTAGCCTTGCCTGGCGTATAGGAAATACCCAAGTCAAAGTCTGCAACAAGCTCCATCCATCTCTGCTGACGGAGGTTCAGGTCTGGCTGAGTAAACAGATACTTCAGACTTTGGTGGTCAGTGAAGATCTCACAACGATTACCGAGAAGGTAATGTCGCCACTGCTTCAGCGCATGAATGACAACAGCAAGTTCGAGGTCGTGAACTCGGTAGTTCTCTTCGTGGGGGCGCAATTGCCGAGAGGCATAAGCAATCACTTTGCGGTCTTGCATTAGGACACAGCCTAATCCTTGACGGGAAGCGTCGCAGTAAATGACGAAGTCCTTCTTAGTATCAGGTGGAGCTAGAACTGGGGCAGAAGTCAACTTGTCTTTGAGTGCCTGGAAACTTTCCTAACATTTGTCTGTCCATTGGAACTTGACGCCCTTATGCAACAGGTTAGTCAGAGGCCTGGCGATCTTGGAGAAGTTCTCGACGAATCGACGGCAATAGCTGGCGAGACCGAGCAAACTTCTGACTTGCCTAACGTTCTTGGGAGGAGTCCAATCAAGGATAGCCTGGACTCGTTCAGGGTTGACGGCAATACCATCCTTAGAGATGACATGCCCAAGATAGGTTACTTCTGGTAGCCAGAATTCACATTTGGAGAACTTGGCATATAGTTGATGCTCTCGTAGCTTTTCCAGCACAAGTCGAAGATGTTGAGCATGTTCTTCTTCGTTCTTGGAAAATACCAGGATATCATCCAGATAAACCACGACGAACTTGTCGAGGTAATCCATGAATATATAATTCATCAGACGAGAGAAGGTGGCTGGAGCACTGGTTAAACCGAAAGACATGACGGTGTACTCGTATGAACCATATCGAGTCACGAAGGCAGTCTTTGGGATATCCTCTTTGCGAACACGGATCTGGTGGTAACCCAACCTCAAGTCGAGCTTAGAGAACACTGATGAACCCGCCAGTTGATCATATAGATCATTGATCCGAGGAAGAGGGTATTTATTCTAAATGGTAGCTTGGTTTATAGGACGGTATTCTTGAACTAATCGGTTTGTCCCATCCTTCTTCTTGACAAAGAGAGAAGGTGCTCCCCAAGGAGAGCAACTTGGGCGAATGAATCCTTTGCGAAGAGATTTGTCGATTTCCTCCTTAAGGTCAAGGAGTTCATGCGGCGGCATTTTGTAGGGTCGCTGGGCTATAGGAGTGGTGCCTGGTTTCAAGTCGATGATGAATTCGACAGCTCTAGCAGGGGGAATCCCTGGAAGTTCTTCAGGGAAGACGTCGAGGAATTCACGCACGACGGGAATGTTTTCAATGCCCTCGAGTGGTGCGGCGTTCAAGGCATTCAATGCATAGAGCCTGGCCTCGGCATTTTGCACCAGATGAGCTTGGTAAGCAACTATTTCATCTAAAGGGTGCAGTAGATGGACGGTCTTAGTGGCGCAAACTATAGAAGCAGTATGCGCTTTCAACCAATCCATCCCCAAAATGAGGTCGATGTTAGACGACTTCAGGATAATGGGAGAGGCATAGAATTCCAGCCCTTCGATTTCCACGGAGACGTCGATGCCAACCAGGGAGGTTTGACACTGTCCCACGGGGGTTTTGACCAATACCGAGGTGTTCATCTCCTCACATTTAACGTCGTGCTTGTATGCAAAATCTTCTGACATGAATGAATGCGATGCACCTGTATCAAATAAAACAGATGCTGGTACTAAATTTACGAGGAGTGTACCCATCACAGTAGCAGGCTGGTCTTGAGCTTCGTTCAGATCAACGTGGTTGGCATGAGCACGACCATAAGACTTGGCCTTGTTGCTGCGGGGCTGGTTGCTTCCATGGCCAGCTGCGGGAAGGGCAAGTTGATTCTAATTCTGATTGCAGTCCCTGGCATGGTGACCTGGTTGACCACACCTGAAGCACAAACCATTATTGGGAGTAGGAACAGGAGCTTGGGGTGGTGGAGCTGGAAGCCTTGACTGCCTAGATGGTGGTGGAGGCAGACGAGGTGCAGTATATGTCTGCCTTGAGACAGATGCATTTGGACGGTACATGCTGTTCGGGATCCATATCTTACGCTTCTGTGAGGGCGGGCCCCGAAGATGAGCCCGTGTCACGGTTGCGCCTGTGAGAGCTTTGGTATTCCTGCAGACCAGTTTCGACATTGATGGCCTTGTTCACCAGGGTGGCGAAATCAGCAAAGTCATGCACTAGAAGTGCGAGCTTGATGTCAGCTTGAAGGCCATCACGGAAGTTCTCCTGTCTGCGTGCATCAGTTGCAATGTCCTCTTCAGCATGGCGAGACAAGTTAAGAAACTGCCGCTGATAAGCTTCAATAGTTTTGTGGCCTTGGGTGAGGTTGCGGAACTCACGCTTCTTCCGGTCCATGACTCCTTGAAGAATGAAGCAGGCACGGAAAGAAGCTTGGAAGTCTGGCCAGGTGATGATTGTTCCAGCTGGCAGAGTACGCCTGTGGCTGTCCCACCATTGAGCTGCGGGTCCCTTCAGAAAGAAGGAAGCAAAGGTGACATAGCTGGCAGGGGCTACATCGGCAGACTCCATCTCATAGGTGATGTCACGGAGCCAGTCATCAGCATCCAGAGGCTGAGTTGAGCTGCGGTACACGGTTGGATTGAGGCGCATGAAATCCTGCAAAGTTACTGGGGTTGGTTGCTGGTCCATATTGGGGCGAGGAAACTGAGCCATCATATTTTCCATGAATTGGCGGTTCAGTTCGAACTGTTGGATCATACCAGCCATGTACTCAGGTGGTGGTGGGGCATTGCCACCACTACGACGACCACCTGGTCTATCCATCCTGCTAATATATAACAGGGGTAGTTCAGCTTTGAGAAATTTGCAAAGACAAGAATCATTCATGATGAAACATGCATAATGAAAGGAGCACGCTAGCTACTACATAGTAGTCGGCATAACTTACAAAAGGGGTCATGCATAGAGTTCAGTACACAGAGTTCAGTACATAGACTAAAACAACATAGGCGGCACACAGGCTCGCGGCGAATGCATCTAACACTAGCAAGCAAGCCTACATCAGTCCCAAGAGGTACTGTGGAGGTAGGTGTAGCCTGAAAGCTGGTAGTGTCGCATCGGGAACTCCACGTCAGCAACCTGGGGTCCGCGAATACTCTGGTGCTGGTGCAGAACCTGACGCTCAGGTGGCAGATGAGGTCCAAGTGCGGGAGAGTGGCCTCCCACATCTGGCCAGCCGACACCCTGGGGCATCACAGTCCTGGCTGGGTAGATCGCAGAACGGGGCAGCTCCCTAGACCGGACAAACGGGTGCAACAACGTCTGAGCACGGTAAAGGTGCTGACGGGTGGTGTACAACTCGTGGCGAAGAGCTCGGTTAGCTTGATCCAGCCCATCAGCATGCAGAACCAGGTTCTGATGGTAGAAGGGCTCTCGGGTGACAGTGGAGTAGGCAGCAGTATAGTATCCCTCCGCACCAACATCAGATGCGATAGCAATGTGCCTGAAAGGGGAGGTGTCCAACTCCCGATTCTCTCCACGAAGACGTGTCAGAGCAGCATAGGCAGCATCGTGGACAGCCATATCGATGGTCACTCCAACACCATGAGCGGTGTTCAGCACAGTAGTGGAGTCATACTCCCGCGAGTAGAGGTGGACGATGGCACGGTACTGCTCCTGGTTAAAGTCCTGGTACTCCTCGTAGATGGTGTACTCAGGGTGCCAGCGATAACCCAGATAGGTCATCATCTCAGCTAGCACAGCCGGTGATCCCGAGGCACCAATGGCCGTCGTGTGGCGCACGACCTGCCTCGTGGGTTCCATCTGAAAGTAAAGACGTTTCAAACGAGTCAAATGACAGTGTGTGAATTGTTCAAAATACTATTCTAAGAAACAACTATGGCTTATCCAACTTTGGGGTGAATGCGGTCACAGGATCCTAGTGTTAGAGTTAGTAAATTCGTTTAACCCGAGTAGAAGAGAGTTCAGAGTCCCAGAGTAAAGGTCGAGGAGTAAAAGATCCTAGTACCACCCAATGGCGACGTGGGCCCGTAAGACACACAACCATGTTAGTAAAAGATTTTGTAATGTCTAGACTCGACTTCGGCCAAGGAGTGTGGAAAGGGGGATTCCTACAGGCAGTCGGCTCTGATACCAACTTGTGACGCCCCCGATTTGACCGTACACTAATCATGCACGCAAATGTGTACGATCAAGATCCGGGACTCACGGGAAGATATCACAACACAACTCTAAAACATAAACAAGTCATGCAAGCATCATAATACAAGCCAGGGGCCTCGAGGGCTCGAATACAAGTGCTCGATCATAGACGAGTCAGCGGAAGCAACAATATCTGAGTACAGACATAAGTTAAACAAGTTTGCCTTAAGAAGGCTAGCACAAACTGGGATACAGATCGAAGGAGGCGCAGGCCTCCTGCCTGGGATCCTCCTAACTACTCCTGGTCGTCGTCAGCGGACTGCACGTAGTTGTAGGCACCTGCAGTGTCGTAGGAGTCGTCGTCGGCGGTGGCGTCTGGCTCCTGGACTCCAGCATCTAGTTGCGACAACCAGGTAGAAAGGAAAGGGGGAAAAGAGGGAGAGAAGCAACCGTGAGTACTCATCCAAAGTACTCGCAAGCAAGGAGCTACACTACATATGCATGGGTACATGTGTAAAGGGCCATATCAGTGGACTGAACTGCAGAATGCCAGAATAAGAGGGGGATAGCTAATCCTGTCGAAGACTACGCTTCTGGCAGCCTCCATCTTGCAGCATGTAGAAGAGAGTAGATTGTAGTCCTCCAAGTAGCATCGCATAGCATAATCCTACCCGGCGATCCCCTCCTCGTCGCCCTGTTAGAGAGCGATCATCGGGTTGTATCTGACACTTGGAAGGGTGTATTTTATTCAGTATCCGGTTCTAGTTGTCATAAGGTCAAGGTACAACTCCGGGTCGTCCTTTTACCGAGGGACACGGCTATTCGAATAGATAAACTTCCCTGCAGGGGTGCACCACATAACCCAACACGCTCGATCCCATTTGGTCGGACACACTTTCCTGGGTCATGCCCGGCCTCGTAAGATCAACACGTCGCAGCCCCACCTAGGCTCAACGGAGAGGTCAACACGCCGGTCTAAATCCTATGCGTGCAGGGGTCTGGGCCCATCGCCCATTGCACACCTGCACATTGCGTACGCGGCCGGAAGCAGACCTAGCCTAGCAGGCGTTCCAGTCCAATCCGGCGCGCGCCGCTCCGTCGCTGACGTTAAGAAGAGCTTCGGCTGATACCACGACGTCGAGTGCCCATAACTGTTCGCGCGTAGTTGGTTAGTGCGTATAGACCAAATGGCCAGACTCAGATCAAATACCAAGATCTCGTTAAGCGTGTTAAGTATCCGCGAACGCCGACTAGGGCCAAGCCCACCTCTCTCCTAGGTGGTCTCAACCTGCCCTGTCGCTGCGCCACAAAGATCCACTTGCGGGTACTCCTACGAGACGACCCGACTTTAATCACCACAGGTGTCATGTATAGAGTATATAAGTATATACCCGTGATCACCTCCCAAGTGATCACGGCCCGATAGTATAGCACAGCAGACGGACAAGAATATTGGGCCACTGATGGAAAACTAGCATCATATACTAAGCATGTAGGATTGCAGGTAAAGGTAACAACAGTAGAAGCAAGGACAGGTTATGCATCAGTATAGGATTAACGGAAAGCAGTAACATGCTACACTACTCTAATGCAAGCAGTATAGAGAAGAATAGGCGATATCTGGTGATCAAGGAGGGGGGCTTGCCTGGTTGCTCTGGCAAGTAGGAGGGGTCGTCAACTCCGTAGTCGAACTGGGCAGCAGCAGCGTCGGTCTCGTAGTCTACCGGAGAGAAGGGGGGAAGAAACAGTAAATACAATGCAAACATAAGCATAACAATGCGTGACATGACAATGAGCGGTGCTAGGTGTGCCCTAACGCGGCAGTAGGTGGTACCGGCGAAGGGGGGGAACATCCGGGAAAGTATTCCCGATGTTTCGCGTTTTCGGACAGATGGATCGGAGGTGAAATGTTGCAGGCTCACTATGCTAGGGACGTGTGGTGAACGAACGGGCTGCGTACCCAGATTCGTCTCGTCGTTCTGAGCAACTTTCATGTAGAAAGTATTTTCATCCGAGTTACGGATTATTTTATATGAATTTTCGAAGATTAAACCATTTTTAGAATTTAAAATTTTAATTTAATTAATGCATCAGCATGACGTCAGCAGTCAACGTTGACCGTTGAACTGGTCAACCTGACAGGTCGGTCCCACCTGTCAGGGGTTGTTAGCTAATTAACAGTAGTTAATTAGGTTAATTAGTTATTAGGTTAATTAGTCTGGATTAATTAACTTAATTAATTTACTATTTAATTAATTAATTAATTTTATTAATTAATTTTATTTTTTTATTTTATTTTATTTTTATATAAAAAAAGAAACGTTCTGGGCGCGGGGCCCGTTGTCCAGTGGCACAGAGGCCATAGTGGGCTATTGGTGCGGGCGGTTACGGACGCCCAACGGGGCGGACCCGGGCGCCGACGGCGGGGCACCGCGGGGCGCGTCCTGGGCCAAGCGGCACCGGGCGAGCGGAGGCACAGGGCATGGCGGAGGACGGCGAGGGTAGGGCAGTTGGGGCCGCGACCGCCGGCGCAAGCAGTGGCGGAGGCGGCGGCGACGTTAGGCGGGTGGCGCGGCACAGCGGAGCAGCTGCCCGCGCGGCAAAGCGGCAGAGGTGGCGGCGTTGTCAGGCGGGTGGTGCGGCACAGCGGAGCAGCTGCGCGCGCGGCAAAGCGGCAGAGGCGGGACGGAGCGAGGCGCGGGACGCGACGAGGGAGGAAGGCCGGGGCGCGCGAGGCCATGGCGGTGCAGCGCGGGGTCGGCGATGGCCGGCTGCGGCCACAGCGGGCGCGCTCGCAGGCGAGGTGGGGGAGGCCAGCACGGGCCGGCCGGAGCCGCAAGCAGCAGCAGGCGCGGCCCCGCGTGGGCGGGCGCGCGGTAGGACGACAGCAGGGGGGCACGAGGCGCGGGGGAGGAAGAGAGGAGGATCGGCGCGTCCTCACGGGGCCGGTAGGGAACAGGGCAGCGGGGCGTGAGGTGGATGACGGGGACGACGGCGGAGAGGAGAAGCAGGCCGGCGGGGGAGCGCTCCGGGCGGCGGCGGCGTCCTGGCGCAGGGGCAGCGACCTCCTCCCCCGATCCTGATCCAATCGGGGAGAGGGGGGCAGATATTTCGCGGGGGGGGGGGGGGGGGGGGAAGTGGGGTGTCGGTGGAGTGGGTTACGGGGGTGAGGGGACAAGGAGTGGGGTGGGTGGCCGTCTGGGCCTGGTGGGTTGGCCCAGTTGGGCCACGGTCCAGGGGGGTTTCTCCTTTCTTTTTTTTGTTTGTTTTCTCTTTTGTATTTTCTTTCTTTATTTATTTTCTTTTCTGTTTTATTTCAATTTAAATTATTTCGGCATTTTATAAAAATGTGTTTACTACACCATATTTACACATGCAATATTTAGTGCAAACCGAACATTTTTATTTTAATGTTTGAAAACTTTTATTATTTACCAAACTTTGAATTTGAATTTTGGACCGGTTTTGATCTAACGGTAGATTAGCATCAGTAACCGTGGTGACGTGGCACCATTAGCGTGGGATTACTGTAGCTTGATTATCCGCGCGTTACATCTACAGTGATGGATAGAAAGGGAACAAAATTGGTGATGGAATTAAATGATAACTACTTATAAGTTGTTATTTGAGATCCATATATGGTCAAACATACAACTTCCGAAGCTTGAAAGGAAGAAATGCCGGTGGAATTTCTAAATGATGCTATTTAAGTAAGTTTTCTTTTTAGCGAATAAAAAATCTACGGTAACGGATCAAAAGTTTATGTAAATGTTCTAAACATGAATAATTTATTTGGATAAGCTGTTCTATGACTTCCATATGACGGTCGAGACTACTCTCGAAGAATTGAATGATTGAAAGGCTGTTATAATGTGTCTAATTTCCTATTTAAATGAGTTCTAAGTTTTGAAGGAGGAGAAAATGTAAAGTAATAAATCAACAGGTTATGTAAAACTAGTAAAAATTATGTGACTCCTACATATATAAGTTGTTGTAGGATTTTCAAATGGCGGCACAGACAACTTCGAAACAAGAAACGAAGCAAGGCTTCTATCACTTATCGGTAATGCTATTTAAACATGTTTTTAGTTTCACAAAAATAGAAAATCTACCATGATGGATAAAAACGGTTAATAAATATACCAAATTGTCTAATTTCTATAGGTAAGTTGCTATCTGAGGTGCATATAGATGCACAGACTACGCTCGAAGCATGAAATGGTGGAAATGATTTCGGAATATGTCGATGATGCTTCATTAATAAGTTTTCAGTTTTCAACGAAATGAAAATCTATAGTGATGGATCAAAAGGGAACAAAATTAGTGATGGAATTAAATGATTACTAGTTATAAGTTGTTATTTGAGATCCATATATGGTCAAACATACAACTTCCGAAGCTTGAAAGGAAGAAATGCCGGTGGAATTTCTAAATGATGCTATTTAAGTAAGTTTTCTTTTTAGCGAATAAAAAATCTACGGTAACGGATCAAAAGTTTATGTAAATGTTCTAAACATGAATAATTTATTTGGATAAGCTGTTCTATGACTTCCATATGACGGTCGAGACTACTCTCGAAGAATTGAATGATTGAAAGGCTGTTATAATGTGTCGAATGTCCTATTTAAATGAGTTCTAAGTTTTGAAGCAGGAGAAAATGTAAAGTAATAAATCAACAGGTTATGTAAAACTAGTAGAAATTATGTGACTCCTACATATATAAGTTGTTGTAGGATTTTCAAATGGCGGCACAGACAACTTCGAAACAAGAAACGAAGCAAGGCTTCTATCACTTATCGGTAATGCTATTTAAACATGTTTTTAGTTTCACAAAAATAGAAAATCTACCATGATGGATAAAAACGGTTAATAAATGTACCAAATTGTCTAATTTCTATAGGTAAGTTGCTATCTGAGGTGCATATAGATGCACAGACTACGCTCGAAGCATGAAATGGTGGAAATGATTTCGGAATATGTCGATGATGCTTCATTAATAAGTTTTCAGTTTTCAACGAAATAAAAATCTATAGTGATGGATCAAAAGGGAACAAAATTGGTGATGGAATTAAATGATTACTAGTTATAAGTTGTTATTTGAGATCCATATATGGTCAAACATACAACTTCCGAAGCTTGCAAGGAAGAAATGCCGGTGGAATTTCTAAATGATGCTATTTAAGTAAGTTTTCTTTTTAGCGAATAAAAAATCTACGGTAACGGATCAAAAGTTTATGTAAAGGTGCTAAACATGAATAATTTAGTTGGATAAGCTGTTCTATGACTTCCATACGACGGTCGAGACTACTCTCGAAGAATTGAATGATTGAAAGGCTGTTATAATGTGTCGAATGTCCTATTTAAATGAGTTCTATGTTTTGAAGCAGGAGAAAATGTAAAGTAATAAATCAAAAGGTTATGTAAAACTAGTAGAAATTATGTGACTCCTACATATGTAAGTTGTTGTAGGATTTTCAAATGGCGGCACAGACAACTTCGAAACAAGAAACGAAGCAAGGCTTCTATCACTTATCGGTAATGCTATTTAAACATGTTTTTAGTTTCACAAAAAATAGAAAATATACCATGATGGATAAAAACAGTTAATAAATGTACCAAATTGTCTAATTTCTATAGGTAAGTTGCTATCTGAGGTGCATATAGATGCACAGACTACCCTCCAAGCATGAAATGGTGGAAATGATTTCGGAATATGTCGATGATGCTTCATTAATAAGTTTTCAGTTTTCAACGAAATGAAAATCTATAGTGATGGATCAAAAGGGAACAAAATTGGTGATGGAATTAAATGATTACTAGTTATAAGTTGTTATTTGAGATCCATATATGGTCAAACATACAACTTCCGAAGCTTGAAAGGAAGAAATGCCGGTGGAATTTCTAAATGATGCTATTTAAGTAAGTTTTCTTTTTAGCGAATAAAAAATCTACGGTAACGGATCAAAAGTTTATGTAAAGGTGCTAAACATGAATAATTTAGTTGGATAAGCTGTTCTATGACTTCCATACGACGGTCGAGACTACTCTCGAAGAATTGAATGATTGAAAGGCTGTTATAATGTGTCGAATGTCCTATTTAAATGAGTTCTAAGTTTTGAAGGAGGAGAAAATGTAAAGTAATAAATCAAAAGGTTATGTAAAACTAGTAAAAATTATGTGACTCCTACATATGTAAGTTGTTGTAGTATTTTCAAATGGCGGCACAGACAACTTCGAAACAAGAAACGAAGCAAGGCTTCTATCACTTATCGGTAATGCTATTTAAACATGTTTTTAGTTTCACAAAAATAGAAAATCTACCATGATGGATAAAAACGGTTAATAAATGTACCAAATTGTCTAATTTCTATAGGTAAGTTGCTATCTGAGGTGCATATAGATGCACAGACTACGCTCGAAGCATGAAATGGTGGAAATGATTTCGGAATATGTCGATGATGCTTCATTAATAAGTTTTCAGTTTTCAACGAAATAAAAATCTATAGTGATGGATCAAAAGGGAACAAAATTAGTGATGGAATTAAATGATTACTAGTTATAAGTTGTTATTTGAGATCCATATATGGTCAAACATACAACTTCCGAAGCTTGAAAGGAAGAAATGCCGGTGGAATTTCTAAATGATGCTATTTAAGTAAGTTTTCTTTTTAGCGAATAAAAAATCTACGGTAACGGATCAAAAGTTTATGTAAATGTTCTAAACATGAATAATTTATTTGGATAAGCTGTTCTATGACTTCCATATGACGGTCGAGACTACTCTCGAAGAATTGAATGATTGAAAGGCTGTTATAATGTGTCGAATGTCCTATTTAAATGAGTTCTAAGTTTTGAAGCAGGAGAAAATGTAAAGTAATAAATCAACAGGTTATGTAAAACTAGTAGAAATTATGTGACTCCTACATATATAAGTTGTTGTAGGATTTTCAAATGGCGGCACAGACAACTTCGAAACAAGAAACGAAGCAAGGCTTCTATCACTTATCGGTAATGCTATTTAAACATGTTTTTAGTTTCACAAAAATAGAAAATCTACCATGATGGATAAAAACGGTTAATAAATGTACCAAATTGTCTAATTTCTATAGGTAAGTTGCTATCTGAGGTGCATATAGATGCACAGACTACGCTCGAAGCATGAAATGGTGGAAATGATTTCGGAATATGTCGATGATGCTTCATTAATAAGTTTTCAGTTTTCAACGAAATAAAAATCTATAGTGATGGATCAAAAGGGAACAAAATTGGTGATGGAATTAAATGATTACTAGTTATAAGTTGTTATTTGAGATCCATATATGGTCAAACATACAACTTCCGAAGCTTGCAAGGAAGAAATGCCGGTGGAATTTCTAAATGATGCTATTTAAGTAAGTTTTCTTTTTAGCGAATAAAAAATCTACGGTAACGGATCAAAAGTTTATGTAAAGGTGCTAAACATGAATAATTTAGTTGGATAAGCTGTTCTATGACTTCCATACGACGGTCGAGACTACTCTCGAAGAATTGAATGATTGAAAGGCTGTTATAATGTGTCGAATGTCCTATTTAAATGAGTTCTAAGTTTTGAAGCAGGAGAAAATGTAAAGTAATAAATCAAAAGGTTATGTAAAACTAGTAGAAATTATGTGACTCCTACATATGTAAGTTGTTGTAGGATTTTCAAATGGCGGCACAGACAACTTCAAAACAAGAAACGAAGCAAGGCTTCTATCACTTATCGGTAATGCTATTTAAACATGTTTTTAGTTTCACAAAAAATAGAAAATCTACCATGATGGATAAAAACAGTTAATAAATATACCAAATTGTCTAATTTCTATAGGTAAGTTGCTATCTGAGGTGCATATAGATGCACAGACTACCCTCCAAGCATGAAATGGTGGAAATGATTTCGGAATATGTCGATGATGCTTCATTAATAAGTTTTCAGTTTTCAACGAAATGAAAATCTATAGTGATGGATCAAAAGGGAACAAAATTGGTGATGGAATTAAATGATTACTAGTTATAAGTTGTTATTTGAGATCCATATATGGTCAAACATACAACTTCCGAAGCTTGAAAGGAAGAAATGCCGGTGGAATTTCTAAATGATGCTATTTAAGTAAGTTTTCTTTTTAGCGAATAAAAAATCTACGGTAACGGATCAAAAGTTTATGTAAAGGTGCTAAACATGAATAATTTAGTTGGATAAGCTGTTCTATGACTTCCATACGACGGTCGAGAGTACTCTCGAA
Organism: Aegilops tauschii subsp. strangulata; assembly: GCF_002575655.3. NCBI lineage: Eukaryota > Viridiplantae > Streptophyta > Magnoliopsida > Poales > Poaceae > Aegilops > Aegilops tauschii. The sequence continues at coordinate 978,800 of NC_053036.3, read as the reverse complement.
GAATTGAATGATTGAAAGGCTGTTATAATGTGTCGAATGTCCTATTTAAATGAGTTCTAAGTTTTGAAGGAGGAGAAAATGTAAAGTAATAAATCAACAGGTTATGTAAAACTAGTAAAAATTATGTGACTCCTACATATAGAAGTTGTTGTAGGATTTTCAAATGGCGGCACAGACAACTTCAAAACAAGAAACGAAGCAAGGCTTCGATCACTTATCGGTAATGCTATTTAAAAATGTTTTTAGTTTCACAAAATAGAAAATCTACCATGATGGATAAAAACGGTTAATAAATGTACCAAATTGTCTAATTTCTATAGGTAAGTTGCTATCTGAGGTGCATATAGATGCACATACTACCCTCGAAGCATGAAATGGTGGAAATGATTTCGGAATATGTCGATGATGCTTCATTAATAAGTTTCCAGTTTTCAACGAAATGAAAATCTATAGTGATGGATCAGAAGGGAACAAAATTGGTGATGGAATTAAATGATTACTAGTTATAAGTTGTTATTTGAGATCCATATATGGTCAAACATACAACTTCCGAAGCTTGAAAGGAAGAAATGCCGGTGGAATTTCTAAATGATGCTATTTAAGTAAGTTTTCTTTTTAGCGAATAAAAAATCTACGGTAATGGATCAAAAGTTTATGTAAAGGTGCTAAACATGAATAATTTATTTGGATAAGCTGTTCTATGACTTCCATACGACGGTCGAGACTACTCTCGAAGAATTGAATGATTGAAAGGCTGTTATAATGTGTCGAATGTCCTATTTAAATGAGTTCTAAGTTTTGAAGGAGGAGAAAATGTAAAGTAATTAATCAAATGGTTATGTAAAACTAGTAAAAATTATGTGACTCCTACATATATAAGTTGTTGTAGGATTTTCAAATGGCGGCACAGACAACTTCGAAACAAGAAACGAAGCAAGGCTTCTACCACTTATCAGTAATGCTATTTAAACATGTTTTTAGTTTCACAAAAATAGAAAATCTACCATGATGGATAAAAACGGTTAATAAATGTACCAAATTGTCTAATTTCTATAGGTAAGTTGCTATCTGAGGTGCATATAGATGCACAGACTACGCTCGAAGCATGAAATGGTGGAAATGATTTCGGAATATGTCGATGATGCTTCATTAATAAGTTTTCAGTTTTCAACGAAATAAAAATCTATAGTGATGGATCAAAAGGGAACAAAATTGGTGATGGAATTAAATGATTACTAGTTATAAGTTGTTATTTGAGATCCATATATGGTCAAACATACAACTTCCGAAGCTTGAAAGGAAGAAATGCCGGTGGAATTTCTAAATGATGCTATTTAAGTAAGTTTTCTTTTTAGCGAATAAAAAATCTACGGTAACGGATCAAAAGTTTATGTAAATGTTCTAAACATGAATAATTTATTTGGATAAGCTGTTCTATGACTTCCATATGACGGTCGAGACTACTCTCGAAGAATTGAATGATTGAAAGGCTGTTATAATGTGTCGAATGTCCTATTTAAATGAGTTCTAAGTTTTGAAGGAGGAGAAAATGTAAAGTAATAAATCAACAGGGTATGTAAAACTAGTAAAAATTATGTGACTCCTACATATAGAAGTTGTTGTAGGATTTTCAAATGGCGGCACAGACAACTTCAAAACAAGAAACGAAGCAAGGCTTCTATCACTTATCGATAATGCTATTTAAAAATGTTTTTAGTTTCACAAAATAGAAAATCTACCATGATGGATAAAAACGGTTAATAAATGTACCAAATTGTCTAATTTCTATAGGTAAGTTGCTATCTGAGGTGCATATAGATGCACATACTACCCTCGAAGCATGAAATGGTGGAAATGATTTCGGAATATGTCGATGATGCTTCATTAATAAGTTTCCAGTTTTCAACGAAATGAAAATCTATAGTGATGGATCAGAAGGGAACAAAATTGGTGATGGAATTAAATGATTACTAGTTATAAGTTGTTATTTGAGATCCATATATGGTCAAACATACAACTTCCGAAGCTTGAAAGGAAGAAATGCCGGTGGAATTTCTAAATGATGCTATTTAAGTAAGTTTTCTTTTTAGCGAATAAAAAATCTACGGTAATGGATCAAAAGTTTATGTAAAGGTGCTAAACATGAATAATTTATTTGGATAAGCTGTTCTATGACTTCCATACGACGGTCGAGACTACTCTCGAAGAATTGAATGATTGAAAGGCTGTTATAATGTGTCGAATGTCCTATTTAAATGAGTTCTAAGTTTTGAAGGAGGAGAAAATGTAAAGTAATTAATCAAATGGTTATGTAAAACTAGTAAAAATTATGTGACTCCTACATATATAAGTTGTTGTAGGATTTTCAAATGGCGGCACAGACAACTTCGAAACAAGAAACGAAGCAAGGCTTCTACCACTTATCAGTAATGCTATTTAAACATGTTTTTAGTTTCACAAAAATAGAAAATCTACCATGATGGATAAAAACGGTTAATAAATGTACCAAATTGTCTAATTTCTATAGGTAAGTTGCTATCTGAGGTGCATATAGATGCACAGACTACCCTCCAAGCATGAAATGGTGGAAATGATTTCGGAATATGTCGATGATGCTTCATTAATAAGTTTTCAATTTTCAACGAAATGAAAATCTATAGTGATGGATCAAAAGGGAACAAAATTGGTGATGGAATTAAATGATTACTAGTTATAAGTTGTTATTTGAGATCCATATATGGTCAAACATGCAACTTCCGAAGCTTGAAAGGAAGAAATGCCGGTGGAATTTCTAAATGATGCTATTTAAGTAAGTTTTCTTTTTAGCGAATAAAAAATCTACGACAACGGATCAAAAGTTTATGTAAAGGTGCTAAACATAAATAATTTATTTGGATAAGCTGTCCTATGACATCCATACGATGGGAGAGATTCCTCCCATTTCTTGCCGAAGGAAATAACACAAGCTCGAAGCATGTCTTCAAGAACTTGGTTGACGCGTTCAACTTGCCCTTGCGACTGAGAATGAAGCGCAGTACTGAATGACAGATGAGTTCCCATAGCTTCTTGGAAACTTGCCCAGAATCTTGAAGTGAATAAGCTGCCACGGTCTGAGCTGATAACCAATGAAATACCGTGGAGTGAAACAATCCTGGACATATAGAGCGTTGCCAGCTAACTAGCAGTGATCGTTTCTTTGACCGCCAGGAAATGTGCAACTTTGGAAAGCCGGTCAATGACGACAAAAATAGCATCATTACCTTTCTGTGATTTGGGAAATCCAGTGACGAAGTCCATCTCAACATGGTCCCATTTCCATTCAGGAATAGAGATAGGTTGCAGAGTTCCAGCAGGCCTTTGATGTTCTGCTTTGATACGACGACAAACATCACACTCAGCAACATAACGAGCAATGTCTTGCTTCATATTAGACCACCAGAATCTCTGACGGATGTCTTGGTACATCTTTGTACTACCAGGATGGATACATAGAGGCATATCATGAGCTTCTTTCATAACTTCCTATGTCATATCCAAGTTTTTCTCCGCACATGGCACCACTAGGCGGCCCTTCAAGTACAAAGTGCCATCTTCAGCAATAGTGAAGAATGAGGGCCTTCCTTCTGCGAGGTAGCGCTTAATCTTGTGGGCTTCAGAGTCATATCCCTGTATTCTCTTGATGGAGTCCAAGAGATCTGGTTCGACGGCCAGGGTATTGAGGGAACCCTGGGAAACAACACGGAGGTTCATCTTGCGAAACTCCTTAAGAGGGGGAGCGAGTGCACCCGGAGGAACAATATGGAGGTTCAGCTTCCTAAATTCTTCAACAAGCGAGGGCTGAACTTTATGAACCTGGAGGTGGTTGCGGTAAGACTTGCGGCTCAAGGCATCAGCCATTACATTAGCCTTTCCTGGCGTATAGGAAATACCCAAGTCAAAGTCTGCAACAAGCTCCATCCATCTCTGCTGACGGAGGTTCAGGTCTGGCTGAGTAAACAGATACTTCAGACTTTGGTGGTCAGTGAAGATCTCACAACGATTACCGAGAAGGTAATGTCGCCACTGCTTCAGCGCATGAATGACAGCAGCAAGTTCGAGGTCATGAACTCGGTAGTTCTCTTCGTGGGGGCGCAATTGCCGAGAGGCATAAGCAATCACTTTGCGGTCTTTTATTAGGACATAGCCTAATCCTTGACGGGAAGCGTCGCAGTAAATGACGAAGTCCTTCTTAGTATCAGGTGGAGCTAGAACTGGGGCAGAAGTCAACTTGTCTTTGAGTGCCTGGAAACTTTCCTGACATTTGTCTGTCCATTGGAACTTGACGCCCTTATGCAACAGGTTAGTCAGAGGCCTGGCGATCTTGGAGAAGTTCTCGACGAATCGACGGCAATAGATGGCGAGACCGAGCAAACTTCTGACTTGCCTAACGTTCTTGGGAGGAGTCTAATCAAGGATAGCCTGGACTCGTTCAGGGTTGACGGCAATACCATCCTTAGAGATGACATGCCCAAGATAGGTTACTTCTGGTAGCCAGAATTCACATTTGGAGAACTTGGCATATAGTTGATGCTCTCGTAGCTTTTCCAGCACAAGTCGAAGATGTTGAGCATGTTCTTCTTCGTTCTTGGAAAATACCAGGATATCATCCAGATAAACCACGACGAACTTGTCGAGGTAATCCATGAATATATAGTTCATCAGACGAGAGAAGGTGGCTGGAGCACTGGTTAAACCGAAAGACATGACGGTGTACTCGTATGAACCATATCGAGTCACGAAGGCAGTCTTTGGGATATCCTCTTTGCGAACACGGATCTGGTGGTAAGCCAACCTCAAGTCGAGCTTAGAGAACACTGATGAACCCGCCAGTTGATCATATAGATCATTGATCCGAGGAAGAGGGTATTTATTCTAAATGGTAGCTTGGTTTATAGGACGGTAGTCTTGAACTAATCGGTTTGTCCCATCCTTCTTCTTGACAAAGAGAGAAGGTGCTCCCCAAGGAGAGCAACTTGGGCGAATGAATCCTTTGCGAAGAGATTTGTCGATTTCCTCCTTAAGCTCAAGGAGTTCATGCGGCGGCATTTTGTAGGGTCGCTTGGCTATAGGAGTGGTGCCTGGTTTCAAGTCAATGATGAATTCGACAGCTCTAGCAGGGGGAATCCCTGGAAGTTCTTCAGGGAAGACGTCGAGGAATTCACACACGACGGGAATGTTTTCAATGCCCTCGAGTGGTGCGGCGTTCAAGGCATTCAATGCATAGAGCCTGGCCTCGGCATTTTGCACCAGATGAGCTTGGTAAGCAACTATTTCATCTAAAGGGTGCAGTAGATGGACGGTCTTAGTGGCGCAAACTATAGAAGCAGTATGCGCTTTCAACCAATCCATCCCCAAAATGAGGTCGATGTTAGACGACTTCAGGATAATGGGAGAGGCATAGAATTCCAGCCCTTCGATTTCCACGGGGATGTCGATGCCAACCAGGGAGGTTTGACACTGTCCCACGGGGGTTTTGACCAATACCGAGGTGTTCATCTCCTCACATTTAACGTCGTGCTTGTATGCAAAATCTTCTGACATGAATGAATGCGATGCACCTATATCAAATAAAACAGATGCTGGTACTGAATTTACGAGGAGTGTACCCATCACAGTAGCAGGCTGGTCTTGAGCTTCGTTCAGAGCAACGTGGTTGGCATGAGCACGACCATAAGACTTGGCCTTGTTGCTGCGGGGCTGGTTGCTTCCATGGCCAGCTGCGGGAAGGGCAAGTTGATTCTAATTCTGATTGCAGTCCCTGGCATGGTGACCTGGTTGACCACACCTGAAGCACAAACCATTATTGGGAGTAGGAACATGAGCTTGGGGTGGTGGAGCTGGAAGCCTTGACTGCCTAGATGGTGGTGGAGGCAGACGAGGTGCAGTATAGGTCTGCCTTGAGGCAGATGCATTTGGACGGTACATGCTGTTCGGGATCCATATCTTACGCTTCTGTGAGGGCGGGCCCGAAGATGAGCCCGTGTCACGGTTGCGCCTGTGAGAGCTTTGGTATTCCTGCAGACCAGTTTCGACATTGATGGCCTTGTTCACCAGGGTGGCGAAATCAGCAAAGTCATGCACTAGAAGTGCGAGCTTGATGTCAGCTTGAAGGCCATCACGGAACTTCTCCTGTCTGCGTGCATCAGTTGCAATGTCCTCTTCAGCATGGCGAGACAAGTTAAGAAACTCCCGCTGATAAGCTTCAACAGTTTTGTGGCCTTGGGTGAGGTTGCGGAACTCACGCTTCTTCCGGTCCATGACTCCCTGAAGAATGAAGCAGGCATGGAAAGAAGCTTGGAAGTCTGGCCAGGTGATGATTGTTCCAGCTGGCAGAGTACGCCTGTGGCTGTCCCACCATTGAGCTGCGGGACCCTTCAGAAAGAAGGAAGCAAAGGTGACATAGCTGGTAGGGGCCACATCGGCAGACTCCATCTCATAGGTGATGTCACGGAGCCAGTCATCAGCATCCAGAGGCTGAGTTGAGTTGTGGTACACAGTTGGATTGAGGCGCATGAAATCCTGCAAAGTTACTGGGGTTGGTTGCTAGTCCATATTGGGGCGAGGAAACTGAGCCATCATATTTTCCATGAATTGGCGGTTCAGTTCGAACTGTTGGATCATACCAGCCATGTACTCAGGTGGTGGTGGGGCATTGCCACCACTACCACGACCACCTGGTCTAACCATCCTGCTAATATATAACAGGGGTAGTTCAGCTTTGAGAAATTTGCAAAGACAAGAATCATTCATGATGAAACATGCATAATGAAAGGAGCACGCTAGCTACTACATAGTAGTCGGCATAACTTACAAAAGGGGTCATGCATAGAGTTCAGTACACAGAGTTCAGTACATAGACTAAAACAACATAGGCGGCACACAGGCTCGCGGCGAATGCATCTAACACTAGCAAGCAAGCCTACATCAGTCCCAAGAGGTACTGTGGAGGTAGGTGTAGCCTGAAAGCTGGTAGTGTCGCATCGGGAACTCCACGTCAGCAACCTGGGGTCCGCGAATACTCTGGTGCAGAACCTGACGCTCAGGTGGCAGATGAGGTCCAAGTGCGGGAGAGTGGCCTCCCACATCTGGCCAGCCGACACCCTGGGGCATCACAGTCCTGGCTGGGTAGATCGCAGAACGGGGCAGCTCCCTAGACCGGACAAACGGGTGCAACAACGTCTGAGCATGGTAAAGGTGCTGACGGGTGGTGTACAACTCGTGGCGAAGAGCTCGGTTAGCTTGATCCAGCCCATCAGCATGCAGAACCAGGTTCTGATGGTAGAAGGGCTCTCGGGTGACAGTGGAGTAGGCAGCAGTATAGTATCCCTCCGCACCAACATCAGATGCGATAGCAATGTGCCTGAAAGGGGAGGTGTCCAACTCCCGATTCTCTCCACGAAGACGTGTCAGAGCAGCATAGGCAGCATCGTGGACAGCCATATCGATGGTCACTCCAACACCATGAGCGGTGTTCAGCACAGTAGTGGAGTCATACTCCCGCGAGTAGAGGTGGACGATGGCACGGTACTGCTCCTGGTTAAAGTCCTAGTACTCCTCGTAGACGGTGTACTCAGGGTGCCAGCGATAACCCAGATAGGTCATCATCTCAGCTAGCACAGCCGGTGATCCCGAGGCACCAATGGCCGTCGTGTGGCGCACGACCTGCCTCGTGGGTTCCATCTGAAAGCAAAGACGTTTCAAACGAGTCAAATGACAGTGTGTGAATTGTTCAAAATACTATTCTAAGAAACAACTATGGCTTATCCAACTTTGGGGTGAATGCGGTCACGGGATCCTAGTGTTAGAGTTAGTAAATTCGTTTAACCCGAGTAGAAGAGAGTTCAGAGTCCCAGAGTAAAGGTCGAGGAGTAAAAGATCCTAGTACCACCCAATGGCGACGTGGGCCCGTAAGACACACAACCATGTTAGTAAAAGATTTTGTAATGTCTAGACTCGACTTCGGCCAAGGAGTGTGGAAAGGGGGATTCCTACAGGCAGTTGGCTCTGATACCAACTTGTGACGTCCCCGATTTGACCGTACACTAATCATGCACGCAAATGTGTACGATCAAGATCAGGGACTCACGGGAAGATATCACAACACAACTCTAAAACATAAATAAGTCATGCAAGCATCATAATAAAAGCCAGGGGCCTCGAGGGCTCGAATACAAGTGCTCGATCATAGACGAGTCAGCGGAAGCAACAATATCTGAGTACAGACATAAGTTAAACAAGTTTGCCTTAAGAAGGCTAGCACAAACTGGGATACAGATCGAAGGAGGCGCAGGCCTCCTGCCTGGGATCCTCCTAACTACTCCTGGTCGTCGTCAGCGGACTACACGTAGTAGTAGGCACCTGCAGTGTCGTAGGAGTCGTCGTCGGCGGTGGCGTCTGGCTCCTGGACTCCAGCATCTAGTTGCGATAACCAGGTAGAAAGGAAAGGGGGAAAAGAGGGAGAGAAGCAACCGTGAGTACTCATCCAAAGTACTCGCAAGCAAGGAGCTACACTACATATGCATGTGTACATGTGTAAAGGGCCATATCAGTGGACTGAACTGCAGAATGCCAGAATAAGAGGGGGATAGCTAATCCTGTCGAAGACTACGCTTCTGGCAGCCTCCATCTTGCAGCATGTAGAAGAGAGTAGATTGTAGTCCTCCAAGTAGCATCGCATAGCATAATCCTACCCGGCGATCCCCTCTTCGTTGCCCTGTTAGAGAGCGATCACCGGGTTGTATCTGACACTTGGAAGGGTGTATTTTATTCAGTATCCGGTTCTAGTTGTCATAAGGTCAAGGTACAACTCCGGGTCGTCCTTTTACCGAGGGACACGGCTATTCGAATAGATAAACTTCCCTGCAGGGGTGCACCACATAACCTAACACGCTCGATCCCATTTGGCCGGACACACTTTCCTGGGTCATGCCCGGCCTCGTAAGATCAACACGTCCCAGCCCCACCTAGGCTCAACAGAGAGGTCAACACGCCGGTCTAAATCCTATGCGTGCAGGGGTCTGGGCCATCGCCCATTGCACACCTGCACATTGCGTACGCGGCCGGAAGAAGACCTAGCCTAGCAGGCGTTCCAGTCCAATCCGGCGCGCGCCGCTCCGTCGCTGACATTAAGAAGAGCTTCGGCTGATACCATGACGTCGAGTGCCCATAACTGTTCCCGCGTAGTTGGTTAGTGCGTATAGACCAAATGGCCAGACTCAGATCAAATACCAAGATCTCGTTAAGCGTGTTAAGTATCCGCGAACGTCGACCAGGGCCAGGCCCACCTCTCTCCTAGGTGGTCTCAACCTGCCCTGTCGTTGCGCCACAAAGATCCACTTGCGGGTACTCCTACGAGCCGACCCGACTTTAATCACCACAGGTGTCATGTATAGAGTATATAAGTATATACCCGTGATCACCGCCCAAGTGATCACGACCCGATAGTATAGCACAGCAGACGGACAAGAATGTTGGGCCACTGATGGAAAACTAGCATCATATACTAAGCATGTAGGATTGCAGGTAAAGGTAACAACAGTAGAAGCAAGGACAGGTTATGCATCAGTATAGGATTAACGGAAAGCAGTAACATGCTACACTACTCTAATGCAAGCAGTATAGAGAAGAATAGGCGATATCTGGTGATCAAGGAGGGGGGCTTGCCTGGTTGCTCTGTCAAGTAGGAGGGGTCGTCAACTCCGTAGTCGAACTGGGCAGCAGCAGCGTCGATCTCGTAGTCTACCGGAGAGAAGGGGGGAAGAAACAGTAAATACAATGCAAACATAAGCATAACGATGCGTGACATGACAATGAGCGGTGCTAGGTGTGCCCTAACGCGGCAGTAGGTGGTACCGGCGAAGGGGGGGGGACATCCGGGAAAGTATTCCCGATGTTTCGCGTTTTCGGACAGATGGACCGGAGATGAAATGTTGCAGGTTCACTATGCTAGGGACGTGTGGTCAACGAACGGGCTGCGTACCCAGATTCGTCTCGTCGTTCTAAGCAACTTTCATGTAGAAAGTATTTTCATCCGAGTTACGGATTATTTTATATGAATTTTCAAAGATTAAACCATGTTTAGAATTTAAAATTTTAATTTAATTAATGCATCAGCATGACGTCAGCAGTCAACGTTGACCGTTGACCTGGTCAACCTGACAGGTGGGTCCCACCTGTCAGGGGTTGTTAGCTAATTAACAGTAGTTAATTAGGTGAATTAGTTATTAGGTTAATTAGTCTGGATTAATTAACTTAATTAATTTACTAATTAATTAATTAATTAATTAATTTTATTAATTAATTTTTATTTTTTTATTTTTTTGTATATAAAAAAGAAACGTTCTGGGCGCGGGGCCCGTCGTCCAGTGGCACAGAGGCCATAGTGGGCTATTGGTGCGGGCGGTTACGGGCGCCCAACGGGGCGGACCCGGGCGCCGACTGCGGGGCACCGCGGGGCGCGGCCTGGGCCAAGCGGCACCGGGCGAGCGGAGGCACGGGGCATGGCGGAGGACGGCGAGGGTGGGGCAGTTGGGGCCGCGGCCGCCGGCGCAAGCAGTGGCGGAGGCGGCGGCGACGTCAGGCGGGTGGCGCGGCACAGCGGAGCAGCAGCGCGCGCGGCAAAGCGGCAGAGGCGGGACGGAGCGAGGCGCGGGACGCGACGAGGGAGGAAGGCCGGGGCACGCGAGGCCAAGGCGGTGCACCGCGGGGTCGGCGATAGCCGGCTGCGGCCACAGCGGGCGCGCTCGCAGGCGAGGTGGGGGAGGCCAGCACGGGCCGGCCGGAGCCGCAAGCAGCAGCAGGCGCGGCCCCGCGTGGGCGGGCGCGCGGTAGGACGACAGTAGGGGGCACGAGGCGCGGGGGAGGAAGAGAGGAGGATCGGCGTGCTCACGGGGCCGGTAGGGAACGGGGCAGCGGGGCGTGAGGTGGATGACGGGGACGACGACAGAGAGGAGAAGCAGGCCGGCGGGGGAGCGCTCCGGGCGGCGGCGGCGTCCTGGCGCGGGGGCAGCGACCTCCTCCCCCGATCCCGATCCAATCGGGGAGAGGGGGCAGATATTTCGCGGGGGGGGGGGGGGGGGAAGTGGGGTGTCGGTGGAGTGGGTTACGGGGGTGAGGGGATAAGGAGTGGGGTGGGTGGCCGGCTGGGCCTGGTGGGTTGGCCCAGTTGGGCCACGGTCCAGGGGGGTTTCTCCTTTCTTTTTTTTGTTTGTTTTCTCTTTTGTATTTTCTTTCTTTATTTATTTTCTTTTCTGTTTTATTTCAATTTAAATTATTTCGGCATTTTATAAAAATGTGTTTACTACACCATATTTACACATGCAATATTTAGTGCAAACCGAACATTTTTATTTTAATGTTTGAAAACTTTTATTATTTACCAAACTTTGAATTTGAATTTTGGACCGGTTTTGATCTAACGATAGATTAGCAACAGTAACCGTGGTGACGTGGCACCATTAGCGTGGGATTACTGTAGCTTGATTATCCGCGCGTTACATCTACAGTGATAGATAGAAACGGAACAAAATTGGTGATGGAATTAAATGATTACTAGTTATAAGTTGTTATTTGAGATCCATATATGGTCAAACATACAACTTCCGAAGCTTGAAAGGAAGAAATGCCGGTGGAATTTCTAAATGATGCTATTTAAGTAAGTTATCTTTTTAGCGAATAAAAAATCTACGGCAACGGTTCAAAAGTTTATGTAAAGGTGCTAAACATGAATAATTTATTTGGATAAGTTGTTCTATGACTTCCATACGACGGTCGAGACTACTCTCGAAGAATTGAATGATTGAAAGGCTGTTATAATGTGTCGAATGTCCTATTTAAATGAGTTCTAAGTTTTGAAGGAGGAGAAAATGTAAAGTAATAAATCAACAGATTATGTAAAACTAGTAAAAATTATGTGACTTCTACATATATAAGTTGTTCTAGGATTTTCACATGGCGGCACAGACAACTTCGAAACAAGAAACGAAGCAAGGCTTCTATCACTTATCGGTAATGCTATTGAAACATGTTTTTAGTTTCACAAAAATAGAAAATCTACCATGATTGATAAAAACGGTTAATAAATGTACCAAATTGTCAAATTTCTATAGGTAAGTTGCACAGATTACCCTCGAAGCATGAAATGGTGGAAATGATTTCCGAATATGTCGATGATGCTTCATTAATAAGTTTTCAGTTTTCAACGAAATGAAAATCTATAGTGATTGATCGAAAGGGAACAAAATTGGTGATGAAATTAAATGATTACTAGTTATAAGTTGTTATTCGAGATCCATATGTTCAAACATACAACTTCCAAAGCTTGAAAGGAAGAAATGCTGGTGGAATTTATAAATAATGATATTTAAGTAAGTTTTGTTTTTAGCGAATAAAAAATCTACGGTAACGGATCAAAAGTTTATGTAAAGGTGCTAAACATGAATAATTTATTTGGATAAGCAGTTCTATGACTTACATACGACGGTCGAGACTACTCTCGAAGAATTGAATGATTGAAAGGCTGTTAGAATGTGTCGAATGTCCTATCTAAATGAGTTCTATGTTTCGATGGAGGAGAAAATGTAAAGTAATAAATCAAAAGGTTATGAAAAACTACTAAAAATTATGTGACTCCTACATATATAAGTTGTTCTACGATTTTCAAATGGCGGCATAGACAACTTCGAAACAAGAAACGAAGCAAGGCTTCTATCACTTATCGTTAATGCTATTTAAACATGTTTTCAGGTTCGCAAAAATAGAGAATCTACCATGATGGATCAAAATGGTTAATAAATTTACCACATTATCAGATTTCGATAGGTAAGTTGCTATCTAAGGTGCATATAGATGCACAGACCACCCTCGAAGCTTGAAATGGTGGAAATGATTTCGGAATATGTCGATGATGCTTCATTAATAAGTTTTTAGTTTTCAACGAAATGAAAATCTATAGTGATGGATCAAAAGGGGACAAAATTGGTGATGGAATTAAATGATTACTAGTTATAAGTTGTTATTTGAGATCCATATATGGTCAAACATACAAGTTCCGAAGCTTGAAAGGAAGAAATGCCGGTGGAATTTCTAAATGATGCTATTTAAGTAAGTTTTATTTTTAGCGAATAAAAAATCTACGGTAACGGATCAAAAATTTATGTAAAGGTGTTAAACATGAATAATTTATTTGGATAAGCTGTTCTATGACTTCCATACAACGGTCGAAACTACTCTCGAAGAATTGAATGATTGAAAGGCTGTTATAATGTGTCAAATGTCCTATTTAAATGAGTTCTGTGTTTTGAAGGAGGAGAAAAGGTAAAGTAACAAATCAAAAGGTTATGTAAAACTACTAAAAATTATGTGACTCCTACATATATAAGTTGTTGTAGGACTTTCAAATGGCGGCACAAACAACTTCGAAACAAGAAACGAAGCAAGGCTTCTATCACTTATCGGTAATGCTATTTAAACATGTTTTTAGTTTCACAAAAATAGAAAATCTACCATGATGGATAAAAACGGTTAATAAATGTACCAAATTGTCTAATTTCTATAGGTAAGTTGCTATCTGAGGTGCATATAGATGCACAGACTACCCTCGAAGCATGAAATGGTGGAAATGATTTCGGTATATGTCGATGATGCTTCATTAATAAGTTTTCAGTTTTCAATGAAATGAAAATCTATAGTGATGGATCAAAAGGGAACAAAATGTTGGAAATATGCCCTAGAGGCAATAATAAAATGGTTATTATTGTATTTCCTTGTTCATGATAATTGTCTGTTGTTCATGCTATAATTGTATTAACTGGAAACCGTAATACATGTGTGAATACATAGACCACAACATGTCCCTAGTAAGCCTCTAGTTGACTAGCTCGTTGATCAATAGATGGTTATGGTTTCCTGACCATGGACATTGGATGTCATTGATAACGGGATCACATCATTAGGAGAATGATGTGATGGACAAGACCCAATCCTAAGCATAGCACAAGATCGTGTAGTTCGTTTGCTAGAGCTTTTCTAATGTCAAGTATCATTTCCTTAGACCATGAGATTGTGCAACTACCGGATACCGTAGGAATGCTTTGGGTGTACCAAACGTCACAACGTAACTGGGTGGCTATAAAGGTGCACTACAGGTATCTCCGAAAGTGTCTGTTGGGTTGGCACGAATCGAGACTGGGATTTGTCACTCCGTATGACAGAGAGGTATCTCTGGGCCCACACGGTAATGCATCATCATAATGAGCTCAATGTGACTAAGGAGTTAGCCACGGGATCATGCGTTACGGTACGAGTAAAGTGACTTGCCGGTAACGAGATTGAACAAGGTATTGGGATACCGACGATCGAATCTCGGGCAAGTAACGTACCGATTGACAAAGTGAATTGTATACGGGATTGATTGAATCCTCGACATCGTGGTTCATCCGATGAGATCATCGTGGAACATGTGGGAGCCAACATGGGTATCCAGATCCCGCTGTTGGTTATTGACCGGAGAGTCGTCTCGGTCATGTCTGCATGTTTCCCGAACCCGTAGGGTCTACACACTTAAGGTTCGGTGACGCTAGAGTTGTAGAGATATTAGTATGCGGTTAAGAGAAAGTTGTTCGGAGTCCCGGATGAGATCCTGGACGTCACGAGAAGTTCCGGAATGGTCCGGAGGTAAAGATTTATATATGGGAAGTCTTATTTTGGCCACCGGAAAATATTCAGGATTTTTCGGTATTGTACCGGGAAGGTTCTAGAAGGTTCTGAAGTGGGGCCCACCTGCATCGGGGGACCCACATGAACGTGGGTAGTGGGGGCAAGGCCCCACACCCCTGGTCAAGGCGCACCAAGATCCCACCTTAGAAGGAATAAGATCATATCCCGAACGGATAAGATCAAGATCCCTAAAAAAGGGGGATAACAATCGGTGGGGAAGAGAAATGATGGGATTTCTTTCCCCCACCTTTGCCAACGCCCCAATGGACTTGGAGGGCAAGAAACCAGCCCCCTCCACCCCTATATATAGTGGGGAGGCGCATGGGAGCAGCACCCCAAGCCCTGGCGCCTCCCTCCCTCCCGTGACACCTCTTCCTCCCCGCTTGCGCTTGGCGAAGCCCTGCCGGGATCCCGCTACTTCCACCACCACGCCGTCGTGCTGCTGGATCTCCATCAACTTCTCCTCCCCCCTTGCTGGATCAAGAAGGAGGAGACGTCCCCGCTCCGTACGTGTGTTGAACGCGGAGGTGCCGTCTGTTCGGCGCTAGGATCATCGGTGATTTGGATCACGACGAGTACGACTCCATCAACCCCGTTCTCTTGAACGCTTCGCTCGCGATCTACATGGGTATGTAGATGCACTCCTCCCCTCTCATTGCTAGCATCTCCTAGATTGATCTTGGTGACACGTAGGAAAATTTTGAATTTCTGCTACGTTCCCCAACAGTGGCATCATGAGCCAGGTCTATGCATAGATTCTATGCACGAGTAGAACACAAAGTAGTTGTGGGTGATGATTTGTTCAATTTGCTTGCCGTTACTAGTCTTATCTTGATTTGACGGCATTGTGGGATGAAGCGGCCCGGACCGACCTTACATGTACTCTTACGTGAGACAGGTTCCACCGACTGACATGCACTTGATGCATAAGGTGGCTAGCGGGTGTCTGTCTCTCCCACTTTAGTCGGATCGGATTCGATGAAGAGGGTCCTTGTGAAGGGTAAATATCAATTGGCATATCACCATTGTGGCTTTTGCGTAGGTAAGAAACATTCTTGCTAGAAACCCATAGCAGCCACGTAAAACATGCAACAACAATTAGAAGACGTCTAACTTGTTTTTGCAAGGTATGCTATGTGATGTGATATGGCCAAAAGGATGTGATGAATTATATATGTGATGTATGAGATTGATCATGTTCTTGTAATAGGAATCACGACTTGCATGTCGATGAGTATGACAACCGGCAGGAGCCATAGGAGTTGTCTTAATTTATTGTATGACCTGCGTGTCAATGAAAACGCCATGTAATTACTTTACTTTATTGCTAACCGTTAGCCATAGTAGTAGAAGTAATAGTTGGCGAGACAACTTCATGAAGACACGATGATGGAGATCATGATGATGGAGATCATGGTGTCATGCCGGTGACGAAGGTGATCATGCCGCGCCTCGAAGATGGAGATCAAAGGCGCAAGATGATATTGGCCATATCATGTCACTTTATGATTTGCATGTGATGTTTGTCATGTTTACATGTTATTTGCTTAGAACGACGGTAGCATAAATAAGATGATCCCTCACTAAAATTTCAAGAGATGTGTTCCCCCTAACTGTGCACCGTTGCGAAGGTTCGTTGTTTCGAAGCACCACATGATGATCGGGTGTGATAGATTCTAACGTTCGCATACAACGGGTGTTGACGAGCCTAGCATGTACAGACATGGCCTCGGAACACAAGCAAAACACTTAGGTTGACATGACGAGCCTAGCATGTACAGACATGGCCCCGGAACACAAGAGACCGAAAGGTCGAACATGAGTCGTATAGTAGATACGATCAACATGGAGATGTTCACCGATGATGACTAGTCCGTCTCACGTGATGATCGGACACGGCCTAGTCGATTCGGATCATGTATCACTTAGATGACTAGAGGGATGTCTATCTAAGTGGGAGTTCATTAAATAATCAAATGAACTTGATTATCATGAACATAGTCAAAAGGTCTTTACAAATAATGTCGTAGCTTACGCTTTAGTTCTACTAAGATATGTTCCTAGAGAAAATTTAGTTGAAAGTTGATAGTAGCAATTATGCGGACTGGGTCCGTAAACTGAGGATTGTCCTCATTGCTGCACAGAAGGCTTATGTCCTTAATGCACCGCTCGGCGTGCTGAACCTCGAGCGTCGTCTGTAGATGTTACGAAACATCTGACATACACGTTTTGATGACTACGTGATAGTTCAGTGTGTGATGCTAACGGTTTAAAATTGTGGCACCAAAGACGGTTTTGAAACGTCGCAGAACATATGAGATGTTCCAAAGACTGAAATTGGGATTTCAGACTAATGCCCACGTCAAGAGGTATGAGACCTCTGACAAGTTTCCTAAGCCTGCAAACTAAGGGAGAAAAGCTCAATCATTGAGCATGTGCTCAAATTGTCTTAGTACTACAATCATTTGAATCGAGTGGGAGTTAATCTTCCACATGAGATAGTGATGGTTCTCCATAGTCACTGCCACCAAGCTATTAGAGCTTCGTGATGAACTATAACATATCAGGGATAGACATGATGATCCTTGAGAAACTCGCGATGTTTGACACCGCGAAAGTAGAAATCAAGAAGGAGCATCAATTGTTGATGGTTAGTAAAACCACTAGTTTCTAGAAGGGCAAGGGCAAGAAGGGATACTTCATGAAACGGCAAATCAGTTGGTGCTCTAGTGAAGAAACCCAAGGTTGAACCCAAACCCGAGACTAAGTGCTTCTGAAATGAGGGGAACGATCACTGAAGCAGAACTACCCTAGATACTTCGTAGATGAGAAGGCTGGCAAGGTCGACAGAAGTATATTGGATATACATTATATTAATGTGTACTTTACTAGTACTCCTAGTAGCACCAGGGTATTAGATACCTGTTCGGTTGCTATGTGTTAGTAACTCGAAATAAAAGCTGCGGAATAAATGGAGACTAGCTAAAGGTGAGATGATGATATGTGTTGGAAGTGTTTCCAAGGTTGATGTGATCAAGCATCGCATGCTCCCTCTACCATCGAGATTGGGGTTAAACCTGAATAATAATTATTTGGTGTTTGCGTTGAGCATAGACATGATTGGATTATGTTTATCGCAATACGGTTATTCATTAAAGGAGAATAATGGTTACTCTGTCTATTTGAATAATACCTTCAATGGTCTTGCACCTAAAATGAATGGTTTATTGAATCTCGATCGTAGTGACACACATGTTCATGCCAAAAGATATAAGATAGTAATGATAGTACCACATACTTGTGGCACTGCCACTTGAGTCATATTGGTATAAAACGAATGAAGAAGCTCCATGTTGATGGATCTTTGGACTCACTCATTTTTTAAAAGATTGAGACATGTGAACCATGTCTATTTGTATATATGCATGAAGAAAGTCCATACAGATAGATCATTTGGACTCACTTGATTTGAATCACTTGAGACATGCAAATCATACCACATGGGCAAGATGACTGAAAGGCCTCATTTTCAGTAAGATGGAACAAGAGAGCAACTTGTTGGAAGTAATACATTTGATGTGTGCAGTCCAATGAGTGCTGTGGCACGCAGTGGATATCGTTATGTTCTTACTTCACAGATGATTTGAGTAGATGCTGAGAATATTTACTTGATGAAACACAAGTCTGAATTATTGAAAGGTTCAAGTAATTTCAGAGTGAAGTTGAAGATCGTCGTGACAAGAGGATGAAATGTCTGTGATATGATCATAGAGATGAATATCTGAGTTACGAGTTTGGCACACAATTAAGAAATTGTGGAAATTGTTTCACGACTAATACCGCCTGGAACACCATATTGTGATGGCGTGTCCAAACATCATAACTGCACCCTATTGGATATGGTGCATACCATGATGTCTCTTATCGAATTACAACTATCGTTTATGGGTTAGGAATTAGAGACAACCGCATTCACTATAGATAGGGCACCACGCAATTCCGTTGAGAGGACACCATATGAACTATGGTTTAGAGAAACCTAAGCTGTCGTTTCTTAAAAGTTTGGGGCTGCGACGCTTATGTGAAAAAGTTTCAGGCTGATAAGCTCGAACCCAAAGCGGATAAATGCATCTTCATAGAATACCCAAAACAGTTGGGTATACCTCCTATTTCAGATCTGGAAGCAAAAGTGATTGTTTCTAGAAACGGGTCCTTTCTCAAGGAAAAGTTTCTCTCGAAAGAATTGAGTGGGAGGATGGTGGAGACTTGATGAGGTCATTGAACCGTCACTTCAACTAATGTGTAGCAGGGCACAGGAAGTTGTTCCTGTGGCACCTACACCAATTGAAGTGGAAGCTTATGATAGTGATCATGAAACTTCAGATCAAGTCACTACCAAACCTCATAGGACGACAAGGATGCGTACTACTTCAGAGTGGCACGTAATCCTGTCTTGGAACTCATGTTGCTAGACAACAATGAACCTATGAGCTATGGAGAAGCGATGGTGGGCCCGGATTCCGACGAATGGCTCGAGGCCATAAAATCCGAGAGGATCAATGTATGAAAACAAAGTATAGACTTTGAAAGAACTACTTGATGGTCCTAAGGCTGTTGGGTACAGATGGATTTTAAAGGGAAGACAGACAATGATGGTAAGTGTCACCATTAAGAAAGCTCGACTTGTCGTTAAGATGTTTTCCGGCAAGTTCAAGGAGTTGACTGCGATGAGACTTTCTCACTTGTAGCGATGCTAAGAGTCTGTTAGAATTATATTAGCAGTTACTGCATTATTTATGAAATCTTGCAGATAGGATGTCAAAACATTGTTTCCTCGACGATTTTCTTGAGGAAAGGTTGTATGTGATACAACCAGAAGGTTTTGTCAATCCTGAAAGATGCTAACAAGTATGCAAAGCTCCAGCAATCCTTCTAAGGATTGGAGTAAGCATCTCGGAGTTGGAATGAATGCTTTGATGAGATGATCAAAGATTTTGGGTTTATACAAGGTTCATGAGAAACTTGTATTTCCAAAGAAGTGAGTGGGAGCACTATAGAATTTTTGATGAGTATATGTTGTTAACATATTGTTGATCAGAAATGATGTAGAATTTCTGGAAAGCATTCAGGGTTATTTGAAAAGTGTTTTTAATGGAAAACCTGGATTAAGCTACTTGAACATTGAGCATCAAGATCTATAAGGATAGATCAAAAATGCTTAATAGTACTTTCAAATGAATACATACTGTGACAAGATTTTGAAGGAGTTCAAAATAGATCAGCAAAGGAGTTCTTGGTTGTGTTACAAGGTGTGAGTATTGAGTAAGACTCAAGACCTGACCACGGCGGAAGAAAGAGAAAGGACGAAGATCGTCCCCTATGCTTTAGACGTAGGCTCTACAATATGCTATGCTGTGTACCGCACCTGAAGTGTGCCTTGCCATGAGTTAGTCAAGGGGTACAATAGTGATCCAGGAAGGGATCACATGACAGCGGTCGAACTTATCCTTAGTATCTAGTGGACTAAGGAATTTTCTCGATTATGGAGGTGGAAAAGGGGTTCGTCGTAAAGGGTTACGTCGATGCAAACTTTGACACTAATCCGGATGACTCTGAGTAGTGAACCGGATTCGTATAGTAGAGCAGTTATTTGGAATAGCTCCAAGTAGCGCGTGGTAGCTGCATCTACAAGATGACATAGACATTTGTAAAGCACACACGGATCTGAATGTTGCAGACCCGTTGACTAAAACCTCTCTCGTAAGCATAACATGATCAAACCCTAGAACTCATTGAGTGTTAATCACATGGTGATGTGAACTAGATTATTGACTCTAGTAAACTCTTGGGTATTAGTCACATGGCGATGTGAACTTTGAGTGTTAATCACATGGTGATGTGAACTAGATTATTGACTCTAGTGCAAGTGGGAGACTGTTGGAAATATGCCCTAGAGGCAATAATAAAATGGTTATTATTGTATTTCCTTGTTCATGATAAGTGTCTGTTGTTCATGCTATAATTGTATTAACTGGAAACCGTAATACATGTGTGAATACATAGACCACAACATGTCCCTAGTAAGCCTCTAGTTGACTAGCTCGTTGATCAATAGATGGTTATGGTTTCCTGACCATGGACATTGGATGTCATTGATAACGGGATCACATCATTAGGAGAATGATGTGATGGCCAAGACCCAATCCTAAGCATAGCACAAGATCGTGTAGTTCGTTTGCTAGAGCTTTTCTAATGTCAAGTATCATTTCCTTAGACCATGAGATTGTGCAACTCTCGGATACCGTAGGAATGCTTTGGGTGTACCAAACGTCACAACGTAACTGGGTGGCTATAAAGGTGCACTACAGGTATCTCCGAAAGTGTCTGTTGGGTTGGCACGAATCGAGACTGGGATTTGTCACTCCGTATGACGGAGAGGTATCTCTGGGCCCACTCGGTAATGCATCATCATAAGGATCTCAATGTGACTAAGGAGTTAGCCACGGGATCATGCGTTCCAGTACGAGTAAAGTGACTTGCCGGTAACGAGATTGAACAAGGTATTGGGATACCGACGATCGAATCTCGGGCAAGTAACGTACCGATTGACAAAGGGAATTGTACACGGGATTGATTGAATCCTCGGCATCGTGGTTCATCCGATGAGATCATCGTGGAACATGTGGGAGCCAACATGGGTATCCTGATCCCGCTGTTGGTTATTGACCAGAGAGTCGTCTCGGTCATGTCTGCATGTCTCCCGAACCCGTAGGGTCTACACACTTAAGGTTCGGTGACGCTAGAGTTGTAGAGATATTAGTATGCGGTTAACCGAAAGTTGTTCGGAGTCCCGGATGAGATGCTAGACGTCACGAGGAGTTCCGGAATGGTCCGGAGGTAAAGATTTATATATGGGAAGTCCTATTTTGGCCACCGGAAAATGTTCGGGATTTTTCAGTATTGTACCGGGAAGGTTCTAGAAGGTTCCGAAGTGGGGCCCACCTGCATGGGGGGACCCACATGAACGTGGGTAGTGGGGGCAAGGCCCCACACCCCTGGTCAAGGCGCAGCAAGATCCCACCTTAGAAGGAATAAGATCATATCCCGAAGGGATAAGATCAAGATCCCTAAAAAAGGGGGATAACAATCGGTGGGGAAGGGAAATGATGGGATTTCTTTCCCCCACCTTTGCCAACGCCCCAATGGACTTGGAGGGCAAGAAACCAGCCCCCTCCACTCCTATATATAGTGGGGAGGCGCACGGGAGCAGCACCCCAAGCCCTGGCGCCTGCCTGCCTCCCGTGACACCTCTTCCTCCCCGCTTGCGCTTTGAGAAGCCCTGCCGGGATCCCGCTACTTCCACCACCACGCCGTCGTGCTGCTGGATCTCCATCAACTTCTCCTCCCCCCTTGCTGGATCAAGAAGGAGGAGACGTCCCCGCTCCATACGTGTGTTGAACGCGGAGGTGCCGTCCGTTCGGCGCTAGGATCATCAGTGATTTGGATCACGACGAGTAGGACTCCATCAACCCCGTTCTCTTGAACGCTTCCGCTCGCAATCTACAAGGGTATGTACATGCACTCCTCCCCTCTCGTTGCTAGCATCTTCTAGATTGATCTTGGTGACACGTAGGAAAATTTTGAATTTCTGCTACGTTCCCCAACGCAAAATTAGTCATGGAATTAAATGATTGCTAGTTATAAGTTGTTATTTGAGATCCATATATGGTCAAACATACAACTTCCGAAGCTTGAAAGGAAGAAATGTTGGTGGAATTTCCAAATGATGCTATTTACGTAAGTTTTCTTTTTAGCGAATAAAAATTCTACGGTAACAAATCAAAAGTTTATGTAAAGGTGCTAAACATGAATAATTTATTTGGATAAGCTGTTCTATGAGTTCCATACGACGGTCGAGACTACTCTCGAAGAATTGAATGATGGAAAGGCTGTTATAATGTGTCGAATGTCCTATTTAAATGAGTTCTATGATTCGAAGGAGGAGAAAATGTAAAGTAATAAATCAAAAGGTTATGTAAAACTACTAAAAATTATGTGACTCCTACATATATAAGTTGTTGTAGGATTTTCAAATGGCGGCATAGACAACTTCGAAACAAGAAACGAAGCAAGGCTTCTATCACTTATCGCTAATGTTATTTAAACATGTTTTCTCAGTTTTGCAAAAACAGAAAATCTACCAGATGATGGATCAAAACGGTTAAAACTGTACCACATTGCCTAATTTCTATAGGTAAGTTGCTATTTGGGGTGCATATAGACGCACAGATTACCCTCGAAGCATGAAATGGTGGAAATGACTTCCGAATATGTCGATGATGCTTCATTAACAAGTTTTCAGTTTTCAACGAAATGAAAATCTATTGTGATTGATCGAAAGGGAACAAAATTGGTGATGAAATTAAATGATTACTAGTTATAAGTTGTTATTCGAGATCCATATGGTCGAACATACAACTTCCAAAGCTTGAAAGGAAGAAATGCTGGTGGAATTTATAAATGATGATATTTAAGTAAGTTTTCTTTTTAGCGAATAAAAAATCTACGGTAACAGATCAAAAGTTTATGTAAAGGTGCTAAACATGAATAATTTATTTGGATAAGCAGTTCTATGACTTCCATACGACGGTCGAGACTACTCTCGAAGAATTGAATGATTGAAAGGCTGTTACAATGTGTCGAATGTCCTATTTAAATGAGTTCTAAGTTTCTAAGGAGGAGAAACTGTAAAGTAATAAATCAAAAGGTTGTGAAAAACTACTAAAAATTATGTGACTCCTACATATATAAGTTGTTGTACGATTTTCAAATGGCGGCATAGACAACTTCGAAACAAGAAACGAAGCAAGGCTTCTATCACTTATCGTTAATGCTATTTAAACATGTTTTCAGGTTCGCAAAAATAGAGAATCTACCATGATGGATCAAAATTGATAAAAATGTACCAAATTATCAGATTTTGATAGGTAAGTTGCTATCTGAGGTGCATATAGATGCACGGACTACCCTCGAAGCATGGAATGGTGGAAACGATTTTGGAATATGTCGATGATGCTTTATTAATAAGTTTTCAGTATTGAACAAAGTGAAAATGTATTCTGATGTATCAAAATGGAACAAAATTGGTGATGAAATGAAATGATTACTAGTTATAAGTTGTTATACGAGATCGATATGGTCAAACATACAACTTCCAAAGCATGAAAAGAAGAAATGCTGGTGTAATTTCTAAATGATGCTATTTGATTAAGTTTTCTTTTTAGCAAACAAAAAATCTACAATAAGGTATCAAAATTTTATGTGAAGGTTCTAAATAAGAATAATTTATGTGGATAAGTTGTTCTTTTACTTCCATACGGCGGTCGAGACTACTCTCGAAGAATGGAATGATAGAAAGGCTGTTATAATGTGTCGAATGTCCTATTTAAATTAGTTCTAAGTTTCGAAGGAGGAGAACATGTAAATTAATAAATCAAAAGGTTAAAAAAACGACTAAAAATTATGTGACTCCAACATAGATAAGTTGTTGTAGGATTTTCAAATGGCGGCACAGACAACTTCGAAACAAGAAACGAAGCAAGGCTTCTATCACTTATCGGTAATGCTATTTAAACTTGTTTTTAATTTCACAAAAATAGAAAATCTACCATGATCGATAAAATGGTTAATAAATGTACCAAATTATCAGATTTAGATAGGTAAGTTGCTATCTGAGGTGCATATAGATGCACAGACTACCCTCAAAGCTTGAAATGGTGGAAATGAATTCGGAATTATGTGACTACCATGATCGATAAATTAGTTCTAAGTTTCGAATGAGGAGAACATGTAAATTAATAAATCAAAAGGTTAAAAAAACCACTAGAAATTATATGACTCCTACATATATAAGTTGTTGTAGGATTTTCAAATGGCGGCACAGACAACTTCGAAACAAGAAACGAAGCAAGGCTTCTATCACTTATCGGTAATGCTATTTAAACATGTTTTTAATTTCAACAAAATAGAAAATCTACCACGATGGATAAATACGATTAAAAAATGTACCAAATTGTCTAATTTCTATAGGTAAGTTGCTATCTGAGGTGCATATAGATGCACAGACTACACTCGGAGCATGAAATTGTGGAAATGATTTCGGAATATGTCGATGATGCTTCATTAATAAGTTTTCAGTTTTCAACGAAATGAAAATCTATAGTGATGGATCAAAAGGGAACAAAATTGGTGATGAAATTAAATGATTACTAGTTATAAGTTGTTATTTGAGATCCATATATGGTCAAACATACAACTTCCGAAGCTTGAAAGGAAGATATGCCGGTGGAATTTCTAAATGATGCTATTTAAGTAAGTTTTCTTTTTAGCGAATAAAAAATGTACGGTAACGGATCAAAAGTTTATGTAAAGGTGCTAAACATAAATAATTTATTTTGATAAGCTGTTCTATGACTTCCATACGACGGTCGAGACTACTCTCGAAGAATTGAATGATTGAAAGGCTGTTATAATGTGTCGAATGTCCTATTTAAATGAGTTCTAAGTTTTGAAGGAGGAGAAAATGTAAAGTAATAAATCAAAAGGTTATGTAAAACTAGTAAAAATTATGTGACTCCTACATATATAAGTTGTTGTAGGATTTTCAAATGGCGGCACAGACAACTTCGAAACAAGAAACGAAGGAAGGCTTCTATCACTTATCGGTAATGCTATTTAAACATGTTTTGATAGGTAAGTTGCTATCTGAGGTGCATATAGATGCACGGACTACCCTCGAAGCATGGAATGGTGGAAACGATTTTGGAATATGTCGATGACGCTTCATTAATAAGTTTTCAGTTTTGAACAAAGTGAAAATGTATTGTGATGTATCAAAATGGAACAAAATTGGTGATGAAATTAAATGATCACTACAGGAATCAGCTATTTTGCCGTCTGCCACGGCGGACGGCAAAGGCATGAATGGCGGACGGCAAAGGCCTTTGCCGTCAGCCGCGGACGGCAAAAGGCTCCAGCAAAGAAAGGTCCGGAAAAGAGCTACTTTGCCGTCTGCTTCCGGGCGGCTGACGGCAAAGGGCCTTTGCCGTATGCAGCGGATGGCAAAGAGAGCAGACGGCAATAATTGCGCTGTCAGTACGTTAAGTGGCTAATGGCAGGCATTTGCCGTCCGCCGCTGACGGCAAGTCTTTGCCGTCTGCCACTGATGGCCAACTTTCTAGTGTCTTTGAAGTCTGCCACTGTAGGCAAACTTTCTAGTGTCTTGCCAATCTTGCCTCGGTCGGGAGATGCAAAATTAAATGCTGCATTGGATTAAAGAAGCCCGGTGGAAAGATCTTCTCTAACTTGCAGATCAACTCCGGCGCCAACTCTTCCATTTCTTCTAGCACGCCAGGCGATAGTTCTTTCGCACAAAGAACACGGAAGAAATAGCTGAGTTCTGCCAGTACTAGCCATTCATCCTCAGGGATGAAGCCACGCAACATCACCGGCATTACCCGCTCAATCCATATGTGCCAATCATGACTCTTGAGACCAAATATCTTAAATTTATCAAGACTGGCTCCCCTCTTTAGATTCGCTGCATACCCATCGGGGAACATCAACTGCATTTTCACCCACAAGATAATTTCCCTCATAGCTGGCCTCCCAAGATTGAACCATGCCTTTGGCTTCGTCCAGTTCTGCTTTCCTTTCGGTTCTTTCATGTTTTGTAACGGCCTATCACATAGCGCCTCCAGATCGACTCTAGCCTTAGTATTATCCTTTGACTTCCCATCTATGCCGAACAATGTACCAAAAAGTGCCTCGGCGATATTCTTCTCAGTGTGCATCACGTCGATGTTGTGTGGGCAAAGGATGTCTTTGTAGTAAGGCAGATCCCATAAGCATGTTTTGTGAGTCCAGGCGTGCTTAGAGCTATACCCCTTGAAGTACCCTGGACGCTCTGGATCTGGCTCGAGAGCGTTTAACTGATCCAGGGTCTGTTGGCCTGTTAATGCAGGTGGTGCAGAGTTTTTGACAACTCTACCTCTGATGAAGTTCTTCTTGTCTTTCCTGAACTTATGGCGAGGATTCAGGAACTGTCTATGCATGTCGAAGCAAGAAAACTTGCGACCGGCCTGAAGCCAATGAAACTCAAGAGCTCCCTTGCATGTGGGGCACGTGAACCTTCCATGCACACACCAGCCAACGAATAGCGCATACGATGACAAGTCATGCGTCGAGTACATGTACCAGACACGCATTATGAAGTTTCGTTTGCTATAGGCGTCGTATGTCTTGAACCCATTATCCCAGGCTTCTTGCAATTCGTCCTTAAGCGGCTGCATGTACACATTCATATTTTCCCCGGATAGTTGGGCCCTGGAATTATCAACGTCAGGAAAATGTTCTTTCTTTGCATAATCTGTCCGGGGGGGGGGGGGAGATTGAGTGGAAAGACAAATACGGGCCAACAACTGTATTGGGCTGCCGTCATACCAAACACACTGAACCCATCCGTGCTGATGCCGACTCGAGGATGCCTCGGATCTGCCGCTTTGTCAGCATGTAATTCATCAAACTTTTTCCACGCAACACCATCCGATGTGTGTACGATCATCAGATTCCCATCTGCATCTAGTTCGGTTCTTTTGCCCGTTTTGTGCCATGTCATCTGTTTGGCCGTCTCTTCGACCATGAAAAGACGTTGAAGTCTTGGTACGATTGGCATATACCGAAGAACACTAACGAGGATTTTGGTCTGTGTCTTCTCACCGATACCGTTGTCTACCACAACATACCTGGAAGACATGCAAATGGGACAATAGTTCAAGTCCGCATAGTCAAGCCTAAACAAGACACATCCTTTCTCACAGGCATGTATCTTCTCATAGGGCATCTTCAGTGCACGGAGGATTTTGTTCGACTGGTACAGGTTTGCAGGCATTACATGGCCTTTGGGTAGAAAGCGTCCAAATACTGTCATCATTGCATCGTAGCATTCTCTGCCCAAGTTGAACTGAGCCTTCAGAGCCATTACTTGTGAGATGGCGTCCAACTGACAAAGCTCAGTGTGCTCATGGAGCGGACGTTTTGAAGACTCCAACATTTCATTGAAGGCCTTTGCAGATTCCTCCATCTCCTCGTCTGAATCCCGAGCATCATCGAAGTCTTGCACCATGTTTTCCATCCCGGTACCATGCTCGTCGATGCGACGACGATCCACCTCAGCTCGGTCACGTTGGGCAGACTCACCATGAAATGTCCACACCGTATAATCGGGCGTAAAACCACTCTTCTGCAGGTGTTTGCCCATTTCAGCCTCTGTCCTCTTTTCCCAATTGCCACACCGTAAACAGGGGCACCAGGTTTTCCTCTGGCCGTTTGCAAATGCGGCTTGCACAAACCCCTTGGTTTTTGTGAACCATTCAGTGCTCCATTTGTTCTGACCAGTGTGACCGCTGTACATCCACGCACGATCACTCATCTTGACTTTCAGAGCTACAAGACACACAACAAATATATATATATATATATATATATATATATATATATATAATTCACCATGTATATATTCATCAGTTGATCTACTTTGTCAATTTTATTACGTCCATGCAACCTACACTCTAATAGGTAATGATAGGTCCTAATCCCACCCGAGTATGTTGAGATTGGGTTCATTTTGCCATGCTATGCTCCGGATCCTACGCAAAATTTCGGCAGCACCTCCCCGCTGTTCTCCTGATACACGTCTCTGCAATAAACAGAGAGGATGTGTACCCGGAGAACAACAGGGGAGGCACTGACGAAACTTATGCGTCAGATCCGGAGCAAAGCATATGGGAAAATGAACCCAATCTAAACATAGTCGGGCTGTCCATGGATAGCGTTGGATAATTCGAAAGAATCAAGGTTATAAATATGCAAATGCATGCATATTTATAACTATGACACTTTCGAACGGGAGACACATATTGGTTACGCATACTGATGATTCAAGACACATATATAGCTAGCTATCAAGTTTCATCGGCACGAACACCGAAACAGAGCAAATAATTAACGGGGGAGGAGGACATGTCATTTGTGCTCACCCACGAACGAAGGGGCAGAGCTCGTCAAACGCACGGCGAGGTCGTCGACCACCAAACCTCGCAGCGATGAAACAACTGCACATTTAAATGTACTCGATCAACACAATTATATATGATGTTTTCATAACAAAATCGAAAAATATATGATCTAACTAATAATTCACAAATATATGACCCCATCGGCCTCTGCAAGGCCAAAGAACAACTTTTCGGGAGGTGTCGGGGGTCGGGGTGTCGTGTCGGTGTCCGGGTGCCGTGTCGGGGTCGGGGTGCTGTTTCGGGGTCGGGGGGTCGGGGTGTCGTGTCGGGGTCAGGGGGTTAGGGGGTCGGGTGTCGGGGTGGAGTCGGGGTCGGGTGTCGGGGTGTGGTGTCGGGGTTGGGGGGTCAGGGGGTCGGGTGTCGGGGTGTCGTGTCGGGGTCGGGTTGTCGGGGTGTGGTGTCGGAGTCGGGGTGTCGGGGTCAGGGGGTCAGGGGGTCAGGGGGTCGGGGGGTCGGGTGTCGGGGTGTCGTGTCGAGGTCGGGGTGTCGGGGTGTGGTGTCGGAGTCGGGGTGTCGGGGTCAGGGGGTCAGGGGGTCGGGGTGTCGTGTCGGGGTCGAGGTGTGGTGTCGGGGTCGGGGTGTCGGGGTCAGGGGTCCGGGGGTCGGGGTGTCGGGGTCAAGGGGTCGGGGTGTTTCCTTCTATCCTTCTTCTTCTTTCTTTCTCTTCTTCTTCTTCTTCTTCTTTCCTTTCTTCTTCTTCTTCTTTCATCTTTTTTCTACTTTTTTACTTCTTTTCATTTCTTCTTCTCTTCTTCTTCTACTTCTTCTACTTCTTTTCTTCTTCTTCTTTTTACATCTTTTTTGTACTTCATTTCTTTTCTTCCTTTCTTCTTCTTCTACTTCTTTTCTTCTTTCTCTTTTTTCATCTTTTTTCTACTTCTTCTCTTTTCTTCTTCTTCTACTTCTTCTACTACTTCTACTTCTTCTCATTCTTTTCTAACACTAACACTAACACAATCTAGCACTAACAATTAAACAAAAAAAATGAAAAAACAGAAAAAAAGAAGTAGTCCCTCACCGGAGCAATGCGAGGGTCGGCGGGGGCGGTGGCGGGGGGCGCCGGGCGGCAGGGGCGGTGCCGGGGGCGGCGCCGGGTGGCGGGTGGCGGGGTGACGGGGCGTCGGGGGCGGTGCCGGGGGCGGCGCCGGGCGGCGGGTGGCGGGGCGACGGGGCGATTCCGGGTGGGGTGGGGCGGAGGGGTGGTGGGGTGACGGCGGGCGGGGGCGGCGCCGGGCGACGGCGGGCGGGGTCGGCGGTGGACGTGGGATCTGGTGGCGGGGCGCGTCGGGGAGGAGAGAGGGAGAGAAGAGAGAGTAACGGGCGGGGGGGTGGGGGCCGTTAGTTAGTCTGCTCTTTGCCGTCCGCCAATCTTTGCCGTCCGCCTTTATCGGCAAAGAGGTGGGGCGTTAAGTTTTTCTAAACGGGCGGGGGGGGGGGGGTGGGGGCCACCTCTCTCTTTGCCGTCAGCCAGCGGACGACAAAGATTCTTTGCCGTCAGCTGGCTGACGGCAAAGAGCTGGCAGATGGCAAAGGCCTGTTTTGTCATCTGCCGTTTCTTTGCCGTCTGCTTTTGGGTAGCTGATGGCAAAGAACTTCTTTGCCGTCAGCTAGCAGACGGCAAAGAGCTGGCAGATGGCAAATTAGCTGATTCCAGTAGTGGATTACTAGTTATAAGTTGTTATACGAGATCGATATGGTCAAACATACAACTTCCAAGGCTTGAAAAGAAGAAATGCTGGTGTGATTTCTAAATGATGCTATTTGATTAAGTTTTATTTTTAGCAAACAAAAAATATACGATAAGGGATCAAAAGTTTATATGAAGGTTCTAAATAAGAATAATTTATGTGGGATAAGTTGTTCTTTTACTTCCATACGGCGGTCGAGACTACTCTCGAAGAATGGAATGATAGAAAGGCTGTTATAATTTGTCGAATGTCCTATTTAAATTAGTTCTAAGTTTCGAAGGGGGAGAAAATGTATATTAATAAATCAAAAGGTTATGTAAAACAACTAAAAATTATGTGACTCCTACATATATAAGTTGTTGTAGGATTTTCAAATGGCGGCATAGACAAGTTCGAAACAAGAAACGACGCAAGGCTTCTATCACTTATTGTTAATGCTATTTAAACATGTTTTCAGTTTTGCAAAAATAGAAAATCTACCATGATGGATCAAAACGGTAAAACTGTACCAAATCGTCTAATTTCTATAGGTAAGTTGCTATCTGAGGTGCATATAGATGCACAGACTACCCTCGAAGCATGAAATGGTGGAAATGATTTCGGAATATGTCGATGATGCTTCATTAATAAGTTTTCAGTTTTCAACAAAATGAAAATCTATAGTGATGGATCGAAAGGGAACAAAATTGGTGATGAAATTAAATGATTACTAGTTATAAGTTGTTATTCGAGATCCATATGGTCAAAAATACAACTTCCAAAGCTTGAAAGGAAGAAATGCTGGTGGAATTTCAAAATGATGATATTTAAGTAAGTTTTCTTTTTAGCGAATAAAAAATCTACGGTAACGGATCAAAAGTTTATGTAAAGGTGCTAAACATGAATAATTTATTTGGATAAGCTGTTCTATGACTTCCATACGACGATCGAGACTACTGTCGAAGAATTGAATGATTGAAAGGCTGTTACAATGTGTCGAATGTCCTATTTAAATGAGTTCTAAGTTTGGAAGGAGGAGAAAATGTAAAGTAATAAATCAAAAGGTTATAAAAACTACTAAAAATTATGTGACTCCTACATATATAAGTTGTTGTACGATTTTCAAATGGCGGCATAGACAACTTCGAAACAAGAAACGAAGTAAGCCTTCTATCACTTATCGTTAATGCTACTTAAACATGTTTTCAATTTCGTAAAAATAGAGAATCTACCATGATGGATCAAAAGGGCTAAAAATGTACCAAATTATCATATTTCGATAGGTAAGTTGCTATCTGAGGTGCATATAGATGCACGGACTACCCTTGAAGCATGGAATGGTGGAAATGATTTTGGAATATGTCGATGACGCTTCATTAATATGTTTTCAGTTTTGAACAAAGTGAAAATGTATTGTGATGTATCAAAATGGAATAAAATTGGTGATGAAATTAAATGATTACTAGTTATAAGTTGTTATACGAGATCGATATGGTCAAACATACAATTTCCAAAGCTTGAAAAGAAGAAATGTTGATGTAATTTCTAAATGATGCTATTTGATTTAGTTTTCTTTTTAGCAAACAAAAAATCTATTTAATTATTGGGTATAGAAGTTCTTGTAGGATTTTGAAATGGCGGGATAGGCAAGTTCGAAACAAGAAACACAGCCAGGCTTCTATAACTTGTCGGTAATTCTATTTAAACAAGTATTCAGTTTCGCAAAACTAGAAAATCTACCATGATGGATCAAAACGGTTAAAAATTGTACCAAATTCCCTAATTTCTATAGGTAAGTTGCTATCTGAGGTTCATATAGATGCACAGACTACCATCGAAGTATGAAATGTTGGAAATTATTTCGGAATAAGTCGATGACGCTTCATTAATAAGTTTCATTTTCAAGGAAATGAAATTCTATAGTGATGGATCAAAAGGAAACAAAATTGGTGATGAAATTATATGATTAGTAGTTATAAGTTGTTATACAAGATCTGAGTTGGAAATGATTAAGTAAGTTTCTCTTTAGCGAAAAAAATCTACAGTAACGGATCAAAAGTTTAAGTAAAGGTGCTACACATGAATAATTTATGTGGATAAGTTGTTCGACTTCCATACGGCGGTTGAAACTACTCTCGAAGAATGGAATGATAGAAATGACGTTATAATGTGTCCAATGTCCTATTTAAATGAGTTCTGAGTTTCAAAGGAGGAGAAAATGTAAAGTAATAAATCAAAAGGTTATGAAAAACTACTAAAAATTATGTGACTCCTACATATATAAGTTGTTCTAGGATTTTCAAAAGGCGGCATAGACAACTTCAAAACAAGAAACGAAGAAAGGCTTGTATCACTTGTCGGTAATGCTATTTAAACAAGTTTTCAATTCCGCAAAATAGAGAATCTACCATGGTGGACCAAAACGGCTAAAAATGTACCAAATTATCAGATTTCTATAGGTAAGTTGCTATCCGAGGAGCATATAGATGCACAGACTACCCTCGAAGCATGAAATGGTGGAAACGATTTTGGAATATGTCGATGACGCTTCATTAATAAGTTTTCAGTTTTGAACAAAGTGAAAATCTATAGTGATGTATCAAAATGGAACAAAATTGGTGATGAAATTAAATTATTACTAGTTATAAGTTGTTATACGATATCGATATGGTCAAACATACAACTTCCAATGCTTGAAAAGAAGAAATGCTGGTGGAATTTGTAAATAATGCTATTTGAGTAAGTTTTCTTTTTAGCAAATAAAAAATCTACAATAACGGATCAAAAGTTTATGTGAAGGTTCTAAATAAGAATAATTTATGTGGATAAGCTGTTCTTTTACTTCCATACGGCGGTTGAACCTACTGTAGCGACCCGACCCGAATGGATCAAGTCTCTGTGCTTAAGTGTCATCCCTGGATCGGTATGCTGACACACACAGTACTCGAGTATTTATAACAGAGGTAAATCACATGTATAAAGTAACGTAAATACTATTACCTCAATCCAAATAGCGGAAGTAACAAGGTTGTGGATTCCCATCAACACCAACGACAAAGTTGAGTGTAGAAATCGTAACCCTAACGTATCACTTACTCGTCGTAAGAATCCTGCAACATGAAACGTTGCAGCCCGAAAACGGGTCAGCACATGGAATATGCTGGCAAATTCACACCATAGAGAAATGATGAACAAGGGCTATCACTACATGCATATATGGCTGGTGGAAAAGCTCTATGGTTATAATGTTTTTGCGAAAAGCCAATTTTTCCCTACTGCAAAGGAATAAATTTTATTTAACTATCATGGTGGTTGTGAAACATTGAGATGGTTGACAGCATCTCAATCCCAATTAAGTATCATAGTTAACCCAACAATATTAATTAAAGTAACATGATGATGAGATCAACGGGATAATCCAAGAACTAGATACTCAAGATGTCCATAACCGGGGACACGGCTAACCATGATTAGTTTATACACTCTGTAGAGGTTTGTGCACTTTTCCCACAAGACTCGATTGCCTCCGCTGGATTCTCGCACTACATGATATTTGAGAAACGGATGACCGAGACATAGTCTTTCAGAAGCATTTGCACCTTACGATGTGATAGACTGTACCACCTACATCCCCTACATTTGCTAGTTCACATAACTTAATCAACTATGCTAGAGCCCATAATAGCTTGCGGCTGCACACGGAAGTTTCTAGCATGAGAAATCTCATGATCCCTTTGAACCAGGGTGGCGGTACAAAAGAAAAACAGGCAATCCTGGAATACTCAGGTACCTAAATCCACCCAGATGTGAGTTTTAGTTGCCACCTTAAGTAAACCATTAATTAACAATCTCACATCTGTAGTGAATATCTCTCAAACCCAATCCACGTCTACAAGCATAGCATAGCAATATAAGCAAACGTAGATGTAACTCCCAAGGGTTTGATAATAAAACAGGTAATACGTACTACCTCATCTACTTCCCAATTCCCACAGTTTAATTACATCCGAACCATGCAATTGTTTGAGGATTGATCTAATGCAATAAAACTGGGTAGTAAAAGAGGTATGATCAAAGTGTTACTTGCCTGCAATGTTGATGAAGATGATTCGCACTCATAACTCTTGATAGTTCTACTCGTCACACTCTGGTCAATCTATCGTAAGCAAGCAATGGTAACCACACATAAGCAATCACTCAAAAGATCAGAAAGAACGAAGAAGATACTTCGGAAAACATCAAAACCAAGAAAATAACTCTTGCAACATAAAACAATTTCTAACAGTACCAAAATTATGTGAATTTGGCCTTATCGGAAAGTTTAGGTCAAGAGCTTTAATTTGCAAAAAGAATCAACTAAATCGGAGTTACGAAACTCAAGTTACGATCAAAAGAAGATTCAAAATCAAATCTGATCTAATTCAAATTTTAATATTTCGAAAACACGTTTGAGTTCGATTACTGGATAGAGGGGGTCATAACGAAGAAGGGGGCGTTGGTTTCGTTGGATTTGGACAAACGAGTAAAAAGATGTGGTCGTTTAAAGACTAGGGACTAATCTGTAAAAAGAAAAAACTACTAACAGGTCCCTGAATAAAATAAAACAAACTATCGAGCGAACGCTCGCTAACCAGTTCTAAACAGAGAACGCTCATTGAATAGATCGAACTAAAAAAACTAAACCGTTTAAAAAAACAAAACCGAGAAAACCAGATCGGACCGGGGCAACGGTTTTTTTGTTAAAAACCGGCGGCGGATCGGGTTAGGGTTTACCACGGCGGTGGCGGCTCCGGCGAGTCGTGTCTCCGGCGGCGGTGGGGCGAATTGGCTCCAGCGGTGGCGGGGCACGGCGGCGGCGGCGGAGTAGCTGGGGAGGGCGGCGCGGCGCGGCGGTGAGGTGGGTGGTGGCTGCGGTGGTCGGGGAGGTGCGGGGCGACGGCGAGAAAACTCGGCGGCGGCGGCGGCGAGATGCGGGAGGATAGGGAAGAGAGAGCCGCGGTGGCCGGGCTTATAAGGGGAGGCGAGGCGGTGGCTTGGCGTGCGCGAGGGGGCGTGGGGAGGCGTGTCCGCCTCGGGCACGTCGGCGGCGGCGGCGGCGTACGGGCGGCGGACTCCCGAGCGGGAGCTCGGGGACAAGCGAGGGCGCGCTGGGCTGGCGGGCCGCGGCCTAGCTCGGGCGCTGGGCTGGCCCAGCCGACGACGGGGAGAGAGAGGAGAGAGAGGAGAGAGAGAGAGAAGTGTTGGGCTTCGGCCTGGCACTGTTCGAAAAGTTTTTTTCCAGACAAAGAAAATAATAAAAACGGAATAAATAAAAATATTATATAGGCATATAATATATCAAAATTTTCAGAAAAAGATTTCCTACAGCATGGGCATTTTTCCAACGCCAAATAAAATTCACACAAATTTGAATAAAGCAAAGAGTGCTACTGTTCTAATAAAATCCAATAAAAATCATTTTAAAAATACCAAAATGATTTCAAATTTATTTCTCTCCAATTTTATGTTGTAGGTAATCATGTTACCCTAATTTCTGTATATTTTATTTTTGGAGAAAAATAATTTGAATAAAACCCAAATAAATCCAAATTTGAAAATAAATTCAAAGGGACTTTGAATTTAATTCTTTTAAACTTCCAACTCATATTTCATATGTTTTGAAGAAGTCATTTTATCTTCTCTCATGAAAATCATTGAGTTGCTTGAAGTTTCTGAATTGGAAATATTTCCAAATGATATTCAAATATTTTCAACACCCCTTTTCATTTAAATAAATGGAAGAAGTCATGTCATCTTCTCTCCAGGGTTTTGTGATGAAAAGAATTTGAATTCATGGAGATCATAAAAGCAAAATGAAAGTTTGGGAAAGTCCTTTTATTCCCTCTCATTTAACTTTCAAAGTTTCGAATTCACTCACTTTCAGTCAATCAATCACACAACAATCAAACAAACTAACTATTTATTATAACATTTCAAAATTTAGAATTTTGGGATGTTACAAACCTACCACCCTTAAAATGAATCTCGTCCTCGAGATTCGGAGAGGCTAGAAAGAAATAGGTTAGGGTTCGGGGTCTTCTCAAAATCCATCGATCATCACCGGGGTCTGGGGTGCTACCACCCTTAGAAACATTGTTACGGTTCCACCAAAACTCGTATACTCCATCCTTATTGTTGACAGTGTCGGTCTTCTCAGTTCGTAAGGATAATGGGCTCTTCCGGTAGTGGCATAACCTTTTTCCTCAATTCTTCTGTATCCTTTCATCTTGGTATGGTTTTTCCATGACTGGGTCTTCTTAGCTGACGGGTCTGGCGCCAATACTAAACAACTATCGATATCTCTTGGGGGTCAACGATTTATGGTTTCTCCTGCAGGAAATTGGTCAGGGTTGAACCTCACCGTACAACCTACGGTTGGCAACAACTGCCTTGTACAAGGGAATAATACTTATACCATTCTAAGTTTTAAACAGGGTTTAATACCGTCGTCTCTCTACTATAGGTAGGTCACTCAGATTTACCATCCCATATAGCAAAGCGAACAATAAGAGTAAGTCGGTATGGTGATCAATCCATCCCGCACCCAAATCATTAGCTTGTATATGGTTTAGCGAATCTCGCATTCTAACACTCGGTCATCCTCGCAAGCATTGCAGAATTTCTCTTGTCGACGAACCAAGTTCGGATAAATCCATGGATTCTGCAAGCCAAAAAAAACATCTATCGTTCCTTCCCAACCCTCAGGTTTTGCGTAACTCCTATAAGATCGTTTGTCGATAAAATCATAACTCCTTCCAGGGTTTCTCCTTCAGCAAGAGGGTGCTTGCTTCCTGGCAGGTCCTGGGGCCTGTGGGTTATGGCCCATCTCATCACTAGTAGTCCTTGAACTTATCAGGGAAACTGATCCTTAATCCAACATCCAACTTCCTAGTATTCTTAAATCCATCCAATTGTACTGTCTTCCTTCCCTCTATTGGCACCAAACTAGGACATGATTACTCAGACTCGTTATGGAATTTCCATTGATCCATATTTCCAACATCATACCTCCTTTATATCCAATAGTAATTCATCTCTTCATCCTCGTGCGATATCCCACATACCGATATAAAAATTATACTTATTTTGTCCGAAATCCACTTCGGGGAATAACATCATTATCCTTTCCAGGGTCAGGCATCCTTACAGGGGAATATTGGCCATCTCTGCATGGCACTCTTCAACTGGGAAACGTGAAACACATCATGAACTCCTGACAGTCCTTCGGGTAACTCGAACTTGTAGGCCACTTCTCTCATACGCTCCAAAACTCGGTATGGTCCTAAAAATCTCGGGGCTAACTTTCCCTTAACTCCAAATCGTTTAATTTCGCGCAGAGCGGACACACGAAGACATGCTCTGTCTCCAATTTCATAGACTACCTCCTTGCGTTTTTGAGTCTGCATAACTCTTCTGCCTGGACTGAGCTACCTTCAGTCTATCTCGAATCAACTTAACATTCTCCTCTGACTCCTTGATCACTTTTGGTCCAAACAACTGACGGTCTCCAACTTCATCCCGCATCAACGGTGTCTGGCTCCTTCTCCCATACAAATCTTCAAAAGGGGCCATCTTCAAACTGGCTTGGTAACTGTTGTTGGATGAGAACTCCGCGTAAGGTAGATTATCATCCCTACTAGATCCATAATCTAGCGCACACGCTCTCAATATGTCCTCTAGAGTCTGATTGACTCTCTCGGTCTATCCATCTGTCTGCGGATGAAAGGCTGTACTGAACTCTAGCCTAGTACCCAAAGTCTGGTGCAGCCAATTCCAAAACTTTGAGGTAAACTGTGTTCCTCTATCTGATACGATGGTCCTCGGAACTCCATGCAGACATACGATCCTGGTCAAATATATCTTGGCCAACTTCGCACTTGTATAGGTGGTTTTCACTGGGATAAAGTGAGCCACTTTGGTCAAGCGAATCAATTACTATCCAGATAGAATCATATCCCGTTCGGGTTCTGGGAAATCCGATAATGAAATCCATGCCAAGCTTATCCTACTTCCATTCGGGTATCGGCATAGGCTGTAGTAATCCTGCTGGCTTCTGATACTCTGCCTTTACTCTTTGGCATACATCACCTACGACTACATACTCAGCAATATCCTTCTTCATACCAGTCCACCAGAAACGCTCCTTGAAATCCAATTACATCTTGGTGTTTCCAGGGCAAATCGAGTATGGTGAGTCATGAGCCTCCTGAAGTATTAACTTCCTGATCTCTGCATTATTGGGTATAGGTACACTGTCCTCAAACCATAAGGTGTCGTGCTCATCCTTACGAAAATCTTTGTCCTTTCCTTTGCTCATTCTCAATTTTATCTCGGCAATCTCTTTGTCATCCTTCTGAGCTTAACGGATCTTTCCCAACAATGTAGACTGAACTTCCATTGCTGCAACAAAACCTTTGGGAACAATCTCCAACCGAAGTTCCCTGAGATCCTCTGCTAACTCCTTTGGTAATCCTCCTCTTATGAGGGTATTCGTCCTTGTATTCTTTATGGTTGTGTCCTATTTCTCCACAAAGCTTGCATGCACACGTTTTCTTCATATCCTTCCCATAAGGCCTCAACTTTTGGGACACAAGCCAAGACTTTAACAAAGTCCACTTAAATTCCTTCCAAGTGGTTACTCCTTGCCATCCATTGATGGTTTGGTACATCCTCTACTAGGTAGTGGCACCTCTTTCAAAGCACTCAAGAGCATGCTGGGTCATATCCTTTCCGGCTATAGGGTTATTCTCCATGTGATCCTTCATGTTCTGAATCCATCAGTCCGTCTCCAATTGAGTCATTGGTCCAGAAAATATAAGCTCATCTCCATTCATCCTCTATTGGGTCCATGGGTTTGGGGTGGGATAAGAGAGATAGAAAGAGATGCACACAATAAAAACAATGGTTTTGAAAAGACAGATTTTTATTTGTGGCTGTCAGAAAAACATCAAACAAATGACAGCTCACAATCATCGCAACTAACGTAGGTATATAACAGGGGTTGGGTCTTCTAGAGGTCAAAATCTTCAAAGTCATCAAACTCTTCAAGTCTTGTTCATGTCTCCGATGGCTTCTTCCGATCATGCTTGTCTTTCTCAAGTTCTTTTTCCATATCATCTCTATTGACTCAAAGTCTCTCGTGACATCCTTGAATATTCTGGAGTTGCATTCCAAACTTCTGGGTTTCATCAACCTCGACATGGACCATGATCTTATAGTCCTTCAGTTCATGACGAATCTTTGATGTCTCGAGGTTTTGCTCCTCCATCATGGCTACTTTCAGCTTCTAGGTCCTGAGTTCTTCATGAAATGCTTACTTGTCGAA
This sequence comes from Aegilops tauschii subsp. strangulata, assembly GCF_002575655.3. NCBI lineage: Eukaryota > Viridiplantae > Streptophyta > Magnoliopsida > Poales > Poaceae > Aegilops > Aegilops tauschii. The sequence continues at coordinate 938,880 of NC_053036.3, read as the reverse complement.
TACTGCTTCCTGAAGGTTCATCTTTAAACTTCCTGATGTAACACTCCAGATCCTGGTGATACTCCGGTCTAAAGTTAAAACGTCATCTTGCTGATAGGTGTTCCATCAGCTTTCTACCATCCAATCCTTCCATGCATATGCATGCTTAACTCAACAGGGTGACAATATCATAAGCGGGCGATAACATCATGGGTATCCGTGTTTCTGCTCTTGTCATTACCATGAGCTATCATTCCATAGTTGATATCTCCTGCCTTAGGGTTTTCTTGACAAAACTTTGAGTTTCTAACTCTCCATGTTCCGGTCTTTCTCCGATACACCTTGATCTCGGGCATTGACGGCTTCCATAGTCTGCCAACTTCCAATAAGAGTAACCTTCCTAGGTCATACACATCTGGCAATTCTTCAGAGCCTTCAAATTCTCCTAGACTTCGGAGTCTTCAACTGTTGTAGTTTCCATTATCATAATGCACGGTAAATCCTCTTCATTCCGAATGGTCTTAGTTGTCCGATATCTTGTCCTTCTTGGAGTGGTCTCATCAGTCGAATCTTCGTGTGGTCAAAAGGGGAAAGGGGTATGGTCTCACTAAAAGGGAATATTTGAATAAGACTCAGAAAAGGAGAGAGGTAAAAGATCTTTTCGAAAAGAAAAGTTTTAGGGAAAATCCTTCCTATGGGCTTGCCAGTTTCTAGGGTCACGTCCTACAGTCAACATGTGCTCTGATACCATCTTGTAGCGACCCGACCCGAATGGATCAAGTCTCTGTGCTTAAGTGTCATCCCTGGATCGGTATGCTGACACACACAGTACTCGAGGATTTATAACAGAGGTAAATCACATGTATAAAGTAACGTAAATACTATTACCTCAATCCACATAGCGGAAGTAACAAGGTTGTGGATTCCCATCAACACCAACGGCAAAGTTGAGTGTAGAAATCGTAACCCTAACGTATCACTTACTCGTCGTAAGAATCCTGCAACATGAAACGTTGCAGCCCGAAAATGGGTCAGCACATGGAATATGCTGGTAAATTCACACCATAGAGAAATGATGAACATGGGATATCACTACATGCATATATGGCTGGTGGAAAAGCTCTATGGTTATAATGTTTTTGCGAAAAGCCAATTTTTCCCTACTGCAAAGGAATAAATTTTATTTAACTATCATGGTGGTTGTGAAACATTGAGATGGTTGACAGCATCTCAATCCCAAATAAGTATCATCGTTAACGGGATAATCCAAGAACTAGATACTCAAGATGTCCATAACCGGGGACACGGCTAACCATGATTAGTTTATACACTCTGCAGAGGTTTGTGCACTTTTCCCACAAGACTCGATCGCCTCCGCTGGATTCTCGCACTACATGATGTTTGAGAAACGGATGACCGAGACATAGTCTTTCAGAAGCATTTGCAGCTTACGATGTGATAGACCGTACCACCTACATCCCCTACATCTGCTAGTCTACCACTGTAAGAGTTCACACAACTTAATCAACTATGCTAGAGCCCATAATAGCTTGTGGCTGCACACGGAAGTTTCTAGCATGAAAAATCTCATGATCCCTTTGAACCTGGGTGGCGGTCCAAAAGAAAAACAGGCAATCCTGGAATACCCAGGTACCTCAATCCACCCAGATGTGAGTTTTAGTTGCCACCTTAAGTAAACCATTAATTAACAATCTCACATCTGTAGTGAATATCTCTCAAACCCAATCCACGTCTACAAGCATAGCATAGAAATATAAGCAAACGTAGATGTAACTCCCAAGGGTTTGATAATAAAACAGGTAATAGGTACTACCTCATCTAATTCCCAATTCCCACAGTTTAATTAGATCTGAACCATGCAATTGTTGGAGGATTGATCTAATGCAATAAAACTGGGTAGTAAAAGAGGTATGATCAAAGTGTTACTTGCCTGCAATGTTGATGAAGATGATTCGCACTCATAACTCTTGATAGTTCTACTCGTCACACTCCGGTCAATCTATCGTAAGCAAGCAATGGTAACCACACATAAGCAATCACTCAAAAGATCAGAAAGAACGAAGAAGATACTTCGGAAAACATCAAAACCAAGAAAATAACTCTTGCAACATAAAACAATTTCTAACAGTACCAAAATTATGTGAATTTGGTCTTATTATAAAGTTTAGGTCAAGAGCTTTAATTTGCAAAAAGAATCAACTAAATCGGAGTTACGAAACTCAAGTTACCATCAAAAGAAGATTCAAATTCAAATCTGATCTAATTCAAATTTTAAAATTTCAAAAACATGTTTGAGTTGGATTACTGGATAGAGGGGATCATAATGAAGAAGTGGGCGTTGATTCGTTGGATTTGGACAAACGAGTAAAAAGATGTGGTCGTTTAAAGACTAGGGACTAATCTGTAAAAACAAAAAAGAAAAAACTACTAACAGGTCCCTGAATAAAATAAAATAAACTATCGAGTGAACGCTCGCTAACCAATTCTAAACAGAGAACGCTCATTGAATAGATCGAACTTAAAAAAACTAAACCGTTTAAAAAAACAAAACCGAGAAAACCAGATCGGACCAGGGCAACGGTTTTTTTGTTAAAAACCGGCGGCGGATCGGGTTAGGGTTTACCACGGCGGCGGCGGCTCCGGCGAGTCGTGTCTCCGGCGGCGGTTGGGCGAAGTGGCTCCAGCGGTGGCGGGGCACGGCGGCGGCAGTGGAGTAGCTGGGGAGGGCGGCGCGGCGCGGCGGTGAGGTGGGTGGTGGCTGCGGTGGTCGGGGAGGTGCGGGGCGACGGCGAGAAAACTCGGCGGCGGAGCAATCCCGGCGAGGTGGCGGCGAGATGCGGGAGGAGAGGGAAGAGAGGGCCGCGGTGGCCGGGCTTATAAGGGGAGGCGAGGTGGTGGCTTGGCGTGCGCGAGGGGGCGTGGGGAGGCGTGTCCGCCTCGGGCATGTCGGCGGCGGCGGCGTACGTGCCGCGGACTCCCGAGCGGGAGCTCGTGGACGAGCGAGGGCGCGCTGGGCTGGCGGGCCGCGGCCTGGCTCGGGCGCTGGCTGGCCCAGCCGACGACGGGGAGAGAGAGGAGAGAGAGAGAGCAGTGCTGGGCTTCGGCCTGGCACTGTTCGAAGAGTTTTTTTTTCAGACAAAGAAAATAATAAAAACAGAATAAATAAAAATATTATATAGGCATATAATATATCAAAATTTTCAGAAAAAGATTTCCTACAGCATGGGCCATTTTCCAACGGCAAATAAAGTTCACACAAATTTGAATAAAGCAAAGAGTGCTACTGTTCTAATAAAATCCAATAAAAATCATTTTAAGAATACCAAAATGATTTCAAATTTATTTCTCTCCAATTTTCTATTGTAGGGAATCATGTTACCCTAATTTCTGTATATTTTATCTTTGGAGAAAAATAATTTGAATAAAACCCAAAAAACTCCAAATTTGAAAATAAATTCAAAGGGACTTTGAATTTAATACTTTTAAACTTCCAACTCATATTTCATATGTTTTGAAGAAGTCATTTTATCTTCTCTCATGAAAATCATTGAGTTGCTTGAAGTTTCTGAATTGGAAATATTTCCAAATCATATTCAAATATTTTCAACACCCCTTTTCATTTAAATAAATGGAAGAAGTCATGTCATCTTCTCTCCAGGGTTTTGTGATGAAAAGAATTTGAATTCATGGAGATCATAAAAGCAAATTGAAAGTTTGGGAAAGTCCTTTTATTCCCTCTCATTTAACTTTCAAAGTTTCGAATTCACTCACTTTCAGTCAATCAATCACACAACAATCAAACAAACTAACTATTTATTATAACATTCCAAAATTTAGAATTTTGGGATGTTACAAACCTACCATGATGGATAAAAACGGTTAAAAATGTACAAAATTGTCTAATTTCTATAGGTAAGTTGATATCTGAGGTGCATATAGATGCACGGACTACCCTCGAAGCATGAAGTGATGGAAATGATTTTGGAATATGTCGATGATGCTTCATTAATAAGTTTTCAGTGTTCAAAGAAATGAAAATCTATAGTGATGGATCAAAAGGGAACAAAATTGGTGATGGAATTAAATGATTACTAGTTATAAGTTGTTATTTGAGATCCATATGGTCAAACATACAACTTCCAAAGCTTGAAAGGAAGAAATGCCGGTGGAATTTCTAAATGATGCTATTTAAGTAAGTTTTCTTTTTAGCGAATAAAAAATCTATGTAACGGATCAAAAGTTTATGTAAAGGTGCTAAACATGAATAATTTATTTCGGTAAGCTGTTCTATGACTTCCATACGACGGTCGAGACTACTCTCGAAGAATTGAATGATTGAAAGGCTGTTATAATGTGTTGAATGTCCTATTTAAATGAGTTCTATGATTCGAAGGAGGAGAAAATGTAAAGTAATAAATCAAAAGGTTACGTAAAACTACTAAAAATTATGTGACTCCTACATATATAAGTTGTTGTAGGATTTTCAAATGGCGGCATAGACAACTTCGAAACAAGAAACGAAGCAAGGCTTCTATCACTTATCGTTAATGCTATTTAAACATGTTTTCAGTTTTGCAAAAATAGAAAATCTACCATGATGGATCAAAACGGTTAAAACTGTATAAAATTGTCTAATTTCTATAGGTAACTTGCTATCTGAGGTTCACATAGATGCACAGACTACCCTCGAAGCATGAAATTGTGGAAATGATTTCGGAATATGTTGATGACGCTTCATTAATAAGTTTTTAGTTTTCAACGAAATGAAAATATATAGTGATGGATCAAAAGGGAACAAAATTGGTGATGAAATCATATGATTACTAGTTATAAGTTGTTATACGAGATCAATATGGTCGAACATACAACTTCCAAAAGTTGAAGGAAGAAATGGTGGTGGAATTTCTAAATGATGTTATTTAATTAAGTTTTCTTTTTAGCGAATAAAAAATCTACGGTAATTGATCAACAGTTTATGTAAAGTTGCTAAACATGAATAATTTATGTGGATAAGTTATTGTATGACTTTCATACGGAGGCCGAGACTACTCTCAAAGAATGGAATGATTGAAAGGCTTATCCTGTTTAAATGAGTTCTAAGTTTGTGGAAAACTACTAAAAATTATGTGACTCCTACATATAGAAGTTGTTGTAGGATTTTAAAATGGTGGCATAGGCAACTTCGAAACAAGAAACGAAGCAAGGCTTCTATAACTTGTCGGTAATGCTATTTAAACAAGTATTCAGTTTCGCAAAACTAGAAATCTACCATGATGGAAAACGGTTAAAAACTGTACCACATTGCCTAATTTCTATAGGTAAGTTGCTATCTGAGGTTCATATAGATGCACAGACTACCATCGAAGTATGAAATGTTGGAAATGATTTCGGAATATGTCGATGACGCTTCATTAATAAGTTTCAGTTTTCAACGAAATGAAATTTTATAGTCATGGATCAAAAGGAAACAAAATTGGTGATTAAATTATATGATTAATAGTTATAAGTTGTAATACGAGATTAGTATGGTCGAACATACAACTTATAAAGCTTGAAAGGAAGAAATGCTTGTGGAATTTCTAAATGATGCTATTTAAGTAAGTTTCTTTTTAGCGAAAAAAATCTACGATAATGGATCAAAAGTTTAAGTAAAGGTGCTACACATGAATAAGTTGTGCGGATAAGTTGTTCGACTTCCATACGGCGGTTGAAACTACTCTCGAAGAATAGAATGATAGAAAGGACGTTATGATGTGTGGAATGTCCTATTTAAATGAGTTCTAAGTTTCAAAGGAGGAGAAAATGTAAAGTAATAAATCAAAAGGTTATGAAAAACTACTAAAAATTATGTGACTCCTACATATATAAGTTGTTCTAGGATTTTCAAATGGCGGCGTAGACAAATTCAAAACAACAAACGAAGCAAGGCTTGTATCACTTGTCGGTAATGCTATTTAAACAAGTTTTCAATTCCGCAAAATTAGAGAATCTACCATGGTGGATCAAAACGGATAAAAATGTACCAAATTATCAGATTTCTATAGGTAAGTTGCTATCTGAGGTGCATATAGATGCACGGACTACGCTCGAAGCATGAAATGGTGGAAACGATTTTGGAATATGTCGATGACGCTTCATTAATAAGTTTTCATTTTTGAACAAAGTGAAAATCTATAGTGATGTATCAAAATGGAACAAAATTTGTGATGAAGTTGTACGAGATCGATATGGTCAAACATACAAGTTCGGAAGCTTGAAAAGAAGAAATGCTGGTGGAATTTCTAACTGATGCTATTTGAGTAAGTTTTCTTTTTAGCAAATAAAAAATCTACAATAACGGATCAAAAATTTGTGTGAAGGTTCTAAATAAGAATAATTTATGTGGATAAGCTGTTCTTTTACTTCCATATGGCGGTTGAGACTACTCTCGAAGAATGGAATGATAGAAAGGCTGTTATAATGTGTCGAATGTCCTATTTAAATTAGTTCTAAGTTTCGAAGGAGGAGAACATGTAAATTAATAAATCAAAAGGTTAAAAAAAACTACTAAAAATTATGTGACTCCTACATAGATAAGTTGTTGTAGGATTTCAAATGGCGGCATAGACAACTTCGAAACATGAAATGAAGCAAGGCTTCTATCACTTATCGGTAATGCTATTTTAACATGTTTTCAGTTTCACAAAAATAGAAAATCTGCAATGATGGATCAAAATGGTTTAAAAATGTACCAAATTGTCTAATTTCTATAGGTAAGTTGCTATCTGAGGTGCATATAGATGCACGGACTACCCTCGAAGCATGGAGTGGTGGAAATGATTTCGGAATATGTCGATGATGCTTCATTAATAAGTTTTCAGTTTTCAAAGAAATGAAAATATATAGTGATGGATCAAAAGCGAACAAAATTGGTGTTGAAATTAAATGATTACTAGCTATAAGTTGTTTTTCGAGATCCATATGGTCAAACATACAACTTCCAAAGCCTGAAAGGAATAAATGCTGGTGGAATTTCTAAAATATGCTATTTTAGTAAGTTTTCTTTTTAGCGAATAAAAAGCTACCGTAACGGATCAAAAGTTTATGTAAAGGTGCTAAACATGAATAATTTATTTGGATAAGCCGTTCAATGACTTCCATACGACGGTCGAGACTACTATCGAAGAATTAAATGATTGATAGGCTGTTATAATGTGTCGAATGTCCTATTTAAATGAGTTCTATGTTTCGAAGGAGGAGAAAATGTAAAGTAATAAATCAAAAGGTGATGAAAAACTACAAAAAATTATGTGACTCCTACATATATAAGTTGTTGTAGGATTTTCAAATGGCGGCATAGGCAACTTCAAAACAAGAAACGAAGCAAGGCTTCTATCACTTACCGTTAATGCTATTTAAACATGTTTTCAGCATTGCAAAAATATAAAACCTACCATGATGGATCAAAACGGTTAAAACTGTATAAAATTGTCTAATTTCTATAGGTAAGTTGCTATCTGAGGTGCATATAGATGCACAGACTACCCTCGAAGCATGCAATGGTGGAAATGATTTCGGAATATGTCGATGACGCTTCATTAATAAGTTTTCATTTTCCAACAAAATGAAAATCTATAGTGATGGATCAAAAGGGAACAAAATTGGTGATGAAATAATATGATTACTAGTTATAAGTTGTTATACGAGATCAATATGGTGGAACATACAACTTCCAAAAGTTGAAAGGAAGAAATGGTGGTGGAATTTCTAAATGATGTTATTTAATTAATTTTTCTTTTTAGCGAATAAGAAATCTACGGTAATGGATCAAAAGTTGATGTAAAGGTGCTAAACATGAATAATTTATGTGGATAAGTTATTCTATGACATTCATACGGAGGTCGAGACAACTCTCGAAGAATGGAATGATTGAAAGGCTGTTATAATGTGTTGAATGTCCTATTTAAGTTTCAACGGATGAGAAAATGTAAAGTAATCAATCAAAAGGTTATGAAAAACTACTAAAAATTATGCGACTCCTACATATATAAGTTGTTGTACGATTTTCAAATGGCGGCATTGTGACACCCCCGATTTGACCGTACACTAATCATGCACGCAAATGTGTACAATGAAGATCAGGGACTCACGGGAAGGTATCACAACACAACTCTACAACATAAATAAGTCATACAAGCATCATAATACAAGCCAGGGGCCTCGAGGGCTCGAATACAATTGCTTAATCATAGACGAGTCAGCGGAAGCAACAATATCTGAGTACAGACATAAGTTAAACAAGTTTGCCTTAAGAAGGCTAGCACAAAAGTAGCAACGATCGAAAAGGCAAGGCCTCCTGCCTGGGACCTCCTATCTACTCCTCGAAGCCGAACTCCATGTAGAATCATCCTCGGGATCTCTAGCTCCTGGACTCCAGCATCTGGTTGCGACAATCAGGTATAGAAAGGGGAAAAGAGGGAGAAAAGCAACCGTGAGTACTCATCCAAAGTACTCGTAAGCAAGGAGCTACACTACATATGCATGGGTATATGTGTAAAGGGTCATATCGGAGGACTGAACAACAGAATGCCAGAAGAAGAGGGGGATAGCTAATCCCGTCGAAGACTACACTTCTGGTAGCCTCCATCTTGCAGCATGTAGAAGAGAGTAGATTAAAGTCCTCCAAGTAGCATCGTATAGCATAATCCTACCCGGCAATCCCCTCCTCGTCGCCCTGTTAGAGAGCGATCACCGGGTTGTATCTGGCACTTGGAAGGGTGTGTTTTATTAAATATCCAGTTCTAGTTATCATAAGGTCAAGGTACAACTCCGGGTGGTCCTTTTACCGAGGGACACGGCTATTCGAATAGATAAACTTCCCTGCAGGGGTGCACCACATAACCCAACACGCTCAATCCCATTTGGCCGGACACACTTTTCTGGGTCATGCCCGGCCTCGTAAGATCAACACGTCGCAGCCCCACCTAGGCTCAACAGAGAGGTCAACACGCCGGTCTAAATCCTATGCGCGCAGGGGTCTGGGCCCATCGCCCATTGCACACTTGCACGTTGCGAGGGCGGCAGGAAGCAGACCTAGCCAAGCAGGCGTTCCAGTCCAATCCGGCGCGCGCCGCTCCAGCGCTGACGTCAAGAAGAGCTTCGGCTGATACCACGACGTCGGGATACCCATAACTACTCCCGCATAGATGGTTAGTGCGTATAGACCAAATGGCCAGACTCAGATCAAATACCCAGAACTCGTTAAGCGTGTTATTTATCCGCGAACGCCGACCAGGGCCAAGCCCACCTCTCTCCTAGGTGGTCTCAACCTGCCCTGTCGCTCCGCCACAAAGTAATGGTCGGGGGCCGTCAGGAACCCAGGCCCACCTCTACCGGGATGGAGCCACCTGTCCTTTCAGCCCCCTCATCAGAATCACTTGCGGGTACTCAACGAGCCGACCCGACTTTAGTCACCACATGTGTCATGTATATAAAGTATATAGTATATACCCGTGATCACCTCCCGAAGTGATCATGGCCTAGTAGTATAGCATGGCAGACGGACAAGAGTGTACGGCCACTGATGGAACACTAGCATCCTATACTAAGCAGCAGGTAAGGGTAACAACTATAGCAACAATGACATGCTATGCATCAGGATAGGATTAACGGAAAGCAGTAACATGCTACACTACTCTAATGCAAGCAGTATAGAGAAGAATAGGCGATATCTGGTGATCAGGGGGGGGGGCTTGCCTGGTTGCTCAGACAAGAGGGGGTCGTCGTCGACGTAGTTGATCACAGCGGCATCAACGGCAGTCTCGGGGTCTACCGGAGAGAAGAGGGGGGAAGAAACAGTAAATACATAGCAAGCAAGTGCATAACAGGACAACTGGCAGAGCTAGACGTGTTCTAACGCGGTGTCGCGCGATACCGTGGAAGGGGGAAACATCCGGGAAAGTTTTCCCGAAATTTGCATTTTTCGGATAGATGAAATGGAGGGGGAAAGTTGCAAGTTTGCTATGCTAGGGACGTGTGGCGTACGAACGGACTACGTATTCGGATTCGTCTCGTCGTTCTGAGCAACTTTCACGTACAAAGTTTTTTTATCTGAGGTACGGTTTATTTTTACTAATTTTCAAAGTTTAAAATCATTTTTAGAATTAACAGAATGAATTTAATTCGAAACTGGATTTATGACATCAGCATGATGTCATGCTGACATCAGCAGCCAACAGGGGTTGACTAAGTCAAACTGACATGTGGGTCCAGTGGGACCCACCTGTCATTCTCTGTTTAGGTTAATTAGGGTTTAGCTAAACTAATTACTGTTTAATTAAACTAACTAGTTAATTAGATTAATTAAACATAATTAAGTTAATTAATTAAATTAATTAATATTTTATTTTATTTTTATTTTTATTTTATTTTATTTTTAGAATCTTTGTTTTTTTTAAATCGTTCTTAATAGTACAGGGGCGTCTGCCCCTTGGGTCAGTGGCACAGGTCGGCCAGCGCCACGGCTGGGCACGCGGGGAAGGGGCACGGTACCCTGACGAGGCCATGGGTGGGCGCGCGAGCCGCGCTCACGGGGAGGGAGCAAGGCAGGGGCGGACAGGGAGGTAGCGGCCACCGGAAACGGGCGGAGGCAGCAGCACCGCAGCAGGCAGCGGGGCGGCCAAGCAGCGCCATGGCGCGGGCGCGGCCAGGCCACCGTGGGGGGAGGGGGTTCGGCACGGCGAGGTGCAAACAACCGCGAGCAGGGGAGCCCCATACGAGGTCGGTGCGGCGCGGAGCGCGGTCGGGCAGGCACGACCATGCGCGGGCGGTTGCTGGCGCGCACGATGTGGGTGCAGTGCCGCGGGCGGGGGCTCGCAGGGAGCATGTGCGGCGAGGTCCAGAGAGCCGCACGGGACGAGGGTCGCTGGGCGCGGTCGAAGGCGCGGCGAGCACGTGTTGGCACGGCGAATGACAGTGCCGGGGCGCGTGCGGGACTGTGGGAGAGGGGAGGGCGAGGCCCTCACCGGCGTTGGCGGGCAGGGGGTAGGCGTGGCTCGGTGGAGCCGTCAATGGGGAGACGAGGACGGGGCGACGGACGAGGCGAAGGAGCTCTGGGCTGCGGCGAGGTAGCGTCGGGCGGCGGTCGGTGTCGAGCGGCGACGGGGTCGAGGCGCGGTGTCGGGGCGGCCTTGGTCGATCCGGCCACGGAGCTAGACGGCGGGGATGAGGAGGCAACGGCGACGACGGTGGGGCATGGCGACGTGGTTCCGGCGGCGGCGGCTGGTCGATCCCCCAGATCCAATCGGGAGGGGGCAGAGGAGGGGAGAGGTCGATCGAGGGAGTGGGGGAAGTGGGGCGACCGGTTCGGTTAGGTCACGGGGTGAGGGGGCCATATAGGACAAGGCTGGGCCGGTTTGGGCCGGCCGTCCAGCTGGGCCAGTGGGCCAAGGCCCTTGGGGAGCGGGGGGTTTTCTTTTCTTTTGTTTTCTTTTTTTCTTTTTATTTGTTTTTCTTTTCTGTTTTATTTCTAGTTTCTTTTTCATTTAGTTTTTTTGTTTTACAAAAATTACCACTAGTGCCTAAATTTGTATTTATCAACAAAGTACTGTGTGATTAATCCTTAACCCATAATAAAATAGTTTTAGCATTTTATAAATTCAATAGGCATTTGTTTAATTGTTTTCACTATTGTTTTAATTGTTTTAGAGCCTTTAAACATTTTATCAAAGCTTGGTTTCTCCACCATAATTACTTACGATTTATTTGACACAACCCGAACATTTTAGTTTTGATATTTGAAAATTTTACTTTTTGCCTATATTTTATATTTTAACTTGAATCGTTTTGAACTAACTCGAGTTTATCAACAGTAACCGAGGTGACGTGGCACCATCAACAGAGGTTTACTGTAGCTTGATTATCCGGGCGTCACAATTCTCCTCCACTACAAGAAATCTCGTCCCGAGATTTAAGAGGGAAGTAAAGGGGGAAGGTTCGGGTTACGAAATTCTACGGAGTGTTCTTGGTCTTGGTTGTTCTTCTCGAAGAGGTTGATCCATTACATTGATGTCTTCATTCTGCTGTTTCAGGTCATCATGATAAAGTTGTCGTCCTTTCTTCGGGAACTCCATCGTACTTACGACAGAGTAAGGGGGTATTCCGGAAGAACGGACCTCTGCAAAGGTTTACTATCTGGTCAATATCATCGGGGAAGGTGGCGGAAAGTAACTCTCGAACTAAATCTTAAGAAAAGCCGAGAGCAGGTAAGAAAGTACCATGAGAAGTTTCAAACGGGTAGGCAATCGTTCGAAGCCTGAAACAAAGTGTGAAAGGGGTTCAAAGCAATCGGAATAAGTATTATGTCTGATGCCAGTATAGGTCAGTAGGACGGTGGTCCGTGAATTACATACGAGGCCGCGCGATGAATAAATTTGGGAACAGGGGGTGCACAGGAGAGTTAGGTTTCGATCCTGTGGAACTGTGGGTTATGGGCCCACCATGTGGGTTAAAAGTAGGAAGGGCGGTGACATCTTGCACGATCATGATAGCAAGGCATGTCAGAGGGTAGCCTGTCAGTTATATGTCAGCAACATCGTCGGTACGAAGGGCGAGGGACGAAGAGAACCATTTTCCTGCTCATTGAAATGAGGCGGACCATTAGGCAAAGTTCTCGTCCATCGGTGGTTACCGAAATGTCACCAACAATAGTAACAGGGTCTTACTGACAGAGTTGTACACCGAGGTGTTTACATAAGCAGGAGAATATTACTGCTTAGATCATATAGATCACCAGAAAGGTTAAACCAAAAAATGGAAAGGAAAAATATGATTATATCAGATTAAACAGAAGAATGGAAAGGAAAATGTGTTTAAACACATATTTCAAGGGTATATCCTTCCCAAGGACAAGCAGCGTATCATATCCATGACAGGATAGAAAGTAGAAAACCATTTAGGTAAGGGGAGAGGAATTTCATGACATAACCCATACAGCGGTGTTTGGATAATTGAGCAAGAAACATTTACTATTGGGCTTCAAATGTTCTTGTTGAAAATCGGAGTACCATAGACATGCTTTGAGATAGCATTGACATGGTCAACAGGTGAAGATCGGAATTTGGAAACAAAAAGGATCCATCAGGAACAACTTATAGAATAAGTCTTACAATTTCCTCATGGAAGAATAGCTAACCTTGCTAAAAAGGAAAACTTATAACAATAGGTCCTGCGGCCAGGTGTGTTAGGCATGACATCACTTTACCGGGTCATAAATAGACCAATGTTACAACTCTTGGAAATATGTTCCAACCATCATATCTGACCGAGATTCAGATCTGATTGGTGTCAGGATACCTCAGACTCAGGATGTCTGAGAAGAAAAGTGCAACACAAATTGATGGGATGACATTGTAAGATTCTCGGGAAATGAACTATGAAAGCAAGTTCCGAAACCAGAGTTCATCATTAAACCAAAGAGAGGGTTAGGAGGTGGCTGATGGACTCAGCGACATTCCATTGAGATTTCCAAAATATGGATTTCCACAACTATGTGAACAAGGAGATAACATTAGCTAGATCGAATGACTTAATGATGTATGCTCGAGGAAAACATACACAGTTAAACATTGGTCGAAATGTGCACCCGAAATATGGGCTAGGTAGCACGATCAATGTTCGAATGATGATTCATTAAGCCATAGATGTAGAATGAAACTATAGACCAATAACTTCAAAGCAATAGGGTTGCTAGAAGTTTAGAATTTACACGTCACAGACCATTTGTCGGTATTTCATTTAGAAACAACACGGGGACCAAGAAAGAATGGTGATGGTGAGAAGTATCACTGTACCAAGAATTCTTAAGAGGTGGAGTAATGCTCACGACATTCTTGACATCAAAGATGGTAATACTCCACGGTAGAACATAACATAGGTTGGATAGCAGGGAAATCAAGATACAACACAAAATATGAACAAGTTTGTGTTGAGGGGAGGCAAGAATGTTGTCAATGATAACATAATTCATCGAGGGGCAAGGATGGTATTTCTCATCCTGAATTTTGACACACAACTTGGAAGAAGTCAAATTGTTGACAATGATCATGACAAATTCGTCGAGAGGTTTTCAAGAAGATGTAATTGATCGACGATGACATCGAGTCAGAGGAATGATGAAGCGAAAGGTTATTGGAACCACGGGTAGGGCACAAACTCGAAATCAAGTTTGCTATTCAAGGAGAAGTGATATGACGAGGAAGATCGACGCAAGATTAGCTCACTGTCGAAATTTGTGCGCTGGGAAGGTCCAGGTAGCACAGTTAAAATCATCAAGATAATGATATAGCCAAACAGGCTAGGAATGGCGTGATCGGGTACAAACTCGTACTTAAAGAAGATTACTAAGAGTTGTTGAACCGTAGTGCGGACTCGGTTCAGTTATCGGTGTCTTTGCGTGATTAATAACTCAGAGCCCGTGGAAAATTGGAATCAGTGAGAATGTAGCACTTCATGAAGAACTCATAAGAAGTTATGCAGTTCCGTGATAATCTTGAGATACCAGGGGGGTAATACTCGACGACAAATCAAAGTAGAGGTTGGACTGGGGTATTACTCTGCAGAAGACAAGTGCTTAAACTTGCACGAGAAATGGTATTTAAAGGAGAACATGGTCAGAAACCACGATCATAAATGATCGAACCACGGATACAAGATGAACTTATAAGAAGGGGGGTAATTATTTTTACAAGCAGCTTCCATGATAAGTTATACATCGTGTCCATGGGCATGAACGCAAGGTTCAAGGTCGACTCCCACTTCTTCAATGTATAACCTTCCATTCACTCCTCGCTTTGATAAAGGCATTAGAGTTGAAAGTTTTACCTGGTGAAATACCAGATGAGTATGACTCGTGAAAACTTCTGAGTTCACACATATTAAGGAAGGCATAGGTTCAACCCGTCAGGGTATCGTGGAAACATATACCACCAGCTTCAATAGTAAATACCACCAGCTCGAAAACAGAGCATGGTTGAGAAAACAGAGGATACAATTTACCAAAGGCATTATATACCCATGGAAAGGCTCACAAGGTTATGCAATAGGAAGGACACTGTCGGATAAAATCCAACAAAGGAACCGATGGTCCACAAGGGATCTGATGTGAGCATCGATACTCAACCAGAGGAAGAAGAATGCAAGGAGATCTTATTATAGAAACAACTGACTAACTCAAAGTTCAAATGC
Organism: Aegilops tauschii subsp. strangulata; assembly: GCF_002575655.3. Classification (NCBI taxonomy): domain Eukaryota; kingdom Viridiplantae; phylum Streptophyta; class Magnoliopsida; order Poales; family Poaceae; genus Aegilops; species Aegilops tauschii. The sequence continues at coordinate 923,658 of NC_053036.3, read as the reverse complement.
AAAAGAATTATTATTACCAAATCAGGGGATTAGAAGCAACGCACTGATCAAGGATGGATAAGTTGAGTAGGCTTAGGGGCACAATCGATGGCAATTTGATAGGTCGAGATCCAGCTCATGTTTAAAATGACGTCTGAGCCGGAAGGATGAATTCTAGGATATGATTGAGGATTGCGAGCATTCGCAACAAATTGAATCAACAGACTCAAAATGATAATGACAACAGATGCCAATAAGATTACGAGACTTATGGGATTAACCATAATGCAAGCAAACAAGAATTTCAAGAGCAATAGGCTCCTGAGGATTTTCGGAAGATCGAATAGTATTTTGAAGACTATAGTGAAATACATGAATCAACTGGGGATGAGCAATTATCCGGTGAGTGCTAGAAATTATCCATAGTGGTATTCATGTGGCAAAGAACAGCAAGGCAGTAAGCTCAAAGGATTCTCGGAGCAGCAAAGAGAATTTCGGGGTATCTTGTAACAACAAGATCAACTGGGAAACATTGTATGAATGGCGAGTATACGTGGTTATCCATAGGAGTTTATCGATGAAAGGGAATTGCAAAAGCGATGAACACAAGTTCTCGGGTTATCAGTGGAGAGTATCTTCAGGGTCTTCATGTGCAGCAGACGATCATCAGTAATAAGGGGCTCTCCGGGTGAAAGTGATAACCAGATCCTAATGTTAGATTTAGCAAAATTCACTTAACCCGAATAGAAGAGAGATCAGAGTCCCAGACTATAGACAAGGAGTAAAAGATCCTAATACCACCCAATGGCGACGTGGGCCCGTAAGCCACACAGCCATGTTAGTAAAAGTTTAGCAATGACTAGACTCAACTTCGGCCAAAGAGTTTGGAAGGGGGATTCCTACAGGCTGTCGGCTCTGATACCAACTTGTGACGCCCCCGATTTGACCGTACACTAATCATGCACGCAAATGTGTACGATCAAGATCAGGGACTCACGGGAAGATATCACAACACAACTCTACAACATAAATAAGTCATACAAGCATCATAATACAAGCCAGGGGCCTCGAGGGCTCGAATACAATTGCTCGATCATAGACGAGTCAGCGGAAGCAACAATATCTGAGTACAGACATAAGTTAAACAGGTTTGCCTTAAGAAGGCTAGCACAAAAGTAGCAACGATCGAAAAGGCAAGGCCTCCTGCCTGGGACCTCCTATCTACTCCTCGAAGCCGAACTCCATGTAGAATCATCCTCGGGATCTCTAGCTCCTGGACTCCAGCATCTGGTTGCGACAATCAGGTATAGAAAGGGGAAAAGAGGGAGAAAAGCAACCGTGAGTACTCATCCAAAGTACTCGCAAGCAAGGAGCCACACTACATATGCATGGGTATATGTGTAAAGGGTCATATCGGAGGACTGAACTGCAGGATGCCAGAAGAAGAGGGGGATAGCTAATCCTGTCGAAGACTACTCTTCTGGCAGCCTCCATCTTGCAGCATGTAGAAGAGAGTAGATTAAAGTCCTCCAAGTAGCATCGTATAGCATAATCCTACCCGGCAATCCCCTCCTCGTCGCCCTGTTAGAGAGCGATCACCGGGTTGTATCTGGCACTTGGAAGGGTGTGTTTTATTAAGTATCCAGTTCTAGTTATCATAAGGTCAAGGTACAACTCCGGGTCATCCTTTTACCGAGGGACACGGCTATTTGAATAGATAAACTTCCCTGCAGGGGTGCACCACATAACCCAACACGCTCGATCCCATTTGGCCGGGCACACTTTTCTGGGTCATGCCCGGCCTCGTAAGATCAACACGTCGCAGCCCCACCTAGGCTCAACAGAGAGGTCAACACGCCGGTCCAAATCCTATGCGCGCAGGGGTCTGGGCCCATCGCCCATTGCACACCTGCACGTTGCGAGGGCGGCCGGAAGCAGACCTAGCCTAGCAGGCGTTCCAGTCCAATCCGGCGCGCTCCGCTCCGGCGCTGACGTCAAGAAGAGCTTCGGCTGATACCACGACGCCGGGATACCCATAACTACTCCCGCGTAGATGGTTAGTGCGTATAGACCAAATGGCCAGACTTAGATCAAATACCCAGAACTCGTTAAGCGTGTTATTTATCCGCAAACGCCGACCAGGGCCAGGCCCACCTCTCTCCTAGGTGGTCTCAACCTGCCCTGTCGCTCCGCCACAAAGTAACAGTCGGGGGCCGTCAGGAACCCAGGCCCACCTCTACCGGGATGGAGCCACCTGTCCTTTCAGCCCCCTCATCAGAATCACTTGCGGGTACTCAACGAGCCGACCCGACTTTAGTCAGCACATGTGTCATGTATATAAAATATATAGTATATACCCGTGATCACCTCCCGAAGTGATCACGGCCCAATAGTATAGCATGGCAGATGGACAAGATTGTACGGCCACTGATGGAACAATAGCATCCTATACTAAGCAGTAGGATAGCAGGTAAGGGTAACAACTGTAGCAACAATGACAGGCTATGCATCAGGATAGGATTAACGGAAAGCAGTAACATGCTACACTACTCTAATGCAAGCAGTATAGAGAAGAATAGGCGATATCTGGTGATCAAGGGGGGGGGGCTTGCCTGGTTGCTCAGACAAGAAGGGTTCGTCGTCGACGTAGTTGATCACAGCGGCATCAGCGGCAGTCTCGGGGTCTACCGGAGAGAAGAGGGGGGAAGAAACAGTAAATACATAGCAAGCAAGTGCATAACAAGACAACAGGCAGAGCTAGACGTGTTCTAACGCGGTGTCACGCAATACCGTGGAAGGGGGAAACATCTGGGAATGTTTTCCCGAAGTTTGCATTTTTCGGACAGATGAAACGGAGGGGGAAACTTGCATGTTTGCTATGCTAGGGACGTGTGGCGGACGAAGGGACTACGTATTCGGATTCATCTCGTCGTTCTGAGCAACTTTCATGTACAAAGTTTTTTTATCCGAGGTACGGTTTATTTTATATTAATTTTCAAAGTTTAAAATCATTTTTAGAATTAACAGAATTAATTTAATTCAAAACTGGATTTATGACATCAGCATGATGTCATGCTGACATCAGCAGCCAACAGGGGTTGACTAAGTCAAACTGACATGTGGGTCCAGTTGGACCCACCTGTCATTCTCTGTTTAGGTTAATTAGGGTTTAGCTAAACTAATTACTGTTTAATTAAACTAACTACTTAATTAGATTAATTAAATATAATTAAGTTAATTAATTAAATTAATTAATATATTATTTTTATTTTATTTTTATTTTATTTTATTTTTAAAATCTTTGTTTTTTTAAAACGTTCTTAATAGTACAGGGGCGTGGGCCCCTTGGGTCAGTGGCACAGGTCGGCCAGCGCCACGGCTGGGCACGCGGGGAAGGGGCACGGGACCCTGACAAGGCCATGGGTGGGTGCGCGAACCGCGCTCACCGGGAGGGAGCAAGGCAGGGGCGGACAGGGAGGTAGCGGCCACCGGAAACGGGCGGAGGCAGCAGCACCGCAGCAGGCAGCGGGGCGGCCAAGCAGCGCCATGGCGCGGGCGCGGCCAGGCCACCGTGGGGGGAGGGGGTTCAGCATGGCGAGGTGCAAACAGCCGCGGGCAGGGGAGCGCCGTACGAGGCCAGTGCGGCGCGGAGCGCGGTCGGGCAGGGACCACCATGCGCAGGCGGTTGCGGGCGCGCACGATGTGGGTGCAGTGCCGCGGGCGGGGGCTCGTGGGGAGCGTGTGCGGCGAGGTCTAGAGAGCCGCACGGGAGGAGGGTCGCTGGGCGCGGTCGAAGGCGCGGCGAGCACGTGTTGGCACGGCAAAGGACGGTGCCGGGGCACGTGCGGGACAGTGGGAGAGGGGAGGGCGAGGCCCTCACCGGCGTTGGCGGGCAGGGGGTAGGCGTGGCTCGGTGGAGCCGTCGAGGGGGAGACGAGGACGAGGCGAAGGAGCTCTGGGCTGCGGCGAGGTAGCGTCGGGCGGCGGTCGGTGTCGAGCGGCGACGGGGTCGAGGCGCGGTGTCGGGGCGGCCTTGGTCGATCCAGCCACGGAGCTAGACGGCGGGGATGAGGAGGCAACGGCGACGACGGTGGGGCATGGCGACGTGGTTCCGGCGGCGGCGGCTGGTCGATCCCCCAGACCCAATCGGGAGGGGGGCAGAGGAGGGGAGAGGTGGATCGAGGGAGTGGGGGAAGTGGGGCGACCGGTTCGATTAGGTCACGGGGTGAGGGGGCCAGATAGGCCAAGGCTGGGCCGGTTTGGGCCGGCCGTCCAGCTGGGCCAGTGGGCCAAGGCCCTTGGGGAGCGGGGGGTTTTCTTTTCTTTTGTTTTCTTTTTTTATTTGTTTTTCTTTTCTGTTTTATTTCTAGTTTCTTTTTCATTTAGTTTTTTTGTTTTACAAAAATTACCACTAGTGCCTAAATTTGTATTTATCAACAAAGTACTGTGTGATTAATCCTTAACCCATAATAAAATAGTTTTAGCATTTTATAAATTCAATAGGCATTTGTTTAATTGTTTTCACTATTGTTTTAATTGTTTTAGAGCCTTTAAACATTTTATCAAAGCTTGGTTTCTCCACCATAATTACTTACGATTTATTTGACACAACCCGAACATTTTAGTTTTGATATTTGAAAATTTTACTGTTTGCCTCTATTTTATATTTTAACTTGAATCGTTTTGAACTAACTCGAGTTTATCAACAGTAACCGAGGTGACGTGGCACCATCAGCAGAGCTTTACTGTAGACTGATTATCCGGGCGTCACAGGCATAGGCAACTTCGAAACAAGAAACGAAGCAAGGCTTCTATAACTTGTCGGTAATGCTATTTAAACAAGTATTCAGTTTCGCAAAACTAGAAAATCTACCATGATAGATCAAAACGGTTAAAAATTGTACCAAATTCTCTAATTTCTATAGTTAATTGCTATCTGAGGTTCATATAGATGCACAGATTACCCTCGAAGTATGAAATGGTGGAAATGATTTCGGAATATGTCAATGACGCTTCCTTAATAAGTTTCAGTTTTCAACGAAATGAAAATCTATAGTGATGGATCAAAAGAAACATAATTGGTGATGAAATTATATGATTAATAGTTATAAGTTGTAATACGAGATCAATATGGTCGAACATACAACTTCTAAAGCTTGAAAGGAAGAAATTCTTGTGGAATTTCTAAATGATGCTATTTAAGTAAGCTTCTTTTTAGCGAAAAAAATCTACGGTAACGGATCAAAAGTTATAGTAAAGGTGCTACACATGAATAATTTATGTTGATAAGTTGTTCGATGTCCATACGGCGGTCGAAACTACTCTCGAAGAATGGAATGATGGAAAGGACGTTGTAATGTGTCGAATGTCCTATTTAAATGAGTCCTGAGTTTCAAAGGAGGAGAAAATGTAAAGTAATATATCAAAAGGTTATAAAAAACTACTAAAAATTATGTGACTCCTACATATATAAGTTGTTCTAGGATTTTCAAATGGCGGCATAGACAACTTCAAAACAAGAAACGAAGCAAGGATTGTATCACTTGTCGGTAATGCTATTTAAACATGTTTTCAATTTCACAAAAATATAGATGCACGGACTACCCCCGAAGCATGAATTGGTGGAAACGATTTTGGAATATGTCGATGACGCTTCATTAATAAGTTTTCAGTTTTGAACAAAGTGAAAATGTATTGTGATGTATCAAAATGGAACAATATTGGTGATGAAATTAAATGATTACTAGTTATAAGTTGTTATACGAGATCGATATGGTCAAACATACAACTTCCGAAGCTTGAAAAGAAGAATTGCTGGTGTAATTTCTAAATGATTCTATTTGATTAAGTTTTCTTTTTAGCAAATAAAAAATCTATGATAATGGATCAAAAGTTTATGTGAAGGTTCTAAATGAGAATAATTTATGTGGATAAGCTGTTCTTTTACTTCCATCACTACTGGAATCAGCTTCTTTGCCGTCCGCCATGGCGGACGGCAAAGGCATGGATCTCGGACGGCAAACATCTTTGCCGTCCACCAGCAGACGGCAAACTACCATCTTAACATGTGCCAGCAAAGGCCTTCTTTGTCGTCCGCTTCCTCGAAACAGACGGCAAAGGATTGTGTCGTCTGCCATCCGGTGCCAGCAGACGGCAAAGACAACGGACGGCAGTGCGGTGGCGTGAGAGCCGTTAGGGGGTTAACGACGCTCTTTGCCGTCTGCCAGCGGACGGCAAAGTGTCAAAGCTCTTTGCCGTCCGCTGACAGACAGCAAAGAGCTCAGCTAGGCAGTACTGGGAAGCTGCCACGTGGCCAGCTATGCCGTCCGCTGGCAGACGGCAAAGTGATTTGAATCTTTGCCGTCCGCTGGCAGACGGCAAAGAGTCCAAATAGGCAGCCAGTGTTCCCAGGTTTCACAGGTAGCTGCCACGTGTCCTCTTTGCCGTCTGCTAGCGGACGGCAAAGCTCTTTGCCGTTCGCTAGCAGACGGCAAAGAGGCTATGTATCCCCTGTTTTTATTTGAATCCATTTAATTTGACAGGGTTTCAAACACAGATATACATATATATATATATATACATATATTTCATAGGCGCACACAAATATAAATATATGATGTACCCAACACACAGATATACATATACATATCTATCTCCATCCATGACAACATACATAAATACGTAAGAAACATAGTTCCATCCATATATACATATTACATATCACAATGTTCATCCAACACATTGTTCCATGCATCCATATAACAAGTTCCACATTTTTCATTGATACAAACAAAAAAAGATAAGGGAAACAACCACTCCATGCATCCATGCAAGCTTCCATATAGTGAATTAAATCTGCAAAATGGAAACAAGAAAGTTAGAACAAGAAGACTAGAATCAGAAGAAGAAGAAGAAAATGAAGAAGAAGAAGAAGTAAGAATACTTAGGTAAAATGGAGCTAACCTAGCTAATTGTGCCAGTTTTTAGTGAACTAAGCATATTATGCCATTTTTGATATACCTTAGAGCTAACTTCATTTTGGAGAAGAAGAAAAAAACTAGAAGAAGAAGAAAAGAAGACTAGAAGAAGAAGAAGAACAACAACAAGAAGAAGAAGTAGTTCTTCTTCTTCTTCTCTTCTTCTTCTTCTTTTCTTCCTATTCCTTCTTTTCTTCTTCTTCCTGGATTTTCTTCATCTTATTATGTCATTTGTGGACTAAAAAGGATAAATTATGTCATAAATGGACTAAATAAGAAAAAAAAAATCCCATTTTTGAGCTTACCTAGTTAATTATGCCATTTTTGACCTAACTAAGCATATTATGAGATATAACTTAGAGCATACTTCATTTTGGAGAAGAAGAAGAAGAAGAAGAAGAAAAGAAGAAGAAGAAGAAGAAGAAGAAAAAGAAGGAGAAGAAAAGAAGAACTTCCTCTTCTTCTTCTTCTAGTCTTCTTCTTCTTCTTTTCTTCTTCTTCTTCTTCTTCTTCTTCTTCTTTTCTTCATATTCCTTCTTTTCGTCCTCTTCCTTAAGAATAGGTAATTACCTGCATGTACTTCTCCTTACTCAGAAACTTGCCGCGACACTTCTGCTTGCCCCTCCTAATACCCTTCGAGGCGTAGTAGTCTCGAACGGCCTGCACCCGAGCCTCGTGCCTTAAGTTCTGAAGTAGGAGCTTGCACTCGTTTTCGACAACCATACACGCGGCCTCCCGCTCTCCCTCTGAAACCCTGTAGAAGGTCTGCAATCAAACAAGGCAAGACTGATTAGTACAATCACTAGGTAGTGTTGATTTTTAATTCCGTAAAGGAGAAATTACCCAAAACCGACGGAACACAATGTCGGCCACTGTCTCGCACAAGACACCGTCGACCCTCTCCTCCGCTGGGGCCGGGGCAACCGAGTACAACTCCCAGGTCAGTGCTAGCTGTGGAACCTGACCCTCACCGGGCAACGTGACCCACCTAGGGAAGTGCTGCCGGCAAAGCACACCAAGGACCTGGTTGGGCCTACGGGAACCACGGGGGCGTACCCAGCCCCTGCAGTATGACAAGGCCAACACATTAGATATTAATTTGAAGGAACATGAAGGCAAAAGGTTAAACAAATAGTAAATGCACTTACTTCAACCCTTTAGGAGCAATCAACCACCTCTGGTCGGGGGTCGTCGACACGGGCGGGAGCTTTGTACAACCACACTTGTAGACCTTCTTGCCCTTCTCAACCAGCTCGCCGTCGCTGTAGCTATCTTCTGAAAAGGTGTCCTCGCTACCATCCTCCGAGCCACTAGCCTCCGGAGTCTCGTGGGCCGAAGACCCAGTGACCGGAGTCTTCTGGGACGAAGACCCCATGACCGGAGTCTTCTGGGACGAAAACCCCGTGACCGGAGTCTTCTGAGACAAAGACTCTAGGACCGGACTCACGTGGGGCAAAGGATCAGCGACCCGAGTCTGGTGGGGGGAAGGATCAGCGACCGGAGGCTCATGGACCGGAGTCTGAGACGGGTCCACGTCAGACGGAGCACTCCTGTGGTCGGGTGAATCAGCTGAGGTTGGCGGCGAGGAAGGCGTAACAGCCTTCCTACCTCTCCCGCTGCCACGTCCACCTCTAGCAGGCTTCTTCGTCCTCCCCCGACCTCTCCCAGCCTCTGAAGAAGCGCCCGCCGCAGTTGTCTGCATACTATCTAGCAGCGCTCTCCGGAGGGGCTGGGCTGGAATAATGGAACCACCCCTCCGAGTAGCGCTCGCAGGAGGATCGGGGCGCTCTGGACCCTTGCCCACCATCCCGTCAACACCTACAATGACAAAAAGTAAACGAAATTAGTACAACATAAAAAATTTGGATACCTGACATGAACATAATAATATGTATATAATCTAAGTGTATCATAATCATGACCATAAGAAAAATACACCCGATCAACACAAATATATATGAGGTCGGGGTGTGGTGTCAGGGTGTCGGGGTGTCGGGGTCGGGGTCGGGGTGTCATGCCGGGGTGTCGTGTCAGGCTCTAGGTGTCAGGGTGTCAGGGTCAGAGTCGGGGTGTGGTGTCAGGGTGTCGGGGGTCGGGGTAAGGGGGTCGGGGTCAGGGTGTCGGTTGGTCGGGGGTCGGGGTCGGGGTCGAGTTGTGGTGTCAGGGTGTCGGGGGTCGGGGGTCGGGGTGTCGTGCCGAGGTGTCGGGGTGTCGATCGGGTGTCGGGGGTCGAGTCGGGGTCGGGGTCTCTTTTGTCCTTTTTCTTCTTCTTCTCTTCTTCTTCTTCTTCTTCTTCTCCTCCTCTCCTCTTTCTTCTTCTTCTTCTTCTCCTCCTCCTCTCCTCTTTCTTCTTTCCTCTCCTCTTTCTTCTTTCCTCTCCTCTTTCTTCTTCTTCTTCTTCTTCTTCTTCTTCTTCTTCTTCTTCTTCTTCTTCTTCTTCTTCTTCTTCTTCTTCTTCTTCTTCTTCTTCTCTTCTTCTTCTTCTTCTTCTTCTTCTTCTTCTTCTTCTTCTTCTTCTTGTCCTTGTTCCTCTTCTTCTTCTTTTCTTCTTTCTTCTTCTTCTTCTTCTTCTTCTTCTTCTTCTTCTTCTTCTTCTCCTTTTTCCTCTTCTTCTTCTTTTCTTCTTTCTTCTTCTCCCTCCTCCTGTTCCTCCCTCCACCTTCTACTTCTTCTTCTAAACTAAAACTAAAACTAATCTAAAATAAACTAAACTAAAATAAACTAAAACTAAAACTAATCTAAAATAAAATAAACTAAAAGTAAGAGTAATCTAAAATAAACTAAAATAAAACTAAACTATAACTATAACTATAACTAAAACAGAAACTAAACTAAAAGAAACAAAAAGAAACTAATTAAACAAAAAAGGGGAGGAGCTCACCTGGTGGAGGGGGGGCGGACGGCTGCGGCGGCCGCTGGAGGAGGCAGCGACCCGATGGAGGAGGAGGCCGGACGGCCGCGGTGGGACGGGGCGGGGACGGGGACGGCTGCGGCGCGGTTGCCCGACGTGGAAGAGGCGGCGGGGCCGCTGTGGAGGTCAGGGAGGGGTGCGGGGCGGCGCGGCGGCCGGCTACGGCAGACGGGGTCGGCGGCGGCGGCGCGGGTGTGGGTGGGGAGGAATGAGAGAGTGGAGAGAGGAGATGGGGGCGGGACGGCCGTTAACGTACCCGCCTCTTTGCCGTCAGCCAACGGTCGCCAAAGTTTCTTTGCCGTCCGCTTGCGGACGACAAAGAGGTGGTCCGGTGAGCTTGAGTTGGTTAAACAATAACTGGACCCACCCACCTCTTTGCCGTCAGTCAGCGGACGGCAAAGAACAGGCTGATGGCAAAGACTTTGTTTGCCATCAGCCACATCTTTGCCGTCCGTTTTCTTGTGGCTGACGGCAAAGACCTTCTTTGCCGCCAGCAAGCGGACGACAAAGAATTAGCAGACGGCAAAGAAGTGGATTCCAGTAGTGCATACGGCGGTCGAGACTACTCTTGAATAATGGAATGATAGAAAGGCTTTTATAATGTGTTGAATGTCCTATTTAAATTAGTTTTATGTTTTGAAGGAGGAGAAAATGTAAATTAATAAATCAAAAGGTTAAAAAAACTACTAAAAATTATGTGACTCCTACATAGATAAGTTGTTGTAGGATTTTCAAATGGCGGCACAGACAACTTCAAAACAAGAAACGAAGCAAGGCTTCTCTCACTTATCGGTAATGCTATTTAAACATGTTTTCAGTTTCACAAAAATAGAAAATCTACCATGATGGATAAAAACAGTTAAAAAATGTACCAAATTGTCTAATTTCTATAGGTAAGTTGCTATCTGAGGTGCATATAGATGTACAGACTACCCTCGAAGCATGAAATGGTGGAAATGATTTCAGAATATGTCGATGATGCTTCATTAATAAGTTTTCAGTTTTCAACGAAATGAAAATCTATAGTGATGGATCAAAAGGGAACAAAATTTGTGATGAAATTAGATGATTACTAGTTATAAGTCGTTATTCGAGATCCATATGGTCAAACATACAACTTCCGAAGCTTGAAAGGAAGAAATGCGGGTGGAATTTCTAAATGATTCTACTTAAGTAAGTTTTCTTTTTAGCGAATAAAAAATCTACGGTAACGGATCAAAAGTTTATGTAAAGGTGATAAACATGAATAATTTATTTGGATAATCGGTTCTATGACTTCCATATGACGGTCGAGACTACTCTCGAAGAATTGAATGATTGAAAGGCTATTATAATGTGTCGAATGTCCTATTTAAATGAGTTCTATGTTTCGAAGGCGGAGAAAATGTAAAGTAATAAATCAAAAGGTTATGAAAAACTACTAAAAATTATGTGACTCCTGCATATATAAGTTGTTGTAGGATTTTCAAATGGCGGCATAGACAACTTCGAAACAAGAAACGAAGCAAGGCTTCTATCACTTATCGTTAATGCTATTTAAACATGTTTTCAGTTTCGCAAAAATAGAAAATCTACAGTACCAAATTGTCTAATTTATATAGGTAAGTTGCTATCTGAGGTGCATATAGATGCACAGACTACCCTCGAAGTATGAAATGGTGGAAATGATTTCTGAATATGTCGATGACGCTTCATTAATAAGTTTTCAGTTTTCAACGAAATGAAAATCTATAGTGATGGATCAAATGGGAGCAAAATTGGTGATGAAGTAATATGATTACTAGTTATAAGTTTTTGTACAAGATCAATATGGTTGAACATACAACTTCCAAAAGTTGAAGGAAGAAATTGTGGTGGAATTTCTAAATGATGTTATTTAATTAAGTTTTCTTTCTAGTGAATAAAAAATCTACGGTAATGGATCAAAAGTTTATGTTAATGTGCTAAACATGAATAATTTATGTGGATAAGTTATTCTATGACTTTCATACGGAGGTCGAGACAACTCTCGAAGAATAGAATGATTGAAAGGCTGTTATAATGTGTCGAATGTCCTGTTTAAATGAGTTCTAAGTTTCAACGGAGGAGAAAAATGTAAAGTAATCAATCAAAAGGTTATGGAAAACTACTAAAAATTATGCGACTCCTACATATATAAGTTGTTGTTGGATTTTCAAATGGCGGCATAGGCAACTTCGAAACAAGAAACGAAACAAGGCTTCTTTAACTTGTCGGTAATGCTATTTAAACAAGTATTCAGTTTTGCAAAACTAGAAAATCTACCATGATGGATCAAAACGGTTAATTTTTTTACCAAATTCTCTAATTTCTATAGGTAAGTTTCTATCTGAGGTTCATATAGATGCACAGACTACCCTTGAAGTATGAAATGGTGGAAATGATTTCGGAATATGTCGATGACGCTTCATTAATAAGTTTCAGTTTTCAACGAAATGAAAATCTATAGTGATGGATCAAAAGGTTTAAAAAACTACTAAAAATTATGTGACTCCTACATAGATAAGTTGTTGTACGATTTCATATGGCGGCACAGACAACTTCGAAACAAGAAATGAAGCAAGGCTTCTATCACTTATCGGTAATGTTATTTAAACATGTTTTCAGTTTCACAAAAATAGAAAATATACCATGATGGATACAGCCGGATAAAAAATGTACCAAATTGTCTAATTTCTATAGGTAAGTTGCTATCTGAGGTGCATATAGATGCACAGACTACCCTCGAAGCATGAAATGGTGGAAATGATTTCGGAATATCTCGATGATGCTTCATTAATAAGTTTTCAGTTTTCAACGAAATGAAAATCTATAGTGATGGATCAAAAGGGAACAAAATTTGTGATGAAATTAGATGATTACTAGTTATAAGTCGTTATTCGAGATCCATATGGTCAAACATACAACTTTCGAAGCTTGAAAGGAAGAAATGCGGGTGGAATTTCTAAATGATTCTACTTAAGTAAGTTTTCTTTTTAGCGAATAAAAAAATCTACGGTAACGGATCAAAAGTTTAGGTAAAGGTGTTAAACATGAATAATTTATTTGGACAATCTGTTCTATGACTTCCATATGACGGTCGAGACTACTCTCGAAGAATTGAATGATTGAAAGGCTATTATAATGTGTCGAATGTCCTATTTAAATGAGTTCTATGTTTTGAAGGCGGAGAAAATGTAAAGTAATAAATCAAAAGGTTATGAAAAACTACTAAAAATTATGTGACTCCTGCATATATAAGTTGTTGTAGGATTTTCAAATGGCGGCATAGACAACTTCGAAACAAGAAAAGAGGCAAGGCTTCTATCACTTATCGTTAATGCTATTTAAACATGTTTTCAGTTTCGCAAAAATAGAAAATCTACAGTACCAAATTGTCTAATTTATATAGGTAAGTTGCTATCTGAGGTGCATATAGATGCACAGACTACCCTCGAAGTATGAATGGTGGAAATGATTTCTGAATATGTCGATGACGCTTCATTAATAAGTTTTCAGTTTTCAACGAAATGAAAATCTATAGTGATGGATCAAAAGGGAGCAAAATTGGTGATGAAGTAATATGATTACTAGTTATAAGTTTTTGTACAAGATCAATATGGTTGAACATACAACTTCCAAAAGTTGAAGGAAGAAATTGTGGTGGAATTTCTAAATGATGTTATTTAATTAAGTTTTCTTTCTAGTGAATAAAAAATCTACGGTAATGGATCAAAAGTTTATGTTAATGTGCTAAACATGAATAATTTATGTGGATAATTTATTCTATGACTTTCATACGGAGGTCGAGACAACTCTCGAAGAATAGAATGATTGAAAGGATGTTATAATATGTCGAATGTCCTGTTTAAACGAGTTCTAAGTTTCAACGGGGGAGAAAAATGTAAAGTAATCAATCAAAAGGTTATGAAAAACTACTAAAAATTATGCGACTCCTACATATATAAGTTGTTGTTGGATTTTCAAATGGCGGCATAGGTAACTTCGAAACAAGAAACGAAGCAAGGCTTCTTTAACTTGTCGGTAATGCTATTTAAACAAGTATTCAGTTTTGCAAAACTAGAAAATCTACCATGATGGATCAAAACGGTTAAATTTTTTACCAAATTCTCTAATTTCTATAGGTCAGTTGCTATCTGAGGATCATATAGATGCACAGACTACCCTTGAAGTATGAAATGGTGGAAATGATTTCGGAATATGTCGATGACGCTTCATTAATAAGTTTCAGTTTTCAACGAAATGAAAATCTATAGTGATGGATCAAAAGGTTAAAAAAACTACTAAAAATTATGTGACTCCTACATAGATAAGTTGTTGTACGATTTCAAATGGCGCACAGACAACTTCGAAACAAGAAATGAAGCAAGGCTTCTATCACTTATCGGTAATGTTATTTAAACATGTTTTCAGTTTCACAAAAATAGAAAATATACCATGATGGATACAGCCGGATAAAAAATGTACCAAATTGTCTAATTTCTATAGGTAAGTTGCTATCTGAGGTGCATATAGATGCACAGACTACCCTCGAAGCATGAAATGGTGGAAATGATTTCGGAATATCTCGATGATGCTTCATTAATAAGTTTTCAGTTTTCAACGAAATGAAAATCTATAGTGATGGATCAAAAGGGAACAAAATTTGTGATGAAATTAGATGATTACTAGTTATAAGTCGTTATTCGAGATCCATATGGTCAAACATACAACTTCCGAAGCTTGAAAGGAAGAAATGCGGGTGGAATTTCTAAATGATTCTACTTAAGTAAGTTTTCTTTTTAGCGAATAAAAAATCTACGGTAACGGATCAAAAGTTAGGTAAAGGTGCTAAACCTGAATAATTTATTTGGATAATCTGTTCTATGACTTCCATATGACGGTCGAAACTACTCTCGAAGAATTGAATGATTGAAAGGCTATTATAATGTGTCGAATGTCCTATTTAAATGAGTTCTATGTTTCGATGGCGGAGAAAATGTAAAGTAATAAATCAAAAGGTTATGAAAAACTACTAAAAATTATGTGACTCCTGCATATATAAGTTGTTGTAGGATTTTCAAATGGCGGCATAGACAACTTCGAAACAAGAAACGAAGCAAGGCTTCTATCACTTATCGTTAATGCTATTTAAACATGTTTTCAGTTTCGCAAAAGTAGAAAATCTACAGTACCAAATTGTCTAATTTATATAGGTAAGTTGCTATCTGAGGTGCATATAGATGCACAGACTACCCTCGAAGTATGAAATCGTGGAAATGATTTCTGAATATGTCGATGACGCTTCATTAATAAGTTTTCAGTTTTCAACGAAATGAAAATCTATAGTGATGGATCAAAAGGGAGCAAAATTGGTGATGAAGTAATATGATTACTAGTTATAAGTTTTTGTACAAGATCAATATGGTTGAACATACAACTTCCAAAAGTTGAAGGAAGAAATTGAGGTGGAATTTCTAAATGATGTTATTTAATTAAGTTTTCTTTTTAGTGAATAAAAAATCTACGGTAATGGATCAAAAGTTTATGTAAATGTGCTAAACATGAATAATTTATGTGGATAATTTATTCTATGACTTTCATACGGAGGTCGAGACAACTCTCGAAGAATAGAATGATTGAAAGGCTGTTATAATGTGTCGAATGTCCTGTTTAAATGAGTTCTAAGTTTCAACGGAGGAGAAAAATGTAAAGTAATCAATCAAAAGGTTATGAAAAACTACTAAAAATTATGCGACTCCTACATATATAAGTTGTTGTTGGATTTTCAAATGGCGGCATAGGCAACTTCGAAACAAGAAACGAAGCAAGGCTTCTTTAACTTGTCGGTAATGCTATTTAAACAAGTATTCAGTTTTGCAAAACTAGAAAATCTACCATGATGGATCAAAACGGTTAATTTTTTTTACCAAATTCTCTAATTTCTATAGGTAAGTTGCTATTTGAGGATCATATAGATGCACAGACTACCCTTGAAGTATGAAATGGTGGAAATGATTTCGGAATATGTCGATGACGCTTCATTAATAAGTTTCAGTTTTCAACGAAATGAAAATCTATAGTGATGGATCAAAAGGTTAAAAAAACTACTAAAAATTATGTGACTCCTACATAGATAAGTTGTTGTACGATTTCAAATGGCGCACAGACAACTTCGAAACAAGAGATGAAGCAAGGCTTCTATCACTTATCGGTAATGTTATTTAAATATGTTTTCAGTTTCACAAAAATAGAAAATATACCATGATGGATACAGCCCGATAAAAATGTACCAAATTGTCTAATTTCTATAGGTAAGTTGCTATTTGAGGTGCATATAGATGCACAGACTACCCTCGAAGCATGAAATGGTGGAAATGATTTCGGAATATCTCGATGATGCTTCATTAATAAGTTTTCAGTTTTCAACGAAATGAAAATCTATATTGATGGATCAAAAGGGAACAAAATTTGTGATGAAATTAGATGATTACTAGTTATAAGTCGTTATTCGAGATCCATATGGTTAAACATACAACTTCCGAAGCTTGAAAGGAAGAAATGCGGGTGGAATTTCTAAATGATTCTACTTAAGTAAGTTTTCTTTTTAGCGAATAAAAAATCTACGGTAACGGATCAAAAGTTAGGTAAAGGTGCTAAACATGAATAATTTATTTGGATAATCTGTTCTATGACTTCCATATGACGGTCGAAACTACTCTCGAAGAATTGAATGATTGAAAGGCTATTATAATGTGTCGAATGTCCTATTTAAATGAGTTCTATGTTTCGATGGCGGAGAAAATGTAAAGTAATAAATCAAAAGGTTATGAAAAACTACTAAAAATTATGTGACTCCTGCATATATAAGTTGTTGTAGGATTTTCAAATGGCGGCATAGACAACTTAGAAACAAGAAACGAAGCAAGGCTTCTATCACTTATCGTTAATGCTATTTAAACATGTTTTCAGTTTCGCAAAAATAGAAAATCTACAGTACCAAATTGTCTAATTTATATAGGTAACTTGCTATCTGAGGTGCATATAGATGAACAGACTACCCTCGAAGTATGAATTTGTGGAAATGATTTCTGAATATGTCGATGACGCTTCATTAATAAGTTTTCAGTTTTCAACGAAATGAAAATCTATAGTGATGGATCAAAAGGGAGCAAAATTGGTGATGAAGTAATATGATTACTAGTTATAAGTTTTTGTACAAGATCAATATGGTTGAACATACAACTTCCAAAAGTTGAAGGAAGAAATTGTGGTGGAATTTCTAAATGATGTTTTTTAATTAAGTTTTCTTTTTAGTGAATAAAAAATCCACGGTAATGGATCAAAAGTTTATGTAAATGTGCTAAACATGAATAATTTATGTGGATAATTTATTCTATGACTTTCATACGGAGGTCGAGACAACTCTCGAAGAATAGAATGATTGAAAGGCTGTTATAATGTGTCGAATGTCCTGTTTAAATGAGTTCTAAGTTTCAACGGAGGAGAAAAATGTAAAGTAATCAATCAAAAGGTTATGAAAAACTACTAAAAATTATGCGACTCCTACATATATAAGTTGTTGTTGGATTTTCAAATGGCGGCATAGGCAACTTCGAAACAAGAAACGAAGCAAGGCTTCTTTAACTTGTCGGTAATGCTATTTAAACAAGTATTCAGTTTTGCAAAACTAGAAAATCTACCATGATGGATCAAAACGGTTAAATTTTTTACCAAATTCTCTAATTTCTATAGGTAAGTTGCTATCTGAGGATCATATAGATGCACAGACTACCCTTGAAGTATGAAATGGTGGAAATGATTTCGGAATATGTCGATGACGCTTCATTAATAAGTTTGAGTTTTCAACGAAATGAAAATCTATAGTGATGGATCAAAAGGTTAAAAAAACTACTAAAAATTATGTGACTCCTACATAGATAAGTTGTTGTACGATTTCAAATGGCGCACAGACAACTTCGAAACGAGAAATGAAGCAAGGCTTCTATCACTTATCGGTAATGTTATTTAAACATGTTTTCAGTTTCACAAAAATAGAAAATATACCATGATGGATACAGCCCGATAAAAAATGTACCAAATTGTCTAATTTCTATAGGTAACTTGCTATTTGAGGTGCATATAGATGCACAGACTACCCTCGAAGCATGAAATGGTGGAAATGATTTCGGAATATCTCGATGATGCTTCATTAATAAGTTTTCAGTTTTCAACGAAATGAAAATCTATAGTGATGGATCAAAAGGGAACAAAATTTGTGATGTAATTAGATGATTACTAGTTATAAGTCGTTATTCGAGATCCATATGGTCAAACATACAACTTCCGAAGCTTGAAAGGAAGAAATGCGGGTGGAATTTCTAAATGATTCTACTTAAGTAAGTTTTTTTTAGCGAATAAAAAATCTACGGTAACGGATCAAAAGTTAGGTAAAGGTGCTAAACATGAATAATTTATTTGGATAATCTGTTCTATGACTTCCATATGACGGTCGAAACTACTCTCGAAGAATTGAATGATTGAAAGGCTATTATAATGTGTCGAATGTCCTCTTTAAATGAGTTCTATGTTTCGAAGGCGGAGAAAATGTAAAGTAATAAATCAAAAGGTTATGAAAAACTACTAAAAATTATGTGACTCCTGCATATATAAGTTGTTGTAGGATTTTCAAATGGCGGCATAGACAACTTCGAAACAAGAAACGAAGCAAGGCTTCTATCACTTATCGTTAATGCTATTTAAACATGTTTTCAGTTTCGCAAAAATAGAAAATCTACAGTACCAAATTGTCTAATTTATATAGGTAAGTTGCTATCTGAGGTGCATATAGATGCACAGACTACCCTCGAAGTATGAAATGGTGGAAATGATTTCGGAATATGTCGATGACGCTTCATTAATAAGTTTTCAGTTTTCAACGAAATGAAAATCTATAGTGATGGATCAAAAGGGAGCAAAATTGGTGATGAAATAATATGATTACTAGTTATAAGTTTTTGTACAAGATCAATATGGTTGAACATACAACTTCCAAAAGTTGAAGGAAGAAATTGTGGTGGAATTTCTAAATGATGTTATTTAATTAAGTTTTCTTTTTAGTGAATAAAAAATCTACTGTAATGGATCAAAAGTTTATGTAAATGTGCTAAACATGAATAATTTATGTGGATAATTTATTCTATGACTTTCATACGGAGGTCGAGACAACTCTCGAAGAATAGAATGATTGAAAGGCTGTTATAATGTGTCGAATGTCCTGTTTAAATGAGTTCTAAGTTTCAACGGAGGAGAAAAATGTAAAGTAATCAATCAAAAGGTTATGAAAAACTACTAAAAATTATGCGACTCCTACATATATAAGTTGTTGTTGGATTTTCAAATGGCGGCATAGGCAACTTCGAAACAAGAAACGAAGCAAGGCTACTTTAACTTGTCGGTAATGCTATTTAAACAAGTATTTAGTTTTGCAAAACTAGAAAATCTACCATGATGGATCAAAACGGTTAAATTTTTTACCAAATTCTCTAATTTCTATAGGTAAGTTGCTATCTGAGGTTCATATAGATGCACAGACTACCCTTGAAGTATGAAATGGTGGAAATGATTTCGGAATATGTCGATGACGCTTCATTAATAAGTTTCAGTTTTCAACGAAATGAAAATCTATAGTTATGGATCAAAAGGTTAAAAAAACTACTAAAAATTATGTGACTCCTACATAGATAAGTTGTTGTACGATTTAAAATGGCGGCACAGACAACTTCGAAACAAGAAATGAAGCAAGGCTTCTATCACTTATCGGTAATGTTATTTGAACATGTTTTCAGTTTCACAAAAATAGAAAATATACCATGATGGATACAGCCGGATAAAAAATATACCAAATTGTCTAATTTATATAGGTAAGTTGCTATCTGAGGTGCATATAGATGCACAGACTACCCTCGAAGCATGAAATGGTGGAAATGATTTCGAAATATCTCGATGATGCTTCATTAATAAGTTTTCAGTTTTCAACGAAATGAAAATGTATAGTGATGGATCAAAAGGGAACAAAATTTGTGATGAAATTAGATGATTACTAGTAATAAGTCGTTATTCGAGATCCATATGGTCAAACATACAACTTCCGAAGCTTGAAAGGAAGAAATGCGGGTGGAATTTCTAAATGATTCTACTTAAGTAAGTTTTCTTTTTAGCGAATAAAAAATCTACGGTAACGGATCAAAAGTTTAGGTAAAGGTGCTAAACATGAATAATTTATTTGGATAATCTGTTCTATGACTTCCATATGACGGTCGAGACTACTCTCGAAGAATTGAATGAATGAAAGGCTATTATAATGTGTCGAATGTCCTATTTAAATGAGTTATATGTTTCGAAGGCGGAGAAAATGTAAAGTAATAAATCAAAAGGTTATGAAAAACTACTAAAAATTATGTGACTCCTGCATATATAAGTTGTTGTAGGATTTTCAAATGGCGGCATAGACAACTTCGAAACAAGAAACGAAGCAAGGCTTCTATCACTTATCGTTAATGCTATTTAAACATGTTTTCAGTTTCGCAAAAATAGAAAATCTACAGTACCAAATTGTCTAATTTATATAGGTAAGTTGCTATCTGTGGTGCATATAGATGCACAGACTACCCTCGAAGTATGAAATGGTGGAAATGATTTCTGAATATGTCGATGACGCTTCATTAATAAGTTTTCAGTTTTCAACGAAATGAAAATCTATAGTGATGGATCAAAAGGGAGCAAAATTGGTGATGAAATAATATGATTACTAGTTATAAGTTTTTGTACAAGATCAATATGGTTGAACATACAACTTCCAAAAGTTGAAGGAAGAAATTGTGGTGGAATTTCTAAATGATGTTATTTAATTAAGTTTTCTTTTTAGTGAATAAAAAATCTACGGTAATGGATCAAAATTTTATGTAAATGTGCTAAACATGAATAATTTATGTGGATAATTTATTCTATGACTTTCATACGGAGGTCGAGACAACTCTCGAAGAATAGAATGATTGAAAGGCTGTTATAATGTGTCGAATGTCCTGTTTAAATGAGTTCTAAGTTTCAACGGAGGAGAAAAATGTAAAGTAATCAATCAAAAGGTTATGAAAAACTACTAAAAATTATGCGACTCCTACATATATAAGTTGTTGTTGAATTTTCAAATGGCGGCATAGGCAACTTCGAAACAAGAAACGAAGCAAGGCTTCTTTAACTTGTCGGTAATGCTATTTAAACAAGTATTCAGTTTTGCAAAACAAGAAAATCTACCATGATGGATCAAAACGGTTAATTTTTTTACCAAATTCTCTAATTTCTATAGGTAAGTTGCTATCTGAGGTTCATATAGATGCACAGACTACCCTTGAAGTATGAAATGGTGGAAATGATTTCGGAATATGTCGATGACGCTTCATTAATAAGTTTCAGTTTTCAACGAAATGAAAATCTATAGTTATGGATCAAACGGTTAAAAAACTACTAAAAATTATGTGACTCCTACATAGATAAGTTGTTGTACGATTTCAAATGGCGCACAGACAACTTCGAAACAAGAAATGAAGCAAGGCTTCTATCACTTATCGGTAATGTTATTTAAACATGTTTTCAGTTTCACAAAAATAGAAAATATACCATGATGGATACAGCCGGATAAAAAATGTACAAAATTGTCTAATTTATATAGGTAAGTTGCTATCTGAGGTGCATATAGATGCACAGACTACCCTCGAAGCATGAAATGGTGGAAATGATTTCGGAATATCTCGATGATGCTTCATTAATAAGTTTTCAGTTTTCAACGAAATGAAAATGTATAGTGATGGATCAAAAGGGAACAAAATTTGTGATGAAATTAGATGATTACTAGTAATAAGTCGTTATTCGAGATCCATATGGTCAAACATACAACTTCCGAAGCTTGAAAGGAAGAAATGCGGGTGGAATTTCTAAATGATTCTACTTAAGTAAGTTTTCTTTTTAGCGAATAAAAAATCTACGGTAACGGATCAAAAGTTTAGGTAAAGGTGCTAAACATGAATAATTTATTTGGATAATCTGTTCTATGACTTCCATATGACGGTCGAGACTACTCTCGAAGAATTGAATGATTGAAAGGCTATTATAATGTGTCGAATGTCCTATTTAAATGAGTTCTATGTTTCGAAGGCGGAGAAAATGTAAAGTAATAAATCAAAAGGTTATGAAAAACTACTACAAATTATGTGAATCCTGCATATATAAGTTGTTGTAGGATTTTCAAATGGCGGCATAGACAACTTCGAAACAAGAAACGAAGCAAGGCTTCTATCACTTATCGTTAATGCTATTTAAACATGTTTTCAGTTTCGCAAAAAAAGAAAATCTACAGTACCAAATTGTCTAATTTATATAGGTAACTTGCTATCTGAGGTGCATATAGATGCACAGACTACCCTCGAAGTATGAAATGGTGGAAATGATTTCTGAATATGTCGATGACGCTTCATTAATAAGTTTTAAGTTTTCAACGAAATGAAAATCTATAGTGATGGATCAAAAGGGAGCAAAATTGGTGATGAAATAATATGATTACTAGTTATAAGTTTTTGTACAAGATCAATATGGTTGAACATACAACTTCCAAAAGTTGAAGGAAGAAATTGTGGTGGAATTTCTAAATGATGTTATTTAATTAAGTTTTCTTTTTAGTGAATAAAAAATCTACGGTAATGGATCAAAATTTTATGTAAATGTGCTAAACATGAATAATTTATGTGGATAATTTATTCTATGACTTTCATACGGAGGTCGAGACAACTCTCGAAGAATAGAATGATTGAAAGGCTGTTATAATGTGTCGAATGTCCTGTTTAAATGAGTTCTAAGTTTCAACGGAGGAGAAAAATGTAAAGTAATCAATCAAAAGGTTATGAAAAACTACTAAAAATTATGCGACTCCTACATATATAAGTTGTTGTTGAATTTTCAAATGGCGGCATAGGCAACTTCGAAACAAGAAACGAAGCAAGGCTTCTTTAACTTGTCGGTAATGCTATTTAAACAAGTATTCAGTTTTGCAAAACAAGAAAATCTACCATGATGGATCAAAACGGTTAAATTTTTTACTAAATTCTCTAATTTCTATAGGTAAGTTGCTATCTGAGGTTCATATAGATGCACAGACTACCCTTGAAGTATGAAATGGTGGAAATGATTTCGGAATATGTCGATGACGCTTCATTAATAAGTTTCAGTTTTCAACGAAATGAAAATCTATAGTGATGGATCAAACGGTTAAAAAACTACTAAAAATTATGTGACTCCTACATAGATAAGTTGTTGTACGATTTCAAATGGCGCACAGACAACTTCGAAACAAGAAATGAAGCAAGGCTTCTATCACTTATCGGTAATGTTATTTAAACATGTTTTCAGTTTCACAAAAATAGAAAATATACCATGATGGATACAGCCGGATAAAAAATGTACCAAATTGTCTAATTTATATAGGTAAGTTGCTATCTGAGGTGCATATAGATGCACAGACTACCCTCGAAGCATGAAATGGTGGAAATGATTTCGGAATATCTCGATGATGCTTCATTAATAAGTTTTCAGTTTTCAACGAAATGAAAATGTATAGTGATGGATCAAAAGGGAACAAAATTTGTGATGAAATTAGATGATTACTAGTAATAAGTCGTTATTCGAGATCCATATGGTCAAACATACAACTTCCGAAGCTTGAAAGGAAGAAATGCGGGTGGAATTTCTAAATGATTCTACTTAAGTAAGTTTTCTTTTTAGCGAATAAAAAATCTACGGTAACGGATCAAAAGTTTAGGTAAAGGTGCTAAACATGAATAATTTATTTGGATAATCTGTTCTATGACTTCCATATGACGGTCGAGACTACTCTCGAAGAATTGAATGATTGAAAGGCTATTATAATGTGTCGAATGTCCTATTTAAATGAGTTCTATGTTTCGAAGGCGGAGAAAATGTAAAGTAATAAATCAAAAGGTTATGAAAAACTACTAAAAATTATGTGACTCCTGCATATATAAGTTGTTGTAGGATTTTCAAATGGCGGCATAGACAACTTCGAAACAAGAAACGAAGCAAGTCTTCTATCACTTATCGTTAATGCTATTTAAACATGTTTTCAGTTTCGCAAAAATAGAAAATCAACAGTACCAAATTGTCTAATTTATATAAGTAACTTGCTATCTGAGGTGCATATAGATGCAAAGACTACCCTCGAAGTATGAAATGGTGGAAATGATTTCTGAATATGTCGATGACGCTTCATTAATAAGTTTTCAGTTTTCAACGAAATGAAAATCTATAGTGATGGATCAAAAGGGAGCAAAATTGGTGATGAAATAATATGATTACTAGTTATAAGTTTTTGTACAAGATCAATATGGTTGAACATACAACTTCCAAAAGTTGAAGGAAGAAATTGTGGTGGAATTTCTAAATGATGTTATTTAATTAAGTTTTCTTTTTAGTGAATAAAAAATCTACGGTAATGGATCAAAAGTTTATGTAAATATGCTAAACATGAATAATTTATGTGGATAATTTATTCTATGACTTTCATACGGAGGTCGAGACAACTCTCGAAGAATAGAATGATTGAAAGGCTGTTATAATGTGTCGAATGTCCTGTTTAAATGAGTTCTAAGTTTCAACGGAGGAGAAAATGTAAAGTAATCAATCAAAAGGTTATGAAAAACTACTAAAAATTATGCGACTCCTACATATATAAGTTGTTGTTGGATTTTCAAATGGCGGCATAGGCAACTTCGAAGCAAGAAACGAAGCAAGGCTACTTTAACTTGTCGGTAATGCTATTTAAACAAGTATTCAGTGTTGCAAAACTAGAAAATCTACCATGATGGATCAAAACGGTTAAATTTTTTACCAAATTCTCTAATTTCTAAATGTAAGTTGCTATCTGAGGTTCATATAGATGCACAGACTACCCTTGAAGTATGAAATGGTGGAAATGATTTCGGAATATGTCGATGACGCTTCATTAATAAGTTTCAGTTTTCAACGAAATGAAAATCTATAGTTATGGATCAAAAGGTTAAAAAAACTACTAAAAATTATGTGACTCCTACATAGATAAGTTGTTGTACGATTTAAAATGGCGGCACAGACAACTTCGAAACAAGAAATGAAGCAAGGCTTCTATCACTTATCGGTAATGTTATTTAAACATGTTTTCAGTTTCACAAAAATAGAAAATATACCATGATGGATACAGCCGGATAAAAAATGTACCAAATTGTCTAATTTATATAGGTAAGTTGCTATCTGAGGTGCATATAGATGCACAGACTACCCTCGAAGCATGAAATGGTGGAAATGATTTCGGAATATCTCGATGATGCTTCATTAATAAGTTTTCAGTTTTCAACGAAATGAAAATGTATAGTGATGGATCAAAAGGGAACAAAATTTGTGATGAAATTAGATGATTACTAGTAATAAGTCGTTATTCGAGATCCATATGGTCAAACATACAACTTCCGAAGCTTGAAAGGAAGAAATGCGGGTGGAATTTCTAAATGATTCTACTTAAGTAAGTTTTCTTTTTAGCGAATAAAAAATCTACGGTAAAGGATCAAAAGTTTAGGTAAAGGTGCTAAACATGAATAATTTATTTGGATAATCTGTTCTATGACTTCCATATGACGGTCGAGACTACTCTCGAAGAATTGAATGATTGAAAGGCTATTATAATGTGTCGAATGTCCTATTTAAATGAGTTCTATGTTTCGAAGGCGGAGAAAATGTAAAGTAATAAATCAAAAGGTTATGAAAAACTACTAAAAATTATGTGACTCCTGCATATATAAGTTGTTGTAGGATTTTCAAATGGCGGCATAGACAACTTCGAAACAAGAAACGAAGCAAGTCTTCTATCACTTATCGTTAATGCTATTTAAACATGTTTTCAGTTTCGCAAAAATAGAAAATCAACAGTACCAAATTGTCTAATTTATATAAGTAACTTGCTATCTGAGGTGCATATAGATGCAAAGACTACCCTCGAAGTATGAAATGGTGGAAATGATTTCTGAATATGTCGATGACGCTTCATTAATAAGTTTTCAGTTTTCAACGAAATGAAAATCTATAGTGATGGATCAAAAGGGAGCAAAATTGGTGATGAAATAATATGATTACTAGTTATAAGTTTTTGTACAAGATCAATATGGTTGAACATACAACTTCCAAAAGTTGAAGGAAGAAATTGTGGTGGAATTTCTAAATGATGTTATTTAATTAAGTTTTCTTTTTAGTGAATAAAAAATCTACGGTAATGGATCAAAAGTTTATGTAAATATGCTAAACATGAATAATTTATGTGGATAATTTATTCTATGACTTTCATACGGAGGTCGAGACAACTCTCGAAGAATAGAATGATTGAAAGGCTGTTATAATGTGTCGAATGTCCTGTTTAAATGAGTTCTAAGTTTCAACGGAGGAGAAAATGTAAAGTAATCAATCAAAAGGTTATGAAAAACTACTAAAAATTATGCGACTCCTACATATATAAGTTGTTGTTGGATTTTCAAATGGCGGCATAGGCAACTTCGAAGCAAGAAACGAAGCAAGGCTACTTTAACTTGTCGGTAATGCTATTTAAACAAGTATTCAGTGTTGCAAAACTAGAAAATCTACCATGATGGATCAAAACGGTTAAATTTTTTACCAAATTCTCTAATTTCTAAATGTAAGTTGCTATCTGAGGTTCATATAGATGCACAGACTACCCTTGAAGTATGAAATGGTGGAAATGATTTCGGAATATGTCGATGACGCTTCATTAATAAGTTTCAGTTTTCAACGAAATGAAAATCTATAGTTATGGATCAAAAGGTTAAAAAAACTACTAAAAATTATGTGACTCCTACATAGATAAGTTGTTGTACGATTTAAAATGGCGGCACAGACAACTTCGAAACAAGAAATGAAGCAAGGCTTCTATCACTTATCGGTAATGTTATTTAAACATGTTTTCAGTTTCACAAAAATAGAAAATATACCATGATGGATACAGCCGGATAAAAAATGTACCAAATTGTCTAATTTATATAGGTAAGTTGCTATCTGAGGTGCATATAGATGCACAGACTACCCTCGAAGCATGAAATGGTGGAAATGATTTCGGAATATCTCGATGATGCTTCATTAATAAGTTTTCAGTTTTCAACGAAATGAAAATGTATAGTGATGGATCAAAAGGGAACAAAATTTGTGATGAAATTAGATGATTACTAGTAATAAGTCGTTATTCGAGATCCATATGGTCAAACATACAACTTCCGAAGCTTGAAAGGAAGAAATGCGGGTGGAATTTCTAAATGATTCTACTTAAGTAAGTTTTCTTTTTAGCGAATAAAAAATCTACGGTAAAGGATCAAAAGTTTAGGTAAAGGTGCTAAACATGAATAATTTATTTGGATAATCTGTTCTATGACTTCCATATGACGGTCGAGACTACTCTCGAAGAATTGAATGATTGAAAGGCTATTATAATGTGTCGAATGTCCTATTTAAATGAGTTCTATGTTTCGAAGGCGGAGAAAATGTAAAGTAATAAATCAAAAGGTTATGAAAAACTACTAAAAATTATGTGACTCCTGCATATATAAGTTGTTGTAGGATTTTCAAATGGCGGCATAGACAACTTCGAAACAAGAAACGAAGCAAGTCTTCTATCACTTATCGTTAATGCTATTTAAACATTTTTTCAGTTTCGCAAAAATAGAAAATCAACTGTACCAAATTGTCTAATTTATATAAGTAACTTGCTATCTGAGGTGCATATAGATGCAAAGACTACCCTCGAAGTATGAAATGGTGGAAATGATTTCTGAATATGTCGATGACGCTTCATTAATAAGTTTTCAGTTTTCAACGAAATGAAAATCTATAGTGATGGATCAAAAGGGAGCAAAATTGGTGATGAAATAATATGATTACTAGTTATAAGTTTTTGTACAAGATCAATATGGTTGAACATACAACTTCCAAAAGTTGAAGGAAGAAATTGTGGTGGAATTTCTAAATGATGTTATTTAATTAAGTTTTCTTTTTAGTGAATAAAAAATCTACGGTAATGGATCAAAAGTTTATGTAAATATGCTAAACATGAATAATTTATGTGGATAATTTATTCTATGACTTTCATACGGAGGTCGAGACAACTCTCGAAGAATAGAATGATTGAAAGGCTGTTATAATGTGTCGAATGTCCTGTTTAAATGAGTTCTAAGTTTCAACGGAGGAGAAAATGTAAAGTAATCAATCAAAAGGTTATGAAAAACTACTAAAAATTATGCGACTCCTACATATATAAGTTGTTGTTGGATTTTCAAATGGCGGCATAGGCAACTTCGAAGCAAGAAACGAAGCAAGGCTACTTTAACTTGTCGGTAATGCTATTTAAACAAGTATTCAGTGTTGCAAAACTAGAAAATCTACCATGATGGATCAAAACGGTTAAATTTTTTACCAAATTCTCTAATTTCTAAATGTAAGTTGCTATCTGAGGTTCATATAGATGCACAGACTACCCTTGAAGTATGAAATGGTGGAAATGATTTCGGAATATGTCGATGACGCTTCATTAATAAGTTTCAGTTTTCAACGAAATGAAAATCTATAGTTATGGATCAAAAGGTTAAAAAAACTACTAAAAATTATGTGACTCCTACATAGATAAGTTGTTGTACGATTTAAAATGGCGGCACAGACAACTTCGAAACAAGAAATGAAGCAAGGCTTCTATCACTTATCGGTAATGTTATTTAAACATGTTTTCAGTTTCACAAAAATAGAAAATATACCATGATGGATACAGCCGGATAAAAAATGTACCAAATTGTCTAATTTATATAGGTAAGTTGCTATCTGAGGTGCATATAGATGCACAGACTACCCTCGAAGCATGAAATGGTGGAAATGATTTCGGAATATCTCGATGATGCTTCATTAATAAGTTTTCAGTTTTCAACGAAATGAAAATGTATAGTGATGGATCAAAAGGGAACAAAATTTGTGATGAAATTAGATGATTACTAGTAATAAGTCGTTATTCGAGATCCATATGGTCAAACATACAACTTCCGAAGCTTGAAAGGAAGAAATGCGGGTGGAATTTCTAAATGATTCTACTTAAGTAAGTTTTCTTTTTAGCGAATAAAAAATCTACGGTAACGGATCAAAAGTTTAGGTAAAGGTGCTAAACATGAATAATTTATTTGGATAATCTGTTCTATGACTTCCATATGACGGTCGAGACTACTCTCGAAGAATTGAATGATTGAAAGGCTATTATAATGTGTCGAATGTCCTATTTAAATGAGTTCTATGTTTCGAAGGCGGAGAAAATGTAAAGTAATAAATCAAAAGGTTATGAAAAACTACTAAAAATTATGTGACTCCTGCATATATAAGTTGTTGTAGGATTTTCAAATGGCGGCATAGACAACTTCGAAACAAGAAACGAAGCAAGTCTTCTATCACTTATCGTTAATGCTATTTAAACATTTTTTCAGTTTCGCAAAAATAGAAAATCAACTGTACCAAATTGTCTAATTTATATAAGTAACTTGCTATCTGAGGTGCATATAGATGCAAAGACTACCCTCGAAGTATGAAATGGTGGAAATGATTTCTGAATATGTCGATGACGCTTCATTAATAAGTTTTCAGTTTTCAACGAAATGAAAATCTATAGTGATGGATCAAAAGGGAGCAAAATTGGTGATGAAATAATATGATTACTAGTTATAAGTTTTTGTACAAGATCAATATGGTTGAACATACAACTTCCAAAAGTTGAAGGAAGAAATTGTGGTGGAATTTCTAAATGATGTTATTTAATTAAGTTTTCTTTTTAGTGAATAAAAAATCTACGGTAATGGATCAAAAGTTTATGTAAATATGCTAAACATGAATAATTTATGTGGATAATTTATTCTATGACTTTCATACGGAGGTCGAGACAACTCTCGAAGAATAGAATGATTGAAAGGCTGTTATAATGTGTCGAATGTCCTGTTTAAATGAGTTCTAAGTTTCAACGGAGGAGAAAATGTAAAGTAATCAATCAAAAGGTTATGAAAAACTACTAAAAATTATGCGACTCCTACATATATAAGTTGTTGTTGGATTTTCAAATGGCGGCATAGGCAACTTCGAAGCAAGAAACGAAGCAAGGCTACTTTAACTTGTCGGTAATGCTATTTAAACAAGTATTCAGTGTTGCAAAACTAGAAAATCTACCATGATGGATCAAAACGGTTAAATTTTTTACCAAATTCTCTAATTTCTAAATGTAAGTTGCTATCTGAGGTTCATATAGATGCACAGACTACCCTTGAAGTATGAAATGGTGGAAATGATTTCGGAATATGTCGATGACGCTTCATTAATAAGTTTCAGTTTTCAACGAAATGAAAATCTATAGTTATGGATCAAAAGGTTAAAAAAACTACTAAAAATTATGTGACTCCTACATAGATAAGTTGTTGTACGATTTAAAATGGCGGCACAGACAACTTCGAAACAAGAAATGAAGCAAGGCTTCTATCACTTATCGGTAATGTTATTTAAACATGTTTTCAGTTTCACAAAAATAGAAAATATACCATGATGGATACAGCCGGATAAAAAATGTACCAAAATATCTAATTTATATAGGTAAGTTGCTATCTGAGGTGCATATAGATGCACAGACTACCCTCGAAGCATGAAATGGTGGAAATGATTTCGGAATATCTCGATGATGCTTCACTAATAAGTTTTCAGTTTTCAACGAAATGAAAATGTATAGTGATGGATCAAAAGGGAACAAAATTTGTGATGAAATTAGATGATTACTAGTAATAAGTCGTTATTCGAGATCCATATGGTCAAACATACAACTTCCGAAGCTTGAAAGGAAGAAATGCGGGTGGAATTTCTAAATGATTCTACTTAAGTAAGTTTTCTTTTTAGCGAATAAAAAATCTATGGTAACGGATCAAAAGTTTAGGTAAAGGTGCTAAACATGAATAATTTATTTGGATAATCTGTTCTATGACTTCCATATGACGGTCGAGACTACTCTCGAAGAATTGAATGATTGAAAGGCTATTATAATGTGTCGAATGTCCTATTTAAATGAGTTCTATGTTTCGAAGGCGGAGAAAATGTAAAGTAATAAATCAAAAGGTTATGAAAAACTACTAAAAATTATGTGACTCCTGCATATATAAGTTGTTGTAGGATTTTCAAATGGCGGCATAGACAACTTCGAAACAAGAAACGTAGCAAGGCTTCTATCACTTATCGTTAATGCTATTTAAACATGTTTTCAGTTTCGCAAAAATAGAAAATCTACAGTACCAAATTGTCTAATTTATATAGGTAAGTTGCTATCTGAGGTGCATATAGATGCACAGACTACCCTCGAAGTATGAAATGGTGGAAATGATTTCTGAATATGTCGATGACGCTTCATTAATAAGTTTTCAGTTTTCAACGAAATGAAAATCTATAGTGATGGATCAAAAGGGAGCAAAATTGGTGATGAAATAATATGATTACTAGTTATAAGTTTTTGTGCAAGATCAATATGGTTGAACATACAACTTCCAAAAGTTGAAGGAAGAAATTGTGGTGGAATTTCTAAATGATGTTATTTAATTAAGTTTTCTTTTTAGTGAATCAAAAATCTACGGTAATGGATCAAAATTTTATGTAAACGTGCTAAACATGAATAATTTATGTGGATAATTTATTCTATGACTTTCATACGGAGGTCGAGACAACTCTCGAAGAATAGAATGATTGAAAGGCTGTTATAATGTGTCGAATGTCCTGTTTAAATGAGTTCTAAGTTTCAACGGAGGAGAAAAATGTAAAGAAATCAATCAAAAGGTTATGAAAAACTACTAAAAATTATGCGACTCCTACATATATAAGTTGTTGTTGAATTTTCAAATGGTGGCATAGGCAACTTCGAAACAAGAAACGAAGCAAGGCTTCTTTAACTTGTCGGTAATGCTATTTAAACAAGTATTCTGTTTTGCAAAACCAGAAAATCTACCATGATGGATCAAAACGGTTAAATTTTTTACCAAATTCTCTAATTTCTATAGGTAAGTTGCTATCTGAAGTTCATATAGATGTACAGACTACCCTTGAAGTTTCAGTTTTCAACGAAATGAAAATCTATAGTGATGGATCAAACGGTTAAAAAACTACTAAAAATTATGTGACTCCTACATAGATAAGTTGTTGTACGATTTCAAATGGCGGCACAGACAACTTCGAAACAAGAAATGAAACAAGGCTTCTATCACTTATCGGTAATGCTATTTAAACGTATTTTCAGTTTCACAAAAATAGAAAATATACCATGATTTATACAGCCGGATAAAAAATGTACCAAATTGTCTAATTTCTATAGGTAAGTTGCTATCTGAGGTGCATATAGATGCACAGACTACCCTCGAAGCATTAAATGGTGGAAATGATTTCCGAATATGTCGATGATGCTTCATTAATAAGTTTTCAGTTTTGAACGAAATGAAAATCTATAGTGATGGATCAAAAGGGAACAAAATTGGTGATGAAATTAAATGATTACTAGTTATAACTTGTTATTCAAGATCCATATGGCCAAACATACAACTTCCGAAGCTTGAAAGGAAGAAATGGTGGTGGAATTTCTAAATGATGCTATTTAAGTAAGTATAGCTTTTAGCGAATAAAAATTCTACAGTAACGGATCAAAAGTTTAGGTAAAGGTGCTAAACATGAATAATTTATTTGGATAAGCTTTTCTATGACTTCCATACGACGGTCGAGACTACTCTCGATGAATTGAATGATTGAAAGGCTGTTATAATGTGTCGAATGTCCTGTTTAAATGAGTTCTAAGGTTCAACGGAGGAGAAAATATAAAGTAATCAATCAAAAGGTTATGAAAAACTACTCAAAATTATGCTACTCATACATATATAAGTTGTTTTAGGATTTTCAGATGGCGGCATAGGCAACTTCGAAACAGGAAATGAAGCAAGGCTTTTATAACTTGTTGGTAATGCTATTTAACCAAGTATACAGTTTCACAAAACTAGAAAAGCTAACATGATAGATCAAAACGGTTAAAAATTGTACCAAATTCTCTAATTTCTATAGGTAAGTTGCTATCTGAGGTTCATATAGATGCACAGATTACCCTTGAAGTATGAAATGCTGGAAATGATTTCGGAATATGTCGATGACGCGTCATTAATAAGTTTCTATTTTCAATGAAATGAAAATCTATAGTGATGGATCAAAAGGGAACAAAATTGGTGCTGAAATTATATGATTAATAGTTATAAGTTGTTATACGAGATCAATATGGTCGAACATACAACTTCTAAAGCTTGAAAGGAAGAAATGATTGTGGAATTTCTAAGTGATGCTATTTATGTAAGCTTCTTTTTAGCGAAACAAATCTACGGTAACGGATCAAAAGTTTAAGTAAAGGTGCTACACATGAATAATTTATGTGGATAAGTTGTTCGACTTCCATACGGCGGTCGAAACTACTCTCGAAGAATGGAATGATGGAAAGTACGTTATAACGTGTCGAATGTCCTATTTAAATGAGTTCTGAGTTTCAAAGGAGGAAAAAATGTAAAGTAATAAATCAAAAGGTTATGAAAAACTACTAAAAATTATGTGACTCCTACATATATAAGTTGTTCTAGGATTTTCAAATGGCGGCATAGACAACTTCAAAACAAGAAACGAAGCAAGGCTTGTATCACTAGTCGGTAAGGCTATTTAAACAAGTTTTCAATTTCGCAAAAATAGGGAATCTACCAGGATGGATCAAAACGGCTAAAAATGTACCAAATTATCAGGTTTCTATAGGTAAGTTGCTATCTGAGGTGCATATAGATGCACGAACTACCCTCGAAGCATGAAATGGTGGAAACGATTTTGGAATATGTCGATGACGCTTCATTAATAAGTTTTCAGCTTTGAACAAAGTGAAAATCTATAGTGATGTATCAAATAAAACAAAATTGGTGATGAAATTAAATGATTACTAGTTATAAGTAGTCATACGAGATCGATATGCTCAAACATACAACTTCCGAAGCTTGAAAAGAAGAAATGCTGGTGTAATTTCTAAATGATGCTATTTGATTAAGTTTTCTTTTTAGCAAATAAAAATCTACGATAACGGATCAAAAGTTTATGTGAAGGTTCTAAATAAGAATAATTTATGTGGATAAGCTGTTATTTTACTTCCATACGGCGGTCGAGACTACTCTTGAAGAATGGAATGATACAAAGGCTGTTATAATGTGTTGAATGTCCTATTTAAATTAGTTCTATGTTTTGAAGGAGGAGAAAATGTAAATTAATAAATCAAAAGGTTAAAAAAACTACTAAAAATTATGTGACTCCTACATAGATAAGTTGTTGTAGGATTTGCAAATGGCGGCACAGACAACTTCAAAACAAGAAACGAAGCAAGGCTTCTCTCACTTATCGGTAATGCTATTTAAACATGTTTTCAGTTTCACAAAAATAGAAAATCTACCATGATGGATAAAAAGAGTTAAAAAAGTACCAAATTGTCTAATTTCTATAGGTAAGTTGCTATCTGAGGTGCATATAGATGTACAGACTAACCTCGAAGCATGAAATGGTGGAAATGATTTCGGAATATGTCGATGATGCTTCATTAATAAGTTTTCAGTTTTCAACGAAATGAAAATCTATAGTGATGGATCAAAAGGGAACAAAATTGGTGATGAAATTAGATGATTAGTAGTTATAAGTCGTTATTCGAGATCCATATGGTCAAACATACAACTTCCAAAGCTTGAAAGAAAGATATGCTGGTGGAATTTCTAAATGATTCTACTTAAGTAAGTTTTCTTTTTAGCGAATAAAAAATCTATGGTAACGGATCAAAAGTTTATGTAAATGTTCTAAACATGAATAATTTATTTGGATAATCTGTTCTATGACTTCCATATGACGGTCGAGACTACTCTCGAAGAATTGAATGATTGAAAGGCTGTTATAATGTGTCGGATGTCCTGTTTAAATGAGTTCTAAGTTTCAACGGAGGAGGAAATGCAAAGTAATAATTCAAAAGGTTATGAAAAACTACTAAAAATTATGTGACTCCTACATCTATAAGTTGTTGTAGGATTTTCAAATGGTGGCATAGACAACTTCAAAACAAGAAACGAAGCAAGGCTTCTATCACTTATCGTTAATGCTATTTAAACATGTTTTCAGTTTTGCAAAAATAGAAAATCTACCATGATGGATCAAAACGGTTAAAACTCTACCAAATTGTCTTATTTCTATAGGTAAGTTGCTATCTGAGGTGCATATAGATGCACATACCACCCTCGAAGCATGAAATGATGGAAATGATTTCAGAATATGTCGATGACGCTTCATTAATAAGTTTTCAGTTTTCAACAAAATGAAAATCTATAGTGATGGATCAAAAGGGAACCAAATTGGTGATGAAATAATATGATTACTAGTTATAAGTTGTTATACGAGATCAATATGGTCGAATATACAACTTCCAAAAGTTGAAGGAAGAAATGGTGGTGGAATTTCTAAATGATGTTATTTAATTAATGTTTGTTTTTAGCGAATAAAAAATCTACGGTAATGGATCGAAAGTTTATGTAAAGGTGCTAAACATGAATAATTTATGTGGATAAGTTATTCTATGACTTTCATACGGAGGTCGAGACTTCTCTCGAAGAATGGAATGATTGAAAGGCTGTTATAATGTGTCGAATGTCCTGTTTAAATGAGTTCTAAGTTTCAACGGAAGAGAAAAATGTAAAGTAATCAATCAAAAGGTCATTAAAAACTACCAAAAATTATGCGACTCCTACATATATAAGTTGTTGTTGGATTTTCAAATGGCCGCATAGGCAACTTCGAAACAAGAAACGAAGCAAGGCTTCTATAACTTGTCGGTAATGCTATTTAAACAAGTATTCGGTTTTGCAAAATTAGAAAATCTACCATGATGGATCAAAACGGTTAAAAATTGTACCAAATTCTCTAATTTCAATAGGTAAGTTGCTATCTGAGGTTCATATAGATGCACAGACTACCCTTGAAGTATGAAATGGTGAAAATGATTTCGGAGTATGTCGATGACGCTTCATTAATAAGTTTTAGTTTTCAACGAAATGAAAATCTATAGTGATGGATCAAAAGGGAACAAAATTGGTGCTTAAATTGTATGATTAATAGTTATAAGTTGTTATACGAGATCAATATGGTCGAACATACAACTTCTTAAGCTAGAAATGAAGAAATGCTTGTGGAATTTCTAAATGATGCTATTTAAGTAAGTTTCTTTTTAGCGAAAAAAATCTACGGTAACGGATCAAAAGTTTAAGTAAACGTGCTACACATGAATCATTTATGTGGATAAGTTGTTCGACTTCCATACGGCGGTCGAAACTACACTCGAAGAATGGATTGATGGAAAGGCCGTTATAACGTGTCGAATGTCCTATTTAAATGAGTTCTGAGTTTCAAAGGAGGAGAAAATGTAAAGTAATAAATCAAAAGGTTATGAAAAAATATTAAAAATTATGTGACTCCTACATATATAAGTTGTTCTAGGATTTTCAAATGGCGGCATAGACAACTTCAAAACATGAAACGAAGCAAGGCTTGTATCACTTGTCGTTAATGCTATTTAAACAAGTTTTCAATTTCGCAAAAATAGAGAATCTACCATGATGGATCAAAACGGCTAAAATGTACCAAAATTATCATATTTCTATAGGTAAGTTGCTATCTGAGGTGCATATAGATGCACGGACTACCCACGAAGCATGAAATGGTGGAAACGATTTTGGAATATGTTGATGACGCTTCATTAATAAGTTTTCTTTGAACAAGTTGAAAATCTATAGTGATGTATCAAAATGGAACAAAATTGGTGATGAAATTAAATGATTACTAGTTATAAGTTGTTATACGAGATCGATATGGTCAAACATACAACATCTGAAGCTTGAAAAGAAGAAATGTTGGTGGAATTTCTAAATGATGCTATTTGAGTAAGTTTTCTTTTTAGCGAATAAAAAATCTACGATAACGGGTCAAAAGGTTATGCGAAGGTTCTAAATAAGAATAGTTTATGTGGAAAAGATGTTCTTTTACTTCCATACGGCGGTCGAGACTACTCTCGAAGAATGGAATGATAGAAAGAGTGTTATAATGTGTTGAATGTCCTATTTAAATTAGTTCTAAGTTTGGAAGGAGGAGAAAATGTAAAATAAATCAAAAGGTTAAAAAAACTACTAAAAATTATGTGACTCCTACATAGATAAGTTGTTGTAGGATTTTCAAATGGCGGCACAGACAACTTCGAAACAAGAAATGAAACAAGGCTTCTATCACTTATCGGTAATGCTATTTAAACGTATTTTAAGTTTCACAAAAATAGAAAATATACCATGATGGGTAAAACCGGATAAAAAATGTACGAAATTGTCTAATTTCTATAGGTAAGTTGCTATCTGAGGTGCACATAGATGCACAGACTACCCTCGAAGCACGGAATGGTGGAAATGATTTCCGAATATGTCGATGATGCTTCATTAATAAGCTTTTAGTTTTCAACGAAATGAAAATCTATAGTGATGGATCAAAAGGGAACAAAATTGGTGATGAAATTAAATGATTACTAGTTATAAGTTATTCTTCGAGATCCATATGGTCAAACATACAACTTCCAAAGCTTGAGTGGAAGAAATGCTGTGGAATTTCTAAATGATGCTATTTAAGTAAGTTTTCCTTTTATCGAATAAAAATTCTACGGTAACGGATCAAAAGTTTAGGTAAAGTGCTAAACATGAATAATTTATTTGGATAAGCTGTTCTATGACTTCCATACGACGGTCGAGACTACTCTCGAAGAATTGAATGATTGAAAGGCTGTATAATGTGTAGAATGTCCTATTTAAATAAGTTCTAAGTTTTGAAGGAGGAGAAAATGTAAAGTAATAAATCAAAAGGTTATGAAAAACTACTAAAAATTATGTGACACCTACATATATAAGTTGTGGTAGGATTTTCAAATGGTGGCATAGACAACTTACAAACAAGAAACGAAGCAAGGCTTCTATCACTTATTGTTAATGCTATTTAAACATGTTTTCAGTTTCTCAAAAATAGAAAATCTACCATGATGGATCAAAACGGTTAAAACTGTACCAGATTGTTTAATTTCTATAGGTAAGTTGCTATTTGAGGTGCATATAGATGCACAGACTACCCTCGAAGCATGAAATGGTGGAAATGATTTCGGAATATGTCGATGATGCTTCATTAATAAGTTTTCAGTTTTCAACAAAATGAAAATCTATAGTGATGGATCAAAAGGGAACAAAATTGGTGATGAAATAATATGATTACTAGTTATAAGTTGTTATACGAGATCAATATGGTCGAACATACAACTTCCAAAAGTTGAAAGAAAGAAATGGTGGTGGAATTTCTAAATGATGTTGTTTAATTAAGTTTTCATTTTAGCGAATAAAAAATCTATGGTAATGGATCAAAAGTTTATGTAAAGGTGCTAAACATGAATAATTTATGTGGATATGTTAATCTATGACTTTCATACGGAGGTCGAGACTACTCTCGAAGAATGGAATGATTGAAAGGCTATTGTAATGTGTCGAATGTCCTGTTTAAATGAGTTCTAAGTTTCAATGGAGGAGAAAATGTAAAGTAACCAATCAAAAGGTTATGAAAAACTACTAAAAATTATGCGACTCCTACATATATAAGTTGTTGTAGGATCTTCAAATGGCGGCATAGGAAACTTCGAAACAAGAAACGAAGCAAGGCTTCTTTAACTTGTCGGGAATGCTATTTAAACAAGTATTCAGTTTCGCAAAACTAGAAAATCGACCATGATGGATCAAAACGGTTAAAAATTGTACCAAATTCTCTAATTTATATAGGTAAGTTGCTATCTGAGGTTCATATAGATGCACAGACTACCCTTGAAGTATGAAATGGTGGAAATGATTTTGGAATATGTCGATGACGCTTCATTAATAAGTTTCAGTTTTCACCGAAATGAAAATCTATAGTGATGGATCAAAAGCGAACAAAATTGGTGATGAAATTATATGATTAATAGTTATAAGTTGTCATACGAGATCAATATGGTCGAACATACAACTTCTAAAGCTTGAAAGGAAGAAATGCTTGTGGAATATCTAAATGATGCTATTTAAGTAAGCTTCTTTCTAGCGAAAAAAATCAACGGTAACGGATCAAAAGTTTAAGTAAAGGTGCTACACATGAATAATTTATGTGGATAAGTTGTTCGACTTCCATACGGCGGTCGAAACTACTCTCGAAGAATGGAATGATGGAAAGTACGTTATAACGTGTCGAATGTCCTATTTAAATGAGTTCTGAGTTTCAAAGGAGGAGAAAAATGTAAAGTAATAAATCAAAAGGTTATGAAAAACTACTAAAAATTATGTGACTCCTACATATATAAGTTTTTCTAGGATTTTCAAATGGCGGCATAGACAACTTCAAAACAAGAAACAAAGCAAGGCTTGTATCACTGGTCGGTAAGGCTATTTAAACAAGTTTTCAATTTCGTAAAAATAGAGAATCTACCATGATGGATCAAAACGGCTAAAAATGTACCAAATTATCAGGTTTCTATTGGTAAGTTGCTATCTGAGGTGCATATAGATGCACGAACTACCCTCGAAGCATGAAATGGTGGAAACGATTTTGGAATATGTCGATGACGCTTCATTAATAAGTTTTCAGTTTTGAAACAAGTGAAAATCAATAGTGATGTATCAAAATAAAACAAAATTGGTGATGAAATTAAATGATTACTAGTTATCAGTAGTCATACGAGATCGATTTGGTCAAACATACAAGTTCCGAAGCTTGAAAAGAAGAAATGTTGGTGTAATTTCTAAATAATGCTATTTGATTAAGTTTTCTTTTTAGCAAATAAAAAATCTACGATAACGGATCAAAAGTTTATGTGAAGGTTCTATATAAGAATAATTTATGTGGATAAGCTGTTCTTTTACTTCGATACGGCAGTCGAGACTACTCTCGAAGAATGGAATGATAGAAAGACTGTTATAATGTGTTCAATGTCCTATTTAAATTAGTTCTATGTTTTGAAGTAGGAGAATATGTAAATTAATATATCAAAAGGTTAAAAAAACTACTAAAAATTATGTGACTCCTACATAGATAAGTTGTTGTAGGATTTTTCAAATGGCGGCACAGACAACTTCAAAACAAGAAGCGAAGCAAGGCTTCTATCACTTATCGGTAATGCTATTTAAACATGTTTTTAGTTTCACAAAAATAGAAAATCTACCATGATGGATAAAAACAGTTAAAAAATGTACCAAATTGTCTAATTTCTATAGGTAAGTTGATATCTGAGGTGCATATAGATGTACAGACTACCCTCGAAGCATGAAATGGTGGAAATGATTTCGGAATATGTCGATGATGCTTCATTAATAAGTTTCCAGTTTTCAACAAAATGAAAATCTATAGTGATGGATGAAAAGGGAACAAAATTTGTGATGAAATTATATGATTACTAGTTATAAGTTGTTATTCGAGAACCATATGGTCAAACATACAACTTTCGAAGCTTGAAAGGAACAAATGCGGGTGGAATTTCTAAATGATTCTACTTAAGTAAGTTCTCTTTTTACCGAATAAAAAATCTACGGTAACGGATCAAAATTTTATGTAAAGGTGCTAAACATGAATAAGATAATCTGTTATATGACTTCCATATGACGGTCGAGACTACTCTCGAAGAATTGAATGATTGAAAGGCTGTTATAATGTGTCGAATGTCCTGTTTAAATGAGTTCTAAGTTTCAACGGAGGAGAAAATGTAAAGAATCCAATCAAAAGGTTATGAAAAACTACTAAAAATTATGCGACTCCTACATATATAAGTTGTTGTAGGATTTTCAAGTGGCGGCATACGCAACTTCGAAACAAGAAACGAACCAAGGCTTCGATAACTTGTTGGTAATGCTATTTAAACAAGTATTCAGTTTCGCAAAACTAGAAAATCTACCATGATAGATCAAAACGGTTAAAAATTGT
The DNA here is from genome assembly GCF_002575655.3 of Aegilops tauschii subsp. strangulata. Classification (NCBI taxonomy): domain Eukaryota; kingdom Viridiplantae; phylum Streptophyta; class Magnoliopsida; order Poales; family Poaceae; genus Aegilops; species Aegilops tauschii. The sequence continues at coordinate 882,546 of NC_053036.3, read as the reverse complement.
ACCAAATTCTCTAATTTCTATAGGTAAGTTGCTATCTGAGGTTCATATAGATGCACAGATTACCCTCGAAGTATGAAATGGTGGAAATGATTTCGGAATAAGTCAATGACGCTTCATTAATAAGTTTCAGTTTTCCACGAAATGAAAATCTATAGTGATGGATCAAAAGGGAACAAAATTGGTGATGAAATTATATGATTAATAGTTATAAGTTGTTATAGCTCGATATGGTCGAACGTACAACTTCTAAAGCTTGAAAGGAAGAAATGATTGTGGAATTTCTAAATGATGCTCTTTAAGTAAGCTTCTTTCTAGCGAAAAAAATCAACGGTAACGGATCAAAAGTTTAAGTGAAGGTGCTACACATGAATAATTTATGTGGATAAGTTGTTCGACCTCCATACGGCGGCCGAAACTACTCTCGAAGAATGGAATGATGGAAAGTATGTTATAACATGTCGAATGTCCTATTTAAATGACTTCTGCGTTTCAAAGGAGGAGAAAATGTAAAGTAATAAATCAAAAGGTTATGAAAAACTACTAAAATTAAGTGACTCCTACATATATAAGTTGTTCTAGGATTTTCAAATGGCGGCATAGACAACTTCAAAACAAGAAACGAAGCAAGGCTTGTATCACTTGTCGGTAATGCTATTTAAACAAGTTTTCAATTTCGGAGAAATAGAGAATCTACCATGATGGATCAAAACGGCTAAAAATGTACCAAATTATCAGATTTCTATAGATAAGTTGCTATCTCAGGTGCATATAGATGCACGGACTACCCTCGAAGCATGAAATGGTGGAAACGATTTTGGAATATGTCGATGACGCTTCATTAATAAGTTTTCAGTTTTGAATAAAGTGAAAATCTATAGTGATGTATCAAAATGAAACAAAATTGGTGATGAAATTAAATGATTACTAGTTATAAGTTGTCATACGAGATCGACATGCTCAAACATACAACTTCCGAAGCTTGAAAAGAAGAAATGCTGGTGTAATTCTAAATGATGATATTTGATTAAGTTTTCTTTTTAGCAAAAAAGATCTACGATAACGGATCAAAAGTTTATGTGAAGGTTCTAACTAAGAAAATTTATGTGGATAATTTGTTCGTTTACTTCCATACGGCGATCGAGACTACTCTCGGAGAATGGAATGATAGGAAGGCTGTTATAATGTGTTGAATGTCCTATTTAAATTAGTTCTATGTCTTGAAGGAGGAGAAAATGTAAATTAATAAATCAAAAGGTTAAAAAAACTACTAAAAATTATGTGACTCCTACATAGATAAGTTGTTGTAGGATTTTCAAATGGCGGCACAGACAACTTCGAAACAAGAAACGAAGCAAGGCTTCTCTCACTAATCGGTAATGCTATTTAAACATGTTTTCAGTTTCACAAAAACGGTTAAAAAATGTACCAAATTATCTAATTTCTACAGGTAAGTTGCTAACTGAGGTGCATATAGATGTACAGACTACCCTCGATGCATGAAATGGTGGAAGTGATTTCGGAATATGTCGATGATGCTTCATTAATAAGTTTTCAGTTTTCAACGAAATGAAAATCTATAGTGATGGATCAAAAGGGAACAAAATTGGTGATGAAATTAAATGATTACCAGTTATAAGTTGTTATTCGAGATCCATATGGTCAAACATACAACTTCTGAAGCTTGAAAGGAAGAAATGCGGGTGGAATTTCTAAATGATTCTACTTAAGTAAGTTTTCTTTTTAGCGAATAAAAAATCTACGGTAAGGGATCAAAAGTTTATGTAAAGGTGCTAAACATGAATAATTTATTTGGATAAGCTGTTCTATGACTTCCATACGACGATCGAGACTACTCTCGAAGAATTAAATGATTGAAAGGCTGTTATAATGTGTCGAATGTCCTATTTAAATGAGTTCTAAGTTTCGAAGGCGGAGAAAATGTAAAGTAATAAATCAAAAGGTTATGAAAAACTACTAAAAATTATGTGACTCCTGCATATATAAGTTGTTGTAGGATTTTCAAATGGCGGCATAGACAACTTCGAAACAAGAAACGAAGCAAGGCTTCTATCACTTATTGTTAATGCTATTTAAACATGTTTTCAGTTCCGCAAAAATAGAAAATCTCCCTTGATGGATCAAAACGGTTAAAACTGTACCAAATTGTTTAATTTCTATAGGTAAGTTGCTATCTGAGGTTCATATAGATGCACAGACTACCCTCGAAGCATGAAATGGTGGAAATGATTTCGGAATATGTCGATGACACTTCATTAATAAGTTTTCAGTTTTCAACGAAATGGAAATCTATAGTGATGGATCAAAAGGGAACAAAATTGGTGATGAAATAATATGATTACTAGTTATAAGTTGTTATACGAGATCAATATGGTCGAACATACAACTTCAAAAGTTGAAGGAAGAAATGGTGGTGGAATTTCTAAATGATGTTATTTCATTAATTTTTCTTTTTAGCGAATAAAAAATCTACGGTAATGGATCAAAAGTTTTTGCAAAGGTGCTAAACATGAATAACTTATTTGGATAAGTAATTCTATGACTTTCATACGGAGGTCGAGACTACTCTCGAAGAATGGAATTATTGAAAGGCTGTTATAATGTGTCGAATGTCCTGTTTAAATGAGTTCTAAGTTTCAACGGAAGATAAAAATGTTAAGTAATCAATCAAAAGGTTATGAAAAACTACCAAAAATTATGTGACTCCTACATATATAAGTTGTTGTTAGATTTTCAAATGGCGGCATTGGAAACTTCGAAACAAGAAACGAAGCAAGGCTTCTATAACTTGTCGGTAATGCTACTTAAACAAGTATTCAGTTTTGCAAAACTAGAAAATCTACCATGATGGATCAAAACGGTTAAAAATTGTACAAAATTCTCTAATTTCTATAGGTAAGTTGCTATCTGAGGTTCATATAGATGCACAGACTACCCTTGAAGTATGAAATGGTGGAAATGATTTCGGAATATGTCGATGACGCTTCATTAATAAGTTTCAGTTTTCAACGAAATGAAAATCTATAGTGATGGATCAAAAGGGAACAAAATTGGTGATGAAATTATATGACTAATAGTTATAAGTTGTAATACGAGATCAATATGGTCGAACAGACAACTTCTAATGCTTGAAAGGAAGAAATGCTTGTGGAATTTCTAAATGATGCTATTTAAGTAACTTTCTTTTTAGCAAAAACAATCTACGGTAACGGATCAAAAGTTTAAGTAAAGGTGCTACACATGAATAATTTATGTGAATAAGTTGTTCGATTTCCATACGGCGGTCGAAACTACTCTCGAAGAATGGAATGATGGAAATGCCATTATAATGTGTCGAATCTCTTATTTAAATGAGTTCTGAGTTTCAAAGGAGGAGAAAATGTAAATAACAAATCAAAAGGTTATGAGAAACTACTAAAAATTATGTGACTCCTACATATATAAGTTGTTCTAGGATTTTCAAATGGCGGCATAGACAATTTCAAAGCAAGAAACGAAGCAAGGCTTGTATCACTTATCGGTAATGCTATTTAAACAAGTTTTCAATTTCGCAAAAATAGAGAATCTACCATGATGGATCAAAGCGGCTAAAAGTGTACCAAATTATCAGATTTCTATAGGTAAGTTGCTATCTGAGGTGCATATAGATGCACGGACTACCCTCGAAACATGGAATGGTGGAAACAATTTTGGAATATGTCGATGACGCTTCATTAACAAGTTTTTAGTTTTGAACAAAGTGAAAATCTATAGTGATGTATCAAAATGGAACAAAATTGGTGATGAAATTAAATGATTACAAGTTATAAGTTGTCATACGAGATGGATATGGTCAAACATACAACTTCCGAAGCTTGAAAAGAAGAAATGCTGCTAGAATTTCTAAATGATGCTATTTGAGTAAGTTTTATTTTTAGCAAAAAAAATCTACGATAAAGGATCAAAAGGTTATGTGAAGGTTCTAAATAAGAATAATTTATGTGGATAATCTGTTCTTTTACTTCCATACGGCGGTCAAGAATACTCTCGAAGAATGGAATGATAGAAAGGCTGTTATAATTTGTTGAAGGTCCTATTTAAATTAGTTCTAAGTTTTGAAGGAGGAGAAAATGTAAATTAATAAATCAAAAGGTTAAAAAAAACTACAAAAAATTATGTGACTCCTACATAGATAAGTTGTTGTAGGATTTTCAAATGGTGGCACAGACAACTTCAAATGTAGCGACCAGACCTCAAACAGTCTGTGCTCTGTGCTTTAGTGTCATCCCTGGATCAGTAATGCTGACACGCACAGTACAAATGGAGGATTTATAACAGAGTAGCAATCACACACTTATTACATCGAGTATCTCAAAAGAGAAATAAGTATGATAAATACGGCTTAAGGCCATCTAAATACGATAACAGCGGAAGACTTGGAAGATAAGTGAGTCCATCAACTCCAACGGCATCACTGAGTATAAGACCATGACCTAAGGTACCTTACTCGTCGTCTGAAAAGTCTGCAACATAAAACGTTGCAGCCCGAAACGGGTCAGCACATGGAATATGCTGGCAATGTAACACATAGAGAGTAATGAACATAATAATGCTATACTATATGCCTATATGGCTGATAGAAGGCTCTATGGTTACAGTTTTGCAAAAAGCCAATTTTTCCCTACTTCAAAGGAATAAATTTAATTTAACTATCATGGTGGTTGTGAAACATTGAGATGGTTGACAGCATCTCAATCCCAATTAAGTATCATCATTAACCCAACAATATTAATTAAAGTAACATGGTGGTGAGATTTACATGATAATCCAAGTACTAGATACTCAAGATGTCCATTACCGGGGACACGGCTAACCATGATTAGTTTATACACTCTGCAGAGGTTTGTGCACTTTTCCCCACAAGACTCGATCTCCTCCGTTGGGATTCTCGTACTTCATGGTGTTTGAGAAACGGATGACCGAAACACAGTCTTTCAGAAGCGTTAACTCTCTACTCCGGGTAGACCGTACCACCTACATTCCTTACATCTGCTAGTCTACCTCTTCAAGAGCTCACACAACCTACTCAACTATGCTAGAGCCCATAATAGCTTGTGGCTGCACACGGAAGTTTCTAGCATGAATAATCTCATGATCCCTTTGAGCCTGGGTGGCGGTCCATAGGATGATCACACGGGTACTCCGGGATATCCAAAAATACAGGCAGCACTGGGTTCTCCAGGTGCCTCAATCCACCCAGATGTGAGTTTTAGTTGCCACCTTAAGTAAACCATTAACTAACAATCTCACATCTGTCGTGAATACCTCTCAAACCCAATCCACATCTACTAGCATAGCACAGCGTTATAAGCAAACGTAGAAGTAACTCCCAAGGGTTTGACAATAAACAGGGCAATAGGTACTACCTCAACTACTTCCCAATACCCACAATTTAATTAGATCCTAACCATGCAATGTTTGAGGGTTGGTCTAATGCAATAAAACTGGGTAGTAAAAGATATGATCAAAGTGTTACTTGCCTTGCTGATGATCCGTGAAACTTAGAGATTCGAAGTAGCAAGCGGCGCACTCCGGGTACTCTATCGCAAACAAACAAGCATACAATAAGCACTCATCAAATGCACAGGTAAAACTCAAATAATGATCTAACCAGAAAGTTCAACTTAAGAACTCCGGTTTGCAAAAAGAATCAAATCGAACGAAGCAACGAAAATCAAGCGGCGAAAGAAACAAGCTTCGTTTACTAATCTGTACCTAGGTCAAATTTTACAGTAGCAAAAACTTGTTTGAGTGGGTTAAACGGAAAGAGAATTTCGAGACGAAACTCTAGGCGCTTGAATCGCCTGATTCCGATAAACGAGCGAAAAGATAAACGAAAACGAAAATCTGATCAAAAATCGCGATCTGGAAATACCGCGGAAAATCCGACGAAAAAGAAAACTGACGAACAGTTAAACGAACGGACGTTCGTTAACAGCGACAATCCGACGAACACGTTCGTTAAACGGACGGGTCGGTGAACGTTCACTAATTAATAAAACCAAAAAAAAATAAACCGATCTACATAAAAAAACTAGGGTTTCGAAAAAAAACCGAATTGGTTTTTTTTAAACCGGACTCGGCGGCGGCGGCTTCGGTTACCTCCGGCGAGGCTACTCCGGCGGGGCGGGGCGGCTCCGGAGGGGCTTCGGGGTGCGGGCGGGGTGCGGGGCGGCGGCCGGTGGCGACAGGGTCGGTGGGCGGCGGCGGAACGGCGTCGGGGCGGGCTCCTCGCGGCGGCGGCGGCGGCTTCGGGCTTCGGCATCGGCGGGGTTCGGCGGCGGGCGAGGTGAGGGAGGCGGCGGCGGGGCGGGGTATATATATAGGGGGGGCTACTCCGGCTTGGGGAAGGGGGCGCCGGGGAGGCGTGGCCGTCCCGGACTCGGGCGGCGGCGGCGTGCTCGTCCCGGTCTCCAGGAGGGAGACGGCGACGCGGGATTGGGCCAGCCTGGCTCGGCTGGGCCCCGGCCCAGTTGGGCGCGGGGATTTTTTTTAAATATATTCTTCCGAACTAAAAAGAATCCTAGAAAAATAAATAAAAATCCAAAAATGCCAAAACAAATTTTCACCGTCTAATTAAAATAATTAGGACGACGTCAACATTTTCTTGGCCCAAAATTTGCAGGTTTGAAAACGTGAAAATTTTCTAATGCAATAAAAATTGCAAATAAAAATCCGAATAAAATCAAATATTTGATTTTAATATTTTTCCTCCAATATTTCAATTATTTTGGAGAAGTCATATTTTCTCCTCTCATTTATTTTAATACGAAATATTTTTTGGAGACAAAAAATAATTAAAACAAAAAATCCTCGTTTTATTATTTGATAAAAATCAAATATGAAAATCGGTAAAAATCCCCAACTCTCTCTGAGGGTCGTTGAGTTGCTTAGGATTTTCGAGGATTTGCCAAAATGCAATAAAATATGCTATGCAATGATGGTCTAATGTATAACATTCCAAATTGAAAATTTGGGATGTTACATCAAAACAAGAAACGAAGCAAGGCTTCTATCACTTATCGGTAATGCTATTTAAACATGTTTTTAGTTTCACAAAAATAGAAAATATACCATGATGGAAAAACCGGATAAAAAATGTACCAAATTGTCTAATTTCTATAGGTAAGTTGATATCTGAGGTGCAGATAGATGCATAGACTACCCTCGAAGCATGAAATGGTTGAAATGATTTCCGAATATGTCGATGATGCTTCATTAACAAGTTTTCAGTTTTCAACGAAATGAAAATCTATAGTGATGGATCAAAAGGGAACAAAATTGGTGCTAAAATTAAATGATTACTAGTTATAAGTTGTTCTTCGAGAACCATATGGTCAAACATACAACTTCTGAAGCTTCAAAGGAAGAAATGCTGTGGAATTTCTAAATGATGCAATTTAAGTAAGTTTTTCTTTTAGCGAATAAAAATTCTACGGTAACGGATCAAAATTTTAGGTAAATGTGCTAAACACGAATAATTTATTTTGATAAGCTGTTCTATGACTTCCATACGACGGTCGAGACTTCTCTCGAAGAATTGAATGATTGAAAGGCTGTTATAATATGTCGAATGTCCTATTTAAATGAGTTCTAAGTTTCGAAGGAGGGGAAAATGTAAAGTAATAAACCAAAAGGTTATGAAAAACTACTAAAAATTATGTGACTCCTACATATATAAGTTGCTGCAGGATTTTCCAATGGCGGCATAGAGAACTTAGAAATAAGAAACGAAGCAAGGCTTCTATCACTTATCGTTAATGCTATTTAAACATGTTTTCAGTTTCGCAAAAATAGAAAATCTACCATGATGGATCAAAACGGTTAAAACTGTACCAAATTGTTTAATTTTTATAGGTAAGTTGCTATTTGAGGTGCATATAGATGCACAGACTACCTCGAAGCATGAAATGGTGGAAATGATTTCGGAATATGTCGATGACGCTTCATTAATAAGTTTTCAGTTTTCAACGAAATGAAAATCTATAATGATGAATCAAAAGGGAACAAAATTGGTGATGAAATAATATGATTACTAGTTATAAGTTGTTACACGAGATCAATATGGTCGAACATACAACTTCCAAAAGTTGAAAGGAAGAAATGGTGGTGGAATTTCTAAATGATATTATTTAATTAAGTTTACGTGGATAAGAGAAAGTTTTTGTAGGTCGCCGGAGAAGAGAAAGATTGGGGAAAGGGGATGAATGGGCGGCGGCGGGCGGACGGGCACGGGTGCTCGTCTCTTCTAGCTGCGAGGAGGTGGGTCCCGCGAATAGACAAGTGGTGGGTCCCCCGCTTACGTGGATAAGTGGTGGGTCCAGCCCCCAACAGCTAACGAGGGCATCAGTTTAGTTTAACAGCCACGTCGTGCGTGGGCTATTTACCTGCTCAAAATTGTTGCACCACAGCCATTCGCTCGAACAACGTCGCACTCTTGCCAATTCACCTCAAATGTGTCGCACAAGAGCTATTGGCCCATTAAACAAAACCCTTTTTTATAGTAGGTTTAGTTTTAATTGTACCCTATGACATATGGGCCACCTCCTGTTTGTTAACCTGGATTAAATAAACTATTGAAACTAGTGATAATGACGTGTGGGACCACCTCAGTTAATTAACATTTTGTTAAACTAAAGTCAATGTCAATTTGGACCCGCATATATTGTTCATATATTGACCAGTTAATATTTGACTGGGTCAAACCATGCCCACTGGCCCCACTATCATATGCTGTGGCTAGTATAGCACTAGGTAACAAACGTATATTCTGTTTTTAATTCAAATTAATAATAAATACAAAAACATTAAACTTTAAAAAATTATTATAAAATAATTCATAAGTCGGATGAAAATACTTTGTACATGAAAGTTGCTCGACGAGACAGATCCAAATACGCGGCCCGTTCGTCTGCCATAGATCCCTACCATAGCGAGCATGCAACTTTCCCCCCGGGGATACTTTTCCGGATGTTTCCCTCCTCCACCGATATCACCTATCCCGGCGTGAGATCACCCTGGCACCGCGTACTGTCTTGTTATATTTTGTGATGCTTTGTTTGCTCTGTATTTACTGCCCCCCCTCTTTTTCTCCGGTAGACCCCGAGACCGGCGCGGATGTCACCGAGTACCACTACGTCACCGACGACTCTTCTTCCTGTGCAACAAAGCTTCCAGGCAAGCCCCCCCCTTGATCACCAGATATTGCCTATTCCTTCTCTCTACTGTTTGCATTAGAGTAGTGTAGCATGTTACTGCTTTCGGTTAATCCTATTTTGATGCATAGCCTGTCATTGTTGCTACAGTTGTTACCCGTACCTGCAGTCCTAAATGCTTAGTATAGGATGCTAGTATTCCATCTGTGGCCCTACACTCTTGTCCGTCTGCCGTGCTATACTACTGGGCTGTGATTACTCGGGAGGTGATCACGGGTATATATTATACTATTACATACATATGTAACTGTTTGGAGATGGGGGCTGAAGGGGCAGGTGGTTCCACCCAGGTAGTGGTGGGCCTGGGTTCCCGGCAGCCCCCTAATGGTTACTTTGTGGCGGAGCGACATGGCAGGTTGTGACCACCTAGGGAACAGGTGGGCCTGGCCCCTGGTCGGCGGTCGCGGTTACTTCTAAATAACACGCTTAACGAGATCTTGGTATTTGATCTGAGTTTGGCTATGAGCCTATACGCACTAACCAACTACGCGGGAACATTTATGGGCACTCTACGTCGTAGTATCAGCCGAAGCCTTCTTGATGTCAGCGACTGAGCGGCGCGCACCGGATTGGACTAGAACGCCTGCTCTTGTATTAGGGAGGCTAGGTCTGTTTCCGGCCGCGTTCGCAACGTGCAGGTGTGCGACGGGCGATGGGCCCAGACCCCTGCGCGCTTAGTGAGGGAGTCTTGGACTAAGGGGTCCTCGGGCGTCTGGCCTATTATTCATTGGCCGGACTGATGGACTGTGAAGACATGAAGGCCGAAGACTACAACCGTGTCCGGATTGGACTCTCCTTGGCGTGGAAGGCAAGCTAGGCGACCGACTATGAAGATTCCCTCTTATGTAACCGACCCCATGTAACCCTAGATCTCTCCGGTGCCTATATAAACCGGAGAGCATAGTCCGGATAGGGAGACACTCATTACCTTATTCACGTAGGCTAGACTTCTAGGGTTTAGCCACTACGATCTCGTGGTAGATCAACTCTTGTAACACTCATATTCATCAAGATCAATCAAGCAGGAAGTAGGGTATTACCTCCATAGAGAGGGCCCGAACCTGGGTAAACATCGTGTCCCCCGTCTCCTGTTACCATCGATCCTAGACGCACAGTTCGGGACCCCCTACCCGAGATCCGCCGGTTTTGACACCGACATTGGTGCTTTCATTGAGAGTTCCACTGTGCCGTCGACGAAAGGTTCGATGGCCCCTTCAATCGTCAGTAATGGCGCCGTTCAGGGATAAACCGTCCTCCCCGGACAAATCTTTGTGTTCGGCGGCTTCGTACTGCGGGCCAACTCACTACAAAAAAAAGACACATCCGTGACATTCTGGGCCGAACGAAATTTTTTTCTGTCATACATATGACACTTCTATGACGATAATTGTGACAAAACCCGGTATCATCATAGATATGGTGGGATCCTACTTCTATGACAAAAAATCATGACAGAAAATGGGATTTTCGTCCTAGGCGGGCCGGAGACGCAGCTGCATGACATTCTTTGGGCCATCCATGACGGAAAAAACTGTGGTAGAAGCGAGGGCGAGGAAAATTTCGGGGAGTTCCCGGTTACGGTGGGAGGTCGGGGGCCGAGCGATGCGCGGTTCTCTCGTACACGTACGCGCGTGTGTGCGAGGCGTTGGCTCTAATTGAACCCGAGCGAGGCGTTGGGCTCTAACTGAACCCGAGCGATTGCACTGCAGGCTACGCGTTACTGAACCCGAGCGATCGATCGATGGCTATTAACTCAACCGGATCGAGCGATTCCTTCGCTACTGCTGCTAACTGAAGCCAACTGATGCTGCCTCCGGGATGAACAGTGAGCGTTGCGAGGGGTTTGGATGAACAGTGAGCGGTGGCGTTGCCTCTGGATGAACAGGACCCCGTGGTGTGGTGGAGGGCTGGATGAACAGTAGACGGTCGAGGGGTGGTTGAACAGGACCCCGTGGTGTGGAGGGCTGGATGAAGAGTAGACGGTGGAGGGGTGCCCGTGGAGGGGTGGTTGAACAGTAGCCGGTGGAGTAGCGCGCGGTGGAGGCTGGATGAACAGGAGCTCGTGGAGGCTGGAGGAGGTCGACGGTAGCCCGTGGAGGCTGGCGGAGGTCGACGGTGGAGATGAACAGTATCCCGTGGAGTCCCGTTTTGCGGTACGCCACAGCCCTCCCGATGAACAGGACCCCCGTTTCGACCGTAGGAGGTCCGTTTCGTCCGTTTTGCGGTACGCCACACCCCTCCCGATCAACATGACCCCCGTTTCGACCGTAGGAGGTCCGTTTCGTCCATTTTGCGGTACGCCACACCCCTCCCGATCAACAGGACCCCCGTTTCGACCGTAGGAGGTCCATTTCCTTCATTTTGCGGTACGCCACACCCCTCCCGATCAACAGGACCCCGTTCCGAATGTAGGAGGTCCGTTTCCTCCGTTGAGCGGTACGCCAGGCCTCGTTTCCATCGCCTGTTCCGTCCAAGCCCTCCTGATGAACACGACCACGCATTCCGTTCCGACCCAGCCGGTTGGCTCCCACGCGTTCCGTTGCCTCCCGATGAACACGACGCATTCCGTTGCCTCCCGATGAACACGACGCATTCCGTTGCCTCTCCATGAACACGACGACGACGCTGTTTCTCTGTTCTGACCCAGCCATGTCAACGAGCCCTCGCCGTACGTATGCGCGAGTAGGCGTTCGAGACCCCGCCCGTATGTACACATACGTGGCCGTATTTTCTTTCTTGCACCCTGGCCGCTGTACGTACGTGTACATGCTACGTGCGCGCCTCTACTACGACACGTGCGCGCCTCTACATCCACCAGTATATATGTACATACACGTTCGCGACCAGAATGACAACGCTACGTACGCTTCGACCAGGTGGGTCCCGACTGTCAGGCACTTCCTTGCGTGCGAAGATTTAGCTGGTGGGTCCAAGCAGTCAGGGGGGCGAATCGTTTTGTTTTTTTTTTGCCCGGACGCACTTCCTTGCGTGCGAAGGTGTAGCTGGTGGGTCCCAGCAGTCAGGGGGGAAACATTTTTTTCATGAAATACGGTGGCCCGTCCGGTGGGCCCCCGCTGTCAGGTGGAGGAATAATTATTTTGCGCGTAATAAGGAGGCACTTCCTTGCTGCGGCCGTGGACCCAGCTGTTAGCGTCTCCACGCACAGTACTCTTCCGATGGAAGTCGGTCGTTGACCACATTGACCACGCCGCGCCGAGAGCACCACGGCGAGGCCTAGGAAGGGGACGACACGGAGGCAGGGAAGACTCGGCAGTTGTTTCCCACGCGGAGGGGAGTACGACTGTGCGAGGGTTTACTGGTTCGTCTGCCGTCGCCGGAGAATAACAGCAGCTGTGGGTGAGTAGAGGGATGGCGAGGCCAGCTATGGGAGTACGGTGGGGCGGTGAGGCCTGCGCGGCAGCACAGCCGGCTGCGGGGAGGAGGGAGCAGGCAGTCCCGCCGGCGCTTGTTTGAGCGGCTGGAGCAGGAAGAGCAGAGATTGAAGAAGCACGACGGCCGTTGGATGGACATCCAACAGTCAGTGCTTGTGCGTCAACCTTTTTTTTAGGAAAGCCTCAAATCTGTGGAAAACAGCATACAACCCATCTGCCATTATTTCTAAAAATTTACAGCCCATTTGCTAATTCTTAAGGTTTTTTTGGAGCCCATATTCCTTTTGTTAGCATTACAACCCATATTGTGGCCACGGTTAAATAATTATACGAAATTCTGCATATTTCGGTGCGGTCCGAACAGTTTTTAATCCCGAAATTTCGACTCACATTCAAACTGATTTTAAATAAATTTATATCAATATAAAATCCAACAAATTCTCCACGCATAAAAATTAATGTAATTTAAAATCTTGAAATGAAAAAAAAAGATACTTGAAACTAATTGCCCGTTTGATGTGTTTTAAAAATGTACATCCCATTTCTCATTACTGATGGGCCATTTTCTCGGCCAGTCAAATGAAAGCTCTCCTTGTCTTGAAAGATTTGCAACCCAACAGGCCTGAGAAAGCGACTTACTTGGCAAATCACAAAAAACTGGGCTGTGGCCGTGGACCCAGCTATCAGTCGCTCCACGTACATTACTCTTCCGATGGAAGTCGTTCCTTGACCACGTTGACCACGCCACGCGGAGAGCACCATGGCGGTGGACAACGGCGAGGCCTAGGAAGGGGACGACAAGGAGCCGGGGAAGACGCGGCAGTGGAAGCCCGCGCGGAGAGGAGTACAAGGGTTCACTGGTTCGGCTGCGGTGTGATGCTGCCGTCGCCGCAGGGCCTGGACAGCGGGGGGAATAGTAGGGGGCGGTGAGGCCTCTGCGGCAGCACAGCCGGCCATGGGAGGCAGGAGCATGCGGCATGACCGGTGCTGCTTTGGGCGGCTGGAGCAAGAAGACCAGAGGTTGAAGAAGCACTATGGCCGTTGGATGGACATCGTACGGTCACTGGAGCTAGAATCGTTCATATTGACTAAGTTGACAAAGCCCTTCGTCCCCGTCAACTTAGTAGGCCCACAAGTCAGCCTCCCACCAAGGTGGGTCCCAACTAGCCGGGGGAGTATTCTTTTTTTGTGCATAATAAGGAGGCACATCCGGTGGGTCCGAGCTGACAGCGGGGGGACCGTTTTTTTCGTGAAATATGGTGGCCCGTCCGGTGGGTCCCAGCAGTCAGGGGGAAACGATTTTTTCGCAAAATACTGGTGGCCCGTCCTGTGGGTCCCCGCTGTCAGGTGGAGGAATAATTATTTTCCGCGTAATAAGGTGGCACTTCCTTGCGGCTGCCGTGGACCCAGCTGTCAGCCTCTCCACATACAGTACTCTTCCGATGGAAGTCGGTCGTTGTCCACATTGACCACGCCGCGCCGAGAGCACCACGGCGATGGACGACGTGGAGCCGGGCAAGACGCGGCAGTGGATGCCCACGCGGATAGGAGTACGAGCGTTCACTGGTTTGGCTGCGGTGTGAGGCTACCGTCGCCGCAGAAAAACGGGGGGTGTGGGTGAGTGGAGGGATGGCCTGGCCAGCGGTGGGAGTAGTAGGGGGCAGTGAGGCCTCCGCGGCAGCACAGCCGGCCACTGGAGGCAGGAGCAGGCGGCACGACCGGCGCTGCTTTGGGCGGCTGGAGCAAGAAGACCAGAGGTTGAAGAAGCACGACGGCCGTTGGATGGACATCGTATGGTCACTGCAGCTAGAATCGATTATATTGAGAAAGTTGACAAAGCCCTTGGTACGTCAACTTTTTCTTTGAATGCATGCAGATCACTTAGTAGGCCCACAGATCAGCTTCCGAAACGGTGCGCCCCAGATGTCAGGGGGAGGAATCATTTTTTGGGCGGGTGAAGCTAGAATATCCTAGATTGAAAAAGAAGCACGACATCCGTTGGATGGACATCCAACGGCCACTGCTGCTAGAACCGTGTGTTGACTATAAGTTGACAAAGCCTTGCATACGCGTCAACTCTGTTTTTTTACGGGACGCGTCAACTTAGTAAGGCCAGAAGTGTGTGGCAGAGAACATATAGCCCATTTGAGATTTGTAAGAATGTGTAGCCCATTTTTGAATTCTAATGGAATTTACTACAGCCCATTTACAGTTTGTTAAAAGTACAACCCATTTCAACCAACCGTTCAAAACATAATTCAATAAAATTTCCCACATTTTGATGGGATCCGAAATATTTTTATCCCGAAATTTCTAGTCAAATTAAATACACTTTCAATATAAATTTATATTACGTAAAAATCCAACGAAACATTGCGCTCGCAACAATTAATGAAATTAAAATTTTCAATATCCAAAAATAATATTTTATAAAGTAATCACGTGTTTGGTGCATTTTTTATAGTTACTGCCCAGTTTTTATAATTACATCCCATTTATTATTTGTTAAAGCCCATTTTCTTGTTAAGCCTAATGCATCCCTCCTAGGAAAGATTTGCAGCCCAGCGGGGCGGAGAATAAGAACTTGACCTTTCCTGGGTATTCCTAAAAAAAGTATAGCTGGGTTAGCCATTTTCAGCTTGAAAAAAATTAATATCTGGGCTGGATATCTGGCCTGGGCTAGACGGGCCACAGCCCGCCCAGTTAATACCTGTAGCGATGTTTTCGTTGTTATTCAGAGGAGAAAAATTAATATCTGGGCTAAACATCAAAAAACTCTGCAGTGCTCACCCCTCAAAAACACAAATACTGCTCGAGCTGCTTGGTCCCAGCTGTCGGCCGCTTCTTGAGCAATTCTCTCGTTTATTGACTACTACATAGGTTGACAATGGTGTGGGACCGTCATGTCAGGAAACCAGGAGGAAGCAAAATAAATTATAGTTTATATATATATATATATATATATATATATATATATGTAATAAGGAGGCACTTGCGTACGTGAGGCTATGGACCTGGTGGGTCCCCATTGTCATCCTCTCCAAGTAAAGTCATCTCCTCGCCCGCGCGCGCCTTCCGCCCGAAACAATCAGCGCCGCCCGCCTCGCTTCCCGGTGCAGGCGATTGCTCCGCCTTCAAACGACACAAGTGCCGTCCGTCCGTCCATCTGCCGCCCACATTAATGATACACGGTTGCCGAGGTGGCTACTCCGGTGCCACACGTCCGTCCCTCCGCCAGCCCACCATTGCTATATAAACTGCTGCGCTGGCCATAGCCGCAGTCATCCGCATCCGTTCCCTTTCTCCTGTCCACACCACTACTGCCCACCATGGCTTCCTCGCGCTCCAGCGCTCTTCGGGACGGGCGGACGAAGGACCACAAGGAGATGGCAGCCATTGCTGCCGACCGGCTGGCCGGCAGGCAGCCGGAGGACGGCGACGTCCCAATGGAGAACATGGTAGTCGACGATCCGGCGCCAACCCCCTCCTCCGTGCCATCCTCGCCGGTGCATTGCACCATGATCATCGGCGAGGCCCGTGCCCAATATATGGACAGGGTGAGGCAGATGCGTGAGGAGCAGTTCCGGGAGGCGCAGGCCGATGCCGCCTACAACCACGATCTCCTCCAGGAGCACCTGCAGGCGGAGGAGCAGATCGCCGCGGAGCGGGCGAAGCAGGAGGCGCTGCTCGACTCGTACCGCTCCGCCCGCAAGGGCCGCCTCGAGCGCTGGCGGTACCTCATGCGGGTGGCGGAGGCTGCGGCCACCTACAAAGAGGCTAGCAAAGAGGGCGATGAAGCGGGCGAGGCGCTGTTTGGCGAGACCGAGGACGAGGCAGAGGAGAATACCGGCTCCGACGAGTCCTCGCTCCACTAGCATCGACGAGGCCCTGCTCCACCGAGGCCCCGCGGTGCCAACAACGAGGTAGAGGACACCGCCGGCTCCGCCGAGGCCCCGCCCCGCCAACAACGAGGCAGAGGAAATCGCCGGCTCAGCCGAGGCCCCACCCTACTGGCAACGTGGCGGAGGATTTCCACCGCTCCGCTGAGGCGCCGCCCGCCGGCAACGAGGCAGAGGACATCGCCGGCTCCGCTGAGGCCCCGCCCCGCTGCCAACGAGGCCGCGCGACACAGAAAATGAGGAATAGTAGAACACGGTAGGTCGCCGCCGCTCGGGTCCAAGTAAGGCCACCGCTGCTACCCTCCGGTTGAAGCCAAGCTAGGCGGGTTGACCATTGACGGCCGATTAGCTTCTTGGCGGCGACATGGAGTCGGAGAGCTGTGCTGGAGAAGAACGCTGCTTCTACTTAACTGCTGGTGCAGTTGGCTGACTAACACGTGGGCCCAACAGGCCACATGTCAGTTACGCAACTGCACCTGCAGTTAAGTCACTGAAGCTTCTGTTTGGCCTAGCGGGACACATGTGGGTAGCTTCGGTTAATTAATTATACCTCCGTCGCACCCCTTATTAGTTGAAGAATGTATGAAATGTAATGAAATCCGGCATGTTTGTATGAAATCCGACCATGTATGAATGAATTTATTTCCATTAGTTTGAATTCCAGTATCACTGGCATTGGATGAACATGCAAAACAATACGTACTAGCATTATTCCCAGGGTGATCACCTCGTTTACAGCAGTTTCACAGGTACTCCCTCTGGTCCTTTCTAGTCTGCATACAAGTTTTGTCTGCAGTAAAAGTATCTCTACTTTGACCAATCTTATACAAAAAAGTATGCACTTTCAGAATGTTCCTGTACAAAGAACAGTTAGGGATCGTAGCAGAATTTTAAAATTTTCTACGCATCACCAAGATCCATCTATGGAGTCTACTAGCAATGAAGGGAAAGAAGTGCATCTACATACCCTTGTAGATCGCGAGCGGAAGCGTTCAAGTGAACGGGGTTGATGGAGTCGTACTCGTCGTGATCCAAATCACCGATGACCGAGCGCCGAACGGACGGCACCTCCGCGTTCAACACACGTACGGAGCAGCGACGTCTCCTCCTTCTTGATCCAGCAAGGGGGAAGGAGAGGTTGATGGAGATCCAGCAGCACGATGGCGTGGTGGTGGGAGTAGCGGGGCTCCCGGCAGGGCTTCGCCAAGCGCAAGCGGGAGAGAGAGGTGTCACGGGAGGGAGAGGGAGGTGCCAGGGGCTAGGGTACAGCAGCCCTCCCTCCCCCCACTATATATAGGGGTCCTGGGGGGCGCCAGCCCCATGGAGATCCCATCTGAGGGGGGGCGGCGGCCAAGGGGGGTGGCTTGCCCCCCAAGCCAAGTGGGGCGCCACCCACCCCTAGGGTTTCCAACCCTAGGCGCAGGTGGTCCCGGTACAATACCGATAACCCCCGAAACTTTCCCGGTGGCCGAAACTGGACTTCCTATATATAATTCTTCACCTCCAGACCATTCCGGAACTCCTCGTGATGTCCGGGATCTCATCCGGGACTCCGAACAACTTTCTGGTTTCCGCATACTAATATCTCTACAACCCTAGCGTCATCGAACCTTAAGTGTGTAGACCCTACGGGTTCGGGAGACATGCAGACATGACCGAGACGCCTCTCCGGTCAATAACCAACAGTGGGATCAGGATACCCATGTTGGCTCCCACATGTTCCACGATGATCTCATCGGATGAACCATGATGTCGAGGATTCAATCAATCCCGTATACAATTCCCTTTGTCAACCGGTACGTTACTTGCCCGAGATTCGATCGTCGGTATCCCAATACCTTGTTCAATCTCGTTACCGGCAAGTCACTTTACTCGTACCGTAATGCATGATCCCGTGGCTAACTCCTTAGTCACATTGAGCTCATTATGATGATGCATTACCGAGTGGGCCCAGAGATACCTCTCCGTCATACGGAGTGACAAATCCCAGTCGCGATCCGTGCCAACCCGACAGACACTTTTGGAGATACCCGTAGTGCACCTTTATAGTCACCCAGTTACGTTGTGACGTTTGGCACACCCAAAGCACTCCTACGGCATCCGGGAGTTGCACGATCTCATGGTTTAAGGAAGTGATACTTGACATTGAAAAAAGCTCTAGCAAACGAACTACACGATCTTTGTGCTATGCTTAGGATTGGGTCTTGTCCATCACATCATTCTCCTAATGATGTGATCCCGTTATCAATGACATCCAATGTCCATAGTCAGGAAACCATGACTATCTGTTGATCAACGAGCTAGTCAACTAGAGGCTCACTAGGGACATGTTGTGGTCTATGTATTCACACATGTATTACGATTTCTGGATAACACAATTATAGCATGAACAATAGACAATTATCATGAACAAGGAAATATAATAATAACCATTTTATTATTGCCTCTAGGGCATATTTCCAATAGTCTCCCACTTGCACTAGAGTCAATAATCTAGTTACATTGTGATGAATCGAACACCCATAGAGTTCTGGTGTTGATCATGTTTTGCTCTAGGGAGAGGTTTAGTCAACGGATCTGCTACATTCAGGTCCGTATGTACTTTACAAATATCTATGTCTCCATTTTGAACACTTTCACGAATGGAGTTGAAGCGACGCTTGATATGCCTGGTCTTCCTGTGAAACCTGGGCTCCTTGGCAAGGGCAATAGCTCCAGTGTTGTCACAGAAGAGAGTCATCGGGCCCGACGCATTGGGAATCACCCCTAGGTCGGTAATGAACTCCTTCATCCAGATTGCTTCTTGCGCTGCCTCTGAGGCCGCCATGTACTCCGCTTCACATGTAGATCCCGCCATGACGCTTTGCTTGCAACTGCACCAACTTACTGCCCCTCCATTCAAAATATACACGTATCCGGATTGGGACTTCGAGTCATCCAGATCTGTGTCGAAGCTAGCGTCGACGTAACCCTTTACGACGAGCTCTTCGTCACCTCCATAAATGAGAAACATATCCTTAGTCCTATTCAGGTACTTCAGGATATTCTCGACCGCTGTCCAGTGTTCCATGCCGGGATTACTTTGGTACCTTCCTACCAAACTTACGGCAAGGTTTACATCAGGTCTGGTACACAGCATGGCATACATAATAGACCTTATGGCCGAGGCATAGGGGATGACACTCATCTTTTCTCTATCTTCTGCCGTGGTCGGGCATTGAGCCGTGCTCAATTGGACACCTTGCAATACAGGCAAGAACCCCTTCTTGGACTGATCCATATTGAACTTTTTCAATATCTTGTCAAGGTACGTACTCTGTGAAAGACCAATGAGGCGTCTTGATCTATCTCTATAGATCTTGATGCCTAATATATAAGCAGCTTCTCCAAGGTCCTTCATTGAAAAACACTTATTCAAATAGGCCTTTATACTTTCCAGGAATTCTATATCATTTCCCATCAATAGTATGTCATCCACATATAATAAGAGAAATGCTACAGAGCTCCCACTCACTTTCTTGTAAACACAGGCTTCTCCATAAGTCTATGTAAACCCAAACGCTTTGATCATCTCATCAAAACAAATGTTCCAACTCCGAGATGCTTGCACCAGCCCATAGATGGAGCGCTGGAGCTTGCATACCTTGTTAGCATTCTTAGGATCAACAAAACCTTCCGGCTGCATCATATACAATTCTTCTTTAAGAAAGCCGTCAAGGAATGCCGTTTTGACGTCCATTTGCCATATCTCTTAATCATAGAATGCGGCAATTGCTAACATGATTCGGACGGACTTCAGCTTCGCTACGGGTGAGAAAGTCTCATCGTAGTCAACCCCTTGAACTTGTCGATAACCCTTAGCGACAAGTCGAGCCTTATAGATGGTCACGTTACCATCCGTGTCCGTCTTCTTCTTAAAGATCCATTTATTTTCTATGGCTCGCCGATCATCGGGCAAGTCAGTCAAAGTCCATACTTCGTTTTCATACATGGATCCTATCTCGGATTTCATGGCCTCTAGCCATTTGTCGGAATCCGGGCCCTCCATCGCTTCTTCATAGTTCGAAGGTTGACCGTTGTCTAACAACATGATTTCCAGGACAGGGTTGCCGTACCACTCTGGTGCGGAACGTGTCCTTGTGGACCTACGAAGTTCAGCAGTAACAGGATCCGAAGCTTCATGATCATCATCATTAACTTCCTCCCCAGTCGGTGTAGGCGCCACAGGAACATCTTCCCGTGCTGCGCTACTTTCCGGTTCGGAAGGGGTGACTATCACCTCATCAAGTTCCACTTTCCTCCCACTTAATTCTTTCGAGAGAAACTCTTTCTCCAGAAAGGACCCATTCTTGGCAACAAAGATCTTGCCTTCGGATCTGAGGTAGAAGGTATACCCAATGGTTTCCCTAGGGTATCCTATGACGACGCGTTTTTCCGACTTGGGTTCGAGCTTTTCAGGTTGAAGTTTCTTGACATAAGCATCGCATCCCCAAACTTTTAGAAACCACAGCTTAGTTTCTTCCCAAACCATAATTCATACGGTGTCGTCTCAACGGATTTCGACGGAGCCCTATTTAAAGTGAATGCGGTAGTCCCTAAAGCATAGCCCCAAAATGAGAGCGGTAGATCGGTAAGAGACATCATAGATCGCACCATAACCAATAGAGTGCGATTACGAAGTTTGGACACACCGTTTCGCTGAGGTGTTCCAGGCGGCGTGAGTTGTGAAACGATTCCACATTTCCTTAAGTGCGTACCAAATTCGTGACTTAAATATTCTCCACCACGATTTAATCGTATGAACTTTATTTTCCTGTCACGTTGATTCTCAACCTCACTCTGAAATTCCTTGAACTTTTCAAAGGTTTCAGACTTGTGTTTCATTAGGTAGACGTACCCATATCTACTTAAGTCATCAGTGAGAGTGAGAATATAACGATATCCTCCGCGAGCCTCAACACTAATTGGACCACACACATCGGTATGTATGATTTCCAATAAGTTGGTTGCTCGCTCCATTGTTCCGGAGAACGGAGTCTTGGTCCTCTTACCCATGAGGCATGGTTCGCACGTGTCAAATGATTCGTAATCAAGAGACTCCAAAAGTCCATCTGCATGGAGCTTCTTCATGCGTTTAACACCAATGTGACCAAGGCAGCAGTGCCACAAGTATGTGGGACTATCGTTATCAACTTTACATCTTTTGGTATTCACACTATGAATATGTGTAACATCACGTTCGAGATTCATCAAGAATAAACCATTGACCAGCAGGGCATGACCATAAAACATATCTCTCATATAAATAGAACAACCATTATTCTCGGATTTAAATGAGTAGCCATCTCGAATTAAACGAGATCCAGATACAATGTTCATGCTCAAAGCTGGCACTAAATAACAATTATTGAGGTTTAAAACTAATCCCGTAGGTAAATGCAGAGGTAGCGTGCCGACGGCGATCACATCGACCTTGGAACCATTCCCGACGCGCATCGTCACCTTGCCCTTCGCTAGTCTCCGCTTATTCCGCAGCTCCTATTTTGAGTTACAAATATGAGCAACCGCACCGGTATCAAATACCCAGGAGCCACTACGAGTACTGGTAAGGTACACATCAATTACATGTATATCACATATACCTTTGGTGTTGCCGGCCTTCTTGTCCGCTAAGTATTTGGGGCAGTTCCGCTTCCAGTGACCACTTCCCTTGCAATAAAAGCACTCAGTCTCAGGCTTGGGTCCATTCTTTGACTTCTTCCCGGCAACTGGCTTACCGGGCGCGGCAACTCCCTTGCCGTCCTTATTGAAGTTCTTCTTACCCTTGCCTTTCTTGAACTTAGTGGTTTTATTCACCATCAACAATTGATGTTCCTTTTTGATCTCCACCTCTGCTGATTTCAGCATTGAATATACCTCGGGAATGGTCTTTTCCATCCCCTGCATATTGAAGTTCATCACAAAGCTCTTGTAGCTTGGTGGAAGCGACTGAAGGATTCTGTCAATGACCGCGTCATCCGGGAGATTAACTCCCAGCTGAGACAAGCGGTTGTGTAACCCAGACATTCTGAGTATGTGCTCACTAACAGAACTATTTTCCTCCATTTTACAGCTGAAGAAGTTGTCGGAGACTTCATATCTCTCGACCCGGGCATGCGCTTGGAAAACCATTTTCAGCTCTTCGAACATCTCATATGCTCCATGTTTCTCAAAACGCTTTTGGAGCCCCGATTCTAAGCTGTAAAGCATGCCGCACTGAACGAGGGAGTAACCATCAGCACGTGATTGCCAAGCGTTCATAACGTCTTGGTTCTCTGGGATGGGTGCTTCACCTAGCGGTGCTTCTAAGACATAATCTTTCTTGGCAGCTATGAGGATGATCCTCAGGTTTCGGACCCAGTCCGTATAGTTGCTGCCATCATCTTTCAGCTTGGTTTTCTCCAGGAACGCGTTGAAGTTGAGGACAACGTGGGCCATTTGATCTACAAGACATATTGTAAAGATTTTAGACTAAGTTCATGATAATTAAGTTCATCTAATCAAATTATTTAATGAACTCCCACTCAGATAGAGATCCCTCTAGTCATCTAAGTGAAACATGATCCGAGTTAACTAGGCCGTGTCCGATCATCACGTGAGACGGACTAGTCAAGATCGGTGAACATCTCCATGTTGATCGTATCTTCTATACGACTCATGCTCGACCTTTTGGTCTTCCGTGTTCCGAGGCCATGTCTGTACATGCTAGGCTCGTCAAGTCATCCTAAGTGTATTGCTTGTGTTCCGAGGCCATGTCTGTACATGCTAGGCTCGTCAACACCCGTTGTATGTGAACGTTAGAATCTATCGCACCCGATCATCACGTGGTGCTTCGAAACAACGAACCTTCGCAACGGTGCACAGTTAGGGGGAACACTTTCTTGAAATTATTATAAGGGATCATCTTACTTACTACCGTCGTTCTAAGCAAATAAGATGCAAAACATGATAAACATCACATGCAATCAAATAGTGACATGATATGGCCATCATCATTTTGCTCCTTTGATCTCCATCTTCGGGGCGCCATGACCATCTTCGTCACCCGCATGACACCATGATCTCCATCATCATGATCTCCATCATCGTGTCTTCATGAAGTTGTCATGCCAACGATTACTTCTACTTCTATGGCTAACGCGTTTAGCAATAAAGTAAAGGAATTTACATGGCGTTATTCAATGACACGCAGGTCATACAAAAAATAAAGACAACTCCTATGGCTCCTGCCGGTTGTCATACTCATCGACATGCAAGTCGTGATTCCTATTACAAGAATATGATCAATCCCATACATCACATATATCATTCATCACATCTTCTGGCCATATCACATCACAAGGCACATGCTGCAAAAACAAGTTAGACGTCCTCTAATTGTTGTTGCAAGTTTTTACGTGGCTTGTATAGGTTTCTAGCAAGAACGTTTCTTACCTACGTAAAACCACAACGTGATATGCCAATTTCTATTTACCCTTCATAAGGACCCTTTTCATCGAATCCGTTCCGACTAAATGGGAGAGACAGACACCCGCTAGCCACCTTATGCAACTAGTGCATGTCAATCGGTGGAACCTGTCTCACGTAAGCGTACGTGTAAGGTCGGTCCGGGCCGCTTCATCCCACAATACCGCCGAAACAAGATAAGACTAGTAGTGGCAAAAAAAATTGACAACATCTACGCCCGCAACTGCTTTGTGTTCTACTCGTGCATAGTAACTACGCATATGCCTGGCTTTGATACCACTGTTGGGGATCGTACCAGAATTTTAAAATTTTCTACGCATCACCAAGATCCATCTATGGAGTCTACTAGCAACGAAGGGAAAGGAGTGCATCTACATACCCTTGTAGATCGCGAGCGGAAGCGTTCAAGTGAACGGGGTTGATGGAGTCGTAGTCGTCGTGATCCAAATCACCGATTACCGAGCGCCGAATGGACGGCACCTCCGCGTTCAACACATGTACGGAGTAGTGACGTCTCCTCCTTCTTGATCCAGCAAGGGGGAAGGAGAGGTTGATGCAGATCCAGTAGCACGACGGCGTGGTGGTGGAAGTAGCGGGGAGAGAGAGGTGTCACGGGAGGGAGAGGGAGGCGCCAGGGGCTAGGGTACAGCAGCCCTCCCTCCCCCACTATATATAGGGGTCCCGGGGGGGCGCCGGCCCCCTGGAGATCCTATCTAAGGGGGGGGCGGCCAAGGGGGGTGGCTTGCCCCCCAAGCCAAGTGCGGCGCCCCCCACCCCTAGGGTTTCCAACCCTAGGCGCAGGGGGAGGCCCAAGGGGGGCGCCCCAGCCCACTAGGGGCTGGTTCCCCTCCCACTTCAGCCCATGGGGCCCTCCGGGATAGGTGGCCCCACCCGGTGGACCCCCGGGACCCTTCCGGTGGTCCCGGTACAATACCGATAACCCCCGAAACTTTCCCGGTGGCCGAACTGGACTTCCTATATATAATTCTTCACCTCCGAACCATTCCGGAACTCCTCGTGACGTCCGGGATCTCATCCGGGACTCCGAACAACTTTCGGGTTTCCGCATACTAATATCTCTACAACCCTAGCGTCACCGAACCATAAGTGTGTAGACCCTACGGGTTCGGGAGACATGCAGACATGACCGAGACGCCTCTCCGGTCAATAACCAACAGCGGGATCTGGATACCCATGTTGGCTCCCACATGTTCCACGATGATCTCATCGGATGAACCACGATGTCGAGGATTCAATCAATCCCATATACAATTCCCTTTGTCAATCGGTACGTTACTTGCCCGAGATTCGATCGTCGGTATCCCAATACCTTGTTCAATCTCGTTACCGGCAAGTCACTTTACTCGTACCATAATGCATGACCCCGTGGCTAACTCCTTAGTCACATTGAGCTCATTATGATGATGCATTACCGAGTGGGCCCAGAGATACCTCTCCGTCATACGGAGTGACAAATCCCAGTCTCGATCCGTGCCAACCCAACAGACACTTTTGGAGATACCCGTAGTGCACCTTTATAGTCACCCAGTTACGTTGTGACGTTTGGCACACCCAAAGCACTCCTACGGCATCCGGGAGTTGCACGATCTTATGGTCTAAGGAAATGATACTTGACATTGAAAAAAGCTCTAGCAAACGAACTACACGATCTTTGTGCTATGCTTAGGATTGGGTCTTGTCCATCACATCATTCTCCTAGTGATGTGATCCCGTTATCAATGACATCCAATGTCCATAGTCAGGAAACCATGACTATCTGTTGATCAACGAGCTAGTCAACTAGAAGCTCAGTAGGGACATGTTGTGGTCTATGTATTCACACATGTATTACGATTTCCGGATAACACAATTATAGCATGAACAATAGACAATTATCATGAACAAGGAAATATAATAATAACCATTTTATTATTGCCTCTAGGGCATCTTTCCAACAAGAACTAGCGTAAGTTCAGTTACCTGCTTCTCGGAATTTTAGTTAGCCACTTATTGCAAAATTGTTCAATTACGTTGCTTGGCTTAATTTAGTTTGCTACTGATTACATAATGGCACAGCCTGTTAATCATATTGTAGACTGCGCCTATCTATGTGATTGATACTTACTGTTAAGAATTACCTGTTTGCCTTAACTTAAATATCTACTTGTTTGTTTAACTGCTTTGCTGCTGCAACAGCAGGTTACAATGATGTTAATAACTACTTTTCAGCATCCAATTGAAACTCTTTAATTCCTTGTTTGTTTAACTGGTTTGCTGTTATAACTCCCAGTTGAGATGTTTTGCTAACTTCAACTTTTCTGAATCCAATCGGAACTTTAATGGCAAAACAGGTTAGCCCAAGATCAAAGAGCGAGGTCCCCATGGACGTTGCATCATCCCACAGCAGTGGCACCGGCCCAATCGTGCATTATGAATTGCCAACTGCTGATGCTCTAGAGGCTAAACTAGTGGTAGAAAGAAATTCCGCTTCTGCACTTAGAGATGAAGTTGACATGTTGAGGAAGCAAACAGCACAATCACAAGCAGTACTCAAGTCAACCATTAAATATTTGGTGGATTTCAAAACGAAGCAAGCTGAGATTGACCAGATTGTTAAGGTCCTGAAGGAAAAAAGGAAATTAAATTCCTACTTGGTAAATCATAGGTGAAATGTTCTTTCCATAGTTGAATAACCTTTGTTTTGTCTGTTCATGTAATCAATCAAACCATTTGTTTTAGAGATCATGTAATAATTGTTTTTTTTTGGTTTGTAATTTTATTTGAGCACAAGTCTGTATTAAATTATAAGACTCGGAGACATTTCATTTGGATTGCTGTGTGAGACCTACAAATATGCCAATCGGGCTGAATGTGCATTCAGCACTAGTAGTATAGTATAGATGGACCATAAGTGGAACGCGTCGGAAAGGGCCAAGATGCTGGCTAAAAAAAGGATGCTGTTGTAGCCAAAATAAAGTACAGCGGCCTGGCTTATGTATGTTAGTTGATATTATTGATCCAGATACTCTATAAGTGTTTATATGTCTGTTAGTTCTGTACATTCTTGGTTGATTGACTCGGTATTTGAATCTTGATACATCGCTTGTGTACATATCTAAATGGGAGTACACATTATGCTACGTGTGACATTTGAGTTGGACATGAAGTGTTCCAAATATTCGAATTCACCTTAAACTGGATTCTAGTTTCTGAATTTGAGTATCGGCTTTTGTAAACTATATTCATATATGACAGTGGAATACATCTTTGTCGTCCTTTTGAAGATATATAAAAACACATAGAATGATTTATAAAGATTCATATAGGAATACAAAATGGATTCGAATTTAGTTGCCAGGGTAAACGTGGATGCTTATTGTCCCAAAATTCGAAAGAAGCAGCAAAATGTCCACTCCCACGTCGGCTGCCCGAAGCCAAGTGTTTGGGAGATGGAAATTACTGTCTACCCATTACACGGACAATCCATCGGCCCGATTTCCACTGCTCTAAATAGGGGTAAGTTAGTAACTTCAATTAGACGTGACACGACCGCCTCTGAGCCCAATCCGACACAGTGGGCATCAAACATGGGCGGCAAAACTCATTTGACTCAAGCTCGTCCGAAAGACTTCTGTTTCTCCCTCCATTCCCCATTCATACACGGTGGGCGGCAAAAAAAACTCGACTCGGCCGAAATCGATGTAGGCAAATATTTTCAATAGGGGCAGGTTTGTAACTTCACTCAGACGTGACACAACCGCCCTACCTGTCAGCACCGTTCATAAGCCAGCAATAGGGGCAGGTTTGTAACTTCACTCAGACGTGACACAACCGCCCTACCTGTCAACCCCGTTCATACACCGTGGGCGCCAACCATGGGCGCCAACCACCCTCTCCTCGCCCGAAATCGCTCTGGGCAAATATTGGCGAGATGCGAGATTACCGTCCTATCCCCAACCGACGAGACGTCCAAATTTTAAACGGGGGCTAAGTTCGTAACTTTCCCATATTTCAGAAAGGCCCGTCCCAAAAACATGGTTCCCCGTAACTCTCCCTCCATTTTCCCATTCATACACCGTCCGCGCTAGAACACCCAATCCCCACACCAGCCTCCGTCCGCCACCCCATCCATCGCCGCCGTCCTCCACCATATCCATCGCCACCGTCCTCCACCATGCCGGAGCGCCTACCAAGACCGCGTCGTCCACTGCTAGAGATGGACGTTTCTCATCCACGGCGAAGGACCAATAGCCTTGCATCGCGTCCTCTCGCTTCATCGGCGCCGTCGTCCTCTTTGCCGGGGCCGCTCACACGACCTTCTCTTCCACCGCAACGAGACTTATCCCCCGATGCACCCGTCTACCGTCGCAGATCTGCTTCAATGCCACCGACAGCCATCGCACCCCCGATGCCTACACGGCGCCGCAAGAGAGGTGGTACTTCATATCTCCTCAACTTTTTGATCTCAACCAGAAAATAGATCTTAACTTGGTTACTCTACTTTCTTTTCAGCTCTTAGAATTTAGTTATTAGTTCAAAGCAAACAATGGATGCTAAATATCATTTCTCCGATTTGCAGCTTCAAATCTGCCATGGCACAGCCATAATATGGTTTAATTGATCATGCATAGAGTTTAATTGATCATGTTGGTTCCGCAGTGGTTTTTTTAATAGAAATCGGAGGGGAAACCCTCTTTTGCTAAAAAAATAATGCTTAGAGTTTCCCCCTTTTATGATCACTATACGTTCAGAATACGTGCTTCGTGTCATAATAACACTGCTCCACCCATCAAGCTAAACAAGCTTAGTTGTTCAAATACGAATCTGATATTATTAAAACAGAGTTGTTTAATTGGTTAGCTAAATGTTCCTAAATTAGTTTCGAAAATGCATGTTCGCCGCTCGGGTGTGTATTTCTACAGGGTGCCCACGGTGGGCCGGCCCACCCTGGGATTTTGGGTCGTCCCAGGCCCCGATTCCCCTCTGTTCTGCTGCGCACTTCCGATCTCTACTCGCCCCTAGCCGCCTGCCTCGCCGGCGACTTGCCGTCCCCGGACGGCATGACTCTAGGAGGAGACGCCGGACTAACAGGAGGCCAGGAGCCGCTCGCCCAACAGCGTCACCTCTGCCCGAGCGCGGCGCCGTGCCTACCTTCCCAGTCCGTTCAGGGCTCAGGCGTGCAGCACCCACCAAGCCAGCCCGATTTATCCTGAGATACGTCCTCAACACTCAGCAGAAACTCCTCATCACCCATTTTCTAATTGATTCATTACTCATTAGGCAGGACTGTCATTAGGGTTTGTTGTGTGCTCAGTGCTACCTACACTTAATGGTTCAGATGTATTTCGGTAATCTTTAGTACCTCTAAAGTTCACAGGGTTTTCAAAATTCTGGCCCTCCGAACAGAAACTAGTCATTTTGGATTGTTGGTCGTAGTGACATTGACCCAGATTACTACTGCAAGCCAGGTTTGTTGACAATTTTACTTGTCTTTCTTACTCATTCGATATAATATCCAATTATTCACGTCGATTAGTTGCAAACAATAAGTGCTAGACAAACTTCTTCATTCAGATTTTGGACGGTCTCTTACTGCAGTTACAATTCTGCATACTTGTCCTAGTAAGCTCACAAGTAAATGATTGATTCACTACATCTATGCTTGCCTTGTCAAATTTGTTGTCAATATTCTTTTAGGGTGGACCACCCTGTTTCTAAATACTGGAACCGTAGACATGAGTGAATAGTATTTCTCTATGTGATCTCTTCCATCATGTGTGGGTAACGAACACTGCATTGTATAGAAGGAAAGTGTCATTTCTAGCTTTTACATAGGTTTCGATCTTTTACATTGAATACAATCTGCTTACTTGCTTTGTGTCGCACTACCAACACTCCACCCTTGAAGCTAAACATTACGCCACTCATAATTGCTTAGTTTATTTGTTCAAATACGAATTTCATATGATTCTAATGTTCCTACTTCAGTTTTGAAATGTGTGCCTACCTCTAATAGAGACATAAGGGGTTTGTATTTCTGTGTGTGGTCTGGTCAGCACGGTTGGGGAGGTGAACTTTGCATATGCAGGGGTTTATAGGGAGACACTCTCCGAGTTGAATCCGCAATGCTTACCATAGATAATCTGACTACTTTTTATGTTATCATGAATCTCAGATTCTGAACAACATCATAATGATTATGATCTTGCGCGCATGAAAAGAATAAAGCAGAACAGTGCCATGGCTGTCAAACTTGGCATTAAGGGACTGAAATCAAGTCTGGATGCAATGCAATGCAAACGCTCTCCACCTACAGATTCATGCTTAGGATATGATCCTAACAGTGATTCTGAGCTAGAGGGAGACCTAAGTCAATGTAGCTCCCTAGTGGAGGAGTCAGAGGAAGATGCCCTATCTTATTCACCCATCAAGGTACTTGCTCTAACTTTCCAAGGTTACATTGCTCGCACATATCTTGCAACTGATGATTTGCATTGCTTCTACTTTGTTGAACTGCCATTAGCTTAGTTTACACATCGTGTATGTGAATACACCCTGCCTATCCATTTTCAGTACATGTTCCATCTGTCATCATACCATATTTATCCATTCAAATGTTGTTCTTGTGTATCAGACGTTCAAAAGGAAGAGGGCGATTGCTGATCGTGGAGGAGCACAAGCAAAGTATTTGGAAAAGGTAGTGGCACCTGATAAATCAAATAGCCCATTAGGTGTAGCTGCAATATCACCTGACCCACAAAATACCCCAACTCTAGCAGACTCTAGCCCTACTACACTGGTCATTTCTGATGCCCCAACTCAGCAGACCCCAACTGCAGCAAACAGTATGATTATGCCAGTTGACATAGCACCAGCTGTACGGCGCAAAACCCCCATTCCAGCAAAGAGTACACCAAATCCAGTTGCCAAAGCCCTTTTCGAACCAGAGAGAGCCCCAATTGCAGCAAATAGGACCCCTGTTGCATTTCTTCCCAGTTTAGAAGACAAAGCTTATGTTGTTGTCAGGAACTTTGTGTGCATCTTTCCATCATGGAAAGATTATACCGCAGACAGAGAACAATTTCCAGTCTTCCTCCGCAACTTACGCGTAAGTAATGTACTAATGTTATTCATGGTCATTACTGCATATGTTTCTGCTGACAGAAGACACAAGATTTCATTCTTTTAAATAGGCGAGGAGCAAACTAGATTGTGATGACGAGCAAGGGTTGGTTGCGCTTTTCAAGCACTCATTGATGAAGTATCGTTCCTACCTGAGGCAAGCACACTTCGATGGCAAGCCTGTGAACGAAATTTCTGTAAAGTCTCCGGTGCAACATTTATCCGATGGTGACTGGAATAATCTTGTTACACATTGGTCTCGGCTGCAGCGTAAGGTACTGTCTATGATATCACATCACAATTTGAACTACATTTCTGCATTTGCCTTAATGTCTCACTTGTACGAAAACTGTTAGCAGAAGAACATTCATTCTCAAGGGACCACAGAATCTCGCAATTATACTGCACACTGCATTGCTCTTGTGAGTACCTCTTGCCCTGTATGACCATACTTACTTTCATAGCTGTTTGATTATGTAGCATCACTGCACATGTTAGCCTCGTAATCGTCCATTTGGTGGACATTATAAGATCCATATGGACTCTTATGTAAATTTATAATCAACCCAATGCTTTTGAAGAGGTTTAGCTCTGCAGTCCTCTTGTAAGGACTGAACGTGGTCTATCACTGTACTTACATTAACAGCTACTCCCTCCGTCACATAATATAAGAACGTTTTGTACAGTACACCAGTGTTCAAAACACTCTTGTATTATGGGAAGAGGGATTGGTTCATTTTGTAGCATTCTGCATCTTATCTCCCTCGCCCACCATTTACTAAAAAAGATCAGATCTATATTTAATCTTACCAACAAGTAGAATACACAGACAATGCCAGTGCAGAAGTGTAGCCCATTGCTCTTGTCAGTACATTTTGTCTTGTAACGCTTGTACTTCTTGGGATTGGTAGTTGATTATGTAGCATCAATCTGCATCTTATCTTCATTATCCTCTATCCCTTCCAGTATTATCATATCTATAATTACTCTCTACAAAATGTAGAGTACAGGAAATGCTTATGAAGAAGATTCTGTGCTGAAATTCTTGAGTTATCCTTCCCTTGACATGGAGAAGGGCATTATAAAGCCGGTGTTAACTGTTAATCTAAGTCAGTCCTTCTAAAGCCTTTATCCTCAACTGTTGTTTAATTTGCTCATACTCCCTATCGTTTACTGCTGTTTAGTTTGCTGTTTCTACCAAAATGCATGTTCGTAAGAACCGTAAGTTCTAAGTTTTACTTGTAAAACCAAATTCCTTATTCATACCATGCACATTACTTAATACTCCCTCTATGTATGCTTGTTTTTGTGGATCTATAATCCAGTGCGTGGTGAAGCAGCCCACGTTTGCACCTTGTCATCTCCTGTTTTATCTTACTGATGTGGCTGATGATATGAACAACATGCCATGCACATTATCCAAAATAGATACAATGATTTTCTTTGCCCTTCATCTATGCTTGTTATGTTGACATGGTAATCTAGTAGTGTGGTGAAGCTCCCCGCATTATGAACAATGCCAAATTATGCTATTGATATTTCGAACTTACTCTTTATTTTCTAATTTGAAATTGGATTGAATTGACAGAACAGTTATCATCTTTTTTTATACACGTGCAAACCCTGTCATCTCTCTGCTTTGTTTCAGGGTGATATGCCTGATGGCATGCACAAGTCTGCTGAAGGCTGTGAGACAAACCCAACATATATTGCAGCAAAGAAGGCAAAACATCTTGAAGATAGCGAGACAACCCCAAAATCTTGTCTTGATGCAGTGTTCAAGTTACTTGAGACTAACAGCCAGACAAGCTCACAGAATTCGTTGTCTGAATCAGTTCGACTTCTTCAGTCCCAAGTTCTAGCAGAAAGGCATTCTGCAACTCAACTTCGACTTGAAGTCCTATCTCTAAGAAAGATTGCGGAGAACACCAATGAGAACCTCATCGCTAAACAGCTACACCTGGAAGCTATGACCGACATGCTAGGCCGGTCTCACAGCCTTGCTCAGCAGCTTGCACAGCAGTTCCCCCACAAGGCTAACCTTTCTTGAACTGTCTTGGAAGTGGTCTCGGTTCAGTATTATTTTGTTACGCTGCAATGGTGCCCAGTTTTTGTAATCTGCTTCTTCGTTGCGCTTTATGATCACTGGTGGCGAACTTCGATGCCCAGTGGATGTAATATACCTTAAATCCTTTATTGTATAGTGTAGGTTTATTCTTAGTTACTATACCGTAATTTCTTTATTGTATAGAGTAGGTTTGTTCTTAATTCCTACTAGTTACTGCCATCATTCGCTATCTGAAAAGAAATTAGATGTAGTCGACCGGACTGAAACATTCGACTCTAACGGGCCAGGTTTTTAGCGGGCCACAATTGGGCCGGCCTGTGTCTTTCTTGGGCCCAAATGATTGGGGCCTTCACACATTGCGCCAGGCCCAAACCTACACCGGCCTATATTTTAGTTGGGCCTTTTGTCGACCTAGCGCTTAGTTTGGCCCAGGTAGCGTTGGGCCATTAACTGGTTGAATATTGTACTGGCCTGTTATGGCCGAGATGAAACCACGGGCCTTTAGCAGGCCAAAATGCATGTTGGGCCTCAATTTTCACTAGTCATCGACGGGCCTTCAGCAGGCCGAAATGTAGACCGGGCCGTTTTGGGCCCAGTTAGCTCACGGGCCGTTACCAGGCCGAAACATATCTCGGGCCTTAGTTGGCCCACTGATATCATGGGCCTTTAAGAGGCCGAAAGCTTAGCATAGGCATCAAGGGGCCGAATTACGCGACAGGCCTTCAACACGCCCAAAGTCACGTTGGGCTTAACTGTTGCCACCTTTAGCATGGGCCGTTAGTGGGCCCGATGTCCCGTCGGACCATATATGGCCCATGGGCAGCACGGGCCATTCCCAGGCCGAAAGTCACACCGGGCTGAAATGGGCCCATGTCTACATCAGGCCTCTAACAGGCCGAAAGTCACTGGGCTGTAGTTGGGCCCAAATATTCGGCGAACAATTAATGGGCCAGATCTGGCTTCGGGCCACAAATGGGCCCAAATATTGGGCGAACAATTAACGGGCCAGATCTGGCTTCGGGCCGTAAATGGGCCCAAATATTGGGCGAACAATTAACTGGCCAGATCTGGCTTCGGGCCGTAAATGGGCCTTTATTAAGCAGGCCGTTATTGGGCTGGCCCAGTAGTACCTGATTAAGTTCTACGGGCCTTTGACTGGGCCGGCCTTTTTAACCTATATGGGCCTCTGTTGGGCCCAGCCACGTGTCGACGTATCATAGGCATGTCTCCTCCAATGGACGGGCGACATCTGGCCCACTGACGAGCTGACAGGTGTTCCCTTCGGCCAATCAGAATTTTACACGTGGAAATTTCCCATTGGTCAGGGCTGTTAACGGGTTATCGGATCCAAAATCTGACCCGATAGCTTAACGGCGTTCCGTTACGGTGGATGCCACGTGTCGGTCACCCTTGACGAAAGCACTTCTGTGACGCGCAATTTATCGTCATGGAAGTGGACACTTCCGTGATGATTGGCAATGTCATGGAACACTTCTACGACTATCTTGATTCTGTCATAAATTTGTCATGGATGTACATGCATGACAGAAAACGCGACCTACTGTGACAAACACGTATCATCACGGAAGTGTATTTTTTTGTAGTGTAAGAATTCACCTCCTTCAGTATCTTTTCATTTATATGATGAGGCTAAGGAAATGTCATTACGTGATTTTTGCGCGGTTTGTAGAATACCATTTGAGGGTAGCTTAGATGAACCACATCGTACAGATGTGGATGGCTTTGTTAATACCATTACTGTAGGGGATCCGAAGAAGGGTTCCGATGCGAGAATCACTAGCATACATTTTCTAGTTTTACACTACTTTGCCGTATTTGCTAGTCGATGCTTAATTGGTCATGGAAATAGTGGAAACTTCAGTGTTCCTGATATCATTATTCAGTTCCATGCCTTGTTTGGTGATAACAGTTTTAGTATGGGTGCCGTTATTGCTAAAAGGCTGAGCCTGGACCGTACAAAGGGCCCCATTTTTGGAGGTATCTATGTTGCACGCCTTGCTAGAAATTTTGAGATACCTATTAGGCATTATGAGAAAGATGAAACATTGCTGCCCTCTACCTTTTTAGATTACAGAAGCATGGTAGCACATGAGTTTATTGTTAACAACGAGGACAAGATGCTTCTGTATAACCTAAGATTTAGTAAGAAACACAATGAGATTATTATCCTGCCTACGCCTTCTTTGTTTGATTTAACTACAGGTCATTACCTCGTCTTACCGTCGGCCGTGTACGCACATCGAGGCCAGACATCCGCTCCAGAGCTTGAGCCGGAATCTCCACTGGACCCTTATCGTCCATCCTGTTATCAGTGGGATCCGGAGGAGATCGCTAGTCAGTGCCAATACGATGACACTCCTCATTACACCGGGGAGAGTAGCCGCGATCCATGGCCCAAAAGCCTAAGCTTGTGGGAGTACGTATTTCTCACCGACTTTACATTCATGTTCACACACTATTCTAGTTGTCGGTGCTCATACTCTTTCATTGTATTATCCATGCTAGTTTAATTTCTTTTTCTAGTTTTCTTCTTGTGTGTTTGATAAACTTTGGAAAAACCAAAAAAATTAGTTAGTTTAATTTCAATGCTTGTAGAATTAAAATGAAAACCCAAAAAGATTTCTTGTTCTTCTTTTACTTGTTGGGAGCTTTCCCGTGTAAATAGTTTTATTTCTTTTTCGTTTCTTTTGGGGGTCGTGAGTAGAAGACCATAGTGAAAATGTTTAGTGGCTCTTATATGCATGATTGTTGATTTAACTTAGAGCCCATATTACTTTGTCTTCTCTCTTGAATTGAATGCTCGCATATTCCAGCTTAGTCCAATGCACGCGCACTATTATTATTATACACACCATTCGGTCGTGCAAGTGAAAGGCAATAATGATGATATATGACGGACTGATTGAGATGAGAAAAGCTGGTATGAATTCGACCTCTTTTGTTTTTTTAAATATGATGAGTTCATCGTTCCTCATTCAGCTCATTATGAATAAACATGTTTGCAATAACATTTAGAGATTATAGTTGCTTATGCCATGCTTAATTAGCTATGAGTTATAATGGTTTACCTTGCATGCCAACATGCTATTAAAATAGTTGTGATGTGGTATGATGGGATGGTATCCTCCTTTGAATAAATTGAGTGACTCGACTTGGCACATGTTCACGCATGTAGTTGAAGACAAATCAACATAGCCTTCATGATATTTATGTTCATGGTAGATTATATCCTACTCATGCTTGTCACGACCAGTTTTTCAATAAAATAATTATTGAGAGACCAATCCCTTTTACAGACCAGCGAGGAAGAATTCCTTCTCACTGGTAGACAATATCTTGGTCACAGAAGAAAAATACCAGGAGTACTAAATATAATACAAGGTTGAGCAGAGACTGCCCAACAATTTATTACATGCACGTCGCTAAAACAAGACGGCGGATAGGGTGGCAAACTACTAACTCACGATAATAACGGTGGTGGAAATATCTCGGCGAAGCGAGTGATATGATTCCAGAAGACTACAGCTCTTCGAGCGTCGGAGTGAGGCTCGAGGAGACTTATTGCGGGTGGCGGAAGCGTAAACAATACAAGTGACCAAAATCCGGGATCGCGCAGGACTGACTGGGACTCCTCTAGGCATCGGACGCGCTATCAAACTCTTCATCCAAGAGATCGCCTTCGTCAACATCTGGCCAAATCAACAAGCCAGGTGAGTACTATGAAAGTACTCGCAAGACAATTCGGACATAAGATATAACAAATGTAAACATGAAGTACATGAATAAGTTAATTAGCACGATCAGACATAGAGGTAGTAAATGCTGGGTGCCAAGCGAGGGTCTGAATGACGCCTCGAGCGGAAAATGCGGGATAATAATACTGGTGCCAAGCGAGTGTCTGAAAGACTCCTCGAGCGGAAAATGCGGGATAATAATGCTGGTGCCAAACGAGTGTCTGAAAGACTCCTCGAGCGGAAAATGCGGGATAATAATGCTGGTGCCAAACGAGTGTCTGAAAGACTCCTCGAGCGGAAAATGCGGGATAATAATGCTGGTGCCAAACGAGTGTCTGAAAGACTCCTCGAGCGGAAAATGCGGGATAATAATTCTGGTGCCAAACGAGTGTCTGAAAGACTCCTCGAGCGGAAAATGCGGGATAATAATGCTGGTGCCAAACGAGTGTCTGATAGACTCCTCGAGCGGAAAATGCAGAATAATAATGCCACAGTCGGGCATCGAGGCGACACCACATAAAGGGCTTGCAATAGAAAATAAAGACAGTGCACGCCACAGTCGGACGTCTGAGCGACATCACATAAAGGGCTTATATTTAAAGTAAGAAACAGGTACACACCACAGTCGGACGTCTGCGCGACGTCAAATAAAGGGCTTATATCACAGCTCAATAATACAATCATTCGGGAACATAAATTATCACAAGCATGCGACAAATATAAAGTTAGTCCATCCACAGGAATAACCATAAAACTGGATTTACCACTTGAGCTTGTTCACCGGGGACAAGTTTTTCACACGGATAGAGATGGATATAATGTTTACACTACTTGATCATGGATACGATGATTTGGAAAGAATTGACTCTGCAGAGTTTGTACTTAACCACAGCCAACGGATTTCAGTAGTCACGGGGACTAGTTCCGTCTACGGTGTTTTGGAAGAAACACGTCTAACCAGTACAAACCCAATTCAACCATCCGAAGCCAGGGATCACCCTCGGCAACATTCAAGAAAAACCTTGAGACGGGGAGGCTACAACCTCGCGTAGCATGGGATCAAATTTCTATACGCGCGCTTTAAGGGGGTGCCCCCCCTCTCGGTCCCAACCGGAAACACCCATGCCCCCTAACCGGATGACTGGCTTTAATCCTGGGCCAAGGTACCATCATCCCGGCCTCTCTGTTTGGTGTGTACATGGAAAGAGGTTACCAACTTACTAAACCGCATCCTGGCAATGAGACATGTGGTAGCACGGAAGGGGGAAAGAACGGTAACACGGCTCCAACCATGTTAACGTCGGAAAAGTCGGATGACGCAAGGCTGGTATGCTACAACAGTACCACCTTGCTGCCCTTCATGTCACCACATGGTTAGGCCATCTCTCATCAGAGATCATCGCAACTTTGGAACATGCGGGAAAAGAACGATAACGTAGCTCCAACCACGTTAACGTCGGAGAAAGTCGGATGACGCAAGGCTGGTATGCTACAACAGTACCACCTTGCTGCCCTTCATGTCACCACATGATTAGGCCATCTCTCACCAGAGATCATCACGACTTTGGAACAACCGGGTAGTTGCCTTACCAGCAATGAGGTATTTACCGACACTCATATGCCGCGCACAAACTTTCACGCAAACATGCAAAACACCTGTCATATCAAATGTTCAAAACATGCTTGCCTGGTTCGGAGAAGTCGGAGTCTTGCTCGGCGAAGTTCGCGGCTCCTTCACCTCTTCCGGAACCTACGGCAATCACGAAACGGGTACTAACGTGAAAACCAACACATGCACAGAAATTTTTCCAAATATTTTTCAAATAAATCCCATAAAAAAAACTAGACAAAATTTGAAGATTGTCAGAAAAAGAATCACTCAAAAATACCTTTTTATTAAAAAGTTATAAAGGTTTCTGTCTAGGGACTTATCTATAATGAAACAGAAAAGTTCCAGGGTTTTAACTGAGAAAACAGAAAACGCTTCGGTTGGGAATGCGCAAGCGCAAAGGAGAAAACGTATTTGCCCGAAGGCGTCAACAGAAAACGGTTCGAAGGAGAATAGAATAGAGGCTGACAGGCGGGGTCCACCTGTCAGGTTTAAAAAGCTCGCCGGCGCCCGAAGACTGCGGTGGACGCCGGCGTCGAACCACGGCGAGTTAGGAGAAACGGAGGGTACCAAGAGCTTCAGCGTCTTCTTCCGCGTCGGTGGGTGGTGGACTCGTCCAACGGGGAGCACCACGTCGACGGCGACACTATCTCCGGCGGACGGCGGCTCGAGTGAGGATGGGGAACTCCGGTGGAGGGCTGCAAGCTACAAATTGAGGTGCGGTTCAGAACGAGGGATGCAAGGTGAAGCTACTGGCAAGAGAATGGAGGCGGAGGAGCACACACGGGGGCGAATCGGGCTGGATCCCGTGGCGGGTTGCGGCGGCCGGAGTCGAGGAAGGAGGCTTCCTCGGGGCTCTTCCAGTGGCTAGGCGTGCTCTAGGGGGAGTGTAGGGATGGTGGGTGCTCGAGTTGAAGCTCGGGGCCTCTATTTATAGGCAGATCGACGGGGTGGCCGTGAACGGAGAATCTCCGGCGAGCGATTACGGCGGAGCAGTGGATTGGCAGGTGGTTTGAGCGGCCAGGCAGCATCAGTGGAGGTCACTGGAGTCGTTTCACAGCTAAACGGGGTCGGTCTTGGCGTAATGGCGGCGGTCCACGGTGAGGTGACCGCACGGGCTCAACGGCGGCAGAGAGCACGCTCCGCGCCCTGCAGTTCACGACGAGAGCGGCAGCGCATTCGGGGGAGTGGAAGGCCACGCGGCGAGCTTCGGTGGTTTTGGCGGCGCTGGGTGGCGTCGCCGGCGCCGTGTCTCCCGCTGGCGTCCGCAAAGCCGCCGCCGGCGTCGGTCACGGGGCGGCGCACCTTCTGCTGCTCGTCACCGACGCCCGCAAGGCGCCAGGCGTTCGTGTGGTGCAGGAACAAGGGGGAGGGGACGAGGAGCAAGGCGACGCGGTGGCACTGGCGAGATCGACGTCCTTCTCTGAAGAAAACGACAGCAAGCCACTGACTGAATCTCTGAATTTTCTGAACTTGACATAGACAGTGCACTGCAGGTGTTCGACAGGAGGATTTTGAAATGAGATAAATTTTTCTGGAGCTGTAACTTGGTGAGGTGACCACTCAATGCACCCAGAGGCTGCCTGATTTTACTTGGAATTTTTGGAGAAGGTTTTGAATGAATTTCACCAAATTTGACAAATCTGGTCCAAACTTGCAGCAGATGTAGTTTGAAAATTTTGAATTGAAGACCAGTGGATCTTCATGGTTCTTGGTTGAGGGTTCAAAGGACTAGGGAGGAGAGTTGGTTTGGTGGCAAAAATCAAAACAGCAAATGGAGTTCCTTTGCAAATCTCCAAGTGCTAGAAAAGGAGGCAGAAAATTATTTGAATAGAATATAAATGGAAATAATCACATGGGGAGGTTCAACTTGCTGGATTTGATGCAAATCATGATCCAAAGGTGAGGGAGGAGTTAGGAGAGGGGATTTGCACTAAGGCCAAGGTAAGAGAGAAAAGTTTTAAGTGGCAAAGGAGTTTTCCAAAAGCCATAGTGCATTTCCAAAAAGATTTTCAAAAGTTATTTTCCCCAAATGAAAAACATTTTGTCTTGAGTCCAAATGAAAAGCAAGAACCTCCAAGACCAGGGGCAGATCTTGGGTGGGTCCAAATAAAACTTTTGCCATAAAGAAAAATATTTGAGAGTGAGAGTTCTCTTAAAGAAAAATTTTTGATCACTCCCCTCAAGTCAAATAAAAGCCTTTTGGAAAATCCAAATAAAAACTTGGGTGTCACAACACCTACCCCCTTAGGAAAAATCTCATCCTCGAGATTTCTGCTGGTCCTCAAATAGGTATGGATACTCTGCCCGGAGGAAATCTTCCCTTTCCCATGTGGCGTCATCCTCAGTGTGGTTGCTCCACTGAACCCTGAAAAATTTTGTCGTTTTCTGACGGGTCCTCCGTTCAGACTCTTCTAAAATCTTTACCGGTCTTTCTCTGTAGGTGAGATCTGGCTGCATATCAATGTCCTCGTGAGGTACATGATTCTTCGGGTTACTCACGCATTTCCTCAACTATGAGACGTGGAATACGTCATGGACGTCTGACAGCTCCTTGGGTAGGTCTAGTTGGTAGGCTACCGTGCCTCTTCGTGCCTTCACACAAAATGGTCCAATAAATCTTGGGGCTAGCTTCCCCTTTATTTTGAACCGTTGCAGACCCCTCATAGGAGATACTCGGAGGTATACGGAATCACCGGGTTCAAAGCTGACCTCACGATGCTTCTGATCATAGTAGCTCTTTTGTCGGCTCTGTGCTGTCTTGAGTCTATCCCTGATTTGTTTAACTTTTCCCTCGGCCTCTTTAAGCATGCCTGGGCCGAAGATACGGCTGTCCCCTGTTTCTGACCAATTCAGTGGGGTACGACACCTCCGTCCATACAATGCTTCAAAGGGTGCCATTTGCAAGCTGGCTTGGTAACTGTTGTTGTAAGCAAATTCGGCATACGGCAAACTCTCTTCCCAACTGGACCCATAGGTGAGCACATAGGCTCTTAGCATATCCTCTAGGATTTGGTTTACATGTTCCGTTTGTCCATCAGTCTGAGGGTGGTATGCTGTACTGAAAGCTAGTTGTGTGCCCAGAGCTTGTTGTAGGTGATCCCAAAATTTGGAGACGAATTGGGTGCCTCAGTCTGATATTATAGTCTTTGGGACTCCATGCAAGCAAACTATACGAGATAGATAATGTTTTGCCAGTGTTTGTGTGGAGTAGGTAGTCTTCACGGGAATGAAATGAGCAACCTTGGTTAGTCGGTCTGTGATGACCCATATGGCGTCATTCCCACGTTGTGATCGGGGTAGTCCAACGATGAAATCCATTCCTATTTCATCCCATTTCCACTCCGGTATTCTGTTTGGCTTGAGTAGCCCTGCTGGCTTTTGATGCTCGGCCTTGATGCGCTGACATGAATCGCAACAAGCAATAAATGTGGCTATATCTCTTTTCATACCGTGCCATCAAAATCTTTCCTGGATGTCCTTGTACATTTTGGTTCCTCCAGGATGGATCAAGTATGGAGCGGTGTGGCTTTCCGTCAAGATCTGTTGCTTGAGTTCCTCAATGTTAGGCACGCAAAGTCTGTCTCGGTACCATAATGTTCCTTCACTGTCAGTGACGAACTCGGAAGTCTTACGAAGATTCATTTTCTTCTTTATGCCTTCGATGCTGGGATGTCCCTGTTGAGCCTTCTTGATTTGTTCCACCAGGG
Source organism: Aegilops tauschii subsp. strangulata (assembly GCF_002575655.3). NCBI lineage: Eukaryota > Viridiplantae > Streptophyta > Magnoliopsida > Poales > Poaceae > Aegilops > Aegilops tauschii. The sequence goes on along the minus strand of NC_053036.3, from coordinate 840,213 downwards.
TGGGTTGTATCTCCAGATTTGATACGGTGCCCTCGGAGACTAACATCATGTTGAGCCTAGCGAACTCTCGCTGAAACTCAGGCCTCAAATCTTGCTGACCGTCATTGTCCGGGCTGGGGTTTCGACTAAGGGCATCGGCTACTACATTTGCTTTCCCTGGGTGGTAGTGAATGCCGACGTCATAGTCTTTGACCAGTTCCAACCAGCGTCGTTGGCGTAAATTCAGCTCTGGCTGTGTGAAAATATATTTGAGGCTCTTATAGTATGTATATATTTCACAGCGATTTCCCAACAGAAAGTGCCTCCACTCCTTGAGTGCATGAATAACTGCTGCTAATTCCAAGTCATGTGTTGGGTAGTTTTCCTTATGTTTCCGCAGCTGCCTGGAGGCATATGCGACAACTTTGCCATCCTGCATTAGTACGCATCCAAGGCCTTTTCGGGACGCGTCACAATACACTTCAAAGCTCTTGTGTATGTATGGCACAGTTAAGACTGGTGCGGTTGTCAGCTTCTTCTTGAGTTCTTGGAAGCTTTGCTCACATGCCTCCGTCCATACGAATTTCTTGTCCTTCTTGAGTAGCTGGGTCATAGGCTTCGCCACCGTGGAGAATCCTTCAATAAATCTCCTGCAATATCCGGCCATTCCTAGGAAACTCCGCACATCTGTGACGTTGGCGGGCGGCTTCCAGTCCAGTATGGCCTTGACCTTTTCTGGGTCTACGGCCACGCCTTCTTGGTTCAGTATATGGCCTAAGAAACCAACTTGTCTTCTCCAAAATTCGCATTTGCTAAACTTGGCGTACAACTGATGCTTCCTCAATTCTCCCAAAACAATTCTGAGGTGCTCAGCATGCTCTTCCGGTGTCCTCGAGTAAACCAGAATGTCGTCAATGAATACCACCACAAATTTGTCCATGAATTTCATGAATACTTTGTTCATGAGGTGGACGAAATATGCGGGGTGTTTGTTAGTCCAAAAGGCATCACTGTGAACTCGTATAACCCATATCTGGAAGTGAATGCTGTCTTGGGGATATCCTCTGTCCGTACGTTCAGTTGATGGTATCCCGATCTCAAATCAATTTTTGAGAATACCTTGGCTTGTGCGAGCTGGTCAAACAAATCATTTATCCATGGCATCGGATATTTGTTTTTGATGGTGACCATATTGAGGGCTCGATAGTCTATGCACAGCCTCAGTGTCCCATCTTTCTTTTTGGCGAACAACACAGGCGAACCCCAAGGTGAGGAGCTGGCTCGTATAAACCCTTTGTCCAATAATTCCTTTATCTGCTTCTTCAACTCCACCAATTCTGAGGGTGCCATTCTATACGGCTTCTTATAGATGGGAGCGGTGCCAGGTGCTAGTTCAATGCTGAATTCTATCTCTCGGTCTGGTGGCATGCCTGGTAGTTCTTCCGGGAACACATCAGGGAACTCACATACCACTTGAACTTTTCTCAGTTCTGCAATGTCCATTTTGTTCAGTTTTGGTTTCTGGGATTGTGGCCTTTCTTGAGCGGAAACTCTTATAGTCTTGCCGTGATGGTGAGTGAGAATCACTGTCCGATTGAAACAGTCGATGAATCCTTTGTTGGTGGTCAACCAGTCCATCCCTAAAATGACATCCAGTCCTTTACTTTCCAACACGATGAGATTTGCGTGGAATTGTTGTCCTTCGAACTCAATGACCACTCCTTGGCAGTAACCCTGAGCGAGTTGCTTATTTCCGGGGGACTTGATGATCATAGATTTTTCCAAGGGAAGTATCGGAAAACCATGTTGCAAAACAAAACTCTTCGAAACGAATGAATGGGAAGCTCCAGAATCAAACAAAACCGTGGCAGGTACTGTGTTGACAGGGAACGTACCGAGCACGATGTCTGGGGCATTCTGCACTTCTTCCCTGGTCACATGGTTCAGGTGACCCTTCCTGTGGTTGTTTCTAGGGTTGAAGTTGTTGCGCTTGGGGGCGGGATTGTTTCCACCATTGTTCGGCTTGGGTGCCGAGTCTCTTGGCTTCGGGCACTGTTTAGCATAATGCCCTTGTTGACCACAAGCATAGCAGGTGACCCCTGGACGGTATGTGAACTCCTTGTCCCTGGCATGAAACTGTCCGACGGGCCTTGGCTCGGTAGTCGTGGATCTCCTTGCGTCTGTCCTTGGGACCTCAGTCTTGCCTCGGTTGCTACAGGCAAGAGTCGTCTTGTCCCTCTTCCGCTTACGGATATCTTCCAGACAACGGCACTCATTCTCCAAGGTGATGGCCTTGTCCACCAGCGTCTTAAAATCCGGAAAGGTGTGCACAATCAGTTGGCATCTCAGTGCTGGTGCCAGGCCGTCCAGGAATTTTTCCATCTTCTTGCTTTCTATCATGTGCTCGTCGTAGGCATAACGAGACAGCTGGGTGAACTGACCATTGTACTCTATCACTGACATGCCTCTTTGCTTCAGGTCATCAAACTCTCTCTTCTTGATCTTTAGGATGCTTCTGGGGATGTGTGCCCCACAGAAGCCTTCCTTGAATTCTTCCCAGGTGATGTTGTGTTCCCTGGGATGCATGTGTAGGAAGTTTTCCCACCATGCTGCGGCTGCTCCAGTAAGGTAGTGTGGTGCATAAAGCACCTTCTCATGATCTGAGCACTGAGCAATAATCAGTTTCCTTTCAATCTCACGAAGCCAATCATCGGCTTCCAGCGCCCTATCGGTGTGAGCAAAAGTTGAGGGGCGAGTCTTCTGTAACTCAGATAACTTGGAATGTGGTTGATAGGGTTCACGGTGGTTTCCCATATTGATGACATGGTTCATCATCTCTTGGTGCTGTTGCTGGCTTTGCTCGAAGAGACGGCATACTTGAGACAGTGCTGCTTCGCTGTCCTGTTGGCTGGACTGACCCTGAGTGAAATTGTTGCTGGTCTGTGTCCCGGAAACCTCTTCTGGCTGATTGGGCATGGAGCGAGTCCACGGGCGAGACATTTTTCCAGTCTGGGGTATTATTTGCAAAACCCATGAGAAAAACTGTGTAGTACAAGAAAAATCTCGCAAAGGCAATAATCAAAAGGCTTCAAGGTTTTCAAAGAAACACAAATGATTTTTCATGGAGAAGTGCTTAACATAAAACTTACATGCGAAAAGCAAACACAGGATACAGCACTCAGGATGCGCGTACACAATCCTGACATGTTATTTAAAACTAGCGTACTACTCCGGAAGGCAGCAAACACACCAATATAAACTAGCGTACAGATAAAATAGCACATCATACAGGCAGACATAACACGCGGCTACTCGGTGCTCTCAGTCGGAGATGGTGAAGATCTCCTTCCCCTTGCCGATGGCAAGGCTCAGCGGTCCAGGTGAGTCAACCTCCACCTCCTCTCTAGCTAGCTCCTGGCGCGTGACGCTGCGCTGCGGTGATGGTGCGGGGGCGACTGGTGGTAGAGCGTGTGCGGCAGGCGGTGCAGCTCTGACTGGAGTAGGAGCGATGACTCGGTCGAACTCCTCAGTGGTAGGCAGACGGCGAGCAGTGGCCAAAACGGCCGGTGCATACGAGGCTGAAGACGAGACGAATGTCAGAGGCGGCGCCGTGTGGAGAAGCTCCTTCCTGCTGGCAGGACCGCCTCGGACTAAGTCCATGCGGGCAGCCACCAGATCATCTACGAGGTTGTCGAAAGACTCCTCCAGAGCCTTGAGATACTCCACAACCATCTCGATGGCTTCATCTCTTTCTCCCCGATGGCAAGCGAACACATAGTGGCTGGTGTAGGGCACATGGCATGGAAGGTAGCGGTAGCGACGAGTCTTCATCGTAGGAAGGATGTCCTAAAGGCGAGCTATCGCCTCGCGGGCAGCCATCTGCATGGCATGCCTCTCCGTAGGCATGGCCCTTCCCACAAAACAGAAGTGGCGAGCAGCAGAACGTCCTCCCTTGAATTGCACCACGGCTTGGTGCATAGACACGTCGTCACTGAGCTTGTGTTGATAGAGTGTGAACTCCGGGCGAGCTGCTGGCCCGATCGCGAGCTTGGTGATGGAGACGAGGAGCTTGACAAACCCCTCGGGCACGTTGCTGAACACTCGATTCTCACAGCTGCTGCCAGCCATATACAAAAGTAGGCAAAAATTCTGAGTAGTCATGTCATAAATTTATGATGACCAACAGAAAATAGCTACAATTGCAAAATGCTGAAAAAGCATGAAAGACGCTAATAACCGATTAGCGATCGCACCTAGTGGCTTCCTACAGTCAGCCTGGCTCTGATACCAAGCTTGTCACGACCGGTTTTTCAATAAAATAATTATTGAGAGACCAATCCCTTTTACGGACCAGCGAGGAAGAATTCCTTCTCACTGGTAGACAATATCTTGGTCACAGAAGAAAAATACCAGGAGTACTAAATATAATACAAGGTTGAGCAGAGACTGCCCAACAATTTATTACATGCACGCCGCTAAAACAAGACGGCGGATAGGGTGGCAAACTACTAACTCACGATAATAACGGTGGTGGAAATAACTCCGCGAAGCGAGTGATATGATTCCAGAAGACTACAACTCTTCGAGCGTCGGAGTGAGGCTCGAGGAGACTTATTGCGGGTGGCGGAAGCGTAAACAATACAAGTGACCAAAATCCGGGATCGCGCAGGACTGACTGGGACTCCTCTAGGCATCGGACGCACTATCAAACTCTTCATCCAAGAGATCGCCTTCGTCAACATCTGGCCAAATCAACAAGCCAGGTGAGTACTATGAAAGTACTCGCAAGACAATTCGGACATAAGATATAACAAATGTAAACATGAAGTACATGAATAAGTTAATTAGCACGATCAGACATAGAGGTAGTAAATGCTGGGTGCCAAGCGAGGGTCTGAATGACGCCTCGAGCGGAAACTGCAGAATAGTAATACTGGTGCCAAGCGAGTGTCTGAAAGACTCCTCGAGCGGAAAATGCGGGATAATAATGCTGGTGCCAAACGAGTGTCTGAAAGACTCCTCGAGCGGAAAATGCGGGATAATAATGCTGGTGCCAAACGAGTGTCTGAAAGACTCCTCGAGCGGAAAATGCGGGATAATAATGCTGGTGCCAAACGAGTGTCTGAAAGACTCCTCGAGCGGAAAATGCGGGATAATAATTCTGGTGCCAAACGAGTGTCTGAAAGACTCCTCGAGCGGAAAATGCGGGATAATAATGCTGGTGCCAAACGAGTGTCTGATAGACTCCTCGAGCGGAAAATGCAGAATAATAATGCCACAGTCGGGCGTCGAGGCGACACCACATAAAGGGCTTGCAATAGAAAATAAAGACAGTGCATGCCACAGTCGGACGTCTGAGCGACATCACATAAAGGGCTTATATTTAAAGTAAGAAACAGGTACACGCCACAGTCGGACGTCTGCGCGACGTCAAATAAAGGGCTTATATCACAGCTCAATAATACAATCATTCGGGAACATAAATTATCACAAGCATGCGACAAATATAAAGTTAGTCCATCCACAGGAATAACCATAAAACTGGATTTACCACTTGAGCTTGTTCACCGGGGACAAGTTTTTCACACGGATAGAGATGGATATAATGTTTACACTACTTGATCATGGATACGATGATTTGGAAAGAATTGACTCTGCAGAGTTTGTACTTAACCACAGCCAACGGATTTCAGTAGTCACGGGGACTAGTTCCGTCTATGGTGTTTTGGAAGAAACACGTCTAACCAGTACACACCCAATTCAACCATCCGAAGCCAGGGATCACCCTCGGCAACATTCAAGAAAAACCTTGAGACGGGGAGGCTACAACCTCGCGTAGCATGGGATCAAATTTCTATACGCGCGCTTTAAGGGGGTGCCCCCCCTCTCGGTCCCAACCGGAAACACCCATGCCCCCTAACCGGATGACTGGCTTTAATCCTGGGCCAAGGTACCATCATCCCGGCCTCTCTGTTTGGTGTGTACATGGAAAGAGGTTACCAACTTACTAAACCGCATCCTGGCAATGAGACATGTGGTAGCACGGAAGGGGGAAAGAACGGTAACACGGCTCCAACCATGTTAACGTCGGAAAAGTCGGATGACGCAAGGCTGGTATGCTACAACAGTACCACCTTGCTGCCCTTCATGTCACCACATGGTTAGGCCATCTCTCATCAGAGATCATCGCAACTTTGGAACATGCGGGAAAAGAACGATAACGTAGCTCCAACCACGTTAACGTCGGAGAAAGTCGGATGACGCAAGGCTGGTATGCTACAACAGTACCACCTTGCTGCCCTTCATGTCACCACATGATTAGGCCATCTCTCACCAGAGATCATCACGACTTTGGAACAACCGGGTAGTTGCCTTACCAGCAATGAGGTATTTACCGACACTCATATGCCGCGCACAAACTTTCACGCAAACATGCAAAACACCTGTCATATCAAATGTTCAAAACATGCTTGCCTGGTTCGGAGAAGTCGGAGTCTTGCTCGGCGAAGTTCGCGGCTCCTTCACCTCTTCCGGAACCTACGGCAATCACGAAACGGGTACTAACGTGAAAACCAACACATGCACAGAAATTTTTCCAAATATTTTTCAAATAAATCCCATAAAAAAAACTAGACAAAATTTGAAGATTGTCAGAAAAAGAATCACTCAAAAATACCTTTTTATTAAAAAGTTATAAAGGTTTCTGTCTAGGGACTTATCTATAATGAAACAGAAAAGTTCCAGGGTTTTAACTGAGAAAACAGAAAACGCTTCGGTTGGGAATGCGCAAGCGCAAAGGAGAAAACGTATTTGCCCGAAGGCGTCAACAGAAAACGGTTCGAAGGAGAATAGAATAGAGGCTGACAGGCGGGGTCCACCTGTCAGGTTTAAAAAGCTCGCCGGCGCCCGAAGACTGCGGTGGACGCCGGCGTCGAACCACGGCGAGTTAGGAGAAACGGAGGGTACCAAGAGCTTCAGCGTCTTCTTCCGCGTCGGTGGGTGGTGGACTCGTCCAACGGGGAGCACCACGTCGACGGCGACACTATCTCCGGCGGACGGCGGCTCGGATGAGGATGGGGAACTCCGGTGGAGGGCTGCAAGCTACAAATTGTGGTGCGGTTCAGAACAAGGGATGCAAGGTGAAGCTACTGGCAAGAGAATGGAGGCGGAGGAGCACACACGGGGGCGAATCGGGCTGGATCCCGTGGCGGGTCGCGGCGGCCGGAGTCGAGGAAGGGGGCTTCCTCGGGGCTCTTCAAGTGGCTAGGCGTGCTCTAGGGGGAGTGTAGGGATGGTGGGTGCTCGAGTTGAAGCTCGGGGCCTCTATTTATAGGCAGATCGACGGGGTGGCCGTGAACAGAGAATCTCCGGCGAGCGATTACGGCGGAGCAGTGAATTGGCAGGTGGTTTGACCGGCCAGGCAGCATCAGTGGAGGTCAATGGAGTCGTTTCACAGCTAAACGGGGTCGGTCTTGGCGTAATGGCGTCGGTCCACGGTGAGGTGACCGCACGGGCTCAACGACGGCAGAGAGCGCGCTCCGCGCCCTGCGGTTCACAACGAGAGCGGCAGCGCATTCGGGGGAGTGGAAGGCCACGCGGCGAGCTCCGGTGGTTTGGGCGGCGCTGGGTGGCGTCGCCGGCGCCGTGTGTCCCGCTGGCGTCCGCAAAGCCGCCGCCGGCGTCGGTCACGGGGCGGCGCACCTTCTGCTGCTCGTCGCCGACGCCCGCAAGGCGCCAGGCGTTCGTGCGGTGCAGGAACAAGGGGGAGGGGACGAGGAGCAAGGCGACGCGGTGGCACTGGCGAGATCGACGTCCTTCTCTGAAGAAAACGACAGCAAGCCACTGACTGAATCTCTGAATTTTCTGAACTTGACATAGACAGTGCACTGCAGGTGTTCGACAGGAGGATTTTGAAATGAGATAAATTTTTCTGGAGCTGTAACTTGGTGAGGTGACCACTCAATGCACCCGGAGGCTGCCTGATTTTACTTGGAATTTTTGGAGAAGGTTTTGAATGAATTTCACCAAATTTGACAAATCTAGTCCAAACTTGCAGCAGATGTAGTTTGAAAATTTTGAACTGAAGACCAGTGGATCTTCATGGTTCTTGGTTGAGGGTTCAAAGGACTAGGGAGGAGAGTTGGTTTGGTGGCAAAAATCAAAACAGAAAATGGAGTTCCTTTGCAAATCTCCAAGTGCTAGAAAAGGAGGCAGAAAATTATTTGAATAGAATATAAATGGAAATAATCACATGGCGAGGTTCAACTTGCTGGATTTGATGCAAATCATGATCCAAAGGTGAGGGAGGAGTTAGGAGAGGGGATTTGCACTAAGGCCAAGGTAAGAGAGAAAAGTTGAAAGTGGCAAAGGAGTTTTCCAAAAGCCATAGTGCATTTCCAAAAAGATTTTCAAAAGTTATTTTCCCCAAATGAAAAACATTTTGTCTTGAGTCCAAATGAAAAGCAAGAACCTCCGTGACCAGGGGCAGATCTTGGGTGGGTCCAAATAAAACTTTTGCCATAAAGAAAAATATTTGAGAGTGAGAGTTCTCTTAAAGAAATTTTTTTGATCACTCCCCTCAAGTCAAATAAAAGCCTTTTGGAAAATCCAAATAAAAACTTGGGTGTCACAATGCTTGCACTCGGTGTAAATTAATTTTAATGCATGTTCATGACTGTTGTCGCTCTCTCGGTTGGTCGCTTCCCAGTCTTCTGCTAGCCTTCACCTATACTAAGCGGGAATACTGCTTGTGCATCGAAATTCCATAAACCCCAAAGTTGTTCCATATGAGTCCACCATACCTTCCTATATGCAGTATTTACCTGCCGTTCCAAGTAAATTTGTATGTGCCAAACTCCAAACCTTCAAATGAAATTCTGTTTTGTATGCTCGAGCAGCTCATGTATCAACTAGGGCTGTTTGTATCTTCCATGCTAGGTAGGTTATTCTCAAGAGGAGTGGACTCCGCTCTTCATTCACGAGAAAATAGCTGGTAACTGGGATGCCCAGTCCCATGCATTAAGCAAATCAAATCAAAATAATTGCAAACAAAACTCCCCTGGGACTCTTGTTAGTTGGAGGCACTCGTTGTTTCGAGCAAGCCATGGATTGATTCTTGTTGGTGGAGGGGGAGTATAAACTTTACCATTCTGTTTGGGAACCGCCTATAATGTATGTAGCATGGAAGATATTATTCATCTCTATTTTAAAACTGAGCTCTGGCACCTCTACAAATCCCTGCTTCCCTCTGCGAGGGGCCTATCTATTTACTTTTATGTTGAGTCATCACCTTCTTATTAAAAGGCACCCGCTGGAGAGCACCTCTGTCATTTGCATGCATTACTATTAGTTTATATTGGGTATGACTTGATTGGATCTCTTTTAACATGAATTACAATGTTTAGTCAGTCCTCGATCTTTAAAGGTGCTCTGCATTAATAATAATAATAGGATAGTATCTTGCTAGCACTTTCTGAGACCGCAAAACATAAATGCAGAGCACCTTTGAAGATCAAGGACTGACTAGACATTGTAATTCATGGTAAAAGAGATCTAGTCATAGTCATACTCAATATAAATTAATAGTAATGGATGCAACTGACAGCGGTGCTCTCCAACTTGTGCTTTTTAACAAGAGGGTGATGACTCAGCATAAAAGTAAATAGATAGGCCCTTCGCAGAGGGAAGCAGGGATTTGTAGAGGTGTCAGAGCTCGATTTTTGAAATAGAGATAAATAATATTTTGAGCGGCATACTTTCATTGTCAACATAACAACCGAGAGATCTCAATATCTTCCATGCTACGCACATTATAGGCAGTCCCCAAGCAGAATGGCAAAGTTTATACTCCCACACCACCAACAAGCATCAATCCATGGCTTGCTAGAAACAATGAGTGCCTCCAACTAGCAACAGCCCCGGGGGAGTTTTGTTTGCAATTATTTTGATTTGGTTTGAGCATGGGATTGGGCATCCCGATGAGCAGCCATTTTCTCGTGAGTGAGGAGCGGAGTCTGATACGTCTCCGTCGTATCTATAATTTTTGATTGTTCCATGCCAATATTATACAAACATTCATATACTTCTGGCAACTTTTTATATTATTTTTGGGACGAACATATTGATCCTGTGCCCAGTGCCAGTTCCTGTTTGTTGCAGGTTTTATGTTTCGTAGAAACCCCATATCAAATGGAATCCAAACAGGATAAAAACGGACGGAGAATATTTTTGGAATATTTGGAAAATTCCAGAAGAAGAATCAACGCGAGACGGTGCCCGACGTGGCCACGAGGCAGGGGCGCGCCTGCCCCCTCGTGGGCCACCCATAAGGCGGTTTCTACTCTACGTTGGCCACAAGAAAGCTAAATTTCGGAGAAAAATCTGGGCGAAGGTTTCAATCAAATCGGAGTTACGGATCTCCATATATATACGAAACTGTGAAAGGGCAGAATACGGGAACGCATAAACAGAGAGAGACAGAGAGACAGATCCAATCTCGGAGGGGCTCTTGCCCCTCCCACGTGATAACCCGCATGTATACGGGGTAATTGTAGCCTCTTTAGATAAGTAAGAGTGTCGAACCCATCGAGGAGCTAAAGGTAGAACAAATATCCTCTCAAGTCCTATCTGCCACCGATACGACGCTACGCATGCTCGACGTTCGCTTTACCTAGAACAAGTATGAAACAAGAAGTACTTTGTAGGTGTTGTTGGATAGGTTTGCAAGAAAGTAAAGAACGCATAAATAGAAAATAGGGGTTGTTTACATAAAAATACAATAAATTAAATATAGCGAGTGTGGAAAAGTGGTGATAGGAGTTGCGGAATTGTCCCTAAGCAATTGACTACGTTACTAGACTGATAATCACTATTGCAATTCTATTTGAGGGAGAGGCATAAGCTAACATACTTTCTCTTCTTGGATCATATATATGCACTTATGATTGGAACTCTAGCAAACATCCGCAACTACTAAAGATTCATTAAGGTAAAACCCAACAATAGCATTAAAGTATCAAGTCCCCTTTATCCTATACGCAAACAACCTACTTACTCAGGTCTGTGCTTCTGCACTCACGCCACCCACCATAAGCAAATCATGAACATATTGCAAACCCTACAGCGGGGATCCCTCACGCTTGCGCGACACGGAGAGCACCATAGGACAGCACCAATAATAAAACATGCAACTCAAATCAATCATAGCAATTCATCAATCACCGATAGGACAACAAAAATCTACTCAGACATCATAGTATGGCAACACATCATTGGATAATAATATGAAGCATAAAGCACCATGTTCATGTAGAGGGTACAGCGGGTTGCGGGAGAGTGGACCGCTGTAGATAGAGGGGGGAAGGTGATGGAGATGTTGGTGAAGATGTCGGAGGTGTTGGTATAGATCGCGGTGATGATGATCGCCCCCGGCGGCGTTCCAGCGCCACCAGAAGCAAGGGGGAGAGAGCCCCCCTTCTTCTTCTTCTTCCTTGACCTTCTCCCTAGATGGGAGAAGGTTTTCCCCTCTCGTCCTTGGCTCCCATGGCGTGGGAGGGGCGAGAGCCCCTCCGAGATTGGATCTATCTCTCTGTCTCTTTCTGTTTCTGCGTTCTGGGATTCTGCCCTGGCACCGTTTCTTTTATATCCGGAGATGCGTAACTCCCATTGGATTGAAACCTTTGCCCAGATCTTTTTCCAAAAATTAGCTTTCTTGCGGCCAAAGAAGGGCATCAACTGCCTTACGAGTGGCCCGGAAGGGTGGGGGGCGGGCCCACCTGGAGTGGGCATGGGCCCCTGTCTCGTGGCCACCTCGGGCACCGTCTCGCGTTGATTTTACTTCCCAAAAATCACAAATATTCCAGAATAATTCTCCGTCCGTTTGAATCCCGTTTCGACTCCGTTTGATATGGGGTTTCTGTGAAACATAAAACATGCAACAGACAGGAACTGGCACTGGGCACTGGATCAATATGTTAATCCCAAAACTAACATAAAAAGTTGCCAAAAGTATATGAAAGTTGAATAATATTGGCATGGAACAATCAAAAATTATAGATACGATAGAGACGTATCACCATCCCCAAGCTTAATTCCTACTCGTCCTCGAGTAGGTAAATGATAAAAAAGATAATTTTTGATGTGGAATGCTACCTAGCATAATCTTGATCATATATCTAATCATGGCATGAATATTAAGACACGAGTGATTCAAAGCAATAGTCTATCATTTGACATAAAAACAATAATACTTCGAGCATACCAATAAACCGATCATGTCTTTTCAAAACAACATGGCCAAAGCAAGCTTATCCCTACAAAATCATATAGTTTGGCCATGCTTCATTTTCCTCACACAAAATGCTCCCATCATGCACAGCCCCGATGACAAGCCAAGCAATTGTTTCATACTTTTGACGTTCTCAAACTTTTTCAACTTTCACGCAATACATGAGTGTGAGCCATGGCCATAGCACTATAGGTGGAATAGAATATTATGATGGGGGTTATGTGGAGAAGACAAAAAAGGAGAAAGTCTCACATCGACGCGGCTAATCAATGGGCTATGGAGATGCCCATCAATTGATGTCAATGCGAGGAGTAGTGATTGCCATGCAACGGACGCACTAGAGCTATAAGTGTATGAAAGCTCAATCTAAAACTAAGTGGGTGTGCATCCAACTTGCTTGCTCATGAAGACCTAGGGCATTTGAGGAAGCCCATCGTTGGAATATACAAGCCAAGTTCTATAATGAAAATTCCCACTAGTATATGAAAGTGAAAGCATAGGAGACTCTCTCTATGAAGAACATGGTGCTACTTCGAAGCACAAGTGTGGCAAAAGGATAGTAACATTGCCCCTTCTCTCTTTTTCTCTCATTTTTTTGTTTTCTCTTTTTTTTCTCCCTTTTTTGGGCCTTCTCTTTTTTTGGCCTTTTTTTATTTATTTTTATTTTTTTCGTCCAGAGTCTCATCCCGACTTGTGGGGGAATCATAGTCTCCATCATCCTTTCCTCAGTGGGGCAATGCTCTAATAATGATGATCATCACACTTTTATTTACTTACAACTCGATACTAGAACAAAGATATGACTCTATATGAATGCATCTGGCGGTGTACCGGGATGTGCAATGATCTAGCGTAGCAATGACATCAAAAAACGGACAAGCCATGAAAACATCATGCTAGCTATCTTACGATCATGTAAAGCAATATGACAATGAATGCTCAAGTCATGTATATGATGATGATGAAGTTGCATGGCAATATATCTCGGAATGTCTATGGAAATGCCATGATAGGTAGGTATGGTGGCTGTTTTGAGGAAGATATAAGGAGGCTTATGTGTGATAGAGTGTATCGTATCACGGGGTTTGGATGCACCGGCAAAGTTTGCACCAACTCTCGAGGTGAGAAAGGGCAATGCACGGTACCGAAGAGGCTAGCAATGATGGAAGGGTGAGAGTGCGTATAATCCATGGACTCAACATTAGTCATAAAGAACTCACAGACTTATTGCAAAAATCTATTAGCCATCGAAACAAAGTACTACGCGCATGCTCCTAGGAGGATAGATTGGTAGGAAAAGACCATCGCTCGTCCCTGACCGCCACTCACAAGGAAGACAATCAAAGAAACACCCAATGCTTCAAATTTGTCACACAACGGTTGCCATACGTGCATGCTACGGGACTTGCAAACCTCAACACAAGTGTTTCTACAATCCACAACTACCCACTGGCATGACTCTAATATCGCCATCTTTATATCGCAAAACTATTGCAAGGAATCAAACATATCATACTCAGTGATCTACAAGTTTATGTAGGATTTTATGACTAACCATGTGAATGACCGATTCCTGTCATCTCTCTAAATAGATATAAGTGAACCAAGAGAGTTTAATTCTATCTAGAAAAGATATGCCCACGCTCTAACAAATATAAGTGAAGCAAAAGAGCATTCTACAAGTGGCGGTTTTCTATGTGAAGAGAAACAGGCAATCCAAACTTCAAATGATATAAGTGAAGCACATGAAGCATTCTATAAAGCCATACTCAAAAAATTTAAGTGAAGTGCAATGAGAATTCTATAAATAAACCAAGGACTATCTCATACCAGCATGGTGCATAAAATAAAAATGAAAACTAAATCCAAAGGACGCTCCAAGACTTGCACATATCGCATGAACGAAACGAATATGAAAACATACTGATACTTGTTGAAGAAAGAGGGGATGCCTTCCGGGGCATCCCCAAGCTTAGATGCTTGAGTCTCCTTGAATATTTACTTGGGGTGCCCTGGGAATCCCCAAGCTTGAGCTCTTGCCTCTCTTCCTTTTCCTCATATCGAAACCTCCTCGATCAAACACTTCATCCACACAAAACTTCAACAGAAAACTCGGCAAGATCCGTTAGTATAATAAAGCAAATCACTACTCTAAGTATTGTTGCAAACCAATTCAAATTTTGTGTTTGCATTGTGTCTACTGTAATATAGTTTTTCCATAGCTTAATCCACTGATATAAATTGATAGTTTCATCAAAACAAGCAAACTATGCATCAAAAAAAGAATTTGTCAAAAACAGAACAGCTGTAGCAATCTGAACATTCACCATACTTCTGATACCCCAAAACTTCTACCACAATTAAGAAAAATAATTTTTTTTACAGAAAGGCAGTGCAAGAAGAATCAGAACCATTTTACGTTCCAGTTAAAAATGTAAAATCGCGCACTACAGCCAAAGTTTGTGTCCTGCACCGTACAAACCAACAAGTATTGTAAACATCGTAAAGGCACACCTTGGCACATTATTTTTATAATACAATGGAATTGTACAAGGGGATACTTATTTTTGATGAAAAGTTTCTGTAATCAAGATTCACAAAGTTTCCATGAGCATGAACAAAGTTCAAGGAGCTCTCCCACTTCAACAATGCTTGTCTGTCTCACTTTCACTTTCCTTTTTGAAAATTTTTAGGTTCCCCTCTTTATTTTTTGTTTTTAAACTATATAAAAGCACTCAACAGAAATAAATGACTCTCTAAAACTTCCGGGTTGTCTCCCTGACAGTGCTTTCTTTAAAGCCATTAAGCTAGGCATATAGTGCTCAAGTAATGAATCCACCCGGATCCCAAGGTATATCAAAGCCAATTTTAATTAACAATGATTTGTAATTTAGTAATGAGCACAAAGTAACATATATAATGCAACAACAAAGTCTAACTCTCTTCCTATGCATCGGCATGTCATAAAAGAACAATTCATGCACACATAGTAAAGGCCAATGCATAGTATAAACAGTTTCTTGCAATTTTGTCATGTTGGAAACATAGAGAGGTGGAGATATAGTTCCTCTCTCATAATAATTGCAAGTAGGAGCAGCGAGCACATGCATATTATATCTATCAAAATCATCATGTGTATTAGTAAAAAGCAACCCATCAATATAATCCTTAATATGCACAAACTTCTCCGATATAGTGTAGTCAGGAGAATTCAAAAAGATAATAGGACTATCATGCACGGGTGCAATAGCAAAAATTTCATGTTTAACATAAGGAACTATAGCAGGTTCATCTCCATAAGCATCATTCATATTGGCATCTTGGCCACAAGCATAGCAAGCATCATCAAAAAGGGGTATTTCAAGAGAATCAACGGGATCATAATAATTATCATAACAATCATCCTTCGGTAAGCACGGAGGGGAATTAAACAATGTATGAGTTGAAGAGTTACTCTCATTAGAAGGTGGGCACGGGTAGCTAATCCGCTCTTCCTCCTTTTGTTCTTCACTCTCCTCATCATCTTTTTCATCCAATGAGCTCACAGTTTCATCAATTTCTTCTTCCATATACTCCTGCAAAATATTAGACTCTTCTTGGAAAGCGGAGACTTTCTCAATAAAAGCATCAATATAGGAATTATGTTCATAATTCTCATAGCAATATTTCAATATAGCAAAATTTTCAGGCCTAGGAACATCATCATCAAAAGCTTCATACTTTTCAAACAAAGATTCAATTTCATAAGCAGCCTTAAAAGCAACAAATTCTTCTATTTGTTCCACATCATAGTAATCATATATACCATTAGCATAAGAAGCTAAGGTTTTATTATCATTAAATTCGCATGAAAAGGGAAGGTGTGGAGACTTCGTCCTAGAGCAACAACTATAATCATATCTCGAACATAGATCCCGAGCATACCAACGCAACATATAAATTTGATCCCATAATAGTTTCCCTTTTTGTGTCAAACGATAATCCCTAAAGTATTCACGTTGATCCAACGTTACTCCCATTATAAAGTTGCATAGGGTTTTCTCAGGATTATCAAAGTAGTACATAATATTTTTCACATAATGAGCATCGAGGGTTTTAGGAGGTTCCCCATCTCCATGAGTTGCAAGTACACCTACATGTTTTGGTATTTCGTGTTCCATATCCATAACTAAAGATAGAGAACAACTTAGATCAGCAAAAAAAAATTACTTAGTGATAAAGCAAACAAGCACACATGAGAATATTCACCCCACGCTATTGCTCCCCGGCAACGGCGCCAGAAAAAGGTCTTGATAACCCGCAAGTATACGGGATAGTTGTAGCCTCTTTCGATATGAAAGAGTGTCGAACCCAACGAGGAGCTAAAGGTAGAACAAATATCCTCTCAAGTCCTATCTGCCACCGATACGACTCTACGCACGCTTGACGTTCGCTTTACCTAGAACAAGTAAGAAACTAGAAGTACTTTGTAGGTGTTGTTGGATAGGTTTGCAAGAAAGTAAAGAACGCGTAAATAGAAAATAGGGGCTGTTTAGATAAAAATACAATAAAGTAAATATAGCGAGTGTGGAAAAGTGGTGATAGGAGTTGTGGAATTGTCCCTAAGCAATTGACTACGTTACTAGACCGATAATCACTATTGCAATTCTATTTGAGGGAGAGGCATAAGCTAACATACTTTCTCTTCTTGGATCATATGCACTTATGATTGGAACTCTAGCAAGCATCCACAACTACTAAAGATTCATTAAGGTAAAACCCAACCATAGCATTAAAGTATCAAGTCCCCTTTATCCCATATGCAAACAACCTACTTACTCGGGTCTGTGCTTCTGTCACTCACGCCACCCACCCTAAGCAAATCATGAACATATTGCAAACCCTACAGCGGGGATCCCTCACGCTTGCGCGACACGAAGAGCCCCATAGGTCAGCACCAATAATAAAACATGCAACTCCAATCAATCATAGCAATTCATCAATCACCGATAGGACAACGAAAATCTACTCAGACATCATAGGATGGCAACACATCATTGGATAATAATATGAAGCATAAAGCACCATGTTCAAGTAGAGGGTACAGCGGGTTGCGGGAGAGTGGACCGCTGTAGATAGAGGGGGGAAGGTGATGGAGATGTTGGTGAAGATGAAGGAGGTGTTGCTGTAGATCGCGGTGATGATGATGGCCCCCGGCGTCGTTCCGGCGCCACCGGAAGCAAGGGGGAGAGAGCCCCCTTCTTCTTCTTCTTCTTCCTTTACCTTCTCCCTAGATGGGAGAAGGGTTTCCCCTCTCGTCCTTGGCTCCCATGGCGTGGGAGGGGCGAGAGCCCCTCCGAGATTGGATCTATCTCTCTGTCTCTTTCTGTTTCTGTGTTCTGGGATTCTGCCCTGGCACCGTTTCTTTTATATCCGGAGATCCGTAACTCCGATTGGATTGAAACCTTCGCCTAGATCTTTTTCCAAAAATTAGCTTTCTTGCGGCCAAAGAAGGTCATAAACCACCTTACGAGTGGCCCGGGAGGGTGGGGGCACGCCCACCTGGAGTGGGCGTGGGCCCTTGTCTCGTGGCCACCTCGGGCACCGTCTCGCGTTGATTTTACTTCCCAAAAATCACAAATATTCCAAAATAATTCTCCATCCGTGTTTATCCCGTTTGGACTCCGTTTGATATGGGGTTTCTGCGGAACATAAAACATGCAACAGACAGGAACTGGCACTGGATCAATATGTTAGTCCCAAAAATAATATAAAAAGTTGCCAAAAGTATATGAAAGTTGAATAATATTGGCATGGAACAATCAAAACTTATAGATACGACGGAGACGTATCACCACGCCATGGAGACCATGGACCAGAGGGGAAACCCTTCTCCCACCTAGGGAGAAGGTCAAGGAAGAAGAAGAAGGAGGGGGGCTCTCTCCCCCTCGCTTCTGGTGGTGCCGGAACACCGCCGGGGGCCATCATCATCACCACCATCTTCACCAACACCCCCGCCATCTTCACCAACATCTCCATCACCTTCCCCCCTCTATCTACAGCGGTCCACTCTCCCGCAACCCGCTGTACCCTCTACTTGAACATGGTGCTTTATGCTTCATATTATTATCCAATGATGTGTTGCCATCCTATGATGTCTGAGTAGATTTTCGTTGTCCTATTGGTGGTTGATGAATTGCTATGATTGATTTAATTTGCTTGTGGTTATGTTGCTGTCGTTTGGTGCCCATCATATAAGCGCGCGCGTGGATTACACCATAGGGTTAGTTGTCTATTGATAGGACTATGTATTGGAGGGCAAGTGTGACAGAACCTTCTACCTAGCATAGAAATTGATGCATACGGGATTGAAGGGGAACCAATATAACTTAATGCTATGGTTGGGTTTTTACCTTAATGAACGTTAGTAGTTGCAGATGCTTGCTAACAGTTCCAATCATAAGTGCATAGAATTCCAAGTCAGGGATGACATGCTAGCAGTGGCCTCTCCCACATAAAACTTGCTATCGGTTTAGTAAAGTAGTCCATTTCTTCGGGACAATTTCACAACTCCTACCACCACTTTTGTAACGCCCGGATAATCAAGCTACAGCAATCCCACGCTAATGGTGCCATGTCACCATAGTTACTGTTGTTAATCTACCGTTAGGTCAAACCGTTTAAAAATTCAAATTCAAATTAATGTCAACGATAAAAGTTTTTCAAAATTTAAATGAAAAATGTTCGGGAGGTGCCATATTTTGCATAAGTAAATATGGTGTAATAAACACATCTTTATAAAATGCCTAGATAATTTAAAATGATTTAAAACAGAAAAGAAAATAAAAAAAAGAAAAAAAAGTGAAAACAAAACAAAACAAAAGAAAAACGAAGGAAAGCCCCCCCACTGGGCTACGACCCAACCGGGCTACCAGGCCAGCCCACCCACTCCCTTAACCCCCCGGACCCCAAAACTCACTCCACCGACACCCCACTTCCCCCCCCCACGAAATATCTGCCCCCCTCTCCCCGATTGGATCGGGATAGAGGAGGAGGCCGCCGCTCGCTACCTCCACACCGATGCCGCCCGACGCCACCTCGCCCTCGCCGCTGCCTCCTCTCCGTCCCCGTCGTCCTCATCCTTCTCCCCAAGTCGCTCCCCGCGCCCCACTGCCCCTGACCCTGCTCTCCCGCGGTGAGGCCTCGTCCCCCCACCCCGTGAGCTCCCTTCCTTCCCCTCTGTGGCCGGCGCCGTCCACAGCACACATGCACCCCACCGGTCGCCCCGCCGTGCGCGCCCGTCGGCTTGCGCCACCCCTGCGCCTGCGCGAGCCCCGCCGCCCCGCCACAGTCGTCCGCGGCCACCTTCACCTGCGCTCGTCTACTCCTCGCACCGCCGCCCCGTTTCCATCCCGCGGTGGCCCCACTACTGCTCGGCGCCGTCCGCCCCCGCCAGCCCTGCCCGTCGTCGGTCGTAGCAGCCACCGCCCGGGCGCCTCGCCCACACAGGTCGGGTCGACGCCCAGCACGCGCCGCTCGCCGTCTTCGTTGCCCCTGCCTGGCCGCTTCGTGGCCGTGCCATGGCCCCTTCCTTCCCCGGCGGCTGCGGCCGCCCATTGCGGTGGCCGGCGACGCCTTGCCGTTTCCCCCTGTTGGCCTGGGGGGCGCTCATTCGGGCTGGCGCCCGTGCGCCCGCAGCGCCCACGCACCTGTAGCGCCCGCACCCGCTAAGGACCAATGGGCCTATGACAAATGGGCCCCGCCCACAGAACGTAAAAAAAGGAATTAAAAAAATATAAATAAAACAAATAATAAAAATCAATTTAATTGATTAATTAACTAAATTTATTAAGTTAATTAATCCTGTTTAAATTAATCTAATTAATTAGTTAATTTAATTAAACAGTAATTAATTAGCTAAACCCTAATTAAACTAAGCAGTGTATGACATGCGGGACCCACACGTAGTTGACCCAGTCAACTACACAGTTGACAGCTGACGTCAGCATGATGTCATGCTGACGTCATCTTTTACTATTCTGGATAATGTTGATTTAAAATGATTAAATAAATCCTAAAATGATTAAATCTTTAGAAAATCATATAAAATAATCCGTATCTCGGATGAAAATACTTTCTATATGAAAGTTGCTCAGAACGACGAGACGAATCCGGATACGCAGCCCGTTCGTCCGCCACACATCCCTAACATATCGCACTCACAACTTTCCCCCTCCGTTTCATCTGTCCGAAAATGCGAAACATCGGGAATACTTTCCCGGATGTTCCCCTCCTTCGCCGGTACCACCTACTGCCGCGTTAGGGCACACCTAGCACCGCTCATTGTCATGTCACGCATCGTCATGCTTATGTGTGCATTGTATTTACTGTTTCTTCCCCCTCTTCTCTCCGGTAGACTACGAGACCGACGTTGCTGCTGCCCAGTTCGACTACGGAGTTGACGACCCCTCCTACTTGCCAGAGCAACCAGGCAAGCCCCCCCCCTTGATCACCAAATATCGCCTATTCTTCTCTACACTGCTTGCATTAGAGTAGTGTAGCATGTTACTGCTTTTCGTTAATCCTATCCTGATGCATAGCCTGTCCTTGCTACTACTGTTGTTACCTTTACCTGCAATCCTACATGCTTAGTATAGGATGCTAGTTTTCCATCAGTGGCCCTACATTCTTGTCCGTCTACTGTGCCATACTATCGGGCCGTGATCACTTGGGTGGTGATCACGGGTATATACTTATATACTCTATACATGACACCTGTGGTGACTAAAGTCGGGTCGGCTCGTAGGAGTACCCGCAAGTGGATCTTTGTGGCGGAGCGACAGGGCAGGTTGAGACCACCTAGGTGAGAAGTGGGCCTGGCTCTGGACGGCGTCCGCGGTTACTTCAAAATAACACGCTTAACGAGTTCTTGGTATTTGATCTGAGTCTGGCCATTTGGTCTATACGCACGAACCAACTACGAGGGACCAGATATGGGCACTCGGCGTCGTGGTATCAGCCGAAGCCTTGGTGACATCAGCGACCGCGTGGCGCGCGCCGGATTGGACTGGAACGCCACTAGGCTAGGTCTGCTTCCGGCCACGTACGCAACGTGCAGGTGTGCAATGGGCGATGGGCCCAGACCCTGCGCGCATAGGATTTAGACCGGCGTGCTGACCTCTTTGTTGTGCCTAGGTGGGGCTGCGACGTGTTGATCTTCTGAGGCTGGGCATGACCCAGAAAAGTGTGTCCGGCCAAATGGGATCGAGCGTGTTGGGTTATGTGGTGCACCCCTGCAGCGAAGTTTATCTATTCGAATAGCCGTGTCCCTCGGTAAAAGGACGACCCGGAGTTGTACCTTGACCTTATGACAACTAGAACCAGATGCTTAATAAAATACACCCTTCCAAGTGCCAGATACAACCCGGTGATCGCTCTCTAACAGGGTGACGAGGAGGGGATCGCCGGGTAGGATTATGCTATGCGATGCTACTTGGAGGACTTCAATCTACTCTCTTCTACATGCTGCAAGATGGAGATGGCCAGAAGCATAGTCTTCGACAGGATTAGCTATCCCCCTCTTATTCTGGCATTCTGCAGTTCAGTCCACTGATATGGCCCTTTACACATGTACCCATGCATATGCAGTGTAGATCCTTGCTTGCGAGTACTATGGATGAGTACTCACGGTTGCTTCTCTCCCTCTTTTCCCCCTTTCCTTTCTACCTGGTTGTCGCCGGACGCCACCGTGGACGACGACTCCTACGGCACTAGAGGTGCCTACTACTACGTGTAGCCCGCTGACGATGACCAGGAGTAGTTAGGAGGACCCCAGGCAGGAGGCCTACGCCTCATTCGATCTGTATCCCAATTTGTGCTAGCCTTCTTAAGGCAAACTTGTTTACTGTACTCAGATATTGTTGCTTCCACTGACTCGTCTATGATCGAGCACTTGTATTCGAGCCCTCGAGGCCCCTGGCTTGTATTATGATGCTTGTATGACTTATTTATGTTGTAGAGTTGTGTTGTGATATCTTCCCGTGAGTCCCTGATCTTGATCGTACACATTTGCGTGCATGATTAGTGCATGATTGAATCGGGGGCATCACAAGTTGGTATCAGAGCCGACTGCCTGTAGGAATCCCCCTTTCCACACTCCTTGGCCGAAGTCGAGTCTAGACATTACAAAACTTTAACTAACATGGCTGTGTGTCTTACGGGCCCACGTCGCCATTGGGTGGTACTAGGATCTTTTACTCCTCGACCTTTACTCTGAGACTCTGAACTCTCTTCTACTCGGGTTTAACGAATTTACTAACTCTAACACTAGGATCCCGTGACCGCATTCACCCCAAAGTTGGATAAGCCATAGTTATTTCTTAGAATAGTATTTTGAACAATTCACACACTGTCATTTGACTCCTTTGAAACATCTTTGCTTTCAGATGGAACCCACGAGGCAGGTCGTGCGCCACACGACGGCCATTGGTGCCTCGGGATCACCTGCTGTGCTAGCTGAGATGATGACCTATCTGGGTTATCGCTGGCACCCTGAGTACACCGTCTACGAGGAGTACCAGGACTTTAACCAGGAGCAATACCGTGCCATCGTCCACCTCTACTCGCGGGAGTATGACTCCACTACTGTGCTGCACACCGCTCATGGTGTTGGAGTGACCATCGATATGGCTGTCCACGATGCTGCTTATGCTGCTCTGACACGTCTTAATGGAGAGTATCGGGAGTTGGACACCTCCCCTTTCAGGAACATTGCTATCGCATCTGATGTTGGTGCGGAGGGATACTATACTGCTGCATACTCCATTGTCACCCGAGAGCCCTTCTACCATCAGAACCTGGTTCTGCATGCTGATGGGCTGGATCAAGCTAACCGAGCTCTTCGCCACGAGTTGTACACCACCCGTCAGCACCTTTACCGTGCCCTGACGCTGTTGCACCCCTTTGTCCGATCTAGAGAGCTGCCCTGTTCTGTGATCTACCCAGCCAGGACTGTGATGCCCCAGGGTGTCGGCTGGCCAGATCTGGTAGGCTACTCTCCCGCACATGGACCTCTTCTGCCACCTGAGTGTCAGGTTCTGCACCAGAGTATTCGCGGACCCAGGTTGCTGACCTGGAGTTCCTGATGCGACACTACCAGCTTTCAGGCTATACCTACCTCCACGGTACCTCTTGGGACTGATGTAGGCTTGCTTGTAGTGTTAGATGCATTCGCCGCGAGCCTGTGTGCCGCCTATGTTGTTTTAGTCTATGTACTGAACTCTGTGTACTGAACTCTGTGTACTGTACTCTATGCATGACCCCTTTTGTAAGTTATGCCGACTACTATGTAGTAACTATCGTGCTCCTTTCATTATGCATGTTTCATCATGAATGATTCTTGTCTTTGCACATTTCTCAGTGCTGAACTACCCCTATTATATATTAGCAGGATGGTTAGACCAGGTGGTCGTGGTAGTGGTGGTAATGCCCCACCACCACCTGAGTACATGGCTGGAATGATCCAACAGTTCGAACTGAACCGCCAATTCATGGAAAATATGATGGCTCAGTTTCCTCGCCCCAATATAGACCAGCAACCAACCCCATTAACTCTGCAGGATTTCATGCGCCTCAATCCAACTGTGTACCGCAGCTCAACTCATCCTCTGGATGCTGATGACTGGCTCCGTGACATCACCTATGAGATGGAGTCTGCCGATGTAGCCCCTGCCGGCTATGTCACCTTTGCTTCCTTCTTTCTGAATGGACCCGTAGCTCAATGGTGGGACAGCCACAGGCGTACTCTGCCAGCTGGAACAATCATCACCTGGCCAGACTTCCAAGCTGCTTTCCGTGCCCGCTTCATTCCTCAGGGAGTCATGGACCGGAAGAAGCGTGAGTTCCGCAACCTCACCCAAGGCAACAAAACTGTTGAAGCTTATCAGCGGGAGTTTCTGGACTTGTCTCGCTATGCTGAAGAGGACATTGCAACTGATGCACGCAGACAGGAGAAGTTCCGTGATGGCCTTCAAGCTGACATCAAGCTCGCACTTCTAGTGCATGACTTTGCTGATTTTGCCACACTGGTGAACAAGGCCATCAATGTCGAAACTGGTCTGCAGGAATACCAGAGCTCTCACAGGCGCAACCGTGACACGGGCTCATCTTCGGGCCCGCCCTCACAGAAGCGTAAGATATGGATCCCGAGCAGCATGTACCGTCCAAATGCATCTGCCCCGGGGCAGACCTATGCTGCACCTCGTCTGCCTCCACCACCATCTAGGCAGTCAAGACTTCCAGCTCCACCACCCCAAGCTCCTGTTCCCACTCCCAATAATGGTTTGTGCTACAGGTGTGGTCAACCAGGAGACCGTGCTAGAGAATGCAACCAGAATCAGAATCAACTAGCCCTTCCAGCGACTGGCCGTGGAAGCAACCAGCCCCGCAGCAACAAGGCCAAGTCTTATGGTCGTGTTCATGCCAACCACGTTGATCTCAATGAAGCTCAAGACCAGCCTGCTACTGTGATGGGTACACTCCTCGTAAATTCAGTACCAACATCCGTTTTATTTGATACAGGTGCATCGCATTCATTCATATCAGAAGATTTTGCATACCAGCACGACGTTAAATGTGAGGAGATGAACACCTCGGTAGTGGTCAAAACCCCCGTGGGACAGTGTCAAACCTCCCTGGTTGGCATCGACGTCCCCGTGGAAATCGAAGGGCTGGAATTCTATGCCTCTCCCATTATCCTGAAGTCGTCTAACATCGACCTCATTTTGGGGATGGATTGGTCGAAAGCGCATACTGCTTCAATAGTTTGCGCCACTCAGACCGTCCATCTGCTACACCCTTCAGATGAAATAGTTACTTACCAAGCTCTTCTGGTGCAAAATGCCGAGGCAAGGCTCTATGCATTGAATGCATTGAACGCTGCACCACTCGAGGGCATTGAAAACATTCCCGTCGTGCGTGAATTCCTCGACGTCTTTCCTGAAGAACTTCCAGGGATTCCCCCTGCTAGAGCTGTCGAATTCATCATCGACTTGAAACCAGGCAGCACTCCTATAGCCAAGCGACCCGACAAGATGCCGCCGCATGAACTCATTGAGCTTAAGGAGGAAATTGACAAATCTCTTCGCAAAGGATTCATTCGCCCAAGTTGCTCTCCTTGGGGAGCACCTTCTCTCTTTGTCAAGAAGAAGGATGGGACAAACCGATTAGTTCAAGACTACCGTCCTATAAACCAAGCTACCATTCAGAATAAATACCCTCTTCCTCGGATCAATGATCTATATGATCAACTGGCGGGTTCATCAGTGTTCTCTAAGCTCGACTTGAGGTTGGGTTACCACCAGATCAGTGTTCGCGAAGAGGATATCCCAAAGACCGCCTTCGTGACTCGATATGGCTCATACGAGTACACCGTCATGTCTTTCGGTTTAACCAATGCTCCAGCCACCTTCTCTCGTCTGATGAACTATATATTCATGGATTACCTCGACAAGTTTGTCGTGGTTTATCTGGATGATATCCTGGTGTTTTCCAAGAACGAAGAGGAACATGCTGAACACCTTCGGCTTGTGCTGGAAAAGCTACAAGAGCATCAACTATATGCCAAGTTCTCCAAATGTGAATTCTGGCTACCTGAAGTAACCTATCTTGGGCATGTCATCTCTAAGGATGGTATTGCCATCAACCCTGAACGAGTCCAGGCTATCCTTGATTGGACTCCTCCCAAGAACGTTAAGCAAGTCAGAAGTTTTCTCGGTCTCGCCAGCTATTGCCGTCGATTCATCGAGAACTTCTCCAAGATCGCCAGGCCTCTGACTAACCTGTTGCATAAGGGCGTCAAGTTCCAATGGACAGACAAATGTCAGGAAAGTTTCCAGGCACTCAAAGACAAGTTGACTTCTGCCCCAGTTCTAGCTCCACCTGATACTAAGAAGGACTTCGTCATTTACTGCGACGCTTCCCGTCAAGGATTAGGGCTGTGTGCTAATGCAAGACCGCAAAGTGATTGCTTATGCCACTCGGTAATTGCGCCCTCACGAAGAGAACTACCCAGTTCACGACCTCGAACTTGCTGTTGTCATTCATGCACTGAAGAAGTGGCGACATTACCTTCTCGGTAATCGTTGAGAGATCTTCACTGACCACCAAAGTCTGAAGTATCTGTTTACTCAGCCAGACCTGAACCTCCGTCAGCAGAGATGGATGAAGCTTGTTGCAGACTTTGACTTGGGTATTTCCTATATGCCAGGCAAGGCTAATGTAATGGCTGATGCCTTGAGCCGCAAGTCTTACTGCAGCCACCTCCAGGATCACAAAGTTCAGCCCTCGCTTGTTGAAGAATTCAGGAAGCTGAACCTCCATATTGTTCCTCCGGGTGCACTCGCTCCCCCTCCTAAGGAGTTTCGCAAGATGAACCTCCGTGTTGTTTCCCAGGGTTCCCTCCATACCCTGGCCGTCGAACCAGATCTCTTGGACTCCATCAAGAGAATACAGGGATATGACTCTGAAGCCCACAAGATTAAGCGCTACCTTGCAGAAGGAAAGCCCTCATTCTTCACTATTGCTGATGATGGCACTTTGTACTTCAAGGGCCGCCTAGTGGTGCCATGTGCAGAGAAAAACCTGGATATGACACAGGAAGTTATGAAAGAAGCTCATGATACGCCTCTATGTATCCATCTTGGTAGTACAAAGATGTACCAAGACATCCGTCGGAGATTCTGGTGGTCTAATATGAAGCAAGACATTGCTCGTTATGTTGCTGAGTGTGACGTTTGCCGTCGTATCAAAGCAGAACATCAAAGGCCTGCTGGAACTCTGCAACCTATCTCTATTCCTGAATGGAAATGGGACCATGTTGAGATGGACTTCGTCACTGGATTTCCCAAATCACAGAAAGGTAATGATGCTATTCTTGTCGTCATTGACCGGCTTTCCAAAGTTGCACATTTTCTAGCGATCAAAGAAACAATGACTGCTAGTCAGCTAGCAACGCTCTATATGTCCAGGATTGTTTCGCTCCACGGTATTCCATTGGTTATCAGCTTAGACCGTGGCAGCTTATCCACTTCAAGATTCTGGGCAAGTTTCCAAGAAGCTATGGGAACTCATCTTTCATTCAGTACTGCGTTTCATCCTCAGTCGCAAGGGCAAGTTGAACGCGTCAACCAAGTTCTCGAAGACATGCTTCGAGCTTGTGTTATTTCCTTCGGCAAGAAATGGGAGGAATCTCCCCCTTATGCTGAGTTCTCTTATAATAATAGGTATCAAGCTAGTCTGAAGATGGCCCCCTTCGAAGTGTTATATGGACGAAAGTGCCGAACCCCTCTGAACTGGTCAGAAACTGGGGAACGTCCACTCTTCGGTCTGGATATTATCCAACATGTCGAAGAACAAGTCCGCATTATTCGTGAGAA
The DNA here is from genome assembly GCF_002575655.3 of Aegilops tauschii subsp. strangulata. Lineage (NCBI taxonomy): Eukaryota > Viridiplantae > Streptophyta > Magnoliopsida > Poales > Poaceae > Aegilops > Aegilops tauschii. The sequence continues at coordinate 812,535 of NC_053036.3, read as the reverse complement.
TCTCAAGACTGCTCAGTCACGTCAGAAGAGTCAGTATGACCGTCATCATAAAGACATGGTCTATCAACCTGGCGAAAAGGCTTATCTTCGAGTCACACCAATGAAGGGTGCGCACCGCTTCAGAATCAAGGGCAAACTAGCTCCTCAATATATTGGCCCATTCACTATTCTCGAAAGGCGTGGAAAAGTGGCATATCAACTGGAGCTTCCGCCGAACCTTTCTCAGGTTCACGATGTGTTCCATGTGTCACAGCTCCGCCGTTGCTTCAAGGACCCAATCCGAGAAGTGGATCATGAAGTTCTCGAATTGCAGCAGGACCTCTCCTATAAAGAGCATCCGGTCCGCATTCTCGACCAAGCTGAACGCCGCACACGTCAGAAGGCGATCAAGTTCCTCAAAGTCCAGTGGTCGCACCATTCTGAAGATGAAGCCACTTGGGAACGCGAGGATCTCCTGCGTGATGAATACCCCGCACCATTTCCTTCTACCTCCTAAAGCTCGGGACGAAATTTCTTGTAGTGGAGTTTTGTAACGCCCGGATAATCAAGCTACCGTAATCCCACGCTAATGGTGCCACGTCACCACAGTTACTGTTGCTAATCTACCGTTAGGTCAAACCGTTTAAAAATTCAAATTCAAGTTAATGTCAACGATAAATGTTTTTCAAAATTTAAATAAAAAATGTTCTGGAGGTGCCATATTTTGCATAAGTAAATATGGTGTAATAAACACATTTTTATAAAATTCCTAGATAATTTAAAATGATATAAAACAGAAAAGAAAATAAATAAAAGAAAGAAAAAGTGAAAACAAAAGAAAACAAAAGAAAAACAAAGGAAAGCACCCCCCACTGGGCTACGGCCCAGCCAGCAGCCCAACCGGGCCACCAGGCCAGCCCACCCACTCCCTTAACTCCCCTGGACCCCGAAACTCACTCCACCGACACCCCACTTCCCTCCCATGAAATATCTGACCCCCTCTCCCCGATTGGATCGGGATAGAGGAGGAGGCCGCCGCTCGCTACCTCCACACCGACGCCGCCCGACGCCGCCTCGCCCTCGCCGCTGCCTCCTCTCCGTCCCTGTCGTCCTCGTCCTTCTCCCCAAGTCGCTCCCTGCGCCCCACTGCCCCTGACCCTGCTCTCCCGCGGTGAGGCCTCGTCCCCCCCTCCCGTGAGCTCCCTTCCTTCCCCTCTGTCGCCGGCGCCGTCCACAGCACACACACGCACCCCACCGCTCGCCCCGCCGTGCACGCCCGTCGCCTTGCGCCTCCCCTGCGCCTGCGCGAGCCCGGCCGCCCCGCCACAGTCGTCCGCGGCCACCTTCACCTGCGCTCGTCGACTCCTCGCACCACCGCCCCGTTTCCATCCCGCGGTGGCCCCGCTACTGCTCGGCGCCGTCCGCCCCCGCTAGCCTTGCCCGTCGTCGGTCACAGCGGCCACCGCCAGGGCGCCTCGCCCACACAGGTCGGGTCGACGCCCAGCACGCGCCGCTTGCCGTCTCCGCTGCCCCTGCCTGGCCGCGTCGTGGCCGCGTCATGGCCCCTTCCTTCCCCGGCGGCTGCGGCCGCCCGTTGCGGTGGCCGGCGACGCCTCGCCGTTTCCCCCTGTCGGCCTGGGGGGCGCTCATTCGGGCTGGCACCCGTGCGCCCGCAGCGCCCACGCGCCCGTAGCGCCCGCACCCGCTAAGGACCAATGGGCCTATGACATATGGGCCCCGCCCACAGAACGTAAAAAAAAGGAATTAAAAAAATATAAATAAAACAAATAATAAAAATAAATTTAATTAATTAATTAACTAAATTAATTAAGTTATTTAATCCTGTTTAAATTAGTCTAATTAATTAGTTAATTTAATTAAACAGTAATTAATTAGCTAAACCCTAATTAAACTAAGCAGTGTATGACATGCGGGACCCACACGTAGTTGACCTAGTCAACTGCACAGTTGACTGCTGACGTCAGCATGATGTCATGCTGACATCATCTTTTACTATTCTGGATAATGTTGATTTAAAATGATTAAATAAATCCTAAAATGATTAAATCTTTAGAAAATCATATAAAATAATCTGTATCTTGGATGAAAATACTTTCTACATGAAAGTTGCTCAAAACGATGAGACGAATCCGGATACGCAGCCCGTTAGTCCGCCACACATCCCTAACATATCAAACTCGCAACTTTCCCCCTCCGTTTCATCTGTCCGAAAATGCGAAACATCGGGAATACTTTCCCGGATGTTCCCCCCTTCGCCGGTACCACCTACTGCCGCGTTAGGGCACACCTAGCACCGCTCATTGTCATGTCACACATCATCATGCTTATGTTTGCATTGTATCTACTGTTTCTTCCCCGTCTTCTCTCCAGTAGACTACGAGACCGACGCTGCTGCTGCCCAGTTCGACTACGGAGTTGACGACCCCTCCTACTTGCCAGAGCAACCAGGCAAGCCCCCCCCCTTGATCGCCAGATATCGCCTATTCTTCTCTATACTGCTTGCATTAGAGTAGTGTAGCATGTTACTGCTTTTCGTTAATCCTATCCTGATGCATAGCCTGTCCTTGCTACTACTGTTGTTACCTTTAACTTCAATCCTACATGCTTAGTATAGGATGCTAGTTTTCCATCAGTGGCCCTACATTCTTGTCCGTCTACTGTGCTATAGTATCGGGCCGTGGTCACATGGGCGGTGATCACGGGTATATACTTATATACTCTATACATGACACCTATGGTGACTAAAGTCGGGTCGGCTCGTAGGAGTACCCGCTAGTGGATCTTTGTGGCGGAGCGACAGGGCAGGTTGAGACCACCTAGGCGAGAGGTGGGCCTGGCCCTGGACGGTGTCCGCGGTTACTTCAAAATGACACGCTTAACGAGTTCTTGGTATTTGATCTGAGTCTGGCCATTTGGTCTATACGCACTAACCAACTATGCGGGAAGAGTTATGGGCACTCGACGTCGTGGTATCAGCCGAAGCCTTCGTGACGTCAGCGACCGCGCGGTGCGCGCCGGATTGGACTGGAACGCCACTAGGCTCGGTCTGCTTCCGGCCGCGTACGCAACATGCAGGTGTGCAATGGGCGATGGGCCCAGACCCCTGTGCGCATAGGATTTAGACCGGCGTGCTGACCACTCTGTTGTGCCTAGGTGGGGCTGCGACGTGTTGATCTTCCGAGGCCGGGCATGACCCAGAAAAGTGTGTTCGGCCAAATGGGATCGAGCGTGTTGGGTTATGTGGTGCACCCCTGCAGGGAAGTTTATCTATTCGAATAGCCGTGTCCCTCGGTAAAAGGACGACCTGGAGTTGTACCTTGACCTTATGACAACTAGAACCGGATACTTAATAAAATACACCCTTCCAACTGCCAGATACAACCCGGTGATCGCTCTCTAATAGGGTGACGAGGAGGGGATCGCCGGGTAGGATTATGCTATGCGATGCTACTTGGAGGACTTCAATCTACTCTCTTCTACATGCTGCAAGATGGAGATGGCCAGAAGCATAGTCTTCGACAGGATTAGCTATCCCCCTCTTATTCTAGCATTCTACAGTTCAGTCCACTGATATGGCCCTTTACACATGTACCCATGCATATGTAGTGTAGCTCCTTGCTTGCGAGTACTTTGGATGAGTACTCACGGTTGCTTCTCTCCCTCTTTTCCCCCTTTCCTTTCTACCTTTTTGTCGCAACCAGATACTGGAGTCCAGGAGCCAGACGCCACCGTCGACGACGACTCCTATGGCACTAGAGGTGCCTACTACTACGTGCAGCCCGCTGACGACGACCTGGAGTAGTTAGGAGGATCCCAGGCAGGAGGCCTACGCCTCGTTCGATCTGTATCCCAGTTTGTGCTAGCCTTCTTACGGCAAACTTGTTTAACTTATGTCTGTTCTCAGATATTGTTGCTTTCGCTGACTCGTCTATGATTGAGCACTTGTATTCGTGCCCTCGAGGCCCCTGTCTTGTATTATGATGCTTGTATGACTTATTTATGTTGTAGAGTTGTGTTGTGATATCTTCCCGTGAGTCCCTGATCTTGATCGTACACATTTGCGTGCATGATTAGTGTACGATTGAATCGGGGGCGTCACAACTTTTCCACACTCGCTATACTAACTTTATTGTGTCTTTATCTAAACAGCCCCTACTTTTTATTTACGCACTCTTTATTATCTTGCAAACCTATCCAAAAACACCTACAAAGTACTTCTAGTTTCATACTTGTTCTAGGTAAAGCGAACATCAAGCGTGCGTAGAGTTGTATCGGTGGTCGATAGAACTTGAGGGAATATTTGTTCTACCTTTAGCTCCTCGTTGGGTTCGACACTCTTACTTATCGAAAGAGGCTACAATTGATCCCCTATACTTGTTGGTTATCAAGACCTTTTTCTGGCGCCGTTGCCGGGGAGCAATAGCATGGGGTGAATATTGTCGTTTGTGCTTGTTTGCTTTATCACTAAGTAATTTTATTTGCTGTTCTTAGTTGTTCTTTATCTTTAGTTATGGATATGGAACACGAAATACCAAAAAAATTAGGAGTACTTGCTGCTCATGGAGATGGGGAACCTCCTAAAACCCTCGATGCTCAATATGTGAAAAATATTATGTACCACTTTGATAATCCTGAGAAAACCTCATTCAATTATGTAATGGGAGACACATTGGATCAACGTGAATACTTTAGGGATTATCGCTTGACTCAAAAAGGGAAACTATTATGGGATCAAATTTATATGTTGAAGTGGTATGCTAGGCACTATGCTTGAGATATGATTATACTTGTTGCTCTAGGATGAAGTCTCCACACCTTCCCTTTTCATGCAAATTTAATGATAATGAAACCTTAGCTTCTTATGCTAATGGTATATATGATTACTATGATGTGGAGCAAATAGAAGAATTTGTTGCTTTTAAGGGTGCTTATGAAATTGAATCTTTGTTTGAAAAGTATGAAGATTTTGATGATGATGTTTATAGGCATGAAATTTTTGCTATATTGAATTATTGCTATGATAATTATGAATATAATTCCTATATTGATGCGCTTATTGAGAAAGTCTCCGCTGTCCAAGAAGAGACTAATATTTTGCAGGAATCTATGGAAGAAGAAATTGATGAAACTGTGGGCTCATTGGATGAAAAAGATGATGAGGAGAGCGAAGAACAAAAGGAGGAAGAGCGGATTTGCTACCCGTGCCCACCTTCTAATGAGAGTAACTCTTCAACTCATACATTGTTTAATTCCCCTTCGTGCTTACCCAAGGATGATTGTTATGATAATTATTATGATCCCGTTGATTCTCTTGAAATACCCCTTTTTGATGATGCTTTCTATGCTTGTGGCCAAGATGCCAATATGATTGATGCTTATGGAGATGAACTTGCTATAGTTCCTTATGTTAAACATGAAATTTTTGCTATTGCACTCGCGCATGATAGTCCTATTATCTTTTTGAATTCTCCTGACTACACTATATCAGAGAAGTTTGCCTTTATTAAGGATTATGTTAATGGGTTGCTTTTTACCATTGCACATGATGATTTTGATGAATATAATATGCATGTGCTTGCTGCTCCTACTTGCAATTATTATGAGAGAGGAACTATATCTCCACCTCTCTATGTTCCCAACACGATAAAATTGCAAGAAACTGTTTATACTATGCATTGGCCTTTACTATGTGTGCATGAATTGTTCTTTTATGACATGCCGATGCATAGGAAGAGAGTTAGACTTCGTCATTGCTTGATATATGTTACTTTGTGCTCACTATCAAATTACAAATCATTGTTAATTAAAATTGGCTTTGATATACCTCGGGATCCGGGTGGATCCATTATTTGAGCACTATATGCCTAGCTTAATGGCTTTAAAGAAAGCGCTGCCAGGGAGACAACCCGGAAGTTTTAGAGAGTCATTTATTTCTGTTGAGTGCTTTTATATATTTTAAAAACAAAAAAATAAAGTGGGGAACCTAAAACTTTTCAAAAGGAAAAGTGAAAGTGAGATAGACGAGCATTGTGAAAGTGGGGGACGTCCTTGAACTTTGTTCATGCCCATGGAAACTTTGTGAATCTTAATTACAGAAAATTTTCAACAAAAATAATTATCCCCTTGTACAATTCCATTGTATTATAAAAAATAATGTGCCAAGGTTTGCCTTTAGGACGTTTACAATGCTTGTTACGGTGCAGGACAGAAACTTTGGCTGTAGTGCGCGATTTTACATTTTTAACTGGAACATCAAATGGTTCTTAAACTTTTTGCACTGTCTTTATATAAAAATTGTTTATTTTTCCTAATTTGGGCAGAAATTTTCAAGTATCATAAGTATGGTGAATGTTCAGATTATTACAGACTGTTCTGTTTTTGACAGATTCTGTTTTTGATGCATTGTTTCCTTGTTTTGATGAAACTATCAATTTATATAAGTGGATTAAGCCATGGAAAAGTTATATTACAGTAACTACAATGCAAAAACAAAATATTAATTGGTTTTCAACAGTACATACAGTATTTATTTGCTTTATTATACTAACGGATCTTACCGAGTTTTCTGTTGAAGTTTTGTGTGGATGAAGTGTTCGATGATTGAGAAGGTCTCGATGCGAGGAGAAGAAGGAGAGGCAAGATCTCAAGCTTGGGGATGCCGAAGGCACCCCAATTAAATATTCAAGGATACTCAAGCGTCTAAGCTTGGGGATGCCCCGGAAGGCGTCCCCTCTTTCTTCAACAAGTATCGGTATGTTTTCGGATTCGTTTCATTCATGTGATATGTGCAAATCTTGGAGCGTCTTTTGCATTTAGTTTTCACTTTTCTTTTTTGCACCATGCTGGTATGAGATAGTCCTTGGTTGATTTATAGAATGCTCTTTGCACTTCACTTATATCTTTTTAGTATGGCTTTATAGAATGCTTCATGTGCTTCACTTATATCATTTGAAGTTTGGATTGCCTGTTTCTCTTCACATAGAAAACCGCCATTTGTAGAATGCTATTTTGCTTCACTTATATTTGTTAGAGTGTGGTCATATCTTTTGTAGAAAGAATTAAACTCTCTCGCTTCACTTATATCTATTTAGAGAGATGACAGGAACTGGTCATTCACATGGTTAGTCATAAAATCCTACATAAAACTTGTAGATCACTGAATATGACATGTTTGATTCCTTGCAATAGTTTTGCGATATAAAGATGGTGATATTAAATTCATGCTAGTGGGTAGTTGTGGATTGTCGAAATACTTGTGTTGAGGTTTGTGATTCCCGAAGCATGCATGTATGGTGAACCGTTATGTGATGAAGTCGGAGCATGATTTATTTTCTGATTGTCATCCTTTGTGTGGAGGTCGGGATCGCGCGATGGTTAACTCCTACCAACCCTTCCCCTAGGAGCATGCGTCTAATACTTGGTTTCGATAGCTTCTAAATTTTTGCAATAAATATGTGAGTTCTTTATGACTAATGTTGAGTCCATGGATTATACGCACTCTCACCCTTCCATCATTGCTAGCCTCTTCGGTACCGTGCATTGCCCTTTCTCACCTCGAGAGTTGGTGCAAACTTCGTGGTGCATCCAAACCCCATGATACGATACACTCTATCACACATAAGCCATGCAACTTCCATCATCATCATGTACATGACTTGAGCATTCATTGTCATATTGCTTTGCATGATCGTAAGATAGCTAGCATGATGTTTTCATGGCTTGTCCATTTTTTGATGTCATTGCTACGCTAGATCACTGCACATCCTGGTACACCGCCGGAGGCATTCATATAGAGTCATATCTTTGTTCTAGATATCGAGTTGTAATATTGAGTTGTAAGTAAATAAAAGTGTGATGATCATCATTATTAGAGCATTGCCCCAGTGAGGAAAGGATGATGGAGGCTATGATTCCCCCACAAGTCGGTATGAGTCTGTCACGACCGGGTTTTCGGGATATTAATTCTCCAGAAAATGGCCGTTGTGCTCACCAGCCCCAGGATTACTGTTAGCTGATGAGACACCAACTTGATACAAGAAAATCCAAGCAAGTACAAAAATATGTAGTACAAGACCGTTGTGGCCTAGGAGTACAACATTTGGTTTTCTAGTGGTTGAAGGCGGAAGCGGTTGGGGTTTCATCTGCGTTTATGGGACTCCATTTCCCACAAGAACAGCTGACCAGGATAACTCCTATCTTCGCGAGGTTGAGAAAGTCAACGCGTAGGTTCCGAGGTTGTCACCGCGATGCTTATCTCCAAGCAAGGAATCTGGCCAAGACAATAGCCAGGGACAAGCCAGTGAGTACGTTTGAATGTACTCGCAAACATTAAGAACACGGGTATAATATATCAAGGGAAAACATGTTCCGAAAATATTCTATGATCATAACGTCAGTCACGAGATAAACAAAATATTCAAGATGCACGCATGTGGGTAATAATAACCAAAAATAAAATACTGGGTGCCAAACGAGGGTCTGAATGACTCCTCGAGAGGAAACTGCAAGAATAATAATAACGCAGTCGGGCGTCGGGGCGACACCACATAAAGGGCTCATAAATAAAGAAGTAACAAGCATGCCACAGTCGGGCGTCTGAGCGACGCCACATAAAGGGCTTATAAATAAAAGAAGTAACAAGCATGCCACAGTCGGGCGTCTGAGCGACACCACATAAAGGGCTTATAAATAAAAGAAGTAACAAGCATGCCACAGTCGGGCGTCTGAGCGACACCACATAAAGGGCTTATGTAAGGATAATCACAGAGAATAATCCGGGAGGTAGAACCATCCCAGGGATACTCATTAATACCAATAAAGTAAAAGGTTAGTGCACAATAATAATAATCATAATCCACATATGTCACAGTTCATAATCAAAGTTCTGGTTTAGCAGCTTTCCTCCGAAGACCGACACTAAGACCGACACTTGAACTATCCTAGACTGTAGTCCTTAACCATGGACACGGCTATTCGAATAGATGTATAATCTCTGCAGAGGGTGTACTCTTTACCCACGGGTAACTGATTTCTTTAGTCCATCGGGACTAATTCCGTCTATGGTCTTTTGATTGAAAACATGCCTGACCTGCACACACCAGCTTAACTCACCGATGTCTGGAATCACCCACAACACCTGTCAAGCCAAACTCTAAGTGGGGAGGCTACAACCTCGACGTAGCATGGGATCAAATTTCTATACGCGCGCTCTAAGGGGTGGCCCCCCTCTCGGTCCCAACCGGAAACACCCATGCCCCCGGACCGAATGACAGGCTTTAATCCGTGGCCACGGGACCCTCATTCATGGCCTCTCTGTACGGTGTGTGCTACGACGGGGTTGACAACTTACTGAACCGTACCCTACCTCAGGCAGGGACAAGTGGTAGTACCAGGCAAGTATGGGGGGTTACTGGACAAGACTCGATCTAAGGCCGACTCAGGAGGTTTAAGTGTTCCCTGCATGATTAGCACAACAAAAGTATTTCCATTAACAGTTAGACTTATCACTCGTCAAGCCTCACCATGCCATACCGGACACACTCGTCCCGACGAGGTACTAGGGACAAGCCCGTGTCTACCCAAGACCACGGCTTTCCCAGCTTCCTTCCGGTACGCAAGGGAAGCTTACGAGGATGAATACCATCACCAATATATCCATTAATCACAGCAAAGAAAACTCCACCATGCACTCATGCATATGATCTTTTTGTCGTCACATAAAAATAATGTATGTTCCAAGTCAAAAGGTGCTATAACCATGTCAAAACACCACACAAAATATTATGCCAGAGTTCAGAAATGCTTGCCTTCAAGTGTATGCATGTGGGGGTGCACTTTTGAAGGTTGCCTTATCTCCAAAAATCCTATTTTGAGAAATATACAAACAACACACATTTCAACAACAGTACAAAAAGTTGCCTCAAATATTTTAAAAACAAATCTTAAAATAAAATAGAGGAAATTTGAGAGAGGTAGGAAAAAGAATCAACTCATTTGGAGTTTTATTTTAAAAGTTATAGCCAGTCAAACATCAGTCAAAGTTCTGTTTTAATAAAATCAGAAAAAGGAAAACGCTGCGGGGAAAATACGCTTTCAAAGCAGAGGTGACGTACTCCGGTCTTTGCGCTTTCACTTAAACAGAGAGAGTGGCCGCGCGGGTCACTGACAGTGGGTCCAGAGGGCCCACTGGTCAGGTTTGACCGTTTTCCCTCGCCCTCCCTTCTCTCTGCCCGAACGGCGCGGGGCTCCGGCGATCGCCGGCGGCGAACGGCGGCTCCCCACGGGTTCCCGAGGGCGGGGATGGATCCGCATGACCGAGGCGGTACTCTCGGTGGGCGTTAGGCCGGTGGGGACGGAGGAGGTCACCGGCGGCGAGCTCCGCGGCGGAGGGGGCTACGGTGGTGAAGTGATAACTGGGCTCCGGTGATCCTTGGCCGAAGCTGAGGCGCTAGGCAGCTCCGCACAACTACGGGGGAGTTATTGGTGGCGTAGGATTGGCGGGGGAAGGCCTAGCTACGATGCAATGCACTGGATTGCGGCGGCGACCGAACTTGCCGGAGGCGGGGAAGAAAGGGCTTTCCCGTCGATTGCTGACTGTGGAAGGGCTATGGGGGTGGCCTGGGGTTGCTTGAGTGATCGGTTGAGCTCGGGGTCCCTTTAAATAGGCGCTCGAGGCTGGCTCCCGCGGTGGCCGAGGATAAGATCGCCGGCGACCACTTTTCTGTAGTTGCAGGGCATCGTGGCGGCGACGAAAGCGTGCCGACGAGCGGGAGGATAAGCACGGCCTGTGCTCTGGGGCAGCTGGCGTGCGCTGGCGGTTTGGGCGGCGCCGTCCGCTGCAGAATCCGCTGCCGACGCCGGCGTGCTGCCAAGGGGGCTCTGCGACGGCGCTGTAGGGTTCCAGGGAGAGCTTGGAGGGTACTGGAGAGAGGGCAAGTGCCTGGCGCGGTTCGGCAGGCGAGCAGGGGCCAGAGACGGGACGCGTCGGGGGTGGCAGTGCGGCGCGGCGACTCAGTGTGCGCGCGTGCAAAACGTGCGCTCTGGGCGCGCCCAGAGCACGCACGGCAGGTGCTCGGCGAAATGCCAGCGCGCTCTAGAGAGCTTGGGTGAGGCTGGCAGTTAACAGGCCAGGGTTAGGGACAGCTAGGATGCTAGTGGACATGCTGGATAGGTCAGGGGTTCATGTCCACAATGCAAACCAGAGGGCATGCCAAAATTGTTCCTGCACACAGGGTGTTCGACAGAATGCCATGGTCAGCTAGGCAACTATTGGGGTATCCAAACTCTTGAGATCCTAGTCTCTTTAGGAGCTCAAGAAGGTGGTAAGGTCAGCTTGGCAAAAACAGAAAGTTGATAGTGCAAGTTTTTGAGAAAACTAGTCTTGGGCAGAAACTAAAGGCTATCATTGCATGCACCAAAAATATGCCAATGGGTCCAAACTCCTGGACTTAAGAGTTTGGTAGGGAGGACTATAGGTAGGAAAAAGCCCAAAGGTATTAGAGCAAAATAAAATGGGGTTGCAGTACAAATCACCAAACTGGACCAGAATGGAAATGAAGATGATTCACTCAAATTTTTCAAAGAACATCACTGGGTTTTTGCATGAAGATGAATTGTAAGCATCTACTGACATCTCCAAACACTTGGAAGAATTTTTAGAAGAAAATTTAAATAGGTTGTAGTGCAAAATACCTACTGGACCAGATTTGAAAAATTGATGTGGAGCTCAAAATCTCCAATGACCAAAAGATGTTTTTGCATAAAAGTGATGGGGAAACCTCACATGACATCCCCAAATTTTGGTGAAATTTTTAAAAGCATTTGTCAAGTGGTTGTAGTGCAAAGCAGGCTCCAAATTTTTGAAAGCTCATGTTAAAAAAATAGAGCTCATGAAAAATAATTATGCAAATAAATCCACTGATAAAGGATTGATTTTATAAAGAGGGCACACAAGTCCAATAATGCTCTTTGAAGGTTTTCCCCACTTGAAGTAAAAATTCACAATAACAAAAGGGTAAGTCTTGACAAATGGAAAAGTTTCATTTCCTGGCCAAATTTTAATAAATAAATCCAGGCCAAAAATTTTGGGGTGTCACAGAGACTCCGGACTTTACAAAAAATAAAAGAGGCCAAAGAAGCCCACCAAAGAAATAAAAAAATAAAAAATGAGAAAATGAAAAAAGAGAGAAAAAGAGAGAAGGGAAATGTTACTATCCTTTTACCACACTTGTGCTTCAGAGTAGCACCATGTTCTTCATATAGAGAGTTTATTGAGTTATCACTTTCATATACTAGTGGGAATTTTTCTTATAGAACTTGGCTTGTATATTCCAATGATGGGCTTCCTCAAATGCCCGAGGTCTTCATGAGCAAGCAAGTTGGATGCACACCCACTTAGTTTCAGTTTGAGCTTTCATACACTTATAGCTCTTAGTGCATCCGTTGCATGGCAATCCCTACTCCTCACATTGACATCAATTGATGGGCATCTCCATAGCCCATTGATTAGCCGCGTCAGTGTGGGACTTTCTTCCTTTTTGTCCTCTCCACAAAACCTCCACCAATATAATCTATTCCACCTATAGTGCTATATCCATGGCTCACGCTCATGTATTGCGTGAAAGTTGAAAAAGTTTGAGAATACTAAAGTATGAAACAATTGCTTGGCTGAAACCGGGGTTGTGCATGATTTGAATACTTTGTGTGCTGAAGATGGAGCATAGCCAGACCATATGATTTTGTAGGGATAACTTTCTTTGGCCATGTTATTTTGAAAAGACATGATTGCTTTACTAGTAGGCTTGAAATATTATTGTTTTTATGTCAAATGATAGACTATTGCTTTGAATCACTCGTGTCTTAATATTCATGCCAAGATTAGACTACATGATCAAGATTATGCTAGGTAGCATTCCACATCAAAAATTATCTTTTTTATCATTTACCTACTCGAGGACGAGCAAGAATTAAGCTTGGGGATGCTGATACGTCTCCGTCGTATCTATAATTTTTGATTGTTCCATGCCAATATTATACAACTTTCATATACTTCTGGCAACTTTATATTATTTTTGGGACTAACATATTGATCCAGTGCCCAGTGCCAGTTCATGTTTGTTGCATGTTTTATGTTTCACAGAAACCCCATATCAAACGGAATCCAAACATGATAAAAACGGACAGAGAATATTTTTGGAATATTTGGAAAATTCCGGAAGAAGAATCAACGCAAGACGGTGCCCGAGGTGTCCACGAGGCAGGGGGCGTGCCTGCCCCCCTCATTGGCCACCCGTAAGACGGTTGCTGCTCTACTTTGGCCGCAAGAAAGCTAATTTTCGGAGAAAAATCTGGGCGAAGGTTTCAATCCAATCGGAGTTACAGATCTCCATATATATACGAAACGGTGAAAGGGTAGAATACGGGAACGCAGAAATAGAGAGAGACAGAGAGACAGATCCAATCTTGGAGGGGCTCTCGCCCCTCCCGCACCATGGAGGCCATGGACCAAAGGGGAAACCCTTCTCCCACCTAGGGAGAAGGTCAAGGAAGAAGAAGAAGGAGGGGGGCTCTCTCCCCGTCGCTTCCGGTGGCGCCGGAACGCCGCCGGGGGCCATCATCATCACCGCCATCTTCACCAACACCTCCGCCATCTTCACCAACATCTCTATCACCTTCCCCCCTCTATCTACAGCGGTCCACTCTCCCGCAACCCGCTGTATCCTCTACTTGAACATGGTGCTTTATGCTTCATATTATTATCCAATGATGTGTTGCCATCCTATGATGTCTGAGTAGATTTTCGTTGTCCTATCGGTGGTTGATGAATTGCTATGATTGATTTAATTTGCTTGTGGTTATGTTGCTGTCCTTTGGTGCCCATCATATGAGCGCGCGCGTGGATCACACCATAGGGTTAGTTGTATGTTGATAGGACTATGTATTGGAGGGCAAGAGTGACAGAAGCTTCTACCTAGCATAGAATTTGATGCATACGGGATTGAAGGGGGACCAATATAACTTAATGCTATGGTTGGGTTTTTACCTTAATGAACGTTACTAGTTGCAGATGCTTGCTAATAGTTCCAATCATAAGTGCATAGAATTCCAAGTCAGGGATGACATGCTAGCAGTGGCCTCTCCCACATAAAACTTGCTATCGGTCTAGTAAAGTAGTCCATTGCTTAGGGACAATTTCGCAACTCCTACCACCACTTTTCCACACTCGCTATACTAACTTTATTGTGTCTTTATCTAAACAGCCCCTACTTTTTATTTAAGCACTCTTTATTATCTTGCAAACCTATCCAAAAACACCTACCAAGTACTTCTAGTTTCATACTTGTTCTAGTTAAAGCGAACATCAAGCATGCGTAGAGTTGTATCGGTGGTCGATAGAAGTTGAGGGAATATTTGTTCTACCTTTAGCTCCTCGTTGGGTTCGACACTCTTACTTATCGAAAGAGGCTACAATTGATCCCCTATACTTGTGGGTTATCAGAATCCACTCCTCTTGAGAATAACCCGCCTAGCATGGAAGGTACAGACAACCCTGGTTGATACGTGAGCTATTCGAGCATACAAAACAAAATTTCATTTAAAGGTTTAGAGTTTGGCACATACAGATTCACTTGGAACGGCAGGTAGATACCGCATATAGGGACGTATGGTGGACTCATATGGAATAACTTTGGGGTTTATGGAAGTGGATGCACAAGCAGTATTCCCGCTTAGTACAAGTGAAGGCTAGAAAAAGACTGGGAAGCGACCAACTAGAGAGCGACAACAGTCATGAACATGCATTAAAATTAATCAACACTGAATGCAAGCATGAGTAGGATATAATTCACCATGAACATAAATATCGTGGAGGCTATGTTCATTTTGTTTCAACTACATGCGTCAACATGTGCCATGTCAAGCCACTTGAATCATTCAAAGGAGGATACCACCCTACTATACCACATGACAACCATTTTAATAGCATGTTGGAATGCAAGGTAAACCATTATAAACTCCTAGCTTATTAAGCATGGTATATGCAACTATAATCTCTAATTGTCATTGCAAACATGTTCATTCATAATAGGCTGAATCAGGAACGATGAACCAATCATATTTACAAAACAAGAGAGGTCGAGTTCATATCAGCTTATCTCATCTCAATCAGTCCATCATATATCGTCATTATTGCCTTTCACTTGCACGACGGAATGGTGTGGATAATAATAATAGTGCACGTGCATTGGACTAAGCTGGAATCTGCAAGCATTTAATACAAAGGAGAAGACAAGGTAATATGGGCTCTTGGTTAAATCAACAATAATGCATATCAGAGCCACTCAACATTTTCATCATGGTCTTCTCCTATCGACCCCCAAAGGAAAGAAAAGAAATAAAACTATTTACACGGGAAAGCTCCCAACAAGCAAAAGAAGAACAAGAAATCTTTTTGGGTTTTCTTTTAATTATTACTACAGGCGTGAAAAGTAAACTAGCTAAAAGCTACAACTAATTTTTTGATTTTTCTTAAGGTTTTTCAAACACACAAGAATAAAGCAGGAAAAACAAATAAACTAGCATGTATAGTACAATGAAAAAGTATGAGCACCGACAACTAGAATGAGTGTGTGAACATGAATGTAATGTCGGTGGGAACTACGTGCTCCCCCATGCTTAGGCTTTTGGCCTAAGTTGGTCTAAGCCCACAGATTGCTTGGCGGATATCCGAAGTTGTAACTGGGGTCATACTGAGATGCAGCCGCTACTGCATCACACGATGCAGCTTGGAGGCGAGCTGCCTCCGTCCTCCTCTCGTACTCGGTCGCCTCTTCCCTGGTTATAATATATCTCCTTTTTGCCTGCAAGTCAAAGAAACCAGGAGCAGGGAGAGCAACATGGACAGTGCGACGCATGTCAAAGATTAGTCGGTACTGGAGGAACTGTTCTTTCCTCTCAACAAACTGATCGCGAACCATAGTATTATAATCTAAATAAGCAGGAGGCAATTCCATATCATTTTCATGTATGGGTATCTCAAGATAATTAGCCACACGGGTTGCATAAATCCCCCAAACAAATCTCCACTTATACTGTTATTGTGCAACCTACGTGCAACAATAGCTCCCAAGTTATAATGTTTATCTCCCAATACAGCACTCTTGAGAACACTGAGATCAGGAACGCACATGTGACATGCCTCATCCTTACCATTAATACATCTACCTATAAAGAGAGCAAAATAATGTATAGTAGGAAAATGAATGCTCCCTATGGTAGCTTGAGTGATTTCCCTAGACTCCCCCACAGTTATACTAGCAAAAAGTCTTTATAGGCAGATTTGCAAGGTTCACTAGCATTACCCCACTCCGGGAGTTTACAAGCAGTATTAAAATCCTCTAAATCCATGGTATAAGATTTATCATAAAGATCAAATAGGACCATGTGAGAATTGCGTGATGATGTAAATTTAAATCTTCTCACAAAGGAATCAGTAAGGTGATAGTACTGGGGGCACTTATCTGACACGAAGCCCTCCAAATCAGCATTACGTACATATGCGTCAAATTCCTCCTTCATTCCTGCTTGGACCATAAAATCTTCTGACGGCCATTGACAAGGCCGCACTTGAGCTTCTCTTGGTGGTTCATAGTCCGGCTCACGTATCGCGGGCCTGGGTCCTTGCTTCCTTAATGAACCACCTTGGTGTATTTCTAAACATATTTATTTCTCTGAAAAATTTCTGAAGTTTTTAGTAACTCAAAATAAAAGTGAACCAAACTCAACAAAATTGATAGCAACTACTCCCACAAGTGCCTAGAGACTATATCATGCATTAGAACTACTTGGGACCAAATAAATTTGACATGCAAGCTCAAGAACAGGGTCACCTAAGCAGCAAAAATTTGCAATGAATAAAGCACTAGAACAAAAACTAATTGGACCATTGGAGGAGTCACATACCGAAGAAAAATCCCCCAAAACAGTTTTGTGAGTGGAGCTTTGAGCAAGGAGATCGAAAATGGCAGCAAGATGAGCTAGAACTCGTGCTTGAACTGGTTGGTGATTTTTTCTGGAGGAAAGAGTGTGTGGGTGCTGGAATAAGTCGAGGGGGGCCACAAGGGGCCCACGAGGCAGGGGGCGCGCCCGGGGGGGGGGGGGGGGTGGGCGCGCCTTGGACCCTCGTGGCCAGGTGCTGGCTCCCCCTGATGTGTTCTCAGTGCCAAATATTCTTAAATATTCTACAAAAAATCATATTTCAATTTCAAGGCATTTGGAGAACTTTTATTTTCGGGGTATTTTTTGCACGGATAATTCAGAAAACAGACAGAAAATACTATTTTTACTTTATTTAATCTAAATAACAGAAAGTAAAAGGAGGGTACAGAGAGTTGTGCTTTCTAACTTCATCCATCTCATGCTCATCAAAAGGAATCCACTAACAAGGTTCATCAAGTCTTGTTAACAAACTCATTCCGAATTGCATGAAACTAGAGAATTTTCGAATAGCACTAGGTTACCTCAACGGGGATATGCACATCCCCAACAATAAGAATATGATATTTATTTTTGACAGTAGGAAATCGACGGAATTTTTCCAGTAGAATTGATATTGTGGACTTGAGGTTGTTTCCTCGGAAAGTGTACTGTATGCTCATTACCATTAACATGAAAAGTGACATTGCCTTTGTTGCAATCAATAACAGCCCCTGCAGTATTCAAAAAGGGTCTACCAAGGATAATCGACATACTGTCGTCCTTGGGAATATCAAGAATAACAAAGTCCGTTAAAATAGTAACGTTTGCAACCACAACAGGCACATCCTCACAAATACCGACATGTACAGCGGTTGATTTATCGGCCATTTGCAAAGATATTTCAATAGGTGTCAACTTATTGAAATCAAGTCTACGATATAAAGAGAGAGGCATAACACTAACACCAGCTCCAAGATCACATAAAGCAGTTTTAACATAGTTTCTTTTAATGGAGCATGGTATAGTTGGTACTCCTGGATCTCCAAGTTTCTTTGGTATTCCACCTTTAAAAGTATAATTAGCAAGCATGGTGGAAATTTCAGCTTCCGCTATCTTTCTTTTATTTGTAACAATATCCTTCATGTACTTAGCATAAGGATTCATTTTAAGCATATCGGTCAAACGCATACGCAAGAAGATAGGTCTAATCATTTCAGCAAAGCGCTCAAAATCCTCATCATCCTTTTTCTTGGATGGTTTAGGAGGAAAAGGCATGGGTTTTTGAACCCATGGTTCTCTTTCTTTACCGTGCTTCCTAGCAACAAAGTCTCTCTTATCATAACATTGTTCCTTGATTGTGGGTTATCAAGATCAACAACAGGTTCAATCTCTAAATCATTATCATTGCTAGGTTGAGCATCAACATGAACATCATCATTAAGATTATCACTAGGTTCATGTTCATCACCAGATTGTGTTTCAACATCAGAAATAGAAATATCATTGGGATTCTCAGGTGTGTCCACAACAGGTTCACTAGAAGCATGCAAAGTCCTATCATTTTTCTTTTTCTTCTTTTTAGAAGGACTAGGTGCATCAACATTAGTTCTCTGAGAATCTTGCTCAATTCTCTTAGGGTGGCCCTCAGGATACAAAGGTTCCTGAGTCATTTTACCCCCTCTAGTCGCAACTCTAACAACATTATCATTTTTCTTATTATTTAACTCATTGAGTAAATCATTCTGAGCTTGAAGCTCTTGTTCTACTTGAGTGGTAACCTTTAACTCTAGACATATATCACTCAAGTGTTCAATCATATAAGCACTGCGTTTAAGTTCACCTTTAACTCTAGACATAAAATCACTCAAGTGTTCTATCATATAAGCATTGCGTTTCAATTGTCTACCAACATAACCATTGAAGTTTTCTTGTTTAACCATAAAGTCATCAAACTCATCCAAGCATTAGCTAGCAAACTTAGTAGACGGGATTTCAGCTTTATCATATCTATAGAGAGAATTTACCTTTACTACCTGTGTCGGGTTATCAAGACCATATATTTCTTCAATAGGTGGTAAATTAAGACCATGTATTTCTTCAACATGAGGTAAATTCTTAACATCTTCAGCTTTAGTACCTTTTCTTTCATACATTTCTTTGCCTCTTGCATATCTTCAGGACTGAGAAATAGAATACCCCTTTACTTCGGAGTTGGCTTAGGAGTTGGTTCAGGAAGTGTCCAATTGTTTTCGTTAGTCAACATATTATTCAATAACAATTCAGCTTGATCAACAGTTCTTTCCCTGAAGACACAACCAGCACAACTATCCAGGTGGTCTCTGGAAGCATCGGTTAGTCTATTATAAAAATATCAAGTATTTCATTTTTCTTAAGAGAATGATGAGGCAAAGCATTAAGTAATTGGAGAAGCCTCCCCAAGCTTGTGGGAGACTCTCTTCTTCAATTTGCACAAAATTATATATTTCCCTTAAAGCAACTTGTTTCTTATGAGCGGGGAAGTATTTAGCGGAGAAGTAATAAATCATATCCTGGGACTACGCACACAACCAGGATCAAGAGAATTAAACCATGTCTTAGCATCACCCTTTAATGAGAAGGGAAATAATTTAAGGATATAGTAGTAGAGAGTTTTCTCATCATTAGTGAATAGGGTGGCTATATCATTTAATTTAGTAAGATGTGCCACAACAGTTCCAGATTCGTAGCCATTAAAAGGATCAGATTCAACCAAAGTAATTATCTCAGGGTCGACAAAGAAATCATAATCCTTATCAGTAATACACATAGGTGAAGTAGCAAAAGCAGGGTCATATTTCATTCTAGCATTCAGAGATTTTTCTTTCAGCTTAGCTAGTAATTTCTTAAGATCATTCCTATCATTGCAAGCAAGGAAATCTCTAGCAGTTCCTTCATCCATAACATAACCCTCAGGCACAACAGGCAATTCATATCTAGGGGGAGAATCTTCATCATCACTTTCATCAATATTATCAGTTTCAATAATTTCATTCTCTGTAGCCCTAGCAAGTTGTTCATCAAGAAATTCACCTAATGGCACAGTATTATCAAGCATAGAAGCAGTTTCATCATAAGTGTCATGCATAGCAGAAGTGGCATCATCAATAACATGCGACATATTAGAATTAATAGCAGAAGTAGGTTTAGGTGTCGCAAGTTTACTCAAAACAGAAGGAGAATCAAGTGCAGAGCTAGATGGCAGTTCCTTACCTCCCCTCGTAGTTGAGGGATAAATCTTGGTTTTCTCGTCTTTCAAGTTCCTCATAGTGATCAGCAGATATAAATCCCAAGTGACTCAAAGAATAGAGCTATGCTCCCCGGCAACGGCGCCAAAAAATAGTCCTGATAACCCACAAGTATAGGGGATCGCAACAGTTTTCGAGGGTAGAGTATTCAACCCAAATTTATTGATTCGACACAAGGGGAGCCAAATAATATTCTCAAGTATTAGCAGCTGAGTTGTCAATTCAACCACACCTGGATAACTTAATATCTGTAGCAAAGTATTTAGTAGCAAAGTAGTATGGAAGTAACGGTAATGGTGGCAAAAGTAACGGTAGCAGTTTTGTAGTAATTGTAACAGTGGAAATGGCAAAGTAACTAAGCAAAGAGCAATATGTGAAAATCTCGTAGACATTGGATCAGTGATGGATAATTATGTCGGATGCAATTATTCATGCAACAGTTATAACATAGGGTGACACAGAACTAGCTCCAGTTCATCAATGTAATGTAGGCATGTATTCCGAATATAGTCATACGTGCTTATGGAAAAGAACTTGCATGGCATCTTTTGTCCTACCCTCCCGTGGCAGCGGGGTCCTATTGGAAACTAAAGGATATTAAGGCCTCCTTTTAATAGAGTACCGGACCAAAGCATTAACACATAGTGAATACATGAACTCCTCAAACTACGGTCATCACCGGGAGTGGTCCCGATTATTGTCACTTCAGGGTTGCTGGATCATAACACATAGTAAGTGAGTAATGACTTGCAAGATAGGATCAAGAACTCACATATATTCATGAAAACATAATAGGTTCAGATCTGAATTCATGGCACTCAGGCCCTAGTGACAAGCATTAAGCATAGCAAATTCATAGCAACATCAATCTCAGAACATAATGGATTCTAGGGATCAAACCCTAACAAAACTAACTCGATTACATGATAAATCTCATCCAACCCATCATCGTCCAGCAAGCCTACGATGGAATTACTCACGCACGGCGGTGAGCATCATGAAATTGGTGATGGAGGAAGGTTGATGATGACGACGGTGACGAATTCCCCTCTCCGGAGCCCCGAACGGACTCCAGATCAGCCCTCCCGAGAGAGTTTAGGGCTTGGTGGTGGCTCCGATCGTAAAATGCGATGAATCCTTCTCTCTGATTTTTTCTCCCCGAACGTGCATATATGGAGTTGGAGTTGAGGTCGGTGGAGCTCTAGGGGGCCCACGAGGCAGGGCGCGCGCCGAGGGGGGTAGGCGCGCCCCCACCCTCGTGGATAGGGTGTGGGCCCCCTAGCCTTGATTTTTTCGCCAGCATTTTTTATTAATTCCAAAAATATTCTCCGTGAAGTTTCAGGTCATTCCGAGAACTTTTATTTCTGCACAAAAATAACACCATGGCAATTCTGCTGAAAACTAATAGATTTTTACGATAAGTATGTGAGTTCTTATGACTAATGTGAGTCCATGGATTATACGCACTCTTACCTTTTCGCAATTTGCTAGCCTCTACAGTACCGTGCATTGCCCTTTCTCACCTTAAGAGTTGGTGCAAACTTCGCCGGTGCATCCAAACCCCGTGATATGATACGCTCTATCACACATAGGCCTCCTTATATCTTCCTCAAAACAGCCACCATACCTACCTATTATGGCATTTCCATAGCCATTCCGAGATATATTGCCATGCAACTTCCACCACCATCATAGGCATGACTTGAGAATTCATTGTCATATTGCTTTGCATGATCATGTAGTTGACATCGTAATTGTGGCAAGGCCAGCGTTCATAATTCTTTCATACATGTCACTCTTGATTCATTGCACATCCCGGTACAGCGCCGGAGGCATTCACATAGTCATATTTTGTTCTAAGTATCGAGTTGTAATTCTTGAGTTGTACGTAAATAGAAGTGTGATGATTTTCATTATTAGAGCATTGTCCCATGTGAGGAAATTAAAAAAAGGAGAGAAAGAGGCCAAAAGAGTCTAAAAAAAAGAGTCTCCAAAGAGGAGTCTCTCAAACAAAATGAGAGAAAAAGAGAGAAGGGACAATGCTACTATCCTATTTTCACACTTCTGCTTCATAGTAGCACCATGATCTTCATTATAGAGAGTCTCTCATTTTGTCACTTTCATATACTAGTGGGAATTTTCATTATAGAACTTGGCTTGTATATTCCAACGATGGGCTTCCTCAAATGCCCTAGGTCTTCATGAGCAAGCAAGTTCGATGCACACCCACTTAGTTTCTTTTGTTGAGCTTTCACACATTTATAGCTCTAGTGCATCCGTTGCATGGCAATCCCTACTCACTCACATCGATATCTATTGATGCGCATCTCCATAGCCCGTTGATACGCCTAGTTGATGTGAGACTATCTTCTCCTTTTTTGTCTCCCCCACAACCACCATTCTATTCCACCTATAGTGCTATGTCCATGGCTCACGCTCATGTATTGCGTGAAGATTGAAAAGGTTTGAGAACATTAAAAGTATGAGACAATTTCTTGGCTTGTCATCGGGGTTGTGCATGATGTGAGTAATTTGTGTGAAGATAAAGGATCATAGCCAACACTATATGATTTTGTAGGGATAGCTTATTTTGGCCATGTTATTTTGAGAAGACATGATTGCTTTGTTAGTATGCTTGAAGTATTATTGTTTTTATGTCAATGTTAAACTTTTGTCTTGAATCTTTCGGATCTGAACATTCATGCCACAATAAAGAAAATTACATTGATAATTATGTTAGGTAGCATTCCACATCAAAAATTCTGTTTTTATCATTTACCTAATCGAGGACGAGCAGGAATTAAGCTTGGGGATGCTTGATACGTCTCCAATGTATATATAATTTTTGATTGTTCCATGCTATTATATTATCTGTTTTGGATGTTTAATGGGCTTTAATATACCTTTTTATATTATTTTTGGGACTAACCTATTAATCGGAGTCCTAGTCCAAATTGCTGTTTTTTTGCCTATTTCAGTGTTTCGCAGAAAAGGAATATGAAACGGAATCCAAATGGAATGAAACATTCGCGAGGATCGTTTTTGGAACAAACTCAATCCAGAAGACTTGGAGTGGAAGTCTGGGACTCCGCGAGGCGGCCACGAGGTAGGGAGGCGCGCCCCCACCGACGTGGGCCCCACGGAGCTCCGCCGACCTATTTCTTCTGCTTATATATATACTCTTATACCCTAAAACCTTCGGAGACAGCAACTAAAACACTTTTCCATCGCCGCAACCTTCTCTAACCAAGAGATCCCATCTTGGGGCCTTTTCCGGCGATCTGCCGGAGGGGGAATCGATCACGGAGGGCTTCTACATCAAGACCATAGCCTCTCCGATGAAGCGTGAGTAGTTTACCACAGACCTTCGGGTCCATAGTTATTAGCTAGATGGCTTCTTCTCTGTCGGTGTACAAAAGTAGGGGATCTCCTTTTGACCCCTTTACTTGTGCACGGGCAGTCAGAGCTGCGTGCCGCGGCCACACCTAGCAGGGCAGAGGAGGGAGGCCAGAGAAAAGCTGAAGCCCAAGACAAACAAGGCAACGCCAAGATTAGAAACACGAGAAGCAAGAGGGCGAGGGGGACTCTCCCGGCAAGACCCTTGCCGGGGCGACCTCCGCGGCCCTGGCAAGAGCCTTGCCGAGGCAGCTTGCCTGACACCAACAGAACGAGCCACCCTTGAGCCCACAGGTTCCGACCCAACCAACTACGTTGGACCCAGGGCTCAGGAGGCGCCTCTGAGGTGGCATGCAGATCTTCGTCAAGATCATAAACATGTGAGATCAGATGAGGAGCAGAAGACGGCGACCCTCAGCGGGATCCCAGCCGAGGGAATCCACAAGACTCCTGGCAAGCATCTTGACGGGGACAACTGCAACGCCACGGCAAGACCCTTGCCGGGCCCCCGGCAAGACCATTGCCGAGGACGTCAGCAGGGCCACTGCCAAGCCCGCACCAACCAAGACTCAGTCGCCGTTCGCATGCAGCTGCCAGCCCAACCAGCTGGGCAGGCGCCTGTGTGGCAACATGGAGCTTCCAGGCGAACTCAGCAAGCACCTACGTGGTGGCATGCAGATCTTCGTGAAGACCCTACCACCGCGCCACCTCAGCTGCCTACCTACCTACATGGCGCTGCATGCATCGCTGGACTAGGCGCGTGTCGAAGCAAGGCAGAGCGGCGACGGATGGGACAGGCCTCGTTCCCGTCCCCGGTAAAGCTAATGGACACCTAAGTAGCGCATTTAATGCACTTTGCCCCATAATGCCGTGCGATAGGCTCGCACACTATAGGCCTTTCCACCTCCTGTGTGCCACTGTGGCAACCCCTTTTCCTATAAAAGGAGACCCGAGGTGACCAGGAGAGGGATTCGGCTCTTTGGAACTACGCAGCCACCATAGCTAGTTCAAGAGCTCAAGAACATTCAATACATCCACCAAAGCAGGACTAGGGTATTAGACAGCAGCGTGAACCTGGGTAAATGACCCGTGTGCTTTCTGTCAGACCTGCTCTTTGCACAACTTCGCGCCCGCCGACCGTAGAAGGGATCCCAGTGACCCCATAGGTGTCGTTCTCACCGACATCTTTGGCGCGCCAGGTAGGGGGCGTAGTTGTGGAAATCCGATCTCACAGTTAGCCTAGTAGTTCTTCATCGTCATGGCTCCCAAGAAGAAGACGATCACGATGATCGGCTCATCCGGAGCCGGACGGCCCGCACTGGTGCGGGCGAGCAGTGGGCCTATGGCGGACAGGACCCGAGGCGCGGCTCGCGAGCACGAACACCACTCTGGCAATCGGAGCCTGGCGAGCGGCGTCGTTCGTGCGCTAGATGACGGGCCGCACGCCGCCAGATCCAACGACGGAGTTGGCCCCTCGCAGGCGGCATGGGGCCGTCCAAGAGCGGTGACGTGCCACGCACGGGTGGCGCGGCGACCTCCAAGTCGCATACGCCCGTGCCCGCGGCGCGCTCCTCTCAGGGCGCACGCGACGAGCAGCGTCACCACGCTGGAGACCCCGGGCACCGCCCTGGGAAGAGTCCCATGCATCATCCGTGGGACGAAGGGGGCCAGCATGCCAGCCAGAGCGCTGGCGAAAGTGGCACGTAGCCGCTGGACCGTGATAGAGCTCATTCTAACGTGGTTAGAAGTCGAAGCGCGCCACGGTCCACGTAGCTTTCGCCACCACCCACGCCAGTAGAAGCTTTGGCGCGCGCGCAGCTGCTCCTCGACTTCCCTCCTGCTGCGGAGAAGCTCGACGAGTGGAGAGCCACCATCTGGAGGCTCGTCGCCGTCGCCAACAAAGATGATCCGCGACCGGCGGGGCCCTTGGGCCGGCGCTCCATCGAGCCACCACATGCCAATAGTGGAAGGACCGGGGGTGCTGCGGTCACGGTGCACTCTCCTCCTCCACGCCAACCACCGCGGGTGTCAGCCCGTCGTGACAACGCTTGTGATAACATCTCCATAGCGTCTTCCGACCCGCGGACCCGCCGTGACCAGCGCCAAGTTCTTCGGGAGCGAGCCCATGGACGACCATCGAGCGCCGGCACGATACACGCCACCAGTCGGACAAGCGGGCAGGGCCCGCTGTGGACCACCCGGCTCCGGGTGGCTCCGGCGGCCTACCTTACGAGGTGGGTTGTCCAGCCTTTACCCGTGAGCTGTGGTAGTTCCAGTGGCCGTCCCACCGCACGTTCAAGCCCGATGTCGGCGAAAAGTACAACGGCAAGACCCATCCGTCGGAGTACCTCAGCATCTACACCATCGCGATGCAAGCTGCTATAGCTCGTGACGACAAGTTGCTTGCCAATTATTCCCCATTGGCCCTGAAACCCAACGTCATGTCTTGGTTGATGCACTTGCCGGCGGATTCCATTTCTTCTTGGTCAGACCTGTGTCATGAGTTCATTGGTGCCTTCACTGGAGGCCACCAAGCTCATGGCCAGGCAAGTGATTTGCATATCATTCCCCAGAAGGAAGGTGAAAACTTGTGCAAGTACATAAAGAGGTTCAGCCGAGTGCAATACAACATCCCAGATGTTCATCCTGCCGCCGTGATCAGCGCATTCCATCAGAATGTGCGCAACCGCAAGATGCGTGAGGAGTTGTCAATGAACAAGGTCAGGGATGTGGCCGAACTTTACGTTCTGGCAGATAGATGTGCTCGAGCTGAAGAGGGGAGGAAGTACCCCGGCGAGGACGCCGGCACGGAAACCGACTCTACTGACGAAGACACCGCCGCCCCGACGAAGAAGGGCCGGCGTCGCAACAAGAAACGGAAGGCAAGGCTGTGCTTGCCGTTGAGGGATCTGACGACACCGGCGCTGCCAAGAAGGCCAAGGCAGACGACCCCGGCAAGGAGGTTGCCGGGTGCGCCGCTTGTCAGGCCTTGGCGGCTGTCGACAGGCCAGGGCCCTCCGACAAGCAGTATTGCAAGATCCACCGCACCAAGGGCCACGAGCTCCAGAACTGCCGGCAAGTCGAGCTGCTTGCTAAAAAGAAAAAAGCCGAGTATGAGAGGCGGGACAAGGAAAAGGGTCAGGATGGTGTCGAAGGATCCGGCAAGAAGCGTGGCGGCCAAGGAGGCCGCAGCGGCAAGGATAACCAGCAAGAGAGGCCCGCTCGGGGCCGCGACAAGAAGCAGGAAGACGATGATCATGACGAGGATCACGAGTCCGGCGAGCATGAGTTTCAGAAGGCTACGGAGGCCATGTGCGTCGATGGTGGTGCCTCGCTGCACACTTCTCACCGCCAGCTCAAGCAGTGGGCGCGTGAGATTACAGCAGCAGAGCCATCGTTCGACGCTCAGAAGCCACTGAAGTGGTCCAACACGCCCCTCATCTTTGACGCCGAGGACTGCCCTGACCGCACAACTGCGGTCGGATGTTTGCCGTTGTTAGTCTCGCCAACGGTACGCAACCTCAAGGTGAACAAGATGCTGGTTGACGGCGGGGTCGGCCTGAACTTGATCTCGCCCGTCGTGATCAAAAGGCTGCAAATTCCTGATGGAGACCTCGAGGAAACGGGTACGTTTCAAGGGGTCAACCCGGGAAGGAGCCAGCCAAAGGGGAAGGTCACATTGCCCGTGACGTTTGGAGGTGAGTTGAACTACAGGACGGAGAGAATCGTCTTCGATGTAGCCGAGATTCCCTTGCCGTACAATGGGATCCTCGGTCGCCTGGCACTAGCCAAGTTCATGGCGGCGTTGCACTACGCCTACAATACGCTGAAGATGCCTGGGCCACTAACCATCATCACCATCCCCTCCGACAAGAAGGACGGGGTGATCTGCGCCGACCAACTCTATCGAGAAGCAGTTGCAGCAGCTGCCGCCAAGGCGCTTGCTCCTGTCGTTGAAGTCCTAGGAGGGAAGAATAAGACCGGCAAGACCTCTCACACCCACTCTGGCAAGCGCACCTCTTCGGAGTGTTGTGCTACTATTGAGGACATGCCCGAGAGCTCCACCGGCAAGAGCAAGAAATCCAGAGCTGCACCACCAGAGACCAAGAGGGTGTCCGTCAAGGAGGATGGCACGGGAGGGGCTTTCACCATAAGCTCCACCCTTGACAGCAAATAGGAAAGCGCGCTCATCACTTTCCTGCGGGCGAATGTCGATGTGTTTGCGTGGCAAGCATCCGACATCCCCGGCGTTCCCAGGGAAGTGATTGAGCACCACCTTGCTGTCTGTCCCCATGCGCGACCCGTCAAGCAGAAGGTCAGGAAGCAAGCTTTGGAACGACAGGAATTCATCACAGAGGAGCTCAGGAAATTGGAAGCGGCAGGTTTGGTGAGAGGAGTGCTCCATCCGACGTGGTTGGCCAATCCGGTGGTGGTGCGCAAGGCAAATGGGAAGTGGAGGCTGTGTATTGACTACACAGATATCAATAAGGCTTGTCCTAAAGACCCCTTCCCATTGCTGCACATCGACCAGATTGTTGACTCCACGGCTGGGTGTGATCTGTTGTCATTCCTCGACGCCTACTCGGGCTACCACCAGATCTTCATGATAAGAGAAGATGAAGAGAAGTCAACATTCATCACCCCATGTGGTATGTACTACTTTTTACGGATGCCTTTCGGGTTGAAGAGTGCCGGCTTGAAATTCGCAAGGGCGGTCCAGATTGGTTTTGAGCCCCAGCTACATATAAATATGGAAGCTTATATGGATGACATAGTGGTCAAAACCAAGGACAAGGCGACCCTTGTGCAAGACTTGGAAGAGACGTTTGCCAACCTACGCAAGATCAACCTCAAGATGAACCCTGAGAAGTGTGTCTTTGGCGTTCTGTCTGGAAAACTTATCGGGTTCTTTGTGTCGCAGCGTGGGATCGAGGCAAACCCGGACAAGATCAAGGCTATTGAGCAGATTGAGGCACCCAAGCGGATCAAGGATGTGCGCCGGCTCACTGGCTGCGTTGCCGCCATGAGCAGATTCATCTCTAAATCCGTTGAGCATGCCCTTCCCTTTTTCAAAATCTTGAAGAAGGCAGGACCAATGGAGTGGACCCTAGAGACAGAGACAGCGTTGTAGGATCTGAAGAAATACCTTTCCTCTATGCCAATACTGGTTGCGCCTAAACCACAAGAGCCCTTGCTGCTGTATCTGGCGGCAATGAATCAAGTGGTCAGCACCGCACTAGTGGCGCAGAGGGAGGTCGATGAGGAGGCAGTGGCAACGGCAGGACCGGCGGATGGCAAGTCAGAGATTCCCCCGGCAAGGCCTGGTGCCGGCAAGGCAAGGACCCCGGCAGAGTCTGACACCATCGGGACAGGGCCCGCGCAGCCAAGTGAAGCGGTGCAGAAGAAGAAGATGATGCAGCACCCGGTTTACTTTGTCAGCTCCCTCTTGCAGGGGCCTAGGTCGAGGTACTCCGGTGTGCAAAAATTTCTCTTCAGCCTTCTCATGGCCTCGAGGAGGCTGCGTCATTACTTCCAAGCCCACGAGATCACTGTAGTCACCCGCCTCCCGTTGCAACGGATACTGCACAACCCAGACGCAACCGGAAGAATCGTGGAGTGGGCCTTGGAGTTATCAAGATTTGGGTTGAAGTTTGAAAGTAGTTCGACAATCCAGAGCAGAGTCCTGGCGGAGTTCATTGCAGAGTGGACCTCAACGCCTGACGAGGAAATCCAGGAGACCACTCTCCCCGGAAGGGAAGCAAGTCACAACTGGGTCATGTACTTCGACGTGGCTTTCTCGCTGCAGGGCGCTGGTGCTGGTGTGCTGCTCGTCGCACCCACCGGAGAGCACCTCAAGTACGTGATCCAGATGCACTTTCCCAAGGAGATGTCCACTAACAACACTGCTGAGTACGAGGGGCTGCTTGCCGGTCTCAGGATCGCAGCAGACCTCGGGGTTAAGAAGCTCATCGTCAGGGGTGATTCACAGCTTGTCGTCAGACAAGTCAACAAAGATTATCAGAGCCCGTTGATGGAGGCCTACGTAGATGAGGTGAGGAAGCTGGAGGAGCGCTTTGACGGTATACAAGCGAAGCACATTCCCCGAGCAGAGAACGACATCGCTGATTACCTGTCAAAGCGCGCTGTGTTCAAGCTACCTGTGGAACCAGGTACCTTTGTGCTTCCGTTAACTCAACCATCCGTTGAACCATCAACGGAACAGAACAAGAGGAGGAAATCAGGCCCTGGCAAGTACTTTCCCGCCGAGCCCCCTGGGGCCGCCGGCAAGGATGTTGCCGTGGATACTTAGCCTGCCGAGGAGCAACTGGCTCCGGCAGGGCGTGAAGGCCCAGCCGTAGAGACGTCCACTCCCATGGCAGAAGAAATGCCTTTGGTCCTTGCCGTCGAGCCCCAGGCTCCGGCATGGGCGCAACATACCGTCCGATTCCTCCAAACAGGGGAGCTTCCCGAGGAGCAGGAAGAAGCGGAGAAAGTAGCCCGTCGTTCTGCCCTATGTTAGTTTGTCGATGACGTCCTGTATAGGAAAAGACCGAATGGTGTGAAATTGAAGTACATTCCCCGGGAAGAAGGACTGGAGCTGTTGGCGGAGATACACGGAGGCATATGTGGCTCCCACATAGGGTCGAGGGCCCTTGCTGGCAAGGCGTTCCGGCAAGGTTTCTTCTAGCCCACTGCCTCCAGGATGCAACGACACTAGTAACCAAGTGTGAAGCGTGCCAGTTCCATTCGAAGAAGCTTTATCAACCAGCCCAAGCCCTTCAAACAATCCCTCTCTCCTGGCCATTCTCGGTCTGGGGGCTCGACATACTGGGCCCTTTCCTCCGTGCTGTCGGGGGCTTTGATTACTTGTATGTTGCAATCGACAAGTTCACAAAGTGGCCGGACGTGGAAGCAGTGAGGAAGGTGACAACACAGTCAGCCGTCAAGTTCTTCAAGGGACTAGTCTGCCATTTTGGTGTGCCAAACAGGGACATTACCGACAATGGCACGCAGTTCACAAGCCATACCTTCATGCAGTACATCCAAGACCTCGGCAGCAAGGTCTGTTCCGCTTCCGTGGCACACCCACGGAGCAACGGCCAGGCGAAGAGGGCAAATGCTGAAGTACTGCGAGGACTGAGAGCGAAGACTTTTGACAGGCTGCACAAGAGCGGAAGGCGCTGGATTGATGAGTTGCCGGCGGTTCTTTGGTCGATTAGGACGACGCCAAATTGAGCCACCGGTCAGACGCCCTTTGCCCTTGTATACGGGGCAGAAGCAGTTCTCCCCACGGAACTCATACGTGGGTCGCCTCGAGTGCTCGCTTATGACGAGCTTGAGCAAGAGCAGTTGCGGCAAGATGACACAACGCTCCTTGAGGAGGATTGTCTTCGGGGCGGCTGTGAGAGGAGCGCGTTACCAGCAAGCCTTGCGCCGCTATCATAGCCGCAAAGTTCATGCCCGAAGCTTTGAGGAAGGTGACCTTGTTCTTCGGCGCATTTAGTCGGCCAAGAATTCCAACAAGTTGACGCCGAAGTGGGAAGGCCCTTATCGGGTAATACGAGTCACCAGGCCTGGCGCAGTCCGGCTGGAGACCGAAGATGCTGTTTCGGTGAGCAACTCCTGGAACATCGAACATCTTCGCAAGTTTTACCCATAAGTCGCGGCTTGCCGGGCCTCCCGGCAAGCCACCTTTTGTACAAGCCTTGCCGGCGAGGCATGTAACCCTCTGTGCAAAGCCAGGTGCACACCCTGAGCATAAATAAATGAAGCGCTGGCGCCCTAAGTTATAGCATGCATGCTAGGTCAAGTCCCTCCCTCGGTTAGGGTTGATAGTGCTTAGCGGCGACTAACCCCTAGCATAGAGGTCGAGTATGCGTCCTTCTGTTCCTTTCCATCCTCTTTTGGTTCGCAGGGCAGGTGGACACTTCTGCTGAGCCGCTTGGGAAAAGAGAACGAACCGGCGCTCCGGCCCCGGCAAGGCAAGACTGCCGGGGGCTGAAGATACAAGGGTCCAACCACGGCAAGCCAAGGTTGCCGGAGGCTGCCGATTCAGATAAGTCTTTCATCCCCTGTTGTGCATTTCCGTATGAGACTGGGACATGAGAAACCTTGTTTGTATTCTTAAGCCACCGTGCTCCCCTTTTCCTGTACCCAAGATCTATTCTCTGGGTCGGGACTTGGTCGTAGTCGCGGTGGCAAGGAAATGGAGGAAGGGCCTAACTCTACCTAGCCCCTACCTCCGCCAAGAGCGTGAGAACGGTCGGCTGAAGTGGGGAGACAGCAAGGCCTATTGCCGGGCAACAATGTTTATCTTAAAAATAACAAGAATTCGTTCCTTGGCGCGGGCCTCGCCCACGCACAAAGAACCCATCAAGCACCCTTTTTCATTAAAAACATCCCGTACACGTACAGTTCATACGGAATTAAAAGCATGAGAAAGGGGATTACAAGTCTTAAAATTAACAAGTGCCCGCAGGCTTACAAACTAAAAAGAGATAAAGTGCCCGTGATCCCTTTCTTGTCCCTCTCCTCATAAGGTAGAACAAGACAGCGGGAGGGCAAAAAGAGCGCCTAGGCGAGGTGCGAGGAGTAGAAGGCTGGAAGATGAGGCAGCGGGCCGCCAATACGCGATGAAGGCATCGGTGCCCGCGTACTCCGAGTTGACGGCCGCCACCTGTCTTCTTCGCCTTCGCCGGCCCTCCTACGCCAGCCGTCCAAGGAGGAGATGGCGAATGCACCGATGGAGAGCTTGACGAGGAAGGCCCTCGGCAGGGCACAAGGCCGAGGGAAGGGCGACGCGGTCAGTCGGAGTCGAGGTCAGCATCCCGCCGCTCGTCGTCGCTGTCGCTGTCCTCCTCGTCACTCCCGCTCGAGGAGGAATCTTCATCGTCGGAGGAGCTCCCCACGCAGCACTTCAGGCGAGTTCCATAATCCCCGAAGACCTTGACGGAGAGCAGGCCGTCCTCCATTAACTTGAAGTAGAGGGCGAGCCCCGCCGTCAGGCTGTGGATGCGGGCGAACGTTTTCCATCCGCGACGGAGGTACATGACCTCGAGAGCGGGGAAGTCGACATCGACCCGCGTGCTGCCATTCCCGCAGCCCCTCATGTGCAGCCTGAGGGTTTGGGGAGGGTCGAGCTCCATCTCCCGAGCGAATGGGGTGGCGAGGCGAAGACGACGGCACGGTGGCCGGCAGAGCCGGATGAAAAACTCGCGGGGCTGGTCCCCGACGTGGCCCTCCATCGGGAGAGGCATCGCCGGCGGAGGCAGGCCCGGTGCGCCACCCCGTCCACCTCTTCCCCGAGCACCGCGGCGACCTCGGCCTCGCCCCCTCCCCCTTCCTCTCGTGGCAGGCTCCGCCGCGGCGAGATCTTGGGAAGGGGGGACGCGCTGTCGAGCAGCAATCCTTGCGCCCACTGTCGAAGGACCAGCACTTCCTCTCGCCATGGTGGATGGAAGAGAAGAGCAGAGGTGGAAGAAGATGGATGCTGAGGGGATATGAAATGATGTCGCCCTCCCCCTCCTAATAAAGGGGGCGGGGTCGAGGCTCGGCCGCCCCACTCAGCCAATCCAGTCATCGGGGGCGCAGGGAACCAGGACCAACCCGCTGCCCCAATCAGCGACGGCCCGGTTTCCCGCCTCCACCGTCCGCCTCCACTGTCAGCCACTTGCATCGAGCAGGATCGAGAGGACGGGTGAGGCGACCGTTCCCCGCCGCGTGATCGTGGGGCATGGGCGCCTTGAAGACTGCGACCCGAGTCCACTCAGTAAATGAGCCGCGCCTCCACGCGTCCCTCTTTTTATGGGGAAGGCGCGAGCCGCCTCTTTACTGCGACGTGACGCATGCGTGCGGGAACTGCCCCACGCATGACCCCCACGTCACATAGTTACCGCAGTAAAATCCGCCCCACTTGCCCGTGCATCGTTCTGGGCCTGGCCCAACAACGCGTCGCGCTTATGTGTGGCCCAGACACGGGGGCTCCTGTCGGTGTACAAAAGTAGGGGCTCTCCTTTTGACCCCTTTACTTGTGCACGGGCAGTCAGAGCCGCGCGCCGCGGCCACACCTAGCAGAGCAGAGGAGGGAGGCCGGAGAAAAGCTGAAGCCCAAGACAACCAAGGCAACGCCAAGATCAGAAACACGAGAAGCAAGAGGGCGAGGCGGACTCCCCCGGCAAGACGCTTGCCGGGGCATCCTCCGCGGCTCCGGCAAGAGCCTTGCTGGGGCAGCATGCCTAACATCAACAGAACGAGCCACCCTTGAGCCCACAGGTTCCGACCCAACCAACTACGTTGGACCCCAGGGCTCGGGAGGCGCCTCTGAGGTGGCATGCAAATCTTCGCCAAGATCATAAACATGTGAGATCAGATGAGGACCATAAGACGGCGACTGTCGGTGTCAGAACCGGCGGATCTCGGGTAGGGGGTCCCAAATAGTGCGTCTAGGATCGACAATAATAGGAGACGGGGGACACGATGTTTACCCAGGTTCGGGCCCTCTCTATGGAGGTAATACCCTACTTCCTGCTTGATTGATCTTGATGAATATGAGTGTTACAAGAGTTGATCTACCACGAGATCGTAATGGCTAAACCCTAGAAGTCTAGCCTATGTGAATAAGGTAATGAGTATCCCTCTATCCAGACTATGCTCTGCGGTTTATATAGGTACCGGAGAGATCTAGGGTTACATGGGGTCAGTTACATAAGAGGAAATCTTCATAGTCGGTCGCCTAGCTTGCCTTCCACGCCAAGGAGAGTCCAATCCGGACACTGGTATAGTCTTCGGCCTTCATGTCTTCATAGCCCATCAGTCTGGCCCAATGGATAATAGGCCGGACGCCCGAGGACCCCTTAGTCCAGGACTCCCTCAATAGCCCCTGAACCTGGCTTCAATGACGAGGAGTCCGGCGCGCAGCTTTGTCTTCGGCATTGCAAGGCGGGTTCCCTACTTCCGAACTCAGGAATAGTCTTCGGATGTAGCAAGTATATCCGTACCTGTGAATTTGATTGCAGAGAATACAATATTCCACGGGTCCAATCTGCTAACAACTGTTTATGACATTGTCACTACTAGAAAAAGGCTTACTAGTGGCCCACCAGTTTTGCCTACTAATGGCGCACTACTGGTGCGCCACTAGCACCACGCCACTAGTATTTTTTACTAATGGCGCACCGCTGGTGCGCCATTAGTATCTGGTATACTAATGGCGCACTAGGCAGTGCGACATTAGTATAGGCCACAGTGCGCCATTAGTATGCCTCCCAGGGGGCCATATATACCCATGTGCTTTGCCATACTAATGGCGCACTGCGGGGTGATGCGCCATTAGTATCCTTTGGCATACTAATGGCGCACTACTGGGTGATGCGCCATTAGTATCCTCTGGCATACTAATCGCGCACTGCGGTGTGATGCGCCATTGGTATCCTTTGGCATACTAATGGCGCACGTTGGTGTGATGCGCCATTAGTATGTATATTAGGGATTTTTTTCTTTTCTGATTTTTGCACAGATTACAAAATATATTATTGGACAGAATATAAGCAGCACCACACAGCAACAGCAGATTCATCGAATACAATAGAAGATTAGTCTCCGAATACAATTCATCATATTAGTCTCCGAATTCAAAAGAGCGAAAAAAGATAGAATATTACAAGTCTCGTGACCGCGAGTAGCGAGTTTGTCTTCACATTACAAGTCGATATCGATCATCTAAACTACCATCACATAGAAGAGAGCTGCGGTCATCACGATGAGCATCATCGCGATGAAACTGGTCTTCATCCGGTTCCTCCAGCGCTCCCTCCTTTCTCCCGCTAGATAGCGCGCGTATCTAGATTCCGCCTCCGCCCTAGTGGTGTACCCTTTGTAAGTGTTACCGCTGAAATGGTGAACCTGTCTCGGACACTCCTCCCAGTCGTCGTAGACTCTGGGAACCTTACCCTTGTACACGACATACGACGGCATCTCTATGCACTAGCCAAACAACAGACAATACATAAGCAATATATAAGTATGCAACAAAAGGATCGGAAGAGAAAAGCAAGACATTAATAGCACGATTCATGGTCCTACTAATAAATAGCAGCGATTACATCTAAGTTGAACGACTGTCCGAACCAAAGAGACATACAAGTTCATTAAATTTTAATTACAACATGAGCTAATCAATGTTTCAGAACTACACATAGCATCACTACTTTCGACTCGACTCATGGGACCAGAGCGTGGATGAAGCCGCCGTCTGTCGTGATGGTCATGAAGTCGCGGGCGTTGTCAGCCTGCATTTGTAGCATTGTGTCTATCTCACTGTTGGACGGTTGAAATTTGAGGTAGAACTGCCCCGAGGTACGAAGGACATCTTGATGGATGATTTCTGCAAACTCCGACTGGATGCGAAAGAATTCTTGTCGGATGTCCATGTCCTGGATTCCCGCCAAGCTTCCGGCCCAATCTTTGAGATTATTTGGTAGGAGAAGGTGATTATGGTCCCGCACGATCGCCCGCATGTGATGGAGGGCGTAGTAGGCATCCTTATGACCGCCAGGCGGCTGCTTGACGCAGGGGAACGTCGTATTGTGGGTGAACACGTGTCTGCCGTACCTACGAACTAGCCTCTTAAAGGTGCCTCCAGATGCGGCGTAGCCGGGGAGAGCATCATCAAGAACTTTCTTGATATTTGTGTAGTATATCTGGGAGTCACGGTCCGGGTCGAAATACGTGGCCATGGAATATTTCGGGCTTAAGAGGATGAGTGTGCAATGTGTGTCACTGCACAGAACACGAAATCTAAGAAATCATATGTTACGGGGCGGTTAGGAGATGACTTACTCGGGAAAGTATGGCACGAGGAAGTTATCGTTATCTGGGTTTGCCAGAATGACACCTTCGAGGTGTGACCTCGTGACTTGCCGGTCCCCAGCGCTGCCCAAGATCTTGGCACGCATGTAGAAGGGGTCGACTATCACAATGTCCGGGGTCTTGTCTCTAATGATCCGCATCTCCATACTCAACGAAAACAGCCGAACGAAGGTGTAGTGCAGCGGATGAAGGTTAAGCATAGCAAAGATGTCATCAAACTGCTGGACGATCGTACCCCCGACGGCGCTATCCACAAAGCCCTTGCCCTCCGGCACCTTGGCCACGAAAACCGGGTATGCCACATCATTCTCTCTGAGACGCCGCTTCTCCAAAGAAAGAACACTGTCATGTAGACTCCGCATAGCACCGGTTGCAGCATTGAGCATATTTGTCGGTAGCATCGGCCTACCCACCACATGCACCCTCCTCGAGATATCCTTAGGTGAAGGTGGCCCGTCCTGAGCACGGATCGTACTCGGTGCCGGCTGGCTCACACTGGCGCCCTTGTTAGTCTTTCGTTTCCGTCCCTTCTTCCTGATCTGCTGTAATGGGATCAAGTTCTGCTCACAGGCTCGGTGAAGGCGGCAGCTGGAGGCGTCTCCTGAGAACTGAACGCCAGACGACGCCTGTTGCCATTGGGTTTCTCCGCCGTACCAGCTAGATCGCGGTCGTCTTTTTCAGGGTTGGGTTCTTGAGAAGGAGGCCTGCAGAACTTGTCACCGTACCCATGTTCGGCAAAGTACTTATCAACGTTGGAAAATGTACCGCCGTCGTTGTCGTCGTCGTCCGGATCCTGTGCCATATGCATGTCCGGATCCTATGCCATAGGGATGTCCGGCATGTCCGGTAGCGTTGCGGCGTTCTTTCCATGGCTTGGCGCTGGCACGACTGGCGGTCTTGTCTGTGGGGTGGTGTCCCCCGCCCCCAAACGAAT
This sequence comes from Aegilops tauschii subsp. strangulata, assembly GCF_002575655.3. Lineage (NCBI taxonomy): Eukaryota > Viridiplantae > Streptophyta > Magnoliopsida > Poales > Poaceae > Aegilops > Aegilops tauschii. The sequence goes on along the minus strand of NC_053036.3, from coordinate 775,080 downwards.
CTGGCTCTTCGGCCAAAGCAGGGGCCAGCTTACACAGGCGCTGAGGGTCATCACATCATCTTGGTCGGAGCCAGCGGGTCGAATTAGAGGTAACAACTCGTCGCAGCCTGGCAGCACCCGAACCAGTTCAACCCTATACAAGGTGGGTGGCATCGGATTACCGTGGAACACGCGGTTGCCCGGTTGAACGATTCTGCCCTTGGCGACATCGACCAAGTCGCCGCCCACGAAGTGCAGGAGAGTGCAAGGAACATCGATGGCGCCCTGCGAAAACATGGAGGGCGTCAGGGATGCCCAGTCAAAGGCAAGGAGATGAAGTCATCGGCCGAGAGGCTTAGTTACCGTGATGCCGTCGAGCTCGGCTAATGTCAAGGCACCGCCAACGACGGGCGTGCGCGTGCAACTGACGGAGGGGCCACTTGCTGGCGAGGTGCCGGCCGGCGTACACCCGGGTGCATTAAGCTCCAATGCCCATGCCGGCGCCGGAGACACGAATACCGTCTCCGCCGGAGACACCAATGGCGCCGCCTGCGCGTTGTGCGAGTTGCTGGCCGTGAAGCTGGGAACCGGGGGAGGCCCCTGTTGGCCTCCCGCAATCCACGTCGTTAGCCCCTGAATCAAGGTAGGCACAATGGCGATGAGCGTCGTTCCCAGTTGTTGTTGCACTTGCTCTTGGACAATCTCCGGAATCCGCCCCACTTGTGCCTTGAGTTCTTGAACCTCGCGCGACTGGCTTTCCGAGCTGGTCTTTTTCTCCTTTCGCCCACCAGCGGTATAGTATGACGACCATTTTGTGGACAAGCCTTTGCCGGCCACACGAACAGCTGAAGACGGCTTACTGAGCTTATCCTTGTTTTTCATTACGTTCAACGCCCTATTTAAAGGGGTGTCAAAAGGGGAGCTCTGAGACGACCCCGCGCTACTGCTTTCAGCCTCCTGCGGAAGGAATGTGAACCATTTAGAAATTTGGCTTCATTAATTAGAATGCAACCATATATATGGAGCTAATTACGTGGGGGTGTATTCCTTACCAGAACAAGCTCAAGAGCCCTGGTCTTCGGATCCGTGGTAAGCTCCTTTGTTACCGGGTCCTCCTTGTACCGGGCCCTGACAAAGTTCCTGGTCTACTTGTCACGTAATTTCTCGAAGGGGGGGGGGGTAGGCCTTGCTCGGCACGCTCCACGTCCTCCTTGTCCCATATAGGCTCCGCCACACTGTAACCGCCGGGACCGAGTTGGTGGACCCCTAAGTTCAACGCCCGCATTTCTTTCCCCCACTGACTTGATTCGGAGGTTGCGCTGCTCTCGCACTTGATCTTGAACTCCTTGTAGTCATCTTCGCTCATCAAAGGATATTTCGCCTTGATCTTGTCATAACTATCACCTTTTTCAATCATTGCCTTCACCGTGCTTCTCCATGTAGACAGGGTTGTGCTCATCCTCGTGAGGGCGGCACTGTTCACTTTATTCCCTGAGAGGCGTGTATTTGCAAACTCAGCGGGGAACTTGTATCGTTCGTGCAGCTTCGTGAAGAGGAGGCTGCACAAATTCCCTCGGTCCTTATGCCTTAGGTTCTCGGTGTTGATCGAGACAGTGCTCCGGAGAATGCACCCGAGCTGAACCGAGTACCCCTTGACTACATGTTTGGGCGCTGTTGGATGCCCGTCGAAGTTCACTTCAGTAAATTCCTCCTTGACGGTGCCGAGCACGTTCAGGCGCCGGTCCTTCCGTTGCCTCTTCGATTGGCTGCCATCTGTGTGTGCGCCGCCATCATCAGTGGTGTCATCCCCGACGCCACTAGGGGTTGTGTAGTCAGGATCGGTGTCTTCCGCAGCGTCCTCATAGCGGTGAGGTTCTTCCTCCATCTCCTGGGACAGCTCCCAGAATTGCTTGCCGCCCGAACTGCCGGCCTCATCGTTGTGGGCCATGTTTCGCTCTAAATAGGAAAAAAGTTTGGTCAAAAATTTGGTTATTGTCAAGGAACAAGATCATGGTCTCATCATTTAGGGTTTGTCGACACCGAGGCATCCTAAAAGCTAAGCTTTTATCATTTAGGGTTTGTCGACGCCGAGGCACCCTAAAAGCCTAAGCGTACATCATTTAGGTTCTCATCGACACCGAGGCACCCTACAGAAGCCAAGGTTTCATCATTTAGGGTTTGTCGACACCGAGGCACCCTAAATGCTAAGTTAAGTTTTCATCATTTAGGGTTTATCGATGCCGAGGCACCCTAGGTTGGGCCTAATCACTTGGCTCTATTGCCACCTATGTTGGGTTTATCATCTAGGGTTTATCGATGCTAATGAGAATTCTAAGTTGGGCCTAATCACTTGGCTCTATTGCCACCTATGGTTTAATGCAGCAAGAATGGCGGGGCAGATGATCCTACTTAACTAAGTACTAAGATACCCCGGCCCATGCATTAGTCGCAAGTACCCCATATTTCCTATTTTAGCAAAGTCATGCTAAAATTCACGGAAAATTTCAGCATGACCTTTGCTGAAAATAGGACATATGGAGTACCCGAATTTGCCGGAACGGAAGTTAATCGACATTCCAGCAAACTCAAGGGCCTCTTGGGGTACCTGCAAATTCATCACGACACAATGGTCGGAGACAAAACCCAGCAAACTAGCAAAGTTACTGACGTGTTTACATAAATTGTTTTCTGTAAAAGATTATCATCATCTTTGCAAGTCTTTCTCAATGTGATCACAAGTAATTCAGAGGCATCACAATAAAGCAACACCCTGCACTAGCCTAAAAACAAGTGAAGTTTCACCCATATAAGAACAACTTTATAAAATCAAAGAAGTTGCTAAATTTTTTGTATCCTTCATACACACTAGAGTACAATGCTTTATAATGTTCCATTATCATTACAGAAATCCAAGAAACACATGGTCTTGAGGATATTCTTTATGACTGATTATTTCAGTTTTACATGCAGATTTTGACCAAAAAACACATGGTCTTTTTAACAGTTTTCAGTTTGGACAGAATACTGAAAACTACAGTTTGGACAGAGTTCCTAACACTTTGGTCTTCAAGTTACAAAAAAAACTGACATAATTCTAGATGCCATAACTGAATTTTTTTACAGTAGCTCCTCACTGTCTGTCGCCTGCAACACTTTTTATGCTAGCAGCTCAAGTTTGTGCCATTGGAGCAAATAAGCAGGAACCAACATATGTAAGGTTTCAACAAGACTCATCATCAGTATATATAAGCAGGATCTTTGTAAACAAACGAACACTAAGAGCAGAATGTTCTTGCAACAAACATTATTGTGTGACATCGAAAGGCATCACTCTGCTTAAAGGGAAGGATGACTTAAGTGGCCAGATGTATATGATTGCACCACTTGATCTGCACTTCTCTATATTATATGATGTACTGAAGAACTTGAGCAAAAAAAGATAAATAGGAACATATTTCTCACCTTGGAGGTGTTGCTGCTGCTGCACTGTCTGGACTTCACTTCCTTTACCTCCTCGGAAACCTGAAATATGCAGATGTTAGAAAGGTTCTAATTTGTATATGATGATTCTAAGAAAAGGGAAAAGGAGTATCAAGAACAGGTTCACATGTCTGGTTGTTAGCCATTACAAACTTAAATTTATCTATTTCTGTATCTCACAAACTATCATAAATGAATAATAGTATTATAGTTCAGCTATTCCATGGAATAATGGGCTTAAGATTAATGAACCAACAGATGCCCTAATGGAAGTAATAACAACATGACAGCAAACAACCAACAAACATGATGGGCAGGCCAAATACTCATGTCACTTCCATTAGGGCATCATCTTCCTACAACTACTCATCTTCAGCAGCACATGATACTGCTACTGTATCTAATACAACAACATGACACTTGTTACTGTAGCACATGATACTGCTACTGTATCTACAACTACAACTACTACTATAACATAAAACTACTATGCATCATCTTCCTACTATACTTGCTACTCATCTTTAGAACCAAACAACAGTAAAAACAGAACCAAACTACTATCCATCCATCTAGCAAGCAACTAGCACAACTCATCCATCCATCCATCAAGCATCATATACCTAACTAACATCAACATACATACATCTATCTAACATCCATTGATCCGTGTAACTAGCAGCATGAACAAGAGAGGAACAGGGAACAATGACATGGACAAGAAGCATAGAGGCAAGGAAGAGAGGCTCACCCCAGGCCGTGGTCGAAGGAGAGCAGCCACTGGCCACGCGCAGGAAGAGACGGCGGGAGGTGGCGGCGAGGGTCACAGCACCGTCCTTGGCTCGCCGGCTACTGCGGAGGTGACCGGTGGCGGAGGACGGCAGGGGCAGGCGGGGTGTGGGCACGTCGGGGCTGCGCTTGCCGGCTGCCGCAGGGGCCGGAGGAGGCCCTCGCTCGTCGGAGGGAGGAGGAGAGGAGAGGAGCGCTCGGCCGATCTCGTTCGGGGGGCGCGGGAGCGGCGGGGGTGGAGTCCCGCGGGGGTCGGGGCGGCGGCGTCGGGGCAGCGCAAGACCACAGCGGCGGCGGCGTCGCCGACGGCGTGCAGGCGCGGTGGACGAAGGGGGCGGAGCAAGGGGGCGGCGGCGTACGGTTGGGGTCGAGTGGGGGATCTGGCGAGGGAGGCCATAGTGCGAGGGGAATAGGTGGAGTGGGGGAGGGTTAGCAATGGCGCACCTCCCCCAAGTGCGCCATAAGTACGACGATAGCAATGGCGCACCTCACCCTGGTGCGCCATTAGAAATTACTAGCCCGACTGGTCAGGTTATATTCCACCTAACCCTATCTCCATCAGAACATGCCCACTAGCCCGACTAGTCAGCACGCAGCACACACACTAGGAGGTCCTGGGTTCGATTCCCAGGCTCCCCAATTTTTGTTTTTATGCATTTAAAATGTTGTTTGGTATTTATTTGTGTTTAAATATGTTCAAACTTGTTTAAATCATAACAGTAATATTTTTTTATAAAAACAGTAATATTTTTTAAAAATATCATCAAATTTATTATTTGAAAATATCATCAAATTTATTATTTGAAAATGTCATCAAATTTGTTATTTGAAAATATAATCAAGTTTGTTTTTTTTTGCAATTTTAGTTGCATTCATTTGTGACGGTGGAGCGGGCTGGGGAGGGTGCGGGGGGTGCTCGGCGGCGCTGGAGCGGGGGAGGGTGCGGTGGGTCGTCGGCGGCGGTGGAGTGGGGGAGGATGCGGGGGGTCGGCGGCGGCGGCCGGTGGAGCGGGGGAGATGGTGCGGGGGGTGCTCGGCGGCGAGGGGGACCGGATCTGGCGAGGTGGGATAGCGATCGAGATGCAGGGGGATCGAGATCGAGTGTCCATGAAATTTAAAAACATTCATGAGTTCAAAAAGTGCCCATGAAATACAATCGAGAAATGAAGACTACAATTTAAATATAATCGATCTTAGCTAGCTATCTGTTCACAATCTTCTTGCCCTTATTTTTCGTAAATGGAGTTCTTCTCTTGAACGGACGTCCTTTAGGTAGGGTGGTCCTGCTTCTTCTTGTGGTGTATGCTGATACTTCATCGTCGTCGTCATGTTCCATCTTCGGGTCGCCGTACTTGTCGAAGTCTTGCTCATTGGCGACTCCATCCATTCAGATGATCTTCCTTTTGCCCGCCGCCATGGCTCCGGCCTAGCCACGGCCACCGTGCCCACCTCGCCGCCCCACTGTGTCCCCAAGGTCCGCCGTCGTCCGCTACTTCGACTGGTGCACCCCGTTGGAGCTCGGAGCCACGGCAATGCCCACGACGCCGTCGTCTTCCTCCTCTGCTCCGACAAGCTTCACCGCCGCTCTTCACCAACTCCGGCGACGACTCTGCAGCTACTAAACCCCCCAAGGGCCACCGTGTGTGCCGCTCGGTGAGCCCCCGCTTCCTCCTCTCTCTCGCGCGCGCCCTAGCTAGCTGTCGCCGTAGCGCCCGAATGCTCCGCCGCGGATCTCATCTCCGGCGAGGCTCCGGTGGACCAGTGGTCCCGAGCGTGCCTCCATTCGCTTGGTGAGCTCGCGTTGGTGATGTAGGTGCCGAAAGCCGGCAATTTTGCCCACTGCAACGTTGTTCCCGAGCTCGGCCGAACTCCCGCGTCCGCCGCGGTTGACACCGTCGGGGACACCGTGTCCCAGCCCCGACTGAGGCCACGAATGGGTGCACCCGAGCCCCTGCTTTCGAACGCGCCCAGCCCCGCGATGAACCGTGCCCCGCAGCCTCGCCTTCGAACTCGTCGAGCCTCGGCATCCGCCCGACCTCGTCGCCGGCGACCATTCCAACAACCCCCGCCGTCGTGCTCCCCTCCATCGGACGCGGCGCGAAGAGGCCGTTCCAGAGAACCTGGCCGCGCCCGTTTTGGGCCACCGTGGCGAAATCCCGAGGCTCGCCGGCGCCCTTCACCGCGGGAGGCCACCGGAGCAACTCCAACGCCGGCCATCTGCGTGGCTCGGCGGGCCCCACCCCTTAGTCGCTGGCCAGTGGGCCCTGGTGGCCCAGTTGACTGGGTTGACCTAGTCAACATGCTGACGGGGCAGCCCAGTGGCACTAACATGCGGGCCCCACCGCGTAATTTAACAAGTTAAAACATTTTTATAAATAAAACTAATTAATTAACCTAAACAGTCACTGACATGTGGGGCCCTACCGCTAATTAACCCATTTAGTTAGTCTAAACCCTCCTGTTAGTGCCCCTGACAATGACATGTGGGTCCCACTGGACCCACCTGTCTGGTTTGACTGGTCAACCGACCATTTGACCTGCTGACATCACTCTGATGTCATGCTTGCGTCATCGTTCACTGTTCTGGATAATGTTGGATTTAAATAAATAATTAAATTCAGAAAATGATTAAAACGTTAGAAAATCATATAAAATAATCCGTATCTCGAACGAAAATACTTTCTACATGAAAGTTGCTCAGAACGACGAGACGAATCCGGATACGCAGCCCGTTCGATCACCACACACCCCTAACATATCGAACACGCAACTTTCCCTCTCCGGTTCATCTCTCCGAAAATGTGAAACACCGGGAATACTTTCCCGGATGTTTCCCCCCCTTCGCTGGTATCACCTACTACCGCGATTGGGCCCCACTAACAACGCTCATTTACATGTCATGCATCGTCATGCATATGTTTGCATTCTATTTATTGTTTCTTCCCCCTCTTCTCTCGCTAGACTCCGATACCGATGCTGCTGCTGCCCAGTTCGACTACGGAGTTGACGACCCCTCCTACTTGCCAGAGCAACCAGGCAAGCCCCCCATTGATCACCAGATATCGCCTATTCTACTCTCTACTGCTTGCATTAGAGTAGTGTAGCATGTTACTGCTTTCCGTTAATCCTATCCTGAGTGATGCATAGCATGTCCTTGCTACTACTCTTGTTACCTTTACCTGCACTCCTACATGCTTAGTATAGGATGCTAGTATTCCATTTTTGGCCCTACATTCTTGTCCGTCTGCCATGCTATACTATCGGGCCGTGATCACTCGGGAGGTGATCCCGGGTATATACTTATATACTTAAGATATATGATACATGTGGTGACTAAAGTCGGGTCGGCTCGTAGGAGTACCCGCGAGTGGATCTTTGTGGCGGAGCGAAAGGGCAGGTTGAGACCACCAAGGAAGGAGGTGGGCCTGGCCTTGGTCGGCGTCGGCGGTTACTTCATAATAACACGCTTAACGAGATCTTGGTATTTGATCTGAGTCTGGCCATTGGCCTATCCGCACTAACCAACTACGTGGGAACAGTTATGTGCACTCGACGTCGTGGTATCAGCCGAAGCCTTCGTGACGTGAGTGACTGAGCGGCACGCGCCGGATTGGACCGTAAGCCTGCTCTTGTATTAAGGGGGCTAGGTCTGCTTCCGGCTGCGTACGCAACGTGCAGGTGTGCAATGGGCAATGGGCCCAGACCCCTGCACGCATAGGATTTGGAACGGCGTGCTAACCTCTCTGTTGTGCCTAGGTGAGGCTGCGACGTGTTGATCTTCCGAGGCCGGGCATGACCCAGGAAAGTGTGTCCGGCCAAAGGGGATTGAGCGTGTTGGGTTATGTGGTGCACCCCTGCAGGGAAGTTTATCTATTCGAATAGCCGTGTCCCTCGGTAACAGGACGACCCGGAGTTGTACCTTGACCTTATGACAACCAGAACCGGATACTTAATAAAACACACCCATCCAAGTACCAGATACAACCCGGTGATCGCTCTCTCACAGGTCAACGAGGAGAGGATCGTCGGGTAGGATTATGCTATGCGATGCTACTTGGAGGACTTCAATCCACTCTCTTCTACATGCTGCAAGACGGAGGCTGCCAGAATCGTTGTCTTCGACAGGATTAGCTATCCCCCTCTTATTCTGGCATTCTGCAGTTCAGTCCACCGATATGGCCCTTTACACATATACCCATGCATATGTAGTGTAGCTCCTTGCTTGCGAGTACTTTGGATGAGTACTCACGGTTGCTTTTCTCCCTCTTTTTCCCCTTTCTCTTCTACCTGGTTGTCGCAACCAGATGCCGGAGCCCAGGAGCCAGACGCCACCGTCGACGACGACTCCTACTAAACTGGAGGTGCCTACTACTATGTGCAGGCCGCTGATGACGACCAGGAGTAGTTAGGAGGATCCCAGGCAGGAGGCCTGTGCCTCTTTCGATCTGTATCCCAGTTTGTGCTAGCCATCTTATGGCAACTTGTTTAACTTATGTCTGTACTCAGATATTGTTGCTTCCGCTGACTCGTATATGATCAAGCACTTGTATTCGATCCCTCGAGGCCCCTGGCTTGTATTATGATGCTTGTATGACTTATATTATTTTTAGAGTTATGTTGTGATATCTTCCCGTGAGTCCCTGATCTTGATCATACATGTTTGTGTGTATGATTAGTGTACGATTGAATCGGGGGCGTCACAAGTTGGTATCAGAGCCGACTGCGTGTAGGAATCCCCCTTCCACACTCCTTGGCCAAAGTTGAGTCTAGACATTGCAAAACTTTTTACTAACATGGTTGTGTGCCTTATGGGCCCACGTCGCCATTGGGTGGTACTAGGATCTTTTACTCCTCGACCTTTACGACCTTATGGACCCACGTCGCCATGATGGAACCCACGAGGCAGTTCGTGCACCACACGACGGCCATTGGTGCCTCGGGATCACCTATTGTGCTAGCTGAGATGATGACCTATCTGGGTTATCGCTAGCACCCTGAGTACACCGTCTACGATGAGTACCAGGACTTTAACCAAGAGCAGTACCGTGCCATCGTCCACCTCTACTCTCGGGAGTATGACTCCACTACTGTGCTACACACTGCTCATGGTGTTGGAGTGACCATCGATATGGCAGTCCACGATGCTGCTTATGCTGCTCTGACACGTCTTCGTGGAAAGTATCAGGCGTTGGACACATCCCCTTTCAGGCACATTGCTATCGCATCTGATGTTGGTGCGGAGGGATACTACACTACTGCCTACTCCACTGTCACCCGCGAGCCCTTCTACCATCAGAACCTGGTTCTGCATGATGAAGGGCTGGACCGAGCTAACCGAGCTCTTCGCCACGAGGTGTACACCACTCGTCAACACCTTTAGAGGGCTCTAACGCTGTTGCACTCCTTTGTCCGATCTAGACAGCTACCGCGTTCTGCGATCTACCCAGCCAGGACCGTGATGCCCCACGGTGTCGGTTGGCCAGAGGTGGGAGGCTACTCTCCCGCACTTGGTCCTCTTCTGCCACCTGAGCGTCGGGTCCCGCACCAGAGTATCCGCGGCCCCCAGGCCGCTGACGTGGAGGGCTATCCATTGCCTCACTACCAGCTGTCGGGCTATGACTACCTCCACAGTTCCTCCTGGGACTGATGTAGTCTTGCTTATTAGTATTAGATGCATTTGCCGCGAGCCTGCGTGCCGCCTATGATGACTTAGTTTATGTACTGAACTCTGTGTACTAAACCCTATGTCCGACCCCTTTCGTAAGTTATGCCGACTACTATGTAACATCTATCGTGGTCCTTTCATTATGCATGTTTCATCATGAATGATTCTTGTCTATGCAAATTTCTCAATGCTGAACCACCCCTGTTATATATTAGCAGGATGGTTAGACCAGGTGGTTGTGGTCGTGGCGGCAACGCCCCACCACCGCCTGAGTACATGGCTGGTATGATCCAACAGTTCGAACTGAACCGCCAGTTCATGGAGAATATGATGGCTCAGTTTCCTCGCCCCAATATGAACCAGCAGCCAGCCCAAGTAACTCTGCAGGATTTCATGCGCCTCCACCCAACTGTGTACCGCAGCTCAACTCAGCCTCTGGATGCTGATGACTGGCTCCGTGACATCACCTATGAGATGGAGTCTGCTGATGTAGCCCCTGCTCGCTGTGTCACCTTTGCTTCCTTCTTCCTGAAGGGACCCGCAACTCAATGGTGGGACAGCCACAGGCGTACTCTGCCAGCTGGAACAATCATCACCTGGCTCGACTTTCAAGCTGCCTTCTGTGCGCGCTTCATTCCTCAGGGGATCATGGACCAGAAGAAGCGTGAGTTCCGCAACATCACCCAGGGCAACAAAACTGTGGAAGCTTATCAGCGGGAGTTTCTGTACTTGCCCCACTATGCTGAAGAAGACATTGCAACTGATGCACGCAGACAGGAGAAGTTCCGTGACGGCCTTCAAGCTGACATCAAGCTCGCACTTCTAGTGCATGACTTTGCCGATTTCGCCACCTTGGTGAACAAGGCCATCAATGTCGAGACTGGTCTGCAGGAACACCAAAGCTCTCACAGGCGCAACCATGACACGGGGTCATCTTCAGGCCCACCCTCGCAGAAGCGTAAGATATGGATCCCGAATAGCATGTATCGTCCAACTGCACCTGCTCCAAGGCAGTCCTATGCTGCACCTCGTCTGCCGCCTCCACCATCTAGGCAACCAAGGCTTCCAGCTCCAGCACCCCAAGCTCTTGTTCCCACTCCCAATAATGGTCTGTGCTACAAGTGTGGTTAACCAGGTCATCGTGCCAGGGACTGCAATCAGAATCAGAATCAACTGGCCCTTCCCGCAGCTGGTCATGGAAGCAACCAGCCCCGCAACAAAAATGCCAAGTCTTATGGTCGTGTTCATGCCAACCACGTTGACCTTAATGAAGCTCAAGACTAGCCTGCTACTGTGATGGGTACACTCCTCGTAAATTCTGTACCATCATCCGTTTTATTTGATATAGGAGCATCGCATTCATTCATGTCAGAAGATTTTGGATACAAGCACGACCTTAAATGTGAGGTCATAAACACTCCGCTAGTGGTAAAAACCCCCGCGGGCCAATGTCAAACCTCTATGGTTAGTCACAACGTTCCCGTTGAAATCGAAGGGTTGGAATTCTATGCCTCTCCCATAATCCTGAAGTTGTCTAACATCGACCTCATTCTGGGTATCGATTGGTTGAAAGCGCATACTACTTCTATCGTTTGCGCCACCAAGACCGTCCATCTGCTACACACTTCTGATGAAATAATTAGCTACAATGCTCGTCTGGTTCAGAATGCCGAGGCAAGGCTTTATGCGTTGAACTTCTTGAACGCTACACCACTCGAAGGCATTGAAAACATCCTCGACGTGCGTGAATTCCTCGACGTCTTTCCTGAAGAACTTCCAGGGATTCCCCCTGCCAGAGCTGTCGAATTCATCATTGACTTGAAACCAGGCACCACTCCTATAGCCAAACGACCCTACAAAATGCCGCCGCATGAACTCATTGAGCTTAAGGAGGAAATCAACAAATCGCTACGAAGTGTTTTCATTCGCCCAAGTTGCTCTCCTTGGGGAGCACCTTCTCTCTGTGTCAAGAAGAAGGATGGGACAAACCGATTGGTCCAAGACTACCGTACTATAAACCAAGCTACCATTCAGAATAAATATCCTCTTCCTCGGATCAATGATCTATATGATCAACTGGCCGGTTCATCAGTGTTCTCTAAACTCGACTTGAGATTGGGTTACCACCAGATCCGTGTTCGTGAAGAGGATATTCCGAAGACCGCCTTTGTGACTCGATATGGTTCATACGAGTACACCATCATGTCCTTCGGCTTAACCAATGCTCCAGCCACCTTCTCTCGTCTGCTGAACTATATATTCATGGATTACCTCGACAAGTTCGTCATGGTTTATCTGGATGATATCCTGGTATTTTGCAAGAATGAAGAAGAACATGCTGAACATCTTCGTCTTGTTCTGGAAAAGCTTAGAAAGCGTCAACTCTATGCCAAGTTCTCCAAGTGTGAATATGGCTTCCCGAAGTAACCTATCATGGGCATGTCATCTCCAAGGATGGTATTGCCGTCTACCCCGAGCGAGTTGAGGCTATTCTTGATAGGACTCCTCCGAAGAACGTCTAGCAAGTCAGAAGTTTTCACGGACTCGCCAGCTATTGCCGTCGATTCGTCGAGAACTTCTCCAAGATCGCTAGACCTCTAACTAGCCTGCTTCATAAGGGCGTCAAGACTGAGTGGACAGAAAACTGTGAGGAAAGTTTCCAGGCGCTCAAAGACAAGTTGACTTCTGCCCCAGTACTTGCTCCTCCCGATACTAAGAAGGACTTCGTCATTTATTGTGATGCTTCACGTCAAGGCCTAGGCGCTGTCCTAATGAACGAGCGCAAAGTGATTGCTTATGCCTCTCGACAATTGCACCCTCACGAAGAGAACTATCCAGTTCATGACCTCGAGCTTGCTGCTGTTATACATGCACTCAAATAGTGGCGACATTACCTTCTCAGTAATCATTGCGAGATCTTCACCGACCACCAAAGTCTGAAGTATCTGTTTACTCAGCCAGACCTGAACCTCCGTCAGCAGAGATGGATGGAGATTGTTGCAGATTTTGATTTTGGTATCTCCTATACTCTAGGCAAGGCTAATCTAATGGCTGATGCCTTGAGCCGCAAATCTTACTGCAACCACCTCCAGGTTCACAAAGTTCAGCCCTCGCTTGTTGAAGAATTCAGAACGCTGAACCTCCATATTGTTCTTCCCGGTGCACTCGCCCCCCCTGCCCTAGATTTTCAAAAGATGAATCTTCGTGTTGTTTCCCAGGGTTCTCTCAATACCCTGGTTATTATACCAGATCTCGTGGAAAGCATCAAGATGCTGCAGAAGTATGACTCTCAAGCCCACAAGATTAAGCGCTACCTTGAAGAAGGAAAGCCCTCGTTCTTCACTATTGATGATACTAGCACTTTGTACTTCAAAGGCCGCCTAGTGGTGCCATGTTCAGAGAAAAACCTGGATATGACACAGGAGGTTATGAAAGAAGCTCATGATACGCCTCTGTCTATTCATCCCGGTAGCACCAAGATGTACCAAGACATTCGTCAGAGATTCTGGTGGTCTAATATGAAGCAAGATATTGCTCGATATGTTTCTGAGTGTGACGTTTGTCGTCGTATCAAAGCAGAGCATCAAAGGCCTGCTGGAACTCTACAACCTATCTCTATTCCTGAATGGAAATGGGACCATGTTGAAATGGACTTCGGCACTGGATTCCCCAAATCGCAGAAAGGTAATGATGCTATTCTAGTCGTGATTGACCGGCTTTCTAAGGTTGCTCATTTTCTGGCTGTCAAAGAAACGATCACTCCTACTCAGCTGGCAACCCTCTACATGTCCAGAATTGTCTCACTTCATGGTATTCCATTGGTAATCAATTCAGACCGTGGCAGCTTATTCACTTCAAGATTCTGGGCAAGTTTCCAAGAAGCTATGGGGACTCATCTGTCTTTCAGCACTGCTTTTCATCCTCAGTCGCAAGGGTAAGTTGAACGCGTCAACCAAGTTCTCGAAGACATGCTTCGAGCTTGTGTTATTTCCTTCGGCAAGAAATGGGAGGAATCTCTCCCATATGCTGAGTTCTCTTATAATAATAGCTATCAAGCTAGTCTGAAGATGGCCCCCTTCGAAGTGTTATATGGACGAAAGTGCCGAACCCCTCTGAACTGGTCAGAAACTGGGGAACGTCCACTCTTCGGTCCGGATGTTATCCAACACGCCGAAGAACAAGTCCGCATTATTCGCGAGAATCTCAAGAATGCTCAGTCGCGTCAAAAGAGTCAGTATGACCGTCATCATAAGAACATGGTCTATCAACCTAGCGAAAAGGCTTATCTTCGAGTTACATCAATGAAGGGTGCTCACCGCTTCGGGATCAAGGGCAAACTAGCTCCTCGCTATATTGGCCCATTCACTATTCTCGAAAGGCGTGGAAAAGTGGCATATCAACTGGAGCTTCCGCCGAACCTTTCTCAGGTTCACGATGTGTTCCACGTGTCACAGCTCCGCTGTTGCTTCAAGGACCCAATCCGAGCAGTGGATCATGAAGTGCTCGAATTGCAGCATGACCTCTCCTATAAAGAGCATCCGGTCCGCATTCTCGACCAAGCTGAACGCCGCACACGTCAAAAGGCGATCAAGTTCCTCAAAGTCCAGTGGTCGCACCATTCTGAAGATGAAGCCACTTGGGAACGCGAGGATCGCCTGCGTGATGAATACCCCACACTGTTTCCTTCTACCTCCTAAATCTCGGGACGAGATTTCTTGTAGTGGAGGGGATTTGTAACGCCCGGATAATTATGCTACAGTAAAACTCTCATGATGATGCCATGTCATCTCTGTTACTTTTGCTAATCAAGTGTTAGTTCAAAACATTTCAAATTCCAAAAAATGAATTAGTGTCAAACAGCAAAATTTTCAAAAGTTGAAACAAAAATGTTCGGATAGTGCCAAAAATGGCATAGGTAATTATGGTGTAGAAGACACAATTTGATAAAATACTTAATTGCCCTAAAATAGGCAGAACAAAAAACAAAACTAAAAAGAAAAAAAAGAGAAAAAAAGAAGAAACCCCCCTTCCCCCTGGCCCGAAGGGCCCAACTAGCCAACTGTCAGCGTGCACGACCGGCCCAGCCCGCCTCCCTCGGTCGCTCCCTCCCCTTCCCTGTTCCCCCGACCAGGGTCGGAACAGGGGTGCGTCCCCGCCGGACCCCCTCGCCGGTGTCGAGTAGGGGATAAGATCACCACGCCCCCGCCTCCTCGGTTCCTCCTCCCACTCACCCCGCTCCGGCCTAGCCATGGCCACCGTGCCCACCTCGCCGCCCCACTGTCCCCAAGGTCCGCCGTCGTCCGCTGCTTTGACTGGTGCACCCCGTTGGAGCTCGGAGCCACGGCAATGCCCATGACGCCATCGTCTTCCTCCTCTGCTCCGACAAGCTTCACCGCCGCTCTTCACCAACTCCGGCGACGACTCTGCAGCTACTAAACCCCCCAAGGGCCACCGTGTGTGCCGCTCGGTGAGCCCCCGCTTCCTCCTCTCTCTCGCGGCCGCCCTAGCTAGTTGTCGCCGTAGCGCCCGAATGCTCCGCTGCGGATCTGATCTCCGGCGAGGCTCCGGTGGACAAGTGGTCCCCAACGTCCTCCATTCGCTTGGTGAGCTCGCGTAGGTGCTGTAGGTGCCGAACGCCGGCCGTTTTGCCCTCTGCAACGTCGTTCCCGAGCACGACCGAACTCCGGCGTCCGCCGCGGTTGACGCCGTCGGCGACACCGTCCGTTCCATCCCCGGCTGAGGCAACGAATGGGTGCGCCCGGGCCCCTGCTTTCGAACGCGCCCAGCCCCGCGATGAACCGTGCCCCACAGCCTCGCCTTCGAACTCGTCGAGCCTCGGCATCCACCCTACCTCGTCGCCGGCGACCATTCCGGCCACCCCCGCCGTCGTGCTCCCCTTCATCGGACGCGGGGCGAAGAGGCCGTTCCAGAGAACCTGGCCGCGCCCGTTTTGGGCCACCGTGGCGAAATCCCGAGGCTCGCCGGCACCCTTCACCGCGGGAGGGCACCGGAGCAACTCCGGCGCCGGCCATCTACGTGTAATTAAACCAGTTAAAACGTTTTTATAAATAAAACTAATTAATTAACCTAAACAGTCACTGACATGTGGGGCCCTACCGCTAATTAACCCATTTAGTTAGTCTAAACCCTCCTGTTAGTGCCCCTGACAATGGCATGTGGGTCCTACTGGACCCACATGTCTGGTTTGTCTGGTCAACCGACCATTTAACCTGCTGACATCACTCTGATGTCATGCTTGCATCATCGTTCACTGTTCTGGATAATGTTGGATTTAAATAAATAATTACACTACAAAAAATACACTTCCGTGATGATACGTGTTTGTCACAGTAGGTCGCGTTTTTTGTCATGCATGTACATCCATGACGATTTTATGACAAAATCAAGATAGTCATACCTGTGTTGTCATAGAAGTGTTCCATGACATTACCAAAATTATCATCACGGAAGTGTCCACTTCCATGACGATTAATCGCGCGTCACAGAAGTGCTTTCGTCAAGGGTGACCGACACGTGGCATCCACCGTAACGGAACGCCGTTAAGCTATTGGGTCGGGTTTTGGATCCGATAACCCGTTAACATCCCCGACCAATGGGAAATTTCCACGTGTAAAATTCTTATTGGCCGGACGAAACACGTGTCAGCTCGTCAGTGGGTCAGATAGGCGCCTATGATATGTCGACACGTGCCACGACACACCACTAGCCCATTTAGCTTACAAAGCCGGCCCGTTTGACTTGCTCAAAAGTTAACAGGCTGGCCCATGAAAAGCCTGTTAACGGTCTCTTCGCAAATAGCCCATTTTACGGCCTGTTATCTCATGGCCCGTTAGGCCCTCAAGGAAATCGGCCCAACAACGTCATGTGGCCCGTCGAATATAACACCAGCCCATTTCACTTTCTGCCATGTATGGCCCACGACGTCTTTCGGCCCATATGAGGCCTTCGTATCTTTCGGCCCTTTACAGGCCCACGGTCACTCTAGCCCATAATGAACAGTAATTTTCTTTATACCCGTTAACGGCCCGTGATTTACATGGGCCCTTTCCAGCCCGTGTTAGCTTTCGGCCTATTGATGGCCCATACGTTCTTGGGCTCCTTTTCGGCCCTCGATTACTTCCGGCCCGTTACTGGCCTGTTCCCCTAATGGGCCAAATTCGGCCCATGGCAAGAGTCGGCCCGTTACTGGCTTGTTCCCCTAATTGGCCAAATTCGGCCCATGGCAAGAGTCGGACCGTTACTGGCCTGTTACCCTAATGGGCCAAATTCAGCCCATGGCAAGAGTCGGCCCGTTTCTGGCCTGTTAACCCGTTGCGCCGTTTCCAGCCTGTCCTATATTCTGGCCCATTAACGACCCGTTATGCCTGTGACAGAATTAAGCCTTTGCTGTCCTACTGCCTGTTAACGGCCTGTTAGCGTGCTGGGCCGATACCAATGACGCCCGATTACGGCCCATGTAGACCCATTTATCCGATGGCCCGAGGCCCACCGATTACAGGCCCATTTATCGACGGCCCGTAGGAGACCCATGGATCCTACGACCCGTATATGGCCCATGGTAGTTGTGGCCACTAGCAAACCAGGGAAAAAGAAGACTAGGAAATAAATAAGGCCGAAACTAACGCTAGGCTATTAAGGCGATAATTGCACAGATTACATCCACTCGACATCAAAGATCGCCACTAGTGCAAATATAGGGAACACCCTACACTATACAAAAATGGCTTGCTGTTTTCTTCAGCCAGTGGCTGCATGTTAAGAATAAATTTTGTATCGCACCAAAACAAATTACAACTATATAACAAAAGGAAGGTTGGCATAAAACTTAACAGTCTAGCAGATAAATGCACCACCAGAAGTTCAGAAGCTCAGTTCATTTGACCTGACTGTTACATTTTCATGCTGTATTGTCCGATGGAGCACCATAACCCTCGCCTTCATTTCCCCTAGGCTCCTGAACAACATAGCAAATGTCTGATATTCTGGTTTCAAAACCATGCATATCTTGACGACATTGAGCAATGTTTCTCCTCGTTTCACAAAGGGTCTCTGTTAGGGAATGGACTTGTGTCTGGAGCGCAGATACAACATTGCTTTGAGCTTGCATATCTTGATCATGAGGCAGTTTGGACGATATTGCCTTAACAACCAACCCAGTATTACGCAGGAACGTGCTTTTGGCACTGTTAGTGGACAGGTACTGACCCACTGCAGCAAGAGCTGACATTGCGGTTATAGTTGCCTCGCCACCTTCAGAAGGTGGCGGTTCCACCATTTTTTCCATAGCTTGCTGAAAAGTTGAGGTTTTACATTAGTAGTACCAGAATAGAAGATATTAAGGAGGCAGCAAAACCAAACAAAATAGCTTTGGTCTATATACAGAACTTATTCTGGTGAACCCATGTAAAATATTAGTTGTATTTTATTGCAAAGTACATAATAAAACCAGGTTCCAAACATATGACCATGTACCATCGCTAATGTATTGTCTATTTCTTCACATTGTATTGAGGGCTAAGGATAAAGAGACGAAGTTTATAATACGGTAAGCATAGTATGACATCATTCATATCACAAAACAACTAAGAACAGACAAACATGCAATTGTAACGTTGTGTGGACAAGTCCAGCACAGAACTAGATTACGGGTCAAGATCAAAGGAACATCACTCCTCTCTTTTAAACCTTGTAAGGTGAAATGATACGCTAAGAAAATTGTGTATAAAATTGAAAAGAGTAATAGACATTGGCTGGAAACCATGCAGTTCAAGGCACAAGTCAGAGTAAGTAGTAGTTAAAAGGCATGAGGATTAAGGACTTACAACAGCGGCTTCGACTGCTGTAGTCATGCCCTTCTTGCTGGTGTGAGAGTCCTTGAAGATTTCCACAGCATTTGGTTCAGGTACTTTTTGGTCCTTACGGGCTTTCCTTTGCATTTCGGACAAGTCAATATAGATCTGATAATACGGTACAACAAAAAGAGTGAAACAACAGCTAATTACAAGAGCCTCGCAGTGTGCAATATAGCTACGAGATCCTGTCGTGTGTTGGAATTTCACTTTCGTACGGTTGGCCTTGTTCTTTGAACAGTTCACCTACAAGAAGATAGATTTGTGTGGCACATGCGTAAATAGGACTTCAACATGTGATCTGATCACATATATATAATGTACCTGATACTTCGGATCAGACCAGTGTTTAACAAGGCCCCTCCAGTCTTCATCCGATATATTTTCCACTAGAGATGTTTGGGAAAGTTCACTGTTAGCCTTGCCTTCAAAGTGAGTTTTCCTCAAGTTATACCGATACTGTCGTAGAGCAGACTTGAAAACATGGGTGCAAGCTTGTCTGGTTGCATCATCTTGGCTATCCAACTTGAACCTCATCTGTTGAAAATTATGGGAGTCTCATTATCAGCAACCTAGAAAGTATGGGACAGAGCAAGACGATATTACTAGTTTCCATACATAACCATACTTACAGATAAATGGTCGAGGAAGGTGTTGAACTGGGTTTCGTCTTTGTCATTCCTGTACTGAATCCATGTTGGGAGGATACGTACATGACACCTAACGGCAACCGCTGCCTCTGATACTAACTTGGCTGACTCTGTAGCATCACGTGGCCTTTTTAAACCTGCCGAAGAATGGATCTCCATTCTTCCTCCTCTAGATTTAGTTGACCTAACAAGAATTATCCCTGATGTTTGTTTCCTCTTGCGCCTAGGTGTTAGTCCAACAAAGAACATAGGAAGTGTTAGTGTACATCAAACTGTGACACTACATATAAAGAAGCATGCAACTGTAACTTGACTCCAGCAACTACCTTCTTGCTGTTGAAGCTCACCAGGTTCATCTGATATTGCCAACTCGTCTTGTGTCAAGGGTGCTTGGGAAGTAGTGTTAGGTGGCAAGGGAGCTTGGGAACGTGCTGCTGGCTCAGTTGACGCACGAGTAAGTCGTGCAGCTGGTAGTACTGTGGTAGGTGTTGTAAGAACTAGGGTTGTCTCTGCTTGTTTGGTGGCAGCTATTTGTTTCTGTTTGGCTTTTTTTGCAACTCGTGTAGCATGGGATGCCGTGTTTGTAGAATTTTCCGCTGGACTTTGACCTTCTATTGTACCATCAGTACTAGCAAAATCTGCAGGATTCATCCGCTTCTCATTCCCTGCCATTCTGTGTTTCTTCCTCTTTCTCTGTGCCATGTTAAGTCAAGCCGACAAGAAAAATGAATAACAATTTAGTTCTTCAGAACAAATTGATGCGTGATGCAGACGAACTGAACTTTGATCTTAGACAACCACATGATAGGAGGATGTTATATGTATGAAAAACAGGACGGAAGAGATAACCAGAACTATGATGTGTAAACTAAGAAGAAGACATTTCACCAAATTAGAAGCAATGCAACGGAAGGTAGACACGATATGAAAGATGCTACAAATATTGCTCTGCCAAGTTAACAGTGTCTCATCATAAATGGCGTTTAAACAAATGTTTAGCAGTACAACATCACACTACCATGTTAGAGGTCTCTCGTCATTACTGCCATTGCATATTCACAGCTTATGATGTGTAAACTAAGGAGAAGGCATTTCAACAAATTAGAAGCAATGAAAGCTAGACACCATATGAAAGATGCAACGAATCTCACTCTACCAAGTTAAAACTGTCTCGTCATAAGTGCCATTTCAACAAATTAGTAGTACAAGCCAGAAAAGAATGTGAGATGTAACCTATATCACACTCCGAAGTCAAACATGTCTTATGATAAGTGATTGTTGCAGGTTACACAACAATAGTAATTTGATGTAAGAACATGGTGTGATAGACAGATATTCTATGTTCTAGAAACAGGAACACGTGTCTTATTCAAGTATAATGTGTAAAGTAAGCAGATGGAATTCGACAAAATTAGAAGCAATACAAGCTAGACATCACACATAACATGCAACCACATATAACAGTGCCAAGTTAGAGGGAGCACTGGTGATGCTGCACTAGGGGAGACGTGCTCATCATCAACACAGCTTTGTTGAGTGTCTATGCATGTGTTGTCTTGGAAATCATCTTGGGGTGTGGAGGAGTAGAAACTGTAGAGGCCCTCCATTCGGAAGGAGCACCTTTATCTGCTGCCGTGCTAACTTCCTTCCGCTTTATTGATTTTGAATTGTCAAGTAAAACCGACAAGAAAAAGCAATAAAATTCTCTCTTCAGAACTCATTCATGCATGATACTGACAATCACTACTTTGATGTAAGGCAAACACATGATACCAGGATGGAATATGTACGAAAAACAGGACGTCATGGCATGTTCACAACTGTTTGTGTAAACTAAGCAGAAACCATTCCAGCAAATAAGAAGCAATGCAAGCTAGACACCACATGAAAGATGCAACCAATATGACTCTGCCAAGTTAAAAGCGTCCCATCATAAATGGAATTTCAACAAATTAGAAGCAGCGCATGCTATAAATCATATGAAAGATGCAACTAATATCGCACTGCATATACTAAAGGTGTCTCGTCATGTTGATTGATGCGGGATACAAAAAAACAATAGTTTTATGTAAGGACATGCTTAATAGACAGATGTACTATGTACTAAATACAGGAAGGCATGTCACATTAACAGGTATAATGTATAAGCTAAGCAGACTAGCACATGCAGTTTAACCAGATTAGAAGAATTACAATCTAGACACCATATGCAACATGCAACCACATATCACGCTGCCAAGTTAGTGCAAGCACCTGCGATGCTAGTGTAGGGAAAATGCTGTAATCAACTACAGAGCTACGTTCACTATCTTCATCTAGCATTTCTGTTTCTTGAGAATCATGTCCGGAGGCGGACGCTGTATTCTTTAAATGAGGAGTAGTCCCCTTGCCTGCCTGCCTCGTCATAAGTGATTGATGAGGGATACACAAGTACATTAGTTTGATGTAAGAACATGGTTAATACACAGATGTACTAGTATGTACCAAAAATAGAAAGGCATGTCATATTCAAAGGTATAATGTGTAAGCTAAGCAGATGCAATTTAACCAAATTGGAAGCAATACAAGCTAGACATCCGGCTGGAGTGGTGAGCATGATCATCTAGGATCTGAGAGCCTGGTGGGAGGCGGGCTGCTTCGCCACCATCACAGCTTTTTAGTTGGCTTCCAAGTGATGCCTATGTTTGCTGGGCTTGTCACTGGCTCGACCAGTGCCCTGACTAGCTATTTTCTTCTGGTGCTCACTGGATGGTGGTTCATGTAAAAAAATATCTTTCCTTATCTTACCGACTTCGGCCTTTGGAATACAAGCTAGACACCATATGGAACATGCAACCACATATGACATCGCGAAGTTAAACCAAGCACCTGGGATGGTTGTTCATTGCGAGCGAGGTCATCAACTCCAGAGCTATGTTTACCGTCTCCATCTGCTGACACTGCACCCTTTATAGCGCTGTAACATGTCTTGCCTAACCGCACACGAAGCTGGAGCGACTTCTCTCTTTTTTTCTTGGCTTCTCTCATGGTAGCAGAGTCTGAAATACCCTTGCAGAAAAACACAATAGTGAGAGTAAGGGTGCAGTGTGTGCAGAACTAGTGCACTGTAAAAGTAGCAGATAGCAGGTGGCTGAAAAATAAATGACTACAACATTGCATGGCAAACAAAATTAGATTCTACTCCGTATGATTTTGTAATATATGAGCACAGGAAATGCAGGTACTCCTCCAGCACACCACCACATGTGGTCATATCTAAGATAACAGTCAACTGAAAATAAATAGGTCAGTCGATTTTTTTCATGAAGCGTCCGTTCTATAAGGAACGGGCAGATGGCCTTCGTCTACCTCCCGCCAATCACTGTTGATGATCTTTCTCGAACCGCCAGCGACCACCGGCCCAGACCCCTGCCTCCGCCGCCCCGCCCTCCCATCGACCTCACACCACCGCCGTGCTTGGCAGCGCCCCCAGGCCATCCCTTTAATACGGCCACAGTAACAGGCGTACTAGCGTCTGTTATGCCAGGGAATGCTTCTGTTAATTGGGAATGAACTGGCCAGAAATTGAAATTCAGGGGGGCAACGGACCTCTAGCTAAGGTGAAATAGTATATGAGGAGAAACCTTGTGCATCGCGAGTTACTAGGAACATCTAGTATCAAGAAGAAGTGGTCAACTAGTGTGGAGTACCTTTTTCGGTTGCCGGTGTGGTCACCTCCACATGTCGCGCCGATCTTCTTCTTTTTACCGGGGAAACCGATGTTCTGGAGGGTGCAGGCTTGGATGAACCCATGGCCAAATTGTTGACTGTGTTGCTGTGGCCGTATGTCAGCGGAGGGGAAGCAGATCCGAGGCGGCGAAGGATGGCGTAGCAGGAACATCTCCGGTGCGGTGGAGGGTGGTGAAGTTGGAGCGGCAGCGGTGAGTCACAGGACGGCGTGGTTGAACTGGCTCAGGTACGGACGGCTAGGCCTCGGCTTCAACTACTAGCCGTGGAGGGCGTTGCGGTTGAGGTTGCGGTGGACGACGACGTCGGGGTATCGGCTCCGGCATGATGGAGGAAGGCGGCGGTTGATTGGTGGGATGGGGTGGTGGACGGAGGACGCCGGGGTTTCGCGGCAGGTGGAGAGGTAGTTTTGGCGCCCACGGAGTACGAATGGGGAATCGTACGGGTGGGGGGGAACCATGTTTCGGTCTGGGACGCGCTTTTTTTTTGGCTTTTTTGAACAGAAGATGGGACGCGCTTGTTTGAAATTTGGGGAAAGTACAAACTTTGCCCCCCTCTTAAATTTCGGACCTACTGCGGGTCGGGGGTAGGATGGTAATCCCAGGAGTCCCAAATAGTGGGCGGGAGCGATTTCGGCCGCGCGCATGTGTGCTTAGGCGGCCATTGTGTATGAATGTTTTTCGGATGCGGTTGCGTGGCGTCTAGATGAAGCTACAAACCTACCCCGGTTTAGACCTTTTGACGTCGGGCCGGTAGGTTTCACGGGTCGGAGTTATTAGAAAAGTAATTTCCTTGTACTACCAAACATTGGTCTCACGCGGTTTCGGGCGAGTAGAGGCTCTTTTGGCGCTTAGAGTACTCTTGAACTATGAGGATTGGCCTAAATAGACAACGTTATATTTGACCTTGTATGTTTGAAAACCTCATTAAATTATCCGCTTCTTTTTGAAATTTTGACACTTGAAAATCCTATAACTACGATTATTTTGGAATGGAGGAGCTAAATTTGAATCTATTTTGTACACACTACATATGCTATTATGTACAAAATCAGAGCAAAGATTGGTGCCCTCATAATTTAGGTATGGTTTACAAATGCCCTGATATAAAATTCAAATAATTGAATGGACTTCCTGTTGAATTCGATTTTTTTAAACCACCTTAAGTTGAATTCAATGTATGCTAGTTCATAGGTAGCTATTTATAATGTCCATTGTGTAACTTTCATATGAATAATGTGCTTTACACACACAACATGAACTATACTCACGTTTATATTCGATTGCTAAAGCGATGCATTGTCTGGAGTTCAAAATACCAACTATGTGGATCAATTGTGTCGAATAATAACATAGACATGCTCAAATTCGATAGAATCTAGATGTCTGATGGATCAATGACCGCTCCTTACGCGAATTGCTAATATCATGATCCCATCCTAATATTTGGATACAATTTATATCTTTAATCAATGTGTAGAGCAGTCTTTTACGTGTAGTTTCACTCTCCATCGGTGGTCTCTCGGACATGCTCACACACTCTCTCCCAAGGTGTATGTCTCGCACACATGCTCTAGATATAACCCTCCCTCCCTCTCGTAACCATTTACAACTGTTTTCACTAACCTTTATCACAAGCACTCTTCCTCTCGCAAACATACACACGCACAATCCTCATCGACCCTTTCTATATACATGGACCTGCCTACGTGTCTCATGTACGCACATTATCTTTACGCCTGTCTCTCACGCATTGTCTCACACCTCTCTTCCTAATCGACGAGTATGATTCTAGCAGAGCATTCTGTAGGATGCCCCTTAAAGTTAGGTTGGATGAATAGTAATATCAAAGATAAAGGGGTTACCTTAGTCCGAGAACCTAGGATTACAAATCCTAGCCGGCTTTGTCAGTGGACATAAAGTCCTTCACAATTCTGCTATCTTTGCTTTTACGACTAGTCATCCATGGGTCTTCCTAAATGCGTCACGGGCCGACCAATGTGGCACAGGTCGGAACCGAACGAAGGGTCTCACCTCGACCCACCGGACCTCACGCGGTGACACACCCTTTGCCCCCACGTCTCATTATCTTCTCACACCCACACATACCAACACAAACACCACACACACAGAAAATTTCTCCTAATGCCTCTATTCCCTCCCCCCTTGCATATACACACTCAAGGGAATGGAATCTCTTGTCGTGACATCATATTCGTCTCTCTCTCTAGACCAATCTCATTTCTCGTGCTATCTCTCCCATGCCCCACCCCCCTCGGCCCCTCTATCCATCCCTCTCTCGAATACGTAATACACACACATACCTCTCTAGGCCCCGCCAAATGCATCAACTACACATTCACACATGTTACATCACGTACCCCATTTATCTAAAAAGCCCTCTCTTCACGTTTATTTCGCATACAACATTCCTTTTGAATAAAGTGTGGCCAAAAAATTATTTTAGAGTTTCTACATATATACAACATTACAAAGTTATATGGAGGAGTACGAACGCTAATTTGCATTGCATGGTGCCCACAATGATATTTATTCCGCACTGTGAATTTGTATATTTTTATACTATATACAAAGTTAGTCATAATAAAGAGAAACGAAGAGCATCTCTCTCTCCATCGCATACCCCCCCCCTATATGCCCCTTTCACGTATGCACACAAAACTATCTCCAGGTCCTCTAAAAGTAAGCCCCCAGAAAATTCACGCATGTTTCATCTTTCTCTCGCAATATATGCAATGACGATCATTGTATTTGAAGCGAAAGCACGATACATACATTGGACTTCAGAATCCACTCATTACGGTCACCGTTTACGTTTAGTGGTTATTATATAGTCACGGACTCACCGTACAACTCTGTATTTGCTCATGACATGACTAGTTGACCACTTAAACGCTCCACGTGGCACCTCTAGTGTTGCATCACATTATCTCACTACCATCGTGCCCACCTGTCGACTTGTATCTACTCTGCATCTACACTCTTATAAAATACATAAAATACACTCTTATAAAAAACAGAGTTGGTGATGATGGTGTGCCTGCCATCCTGCAATATAGGCCGTGCGATTTATATCCGACGGACAGGAAAGAAACTATGGCAATTTTGCAAAAAGGTACCCACACACCTCTCCACATTTGCAAATAAGGCCTTCCCTCGTTCATCCTTTTCTCTCACAAGATAAACAAGTCATACAAATGCATCTTGATGTTACGTGCAACGCACGGGCATCTTGCTAGTAAGAATGAAAATAAACGACAAAAAAATATTTGGACGGTGGTTCGAAGTCATGACCGCGGGCACAGCGGACAAGGTGGCCTTGTATTGGTATGCTGAGCCGTCTGTTTTAACACACAAGAGCTGGTGTGGTCATTATACACACACGCACGCATGCACACGAACTGCATCCATGCAACACTCACACAAACACATGCACCCACGCACGCATGCAACACTCACACGTACACACGCAGCCACGCACGCACGCAACACTCACACGCACGCACACAACACTCACACGCACACACGCACGCATGCATGCACACACCAGTACACCACATGACCAACACACACTCTCACGCTCAAGTGCTCAACCTACATGTGCATGCCCACACATCAGGCCCTGACAGACACATACACAACCAGGTGATTCCCGCGCACGGGTTGGAGCCTTGTCGCGCCTGCGTAAATTTGTGTTTATCTGACCTTTTGCCTATGCGAACTGACAGGTGGGACCCACAAGGAACATGGTCAATTTAACTAGTCAACATGGCGCCACGCAGACTATTTGGCCGGTCAACAGAGTGCAATCCGATGCTGAACTGTGAGCAACTGACCGTATAATCACCGCAAAACGTATATAGTGACCGTAATCAGCTTTTCTCTCTGTAGGCCCTCCAAAACTACATCTCTACACATTCTCGCATGTTACATCTAACAACTATGCAATACAGCACTACTACTACACTCTAACACAATAAATCATATGTGTTTTTAGTTTTACTAGATATCATATTGTTACTTATAATTATTCAGTTTGCATACATTAAAATTGCCTTTGAAATGTATGGCCAGTATCATCTACCGCGCGGGAAAAATCCCGCCCTTTCCTGTTTAATCGGGTTTGTATCGATGGATCGTGCGAAACAGCAAAACTATAGTACTATACAGTACTAAAAGTGACAGTTCACTTGGCCATCGTGTCGTCTACTCCTCCGTCGTAAGAGTGGAGCGCTCGCTTTCATAAATCTTCTAGTCCCTTTGGCCGACATGTGGGACACCAAGCTACCGGGTCCACGTGCCATACCGGAATACAGTGCAGAGCAGCCGGGGTGAAGCACCCCAGTCATGGCGCCGGCGTAGTAATGAGCAATGAGGCATCAAATCACAAGCTGCACCTTTCCCGCACTTAAGTTGGAGGGACGAAGGAACCATCATTTCACTCGTTGCTGAATCCGCTTCTCCCTCATGTTCTTCAACTTAACCACGTGTTGCTTCTGCCGTTGTTCTGCCTCATGTGGGACGCGGATCGGCTTGGTAAAGCACTCACACGTGGGACCGCATGTTAGCAAACCGCCAGGACAACGTCCTCCAAAAATAAGAAGCCTAATCCTAGACTTACAAAGGGCTACGTAGCTGCTACGTATACTTTCCATCTAATCTATATATGCCCCCCTGATTTTCAGGTGGGGTGGGCCTAATCCTCTCCTTTAATCCAATCAAATAGTCCCACATCACATCGGTTCATAACTTTACGTAAACCATTACGTGGATGTAGCATTGCTCAAATAAGACACCTCCCCCGCCATCCGCGCGGCAAAATCACCTCCTTTTTACTAATCTTGATTCTATAATTTTTTAGATCAATATAATTGAGATTTGTATAGATAGCACACAAGAGCAAAACCAAGTGGTACGGTTAAGGGCATCCACAATCTATAGCCAAATGTGAAAATAGCTTTTGGCATCATGGGAACCATTGTGGACGGTGTTGCCAAAGCCAAAAAGATGGAACCGAAGCTCCCTGATTGATTGATTGAAGGAATAGAAAAATGCAACGTCTCTCCTCTTTCTCCCATGCTTGGACGCATGTAGTACATTATAGAGCACAGAGTCTACTCCCCTGTTCCTTCTATCACAAATCACAAAGCAGTGAGGCGTCAAATCACAAAAGCACGGACGAAGCAACCATCATTTCACTCTTCGCTGACTCTGCTTCTCCATCGTCTTCTTCGAGAAACCAGCTCACCGCACTAGTACTCGTAGTAGTACTAGTAAAGGACTTCCTGGATGCAAATAAGGCGGTTATCTCGGCTTGCAGGAGGCACTTGCGAATGACTTACCGTGGTCTCCCTCAATGGTGTTCTCCGTCGAACGCACTTCGCCAAACCACCAAAAAAAAGATATCGTCGACGTCACCGCAATGGTGAAGGAAGTCAAATTTAGTTACTACCTCCGTTTTTTTGTACACAAGGCCAGTATATCAAAATTACAATTTGCAAAGGGCCACTAACACTAATCGAGGCAAAATTGATGGGGTTAGCAACCAAGGACATTAATATCCCCTGCATGCATGCGGAAGTGAGAAGGTTGGTTTGCATGGTGCTGCATTAATCAAGCGATGAGGAGTGAGATGGTTAGCTCTTTGGTCTTTGGAGAAAAAAATACGCATTAATTGACATGTGAAACGAGGATTTGTATCGATTAAATCCCGCAAAGGAAAACCCCGCCTTTCTTTTTTAACACTAGTACTCCTAGTACGTACGTACTTATCCGATTTGGGTCTAGGCCTTGCATTGCCAAACTTCGCCACACATTTTTGCCAAGCTTGCCTAATGTTTTCAAAATGAGAAGGAGGTACACTTGCGCACGGCTGTCGTGGTCGCACCGCACCCTCACACGGTCGCTCCTGCACGCCGCGGTCGCACCGCACCCTCACACAGTCGCTCCTGCACGCCGCAAACCCAACCAAGGGAACGCACCCTCACTGACACGTGATGTCGCATGTGAACAAACCAAACTCAGCCATCCTATCGCTGACACATAATTTTCGTTCATAGAGTATGTTTATCCAACCACATGTTGGGGAGTATCCGTACGGCCCGTGCGGTGGTCTGTTGGGGAAGAAGAAGAGGTGAGGAAGAAGGAAAGAAGGGTTAGTAGACGTAGGATATTCATCCAACCGCCTGAAATGGTAGACTGACCCAAGTCAGGCGACTTGCATAACAAATATATGTTTTTACACAGAAAAAGATCCATAAAAATGACAACATAAAGAAAAACTATCACTGCTCACGGAAAGAGACAGTCTCGTCGTCTTTGGATGTCGGCGCGAACCAGCCGTCGCTGCCGACGTGTGTCTTCGCACCGTGGTTGTCCTTGGCCTCCAGCTACTCGTTCAAGCGGAGCGTGCGGGCGCTCTGCACGGACGAGAGCACAGCCCGGTTCAAGTCGAGGACGTCCGGTTCCGCTTGCAGCAGGGCCTCGATGGCAGCGGCATCCGCGTGCTCCGCGTCGAGTCGAGCCTCCGCCGCCCGGTTCAAGTCCAGGACGTCCGGTTCCGCCTGCAGGAGGGCGTCGATGAGAGCGGCATCCGTGCGCTCTGCGTCGAGTCGAGCCTCTGCCGCCCGGTTAAAGTCCAGGACGTCCGGTTCCGCCTGCAGGAGGGCCTCAATGGCAGCGGCATCCGCGCGCTTCATCTCAAGTTGAGCCTCCGCCGCCCGATTCACATCCACGACATCCGGTTCCGCCTGCAGGAGAGCCTCGATGGCAGTGGCATGCGCGCGCTCCGCTTCGAGTTGAGCCTCTGCCTCCCGGTCCTCATTTAGTATCGCCATGTTGAACCGCTGGTCCGCCTGCACCATGGGGGACTCGGACGCCGGCACAAAGTTGACGTCCATCGTCTCATACCCATCGGGGGCCTTCTGCGCCGCGACCTCCGCCATGAACATTGGATCGGCTTCCTCCTCCTTGTAGCTTGGCTCCAGAGAACTCGGGGATTGGCCCGCCGCAAAGCGAGCTTGGGAACGGAGGTCTGTGGCGCCGACCGCCGCCGCGATTTCTGCGCGGCGCTCCGGCGTCAGCATCTTGTAGTAAGTGATCTTGCGGCGCACCATGGCTTTCCGGCAAACTAGGGGACGCTAGATGCGGGCTAGGGGATCGAAAGGTGGGGGAATGGGCTGGATATTTGGTGTGGTTTTAGGGCAGTGGCTGGCGTAGGCTGAGCAGCGAAGGTTCTAGTGTGAATAGTGGTTCCGGTGACGACCGATCAATCGGTTTTGACTGTACATCGGTCTTGTCGCGTTCGCGTTGCAGCCCGGCACGCTGGACCCTCCACGTCGCTCACCAAATGGAACGCGCTTCGTCTTGCATTTTCCCTCGCTTGTGGGATCGCAGTTGAGAGCAAACCGACGTCCCTCCCCCTCCCCCGCCTGCGTCATTTATTATACCACCACTCCCTCCGTTTTATGCGGAGTAAATAAAAACAGAGGGAGTATACTATGGATGAGGATCCCCTGACGTGGCCGAACCCATTGAGTAACTGACATGCGGGGCCTAGCAAGCATGGGGTCCGCCAGTAAGTGACCGAAAGGGAGGGTAAGGCAGGGATACCTACGTCAGAGGATCCACTTCCACTATACTACTTTGACCAAATGTTAGAGTAATAATATATGACATGCAACTTACACAAATGTTAGAGTAATAATATATGACATGCAACTTACACAAAGCATACAGGGTCTAATGCGTTTTTCGAGGCTAACTTTGACCAAATGTTAGAGTAATAATATATGACATGCAACTTACACAAAGCATACGGTCAAATTCGTATGTGAAAGGAGTTTCCAATGATATAATTTTCACATTATACATCTCATGTACTATTAATCTTGTCAATAGTCAAATTGGAAACCATCTCCAGTACAAATCTAGAAGTACGTAGGAATCTAACAATATTGATTGGGCGTTGTTGAATGTTGATACCTTTTTGATCAAAGTAGAGATACTTTGACTACACATAAAACTTATATGTAAACTAGAAAAGATAGGGGGAGTATATTGTACGTTCAAAAATGAAACGAACATTGAATACCCTTTATATATGATTTGCGGATGCTATGATCACTGGTTCAAAATTTTGAATCCGCCTTAGGTATCACGTGCCCCCACTCGTTCCCTCTCGATTTCATGTCGGGTTCCGGAGATCTATTGAAAGAGGACTAGGGTGGGTACATGCGAATGATACTCGGCGGAATGTTCAAATGAGGCATCCGGGAGGATGGACTCGACTGGAGGGCGACATGATCGATGGAGAAGAGGGTTGGAGAGGAATGAGAAATAAGCAAACGCCACATGATTATACTTGAACGACTCAAATAAACAATAAGTTGTCTCGCTTGGCCTACATAGTGAAAGCCCTAATGCGCAACGCGGAGCACTGACGCTCGAATATGGCCGGGAAAACAGGGAAACCGACATGTGGGGCACACCCGTCGGGACGCCATAGCGCAGACTAGTCCAATGGAGGAGCTGGCCCACGACCTCCTCGCCACCGACAACAGTTCATGTGGGTCATTGGGGCCAACAACGGGGCGTAGCTCCAGCACTGCCTCTGGACACGGCGACCGCGATGAGCGACACGCTCATATCGTCGCTAGACACGGTCGGTTTCAGTGTGCTGAGGGTGCCGTTAGTGCTGTGGCACGACCAACGGTATGTTTGGTTTGTGCCCAAGGTTCATTGGCATGCCAAAGAAATGGCAACCATCCAACAAAGACCAATCTTTGGGTCATGACCAAAATTTTGGTTGAGGTATTGGTTGCCCATGATTTGGCCGACATTGGCAAGAAAAATGAACTAGAGTTGGCTAGAGTTCATTGGCATGCCAAAAAATGGCAACCATCCAAACAAAGACCAATCTTTGGGTCATGACAAAAATTTTGGTAAGGTGCACTTTGGCCACAATCCAAACACACCCCAACACCCGGCTCGTCGAGGATGCACGGGGCGCCGCGACGCGTCCGCGGAGTGGTGTAGCGTGGCCAACTGCATCCTCTGGACCTGAGACCATGCCGGGTCATCTTGCTTTTTCAGTGACATGCGGGGATCGCATGTGAGCAAAGGGCATCTCCAACGTTGCCATGAGCGCAGCTGACTACCCTGGCACACCAAAACCCTCGTCCCTCGCGCCGTCGCGCGGTGCATTCCCAGCCGGCGCCAGCTGCCCGCATTCATGCCATCCATTCGTATGTCGTCGTTAAGAGGCTCGGTGCCCGAGAAACCAACTCCGGCGACTTAATGACGCACCTGGACGCTTGGCCTCACCGGAATGCGCTACTTAAAGCGGCAACACCCAGCTGACCTCCACACCATAGCGCATCGTCCTCCTACCTGGCACCACATCCGCCATGACCGCAAGTGTGAATGCTCTGCGGGAGAGCTTGTCTTCGGGGATGAAGCTCGAGGTCGCCTCCCTCACTCAAATCGCCTCTCGCGACGCAATAGCGGTGTAGCCGGACGCGGACGCGACCGTACAAGCGGTGGCCACGCTGGCGGCCGACAACGGGAGCACCGTCAGCCACGCGTCCTACTTGCCGCCGTCCAACGTCCGGCACCGCCGAGGTCGGGGACTCCTCCGAGGATGAGTAGGGCATGGGAGGCGACAGGGCATGGTGTGCCAACTGGCCGGTCCGTATCCCGTGTTCTACTCTTCCTCGCCGGAGACCGCACCTTCACTTCACGGGTCTTGAACCCCGCCCCCGTACATAGAGATTGCAGATGAAGGACGTCGGTCGCCGCCGTAGAATAGGTTTAGGGTCGGGTTTCTTTTATTTTTCTGTCCTATCAAAGTTCGAAATGTAATGAAAATCTGTCGTGTTTGCATTAATCTCGGCCGGTGTATATGAACTTTCACAATAATATACATATTGTAGGAGTACTAGCAAGATGCCCGTGCGTTGCACGGAAGATCAAGATCTTGTGGGAGAAAAGGATGAACCAGGGTAAGCCTTATCTGCAAATGTGGAGAGGAGTGCGGGTAAATTGTCATAGTTTCCTTCCTATCCGTTAGATATAGACCGGACGGCCTATATTGCAGGATGACAGGCACACCATCATCACCAACTCTGCTTTTTATTGAACCGAGACAAATCTAACATGCGAAGTAAAATAAACAAATAGGGTCTATACATACACAAATTATCTTAGGCACTCCAATAGTATGTGTCCACTACACATTCACGCATTTCACATGTTTCTACATCTACGGGAACGTACGAAAGGGTTAACGTAAATTGCCTCTCTGTCTCCTCCCCTGATTTTCATGGTGGTGGGCCCCTCCCTCCCCCAATCTACAATCAACAGCTCACACGTTTCACATTACGTTAATTACGTAACTGGGATTACGCAGGTGTAGCATTACTCGTCCTAAAAAACCCAACTAAGGCAACCTCCCAGCATATTGTGCGGGAAAAGACCCGGCCTCGCCGTTTTAGTCGCGATTACCGGACTACTAGTAGTAGTATCGATGGATCACGTGAAGCAACAAATTATTTTTTGAGGGGGCGAAGCACCTAGTTTAAAAGGAAAAAAGGCGGTACACCCCCAGCACTCCTGTTGCGGTCGCATTGCACCCCACACACGTTCGGTCCTGCACACGGCTCACGCAAACGGAACGCGCTTCGGCTTGCCTCTTCACTGACACGTGGGACTGCACTTGGAGAAACCGACCATGCGGCAAACTCCCCCCGCCCACCGCGCGAAAATCCTCCCCCCCTCCCCACACCCAAAAATTCCCCCCAAATCCGATTCAACCGCCCTTCGGCCAACTAGCCAATAATATTCCCCAAACCCCCTTCCCCCCTATCCCCTTCCACTCCATTCGCTCCGCCAAAGCTTCCCTCCCCGCCACGCCGATACGTCGGTGCCGCGGT
The DNA here is from genome assembly GCF_002575655.3 of Aegilops tauschii subsp. strangulata. Classification (NCBI taxonomy): domain Eukaryota; kingdom Viridiplantae; phylum Streptophyta; class Magnoliopsida; order Poales; family Poaceae; genus Aegilops; species Aegilops tauschii. Next base: position 740,970 of record NC_053036.3, on the reverse strand, counting down.
TCGGCGATCCTCTCGCTCCCACAGTACGCTCTCATAGACTGCCGTCCTCTAGCCGCGCCGCCACCTCTGGCTACGTTCTTGTGGAGGCGCACGGCGGTCAGCGCTGCCACCGCTGGCGACGTCCGTGGGGAGACGCACGGCGGTCAGCTTCTCCCACGGTACACGCATTCTAGACTGAGGCCCCGTTCATGTCGGTGTAGCGCTGAATGTTAGCTGATAGACGCTGTTAATCTCACTATTTGCCGAAGTAGTTTACTGTCAATATGCTCTACTTAAGAAGCTTCCTTGCCCTGTTCTGCACTCAATCTGCTTAGCTGAGATGGCATGCCAAGGCCGATTAATTGCTAAAATATCCTGCCATATATTTATTGTGACGTAGATTGCCATGGGTTAGTAGCCAATATGTTAGGTGAAATAGCTCTACACCATTTTATACTCGATCTTTGTTGTTGCGATGGCCTTCGATAGTTCGATGGTTGTGTGCTCGGCCTCATTGACTGCTGAAACAGCCTGCCATAATTTGGCACTCAAATCTGTTTGCTGAATTAGCTTTACATATATTTCGTTACTTAGATCTGCTCGTCCAAATATCTTGCCATAGCTTTAGACATCAACCTAGGTATTTTTTTCCTGGACTTCATAAAAAAGCATATATGTTTTTCCTGTAATATCTAGTAGAAGAACTAATTTGTATGTCTAACAGATGGACAGGACTTGGATAACTTCTGCTCGAAGATTCTCCGCTGCATATGTCGAGGGAGTTGAAAACTTCATGAACTTTATCAGAGCTGAGTACGGTGGTCCGAAATCAGATGTGCTCTGCCCGTGTAGCAGTTGTATGAATTCATTTACAAGACCCCAATCAACTGTGCAAAATCATCTACACTTGTATGGGATGTCGGTCACATATACTAGGTGCGTTCATCATGGTGAAGCTGTGAACGTCAATGTTATTGACTACGTGGAAGCAGCAGATCACCATCTTGATCTGCCTGATGCTTAGGTGGAAGAGGAGGAGGAGGTGGTGGTGGCAGAGCCAGTGAGTTTGACCAACATTGAAACAATGCTACGAAATGCTCGTGCATTCCGTGAACTTTCACCTGCAGAAGAAAAACGGTGGGCCCGCATGTTGGAACAATGCAACGTTGCTGCCACCCCAGGAAATAAGCTGTCAGTATTCTCAGCTATGGTCACCTTTCTTCAGGTGAAGACATCTGAGCAGATGACCAACAAATCATTCGATGCGATGTTGGCTACTTTCCGCGAATCTTTCCCAGATGCGTTTGAGCTGCCACACACCTACAGTAAAATGAAGAATTTCCTTCGTGCAGTTGGAATTGGATATGATATGATCCATGTTTTTAAGAATAATTGTGTTCTGTTTCGGAAGGATTATGCCAACTTAAGTGAATTCCCGGAATGCAAATCATCAAGATGGAAAGATGGCGATGCTGTGAAGAGGATTCCTCATTATGTTCTTAGAGATTTTCCAATTATACAAAGATTGCAGAGGTTGTTTCATGATGCTGAAATAAGAGAGGATGTACTGTGGCATTCTAGGAACCAGGAGTACAGAGATCAGAATGTAATAAGCCATCGATCTCATGGTAGTGAGTGGAAAAGCTTCAATGATAAACACAAAGAGTTTGCTGCTGACCCGAGACACATTAGACTTGGCTTAGCTTCAGATGGATTTAACCCATTTGGCCACGAGAGCGCCACCTATAGCATGTGGCCAGTGCTTGTTATCCCTTACAACATGCCTCCAAATCTCTGCACCAAAGAATCAAACTACATGATGGCCTTGCTCATCCCAAGTCCAAAAAGTCCTGGAAAGGATTTTGATTTGTTCATAGAGCCTCTTGTGGAGGAACTTCAACAGCTAGGGAAGGGCGTTCTCACTCAAGACCTATATAGCAGCGCACCAGCCGATTTCTTTCTGCGTGCTGTTATAATTTGGTGCATCCATGATTATCCGGCTTAGGGCACTATGTCAGGGCGAACGACACATGGTTACAATGCATGTGTTCGCTGTGACAGGAATCTGCTGTCATACGCAATACTTAGCAAGATCTGTTACATTGGACACCGTCGTTTCCTTGCCAAGGACAAGCCGCATCCTAGAAAATACCGAAGACATGTGTTCAATGCAAAGCATGAAAACCGTGACGCGCCAAAGAGGCTCACCGCCGATGAGTTGCAAGTGGAATTACACCAGGAAACCATCCTGGTAATGGTAGCGGGAAAAGGAAGCGTGGCAGGGTAGAAGAGAGATTATTGTTTACCCACAGGTCCACTTTGTGGGACTTGGAATATTGGAAAGATTTGGATCTGCGTCATAATCTTGAAGTGATGCACATCGAGAAAAATATATGTGACAGCATTATCGGCACACTTCTTAATATTGAAGGCAAGACGAAAGATACCTTAAAATCTAGGATTGATTTGACACACCTGGATATCAGAAAGGATTTGCAGGTGCAAGATGAATGTAAACCACGGGATATGGCACCAGCTGTGTACGTCTTGGACAAGGTAAAAAGAAAAGAATTCTGCGAGGTCCTGTCACGTGTGAGATTCCCACATGGATTTGCTTCCAACCCTGAAAGGAGAGTCAGTGCAGATGGAAACAAGGTACAAGGGTTGAAAACTCATGGCTGCCACGTCCTACTTCAAAGGGTTTTACCTGTTATCCTTAGAGGATTGGGCCGCGCCCTGACTTATACAGAGCAGTTGCAGTGTTGGGACAATTCTTCAGGGAACTCTGCAGTAGGATTATCAGGATAGATGCTTTGGAGCGTCTTAGAGACAAGATACCAACAATCCTATGCGACCTTGAGAAGATATATCCTCGAGCCTTCTTTGATGTGATGGTGCATTTGGCTGTTCATCTACCTGACGAGGCACTACTTATTGATCCAGTACAGTATGGCTGGATGTACCCTATTGAAAGGCGGCTAGGCACTTTCAAGGGCTATGTTAGGAATAGAGCTAGACCCGAGGGTTCCATTGCAGAGGCCTACATTGCTATAGAAGCATTGACATTCTGCTCAAAATACTTCGAAACAGCTGATCAGCTTAGCAAAGAGGTGGGTGAAGACAATCCTGGGCTCAATGTTTTTGATTATTCTGTTCGAGTTACAAGGAAGAGTCGACAAGAGGACAAACCTAAAGATTTGGACAAAATGGTTTGGTATGTGTTGAATAACTGTCCTGAGATACTACCTTATATCAAGTAAGTGCAGTACTGCAGCTTATACATCTTAATCTACTAAACTTGCAGCACATTCTTATATATTTAAATGTTTGACGCGATCACTATGTTGTGCAGCATCTACAAAAAGGAGTTACTGCCGCAAAATCCAAGAAACATTGACAAACTGGTTATGGCAGGATTTGCGAAATGGTTCAAGAACCATGTAAGCTTTTCAAGTGCAGTGTCAGTTTTTTTAATATATTGAGTACATAAGATGATCAGCTTGTCTATTTTCTAACCATAGGTTAAGAAGATGCGGGAGGATGGGCAGGCAGTTGAAGATGCCCTTTACTCACTAGCAATGGGTCCTGATACTCGGGTAAGACATTATGAATCTTGCGTTGTTGGAGATGTGCGCTACAACATCCTTGCACGAGACGAAGGTAGGAACACACAAAACAGTGCCATCATGAGCACGGATACGTATGACAAAGAGACAACTGAAATGTATGCTAACATAATAGACATTGTTCAGTTGCAGTATATCTCCAGTTTCGAGGATCATTGGTGTGTGGTTCTGTTGTGCTGTCGTTGGTATAACCTGTTTTCCAGGATCGCAAAACCCAGAGTTGATGATTATTTCAAATCCATCAATGTCAAGGCGGCGTACCAAACCAACCAGCCTTTTATTTTGGCAAATCAAGCAACACAGATATTTTTCTTGGAAGACACATTTGCACGTAGCGATGACTGGAGAGTATTGCAAAGGTTTGAGCAGAGGAATTCGTTTAATGAAGTTGCACAACAAGATGATGCTTACACTGCTCCTGATATACAAGATAACACAGATGTTCCTAATATCTTTGAGAACCATCACGTCAATGACGCCGGCGAAAAGATTGCATGTCGTGCTGTGGACATACAAGAGTTGATCAAGAAGAAGCCAACGTTCGAGGACGTTGAGGACGAAGAAGAAGATGACACCGTGGGGAATTATGATTCAGACTGATACACATGGCGAAGATGTTGCCGCTGCTGCTGCGGATGATGATTACATTGCTTTTGTCGTATTTGCCTGTCAGAAGACGTTTTTATCTACTATGTGAAATTGTGTGTTCTATGACAACTGAAACCTGATGAACATGTTGTTTAGTATTTTGCTGTGAGAACATCACTTGTTATGTATGCTGATTTGTGTTTGGTGATTGTATGACAACTAAAACATGATGACATTGTTGTTTAGTTGTACTCATATTTGGCTGTGAAACTTGAATTTGATGACATAGTTTGCTGTTGGACTGCAATTTGCTTGATGTCTTCGAATGAGAACAAAGCTGACCCGACAGGGCCTCTGCTATTTATTTATTTATATGAGCAAAAGGGGATACCCCCTGATTTCCGTTAATAGAAATCACTAGATGTTCACAACACTATGCCCAGCCTGCTACACAGGTTTCATTCATTACTAGTTCCAGCAAAGTGCTCATGTCGTAGCCACTGAATACATCACGAGTGCTACATACACTTCAAATAAAGAGACAATCATCCTACAGAGCACATTGATGTTTCCCATTATCTTCACAAGCTCTTTCATCTCCTCATTGCTGTCAAGGCCGTTCAGCAGCTGTTGCTTGGCCATGACCAGAGGAACTGCATCTTTAACCTTCTGCTCTGCATCTTCCTCTTCTGCCGTTCCTTCAGTTACTTGTCCAACACCCCAACCTGCTGGTATTGGGATTCCTCGGCTAACCAAATAATCAGCGTAGTTGCATTCCCCCACATCAGCAACATCCCAGAAATACAAATCACACGAATCTTCCCTTTTCTGCACGAATCAAATTGGAAGATCATCAACCAAACTATTAAAAAATCAGCAACTAAAAGCAGCAGAACAACACTTAAACATATTATTACCCCATGATTCGGGCATTTGTAGAAGACTCGGCCAGGGTTGCGGATTGTGGTTGAGACGCGACGGATGACTCTGCGTGATTTCCAGCAGTGGCACCACACTAACGGCAGCGGGTTGCGATGAGCAATCGGCTGCGGTGCGCGTGCCAGTGGGGGTGTGATGAGTCCCACAGGCGATGCTACGGGTGGTGACTTGGCGCATATCTGGTTGTTGCCTGCTGAAGAGCAGGTGGACGAGCAGCCAGCGGACATGGTTGCTGCGGCGAGAGCTTCTGATGCTAGGCAGAGTAAGTAGAGAAGAGGAGAAGCGAACGTTGGATATGTCAGTTTCATTACTTGCAGAGTAGCATAGCACCATATATAGTCATAGTCTAGGTTTGGATTCGAACCAGCTACATGAGGGACCTCCTTGTTTTGCGAAAAAATTATTTCTCCACCTGACAGCTGGGACCCACCGGCTATATCTTCCCACGGAAGGAAGTGCCTCCTTGTTTTGCGAAAAAATTATTCATCCCGTTGACAGCTGGGACCCGTCAGATTTGGTGATTGACTTGTGGGCCTACTAAGCGGACATGTACGCATGGCTTTGTCAACTTAATGAACAAATGATTCTAGCAGCTGGACCGTTGGATGTTAATCCAACAGCCGTGCTCCTTCTTCAACCTCTGTTCTTGCTCCTGTCTCCCATGGGCGGCACCGCAGCTGTGCTGCCGCGCACCCAAACCAGTGAAGTTTCCCACCCCTCTCCATCTGCGATTCCACTGCCCCGTCTTCCCCATCTCTGGGTCGTTCCAGTCTGGGTGCGCTCGGCACGGTGTGGTCAACGTGGTCAACAACCGAGAGTCATCGGAAGGTGACTGTATGTGAGAGGCTGACAGTGGGGACGCACCACGCCCATGGATGCATGCATGCAACGGAACGCGGCGAGGTCAACGTGGTCAAGGAACGACTTCCATCGGAAGTATACTGTACGTGGAGAGTCTCAGCTGGGTCCATGGCCGCAGCAAGAAAGTGCCTCCTTATTACGTGGAAAATAATGATTTCTCCAACTGACAGCAGGGACCCACTAGACGGGCCACCGTATTTTGCGAAAAAAGCGTTAGCCACCTGACTGCTGGGACCCACCTGACGGGCCACCGTATTTCGTGAAAAAAACGTTCCCCCCGCTGTCAGCTCGGACCCACCGGAAGTGCCTCCTTATTACGCACAAAAAAATGAATACTCCCCCGGCTAGCTGGGACCCACCTTGGTGGGAGGCTGACTTGTGGGCCTACTAAGTTGACGGGGACGAAGGGCTTTGTCAACTTAGTCAATATGAATGATTCTAGCTCCAGTGACCGTACGATGTCCATCCAACGGCCGTAGTGCTTCTTCCACCTCTGGTCTTCTTGCTCCAGCTGCCCAAAGCAGTGCCGGTCGTGCCGCATGCTCCTGCCTCCCGTGGCCGGCTGTGTTGCCGCGGAGGCCTCACCACCCCCTACTATTCCCACCGTTGGCCAGGCCCTGCGGCGACGGCAGCCTCACACCATAGCCGAACCAGTGAACCCTCATACTCCTCTCCGCGCGGGCTTCCACTGCCGCGTCTTCCCCGGCTCCGCGTCGCCCCTTCCTAGGCCTCGCCGTCGTCCACCACCGTGGTGCTCTCCGCGCAACGTGGTCAAGGAACGACTTCCATCGGAAGAGTACTGTACGTGGAGAGGCTGACAGCTGGGTCCACGGCCACAGCCTAGTTTTTTTGTGATTTGCCATGTAAGTCGCTTTGTCAGGCGTGTTGGGCTGCAAATCTTTCAAGACGAGGAAAGCTTTCATTCGGCTGGCCGAGAAAATGGCCCATCAGTAATGAGAAATGGGCTGTACATTTTTAAAACACATCAAACGGGCAATTAGTTTCAAATATCTTTTTTTTCCATTTCGAGATTTTAAATTACATTAATTTTTATGCGTGGTGAATTTGTTGGATTCTATATTGCTATACATTTATTTTTAAAATCAGTTTGAATGTGAGTCGAAATTTCGGGATTAAAAACAGTTCGGACCGCACAGAAATATGCAAATTTTTGTATAGTTTTTTAACCGTGGCCACAATATGGGCTGTAATGCTAACAAAAAGAATATGGGCTCCAAAAAAACCTTAATAATTAGCAAATGGGCTGTAAATTATTAGAAATAATGGCAGATGGGCTGGATGCTGTTTTCCACAGATTTGAGGCTTTCCTAAAAAAAGGTTGACGCACAAGCAGTGACTGTTGGATGGCCATCCAACGACCGTCGTGCTTCTTCAATCTCTGCTCTTCCTGCTCCAGCCGCTCAAACAAGCACCGGCGGGACTGCCTGCTCCCTCCTCCCCGCGGCCGGCTCTACTGCCGCGCAAGCCTCACCGCCCCACCGTACTCCCATCGCTGGCCTAGCCATCCCTCTACTCACCCACACCTGTTGTTATTCTCCGGCGACGGCAGACGAACCAGTAAACCCTCGTACAGCCGTACTCCCCTCCGCGTGCGAAACAACTGCCGAGTCTTCCCTGCCTCCGTGTCGTTCCCTTCCTAGGCCTCGCCGTCGTCCACTGCCTTGGTGCTCTCAGCGCGGCCTGGTCAACGTGGTCAACGACCGACATGCATCTGAAGTGGACTGTACGTGGAGAGGCCGACAGCTGGGTCCACGGCCGCACGCAAGGAAATGCCTCCTTATTACTCGCAAAATAATGATTCCTCCACCTGACATCAGGGACCCATCGAAAGGGCCTCTGTATTTCGCAGAAAAAACGTTACCGCCGCTGACAGGTCGGACCCACCAGCTATATCTTCGCACGCAAGGAAGTGCCTCCTTATTACGCACAAAGAAAAATGAATACTCCCCCTGTTAGCTGGGACCCAGTATACTGGCAGGCTGACTTGTGGGTCTACTAAGTTGAGGGGGACGGAGGGCTTTGTCAACTTAGTCAATATGCACGATTCTAGCTCCAGTGACCGTACGATGTCCATCCAACGGCCGTAGTGCTTCATCAACCTCTGCTCTTCCTACTCTAGCCGCTCAAACAAGCGCCGGTGGGACTGCCTGCTCCCTCCTCCCCGCGGCCGGCTCTGCTGCCGCGCAGGCCTCACCGCCCCACCGTACTCCCATCGCTGGCCTAGCCATCCCTCTACTCACCCACACCTGCTGTTATTCTCCGGCGATGACAGACGAACCAGTAAACCCTCGTACAGTCGTACTCCCCTCCACGTGGGAAACAACTGCCGAGTCTTCCCTGCCTCCGTGTCTTTCCCTTCCTAGGCCTCGCCGTCGTCCACCGCCCTGGTGCTCTCGGCGCGGCCTGGTCAACATGGTCAACGACCGACATGCATCTGAAGTGGACTGTACGTGGAGAGGCCGACAGCTGGGTCCACGGCCGCATGCAAGGAAATGCCTCCTTATTACGTGCAAAATAATGATTCCTCCACCTGACATCAGGGACCCACCGAAAGGGCCTCTGTATTTCGTGGAAAAAACGTTACCGCCGCCGACAGCTCGGACCCACCAGCTATATCTTCGCACGCAAGGAAGTGCCTCCTTATTACGCACAAAAAAATGAATCCTCCCCCTGTTAGCTGGGACCCAGTATAGTGGCAGGCTGACTTGTGGGCCTACTAAGTTGACGGGGACGGAGGGCTTTGTCAACTTAGTCAATATGCACGATTCTGGCTCCAGTGACTGTACGATGTCCATCCAACGGCCGTAGTGCTTCTTCAACCTCTGGTCTTCTTCCTCCAGCCGCCCAAACCAGCGCCGGTCGTGCCTTGTGCTCCTGCCTCCCGTGGCCGGCTGCGATGCGGTGGAGGCCTCACCGCCCCCTACTACTCCCACCGCTAGCCAGGCCATCCCTCTACTCACCCACACCCCCTGTTATTTTGCGGCGACGACAGCCTCACACCGCAGCGAACCAGTGAACCCTCGTACTCCTCTACGCGTGGGCATCCACTGCCGCGTCTTCCCCGGCTCCGCGTCGTCCCCTTCCTAGGCCTCTCCATCGTCCACCGCCCTGGTGCTCTCGGCGTGGCGTGGTCAACGTGGTCAAGGAACGGCTTCCATCGGACGTGGACTGTACGTGGAGAGGCTGACAGCTGGGTCCATGGCCGCAACAAGGAAGTGCCTCCTTATTACGTGCAAAATAATTATTCCTCCACCTGACAGCGGGGATCCACCGAACGGGCCACCGTATTTCGCGAAAAAAACGTTTGCCCCTGACTGCTGTGACCCACCAGCTAGATCTTCGCACACAAGGAAGTGCGTCTGAGCAAAAAAACGATTCGCCCCCCTAACTGCTGGGACCCACCAGCTACATCTTCGCAGGCAAGGAAGTGCCAGACAGTCGGGACCCACCTGGTCGAAGCGTACGTAGTGTTGTCATTCTGGTTGCGAACGTGTACGTACATATATACTGGTGGATGTAGAGGCGCGCACGTGTCGTAGTAGAGGCGCGTACGTGTCGTAGTAGAGGCGCGCACGTAGCATGTACACGTACGTACAGCGGCTAGGGTGCAAGAAAGAAAATACGGCCACGTATTTGTACATACGGGCGGGGTCTTGAACGCCTACTCGCGCATACGTACGGCCAGGGCTCGTGTACATGGCTGGGTCGGAATGGAGAAACAGCGTCGTCGTCGTGTTCATGGGGAGGCAACGGAATGCGTCGTGTTCATGGGGAGGGGTGTGGCGTACCGCAAAACGGAGGAAACGGACCTCCTACGGTCGAAACGGGGGTCCTATTGATCGGGAGGAGTGTGGCGTACCGCAAAACGGAGGAAACGGACCTCGTACGGTCGAAACGGGGGTCCTGTTGATCGGGAGGGGTGTGGCATACCGCAAATCCGAGAAAACGGACCTCCTACGGTCTAAACGGGGGTCCTGTTGATCGGGAGGGGTGTGGCGTACCGTAAAACGGACGAAACGGACCTCCTACGGTCGAAACGGGGGTCCTGTTGATTGGGAGGGGTGTGGCGTACCGCAAAACGGACAAAACGGACCTCCTACGGTCGAAACGGGGGTCCTGTTCATCGGGAGGGGTGTGGCGTACCGCAAAGCGGGACTCCACGGGATACTGTTCATCTCCACCGTCGACCTCCTCCAGCCTCCACGGGCTACCGTCGACGTCCTCCAGCCTCCACGGGCTCCTGTTCATCCAGCCTCCACCGCGCGCTACTCCACCGGCTACTGTTCAACCACCCCTCCACGGGCACCCCTCCACTGTCTACTGTTCATCCAGCCCTCCACACCACGGGGTCCTGTTCAACCACCCCTCCACGGGCACCCCTCCACCGTCTACTGTTCATCCAGCCCTCCACCACACCACGGGGTCCTGTTCATCCAGAGGCAACGCCACCGCTCACTGTTCATCCAACCCCCCCCCCCCCGCAATGCTCACTGTTCATCCCAGAGGCAGCATCGGTCGGCTTCAGTTAGCAGCAGTAGCGAAGGAATCACTCGATCGGGTTCAGTTAACAGCCATCGATCGATCGGTCGGGTTCAGTAACGCGTAGCCTACAGTGCAATCGCTCGGGTTCAGTTAGAGCCCGACGCCTCACTCGGGTTCAGTTAGAGCCAACGCCTCGCACACACGCGCGTATGTGTACGAGAGAAAATCGCATCGCTCGGCCCCCGACCTCCCACCGTAACCGGGAACTCCCCGAAATTTTCCTCGCCCTCGCTTCTACCATAGTTTTTTCCATCATGGACGGCCCAAAGAATGTCATGCAGCTGCGTCTCCAGCCCACCCAGGACGAAAAGCCCATTTTCTGTCATGATTTTTTGTCATAGAAGTAGGAGACCACCACATCTATGATGATACCGGGTTTTGTCACAATTATCGTCATAGAAGTGTCATATGTATGATAGAAAAAAAATTCGTTCAGCCCAAAATGTCACGGATGTGTCTTTTTTTTGTAGTGTTAAATTCAGAAAATGATTAAAACTTTAGAAAATCATATAAAATAATCCGTATCTCGGATGAAAATACTTTCTACATGAAAGTAGCTCAGAACGACGAGACGAATCCGGATACGCAGCCTGTTCGGACACCACACACCCCTAACATATCGAACACGCGACTTTCCCCCTCCGGTTCATCTCTTCGAAAACGCGAAACACCGGGAATACTTTCCCGGATGTTTCCTCCCTTCGCCGGTATCACCTACTACCGCGATTGGGCCCCAGTAACAACGCTCATTGTCATGTCATGCATCGTCATGCATATGTTTGCATTATATTTATTGTTTCTTCCCCCTCTTCTCTCGCTAGACTCCTATACCGACGCTGGTGCTGCCCAGTTCGACTACGGAGTTGATGACCCCTCCTACTTGCTAGAGTGTCACGACCGGTTTTCCAATAAAAATATTTATTGAGAAATCGATCCCTTTTACGGAACAGTAGAGAAGAATCCTTCTTACTGGTAGACAAAATCTTGATCACAGAAGAAAAATACCAGGAGTACTGAATATAATACAAGGTTGAGTGGAGACTGCTCAACAATTTATTACAAACACGCCAATACTACATAAAGGCGGATAGGGTGGCATAACTACTAGCTCACAATAAAAGCGGTGGTGGAAAGATCACAGCAAAGTGGGTGACATGACTCCTGAATCTAACAGCTCTTCGAGCGACGGAGTGAGGCTCGAGGATTCTTATTGTGGGTGGCAGAAGCGAATATCATACAAGTGACCAATATCCAGGATCGCACGGGACTGACTGGGACTCCTCTAGGCGTCGGACTCACTATCAAACTCTTCATCCATGAGATCGCCTTCGTCAACATCTGGCCAAATCAACAAGCCAGGTGAGTACTATGAAAGTACTCGCAAGACAGTTCGGACATAAGATACAAATGTAAACATGATGCATATGAACAGATTAACATGCGCACTCAGTCAATGGGATAGCAATGCACGGAAATATAAAAGGGAAATCGGGCGGTAGTCCTCCCGAAATCCCAAAGTAATACTGAAGGCCAATCGAGTGTCTGAATGACTCCTCGGAAGGGTAAAAATGAAATAACAATGCCGCAGTCGGGCGTCAAGGCGACACCTCATGAAGGGCTTATGATAGGATATAAAAGACAGTGCGTGCCACTGTCGGACGTCTGAGGCGACATCACATAAAGGGCTTATATTGAAAGTAAAAGACAAGAGTGCCACAGTCGGACGTCTGAGCGACATCACGTAAAGGGCTTATATCAAAAGTAAATAACGGACATGCCACAGTCGGACGTCTGAGCGACATCACATAAAGGGCTCATATTGAAAGTAAATGACAAGAGTGCCACAGTCGGATGTCCGAGCGACATCACGTAAAGGGATTATATCAAAAGTAAATAACGGACATGCCACAGTCGGACGTCTGAGCGACATCACATAAAGGGCTCATATTGAAAGTAAATGACAAGAGTGCCACAGTCGGACGTCTGAGCGACATCACATAAAGGGCTTATATCAAAAGTAAATAACGAGAGTGCCACAGTCGGACGTCTGAGCGACATCACATAAAGGGCTTATATTTCACAACTTAATAAATTCAGTAGCTCAAGAATTTAACTCTTTTCACGGGAATATTCAAGTACGAGATATAATAAAGGTTAGTCCATCCACAGGAATAACAATTCAAACGGGTATACCACTCAAGCTTGTTCACCAGGGACTTTCCACGAGGACTGACATAGATATGGATATACTGGCCATGGTCCTTGATCATGGACACGATGACTCGGAAGGATTTGACTCTGCAGAGTTTGTACTTTAACCACAGCCAACAGATTTCAGTAGTCACAAGGACTAGTTCCGTTTACGGTGTTTTAGAAGAAACACATCTAACCAGTACACACCCATTCAACATTCCGATGCCAGGAATCACCCTCGGCAACATTCAAGAAAAAACTTGAGACGGGGAGGCTACAACCTCGCGTAGCATGGGATCAAATTTATATACGCGCGCTCTAAGGGGTGCCCCCCTCTCGGTCCCAACCGGAAACACCCATGCCCCCTGACCGGATGACTGGCTTTAATCCAGGGCCATGGAACCCTCATCCCGGCCCCTCTATTTGGTGTGTACATGGAAAGAGGTTACCAACTTACTAAACCGTATTCTTTGCAGAAAACATGTGGCAGCACAAAAGGGAAGGAATGGTAACGTGACTCAGTCCACGTTAACGCCGGAGTTTAACGGATGACGTAAGGCTGGCATGCTACAACAATACCACCTCACTACCTTTCATGTCACCACATGATCAGGTCATCTCTCATCAAAGATCACGGTAACTTCGGAACACACGGATAGTTGCCTTGCATGCAACGAGATACTCACCGATGCTCATATACCATGCACAACCATTCAAGCAAACATGCAAAACACCTATCATATCAAAGGTTCAAACATGCTTGCCTGGTTCGGAGAAGTCCGAGTCTAGCTCGGCGAAATTCGCGGCTCCGTCACCTCCTCCGGAACCTACGGTATAGCGAAAACGTATACTAACGTAAAAATCATCGCGTGCATAAAAATTGTTCCAAATTTTTTTTCCAAATAAATACTATAAAAAACTAGACAAAAATATAAGACTGACAGAAAAAGAATCAATCAAAAATCATCTTTTATTAAAAAGATATAAGGGTTTTAGTCCAGGGACTAATCTGTGATGAAACAGAAAAGATCCAGGGACTTAACTGAGAAAACAGAAAACGGTTCGGAAAGAAATGCGCCAGCCCAAAGGGAAAACGCATTTGCCCGAAGGCGCCAACAGAAAACGGTTCGAGGGGGAGGAAGCAGAGAGGCTGACGGGGGGGGTCCACACGTCAGGTTTAAAAACTTCGTCGGCGCCCGAAGGCTGCGGTGGTCGCCGGCGTCGAACCACGGCGAGGCAGGGAGATCGGAGGGTACCAAGAGGTTCAGTGTGTCCTTCTGCGTCGGTGGGTGGTGGACTTGGCCGTCGGAGAGCACCACGTCGACGGTGACACTTTCTCCAGCGGACGGTGCTTCGGGCGATGGTGGAGAACTCCGGTGGGTGCTGCAAACTCCAAATTGAAGCGCGGGTCAGCAGAGTGGATGCATAAGGAAGCTACTGGCAAGAGATGAGGGGTAGAGGTGCACGCACGGGAGCGAGTCGAGCTGGGTCCCGTGGCAGGTCGAGGCGGCCGGAGTTGGGAAGAAGGCTCCCTCGTGGCTGTACCAGTGGCTTGGCGTGGTATTGGTGGTGCGTAGGGGTGGTGTGAGTTCGAGTTCGAGCTCGGGGCCTCTATTTATAGGCGATCCGAGGGGGTGGCCGTGAACGGGATATCTCCGGCGAGCGATTACGGCGAGGCAGGGGTTGGGCAGGGAGTTCAAGTGGCCAGGCAACATCAGGGAGGTTCACTGGTGCCGTTCCCCCACTAATCCTCGGTCGGGCTTGGCGTAATGCGCCGGTCCTCGACGGGGCGGCCGTACGGGCACGGCGGCGGCAGAGAGCGCGCTCCACGGCTAGCAGTTCACGACGAAGGATGGCAGCGCGCACGGGGGAGTGGATGGCCACGTGGCGGTCTCCGGTGGCTTGGGCGGCGCTGGACGGCGCCGTCCATGCTGCGCCTCTCTCTGGCGGCCGCAAAGCCCCTGCTGCCGTCGCTCACGGGTGGCGCACCTCCTCCGGCTCGTCGCCGACGCCCGCAAGACTCCAGGAGCTCATGCGGCGCAGGGATAAGGAGAGGACAGGGAGGAAGGCGCCACCGCGGTACTGGCGAGATCGACATCGGGCTCTAAAGAAAACGACAGTGCATCTCTGAAATCTGAACATGACAGTGATAATGCTCTGCAGGTGTTCGACGAAATGATTTGGCATGAAGAAATTTTTTTCGGGAGCTGGGACTTGGTGAGGTGACCTCTCAATGCACCCAGAGGCTGCCTGAATTTACTCGGATTTTTAGGAAGAGAATTCAAATGAATTTCATCAAATTTGGCAAATAAGGTCCAAACTTGCAGCAAGTACAATTTGAAATATTCGAACTGGAGACCAGTGGATCTTCATGGATCCTGGTTGAGGGCTCTAAGGACTAGCTAGGGAAATTGGTTTGGAGGCAAAACTCAAAGTAGAAATGGTAGTTCCTTTGAAAACCTCCAAGGATCAAAGTAGAGGGCAGAAATTGTTTTTGATGAGAAATAAATGGAAACAAATAAATGGAGAGGTTCAACTTGCTGGATTTGAAGTATATCATGATCCAAAGATGGGGAAAGGCTTTTGGGAGAGGATTTTCCACTTGGGTCATGGCAAGAGGGATTTTTGAAAGGGGGAGAAAAACACTCGAAATGCCATAGGGCTATTTTTAAAAGATTTTTAAAAGAAATTTCCCAAATGAAAAACAATTGGATTTGAGTCCACATAAGATGGAAAAACCTCCAAGGCCAAATTCAAGTCTTGGGTGAATCCAAAACAAAACACTTGTCATAAAAGAAAATATTTTGAGAGGGAAAGTTCTTTTAGAAGAAAATTTAAATACCCTCCTCAATTCAAATAAAATATTTTGATGAAAGCAAAAATAAAAATTTTGGGTGTCACATAGAGCAACCAGGCAAGCCCCCCCCCCCTTGATCACCAGATATCGCCTATTCTACTCTCTACTGCTTGCATTAGAGTAGTGTAGCATGTTACTGCTTTCCGTTAATCCTATCCTGATGCATAGCCTGTCCTTGCTACTACTGTTGTTACATTTACCTGCACTCCTCCATGCTTAGTATAGGATGCTAGTATTCCATCTGTGGCCCTATACCATCTGTGGCCCTATATTCTTGTCCATCTGCCATGCTATACTATCGGGCCGTGATCACTCGGGAGGTGATCCCGGGTATATACTTATATACTTAAGATATATGATACCTGTGGTGACTAAAGTCGGGTCGGCTCGTAGGAGTACCCGCAAGTGGATCTTTGTGGCGGAGCGACAGGGCAGGTTCAGACCACCTAGGAGAGAGGTGGGCCTGGCCCTGGTCGGCGTCCGTGGTTACTTCATAATAACATGCTTAACGAGATCTTGGTATTTGATCTGAGTCTGGCCATTGGCCTATCCGCACTAACCAACTACGCGGGAACAGTTATGGGCACTTGACGTCGTGGTATCAGCCGAAGCCTTTGTGACATCAGCGACTGAGCGGCGCATGCCGAATTGGACCGTAAGCCCGCTCTTGTATTAAGGGGGCTAGGTCTGCTTCCGGCCGCGTACGTAACGTGCAGGTGTGCAATGGGGATGGGCCCAGACCCCTGCGCGCATAGGATTTAGACCGGCGTGCTGACCTCTCTGTTGTGTCTAGGTGGGGCTGCGACGTGTTGATCTTCCGAGGCCGGGCATGACCCAGGAAAGTGTGTCCGGCCAAAGGGGATCGAGCGTGTTGGGTTATGTGGTGCACCCCTACAGGGAAGTTTATCTATTTGAATAGCCGTGTCCCTCGGTAAAAGGACGACCCGGAGTTGTACCTTGACCTTATGACAACTAGAACCCGATACTTAATAAAACATCCAAGTGCCAGATACAACCCGGTGATCGCTCTCTCACAGGTCGACGAGGAGAGGATCGTTGGGTAGGATTGTGCTATGCGATGCTACTTGGAGGACTTCAATCTGCTCTCTTCTACATGCTGCAAGACGGAGGCTGCCAGAAGCATAGTCTTCGACAGGATTAGCTATCCCCCTCTTATTCTGGCATTCTGCAGTTCAGTCCACCGATATCGCCATTTACACATATACCCATGCATATGTAGTGTAGCTCCTTGCTTGCGAGTACTTTGGATGAGTACTCATGGTTGCTTTTCTCCCTCTTTTCCCCCTTTCTCTTCTACCTGGTTGTGGCAACCAGATGCCGGAGCCCAGGAGCCAGACGCCACCGTCGACGACGACTCATACTACACTGGAGGTGCCTACTACTACGTGCAGGCTGCTGATGACGACCAGGAGTAGTTAGGAGGATCCCAGGCAGGAGGCCTGCGCCTCTTTCGATCTGTATCCCAGTTTGTGCTATCCATCTTATGGCAACTTGTTTAGCTTATGTCTGTACTCAGATATTGTTGCTTCTGCTGACTCGTCTATGATCGAGCACTTGTATTCGAGCCCTCGAGGCCCCTGGCTTGTATTATGATGCTTATATGACTCATTTTATTTTTAGAGTTGTGTTGTGATATCTTCCCGTGAGTCCCTGATCTTGATCGTACACGTTTGCGTGTATGATTAGTGTATGACTGAATCGGGGGCGTCACACGAGGCCTTAGCAGCCTTCAAACATAGCATCCGTGATGAATGGCTAGCACGCCACCTCGGCCAAGAAAAGCCGAAGTCCATGGCAGACCTCCCGGCACTCATGACCCGCTTTTGCGCAGGAGAGGATAGTTGGCTGGCTCGCAGTACAAACACATCCAACGACACAGCCCCCCCCCCCCCCCCGCGAGGACAAAAACAACACTGGCAAGCTCCGGTGCAACAGACACAAACGCCGCAGCAATGGCGATAACACCGATGACACAACAGTTCATGCCGGATTCAGTGGCTCCAAGTCCGGCCAGCAAAAGAAGCCCTATAAAAGGAGCAGCGGAAAACCATCCAGCTTGGACCGCATACTCGATCGTCCTTGCCAAATACATGGCACCCCAGACAAACCGGCAAACCATACTAACATAGATTGCCGGGTCTTTAAACAAGCCAGCAAGGTAAAGAACAAAAAAGTGGAATCACAGAGCGAGGACGATGACGAGGAGCCCCGGCAGCCGAGCACTGGGGGGCAAAAGAAATTTCCTCCTCAAGTCAAAACGGTGAAAATGATATACGCCACACACATCCCAAAAAGGGAGCGTAAGCAAGCACTCAGCGACGTCTACGCGGTAGAGCCAGTCGCCCCAAAATTTAATCCGTGGTCGTCGTTCCCGATCACCTTCGATCGCCGAGATCATCCAACCAGCATCCGCCATGGTGGTTCAGCCGCACTGGTCCTCGACCCAATCATCGACGGATTTCACCTGACATGAGTCCTAATGGACGGTGGTAGCAGCCTCAACCTGCTCTATCAGGACACAGTGCGGATGATGGGCATTAACCCTTCACGAATCAAACAAATAAAGACTACCTTTAAAGGAGTCATGCCAAGCATACAGGCCCGTTGTACGGGCTCAATAACGCTGGAGGTAGTATTCGGTTCCCCAGATAACTTCCGAAGCGGAGAACTAATCTTCGATATCGTCCCATTTCGCAGCGGCTATCACGCCTTGCTCAGACGAACCGCATTCGCTAGATTCAACGCGATACCACATTATGCTTATCTCAAGCTCAAGATGCCCGGGCCACTTGGCGTCATTACAGTAAATGGAAACACGGAACGCTCCCTCCGTACAGAGGAGCACACCGCTGCCCTAGCAGCAGAAATACACAGCGGCCTTCTCAAGAAGCATCATAATCCGGCTGTCGAGCCCCTGTACATCATCAAGACGGTCCGGACAACACTGCAGCAGGACAGCTCAGCTCGTCACGAGCCGAATTAGCAATTCGGCCTCCGTCCCAGCCCCGATGAGGCAACGGCATTACTGCCGCGCGTACATAAACTACACATTCAAAACCCCATGGGTATCGACGGAGGCATAACTCGCCCGCTTTTACTTTCTTCATGGGTTTTCTTCTCTTTTCGAGGTCTATACGGACAACCCGCTCTCAGAACACACCAAGGAGGCAAGGAGCTTTGGCGTACAGGGCAACCCCCAGGTGATATCCAATAAACGATTACCACACTTGTTTTACATACCCACACGCAGCTCGCCCTTGGTTACAGCATTAAATAGCCTTACTAGCTAATCGCATTACTTGTACAAAGTACGCCTTGACGTACCCGCTACATCACAATGGTGAATAAATGGTGGCCTCAGCTCATTACATCATTTTTTCCGTTTCCTCACCGTAGTATCTATTACTCATTGCACACGTACACCATGGTACGTACTACTACGCCAGGGGCTTCATTACACCCCGCATCGCGGCAATAAAAGTCCGAACACTTTTACAGTACCGTTCAACACCCCGAACTTATAGCATTATATCGATCGGCTCCGAATCATGTCTTTGGTCAATAGTTGGGTTGCCCGGCTCCTGTGTTTACTACCTTACGTTCCGCTATATTGGCTAGGGTAGTAAAGGGAGAACTACTGCGATTGTGTCCCAGTTATTCTAGACGAGCACCTCAGTAGAGAAAGCCGAAAACTGACTGTCATGATGCAGCGAGAGCCGGTCAGCTGTTGGCGAGGTTCCAAATCGTTGGATAGTTTTTCCGCTTCTTGCGAAGAACGGTTCTTCCGATTAGGCATGTATAACGCCCCTAATTCATCCTTCCGAACACCAGGGGCTTCGCCAACTTTATTCATTGTCAAACTCCTATGGCTAAGTGAGGGCGGTAAAGGCCACATAGTCTGATTGCCTTGTTCGTTGCGCTAAACACCTCCTTTAAGGACCAGAATGTGGAGTAAAGATTATTTAGATTTATCCCGAACACCCCCAAACTATCTACGTGGGGGCAGAAGCCGACGACTGGTCAACCCTCAGATTTAATAAACGGCCGCACAGGAGGTAAAATTTAAATCATAAACATTATACTACATAACATCATTGTTCCATATTACAGAACAAAATATACATGTTCTCATGGGAATATAACATCCTTCGAACATTGCTCCTGTTGGGTTTCGTAGCATAATTTAAAATTTTCCTACGCTCACCAAGATGCATCTATGGAGTATACTAGCAACGAGGGGAAGGGAGTGCATCTACATACCCTTGTAGATCGCGAGCGGAAGCGTTCCAATGAACGTGGATGACGGAGTCGTACTCGCCGTGATCCAAATCACCGATGACCGAGTGCCGAACGGACGGCACCTCCGCGTTCAACACACGTACGGTGCAGCGACGTCTCCTCCTTCTTGATCCAGCAAGGGGGAAGGAGAGGTTGATGGAGATCCAGCAGCACGACGGCGTGGTGGTGGATGTAGCGGGTCTCGGCAGGGCTTTGCCGAGCTTCTGCGAGACGGAGAGGTGTAGCAGGGGAGGAGGGAGGCGCCCAAGGCTGTAGGTTGCTGCCCTCCCTCCCCCCTTTATATAGGCCCCCTAGGGGGGCGCCGGCCCTGGAGATGGGATCTCAAGGGGGGCGGCGGCCAAAAGGGGGGAAGGGGGTGCCTTGCCCCCTAAGGCAAGTGGGAAGCCCCCCCCACCCTAGCTAGGGGCTGGTTCCCTTCCTATATATAATTCTTCACCTCCGAAACTTTCCCGGTGGCCGAAACTTGACTTCCTATATATAATTCTTCACCTCCGGACCATTCCGGAGCCTCTCATGACATCCGGGATCTCATCCGGGACTCCGAACAACTTTCGGGTTTCCGCATACACATATCTCTACAACCCTAGCGTCACCGAACCTTAAGTGTGTAGACCCTACGGGTTCGGGAGACATGCAGACATGGCCGAGACGCCTCTCCGGTCAATAACCAACAGCGGGATCTGGATACCCATGTTGGCTCCCACTTGTTCCACGATGATCTCATCGGATGAACCACGATGTCGAGGATTCAATCAATCCCGTATGCAATTCCCTTTATCAATCGGTATGTTACTTGCCCGAGATTCGATCGTCGGTATCCCAATACCTTGTTCAATCTCGTTACCGGCAAGTCTCTTTACTCGTACCGCAATGCATGATCCCGTGACTAACGCCTTAGTCACATAGAGCTCAATTTGATGATGCATTACCGAGTGGGCCCAGAGATACCTCTCCATCATACGGAGTGACAAATCCCAGTCTCGATCCGTGCCAACCCAACAGACACTTTCGGAGATACCCGTAGTGCACCTTTATAGTCACCCAGTTACGTTGTGACGTTTGGCACACCCAAAGCACTCTTACGGTATCCGGGAGTTGCACGATCTCATGGTCTAAGGAAAAGATACTTGACATTGGAAAAGCTCTAGCAAACGAAACTACACGATCTTTTATGCTATGCTTAGGATTGGGTCTTGTCCATCACATCATTCTCCTAATGATGTGATCCCGTTATCAATGACATCCAATGTCCATAGTCAGGAAACCATGACTATCTGTTGATCAACGAGCTAGTCAACTAGAGGCTTACTAGGGACACGTTGTGGTCTATGTATTCACACATGTATTATGATTTCCGGACAATACAATTATAGCATGAACAATAGACAATTACCATGAACAAAGAAATATAATAATGACCATTTATTATTGCCTCTAGGGCATATTTCCAACAGTCTCCCACTTGCACTAGAGTCAATAATCTAGTTACATTGTGATGAATCGAACACCCATTGCGTCCTGGTGTTGATCATGTTTTGCTCTAGGGAGAGGTTTAGTCAACGGATCTGCTACATTCAGGTCCGTATGTACTTTACAAATATCTATGTCTCCATTTTGAACACTTTCATGAATGGAGTTGAAGCGACGCTTGATATGCCTGGTCTTCCTGTGAAACCTGGGCTCCTTCGCAAGTGCAATAGCTCCAGTGTTGTCACAGAAGAGAGTCATCGGGCCCGACGCATTGGGAATCACCCCTAGGTCGGTAATGAACTCCTTCATCCAGACTGCTTCCTGTGCTGCCTCCGAGGCTGCCATGTACTCCGCTTCACATGTAGATCCCGCCACGACGCTTTGCTTGCAACTGCACCAGCTTACTGCTCCTCCATTCAAAATATACACGTATCCGGTTTGTGACTTTGAGTCATTCAGATCTGTGTCGAAGCTAGCGTCGACGTAACCCTTTACGACGAGCTCTTCGTCACCTCCATAAACGAGAAACATATCCTTAGTCCTTTTCAAGTACTTTAGGATATTCTTGACCGCTGTCCAGTGTTCCATGCCGGGATTACTTTGGTATCTTCCTACCAAACTTACGGCAAGGTTTACATCAGGTCTGGTACACAGCATGGCATACATAATAGACCCTATGGCCGAGGCATAGGGGATGACACTCATCTTTTCTCTATCTTCTGCCGTGGTCGGGCATTGAGCCGTGCTCAATTGCACACCTTGCAATACAGGCAAGAACCCCTTCTTGGACTGATCCATATTGAACTTCTTCAATATCTTGTCAAGGTATGTACTCTGTGAAAGACCAATGAGGCGTCTCGATCTATCTCTATAGATCTTGATGCCTAATATATAAGCAGCTTCTCCAAGGTCCTTCATTGAAAAACACTTATTCAAATAGGCCTTTATACTTTCCAAGAATTCTATATCATTTCCCATCAATAATATGTCATCCACATATAATGAGAGAAATGCTACAGAGCTACCACTCACTTTCTTGTAAACACAGGCTTCCAACATGATTTCCAGGACAGGGTTGCCGTACCACTCTGGTGCGGAACGTGTCCTCGTGGACCTACGAAGTTCAGTAGTAACCTTATCCGAAGCTTCATGATCATCATCATTAACTTCTTCCCCAGTCGGTGTAGGCACCACAGGAACATCTTCCTGCGCTGCGCTACTTTCCGGTTCGGAAGGGATGACTATCACCTCATCAAGTTCCACTTTCCTCCCACTCAATTCTTTCGAGAGAAACTCCTTCTGTAGAAAGGACCCGTTCTTGGCAACGAAGTTCTTGCCTTCGGATCTGAGGTAGAAGGTATACCCAATAGTTTCCATGGGGTATCCTATGAAGACGCATTTTTCCGACTTGGGTTCGAGCTTTTCAGGTTGAAGTTTCTTGACATAAGCATCGCATCCCCAAACTTTTAGAAACGACAGCTTAGGTTTCTTCCCAAACCATAATTCATACGGTGTCATCTCAACGGATTTCGACGGAGCCCTATTTAAAGTGAATGCGGCAGTCTCTAAAGCATAGCCCCAAAATGAGAGCGGTAAATCGGTAAGAGACATCATAGATCGCACCATATCTAATAGAGTGCGATTACGACGTTCGGACACACCATTTCTCTGAGGTGTTCCAGGCGGCGTGAGTTGTTAAACTATTCGACATTTCCTTAAGTGTGTACCAAATTCGTGACTTAAATATTCTCCACCACGATCTGACCGTAAGAATTTTATTTTCCTGTCACGTTGATTCTCAACTTCACTCTGAAATTCCTTGAACTTTTCAAAGGTTTCAGACTTGTGTTTCATTAGGTAGACATACCCATATCTACTTAAGTCATCAGTGAGAGTGAGAACATAACGATATCCTCCGGGAGCCTCAACACTCATTGGACCGCACACATCGGTATGTATGATGTCCAATAAGTTGGTTGCTCGCTCCATTGTTCCGGAGAACGGAGTCTTGGTCATCTTACCCATGAGGCATGGTTCGCACGTGTCAAATGATTCATAATCAAGAGACTCCAAAAGTCCATCTTCATGGAGCTTCTTCATGCGCTTGACACCAATGTGACCAAGGCGGCAGTGCCACAAGTATGTGGGACTATCGTTATCAACTTTACATCTTTTGGTATTCACACTATGAAAATGTGTAACATCACGTTCGAGATTCATCAAAAATAAACCATTGACCAGCGGGGTATGACCATAAAACATATCTCTCAAATAAATAGAACAACCATTATTCTCGGATTTAAATGAGTAGCCATCTCGAATTAAACGAGATCCAGATACAATGTTCATGCTCAAAGCTGGCACTAAATAACAATTATTGAGGTTTAAAACTAATCCCGTAGGGAGATGCAGAGGTAGCATGCCGACGGCGATCACATCGACCTTGGAACCATTCCCGACGCGCATCGTCACCTCGTCCTTCGCCAGTCTTCGTTTATTCCGTAGTTCCTGTTTTGAGTTACAAATATGAGCAACCGCACCGGTATCAAATACCCAGGAGCTACTACGAGTACTGGTAAGGTACACATCAATTACATGTATATCACATATACCTTTGGTGTTGCCGGCCTTCTTCTTGTCCGCTAAGTATTTGGGGCAGTTCCGCTTCCAGTGACCACTTCCCTTGCAATAAAAGCACTCAGTCTCGGGTTTGGGTCCATTCTTTGACTTCTTCCCAGTAACTGGTTTACCGGGCGCGGCAACTCCCTTGCCGTCCTTCTTGAAGTTCTTCTTACCCTTGCCCTTCTTGAACTTAGTGGTTTTATTCACCATCAACACTTGATGTTCTTTTTTGATCTCTACCTCAGCTGATTTCAGCATTGAATATACCTCAGGAATGGTCTTTTCCATCCCCTGCATATTGAAGTTCATCACAAAGCTCTTGTAGCTTGGTGGAAGCGACTGGAGGATTCTGTCAATGACCGCGTCATCCGGGAGATTAACTCCCAGCTGAGACAAGCGGTTGTGCAACCCAGACATTCTGAGTATGTGCTCACTAACAGAACTGTTCTCCTCCATTTTACAGCTGAAGAACTTGTCGGAGACATCATATCTCTCGACCCGGGCATGAGCTTGAAAAACCAGTTTCAGCTCCTCGAACATCTCATATGCTCCATGTTTCTCAAAACGCTTTAGGAGACCCGGTTCTAAGCTGTAAAGCATGCCGCACTGAACGAGGGAGTAATCATCAGCACGCTGCTGCCAAGCGTTCATAACGTCTTGGTTCTCAGGGATTGGTGCTTCACCTAGCGGTGCTTCTAAGATATAATCTTTCTTGGCTACTATGAGGATGATCCTCAGGTTCCGGACCCAGTCCGTATAGTTGCTGCCATCATCTTTCAGCTTGGTTTTCTCTAGGAACGCGTTGAAATTGAGGAGAACGTTGGCCATTTGATCTACAAGACATAGTGTAAAGATTTTAGACTAAGTTCATGATAATTAAGTTCATCTAATCAAATTATTTAATGAACTCCCACTCAGATAGACATCCCTCTAGTCATCTAAGTGATACATGATCCGAATTTAACTAGGCCGTGTCCGATCATCACGTGAGACGGACTAGTCAAGATCGGTGAACATCTCCATGTTGATCGTGTCTTCTATACGACTCATGCTCGACCTTTCGGTCCTCCGTGTTCCGAGGCCATGTCTGTACATGCTAGGCTCGTCAAGTCAACCTAAGTGTATTACGTGTGTTCCGAGGCCATGTCTGTACATGCTAGGCTCGTCAACACCCGTTGTATTTGAACGTTAGAATCTATCACACCCGATCATCACGTGGTGCTTCGAAACAACGAACCTTCGCAACGGTGCACAGTTAGGGTGAACACATTCTTGAAATTATTATAAGGGATCATCTTACTTACTACCGTCGTTCTAAGCAAATAAGATGCAAAAGCATGATAAACATCACATTCAATCAAATAGTGACATGATATGGCCAATATCATTATGCTCCTTTGATCTCCATCTTCGGGGCACCATGATCATCTTCGTCACCGGCATGACACCATGATCTCCATCATCGTGTCTTCATGAAGTCATCACGCCAATGATTACTTCTACTTCTATGGCTAACGTGTTTAGCAAACAAAGTAAAGTAATTTACATGGCGTTATTCAATGACACGCAGGTCATGCAAAATAATAAAGACAACTCCTATGGCTCCTGCCGGTTGTCATACTCATCGACATGCAAGTCGTGATTCCTATTACAAGAATATGATCAATCTCATACATCACATATATCATTCATCACATCTTCTGGCCATATCACATCACATAGCACTTGCTGCAAAAACAAGTTAGACGTCCTCTAATTGTTGTTGCAAGTTTTTACGTGGTTTGTAGGTTTCTAGCAAGAACGTTTTCTTACCTACGTATGACCACAACGTGATTTGCCAATTTCTATTTACCCTTCATAAGGACCCTTTTCATCGAATCGGTTCCGACTAAAGTAGGAGAGACAGACACCCGCTAGCCACCTTATGCAACTAGTGCATGTCAATCGGTGGAACCTGTCTCACGTAAGCGTACGTGTAAGGTCGGTCCGGGGAGCTTCATCCTACAATGCCGCCGAAACAAGAAGCAAATAGTAGCGGCAAGAAGAATTGGCAAACTCAATGCCCACAACTGCTTTGTGTTCTACTCGTGCATAGTAACTACGCATAGGCCTGGCTCATGATGCCACTGTTGGGTTTCGTAGCATAATTTAAAATTTTCCTACGCTCACCAAGATGCATCTATGGAGTATACTAGCAATGAGGGGAAGGGAGTGCATCTACATACCCTTGTAGATCGCGAGCGGAAGCGTTCCAATGAACGTGGATGACGGAGTCGTACTCGCCGTGATCCAAATCACCGATGACCGAGTGCCGAACGGACGACACCTCCGCGTTCAACACACGTACGGTGCAGCGACGTCTCCTCCTTCTTGATCCAGCAAGGGGGAAGGAGAGGTTGATGGAGATCCAGCAGCACGACGGCGTGGTGGTGGATGTAGCGGGTCTCGGCAGGGCTTTGCCGAGCTTCTGCGAGACGGAGAGGTGTAGCAGGGGAGGAGGGAGGCGCCCAAGGCTGTAGGTTGCTGCCCTCCCTCCCCCCCTTTATATAGGCCCCCTGGGGGGGGCGCCGGCCCTGGAGATGGGATCTCAAGGGGGGGGGGGCGGCGGCCAAAAGGGGGGAAGGGGGTGCCTTGCCCCCCAAGGCAAGTGGGAAGCCCCCCCCCCACCCTAGGGTTCCCAACCCTAGGCGCATGGGGGGAGGACCATGGGGGGCTCCCAGCCCACTAGGGGCTGGTTCCCTTCCCACTTTAGCCCATGGGGCCCTCCGGGATAGGTGGCCCCACCCGGTGGACCCCCGGGACCCTTCCGGTATCCCGGTACAATACCGGTAACCCCCGAAACTTTCCCGGTGGCCGAAACTTGACTTCCTATATATAATTCTTCACCTCCGGACCATTCCGGAGCCTCTCGTGACGTCCGGGATCTCATCCAGGAGTCCGAACAACTTTTGGGTTTCCGCATACACATATCTCTACAATCCTAGCGTCACCGAACCTTAAGTGTGTAGACCCTACGGGTTCGGGAGACATGCAGACATGACCGAGACGCCTCTCTGGTCAATAACCAATAGTGGGATCTGGATACCCATGTTGGCTCCCACATGTTCCACGATGATCTCATCGGATGAACCACGATGTCGAGGATTCAATCAATCCCGTATGCAATTCCCTTTGTCAATCGGTATGTTACTTGCCCGAGATTCGATCGTCGGTATCCCAATACCTTGTTCAATCTTGTTACCGGCAAGTCTCTTTACTCGTACCGCAATGCATGATCCCGTGACTAATGCCTTAGTCACATAGAGCTCAATATGATGATGCATTACCGAGTGGGCCCAGAGATACCTCTCCGTCATACGGAGTGACAAATCCAAGTCTGGATCCGTGCCAACCCAACAGACACTTTCGGAGATACCCGTAGTGCACCTTTATAGTCACCCAGTTACGTTGTGACGTTTGGCACACCCAAAGCACTCTTACGGTATCCAGGAGTTGCACGATCTCATGGTCTAAGGAAAAGATACTTGACATTGGAAAAGCTCTAGCAAACGAAACTACACGATCTTTTATGCTATGCTTAGGATTGGGTCTTGTCCATCACATCATTCTCCTAATGATGTGATCCCGTTATCAATGACATCCAATGTCCATAGTCAGGAAACCATGACTATCTATTGATCAACGAGCTAGTCAACTAGAGGATTACTAGGGACATGTTGTGGTCTATGTATTCACACATGTATTACGATTTCCGGACAATACAATTATAGCATGAACAATAGACAATTACCATGAACAAAGAAATATAATATTAACCATTTATTATTGCCTCTAGGGCACATTTCCAACAGCTCCGCCACAAGGCGTGACCCCTCCAGAACACCATCAAAATAGTGCTCAGGTCGACGATGCTCCTTGCCCTCCGGCGGTCCCTCGGTCATCAGCTTCTTGGCATCCAGCTTCACCCAATGCGTCTTGACGCGGGCAAAGGCCATACGCGCACCCTCAATGCAGACCGACCGCTTCACGACTTCGAGCCGCGGACAGGCACTCACAAGCCGCTGCACCAGTCTGAAGTAGCTGCTAGGTATAGGATCGGCAGGCCACCGCCTGACTATCAGGTCCTTCATGGCTAGCTCTGCCAACGTGTGCAGCTCGACCAACTGCTTTAGCTAGTCGCTGAAGGGCACCGGATGTTCGGATCCCAGATGTTGGGACCAGAATAGCTTCTCCATAGACATCCCTTCTTCGGCTCGGTAATACTCGGCAGCATCTGATACACTATGCAGCAGATCTGTAAACGCCCCTGGAAAATCCAAATTCAGGATAAGTACAAGGAACGTTTCTTCTATATTCTTGCTATGCATGGTAAAAGACTTACCCGCTGTAATCTTCTTGGCCGCCTGAATTTCCTGGAGGGCGCTCTGGGCTTCGGCTCGTGCATCCTGCGTGCTCTGGCGGACCTTCGCCAATTTCAGACTCTTGCGCCTTACAATCGAGCTCCAGGGACCCAAATCTCTCTATCGCGCCCTGGAGCTGTTGTTGTGCCTCGCCAACCCGGGCCTCGTGCTTCTCGCGCGAGGCGCGTTCCTTGGCCGCTTTGTCCTCGGCCTCGGCTAGCACCTTCTTAAGGGTTAGCACCTCGGTCGTGGCCCCTAATAAAGTTTATGACACTTTAGTCCAGTCGGACTATTCATTTTTTCGACATATACCCACTGGTTACTGCATACCTTGGCTATCCTCCAGCTGCTTCTTCACGAGGCTGAGCTCCTCCTCCGGCCACTCCAGTTTCTGCTTCAGTCCGGAGACCTCCGCAGCATCAGCAGTGGCAGCCTGCAACGATACCTGCTTATTCACATAGACAACTCATGTTAGACTCCTGCGATATTTATTCTTGATCCTCTGTTCGGCTTTTCTTCCCTAACACCAAACAGAGCATCAGGGGCTACTGTCTATACTGTGATATTTTTCCTACAACCACATTACTGATCTCAAAGCCCGTTAGAAGGCTAGTGCAGCCTTCGGTCAGTCCGCTTTTGACAAACTGAACCTTTTCTATTACCGTGTCCATAAGGACACGATGTTCATCTACGATAGAGGCGCCTCGTAGCGCCTCCAGCAGATTATCCGGTGCCCCTGGCTGGACAGACGTCACCGGTGGAACAGGCACGTTCCCTCCTTGTGGAGAGTGTCGTTCGCTGGACCCCGGAGCCGTGTGGATCTCCGGAATGGTATCCGGCTGAGGCCCGAAGGGAACTCGGGCCCCGTCACCAGTCCCCGCGGGAATTTTTCCCCCATGTGTCCGGCGACTGAAGAATCGTCCTGGGGCACCACCCCGATGATCTCCGGAAGCTCCCCCAGTTGGGGAAGGTCTTTTGCGACACCACCTCTTCATCACCCTTGGGAGAGACGGAATGAGCAGCTGGCGCAGACATGCTCGCCATCTCCTTTGAGTCTAGCGATTCCTCTGTCAAGGATCGCGGGGAGCCATCGCGTGCCGGACTGTAATAACATGGTTTAAGGTATATCAATATCACAGACCAGAAAGGCCAGACGTTTTTGGATTTTGGTACTTAAGAGGCGGCCTGAGGCTTGGTCCGACGAGGTCGCTCTGGACTGCTATCAACATCCCACACGGAGTTATCCACGAGGGAGCCTCTAACCCTCTTGGGCATTTTCGCCCCCAGACTTGTGGGGGCCGCTCTCTTCCTCCTCCCCACTTCGGGTGGGGAGTCGTTTTCTTCTTCCTCTTCATCGTCAGACGGAGAGGAAGTCTCGGTTCCGGACGTCACGTCCGGAGTACTTTTCTGGCGAAGGCCCTTCTTGGCCCCTTGGGCCGCCTTCTTAGCCGTCTTCTCCGGCACCTCATAAGGCGCAGGGAACAACATTTTCTCCAGTAATGGAAATTCTTGGTCCTCGGGCGGCGGAGCCGGACAGTTGATCTCCTCTGCCACCTTGATCCAGTCCTAAAAACAGGGAAAGGAAACTTAAATTTCCTCTCAAAATATGCTAGTAGGGGGTACTCCTTGAAAACATTAAAGGAACTGACCGGGTTGGGCTGGCGTTTTAAGCTAAGCCCACGATGTTCAGTTGTAGGCGGTGGCGTCTCGCCGGCCTTGAAGAGCACCTTCCAGATTTCTTCGTGTGTCGTGCCGAAGAGCTCTAGTAGCGTCTGGTGCTTGGCCGGATCAAACTCCCACAAATAACAAGTCTAGCGTTGGCACGCAAGGACCCGACGAATAAGCATGACCTGGATCACGTTGACGATCTTGATTTTCCTGTCTATCATGTTCTGGATGCATGTCTGGAGCCCAGTCAGCTCATCCGAAGGACCCCAGGTTAGGCCCCTCTCTTGCCAGGAGGTGAGCCGCATCGGGATTCCGGATCGGAATTCGAGGGCCGCCGCCCAGTCGGCGTCGCGCGGCTCAGTGATGTAGAACCACCCCGATTGCCACCCCTTCACCATCTCCGCAAACGAGCCTTCGGGCCAGGTGATGTTGGGCATCTTGCCCACCATAGCGCCTCCGCACTCTGCTTGTTGACCGCTCACTACTTTCGGACTCACATTGAAGGTCTTCAGCCACAGGCCAAAGTGAGGCGGGATGCGGAGAAAAGCCTCACAAACAACGATAAATGCCGAAATGTTGAGGATAAAGTTGGGAGCTAGGTCATGAAAATCCAGCCCATGGTAAAACATCAACCCACGGACGAATGGACGAAGAGGGAACCCCAGCCCACGGACGAAATGTGTAAGAAACAGAACCCTCTCGTGGGGCTTGGGAGTAGGGATGATCCATCCCTTGGCCGGGAGTCGATGAGCGATCTCCTTGGCCAGATATCCGGCCTCCCGGAGCTCCTTGATATCCTTCTTCTTGACGGACGAGGCCATCCACTTACCTCCAGCTCCGGATCCGGACATCTTTGGAGTGCTTTCTCGAACAAGGGAAAAGCTAAAGCTTGGGCGCTGGAGCTCAGGGACGGAAGGGCTGAGGAGGAACCGAGGTGTGGGTAAAGAAAGGGGATCCTTACCCCCTTATAAAGGCCATGAATATCAAGCACCTCCCCACTCGCCTTAAACTCGCATATTCCCAAGGGCCATGCAAACGACACGGTTGGCTTACCCATGCCCGCGTTGATGAGAATCCCGCAATAAGGGGACACGATCTCTGATTCGACAACACGTGCCAATGGCAACCGCGTCTCGGAACGTGGAGCGACAAACGGAAAACGATTCGAAATTATGACCGGGCGAACGTGATGTCGTTTCGTAAAAAGCTGTCAGCGGATAGAACTCGTGTAAAATATATATATTCTCCCTGCGGTTGTGTATGGTGTGTGTAACAGGTCCGGATACAATCATCACATCCGAAGACTATCTTGGAGTTCGGAAGAAGGGGAAGCCGCCTTGCAATACCGAAGACAAATCAGCGCGCCGGACTCCTCGTTATTGAAGCTATGTTCAGGGGCTACTGAGGGAGTCCTGGACTAAGGGGTCCTCGGTCGTCTGGCCTGTTATTCGTTTGGCCGGACTGATGGACTGTGAAGACATGAAGGCCGAAGACTATACCCGTGTCCGGATTGGACTCTCCTTGGCGTGGAAGGCAAGCTAGGCGACCGACTATGAAAATTCCCTCTTATGTACCGACCCCATGTAACCCTAGATCTCTCCGGTGCCTATATAAACCGGGGAGCATTGTACGGATAGGGAGAAACTCATTACCTTATTCACATAGGGTAGACTTCTAGGGTTTAGCCACTACGGTCTCGTGGTAGATCAACTCTTGTAACACTCATATTCATAAAGATCAATCAAGCAGGAAGTAGGGTATTACGTCCATATAGAGAGCCCGAACCTGGGTAAACATCGTGTCCCTCATAAAGATCAATCATGCATATGTATTGTAGATCCTTGCTTGCGAGTACTTTGGATGAGTATTCACGTTTGCTTTGCTCCCCCCTTTCCTCCATTTCCATTTTTCTCGGATGTCGCAACCAGATGATGGAGTCTAGGAGCCAGAGGATCCCGAGGATGATTCTACGTGGAGTTCGACTTCGAGGAGTAGTTAGGAGGTCCCAGGCAGGAGGCCTTGCCTTTTCGATCGTTGCTACATTTGTGCTAGCCTTCTTAAGGCAAACTTGTTTAACTTATGTCGGTACTAAGATATTATTGCTTACACTGACTCTTGTGTTTTCGAGTTTATGTATTCAAGCCCTCGAGGCCCCTGGCTTGTAATATAAAGCTTGTATTATTTTAATTTGTGTCTAGAGTTGTGTTGTGATATCTTCCCGTGAGTCCCTGATCTTCGTCGTACACATTTGCGTGTATGATTAGTGTATGGTCAAATCGAGGGCGTCACACATATGGTCAAACATATAATTTCCGAAGCTTGAAAGGAAGAAATGCTGGTGGAATTTCTAAATGATGCTATTTGAGTATGTTTTCTTTTTAGCGAATAAAAAATTTACGTTAACGGATCAAAAATTTATGTAAAGGTGCTAAACATGAATAATTTATGTGGATAAGCTGTTCGACTTCCATACGGCGGTCGAGATTACTCTCGAAAAATGGAATGATGGAAAGGCTGTTATAATGTGTCGAATGTCCTATTTAAATGAGTTCTGAGTTTCGAAGGAGCAGAAAATGTAAAGTAATAAAGCAAAAGGTTATCAAAAACTATTAAAAATTATGTGACTCCTACATATATAAGTTGTTGTAGGATTTTCAAATGGCAGCATAGACAACTTCGAAACAACAAACGAAGCAAGGCTTCTATCACTTGTCGGTAATGCTATTTAAACATGTTTTTAGTTTCGCAAAAATAGAAAATCTACCATGATGGATCAAAACGGTTAAAAATCTACCAAATTATTAGATTTCTATAGGTAAGTTGCTATTTGAGGTGCATATAGATGCATGAACTACCCTCGAAGCATGAAATGGTGGAAACGATTTCGAAATATGTCGATGACGCTTCATTAATAAGTTGTCAGTTTTGAACAAAGTGAAAATCTATAGTGATGGATCAAAAGGGAACAAAATTGGTGATGAAATTAAATGATTACTAGTTATATGTTGTTATACGAGGTCCATATGGTCAAACATACAACTTCCGAAGCTTGAAAGGAAGAAATGCTGGTCGAATTTCTAAATGATGCTATTTAAGTAAGTTTTCTTTTTAGCGAATAAAAAATCTATGGTAATGGATCAAAAGTTTATGTAAAGGTGCTAAACATGAATAATTTATGTGGATAAGTTGTTCTATGACTTTCATACGGAGGTCGAGACTACTCTCGAAGAATGGAATGATTGAAAGGCTTTTATAATGTGTCAAATGTCCTGTTTAAATGAGTTCTAAGTTTCGAAGGAGGAGAAAATGTAAAGTAATAAATCAAAAGGTTATGAAAAACTACTAAAAATTATGTGTCTCCTACATATATAAGTTTTTGTAGGATTTCCAAATGGCGGCATAGGCAACTTCGAATGAAGAAATGAAGCAAGGCTTCTATCAGTTGTCGGTAATGCTATTTAAACTAGTATTGCAAAAATAGAAAATCTACCATTATGTATCAAAACAGTTAAAAATTGTACCAATTTGTATAATTTCT
Organism: Aegilops tauschii subsp. strangulata; assembly: GCF_002575655.3. Lineage (NCBI taxonomy): Eukaryota > Viridiplantae > Streptophyta > Magnoliopsida > Poales > Poaceae > Aegilops > Aegilops tauschii. The sequence goes on along the minus strand of NC_053036.3, from coordinate 707,346 downwards.
ATAGGTAAGTTTCTATCAGAGGTTCATATAGATGCACGGACTACTCTCGAATTACGAAATGATGGAAATGATTTCGGAATATGTCGATGACGCTTCATTAATAAGTTTCAGTTTTCAACGAAATGAAAATCTATAGTTATGGATCAAAAGGGAACAAAATTCGTGATGACATTATATGATTACTAGTTATAAGTTCTTATACGAGATCAATATGGTCGAACATACATCTTCTGAAGCTTGAAAGGAAGAAATGTTGGTGGAATTTCTAAATGATACTATTTAAGTAAGTTTCTTTTTAGCGAAAAAATCCACGGTGACGGATCAAAAGTTTAAGTAAAGGTGCTAAACATGAGTAATTTATGTGGATAAGTTGTTCGAGTTCCATACGGCGCTCGAGACTACTCTCGAAGAATGGAATGATGGAAAGGTTGTTATAATGTGTCGAATGTCCTATTTAAATGAGTTATGAGTTTCAAATGAGGAGAAAATGTAAAGTAATAAATCAAGCGTTTATGAAAAACTACTAAAAATTATGTGACTCCTACATATAGAAGTTGTTGTAGGATTTTCAAATGGCGGCATAGACAACTTCGAAACAAGAAACGAAGCAAGGCTTTTATCACGTGTCGGTAATGCTATTTAACCAAGTTTTCAATTTCACAAAAATAGAGAATCTACCATGATGGATCAAAATGGTTAAGAATGTACCAAATTATCAGATTTCTATAGGTAAGTTGCTATCTAAGGTGCATATAGATGCACGGACTACCCTCGAAGCATTAAATGGTGGAAACGATTTTGGAATATGTCGATGACGCTTCATTAATAAGTTTTTAGTTTTGAAAAAAGTGAAAATCTGTAGTGATGGATCAAGATGGAACAAAATTGGTGATGAAATTATATGATTACTAGTTATAAGTTGTTATACGAGATTTGTATGGTCAAACATACAACTTCCGAAGCTTGAAAGGAAGAAATGCTGGTGGAATTTCTAAATGATGCTATTTGAGTAAGTTTTCTTTTTAGCGAATAAAACATCTACGGTAACGGATCAAAAATGTATGTAAAGGTGCTAAACAAGAATAATTTATGTGGATAAATTGTTATTTTACTTCCATACGGCGGTCGAGGCTACTCTTGAAGAATGGAATGATTGAAAGGCTGTTATAATGTGTTGAATGTCCTATTTAAATAAGTTGTAAGTTTCGAAGGATGAGAAAATGTAAACTAATAAATCAAAAGGTTATGAAAAACTACTAAAAATTATGTGACTACTACATATATAAGTTGTTGTAGGATTTTCAAATGGCGCCATAGACAACTTCGAAACAAGAGACGAAGCAAGGCTTCTATCACTTATCGGTAATGCTATTTAAACATGTTTTCAGTTTCACAAAAATAGAAAATCTACCATGGATCAAAACGGTTAAAAGATGTACCAAATTTTCTAATTTCTATAGGTAAGTTGCTATCCGAGGTGCATATAGATGCACGGACTACCCTCGAAGCATGAAATGGTGGAAATGATTTCGGAATATTTCGATGAAGCTTCATTAATAAGTTTTCCGTTTTCAACGAAATGAAAATCTATAGTGATGGATCAAAACGGAACAAAATTGGTGATGAAATAATATGATTACTAGTTATAAGTTGTTATATGACATCAGTATGGTCGAACCTACAACTTCCGAAGCCTGAAAGGAAGAAATGCTGGTGGAATTTATAAATGATGCTATTTAAGTAAGTTTTCTTTTTAGCGAATAAAAAATCTATGGTAACAGATCAAAAGTTTATGTAAAGGTGCTAAACATGAATAATTTATGTGGATAAGTTGTTCTATGACTTCCATCCGAAGGTCGAGACTACTCTCCGAGAATGGAATGATGGAAAGACTGTTATAATGTGTCGAATGTCCTGTTTAAATGAGTTATGAGTTTCAAAGGTGGACAAAATGTGAAGTAATAAATCAAAAAGTTATGAAAAACTACTAAAAATTATGCGACTCCTAAATATATAAGTTGTTGTAGGATTCTCAAATGGCGGCATAGACAACTTCAAAACAAGAAACGAAGCAAAGGCTTCTATCAATTGTCGATAATGCTATTTAAACATGTATTCAGTGTTGCAAATGTAACGCCCGGGTAATCAAGCTACAGTAATCCCCCTCTAATGGTGCCATGTCATCACTATAATTGTTGCTAATCTCGCTCAGGTTCAAACCGGTACAAATTCAAATTCAAAAGAAAGTCAAACTATAAAAGTTTTCAAATGTCAAAAGTAAAATGTTCATCATGTGGCAATTATTCATTTGACAATATTGGTGGAGAAATCATCTTTTCATAAAATGTGTAAGTGCTCAAAAATAATTAAAACAGTGGCTTAAAAATCATTTAAATTCCTTTTATAATTTCTAAAATCTTAAACTATTTATTTGAGAGTGAAACTTTTTGTGGCAGTAGGTTGAGTTATAGCACTAATTTATTAAATTGATTTATACTTATAAAACTAAAGTATAAACAAAAACTAAATTAAAACAGTATAGAAAATAGATAAATAAGAAAGAAAAATAATAAAAAGGGCCCTTCCCTCCCCTGGGCCTTGGCTCACCAGCTCCACCTAACCCCCACCGGTCGCACCTTCCTGTTCCTCTGCTCCGTGTCGCTACAGGTGCGAGGTCGACCTCGACCCCGTCGCTGGCCTCGCTATGGGGATAAGACCAACGCCAGCGGCCCCCTTGTCGGTGTCAAAACCGGCGGATGTCGGGTAGGGGGTCCCGAACTGTGCGTCTAAGGTCGATGGTAACAGGAGACAGGGACACAATGTTTACCCAGATTCGGGCCCTCTCTATGGAGGTAATACCCTACTTCCTGCTTGATTGATCTTGATGAATATGAGTATTACAAGAGTTGATCTACCATGACATCATAATGGCTAGAACCCTAGAAGTCTAGCCTTTATGACTATGATGAATATCTCCCTATCCGGACTAAGCTCTCCGGTTTATATAGACACCGGACAGATGTAGGGTCACACAAGGTCGGTTACAGAAAAGGAATCTTCATAATTGGTCGCCATGCTTGCCTTCCACGCCAAGGAGAGTCCCACCCGGACACGGGTGAGAGTCTTCGGTCTTGGTATCTTCACAGCCCATCAGTCTGGCCCATGGCTAACAGGCCGGACGCCCGAGGACCCCTTAGTCCAGGACTCCCTCAGTAGCCCTTGAACCTGGCTTCAATGACGAGGAGTCTGGCCCGCAGATTTGTCTTCGGCATTGCAAGGCGGGTTCCCCTTTCCGAACTCCAAGATAGTTTCATATGTAACGATTGTATCCGGACCTGTAGAGACAACCGCCGAGAGTATAATATTCAACAAGTCCAATCCGCTGACAACTTTTTGCAACATGACATCATATCAGCCCGGTCATTATTTCGAACCGTTTTTCGTCTGCCGCTCCATGTCTCGAGACGCGGTTGCCATTGCGGGACTCTCATCAATACGGGTATGGGTAACCCAACCGTGCCGTTTACACAGCCCTTGGGAATAGGCGAGTTTTAAGGCGAGTGGGGAGGCGCTTTATATTCATCGCCTTTATAAGGGGATAAGAATTCCCTTTCTTCACCCACGCCTTCTCTCTTTCTCTGCCCTTCCATCCTCGAGCTTCAGCGCCCAAGTTCCCATCTTTCTCTATTTCCGGAAAGCACCCAACCATGTCCGGATCCGGAGGTCAAGGCAAGTGGATGGTCTCCTCCGTCAAGGAGAAGGACATCGCCGAGCTTCGGGCGGCCGGGTATTTGGCGAAGGAAATCGCCCACCGCCTTCCAGCCTAGGGACAAGCCTACTGAGAGGGTAGTTTTCCTCCCTCACTTCGTCCGTGGACTAGGGTTTCCACTTCACCCCTTCATCCGCGGACTGATGTATTATTACAGGCTAGATTTCCATTATCTGGCCCCGAACTCCTTCCTCAACATCTCGGCGTTCATCGTCATGTGCGAGGCCTTCCTCCGCATCCAACCCCACTTCGGGCTGTGGCTTAAGGTCTTCAACGTGAAGCCGAAGGTGGTGGATGGCCAGCATGCAGAGTGCGGGGGCGCCATGGTGAGCAAGCTGGCCAACGTCTCCTGGCTAAAAGGCACATTCGTGGAGACGGTAAAGGAATGGTAGAAATAGTGGTTCTACATCACTGAACCCCGCGGCGCCGCCTGGGCCACGGCTGGCGAATTCAACCCCGACGCTCCCATGCGGCTTACCTCCTGGGTCGAGAAGAGCCCGAACTGGTGTTCGCTAGATGAGTTGATAGCGCTGCAGACGCGCGTTCAAAGCATGGTGGGCAAAGATGTCAAACTTGTCGATGTAATCCAGGTGATGCTCGCCGGATTCTCCCATGCCAAAGCCGAAGCCGCCCTCTATGGGAGTTCAATCAGAAGAAGCACCATACCCTGAAGAGGCTCTTCGAAACCACTCACGAAGACGCCTGGAAGTTGCTCTTTAAGGGCAATGAGAAACCGCCGGCCACCGATTCGGACCGCGGGCACAACATTAAGCACCTCGCCAATGAGGTATGTTATTTTTAACGCATCCCCTACTTGCTTGTTTCAAGGATGATATCTAATCTTTTATTATCATTCCTCCTTCAGGACTGGATGGAGAGGGCGAAGCGGATCCAGTGTCCGGCTCCGCTGCCTGAAGAACCAGTCATCCCGCGTTTAGCGAAGATGCTGGTACCGGCGCCCTATAAGGCGCCGGAGAACACTACAAAAAAAATACACTTCCGTGATGATACGTGTTTGTCACAGTAGGTCGCGTTTTTTGTCATGCATGTACATCCATGACAAATTTATGACAGAATCAAGATAGTCATACCTGTGCTGTCGTAGAAGTGTTCCATGACATTGCCAAAATTATCATCACGGAAGTGTCCACTTCCATGATGATAAATCGCGCGTCACAGAAGTGCTTTCATCAAGGGTGACCGACATGTGGCATCCACCGTAACGGAACGCCGTTAAGCTATCGGGTCGGGTTTTGGATCCGATAACCGGTTAACAGCCCCGACCAATGGGGATTTTCCACGTGTAAAATCATCATTGGCTGGAGGAAACACGTGTCGGCTCACCGTTGGGACAGATGTCATCCGCTCATTGGACCGAAGGCGCCTATGATACGGCGACACATGGCACGGCCCAACAGAGGCCCATTCCTGTGAAAAGGCTGGCCCGTTTGACTTGTTCAAAAGGTGGCGGGCCGGCCCACGGAAAGCCTGTTAACGGCCTGTTCGCACATAGCCCATTTACAGCCTGCTAACCCAGGGCCCGTTACGCCCTATCCGAATTAGGCCCAGTAGCGTTTTCTGGGCCGTCCAATATGATTCAACCCGTTTTAACTTCTGGCCCATGTGTGGCCCATGACTTCTTTCGGCCCATATGAGGACCTTTGTAACTCTTGGCCCATTAACGGCCCGTGGTGAAACTGGCCCGTAATGAACAGTGTATCACTTTATACCCATTAACGGCCCGTTATTCCATTGGGTCGTTTCCAGCCCAAGTTATCTTTCGGCCTTCTCAGGGCCCATTGATTCTTGGGCTCATTTGCAGCATTCGGTTAGATACGGCCCGTTACTGTCATTTTTTGCTTGTGGGCCAAATTCAGCCCGTCGTTACAGTCGGCCCGTTTGCGGACCGTAAATACGTTGGGCCGTTTTCATGTCAAAAAAAACACGTTGGGCTGTTTTCATAGAGTTATCAAATACGGCCTATTAACGGCCCGTTATGGTCCATGAATTGTAAGACCCATGATTGGCGAAATGATGATACGCCCCGTAGAAGGCCCATGGATCCTACGGCCCGTATGAGGCCCATGGATAGTACGCCCGTAGAAGGCTCATGGATCGTACACTAGTAGAAAAAGAGGCTTCCATACGCCCCCATTAGTCCCCAAAATAATCGAACCGCGACCAAAGGGGTCTTTAGTCGCGGTTCGGGAGGAGACCCGCGATCAACTATCTGGGCCCAGCGCGCTCGGTCGACAGCTGGCGGACGGGAGGGGCTTTAGTCCCGGTTGGCCTGGCCAACCGGGACTAAAGGTCCTCAGGCTGGCCCGAAGGCCTTTAGTCGCGGTTGGCCAGACCAACCGGGACTAAAGGTTAGTCCTTTAGTCGCGGTTGGCCAGACCAACCGGGACTAAAGGTTAGTCCTTTAGTCGCGGTTGGCCAGACCAACCGGGACTAAAGGGCCCATCAAACTCCCCCCCCCCCCCCCCCCCGTGGACCGCCTTTTCAGTTTTAGAAAAACCAAAAGAAAATGATTGAAATGTCAAAAAAATAAAATAAAATAAGTTTCTCATGTGATATGTGGTCTAGTTGTTGGGAAAATTAACAAATATGAATTTCGACTTTATTTGCAAAATCTCTCTAAAATTTCAAATTGTGGTCAAACTGTGGTCAAACAATGGTCAAACTAATTATTCTAGAATATTAGTGTTACTAAATAATTATTTCAGTTTTTTTAAATTTTGGTCAAATCTGGTCAAACTATGGTCAAACAGTGGTCAAACAATGGTCAAACTAATTATTCCAGAAATATTAGTGTTACTAAATAATTATTGTTTTTTAAAACAATAGTTTCAAACTCAAACAGTGAAATGTGTCACTTCATGCTCAAGCTAAATTCCTGAGAGTTAATAGAATTGACATCCTACTATTGTCAGGAAAACAACAAGTGCAGACTTGGAAACAAGGGAGAATAGAACCCGGAAGTTAAGCGTGCTCAGGCTGGAGTAGTGAGAGGATGGGTGACCGTCCAGGAAGTTAGATGATTTGGAATGATGAGGGGTGATTAGAGATTAGAGGATAAATTGAGCAGTGATGAGGGGTGGTGATTAGAGATTAGAGGTTAAAATAATTCAGAAATTTGAAAATAAAAAAAAAATAAAAAAATTCGCAAAAAAACAGGTTTAGGGGGGCTAAAACCCTAAACCTGTGGAGGAGGCCTTTAGTCCCGGTTAGCCATGAGAACCGGGACTAAAGGTCCTCTGCCCCGACGGACCCCTGGCGCCCACGTGGACGGGCCTTTAGTCCCGGTTAGCCACGAGAACCGGGACTAAAGCCTTTAGTCGCGGTTCGTAAGAGGCGCGACTAAAGGGGGGGGGGGTCTTTAGTCGCGCATATTTAGTCCCGGTTGCACAGCCGGGACTAAAGGCCTTTGCGAACCGGGACTAAAGGCCCATTTTCTACCAGTGGTACGGCCCGTAGAAGGCCCATGGACCCTAAGGCCCGTATAGAAGGCCGATGGATCCTACGGCCGGACGAAGGCCCATGGATCATACAGCCTGCAGGAGGCCCATGGTTACAATTGTCCGTGTGTTGCCACGATTATTTTGGCCTAGTTACCAAAAATAGGCTATTGTGGCCACTAGAAAAAACAGAAAAGAACTACAGTGACTACAAGCAAACAACTAAACAAGACAATAAGGAAATAAATAAGCAAGCAATTAACGCTAGCCTATTACCGCTATTACACATATTACATCCACTGGGCATCAAAGTTCGCCACCAGTGCAAATATAGGGAACAAAGCAGCACATTACATACACTGGCCGTCAAAATTGGCCACCAGTGCAAATAAACGCGGCAGCAAAACAAGAGCATAACTGAAACAACTTCAGAAGAGCCCAAGAAACATTATCCTGGGTATCCACCATGCTGGCAATAAGGTTAGCAAGCTGATTAGCTTTGTCCTGTTTGGCGCTAAAATCCTCCAGCGCTTGCTGTTGCACCAGAAAGTATGCATCTGAATGCTCCAGGGACTTCCGCGGTCCTTCCGCTTCTTGTCGCAGCACAGCTGATCGATGTCTTTCAGCTTGTGTTGAGACTCAAGAAACCGAACTGATTCAGACACTGAGTTTGAATAGCTTGTGCAAGCGGTAGTGGCCAGTAACTCGAACACTAAACCAAGACAGGACTTTGGGGTTGTCTCGCTGTCTTCAAGATAGTCTTCCTTAGCTGTTTTATCAGGTTTGTTGGAGACCAACAAGGATGTGTCACTATCCTGAACCTTATCTGCATTACTTCCTTTACCATTGCTTAATAAGGGACTCTTCCCCAATATTCTGTCAGCATTCTGAAAGAAGAAACAAGCAGACACATAACAAGTTTAGCATGTACTAGTATATGAAACTCATTTCGGTGAACCAGTTCATTAGTAAGTTGGACAGGATTAAACTACCAAGTCTTCTATTGCCAAGTACTAGTACATAATAAAAGCATCAAACAAACATATATCTATGTCCTATGGTCACTTCATTGTCTTGCCAAATCAAAATAGAGACACGGTTCAAATCAAATCAGTTCAAGACAAAGCAGCAGTGAAAGAATACAAAGCGTGGGAAACTACACGGCACAACAAGATTTCAGATGGGTACCACGGGTCTACATGTACAACAACACTATTGGCTCTGTTGTGATGCTAGTAATGTGCATGATATGAAAGTCAACTGTATACACAATTGAAATTGAAATCAACAGAGCTATTGATAAGAGCAAACCTGTTAAAGAAACATGCGTGAACATACCTGCTATGCCATTGGAGTTTCAATTGGATCCTTCAATTTAAAAGTAAGTTTGTATGAGTAAATATAGTGATACAAGAGCAAAGCAATCATAGTTAAAAAAGGCGCGCCTAAGCGAGCGCTTAAGCGCGCCTAGGCTCTAGCCGTTGGCAAAATGCATTGCGCATAACTACGCATAATCTGTGCATAACTGCACATAAGCATGCGCTTTGGTCAGTAAAGCGCAAGGCGGTGGCAAAACGCACAATTAACGCCTAGCGCTTTTTTGAACTATGATAGCAATGGAATATTAAATTAGAACAGTTGTTCTTCAGGTTTAGGCACTTGTTCTACGTGAACAGAGTACAGTAAGACGCAAGAATATAATACTTAAAAATAGAAAATGAGCTCATAGACCTTACCATATTCTTGGTTCGGGACCAGTACAGAACAAGGCGTTCCCAGTCAACGTCCAGTAAATGTGTCTCAGGAGAACGTAAGGGAATTTGATGAGTTTCTTTGCCGGTGAAGTACGTTTTCTTCAGGTAATTCCGATACTGCCACCAAGCATTCTTGAAGATAGCAGAGGTATTAGCACAGGTTACCTCATCCTGAGTTTCCAAATCGGTCCTTCTCTATAGAGAAAAATGGGAAAAATTGCTGTATTATAACCATCATGGAGGTAGGATGTATGGGACGAAGCAAAGTAATTGCCATGAATAACATTACTTACACATAACTCCTGGACAAACACCTGCAACTGGCATTTTCCTTCATCTTCAGTATAATATTTCCAAGATGGGAAGATACGCACATATGATTTAACAACATCAAATGCGATAGATGCTAAAATACGACTAGCTGGTTGTGCTTCCTCCACAGGAAGAGGCGTACTAACTGGTGGAGTTGGGGTTCGCCGTGATAGTACTGGCCCTTTGGGCACTGGAGCTGCCTTACTAAGTGCTCTTGTTTGGGAGCTCTGTGGTGGAGATGGTTTTGTGTCAACAGGAACTGGGTTACTATCGGCTGGGGTTGGGGTTAGATTCGGTGAAGCTGGTTCTCTGTCCATCGCAGTAGGGGTAAAATCTGCGAGAGTTTGGGTTATGTGTGGTAGGGCTGGTTCTTGTGCATGTACAACCGGGGTGCCACCTCCACCAAGAGGTAGCACTTTTTTATTTGAAGACCGTGTTTTTAGTCCGCTAGATACTGGCATCACCCGCTCCAATTCAAATGGCTGATAAACAGGAAACATAGTTGAATGTACAGACATTGTATGAGAGACAGATGCAATAGATAGTGTGGAAAAAAGAGGGCATGAAATAGTTGACATGTATATTTTTTAACTAAAACGGATAGCATGACATAATTTCACATATATGATGTCTAACTAAACTGGATAACATAGCATAACATAATTCAAAGATATGATGAATAACTAAACAGGATCGCATGACATAATTCACCTACATGTTATCTAAGTAATCAGGACTGCATCATCTAATTCACATATGTGATTTATATGCTAAACAGAGGGCATTCGATATGATGTCTGAACTAAGAACATGGTGTTGAATATTATGTATATGATGTCTAAACTTTGCGCAATGTAAGACACCGTATGCATGATATGAGCAGTATAACCGTGCCAAGTTAGAGCATACACCTCAGTGGGGGAATAGGACTGGTCATCTGTCTCTGAATCCATCTCTGAGGAGCTATCGGGACCCAACAAGAGATCTGCTTCGACAGGTAGCACTGTCTGCTCTGAAGGCCTTGTTTTCACTCTAGATTTTTCCATCTCCCACCCAAATGGTTGATTCACTGGAAGAGTAGTTTAATTTACAAACATTGTCGACAAATGGAATTGTAATGAAGAAAAGGATGGGCAAGATATCATTCAAATATATGATGCCTGGTTAAACAGGATGGCATTGCACATTTCACATATATTATGGCCGGCTAAAAGACATGAGACTGCATAATTCCCATATATGATATAGAAACTAAACAGGTGGCATCACAGAACATGTCTAAACTAAGCAGATGACATATATGATGTCAAAAGTAGGCACTGCAATGCAACATATGCATGATATGACTAACATCGTCATGCCAAGGTAGAGCAAACACCTTGGGGGGTAAATAGGAGTGGTCAGCGGCGTCTAAATCCGCCTCAGAACAGATATCTTCCTCTGGATTACAATCTGCAGAGGGGTGGGGAGGGTTTGCCATTGAACCCACCATGGGGCGATGTCTGCATGACATTGTATTGCCACGCAAAACTCTTCTCTTTTTCTCTACATGTTCAGCATGACTGTGTACAATATCTGACATGCATACAAAAAAATGTGGTGAGATTATGTAAGGAGAGCATGCAAAAATTTAGAGTGATGGTAACAACCAGTGGATCGACGTTTTCCGTTGAACCAAAATAGCCCTAATGGATCGACGTGAATGTACAGTAATAAGTGATGCAACAAGTGTACAACCTCTTTGCCGTAGCCGTGTCGACCTCAGCATCATTGGGTTGGTCGCTGAAGCAGATGAGGCAGAGGTGGCTGTCGGAGGTGTGGAGGAAGATCTGAGGAATCTGTAGACAGCGTCCAGGGCACTGCTCTGTTGTGATGGATCGTTCTGTCGTTGGAGCAGCTCCGGTGAGCCGTAAGACGTCAAGGCTGAAGCAGCACAAGACAGACATCGTCAATCTCAAGTGGGATTCTAATAGCATCTCCAATAGATGATGTAAAATGGATGTAAAATTAACATCACCAAAAACCACCTGACTACAACAGATGAGGTAAAAACTGTTGACTCTGAACTTAACTGTCGAAACTGAAATTTATTGTGGAATCTAAATGCTTGCGTAACCCGCCGCTTTTACTTACAGACCTCGGGCCCTCGGTTTCATTACGCTTGTATTTTATGCGTTGTTTCCGATGATGAGTAAATTACACTTGTATGTTAATACAGGTTTGAAATAAACCAGAGCTCCCAAGCGCAGCCTTACCGTTTCATGTCGTCTCAGTTTATCGAAGGTGCTCATAGGTGTCCGATGATCCTGGCTTCCTGAATGAGCAGCGGGTGCTGTATCAGACCATCCGTAGGGCGCGCGAGGCCCTCACCGTTGTCCTTCGAGTTGTTGCGCGCGCCGTGGCGCCGAGCATTGTTAACATCGTCAACGAACATGAGGATTCAGGAGATGACTTTATTTTGACTGGTTGATAGTAGGGACCCAGTAGGGCCATAGTCGTACGTACGCAAGTGCCTCCTTATTATGTACAACTATATTTTTTTGCTTTCTCCTGGTTTCCTGACATCACGGTCCCACACCCTTGTCAACCTATGTAGTCAATATAAACGAGAGAATTGCACAAGGTGCGGCCGACAGCTGGGACCAATCAGCTCGAGCAGTATTTGTGTTTTTGAGGCGTGAGCACTACAGAGTTTTTCTTGGTGATGATTTCGTTGTTGTTCAGAGGAGAGCAGGGTATTAACTGGGCGGGCTGTGGCCTGTCTAGCCCAGGCCAGATATCCAGCCCAGATACTAATTTTTTCAAGATGAAAATGGCTAGCCCAGCTATACGTCTTTTTGAGGAATACCCAGGCAAGGTCAACTTGTTATTCTCTGCCCCGCTGGGCTGCAACTCTTTCCTAGGAGGGATGCATTAGGCTTAACAGGAAAATGGGCTTTAAAAAATAATAAATGGGATGTAATTATAAAAACTGGGCAGTAACTATAAAAAAATGCACCAAACAAGAAATTAGTTTATAAAATATTATTTATGGATTTTGAAAATCTTAAATTTCCATTGTTGCGCGGGCAATGTTTCCTTGGATATTTACGTAATACAAATTTATATTTAATCTGACTAGAAATTTCGGGATAAAAATATTTCGGATCCCATCAAAATGTGGGAATTTTTATTGAATTATGTCTTCAACGTACGGTTGGTTGAAATTATTAATCGTTGTCCTAGCTAGAAAATGGGATGTACTTTTAACAAACTGTAAATGGGCTGTTGTAAATTCCATTAGAATTCAAAAATGGGTTGTACATTCTTACAAAACGCAAATGGGCTATAAGTTCTCTGCCACACACTTGTGGGCCTACTAAGTGACGCGTCCCCTAAAAGAATAAGTTGACGCGTATGCAAGGCTTTGTCAACTTATCATAGTCAACACACGGTTCTAGCAGCAGTGGCCGTTGGATGTCTATCCAGCGGATGTCGTGCTTCTTCTTCAATCTCGGATATTCTTAGCTTCGGTCGCCCAAAAAATGATTCCTCCCCCTGACATCTGGGGCGCACCGTTTCGGAGGCTGACTTGTGGGCCTACTAAGTTGGAGCGTACCAAGGGCTTTGTCAACTTAGTCAATATAAATGATTCTACCTCCAGTGACCGTACGATGTCCATCCAACGGCCATAGTGCTTCTTCAACCTCTGGTCTTCTTGGTCCAGCCGCCCAAAGCAGCACCGGTCGTGCCACCTGCTCCTGCCTCCCGTGGCCGGCTGTGCTGCCGCGGAGGCCTCACCGCCCCCATACTACTCCCACCGCTGGCCAGGCCATCCCTCCACTCACCCACACCCCCTGTTATTCTGCGGCGACGGCAGCCTCACACCGTAGTCGAACCAGTGAACCCTCGTACTCCTCTCCGCGCGGGCTTCCACTGCTGCTTCTTCCCCGGCTCCGCGTTGTCCCCTTCCTAGGCCTCGCCGTTGTCCACCGCCCTGGTGCTCTCGGCGCGGCGTGGTCAACGTGGTCAACGACCGACTTCCATCGGAAGAGTACTGTACGTGGAGAGGCTGACAGCTGGGTCCACGGCGGCCGAGGGAAGTGCCTCCTTATTACGCACAAAATAATTATTCCTCCACCTGACAGCGGGGACCCACCGGACGGGCCACCTTATTTCGCGAAAGAAAATGTTTCCCCCCTGACTGCGGGGACCCACCGTACCGGCCACCGTATTTTGCGAAAAAAACGTTCCCCCCGCTGTCAGCTCGGACCCACCGGAAGTGCCTCCTTATTACGCACAAAAAAATGAATACTCCCCCTGCTAGCTGGGACCCACCTTGGTGGGAGGCTGACTTTTGGGCCTACTAAGTTGACGTGGACGGAGGGCTTTGTCAACTTAGTCAATACTCCAGTGACCGTATGATGTCCATCCAACGACCATAGTGCTTCTTCAACCTCTAGTCTTCTTGCTCCAGCCGCCCAAAGCAGCGCCGGTCATGCCGCCTGCTCCTGCCTCCCGTGGCCGGCTGTGCTACCGCGGAGGCCTCACCGCCCCCATACTACTCCCACCACTGGCCAGGCCATCCCTCCACTCACCCACACCCCCTGTTATTCTGCGGCGACGGCAGCCTCACACCGCAGCCGAACCAGTGAACGCTCATACTCCTCTCCGCGTGGGCATCCACTGCCGCATCTTGCCCGGCTCCGCGTCGTCCCCTTCCTAGGCCTCGCCGTCGTCCACCGCCGTGGTGCTCTCGGCGCGGCGTGGTCAATGTGGTCAACGACCGACTTCCATCGGAAGAGTACTTTACGTGGAGAGGCTGACAGCTGGGTCCACGTCAGCCGCAAGGAAGTGCCTCCTTATTACGCGGAAAATAATTATTCCTCCACCTGACAGCGGGGACCCACCGGACGGGCCACCAGTATTTGGCGAAAAAAATCGTTTCCCCCTGACTGCTGGGACCCATCGGACGGGCCACCGTATTTCGCGAAAAAAACATTCCCCCCGCTGTCAGCCCGGACCCACCGGAAGTGCCTCCTTATTACGCACAAAAAAATGAATACTTCCCCGGCTAGCTTGGACCCACCTAGGTGGGAGGCTGACTTGTGGGCCTACTAAGTTGACAGGGACGAAGGGCTTTGTCAACTTTGTCAATATGAATGATTCTAGCTCCAGTGACCGTACGATGTCCATCCAACGGCCGTAGTGCTTCTTCAACCTCTGGTCTTCTTGCTCCAGCCGCCCAAAGCAGCGTCGGTCGTGCCGCATGCTCTTGCCTCCCGTGGCTAGTTGTGCTGCCACAGAGGCCTCACCACCCCCTACTATTCCCACCGCTGGCTAGGCCCTGCGGCGATGGCAGCCTCACTCCGCAGCCGAACCAGTGAACCCTCGTACTCCTCTCCGCGCGGGCTTCCACTGCCGCGTCTTCCCCGGCTACTCGTCGTCCCCTTCCTAGGCCTCGCCGTCGTCCACCGCCGTGGTGCTCTCCACGCGGCGTGGTCAACGTGGTCAAGGAACGACTTCCATCGGAAGAGTACTGTACATGGAGAGGCTGACAGCTGGGTCCACGGCCACAGCCCAGTTTTTTTGTGATTTGCCAAGTAAGTCGCTTTGTCAGGCCTGTTGGGCCGCAAATCTTTCAAGACAAGGAGAGCTTTCATTCGGCTGGCCGAGAAAATGGCCCATCAGTAATGAGAAATGGGTTGTACATTTTTTAAACACATCAAACCGACAATTAGTTTCAAATATCTTTTTTTTCATTTCAAGATTTTAAATTACATTAATTTTTATGCGTGGAGAATTTGTTGGATTTTATATTGATATACATTTATTTTTAAAATCAGTTTGAATCTGAGTCAAAATTTCGGGATTAAAAACAGTTCGGACCGTACCGAAATATGCAAAATGCCGTATAATTTTTTAACCATGGCCACAATATGGGCTGTAATGCTAACAAAAAGAATATGGGCTCCAAATAAACCTTCAGAATTAGCAAATGGGCTGTAAATTGTTAGAAATAATGGTAGATGGGTTGTATGTTGTTTTCCACAGATTTGAGGCTTTCCTAAAAAAAAGGTTGACGCACAAGCACTGACTGTTGGATGTCCATCCAACGGCCGTCGTGCTTCTTCAATCTCTGCTCTTCCTACTCCAGCCACTCAAACAAGCGCTGGCGGGACTGCCTGCTCCCTCCTCCCCGCGGCCGGCTGTGCTGCCACGCAGGCCTCACCGCCCCACCGTACTCCCATCGCTGGCCTAGCCATCCCTCTACTCACCCACACCTGCTGTTATTCTCCGGCGACGGCAGACGAACCAGTAAACCCTCGTACAGTCGTACTCCCCTCCGCATGGGAAACAACTGCCGAGTCTTCCCTGCCTCAGTGTCGTCCCCTTCCTAGGCCTCGCCGTCGTCCACCGCCGTGGTGCTCTCGGCGCGGCGTGGTCAATGTTGTCAACAACCGACTTCCATCGGAAGAGTACTGTGTGTGGAGGCGCTGACAGCTGGGTCCACGGCCGCAACAAGGAAGTGCCTCCTTATTACGCGCAAAATAATTATTCCTCCACCTGACAGCGGGGACCCACCGGACGGGCCACCGTATTTCACGAAAAAAACGTTTCCCCCTGACTGCTGGGACCCACCAGCTACACCTTCGCACGCAAGGAAGTGCGTCCGGGCAAAAAAAAGAAAACGATTCGCCCCCCTGACTGCTGGGACCCACCAGCTACATCTTCACACGCAAGGAAGTGCTTGACAGTCGGGACCCACCTGCTCGAAGCATACGTAGCGTTGTCATTCTGGTCGCGAACGTGTACGTACATATATACTGGTGGATGTAGAGGCACACACGTGTCATAGTAGAGGCGCGCACGTAGCATGTACATGTACGTACAGCGGCCAGGGTGCAAGAAAGAAAATACGGCCACGTATGTGTACATACGGGCGGGGTCTCGAACGCCTACTCGCGCATACGTACGGCGAGGGCTCGTTGACATGGCTGGGTCGGAACGGAGAAACAGCGTCGTCGTCGTGTTCATGGGGAGGCAACAGAATGTGTCATGTTCATCGGGAGGCAATGGAACGCGTGGGAGCCAACCGGCTGGGTCGGAATGGAATGCGTGGTCGTGTTCATCGGGAGGGCTTGGATGGAACAGGCGATGGAAACGAGGCCTGGCGTACCGCAGAACGAAGGAAACGGCCTTGTATTCGACCGGCCATGTTCGAAACGGGACCTGTTCATCGGGAGGGGTCTGGCGTACCGCAAAACGGAGGAAACGGACCTCCTACGGTCGAAACGGGGGTCCTGTTGATCGGGAGGGGTGTAGCGTACCGCCAAACGGAGGAAACGGACCTCCTACGGTCGAAACGGGGGTCCTGTTGATCGGGGGATCGGAGGGTACCAAGAGGTTCAGTGTGTCCTTCTGCGTCGGTGGGTGGTGACTTGGCCGTCGGAGAGCACCACGTCGACAGCGACACTTTCTCCGGCGGACGGTGCTTCGGGCGATGGTGGAGAACTCCGGTGGGTGCTGCAAACTCCAAATTGAAGCGCGGGTCAGCAGAGTGGATGCATAAGGAAGCTACTGGCAAGAGATGAGGGATAGAGGTGCACGCACGGGAGCGAGTCGAGCTGGGTCCCGTGGCGGGTCGAGGCGGCCGGAGTTGGGAAGAAGGCTCCCTCGTGGCTCTACCAGTGGCTTGGCGTGGTATTGGTGGTGCGTAGGGGTGGTGTGAGTTCGAGTTCGAGCTCGGGGCCTCTATTTATAGGCGATCCGAGGGGGTGGCCGTGAACGGGATATCTCCGGCGAGCGATTACGGCGAGGCAGGGGTTGGGCAGGGAGTTCAAGTGGCCAGGCAACATCAGGGAGGTTCACTGGTGCCGTTCCCCCACTAATCCTCGGTCGGGCTTGGCGTAATGCGCCGGTCCTCGACGGGGCGGCCGTACGGGCACGGCGGCGGCAGAGAGCGCGCTCCGCGCCTAGCAGTTCACGACGAAGGATGGCAGCGCGCACGGGGGAGTGGATGGCCACGCGGCGGTCTCCGGTGGCTTGGGCGGCGCTGGACGGCGCCGTCCACGCTGCGCCTCTCTCTGGCGGCCGCAAAGCCGCTGCTGCCGTCGCTCACGGGTGGCACACCTCCTCCGGCTCGTTGCCGACGCCCGCAAGACTCCAGGAGCTCATGCGGCGCAGGGATAAGAAGGAGAGGACAGGGAGGAAGGCGCCACCGCGGTACTGGCGAGATCGACATCGGGCTCTGAAGAAAACGACAGTGCATCTCTGAAACTGTTTCTCTGAAATCTGAACATGACAGTGACAATGCTCTGCAGGTGTTCGACGAAATGATTTGGCATGAAGAATTTTTTTTCTGGAGCTGGGACTTGGTGAGGTGACCTCTCAATGCACCCAGAGGCTGCCTGAATTTACTCGGATTTTTAGGAAGAGAATTCAAATGAATTTCATCAAATTTGGCAAATAAGGTCCAAACTTGCAGCAAGTACAATTTGAAATATTCGAACTGGAGACCAGTGGATATTCATGGATCCTGGTTGAGGGCTCTAAGGACTAGCTAGGGAAATTGGTTTGGAGGCAAAACTCAAAGTAGAAATGGTAGTTCCTTTGAAAACCTCCAAGGATCAAAGTAGAGGGCAGAAATCGTTTTTGATGAGAAATAAATGGAAACAAATAAATGGAGAGGTTCAACTTGCTGGATTTGAAGTATATCATGATCCAAAGATGGGGAAAGGCTTTTGGGAGAGGATTTTCCACTTGGGTCATGGCAAGAGGGATTTTTGAAAGGGGGAGAAAAACACTCCAAATGCCATAGGGCTATTTTTAAAAGATTTTTAAAAGAAATTTCCCAAATGAAAAACAATTGGATTTGAGTCCACATAAGATGGAAAAACCTCCAAGGCCAAAATCAAGTCTTGGGTGAATCCAAAACAAAACACTTGTCATAAAAGAAAATATTTTGAGAGGGAAAGTTATTTTAGAAGAAAATTTAAATACCCTCCTCAATTCAAATAAAATATTTTGATGAAACCAAAAATAAAAATTTTGGGTGTCACATAGAGCAACCAGGCAAGCCCCCCCCCCCTGATCACCAGATATCGCCTATTCTACTCTCTACTGCTTGCATTAGAGTAGTGTAGCATGTTACTGCTTTCCGTTAATCCTATCCTGATGCATAGCCTGTCCTTGCTACTACTGTTGTTACCTTTACCTGCACTCCTCCATGCTTAGTATAGGATGCTAGTATTCCATCTGTGGCCTTATATTCTTGTCCATCTGCCATGCTATACTATCGGGCCGTGATCACTCGGGAGGTGATCCCGGGTATATACTTATATACTTAAGATATATGATACCTGTGGTGACTAAAGTCGGGTCGGCTCGTAGGAGTACCCGCAAGTGGATCTTTGTGGCGGAGCGACAGGGCAGGTTCAGACCACCTAGGAGAGAGGTGGGCCTGGCCCTGGTCGGCGTCCGTGGTTACTTCATAATAACATGCTTAACGAGATCTTGGTATTTGATCTGAGTCTGGCCATTGGCCTATCCTCACTAACCAACTACGCGGGAACAGTTATGGGCACTCGACGTCGTGGTATCAGCCGAAGCCTTCGTGACGTCAGCGACTGAGCGGCGCATGCCGAATTGGACCGTAAGCCTGCTCTTGTATTAAGGGGGCTAGGTCTGCTTCCGGCCGCGTACGCAACGTGCAGGTGTGCAATGGGGATGGGCCCAGACCCCTGCGCGCATAGGATTTAGACCGGCGTGCTGACCTCTCTGTTGTGTCTAGGTGGGGCTGCGACGTGTTGATCTTCCGAGGCCGGGCATGACCCAGGAAAGTGTGTCCGGCCAAAGGGGATCGAGCGTGTTGGGTTATGTGGTGCACCCCTACAGGGAAGTTTATCTATTCGAATAGCCGTGTCCCTCGGTAAAACGACGACCCGGAGATGTACCTTGACCTTATGACAACTAGAACCCGATACTTAATAAAACACACCCTTCCAAGTGCCAGATACAACCCGGTGATCGCTCTCTCACAGGTCGACGAGGAGAGGATCGTTGGGTAGGATTGTGCTATGCGATGCTACTTGGAGGACTTCAATCTGCTCTCTTCTACATGCTGCAAGACGGAGGCTGCCAGAAGCATAGTCTTCGACAGGATTAGCTATCCCCCTCTTATTCTGGCATTCTGCAGTTCAGTCCACCGATATCGCCCTTTACACATATACCCATGCATATGTAGTGTAGCTCCTTGCTTGCGAGTACTTTGGATGAGTACTCATGGTTGCTTTTCTCCCTCTTTTCCCCCTTTCTCTTCTACCTGGTTGTGGCAACCAGATGCCAGAGCCCAGGAGCCAGACGCCACCGTCGACGACGACTCATACTACACTGGAGGTGCCTACTACTACGTGCAGGCCGCTGATGACGACCAGGAGTAGTTAGGAGGATCCCAGGCAGGAGGCCTGCGCCTCTTTCGATCTGTATCCCAGTTTGTGCTATCCATCTTATGGCAACTTGTTTAGCTTATGTCTGTACTCAGATATTGTTGCTTCCGCTGACTCGTCTATGATCGAGCACTTGTATTCGAGCCCTCGAGGCCCCTGGCTTGTATTATGATGCTTATATGACTCATTTTATTTTTAGAGTTGTGTTGTGATATCTTCCCGTGAGTCCCTGATCTTGATCGTACAAGTTTGCGTGTATGATTAGTGTACGACTGAATCGGGGGCGTCACACGAGGCCTTAGCAGCCTTCAAACATAGCATCCGTGATGAATGGCTAGCACGCCACCTCGGCCAAGAAAAGCCGAAGTCCATGGCAGACCTCACGGCACTCATGACCCGCTTTTGCGCGGGAGAGGATAGTTGGCTGGCTCGCAATACAAACACATCCAACGACACAGCCCCCCCCCCCCCCCCCGCGAGGACAAAAACAACACCAGCAAGCTCCGATGCAACAGACACAAACGCCGCAGCAATGGCGATAACACCGATGACACAACAGTTCATGCCGGATTCAGTGGCTCCAAGTCCGGCCAGCAAAAGAAGCCCTGTAAAAGGAGCAGCGGAAAACCATCCAGCTTGGACCGCATACTCGATCGTCCTTGCCAAGTACATGGCACCCCAGACAAACCGGCAAACCATACTAACATAGATTGCCGGGTCTTTAAATAAGCCAGCAAGGTAAAGAACAAAAAAGTGGAATCACAGAGCGAGGACGATGACGAGGAGCCCCGGCAGCCGAGCACTGGGGGGCAAAAGAAATTTCCTCCTCAAGTCAAAACGGTGAAAATGATATACGCCACACACATCCGAAAAAGGGAGCGTAAGCGAGCACTCAGGGACGTCTACGCGGTAGAGCCAGTCGCCCCAAAATTAAATCTGTGGTCGTCGTTCCCGATCACCTTCGATCGCCGAGATCATCCAACCAGCATCCGCCATGGTGGTTCAGCCGCACTGGTCCTCGACCCAATCATCGACGGATTTCACCTGACATGAGTCCTAATGGACGGTGGTAGCAGCCTCAACCTGCTCTATCAGGACACAGTGCGGATGATGGGCATTAACCCTTCACGAATCAAACAAATAAAGACTACCTTTAAAGGAGTCATGCCAAGCATACAGGCCCATTGTACGGGCTCAATAACACTGGAAGTAGTATTTGGTTCCCCAGATAACTTCCGAAGCGGAGAACTAATCTTCGATATCGTCCCATTTCGCAGCGGCTATCACGCCTTGCTCAGACGAACCGCATTCGCTAGATTCAACGCGATACCACATTATGCTTATCTCAAGCTCAAGATGCCCGGGCCACTTGGCGTCATTACAGTAAATGGAAACACGAAACGCTCCCTCCGTACAGAGGAGCACACCGCTGCCCTAGCAACAGAAATACACAGCGGCCTTCTCAAGAAGCATCATAATCCGGCTGTCGAGCCCCTGTACATCATCAAGAGGGTCCGGACAACACTGCAGCAGGACAGCTCAGCTCGTCACGAGCCGAATTAGCAATTCGGCCTCCATCCCAGCCCCGATGAGGCAACGGCATTACTGCCGCGCGTACATAAACTACACATTCAAAACCCCATGGGTATCGACGGAGGCATAACTCGCCCGCTTTTACTTTTTTCATGGGTTTTCTTCTCTTTTCGAGTTCTATACAGACAACCCGCTCTCAGAACACACCAAGGAGGCAAGGAGCTTTGGCGTACAGGGGAACCCCCAGGTGATATCCAATAAACAATTACCACACTTGTTTTACATACCCACACGCAGCTCGCCCTTGGTTACAGCATTAAATAGCCTTACTAGCTCATCGCATTACTTGTACAAAGTACGCCTTGACGTACCCGCTACATCACAATGGTGAATAAATGGTGGCCTCAGCTCATTACATCATTTTTTCCGTTTCCTCACCATAGTATCTATTACTCATTGCACACGTACACCATGGTACGTACTGCTACACCAGGGGCTTCATTACACCCCGCATCGCGGCAATAAAAGTCCGAACACTTTTACAGTACCGTTCGACACCCCGAACTTATAGCATTATATCGATCGGCTCCGAATCATGTCTTTGGTCAATAGTTGGGTTGCCCGGCTCCTGTGTTTACTACCTTACGTTCCGCTATATTGGCTAGGGTAGTAAAGGGAGAACTACTGCGATTGTGTCCCAGTTATTCTAGACGAGCACCTCAGTAGAGAAAGCCGAAAACTGACTGTCATGATGCAGCGGGAGCCGGTCAGCTGTTGGCGAGGTTCCAAATCGTTGGATATTTTTTCCGCTTCTTGCGAAGAACGCTTCTTCCGATTAGGCATGTATAACGCCCCTAATTCAGCCTTCCGAACACCAGGGGCTTCGCCAACTTTATTCATTGTCAAACTCCTATGGCTAAGTGAGGGCGGTAAAGGCCACATAGTCTGATTGCCTTGTTCGTTGCGCTAAACACCTCCTTTAAGGACCAGAATGTGGAGTAAAGATTATTTAGATTTATCCCGAACACCCCCGTACTATCTACGTGGGGGCAGAAGCCGACGACTGGTCAACCCTCAGATTTAATAAACGGCCGCACAGGAGGTAAAATTTAAATCATAAACATTATACTACATAACATCATTGTTCCATATTACAGAACAAAATATACATGTTCTCATGGGAATATAACATCCTTCGAACATTGCTCCTGTTGGGTTTCGTAGCATAATTTAAAATTTTCCTACGCTCACCAAGATGCATCTATGGAGTATACTAGCAACGAGGGGAAGGGAGTGCATCTACATACCATTGTAGATCGCGAGTGGAAGCGTTCCAATGAACGTGGATGACGGAGTCGTACTCGTCGTGATCCAAATCACCGATGACCGAGTGCCGAACGGACGGCACCTCCGCGTTCAACACACGTACGGTGCAGCGACGTCTCCTCCTTCTTGATCCAGCAAGGGGGAAGGAGAGGTTGATGGAGATCCAGCAGCACGACGGCGTGGTGGTGGATGTAGCGGGTCTCGGCAGGGCTTTGCCGAGCTTCTGCGAGACGGAGAGGTGTAGCAGGGGAGGAGGGAGGCGCCCAAGGCTGTAGGTTGCTGCCCTCCCTCCCCCCTTTATATAGGCCCCCTGGGGGGCGCCGGCCCTGGAGATGGGATCTCAAGGGGGGCGGCGGCCAAAAGGGGGGAAGGGGGTGCCTTGCCCCCTAAGGCAAGTGGGAAGCCCCCCACCCTAGGGTTCCCAACCCTAGGCGCATGGGGGGAGGCCCATGGGGGGCGCCCAGCCCACTAGGGGCTGGTTCCCTTCCCACTTTAGCCCACGGGGCCCTCCGGGATAGGTGGCCCCACCCGGTGGTCCCGGTACAATACCGGTAACCCCCGAAACTTTCCCGGTGGCCGAAACTTGACTTCCTATATATAATTCTTCACCTCCGGACCATTCCGGAGCCTCTCGTGACGTCCGGGATCTCATCCGGGACTCCGAACAACTTTCGGGTTTCCGCATACACATATCTCTACAACCCTAGCGTCACCGAACCTTAAGTGTGTAGACCCTACGGGTTCGGGAGACATGCAGACATGACCGAGACGCCTCTCCGGTCAATAACCAACAGCGGGATCTGGATACCCATGTTGGCTCCCACTTGTTCCACGATGATCTCATCGGATGAACCACGATGTCGAGGATTCAATCAATCCCGTATGCAATTCCCTTTGTCAATTGGTATGTTACTTGCCCGAGATTCGATCGTCGGTATCCCAATACCTTGTTCAATCTCGTTACCCGCAAGTCTCTTTACTCGTACCGCAATGCATGATCCCGTGACTAACGCCTTAGTCACATAGAGCTCAATATGATGATGCATTGCCGAGTGGGCCCCGAGATACCTCTCCGTCATACGGAGTGACAAATCCTAGTCTCGATCCGTGCCAACCCAACAGACACTTTCGGAGATACCCGTAGTGCACCTTTATAGTCACCTAGTTACGTTGTGACGTTTGGCACACCCAAAGCACTCTTACGGTATCCGGGAGTTGCACGATCTCATGGTCTAAGGAAAAGATACTTGACATTGGAAAAGCTCTAGCAAACGAAACTACACGATCTTTTATGCTATGCTTAGGATTGGGTCTTGTCCATCACATCATTCTCCTAATGATGTGATCCCGTTATCAATGACATCCAATGTCCATAGTCAGGAAACCATGACTATCTGTTGATCAACGAGCTAGTCAACTAGAGGCTTACTAGGGACACGTTGTGGTCTATGTATTCACACATGTATTACGATTTCCGGACAATACAATTATAGCATGAACAATAGACAATTACCATGAACAAAGAAATATAATAATAACCATTTATTATTGCCTCTAGGGCACATTTCCAACAGTCTCCCACTTGCACTAGAGTCAATAATCTAGTTACATTGTGATGAATCGAACACCCATTGCGTCCTGGTGTTGATCATGTTTTGCTCTAGGGAGAGGTTTAGTCAACGGATCTACTACATTCAGGTCCGTATGTACTTTACAAATATCTATGTCTCCATTTTGAACACTTTCACGAATGGAGTTGAAGCGACGCTTGATATGCCTGGTCTTCCTGTGAAACCTGGGCTCCTTCGCAAGTGCAATAGCTCCAGTGTTGTCACAGAAGAGAGTCATCGGGCCCGACGCATTGGGAATCACCCCTAGGTCGGTAATGAACTCCTTCGTCCAGACTGCTTCCTGTGCTGCCTCCGAGGCTGCCATGTACTCCGCTTCACATGTAGATCCCGCCACGACGCTTTGCTTGCAACTGCACCAGCTGACTGCTCCTCCATTCAAAATATACACATATCCGGTTTGTGACTTTGAGTCATCCAGATCTGTGTCGAAGCTAGCGTCGACGTAACCCTTTACGACGAGCTCTTCGTCACCTCCATAAACGAGAAACATATCCTTAGTCCTTTTCAAGTACTTTAGGATATTCTTGACCGCTGTCCAGTGTTCCATGCCGGGATTACTTTGGTACCTTCCTACCAAACTTACGGCAAGGTTTACATCAGGTCTGGTACACAGCATGGCATACATAATAGACCCTATGGCCGAGGCATAGGGGATGACACTCATCTTTTCTCTATCTTCTGCCGTGGTCGGGCATTGAGCTGTGCTCAATTGCACACCTTGCAATACAGGCAAGAACCCCTTCTTGGACTGATCCATATTGAACTTCTTCCATATCTTGTCAAGGTATGTACTCTGTGAAAGACCAATGAGGCGTCTCGATCTATCTCTATAGATCTTGATGCCTAATATATAAGCAGCTTCTCCAAGGTCCTTCATTTAAAAACACTTATTCAAATAGGCCTTTATACTTTCCAAGAATTCTATATCATTTCCCATCAATAATATGTCATCCACATATAATAAGAGAAATGCTACAGAGCTCCCACTCACTTTCTTGTAAACATAGACTTCTACATAAGTCTGTATAAACCCAAACGCTTTGATCATCTCATCAAAGCGAATGTTCCAACTCCGAGATGCTTGCACCAGCCCATAGATTGAGCGCTGCAGCTTGCATACTTTGTTAGCATTCTTAGGATCGACAAAACCTTCCGGCTGCATCATATACAACTCTTCCTTAAGGAAGCCGTTAAGGAATGCCGTTTTGACGTCCATCTGCCATATCTCATAATCATAGTATGCGGCAATTGCTAACATGATTCGGACGGACTTCAGCTTCGCTACGGGTGAGAAAGTCTCATCGTAGTCAACCCCTTGAACTTGTCGATAACCCTTAGCGACAAGTCGAGCTTTGTAGATGGTCACATTACCATCCGCGTCCGTCTTCTTCTTAAAGATCCTTTTGTTTTCTATGGCTTGCCGATCATCGGGCAAGTCAGTCAAAGTCCATACTTCGTTTTCATACATGGATCCTATCTCGGATTTCATGGCTTCAAGCCATTTGTCGGAATCCGGGCCCACCGTCGCTTCTTCATAGTTCGAAGGTTCACCGTTGTCTAACAACATGATTTCCAGGACAGGGTTGCCGTACCACTCTGGTGCGGAACGTGTCCTTGTGGACCTACGAAGTTCAGTAGTAACTTGATCCGAAGCTTCATGATCATCATCATTAACTTCCTCCCCAGTCGGTGTAGGCACCACAGGAACATCTTCCTGCGCTGCGCTACTTTCCGGTTCGGAAGGGATGACTATCACCTCATCAAGTTCCACTTTCCTCCCACTCAATTCTTTCGAGAGAAACTCCTTCTCTAGAAAGGACCCGTTCTTGGCAACGAAAATCTTGCCTTCGGATCTGAGGTAGAAGGTATACCCAATAGTTTCCTTGGGGTATCCTATGAAGACGCATTTTTCCGACTTGGGTTCGAGCTTTTCAGGTTGAAGTTTCTTGACATAAGCATCGCATCCCCAAACTTTTAGAAACGATAGCTTAGGTTTCTTCCCAAACCATAATTCATACGGTGTCGTCTCAACGGATTTCGACGGAGCCCTATTTAAAGTGAATGCGGCAGTCTCTAAAGCATAGCCCCAAAATGAGAGCGGTAAATCGGTAAGAGACATCATAGATCGCACCATATCCAATAGAGTGCGATTACGACGTTCGGACACACCATTTCTCTGAGGTGTTCCAGGCGGCGTGAGTTGTGAAACTATTCTACATTTCCTTAAGTGTGTACCAAATTCGTGACTTAAATATTCTCCACCATGATCTGACCGTAAGAATTTTATTTTCCTGTCACGTTGATTCTCAACTTCACTCTGAAATTCCTTGAACTTTTCAAAGGTTTCAGACTTGTGTTTCATTAGGTAGACATACCCATATCTACTTAAGTCATCAGTGAGAGTGAGAACATAACGATATCCTCCGGGAGCCTCAACACTCATTGGACCGCACACATCGGTATGTATGATTTCCAATAAGTTGGTTGCTCGCTCCATTGTTCCGGAGAACGGAGTCTTGGTCATCTTACCCATGAGGCATGGTTCGCACGTGTCAAATGATTCGTAATCAAGAGACTCCAAAAGTCCATCTTCATGGAGCTTCTTCATGCGCTTGACACCAATGTGACCAAGGCGGCAGTGCCACAAGTATGTGGGACTATCGTTATCAACTTTACATCTTTTGGTATTCACACTATGAAAATGTGTAACATCACGTTCGAGATTCATCAAAAATAAACCATTGACCAGCGGGGTATGACCATAAAACATATCTCTCAAATAAATAGAACAACCATTATTCTCCGATTTAAATGAGTAGCCATCTCGAATTAAACGAGATCCAGATACAATGTTCATGCTCAAAGCTGGCACTAAATAACAATTATTGAGGTTTAAAACTAATCCCGTAGGGAGATGCAGAGGTAGCATGCCGACGGCGATCACATCGACCTTGGAACCATTCCCGACGCGCATCGTCACCTCGTCCTTCGCCAGTCTTCGTTTATTCCGTAGTTCCTGTTTTGAGTTACAAATATGAGCAACGGCACCGGTATCAAATACCCAGGAGCTACTACGAGTACTGGTAAGGTACACATCAATTACATGTATATCACATATACCTTTGGTGTTGCCGGCCTTCTTCTTGTCCGCTAAGTATTTGGGGCAGTTCCGCTTCCAGTGACCACTTCCCTTGCAATAAAAGCACTCAGTCTCGGGTTTGGGTCCATTCTTTGACTTCTTCCCAGTAACTGGTTTACCGGGCGCGGCAACTCCCTTGCCGTCCTTCTTGAAGTTCTTCTTACCCTTGCCCTTCTTGAACTTAGTGGTTTTATTCACCATCAACACTTGATGTTCTTTTCTGATCTCTACCTCAGCTGATTTCAGCATTGAATATACCTCAGGAATGGTCTTTTCCATCCCCTGCATATTGAAGTTCATCACAAAGCTCTTGTAGCTTGGTGGAAGCGACTGGAGGATTCTGTCAATGACCGCGTCATCCGGGAGATTAACTCCCAGCTGAGACAAGCGGTTGTGCAACCCAGACATTCTGAGTATGTGCTCACTAACAGAACTGTTCTCCTCCATTTTACAGCTGAAGAACTTGTCGGAGACATCATATCTCTCGACCCGGGCATGAGCTTGAAAAACCAGTTTCAGCTCCTCGAACATCTCATATGCTCCATGTTTCTCAAAACGCTTTTGAAGACCCGGTTCTAAGCTGTAAAGCATGCCACACTGAACGAGGGAGTAATCATCAGCACGCTGCTGCCAAGCGTTCATAACGTCTTGGTTCTCAGGGATTGGTGCTTCACCTAGCGGTGCTTCTAAGATATAATCTTTCTTGGCTACTATGAGGATGATCCTCAGGTTCCGGACCCAGTCCGTATAGTTGCTGCCATCATCTTTCAGCTTGGTTTTCTCTAGGAACGCGTTGAAATTGAGAACAACGTTGGCCATTTGATCTACAAGACATAGTGTAAAGATTTTAGACTAAGTTCATGATAATTAAGTTCATCTAATCAAATTATTTAATGAACACCCACTCAGATAGACATCCCTCTAGTCATCTAAGTGATACATGATCCGAATTTAACTAGGCCGTGTCCGATCATCACGTGAGACGGACTAGTCAAGATCGGTGAACATCTCCATGTTGATCGTATCTTCTATATGACTCATGCTCGACCTTTCGGTCATCCGTGTTTCGAGGCCATGTCTGTACATGCTAGGCTCGTCAAGTCAACCTAAGTGTATTACGTGTGTTCCGAGGCCATGTCTGTACATGCTAGGCTCGTCAACACCCGTTGTATTCGAACGTTAGAATCTATCACACCCGATCATCACGTGGTGCTTCGAAACAACGAACCTTCGCAACGGTGCACAGTTAGGGTGAACACATTCTTGAAATTATTATAAGGGATCATCTTACTTACTACCGTCGTTCTAAGCAAATAAGATGCAAAAGCATGATAAACATCACATGCAATCAAATAGTGACATGATATGGCCAATATCATTATGCTCCTGTGATCTCCATTTTCGGGGCACCATGATCATCTTCGTCACCGGCATGACACCATGATCTCCATCTTCGTGTCTTCATGAAGTCATCACGCCAACGATTACTTCTACTTCTATGGCTAACGCGTTTAGCAACAAAGTAAAGTAATTTACATGGCGTTATTCAATGACACGCAGGTCATGCAAAATAATAAAGACAACTCCTATGGCTCCTGCCGGTTGTCATACTCATCGACATGCAAGTCGTGATTCCTATTACAAGAATATGATCAATCTCATACATCACATATATCATTCATCACATCTTCTGGCCATATCACATCACATAGCACTTGCTGCAAAAACAAGTTAGACGTCCTCTAATTGTTGTTGCAAGTTTTTACGTGGTTTGTAGGTTTCTAGCAAGAACGTTTTCTTACCTACGTATGACCACAACGTGATTTGCCAATTTCTATTTACCCTTCATAAGGACCCTTTTCATCGAATCGGTTCCGACTAAAGTAGGAGAGACAGACACCCGCTAGCCACCTTATGCAACTAGTGCATGTCAATCGGTGGAACCTGTCTCACGTAAGCGTACGTGTAAGGTCGGTCCGGGCCGCTTCATCCTACAATGCCGCCAAAACAAGAAGCAACTAGTAGCGGCAAGAAGAATTGGCAAACTCAACGCCCACAACTGCTTTGTGTTCTACTCGTGCATAGTAACTACGCATAGGCCTGGCTCATGATGCCACTGTTGGGTTTCATAGCATAATTTAAAATTTTCCTACGCTCACCAAGATGCATCTATGGAGTATACTAGCAACAAGGGGAAGGGAGTGCATCTACATACCCTTGTAGATCGCGAGCGGAAGCGTTCCAATGAACGTGGATGACGGAGTCGTACTCGCCGTGATCCAAATCACCGATGACCGAGTGCCGAACGGACGGCACCTCCGCGTTCAACACACGTACGGTGCAGCGACGTCTCCTCCTTCTTGATCCAGCAAGGGGGAAGGAGAGGTTGATGGAGATCCAGCAGCACGACGGCGTGGTGGTGGATGTAGCGGGTCTCGGCAGGGCTTTGCCGAGCTTCTGCGAGACGGAGAGGTGTAGCAGGGGAGGAGGGAGGCGCCCAAGGCTGTAGGTTGCTGCCCTCCCTCCCCCCCTTTATATAGGCCCCCTGGGGGGGCGCCGGCCCTGGAGATGGGATCTCAAGGGGGGGCGGCGGCCAAAAGGGGGGAAGGGGGTGCCTTGCCCCCCAAGGCAAGTGGGAAGCCCCCCCACCCTAGGGTTCCCAACCCTAGGCGCATGGGGGGAGGCCCATGGGGGGCGCCCAGCCCACTAGGGGCTGGTTCCCTTCCCACTTTAGCCCATGGGGCCCTCCGGGATAGGTGGCCCCACCCGGTGGACCCCCGGGACCCTTCCGGTGGTCCCGGTACAATACCGGTAACCCCCGAAACTTACCCGGTGGCCGAAACTTGACTTCCTATATATAATTCTTCACCTCCGGAACATTCCGGAGCCTCTCGTGACGTCCGGGATCTCATCCGGGACTCCGAAAAACTTTCGGGTTTCCGCATACACATATCTCTACAACCCTAGCGTCACCGAACCTTAAGTGTGTAGACCCTACGGGTTCGGGAGACATGCAGACATGACCGAGACGCCTCTCCGGTCAATAACCAACAGTGGGATCTGGATACCCATGTTGGCTCCCACATGTTCCACGATGATCTCATCGGATGAACCACGATGTCGAGGATTCAATCAATCCCGTATGCAATTCCCTTTGTCAATCGGTATGTTACTTGCCCGAGATTCGATCTTCGGTATCCCAATACCTTGTTCAGTCTCGTTACCGGCAAGTCTCTTTACTCGTACCGCAATGCATGATCCCGTGACTAACGCCTTAGTCACATAGAGCTCAATATGATGATGCATTACCGAGTGGGCCCAGAGATACCTCTCCGTCATACGGAGTGACAAATCCCAGTCTCGATCCGTGCCAACCCAACAGACACTTTCGGAGATACCCGTAGTGCACCTTTATAGTCACCCAGTTACGTTGTGACGTTTGGCACACCCAAAGCACTCTTACGGTATCCGGGAGTTGCACGATCTCATGGTCTAAGGAAAAGATACTTGACATTGGAAAAGCTCTAGCAAACGAAACTACACGATCTTTTATGCTATGCTTAGGATTGGGTCTTGTCCATCACATCATTCTCCTAATGATGTGATCCCGTTATCAATGACATCCAATGTCCATAGTCAGGAAACCATGACTATCTATTGATCAACGAGCTAGTCAACTAGAGGCTTACTAGGGACACGTTGTGGTCTATGTATTCACACATGTATTACGATTTCCGGACAATAAAATTATAGCATGAACAATAGACAATTACCATGAACAAAGAAATATAATATTAACCATTTATTATTGCCTCTAGGGCACATTTCCATCAGCTCCGCCACAAGGCGTGACCCCTCCAGAACACCGTCAAAATAGTGCTCAGGTCGACGATGCTCCTTGCCCTCCAGCGGTCCCTCGGTCATCAGCTTCTTGGCATCCAGCTCCACCCAATGCGTCTTGACGCGGGCAAAGGCCATACGCGCACCCTCAATGCAGACCGACCGCTTCACGACTTCGAGTCGCGGACAGGCTCTCACAAGCCGCTGCACTAGTCTGAAGTAGCTGCTAGGTATAGGATCGGCAGGCCACCGCCTGACTATCAGGTCCTTCATGGCTAGCTCTGCCAACGTGTGCAGCTCGACCAACTGCTTTAGCTAGTCGCTGAAGGGCACCGGATGTTCGGATCCCAGATGTTGGGACCAGAATAGCTTCTCCGTAGACATCCCTTCTTCGGCTCGGTAATACTCGGCAGCATCTGATACACTATGCAGCAGATCTGTAAACGCCCCTGGAAAATCCAAATTCAGGATAAGTACAAGGAACGTTTCTTCTAGAGACTTGCTATGCATGGTAAAAGACTTACCCGCTGTAATCTTCTTGGCCGCTTGAATTTCCTGGAGGGCGCTCTGTGCTTCGGCTCGTGCATCCTGCGTGCTCTGGCGGACCTTCGCCAATTTCAGACTCTTGCGCCTTACAATCGAGCTCCAGGGACCCAAATCTCTCTATCGCGCCCTGCAGCTGTTGTTGTGCCTCGCCAACCCGGGCCTCGTGCTTCTCGCGCGAGGCGCGTTCCTTGGCCGCTTTGTCCTCGGCCTCGGCTAGCGCCTTCTTAAGGGTTGCCACCTCGGTCGCGGCCCCTAATAAAGTTTATGACACTTTAGTCCAGTCGGACTATTCATTTTTTGACATATACCCACTGGTTACTGCATACCTTGGCTATCCTCTAGCTGCTTCTTCACGAGGCTGAGCTCCTCCTCCGGCCACTCCAGTTTCTGCTTCAGTCCGGAGACCTCCGCAGCATCAGCAGTGGCAGCCTGCAGCGATACCTGCTTATTCACATAGACAACTCATGTTAGACTCCTGCGATATTTATTCTTGATCCTCTGTTCGGCTTTTCTTCCCTAACACCAAACAGAGCATCAGGGGCTACTGTCTATACTGTGATATTTTTCCTACAACCACATTACTTATCTCAAAGCCCGTTAGAAGGCTAGTGCAGCCTTCGGTCAGTCTGCTTTTGACAAACTGAACCTTTTCTATTACCGTGTCCATAAGGACACGATGTTCATCTACGATAGAGGCGCCTCGTAGCGCCTCCAGCAGATTATCCGGTGTCCCTGGCTGGACAGAGGTCACCGGTGGAACAGGCACGTTCCCTCCTTGTGGAGAGTGTCGTTCGCTGGACCCCGGAGCCATGTGGATCTCCGGAATGGTATCCGGCTGAGGCCCGAAGGGAACTCGGGCCCCGTCAACAGTCCCCGCGGGAATTTTTCCCCCATGTGTCCGGTGACTGAAGAATCGTCCTGGGGCGCCACCCCGAAGATCTCCGGAAGCTCCCCCCAGTTGGGGAAGGTCTTTTGCGACACCACCTCTTCATCACCCTTGGGAGAGACAGAATGAGCAGCTGGCGGAGACATGCTAGCCATCTCCTTTGAGTCTAGCGATTCCTCTGTCAAGGATCGCGGGGAGCCATCGCGTGCCGGACTGTAATAACATGGTTTAAGGTATATCAATATCACAGACCAGAAAGGCCAGACGTTTTCGGATTTTGGTACTTAAGAGGCGGCCTGAGGCTTGGTCCGACGAGGTCACTCTGGACTGCTATCAACATCCCACACGGAGTTATCCACGAGGGAGCCTCTAACCGTCTTGGGCATTTTCGCCCCCATACTTGTGGGGGCCGCTCTCTTCCTCCTCCCCACTTCGGGTGGGGAGTCGTTTTCTTCTTCCTCTTCATCGTCAGATGGAGAGGAAGTCTCGGTTCCGGACGTCACGTCCAGAGTACTTTTCCGGCGAAGGCCCTTCTTGGCCCCTTGAGCCGCCTTCTTAGCCGTCTTTTCCGGCACCTCATAAGGCGCAGGGAACAGCATTTTCTCCAGTAATGGAAATTCTTGGTCCTCGGGCACCGGAGCCGGACAGTTGATCTCGTCTGCCACCTTGATCCAGTCCTAAAAACAGGGAAAGGAAACTTAAATTTCCTCTCAAAATATGCTAGTAGGGGGTACTCCTTGAAAACATTAAAGGAACTGACCGGGTTGGGCTGGCGTTTTAAGCTAAGCCCACGATGTTCAGTTGTAGGCGGTGGCGTCTCACCGGCCTTGAAGAGCACCTTCCAGATTTCTTCGTGTGTCGTGCCGAAGAGCTCTAGTAGCGTCTGGTGCTTGGCCGGATCAAACTCCCACAAATAACAAGTCTAGCGTTGGCACGCAAGGACCCGACGAATAAGCATGACCTGGATCACGTTGACGATCTTGATTTTCCTGTCTATCATGTTCTGGATGCACGTCTGGAGCCCAGTCAGCTCATCCGAAGGACCCCAGGTTAGGCCCCTCTCTTGCCAGGAGGTGAGCCGCATCGGGATTCCGGATCGGAATTCGAGGGCCGCCGCCCAGTCGGCGTCGCGCAGCTCAGTGATGTAGAACCACCCCGATTGCCACCCCTTCACCGTCTCCGCAAACGAGCCTTCGGGCCAGGTGATGTTGGGCATCTTGCCCACCATAGCGCCTCCGCACTCTGCTTTTTGACCGCTCACTACTTTCGGACTCACATTGAAGGTCTTCAGCCACAGGCCGAAGTGAGGCGGGATGCGGAGAAAAGCCTCACAAACAACGATAAATGCCGAAATGTTGAGGATAAAGTTGGGGGCTAGGTCATGAAAATCCAGCCCGTGGTAAAACATCAACCCACGGACGAATGGACGAAGAGGGAACCCCAGCCCGCGGACGAAATGTGTAAGAAACACAACCCTCTCGTGGGGCTTGGGAGTAGGGATGATACGTCCCTTGGCCGGGAGTCGATGAGCGATCTCCTTGGCCAGATATCCGGCCTCCCGGAGCTCCTTGATATCCTTCTTCTTGACGGACGAGGCCATCCACTTACCTCTAGCTCCGGATCCAGACATCTTTGGAGTGCTTTCTCGAACAAGGGAAAAGCTAAAGCTTGGGCGCTGGAGCTCAGGGACGGAAGGGCTGAGGAGGAACCGAGGTGTGGGTAAAGAAAGGGGATCCTTACCCCCTTATAAAGGCCATGAATGTCAAGCACCTCCCCACTCGCCTTAAACTCGCATATTCCCAAGGGCCGTGCAAACGGCGCGGTTGGCTTACCCATGCCCGCGTTGATGAGAATCCCGCAATAAGGGGACACGATCTCTGCTTCGACAACACGTGCCAATGGCAACCGCGTCTCGGAACGTGGAGCGACAAACGGAAAACGGTTCGAAATTATGACCGGGCGAACGTGATGTCGTTTCGTAAAAAGCTGCCAGCGGATAGAACTCGTGTAAAATATATATATTCTCCCTGCGGTTGTGTATGGTGTGTGTAACAGGTCCGGATACAATCATCACATCCGAAGACTATCTTGGAGTTCGGAAGAAGGGGAAGCCGCCTTGCAATACCGAAGACAAATCAGCGCGCCGGACTCCTCGTTATTGAAGCTATGTTCAGGGGCTACTGAGGGAGTCCTGGACTAAGGGGTCCTCGGTCGTCTGGCCTGTTATTCGTTTGGCCGGACTGATGGACTGTGAAGACATGAAGGCCGAAGACTATACCCGTGTCCGGATTGGACTCTCCTTGGCGTGGAAGGCAAGCTAGGCGACCGACTATGAAGATTCCCTCTTATGTACCGACCCCATATAACCCTAGATCTCTCCGGTGCCTATATAAACCGGGGAGCATTGTACGGATAGGGAGACACTCATTACCTTATTCACATAGGCTAGACTTCTAGGGTTTAGCCACTACGGTCTCGTGGTAGATCAACTCTTGTAACACTCATATTCATAAAGATCAATCAAGCAGGAAGTAGGGTATTACCTCCATATAGAGAGCCCGAACCTGGGTAAACATCGTGTCCCCCGTCTCCTGTTACCATCAATCCTAGACGCACAGTTCGGGGCCCCGTACCCGAGATCCGCCGGTTTTGACACCGACACTTAGGATTTAGACCGGCGTGCTGACGTCTCTGTTGTGCCTAGGTGGGGCTACGACGTGTTGATCTTCCGAGGCCGGGCATGACCCAGGAAAGTGTGTCCGGCCAGAGGGATCGAGCGTGTTGGGTTATGTGCTGCACCCCTGCAGGGAAGTTGATCTATTCGAATAGCCGTGTCCCTCGGTAAAAGGATGACCCAGAGTTGTGCCTTGACCTTATGACAACTAGAACTGGATACTTAATAAAACACACCTCTTACAAGTTTCAGATACGACCCGGTGATCGCTTTTCCACAGGGCGACGAGGGGAGGATCGCCGGGTGGGATTATGCTATGCGTTGTTACTTGATGATGCACTTGCTATTCTCTCCTACATGCTTCAAGATGGAGGCGGCCAGAAGCGTAGTCTTCGATAGGACTAGCTACCCCCCTCTTATTCTGGCATTCTGCAGTTCAGTCCACTTATACTATCCATTTCATTGATACCAATGCATATGTATTGTAGATCCTTGCTTGCGAGTACTTTGGATGAGTATTCACGGTTGCTTTGCTCCCCCCTTTCCTCCTTTTCCATTTTTCTCGGATGTCGCAACCAGATGATGGAGTCTAGGAGCCAGAGGATCCCGAGGATGATTCTACGTGGAGTTCGACTTCGAGGAGTAGTTAGGAGGTCCCAGGCAGGAGGCCTTGCCTTTTCGATCGTTGCTACATTTGTGCTAGCCTTCTTAAGGCAAACTTGTTTAACTTATGTCGGTACTAAGATATTATTGCTTACACTGACTCTTGTGTTTTCGAGTTTATGTATTCAAGCCCTCGAGGCCCCTAGCTTGTAATATAAAGCTTGTATTATTTTAATTTGTGTCTAGAGGTGTGTTGTGATATCTTCCCGTGAGTCCCTGATCTTCGTCGTACACATTTGCGTGTATGATTAGTGTATGGTCAAATCAAGGGCGTCACACATATGGTCAAACATATAATTTCTGAAGGTTGAAAGGAAGAAATGCTGGTGGAATTTCTAAATGATGCTATTTGAGTATGTTTTCTTTTTAGCGAATAAAAAATTTACGTTAAAGGATCAAAAATTTATGTAAAGGTGCTAAACATGAATAATTTATGTGGATAAGCTGTTCGACTTCCATACGGCGGTCGAGATTACTCTCGAAAAATGGAATGATGGAAAGGCTGTTATAATGTGTCGAATGTCCTATTTAAATGAGTTCTGAGTTTCGAAGGAGCACAAAATGTAAAGTAATAAAGCAAAAGGTTATCAAAAAGTACTAAAAATTATGTGACTCCTACATATATAAGTTGTTGTAGGATTTTCAAATGGCAGCATAGACAACTTCGAAACAACAAACGAAGCAAGGCTTCTATCACTTATCGGTAATGCTATTTAAACATGTTTTTAGTTTCGCAAAAATAGAAAATCTACCATGATGGATCAAAACGGTTAAAAATCTACCAAATTATTAGATTTCTATAGGTAAGTTGCTATCTGAGGTGCATATAGATGCACGAACTACCCTCGAAGCATGAAATGGTGGAAACGATTTCGAAATATGTCGATGACGCTTCATTAATAAGTGGTCAGTTTTGAGCAAAGTGAAAATCTATAGTGATGGATCAAAAGGGAACAAAATTGGTGATGAAATTAAATGATTACTAGTTATATGTTGTTATACGAGGTCCATATGGTCAAACATACAACTTCCGAAGCTTGAAAGGAAGAAATGCTGGTCGAATTTCTAAATGATGCTATTTAAGTAAGTTTTCTTTTTAGCGAATAAAAAATCTATGGTAATGGATCAAAAGTTTATGTAAAAGTGCTAAACATGAATAATTTATGTGGATAAGTTGTTCTATGACTTTCATACGGAGGTCGAGACTACTCTCGAAGAATGGAATGATTGAAAGGCTTTTATAATGTGTCAAATGTCCTGTTTAAATGAGTTCTAAGTTTCGAAGGAGGAGAAAATGCAAAGTAATAAATCAAAAGGTTATGAAAAACTACTAAAAATTATGTGTCTCCTACATATATAAGTTTTTGTAGGATTTCCAAATGGCGGCATAGGCAACTTCGAATGAAGAAATGAAGCAAGGCTTCTATCAGTTGTCGGTAATGCTATTTAAACAAGTATTGCAAAAATAGAAAATCTACCATTATGTATCAAAACGGTTAAAAATTGTACCAATTTGTATAATTTCTATAGGTAAGTTTCTATCAGAGGTTTATATAGATGCACGGACTACTCTCGAATTACGAAATGATGGAAATGATTTCGGAATATGTCGATGACGCTTCATTAATAAGTTTCAGTTTTCAACGAAATGAAAATCTATAGTTATGGATCAAAAGGGAACAAAATTCGTGATGACATTATATGATTACTAGTTATAAGTTCTTATACGAGATCAATATGGTCGAACATACATCTTCTGAAGCTTGAAAGGAAGTAATGCTGGTGGAATTTCTAAATGATGCTATTTAAGTAAGTTTCTTTTTAGCGAAAAAATCCACGGTGACGGATCAAAAGTTTAAGTAAAGGTGCTAAACATGAGTAATTTATGTGGATAAGTTGTTCGAGTTCCATACGGCGCTCGAGACTACTCTCGAAGAATGCAATGATGGAAAGGTTGTTATAATGTGTCGAATGTCCTATTTAAATGAGTTCTGAGTTTCAAATGAGGAGAAAATGTAAAGTAATAAATCAAACATTTATGAAAAACTACTAAAAATTATGTGACTCCTACATATAGAAGTTGTTGTAGGATTTTCAAATGGCGGCATAGACAACTTCGAAACAAGCAACGAAGCAAGGCTTTTATCACTTGTCGGTAATGCTATTTAACCAAGTTTTCAATTTCACAAAAATAGAGAATCTACCATGATGGATCAAAATGGTTAAGAATGTACCAAATTATCAGATTTCTATAGGAAAGTTGCTATCTAAGGTGCATATAGATGCACGGACTACCCTCGAAGCATTAAATGGTGGAAACGATTTTGGAATATGTCGATGACGCTTCATTAATAAGTTTTTAGTTTTGAAAAAAGTGAAAATCTGTAGGGATGGATCAAGATGGAACAAAATTGGTGATGAAATTATATGATTACTAGTTATAAGTTGTTATACGAGATTTGTATGGTCAAACATACAACTTCCGAAGCTTGAAAGGAAGAAATGCTGGTGGAATTTCTAAATGATGCTATTTGAGTAAGTTTTCTTTTTAGCGAATAAAAAATCTACGGTAATGGATCAAAAATTTATTTAAAGGTGCTAAACAAGAATAATTTATGTGGATAAGTTGTTCTTTTACTTCCATACGGCGGTCGAGGCTACTCTTGAAGAATGGAATAATTGAAAGGCTGTTATAATGTGTTGAATGTCCTATTTAAATAAGTTCTAAGTTTCGAAGGATGAGAAAATGTAAACTAATAAATTAAAAGGTTATGAAAAACTACTAAAAATTATGTGACTACTACATACATAAGTTGTTGTAGGATTTTCAAATGGCGGCATAGACAACTTCGAAACAAGAAACGAAGCAAGGCTTTTATCACTTGTCGGTAATGCTATTTAACCAAGTTTTCAATTTCAGAAAAATAGAGAATCTACCATGATGGATCAAAATGGTTAAGAATGTACCAAATTATCAGATTTCTATAGGTAAGTTGCTATCTAAGGTGCATATAGATGCACGGACTACCCTCGAAGCATTAAATGGTGGAAACGATTTTGGAATATGTCGATGACGCTTCATTAATAAGTTTTTAGTTTTGAAAAAAGTGAAAATATGTAGTGATGGATCAAAATGGAACAAAATTGGTGATGAAATTATATGATTACTAGTTATAAGTTGTTATACGAGATTTGTATGGTCGAACCTACAACTTCCGAAGCTTGAAAGGAAGAAATGCTGGTGGAATTTCTAAATGATGCTATTTGAGTAAGTTTTCTTTTTAGCGAATAAAAAATCTACGGTAACGGATCAAAAATGCATGTAAAGGTGCTAAACAAGAATAATTTATGTGGATAAGTTGTTATTTTACTTCCATACGGCGGTCGAGGCTACTCTTGAAGAATGGAATGATTGAAAGGCTGTTATAATGTGTTGAATGTCCTATTTAAATAAGTTGTAACTTTCGAAGGATGAGAAAATGTAAACTAATAAATCAAAAGGTTATGAAAAACAACTAAAAATTATGTGACTACTACATATATAAGTTGTTGTAGGATTTTCAAATGGCGCCATAGACAACTTCGAAACAAGAGACGAAGCAAGGCTTCTATCACTTATCGGTAATGCTATTTAAACATGTTTTCAGTTTCACAAAAATAGAAAATCTACCATGGATCAAAACGGTTAAAAGATGTACCAAATTTTCTAATTTCTATAGGTAAGTTGCTATCCGAGGTGCATATAGATGCACGGACTACCCTCGCAGCATGAAATGGTGGAAATGATTTCGGAATATTTCGATGAAGCTTCATTAATAAGTTTTCCGTTTTCAACGAAATGAAAATCTATAGTGATGTATCAAAACGGAACAAAATTGGTGATGAAATAATATGATTACTAGTTATAAGTTGTTATATGACATCAGTATGGTCGAACCTACAACTTCCGAAGCCTGAAAGGAAGAAATGCTGGTGGAATTTATAAATGATGCTATTTAAGTAAGTTTTCTTTTTAGCGAATAAAAAATCTATGGTAACAGATCAAAAGTTTATGTAAAGGTGCTAAACATGAATAATTTATGTGGATAAGTTGTTCTATGACTTCCATCCGAAGGTCGAGACTACTCTCCGAGAATGGAATGATGGAAAGACTGTTATAATGTGTCGAATGTCCTGTTTAAATGAGTTATGAGTTTCAAAGGTGGAGAAAATGTGAAGTAATAAATCAAAAAGTTATGAAAAACTACTAAAAATTATGCGACTCCTAAATATATAAGTTGTTGTAGGATTCTCAAATGGCGGCATAGACAACTTCAAAACAAGAAACGAAGCAAAGGCTTCTATCAATTGTCGATAATGCTATTTAAACATGTATTCAGTGTTGCAAATGTAACGCCCGGGTAATCAAGCTATAGTAATCCCCCTCTAATGGTGCCATGTCATCACTATAATTGTTGCTAATCTCGCTCAGGTTCAAACCGGTACAAATTCAAATTCAAAAGAAAGTCAAACTATAAAAGTTTTCAAATGTCAAAAGTAAAATGTTCATCATGTGGCAATTATTCATTTGACAATATTGGTGGAGAAATCATCTTTTCATAAAATGTGTAAGTGCTCAAAAATAATTAAAACAGTGGCTTAAAAATCATTTAAATTCCTTTTATAATTTCTAAAATCTTAAACTATTTATTTGAGAGTGAAACTTTTTGTGGCAGTAGGTTGAGTTATAGCACTAATTTATTAAATTGATTTATAATTATAAAACTAAAGTATAAACAGAAACTAAATTAAAACAGTATAGAAAATAGATAAATAAGAAAGAAAAATAATAAAAAGGGCCCTCCCCTCCCCTGGGCCTTGGCTCACCAGCTCCACCTAACCCCCACCGGTCGCACCTTCCTGTTCTTCTGCTCCGTGTCGCTACAGGTGCGAGGTCGACCCCGACCCCCTCGCTGGCCTCGCTATGGGGATAAGACCAACGCCAGCGGCCCCCTTGTCGGTGTCAAAACCGGCGGATGTCGGGTAGGGGGTCCCGAACTGTGCGTCTAAGGTCGATGGTAACAGGAGACAGGGGACACAATGTTTACCCAGATTCGGGCCCTCTCTATGGAGGTAATACCTTACTTCCTGCTTGATTGATCTTGATGAATATGAGTATTACAAGAGTTGATCTACCATGACATCATAATGGCTAGAACCCTAGAAGTCTAGCCTTTATGACTATGATGAATATCTCCCTATCCGGACTAAGCTCTCCAGTTTATATAGACACCGGACAGATCTAGGGTCACACAAGGTCGGTTACAGAAAAGGAATCTTCATAATTGGTCGCCAAGCTTGCCTTCCACGCCAAGGAGAGTCCCACCCGGACACGGGTGAGAGTCTTCGGTCTTGTTATCTTCACAGCCCATCAGTCTGGACCATGGCTAACAGGCCGGACGCCCGAGGACCCCTTAGTCCAGGACTCCCTCAGTAGCCCTTGAACCTAGCTTCAATGACGAGGAGTCCGGCCCGCAGATTTGTCTTCGGCATTGCAAGGCGGGTTCCCCTTTCCGAACTCCAAGATAGTTTCATATGTAACGATTGTATCCGGACCTGTAGAGACAACCGCCGAGAGTATAATATTCGACAAGTCCAATCCGCTGACAACTTTTTGCAACATGACATCATATCAGCCCGGTCATTATTTCGAACCATTTTTCGTCTGCCGCTCCATGTCTCGAGACGCGGTTGCCATTGCGGGACTCTCATCAATACGGGTATGGGTAACCCAACCGTGCCGTTTACACAGCCCTTGGGAATAGGCGAGTTTTAAGGCGAGTGGGGAGGCGCTTTATATTCATCGCCTTTATAAGGGGATAAGAATTCCCTTTCTTCACCCACGCCTTCTCTCTTTCTCTGCCCTTCCATCCTCGAGCTCCAGCGCCCAAGTTCCCATCTTTCTCTATTTCCGGAAAGCACCCAACCATGTCCGGATCCGGAGGTCAAGGCAAGTGGATGGTCTCCTCCGTCAAGGAGAAGGACATCGCCGAGCTTCGGGCGGCCGGGTACTTGGCGAAGGAAATCGCCCACCGCCTTCCAGCCTAGGGACAAGCCTACTGAGAGGGTAGTTTTCCTCCCTCACTTCGTCCGTGGACTAGGGTTTCCACTTCACCCCTTCGTCCGCGGACTGATGTATTATTACAGGCTAGATTTCCATTATCTGGCCCCGAACTCCTTCCTCAACATCTCGGCGTTCATCGTCGTGTGCGAGGCCTTCCTCCGCATCCAACCCCACTTCGGGCTGTGGCTTAAGGTCTTCAACGTGAAGCCGAAGGTGGTGGATGGCCAGCATGCAGAGTGCGGGGGCACCATGGTGAGCAAGCTGGCCAACGTCTCCTGGCTAAAAGGCACATTCGTGGAGACGGTAAAGGAATGGTAGAAATAGTGGTTCTACATCACTGAACCCCGCGGCGCCGCCTGGGCCACGGCTGGCGA
This sequence comes from Aegilops tauschii subsp. strangulata, assembly GCF_002575655.3. Taxonomy (NCBI): domain Eukaryota; kingdom Viridiplantae; phylum Streptophyta; class Magnoliopsida; order Poales; family Poaceae; genus Aegilops; species Aegilops tauschii. Next base: position 664,911 of record NC_053036.3, on the reverse strand, counting down.
ATTCAACCCCGACGCTCCCATGCGGCTTACCTCCTGGGTCGAGAAGAGCCCGAACTGGTGTTCGCTAGATGAGTTGATAGCGCTGCAGACGCGCGTTCAAAGCATGGTGGGCAAAGATGTCAAACTTGTCGATGTAATCCAGGTGATGCTCGCCGGATTCTCCCATGCCAAAGCCGAAGCCGCCCTCTATGGGAGTTCAATCAGAAGAAGCACCATACCCTGAAGAGGCTCTTCGAAACCACTCACGAAGACGCCTGGAAGTTGCTCTTTAAGGGCAACAAGAAACCGCCGGCCACGGATTCGGACCGCGGGCACAACATTAAGCACCTCGCCAATGAGGTATGTTATTTTTAACGCATCCCCTACTTGCTTGTTTCAAGGATGATATCTAATCTTTTATTATCATTCCTCCTTCAGGACTGGATGGAGAGGGCGAAGCGGATCCAGTGTCCGGCTCCGCTGCCTGAAGAACCAGTCATCCCGCGTTTAGCGAAGATGCTGGTACCGGCGCCCTATAAGGCGCCGGAGAACACTACAAAAAAATACACTTCCGTGATGATACGTGTTTGTCACAGTAGGTCGCGTTTTTTCTCATGCATGTACATCCATGACAAATTTATGACAGAATCAAGATAGTCATACATGTGCTGTCGTAGAAGTGTTCCATGACATTGCCAAAATTATCATCACGGAAGTGTCCACTTCCATGATGATAAATCGCGCGTCACAGAAGTGCTTTCATCAAGGGTGACCGACATGTGGCATCCACCGTAACGGAACGCCGTTAAGCTATCGGGTCGGGTTTTGGATCCGATAACCGGTTAACAGCCCCGACCAATGGGGATTTTCCACGTGTAAAATCATCATTGGCTGGAGGAAACACGTGTCGGCTCACCGTTGGGACAGATGTCATCCGCTCATTGGACCGAAGGCGCCTATGATATGGCGACACATGGCACGGCCCAACAGAGGCCCATTCCTGTGAAAAGGCTGGCCCGTTTGACTTGTTCAAAAGGTGGCGGGCCGGCCCACGGAAAGCCTGTTAACGGCCTGTTCGCATATAGCCCATTTACAGCCCGCTAACCCAGGGCCCGTTACGCCCTATCGGAATTAGGCCCAGTAGCGTCATCTGGGCCGTCCAATATGATTCAGCCCGTTTTAACTTCTGGCCCATGTGTGGCCCATGACTTCTGTCGGCCCATATGAGGACCTTTGTAACTCTTGGCCCATTAACGGCCCGTGGTGAAACTGGCCCGTAATGAACAGTGTATCACTTTATACCCATTAACGGCCCGTTATTCCATTGGGTCGTTTCCAGCCCAAGTTATCTTTCGGCCTTCTCAGGGCCCATTGATTCTTGGGCTCATTTGCAGCATTCGGTTAGATACGGCCCGTTACTGTCATTTTTTGCTTGTGGGCCAAATTCAGCCCGTCGTTACAGTCGGCCCGTTTGCGGACCGTAAATACGTTGGGCCGTTTTCATGTCAAAAAAAACACGTTGGGCTGTTTTCATAGAGTTATCAAATACGGCCTATTAACGGCCCGTTATGGTCCATGAATGGTACGACCCATGATTGGCGAAATGATGATACGCCCCGTAGAAGGCCCATGGATCCTACGGCCCGTATGAGGCCCATGGATAGTACGGCCCGTAGAAGGCTCATGGATCGTACACTAGTAGAAAAAGAGGCTTCCATACGCCCCCATTAGTCCCCAAAATAATCGAACCGTGACCAAAGGGGTCTTTAGTCGCGGTTCGGGAGGAGACCCGCGACCATACTCCACAGCTGGCGGACGGGAGGGGCTTTAGTCCCGGTTGGCCTGGCCAACCGGGACTAAAGGTCCTCAGGCTGGCCCGAAGGCCTTTAGTCGCGGTTGGCCAGACCAACCGGGACTAAAGGTTAGTCCTTTAGTCGCGGTTGGCCAGACAAACCGGGACTAAAGGGCCCATCAAACTCTCCCCCCCCCCCCCGGTGGACCGCCTTTTCAGTTTTAGAAAAACCAAAAGAAAATGATGGAAATGTGAAAAAAATAAAATAAAATAAGTTTCTCATGTGATATGTGGTCTAGTTGTTGGGAAAATTAACAAATATGAATTTCGACTTTATTTGCAAAATCTCTCTAGAATTTCTTAAAATGGGCAGAACTTTTGCATACGAACTCGGATGAAAAAGTTTTTTATATGAAAAATCATCTACTCGAAAAGTTACATCCGAATTTAACCGGGGGAACCCCGTTAAACATTTTCAAAATCCTCAAAAACCTAACAGAAAATAAGATACGGGGCTTTTAAGATCTGGAGAGGCAAAAAAATTCAAAAAATTTCAAATTGTGGTCAAACTGTGGTCAAACAATGGTCAAACTAATTATTCTAGAATATTAGTGTTACTAAATAATTATTTCAGTTTTTTTTAAATTTTGGTCAAATCTGGTCAAACTGGGGTCAAACAGTGGTCAAACAATGGTCAAACTAATTATTCCAGAAATATTAGTGTTACTAAATAATTATTGTTTTTTAAAACAATAGTTTCAAACTCAAACAGTGAAATGTGTCACTTCATGCTCAAGCTAAATTCCTGAGGGTTAATAGAATTGACATCCTACTATTGTCAGGAAAACAACAAGTGCAGACTTGGAAACGAGGGAGAATAGAACCCGGAAGTTAAGCGTGCTCAGGCTGGAGTAGTGAGAGGATGGGTGACCGTCCAGGAAGTTAGATGATTTGGAATGATGAGGGGTGATTAGAGATTAGAGGATAAATTGAGCAGTGATGAGGGGTGGTGATTAGAGATTAGATGTTAAAATAATTCATAAATTTGAAAATAAAAAAAACTAAAAAAATTCGCAAAAAAACCAGGTTTAGGGGGGCTAAAACCCTAAACCTGTGGAGGAGGCCTTTAGTCCAGGTTAGCCATGAGAACCGGGACTAAAGGTCCTCTGCCCCGACGGACCCCTGGCGCCCACGTGGACGGGCCTTTAGTCCCGGTTAGCCACGAGAACCGGGACTAAAGCCTTTAGTCGCGGTTCGTAAGAGGCGCGACTAAAGGGGGGGGGGTCTTTAGTCGCGCATATTTAGTCCCGGTTGCACAGCCGGGACTAAAGGCCTTTGCGAACCGGGACTAAAGGCCCATTTTCTACAAGTGGTATGGCCCGTAGAAGGCCCATGGACCCTAAGGCCTGTATAGAAGGCCGATAGATCCTACGGCCGGAAGAAGGCCCATGGATCATACAGCCTGCAGGAGGCCCATGGTTACAATTTTCCGTGTGTTGCCACGATTATTTTGGCCTAGTTACCAAAAATAGGCTATTGTGGCCACTAGAAAAAACAGAAAAAGAACTACAGTGACTACAAGCAAACAACTAAACAAGACAATAACGAAATAAATAAGCAAGCAATTAACGCTAGCCTATTACCGCTATTACACATATTACATCCACTGGGCATCAAAGTTCGCCACCAGTGCAAATATAGGGAACAAAGCAGCACATTACATACACTGGCCGTCAAAATTGGCCACCAGTGCAAATAAACGCGGCAGCAAAACAAGAGCATAACTGAAACAACTTCAGAAGAGCTCAAGAAACATTATCCTGGGTATCCACCATGCTGGCAATAAGGTTAGCAAGCTGATTAGCTTTGTCCTGTTTGGCGCGAAAATCCTCCAGCGCTTGCTGTTGCACCAGAAAGTATGCATCCGAATGCTCCAGGGACTTCCGCGGTCCTTCCGCTTCTTGTCGCAGCACAGCTGATCGATGTCTTTCAGCTTGTAGTTGAGACTCAAGAAACCGAACTGATTCAGACACTGAGTTTGAATAGCTTGTGCAAGCGGTAGTGGCCAGTAACTCGAACACTAAACCAAGACAGGACTTTGGGGTTGTCTCGCTGTCTTCAAGATAGTCTTCCTTAGCTGTTTTATCAGGTTTGTTGGAGACCAACAAGGATGTGTCACTATCCTGAACCTTATCTGCATTACTTCCTTTACCATTGCTTAATAAGGCACTCTTCCCCAATATTCTGTCAGCATTCTGAAAGAAGAAACAAGCAGACACATAACAAGTTTAGCATGTACTAGTATATGAAACTCATTTCGGTGAACCAGTTCATTAGTAAGTTGGACAGGATTAAACTACCAAGTCTTCTATTGCCAAGTACTAGTACATAATAAAAGCATCAAACAAACATATATCTATGTCCTATGGTCACTTCATTGTCTTGCCAAATCAAAATAGAGACACAGTTCAAATCATATCAGTTCAAGACAAAGCAGCAGTGAAAGAATACAAAGCGTGGGAAAATACACGGCACAACAAGATTTCAGATGGGTACCACGGGTCTACATGTACAACAACACTATTGGCTCTGTTGTGATGCTAGTAATGTGCATGATATGAAAGTCAACTGTATACACAATTGAAATTGAAATCAACAGAGCTATTGATAAGAGCAAACCTGTTAAAGAAACATGCGTGAACATACCTGCTATGCCATTGGAGTTTCAATTGGATCCTTCAATTTAAAAGTAAGTTTGTATGAGTAAATACAGTGATACAAGAGCAAAGCAATCATAGTTAAAAAAGGCGCGCCTAAGCGAGCGCTTAAGCGCGCCTAGGCTCTAGCCGTTGGCGAAATGCATTGCGCATAACTACGCATAATCTGTGCATAACTGCACATAAGCATGCGGTTTGGTCAGTAAAGCGCAAGGCGGTGGCAAAACGCAAAATTAACGCCTAGCGCTTTTTTGAACTATGATAGCAATGGAATATTAAATTAGAACGGTTGTTCTTCAGGTTTAGGCACTTGTTCTACGTGAACAGAGTACAGTAAGACGCAAGAATATAATACTTAAAAATAGAAAAAGAGCTCATAGACCTTACCACATTCTTGGTTCGGGACCAGTACAGAACAAGGCGTTCCCAGTCAACGTCCAGTAAATGTGTCTCAGGAGAACGTAAGGGAATTTGATGAGTTTCTTTGCCGGTGAAGTACGTTTTCTTCAGGTAATTCCGATACTGCCACCAAGCAATCTTGAAGATAGCAGAGGTATTAGCACAGGTTACCTCATCCTGAGTTTCCAAATCGGTCCTTCTCTATAGAGAAAAATGGGAAAAATTTCTGTATTATAACCATCATGGAGGTAGGATGTATGGGGCGAAGCAAAGTAATTGCCATGAATAACATTACTTACACATAACTCCTGGACAAACACCTGCAACTGGCATTTTCCTTCATCTTCAGTATAATATTTCCAAGATGGGAAGATACGCACATACGATTTAACAACATCAAATGCGATAGATGCTAAACTACGACTAGCTGGTTGTGCTTCCTCCACAGGAAGAGGCGTACTAACTGGTGGAGTTGGGGTTCGCCGTGATAGTACTGGCCTTTTGGGCACTGGAGCTGCCTTACTAACTGCTCTTGTTTGGGAGCTCTGTGGTGGAGATGGTGTTGTGTCAACAGGAACTAGGTTACTATCGGCTGGGGTTGGGGTTAGATTCGGTGAAGCTGGTTCTCTGTCCATCGCAGTAGGGGTAAAATCTGCGAGAGTTTGGCTTATGTGTGGTAGGGCTGGTTCTTGTGCATGTACAACCGGGGTGCCATCTCCACCAAGAGGTAGCACTGTTTTATTTGAAGACCGTGTTTTTAGTCCGCTAGATACTGGCATCACCCGCTCCAATTCAAATGGCTGATAAACAGGAAACATAGTTGAATGTACAGACATTGTATGAGAGACAGATGCAATAGATAGTGTGGAAAAAAGAGGGCATGAAATAGTTGACATGTATATTTTTTAACTAAAACGGATAGCATGACATAATTTCACATATATGATGTCTAACTAAACTGGATAACATAGCATAACATAATTCAAAGATATGATGAATAACTAAACAGGATCGCATGACATAATTCACCTACATGTTATCTAAGTAATCAGGACTGCATCATCTAATTCACATATGTGATTTATATGCTAAACAGAGGGCATTCGATATGATGTCTGAACTAAGAACATGGTGTTGAATATTATGTATATGATGTCTAAACTTTGCGCAATGTAAGACACCGTATGCATGATATGAGCAGTATAACCGTGCCAAGTTAGAGCATACACCTCAGTGGGGGAATAGGACTGGTCATCTGTCTCTGAATCCATCTCTGAAGAGCTATCGGGACCCAACAAGAGATCTGCTTCGACAGGTAGCACTGTCTGCTCTGAAGGCCTTGTTTTCACTCTAGATTTTTCCATCTCCCACCCAAATGGTTGATTCACAGGAAGAGTAGTTTAATTTACAAACATTGTCGACAAATGGAATTGTAATGAAGAAAAGGATGGGCAAGATATCATTCAAATATATGATGCCTGGTTAAACAGGATGGCATTGCACATTTCACATATATTATGGCCGGCTAAAAGACATGAGACTGCATAATTCCCATATATGATATAGAAACTAAATAGGTGGCATCACAGAACATGTCTAAACTAAGCAGATGACATATATGATGTCAAAAGTAGGCACTGCAATGCAACATATGCATGATATGACTAACATCGTCATGCCAAGGTAGAGCAAACACCTTGGGGGGTAAATAGGAGTGGTCAGCGGCGTCTGAATCCGCCTCAGAATAGATATCTTCCTCTGGATTACAATCTGGAGAGGGGTGGGGAGGGTTTGCCATTGAACCCACCATGGGGCGATGTCTACATGACATTGTATTGCCACGCAAAACTCTTCTCTTTTTCTCTACATGTTCAGCATGACTGTGTACAATATCTGACATGCATACGAAAAAAATGTGGTGAGATTATGTAAGGAGAGCATGCAGAAATTTAGAGTGATGGTAACAACCAGTGGATCGACGTTTTCCGTTGAACCAAAATAGCCCTAATGGATCGACGTGAATGTACAGTAATAAGTGATGCAACAAGTGTACAACCTCTTTGCCGTAGCCGTGTCGACCTCAGCATCATTGGGTTGGTCGCTGAAGCAGATGAGGCAGAGGTGGCTGTCGGAGGTGTGGAGGAAGATCTGAGGAATCTGTAGACAGCGTCCAGGGCACTGCTCTGTTGTGATGGATCGTTCTGTCGTTGGAGCAGCTCCGGTGAGCCGTAAGACGTCAAGGCTGAAGCAGCACAAGACAGGCATCGTCAATCTCAAGTGGGATTCTAATAGCATCTCCAATAGATGATGTAAAATGGATGTAAAATTAACATCACCAAAAACCACCTGACTACAACAGATGAGGTAAAAACTGTTGACTCTGAACTTAACTGTCGAAACTGAAATTTATTGTGGAATCTAAATGCTTGCGTAACCCGCCGCTTTTACTTACAGACCTCGGGCCCTCGGTTTCATTACGCTTGTATTTTACGCGTTGTTTCCGATGATGAGTAAATTACACTTGTATGTTAATACAGTTTTGAAATAAACCAGAGCTCCCAAGCGCAGCCTTACCGTTTCATGTCGTCTCAGTTTATCGAAGGTGCTCATAGGTGTCCGATGATCCTGGCTTCCTGAATGAGCAGCGGGCGCTGTATCAGACCATCCGTAGGGCCCGCGAGGCCCTCACCGTTGTCCTTCGAGTTGTTGCGCGCGCCGTGGCGCCGAGCATTGTTAACATCGTCAACGAACATGAGGATTCAGGAGATGACTTTATTTTGACTGGTTGATAGTAGGGACCCAGTAGGGCCATAGTCGTACGTACGCAAGTGCCTCCTTATTATGTACAACTATATTTTTTTGCTTTCTCCTGGTTTACTGACATCACGGTCCCACACCATTGTCAACCTATGTAGTCAATATAAATGAGAGAATTGCACAAGGTGCGGCCGACAGCTGGGACCAAGCAGCTCGAGCAGTATTTGTGTTTTTGAGGCGTGAGCACTGCAGAGTTTTTCTTGGCGATGATTTCGTTGCTGTTCAGAGGAGAGCAGGGTATTAACTGGGCGGTCTGTGGCCCGTCTAGCCCAGGCCAGATATCCAGCCCAGATACTAATTTTTTCAAGATGAAAATGGCTAGCCCAGCTATACGTCTTTTTGAGGAATACCCAGGCAAGGTCAACTTGTTATTCTCCGCCCCGCTGGGCTGCAAATCTTTCCTAGGAGGGATGCATTAGGCTTAATAGGAAAATGGGCTTTAAAAAATAATAAATGGGATGTAATTATAAAAACTGGGCAGTAACTATAAAAAATGCACCAAACAAGAAATTAGTTTATAAAATATTATTTATGGATTTTGAAAATCTTAAATTTCCATTGTTGCGCGGGCAATGTTTCCTTGGATATTTACGTAATACAAATTTATATTTAATCTGACTAGAAATTTCGGGATAAAAATATTTCGGATCCCATCAAAATGTGGGAAATTTTATTGAATTATGTCTTCAACGTACGGTTGGTTGAAATTATTAATCGTTGTCCTAGCTAGAAAATGGGATGTACTTTTAACAAACTGTAAATGGGCTGTTGTAAATTCCATTAGAATTCAAAAATGGGTTGTACATTCTTACAAAACGCAAATGGGCTATAAGTTCTCTGCCACACACTTGTGGGCCTAATAAGTGACGCGTCCCCTAAAAGAATAAGTTGACGCGTATGCAAGGCTTTGTCAACTTATTATAGTCAACACACGGTTCTAGCAGCAGTGGCCGTTGGATGTCTATCCAGCGGATGTCGTGCTTCTTCTTCAATCTCGGATATTCTTAGCTTCGGTCGCCCAAAAAATGATTCCTCCCCCTGACATCTGGGGCGCACCGTTTCGGAGGCTGACAGCGGGGCTTTGTCAACTTAGTCAATATAAACGATTCTACCTTCAGTGACCGTACGATGTCCATCCAACGGACGTAGTGCTTCTTCAACCTCTGGTCTTCTTGGTCCAGCCGCCCAAAGCAGCGCCGGTCGTGCCACCTGCTCCTGCCTCCCGTGGCCGGCTGTGCTGCCGCGGAGGCCTCACCGCCCCCATACTACTCCCACCGCTGGCCAGGCCATCCCTCCACTCACCCACACCCCCTGTTATTCTGCGGCGACGGCAGCCTCACACCGTAGTCGAACCAGTGAACCCTCGTACTCCTCTCCGCGCGGGCTTCCACTGCTGCGTCTTCCCCGGCTCCGCGTTGTCCCCTTCCTAGGCCTCGCCGTTGTCCACCGCCCTGGTGCTCTCGGCGCGGCGTGGTCAACATGGTCAACGACCGACTTCCATCGGAAGAGTACTGTACGTGGAGAGGCTGACAGCTGGGTCCACGGCGGCCGCAAGGAAGTGCCTCCTTATTACGCACAAAATAATTATTCCTCCACCTGACAGCGGGGACCCACCGGACGGGCCACCTTATTACGCGAAAGAAAATGTTTCCCCCCTGACTGCGGGGACCCACCGTACGGGCCACTGTATTTTGCGAAGAAAACGTTCCCCCCGCTGTCAGCTCGGACCCACCGGAAGTGCCTCCTTATTACGCACAAGAAAATGAATACTCCCCCTGCTAGCTGGGACCCACCTTGGTGGGAGGCTGACTTTTGGGCCTACTAAGTTGACGTGGACGGAGGGCTTTGTCAACTTAGTCAATACTCTAGTGACCGTATGATGTCCATCCAACGACCATAGTGCTTCTTCAACCTCTAGTCTTCTTGCTCCAGCCGCCCAAAGCAGCGCCGGTCATGCCGCCTGCTCCTGCCTCCCGTGGCCGGCTGTGCTACCGCGGAGGCCTCACCGCCCCCATACTACTCCCACCACTGGCCAGGCCATCCCTCCACTCACCCACACCCCCTGTTATTCTGCGGCGACGGCAGCCTCACACCGCAGCCGAACCAGTGAACGCTCATACTCCTCTCCGCGTGGGCATCCACTGCCGCGTCTTGCCCGGCTCCGCGTCGTCCCCTTCCTAGGCCTCGCCGTCGTCCACCGCCGTGGTGCTCTCGGCGCGGCGTGGTCAATGTGGTCAATGACCGACTTCCATCGGAAGAGTACTTTACGTGGAGAGGCTGACAGCTGGGTCCACGTCAGCCGCAAGGAAGTGCCTCCTTATTACGCGGAAAATAATTATTCCTCCACCTGACAGCGGGGACCCACCGGACGGGCCACCAGTATTTGGCGAAAAAAATCGTTTCCCCCTGACTGCTGGGACCCATCGGACGGGCCACCGTATTTCGCGAAAAAAACATTCCCCCCGCTGTCAGCCCGGACCCACCGGAAGTGCCTCCTTATTACGCACAAAAAAATGAATACTTCCCCGGCTAGCTTGGACCCACCTAGGTGGGAGGCTGACTTGTGGGCCTACTAAGTTGACAGGGACGAAGGGCTTTGTCAACTTAGTCAATATGAATGATACTAGCTCCAGTGACCGTATGATGTCCATCCAACGGCCGTAGTGCTTCTTCAACCTCTGGTCTTCTTGCTCCAGCCGCCCAAAGCAGCGCCGGTCGTGCCGCATGCTCTTGCCTCGCGTGGCTAGTTGTGCTGCCACAGAGGCCTCACCACCCCCTACTATTCCCACCGCTGGCCAGGCCCAGCGGCGATGGCAGCCTCACACCGCAGCCGAACCAGTGAACCCTCGTACTCCTCTCCGCGCGGGCTTCCACTGCCGCGTCTTCCCCGGCTACTCGTCGTCCCCTTCCTAGGCCTCGCCGTCGTCCACCGCCGTGGTGCTCTCCACACGGCGTGGTCAACGTGGTCAAGGAACAACTTCCATCGGAAGAGTACTGTACATGGAGAGGCTGACAGCTGGGTCCACGGCCACAGCCCAGTTTTTTTGTGATTTGCCAAGTAAGTCGCTTTGTCAGGCCTGTTGGGCCGCAAATCTTTCAAGACAAGGAGAGCTTTCATTCGGCTGTCCGAGAAAATGGCCCATCAGTAATGAGAAATGGGTTGTACATTTTTTAAACACATCAAACCGGCAATTAGTTTCAAATATCTTTTTTTTCATTTCAAGATTTTAAATTACATTAATTTTTATGCGTGGAGAATTTGTTGGATTTTATATTGATATACATTTATTTTTAAAATCAGTTTGAATGTGAGTCGAAATTTCGGGATTAAAAACAGTTCGGACCGTACCGAAATATGCAAAATGCCGTATAATTTTTTAACCATGGCCACAATATGGGCTGTAATGCTAACAAAAAGAATATGGGCTCCAAAAAAACCTTCAGAATTAGCAAATGGGCTGTAAATTATTAGAAATAATGGTAGATGGGCTGTATGTTGTTTTCCATAGATTTGAGGCTTTCCTAAAAAAAAGGTTGACGCACAAGCACTGACTATTGGATGTCCATCCAACGGTCGTCGTGCTTCTTCAATCTCTGCTCTTCCTGCTCCAGCCGCTCAAACAAGCGCTGGCGGGACTGCCTGCTCCCTCCTCCCCGCGGCCGGCTGTGCTGCCGCGCAGGCCTCACCGCCCCATCGTACTCCCATCGCTGGCCTAGCCATCCCTCTACTCACCCACACCTGCTGCTATTCTCCGGCGACGGCAGACGAACCAGTAAACCCTCGTACAGTCGTACTCCCCTCCGCATGGGAAACAACTGCCGAGTCTTCCCTGCCTCAGTGTCGTCCCCTTCCTAGGCCTCGCCGTCGTCCACCGCCGTGGTGCTCTCGGCACGGCGTGGTCAATGTGGTCAACGACCGACTTCCATCGGAAGAGTACTGTGTGTGGAGGCGCTGACAGCTGGGTCCACGGCCGCAGCAAGGAAGTGCCTCCTTATTACGCGCAAAATAATTATTCCTCCACCTGACAGCGGGGACCCACCGGACGGGCCACCGTATTTCGCGAAAAAAACGTTTCCCCCTGACTGCTGGGACCCACCAGCTACACCTTCGCACGCAAGGAAGTGCGTCCGGGCAAAAAAACAAAACGATTCGCCCCCCTGACTGCTGGGACCCACCAGCTACATCTTCACACGCAAGGAAGTGCTTGATAGTCGGGACCCACCTGCTCGAAGCATACGTAGCGTTGTCATTCTGGTCGCGAACGTGTACGTACATATATACTGGTGGATGTAGAGGCACACACGTGTCGTAGTAGAGGCGCGCACGTAGCGTGTACACGTACGTACAGCGGCCAGGGTGCAAGAAAGAAAATACGGCCACGTATGTGTACATACGGGCGGGGTCTCGAACGCCTACTCGCGCATACGTACGGTGAGGGCTCGTTGACATGGCTGGGTCGGAACGGAGAAACAGCGTCGTCGTCGTGTTCATGGGGAGGCAACAGAATGCGTCGTGTTCATCGGGAGGCAACGGAACGCGTGGGAGCCAACCGGCTGGGTCGGAATGGAATGCGCGGTCGTGTTCATTGGGAGGGCTTGGATGGAACAGGCGATGGAAACGAGGCCTGGCGTACCGCAAAACGAAGGAAACGGCCTTGTATTCGACCGGCCACGTTCGAAACGGGACATGTTCATCGGGAGGGGTCTGGCGTACCGCAAAACGGAGGAAACGTACCTCCTACGGTCGAAACGGGGGTCCTGTTGATCGGGAGGGGTGTGGCGTACCACAAAACGGAGGAAACGGACCTCCTACGGTCGAAACGGGGGTCCTGTTGATCGGGAGGGGTGTGGTGTACCGCAAAACGGACGAAACGGACCTCCTACGGTCGAAACGGAGGTCCTGTTCATCGGGAGGTGTGTGGCGTACCGCAAAACGGACGAAACGGACCTCCTACAGTCGAAAGGGGGGTTCCTGTTCATCGGGAGGGGTGTGGCGTACCGCAAAACGGGACTCCACGGGATACTATTCATCTCCATCGTCGACCTCCTCTAGCCTCCACGGGCTCCTGTTCATCCAGCCTCCACCGCGCGCTACTCCACTGGCTACTGTTCAACCACCCCTCCACGGGCACCCATCCACCGTCTACTGTTCATCCAGCCCTCCACACCACGGGGTCCTGTTCAACCACCCCTCCACGGGCACCCCTCCACCGTCTACAGTTTATCCAGCCCTCCACCACACCGCGGGGTCCTGTTCATCCAGGGGCAACGCCACCGCTCACTGTTCATCCACCCTCCCCCCCCCCCCCCCGCAACGCTCACCGTTCATCCCAGAGGCAGCATCGATCGGTTTCAGGTAGCAGTAGTAGCTAAGGAATCGCTCGATCGGGTTCAGTTAACAGCCATCGATCGATCGCTCGGGTTCAGTAACGCATAGCCTGCAGTGCAATCGCTCGGGTTCAGTTAGAGCCCAACGCCTCGCTCGGGTTCAGTTAGAGCCAACGCCTCGCACACACACGCGTACGTGTACGAGAGAAACGCGCATCGCTTGGCCCCCGACCTCCCACCATAACCGGGAACTCCCCGAAATTTTCCTCGCCCTCGCTTCTACCATGGTTTTTTCCATCATGGACGGCCCAAAGAATGTCATGCAGCTGCGTCTCCGGCCCGGCCAGGACGAAAAGTCCATTTTCTGTCATGATTTTTTGTCATAGAAGTAGGAGCCCACCACATCTATGATGATACCGGGTTTTGTCACAATTATCGTCATAGAAGTGTCATATGTATGATAGAAAAAAATTCGTTTGGCCCAAAATGTCACGGATGTGACTTTTATTTTGTAGTGGAAAAAGGCCAGGAAGAAGGCCAAGGGGGCCAAAGGTGGCCCCCGTCGAAAGGGCACTTCAGACATGACGTCCGAAGACGAAGAGACCCATTCCTCCTTCCCTGAGGACGAAGACGACAATGAGGAGGAGGAGGAGGAGATCCCTCCCCGCGATGAGGGGAGGAAGAAGAGGGCGGCCTCCATGAATCTGGAGGTGGGGACGTCCAAGAAGGGGATGGGCTCCCTTCCGGATAACCCCGCATGGGATGTCGACAGCAATCCAGAGCGTCACCCCCGCGCTAAGCCTCGGGCGGCAACGTAAGTGCTATGATTCATGCAGGCCCATATATCCAGCCTCTTCTCTTCATTGTATTGACATAGTTAATTGTGTTATTTACAGTCCCGCCTACGACAGCATCCAGCGATCCTCGTTAGGGGGTTCGTTGGATTCAAAGGAGATGGCCAGCATGTCACCGCCGACCGCTAACTCTCACAAGGCCAAGGACGACACCGAGGTGTTGTCCTGAAGGACCGCTCCAGGCCGGGGAGAGGCTCTGGACGCTGTCAAGGAGGCGCCAGAGGGCGAAACCTCTACCGCCGGACACGTGGGGGAGCAAATCCCCATGGAGACTGGCAAGGAGGGCCTTATTCAGTTCGGCTCTCGGCCGAATACGATTACTGAGATCCATACGGCTCCGGAATCCGGCAAGCGACCTCCTTTGAAAGAGGGGGGTGCGCCAATTCCACCGGTGACCCCTGTCCAACAAGGGGCACCGGATATCTGATGGAGGCGCTTCGAGGCACCTCCATTGTGGACGAGCACCATATCCTTATGGTTACGATGATTGAGAGGGTCCAGTCCGTCAAGAGCGGACCGACCGAAGGCTGCAGCAGCCTGCTGACAGGTTTGAGGTAAGCGACGTAAAAATCCCAATATAGTCAGTAGCCCCTGAGACACTGTCTGGTGTTCGGAAAGAAAGGATGGACAAAGGATCAATCCTTTATTGCAGGGAACTAACGAAATATGTATTAAATGACTACGTAGGCGTCGCTGCTAGCCGTGGCCTCACACACTGCCGAAGCCTCCGGACTTAAGCAGAAACTAGAGCAGGCCAACGAGGAGCTCGGCTAGGTGAGAAGACAGCTCCAGGAGAAGCAAGGTATGTGATTACCCGTTGTATATTCGGGAAAGAGTAAAATCATATATATTGACCGGAGTGTCATGATATGTGTAGGAGCCGCGACCGAGGTCGAGGCCCTAAAAAGGCCTTGGCCGAAGGCGAAGGGAAGGCAGTCCAAGAGGAGGCCGCCCCTAAGGAGCTCAAGGCCCGGGTCAATGAGGTCCAACAAGCGCTCCAGGACGCGGGGAAGAAGTGCGAGACCTTGGAGCACGATGCGTCGGTTCAAGAGACCAAACTCGCCAAGGCTCGTCAAAGCACCGAAATGGCCCGGAATGAGGCCCAGGGCGCCCTCCAGGAGATCCAGGATGCCAGGAAGATTGCGGCGGGTATGGCTTTTAGTATGCAAAGCAAGTATGTGGAGAGGAAGTACCTTTTACTAACCCGGATTCGGAGTTCTCCAGGGGCCTTTGCGGATCTGCCACGCAGTGTATCCGACGCTGCGGAGTTCTTTCGGGCCGAAGAAGGGAGCTCCACGGAGAAGCTGTTTTGGTCGCAATATGTTGCGCCAGAACATCCGGTGCCCTTCAGCGATTAGCTAAAACAGCTGGTCGAGCTGCACAGGGTGGCCGAACTGGCCATGAAGGATTTGATAATCCAGCTGTGGCCATACGAAGCTATACCCAGCAACTACTTCGGCCTTGTGAAGCGAGTGGTGCAGGTCTGTCCTCGGCTGGACGTCGTCAAGCGATCAGCATCCATCGAGGGCGCGCGGATGGCCTTCGCGCGAGTTAAGGTGTGGTGGGCGAAGATGGACGCCATAAAGCTTGTGACCGAGGGGCGTCCCGAGGGCAAGGAGTACCGCACACCCGAGCGGTATTTTGGGGACATCTTGGAGGGGTCCCACATTGTAGCGACGCAGTGTTCGCAAGTCATCATATTTGAATGAATATGTTCGAATTGTCCCTGCCTTGTATAATGAGACAAAGTGGTTATGTAATATAATTTACGTTTTGAAAATTTTGCCTCCTGTGCGGCCTTGTTGTATAAAATCTGAGGGTTGGCCAGTCGTCGGCTTCTGCCCCCATGTAGGTAGTACGGAGGTGTTCGCGATGGAATCTAAACAATCTTGATACAATTATATGGTCCTCAAAGGAGTTGTTTAGCGCAACGAATCAGGCAATCAGACTATGCGCTTTAACGCCCTCACTTAGCCATAGGAGTTTGACAAAATAAAAATGTTGGAGCAGCCCCTAGTATTCGAACTAGAGTGCTATAGGCGCCCGATCGGGAAGTACCAATCCTTCGCGTAATGTGGAAGAAACCTCCAAGGTTTTGCAACCTCCGAACAGCTGACTGACTCTCGTCGTATCATGACAGTCAGTTTTCGGCTTTCTCTACTGAGTTGCTCATTTTAATAAACCAAGGCACAATCGCAGTAGTTCTCCCTTTACTACCTTAGCAGATATAGGGGAACGTAAGGTAGCAAGCACAGAAGCCGGGCAACCCAACTATTGACCAAACACATGATTTGGAGCCAATGCATATAATGCTAAATTCGGGGTGCCGAACTTATCTATAAGAAGTGTTTGGACTTTGTTGCCGTATTGTGGAGCGCTGGGGAGCCCTGGCAAGTAGGAAACGTACCAAAGTGTACGGGTGCTAGAAGATAAGTTATCAAAAGGAAAACAGAAAGAGAGCAGAGGTAATATCTGGGGGCCTTAAACTTGGGCCGCGAACTGTTTCCATTTTAACTGGATTAATGCGTCAAAGCGCATTGACACAAATAGTGCGATAAGCAACCGGCTATTTTACATGACACAACCAAAGGCGAGTTGCGTGTGGGTCCTGACAACAGGTAGAGTGATCGTGGAATTGACCTCTAGAACTTCCCCTGTACGTCTGTGCTTCTTGCCATCCTGGTATATTTATCCTTTTACAGGACCGATAATTAGGCCGTCGAAGAAGGCCTATGTAAAAGTAACCTGGAAAAGGAAAAAGGAAATAGTGAAAGTATATGTGTGTCCGGGATCGGTCGAGCCGAACTGTGGATCACAAGCTAGCTGTGCCTCCGTCGATGCCCATGGAATTTCGAGTGCGTAATTATGTATGCGTGGTTCGAATGCCACTACTTGATCGGGGCTAGGACGGAGGCCAAATTGATTATCGAGCTCTTGACAAGCCGAGTTGTCCTATTGCAGCGTAGTCCGGACCTTCTTAACGGTGTCCAAGGGCTCGGCAGCTGGATTACGGTTCTGCTTGAGAAGGCCGCTCTGCACATTTGCTGCTAGGGCGGCAGTGTGCTCCTCTGTACTGAGGAAGCGTTCCGTGTTTCCGTTACCATTATGACGCCACTGGACCGGGCATCATGAGC
The DNA here is from genome assembly GCF_002575655.3 of Aegilops tauschii subsp. strangulata. Lineage (NCBI taxonomy): Eukaryota > Viridiplantae > Streptophyta > Magnoliopsida > Poales > Poaceae > Aegilops > Aegilops tauschii. Next base: position 647,891 of record NC_053036.3, on the reverse strand, counting down.
TTAAGATAAGCATAGTGCAGCACCGCGTTGAACCGAGCAAATGCGGTCCGTCCGAACAGTGCATGATAACCACTGCGGAATGGGACGATGTCGAAGATTAACTCTTCGCTTTGGAAATTATCAGGGGATCCGAAGACAACCTCTAGTGTGATTGAGCCCATACAACGGGCCTCTACATTGGTATGACTCCTTTGAATGTAGTCTTTGTTTGCTTGATCCATGATGGATTAATGCCCATTTTGCACACTGTGTCTTGATAGAGCAGATTAAGGCTGCTACCACCGTCCATGAGGACTCGTTTCAGGTGAAATCCATCAATGATTGGGTCGAGGACCAGTGCAGCTGAACCACCGTGATAGATACTAGTCGGATGATCCCGACGATCAAAGGTGATCGGGAATGACGACCATGAATTGAATTTTGGGGCGACTGGCTCTATCGCGTAGACGTCCCTGAGTGCGCGCTTGCGCTCTCTTTTGGGGATGTGTGTAGCATATATCATGTTCACTGTTTAGACTTGAGGGGGAAACTTCTTCTGTCCCCCTGTGTTCGGTTGCCGGGGCTCCTCGTCGTCATCCTCGCTTTGCGATCCCTTTTCCTTGTTCTCGGTGTTTAATTTGCCGGCCTATTTAAAAACCCAACAGTCCCTGTTGGTATCATTGGCTGGTTTGTCTGGGGTGCCATGTATCTGGCACGGACGATCGAGTATGTGGTCCAAGCTGGATGGTCCCTGACAGTTCCTTTTATACGGCTTCTTCCGCTGACCGGACTTGGAGCCGCTGAATCCGGCGTTAACTGTAGTATCATCGGTATTATCACCATTGCTTCGGCGCTTGTTTCTGTTACATCGGAGCTTGCCGTTGCTGTTTTTGACCTCGGAGGGGCCCGCCTCACTGGCTGTGTTTTTGCTACGAGCCAGCCAACTATCCTCACCCATGCAAAAGCGGGTCATGAGTGCCGTGAGGGCTGCCATAGATTTCGGCTTTTCTTGGCCGAGGTGGTGGGCGAGCCATTCCTCGCGAATGCTATGTTTAAAGGCCGCTAGGGCTTCGGCATCCGGAGAGTCAACGATCTGGTTCTTTTTAGTTAGGAACCTAGTCCAGAATTTCCTGGCTGACTCTCCAGGCTGTTGAACTATGTAACTTAAGTCATTGGCGTCTGGTGGCCGGACATATGTACCTTGGAAGTTGTCAAGGAAGGCTTCTTCCAAGTCCTCCCAGCTGCCGATAGAGTTTTCAGGCAGGTTGTTTAACTAGTGACTAGCTGGCCCTCTGAGCTTTAGTGGGAGGTATTTGATAGCATGGAGGTCATCTCCACGGGCCATGTGAATGTGGAGAATAAAATCCTCGATCCATACCGCGGGATCGGTTGTTCCGTCGTATGATTCAATATTGACGGGTTTCAATTCTTCAGGGAATTCATGATCCATTACTTCATCAGTGAAGCAAAGAGGGTGCGCCGCGCCTCTGTATCAGGCCGTGTCGCGACATAGCTCCGATGGAGTCCGTCTACAGTTATCAGCCCGGGCGTGACTAGGTTTGTCACGTCCGAATAGGTAGCCGTCGTCGCGCGTTGAGGAACGTCCTCGCGATCCGTAGACCGATCTTGTGTATCCTGCTCTGCTGTGCAGGTCCTGCCGAAGGTCGTATGTATAACCCCGAGCTGTTTTGTCTTTTTTTTACGTGGCGGTAGGGCTGGCTGCTGTTCGGCCTGAGTTGCCGCTTTATCCCGACCGCGTGGTGGTCGGTCCGCCGCACTATCCCGACCGCGTGGTGGTCAGTCGGCCGCATTGCATGAGGGAGGTATGGGCTCCGGCGCTTCCTCATCGAACTGAGGTAGCAGTCTGTGTTTCAGGTAGCTCTTGGCTGGGCGTTTGACGCCGTATTCTTTGGCTGCGAGGACATCGGTCCATCTATCAATGAGCAAATCTTGGTCAGCTTGAAGCTGCTCCTGCTTCTTCTTCAGGCTCCTTGCTGTGGCTATTAGCTGGCGCTTGAAGCGCTCCTGCTCGAGGGGTTCCTCAGGCACGATGAAATCCTCATTGCCGAGGCTCTCCTCGTCCTCAGAGAGTGGTTGATAACTACCGTCCTCCGAGTCCTTGGGCATGGCCTGTTCGTCGGGATTGACTTGCCCGTTTTCTTGTTCTTCCTGATCGGATGTTACCTCGACAGGGTCTTCATTGTTTTCGGGGTCGTCTGGATTATTATTTCTCTGGTGCCAGTATTGCTTTCTTTTGAACGACGTGACTCAGAGCGGCGTCGAGGACGCCGGCGCTTGGTGTGTGTCTCAGGAGGTTTATTCTCAACTGGATTTTCTTTATCGTCGTCGTTAGTTGCTTTGGGTGTATCCACCATGTAAACATCGTACGAAGAAGTGGATGTCCAACGTCCAGTAAATGGCGGGTTTTGGCCTTGCGCCTCATCGGCATCGTCGTCCATACCGTCGATGTCTTCAGAGCCATAATCAAGCGTGTCGGTGAGATCCTCGATAGTGGCTATGAAGTGGGTGGCGGGTGGGAAGCAAACTTCCCCATCATCAACCCCTAGTTCGAACTGGACATAGTTCGGCTGTGAGTCCCCCGTCAAGGACAGGTTCTTTAATGATTTTAGCACATCGCCCAACGGTGAGTGCTGGAAGATGTCTGCGGCGCTGAACTCGAAGAGCGATAGCCGATCAAGCTCGGCGTCCGCAGGCGCACATGGTTCGGAACTTACAGCCGGAATCGAGTCCAGAGTCCCGTTGACACAGATGTTGCATGAGGTTGAGTCTGTGTGCGGCTCCAACGCCGTAGAATCTGTAGCTACCGATGGCACGATCTGCTCCGGATCTAAGGCCAGAGCAGTTACAGGAGCCATCTCCTGGATGTAGTCCGATGACAGATTTAAGTCATGTTCATCGGGGCGACGAGGATCGGCCGCCGCGGTCTCGAATCCGGTGAAGATCAAGTCTCCATGGATGTCCGCGACATAGTTCAAGCTTCCGAATCTGACCCGGTGGCCAGGGGCGTAGCCATTGATCTGCTCCAGATAGCCAAGCGAATTGGCCCACAGAGCGAAGCCGCCGAATACGAAGATCTGTCCGGGAGGAAGGTCTCTCCTGCAACGGACTCGTTGTTGACGATTGAAGAGGCCATCGAACCTTTTGGGTTCGGCACAGTGGAACTCTCAATGAAAACACCAATGTTGGTGTCAAAACCGGCGGATCTCAGGTAGGGGGTACCGAACTGTGCGTCTAAGGTCGATGGTAACAGGAGACAGGGGACACAATGTTTACCCAGGTTCGGGCCCTCTCTATGGAGGTAATACCCTACTTCCTGCTTGATTGATCTTGATGAATATGAGTATTACAAGAGTTGATCTACCACGAGATCGTAATGGCTAGAACCCTAGAAGTCTAGCCTGTATGACTATGATGAATATCTCCCTATCCGGACTAAGATGTCCGGTTTATATAGACACCGGAGAGATGTAGGGTTACACAAGGTCGGTTACAGAAAAGGAATCTTCATAATTGGTCGCCAAGCTTGCCTTCCATGCCAAGGAGAGTCCCATCCGGACACGGGTGAGAGTCTTCGGTCTTGGTATTTTCACAGCCCATCAGTCCGGCCCATGGCTAACAGGCCGGACGCCCGAGGACTCCTTAGTCCAGGACTCCCTCACCCCTCTCTCCCTCGTGGAAACCTTATCCCCTCTCCCTCCCCCACTGCATCCCCCTCTTCCCCTCGCCAGATCCGCCCACTCCCAAACGCCTCCGTCGCCGCTGTTGCCGTCGACCTCGCGGCCACCGTCGCCCCCACGCCGAGCTGGCAGGTCTGGCGGATCCGCCATCATCTTCTTCCTCCTCCTTGTGCACGAGATCAAGCTGGACCGGCCCCGAGCTCCACCATCGACCTCGCCTTCAACTCGGATCCGCCGCCGTTCGTCGTCGCATTTGCCACCTTCGGAGCTCGCCTAACCTCCCAACCTCGTCCACGAGCTTCGTAGTGGGCTCCTCGTCCGATTCCACCCCTCTCCCTCTTCCATCCATGCCGTATGTCGCTGTCCCTCGACCGTGGCCGTAGCTCCATGTGCGCGCACGACCTGCTGCTGCGTACTACCGCTGCTATTTCCTGCTCCTCCTAGCAGCTAATGCTCCTTGCTGATGCCACCGCTGCTGCCTGCTAGCACTGTTGCTTGCCGCAGCCCGTACCTGCCGGCTGCACCACCCGGCCACGCTGCCTGCGCGCGCGTCCATGCCAAAGGTCGCGTTCCCGCCTTCCAGTCCCGTCCGCAGCCACGCCCGGCTCGCCCGGCCACGCCCCGCAGCTTCCCCGTGGCTGTGCTGGGGCTCCAGGTGCTACTGTCACCACTACGTGTCGCCCCGCGCCAAGCCCGCGCGCCCGCTGGCAGCTGCCGCGGCTACCGCCGCCGGCCCTTGCGCCGTTCGCCGCCGCTGCCGCTCCTCGCGCCCACCTGCAGCCACCGCGCCCGCACCGCGCCCGGGCTCCGTCCCTGCTTGCCACCACCGCGCCTTCCCTGCTCGCCGGACCATCCCCATCGCCTAGCGCCGCCCTCCGCCGATGCCGCCCGCTGCTCCCCACCCCCGCGGCTGCGCGCTCGAGCACCCCCGTGCCTGGGTTCGCCCCGATGGGCAAGCCCCGCCCACGCCCGTTAAACGCCCGCTCCAGTGGCCTCCTGGGCCACTAGCAGTCGGGGCCCACAACCACCCGTTTTGTTAAAAAAATGTTAATATAAATAAATAAATAATTAGTTAGATGGTTAATTAACTTAATTAATTAATCTAATGAACTAGATTAGTTAGTCAAATCAGTAATTAGTTAGTCGAGTCAATGACAGGGGGCCCCACCCCCTGTTAACCAGTCAAACACTGACTAGTCAACTGGGACCCCCTGGCCCACCTATCAGCCACTAGGTGCACCTTTGTGTACCCTGTGCTGGGTGCACCTAAATTTTAATCTATATTTTCGAATTAAAAATAATTCCAGAATATTGTTTAAATCTTAGAAAAATCATAGAAAATAATCCGTAACTCGGATGAAAAAACTTTGTACATGAAAGTTGCTCAGAACGACGAGGCGAATCCAAATACGCAGTTCGTTCGTCTGTCACACATCCCTAGCATAGCGAACATGCAACATTCCCCCTCTGATTCATCTGTCTGAAAATGCCAAACTTCGGGAAAACTTTCCCGGATGTTTCCCCCCTTCGCCGGTATCGTGTAGCACTGCGGTAGAACCCCCCTAGCACCGTGTTTCGTAATGTTATTCATAGTATTGCACTTGTTTGCTCTGTATTTACTGTTTCTTCCCCCCTCTTCTCTTCGGTAGACCCCGAGAGCGCTGCTGATGCTGTTGTGATCAACTACGTCGTCCACGACCCCCTCCTTCTCGCCTGAGCAACCAGGCAAGCTCCCCGTCGGTGTCAAAACCGGCGGATCTTGGGTAGGGGGTCCCGAACTGTGCATCTAAGGTCGATGGTAACAGGAGACAGGGGACACAATGTTTACCCAGGTTCAGGCCCTCTCTATGGAGGTAATACCCTACTTCTTGCTTGATTGATCTTGATGAATATGAGTATTAAAAGAGTTGATCTACCATGAGATCGTAATGGCTAAAACCCTGGAAGTCTAGCCTGTATGACTATGATGAATATCTCCCTATCCGGACTAAGCTCTCCGGTTTATATAGACACCGGAGAGATCTAGGGTTACACAAGGTCGGTTACAGAAAAGGAATCTTCATAATTGGTCGCCAAGCTTGCCTTCCATGCCAAGGAGAGTCCCATCCGGACACGGGTGAGAGTCTTCGGCCTTGGTATCTTCACAACCCATCAGTCCGGCCCATGGCTAACAAGCCGGACGCCTGTGGACCCCATAGTCCAGGACTCCCTTAGTAGCCCCTGAACCTGGCTTCAATGACGAGGAGTCCGGCGCGCAGATTTGTCTTCGACATTGCAAGGCGGGTTCCCCTTTCCGAACTCCAAGATAGTTTCGGACGTAATGATTTTATCCAGACCTATACATACAACCGCCGAGAGTATAACATTCCACGAGTCCAATCCGCTGACAAATTTTTGGAACATGACATCATATCAGCTCGGTCATTATTGCGAACCGTTTTTTGTCCGCCGCTCCACGTCTCGAGACGCGGTTGCCATTGGCACGTCTTGTCAAAGCAGAGATCGTGTCACCTTATTGCGGGATTCTCATCAATATGGATATGGGTAACCCAACCGTGTCGTTTACACAGCCCTTGGGAATAAGCGAGTTTTAAGGCGAGTGGGGAGGCGCTTGATATTCATCGCCTTTTTAAGGGGATAAGAATTCCCTTTCTTCACCCACGCCTTCTCTATTTCTCTGCCCTTCCATCCTCGAGCTCCAGCGCCCAAGTTCCCATATTTCTCTATCTCCGGAAAGCACCCAACCATGTCCGGATCCGGAGGTCAAAGCAAGTGGATGGTCTCCTTCGTCAAGGAGAAGGACATCGCCAAGCTTCAGGCGGCCGGGTACTTGGCGAAGGAAATCGCCCACCACCTTCGAACCAAGGGACAAGTTGTCCCCACCCCAAAGCCTACTGAGAGGGTAGTTTTCCTCCCTCACTTCGTCCGTGGACTTCATCCGCGGACTGATGTATTATTACGGGCTAGATATCCACGATCTGGCCGCGAACTCCTTCCTCAACATCTCGGCATTCATCCTCATGTGCGAGGCCTTCCGCCGCATCCAACCCCACTTCGGGCTGTGGCTTAAGGTCATCAACATGAAGCCGAAGGTGGTGGATGGATAACACGCAGAGTGCGGGGGTACCATGGTGAGCAAACTAGCCAACGTCTCCTGGCCAAATGGCACATTCGTGGAGATAGTAAAGGAATGGCAGAAACAGTGGTTCTACATCATAGAACCCCGCAGCGCCACCTGGGCCGCAGCTGCCGAATTCAACCCCGGCGCTCCCATGCGGCTTACCTCCTGGGTCGAGAAGGGCCCGAACTGGTGTTCGCTAGATGAGCTGATAGCGCTGCAGACGCGCGTTCAAAGCATGGTGGACAAAGATGTCAAACTTGTCGATGTAATCCAGGTGATGCTAGTTCACCGGATTCTCCCGTGCCAAAGCCGAAGCCGCCCTCTATGGGAGTTCAATCCGAAGAAGCACCATACCCTAAAGAGGCTCTTCGAAACCACTCACGAAGACGCCTGGAAGTTCCTCTTTAAGGGCAACGAGAAACCGCCGGCCACGGTTTTGGACCGCAGGCACGACATTAAGAACCTCGCCAACGAGGTATGTTATTTTTAATGCATCCCCTACTTGCTTGTTTCAAGGATGATATCTAAGCTTTTATTATCATTGCTCCTTCAGGACTAGATAGAGAGGGCGAAGCGGATCTAGTGTCCAGCTCCGCTGCCTGAAGAACCAGTCATCCCGCGTTTAGCGAAGATGCTGGTACCGGCGCCCTATAAGGTGCCGGAGAAGAAGGCCAGGAAGAAGGCCAAGGGGGCCAAAGGTGGCCCCCGTCGCAAGGGCACTTCGGAGACGAAGAGACCCATTCCTCTATCCCTGAGGACGACGACGAGGAGGGAGAGGAGGAGGAGGAGATCCCTCCCCGCGATGAGGGGAGGAAGAAGAGGACGGCCTCCACGAATCTAGAGGTGGGGACGTCCAAGAAGGGGAAGGGCTTCCTTGCGGATAACTCCGCATGGGATGTCGACAGCAGTCCGGAGCGTCGCCCCCGCGCTAAGCCACGGGCCGCATCGTAAGCGCTACGATTCATGCATGCCCATATATCCGGCCTCTTCTCTTCATATTGTATTGACACGGTTAATTGTGTTATTTACAGTCCAGCCTACGACAGCATCCAGCGATCCTCATCAGGGGGTTCGTTGGATTCAAAGGAGATGGCCAGCATGTCACCTCCGACCGCTCACTCTCCCAAGGCCAAGGACGACACCGAGGTGTTGTCCCGAAGGACCGCTCCAGGCCGGGGAGAGGTGATACGTCTCCAACGTATCTATAATTTTTGATTGTTCCATGCTATTATATTACCTGTTTTGGATGTTTATGGGCTTTACTTTACACATTTATATCATTTTTGGGACTAACCTACTAACCGGAGGCCCAGCCCGTATTGCTGTTTTTTTGCCTATTTCCGTATTTCGAAGAAAAGTAATATCAAACGGAGTCCAAATGGAATGAAACCTTCGGGAGCGTGATTTTTGGAACGAACGTGATCCAGAGGACTTGGAGTTCACGTCAAGAAGCAATCGAGGAGGCCACGAGGGTGGAGGGCGCGCCCTTCCCTGGTGGGCGCGCCCCCCTGTCTCGTGGGCCCCTTGGGCGTCCACCGACCTACTTCTTCCTCCTATATATACCCACGTACCTCAAAAACATCAGAGGCGACCACGAAAAACTATTTCCACCACCGTAACCTTCTGTATCCGCGAGATCCCATCTTGGAGCCTTCGCCGGCGCTCCGCCGGAGGGGGAATCGACCACGGAGGGCTTCTACATCAACACCATAGCCCCTCCGATGAGTTGTGAGTAGTTTACCACAGACCTTCGGGTCCATAGTTATTAGCTAGATGGCTTCTTCTCTCTCTTTGAATCTCAATACAAAGTTCTCCTCGATCTTCTTGGAGATCTATTCGATGTAACTCTTTTTGCGGTGTGTTTGTCGAGATCCGATGAATTGTGGGTTTATGATCAAGTTTATCTATGAAAAATATTTGAATCTCCTCTGAATTCTTTTATGTGTGATTAAGTTATCTTTGCAAGTCTCTTCGAATTACCAGTTTGGCTTGGCCTACTAGATTGATCTTTCTTGCAATGGGAGAAGTGCTTAGCTTTGGGTTCAATCTTGCGGTGTCCTTTCCCAGTGACAGCAGGGGCAGCAAGGCACGTATTGTATTGTTGCCATCGAGGCATATTGCATGAGTTTATCCCTCTACATCATGTCATCTTTCTTAATGCGTTACTCTGTTCTTTATGAACTTAATACTCTAGATGCATGCTGGATAGCGGTCGATGTGTGGAGTAATAGTAGTAGATGCAGAATCGTTTCGGTCTACTTGTCACGGACGTGATGCCTATATACATGATCATGCCTAGATAATCTCATAATTATTCGCTTTTCTATCAATTGCTCAACAGTAATTTGTTCACCCACCGTATTATTTATGCTATCTTGAGAGAAGCCACTAGTGCAACCTATGGCCCCCGGGTCTATCTTTTATCATATAAGTTTGCTATTTACTTTTATTCGCATCTTTACCTTTCCAATCTATATTATAAAATACCAAAAATATATTTATCTTATCATATTATCTCTATCAGATCTCACTTTCGCAAGTGGCCGTGAAGGGATTGACAACCCCTTTATTGCGTTGGTTGCGAGTTCTTTGTTTGTTTGTGTAGGTGCATGGGACTTTTGAGGAGCCTCCTACTGGATTGATACCTTGGTTCTCAAAAACTGAGGGAAATACTTACGCTACTGTGCTGCATTACCATTTCCTCTTCAAGGAAAACCAACGCAAGCTCAAGACGTAGCAAGAGGCTCCGGACGCTGTCAAGGAAGCGCCAGATGGCGAAACCTCTACCTCCGGACACGTGGGGGAGCAAATCCCCATGGAGACTGGCGAGGAGGGTTGTATTCAGTTCGGCCCTCAGCCGAATACGATTACGGAGACGCATACGGCTTCGGAATCCGGCGAGCGACCTCCTTTGAAAGAGGGGGGTGCGCCAATTCCAGCGGTGACCCCTGTCCAACCAGGGGCACCAGATAATCTGATGGAGGTGCTTCGAGGCACCTCCGTTGTGGACGAGCACCGTATACTTATGGGTATGGTGATTCAGAGGGTCCAGTCTGCCAAGAGTGGACTGACCGAAGCCTGCAGCAGCCTGCTGACAGGTTTTGAGGTGAGCGACGTAAAAATCCCAATATAGTCAGTAGCCCCTGAGACACTGTCCGATGTTCGGAAAGAAAGGCCGGACAGAGGATCAATCCTTTACTACAGGGAACTAACGAAATATGTATTAAATGACTACGCAGGCGTCGCTGCTTGCCATGGCCTCACACACCGCCGAAGCCTCCGGACTGAAGCAGAAACTAGAGCGGGCCGAGGAGGAGCTCGGCCAGGTGAGAAGACAGCTCCAGGAGAAGCAAGGTATGTGATTACCCTTTGTATATTCGGGAAAGAGCAAAATCATATATATTGACCGGAGTGTCATGATATGTGTAGGAGCCGCGACCGAGGTCAAGGCCCTAAAAAAGGTCTTGACCGAAGCTGAAGGGAAGGCAGTCAAGGAGCAGGCCGCCCGTAAGAAGCTCAAGCCCCGGGTGAATGAGGTCCAACAAGAGCTCCAGGACGCGGTGAAGAAGTGCGAGACCTTGGAGCACGACGTGTCGGTTCAAGAGACTGAACTCGCCAAGGTTCGCCAAAGCGCCAAAATGGCCCGGAATGAGGCCCAGGGCGCCCTCCTGGAGATCCAGGAGCCCAGGAAGATTGAGGCGGGTAGGGCTTTTAGTATGCAAAGCAAGTATGTGGAGAGGAAGTACCTTTTACTAACCCGGATTCGGAGTTCTCCAGGGGCCTTTGCGGATCTGCCATGCAGTGTATCCGACGCTGCGGAGTTCTTCCGGGCCGAAGAAGGGAGCTCCATGGAGAAGCTGTTCTGGTCGCAATATGTTGCGCCAGAACATCCGGTGCCCTTCAGCGATCAGCTAAAACAGATGGTCGAGCTGCACAGGGTGGCCGAACTGGCCATGAAGGATTTGATAATCCGGCTGTGGCCAGCCGAAGCTATACCCAGCAGCTACTTTGGCCTTGTGAAGCGAGTGGTGCAGGCCTATCCTCGGCTGGACGTCGTCAAGCGATCAGCCTGCATCGCGGGCACGCGGATGGCCTTCGCGCCAGTTAAGGTGTGGTGGGCGAAGATGGACGCCATCAAGCTCGTGACCGAGGGGCCTCCCGAGGGCAAGGAGTACCGCACACCCGAGCGGTATTTTGGGGACGTCCTAGAGGGGTCCCGCATTGTAGAGAAGCAGTGTTTGCAAGACATCATATTTGAATGAATATGTTCGAATTGTCCCTGCCTTGTATAATGAGACAAAGTGGTTATGTAATATAATTTATGTTTTGAAAATTTTACCTCCTGTGCGGCCGTGTTGTATAAAATCTGAGAGTTGGCCATTCGTCGGCTTCTGCCCCCACGTAGGTAGTACGGAGGTGTTCGGGATGGAATCTAAATAATCTTGATCCAATTATATGGTCCTTGAAGGAGTTGTTTAGCGCAACGAACCAGGCAATCAAACTATGCGGCTTTAACGCCCTCACTTAGCCATAGGAGTTTGCAAAATAAAAAATTTGGCGCAGCCCCTAGTGTTCGAACTAGAGTGCCATAGGCGCCCGATCGGGAAGTACCGATCCTTCGCGTAATGCGGAAGAAACCTCCAACGATTTGCAACCTCCGAGCAGCTGACCGGCCCTCGTCGTATCATGGCAGTCAGTTTTCGGCTTTCTCTACTGAGTTGCTCATTTTGATAAACCAAGGCACAATCGCAGTAGTTCTCCCTTTACTACCTTAGCAGATATAGCGGAACGTAAGGTAGCAAGCACAGGAGCCGGGCAACCCAACTATTGACCAAAGACATGATTCGGAGCCAATGCATATAATGCTAAATTCGGGGTGCCGAACTTATCTATAAGAAGTGTTCGGACGTTGTTGCCGTATTGTGGGGCACTGAGGAGCCCCTGCAAGTATGAAACGTACCAAAGTGTACGGGTGCTAGAAGATAAGTTATCAAAAGGGAAACAGGAAGCGAGCAGAGGTAATATCTAGGGGCCTTAAACTTGGGCCGCGAACTGTTTCCATTATAACTGGATTAATGCATCAAAGCGCATTGACACAAATAGTGTGATAAGCAACCGGCAATAGTGTGATAAGCAACCGGCTATTTAACATGCCATAACCAAAGGCGAGCTGCGTGTGGGTCCTGACAACAAGTAGAGTGATCGTTGAATTGACCTCTAGAACTTCCCCTGTACGCATGTGCTTCTTGCCATCCTGGTATATTTATGCTTTTACACGACCGATAATCAGGCCGTCGAAGAAGGCCTATGTAAAAGAAACCTGGAAAAGGAAATAGTGAAAGTATATGTGTGTCCGGGATCGGTCGAGCCAAACGTGGATCACAAGCTAGCTGTGCCTTCGTCGATGCCCATGGAATTTCGAGTGCGTAATTATGTATGCGTGCTACGAATGTCACTACTTGATCGGGGCTGGGACGGAGGACAAATTGCTAATGGATCTCTTGACAAGCCGAGCTGTCCTGTTGCGGCGTAGTTCGGGCCTTCTTAATGGTGTCCAGGGGCTCGGCAGCCAGATTACGGTTCTGCTTGAGAAGGCCGCTCTGTACTTCTGCTGCTAGGGCGGCGGTGTGCTCCTCTGTACGGAGGGAGCGTTCCATATTTCTGTTGACCATTCTGACGCCGTGTGGACCGGGCATCTTGAGCTTAAGATAACTATAGAGTGGCACCGCGTTGAACCGAGCAAATGCGGTCCGTCCGAGCAGTGCGTGATAATCGCTGTGGAATAGGACAATGTCGAAGATTAACTCTTCGCTTCGGAAATTATCAGGGGATCCGAAGACAACCTCTAGTGTGATTGAGCCCGTACAGCGGCCTCTACACCTGGTATGACTCCTTTGAAGGTAGTCTTTGTTGGCTTGATCCGTGATGGATTAATGCTCATTTTGCGCCCTGTGTCTTGATAGAGCAGATTGAGGCTGCTACCACCGTCCGTGAGGACTCGTGTCATGTGAAATCCATCAATGATTGGGTCGAGGACCAGTGCAGCTGAACCGCCATGACAGATACTAGTCGGATGATCCCGACGATCAAAGGTGATCGGGAATGACGACCATGGATTGAATTTTGGGGCGACTGGCTCTATCGCATAGATGTCCCTGAGTGCGCGCTTGCGGTCCCTTTTGGGGATGTGTGTAGCATATATCATGTTCACTGTTTTGACTTGAGGGGGAAACTTCTTCTGTCCCCACTACTAGGAAATGGGCTATAGATGGAATGGCCACTAATGGCGCACCAGACATGTGGTGCGCCATTGCTATGTAGCAGTGGCGCACCGTGTGCTGGTGCGCCATTAGTGTGAAATACACTAATGGCGCACCAGACACGCGGTGCGCCATTAGTAACAATTTTTTTTTTATTTTGCCAGACATACTAATGGCGCACCAGGAGTGCGCCATTACTAGTTGTAACTAGTAATGGCGCACCAGCAACATAGTGCGCCACTAAAATATTTTTTTATTTTTTTACTTTTTTGCAAAACTACTAATGGCGCACCTGGGGCAGTGCGCCATTACTAGTTTAAGCTAGTAATGGCGCACTGCTCCCCCGTGCGCCATTAGTGTTTTTTTGCAAAACTACTAATGGCGCACCACCAGCAGGTGCGCCATTAGTAACCAGGGTTACTAATGGCGCATTATGTGGTGGTGTGCCATTAGTAACCTGGGACGAGCTAGATGTTTTGGACAGCCACACCTACCCACTCACTTTCCCCACTTCATTCTCTCCTCCCTCCTCCAAGCTTGTCTCGGCTGCCTCCTCCCCCTCACCTCATTTGCACCATAAATTCATCCAAATTAAGTGGTTAAAGCCCCTTTTTTGATAGGTAAGTAAGGGGGAAGCTATCTTTGTGTTGTTCTCCCTCCAACAACGTGCACATGCACTTTTTATGTCCTAGCTAGATCTATGTATGTTTGTGGTGTTGCATATGTTTGTGGTGTTGCATATATGTTTGTGTTTGCAGGTACCGGTATTTGAAATGCGATAGTTGCCAATATTTTGCCGGAATGTTGATTCATTTCCGTTTCGGCGAGAATTTTGGCACTATGCATTCTTTTTGGTCCTATTTTTAGGGAAAGTCATGCCAAATTTTTTCTTGGTTCTAAAATATTGTTTTGCTCTACCCCGCAGGTGACCATGGTCCGCACGATGACCGAAGGCATCGTGAATAGGTTTTTGAGCTCCGCGAAGGCCGAGATGCTTGAAAAGAACGAGACGGAGATAAGATGTCCTTGTCGAAGATGCAAGCTGAAGAGCCTTATTGCGGACCTGGATTCCGGGCAGGTGCGGGACCACCTGCTCTTGCGTGGTTTCATGGATGGCTATCGGTGGCAAGGTGATGAAGATGACTATGAAGTCGTCCATGGGGGTCGGGCAAGAAATGAGGATGGGCAGCAAGACAACCACCGCGGCTCGGGCGGGCGAGAAGACGAAGAATCTCCAGGACATGATCACGACGGTGATGCTGTACACAGTCATCATGTAGAAGATGCCGGACATGATGATGAGGAAGATGCGGGAGCAGACGAAGGGCATGATCATGAAGATGAAGATGCCGGCGGAGCAGACGACGATGGACCATCGATGGGCTGGGTGCAGGACCCTCATATTCAAGAGCTGCTTCTCAAGCAGACGGATAACGCAAGAGCTGCCGCCCGAGAGAAAGCCAAGCTGGATCAACTGGAGATAGACGTGGTTACTCCATTGTATGAAGGATGCAGGCCCGAGGATACCCGCCTGAAAGTAACGCTCATGGCTCTGGAGATGAAGGTAAAGCACAAAATGACCGACGCATGCTTCGACGAGAACATGTCATTCTGGCACGAACGTCTTCCCAAGGGGAACAAGTGCCCGACCAGTTTCGAGGAGGCAAAGAAAATCGTGTGTCCTCTGGATTTACCGCACGTGAAATACCATGTGTGCATGAACAATTGCATCATTTATCAGGACGAGCACACGGAGTCTACCATATGTCCGGTGTGCGGCGTCACTCGATACAAGAAGAGGAAGAAATCTCCTCGAAAAGTGGTGTGGTACTTTCCGATCACTCCTCGTCTGCAGCGGTATTTTGTGGACCCTAAGGTAGCAAAGCTCCTGCGTTGGCACGCGGATAGGGAGGGAAGAAGCGAGAAGATGACGAAAATGATCCGGAGATAAATAAAAAAGACAAGATGCTGAGTCACCCTAAGGATGGGAGCCAGTGGCAAGCGTTGAACTTCGAACACCCAGAATTTGGGAACGATCCAAGGAACATCGTGCTGGGCGCGAGCACTGATGGAGTCAATCCGTTTGGCAGCCAGAGAAGCACACATAGCACCTGGCCTGTGTTTGTGTGGATGTACAACCTTCCCCCCTGGTTGTGCATGAAGAGGAAGTACATTCACATGAGTATGCTAATTGAAGGGCCGAAACAACCAGGGAACGACATCAATCTGTATCCGGGGCTGCTGGAAGAGGAGCTAGACACGCTGTGGAAAACGCCAGCCAATACGTGGGACGCCGCAGAGAAAGAATATTTCCCTATGAGAGCCGCACTGCTTACGACGGTGCACGACTATCTCGGTTTCGGATATCTCGCGGGGCAGGTGGTCCACGGATTTTCTGGATGTGTCAGGTGCATGGATGACACAACGTATCGCCAGCGAGATAGAGATCCCGGGTCTTCGAAAACCGTGTTCATGGGACATCGAAGGTGGCTTCGCGACGATGACCCGTGGAGGAAACGCAAGGATCTGTTCGATGGTGAAACCGAACCCCGAAGACGCCCGCGTACGAGGAGCAGCGAGGAAATAGACGAGTTATTGAAAAATTGGAAAGATTGCCCACTGCCGGGAAAGAAGCAAAAGGCGCCAGAGCCGGGAAAGAAGCAAAAGGCGCCAGAGCCACTGCTGAAGGTATGGAAAACAAGGTCTGTTTTCTGGGGCTTGCCGTATTGGAAGATCCACCGTGTGCCTCACAGCCTTGATGTCATGCATATCACAAAGAACGTGTGCGAGAGTCTGCTTGGTACCCTGCTCAACATGCCAGAGAGGACCAAAGATGGGCCAAAAGCAAGGGCAGACTTGAAATCAATGGGCATCAGGGAGGAGCTTCACGCTAATGATGATGATGATGATGAGGCGAAGCAGGACACGGAAAGTCGTCGCAAAGGCAAAAAGGCCAAGAATACCGGAAATGACTTCCCTCCCGCGTGCTTCACTCTAAGTCAGGAGGAGATCGATCAGTTTTTCACCTGCCTCGTAGGAGTAAAACTTCCTTACGGTTGCGCGGGGAAGATAAGCAGATACCTAGACTCAGTAAAGCAGAAGTTCAGCGGGATGAAGTCTCACGACTGTCACGTGCTGATGACGCAGATACTTCCAGTTGCAATCCGTGGGATCATGGACGCGCACGTCCGTGAAACGCTATTTGGCCTATGCAACTTTTTCGACGGCATCTCTCGGAAGTCGGTTGGCGTGAGGCAACTCAGAAGGCTACAGGAAGAGATCGTGGTGATACTATGCGAGCTTGAGATGTACTTCCCTCCTGCATTCTTCGATGTTATGGTGCATCTGCTAGTCCATATCGTGGAGGATATCATCCAACTCGGGCCGACGTTCCTGCACAGCATGATGCCGTTCGAAAGGATGAATGGTGTTATCAAAGAATACGTTCGCAACATGCCACGTCCAGAGGGAAGCATAGCCAGGGGCTTTCTGACCGAAGAGTGCATCTCCTACTGCACGAATTATCTAGGCATCGAGAACCCCGTTGGTCTGCCCGTCAACAGGCACCTCGGCAGGCTCGCTCGATGGGGTCACCGTGAGGGTCGCCACGAAATGCATGTCGACTTCGATGGTCGACTCGCCGACTTTGAAAGAGCAAACCTAGTCGCGCTACAACACATAGACGTGGTCGATCCTTGGGTGGTAGAGCACAAAACGTTTATTGAGAAGACGTACAATGACCGAGGCCAACAGAGGACAGACGGAGATATAATCAAAGAGCACAACTCATGTTTCACGCGTTGGTTCAAGCAGAAGCTTTTGTCGTACCCTTTACATGAGGATTCTTCCGCGGAAGAACAACTCATATTCGCCTTGTCACAGGGCGCCGAGCACAACCTGATGACGTATGAGGCGTACGATATCAACGGCTACACATTCTACACCGAGGACAAGGACATGAAGAGCGAGGGTTATCAGAACTCCGGGGTAACGATGGAATCCTACACCGGTAACGACAAGGATAGATACTACGGAAGGATCGAGGAGATCTGGGAGCTGAGCTACGCTGGAGAGAAGGTCCCGATGTTCCGTGTCAGATGGGCCAAGAGCGTCATAAAAGAAGACCGGTATTTCACCACCATGGTTATACCCGAAGCCAAATCCAAGACCGCAGGCGCGAACGTCACCGCGAAAAATGAGCCATGGGTACTGGCTTCCCAAGTGGACCAATGCTTCTTCATTACCGACCCATCAAAGCCCAGTCGTGTTGTCGTGAGGAGAGGCAAAAGGAAGATCATCGGAATGGATGGAGTCGCCAATGAGCAAGACTTCGACAAGTACGGCGACCCGAAGATGGAACATGACGACGACGATGAAGTATTAGCATACACCACAAGAAGAAGCAGGACCACCCTACCTAAAGGACGTCCGTTCAAGAGAAGAACTCCATTTACGAAAAATAAGGGCAAGAAAATTGTGAACAGATAGCTAGCTAAGATCGATTGTATTTAAATTGTAGCCTTCATTTCTCGATTGTATTTCATGGGCAGCATCTCCCCCGCTCCACCGGCCGCCGCCGCCGACCCCCCGCACCCTCCCCCACTCCACCGCCGCCGACGACCCACCGCACCCTCCCCCGCTCCACCGGCCGTCGCCGACGACCCCCCGCACCCTCCCCGGCCCGCTCCACCGTCACAAATGAATGCAACTAAATTTGCCAAAAAAAGCAAATTTGATTATATTTTCAAATAACAAATTTGATGATATTTTTTAAAAAATCATTACTATTTTTATAAAAAATATTATTGTTATGATTTAAACAAGTTTGAACATATTTAAACACAAATAAATATCACACAACATTTTAAATGCATAAAAACAAAAATTGGGGAGCCTAGGAATCAAACCCAGGACCTCCTAGTGTGTGTGCTGCGTGCTGACCAGTCGGGCTAGTGGGCGTGTTCTGATGGAGATAGGGTTAGGTGGAATATAACCTGACCAGTCGGGCTAGTAAGTAAAACAAAATTCTAATGGCGCACCAGGGGGAGGTGCGCCATTAGAATCGAAGTACTTATGGCGCACCACGGGGAGGTGCGGCATTAGAATCGACGTACTTGTTCCCCTCGCACTGTCGCCTCCCTCCCTCCCTCGCTCGCCAGATCCCCCACTCCTCGACCCCAACCGTACGCCGCCGCCCTTGCTCCGCCCCCTCCGTCCGCCGCGCCTGCACGTCGTCCGCCGCTGTGGTCTTGCGCTGCCTCGACGCTGCCGCCCCGACCCCCGCCGGACTCCACCCCCGCCCCAGCACGTACGTCCCCTCCCTTCCTTCCCCCATCCCCTAGCTTCTCCTCCTCCTCCTCTCACCACCCGTGCCTTCTTTTGCTCGGAAGGTCAAGAAGGCGTCCAAGGACGCCGACGACATCACAGGCCCCTTCCTCCGGATCGCCGCCCGCAGCCTCCTCGACGCCGGCGTCCTCTAGGTGATTCCTCCTCTCTCCTCCCCTCCTTCCCCCTAGGTTTCTCTCCCCGCCGGCGTCCTCTAGGTTTTTCACGATCTACACTCAAAACTAATGACTCTGAATCTCTGCTACTGAAAATCATACATTTCGGATATGACACTGTTTGGACATTTGTAAAATCCAGTGCTTGTGTATCTGCTGTTTGGATTAACAATTATGAATAGCACATCCTAGGACATGAACTAGAATTATGAACAGGACATCCTAGGAGTAGATGAACATTTTGTGGTTCTGCTAGGACTTGCTCCAGATTTTTTAACCCTAGGATTTCTTTTCTTTTAGTTCTTTTCTTACAGAAAATTTACTGAAAATTCAGAAACTTGGAGTAACCTGTGGACTGTACTTTTGTGATCTCCTACTCCTGAATCTTACTACTACAAGCACAAGCAGTACAAATAAGGCTAGAATTTACCCTGAATTTTGACAGTAAGAAGAAGAATGAAAATGCAAGGAGTAAATAAGAATAAGAATAAGAATTTTACTTATGATATGATGATGAGGGCACATCACTAGCAGACAACTGCCAAGAATGCAGGACTATTTTACTCTGCCTAAGAATATGCATGTCTTGTTTTCTGGTTATGGATATTGTGTAGTACTACATATCTTTTTTTTGTAATATATTGCTTACCAAAGGTTTCAATATTTTGTTGTTACCATTGTTCTTTGAGCATAATTCTTTTTCATTTCCTACTATCCTTATTCTAATTCTCTTAAATTGCTATGTTGTGTGTAATAGAATTAGATCTTGGATCTGCTAGTGGACTTTGGGAGTTTGTTTACCTGGCACCATTCAGTCAAGTAGCCATTCATGTGAACTTTTATTTTGTCCATACGAAAGCAGAGGACCATATGGTCTGTGGCCTTTTCATCCATCATTTACACTGTGAATCCAACACCAGTGGTGCTGCTTTGTTTCTGTGATCACATTGTGGTGCCCGGCACATTTGCCCCATCACTTCGTTACCCCTTTCTCCTGAAATGTTGATTAATTTCCGTTTCGGTTGAGATTGGGGCCCTCCTAGGTCAAGAAAATTAGCAAAGGTCATGCCCAATTTTCTTGACCTAGAAGGTGCCCGATTCTCAACCGAAACAAAAATTAATCAGCATGTATCTTGACATCAACCAATAGTAGTGATCTAGTGCTTTAGTGGTTGGATTAGTTTAATATTTTTTCACACACTCAGACACCCTTGCTTGCCATGTGTGTGAGAGAGATAGTGAGAGGAGACAAGAAGAAGGGGGTTAGGAAGATGTTGCCTGCTCATCAAAGCTAACCATCTCCCTCTTTTCACCCCTTTTCCTTTCTCTTTTGTGGGTTGCAAGGAAGCTACTGGTTCCATCCCACAACACCTAGCAACAACACACTAACAGGTTCCATCCCAAAACACCTAGGCAATATCACAAACATCTCTCAATTGTTCCTTGACAATAACCATCTTTTTGGCGACATTCCTCGAGAATTAGGTTATTTGGTCAACTTAGTGATCTTGTTCCTTGACAATAACCAACTTTTTGACCAAACTTTTTTCCTATTTAGAGCAAAACATGGCCCACAACGATGAGGCCGGTGGTTCAGGCGGCAAGCAATTTTGGGAGCTGTCCCAGGAGATGGAGGAAGAACCTCACCGCTATGAGGACGCCGCGGAAGACACCGATCCTGACTACACAACCCCTAGTGGCGTCGGGGATGACACCACTGATGGTGCCGCCGAGGATGCCACCACTGATGATGGCGGCGCACGCACAGATGGAAGCCAACCGAAGAGGCAACGGAAGGACCGGCGCCCGAACGTGCTCGGCACCGTCAAGGAGGAATTTACTGAAGTGAACTCCGACGGGCATCCAAAGGCGCCCAAACATGTAGTCAAGGGGTACTCGGTTCAGCTCGGGTGCATTCTCCAGAGCACCGTCTCGATCAACACCGAGAACCTAAGGCATAAGGACCGAGGGAATTTGCGCTGCCTCCTCTTCACGAAGCTGCACGAACGATACAAGTTCCCCAATGAGTTTGCAAACACACGCCTCTCAGGGAATAAAGTGAACAGTGCCGCCCTCACGAGGATGAGCACGGCCCTGTCTACATGGAGAAGCACGGTGAAGGCAATGATTGAAAAAGGTGATAGTTATGAGAAGATCAAGGCGAAATATCCTTTGATGAGCGAAGATGACTACAAGGAGTTCAAGATCAAGTGCGAGAGCAGCGCAACCTCCGAATCAAGTCAGTGGGGGAAAGAAATGCGGCAGTTGAACTTAGGGGTCCACCAACTCGGTCCCGGCGGTTATAGAGTGGCGGAGCCTATATGGGACAAGGAGGACGCAGAGCGTGCCGAGCAGGGCCTACCGCCCCGCTTCGAGAAATTCCCTGACAAGCAGACCAGGAACTTTGTCAGGGCCCGGTACAAGGAGGACCCGGTAACAAAGGAGCTTACCACGGATCCGAAGACCAAGGCGCTTGAGAAAGTTCTGGTAAGGAATACACCCCCGCGTAATTAGCTACATATATGGTTGCATTCTAGTTAATGAGGCCACATTTCTAAATGGTTCACATTCCTTCCGCAGGAGGCTAAAAGCAGTAGCGCGGGGTCATCTCAGAGCTCCCCTTTTGACACCCCTTTAAATAGGGCATTGAACGTAATGAAAAACAAGGATAATCTCAGTAAGCCGTCGTCAGCTGGTCGTGTGGCCGGCAAAGGCTTGTCCACAAAATGTTCGTCATACTATACCGCTGGTGGGCGAAAGGAGAAAAAGACCAGCTCGGAAAGCCAGTCACGCGAGGTTCAAGAACTCAAGGCACAAGTGGCGCGGATTCCGGAGATTGTCCAAGAGCAAGTGCAACAACAACTGGGAACGATGCTCACCGCCATTGTGCCTACCTTGATTCAGGGGCTGACGACGTGGATTGCGGGCAGCCAACAGGGGCCTCCCCCGGTTCCCAGCTTCACGGCCAGCAACTCGCACAACGCGCAGGCGGCGCCATTGGTGTCTCCGGCGGAGGCGGTATTCGTGTCTCCGGCGCCGACACGGGCATTGGAGCTTAATGCACCTGGGTGTACGCCGGCCGGCACCTCGCCAGCAAGCGGCCCCTCCTTCAGTCGCACGCGCACGCCCGCCGTTGGCGGTGCCTCGACATTAGCCGAGCTCGACGGCATCACGGTAACTAAGCCTCTCGGCCGATGACTTCATCTCCTTGCCTTTGACTGGGCATCTTTGACGCCCTACATGTTTTCGCAGGGCGCCACCGATGTTCCTTGCACTCTCCTGCACTTCGTGGGCGGCGAGTTGGTCGATGTCGCCAAGGGCAGAATCATTCAACCGGGCAACCGCGTGTTCCATGGTAATCCGATGCCACCCACCTCCTATAGGGTTGAACTGGTTCGGGTACTGCCAGGCTGCGACGAGTTGTTACCTCCGATTCGACCCGCTGGGGCCGACGAAGATGATGTGATGACCCTCAGCGCCTGTGTAAGCTGGCCCCTGCTTCGGCCGAAGAGCCAGATTCGTTTGGGGGCAGGGGACACCACCCCACAGACAAGACCGCCAGTCGTGTCAGCGCCAAGCCATGGCAAGAACGCCGCAACGCTACCGGACCTGCCGGACATCCCTATGGCACAGGATCCGAACATGCATATGGCACAGGATCCGGACGACGACGACAACGATGACGGTACATTTACCAACGTCGATAAGTACTTTGCCGAACATGGGTATGGTGACGAGTTCTGCGGGCCTCCTTCTCAAGAACCCAACCCTCAAAAAGACGACCGCGATCTAGCTGGTACGGTGGAGAAACCCAATTGCAACAGGCGTCGTCTGGCGTTCAGTTCTCAGGAGACGCCTCCAGCTGCCGCCTTCATCGAGCCTTAGATAGCTGAGGTGCCAAATATTATCAGCCCCAACACGCTTAAGAAGGCGGTCTGTGAGCAGAACTCGATCCCATTACAGCAGATCAAGAAGAAGGGACGGAAACGACAGACTAACAAGGGCGCCAGTGCGAGCCAACCGGCACCGAGTACGATCCGTGCTCAGGACGGACCACCTTCACCTAAGGATATCTCGAGGAGGGTGCATGTGGCGGGTAGGCCGATGCTACCGACAAATATGCTCAATGCTGCAACCGGTGCTATGCGGAGTCTGCATGACAGTGTTCTTTCTTTGGAGAAGCGGCGTCTCAGAGAGAATGATGTGGCATACCCGGTTTTCGTGGCCAAGGTGCCAGAGGGCAAGGGCTTTGTGGATAGCGTCGTCGGGGGTACGATCGTCCTGCGATTTGATGACATCTTTGCTATGCTTAACCTTCATCCGCTGCACTACACCTTCGTTCGGCTGTTTTCGCTGACTATGGAGATGCGGATCATTAGAGACAAGACTCCGTACATTGTGATAGTCGACCCCTTCTACATGCGTGCCAAGATCTTGGGCAGCACTGGGGACCGGCAAGTCGCGAGTTCACACCTCGAAGGCGTCATTCTGGCAAACCCAGATAAGGATAACTTCCTCGTGCCTTACTTTCCCGAGTAAGCCATCTCCTAACCGCCCCGTAACATATGATTTCTTAGATTTCGATCGTTCTTTTTTTTCTAACATTCCATGTTCTGTGCAGTGACACACATTGCACACTCATCCTCTTAAGCCTGAAATATTCCATGGCCACGTATCTCGACCCGGACCGTGACTCCAAGATAGACTACACAAATATCAAGAAAGTTCTTGATGATGCTCTCCCTGGCTACGCCGCATCTGGAGGCACCTTTAAGAGGCCAGCTCGTAGGTACGGCAGGCACGTGTTCACCCACAATACGTCGTTCCCCTGCGTCAAGCAGCCGCCTGGCGGTCAGAAGGATGCCTACTACGCCCTCCATCACATGCGGGCGATCGTGCGTGTCACGACCGGTTTTTCAATAAAATATATATTGAGAGACCAATCCCTTTTATGGACCAGTAAAGAAGAATTCCTTCTCACTGGTAGACAATATCTTGGTCACAGAAGAAAAAAATACCAGGAGTACTGAATATAATACAAGGTTGAGCGGAGACTGCTCAACAATTTATTACATGAACGCCGATAAAACATAACGGCGGATAGGGTGGCATGACTACTAACTCACGATAACAACGGTGGTGGAAATATCACCGCGAAGTGGGTGATATGACTCCTGAAAACTACTGCTCTTCGAGCGTCGGAGTGAGGCTCGAGGAGACTTATTGCGGGTGGCGGAAGCGTATATAATACAAGTGACCAATATCCGGGATCGCACAGGACTGACTGGGACTCCTCTAGGCGTCGGACGCACTATCAAACTCTTCATCCAAGAGATCGCCTTCGTCAACATCTGGCCAAATCAACAAGCCAGGTGAGTACTATGAAAGTACTCGCAAGACAGTTCGGACATAAGATATGACAAATGTAAACATGAAGCATATGAACAGATTAACAAGTGCGTTCAGAAATAGAGATAATAATGCATGGGAAAATAACAGAGAAGTCGGGCGGTAGTCCTCCCGAAATCCCAAAATAAATACTGGGTGCCAAACGAGGGTCTGAATGACTCCTCGAGAGGAAACTGCAAGAATAATAATGCCGCAGTCGGGTGTCAGGGCGACACCACATAAAGGGCTTATAAAAGGAAATAAAAGATAGTGCATGCCACAGTCGGACGTCTGAGCGACATCACATACAGGGCTTATATCAAAAGTAAATAATCAATATGCCACAGTCGGACGTCTGAGCGACATCACATAAAGGGCTTATATTGGGAATAAAAGACAAACATGCCACAGCTGGACGTCTGAGCGACATCACATAAAGGGCTTATATTGGGAATAAAAGACAAACATGCCGCAGTCGGACGTCTGAGCGACATCACATAAAGGGCTTCATAACTTAACATCTTATTAGCTCAAGAAATTTAAATCATATCCAGAGAATAATCAGGCATGAGATAAACAACAGGGTTAGTCCATCCACAGGAGTAACGTTCCGCTAAGTCTACTACTCATGCTCACTTACCGGAAAGAAGAACAAACCACGAGGACTTGACATAGATATGGATACACTGATCACGATACTTGACCATGGATACGATGACTCGAAAGGATTTGACTCTGCAGAGTTTGTACTTTAACCACAGCCAACGGATTCCAGTAGTCACGGGGACTAGTTCCGTCTACGGTGTTTTGGAAGAAACACGTCTAACCAGTACACACCCATTCAACATTCCGAAGCCAGGAATCACCCTCGGCAATGTTCAAGAAAAACCTTGAGACGGGGAGGCTACAACCTCGCGTAGCATGGGATCAAAATTTCTATACGCGCGCTCTAAGGGGTGCCCCCCTCTCGATCCCAACCAGAAACACCCATGCCCCCTGACCGGATGACTGGCTTTAATCCAGGGCCATGGAACCATCATCCCGGCCCCTCTGTTTGGTGTGTACACGGAAAGAGGTTACCAACTTACTAAACCGCATTCTGGCAGAAAACATGTGGTAGCACGGAAGGGGGAAGAACGATAACGTGAATCCGTCCACGTTAACGTCGGAATTTAACGGATGACGTAAGGCTGGCATGCTACAACAGTACCACCTTACTGCCCTTCATGTCACCACATGACTAGGCCATCTCTCATCAGAGATCACCGTAACTTTGGAACACACGGGTAGTTGCCTCACATGCAACACGGTGCTCACCGATACTCGTATGCCATGCACAACCTTTCACGCAATCATGCAAACACCTATCATATCAAAGGTTCAAACATGCTTGCCCGGTTCGGAGAAGTCGGAGTCTAGCTCGGCGAAGTTTGTGGCTCCGTCACCTCTTCCGGAACCTACGGTATAGCGAAAAAGCATACTAACATGAAAACCAACGCGTGCATAAAAGTTGTCCCAAAAAATTTTCAAATAAATCCCATAAAAAACTATACAAAATTTTAAGACCGTCAGAAAAAGAATCACTCAAAAATCACTTTTTACTAAAAAGTTATAAGGGTTTCTGTCCAGGGACTCATCTGTAATGAAACAGAAAAGTTCCAGAGGTTTAACTGAGAAAACAGAAAACGGTTCGAATAGAAACGCGCAAGCCCACAGAGAAAACGTACTCTGCCCGAAGGCGCCAACAGAAAATGGTTCGCGGGGAAAGAATGAGAGGCTAACGTGGGGGGTCCACATGTCAGGTTTGAAAGGCCTCGCCGGCGCCCGAAGGCTGCGGTGGTCGCCGGCGTCGAACCACGGCGAGTCAGGGAGATCGTAGTGTACCAAGAGTATCAGCGTGTCCTTCCGCGTCGGTGGGTGGTGGACTTGGGCGTCGGGGAGCACCACGTCGACGGTGACACTTTCTCCGGCGTACGGCGGCTCGGGCGATGGTGGGGAACTCCGGTGGTGTGCTGCAAACTTCGAATTGAAGCGCGGGTCAGAAGGAGGGATGCACTAGAGAGCTACTGGCAAGAGATGGCAGGCAGAGATGCACGCACGGGAGCGAATCGAGCTGGATCCCGTGGCGGGTCGCGGCGGCCGGAGTTGAGGAAGGAGACTTCCTCGGGGCTCTTCCAGTGGCTAGGCAGGGTCTTCGTGGAGTGTAGAGGTGGTGTGGGTACTAGCTGGAGCTCGGGGCCGTTATTTATAGGCAGCTCGAGGGTTGGCCATGAACGGGGTTGCTCCGACGAGCAATTACGGCGAGGCAGCGGCTTGGCAAGGAGTTTAGGTGGCCAGGCAGCATAAGTGAGGTGTACTGGTGCCGTTCCCCCGCTAATCCTGGTCGGTCTTGGCGTAATGGCGCCGGTCCACGGTGGGGTGGCCGCACGGGCACGACGGCGGCAGAGAGCGCGCTCCGCACCCAGCGGTTCACGACGAGGGTGGCAGCGCGTACTGGGCAGTGGAAGACCACGCGACGCTCTCCGGTGGCTTGGGCGGCGCTGGGTGGCGCCGTCTGCGCTGCGCCTCTCTCTGGCGGCCGCAAAGCCGCCGCTGGCGTCGGTCACGGGGCGGCGCACCTCCTCCAGCTCGTCGCCGACGCCCGCAAGCATCCAGGCGCTTGTGCGGTGCAGAGGACAAGGGGGAGGGGACAGGAAACACGGCGACGCCGGGCACTGGCGAGATCGACAACAGACACTGAAGAAAACGGCAGTGATTCAGCCACTGTTAACTGAATTTGACTGAACCTGATATTGACAGTGCTCTGAAGGTGTTCGATGAAATGATTAGGTATGAAGAAAATTTTTCCTGGAGCTGGGGCTTGGTGAGGTGACCACTCAATGCACCCAGAGGCTGCCTGATTTTACTCAGGATTTTTGGAGAAGGATTTGAATGAATTTCATCAAATTTGGCAAATCTGGTCCAAACTTGTAGCAAGTATAGTTTGAAAATTTTGAACTGGAGACCAGTGGATCTTCATGGATCTTGGTTGAGGGTTCAAAGGACTAGGAAGGGAAAAAGGTTTAGGGGCAAAAATCAAAGCAGAAAGAGTAGTTCCTTTGTAAACCTCCAATGATCAAGATATAAGGTAGAAATTGTTTTGATAAGAAATAAGTGGAAAATAAAAATATGGAGAGGTCCAACTTGCTGGATTTGAAGTAAATCATGATCCAAAGATAAGGAAAGGTTTATGAGAGTGGATTCTCACTAAGGTCATGGCAAGAGAGATTTGTTGAAAGTGGTAAAGGATTATTCCAAAAGCTATAGAGTATTTTCAAAGAAATTTCCAAAAGACATTTTTCCCAAGTGAAAAGCATTTTGGCTTGAGTCCAAAATAAAAAGCAAGAACCCCCAAGACCAAAAACAAGTCTTGGGTGAATCCAAATAAACCTCTTGCCATAAAAAAATATTTTGAAAGGGAGGGTTCTTTTGAAGAAAATTTTTAAATCACCTCCCTCAAGTCAAGTAAAAATTTTGAAAAAATCCAAATGAAATTTTGGGTGTCACAACACCTACCCCCTTTCCCACGTAGCTTCATCCTCAGTGTGGTTGCTCCACTGAACTCTGAAAAATTTGGTCGTTTTCTGATGGGTCCTCCGTTCAGACACTCCCAGTATCTTTACTGGCCGCTCTCTGTAGGTGAGATCTGGTTGTACATCAATGCCCTCATGAGATGCATGCTTCTCCGGGTTACTCACACATTTTCTCAATTGTCAGACGTGGAATACGTCATGGACGTCTGACAGCTCCTTGGGTAAGTCTAGTTTGTAGGCCACTGTGCCTCTTCGTGCCTCTATACAAAATGGTCCGATAAATCTCGGGGCTAGCTTCCCCTTAATTTTGAACCGTTGCAGGCCCCTCATAGGAGACACTCGTAGGTATACGGAATCACCGGGTTCAAAGCTGACCTCACGATGTTTTTGATCGTAGTAGCTCTTTTGTCGGCTCTGCGCTGTCTTGAGTCTGTCCCTGATCTGCTTAACTTTCTCCTCGGCCTCTTTAAGCATGTCTGGGCCGAAGATACGGCTGTCACCTGTTTCTGACCAATTCAGTGGGGTACGACACCTCCGCCCGTACAATGCTTCAAAGGGTGCCATCTGCAAGCTGGCTTGGTAACTGTTGTTGTAAGCAAACTCGGCATACGGCAAACTCTCTTCCCAACTGGACCCATAGGTGAGCACACAGGCTCTCAGCATATCCTCTAGGATTTGGTTCACACATTCCGTTTGTCCATCAGTCTGAGGGTGGTACGCTGTACTGAAAGCTAGCTGCGTGCCCAGAGCTTGTTGCAGGTGATCCCAAAATTTGGAGACAAATTGTGTGCCTCGGTCGGATATTATAGTCTTTGGGACTCCATGCAAACAAACTATACGGGAGAGATAAAGTTTGGCCAGTCTTTGTGTGGAGTAGGTAGTCTTCACGGGAATGAAATGAGCAACCTTGGTTAGTCGGTCTATGATGACCCATATGGCGTCATTCCCGCGTTGTGAACGGGGTAGTCCGACGATGAAGTCCATTCCTATTTCATCCCATTTCCACTCCGGTATCCTGTTTGGCTGGAGTAGCCCTGCTGGCTTTTGATGCTCGGCCTTGATGCGCTGACATGAATCGCAACAAGCAATAAATGTGGCTATATCCCTTTTCATACCGTGCCACCAAAATCTTTCCTGAATGTCTTTGTACATTTTGGTTCCTCCAGGATGGATCGAGTATGGAGCGGTGTGGCTTTCGGTTAGGATTTGTTGCTTGAGTTCCTCGATGTTAGGTACGCAAAGTCTGTCTCCGTACCATAATATTCCTTCACTGTCTGTGACGAACTCTGAAGCCTTACCAAGGTTCATTTTCTTCTTTATACCTTCGATGCTGGGATGTCCCAGTTGAGCTTTCTTAATTTGTTCCACTAGGGTGGGTTGTATCTCCAGATTTGA
Source organism: Aegilops tauschii subsp. strangulata (assembly GCF_002575655.3). Taxonomy (NCBI): domain Eukaryota; kingdom Viridiplantae; phylum Streptophyta; class Magnoliopsida; order Poales; family Poaceae; genus Aegilops; species Aegilops tauschii. The sequence continues at coordinate 618,977 of NC_053036.3, read as the reverse complement.
TACGGTGCCCTCAGAGACTAACACCATGTTGAGCCTACCGAACTCTTGCTGAAACTCAGGCCTCAAGTTTTGCGGACCGTCGTTGTCCGGGCTGGGGTTTCGACTAAGGGCATCAGCCACTACATTTGCTTTCCCTGGATGGTAGTGAATGCCGACATCATAGTCCTTGACCAATTCCAACCAGCGTCGTTGGCGTAAATTTAGCTCTGGCTGTGTGAAAATATATTTGAGGCTCTTATGGTCCGTATATATTTCACAGCGATTTCCCAACAGAAAGTGCCTCCACTCCTTGAGTGCATGTATGACTGCTGCTAGCTCCAAGTCATGTGTTGGGTAATTTTCCTCATGTTTTCGTAGCTGCCTGGAGGCATACGCGACAACTTTGCCATCCTGCATTAGTACACATCCGAGGCCTTTTCGGGACGCGTCACAATATACTTCAAAACTCTTGTGTATGTCTGGCACGGTTAATACCGGTGCGGTTGTTAGCTTCTTCTTAAGTTCTTGGAAGCTTCTCTCGCATGCTTCCGTCCATACAAATTTCTTGTCCTCTTGAGCAACTGTGTTATTGGTTTTGCCACAGTGGAGAATCCTTCAATAAATCTTCTGTAATATCCGGCCATTCCCAGGAAACTCCGCACATCTGTAACGTTGGCGGGTGGCTTCCAGTCAAGTATGGCTTTGACTTTTTCTGGGTCTACGGCCACGCCTTCCTTGTTCAATATATGGCCTAGGAAACCAACCTGCCTTAGCCAAAACTCACACTTGCTAAATTTGGCGTACAACTGATGTTTCCTTAATTCTCCCAAAAAAATTCTGAGATGCTCAGCATGCTCTTCTGGTGTCCTTGAGTATACCAGAATATCGTCGATGAACACCACAACAAATTTGTCCATGAATTTCATGAACACTTTGTTCATGAGGTGGACAAAATATGCGAGGGCGTTTGTTAGACCAAAAGGCATCACTGTGAATTCATATAATCCGTATCTGGAGGTGAATGCTGTTTTAGGGATATCTTCTGTCCGTACTTTCAATTGATCATATCCCGATCTCAAATCAATTTTTGAGAACACCTTGGCTTGTGCGAGCTGGTCAAACAAATCATTTATCCGTGGCATCGGATATTTGTTTTTGATGGTGACCATATTGAGAGCTCGATATTCTATACACAGTCTCAGTGTCCCATCCTTTTTCTTGGCGAACAACACTGGCGAACCCCATGGTGAGGAGCTGGCTCGAATAAATCCTTTGTCCAATAATTCCTTTATCTGCTTCTTCAACTCCACCAATTCTGAGGGTGCCATTCTATAAGGTTTCTTATAGATGGGAGCGGTGCCAGGTGCTAGTTCGATGCTGAATTCTATCTCTCGGTCTGGTGGCATGCCTGGCAGTTCTTCAGGAAATACGTCAGGAAACTCGCATACCACTAGAACTTTTCTCAGTTCTGAAATGTCCACTTCGTTCAGTTTTGGTTGCCGTGACCGTGGCCATTCTTGAGCTGTAACCTTTATTGTCTTGCCATGATGGTGAGTGAGAATCACGGTCCAATTGAAACAGTCAATGAATCCTTTGTTGGTGGTTAACCAGCCCATCCCTAAAATGACATCCAGTCCTTCATTTTCCAACACGATGAGATTTGCTTGGAACTGTAGTCCTTCGAACTCAATGATTACTCCTTGGTAGTAACTCTGAGCGATTTGCTTATTTCCGGGGGACTTGATGATCATATATTTTTCCAAGGGAAGTATCGGAAAACCATGTTGCAAAACAAAACTCTTCGAAACGAACGAATGGGAAGCTCCAGAATCAAACAAAACCGTGGCAGGTACTGTGTTGACAGGGAACGTACCGAGCACGATGTCTGGGGCATTCTGCGCTTCTTCCCTGGTCACATTGTTCAAGTGACCCTTCCTGTGGTTGTTGTTGGGATTGAAATTGTTGCGCTTGGGGGCTGGATTATTCCCACCATTGTTTGGCTTGGGGGCCGAGTTCCTCGGCTTTGGGCATTGTTTAGCATAGTGCCCTTCTTCACCACAAGCATAGCAGGTGACCCCTGGACGGTACGTGAACTCCTTGTCCCTGGCATGAAACTGTCTGACGGGCCTTAGATCAGTAGTCGCGGATTTCCTTGCTTCTGTCCTTGGAACCTCAGCCTTGCTTCGGTTGTTGCGAGCAAGAGTCGTCTTGTCCCTCTTTCGCTTACGGAGATCTTCCAGACTACGGCGCTCATTCTCCAAGGTAATGGCCTTGTCAACCAGAGTTTTAAAATCCGGGAAAGTGTGTACAACCAGTTGGCATTTTAGTGCCGGTGCCAGGCCGTCTAGGAATTTTTCCATCTTCTTGTTCTCTGTCATGTGCTCGTCGTAGGCATAACGAGATAGCTGGGTAAACTGACCGTTGTATTCTGTCACTGACATGCCTCTTTGCTTGAGATCGTCAAATTCTCTCTTCTTGATTTTTATGATGCTCATGGGGATGTGTGCCCTGTTGGGAATCGTAGCATAATTTAAAATTTTCCTACGCTCACCAAGATGCATCTATGGAGTCTACTAGCAACGAGGGGAAAGGAGTGCATCTACATACCCTTGTAGATCGCGAGCGGAAATGTTCCAATGAACGTGGATGACGGAGTCATACTCGCCGTGATCCAAATCACCGATGACCGAGTGCCGAACGGATGGCACCTCCGCGTTCAACACACGTACGGTGCAGCGACGTCTCCTCCTTCTTGATCCAGCAAGGGGGAAGGAGAGGTTGATGGAGATCCAGCAGAACGACGGCGTGGTGGTGGATGTAGCGGGTCTCTGGCAGGGCTTCGCCAAGCTTCTGCGAGAGAGAGAGAGAGGTGTTGCAGGGGAGGAGGGAGGCGCCCAAGGCTGTGTGTTGCTGCCCTCCCTCCCCCCCCTTTATATAGGCCCCCTTGGGAGGGGGGGACGGCCAAAACCCATCTAGGGTTGGGGGGGCGGCGGCCAAGGGGTGGAAAGGGGTGCCTTGCCCCCCAAGGCAAGGGGGAAGCTCCCCCCCCTTAGGGTTCCCAACCCTAGGCGCATGGGGGGAGGCCCAAGGGGGGCGCCCCAGCCCACTATGGGCTGGGTCCCTTCCACTTTTAGCCCACGGGGCCCTCCGGGATAGGTGGCCCCACCCGGTGAACCCCCGGGATCCTTCCGGTGGTCCCGGTACAATACCGGTAACCCCCGAAACATTCCCGGTGGCCGAAACTTGACGTCCTATATATAATTCTTCACCTCCGGACCATTCCGGAACCTCTCGTGATGTCCGGGATCTCATCCGGGACTCCGAACAACTTTCAGATTTCCGCATACATATATCTCTACAATCCTAGCGTCACCGAACCTTAAGTGTGTAGACCCTACGGGTTCGGGAGACATGCAGACATGACCGAGACGCCTCTCCGGTCAATAACCAACAGCGGGATCTGGATACCCATGTTGGCTCCCACATGTTCCACGATGATCTCATCGGATGAACCACGGTGTCGAGGATTCAATCAATCCCGTATGCAATTCCCTTTGTCAATCGGTATGTTACTTGCCCGAGATTCGATCGTCGGTATCCCAATACCTTGTTCAATCTCGTTACCGGCAAGTCTCTTTACTCGTACCGCAATGCATGATCCTGTGACTAACGCCTTAGTCACATTGAGCTCATTATGATGATGCATTACCGAGTGGGCCCAGAGATACCTCTCCGTCACACGGAGTGACAAATCCCAGTCTCGATCCGTGCCAACCCAACAGACACTTTCGGAGATACCCGTAGTGCACCTTTATAGTCACCCAGTTACGTTGTGACGTTTGGCACACCCAAAGCACTCCTACGGTATCCGGGAGTTGCACGATCTCATGGTCTAAGGAAAAGATACTTGACATTGGAAAAGCTCTAGCAAACGAAACTACACGATCTTTTATGCTATGCTTAGGATTGGGTCTTGTCCATCACATCATTCTCCTAATGATGTGATCCCGTTATCAACGACATCCAATGTCCATGGTCAGGAAACCGTAACCATCTACTGATCAACGAGCTAGTCAACTAGAGGCTTACTAGGGACATGGTGTTGTCTATGTATCCACACATGTATCTGAGTTTCCTATCAATACAATTCTAGCATGGATAATAAACGATTATCATGAATAAGGAAATATAATAATAACCAATTTATTATTGCCTCTAGGGCATATTTCCAACAGTCTCCCACTTGCACTAGAGTCAATAATCTAGTTCACATCACCATGTGATTAACACTCACTGGTCACATCACCATGTGACCAACATCTAAAGAGTTTACTAGAGTCAACAATCTAGTTCACATCACTATGTGATTAACACTCAATGTGTTCTGGTTTGATCATGTTATGCCTGTGAGAGAGGTTATTAGTCAACGGGTCTGAACCTTTCAGAACCGTGTGCTTTACGAATATCTATGTCATCTTGTGGATGCTACCACGCGCTATTTGGAGCCATTTCAAATAATTGCTCTACTATACGAATCCGGTTTACTACTCAGAGTCATCCGGATTAGTGTCAAAGTTCGCATCGACGTAACCCTTTACGATGAACTCCTTTCCACCTCCATAATCGAGAAAATTCCTTAATCCACTAGGTACTAAGGATAAGTTCGACCGCTGTCATGAGATCCTTTCCCGGATCACTATTGTACCCTCTTGACCAACTCATGGCAAGGCACACTACATGTGCGGTACACAGCATAGCATACTATAGAGCCTACGTCTAAAGCATAGGGGACGACCTTCGTCCTTTCTCTATCTTCTGCTGTGGTCAGGTCTTGAGTCTTACTCAATACTCACACCTTGTAAAACAGCCAAGAACTCCTTCTTTGCTGATCTATTTTGAACTCTTTCAAAATCATGTCAAGGTGTGCTGTCTTTTGAAAGTATCATCAGGCGTCTTGATCTATCTCTATGGATCTTGATGCCCAATATGTAAGCAGCTTTATCCAGGTCTTCCTTTGAAAAACTCCTTTCAAACAACCCTTTATGCTTTCCAGAAATTTTACATCATTTCGGATCAACAATATGTCATTCACATATACTTATCAGAAATGTTGTAGCGCTCCCACTCACTTTATTGTAAATACAGGTTTCTAACAAACTTTGTATAAACCCAAAAACTTTTATCACTCCATCAAAGCGTATATTCTGACTCCGAGATGCTTGCTCTAATCCATGGAAGGATCGCTGGAGCTAGCATACCTTTTAGCATCCTTAGGATCGACAAAACCTTTCTGATTGTATCACATACAACCTTTCCTTACGAAAACTAGTAAGGAAACTTGTTTTGACATCCATCTGCCAGATTTCATAAATGCAGCTAATGCTAACATGATTCCGACGGACCTAAGCATCGCTACGGATGAGAAAAACTCATCGTAGTCAACTCCTTGAACTTGTGAAAATACTCTTTGCCAAAAGTCGAGCTTCATAGACGGTAACATTACCGTCCATGTCTGTCTTCTTCTTAAAGATCCATTTATCTCAATGGCTTGCCGATCATCGGGCAAGTTCACCAAAGTCCACGCTTTGTTCTGATACATGGATTCTATCTCGGATTTCATGGCCTCGAGCCATTCATCGGAATATGGGCCCACCATCGCTTCTCCATAGCTCGTAGGTTCATTGTTGTCTAGCAACATGACTTCCAAGACAGGATCACGCATTACTCTGAAGTAGTGCGCATCCTCGTCGTCCTACGAGGTTTGGTAGTGACTTGATCCGAAGTTTCATGATCACTATCATAAGCTTCCACTTCAATTGGTATAGGTGCCTCAGGAACAACTTCCTGTGCCCTGCTACACACTAGTTGAAGCGACGGTTCAATAACCTTATCAAGTCTCCACCATCCTCCCACTCAATTCTTTCGAGAGAAACTTTTCCTCGAGAAAGGACTCGTTTCTAGAAGCAATTACTTTTGCTTCCAGATCTGAAATAGGAGGTATACCCAACTATTTTTGGGTATTCTATGAAGATGCATTTATCCGTTTTGGGTTCGAGCTTATCAGCCTGAAACTTTTTCACATAAGCATCGCAGCCCCAAACTTTTAAGAAACAACAACTTAGGTTTCTCTAAACGGTGTCGTCTCAACGGAATTGCGTGGTGCCCCTTTTAAAGTGAATGCGGTTGTCTCTAATGCCTAACCCATAAACGATAGTGGTAATTCGATAAGAAACATCATGGTATGCACCATATCCAATAGGGTGCAGTTATGATGTTTGGACACTCCATCACACTATGGTGTTCCAGGCGGTATTAATTGTGAAACACTTTCCACAATGTCTCAATTGTGTGCCAAACTCATATCTCAGATACTCATCTCTATGATCATATCACAGACATTTTATCCTCTTGTCACGGCGATCTTTAACTTCAATCTGAAATTACTTGAACCTTTCAATAATTCAGACTAGTGTTTCATCAAGTAAATACACTCAGCATCTACTCAAATTATCTGTGAAGTAAGAACATAACGATATCCACTGCATGCCTCAGCACTCATTGGACTGCGTACATCAAAATGTATTACTTCCAATAAGTTGCTCTCTTGTTCCATCTTACTGAAAACGAGGACTTTCAGTCATCTTGCCCATGTGGTATGATTTGCATGTCTCAAGTGATTCAAAATCAAGTGAGTCCAAATGATCCATCTGCATGGAGTTTCTTCATGCATATATACCAATAGACATGGTTCGCATGTCTCAATCTTTTCAAGACGAGTGAGTCCAAAGATCCATCTATATGGAGCTTCTTCATGCGTTTTATACCAATATGACTCATGTGGCAGTGCCACAAGTATGTGGTACTATCATTATTATCTTATATCTTTTGGCACGAACATGTGTATCATGGCGATCGAGATTCATTTCAGGTGCAAGACCATTGAAGGTATTATTCAAATAAACAGAGTAACCATTATTCTCCTTAAATGAATAACCGTATTGCGATAAACATAATCCAATCATGCTTAACGCAAACACCAAATCTCGATGGTAGAGGGAGCATTCGATGCTTGATCACATCAGCCTTGGAAACACCTCCAACACATATCGTCATCTCACCTTTAGCTAGTCTCCGTTTATTCCGCAGCTTTTATTTCGAGTTACCAACACTTAGCAACCGAACCGGTATCTAATACCCTGGTGCTACTAGGAGTACTAGTAAAGTACACATTAATATAGTGTATATCCAATATACTTCTGTCGACCTTACCAGCCTTCTCATCTACCAAGTATCTAGGGTAATTCTGCTTCAGTGACCGTTCCTCTCATTACAGAAGCACTTAGTCTCGGGTTTGGGTTCAACCTTGGGATTCTTCACTAGAGCAGCAAACGACTTGCTGTTTCATGAAGTATCCCTTTTGCCCTTGCCCTTCTTAAACTAGTGGTTTTACTAACCATCAACAATTGATGCTCCTTTCTTGATTTCTACTCTCGCGGTTCAAACATCGCGAATAGCTCAAGGATCATCATAACTATCCTTGATATGTTATAGTTCATCACGAAGCACTACTAGCTTGGTGGCAGTGACTATGGATAACTATCACTATCTCATCTGGGAGATTAACTCCCACTCGATTCAAGCGATTGTGGCACTCAGACAATCTGAGCACACGCTCAACGATTGAGCTTTTCTCCCTTAGTTTGCAGGCTTAAGAAACTTGTCAGAGGTCTCATACCTCTTGACGTGGGCACTAGTCTGAAATCACAATTTCAGTCTTCGGAACATCTCACATGTTCTGCGACGTTTCAAAAACGTCTTTGGGGCCACAATTCTAAACCGCACTGAACTATCACGTAGTCATCAAAACGTGTATGTCAGATGTTTCGTAACATCTACAGACGATGCTGAGGTTCAGCACACCGAGCGGTGCATTAAGGACATAATCCTTCTGTGCAGCAATGAGGACAATCCTCAGTTTACGGACCCAGTCCGCATAATTGCTACTACCAACTTTCAACTAAATTTTTCTCTAGGAACATATCTTAACCAGTAGAACTAAAGCGCAAGCTATGACATAATTTGCAAATACCTTTTTGACTATGTTCATGATAATGAAGTTCATCTGATTATGAACTCCCACTCAGATAGACATCCCTCTAGTCATCTAAGTGAAACATGATCCGAGTTTAACTAGGCCGTGTCCGATCATCACGTGAGACGGACTAGTCAAGATCGGTGAACATCTCCATGTTGATCGTATCTTCTATACGACTCATGCTCGACCTTTCGGTCCTCCGTGTTCCGTGGCCATGTCTGTACATGCTAGGCTCGTCAAGTCAACCTAAGTGTATTGCGTGTGTTCCGAGGCCATGTCTGTACATGCTAGGCTCGTCAACACCCGTTGTATTCGAACGTTAGAATCTATCACACCCGATCATCACGTGGTGCTTCGAAACAACGAACCTTCGCAACGGTGCACAGTTAGGGTGAACACTTTCTTGAAATTATTATAAGGGATCATCTTACCTACTACCGTCGTTCTAAGAAAATAAGATGCAAAAACATGATAAACATCACATGCAATCAAATAGTGACATGATATGGCCAATATCATCATGCTCCTTTGATCTCCATCTTCGGGGCACCATGATCATCTTCGTCACCGGCATGACACCATGATCTCCATCATCATGATCTCCATCATTGTGTCTTCATGAAGTCGTCACGCCAACGATTACTTCTACTTCTATGGCTAACGCGTTTAGCAACAAAGTAAAGTAATTTACATGGCGTTATTCAATGACACGCAGGTCATGCAAAATAATAAAGACAACTCCTATGGCTCCTGCCGGTTGTCATACTCATCGACATGCAAGTCGTGATTCCTATTACAAGAATATGATCAATCTCATACATCACATATATCATTCATCACATCTTCTGGCCATATCACATCACATAGCACTTGCTGCAAAAACAAGTTAGACGTCCTCTAATTGTTGTTGCAAGTTTTTACGTGGTTTGTAGGTTTCTAGCAAGAACGTTTTCTTACCTACGTATGACCACAACGTGATTTGCCAATTTCTATTTACCCTTCATAAGGACCCTTTTCATCGAATCCGTTCCGACTAAAGTATGAGAGACAGACACCCGCTAGCCACCTTATGCATCTAGTGCATGTTAGTCGGTGGAACCTGTCTCACGTAAGCGTATGTGTAAGGTCGGTGCGGGCCGCTTCATCCTACAAAGCCGCCGAAATAAGAAACGACTACTAGCGGCAAGAAGAATTGGCAAACTCAACGCCCACAACTGCTTTGTGTTCTACTCGTGCATAGTAACTACGCATAGACCTGGCTCATGATGCCACTGTTGGGAATCGTAGCATAATTTAAAATTTTCCTACGCTCACCAAGATGCATCTATGGAGTCTACTAGCAACGAGGGGAAAGGAGTGTATCTACATACCCTTGTAGATCGCGAGCGGAAGCGTTCCAATGAACGTGGATGACGGAGTCGTACTCGCCGTGATCCAAATCACCGATGACCGAGTGCCGAACGGACGGCACCTCCGCGTTCAACACACGTACGGTGCAGCGACGTCTCCTCCTTCTTGATCCAGCAAGGGGGAAGGAGAGGTTGATGGAGATCAAGCAGCATGACGGCGTGGTGGTGGATGTAGCGGGTCTCTGGCAGGGCTTCGCCAAGCTTCTGCGAGAGAGAGAGAGAGAGGTGTTGCAGGGGAGGAGGGAGGCGCCCAAGGCTGTGTGTTGCTGCCCTCCCTCCCCCCCTTTATATAGGCCCCCTTGGGAGGGGGGGCGGCCAAAACCCATCTAGGGTTGGGGGGCGGCGGCCAAGGGGTGGAAAGGGGTGCCTTGCCCCCCAAGGCAAGGGGGAAGCTCCCCCCCTTAGGGTTCCCAACCCTAGGCGCATGGGGCGAGGCCCAAGGGGGGCGCCCCAGCCCACTATGGGCTGGTTCCCTTCCACTTTCAGCCCACGGGGCCCTCCGGGATAGGTGGCCCCACCCGGTGGACCCCCGGGACCCTTCCGGTGGTCCCGGTACAATACCGGTAACCCCCGAAACTTTCCCGGTGGCCGAAACTTGACGTCCTATATATAATTCTTCACCTCCGGACCATTCCGGAACCTCTCGTGACGTCCGGGATCTCATCCGGGACTCCGAACAACTTTCGGGTTTCCGCATACATATATCTCTACAACCCTAGCGTCACCGAACCTTAAGTGTGTAGACCCTACGGGTTCGGGAGACATGCAGACATGACCGAGACGCCTCTCCGGTCAATAACCAACAGCGGGATCTGGATACCCATGTTGGCTCCCACATGTTCCACGATGATCTCATCGGATGAACCACGGTGTCGAGGATTCAATCAATCCCGTATGCAATTCCCTTTGTCAATCGGTATGTTACTTGCCCGAGATTCGATCGTTGGTATCCCAATACCTTGTTCAATCTCGTTACCGGCAAGTCTCTTTACTCGTACCGCAATGCATGATCCCGTGACTAACGCCTTAGTCACATTGAGCTCATTATGATGATGCATTACCGAGTGGGCCCAGAGATACCTCTCCGTCACACGAAGTGACAAATCCCAGTCTCGATCCGTGCCAACCCAACAGACACTTTCGAAGATACCCGTAGTGCACCTTTATAGTCACCCAGTTACGTCGTGACGTTTGGCACACCCAAAGCACTCCTACGGTATCCGGGAGTTGCACGAACTCATGGTCTAAGGAAAAGATACTTGACATTGGAAAAGCTCTAGCAAACGAAACTACACGATCTTTTATGCTATGCTTAGGTTTGGGTCTTGTCCATCACATCATTCTCCTAATGATGTGATCCCGTTATCAACGACATCCAATGTCCATGGTCAGGAAACCGTAACCATCTATTGATCAACGAGCTAGTCAACTAGAGGCTTACTAGGGACATGGTGTTGTCTATGTATCCACACATGTATCTGAGTTTCCTATCAATACAATTCTAGCATGGATAATAAACGATTATCATGAATAAGGAAATATAATAATAACCAATTTATTATTGCCTCTAGGGCATATTTCCAACATGCCCCACGAAAGCCTTCCTTGAATTCTTCCCAGGTGATGTTGTGTTCACTGGGATGCATGTGTAAGAAGTTCTCCCACCATGCTGCAGCTGCTCCAGTAAGGTAGTGTGGTGCATAAAGCACCTTCTCATTATCTGAGCACTGAGCAATAATCAGCTTCCTCTCGATATCACGAAGCCAGTCATCGGCTTCCAGCGGCCTATCAGTGTGAGCAAAAGTTGAAGGGCGAGTCTTCTGTAACTCAGATAACTTGGAATGTGGTTGATAGGGTTCACGGTGGTTTCCCATATTGATGACGTGATTCATCATCTCTTGGTGCTGTTGCTGGCTTTGTTCGAAGAGACGACATACTTGAGACAAGGCTGCTTCGCTGTCTTGTTGACTGGACTGTCCCTGAGTGAAGTTGTTGCTAGTCTGTGTCCCATAAACTTCTTCTGGCTGGTTGGGCATGGAGCGAGTCCACGGGCGAGACATTTTTCCAGTCTGGGGTATTACTTTGCAAAACCCATGAGAAGAACTGTGTGGCACAAGGAAAATCTTGCAAAGGCAACAATTTAAAAGACCTCAAGGTTTTCAAGAAAACATAAACGATTTTGCACGGAGAAGAACTGCTTAGCATATATCTTACACGCGAAAAGCAAACACACGATACAGCACTCAGGATGTGCGTACACAATCCTGACATGTTATTTAGACTAGCATACTCCTCCGGAAAACAGCGAACACACTAATACAAACTAGCGTACAGATAAAACACATCATACAAGCAGACAAAGCGCGCGGCTACTCGGCGCTCTCAGTCGGAGATGGTGACGATGTCCTTCCCCTTGCCGAGGGCAAGACTCAGCGGTGCAGGAGATTCAACCTCCACCTCCTCTCTAGCTGGCTCCTGGCGCGTAACACTGCGCTGCGGTGATGCCGCGGGGGCGACAGGTGGTAGTGCGGGTGCGGCAGGCGGTTCATCTCTGACTGGAGTAGGAGCGATGACTCTGTCGAACTCCTCAGTTGTAGGCAGACGGCGAGCAGTGGCCAAAACGGCCGGTGCATAAGAGGCTGAAGACGAGATGAATGTCAGAGGCGGTGCTGTGAGGAGAAGCTCCTTCCTGCTGGCAGGGCCGCCCCGGACTAAGTCCATGCGGGGAGCCACAAGATCGTCCACGAGGTTGTCGAAAGACTCCTCCAGAGCCTTGAGATACTCCACAACCATCTCGATGGCTTCATCTCGTTCTCCCCGATGGCAGGCGAATGCATAGTGACAAGTATATGGCACATGGCATGGGAGGTAGCGGTAGCGACGAGTCTTCATCATAGGAAGGATGCCCCGAAGACGAGCTATCGCCTCACGGGCAGCCATCTGCATGGCATGCCTCTCTGTAGGCATGGCCCTTCCCACAAAACGGAAGTGGCGAGATGCAGAACGTCCTCCCTTGAATTGCACCACGGCTTGGTGCATAGACACGTCGTCGCTGAGCTTGTGCTGATAAAGCGTGAACTCGGGACGAGTCGCTGGCCCGATCGCGAGCGTGAACCCCTCGGGCACGTTCGTGAACACTCGAGTCTCACAGTTGCTACCAGCCATCTACAAAAGTAGGCAAAAATTCTGAGTAGTCATGTCATAAATTTATGATGACCAACAGAAAATAGCTACAATTGCAAAATGCTGAAAAAGCACAAAAGACGCTAATAATCGATTAGCGATCGCACCTAGTGGCTTCCTACAGTCAGCCTGGCTCTGATACCAAGCTTGCCACGACCGGTTTTTCAATAAAATATTTATTGAGAGACCAATCCCTTTTATGGACCAGTAAAGAAGAATTCCTTCTCACTGGTAGACAATATCTTGGTCACAGAAGAAAAAAATACCAGGAGTACTGAATATAATACAAGGTTGAGCGGAGACTGCTCAACAATTTATTACATGAACGCCGATAAAACATAACGGCGGATAGGGTGGCATGACTACTAACTCACGATAACAACGGTGGTGGAAATATCACCGCGAAGTGGGTGATATGACTCCTGAAAACTACAGCTCTTCGAGCGTCGGAGTGAGGCTCGAGGAGAGTTATTGCGGGTGGCGGAAGCGTATATAATACAAGTGACCAATATCCGGAATCGCATAGGACTGACTGGGACTCCTCTAGGCGTCGGACGCACTATCAAACTCTTCATCCAAGAGATCGCCTTCGTCAACATCTGGCCAAATCAACAAGCCAGGTGAGTACTATGAAAGTACTCGCAAGACAGTTCGGACATAAGATATGACAAATGTAAACATGAAGCATATGAACAGATTAACAAGTGCGTTCAGACATAGAGATAATAATGCACGGGAAAATAACAGAGAAGTCGGGCGGTAGTCCTCCCGAAATCCCAAAATAAATACTGGGTGCCAAACGAGGGTCTGAATGACTCCTCGAGAGGAAACTGCAAGAATAATAATGCCGCAGTCGGGCGTCAGGGCGACACCACATAAAGGGCTTATAAAAGGAAATAAAAGATAGTGCATGCCACACTCGGACGTCTGAGCGACATCACATACAGGGCTTATATCAAAAGTAAATAATCAATATGCCACAGTCGGACGTCTGAGCGACATCACATAAAGGGCTTATATTGGGAATAAAAGACAAACATGCCACAGTCGGACGTCTGAGCGACATCACATAAAGGGCTTATATTGGGAATAAAAGACAAACATGCCGCAGTCGGGCGTTTGAGCGACATCACATAAAGGGCTTCATAACTTAACATCTTATTAGCTCAAGAAATTTAAATCATATCCAGAGAATAATCAGGCATGAGATAAACAACAGGGTTAGTCCATCCACAGGAGTAATGTTCCGCTAAGTCTACTACTCATGCTCACTTACCAGAAAGAAGAACAAACCACGAGGACTTGACATAGATATGGATACACTGATCACGATACTTGACCATGGATACGATGACTCGAAAGGATTTGACTCTGCAGAGTTTGTACTTTAACCACAGCCAACGAATTCCAGTAGTCACGGGGACTAGTTCCGTCTACGGTGTTTTGGAAGAAACACGTCTAACCAGTACACACCCATTCAACATTCCGAAGCCAGGAATCACCCTCGGCAACGTTCAAGAAAAACCTTGAGACGGGGAGGCTACAACCTCGCGTAGCATGGGATCAAAATTTCTATACGCGCGCTCTAAGGGGTGCCCCCCTCTCGGTCCCAACCGGAAACACCCATGCCCCCTGACCGGATGACTGGCTTTAATCCAGGGCCATGGAACCATCATCCCGGCCCCTCTGTTTGGTGTGTACACGGAAAGAGGTTACCAACTTACTAAACCGCATTCTGGCAGAAAACAAGTGGTAGCACGGAAGGGGGAAGAATGATAACGTGACTCCGTCCACGTTAACGTCGGAATTTAACGGATGACGTAAGGCTGGCATGCTACAACAGTACCAGCTTACTGCCCTTCATGTCACCACATGACTAGGCCATCTCTCATCAGAGATCACCGTAACTTTGGAACACACGGGTAGTTGCCTCACATGCAACGCGGTGCTCACCGATACTCGTATGCCATGCACAACCTTTCACGCAATCATGCAAACACCTATCATATCAAAGGTTCAAACATGCTTGCCTGGTTCGGAGAAGTCGGAGTCTAGCTCAGCGAAGTTTGCGGCTCCGTCACCTCTTCCGGAACCTACGGTATAGCGAAAAAGCATACTAACGTGAAAACCAACGCGTGCATAAAAGTTGTCCCAAAAAAATTTCAAATAAATCCCATAAAAAACTAGATAAAATTTTAAGACCGTCAGAAAAAGAATCACTCAAAAATCACTTTTTACTAAAAAGTTATAAGGGTTTCTGTCCAGGGACTCATTTGTAATGAAACAGAAAAGTTCCAGGGGTTTAACTGAGAAAACAGAAAACGGTTCGAATAGAAACGCGCAAACCCATAGAGAAAATGTACTCTGCCCGAAGGCGCCAACAGAAAATGGTTCGCGGGGAAAGAAAGAGAAGCTGACGTGGGGGGTCCACATGTCAGGTTTGAAAGACCTCGCCGGCGCCCGAAGGCTGTGGTGGTCGTCGGCGTCGAACCACGGCGAGTCAGGGAGATCGGAGTGTACCAAGAGTATCAGCGTGTCCTTCCACATCGGTGGGTGGTGGCCTTGGGCGTCGGGGAGCACCACGTCGACGGCGACACTTTCTCCGGCGGACGGCGGCTCGGGCGATGGTGGGGAACTCCGGTGGTGTGCTGCAAACTTCGAATTGAAGCGCGGGTCAGAAGGTGGGATGCACTAGAGAGCCACTGGCAAGAGATGGCAGGCAGAGGTGCACGCACGGGAGCGAATCGAGCTGGATCCCGTGGCGGGTCGCGGCGGCCGGAGTTGAGGAAGGAGACTTCCTCGGGGCTCTTCTAGTGGCTAGGCAGGGTCTTGGTGGAGTGTAGAGGTGGTGTGGGTACTAGCTGGAGCTCGGGGCCTCTATTTATAGGCGGCTCGAGGGTTGGCCGTGAACGGGGTTGCTCCGGCGAGCAATTACGGCGAGGCAGCGGCTTGGCAAGGATTTTAGGTGGCCAGGCAGCATCAGTGAGGTGTACTGGTGCCGTTCCCCCGCTAATCCTGGTCGGTCTTGGCGTAATGGCGCCGGTCCACGGTGGGGTGGCCGCACGGGCACGATGGCGGCAGAGAGCGCGCTCCGCGCCCAGCGGTTCACGACGAGGGTGGCAGCGCGCACTGGGGAGTGGAAGACCACGCGTCGCTCTCCGGTGGCTTGGGCGGCGCTGGGTGGCGCCGTCTGCGCTGCGCCTCTCTCTGGCGGCCGCAAAGCCGCCGCTGGCGTCGGTCACGGGGCGGCGCACCTCCTCCAGCTCGTCGCCGACGCCCGCAAGCATCCAGGCGCTCGTGCGGTGCAGAGGACAAGGGGGAGGGGACAGGAAACACGGCGACGCCGGGCACTGGCGAGATCGACAACAGACACTGAAGAAAATGACAGCGATTCAGCCACTGTTAACTGAATTTGACTGAACCTGATATTGACAGTGCTCTGAAGGTGTTCGATGAAATGATTAGGTATGAAGAAAAAATTTCCTGGAGCTGGGGCTTGGTGAGGTGACCACTCAATGCACCCAGAGGCTGCCTGATTTTACTCAGAATTTTTGGAGAAGGATTTGAATGAATTTCATCAAATTGGGCAAATCTGGTCCAAACTTGCAGCAAGTATAGTTTGAAAATTTTGAACTGGAGACCAGTGGATCTTCATGGATCTTGGTTGAGGGTTCAAAGGACTAGGAAGGGAAAAAGGTTTGGGGACAAAAATCAAAGCAGAAAGAGTAGTTCCTTTGTAAACCTCCAATGATCAAGATATAAGGTAGAAATTTTTTTGATAAGAAATAAGTGGAAAATAAAAATATGGAGAGGTCCAACTTGCTGAATTTGAAGTAAATCATGATCCAAAGATAAGGAAAGGTTTATGAGAGTGGATTTGCACTAAGGTCATGGCAAGAGAGATTTGTTGAAAGTGGAAAAGGATTATTCCAAAAGCTATAGAGTATTTTCAAAGAAATTTCCAAAACACATTTTTCCCAAGTGAAAAGCATTTTGGCTTGAGTCCAAAATAAAAAGCAAGAACCTCCAAGACCAAAAACAAGTCTTGGGTGAATCCAGATAAAACTCTTGCCATAAAAAAAATATTTTGAAAGGGAGGGTTCTTTTGAAGAAAAATTTAAAATCACCTCCCTCAAGTCAAGTAAAAATTTTGAAAAAATCCAAATGAAATTTTGGGTGTTACAGTGCGGGACCATAATCACCTTCTGCTACCAAATAATCTCAAAGATTGGGCCGCAAGCTTGGGGGCAATCCAGGACGCGGACATCCGACAAGAATTCTTTCGCATCCAGTCGGAGTTTGCAGAAATCATCCATCACGATGTCCTTCGTACCTCGGGGCAGTTCTACCTCAAATTTCAACCGTCCAAGAGCGAGATAGACACAACGCTACAAATGCAGGCTGACAACGCCCGCGACTTCATGACCATCACGACAGACGGCGGCTTCATCCACGCTCCGATCCCATGAGTCGAGTCGAAAGTTGTGATGCTATGTGTAGTTCTGAAACATTCATTAGCTCATGTTGTAATTAAACTGTAGTGAACTTGTATGTCTCTTTGGTTTGGACAGTCGTTCAACTTAGATGTAATCGATGCTATTTGTTAGTAGGACCATGAATCGTGCTACTAATGTCTTGCTTTTCTCTTCCGATCCTTTTGTTGCATACTTATATATTGCTTATGTATTGTCTGTTGTTTGGCTAGTGCATAGAGATGCCGTCGTATGTCGTGTACAAGGGTAAGGTTCCCGAAGTCTATGACGACTGGGAGGAGTGTCGGAGACAGGTTCACCGTTTCAGCGGTAACAGTTACAAAGGGTACACCACTAGGGCGGAGGCTGAATCTAGATACGCGCGCTATCTAGCGGGAGAGAGGAGGGAGCGTTGGAGGAACCGGATGAAGACCAGTTTCATCGCGATGATGCTCATCGTGATGACCGCATCTCTCTTCTATGTGATGGTAGTTTAGATGATCGATATCGACTTGTAATGTGAAGACAAACTCGCTACTCGCGGTCTCGAGACTTGTAATGTTCTATCTTCGTTCGGTCTTTTGAATTCGGAGACTAATATGATGAATCTTATTCGGAGACTAATCTTCTATTGTATTCGATGAATCTGCTGTTGCTGTGTCCTCCTGCTTATTTTCTATCCAATAATATATTTTGTAATCTGTGCAAATATCAGAAAAGAAAAATAAAATAATCCCTAAGATACATACTAATGGCGCATCACGCCAACGTGCGCCATTAGTATGCCAAAGGATACTAATGGCGCATCCCAGAGCAGTGCGCCATTAGTATGCCAGAGGGTACTAATGGCGCATCACCCAGCAGTGCGCCATTAGTATGCCGAAGGATACTAATGGCGCATCACACTGCAGTGCGCCATTAGTATGGCAAAGCACATGGGTATATATGGCCCCCTGGGAGGCATACTAATGGCGCACCGTGGCCTATACTAATGGCGCACTGCCCGGTGCGCCATTAGAGTACCAGATACTAATGGCGCACCAGCGGTGCGCCATTAGTAAAAATTACTAGTGGCGTGATGCTAGTGGTGCACCAGTAGTACGCCATTAGTAGGCAAAACTGGTGCGCCACTAGTAAGCCTTTTTCTAGTAGTGCCCCCTGTGTTCAGCTGCCAGGGCTCCTTGTCATCGTCCTCGCTTTGCGATCCCTTTTCCTTGTTCTTGGCATTTAATTTTCCGGCCTATTTAAAAACCCAACAATCCCTGTTGGTATGATTGGCTGGTTTGTCTGGGGTGCCATGTATCTGGAACGGACAATTGAGTATGCGGTCCAAGTTGGATGGTCCCTGAATGTTCCTTTGATACGGCTTCTTCTGCTGATCGGATTTGGAGCCGCTGAATCTGGTGTTAACTGTAGTGTCATCGGTATATCACCATTGCTTCGGCGCTTGTTACTGTTACGTCGGAGCTTGCCGTTGCTGTTTTTGACCTTGGAGGGGCCCACCTCGCTGGCTGTGTTTTTGCTACGAGCCAGCCAACTATCCTCACCCGCGCAAAAGCGGGTCATGAGTGCTGATGTCTACTACACAACCTTCCTCTGGTAGACGTTGTTGGGCCTCCAAGTGCAGAGGTTTGTAGGACAGTAGCAAGTTTCCCCCAAGTGGATGACCTAAGGTTTATCAATCCGTGGGAGGCGTAGGATGAAGATGGTCTCTCTCAAGCAACTCTGCAACCAAATAACAAAGAGTCTCTTGTGTCCCCAACACACCCAATACAATGGTAAATTGTATAGGTGCACTAGTTCGGCGAAGAGATGGTGATACAAGTGCAATATGGATGGTTTATAGGTTTTTGTAATCTGAATTTATAAAAACAGCAAGGTAACAAGCGATAAAAGTGAGCACAAACAGTATTGCAATGCGTTGAAACAAGGCCTAAGCTTCATACTTTCACTAGTGCAAGTTCTCTCAACAATAATAACATAATTGGATCATCTAACTATCCCTCAACATGCAACAAAGAGTCACTCCAAAGTCACTAATAGCGGAGAACAAACGAAGAGATTATTGTAGGGTACGAAACCACCTCAAAGTTATTCTTTTGGATCAATCTATTCACGAGTCTGTAGTAAAATAACACGAAGCTATTCTTTCCGTTCAATCTATCATAGAGTTCGTACTAGAATAACACCTTAAGACACATATCAACCAAAACCCTAATGTCACCTAGATACTCCAATGTCACCTCAAGTATCTGTGGCTATGATTATACGATATGCATCAAACAATCTCAGATTCATCTATTCAACCAACACATAGAACTTCAAAGAGTGCCCCAAAGTTTCTACCAGAGATTCAAGACGAAAACGTGTGCCAACCCCTATGCATAAGTTCACAAACGGAACCCGCAAGTTGATCACAAAAACATACATCAAGTGGATCAATAGAATACCCCATTGTCACCACGGGTATCCCACGCAAGACATACATCAAGTGTTCTCAAATCCATAAAGACTCAATCCGATAAGATAACTTCAAAGGGAAACCTCAATCCATTACAAGAGAGTAGAGGGGGAGAAACATCATAAGATCAAACTATAATAGCAAAGCTCGCGATTCATCAAGATCGTGCCAAATCAAGAACACGAGAGAGAGAGAGAGAGAGAGAGAGAGAGATCAAACACATAGCTACTGGTACATACCCTCAGCCCCGAGGGTGAACTACTCCCTCCTCATCATGGAAATCGCCGAGATGATGAAGATGGCCACTGGTGAGGGATTCCCCCTCTGGCAGGGTGCCGGAACAGGGTCCCGATTGGTTTTTGGTGGCTACAGAGGCTTGCGGCGGCGGAACTCCCGATCTATTCGATTTTTGATGTTTTTAGGGTATATGGACATATATAGGTGAAAGAAGTCGGTCAGGGGAGCCACGAGGGGCCCACGAGGGTGGGGGGCGCGCCTCCCTGCCTTGTGGCCACCTTGAAGCTTCCCTGACGTCTACTCCAAGTCTCCTGGATTGCTTCCGTTCCAAAAATAACTCTGCCGAAGGTTTCATTCTGTTTCGACTCAGTTTGATATTCCTTTTCTTCGAAACACTGAAATAGGCAAGAAAACAGCAATTTGGGCTGGGCCTCCGGTTAATAGGTTAGTCCCAAAAATAATATAAAAGTGTATAATAAAGCCCATTAAACATCCAAAACAGATAATATAGTAGCATGGAACAATCAAAAATTATAGATACATTGGAGACGTATCAAGTGCCGTGAGGGCTACCATAGATTTCGGCTTTTCTTGGCCGAGGTGGCGGGCGAACCATTCGTCGCGGATGCTATGTTTAAAGGCCGCTAGGGCTTTGGCATCCGGACAGTCAACGATCTGGTTCTTTTTAGTTAGGAACCTAGTCCAGAATTTCCTGGCTGACTCTCCAGGCTGTTGAACTATGTGACTTAACTCATCGGCGTCTGGTGGCCGGACATATGTACCATGGAAGTTGTCAAGGAAGGCTTCTTCCAAGTCCTCCCAGCAGCCGATAGAGTTTTCAGGCAGGCTGTTTAACCAGTGATGAGCTAGCCCTTTGAGCTTTAGTGGGAGCTTTTTGATAGGGTGGAGGTCATCTCCGCGGGCCATGTGGATGTGGAGAATAAAATCCTCGATCCATACCGCGGGATCGGTTGTTCCGTCGTATGATTCAATATTGACGGGTTTGAACCCTTCGAGGAATTCATGATCCATTACTGCATCAGTGAAGCAAAGAGGGTGCGCGGCGCCTCTGTATCGGGCCGCATCGCGACGTAGCTCCGATGGAGTCCGTCTGCGGTTATCATACAGGGCGTGACTAGGTTTGTCACGTCCGAATAGGTAGCCATCGTCGCGCGTCGAGGAACGTCCTCGCGATCCGTAGATCGATCTGGTGTATCCTGCTCTACTGTCCAGGTCCTGCCGAAGGTCGTATGTATAACCACAAGCTGTTTTGTCTCTGTTTTTACATGGCGGTAGGGCGGGCTACTGTTCGGCCTGAGTTGCCGCTTTATCCCGACCGCATGGTGGTCGGTTCGCCGCACTATCCCGACCGCATGGTGGTCGGTCGGCCGCACTGCGCGAGGGAGGTATGGGCTCCGGCGCCTCCTCATCGAGCTGAGGTAGCAGTTCGCGTTTCGGGTAGCTCTTGGCTGCGTGTTTGAGGTCGTATTCTTCGGCTGCCAGGACATTAGTCCATCTATCAATGAGCAAATCTTGGTCAGCTTGAAGCTGTTGCTGCTTCTTCTTCAGGCTCCTTGAAGTGGCTATTAGCTGGCGCTTGAAGCGCTCCTGCTCGAGGGGTTCCTCACGCACGATGAAATCCTCGTTGCCGAGGCTCTCCTCATCCTCGGAGAGTGGTTGATAACTACCGTCCTCCGAGTCGTTGGGAATGGCCTGTTCGTCGGGACTGACTTGCCCGTTTTCTTGTTCTTCCTGTTCGGATGTTACCTCGACAGGGTCTTCATTGTTTTCGGCGTCGTCCGGAGTATTATTTTCTCCGGTGCCAGCATTGCTTTCTTTTGAACAACGTGACTTAGAGCGGCGTCGAGGACGCCGGTGCTTGGGGTGTGTCTCAAGAGGTTTATTCTCAACTGGATTTTCTTTATCGTCGTTGTTAGTTGCTTTGGATGTATCCACCATGTACACATCGTACGAAGAAGTGGCCGTCCAACGTCCAGTAAATGGCGGGTTTTGGCCTTGCTCCTCATTGGCATCGTCGTCCATACCGTCGATGTCTTCGGAGCCATAATCAAGCGTGTCGGTGAGATCCTCGAAAGTGGCTATGAAGTGGGTGGCGGGTGGGAAGCAAAATTCCCCATCATCAGCCCCTAGTTCGAACCGGACATAGTTCGGCTGTGAGTCCCTCGTCAAGGACAGGTTCTTTAATGAGTTTAGCACATCGCCCAAGGGCGAGTGCTGGAAGATGTCTGCGGTGCTGAACTCGAAGAGCGATAGTCGATCAAGCTCGGCATCCGCGGGCGCACATGGTTCGGAACTTACAGCCAGAATCGAGTCCGGAGTCCCGATGACACTGATATTGCATGAGGTTGAGTCTATGTGCAGCTCCAACACCACAGAATCTGTGGCTACCGATGGCACGATCTGCTCTGGATCTAAGGCCAGAGCAGTTACAGGAGCCATCTCCTCGATGTAGTCCGATGACAGATTTAAGTCATGTTCATCGGGGTGACGAGGATCGGCCGCCGCGGTCTCGAATCCGGTGAAGATCAAGTCTCCACAGATGTCCGCGATGTAGTTCAATCTTTTGAATCTGACCTGGTGGCCAGGGGCGTAGCCGTCGATCTGCTCCAGATGGCCATGTGAATTGGCCCGCAGGGCGAAGCCGCCGAATACGAAGATCTGTCCGGGGAGGAAGGTTTCTCTTGGAACGGACTTGTGGTTGACGATTGAAGAGTCCATTGAACCTTTTGGGGATGGCACAGTGAAATCTCAATGAAACCACCAATGTCGGTGTCAAAACCGGCGGATCTCGGGTAGGGGGTCCCGAACTGTGCGTCTAAGGTCGATGGTAAGAGGAGACAGGGGACACAATGTTTACCCAGGTTCGGACCCTCTCTATGGAGGTAATACCCTACTTCCTGCTTTATTGATCTTGTTGAATATGAGTATTACAAGAGTTGATCTACCACGAGATCGTAATGGCTAAAACCCTAGAAGTCTAGCCTGTATGACTATGATGAATATCTCCCTATCCGGACTAAGCTCTCGGGTTTATATAGCCACCGGAGAGATCTAGGGTTACACAAGGTCGGTTACAGAAAAGGAATCTTCATAATTGATCGCCAAGCTTGCCTTCCACGCCAAGGAGAGTCCCATCCGGACACGGGTGAGAATCTTCGGTCTTGGTATCTTCACAGCCCATCAGTCCGGCCCATGGCTAACAGGCCGGACGCCCGAGGACCCCTTAGTCCAGGACTCCCTCAACCCCCTTTGATCATCCCGATATCACCCATTCCATTCTCTCATGCTTGCATTAGATTTTGCTACTGTTATTGATTGCTCCTATTCTGATGCATAGCCTGCTGTTGTACCTTACTTGCTTATCCTAAACTGCTTAGTATAGGTTGGTTAGTGATCCATCAGTGACCCCCACCTTGTCCTTGTTGCCCCTACTTCTTCATTGACGACTCGATCAATGTGATCGACGACCAGAGCCCGACACCTCACATCACATCACGCCCCTTTTGTTGCTCGACTCTGCAGAGTTACCATCAAGTGCCGAGGGTGGCACCTCATACATCACTCCTGATGAGATCTCTGTAGTGTAGCTATTCGGTCGAGGTCATCAAGGGTGATTATTCCTCCTTGACCACCCCCGATACGACTCTGTCGGCAACCCCTCAAGTGTGAACCTCAAGGGTGGTTCCTCATATGTTCACCTTGATGATTACATCGAGTGGAATCCACCGAGGGTGATTCCTTGGGTTTTCCCCTTGATGTTTGGACACACGGTTACCTTGACTTTACATGAGACCTTGATGAAAGTCGGGCAGGTCCGGAGAGCACCCGCAAGATGGTTACGAGGCACGGTCGGGCAGGCAGGCCGCCCCGGAGTGGGCTAGGCTAGCCCTTGACGTATTTCATTGAGACAGGGCGACGGGGTCACATTACCGCGAGCCCCCAATTCACTAACATGGTTTGGGTATTTGTTCTGAGTTGGCAGTTGTCCTTTACGCACTAACCACCACGCGAGAATAGTTATGGGCCTCGACGTCATGGTATCAGCCGAAGCTTTGTCAGACGTCTAGTTCAGCATTGCGGCACGGCCCGGTCGGCACCCCAGTGGAGGTGGCCTAGATCGCCCTACACGCAACGACCCGGAGTGCAACGGGCGATGGCCCATGACCCCGGAGTGCTTAGGATGTAGACCGGCGGGGACCTCTCTGCTGAGCCTAGGTAGGGCTGTGATGTGTTGATCTTCCGAGGCCTGGCATTGACCCAGAAAAGTGTGTCCGGCCATAGTAATCA
Organism: Aegilops tauschii subsp. strangulata; assembly: GCF_002575655.3. NCBI lineage: Eukaryota > Viridiplantae > Streptophyta > Magnoliopsida > Poales > Poaceae > Aegilops > Aegilops tauschii. The sequence continues at coordinate 594,833 of NC_053036.3, read as the reverse complement.
AGCATGTTGGGTAACGTGGTGCACCCCTGCAGGGAAGATTATCTATTAATAGTCGTGTCCATGGTAACAGACATTCAGAGTTGTATCATGATCTATTACAACTAGAAATGGATACTTGATATATGTGGCTCCGGGGTTGCTTTCTCGTAGGGAGTCGAGGAAAGATCTCTGGGCGTTGTTTCTACAACATGTTTGTTAATTAAAGTGCTATCCTTTACTCTTCTGAATGCTACAAGATGCTTGGAGCTGCGTGAAGATGCTAGTCTACGATAGGCTAGGCCTTCCCCCTCATTCTGGCATTCTGCAGTTCAGTCCACAGATACAACCCTTCCATTTGATACCAATTCATATTTAGTATAGATCTGATGCTTGCGAGTACTTTGGATGAGTACTCACGGGTTCTTTGCTCCCCCTTTTCCCCTTTCTTTCTTCCTTCCGATTGTTGCAACCAGACGGTGGATCCCAGGAGCCAGATGCCACCGCCGACGACTACTACTACTACCCCGAGGGTGCCTACTACTACGTGGAGCCCGACGACGACCAAGAGTAGTTTAGGAGGTCCCAGGCAGGAGGCCTTGCCTCTTCGATCGTTGTTGTTTTTGTGCTTGCCTTCTTAAGGCATCCTTGTTTAACTTATGTATGTACTCAGATATTGTTGCTTCCGCTGACGCTTGTGTCTCGAGCTTATGTATTCGAGCCCTCGAGGCCCCTGTCTTGTAATATAAAGCTTGTATTATTTTAATTTGTGTCTAGAGTTGTGTTGTGATATCTTCCCGTGAGTCCCTGATCTTGATCGTACACACTTGCGTGTATGATTAGTGTATAGTCGAATGGGGGGTGTCACAAGTTGGTATCAGAGCCGACTGCCTGTAGGATCCCCCTTTCCAACTCCTTGGCCGAAGTTGAGTCTAGTCCTTGAAAACCTGTTTTACTAACATGGCTGTGTGGCTTACGGTCCCACATCGCCATTGGGTGGTATTAGGATCTTTTACTCCTCGTCTATACTCTGGGACACTGATTTCTTTTCTACCCGGCTTAAATGATTTTGCTAACTCCAACAATAGGTTCTCGTGATCACATCCATCCAGAGATTTGTGTTACGCCTTCCTCGAATTGAGGGTGGGGGTCTGCTTCACTGTGTTCACGGGCCGCAGGATCCTTTTGTCAGGGGCATCCTGCATCGCCCCCTGCAGATTTGTCTCTCTAGTGGTTTCTCCGACGTTTATGTAGCCTTTGCTATGTCAAATTGTTCAATCCCTCTATCGCGTGCATGCGTGTTGCCTAGTAAGTTTGGGTTGTTTCTCTTGTCCGAACTCATAACATGTAATTGGCCCTGTATATGTATCAGTATGTCTTTAAAGACTACTACTTTGTACATACTGCCTCTTGGATCATTGTTCAAGTTACATCATGAATTACTCCATACACTTGCTCCACCCCTTTCTAAACAACCCCCATATTAAATATTAGCAGGATGGTTAGACCCGCTGATCGTGGCCGTGGTGGTAACAACCCACCACCTCCCGAATACATGGCCGTAATGATACAACAGTTTGATGTTGAATCGCCAGTTCATGGTAGGAATCATGGCTCAGTTTCCGCATCCCAATATGAATCAACAAACCACCCCAGTGACACTACATGACTTTGTGTGTCTCCACCCTATCATCTACCGCAGCTCAACTCAGCCCCTTGATGCTGATGACTGGCTCCGTGACATCACTTTCGAGTTGGAGTCTGCTGATCTAGCCCCTGCCAACTATGTCACCTTCACGGCCTATTATCTGAAAGGTCGCGCCGCTCAATGCTGGGACAACCACACGCGTTCCTTACCTGTTGGAACTGCCATCTCTTTGCCAGAATTCCAAGCTGCATCCCGCGGTCCAATGTCGAACCATCAAGGTTAGTCACAGTGCCCCAGTTGAAATTGAATGGGGATAAAACACATACCGCTTCTATCATCTGCGCCACTAAAACCGTCCATCTACTACATCCTTCGAGTGAGATAGTAAGCTACCATGCTCATCTTGTTCGAAAATGCCGAAGCACGGATTTATTCCTTGAGCGCGTAAACGCTTCTCTTCTTGTGAGAATTGAAAATGCTCCAGTCGTTTCCAGTCCATGACCTTGAACTTGCGACTTTTCCTTCTTGGTAATCGTTGCGAGACCTTCACCGATCATCAAAGTCTGAAGTATTTGTTTACTCGGCTTGATCTGGATCTCCGTCAACAATGTTGTATGAAAACAATTACAGACTGTGACTACGGTATTTCTTATACCCCTGGCAAGGCTAGTGTCATGGCCGGTGCCCTGAGTCGCAAGTGTTATTGCAACAACCCCATGGCCTATAAAGCTCAACCCCTGCAAGATGACCTCTCTTATAAAGGGCATCTGATCCGCGTTCTCGTTCTAGCTGAATGTCGCACCCGTCTGAGGGCTATCAATTCTTAAATTCCGTGGTCAAATCATTCTGAAGATGAAGCCACTTGTGACGCGAGGATCGTCTTCGAGATGAATACCCCGCTTTGTTTCCTTCTACCTTCTAAAATCTCGGGAGGAGATTTCTTGTAGTGGAGGAGATTTGTAACACCCGGGTAATCAAGCTACAGTAATCCCCCGCTAATGGTGCCATGTCATCACTGTTATTGTTGCTAATCTCGCTTAGGTTCAAACCGATACAAATTCAAATTCAAAACAAAGTCAAACTATAAAAGTTTTCAAATGTCAAAAGTAAAATGTTCATCATGTGGCAAGTATTCATTTGACAATATTGGTGGAGAAATCATCTTTTCATAAAACATCACTTAATTAGGTTAATAACGCACAATTAATTTAGTTGATTAATTAATATTTTTATTTATTTATTTTCCTTTTTTAAACATTCTGGGGCAGGACCCCCATGTCATAGGCCCCTCGGGGCTTAACGGGGCGGGCTAACGGGCGCGGGCGAGGCTGAAGTGGTAGAAGCCACAGCGAGCCGTGCGCGCGCCCTCGGCAGAGGCACGGCGCGACCGAGCATGGCCGACACGGCGCGTCCGGCGTGGCGAGGCACGTCAGGCGATGGCCCGCGGGAGAGGAACAACGGCGCCAGTGGGAACGGGAGCTGAGCGGGCGTGGCGGCCAGGCAGCGGCGGTAGGCCACGGCGGGCAAAGGGCAGCGGGAGCAAGCATAAGGCGACGCAGCAGCAGCGACAGGACGCAGTAGCAGCAGCTCAAGGTAGGGAGGCAGTGAGGCTGGAGCAGCAAGGGGCGACGCGGGAAGGTCAGCGCGGGGGCACGAGCAACGGATAGCGGGGCGTGGCGCGCGTGCATCGGGCGCCCTCAAGGCGCGGCGACCGCGGGGAGGGGATGGTGCTAGCGCATGCTCGAGCGCAGCGACGAACGGGGAAGCAAAAGGGGGAGGAGCTCACTGATGTCGTCGATGCACGGGGGCGTCGAGGCGCGAGGGAGCGGCAAGGGGAAGGGGATGATGAGGCGACAGTGGGGCGGTCTGGCGAGGTGGCAGTGCGGGCTCCGGGCGGCGGGGTCCAGCGGCGTCGGGGCGATGGGCCACGCGGGCGGCGCGGCGAGGGGCACCACTGAGGGAGAGGGGACGGGGGCGCGAGGACGAGGGCGGGGGCCGGCGAGGCGGCTTCGAGCGATGACCACGGGGTCAACCCCGATCCTATCTGGATCGGGGGGAGAGGTACAGACGAGGGAATGGGGGGGAGTGCAGGGTGGTTAGGGTTTCGGGAGGGAGTGGGAGTGGATAAGGGAGGCAGGGTGGGTCGGCCGGTTGGGCCAGGTGTGTCGGCCAGCTGGGCCGTCTAGCCTAGTTGGCCAAGGGGCCTTTTCCTTTTTTTTTGTTCTGTGTTTTTTTGTTCTGTTTTTGTTCTTTTCTTTTTACTTATTTTAGTTTTCTGTTTTCTCCAAACATTAAGTTAGTTCAATTTATAAAATGTCAAAACAGCACCTAAATTTAGTATGTCAAATATACCACTGCCACATTTATTTGCTACCCAAGCTGAAATAGTTTCGTAATTACTTAATATCTAAAACTATTTAAAAAATAGTTTTCGCTACTGTTTTATTCAGCTTATAGTATTTAAACGATTTATAAACGTTCGGTTTCTCCACCATAATTTCCTATGCAATATTTGGTTCACTCCGAACATTTTAGTTTTAATATTTGAAAAGTTTTATTGTTTACTTGAATTTGAATTTGAATTTGAATTTGAATCGGTTTCGAACTGACGCGAGATTAGCAACAGTAATCAAAGTGACGTGGCATCATCAGTAGAGGGTTGTTGTAGCTTAATTACCCGGGCATCACACATACGGTGGTCAAGACTACTCTCGAAGAATGGAATGATTGAAATGTTGTTATAATGTGTCGAATGGCCTATTTAAATGACATCTAAGTTTCGAAGGAGTTGAAAATGTAAAGTAATAAATCAAAAAGTTATGAAAACCTATTAAAAATTATGTGACTCCTACATATATAAGTTGTTGTAGGATTTTCAAATGGCGACATAGACAACTTCGAAACAAGAAACGAAGCAAGGATTCTATCAGTTATCGGTAATGCTATTTAAACATGTTTTCAGTTTAAAAAAATAGAAAATCTACCATGATGGATCAAAACGGTTAAAAAATATACCAAATTGTCTAATTTCTATAGGTAAGTTGCTATCTAAGGTTCATAATAGATGCACGGACTACCCTCGAAGCATGAAATGGTGGAAATTGTTTCGGAATATGTCGATGACGCTTCATTAATAAGTTTTCAGTTTTCAACGAAACGAAAATCTATAGTGATGGATCAAAAGGGAACAAAGTTGTTGATGAAATTATATGATTACTAGTTATAAGTTGTGATACGAGATCAATATGGTTGAAAATACAACTTCCGAAGCTTGAAAGGAAGAAATGCTGGTGGAATTTCTAAATGATGCTATTTAAGTAAGTTTTCTTTTTAGCGAATAAAAAATCTACGGTAATGGATCAAAAGTTTATGTAAAGATGCTAAACATGAATAATTTATGTGGATAAGCTGTTCTTTGACTTCCATACGGGGGTCGAGACTACTCTCGAAGAATGGAATTATTGAAAGGCTGTTATAATGTGTCGAATGTCCTATTTAAATGAGTTTTAAGTTTCGAAGGAGGAGAAAATGTAAATTAATAAATCAAAAGGTTATGAAAAACTACTAAAAATTATGTGACTCCTAAATATATAAGTTGTTGTAGGATTCTCAAATGGCGGCATAGACAACTTCGAAACAAGAAACGAAGCAATGCTTCTATCACTTGTCAATAATGCTATTTAAACAAGTATTCATTTTCGAAAAAATAGAACATCTACCATGATGGATCAAAACAGTTAAAAATGTAGCAAATTATCATATTTCTATAGATAAGTTGCTATCTGAGGTGCATATAGATGCACGGACTACCCTCGAAGCATGAAATGGTGGAAACAATTTTGGAATATGTCGATGACGCTTCATTAATAAGTTTTCATTATTGAACAAAGTGAAAATCTACAGCGATGGATCAAAATGGAACAAAATTGGCGATGAAATTAAATGATTACTAGTTATAAGTTGTTATACGAGATCCATATGGTCAAACATACAACTTCCGAAGCTTGAAAGGAAAAATGCTGGTGGAATTTCTAAATGATGCTATTTAAGTAAGTTTTCTTTTTAGCGATTAAATTTTTTACGGTAACGGATCAAAAGTTTATGTAAAGGTGCTAAACAAGAATAAATTATGTGGATACGCTGTTCTTTGACTTCCATACGACGGTCGAGACTACTCTTGAAAAATGGAATGTTGAAACGCCGTTATAATGTGTCGATTGTCCTATTTAAATGAGTTCTAAGTTTCGAAGGAGGAGAAAATGTAAAGTGATAAACCAAAAGGTTACGAAAAACTACTAAAAATTATGTGACTCCTACTTATATAAGTTTTTGTAGGATTTTCAAATGGCAGCATAGACAACTTTGAAACAAGAAACGAAGCAAGGCTTCTATCACTTATCGGTAATGATATTTAAACATGTTATCAATTTCACAAAAATATAAAATCTACCATGATGGATCAAAACGGTTAAAAAATGTACCAAATTGTCTAATTGCTATAGGTAAGTTGCTATATGAGGTGCATATAGATGCATAGACTTCCCTCGAAGCATGAAATGGTGCAAATGATTTCGGAATATGTCGATGACGCTGCATTAATAAGTTTTCAGCTTTCAACGAAATGTAAATCTATAGTGATGGATCAAAAGGGAATAAAATTGCTGATGAAATTATATGATTACTAGTTATAAGTTGTTATACGAGATCAATATGGTCGAACATACAACTTCTGAAGCTTGAAAGGAAGAAATGCTAGTGGAATTTTTAAATGATGCTATTTAACTAAGTTTTATTTTTAGCGAATAAAAAAATCTACGGTAACGGATCAAAAGTTTATGTAAAGGTGCCAAACATGAATAATTTATGTGGATAAGCTATTCTGTGACTTCCATATGGAGGTCGAGACTACTGTCGAAGAATGGAATGATGGAAAGGCTATTATAATGTGTCGAATGTCCTATTTAAATGAGTAATGAATTTCAAAGGTGGAGAAAATGTAAATTAATAAATCAAAAGGTTATTAAAAACTACTAAAACTTATATGACTCCTAAATATATAAGTTGTTGTGGGATTCTCAAATGGCGGCATAGACAACTTCGAAACAAGAAACGAAGCAACGCTTCTATCACTTGTCGATAATACTATTTAAACAAGTATTCAGTCTCGCAAAAATAGAATGTCTACCTTGATGGATCAAAATGGTTAAAAATGTAGCAAATTATCGGATTTCTATAGGTAAGTTGCTATCCGAGGTTCATATAGATGCACGGACTACCCTCGAAGCATGAAATGGTGGAAATGATTTTGGAATATGTCAATGACGCTTCATTCATAAGTTTTTCAGTTTTCAACGAAATGAAAATCTATAGTGATAAATCAAAAGGGAACAAAATTGGTGATGAAATTATATGATTACTAGTTCTAGGTTGTTATACGAGATCAATATGGTCGAAAATACAACTTTCGAACTTGAAAGGAAGAAACGCTGGTGGAATTTCTAAATGATGCTATTTAAGTAAGTTTTCTTTTTAGCGAATAAAAAATCTACGGTAATGGATCAAAAGTTTATGTAAATGTGCTAAACGTGAATAATTTATGTGGATAAGCTGCTCTGTGACTTCCATACGGAGGTCGAGACTACACTCGAAGAATGGAATGATGGAAAGGCTGTTATTTTTTGTCGAATGTCTTATTCAAATGAGTTATGAGTTTCAATGGTGGAGAAAATGTAAAGTAATAAATCAAAAGGTTGGGACAAACTACTAAAAAATATGAGACTCCTAAATATGACACTTCATATAGATGCACGAACTACCCTCGAACCATGAAATGGTGGAAACGATTTCGAAATATGTCGATGACGCTTCATTAATAAGTTGTCAGTTTTGAACAAAGTGAAAATCTATAGTGATGGATCAAAAGGGAACAAAATTGGTGATGAAATTAAATGATTACTAGTTATATGTTGTTATACGAGGTCCATATGGTCAAACATACAACTTTCGAAGCTTGAAATAAAGAAATGCTGGTTGAATTTCTAAATGATGCTATTTAAGTAAGTTTTCTTTTTAGCGAATAAAAAATCTATGGTAATGGATCAAAAGTTTACGCAAAGGTGTTAAACATGAATAATTTATGTGGATAAGCTGCTCTGTGACTTTCATACGGAGGTCGAGAGTACACTCGAAGAATGGAATGATGGAAAGGCTGTTATAATGTGTCGAATGTCTTATTTAAATGAGTTATGAGTTTCAAAGGTGGAGAAAATGCAAAGTAATAAATCAAAAGGTTGGGACAAACTACTAAAAAATATGAGACTCCTAAATATATATGTTGTTGTAGGAATCTCAAATGGCGGCATAGACAATTTCAAAACAAGAAATGAAGCAAAGTAATAAATCAAAAGGTTGGGACAAACTAGTCGATAATGCTATTTAAACCAGTGTTCAGTTTTGCAAAAATAGAAAATCTACTATGATGGGTCAAAATGGTTAAAAATGTAGCAAATTATCAGATTTCTATAGGTAAGTTGCTATCTGAGTTGCTCATAGATGCATGGACTACCCTCGAAACATGAAATGGTGGAAACAATTTTGGAATATGTCGATGGCGCTTTATTAATAAGTTTTCAGTTTTGAACAAAGTGAAAATCTATAGTGATGGATCAAAATGGAACAAAATTGGTGATGAAATTAAATGATTACTAGTTATAAGTTGTTATACGATATCCATATGGTCAAACATACAACTTCCGAAGCTTGAAAGGAAGAAATGCTGGTGGAATTTCTAAATGATGCTATTTAAGTAAGTTTTCTTTTTAGCGAATAAAAAATCTACGGTAACGGATCAAAAGTTTATGTAAAGGTGCTAAACAAGAATAATTTATGTGGATAAGTTGTTCTTTGACTTCCATACGGCGGTCGAGACTACTCTCGAAGAATGGAATGATTGAAAGGCTGTTATAATGTGTCGAATGTCCTATTTAAATGAGTACTAAGTTTTGAAGGAGGAGAAAATATAAAGTAATAAATCAAAAGGTTATGAAAAACTACTAAAAATTATGTGACTCCTAAATATATAAGTTGTTGTAGGATTCTCAAATGGTGGCATAGACAACTTCGAAACAAGAAACGAAGCAAGGCTTCTATCACTTATCGATAATGCTATTTAAAAAATTATCCAGTTTCACAAAAAATAGAAAATCTACCATGATGGATCAAAATAGTTAAAAATGTAGCAGATTATCAGATTTCTATAGGTTAGTTGCTATCTGAGGTGCATATAGATGCATGGACTACCCTCGAAGCTTATTCCTCGGTATTCTCTAAACTTTATTTGAGGTTAGGTTACTGATGACCCACAAGTATAGGGGATCTATCATAGTCCTTTCGATAAGTAAGAGTGTGGAACCCAATGAGGAGCAGAAGGAAAATGACAAGCGGTTTTCAGTAAGGTAGTCTCTGCAAGCACTAAAATTATCGGTAACAAATAGTTTTGTGGTGAGGTAATTCGTAACGGGTAACAAGTAACAAAAGTAAACAAGGTGCAGCAAGATGGCCCAATCCTTTTTGTAGGAAAGTACAAGCCTGGGCAAACTCTTATATAAAGGAAAACGCTCCCGAGGACATATGGGAATTATCGTCAAGCTAGTTTTCATCATGCTCATATGCTTCGCGTTCGTTACTTTGATAATTTGATATGTGGGTGGACCGGTGCTTGGGTACTTCCCTTACTTGGAAAAGCATCCCACTTATGATTAACCCCTCTTGCAAGCATCCGCAACTACAAAAGAAGTATTAAGGTAAACCTAACCATAGCATGAAACATATGGATCCAAATCAGCCCCTTACGAAGCAACGCATAAACTAGGGTTTAAGCTTCTGTCACTCTAGCAACCCATCATCTACTTATTACTTCCCAATGCCTTCCTTTAGGCCCAAACAATGGTGAAGTGTCATGTAGTCGACGTTCACATAACACCGCTAGGGGAGAGACAACATACATCTCATCAAAATATCGAACGAATACCAAATTCACATGATTACTTATAACAAGACTTCTCCCATGGCCTTAGGAACAAACATAACTACTCACAAATCATATTCATGTTCATAATCAGAGGGGTATTAATATGCATAAAGGATCTGAACATATAATCTTCCACCGAATAAACCAACTAGCATCAACTACAAGGAGTAATCAACACTACTAGCAACCCACAGGTACCAATCTGAGGTTTTGAGACAAAGATCGGATACAAGAGATGAACTAGGGTTTGAGAGGAGATGGTGGTGGTGAAGATGTTGATGGAGATTGACCCCCTCCCTATGAGAGGATCGATGGTGATGACGATGGTGACGATTTCCCCCTCCCGGAGGGATGTTTCCTCGGCAGAAGTGCTCCGCCGGAGCCGTAGATTGGTTCCGCCTCCAGACGGCGGCGCTTCGTCCCGAAAGCTTCTCCCTTATTTTTCAGGACGAAAGACTTCATATAGCAAAATATGGGCACCTGAGGCCTGCCAGGGGGCCCACGAGGCAGGGAGGCGCGCCCAGGGGTAGGGCGCGCCCTCCACCCTCGTGGACAGGGTGTGGCCCCCCTCTGGTACTTTCTTATCCCAATATTTTTAATATATTCCAAAACTGACTTCCGTGGGGTTTCAGGACTTTTGGAGTTGTGCAGTATAGGTCTCTAATATTTGCTTCTTTTCCAGCTCAGAATTCCGGCTGCTGGCATTCTCCCTCTTCATGTAAACCTTGTAAAATAAGAGAAATTAGGCATAAGTATTGTGACATAATGTGTAATAATAGCCCATAATGCAATAAATATCGATATAAAAGCATGATGCAAAATAGACGTATCAGTTACCACCAGATCCGTGTTCGTGAAGAGGATATTCCCAAGACAGCTTTCGTGACTCGCTATGGTTCGTACGAGTACACCGTCATGTCTTTCGGCTTGACCAATACTCCAGCAACATTCTCTCGTCTGATGAACTACATATTCATGGAATACCTCAACAAGTTTGTCGTGGTCTATCTGGATTATATCCTAGTATATTCAAAGAATAAAGAAGAACATGCTAAACATCTTCGCCTTGTGCTGGAAATGCTTCGAGAGCACCAACTTTATGCCAAGTATTCCAAGTGCGAATTCTAGCTCCCCAAAGTGACCTATCTTGGGCATGTCATCTCCAAGTATGGTATTGACGTCAACCCCGAGCGAGTTCAGGCTATTCTCGATTGGACTCCTCCGAAGAATGTCAAGCAAGTCAGAAGTTTTCTCGGACTCGCCAGCTACTACCGTCGATTCGTCGAGAACTTCTCCAAAATTTCCAAGCCGCTGACTAGTCTGCTTCACAAAGGTGGCAAGTTCGATTGGACAGAAAAGTAAGAGAAAAGTTTCTAGGCACTCAAAGACAAGCTGACTTCTGCTCCAGTGCTTTCTCCTCCCGATACTAAGAAGGACTTCGCCATTTACTACGACGCTTCACGACAAGGACTAGGCTGTGTCCTAATGCAAGAGCGCAGAGTGATTGCTTACGCCTCTCGTCAATTGCGCCCTCACGAAGTGAACTAACAAATTCATGACCTCGAGCTTGTTGTTGTGACACCCTGAGAATCATGCTACAGTAACCCCCTGTGATTAAGCTAATCATGTTGCTAAACAGGGCATGATCACATTTGAATCACCTTCCTTTCAAACTCCTAGTTCAAACTTCACATATAATTAAAGTGAAAAATAAAAGTTTTCAAAAAACTCAAACAAAAATGTTCGGTGGGTGCCAAATATTACACTGGTAATTATGGTGGAGAAAACACATTTTTATAAAATACTAAATACTTTTAAATGAAATAAAACAGAAAAGAAAATAAACAAATAAACAGAAAACAGAACACAGGCAGATAAAAAAAAAGGAGAGAAGGCCCTTCCCCCCCCCCCACTGGACCCGTGGCCCATCTGGACCGAACCCCCGGCCCAAACTGGGCCGCCACCCCCGACCCCCCCCCGGCCCAGTCGCCCCAGCCCACTCTCCCCCCGCGTCCCCTTCCCTGTTCCCCCGACCGGGGTCGAACAGTGGCCGTCCCCGCCGCACCCCCTCACCGGCGACAGGGAGGATAAGGGCGCCAGCTCCCCCCGCCTCCTCGGGCCTCTCTCCCACTCGCCCCCGCTCGTCCCTCGGCCTCTGCGCCTCCCCCCGCCAGATCCACCTCCCTCTCCCCCTTCGATCCCCTCTGCCCGAGCGCGCTCGCCGCCGTTCACCGTAGTTCCCGCGGCCACCGTGCCCCGATCGCCCCGACGACGTGCCCAAACGACTCCCCGCCGTCCACTACGCCATCGGGAACGAGCCGCGCGCCCCTGCACCGACCTCCACGAGCTCGTCTTCAACCTTCGGGTCGCCGTCGTTCGTCGCCGGTTCCGGCTACCCCGCGCCCTCCCCGAGCTCACTGCCACTCCCTACGGCTCCGCTGTGAGCTCCCGCATCTCCTCCCCCTCTCCGTTAGCTCGCCCGCGCTCCGTAGCTGCTCCCCCACGCGCGCTCGAACGCCGCGCCGCGGAGCTCGCCGCCGGCGGGTCTCCGGTGACCTTTTGGTCACGGGCTCAAGCCCGTTGCACTCCCCACCGTACGTAGATGCCCCCCAGCCCCTCCGCTTGCTCGATAGCCCGCCGTAGCCGCGTTTCCGTCGGGCACCCGTAGCACCTCGCCGCCGGCGAGCTCGTAGCGCTCGCCCCCGGCCGTTCCAGCCCCTCCGACCACCGCAGTTGGACGCGCGACGCCGAGCCGCGTCGAACGCGCCCAGCCACGCCCCCGCAAACCCACTGTAGCGCAAACCCGCACCCCCTCCCGAGCCGCGCCGCCGCGTTTGGCTCGCCGGAGCCGCTCCGGCGCCGGCCGCCGACGTGGCTGGCCTGGGGCCACCCCAGTGCCCCTGCCAGTGGCCCCCACGGGCCCTAGTTGACTGGGTTGACCCAGTCAATTGCTGACTGGGCAGGCCCAGTCACTGACATGCGGGCCCCGCCGCAAAAATATAAAAAAGAAAAGAAAAAGAAAATGTTTTATAAATAAAAATAATTAGTTTAACTAAACACTCACTGACATATGGGGCCCACCCCTCTAATTATACTGTTAGATTAGTTTAATTAAGTATTAGACTAACAGAGGCTGACATGTGGGTCCCACTGGACCCACCTGTCTGGTTTGACTGGTCAGCCGACCAGTTGACCTGCTGACGTCAGCATTGCCTCATGCTGACGTCATAATTCATTTTGCTTAATATAAATAATTCCAGAAATTCAAATAAACTTTTAAAATTCATATCTTTTAAACCGTAACTCGGATGAAAATGTTTTCTATATGAAAGTTGCTCAGAACGACGAGACGAATCCAAATACGCAGTCCGTTCATCCACCACACCTCCCTAACCTATCGAACTAGCAACTTTCCCCCTCCGGTCCGTCTGTCCGAAAACGCGTAACATCGGGAATACCTCCCGGATGTTCCCCCCCTTCACCGGTACCACCTACTGTCGCGTTAAGACACACCTAGCACTGCTCATTGTCATGTCACGCATCGTCATGCTTATGTTTGCATTGTATTTACTGTTTCTTCCCCCTCTTCTCTCCGGTAGACTACGAGACCGACACTGCTGCTGCCCAGTTCGACTACGGAGTCGACGACCCCTCCTACTTGCCAGAGCAACCAGGCAAGCCCCCCCCCCTTGATCACCAGATATCGCCTATACTCCTCTATACTGCTTGCATTAGAGTAGTGTAGCATGTTACTGCTTCCCGATATCCTATTCTGATGCATAGCCTATCCTTGCTACTATTGTTGTTACCTTACCTGCAATCCTACATGCTTAGTCTAGGATGCTAGATTTCCATCAGTGGCCCTACATTCTTGTCCGTCTGCTGTGCTATACTATCGGGCCGTGATCACCTGGGAGGTGATCACAGGTATATACTATATACATTATATACATGACACATGTGGTGACTAAAGTCGGGTCGGCTCGTTGAGTACCCGCAAGTGATTCTGATGAGGGGGCTGAAAGGACAGGTGGCTCCACCCCGGTAGAGGTGGGCCTGGGTTCCTGACAGCCCCCGACTGTTACTTTATGGCGGAGCGACAGGGCAGGTTGAGACCGCCTAGGTGAGAGGTGGGCCTGGCCCTGGTCGGCGTTCGCGGATAAACAACACGCTTAACGTGTTCTGGGTATTTGATCTGAGTCTGGCCATTTGGTCTATACGCACTAACCATCTACGTGGGAGTAGTTATGGGTATCCCGACGTCGTGGTATCAGCCGAAGCTCTTTTGACGTCAGCAACTGAGTGGCGCGCGCCGCATTGGACCGTAAGCTCGCGCTTGTATTAAGGGGGCTAGGTCTGCTTCCGGCCGCGTACGCAACGTGCAGGTGTGCATAGGGCGATGGGCCCAGACCCCTGCGCGCATAGGTTTAGACCGGCGTGCTGACCTCTCTGTTGAGCCTAGGTGGGGCCGCGACGTGTTGATCTTACGAGGCCGGGCATGACCCAGAAAAGTGTGTCCGGCCAAATGGGATCGAGCGTGTTGGGTTATGTGGTGCACCCCTGCAGGGAAGTTTATCTATTCGAATAGCCGTGTCCCTCGGTAAAAGGACGACCCGGAGTTGTGCCTTGAGCTTATGACAACTAGAACTGGATACTGAATAAAATACACCCTTCCAAGTGCCAGATACAACCCGGTGATCGCTCTCTAACAGGGCGACGAGGAGGGGATCGCCGGGTAGGATTATGCTATGCGATGCTACTTGGAGGACTTCAATCTACTCTCTTCTATCTGCTGCAAGATGGAGATGACCAGAAGCGTAGTCTTCGACAGGACTAGCTATCCCCCTTTTAATTCTGGCATTCTGCAGTTCAGTCCACTGATATGCCCCTTTACACATATACCCATGCATATGTAGTGTAGCTCCTTGCTTGCGAGTACTTTGGATGAGTACTCACGGTTGCTTCTCTCCCTCTTTCCCCCCTTCCTATCTATCTGATTGTCGCAACCAGATATTGGAGTCCAGGAGCCAGACGCCACCGTCGACGACGACACCTACGACACTGGAGGTGCCTACTACTACGTGCAGGCCGCTGACGACGACCAGGAGTAGTTAGGAGGATCCCAGGCAGGAGGCCTGCGCCTCGTTCGATCTGTATCCCTGTTTGTGCTAGCCTTCTTAAGGCAAACTTGTTTAACTTATGTCTGTACTCAGATATTGTTGCTTCCGCTGACTCGTCTATGATCGAGCAATTGTATTCGAGCCCTCGAGGCCCCTGGCTTGTATTATAATGCTTGTATGACTTATTTTTGTTGTAGAGTTGTGTTGTGATATCTTCCCGTGAGTCCCTGATCGTGATCGTACACATTTGCGTGCATGATTAGTGTACGGTCAAATCGGGGGCGTCACAAGTTGGTATCAGAGCCGACTGCCTGCAGGAATCCCCCTATCCACACTCCTTGGCCGAAGTCGAGTCTAGACATTACAAAACATTTTACTAACATGGCTGTGTGTCTTACGGGCCCACGTCGCCATTGGGTGGTACTAGGATCTTTTACTCCTTGACCTTTACTCTGGGACTCTGAACTCTCTTCTACTCGGGTTAAACGAATTTACTAACTCTAACACTAGGATCCCGTGACCGCGTTCACCCCAAAGATGGATAAGCCATAGATGTTTCTCAGAATAGTATTTTGAACAATTCACACACTGTCATTTGACTCCTTTGAAACGTCTTTGCTTTCAGATGGAACCCACGAGGCAGGTCGTTCGCCACACGATGGCCGTTGGTGCCTCGGGATCACCTGCGGTGCTAGTTGAGATGATGACCTATCTGGGTTATTGCTGGCACCCTGAGTACACCGTCTACGAGGAGTACCAGGACTTTAACCAGGCGCAGTACCGTGCCATCGTCCACCTCTACTCTCGGGAGTATGACTCCACTACTGTGCTGCACACCGCACATGGTGTTGGTGTGACCATCGATATGGCTGTCCACGATGCTGCCTATGCTGCTCTGACACGTCTTCGTGGAGAGTATCGGGAGTTGGACACCTCCCCTTTCAGGCACATTGCTATCGCCTCTGATGTTGGTGCGGAGGGATACTATACTGCTGCCTACTCCATTGTCACCCGAGAGCCCTTCTACCATCAGCACCTGGTTCTGCATGCTGATGGGCTGGATCGAGCTAACCGAGCTCTTCGCCACGAGATGTACACCACCCGTCAGCACCTTTACCGTGCTCTGACGCTGCTGCACCCCTTTGTCCGGTCTGGACAGGTACCGCGTACGGCGATCTACCCAGCCAGGACCGTGATGCCCCACGGTGTCGGTTGGCCAGAGGTGGGAGGCTACTCTCCCGCACTTGGTCCTCTTCTGCCACCTGAGCGTCGAGCTCTACACCTGAGTATCCGCGGCCCCCAGTCGGCTGACGTGGAGGGCTATCCGTTGCCTCACTACCAGCTGTCGGGCTACGATTACCTCCACAGTACCTCTTGGGACTGATGTAGGCTTGCTTGTAGTATTAGTTGCAGTCGCCGCGAGCCTGTGTGCCGCCTATGATGTTTTAGTCCATGTACTGAACTCTATGTACTGAACTCTATGCATGACCCCTTTTGTAAGTTATGCCGACTACTATGTAGTAGCTATCGTGCTCCTTTCGTTATGCATGTTTCATCATGAATGATTCTTGTCTTTGTAAATATTTCTCGATGTTGAACCACCCCTGTTATATATTAGCAGGATGGTTAGACCAGGTGGTCGTGGTCGTGGTGGCGATGCCCCACCACCACCTGAGTACATGGCTGGTATGATCCAACAGTTTGAACTGAACCGCCAATTCATGGAAAATATGATGGCTCAGTTTCCTCGCCCCAATACGAACCAGCAGCCAGCCCAAGTGACTCTTCAAGATTTCATACGCCTCAACCCAACCATCTACCGCAGCTCAACTCAGCCTCTGGATGCTGATGACTGGCTTCGTGACATCACCTATGAGTTGGAGTCTGCTGATGTAGCCCCTGCCAGCTATGTCAACTTTGCTTCCTTCTTTCTGAAGGGACCCGCAGCTCAATGGTGGGACAGCCACAGGCGTACTCTGCCAGCTGGAACAATCATCACCTGGCCAGACTTCCAAGCTGCTTTCCGTGCCCGCTTCATTCCTCAAGGAGTCATGGACCGGAAGAAGCGTGAGTTCCGCAACCTCACCCAAGGCAACAAATCTGTCGAAGCTTATCAGCGGGAGTTTCTGGACTTGTCCCGCTATGCTGAAGAAGACATTGCAACTGATGCACGCAGACAGGAGAAGTTCCGTGATGGCCTTCAAGCTGACATCAAGCTCGCACTTCTAGTGCATGACTTTGCTGATTTCGCCACCTTGGTGAACAAGGCCATCAATGTCGAAACTGGTCTGCAGGAATACCAGAGCTCTCACAGGCGCAACCGTGACACGGGCTCATCTTCGGGTTCGCCCGCACAGAAGCGTAAGATATGGATCCCGAACAGCATGTACCGTCCAAATGCATCTGCCCCAAGGCAGACCTATGCTGCACCTCGTCTGCCTCCACCACCATCTAGGCAGTCAAGACTTCCAGCTCCACCATCTCAAGCTCCTGTTCCCACTCCCAATAATGGTCTGTGCTACAAGTGTGGACAACCAGGTCACCGTGCCAGGGACTGCCATCAGAATCAAAATCAACTGGCCCTTCCAGCAACGGGCCGTGGTAACAACCAGCCCCGCAACAACAATGCTAAGCCTTATGGTCGTGCTCATGCCAACCACGTTGATCTCAACGAAGCTCAAGACCAGCCTGCTACTGTGATGGGTACACTCCTCGTAAATTCAGTACCAGCATCCGTTTTATTTGATACAGGTGCATCGCATTCATTCATGTCAGAAGATTTTGCATACAAGCACGACGTTAAATGTGAGGAGATGAACACCTCTGTATTGGTCAAAACCCCCGTGGGACAGTGTCAAACCTCCTTGGTTGGCATCGATGTCCCCGTGGAAATCGAAGGGCTGGAATTCTATGCCTCTCCCATTATCCTGAAGTCGTCTAACATCGACCTCATTTTGGGTATGGATTGGTTGAAAGCGCATACTGTTTCTATAGTTTGCGCCACTAAGACCGTCCATCTGCTACACCCTTCTGATGAAATAGTTGCTTACCAAGCTCATCTGGTGCAAAATGCCGAGGCAAGGCTTTACGCATTGAATGCATTGAACGCTGCACCACTCGAGGGCATTGAAAACATTCCCGTCGTGCGTGAATTCCTCGACGTCTTCCCTGAAGAACTTCCGGGGATTCCCCCTGCTAGAGCTGTCGAATTCATCATCGACTTGAAACCAGGCACCACTCCTATAGCCAAGCGACCCTACAAAATGCCGCCACATGAACTCCTTCAGCTTAAGGAGGAAATCGACAAATCTCTTCGCAAAGGATTCATTCGCCCAAGTTGCTCTCCTTGGGGAGCACCGTCTCTCTTTGTCAAGAAGAAGGATGGGACAAACCGGTTAGTTCAAGACTACCGTCCTATAAACCAAGCTACCATTCAGAATAAATACCCTCTTCCTCGGATCAATGATCTGTATGATCAACTGGCGGGTTCGTCAGTGTTCTCTAAGCTCGACTTGAGGTTGGGCTACCACCAGATCCGTGTTCGCGAAGAGGATATCTCAAAGACCGCCTTCGTGACTCGCTATGGTTCATACGAGTACACCGTCATGTCTTTCGGTTTAACCAATGCTCCAGCCACCTTCTCTCGTCTGATGAACTATATATTCATGGATTACCTCGACATGTTCGTCGTGGTTTATCTGGATGATATCCTGGTATTCTCCAAGAACGAAGAAGAACATGCTGAACATCTTCGACTTGTGCTGGAAAAGCTACGAGAACATCAACTATATGCCAAGTTCTCCAAATGTGAATTCTGGCTACCGGAAGTAACCTATCTTGGGCATGTCATCTCTAAGGATGGTATTGCCGTCAACCCCGAGCGAGTTCAGGCTCTTCTTGATTGGACTCCTCCCAAGAACGTTAAGCAAGTCAGAAGTTTTCTCGGTCTCGCCAGCTATTGCCGTCGATTTGTCGAGAACTTCTCCAAGATCGCCAGGCCTCTGACTAACCTGTTACATAAGGGCGTCAAGTTCCAATGGACAGACAAATGTCAGGAAAGTTTCCAGGCACTCAAAGACAAGTTGACTTCTGCCCCAGTTCTAGCTCCACCTGATACTAAGAAGGACTTCGTCATCTACTGGGACGCTTCCCGTCAAGGATTAGGCTGTGTCCTAATGCAAGACCGCAAAGTGATTGCTTATGCCTCTCGGCAATTGCGCCCTCACGAAGAGAACTACCCAGTTCACGACCTCGAACTTGCTGTTGTCATTCATGCGCTGAAGCAGTGGCGACATTACCTTCTCGGTAATCGTTGCGAGATCTTCACTGACCACCAAAGTCTGAAGTATCTGTTTACTCAACCAGATCTGAACCTCCGTCAGCAGAGATGGATGGAGCTCATTGCAGACTTTGACTTGGGTATTTCCTATACGCTAGGCAAGGCTAATGTAATGGCTGATGCCTTGAGCCGCAAGTCTTACTGCAACCACCTCCAGGTTCATAAAGTTCAGCCCTCGCTTATTGAAGAATTCAGGAAGCTGAACCTCCATATTGTTCCTCCGGGTGCACTCGCTCCCCCTCCTAAGGAATTTGGCAAGGTGAACCTCCACGTTGTTGCCCAGGGTTCCCTCAATACCCTAGTTGCTAAACCAGATCTCGAGGACAGCATCAAAAGGCTACAGAAGTATGACGCTGAAGCCCACAAGATTAAGCGCTACCTCGCAGAAGGAAAGCCCTCATTCTTCACCATTGCTGAAGATGGCACCCTATACTTCAAGGACCGCCTAGTGGTGCCATGTGCAGAGAAAAACCTGGATATGACACAGGAAGTTATGAAAGAAGCTCATGATACGCCTCTATGTATCCATCCTGGTAGTACAAAGATGTACCAAGACATCCGTCAGAGATTCTGGTGGTCTAATATGAAGCAAGACATTGCTCGTTATGTTGCTGAATGTGACGTTTGCCGTCGTATCAAAGCAGAACATCAAAGGCCTGCTGGAACTCTGCAACCTATCTCTATTCCTGAATGGAAATGGGATCATGTTGAGATGGACTTCGTCACTGGATTTCCCAAATCACAGAAAGGTAATGATGCTATTCTTGTCGTCATTGACCGGCTTTCCAAAGTTGCACATTTCCTGGCGGTCAAAGAAACGATCACTGCTAGCCAGTTGGCAACGCTCTATATGTCCAGGATTGTTTCACTCCACGGTATTCCATTGGTTATCAGTTCAGACCGTGGTAGCTTATTCACTTCAAGATTCTGGGCAAGTTTCCAAGAAGCAATGGGAACTCATCTGTCATTCAGTACTGCGTTTCATACTCAATCGCAAGGACAAGTTGAACGCGTCAATCAAGTTCTCGAAGACATGCTTCGAGCTTGTGTTATTTCCTTCGGCAAGAAATGGGAGGAATCTCTCCCGTATGCTGAGTTCTCTTATAATAATAGCTATCAAGCTAGTCTGAAGATGGCCCCCTTCGAAGTGTTATATGGACGAAAGTGCCGAACCCCTCTGAACTGGTCAGAAACTGGGGAACGTCCACTCTTCGGTCCGGATATTATCCAAGATGCCGAAGAACAAGTCCGCATTATTCGCGAGAATCTCAAGACTGCTCAGTCACGTCAGAAGAGTCAGTATGACCGTCATCATAAAGACATGGTCTATCAACCTGGCGAAAAGGCTTATCTTCGAGTCACACCTATGAAGGGTGCTCACCGCTTCGGGATCAAGGGCAAACTAGCTCCTCGCTATATTGGCCCATTCACTATTCTCGAAAGGCGTGGAAAAGTGGCATACCAACTGGAACTACCGCCGAACCTTTCTCAGGTTCATGATGTATTCCATGTGTCACAGCTCCGCCGTTGCTTCAAGGATCCAATCCGAGCTGTGGATCATGAAGTGCTCGAATTGCAGCAAGACCTCTCCTATAAGGAGCATCCGGTCCGCATTCTCGACCAAGCTGAACGCCGCACGCGTCAGAAGGCGATCAAGTTTCTCAAAGTCCAGTGGTCGCACCATTCTGAAGATGAGGCCACTTGGGAACGAGAGGATCGTCTGCGCGAAGAATACCCCGCACTGTTTCCTTCTACCTCCTAAATCTCGGGACGAGATTTCTTGTAGTGGAGGAGATTTGTGACACCCTGAGAATCATGCTACAGTAACCCCCTGTGATTAAGCTAATCATGTTGCTAAACAGGGCTTGATCACATTTGAATCACCTTCCTTTCAAACTCCTAGTTCAAACTTCAAATATAATTAAAGTGAAAAATAAAAGTTTTCAAAAAACTCAAACAAAAATGTTCGGTGGGTGCCAAATATTACACTGGTAATTATGGTGGAGAAAACACATTTTTATAAAATACCTAAATACTTTTAAATGAAATAAAACAGAAAAGAAAATAAACAAATAAACAGAAAACAGAAAACAGAACACAGGCAGATAAAAAGAAAAAGAAAAGGAGAGAAGGCCCTTCCCCCCCCCCCACTGGACCCGTGGCCCATCTGGACCGAACCCCCGGCCCAAACTGGGCCGCCACCCCCGACCCCCCCGGCCCAGTCGCCCCAGCCCACTCTCCCCCCGCGTCCCCTTCCCTGTTCCCCCGACCGGGGTCGAACAGTGGCCGTCCCCGCCGCACCCCCTCGCCGGCGACGGGGAGGATAAGGGCGCCAGCTCCCCCCGCCTCCTCGGGCCTCTCTCCCACTCGCCCCCGCTCGTCCCTCGGCCTCTGCGCCTCCCCCCGCCAGATCCACCTCCCTCTCCCCCTTCGATCCCCTCTGCCCGAGCGCGCTCGCCGCCGTTCACCGTAGTTCCCGCGGCCACCGTGCCCCGATCGCCCCGACGACGTGCCCGAACGACTCCCCGCCGTCCACTACGCCGACTACGCCATCGGGAACGAGCCGCGCGCCACTGCACTGACCTCCACGAGCTCGTCTTCAACCTTCGGGTCGCCGTCGTTCGTCGCCGGTTCCGGCTACCCCGCGCCCTCCCCGAGCTCACTGCCACTCCCTACGGCTCCGCTGTGAGCTCCCGCATCTCCTCCCCCTCTCCGTTAGCTCGCCCGCGCTCCGTAGCTGCTCCCCCACGCGCGCCCGAACGCCGCGCCGCGGAGCTCGCCGCCGGCGGGTCTCCGGTGACCTTTTGGTCACGGGCTCAAGCCCGTTGCACTCCCCACCGTACGTAGATGACCCCCCAGCCCCTCCGCTTGCCCGATAGCCCGCCGTAGCCGCGTTTCCGTCGGGCACCCGTAGCACCTCGCCGCCGGCGAGCTCGTAGCGCTCGCCCCCGGCCGTTCCAGCCCCTCCGACCACCGCAGTTGGACGCGCGACGCCGAGCCGCGTCGAACGCGCCCAGCCACGCCCCCGCAAACCCACCGTAGCGCAAACCCGCACCCCCTCCCGAGCCGCGCCGCCGCGTTTGGCTCGCCGGAGCCGCTCCGGCGCCGGCCGCCGACGTGGCTGGCCTGGGGCCACCCCAGTGCCCCTGCCAGTGGCCCCCACGGGCCCCAGTTGACTGGGTTGACCCAGTCAACTGCTGACTGGGCAGGCCGAGTCACTGACATGCGGGCCCCGCCGCAAAAATATAAAAAAGAAAAGAAAAAGAAAATGTTTTATAAATAAAAATAATTAGTTTAACTAAACACTCACTGACATATGGGGCCCACCCCTCTAATTATACTGTTAGATTAGTTTAATTAAGTATTAGACTAACAGAGGCTGACATGTGGGTCCCACTGGACCCACCTGTCTGGTTTGACTGGTCAGCCGACCAGTTGACCTGCTGACGTCAGCATTGCCTCATGCTGACGTCATAATTCATTTTGCTTAATATAAATAATTCCAGAAATTCAAATAAACTTTGAAAATTCATATCTTTTAAACCGTAACTCGGATGAAAATGTTTTCTATATGAAAGTTGCTCAGAACGACGAGACGAATCCAAATACGCAGTCCGTTCAGCCACCACACCTCCCTAACCTATCGAACTAGCAACTTTCCCCCTCCGGTCCGTCTGTCTGAAAACGCGTAACATCGGGAATACCTCCCGGATGTTCCCCCCCTTCACCGGTACCACCTACTGTCGCGTTAAGACACACCTAGCACCGCTCATTGTCATGTCACGCATCGTCATGCTTATGTTTGCATTGTATTTACTGTTTCTTGCCCCTCTTCTCTCTGGTAGACTACGAGACCGACACTGCTGCTGCCCAGTTCGACTACGGAGTCGACGACCCCTCCTACTTGCCAGAACAACCAGGCAAGCCCCCCCCCCTTGATCACCAGATATCGCCTATACTCCTCTATACTGCTTGCATTAGAGTAGTGTAGCATGTTACTGCTTTCCGATATCCTATTCTGATGCATAGCCTATCCTTGCTACTATTGTTGTTACCTTACCTGCAATCCTACATGCTTAGTCTAGGATGCTAGATTTCCATCAGTGGCCCTACATTCTTGTCCGTCTGCTGTGCTATACTATCGGGCCGTGATCACCTGGGAGGTGATCACGGGTATATACTATATACATTATATACATGACACATGTGGTGACTAAAGTCGGGTCGGCTCGTTGAGTACCCGCAAGTGATTCTGATGAGGGGGCTGAAAGGACAGGTGGCTCCACCCCGGTAGAGGTGGGCCTGGGTTCCTGACAGCCCCCGACTGTTACTTTATGGCGGAGCGACAGGGCAGGTTGAGACCGCCTAGGTGAGAGGTGGGCCTGGCCCTGGTCGGCGTTCGCGGATAAACAACACGCTTAACGAGTTCTGGGTATTTGATCTGAGTCTGGCCATTTGGTCTATACGCACTAACCATCTACGTGGGAGTAGTTATGGGTATCCCGACGTCGTGGTATCAGCCGAAGCTCTTTTGACGTCAGCAACTGAGTGGCGCGCGCCGCATTGGACCGTAAGCTCGCGCTTGTATTAAGGGGGCTAGGTCTGCTTCCGGCCGCGTACGCAACGTGCAGGTGTGCATAGGGCGATGGGCCCAGACCCCTGCGCGCATAGGTTTAGACCGGCGTGCTGACCTCTCTGTTGAGCCTAGGTAGGGCCGCGACGTGTTGATCTTACGAGGCCGGGCATGACCCAGAAAAGTGTGTCCGGCCAAATGGGATCGAGCGTGTTGGGTTATGTGGTGCACCCCTGCAGGGAAGTTTATCTATTCGAATAGCCGTGTCCCTCGGTAAAAGGACGACCCGGAGTTGTGCCTTGAGCTTATGACAACTAGAACTGGATACTGAATAAAATACACCCTTCCAAGTGCCAGATACAACCCGGTGATCGCTCTCTAACAGGGCGACGAGGAGGGGATCGCCGGGTAGGATTATGCTATGCGATGCTACTTGGAGGACTTCAATCTACTCTCTTCTATCTGCTGCAAGATGGAGATGACCAGAAGCGTAGTCTTTGACAGGACTAGCTATCCCCCTTTTAATTCTGGCATTCTGTAGTTCAGTCCACTGATATGCCCCTTTACACATATACCCATGCATATGTAGTGTAGCTCCTTGCTTGCGAGTACTTTGGATGAGTACTCACGGTTGCTTCTCTCCCTCTTTCCCCCTTCCTATCTATCTGATTGTCGCAACCAGATATTGGAGTCCAGGAACCAGACGCCACCGTCGACGACGACACCTACGACACTGGAGGTGCCTACTACTACGTGCAGGCCGCTGACGACGACCAGGAGTAGTTAGGAGGATCCCAGGCAGGAGGCCTGCGCCTCGTTCGATCTGTATCCCTGTTTGTGCTAGCCTTCTTAAGGCAAACTTGTTTAACTTATGTCTGTACTCAGATATTGTTGCTTCCGCTGACTCGTCTATGATCGAGCAATTGTATTCGAGCCCTCGAGGCCCCTGGCTTGTATTATAATGCTTGTATGACTTATTTTTGTTGTAGAGTTGTGTTGTGATATCTTCTCGTGAGTCCCTGATCGTGATCGTACACATTTGCGTGCATGATTAGTGTACGGTCAAATCGGGGGCGTCACAGTTGTTGTCATATATGCACTGAAACAGTGGCGCCATGATAATCCACAAGTATAGGGGGTCATTTGTAACAAAAGCATCTCTAAGATAAACACAAACAAAGATGACAACACTTAGATCCTTTGCTTTATACCTAGCTAGGGGCGTAAAACGATAGCTCTTGTTGGGAGGCAACCCAATGAATAAAATTTATTTTTATATTTTTCTTTCTGTTTTTGAATGTTTGCACAATTATGCTACTTTTATTATTGTCTTTTTCATGTTTTAATTAGTGTTTGTGCCAAGTAAGACCTTTGGGATGGCTTACGGTGAGAGTTAATTTGATCTTGCTGAAAAACAGAAACTTTTGACTCCAGTCCCAGAATTTCTAAAATTCACTAGAGCGTGATTTTGATCTGAATGTTTTACAGTATATTGATATACAAATTTCCTAGGTTGTCCTAATCTTTCAGAAGTTTTAGAGGTGTAGAAGTATTCGCAGTTTTCAGATTCCTACAGACTGTTCTGTTTTTGACAGATTCTGTTTTCTTTGCGTTGTGTGCTTGTTTTGATGATTCTATGGTTTTCTTTGAAGAGTTTTTGCCATCAAAAAGTTGGAATACAGTAGATATAATACAAAAATAAAATATGAATGGGTTTGTAACAGTACCTAAAATAGTGATTTGCTTTCTTATAGTGACGGATCTCATGAAGGTTTTGTTGAGTTTTGTGTGATTGAAGTTTTCAAGTTTTGGGTTATTTCACGATGGATGAAGGAATAAGGATTAGCAAAATGCTAAGATTGGGGATGCCCGAGGCACCCCAAGATAATATTCAAGAAGTATAAAGCAACTAAGCTTGGGGATGCCCCCGAGTGGCATCCCCTCTTTCTTCTAACAACCATCCGTACTTTACTTGAAGTTATATTTTTATTCGTCACATACTATGATTTTTGCTTGGAGCGTCTTGTATGATATGAGTCTTTGCTTGTTTTGCTTTTTGTTTTAAGTCATCAATCCTTGCTGAACACACTTATTTGAGAGAGCCAAAATTATGCCATGACTTGTTAGTATTGCTCTCTATGCTTCACTGAAATCTTTTTGAGCGTTGGAATTGCTCTACTGCTTCACTTATATCTTTTTAGCATGGTGTGCTTTAATATATTTGAAGAAATGCTCTCATGCTTCACTTATATTTATTTGACAGTTAGTAAATTTTTTAAGAAATTCTCTCTTGCTTCACTTAAATTATTTTGAGAGAAGAATTTTTTTTATGCTCATGATCTTCACTTAAATTTGTTTGAGCTTATCAAAAGCAACATATGAAATTAGTTCCAAAGTGATAGATATCCAAGGAAGATATAATAAAAACTTTCATGAAGATCATTGAACAAAATAAACTTGATTCCTTAATAGTTTTGAGATATGATGATATGATATGGGAGTCATGTTGATGAGTAATTGTGCTTTAGTAAGAATATTGGTATTAAGGTTTGTGATTCCTTATGCAATCATGAAAGTCAATAGTTATGCAATGAAATTACATCCTACTTGTGGTGCATTATTTGGTGTTAATTATGCTTAATGCTCGCTTACGAGATTATTCGTTTCTTGGTTGGGCACTTCTCAATCTTTTGCTAGCCTTCATTTGCACTAAGTATGATCACTACTTGTGCATCCAAAACCTTTAAACCCAGTTTTGCCACATGAGTCCACTATACCTACCTATGTGCAGTATTTTCGTGCCGTTCTAAGCAAATTTGTATGTGCCATCTCTAATTTGAAAATAAACTTCTCTTTTGTGTGCTCGTACCGCCCGCAAAACGGTAGGGGGTGACTAATATATTTCCATGCTAGATATGTTATTCTCAAGATGCGTGTTTATTCACTTGTCATTGCACGAGAGCAAGGCAAAGGTATTAGGGATGCCCAGTCCCGAAATGAAAAATTAAATTTACTTTATGTTGTCAAATAATAAATTCCTTCGAAAGTGTTGGTATGGAAGGCACCCATGGACACGGCTAGCCATGGAAAGTGAAAGTATGGTGGAAAAAAGAATAAACTTTATTTTCTGTTTGGGAACCGCCTATGATATATCTAGCATGGAAAGTATTGGGAATTACTCGATCGTTATCATTGGCAGGAAAAGTATACCTCCCAGAATGTTTTTATCTCTATCTTTTCGCGTTGAGCTCTGGCACCTCTACAAATCCCTACTTCCCTCTGCGAAGGGCCTTTCTTTTACTTTATGCAATTTTTATTTTATTTGAGTCTCCATCTTGTCTTATAAAGCACCAACTAAGGGGCACTATGATCGTACTTGAGCATTAGGTGTAGCTAATATGCAAGTGTGTTTCATGAATGGACCAATGATTGAGCATAATGGGCTAGAGATAATTTTCTTTAGCATTGATATTTTGAAAGACATGGTTGCTTGTTGATATGCTTGAGTATTGAAATCCTCATGTCAAAACCAGACTATTGCTTTTATCCTTATAAAATGTCCAAATGTTCATGCTACAAAATAAAATATTATGTGATGAACATGTTAGGCAGCATTCCACATCAAAATTTTCATTTTTATCATTTACCTACTCGAGGACGAGCATGAATTAAGCTTGGGGATGCTGATACGTCTCCAACGTATCTATAATTTTTGATTGTTCCATGCTGTTATATTATCATTCTTGGATGTTTTACAATTATTTATATCATTTTTTGGTACTAACATATTGACATAGTGCCAAGTGCTAGTTGCTATTTTTTGCTTGTTTTTAAATCACAGAATATCAGTACCAAACGGAGTCCAAACGCAGCAAAACTTTTTGTGAATTTTTTTTGGACCAGAAGACATCCAGTGGGCCAAAGAAGTACCGAAGAGGGAGCCCGAGGTGGGCACAACCCACCAGGGCGTGCCTGGGCCCCAGGCGTGCCCTGGTGGGTTGTGCCCACCTCGGTGGCCTCCCGCACCGCCTCTTTGCTCTATAATAACCCCAATATTCCAGAAACCCTAGGGGAGTTGACGAAAATCTATTCCAGCCGCCGCAAGTTCCAGAACCACCAGATCCAATCTAGACACCATCACGGAGGGGTTCATCATCCTCATTGGTGCCTCTCCGATGATGCATGAGTAGTTCATTGTAGACCTACAGGTCCGTAGTTAGTAGCTAGATGGCTTCCTATCTCTCTGTTGATCATCGAGACAATGGTCTCTTGGAGATCCATATGATGTAACTCTTTTTGCGGTGTGTTTGTCGGGATCTGATGAACTTTGAGTTTATGATGAGATCTATGTTTTTATCCATGAAAGTTATTTGAGTCTTTTGATCTCTTATATGCATGGTTGCTTATAGCCTCGTATTTCTTCTCTGATATTTGGGTTTTGTTTGGCCAACTTGATCTATTTATCTTGCAATGTGAAGAGGTGCTTTGTGATGCGTTCGATCTTATAGTGCTTGATCCCAGTGACAGAAGAGGAACCGACACGTATGTATCGTTGCTATTAAGGATAACAAGATGGGGTCTATTTCTACATAAATAGATCTTGTCTACGTCATGTCATCGTTCTTATTGCATTACTCCGTTTCTCCATGAACTTAATACACTAGATGCATGCTGGATAGCGGTCGATGTGTGGAGTAATGGTAGTAGATGTAGGCAGGAGTCGGTCTATTAATCTTGGACATAATGCCTATATAATGATCATTGCCTGGATATCGTCATGATTATTTGAAGTTCTATCAATTGCCCAACAGTAATTCGTTTACCCACAGTTTGCTACTTTTCTCGAGAGGAGCCACTAGTGAAATCTACGGGCCCCGGGTCTCTTCTTTATCATATTTGCCTTTGCGATCTATTTTTATTTGCCTTTATTTTCAGATCTATATTTCCAAAAACCCAAAAATACCTTGCTGCACCTTTTATTTATTTATTATATCTCGCGTTCCCGCGAGATCTATTTATCCAAACTACTACAATATTTATCTATCTTTTACCCGTGAGGGATTGACAACCCTTCTCTTACGTCAGGTTGCAAGTATTTATTCTTTGTGTGCAGGTGTTGTTTACGTAGTGTTGCTTGGTTCTCCTACTGGTTCGATAACCTTGGTCTCATCACTGAGAGAAATACCTACGGTTGTTGTGATGCATCATCCCTTTCTCTTTGGGGAAATACCGACGTAGTTCTAGCAGTCATCGACACATGATGGGAGTTGGTGGCGTGTGCCGGCGGCCGGGTGGCCAGTGTGCGGTATTGTGTCGGTGTCACGGGGAGGAGCGCCCGTAGTCAGGCCCCGGGATGTAGCCACATCGGTGAACCTCGTTAAAAAATCTCGGTGCCGTGCCTCATGTGATTGCTTGGTCCTCGGATGATCGACGATGCACCTTGGATTAATTCTAACATCCATGAACAACTGCAAAACATCACTACAGAACTCAAAATGCCCTCTCAACATCCTTTCTAGCTGCTTCTTGTCTTTGAGCAAAGTGAGATTTTTTTTTGGAAAACTGGGTTAGAGATGGTGTCCACAAAGGTAGCCCACGGAGAATTGATTACTTCATATCCGAATCCATTGCTTCAAAGAAGAAGGGACAATTTTTTTTCGCATGGGGCGATGGGGTGTGGCATACAGGGATCTGCACTTGTTATATAAAAACTGCCCGTACCTGTTTGAAAGGGTAAAAAGGTAAAAAGACAATGGACCGCTCGCATTCGCTCGGAAGTCGAGGCGACGACTGAAAGGAACCATAAAGACTGGACACGGAAGCCGATGCCGGACTATCATCAACCCGGAGTATGGTGGAGAACCCGCCTTGCAAAGCCGAAGACTTATATCCTCATACTACATCGTCATTTGAAGGCAAGTTCGGGGGCTACTGAGGGAGTCCTGGATTCGGGGGTCCTCAGGTGTCCGGCCAAGGAATATGGGCCCAGTTGGATGGGCCGCACACAAGATCAAGCTGAAGACCGTCGAACGTGTCCGGGTGGGACTTCTCCATACGTGCGCATCAAGATTAGAGTCCAAGTGTATTGTTTCCTTCTCTGGTGAACCGACCTTGTATAAACCCTAGGCTCCTCTGGTGTGTATATAAACCAGAGGGGTCATTCTGTAGAGGCGATCGACATTACCATCATCAAATATCCATAGGCTAGACATCTAGGGTTTAGTCACTACGATCTCGAGGTAAATTAACTCTTGTAACCCCTATCCCATCGAATATAATCAAGAAAGACGTTGGGTTTTACCTCCATTAAGAGGGCTCAAACCTGGGTAAACACCGTGTCCCTTGTCCCCTGTTACCATTGATCTCTAGACGCACAGCTTGGGCCCCCCTATCCGAGATCTGCCGGTTTTGACACCGACAGCGTGCTCGGCCTGCTGCCCTCATATCAAAAAGGGGAAGTGTAACGACAATGATTGTGCGACTTATTGCAAGAAGTCCTATGGCTGGGAGTGGGGGTGCGTCCCCGAGGTATGCAGGTGTGTAGCATGATGGGATGGTGTACAATGCTCAGGGCCAGAAGTACCACCACCCTGCGGTGATGGGTGCTAAGTTTTTTGTGTTTCTGGTTCTCTCTGTTTTCTTGTTCCTTCCTGTGTGTGTTGGTTGGTACTTTTTTTAGCTGGTGTCTTGTATCGCCTTCAGTTTTTAACAAATGAAAATGGTTTAGGCTGGCTTTTTTCCGCCGCGGTCACCATCGAGTAATTCCTATAGGGTAATGTTAGCGGTTCCATCCAATGTTGCCGGCGAGCCAAGTGCATCTAGCAAAACAGAGAGCGTCGTTTTCAGACGATCCATGCATTTCCAAATTATTCCAAGTTAAGGTTTTTTCTTGACATTGTGCAATCAAGGGTTCGATCGGCAGATTGATCCTAGCTAACATGGATGAAAGGGTCCAAGGCTATTTTGCATTTGTTTTTGCAGCTTTCATCGGCATGGCTAGATATGTAGTATGAGGATCGTTTGGTTGCATGAAGATATCAATGTGGCCGATCGTGCAGGCAGCGCTGACGCAGTTTTGTCTCCTTGTGAAATTGAAACCACAAACGTGTCGCGTCCGGGTCGCTCCATTTGCGTTAGCGTGGTCTGGCAGTGCTGGTCAGGTGCGGGGGCAGGGAAAGAGGAGGTAGTGGAGGCGGAGGAGACGGAGGCGAGCAAGGAGGGGGAAACGGAGGCGGAGGTCGCACTCCTCGGCTCGAGCCCCTCGTGCTGAGGACGGATGGAGGCCGATGGGCACGGGCGGAGTGATACGTCTCCAACGTATCTATAATTTTTGATTGTTTCATGCTATTATATTATCAGTTTTGGACGTTCTATATGCATTTATGTGCTATTTTATATGATTTTTGGGACTAACCTATTAACTTAGAGCCCAATGCCAGTTTATGTTTTTTCCTTGTTTTTGAGTTTCGCGGAAAAGGAATATCAAACGGAGTCCAAATAAGCTGAAAATTTACGAAGATTTTTTATGGACCAGAAGAAGCCCCTGAAGCAAAAGAGTTGGGCCAGAAGAGCCACGAGGCCTCCACAAGGGTGGAGGGCATGCCCCACTGTCTTGTCGTCGCCTCGTGGACCCTCCCTGACTTGTTCCCGACGCCAATTTTTTTATAAATATAGGAACCCGCAGAAATAAACCTAGATCGGGAGTTCCGCCGCCGCAAGCCTCTGTAGCCACCAAAAACCAATCTAGTCCCCGTTCCAGCACCCTGCTGGAGGGGGAAATCATCACCGGTGGCCATCTTCATCATCCCGGCGGTCTTCATGACGAGGAGGGAGTAGTTCACCCTCGGGGCTGAGGGTATGTATCAGTAGCTATGTGTTTGATATCTCTCTCTCTCGTGTTCTTGATTTGGCATGATCTTGATGTACCGCGAGCATAGTTACTATAGTTGAATCATATGGTGTTTCTCCCCCTCTACCTTCTTGTGATGAATTGAGTTTGTCTTTGAGGTTTCGTTATGTTGGATTTAGTATTGGATTTGAGCGCTTGATGTATGTCTTGCGATGGAATATCTGTGGTGACAATGGGATATTCTATTGATTCACTTGATGTATGTTTTGGCTCTCAACTTGCGGATTCTCGTGGTGACATTGGGGTAATCTATGCATAGGGGTTGATGCACGTTTTCGTCCTACGTTCTTCGATAGAAACTTTGGAGTGATTCTTTGTTGCATGTTGAGAGATTGTCATATGATCTAATTATGTTATCATTGTTGAGAGAACTTGCACTAGTGAAAGTATGAACCCTAGGCCTTGTTTTCAAGTATTGCAGTACCGTTTTCGCTCACTTTTGTTACTTGCTACCTTGTTGTTTTTATATTTTCAGATTACAAAAACCTATATCTACCATCCATATTGCACTTGTATCACCATCTCTTCGCCGAACTAGTGCACATATATAATTTAACATTGTATCGGGTGTGTTGTGGACACAAGAGACTCTTTGTTATTTGGTTGCAGGGTTGTTTGCGAGAGACCATCTTCATCCTACGTCTCCCACAGATTGATAAATCTTAGGTCGTCCACTTGAGGGAAATTTGCTACTGTCCTACAAAACTCTGCACTTGGAGGCCCAATAACGTCTACAAGAAGAAGGTTGCGTAGTATACATCACGGAGCACGGGGGCGCAACTGCTGCTCCCCTCCTCCTGTCGAGTCCGAATCGAGGGTGAGCTCCTCCTGCCGAGGTCGAATCAAGGCCGTCGGGCGCCGGCAGAGCATGGGACGGCCGAGGCGCGGCTGGCTGCTACCCCTGTGGCTCCTCAGCTCGAACTCAAGGTGGCCAGGGCGACGAGGCAGAGAAGGAGGGCTGGGAGGTCGCTGGTGGCCGGTGACGGCGAGAAAGGAGAGGAGGCGAAAAGAGGCAGGAGACGAGGTGGTGGCGGCAAGAGATGAGGCGGCTGCAGGGGTCGCGGGCTAGGTCTCTCTTCTCCTTCTCTCTGCCCGCTTCGCAGATGCCCGCTCGCTCTCTGCCCGCTCGCTGCAGTAATTTCATAGACGACGTGAACGCTGCGAGCCTGCCTAGCACCCCGCTTGTCCTTTATATGTTCGTTGAGGGGGTAGACACATGATGGGAGTTGGCGGCGTGTGCCGGCGGCTGGGTGACCAGTGTGCGGTATTGTGACGGTGTCACGGGGAGGAGCGCCCGTAGTCAGGCCCCGGGGATGTAGCCATATCGGTGAACCTCGTTAAAAATCTCGGTGTCATGCCTCATGTGATTTCGTGGTCCTCGGATGATCGACGATACACCTTGGATTAATTCTAACATCCATGAACAACTCCAAAACATGACTGCAGAACTCGAAATGCCCTCTCAACATCCTTTCTAGCTGCTTTTTGTCTTTGAGCATAGTGAGATTTTTTTTGGAAAACTGGGTTAGAGATGGTGTCCACAAAGGTAGCTCACGGAGAATTGGTTACTTCATATCCGAATCCATTGCTTCAAAGAAGAAGGGACAAAAATATTTCGCACGGGCATTTCACGGAACAGACGCCGAGCATGGTGAGTATCGTACGAGCGGATGGTACCCGTGTGGCGGTCGAGGAGAAGTGTGGAACACGGCGGAGGAGAAGCTAGCGGCGTTGAGCCTGAGGTGTACCGTCGAAGGTGATGGACATGTCGACTTTCGGTAGGGGTGTGACGGGGCTGCCGGGTGATGGAGCGGCAGCAATGGCAAGAGAGAAAACAGATGCGGAGAAAGATGGAAGGATGGAGGCGCCGAATCCAGGGGGGTTTGGGTGGGCCGGAACAGAGTACTCTTCCCGCCAATGTTGCTGAGATAAAAAAAAACCTTGGCGTGGCCTAGCAAGGCATTGTAGGGTATCATGATACTCATTGATCCTCTTTGGTTTTCATGCAAGTGAAATTGGCTCGTGCCACTTAAACAAAGAATCGTCTCGCAAAAGTTGGGCCGGAAAGTACACAAACTATCTAAACTGCTACACAAAATGTGTCAGAATACTTGCGGATGGTTGGTTGAATGTCTAGAATGTTTCAGTTTCTTTCGAAAGCGTTATATTTGTCCGGAATTTGAAATCGCGTCTCTATTCTTCTTGAAGAGCTCAGTGAGACAGCTCGGCGTGAGCCAAGACTATCTATTAGCTCTTTTTGTTTTCGGTCGTCATACGCATGGTGCTGCACTGAATGAAAAGTAACACACAGGCAAACTGGATCCGACAGCACACACATGCAGGAAACACAATAAAACTTCCCCTGCCAAACTGGATCCTGGGCACAAACGCTAAACAGGAAACAAACCAGCATGCGGGAAACTGCCAATGATACCTAAGTCGTCTCATTAATTCTAACTGCACCGGAGAATTAAGATGACACACACAAATGATTGAGCAAGCTAGCTAGCACCAGTTAGTTTATTCTTGAGGAAACACACATCCACCATCTTGGGAAGCAAACACCTGATTGACTTGAAGCATAGACACATCCTGGAATTAATAAACACACATCCTGGGAGCTCATGCAAGTAGATGTGCTTCAGCTTTGGGAACTCCGGTACAAATGCAGGTCTCTAGATAGTACGCCTATTATTTTTTAGAAACACTGACTCTAGCCGGAATACATTATCTAGATCACCACAGTTGATGATGTGGAGGGTCTCTAAGTTGGGAAAGTACGAGCGTGGAGCAGCACACGATAAGCGAAGCACAAATGTGAGCCTTGAGCAGGAGTACGTACGTGTGTATGCTCTTCAATTCCGCAAATGTTACTGGTGTCCTTCCTTTGCTCCAAATGCAGCCCTATATGACACAGTTAGTGGTGAAGACTGTACATCTTGGGGCATTGAATTTCACCACATGACACAGTTTCGATCAGATGTTTCCAGTAATTAAAGATTCTCCCCTTGTCTGGACATCATGTGTCCAGGATTTTTTTTGTTAAAGGACGATTTTATTATCTCAAAATGTAGCGTCAAACGGATACAAAGCATTATGAGTAACACCCTGCCTCTGCATAACTAGGATACACACGGCCCAATAGGAAAGTCTGAGAAAAATTCATGATATAAAATCCAACAAATCGGCATCATGTGTCCAGGAATAATAGTGGTGATGGAAGAATTGCTATGCACATGCAACGACTCAGCCTTGTTCACCAGAAAGAAGATAGCCTTGATTCCTTGGAAGCTCTCAACACTAGTGTTGCTCATTCCATTACCAATCTAGACATGACAGCTTGACGGCTGAATTTGCAATGCACTGTTGTAGTCATAACACAAGTTGGGCTTCAGTTTTGGCCCAGTAGCATAGTGATGTCAAATTTGTCATTTATGTATCTCAAGGAATGTTTCAAATTTTGATTTGCATTTACTATATATCAACTCCATGCAAACTCAGTCATATTTTGAACAAGAGCCATGCATGTGTAGATCTATATATACTACCACAAGAATTGAAATACAAATACTCGTCTAGATTGAGAGAATTGCATGCATGTATCGGTAGAAAAATAGCTTCCGCGCATGATGACTAAGAGCTTCTCCAGCCGTTCTGCCCCCAGGGCGCCGAAAAAGAGCGGCCTGGGGGCGAGCCGGCGCTAGATCGGCCCCTGGGGTTCGTTTCTCCCCAGCCACGCCCCCAGGTGCCGCCCCCCAAGGCACCCCATATTCGAACTCCATCGTTCCCGCTCAAAGAAAAGCGATAATCGCAATAGTTCGGCGATTCAGTGCCACGGTTCGGCGATCAAATAAAAGGACACGCAGTAGTTCGGCGTACAGAAAAGGAAGGGCGCGCAATGAGTACATCAAACGTCGAGCTCAACCTCCGGCGGCGTCGTCGTCGGCGTACGCGGGCTAGAAGTAGTCGGCGCGGCTTCCGGGCAGGTCGGCGTGGCTTCTGTGCTGCCGGGCTCGGCGGAGGCATGGCCGGTGGGGCTGGGCGTCGCGGAGGCATCGTCGGTGGGGCTGGGCGTCGCGGAGGCATCGTCATCAGCCGCCAGGCTAGGCGACGGCGGCGGCGGTGGCGTCGCCGGTACCTGATTCAGGATGAGGCCACGCTCCGCCAAGAACCATGCCTTGAGCTTCTCGTCGCCGCTCTGGAGCATGTCAGCGCCGCCCATCAAGAAGGCGAGGTCGTTGTTCCTCTTCTTCGCGTCTTGAGCTTTGAGTTTCGCGACGGCGTTCGTCCAGAGCAAGTCGAGTTTGGCGGCGCTGTTCGTCATCAAAACAGCCCACCTCGCCTCAGTTTTCTCTTCTCGCTGGGCGGCCCTGGTCTTGGCGTCGGCGAGGCAGTGTTTGATGGACTCTTGCATGCGCGAGGCAGCCGACTCGGCGTATTTTGCCTTCTTGGCACCTTTGTTGCCGTCCGGTCGCCCGTCAGCCGCGCCCGCGGTCGGTGCGTCCGGCTTGTACGTCTCTTTGGCTTTGGCGAGGGTGCGCCGGACGGCCGCCCATTTCTCATACCTGTCGATCCGCCTGAAGACGTGGAGGTACTTGAACTCTGCGTCGCTGTTGTCACCGCGGAACATGGCGAACATGCATAGCAGCTGCGCTGAACGAAAGAACATCAGTAGGCGTGCTCGGCGCACGCGCGGCGCGCACGAGGCAAAAGTGGGCGTGCACGGCGGAAGGCAACAGTATGTGATACCTGATCCTCAATGCTGGTGCCGCTCTCCGGGCGAGCCGCAACCTCCTCGACGATCCCATGCCATTTGTTGCACGCCGTTTGGATGAGCCCCCACTGGTTCGCCATCGCCCTCGCCCCATGCTTCATGTGCACGCTTTTGAAGTAGGGGTCGACGAGCTTCCGCTCGTCGAACTCGGCCTTGATGCGGTCACAATACGTCTCGATGCTCTGGTTTGTGCCGGTGACCGGGTCGAGGCAGACGACCTTCCACGCTTCGGCGAGGCACTCCTCTTCCTTGGACGCCCACTTGATGCGTGGCTCGCCGGGCTTGGCCGCCTTCTTCTTCCTCTTCTTCTTGCCTTTCCTCGTCGGCGCCGGTTGTTCCTCCTCCTCTTCCTCCTCCTCCGGCTCTTCCTCGCCGTAGTCGAGCTCGCCGTCCATGTCACCGAGGTCAATCGAGTCGTCCTGGGCGGTGAACCCGAGGGAAGCGGTGGCGGCAGCCGAGCCGGCTGCGATGATGT
Organism: Aegilops tauschii subsp. strangulata; assembly: GCF_002575655.3. Classification (NCBI taxonomy): domain Eukaryota; kingdom Viridiplantae; phylum Streptophyta; class Magnoliopsida; order Poales; family Poaceae; genus Aegilops; species Aegilops tauschii. The sequence goes on along the minus strand of NC_053036.3, from coordinate 557,990 downwards.
CCTCCATGTCGGCCTCCGTCGAGTCGGCGTCGCCGAGATGCGTCGAGGATGCGGCTTGCGAGTAGAGGACGCGGCGAAGAGGTGGCGTCGGTGAGGCTGCGTAGTCCGGCGGCGAGTACGTGTATGGAGGGTACTCCACGCCGGCGAATGCGGGCGAGGGCGTGCGCTGGCCAGGGCGCCCATGGGGGAAGGTGATGTTGGGGTTGAAGTCACCATGGGCGTCCCCATCGGCATAGCCCGGCGACGACGTGCTCCATGGGTGCGGCGACGACGAGAACCCTGCCGGAAAGCCGACGCTCTGCTGGCTCCAGGCCGCGAACGGGTGCCCACCGGGTGGATTCATCATCGCCGCGCGCGCCGCCTTCGCTTGTTCCGCCGCCGCCGCAGCCGCAGCGTGCGCCGCTTTTTCCCTGGCCTTCTTGGCCCTGTTGCGCCTGTCGGCGGTGACGGCCTCCGGGCGCTCCACATCCGCCTTCCACTCGGCGTTGCTCATGCCGCGGGGCTTGGTTAGCGGCGCCCTCAGCTTCCTTTGCTTCGGCTGGGCGGCGGCGGCGGCTGTGGGATCCGTCATGGCGCGCGGCATCACGTACTTCTTCGGCGGCATGGCGGGCGTTTGGCGGGAGGAGCCAAGCGTTTGGCAGGAGGAGCCGATCGTTTGGCGGGAGGAATGAAGAAGAGAGGGGAGCCTAGGGGGAAAGCGGGAGAAAACGGTGGGAAAGGGCTTCAGTCGCCGACGGAGCGGCCCCACGCCGCTTTTCGCTTGTGCCGGCGCGCCCGGGCGACACCCGGTCGCTTGGGTTCGCGGCGGGATCGCCGGCTCTGTATTTCTCCCAAACCGGCGCTAAACGAGATCTTGAGGTCGCGACTGGGCCGATTTTCGGCCACCGGCGCTAAAAATCCGCCTGGGGAGCCTGTTGGGGGCACGGCTGGAGATGCTCTAATACTTCAATGAAGGTCCGGTAAAGATAGAAAGCTCCAGATATTAATCTAACCCATCTAGCTAGCTGCTTTTCCTTTTTTACTTTCAGTGAAGTAAAGCAGAGGCAGTTGGGCCATCCTTCTGCAAGGCATTATGATACTCGCTGCGGACATCCTTTTTGCTTTTTTATTATGCAAGTGAGTTTGCTTGGTGCCGCACTTAACACAGAATTGTAGTGCTACTGTCATATGGGAGAGTCTTTATCAGATTTCTAATCGAATTAATTATGAGTTATTTTTACTGCTTGGCCCTAGAGGGTATCAGTTAAAAAAAACCTCTAGAGTTGTAGTTTTGTCCTAGAACCATCTCCGAGTACATGGTGCCCCAAACATCTTTCTGGAATCCGAATACCTTTGCCACCGTCTGCACAATTTATCCAAGTGACGATAAACAGATAGTAGAAGGTGATGCCGAACAGAGAGAAACAAGGTGCATATCAGGCCAACTCTGGTGCGCGACCCCATTCTGTCTGGGTGCGTTCGTTTGAGGCAAAACGGTCATACCAGACGGCCCAACGCGCAACCCCATCCTAAAAAAATGTCCGTTTTTGGTCCGCTTCGCCCCATCCTGAGAGCAAAGTTGATCTGCGTCTTCCTCGTCCGGGCGTGTCCTTTTGCATGTAACCCTGACCTGCTTGTCACTGGCATAAAAGTGGCCCACACACCCACACACCCACCCTCTCTCACCTCCTTTTCTCTCCCTGGCCCACCACGCACACACACCACCACGAGGCAGTCGCGGGAGCCGAGAAGCACGCGGCGCGGTGGCACTCCCGCCACGGCCGGCGAGAAGACGGGCTGCAAGAAGGCGGCTGGCAGGACGCAGCGGGCGCGCGCTCGGCTGACGGCACGACATGGCGGCGCCGAGCTCGCAGGAGAGGAGGAGCGCGGCGTCGCGGGCGGCGAGCTTGGGGTGCGGATGGGCACAGCGGACGCGCCAGCTCGGCGCAGGTGCGGCTGCGGGCGAGCGCGCGGGGCTGCGGCTGACTGCAGCGGTGGCACGCGGGAACGAACACGCGGACGTGGCAGGAGCGTGTCGGCGGGCGCGCGCGGCCGCAGGCGTGCGCGAGTGGCGGCGGCGGACTGCAGCGCGGGCACGGCTGGAGCGCGGCGGCGAACTGCTGCGGGCAGGGCAGCAGGGCGCGGGCGCGGCGGGGCGGGGATGGCGTGGGCGAGGGCGGCCGGGCCGCGGCGAGGGCGAGGATGGCGCAGGCGGGGCACGGCCAGGGCGGGGATGGCCCGGGCGGCAGGCGGGCAAGGCTGGCTGCTGCTGCGGCGGCGAGCGGCGAGGTGGTGCAGGCTCTAGGGCGTGTGGCCGGGGGCGTGGCGAGCGTAGTGCAGATGGACAATTTGGGGTCGTCTGCCGTGTTGCGCGCCTCCAACGAAAGCAGGACACACATGTTTGTTTTTACACCCATTGCCATCGCAAACGGACAAAATCCCCTCAGTTGCATACTGGTGACTGAACTCAAACTGCCCCAAGTTGTTCGTGTTGAGGAGGCGTGCATAGAGATCGCGAGGCGGCATCGGGGTGTCACGTCCGTTGATGTTTTCAACAAGAGAATCATAGTCCTCATCAAGCCCATTAAGAATGAACGAAGTAAACTCCTCATCACAAACAGGCTTCCCAATAGATGACAGTGTATCGGCCAGACTTTTGACCTTGTTGAAGAAGGCCGTGACAGAGAGATCATTTTTCTTGACCTCACCCAGCTAGTTACGAATGGCAGAAGAACGTGCCAGCGACTGCGAGGAGAAGCTGGAATCGAGGGTGGCCCATGCATCCCTCGACATCGCGGCAAAGACCACCATGCCAGCCACGGAAGGAGTGAGCGAGGACTGGATGGCACCCAGAATAGCCTGATCTTGAGCGATCCACCGACGATGAGCAGGGTTGGTCACCATGACGGAGCCACTAGCGGCCGAGGGCACCGGAACCATGGCCGGGGGACACGGCAGCGTACCGTCCACATACCCCTCAAGGTAGTGACTACGCATCAATGGCAACACCTGAGCACGCCACAGGAGGTAGTTATCAGCAAAGAGCTTCACCGTCACCAGATGAGCGAAGTGTAACGGTCCTGGTTCAGCCACCGGTGCGGAGAGCTGCGAGTCGTGCGTCGGAGGAGCACTGTACGGAATCAGCGCATCGGCCGACGGAGGCGCACGGTAGTGTTGGTGATGACTGTAGGACGCCGTAGGAGGTACACCGTAGGGCTGCAGCGACGCGACATACGGCACAAAGGCCGCGTAGGGCACGCCGTACGGCGCCTCGTAGGGCACCGCGGAGGACGAAGCATACGGCACCGGCGCGACGTACGGCGACGGCGACGGCGCGACGTACGACGCTGGATACGGCCCGCCGTAGGGGACCTGAACGGGAGCACCAGGGGGGCCGGAGGCCGGCGCCGTAGCATGCGCTTGAGTCCCATCATAGGGCGACGCAGCAGGGGGCTGATTCCCGGCGTACAGCAGTCGCGCAGAAGCGCCAGATGCATCGCGAGGCGGCGATGCAGCGACGACAGATGAATCGCGAGGCGGCCATGCAGAGACGCCAGACGCATCGCGAGGCGGCCATGCAGGAGCGCCTGATGCATCGGGGCCGGATGGGATCGCTGGCGATCGGGGCGCAGGCGGGTGCGACCCCGAGGCACCCGGACGAGCCCAGGCGAGGGGTGCGGACGCCATGAATGGCGAATCCATCGCGAGGGTTGACAGAGGCGGCATGGCAGCGGGGGCCAACGCGGCGGCGGTAGAGGAGGCGGAAGCACGGCGCGGATTGAACGCGTCATCTGATACCATGTTAGACAAACTAGGGTTTGGAACAATGCTCGATGCCCTTGGTGGGCACGGCTGTCATATATTTATAAGAGGGAACCGTGCAAATACAGGTTATGTTACAACACGTATATCTACTGTATACTTAGTCTAACAGGATTGACTACATCCGCATCTGCATCCAAGGTCACACATTGCCGCCAATGTAGCAGAGCAAAAGGAGGAGGGCGACACCCAGGGAGAGGGGCGGTAGGAGCACGAGCGAACGGCTGTTTTAGATGAGGAGGAGCGGAGACAGCGATGATATGGTGAAGGCGACCTTCCATCTGTTGCTGACGAGTGGAGGAGGAGCAGGAGGACGTCGGCGCCGTCGGTGAGCACTCCTCTCTGTAGATCTGATTGCTTGCCGCATGCTTGTTGAGTATTGCAAACTTGCTCCTCACTGATGATGATGACACAAAGATCTGACTGAATTTCTCGCATGCCTAGTCCTGAATCTTGATTATGTCAATGTTCACATAAACGTGGAGAACAATCAATTCGCAGGATCAATCCTAGAGAAGATGCTCAGCGTCCCAAACTTAGTGCAGAAGAAAGGACAACCACTTAACCATTCAATTTCTGCATAAGAAAGGACAACAATTTAACCATTCTGATCCGCGGTTCCTCTCCGACGACAGTGAGTTGGTGTTTGTACTCCATGTTCTTTTGCTTGTGCTGCTAGTGGTTATGCTTGTGCTGCTATATCTTTTGGTGCTGCTAGATTAATATGAGTATGCAGTAGTTAGAGTGCTTGCCCAGAGTAGGATTTTTGTTAGGAGCAGTTAGAGTACTCTACTGGAAGTCTGAAAGTACTCCTTGTAAGAGTAGTTAGAGTGCTTGCTCAAAGTAGGATTTCATTTAGGAGTGCAAGATGCTTGTATTGAGCAAGTTAACAGGCCATTTTGTTTCAAATAAATAACATACCATTTTTCAAATAAATAACGTGTTTTTATATAATTGTCCTAAAAAAGTTCGTTCTATGATGCCGGTCCTAAAATCCGATTGCGAGCAGACCTTGAAGAAAATGTGCCTTGTGTCCATATTTCAGCCGCATGTAAATTACCCCAAGTGCTGGAAGGTGATTCGGCTCAGTATAGTATGCCGAAGCGCGTGATCCACGCACCCCGCCTTGTAAATTCAGAAACTTCAGTAAATTTACAGTAAATTCAGTACTGTAGGAGTACATTCACTGTTTGTTTCTACAGTGAATAGCATGTGTTTTCCCCGTTGACCATGTGTCATTCTAGAAATGAAATTAGTGCATATCTAATGGTAGTAGATGTGCTTAGCTGAAACTTTAGGAGTGATTTTTGTTAATGTTAATGTTAGGAGTGATTTTGCTTGGAGTACTTGTACTACTTGTAGGAACATGGAGTAGTGCTTGATCTGGTGGAGTAGTACTGCTAGAGTAACTTGACAAGTTTGGATGAAGAGTCTCCTCTCCTTTCCTTGCCTCTCATCTCCTTTCCTTTCCTCTCCTTGCTTTTCCTCTCGTTGCCTTTTCTCTTCTTCTCAAACAAACAAATTCTCCTTTAGTGTACTATAGCTAAAACACAACACACACACACACACACACACACACACACACACACACACACACACACACACACACACACACACACACACACACACACACACACACACACACATGCACGCACGCACGCACACAAACTTTCCTTGCCTCTCATCTCCTTTCCTTACCTCTCCAAACACTACTCCAAAGAACAACACAACTTGCATATTCCAGAAATTATTCAGAAACTTTCAAAAATTATAAAATTCATATAAATTTCAGAAACATGCATATAATTTCAGAAACTTGCATAAAATTTCAGAAACTTTCAGAAATTATAAAATTCAGAAACTTGCATATAATTTCAGAAACTTTCACACTCCATTTCAAACAACACATATGGAGTACTCCATTTCAAGCAACACAATATAATCCATTTCATACTTTCTTACAACACATATGGAGTATAACCCATTTCCACAAACAACTTTAAAACAATATAATCCATTTCGACAAAAAAGACTCCATGGATGCATTTCCACAAACAAGTCTCATCATAGCACTACAACTCTCAACATACTCCACTGCATGCTCACTCGACATCTTGTCCTAGAATCTCCATGGCATTATCATAAACTTCACGAGGGAAATGTATCATAGGCGGTAGCATTCCTTGCCTTTCCAATCTCTCCTTCCGCAAATGCGGAATTTTATATGAGTTTCCTCCTCCATAGTTCATCACTTCAACCATGATGGTCTGAAGTGTTAGAAATATTCGGTTGAGTTTGTCGACATCATACTCATCGAACTCTTCCTGCACACCTTGAATCAGTTCTTTGATAGTCGTAGGGGCTCTGCAATCGGTCAAAGACTCAAGGGATGTGAAATATCCAAGATCAAGTGCATTCAGATCTAGAGAATTTGGAGGTTGTTGTATTATTCTAATGTCCAGACCAGTTGTAGCCACAGCTTCTGCGAACTCTGCATCACCGGGAAGAATATGTGTCTTCGCGTTGTCCTGTTGGATCAATATTGGGCCAATATCATCTGTGGGCCACACTTCTTTTATTCCCGGAATCACTTTCTCTATCATATACTGCCACATTACGTGTCGGTTCACAGTGACGTTCTTGATTTCCATGGTCCCTCTTGCTCTATTTTCACTTCTTCTAGCAGCTGGAATCTCTTGGATGAAAGGCCAGACACCAATTTTCCCTGAGAATGTTACATTGCCTTCAGCATCATATCTGGGTCGAGCAACAGCGGTCAGGAACATTACTTTGCCAATACAGTTCTTGTTCCGAATGGTTCCGACCAGGTCATCTTCATGAGGGAGGAGGTAGTAGTTTCTGTTCATTTTTGTCATATAGAACCACTTTTCGTCAATATGCACAATGTTGTGCATACTTATGAATTTAGGTGTTGTAGCCGCTAAAGTTGTCTCATCAAGCATCGACATACAAAACTTGATCTTTTCTCTTTTATTCTTTTCTTTCAAGCTTGGCTTCAAACGATTGGAGTGCCTCCTAATCTTGTGAAGCTTGAGTTTCTGGTAGAGTGTAGTATGACTGACACCCAATGGGCGAGCAAGTGACATGAGAGTCGACCTTCTATTCAATGGAACTGTGGGGATTTGAGATAGAACATTATCCTTTCCTTTCCTTCCACATCTTCTTTTCTTTTGGTTGGACACATCCACCTCCTTACCAAGCTCTTTTTGTCGCTCTGCTGTCCTCCAGATTCTCGGAATAACTTTAATATCAGCTTGAAAAATTCGAGCAACATCCTTCTTGTCAGTTCTTTTGAACTTGCCACCCCTACCCATATTCAGCGTAAGCATTTCCATGTAAGCAGCATATCTCTGCTCATTTGTTAGTGACTTTCTTTGCCTTCGTATTTGATGAACACCTACAGCAACAAAAGAAAAATAGGAAAATTAGGGAAATTATGGTAGAATAAGAAAACTGAAAATTACTCTTATTTAAAGCACTAGGAGTAGGCATATGCAAATTTCAGCAAGTTAAATGAATTTGAGCAAGTTAAACTTGTTGTTAAACATATGTTAAGCTCTATGAACATATATTCAGTTTTCATGAACATTTTGGAGTATGTGTATAGTATGTTTAGATGAACATATATTCAGTTTTCATGAACACTTTGGAGTATGTTAAACCTGATATTTGTATAGCATCGGCTAGTGCCTACTCCAAAACACCAAATCTTGTTAACAACAAGCAAAGGAATTGCTATTAAAGCACTAGGAGTAGGATGCCTATGCATATGCCAACATCCGGTGCACAACTAAAAGCAGATGTACTTCTATACAAGGAGTATTTGTATGGAGTACATGTTGCTTCTTCTTGGACATTTAATGTTTCTTCTTGGACATCTGCTACTTCTTCTTCTTGGACCATATTCACATCAGCTTCTTCTTCTCCTGCAGGTGGTGAGCATTTTGTACCGGTTCGAAATTCAAAATAAGGGCATAATGGTCTATTTGCACTTTTGTCGGCTGTGTCTGAAAATCCCTCAACATCTTATAAATCTTTTCAGAGGGAGTACCTAGTAAACTAATATAAGAGCGTTTAGATCACTACTTTAGTTATTTAAACACTTTTATATTAATTTATAGAGGGAGTACTAATTAACCACGCCACGTCTGACAAGGTAATAGAACCAAATAAATACGTACGCAGTTGTTATATCACACAAAGGCAAGCCATGCATGCATTTTCAGTCCAGCATACGCATCGATCACTGGTCTTTGGCACACTCAGCACACTGCACACACATAAACAGAAAACAAACCACAACAACAAACAATGATACACAAGCCGTCTCACTCTCCCTGGAGACAGTGGAGATGATTTATTCTTTCTTCAGCAAGGAAAGGAACACACACATGCATCCACCATCTCTTGGGAAGCAAAGCAACACACCAGTTTATTTATTGGCTTGAACCGTCGATCATGGCAGCGGAAAGCAGCAAGAAGGCGTCCACCGCCACTGTCATAGCAACCATGCCTCAAACCTACACAACATATCACCAACTATCATCCATCTATTATATATGACACCTGCACGAAACAAGATGCAAAACAATGAAGAGTGCACGTACCTGGATAGTATAGTACGGTCGTCACTTCACCGAAGCACAGAAGCCGGCGGCGCAGCGACCCGGGAGAGGAGGCGGCGAGCGGAGAGGGGATCGACAGAACGGGGAACAAGCGTGCGGGCCTAGGTTTTCTTTTCCTTTTCTCCCAGCGCTGCACACTAAATTGAACGGATCTACCCTTTTAGAAATTGATTAGCCCCACCATAATCTTGTAATGGTCCCACAAGTATTTGTAATTTTATGTAATTCTAGTATCGTAACTCCTATTTCTCCACCGTTTGATCGCAGTGGATGAACGGCCCCTAAATTCGCCAATCACTGTAACAGTTGTATAATATAATTTATACATACTACCTTCATTTGTTTTTTCTAATATTTCTAGATGCATAATTTTTTGGATGAGACAATAGTGATGAAATTTGAGGAAAATTTAGTAATTCAAAAACTAGTACAAAGTTACAAATCTGCTGGACAAACTCAATAAAATCTTATCGCTTATCACGTCGGTCGGTCCAACACACAAAAAGAAGAATCTCGTATAATATAATATATATAGGTCAAACAATGTCGAGGAATTGATCAATTATCAACCAATTATCGGTACTATGGAGACCCAATATTGGATCATTAATAACAGGAGCAGGAGATGCATACTAGGCGCTAGCAATCAGGTTAAGAACGAGCTAGGCTAGTGATCCGGTACAGCGATCAGGATTACGAAAGATGCAGATTATCTGTGAAAATAGGAAGACGGAGATGGATTGCAAGGAAAGGAGATTGAGATTAATCTCTAGGTAATGGAACCAAATAAATAAATACTCAGTTGATATATAATCCATTTCATGTACATCACACCAAGCCATGCATTCTCAGTCAAGCATACACATGCATTCTGCTGTACTGAATCAGAATGACAACACACATTGCAAACTCAGCACACACATGAGCAGAAAACAAACCACACCAACAATGAATCATAAGTCTTGAGAACGGACAGACACGCAAAACGACTAAGCATGCATGTGCGGCATCAAGCAAGCAAGCTAGCTAGCTAGCACCACTTTATTCTTTCTTCAGGAAGGAAACAACACACCCAAAAGGATTTGGCTTGCGCTTGCAGTGTGAAGGGTGGAAAGCAGCAAGACGCCGGCCATCGTTGTAGGCTCTGCCGCCATACATCCATCAAACCTACACAACACACGGAATGCCAAAACAGATGAATTGATCACCGAATGCATAAAGGAGTAGATCAAACAATTTGCTTGCTTGCTATACACACATACACATACACATACAGGAGCAGGATTGGCTAGACTGTTGCTTTCTCGACAAATGTGTGTATGTATTATATTCACGGTTGTTATTCGGATATTACATAGCACAAATGCACAAGGTGTGTCTGCAATTGTTACCAAAAAAATACAACAGATAGATAAAAAACAAAGGAAAGACTTGCGGATGCGTACCTGAACAGCTTGTTCAGCTCACCACAGAACTGAGCCTCTAGGCAGGGGCTTCTTGTAATACGCAGAGTGGCGAGGCTTGAAGAGGGAAGGGTCGTGGCCGGTTTCCAGCCCGTCCCACTCTAACTTCTCCCACCAGTCCTTCTCGCAGTCCACGACGGGACGGTTGTCTCGACCGACAGCCGGGAGGCGCCTGAGAGCCCAGCATCCCCTAACCTTGATGGTCTCAAGCTTGGGAGAAAACATCTTGGCCTCGCATATCTGTTGCAGCTTGAAGAGCTGATGCAAGTATATATGCTTCAGGTTTGGGAACTCCAGTGCACCTTTACACTGGCTTGTAGCTATTCTTGCCAGAATCTCTGGCTCCACCGGGAACACCTGCTTTAGATCACCACAGAAGGTGATGTGGAGGATCTCCAAGCTTCTCAAGATGTATAACCTGGACCACCGGAGGACAAACGTGAGCCTCGGGCAGGAGAACAGGTGTATGCTCTCCAGTTTCGCAAAGGAACGATTGTCTTGAAAATCCGACACCCTTTGTTTGCTCCAAATGCAATGGGCTGATAGGAGATCAGCCGCCCAAAACTCAACTAGTTCTTCAAAGTAGTAATACCTCCAATCAATATTGAAGACCGTACGCATCTTGGGGCATCTCACCACGTGACAAGATTTCAGATTCCATGTAAGTACATTACTTTCTATGGACACCATATGTCCAGGGATGACAGTGGTGACGGAAGAATTGTCATGCACATGCAATGACTTGGTCTTGTTCATTGCAAAGATGATAGCCTTCATTACTCGTGTGCTCACCACTCCTGTGAAACTAATTCCATCACTAATCTCCACATGGGAGCCCAGCGGCTGAAACTGCGATGCACTATTATAGCCATCATCAACAGTCATGTTGTCAACAGCGACATCCATGTACGTGATGTAAGCATTGGGTAATAATAACTTGGGCTGAGGAGGACCCATTATCTGCGGTGCGCTACTACCAATGGCCGTGTTCTTCTTATTGCTTTGATCCTCAACTTTGTTGCTACAAGCTGGGACACATAGCTTCAAATGGAACCTAGTACTCTTCCAACAGAAGTCAACATTACTCTCTAATACCAAGGTCGACTGAAGAAACCTTATGTCCATTATAGTAGCATATGCTTGATGAAATTCTGCTTGGACATGGCAGACTGAAGAATCAATACTTAACAATGTATCTTTTGGCATCCCATTTTTTGGCCATAGAATGGAAAGGAGCTGCATACATCCCAATAGAATAATTTTTTGGAGATGTGGGACCTGCACCACTTGAGTTGTGAGATCAAGTGTCTTGACTTTCGTGCCAGATAGGTCCAGCTCCTCAAGGTTTGGAAGTGATCCCCTCAGTGTGAATTCAGACAATCTTGCACAACCAGCCAAGGAGATGCGGCTTATTTTGGCTTCCTTGTAATCATCTTTTCTTGGTCTTGCATCTAAGCTGAATGATTCAAGTGATGGAGGGAGTCCTTCGACATGCTCCAAACCAACACAACCATCTAGAACCAGAGTCTTGAGGCTAGTTGAACTTGACAAGCTGGGCAAGCCTGTCTCCAAAGAGCAGCATGTAGGGTCAATAACTCGAAGCTTGTGAAGATTTTGTGGTTGTCCCAATGCAAAAATGATGTGCCAAAACCTTCCATTCTTTATATGTACTTCCCTAATGTTTGTAGCCATCTGCTTTATTATCTCTGGTGATGAAGGCAGATTCCAGTCTGTATTGTGTATGTCTATCACCCATAGGCTCTTCAAAAAATCCATATTTTGCTTCTCATCTTCTTCTGGTCGTAGATCCTGGCAGCCATCTAATCCAAGGAACCTTAAGCTGCGGCAACGACGAAAAGGAGGAGAGGAAAAACTGAAGGTGCAGCGGCATAACTTGAGCACACAAAGTTTGTCTGATTTATGAAACATGTCATCGGGTAAGGATCTTAATGGAGGATCCGACTCGCTTGCAACTGCGGCAAGGAAAAAGGACGTTGACTCTGGATGCACAACAGAGTTTTCCTTGGACAATATCCAGCGTTTTGAAGGAGTCTTCAGTTCATCCCCAAAATATGGTACTGTATTAGATGAATAATCCTCTATACATATTTGTTCATGTAGAGCAGCTGCAGCCTCCCATGCTTCGTCACCATGGCCTCCTTGTATAATCCCATCACAGACCCAGTAGTTAGAAGCATGTGTGGCCCAGTCATAGTCCATGATATTGCCTCCTTGAGAATTTAATGACAACAGATACAAGCAACACTCTTCCGATACTTCACCAAGCTTATCTTTGTACCCAGCAATTTCTGCAGCCTCTATTTGAAGCAAATAATTCCACCCTAAATAAGGACTCCAATCACGATGAAGAAAAAGATGTGAATCATCCACCTTCTTACTGACTCCTGGGCTGAGTCGGAGCCTCCCTCGAAATGTCCACAATACTCGACTACCCCACACTGACAGAGGAATGCCAAAATCATTCAGGTCAATTGTGTTGCCGCTCCCATTATGGAAGACCAGTAATTGTTTCTCTTGTTGTACAACCTGATAGATCTCTGCCCCAACATCTTGTATCTCAGCTCTGGACCCTTCATCTGCCCCTTGGAAATCATCTTCTTCATCTTGTCTATCAAACATATCCATTACCCTTTGAGGAAGCTTGAGTTCTTGTGCGATTGTCCTCTGGAGTGCTCGTCGGCTTTTCCACCTCGAGCAATCGACGTGGACGATCTTGTCGAATTTGTTCAGCAGAGACGGCGGAGGGTCTTTGGCTATGGCTCTAAGCACCGCCGAAGCAGCCAGCCCTTTCCATCCATCAAAATAGATGGCCTTGTGCGCAGTACTGCTTGTATCCTCTAGATAAGGGATTATTGTCTGCACCGCTTCTTCAATGGTGTCCGGAGTAATATACTGCATTAGTAAGTTGATGGCAATTAGTGAGGTCGCTGGCATTAGCAGTTTTCATCTAGCAACATATATGCGTAAGGTGCACCAACTTTTCATTTATCATTGTCATTAATTATATGGACTATATGCATGGGCACTAATGTAGGCTCACAGTAAGCAAGCAGACCATAGTTTGAGTGTCTGTGTGTTAATTGGACGGACCATCAATGCATGGTAGCATCGGCCATTGCAGGTCATCACCACTGTGTTATGGTGTGTTTTGGTGGAGGGGTCAGGCCAAAGTCGCGACCAAGACTTGTCCACTCTTGTAATAAATATTAAGCCTAAAGAATTACAGGGTTAATTAATTTCAGCAAGAATTGCATCCTCTATTTGTGTGTGTGCTAACATTAATCCACCGTTGCTTGATCCTTGGAGAACACTGTGAGAATCTTGAATGTATCACAATTTTATTCAAGAACCAACTAATTAAGATAACCATCTCTGACATATACTCCCTCCATTCCTAAATATTTGTCTTTTTAGAGATTTCAAATGGACTACCACATATATACGGATGTATATAGATAGACATATTTTAGAGCGTAAGATTCACTCATTTTGCTCCGTATGTAGTCACTTGTTGAAATCTCCAGAAAGACAAATATTTAGGAACGGAGGGAGTATAACGTAGAAGAAAATAATAATACTAGACTACACTACTGTGAGAATTGCATGCATGCATGCATTTGTACGCAGACAAATTAATACCTGCCGAGGCATGATGACTAATGTTTGAATGAAAGCCTTCCAGAGACAAGAAGCTCCAGAAATCTAACCCATTGATCAATTGCAGCTGGCACCTGCTAGTTACCACAAGAGAGTCATTGTTAGTCGATGCATACATAATGAAAACATATGATGAGGTTCTGGAAAAAAGAAAAGAAACTGCAAGCAATTTACAAGAGAAATTATATACTATGTAGCACAAGAACCGTCTTAATAGTTTTGATAGTACCTTAATCAGCTGGCTGGTTGGCACAATCCTGTGTGCTGATCTATCTATTGCCTATGCGAGATGAAGGAGGAACAATGGATGAATTAATGGATGGGGATACTGAAGATTTGATTGTATGCAGAGCAGGTCTGGCCTGTGTTGGTTCTTTCTTTGGCTTTAGTTTTGGACAAAGCTAAGATGGTGCTTTGCTTGAGGCTCGAGTTACTTAAAGAATAAAGATTGAGCTGTCTGCTTCTTCCTCCTTTCCTTTTTTTTTCTTTTTCTTTGAATAAAGAAAAGCAGGGTGGGGCCTAGACCTTGGACTGGATTCCAAGCAAGGTGGGCGCGGGGACTCAGAGATCTTCTTTCTCTTCATCTCTTTTTCATGAAAAAACATAAAAATAACACCCAGCCACAACCAGCCGCGGAGGAAAAATATATATATATATATATATATATATATATATATATATATATATATATATATATATATATATATATATATATATATATATATATATCCAGCATGCAGTTTGCATACATGTGATGCGGTGCAAAGATTCGAAGAATGCAAGCACCGTTGTTAGTACAACAATATAAAAAGGTGTAACTGGAATTATTCACCTGAACTACAATCAATTGGCTGGAATCAGTGAAACTGCACAGCAGATTAAGCTACCGAATTGCAACAAAAACCGGGATAAAATGTTGATATAATGCACCAGTACTATGAATAGTTGTGATGGCAGTAGTTCTTCCCTGTCAGTCGACTGATTGATTGATGAAACAGAACTAAGTTACTTTGGCCAATAATAACATGAACTGGTTGCAAGTATATATCAGACTGCTATAATGGCCAAAACTGATAGAATGCAAGCTGTTGGATTGGAACTGATCGAATTGAACATTCAGACTGTAATAACATCAGACTGACTGAAGAGGTGTGCTTGTGGCGAACACAAATAAAGAAAAAAGAAACGGTGCTCAAAGGGAACAAAAACATGCTAAAGAAAATTAGTAACTATGGACAGATGCATGCATGGCGAAATTTATACTCTCTCCGGCCCTTTTTACTCCGCGTATTAGATTTGTGTCGAAAGTTTGACCAAATTTATACTTAAAAATATCAACATTTACAATAGCAAATATACATAATATGAAACTACATTTTATAATGAATCGAACAATATTGATTTGGCATTGTGAATGTTTGATACTTTTTTTTCTATAAATTTGTCAAAGTAGAGATTCTTTGACTTCGGACAAAACTTATGTGCAGACTGAAAAGAACTGGATGGAGTACTTCACCAACTCAGACGTCAAACAGATAATAGAAGGTGATGCCGAACAGAGAGAATCCTTTTCTCTTCTTCTTAAGTTTGCTGACTTATATAACCTGCATATCAGATATATACATACTGGGTGACTGAACCCAAACTGCCCCAAGTTATGACCAACAATCTGACAGGATTTGATTTGTGTAATCAACCTCTTTTTTTTGACAATTGATTGAAATAATCATCAACTCAACTGGCCAGTTATGCTGCAAATTTAAACAACTCATGCATCTGGAAAATCAAGTTGGTTTCAGCTAACGATGACAGAATGAGAGGAGAGCAGCACATGCCAACCCATGCGTCTTCCCGGATCTCGTATTGTTAGTGCACCGGACTAGTTGGTGGTGAGGGCCTTGATCTTCTCTCCAAGGCGAGCTAGCAAAGCAGGTTGATAGGGATACCATCAGTGGGCGTAAAAAGTCAAAACTAGCATACATCAGACTGCTAATGAATCACTGGGAAAGCCAGCTGGAATATGAAGAGTGCAAGCTGTTTGATTGGAACTGAATTGTAAGTACACTAATAATTGGACTATGCTAATGCTGATTCCTTTGTCAGTCGCTTAACTGACGACAGAAAAGTAAATAAGATGCATAGGCCGATAATATTTGTCATTTATAGCTCAGCAGAAAGAAAAGGTTGCCGCGTCAATAACTCATAGAGTACTAAAACAATAATTTTCTTATTAAGATGCCAAATCAGAAATCGTCACAAAGAAATAAAGGAAATACACATGTACGTACTAGTTCTGGTGTGCAGTGGGGTTTGGCCTTGCTTTTCCCAAAGAGAAAGCATCCATCCATAGCAGGTGGTTAGTTCTTTGCTTCGGGCTGCAGCAAAGTAGAGAACACAGATGGAATTTGAGCTTGGATTAGCCTCTCTCAGATAGTTTTGGAGCACCTCCTCCCTTTTCTCTGTGTTGTACATCTTTTGTCTTTGAAATAAAGTTTTACTGTAAGGGCTCCCCCATCAGTTTTCTGTTCAAACAATTACCACCATTTCATTTTTTCACTCGAGGGATATGAGTCCTTGTCAGAGTTGACAGTTAAGTGTCAAAACTTTGATTCCAAATTAATCAGGCTCTGGCTCTAGAAAAGGTAAGCAAAATGTTCTGAATCTTGGCTTCATGTGCAATGTCAAATCAGTGAATGGGAAGCATTTATCAATTCAAAACTCTTAGCAGCAGGGAGAAAACAGAGAATTAACAAGCTTCAACCAGCCTTCTACAAAGTGATCAGCTTCAACTAGTCTTAACTTTGAAAGCAAACGGTGCGCTTGGTGCTGTTATACTTTGCAGCACTTTGACCAAGATGATTTCCCAGAAATCTAAACTCAATTTTAACCAATGGAATGATGCAGATTTTCTGTCAGTGTCGGATCACTACAGACACAACACTTCATGGCTCCATGCACAAAGATGCGTTTGCCTTTTCCTTTTCTCTTTGAACAAAACAGGGCTGGGTTCTTTTGCTTTCTGATAAGAGGGAGCTGCTTCGTTGCTTGGATTTGGACTTTGGATCCATACTCACAAGAACCAAAATGCCCACGCTTTGTCGAATGTAAATTGTCGCTCTGTGTCACTTAATATGGAATCGTTCTAAACAAAATCTTACATTACTTATATATGGATCTACTTAATAAGTTCAGAAAACAACATGTGACCGTTGCAGCTCACACATAATATAATTTTACATGTACGTGGACAGTATGCAAAACTATCTGAATAAGAGATACAACTACGTCAATTCTTCTACTGTAATGGGAAATAATACTGTAATGATCGGTCCAAGTTATCTGAGGAGAAGGACGATATCATGTATACTAGTGCGTGCATGTATGCTGTCCAGGATGCATAGCAGTAGCAGGTCGATGTCCCACAGTATATAGTTGGCGGGCTGCTGGTTATGGTTAGTACGCCGGACTAGTTGGTGGTGAGGGTTTGTACAGACTAGAATGCTAAAGCTACTGGACGAAATGCTATCCCCAGTTACAGTTAGTACATGTACGTAGTAAAATAAATAATGGAACCAAATAAATACGCCACGACTGACAAGGTAATGGAACCAAATAAATACGTACTCTACTCAGTTGTTATATCACACCAAGCCAAGCCATGCATTTTCAGTCCAGCGTAGCATATACATGCTGCTGCTAGCTGTACTGAATCTGAATGAAGGGAAACACACACACACACACACACACACACACACACACACACACACACACGCACACGCATCGATCTCTGGTCTTTGGCACACTCAGACTCAGCCAGTCACACACATAAACAGAAAACAAAAACCACACCAACAATGAAATGATACACATTTTCTTTGAGGACAGGATGAACAGGGAATACCGTCTTTAGATCACCGCAGTTGACAATGTGGAGACTTTCCAAGTTCGGGAAATATGATCTTTGATTAGCCCACAGTAATGGGAGCACAAATGCAAGCCTTGGGCAAGAGTATAGGTGTATGCTCCGCAGCTTGGCAAAGCAATGAGTTTCCATGCCACTATAGGTCCTTCCTTTGCTCCAAATGCATTGCGCCATCAGTAGATCAGCCGCCCAAAAGGTCTCCATTTCTTTAAAGGGGTACCAATAATAGTTAGGCATGAAGACTGTGTGCATCTTGGGGCATCTCACCACATGGCACTGTTTAATCAAGATTCATCCCAAGTCCGGACATCATGTGTTCAGGGATGACAGTGGCGATGGAAGAATTGTCATGGACATGCAACGACTCGGATTGGTTCATTGCAAAGATGATAGCCTTGATTGCTTGTACACTCTCCACGCTAGCGTTGCTAGCTCCCTTGCCAATCTCCACATGGCAGCCCGATGGCTGAAACTGCATTCCATTGTTGTAGTCGTGATCAATAATTATGTTGCCAACAGAGACATCAATGTAGGTGCTGCAAGTATTGAGGTTTAATGACTTTGGTTGAGGAGGACCCATTATTTTCCCACTAGCACCAGGGCCCATCTTCTCCTTCATATAGCTTTGTCGCTTAACATTGGTGGTACAAGGGACACAAAGATTTAGATGGAACCTATTGTTCTTCCAACAGAATCGAACATTGCTTTGTAATACCAAGGACCGAAAAAACCTTATGTCCAATATAGTAACATACACTTCATGTAGTTTTGTTTGAACAGGACAAACCGAGGAATCAATTTGCAGTACTGTCAGTGTTGGCAGACCGTCTTTTGGCCATAAAATGGCATGGAGCTGCATACATCCCAATAGAATAATTTGATAGAGACATGGGACCTGCACCTCTTTGAGGTCAAGTGTTTTGACCAATGTGCCTGATAGATCTAGCGCCTCAAGATTCGGAAATGATCCACACAATCTGAACTTCACTAATCTTGCACAACCGGCGAAAGAGATATGAGAGATTCTAGCTTCCTTATTCTGACCGCCACTTGTACATGCATCCAAGCTGAATGATTCAAGTGATGACGGGAGTACTTCTGGTCCAACATGCTTCAGCCCTATACAGCCGTCTAGAACCGGAATCTTGACTCTTGTTGCCCCTGATAGACATGGCAAAACTTGTATTGTACTATCCCCAGAAAGGTCGAGGAACTCCATCTTGACCATATCTTTAAATTCATCCATTTTGCCTGTCTGCCAAGGGGATGTAGGCTCAGTTGCCTGATAGCATCTTGTATATATGTCCCCACCAAAAAAAAACACGCATATATGAGTCAGTGAATGGGTTCCGTTTCCGTTTTTTAATTAAATCTTGAAGTTGAACGTGACATTTTTATTCACGATGCATTCCAATACAAACAGCTATATATCTTTGACATGGATATTAATATATTTTAAACAAGTGTCATGTGTTTATAAACTTTATATATGCTACCACGATAATAGTACTAGTCTAGATTGTGAGAACAACAAGCATGTGTACACAGACCCAAATACCTTTCGAGGCATGATGGCTAGTATTTCAATGAAGCAAGCGAGCAAAGATAAGAGAAGAATTAATCACACATATAGTATCAGTTGTATATAGTACCTGAATTTACGGGCAGACACCGTTGGGCAGTTGGGCCAGAAGAAAGATGTTTATGTCATGTGACAGGAAGGAAGATGAATGAACGAAAGAATTCATGTACTTTGCTTGGGACTGCAGCAAAGTAAAGAAGAAAGATGGAATTGTCTGCTTCTTTCTCCTTTTCCTTTTTCTTTAAATAAAGCGTGGGCAGGGCAGGGTCTAGACCTTGGGTCACATTCCTAATGCAAATCACAAGTACTACAATGCCATCAGTAATGAGTTGAGAGGGCGAAGCCTAGCGCGGATCAAATACAACTATGGAATTAGTTGAGTATACCATCAATCGGCTGGAATCACTGCAAAAGCCGGCTGATATCTCACGAATGCAAGCTGTTTGATTGGAACTAAATTGTGCATTAATTAGACTGTGCTAATGCTGATTCCTGGGTATATGCATGGTATACTTCTCCTTGGTCAGTTGATTGACTGACGACAGAAAAGTAAATATGATGCATTTACAAAAGAGGTCCTAAACTAAAACAAAAATGTTGTTATCGACATGCCAAACAAACAAACGTCACAAAGAAGTAAACCAAAATAAATACTATGTTGAGTCTACAAAGAATAACTGCAGCATTAGTTTCAGAAGACTAACTTCAACATATACACGTACATGCTCTTCCCTCAAGTTGGAAGGGGCTAGACCATGCTGTTAGTTGATGTACTCTAGAAACTTCCCTCAAGGTGTGCCCAACAATATGACAGGATTTGATTTGTTGATAAGAAACTTTTTTTTCCGGACAATTGATTGAAATAATCATCGACTGGTCAGTTGTACCTGCAAACCATGTTGGTTTCAGCCAACGATGACAGAAAAGGAAAGCATGTTCCTGGCCGGAAGCAGAGCAGTTCGATGCATGCAACAGTTCTGGACACGGCTATAAATATTCAGTTGTGAGAAATAAATAAATATTATATAATCCATGTATATCACACCAAGCCATGCATGCATGCATGCATTTTCAGTCCAGCATACGTACGTACACATGCTGCTAGCTGTACTGAATCTGAATCAAGGAAACCCCCGTGATCCAGAGGTTGCGCCGAAGCACTGGCCCGCCGCCACGACTAGCACGATCGGCCTCCCTCCGTTTCTAAATACTCCCTTGGTCCTAAAAATTTCAGTGTGTTAACTTTATACTAACTTTAGTACAAAGTTGTACGTACTAAACTTGAGATACTTATTTTGGGACGAAGGTAATACAAGTCTTTCTAAAGATTTCAATAGGAACTATATACGGATGTATATAGACATATTTTAGAGTGTAGATTCACCCATTTTACTCCGTATGTAGTCTCTATTGGAGATTATCTCCAGAAAGACTTATATATTTAGGAACGGAGGGAGTACTACCTTTGATCCCCAGCATTAGTCCCGGCCGGGTTTCGGCCCAGGACTAATGGAACCTCTAGTCCTGGTTCCAACAACTAGTAGCGGGCGGAGGGACGGCCATCTCTAGTCCCAGTTCAAATGGGCCCTCTAGTCCCGGTTGGTGATACCAACCGGGACTAAGGCCTTCTTTGGTTCATAGGGTAGGAAAATCATAGGAATAGAAAAGTCATAGGAAATGAGATGACATGTATCTCAAATCTTATGAGTAGGAATAGGAAAGGAGATGCAATTTGATTCACATCATAGGATTTTTTCCATTGAGTCTAGGCTAATGTTTATTTTCCTATGAAATATGGAGGATAGGAATAATTCCTTCATAGGAATATATCCTATGAAATTCCTACTAGATTCCTTTAAACCAAAGGAGGCCTAAAGGGGTGGCGGCAGGCTGGGGCCCCTGCGAGAACTTTTCGTCCCGGTCGGTATCATCAATCGGGACTAGAGATGGACCTTTAGTCTCGGTTTGTATCACCAACCCAGACTGAAGGTATCTATAGGACGCGGATTTTGTCTAACTCGTTGCGCGCGCAACGCATATCTAGTCCACCCATCAGCATGCATGTCAAATCAACAAGTTGCTGACCCACACAGATTCTATGTATTCATTTTTTTAGAAAAGGAGGATGACCCCCGGCCTCTGCATCTGAGCGATGCATACGGCCACTTTATTAATTATTCTCACAAGACCTTACAAAGAAAAACAACAATAAGACTAAAGCCGCCGTCTAAGCAAAAGACTGTCGCTACACCTATCCAGTTGATGAAGGGGCGCAGATAGCCTGGGCCTAATACCAAACAGACATCGCAGCCAAACCTAACATCTAAGACCTGGGGTCCCATCCAGGACGCCTGCCGGGCATGGGTCTCACCGGTCCGGCGTGCACTCAGAGGCCGCCGCCGCCAACTGCCACCGCTCCATCTTCAGACCTGTACTGATGCATCAACCTTGCTCGGTCCAGCTATCGTCGACGCCACCACGGCGCCCAACGGCACCTCCTCCCCGCGCGCAAACGGCTGAGCACATCACAGTCGCCACTGATACACCTCAGCACCATGCTGCCAAGTACCACCAGCCGACACAGCTTGAAGTCTTTGGAAGATCTGTCGTGCGTAGCACCTGCCGACCAGGCATGACAAAGCGTAGCACCTGTCGGTCAGGCATGACTTGACATCTCCACAAAAGCTCCGTGCAAGACGAAGCCGCTCCACCTCCAGCCTCTCTGAACGGGAGCACCCCAGGAAGACACGGCGAAGAGTTGAGCACCACAAACACCACGAGAGCTGGACCAGTCGACCGCCATGGCGAAGCGACACCACGAAAGAGAACCGCCGCCATCAGGAACGCCAAGAACGCGCTGCAGCTGTCCACGAAAGAGATTCTATGTATTCATATGTATACCTGCTTTCTTCAGACACCTATGGCCCGGTGTGGGACAAAGAATCTTTCTAGACTGTACCCGTCCAAGTACTACTCAGTCATGGCATATGGACGATTCAAATTTCAATCTTTCTAGCACTTTGGCGGCTCTACATGCAGACATTGGAAGCAGGCTCCGTTCGGTATACAAGAACTTCGCAGGAATTTTTGAAGGACCGCTTTCCCTAGTAAGTTCTACCTGCAGGGCATTCGTTTCGAAGGAATCATGGTGACCCGTTCCACAGGAAAGTCATGCAAACCTGTACTTTTCAGAGGAAATAAAAAATCCAGTGAAACCTCATGTTCTGGCGGACGCCGAGGCTAAGGGCCTCTTTGATTTGCAGGATTTTGAAGATGCGGGAATAGAAAAAGTATAGGATTGGAGTGTCATGCCCATTTGAATCCTATACGATTAGCAAGGAGTATTTGATTTCATGGGAAAAGCAAAGGAATTATAAAAAGAGGTTGGAGTGGATGTTAGATTTCCTATGAAATGTAGTACAAAAGATTTCATTGGAAAAATTCCTATGGAATTCAATCCTATGAATCAAAGGACAAACGTAGGAAAAATTCTAAAGGATTTCAATCCTCCTAAAATCTTATAGAATTCCTTTGAATCAAAGGTGGCCTAAACGATGGCTCAGGTGGTCCAGCCGAATAAACAATGCAGCTGCATGAGAGTTGGAAGAGGTCACCGCTTCATTTAAGACAATAAAAAATGCTAATCATCCCAAGGGTGCCCAGACTGCCAAGGGTGCCTTTTCCTGCCAACCGAACAGGCCAGAGTACTTGAGTGGTTTGCTCTTCACCCTCAACTCTATTCTTGTGCAGTAATTTATTCCTACGCTTCTTCTTCCTCCCAATCGAACGGAGCCTAAACGGGTTTAACTAAATGGGCTGAACTGCCTTTACTTAATTACTAGAAAACTAATATTAAAAAATATGAAATTTACTGGAAAATCCAAAGAACTTTACTAACTCATTTTTTGAACATTATCATCAACACTATAAAACTTTATATTGCACATGTTCATGAGGCAAAGAACTTTATTGACTCCTTATTCGAACTTTAGGGTCAAAACTCTAAAAAACTGTATTGTCAAAACCATATCTCAAAAGTCCTTCTGATATTTGTTGCAAAGTTCAGACACAACCTTCATAAAGTTCTTCAGAAATTATTACAAATTATGGTGAGTTACAGAAAAGTTCTACTGAACTTGTGATAAAGTTCGGACACTGCCTTATTAAAGTTTTTAGGCAAAAATTAAAGATAGCGAACAGAAAGGTCCCGAATTTTTTCATTGCAGTTCATATAATGATTATAAAAAAAGTTGGACGCGACTAGGGAGCAAACAGGTGCTCCCTAGTGTTCCTTGGTACACACCCCATTTAAGGAAAGATATCTTCTCCCGTCTAGAAAAACGATCCAAAAAGGAAATGCCCAACACCTGGTCCCCTGCCCCGATCAGTTCTCGCGCAACAACCAACACCCCTCCCCTCCTAGATCACGTGCAGGAAAAAGGA
Source organism: Aegilops tauschii subsp. strangulata (assembly GCF_002575655.3). Taxonomy (NCBI): domain Eukaryota; kingdom Viridiplantae; phylum Streptophyta; class Magnoliopsida; order Poales; family Poaceae; genus Aegilops; species Aegilops tauschii. The sequence continues at coordinate 534,455 of NC_053036.3, read as the reverse complement.
CGTGAGTTCCTGAGTTCCTTTCTTCCCCGTTACTCCCAACGCGCACACCTCCGTCCTCCCAGATCTCGATCCAATGAGAGCTCCATCTCGCCCCTGTCTCCTTTGACGGCCATGACCATAATGCTCTGCAGGCAATTGATGGGATTGGGGTAAGAACATAACCAAAATTCTTAAAAAGTGCAGCCAACATAAAAACACATGCAAGTCACATGCTAAACATTGGCAAGTCACATTCAAATGTCAAGCAAGTCCTACTCAAAAATCTAACTCAACAGGCAAAAAAATTCTGAAGAAATTTTTGTGTAATTCATCGTGACTTTGCTATCCAGAAAAAACTTGTATTGCGAAGTGTTGGCTTTGAAAACACACAGTTCAAAACATTGTTGTTCGGATAACATGAATACTAAATGTTGTGTTGTTATAAATGCATCATCTCTCCCTATATATCAGGTTGCATTTGTCTAGAATAAAAAAGTATAGACAAGACATTTGTGTGATTTTGGGAAAATTCAATGGAATCAACAGACAAAAGTTTTGTATTTTTAGGCAGGCTGCCTTAATTTGTAATAAATAAAACAGAACAAGTTGATGGTTCATGCTTTCCTATGCTGATATGTGGTTGTGTATGCAAAAACTAGAAAAAAAAGTCAAAGCAAAAACCCAATTATGTGTAATAGGCACTCGCACCTAGGGGTGATCTTTTATTCAAGTTTGTGTTGAGACGCAGGCAACTAATGAATTTGTGCTAAACTAGACGAAAACACAAAGAAGCCCTTGGGAGAAGATGTTTTAGGTTGTTTTTCTTTAGGGTTTTTGGGCTGGTTTCCGTTTTGGGTTTGTAAGTTGTGGGATGCATGAGCAGCTGGGTTGGTGTAGGTATTTTTGATCTTGTTTAGGCAAGTTGTGTTGAGATGTAGGCAAGTACAGAATGCTTTGCAGGCAACTGATGGTTTTGTGGGAAAAAGGAATAAAAACCCTTGGAGATCAGTTTTGTGATGTTGTCTATTGGTGTTTTGGGCTAGGTTATGCTGGTTTTTAGTTGTATGAACTACTAGGTTCGTGTTGTTTGGCAAAACTACATATTGGTGGGTTCAAGCTTCCTACCCTGATTTCTGGTTGTGTATGCAAAAACTACACACACACAAAATCAAACATCTATTGATGTTCTTTTCCAGGCAACTTTTAGTGCAAAACAACAAAATAAAAAAACAACTGTTATGGCTTTTTTGGGGAAAAATCAGTGCACTCAGTGGAAAAAAATTACATCTATGTTACAACCAACCCCCGTGTACAGATAATGAAAGATGTTTTTGCTTCGCTTTTTACTTGTAACATGCAAATGCTTTGAAGAAAAAGGCATTGAAAAAACAAGTTAGTCGCAACAAATTTGGTTTGCGCGAAGCATACCTAGAAAAGTGAGTGGTGGAGCTGCTTTCTTCGGCATGTTTATTTTGTTCTCCGGCTCTGTAGTTTGCATGAACTCTAGGTTTGGGAGAAAAAAAGGTACTCCTAGGTAACAGGAAAAAGAAATTAAAAGGCAAGTCATGTCAGGGAATGTAAGCAAGTTACATAGTAGCTTCAGGCAAGTTGTGGTTTTACCCGAAGTATGTGCTGAAAAGGTTGACTTCATTTAGTTTGAGAATTTTGTCAGTGGGCCTGCAAAAAACAATGAACAAAAACATAGCGGGGACGCATGGTATAAACAAAACTCAAACACCCCGCAACCAAAAAGCTATTAGGCGTGGCCAGTTAGTAGTAAGCGAGGTTTCGAAGGTTATATATAGAAGATACTAGTGTTGAGTGCATCGTCAAACAACACGATGATGGACCGAACCCACACAAGAACACAAAAAAGAAGTATTGTTCTTTGATACTGCTAGTTGTAACTGTGAGCAAAACATTTGAATGTGAGTTGAGTGTTGAGTATGTGAATTGATTGACATTTGAATACCCCCCCCCCCCCAAGTCTATGCCTAGCATTTGTGTGTGACCTACCATTTTTAGTTCCGCTAGCTTGTTCTATGTGTGTAACTTGCTTAGTCTAGTAGTGTGGACTTGCCTAACCCCTGGTTTATAGCGCAAGTGAATAAGTGTGTGTGTGTGTTCGTGAACTTCGAGATATGTGTGTGAGGTGCCAGCAAAAAGAAAGCATGTGACTGTTAAAAACCACTAGGATTGAGTTTTATACAATCTGGCGCTTGTGGGAAAGCTTCCAGGGCACTAACTGAAACAACTAGCAAAGAAGTCCTGGAACCATATCAAGCATCCTAAGTAACAAACTGACGCCCATTTAGGCAAATTCTGGATAACTCGTATACGACAGATGCCGCAACTCCATACTGCAAATCTGGCAACTCATGCGCACAGTTCTGGCAACTCGAAGCCTCTGCCCCCCTGCCAACTTCCCACCTCGCAAAAACCTCTCAAACTCTCCCCCAATGGCATCAATCGTCAACAACTTACCTAGAAGTGATGTTGAAGCTTCTCGCTTGGGCGTGTGCACGAAACCTCGAAAACGCCGCTTTGACGTCATTTCAGAATTAATTTAGTGAAGCCCTGCAAACAAAGCAAAAAAATTGTTTAGGCAAGAATATCAATGAAAGCATATTTACGAAACTTAGGTGATTTAGGCAAGTATTATTTATATGTACCAATTAAATCAATTTGTTGCTAAAAACAATCTTTGGGCAAATTGCGTCAGCCTCTCTAGCAACTAACTACCATGTGTTGGGCAAGTTTTGGGCGAAATAAAACCCAGCGCTCTCGGGAGCGGATCTTTGGGCAACTCATGTCAGCATCTCTAGCAACTAACTATCATGGGTCGGGCAAGTTTTGGACACTTTCGGCCCAAATCATCGACAGTTCCAGCACCCGCATCGCAAGAGCGGTTGGGCAACTCATGCCAACATATCTGGCAACTCACTATCATGAGGTGTGCTAGTTTTGGATGCTTTTGGCTCAAATCATCGACGATTCCAGCCCCCGCATCCCCAAGCCGTAAAACATCGCCGCGCTCAAAATCATCTATTTGCCCAAAAAGCCGGGACCCCGCACACCCCTCTTCAACCTCCCTATCCCGCTTCAATCGCATAGAATGGTAGATTTGAGTAGAAAAACACATGCTTATGGGGTCAATCTCGAGGTACTTACCGGCGGTTGGTGGCCCATTCCTCGACCATTGGCGACAACGTTTTCCTGGCTCTAACTCCACGCTAAGTGGTCACGGCACACGGATGGCGCTGCCCCCTTGGCTCTTGCTCTTGCTTCGCTTCCTGGTCGCCCGCACTCCGACACCTCTCTCCTCCCTCCGCTTGCTAGTTGCCGCAAATCATATCCCAAAAAATATGGAAAAAGATTGTAGGCAACTTTCTGACATTATTAGGCAAGTTAGTGTAGAAACCATTGACTAGAAGAAAGCATATTTTTTGGCTAGAACTCAATGGTAAAAAGGTTATAAATTGAAGGGCATTATCCTTGTGCAGCAAAGGGATACAAAACCATCCCCTAGCATGTTATGAAATATAATTGTCCGTTAGTTTTGTCTAAGTGAACACACATTAAATAGCGTTGGAAATCTCAGGTAGAACAGAGAAACTACAATGGTGAAAAACAGTCCAGTCCTCAAAAAGAGAAGGAATTTACCTCGTGAAGATGAACGGACATGGTGTCACTGTGCCGGCTCCAGCTTCTGGTTCCTTCCATCTCCCTCTCACAACAGCCAACAAGTCCTCTTGCCTCTCCTTCTCACCACTGCTTTTCTGTGTAACCTTCACCATGTTCAAAAATAGCCATCAACGCCAGACATTCAACTGATTTCTCTAATTGTCATTTCAACACCTATATAATTGGTAATACTACTCATTACGTATTGCTGTCACCATCTTTCACAAGAAGGCAGCAAGTCAATATCAAGTTATTCTGATTACAATTACTAGCATCAAAGAGAATGACAAGGGATTCAGTTCAAAATCCACCTACTACATATATTTGTGAACATGCAGACAACATCACCCAATGTGTTAGACTACAACTCACATGCCAGTTCTCGAGAAGATTGAAAAGGAAAGGAAAACATGACAAGAATAATCGTATGCAAACATGATAGATGTAATACTACATTTCTATTTGCAGATACAGAGCATAGTTGAGAATTTCAGAATAATCAGGGCCCGTGAGCAGGGGCACCGGCGCCGGTTGGAATCTGCCTTGTTTTACTGTCGTCGTTGGACGAAAAGGGTTGGAATGTGATGGGGATCGAAGCATCCAGTCGCGGGGCGCACTTGGCCAGCGAGGGATCGATGCAGCGGGGCGCAGGACGATGTCGGGAGGGAGAAGTGGGGCGGGGGGCCGCGTCGTCGCCGGTCGCTGCTGGTCGAGGTGTGGGGTGCGGCGTCCTGGATCTGGCCCAGGCCTCGGGGTGGTGCTGTACCGGGTGGGTGGGTGGATGGTGGAGGCAGTGTGTGAAGCTGGACGGCCGGTGCTGGTCGGAGGCGGGGAAGATTGTTCGCCGGGGCTTGTAGGGAGGTGGGTCAGCGGGGGGAGGTGGCCGTGGCATGGAGGGAGGTGGTCGGAGCGTGGAGGAAGATGCGCACGGGGTTTTGTTTTGGTACGACCAGACGACACCTGACAACACAAGATCAAGATCCTACGGCTTACAACGGTGTGCGCTCGGGACGCCTAAGATCAATCCATTTTGGTTAGTGTTGGGGAAAAACTACCTGAAAAATGATGGAGAGCAAATAAAATAAGATAAATTCATCATACAGGAGACACCATCCATCTGGAAAGCTTGAGAATGGATCAGACACGGCTGCTGGCCTGAATATCGGTTTCTAGAGTCACACGGGCTCAAGAAAAGATATAGCTTTGTACACTTATGGTCAGATCTGGGAAACGCAGTGGTAAACAACCAAAGGTAAAAAAATCCATACAAAGAGGAATCTCGATCTGCAACCACACTCATCACTCATTAGCAAAACAGTGACAATAATAAACCAGATAAATCTAACAGCAACCCCACTTCCTACGGGGAACAAAACAAATCTATTACCAACACATATAAATCGCTGCTACAACGCCTTGCCTTCGAGCTCCCAGACGCGTGATACGTCCATTTTGCATCATGCTTTTATATCGATATTTATTGCATTATGGACTGTTATTACACATTATGTCACAATACTTATGCCTATTCTCTCTTATTTTACAAGGTTTACAAAAAGCTGGAATTCTGGGCTAGAAAAAAAGCAAATATTAGAGACCTATTCTGCACAACCCCAAAAGTCCTGAAACTCCACACAAGTTATTTTTGGGAATAATAAAAAATACTGAGCGAAGAAAATACCAGAGGGGGCCCACACCCTGGCCACGAGGGTGGGGGGTGCGCCCTACCCCCCTACCTCGTGGGCCCCATGGTGGCCCTCCGGTGCCCATCTTCTGCTATATGAAGTCTTTCGTCCGAGAAAAAAATCATAGCAAGCTTACGGGACGAAACTCCGCCGCCACGAGGCGGAACCAATCTAGGGCTCCGGCAGAGCTGTTCTGCTGGGAAAACTTCCCTCCGGGAGGGGGAAATCATCACCAACGATCCTATCATCGGGAGGGGGTCAATCTTCATCAACATCTTCACCAGCACCATCTCCTCTAAAACCCTAGTTCATCTCTTGTATCCAATCTTTGTCCCAAAGCCTCAGATTGGTACCTGTAGGTTGCTAGTAGTGTTGATTACTCCTTATAGTTGATGCTAGTTGGTTTATTTGGTGGAAGATCATATGTTCAGATCCTATATGCATATTAATACCCCTCTGATTATGAACATGAATATACTTTGTGAATAGTTACGTTTGTTCCTGAGGACATGGGAGAAGTCTTGCTATTAGTAGTCATGTGAATTTGGTATTCGTTCGATATTTTGATGAGATGTATGTTGTCTCCCCTCTAGTGGTGTCATGTGAACGTCGACTACATAACACTTCACCATTGTTTGGGCCTAGAGGAAGGCATTGAAAAGTAATAAGTAGATGATGGGTTGCTAGAGTGACAGAAGATAAACCCTAGTTTATGCATTGCTTTGTAAGGGGCTGATTTGGATCCATATGTTTCATGCTATGGTTAGGTTTACCTTAATACTTCTTTTGTAGCTGCGGATGCTTGCAATAGGAGTTAATCATAAGTGGGATGCTTGTCCAAGTAAGGACAGCACCCAAGCACCGGTCCATCCACATATCAAATTATCAAAGTACCGAACGCGAATCATATGAACGTGATGAAAACTAGCTTGACGATAATTCCCATGTGTCCTCGGGAGCGCTTTCCTTCATATAAGAAATTGTCCAGGCTTGTCCTTTGCTAAAAAAAGGATTGGGCCACCTTGCCACACTTTATTTACACTTGTTACTTGTTACTCGTTACAAATTACCTTATCACAAAACTATCTGTTACCGATAATTTCAGTGCTTGCAGAGAATACCTTGCTGAAAACCGCTTATCATTTCCTTCTGCTCCTCATTGGGTTCGACACTCTTACTTATCGAAAGGACTACGATAGATCCCCTATACTTCTGGGTCATCAAAACTCTTTTCTGGCGCCGTTGCCGGGGAGTGAAGCGCGTTTGGTAGGTGGAATTTGGTAAGGAAAAATTTATATAGTGTGCTGAAATTTACTGTCACTTGTTACTATGGAAAGTAATCCTTTGAGGGGCTTGTTCGGGGTATCTTCACCCCGACCGGTAGAGCAAATAGTTGCTCCTCAACCTACTGAACCTATTGAAATTTTTTACTTTGAAATTCCTTCGGGTATGATAGAGAAAACTGCTAGCTAATCCGTTTGCAGAAGATGGAACATTGCATCCCGATTTACACTTAATCTATGTGGATGAAGTTTGTGGATTATTTAAGCTTGCAGGTATGCCCGATGATGTTATCAAGAAGAAGGTCTTCCCTTTATCTTTGAAGGGAGATGCATTGACATGGTATAGGCTATGCGATGATATGGGATCATGGGACTGCAAGCGATTGAAATTGGAATTTCATCAGAAGTTTTATCCTATGCATCTTGTTCATCATGATCGTAATTATATATATATAATTTTTGGCCTCACGAAGGAGAAAGCATCGCTCAAGCTTGGGGGAGGCTTAAGTCAATGTTATATTCATGGCCCAATCATGAGCTCTCAAGAGAAATGATTATTCAAAAAATTTATGCTCGGCTTTCTGACAACAATCGCTCCATGCTCGATACTTCTTGTACTGGCTCTTTTATGATGAAGACTATTGAGTTCAAATGGGATTCATTGGAAAGAATTAAACACAACTCTGAAGATTGGGATCTCGACGAAGGTAAGGAGTCAGGTATAACACCTAAGTTTGGTTGTGTTAAATCTTTTATGGATACCGATGTTTTCTGTAAATTTAGCTCTAAATATGGACTTGAGTCTGAGATAGTAGCTTCTTTTTGTGAATCTTTTGCTGCTCATGTTGATCTCCCTAAGGAGAAGTGGTTTAAATATCATCCTCCCATAGAAGTAAAAGTAGTTGAACCAATTAAAGTTGAAGAAAAGACTGTCACTTATAATGATCCTATTGTTCCTACTGCTTATGTTGAGAAACCACCTTTCCCTGTTAGGATAAAGGATCATGCTAAAGCTTCAACTGTGGTTCGTAAAAGCAATATTAGAACTTATACACCTCCTGAGCAAGTTAACGTTGAACCTAATATTGCTATTGTTAAAGATCTCTTGGCTGATAATATCGATGGGCATGTTATTTACTTCTGTGATGAGACTGCTAGAATTGCTAAACCTGGTGCTAAAGATAAACATAGACCTGTTGTAGGCATGCCTGTTATTTCCGTTAAAGTAGGAGATCATTGTTATCATGGCTTATGTGATATGGGTGCTAGTGCTAGTGCAATACCTATTTCTTTATATCAAGAAATTATGCATGATATTGCACCCGCTGAGTTGGAAGATATCGATGTTACCATTAAGCTTGCCAATAGAGATACTATTTCACCGATTGGGATTGTTAGAGATGTTGAAGTCTTGTGTGGGAAGGTTAAATATCCTGCTGATTTTTTTGTTCTTGGTTCCCCACAAGATAGCTTTTGTCCCATTATATTTGGTAGACCCTTCTTGAACACTGTTAATGCTAAGACAGACTGCGAAAAGGATGTTGTTACTATTGGTTTGGATGATATGTCTCATGATTTTAATTTCTCTAAATTTCGTAGACAACCCCGTAATGAGGAATTGCCTAGTAAAGATGAAATTATTGGTCTCGCTTCTATTGCCCATGCCTCCTAATGATGCTTTAGAACAATATTTGCTAGACCATGAAAATGATATGTTTATGAATGAAAGAAGGGAAATAGATGAAGTATTCTTTAAACAGGGACCTATTCTGAAACACAACTTGCCTGTTGAAATCCTAGGGGATCCTCCTCCACCCAAGGGTGATCCCGTGTTTGAGCTTAAACCATTGCCTGATACTCTTAAATATGCTTATCTTGATGAAAAGAAGATATATCCTGTTATTATTAGTCCTAACCTTTCAAAGAAGGAGGAAGAAAAATTATTGAAAACTCTGAAGAAGCACCGTGCTGCTATTGGATATACTCTTGATGATCTTAAGGGCATTAGGCCCACTCTATGTCAACACAAAATAAATTTGGAGAAAGACGCCAAACCAGTTATTGATCACCAACGACGGCTGAATGCTAAGATGAAAGAAGTGGTAAGAAAGGAAATATTAAAGCTCCTTGAGGCAGGTATAATTTATCCCGTTTCTGATAGTCAGTGGGTAAGTCCTGCCCATTGTGTCCCTAAGAAGGGAGGTATTACTGTCGTTCCTAACGATAAAGATGAATTGATTCCGCAAAGAATTATTACAGGTTATAGGATGGTAATTGATTTCCGTAAATTAAATAAAGCTACTAAAAAAGATCATTACCCCTTGCCTTTTATTGATCAAATGCTAGAAAGATTATCCAAACACACACATTTTTGCTTTCTAGATGGCTACTCTGGCTTCTCTCAAATACCTGTGTCAACTGATGATCAAGCAAAGACCACTTTTACTTGCCCTTTCGGTACTCTTGCTTATAGACGTATGCCTTTTGGTTTATGTAATGCACCTGCTACCTTTCAAAGATGAATGATGGCTATATTCTCTGATTTTTGTGAAAAGATTTGTGAGGTTTTCATGGACGATTTCTCCATTTATGGATCCTCTTTTGATGATTGCTTGAGCAACCTTGATCGAGTTTTGCAGAGATGTGAAGAAACTAACCTTGTCTTGAATTGGGAGAAGTGCCACTTTATGGTTAATGAAGGTATTGTCTTGGGGCATAAAATTTCTGAAAGAGGCATTGAAGTTGATAAAGCTAAAGTTGTTGCTATTGAAAAGATGCCGTGTCCCAAGGACATCAAAGGTATAAGAAGTTTCCTTGGTCATGCCGGTTTTTATAGGAGGTTCATTAAGGACTTCTCAAAAATTTCTCGGCCTCTGACTAATCTATTACAAAAAGATATCCCTTTTGTCTTTGATAATGATTGGGTAGAAGCATTTGAAATACTTAAGAAAGCATTGATTTCTGCACCTATCGTTCAGCCACCTGATTGGAATTTACCCTTTGAATTATGTGTGATGCTAGTGATTATGCTATAGGTGCTGTTCTGGGATAAAGAATTGATAAGAAACTAAATGTTATTCAATATGCTAGTAAAACTCTAGACAGTACCCAGAGAAATTATGCTACTACTGAAAAAGAATTCTTAGCAGTTGTATTTGCTTGTGTTAAGTTCAGACCTTATATTGTTGATTCTAAAGTAACTATTCACACAGATCATGCTGCTATTAAATACCTTATGGAAAAGAAAGATGCTCAGCCTAGACTTATTAGATGGGTTCTCTTGCTACAAGAATTGGATTTGCATATTATTGATAGAAAGGGAGCTGAGAACCCCGTTGCAGACAACTTGTCTAGGTTAGAGAATGTTCTTGATGACCTACTACCTATTGATGATAGCTTTCCTGATGAACAATTAGCTGTCATAAATGCTTCTCGTACTGCTCCATGGTATGCTGATTATGCTAATTACATTGTTGCTAAATTTATACCACATAGTTTCACATACCAGCAAAAGAAAAAGTTTTTCTATGATTTAAGACACTACTTCTGGGATGACCCACATCTTTATAAAGAAGGAGTAGATGGTGTTATTAGACGTTGTATACCTGAGCATGAACAGGAACAGATCCTACGCAAGTGTCACTCCGAAGATTATGGAGGGCACCATGCTGGAGATAGAACTGCACATAAGGTATTGCAATCCGGTTTTTATTGTCCTACTCTCTTCAAGGATGCCCGTAAGTTTGTCTTGTCTTGTGATGAATGCCAAAGAATTGGTAATATTAGTAGACATCAAGAAATGCCTATGAATTATTCACTCGTTATTGAACCATTTGATGTTTGGGGCTTTGATTATATGGGACCGTTTCCTTCCTCTAATGGGTATACACATATTTTAGTTGCTATTGATTACGTTACTAAGTGGGTAAAAGCTATTCCAACTAGTAGTGCTGATCATAACACTTCTATTAAGATGCTTAAAGAAGTTATTTTTCCGAGGTTTGGAGTCCCTAGATATTTAATGACTGATGGTGGTTCACATTTTATTCATGGTGCTTTTCGTAAAATGCTTGCTAAGTATGATGTTAATCATAGAATTGCATCTCCATATCACCCACAGTCTAGTGGTCAAGTAGAATTGAGCAATAGAGAGCTCAAAATAATTTTGCAAAAGACTGTTAATAGATCTAGAAAGAATTGGTCCAAGAAACTTGATGATGCATTATGGGCTTATAGAACTGCATATAAAAATCCTATGGGTATGTCTCCGTATAAAATGGTTTATGGAAAAGCATGTCACTTACCTCTTGAACTAGAACATAAGGCATATTGGGCTATTAAAGAGCTCAACTATGATTTCAAACTTGCCAGTGAGAAGAGGTTATTTGACATTAGCTCACTTGATGAATGGAGAACCCAAGCCTATGAGAATGCTAGGTTGTTTAAAGAAAAAGATAAAAGACGGCATGACAAAAGGATACAAAAGCGTGAGTTTAATGTAGGAGATTATGTGTTGCTATACAACTCTCGTTTAAGATTTTTTGCAGGAAAACTTCTCTCTAAATGGGAAGGTCCTTACGTTATCGAGGAGGTCTATCGCTCCGGTGCCATAAAAATCAACAACTTAGAAGGCACAAATCCAAAGGTGGTGAATGGTCAAAGAATCAAACATTATATCTCAGGTAATCCTATAAATGTTGAAACTAATATTATTGAAATCGTAACCCCAGAGGAATACTTTCCAGAAGGTTTCAGACTCCAAAAAGGAATAGGTACGTGGTACGGTAAGTAAACCGACTCCAAAACAATTCTAATGGCAATTTTTCTTTGTTTTGGAATATTTAGAAAAATAGGAAAATAAGAAGCAGTCCAGGAAGGACACGAGGCTTCCACGAGGGTGGGAGGTGCGCCCTACCCCCTGGGCGCGCCCCCTACCTCGTGGGCACCTCGTGTGCTCTCCGGACTCCGTTTTCTTGCATGATACTTCTTTTGGTTGGTAGAAATTCATTATATAATCCCCCGATGGTTTTGACCACCGTACCACGCAAATATCCTCTGTTTTTGTTTCGAGCTGTTTTTCGCCGCAGATTTGGAGCGAGATGCTCATTTGATGAGGATCAACGTTTCAAGTTCAGAGGAGGAGGATTTCCCTCTACCTCAACCTGGGGATATGCACGTGAAGTTCAAGAGGTCTAGTCTCCCTAAGAGGGCTAAACTATCTAACAATCGATCTATTCCTTCTCGTTTTCGGTAGAAAAGCAAAGGAGATTTATGTGACAAGATCTTGAAGCTGGAGTCGGAGGTTGATGATTCAAAAGGAGGAAATTGCTCTTCTCAATTACAACATGAAGAAGCTGAAAGCACAATTTACATCATCAACAACTCCATTATCATCACCTCCGAAGAAAGAAATATAATCACATGGGTATGGGCACTCCCCTTGGCAATTGCCAAGCTTGGGGGAGGTGCCCCGGTATCGTATCACCATCACACTCCTATCTTTACCGTTTTTCTTAGTTCGATCCTTTTAGTAATATCTTGATCTAGTAGAATAAAGTTTTAGTATGATCTAGTTGTGAGTTTTGCTTTATGGTCTTTCTATGTAATCGAGTCTGTGAGCTATATATAATAAAGATTAGTGTTGAGTCAAGGGCTTGATTACTATGCTATGATCTTGAGGGAATAAAAGAAACAAAGAATAAGAAAGAAATAAATAGTAACAAAGAGATCATATTGATCTTATGGAGAGTAATGACTTCACATATAAAGAGTATGATGATTAAAAATTGTTGAGAGTTGACAAACATAGTCTTGGTCATCGTTGCAATTAATAGGAAGTAATAAAGAAAGAGAGGTTTCACATATAAATATACTATCTTGGACATCTTTTATGATTGTGAACACTCATTAAATATGACATGCTAAAGAGTTGATGTTGGACAAGGAAGACAACGTAATGGGCTATGTTTTCTTATATCTGAAATAAAGTATATTGTCATGGATCATCCAACATGTTGAGCTTGCCTTTCCTTCTCATGCTAGCCAAATTCTTTGCACCAAGTAGAGATACTACTTGTGCTTCCAAATACCCTTAAACCCAGTTTTGCCATGAGAGTCCACCATATCTACCTATGGATTGAGTAAGATCCTTCAAGTAAGTTGTCATCGGTGCAAGCAATAAAAATTGCTCTCCAAATATGTATGATTTATTAGTGTGGAGAAACTAAGCTTTATACGATCTTGTGATGTGGAAGAAATAAAAGCAACGGACTGCATAATAAATGTCCATATCACAAGTGGCAATATAAAGTGACGTTCTTTTGTATTAAGATTTCGTGCATCCAACCATGAAAGCGCATGACAACCTCTGCTTCCCTCTGCGAAGGGCCTATCTTTTACTTTTATCTCTCACCCTTATGCAAGTGTCATGGTGATCTTCACCTTTCCTTTTTACATTTTATCCTTTGGCAAGCACCTTGTGTTGGAAAGATCCTGATATATATATATACCCAATTGGATGTAAGTTAGCATGAACTATTATTGTTGACATTACCCTTGAGGTAAAAGGTTGGGAGGCGAAACTATAAGCCCCTATCTTTCTCTGTGTCCGATTAAAACTCCATAACCACAAGTATTGCGTGAGTGTTAGCAATTGTGAAAGACTAAATGATAGTTGAGTATGTGGACTTGCTGAAAAGCTCTTACACGGACTCTTTCCGATGTTATGGTAAATTGCAATTGTTTCAATGACTAAGATTATAGTTTGTTAGTTCTGAATAAAGTTTCTGATTCATACTTGATATTGTGAATAGATTATTACTTGAACATAAGAAATCATATGATAATATCCATATATGTTGCTGTTATAAGAATGATCATGATGCCCTCATGTCCGTATTTTATTTTATCGACACCTCTATCTCTAAACATGTGGACATATTTATCATTATCGGCTTCTGCTTGAGGACAAGCGAGGTCTAAGCTTGGGGGAGTTGATACGTCCATTTTGCATCATGCTTTTATATCGATACTTATTGCATTATGGGCTATTATTACACATTATGTCACAATACTTATGCATATTCTCTATTATTTTACAAGGTTTACAAAAAGACGGAGAATGCCAGCAGCTGGAATTCTGGGCTGGAAAAGGAGCAAATATTAGAGACCTATTCTACACAACCCCAAAAGTCCTGAAACTCCACGGAAGTTATTTTTGAGAATAATAAAAAATACTGAGTGAAGAAAATACCAGAGGGGGCCCACACCCTGCCCTGGAGGGTGGGGGGCGCGCCCTACCCCCTGGGCGCGCCCCCTGCCTCATGGGCCCCCTGGTGGGGGCGCGCCTACCCACTCTTCTGCTATATGAAGTCTTTCGTCCGAGAAAAAAAAATCATAAGCAAGCTTACGGGACGAAACTCCGCCGCCACGAGGCGGAACCTTGGTGGAACCAATCTAGGGCTCCGGCAGAGCTGTTCTGCCGGGGAAACTTCCCTCCGGGTGGGGGAAATCATCGCCATCCTCATCACCAACGATCCTCTCATCGGGAGGGGGTCAATCTTCATCAACATCTTCACCAGCACCATCTCCTCTAAAACCCTAGTTCATCTCTTGTATCCAATCTTTGTCCCAAAGCCTCAGATTGGTACCTGTAGGTTGCTAGTAGTGTTGATTACTCCTTGTAGTTGATGCTAGTTAGTTTATTTGGTGGAAGATCATATGTTCAGATCCTATATGCATATTAATACCCCTCTGATTATGAACATGAATATGCTTTGTGAGTAGTTACGTTTGTTCCTGAGGACATGGGAGCAGTCTTGCTATTAGTAGTCATGTGAATTTGGTATTCGTTCGATATTTTGATGAGATGTATGTTGTCTCCGCTCTAGTGGTGTCATGACACTTCACCATTGTTTGGGCCTAGAGGAAGGCATTGGGAAGTAATAAGTAGATGATGTGTTGCTAGAGTGACAGAAGCTTAAACCCCAGTTTATGTGTTGCTTCGTAATGGGCTGATTTGGATCCATATGTTTCATGCTATGGTTAGGTTTACCTTAATACTTCTTTTGTAGTTGCGGATGCTTGCAATAGGAGTTAATCATAAGTGGGATGCTTGTCCAAGTAAGGACAGCACCCAAGCACCGGTCCACCCACATATTAAATTATCAAAGTACCGAACGCGAATCATATGAACGTGATGAAAACTAGCTTGACGATAATTCCCATGTGTCCTCGGGAGCGCTTTCCTTCATATAAGAAATTGTCCAGGCTTGTCCTTTGCTACAAAAAGGATTGGGCAACCTTGCTGCACTTTATTTACACTTGTTACTTGTTACTCGTTATAAATTACCTTATCACAAAACTATCTGTTACCGATAATTTCAGTGCTTGCAGAGAATACCTTGCTGAAAACTGCTTATCATTTCCTTCTGCTCCTCATTGGGTTCGACACTCTTACTTATCGAAAGGACTAGGATAGATCCCCTATACTTGTGGGTTATCAACGCGTCACTGTCTCAGCGCGCAGATCTTGCTGCCACCGAGCTGGATGGGGATGAGGCAGCCTGGCCTGCTCCATCTTGCCATAGATCTGGCGATATAGGAGGCATGGCGAGGACGGAGAGCGCTCGCCTGATGGTGGAGATGCACGGCTAGAGGTTGGGAGGGGGATGGAGCCGGTGGCGGCGATAGTGTCAATCCAGGTGACTGAGAGAGAGAGACAGATTGACCAGGGACGGAGGGCACGGGTAGGGATAAGGACGGGGGAGAGATATAGGTAGGCCGCTGGGGTGATGTGACTGTATTCAATCGTATAAGGGATTTCTTCCGGAGACCAGATGGGCCA
This sequence comes from Aegilops tauschii subsp. strangulata, assembly GCF_002575655.3. Taxonomy (NCBI): domain Eukaryota; kingdom Viridiplantae; phylum Streptophyta; class Magnoliopsida; order Poales; family Poaceae; genus Aegilops; species Aegilops tauschii. The sequence goes on along the minus strand of NC_053036.3, from coordinate 518,979 downwards.
GGCCGCTCGGATCAACATAAAGAAGTGACGGTCGCGATAAGCGTTGCGTGCGCATATGGTTAGCAATCGCCATATTCGGTATCTATATAGATGCTTCATCCAGCCCGAGCCCAAGTTCTCTTCTTTCTCTACTCTCTGTTTTCCCTTCCCCTAGCTCAAGCTCATCCTCCATTTTTGCCAAGATTTATCAAAGATTGAAGGCACCCCATCTATCCAAGGGTTCTAAAAGGTTAGCAACTTTATCCTTTCATCTCTCATTGCTAGTTAAGCTCGTTTCATGCTCTAAGCATAGTGATTTGTGGGGTTTAGCTTGAGAGTAATTATGTGGGAGTTTATTTGATTTATATGCAATTTGAGCTCAAATTAACTTCTTCATTTGCATATGTGTAGGTGTGGTTGACTTAGTCCCTTCCCGTCCCGTCCTCACCGCCGTCGATCGTCTGCACCCGTCCCGTTTAGGTGTGGGTTGGTGGTGTGCCCCCCACAGAAATGATTGTTCCTGAACAGGAAAAGGCGTTTAGGGAGGCAACCACAATCTTTGTGGGAGCAGTTCTGAGTGTGATTGAGGACAAGTTGATTGACGCATATATTCATATGTCGGTTGCCAAAAACTTGTGGGATGTGGTCGAAGTAAAATTTGGCGCAACCGATGCTGGAAGCGAACTATATGCTATGGAGCAGTTCCATGATTACAGGATGGTTGATAACCATTCTGTATTGGACTAGGCTCATTAGATACAGTGCATCGCTAAGGAGCCGGAGCTCCTAAAGTGTGAGTTACCGGACAAGTTTGTCGCGGGTTGCATTATTACAAAACTCCCTCCTGGATGGAGACTCTTTGCTACTTCTCTCAAGCACTTGAGACATGAATTCTCTATTGAGGATGTCATCGGTCATCTCAGTGTTGAGGAGAACTCGAGAGCAAAGGACTCACACTTGAAGGGGGTAGAGGGTTCTTCTAGCGCAAATGCGATGCAGAAGAACTTCCACAAGTTCAAGGGAAAGAACTCTATCCAGCACAATACTACATTTACAAAGAAGGGTAAGAAGAAAGACAAAAAGAGAGATGGCTGCTTTACTTGTGGTTCAAAGAAACATTGGGCAAACAAGTGGCCAAACAAGTACAAGAAGCCAGGACACGGCTCCAAGTCTATCAATGTCACTCTGAACAACAATGATGTGGCATCTGGGTATGGTAATCTGTTTACCATACTTTCAGTTTGCCAGTCCACCGATTGGTGGGTTGACACTTGGGCCAACATTCATGTGTGTACTAATGTGTCTTTGTTTAATTCCTACCAGGTCGCACGAGATTGTTCCATCCTGATGGGGAATGACTCGCATGCTTCTGTTCATGGTGTTGGCAAGGTAAATGTGAAGTTTACTTCGAGAAAGATCGTGCAACTGAAGAATGTACATCACTTATCATTTAGGTTACTTCATGCCACACGTGTGTCACTTATCACTTGGGTCAAATAACTGTTGCAAAGATCGATCTCGTTTGGACCAAAGTTTTGGGTGTCACTAATGCACTATGATCTGTGGGGAACTGTTGTGAACTTGTGATCATCATTGGAACTGCTTGCGCCTTCCGCATAAAACATGGAGAAAATGTAGACACTAGATCTTGCATAGTACACCCTCACCATCATCGACTATGCCGATCACATTAGCATGGATTTCATCATCCCCAACCATGAAGATGATGATTCTTTTCTGGAGATTTCGTCTTTCCCAAAGGACTATTGTTCGTCACCAACCAACAACGACTTATTTGGAAAACACCTTTCAAAATTACATGAATCACTGTTCCAACACACATAAATGTATTTTCCCAGATGTAGACACAATTTCAAATATGATGAATATGTCTTTTCATATGATTTTTTTGAAAGAAAAATGATGAACATTTATTTTTAGATACATAAATTATATTTTAATAAAATGTCTAGACAACATGCGTGGAGAAAATACATGCTTGGACACTCCTTGTTTATAGGTAATTCCTATTTGACGCTCCCTGCATCAAGATGAGGAAACCTATTTGGCGACCAGCACGCCAAATAGGTAGGAAACATAGACAACCCCTGTGGCCGGCCATGTAGGAGGAGGGACGCCCCTGTTTTTCTCTTCTTCTTTGTTTTTGCTTTCTGTTTTGACATTTCAAATAATTCAGGATTTCACAAATTCCCAATTTCAAAAAATAGTGAAATTAGAAAGTTTTTTTTTAATTCATAAAACGTTCATGTTTTGAAATATCTTCGGGTAATCATAAAATGTTTGTGCTTTTGAAAAAAGAAATGTTCACAAGTTCAAAAAATATTCATGATTTTGCAGAAATCTAAAAATGCGCAAATTTCAAAACAAATTCTCAAAACTATTCATTGATTAAAAACTGCTAGATGATTCAAAAAATGTGCACGAGTTTGAAAAAATATAATTTTTTAAAAAAAACATTGTTTGCGAATTTGTAAAAGATGTTCACAATTTCAAAAAATGTTCTTGAATTTGTAAAAAAGGTTCACAACAAATTCAAAATAGTGTTCATGATTTCCAGAAAGTTCACTATTTCAATAATTTTTTAGTACTTTTAAATATGTTTGCTTAATTAAAAATAGAAAAAGAGAGAAAATATAAATGAAAGAAAGGTAAAAATAATGGAAAAACTTAGCATGGGAAATACAAAAGGAGAAAATGAAATTAAAAAAAAAAGATAAAAAGGAAAAAATGAAAAGGGTAAAAGAAAGAGTAACCAGAAGGAAAATACATATAAGAAAAGAAAACCCGGTCTAGGGAAGGTTCCCAGAACCGGAGGAAAAAAAACTAGACTGGACAAGCCCATATGCTAGACAGGTGGGGGGGGGGGGGGGGTGTATGCACTAGGTCCCTATACAGCTACATACGTGCTAAATAAGAAGCGCCGTCAAAATGTCCCTATGACTTTTATAGGTAATTCCTTTTTGATGCTCTTTTTAGAAAACAAGGTCACCCCCCGGCCTCAGCATCAAAATGATGCATACGGCCATATTATTAATAAGCAAATCGTTCGAACAAAGTCTTCAAGTCCCAGAACACAAAGTGCTCATAACGAGCTGAAAAAAGAAAAAAAGCAGGATAACCACAACCGGTTGTACAAAAGAAAGATAGGAAACTAAACGCCTATCCTATTACATGACCGCAATCCAAACCGGTTGAAGATAGCCCGTGCTACCGTTTTCTAACGGATAGACCCAGTAACCATACGCTCCCTGGCATCCGTCGGAGTGAGTAGCAACCACATACGGATCAGCGTAGTGGCCCGAGAAATAACCTGCAAGAAATGAACATTCGTTGCTCTGTTAAAAACCATATCATTCATGCAGTTCCCCATAGCCCATAATAAGGCGCATACGCCTACACGGATGTGACTCGCAGTTTCTATCTCAACTCCATTTAGCCACGTGTTGATACTAGTAGGAGGAGCAATGTTAAACGCTATATGGATAGACCGCCATAATACTTTTGCCATCGGGCAATCAAGAAAGAGGTGTTTGATGGATTCATCATGATCACAATAACTACATCTCCGAGATCCAGCCCAGTTGCGTTTTACCAAGTTATCCTTAGTGAGAATTACTTGTTTGTGGACAAACCACATAAGCACTTTAATCCGTAAGGGTACTTTGACCTTCCAAATATTCACAGATCGAGGTATGGGAACCGAATTGATTAAATCCAAATACATTGACTTCACTGAAAACACTCCATTCTTGGCTAGTTTCCAATGTACTTGATCTAGCTGCTGAGACAGGCGGACATCCATCAATCTTCTCGCAAGATGGAGCCATGCTTCCCAATGGCTTCCCCCAAGCGTCCTTCTGAATTGAATATTTAGAGGGTTTGACTGTAATACTGTTGCAACGTAAGCATCTCTACGCTGAACAATATTATAAAGAGAAGGATATTGGGTAGCTAGAGGCCTCTCCCCAAGCCATGTATCCTCCCAGAATCTCGTGGAATTACCATTACCAACGATAAACTTTGTTCTATTGAAAAAGGCTAATTTCACTCTCATTAGTCCTTTCCAAAAAGGCGAATCAGTTGGTCTGACTGTAACCTATGCTAGGGTCTTAGTGTTAAGGTACTTATTACGCAGAATCTGGGCCCATGTGGCATGGGTCTCTGTAGATAACTTATACAGCCAGTTGCTGAGTAAGCATCTGTTTTTCACCTCAAGATTTTCAATTCCAAGACCACCTTGGTCTTTTGGTCTACAAATGGCATCCCATTTAGCGAGTCGGTATTTTCGTTTTAACTCGCCACTCTGCCAAAAAAAGGCGATCGATAGAAGTCCAATCTTTTCCGTACCCCTATTGGGATCTCAAAGAAGGACAACAGAAACATTGGCATACTCGTGAGCACCGAATTAATGAGAATTAGTCGGCCTCCGAATGACATGAGTTTGCCCTTCCAACAACTTAGTTTCTTTTCAAATTGATCTTCAGTACACTTTCATTCTTTGTTAGAAAGCTTACGATAGTGAATCGGTATGCCCAGGTATGTGGTGAAAGGCAACGAGCCTATCTCACAACCAAATAGTTGTTTGTAAGCTACTTGTTCATCTTCAGCTCTCCCAAAGCAAAACAATTCACTTTTATGAAAGTTAATCTTTAACCCCGACAGCTGCTCAAATAAACATAACAGAAGCTTCATATTTCTTGCTTTCGCCAGATCATGCTCCATGAAGATGATAGTATCATCAGCGTACTGTAGAATAGACAGTCCACCATCTACTAGATGTGGAACAAGCCCACCTACTTGGCCATTCTCTTTAGCTCTACCTATCAGAATTGTTAACATATCTACCACTATGTTGAACAGGATAGGTGATATCGGGTCTCCCTGTCTTAAACCCTTGTGTGTCTGGAAATAGTGACCTATATCATCATTCACCTTTATTCCGACACATCCTTTTTGAATTGCTTATGTGGGAGAATTTCACTTCCCCGGCCTCTACACCAACTAGGGATGTATACGGCCTTTAAGTATGAGTACTAGGATTTTTAATCTCGGTTATGCACCGAGCCTAGTCCTCAATAAATGTGTGAGTACCAGGAAAGCCTGGTCCTCAAGAATAAATAGGAACCCATATTCGCCTCCGTGAGGATTTGAACCCAGGTGTTGGGTTTGTACATCTTTTTTGATGCTTGGACACTCCTTGGCTTTTTTTGTTCTTTTCCAATGATTTTTTTTGAAAATTTCATGCCCTCAAGTCAACATACACATCCCAACATACACATCCCAGAAGTGCATATGACACCTTCTTGGAATGGTGGGAGCGGACGCGGCCAACTTTCAGGGGTTGTACAAGCAGGGATTTGACTCATTCGCCATTGCAACAGTGTGGCACTTGTGGAAACAACGGAACGCCAACTGAGTGGAGCGAACCTGACCACCAAGAATCTTAGTGCAGCAGATTTTGGAGGAGGTCAAGACATGGCAGCGGGCAGGAGTTGGGGTGGTGGGATTGAGTAGGTTTGTAAGAGAGAAGGCTTTTGCTTTCTTCGCTGGAGTGGGGTGTACCTGTGGTGATGTTCACATCCACTTGCAGGTTCTTATAAAACTGCTATTTCTCTTTTCTATAAAAGTAAGGTACGCCTTTGGCATACTCTAAAAATAAATTCTTAATGCATTGCTACTATTAAAAAAAAACAATGTCACAAACCACAAATTAACTCATGGACCATTCGTTTCCTCCCCATCTTGATTATTTTCCAATCCTCCTTGGGGATAATGCTTCACCAATCACGATTTCTCTAAAAGAAAGTCATTGCGAGGAATGGCGCATCAAGAAATAAATTGCCAAACACAAGACTTGAACCAGGTTGGCAAGGATAGCACGCGCCCATGAAAACAAACTCTACTAGCCAATACTCTTGTGCATAAACAAAGGACTGGAGAAATAAATATATCAAAGAAATAAATTAGAACCAAACAACTGCTGATATGGTGGCTTGCTTAGTCAGATCTGACTTAACATACCTGGACTTGGCTTTTTCGAGGCCTCTAGCTATGTAATTCTGTTCTTTTTCTCTTTTTGTCTGCCCTAAGGCTTCAGACTTCTCTCTTGTAAATTCCTAATCTATAATGAAAAGGCAGAGCACCTGCCATTAGCCCTCAAAAAAAAAAAGAACCAAACAACCATTGAATTTGAGTCGAACTCTGCATCTATCATGGCCTTTACTACCCTTCTCGTATATAATGGCGATCGGAGCGGGGTAAATCTCGTGGATTTAGAGAGACAATCGTAGCGTGATAAATCAATTCTTGATTGATTACATCAAACAAAACGCATGCTGCATGCTGAATCAACCACACATAAATTAACTACGTTGTTTCACTGTCTTTGGCAAGCAAGCAGCACTTTGGTCACACTCACACCAAATGGCCGGGGTTGTGTGGCCTTACGTGGTAGACACAACTAGGGACACCCACGGGACGGGCACATCAAACCTTCCTTATCATTACAGGCACACTCATTACAGCAGACCAAATCAAGCCACACACAGATGATACAAAGTATCATTCTTCACGGGAAAATAATTAATCAGGTGCACACACGCAGCGTCAAACCAGCACCAATTTATTCTTGGGAAAATAACACAATCTTGGCAAGCCAACACCTGAACCGTTGCGGCAACGACAGCAGCCGACAACAGCAAGATGCCGTCGTCGTTCTGCAATAACCAAGCCTACACAACAGAGGTAATGATAATACAGTTGATTAAAGGAAGCAGAATATAATGGATGAAACAAGCAATTTGGTACATAGGGTGGGGGGGGGGGGGATTAATTAGTTGTTGCTCTACATATATGTGTATGCAATTTATTCATATAGTATGTAACAGAGTATTTAATCACACAAGGTCTCTGATGTGTGTGTACCTGAATAGTGTCTGGTCGGCTCACCAAAGAACTGAGACTCTAGGCAGGGGCTTCTTGTAGTACGCCGAGTGGCGCAGCTGGAAGAGGGAAGGGTCGTGGCCGGCCTCCGGCCCATCCCACTCCAGCTTATCCCACCAGTCCTTCTCACAGTCCACAATCGGACGACTGCCTCGGTCAACGGCCGGGAGGCGCTTGAGACCCCAGCATCCCCTGACCCTGATGGTCTCAAGCTTGGGAGCAAACATCTTGGCTTTGCATATGTGTTGCAGCTTGAAGAGCTGATGCAAGTAGATATGCTTCAGGTTTGGGAATTCCAGTACACCTTTATGGTAGTTAGCTATTCTTGTCAGAACCTCTGGCGCCACAGGGAACACCTGCCCTAGATCACCACAGAAGACGATGTGGAGGGTCTCCAAGCTTCCCAAGGTGTATAACATGGAGAATGGGAGAACAAATGTGAGCCTCGGACATGAGAACAGGTGTATGCTCTGCAGTTTTGCAAAGGAAATATGGTCTCTAAGATACCACGTCCTTCCTTTGCTCCAAATGCAATGGGTCATCGGGAGATCAGCTGCCCAAAAGTTCACTAGTTCTTCAAAGTTGCAGTAATCATTGATAATACTGAAGGCTGTATGCATCTTGGGGCATCTCACCATATGACAAGATTTCAAATGTCGCCATGTAAGTTTCTCATTTCCTATGGACATCATATGTTCAGGGATCGTAGTGGTGATGCAGGAATTGTCGTGTGCATGCAATGACTCAGCCATGTTCATCACAAAGATGATAGCCTTCACTCCTCTTTTGTTGTCCGTTCTAGTGAAACTAATTCCATCACCAATCTCAACATGGGATCCCAACGGCTGAAACTGCATTCCATTGTTGTAGTCGTGATCAATAATTATGTTGTCAATAGAGAAATCAATGTAGGTGTTGTAAGTGTTGGGGGTTAACGACTTTGGTTGAGGAGGACCCATTATTTTCCCACTATTACAAGGGCCCATCTTGTCCTTCATATAGCTTTGTCCCTTAACATTGACGGTACAAGGGACACAGAGATTTAGATGGTACCTATTGCTCTTCCAACAAAATTGAACATTGCTTTGTAATACCAAGGACTGAAAAAACCTTATGTCCATTATAGTAACATAAACTTCAGGTGGTTTTGTTTGAGCAGGACTGGCCGAGGAATCAATGTGCAGCACTGTCAGTGTTGGCAGACCCTCTTCTGGCCATATAATTGCACGGAGCTGCAAACATTCCAATAGAATTATTTGCTGGAGATTTGGGGCTTGTACCACCTGAGTTGTGAGGTCAAGTGTCTTGACTCTTGTGCTTGAGAGGTCCAACTCCTCAAGGTTTGGAAGTGATCCACGCAGTGTGAAGTCAGACAATCTTGCACAACCAGCCATGGAGATGCGGCTTATTTTGGCTTCCTTGTAATTATCCTTTCTTGGTCTTGCATGTAAGCTGAATGATTCAAGTGATGGAGGGAGTCCTTCAACATGCTCCAAACCAACACAACCATCTAGAACTAGAGTCTTGAGGCTAGTTGATCTTGACAAGCTGGGAAAAACTGTGAATTCATCCTTTCCGCCCGTCTCCCAAGAGCAAGTAGGGTCAATTACTCGAAGCTTGCGAAGGTTCTGCAGTTGCCCCAATGCAAAAATGATGTACCAAAACCTTCCGTTCTTTATATGAACTTCCCTGATGTTTGCAGACATATGCTCTATTCTCTCTGGTGATGAAGGCAGATCCCAATCTGTATTGCATATGTCTATCACCCATAGGCTCTTAAAAAAATCCATTGTTGTCATATCTTGCTTTTTGGGTTCTTCCGCTTGTTGATCTTTGCAACTATCTAATCCGAGGAATCTTAAGTTGAGGCAAGAATGGAAAGGAGGTGAAGAAAAATTGAAGCTGCAGTGGCATAACTTGAGCACGCGAAGTTTGTCCGACTGATGAAACATGCCATTGGGTAATAATGGAGGATCAGATCCACTTGCGGCTGCTCCGAGAAAAAATGATGTTGACTCTGGATGCACAACAGACCTGTCCTTGACAAATATCCATCGTTTCGGAGGAGTCTCCAATTGTGCACCAAAATAGGGCAGTGCATTAGATGAATAATCCTCTATATTTAGGTGTTGATGCAGAGCAGCTGCAACCTCCCATGCTTCGTCACCCTGACCTCCTTGTATGATCCCATCGCAGACCCAATAGTTAGAAGCATGGGGGGCCCAGTCATAGTCCATGATGTTGCCTCCTTGAGAATTTAATGATAGCAGATACAAGCAACACTCTTCAACTGCTTCTCCAAGCTTATCCATGTACCCGGCAATTTCTCTAGCCTCATTTTGTAGCAAATAATTCCAAGGTTTAATCAACGAGTCCTCATAAAGAAAAAGATGTGAATTATCCACCTTCTCACTAATTCCTGGGTTGAGCCGAAGCCTTCCTCGAAATGTCCACAATACTTTACTGCCAAATGCAAACCATTGATCCATTAGAGGTTGGGGAATACCAAAATCATTCAAGTCAATTGTGTTGCCGCTTCCATTGTGGAAGAACACTAAACATATGTGTTCTCGTAAGGCTCGATTGATCTCTGCCCCAGCGTCTTGTATCTCGGCTCTAGAGCTTTCGTCTACCCCTCTGAAATCATCTTCTTGATCTTGCCTGTCAAAAATATCCATTACCCGCTGAGGAAGCTTGAGTTCTTCTGCGATCAATCTCTGGAGTGCTCTTCGGCTTTTCCACTTCGAGCAATCGACGTGTATGATCTTGTCGAATTTCTCCACCAGAGATGGTGGATGGTGTTCAGCTATGGCTCTAAGCACCGCCGAAGCAGCCAGCCCTTGCCATCCATCAAAATATATGGCCTTGTGTGCAGTATTGCTCGTATCCTCCAGATAAGGGATTATCAGTTGCACCGCTTGTTCGACGGTGTCCGGACCAATCCACTGCATAATTAGTCAATGGTAATTAGTTGAGGTGGCTCACTTTAGCAGTTTTCGACTAGTAACATACTAAATGTAAAAGGTACAGCTACTTTTTTTTATTTGGATCAAGACTAATTAATTAAAATGCAGGCACGGACGGAACTTACACCAAGCTGTGCACTGGTGGCGGCAGACGTGTTTTGATTAGCTGCTAGTTTTATACTCCCTCCGTCCGAAAATACTTGTCCAAGAAATGGATAAATTTGATGCATCTAGAACTAATAAACGTCTAGATACATCTATTCCTCCAACAAGTATTTCCGGATGGAGGGAGTAGTACTTAGTTATGAGAGTTTGTCTTACTTTTGGTGAGCTGGATCCTCTGTGATCATGGTTGCCAGATTTTGCTACTCCCTTCATCCATCTATATAACATAGGGTCTAATTCATTCTTTAAGGCTAACTTTGACCATATGCGTATGTCAAAGCAATAATATATGACATGAAAATTACATATACCATACCGTCAAATTCGTACGTGAAAGGAGCTTTCAATGTTATAATTTTCACATTATACATCTCATATACTATTAAGCTTATATATAGTAACACTATTCATCAACTAGGGTGTAGAATAAGTTATTCTTGAATAAGTTATTCTTCATCCGAGGTAATCTTACGATCGTTTCATAAATAAATTACATTTGAAATACAAATAGGTACATTCATATTGATTAAAAAACGTAAAATTTGACATACGAAAACAAAAATATAGGTCATAAGAGACCAGAAAAATTGTATTTTATGTATATTTTACATATGTTTTTACATTTGTAGTTTTATGTAGCATAAAATATATTTTTACGATGATTTTATATTTTCTTATGTTTTCTTTTCACGTATGAAATAAGACAAAATTTACGGAATGTAAAATTGTAGTGCATTGATGTTAAAACAGAGAGGGGTGAAGAATAACTATTCCTCACCTAAAGTGAAGAATAACTATTCTACCGCATCAAGTAGTGTCTTTGTGTTAATGCTGATGAACTGTAGCTATTGAATTAGCTTTAGGTGGTCTCTCTGGTGTCGATTTTAAGATAGTTTGTAATTGGCTCTAGGAATATGTTTTGTGAAACCTAGCAATGCAGTGTCTTCAAAAGTTCTTTATATGCAACACCGACAGTGATAATTATGTTGAGCAGCAGATAGTTCCATGGCTCTTGCTATAGTTTAATTGTATATAGTGACGGAAAAATATCTTTAATGCTAAAACTAAAGGATCTCCTTTTTGGAATGGGATCCAAGCGGTGAAACCTACGTCTACGGTTGGGGCCCGTTTCCTGGTGAATAATGGAAAATCCACGAGATTCTGGCTGGACGCTTGGTTGGGGCCTACCCCCCTTTTGATGAACCATGGGCCGCTCTTCCAGCTCGCAACGGACACGGAGCTGATGGTTGACGCTGCGTTGCGTACATCGCCGCCAGCCATCAGCTTCAAGAGAAATCTGAATCCTATTGAGGGCGATGTTGAGATGACTTGGTGCATTTGATCGGGGCGCGTGCACTAAATGATGCGACTGATGTGATCTCCCGGAGCTTGACCATCTCCGGGAAATTCTCCGTAAAACCCCAACAAACGTACCGAAGGTGATACGTTTGACATAGCTAGGGGCTATGGAAAGCGGGGATCCCACTCAAGATCACAATCTTCCTTTGATAAATGTTCCGTAACCGTCTACCATCCTCGGAAAACATAGCAAAGCATAACGGACCATATAATGGGTCCTGCACTGTTTCCGGGTTGACGGAGGGTGCTAACCATGTGTTCTTTCGGTGGCACCTAGCACGTTTTGCCTGGAGTGTTGTGCGAGAGGCGTTCGGACAGAACTGGAACCCGGCTTCGGGTGCTGACTTGCTCGATGTGCTGCAAACACAGCGTGGTGCTTTTGCTAGGATCGTGTGGCGTAGCGTAGGGGCGCTCCAGTGGGCTCTTTGGACTATCCGCATCAAAATTACTATTGAGAAGAAATTCCCCTCCCACCCAGTTGATGTGATATTCAAATGCCACCTATTTCTTGAGGTGTGGCAACCTTTGGGGAAGGAGTGTAACGCTGAGATCATGCAGGAGGTTATGGGGCGGATCAAAAGCATTCAGATGGTTGCTCGACACGACACGACGCCCCTTTGATCATCTTTTGGAGTCCTTGTTCGTTGGCCGGAGGCTGACACCAGCTATCTAAAGGAAATATGCCCTAGAGGCAATAATAAAGTATTATATATTTCCTTATATCATGATAAATGTTTATTATTCATGCTAGAATTGTATTAACCGGAAACATAATACATGTGTGAATACATAGACAAACAGAGTGTCACTAGTATGCCTCTACTTGACTAGCTCGTTAATCAAAGATGGTTATGTTTCCTAGCCATAGACATGAGTTGTCATTTGATTAACGGGATCACCTCATTAGGAGAATGACGTGATTGAAATGACCTGTTACGTTAGCTCTTGTAGCTATTGCTCTCTTCATGACTTATACATGTTCCTATGACTATGAGATTATGCAACTCCCGTTTACCGGAGGAACACTTTGTGTGCTACCAAACATCACAACGTAAATGGGTGATTATAAAGGTGCTCTACAAGTGTCTCCAAAGGTACTTGTTGGGTTGGCGTATTTCGAGATTAGGATTTGTCACTCCGATTGTCGGAGAGGTATCTCTGGGCCCACTCGGTAATGCACATCACTATAAGCCTTGCAAGCATTGTGACTAATGAGTTAGTTGCGGGATGATGTATTATGGAACGAGTAAAGAGACTTGCCGGTAATGAGATTGAACTAGGTATCGAGATACCGACGATCGAATCTCGGGCAAGTAACATATCAATGACAAAGGGAACAACGTATGTTGTTATGCGGTCTGACCGATAAAGATCTTCGTAGAATATGTGGGAGCCAATATGGGCATCCAGGTCCCGCTATTGGTTATTGACCGGAGAGGTGTCTCGGTCATGTCTACATAGTTCTCGAACCCGAAGGGTCCGCACGCTTAAAGTTACGATGACAGTTATATTATGAGTTTATATGTTTTGATGTACCGAAGGTTGTTCGGAGTCCCGGATGTGATCACGGACATGACGAGGAGTCTCGAAATGGTCGAGACATAAAGATTGATATATTGGACGACTATATTCGGACACCGGAAGTGTACCGGAGAAGTTTCGGATTAAACCGGAGTGCCGGAGGGTTACCGGAACCCCGCGGGGAAGTATTAGGCCTTAGTGGGCCTTGAGGGGAGAGAGAGGGCAGCAGCCAGGAGGTGGCGCGCCCCCTCCCAGGAGGAGTCCTAGTTGGACTAGGAGAGGGGGGCGCAGCCCCCTTTCCCTCTCCCTCTCCCTCTCTTTCCTTCCCCCCCTCTTTTCCTAGTAGGACTAGGAAAGGGGAGTCCTGCTCCTACTAGGAGGAGGACTCCCCTCCTCTCCTTGGCGCGCCTAGGGGCAGCCGGCCTCCCCCTTGCTCCTTTATATACGGGGGCAGGGGGGCACCTCTATACACACTTGATATACGATATTTTAGCCGTGTGCGGTGCCCCCCTCCACCAGATTACACCTCGATAATACCGTTGCGGAGCTTAGGCGAAGCCCTGCGTCGGTAGAACATCATCATCGTCACCACGCCGTCGTGCTAACGAAACACTCCCTCAACACTCGGCTGGATCGGAGTTCGAGGGACGTCATCGAGCTGAACGTGTGTAGAGCTCGGAGGTGCCGTATGTTCGGTGCTTGATCGGTCGGATCGTGAAGACGTACGACTACATCAACCGCGTTGTGATAACGCTTCCACTGTCGGTCTACGAGGGTACGTGGACAACACTCTCCCCTCTCGTTGCTATGCATCACCATGATCTTGCGTGTGCGTAGGAAATTTTTGAAATTACTACGTTCCCCAACAGTGGCATCCGAGCCTGGTTTTATGCGTTGATGCTATGCACGAGTAGAACACAAGTGAGTTGTGGGTGATATAAGTCATACTGCTTACCGGCATGTCATACTTTGGTTCAGCGGTATTGTGAGATGAAGCGGCCCGGACCGACATTACGGGTACGCTTACGCGAGACTGGTTTCACCGTTGCGAGCACTCGTTGCTTAAAGGTGACTGGCGGGTGTCTGTCTCTCTCACTTTAGTTGAACCGAGTGTGGCTACGCCCGGTCCTTGCGAAGGTTAAAACAGCACCAACTTGACAAACTATCGTTGTGGTTTTGATGCATAGGTAAGAACGGTTCTTGCTAAGCCCGTAGCAGCCACGTAAAATATGCAACAACAAAGTAGAGGACGTCTAACTTGTTTTTGCAGGGCATGTTGTGATGTGATATGGTCAAGACATGATGTGATATAATTTGTCATATGAGATGATCATGTTTTGTAACCGAGTTATCGGCAACTGGCAGGAGCCATATGGTTGTCTCTTTATTGTTTGAGATGCAATCGCCATGTAATAGTTTTACTTTATCACTAAGCGGTAGCGATAGTCGTAAAAGCAATAAGTTGGCGAGACGACAACGATACTACGATGGAGATCAAGGTGTCGCGCCGGTGACGATGGTGATCATGATGGTGCTTCGGAGATGGAGATCACGAGCACGGTGCTTCGGAGATGGAGATCACAAGCACAAGATGATGATGGCCATATCATATCACTTATATTGATTGCATGTGATGTTAATCCTTTATGCATCTTATCTTGCTTTGATTGACGGTAGCATTATAAGATGATCTCTCACTAAAATTTCAAGATAAAAGTGTTCTCCCTGAGTATGCACCGTTGCAAAAGTTCTTCGTGCTGAGACACCACGTGTTAATCGGGTGTGATAGGCTCTACGTTCAAATACAACGGGTGCAAAACAGTTGCACACGCGGAATACTCAGGTTAAACTTGACGAGCCTAGCATATACAGATATGGCCTCGGAACACAGAGACCGAAAGGTCGAGCGTGAATCATATAGTAGATATGATCAACATAGTGATGTTCACCATTGAAACTACTCCATCTCACGTGTTAATCGGACATGGTTTAGTTGCTTTGGATCACGTAATCACTTATATGATTAGAGGGATGTCTATCTAAGTGGGAGTTCTTAAGTAATATGATTAATTGAACTTAAATTTATCATGAACTTAGTACCTGATAGTATCTTGCTTGTCTATGTTAATTGTAGATAAATGGCCCGTGCTGTTGTTCCGTTGAATTTTAATGCGTTCCTTGAGAAAGCTAAGTTGAAAGATGATGGTAGCAATTACACGGACTGGGTCCGTAACTTGAGGATTATCCTCATTGCTGCACAGAAGAATTACGTCCTAGAAGCACCGCTAGGTGCCAGGCCTCCTACAAGAGCAACACCAGAAGTTATGAACGTCTGGCAGAGCAAAGCTGATGACTACTCGATAGTTCAGTGTGCCATGCTTTACGGCTTAGAACCGGGTCTTCAACGACGTTTTGAACGTCATGGAGCATATGAGATGTTCCAGGAGTTGAAGTTAATATTTCAAGCAAATGCCCGGATTGAGAGATATGAAGTCTCCAATAAGTTCTATAGCTGCAAGATGGAAGAAAATAGTTCTGTCAGTGAGCATATACTCAGAATGTCTGGGTATAATAATCACTTGATTCAACTGGGAGTTCAACTTCCGGATGATTGCGTCATTGACAGAATTCTTCAATCACTGCCACCAAGCTACAAGAGCTTCGTGATGAACTATAACATGCAAGGGATGAATAAGACAATTTCCGAGCTCTTCGCAATGCTGAAGGCAGCGGAGGTAGAAATCAAAAAGGAGCATCAAGTGTTGATGGTCAGTAAAACCACTAGTTTCAAGAAAAAGGGCAAAGGGAAGAAGAAGGGGAACTTCAAGAGGAATAGCAAGCAAGTTGCTGTTCAGGAGAAGAAACCCAAGTCTGGACCTAAGCCTGAAACTGAGTGCTTCTACTACAAGCAGACTGGTCACTGGAAGCGGAACTGCCCCAAGTATTTGGCGGATAAGAAGGATGGCAAGGTTAACAAAGGTATATGTGATATACATGTTATTGATGTGTACCTTACTAATGCTCGCAGTAGCACCTGGGTATTTGATACTGGTTCTGTTGCTAATATTTGCAACTCGAAACAGGGGCTACGGATTAAGCGAAGATTGGCTAAGGACGAGGTGACGATGCGCGTGGGAAATGGTTCCAAAGTCGATGTGATCGTCGTCGGCACGCTACCTCTACATCTACCTTCGGGATTAGTTTTAGACCTAAATAATTGTTATTGGTGCCAGCGTTGAGCATGAACATTATATCTGGATCTTGTTTAATGCGAGACGGTTATTCATTTAAATCAGAGAATAATGGTTGTTCTATTTATATGAATAATATCTTTTATGGTCATGCACCCTTGAAGAGTGGTCTATTTTTAATGAATCTCGATAGTAGTGACACACATATTCATAATGTCGAAGCGAAAAGATGCAGAGTTGATAATGACAGTGCAACTTATTTGTGGCACTGCCGTTTAGGTCATATCGGTGTAAAGCGCATGAAGAAACTCCATGCTGATGGACTTTTGGAATCACTTGATTATGAATCACTTGGTACTTGCAAACCGTGCCTCATGGGCAAGATGACAAAAACACCGTTCTCCGGAACTATGGAGAGAGCAACAAATTTGTTCGAAATCATACATACAGATGTATGTGGTCCGATGAATATTGAGGCTCGTGGCGGATATCGTTATTTTCTCACCTTCACAGATGATTTGAGCAGATATGGGTATATCTACTTAATGAAACATAAGTCTGAAACATTTGAAATGTTCAAAGAATTTCAGAGTGAAGTTGAAAATCATCGTAACAAGAAAATAAAATTCCTACGATCTGATCGTGGAGGAGAATATTTGAGTTACGAGTTTGGCCTACATTTGAAACAATGCGGAATAGTTTCGCAACTCACGCCACCGGGAACACCACAGCGTAATGGTGTGTCCGAACGTCGTAATCGTACTTTATTAGATATGGTGCGATCTATGATGTCTCTTACTGATTTACCGATATCGTTTTGGGGTTATGCTTTAGAGACGGCTGCATTCACTCTAAATAGGGCACCGTCAAAATCCGTTGAAACGACACCTTATGAACTATGGTTTGGCAAGAAACCATAGTTGTCGTATCTTAAAGTTTGGGGTTGCGATGCTTATGTGAAGAAACTTCAACCTGATAAGCTCGAACCTAAATCGGAGAAATGTGTCTTCATAGGATACCCAAAGGAGACTGTTGGGTACACCTTCTATCACAGATCCGAAGGCAAGATATTCGTTGCTAGGAATGGATCCTTTCTAGAGAAGGAGTTTCTCTCGAAAGATGTGAGTGGGAGGAAAGTAGAACTTGATGAGGTAACTGTACCTGCTCCCTTATTGGAAAGTAGATCATCGCAGAAATCAGTTTCTGCGACACCTACACCAAGTAGTGAGGAAGTTAATGATAATGATCATGAAACTTCAGATCAAGTTATTACTAAACCTCGTAGGTCAACTAGATCAAGATCCACACCAGAGTGGTACGGTAATCCTGTTCTGGAGGTCATGTTACTAGACCATGACGAACCTACAAACTATGAAGAAGCGATGGTGAGCCCAGATTCCGCAAAATGGCTTGAAGCCATGAAATCCGAGATGGGATCCATGTATGAGAACAAAGTATGGACTTTAGTTGACTTGCCCGATGGTCGGCAAGCCATTGAAAACAAATGGATCTTCAAGAAGAAGACTGACGCTGATGGTAATGTTACCGTCTATAAAGCTCGACTTGTTGCGAAAGGTTTTCGACAAGTTCAAGGGATTGACTACGATGAGACCTTCTCACCCGTAGCGATGCTTAAGTCTGTCCGAATCATGTTAGCAATTGCCGCATTTTATGATTATGAAATTTGGCAAATGGATGTCAAAACTGCATTCCTGAATGGATTTCTGGAAGAAGAGTTGTATATGATGCAACCGGAAGGTTTTGTCGATCCAAAGGGAGCTAACAAAGTGTGCAAGCTCCAGCGATCCATTTATGGACTGGTGCAAGCATCTCGGAGTTGGAATAAACGCTTTGATAGTGTGATCAAAGCATTTGGTTTTATACAGACTTTTGGAGAAGCCTGTATTTACAAGAAAGTGAGTGGGAGCTCGATAGCATTTCTGATATTATATGTGGATGACATATTACTGATTGGAAATGATATAGAATTTCTGGATAGCATAAAGGGATACTTGAACAAGAGTTTTTCAATGAAAGACCTCGGTGAAGCTGCATATATATTAGGCATTAAGATCTATAGAGATAGATCAAGACGCTTAATTGGACTTTCACAAAGCACATACCTTGACAAAGTTTTGAAGAAGTTCAAAATGGATCAAGCAAAGAAAGGGTTCTTGCCTGTACTGCAAGGTGTGAGATTGAGTAAGACTCAATGCCCGACCACTGCAGAAGATAGAGAGAAGATGAAAGATGTTCCCTATGCTTCAGCCATAGGCTCTATCATGTATGCAATGATGTGTACCAGACCTGATGTGTCCCTTGCTATAAGTTTAGCAGGGAGGTACCAAAGTAATCCAGGAGTGGATCACTGGACAGTGGTCAAGAACATCCTGAAATACCTGAAAAGAACTAAGGATATGTTTCTCGTTTATGGAGGTGACAAAGAGCTCATCGTAAGTGGTTACGTTGATGCAAGCTTTGACACTGATCCGGACGATTCGAAATCGCAAACCGGATACGTATTTACATTGAACGGTGGAGCTGTCAGTTGGTGCAGTTCTAAGCAAAGTGTCGTGGCGGGATCTACGTGTGAAGCGGAATACATAGCTGCTTCGGAAGCAGCAAATGAAGGAGTCTAGATGAAGGAGTTCATATCCGATCTAGGTGTCATACCTAGTACATCGGGACCAATGAAAATCTTTTGTGACAATACTGGTGCAATTGCCTTAGCAAAGGAATCCAGATTTCACAAGAGAACCAAGCACATCAGAAGACGCTTCAATTCCATCCGGGATTTAGTCCAGGTGGGAGACATAGAAATTTGCAAGATACATATGGATCTGAATGTTGCAGACCCGTTGACTAAGCCTCTTCCACGAGCAAAACATGATCAACACCAAGACTCCATGGGTGTAAGAATCATTACTATGTAATCTAGATTATTGACTCTAGTGCAAGTGGGAGACTGAAGGAAATATGCCCTAGAGGCAATAATAAAGTATTATATATTTCCTTATATCATGATAAATGTTTATTATTCATGCTAGAATTGTATTAACCGGAAACATAATACATGTGTGAATACATAGACAAACAGAGTGTCACTAGTATGCCTCTACTTGACTAGCTCGTTAATCAAAGATGGTTATGTTTCCTAGCCATAGACATGAGTTGTCATTTGATTAACGGGATCACCTCATTAGGAGAATGATGTGATTGACATGACCCATTACGTTAGCTTAGCACCCGATCGTTTAGTATGTTGCTATTGCTCTCTTCATGACCTATACATGTTCCTATGACTATGAGATTATGCAACTCCCGTTTACCGGAGGAACACTTTGTGTGCTACCAAACGTCACAACGTAAATGGGTGATTATAAAGGTGCTCTACAGGTGTCTCCAAAGGTACTTGTTGGGTTGGCGTATTTCGAGATTAGGATTTGTCACTCCGATTGTCGGAGAGGTATCTCTGGGCCAACTCGGTAATGCACATCACTCTAAGCCTTGCAAGCATTGTGACTAATGAGTTAGTTGCGGGATGATGTATTATGGAACGAGTAAAGAGACTTGCCGGTAACGAGATTGAACTATCGAGATACCGACGATCGAATCTCGGGCAAGTAACATACCGATGACAAAGGGAACAACGTATGTTGTTATGCGGTCTGACCGATAAAGATCTTCGTAGAATATGTGGGAGCCAATATGGGCATCCAGGTCTGCTATTGGTTATTGACCGGAGAGGTGTCTCGGTCATGTCTACATAGTTCTCGAACCCGAAGGGTCCGCACGCTTAAAGTTACGATGACAGTTATATTATGAGTTTATATGTTTTGATGTACCGAAGGTTGTTCGGAGTCCCGGATGTGATCACGGACATGACGAGGAGTCTCGAAATGGTCGAGACATAAAGATTGATATATTGGACGACTATATTCGGACATCGGAAGTGTACCAGAGAAGTTTCGGATTAAACCAGAGTGCCGGAGGGTTACCGGAACCCCGCGGGGAAGTATTGGGCCTTAGTGGGCCTTGAGGGGAGAGAGAGGGCAGCAGCCAGGAGGTGGCGCGCCCCCTCCCAGGAGGAGTCCTAGTTGGACTAGGAGAGGGGGGCGCAGCCCCCTTTCCCTCTCCCTCTCCCTCTCTTTCCTTCCCCCCTCTTTTCCTAGTAGGACTAGGAAAGGGGAGTCCTACTCCTACTAGGAGGAGGACTCCCCTCCTCTCCTTGGCGCGCCTAGGGGCAGCCGGCCTCCCCCTTGCTCCTTTATATACGGGGGCAGGGGGGCACCTCTATACACACTTGATATACGATATTTTAGCCGTGTGCGGTGCCCCCCTCCACCAGATTACACCTCGATAATACCGTTGCGGAGCTTAGGCGAAGCCCTGCGTCGGTAGAACATCATCATCGTCACCACGCCGTCGTGCTGACGAAACTCTCCCTCAACACTCGGCTGGATCGGAGTTCGAGGGAGGTCATCGAGCTGAACGTGTGTAGAGCTTGGAGGTGTCGTACGTTCGGTGCTTGATCGGTCGGATCGTGAAGACGTACGACTACATCAACCGCGTTGTGATAACGCTTCCGCTGTCGGTCTACGAGGGTACGTGGACAACACTCTCCCCTCTCGTTGCTATGCATCACCATGATCTTGCGTGTGCGTAGGAAATTTTTGAAATTACTACGTTCCCCAACACTATCTAATTTGCTTTCTATCTTATGTCGGCCTGGGAGCCATGGTGCCTGTAATGCCTTGGTTGTACTATTTCGTATGGTCTGTTTTGAACTATTTGTGTTTGTTGGATGATATATGTTGGGCTTTATTAATTTAAAGCCGGATGCTTCTTGCGTCTTCGTTCTAAAAAAGAGTATGCTATTTTGTAATTCATCTAGATAGTGCTTTTTAGGTGGCTTCTGTACGATTTTCAATGACTACTGCAGATGTCATTGGGATAGTAACGGTAAATCACCTATCATGGCAGTTGATGTTAAAGCCTGACCGACTCATAAAACATATCATGGCAGTTGATGTTAAAGCCCGACCGACTCCTAAAACCTGTCATGGCGGTTGATGTTAAAGCCCGACCGACTCCTAAAAGGCGACCTTGCATATCATAGATACAAGGTCCGGTTTGTTTTCCCATGCTATCATTAGTTCATTACAACTTCCGTATGTGTCGTGGGCGGTTTTTTCTTTAATCATGCAATAATGTTGATTGATGAAGATTAAACCATGCTGCTATGTTGCATAGGGGCATAGCTCTAGTGTCTCTTTGGAATGAGAATGCCGCACATACGGAAGATCTTAATGTGAACAAAATGATAAAAATGGTGTCAAAGAAAGGGTGGTTTCTTTGATTATGGCTGCACATTCAGAAAGCCCGAATGTCTTATTATGTATTCTCTGTTGTTACTTTGTACTAATGTTTTGCCCTTGTTGATAGTAACTCAATGCTAACTCTTTCTTTGGTGCTTTTATTACAATGTTACTAAGTCTGTCCTCTAGCTATGGTTCATGCTCAACATAGGTAATGCAGATGTTTTTGCTTGAACTGTGCAACAGTTAGACTTCCGTATAAAGTCTTTTTGCCTACCATCTATGATGTGACCTGACCGGCGACGTGATGGGCAGGTTTCATGATACTCTGCATCATGTTCAGCTGATCGCCAAGAAAGGCTGCCAATTTGAATCCAACCAAATGGAAATGAGGACCGTGGCGGAACTGTCCACTATGAGTACTCATGTGGCCATGATATTTTCTTTTTCTTACATGATTTCTGTAACATTTGATGTGTATTTATAGATGTGCTTTTCAGGGAAAAAATATTTAGGTGGACAGCCTGCAAATTAAGTTCAAACCAACCAGAACTACTGGTTTCTATCATACGACGAATGTACCCGTAAATCGATACTGGGGGCTAATGCTTATATGTGTACCAAGGACAAAAACCATTTAAGAGACCAGACACTAACCGTCACGTCATACTTAAGGTCTTGAATTAGCCGATAAGGCTACAAACATTGCTTGTTTTCACCATGTTTCCTCCTCCTTTAGGCTATCTACTTATGCGGTAGCTGCCGTGTATCTAGGGCCGGCCTCGAAGATGAAGACTTGTGCGTTAATCCAACAAAACTGATGCATACGCCATGACCGCTATGATTTCATAACTAGGAAGGTGATGGTGGAGGAGACGAGGGAGCTAGGACGAGATAGATCATAGCTAGAGCATACCTGTTGCTGTTTGGTTGTTAGCTGCTGGGGTAGAATCTAGCTAGCTAAGGTTTGTTCAATGAGATACTCCATCCGTTTCTAAATATAAGGCCTTCTAGAGATTTCAATATGGACTATGTACGAAGTATATAGATATATTTTAGAGTATATATTCACTCATTTTGCTCCGTATGTAGTCCTTATTGGAATCTATAAAAGGCCTTATATAGGTACTGTATTTGGTGTGTGCGTGTGTTCACTGATTGTATGTGTGTGTTTGATCTATGCCACCGTTGCTAGCTTCATCCTTGGAGCGAGCTAATGAACATGTAAACCTTGAACATATCATTTAGTATATTCAAGAACAAATTAATACAACCATCCCAGACATGCTTAATTGTTATACTATGAACAAGTGCCATGTCTAGATGTATACTACCACAAGAATTAAATTAGTATTGCCACTTTAGATTGAGAATTGCATGCATGTATCGGTAGAAAAATACCACTTCCGGTCCCGGTCCAGGTAGCCGTCGCAGTCGCAGTCGCTGTCGCAGCATGATGACTAATATTTCAATGAAGGCCTGGTAAAGACAGGAAAGCTCCAGCTAGCTCCTGATTGATAGTTAAAAGAGGAGCATAGGTGTTGGTATGTTTGTCCATAAACAAAACGAATATTGTCAGTCGATGCATAATATGCTTGTTTGTTGCTGTAGAAACTATATTAAAATCAGGCCAGTGTGAGCAATAAACACTAGACATATACATAGTAGAAGAGCTGAGATCACATATAGTAGTAGTAGTGGTGGTGGGCGAGATGTTGTTGTTGTTGTAGCACCCCGCCCGTTAGTGGGGGGCGAGATGTGTTGTGTGGTGGTTTAGTGCTACTTTGAGTACATGGATAGCTTAGAAAGAGTTTGACCAGCATATATACCCTTGTGGTCCAAACGTAGCACCTCCGGGTTAACCCTTTTACAAGAAATGAGGACGAAAGTGTAAGAGAGGTGCTCTATATGCGTGATCCCGCCTCACAGGTGGGCATGTTATTGAGCGAATTTGAGTTGGTGTGTTGTTACATTGTTGCTGAGGAGTGGCTTTAATTTTGCCAAAGCAAGCATGGGAACATACTATATGCAAAAGGTGTGCACCTACTTTGTTTTGTTATTAGCATTACCAACACTAAACTGCATGCATGGGAAATCATCTCAGTGGGGAAGGAGATGGTGGCTGTGTGTTTTGATTAGCACTTGGCACCATGCCACCATGGTGGTTGGTGCAGCCATTAAGACAAGACAGGTGGCAGCGACTAGCTAGCGTGTTGCTATGGGAAGTGGCAGATAATCGCATCCTCAATTTGGAGTGGTCTTATTAGCTATTGCATATCTTCAAAACTTCAAATGTGGATCAGATTAACTATATATAGGGGCCATGACGCATAGCACCTGCCAGCAGCAGGCATGATCCAGCGTCGTCTACGCATGAGTCGTTGTGCGTAGCACCTGCCAGCGACACATCCGTACCACTCGCCGTGCGTAGCACCTCTTGAGCCGGATCGAACCCGTCATTGTAGTAACATGCACGTACGCGTCAGGGTCTCAGATGCGGCGGATAAGTGTGACAACGGCTGAATCGTGTGGCCGTGTCAAAGGTTGTTACTCGTGGCCTTATTGCCGGCTACTGGAGAGAAAATAGCAGAGCAGGCAGGTAGTACAGTGTGTGTGTGTCTATCTCTATTAAAGGTTGTAATCAGCTGTGTGCGTAAAGTGAGAAGAAATACAGAAAAGTGGCATAAGTTGTGTGCGGTGCCAAGCCCCTATGTGTTTGTGTGATTCTTTTTCTTCCTCGGACTGTTCCAACACTTTTTACATCTTTGACATGGATGTTAATTAGTATTTTGAACAAGAATAGTTCTAGTCTAGATTGTGGCAAGAGCAAGCATGTGTAGGTACCTGTCGTGGCATCAAGACAAGAAGCTCCAAAAATCTAACCCATGGATCTGCACCTCCAGATGAAAGAATTTGCTAGCTGCTATACCACCTAGGTAGACGAGAGTAGGAATTAGTTGTCTCAGTCAAGGCATAATGTACCGCGAGTAATTAACATGCCCTTGATGAAAAAATACGATAAATAAATAGCAGGATAATTAACATGTGGTTTCTAGTAAGTAGTTGTGTCTGTGCATGAGCAAACACTAGCTGGGCGTAGATGCATAATGTACTACGAGCAATTAACATCAGATGTATAAAGCAGGAGAATTAATCATACACCATAGTAGTACCTTACTTTGCGGCACGCAAATCTTGCTTGCGCCAGGAGAAAAATGTTGATATGAAGGAGGAGAGGGGCGATGAACGAACCACCAGGGATATTGGGGAGCAGTGAACCAGCTAGCTATGGCATGGTATGTAGTGAGTGCAGCGCCTGTATTTTTTGGCTTTGCTTTATGAGATGGTCCATTCCTTGCTTGAGGCTGGAGCAAAGATGGAATTGCAGCCATGCCTCTCTGCTTCTTTGCTTCTTCCTTTTCCTTTCTCTTTGAAATAAAGCAAGGGTGGGGCAGGCCCTAGACTTTGGATCGGATTCCATTTAATTCACATAATACAAATCATGCGTGAGTACTAATTACAACTCACTTCATTCCACAATGTAGTGCATCTTTGGTTTTTCAAAAGTCAAACGTGTCTGTATTTGATCAAGTTTACATAATAAACTATTAACATCAAAAGATACTGAATAAAGAAAATATAAAAGTACACTTCATGATGAATCTAACGGTACTAATTTTGGATTTTGGATTTTGGTATTTTCTCTATAATATTGGTCAAACATAGACATGTTTGACTTTCAGAAAACAAAATATGCACTCCATGGTGGAACAGAGGGAGTGCAACTTTGTGTGCTCTAGTCGGGCCTGGGAATGTATGTATGTATGTATGTATGTATGGTGACATCAGCTTGGTTTTTGCCGGCATAATCAAGCGGCATGGTAGTGTACGTACAGTGGTACTCAACAAACTCCCATGGACATGTCATGGAGTGATCGTGTCTAGGGTCACATAGGTAGTTTTCCATTGCCCTATACTGCATATACTAATATCAATGCAACGCTCACTGTGAGCAGCAAGTCTTGTCAGCAGAAATATCTTCCTTCTTCTCCCTCGCTCGCACCCAGATCCTGCCGCCGGCGAGCTCCATGTGGACATGCATCTCGGCCGTCATAGTGGCCTCTGTCATCTTTACATTCACCGCCACCAACAGTCGTCGGCGCCGCCATCGGCACTCCTGAAGATCAATCTTGCATGTAACTAGAACGGGAATAGCCTCACGTTATCCTCTCCTGACGAGCAGTAGCCGCCACCTCTGCTTCTTCCTCGGAGCACCAATCCTAGTAGCCCAGATCTGAGGGAACTTTAGTGAAACCATGGGAGCAGAGGAAGAGAGGGAGACGAGCAGTGGATGAATGAAATGATAGGGGATGCTCACGAGTGGAATGGTGGACGTGGATTTTTAGAACATCTGCACCCGGGCCCTGCTATCCTGGCTGTCCAATATTGCTTTAAGATCTGTGCAACATAACTAACTTTCTATATGAAATTTTCTCTTTTTTGCTTCTCTCACATAGAACATGTCTTGAAGTCCAAACCTTTGCAGCGTGGCAAAGCTTTCTATCTAGAATCTAGGATAAATCTTTCAGAATTTTTTGTCAAACATAAATATACAAAAACTAATTTTTTAATCTAAAATCAGTTTTTGTATATTTATGTTTGACAAAAAATTCTGAAAGATTTATCCTAGATTCTAGATAGAAAGCTTTGCCATGCTGCAAAGGTTTGAACTTCAAAACATGTTTTATGCGAGAGAAACAAAAAAGAGAAATGTGTTTGCACGAATCGCGATGCGCAGAATGGATGGCTAGATAGGGAGGGCCTGGGTGCAGGTGTTCTATTATATGTTTTCGGTGAATGGTGGAGGACAAGAAATAGGACGGGGGCAGAGAAAGGAAGACGGGCAAGGAATACGACTGAGCTCACGATGTGGGACCGTGTGAGACGGGGAGAATTCTTCCCATGTCCAGGGGTCGGGGTGAGGAGCCTAGGGATTTCAGGGGGTTCGGGCCAAAAATCTCTCTTCCGTGATGTCCCCAAATGGATCGTTACGAAAACCGGGGTGGAGATTTCAAGTGGGTGTTGCGCCCAGGAAAAGAACGGGGATCCCTTGCAACCAAACGAGTCCTAAGAGTGTTTTCGGCATTATACTAGTGTTAAAAACGCTGTTAAATTGTGGGACGGAGGATGTTGCAATTAAATGGGCGGTTATAGGCGCCGGAGCACTGACGCAAGTTTCGGCCGGTCAAGTCCTGTGCGGCCGATATGGAAAATTCCAACCGTCACATCCAGCCTCCCACTTCGTCCCCAACCTCCAGCTCCCACATGCCTTTGACTTTCCCCCAAAAAAATCAGACCAACTCCCCCGTGTGGGGAGAGGACAAGGCAGCTAGCGCCGTCGACCCCATCCATGGACGTGGAGGGGACCACCCACTGCCGGTGAGTTCGCAGTGGTCCGTCGACCTCAGCTGGAGCAAAAAAATATCAGCAAACAAAGAAAGTCCGATGGTCCATTGAAGAAAAACAATGTTGCCTCCCTAAGAATTTAGTGATAAAAAATACAAGCAACACTCTTCAAGTGCTTTGTCATGCTTGTTTATGCACCCAACAATTTCTCTAGCCTCTTCTTTGAGCAAAGATTCCAATCATAATTAATAGAAGCAGAATAAAGAAAAAACTGGGAATCATCCACCTTCTCGCTAATTCCTGGGTTGAGCCGAAGCCTTCCTCGGAATGTCCACAACACTATACCGATGCCGAATGCAAACCATTTAGGACATGATTTCCCAGCCACGACCCGAACAGCCCCCCCCCCCCCCCCAAGGCCCCCGCGTCGCTCCCGTAGGGGCGACTCGGGCGGCTCAAACCCTAGCCCGCCGCCAGGGCTCCCTCCCCCTTTTCCTCTCCCTCGTTGCCGTCGGAGGGGGTCGCCGGAGCGCCGCGCGGCCGCCGGGGATGGTGGCGGCAAGGATCTGGTCGCTCCGCCCCTGTGGAGGATCTCGGAGCCGAGGTGGCGACCTCGGGCGGTGGTGCTGCGTCGTCCTCAGCAAACGGCGGCAGCGGGTGCTGGCCGCCCATCTCGGCCGTGCGGGCGGCGCGGTGACGGCGGGCGATGGTTGTGGTGCGCGTTGGCTTCGGGGCACCCGCATCAGATCTGAAGGCATCTTCCTCTTCAACCTCTTGTCACCCTCGTCTCAGATCCGTTCTCCGGTGGCCTCCGGGTAACGTAGCCATGTCTCCTCTCGAGGTGGGGGTTGGGAGAGGGGACCGGAGAAATCCGTGGCTGCTATGCTGGCCTGCCGGCGGCGACGCCCATGGGCGCCGTACCCTACCTGTAGGGGCTGGTAAAAATGACCCCTTTCCCCCTCCTCTTCCTCCCGTGTTGCTCGTGGACCAGGTGAAAACCCAAATCCCTCGGGATTGGGCGGCAGCGACGCCGTGGGCGCCGTCACCCTCAAGGGGGTGCCGTCTTTGGTGAGCTCTGGGGGAAGTGTGCTTGTTTTGGTTGGGGGTTGCTCAGTCTTCATCAGCCTTGCCGTGTAGCTTGCTTCTCCTCGTGTGCAGATATCATGTATTGCCGATGCTTTCCTTGGATGAGCTCCAAGTAGTTTGGCGGCGGTGTCCTGGTGTGGTCTTCCGGTTGGCAACGGCGTCGGTCACTCTTTAGCCCTCGGGTGGGCGTCTCCACCTTTCGACGGATCAGCGTCCTTCGTGCCAGGGCGAGGGGGCAGGGAGCCCCCTTCTGAGGTGGAGGAGGGCGACATCGACGGCCAAAGCCCATGGAGCTGACAACGGAGCTCCTCCAACTACTGTTTGGTTCTTCCCTAAGCTTTGCTGGTGCCCTGCGTGGTGTTCTGCTCGCTGTGGAGGGCTTCTTCGACTTCTAGCTGGACTTGTGCTTTAGTTTCCATATATTTGCTAGTAGTTTGTAGTAGCCTAATAGCTTTTACACAGCACCATGTATCGGCTTGCTGTTTTGTTCTTTGTTTCCTTTATTTGTTCGTTGTAATCCTGGCCGGTTGATGACTTTGTTAATTCAAAGCCGGGCTCTTCTTGAGCCTTCGTTCTAAAAAAAAATGCAAACCATTTATCAGGCCGGGGAATCCCCAAATCCGTCAAGTCAATTGTGTTGTCGCTCCCATTATCGAAGACCACTAAACATTTGCGCCCCCCAAGGACCTGAAGGATCTCTCTTCCAATGAATCCTATTTCAGCTCTTGAACCTTCATCCACACAGCGGAAATCATCTGCTTCATCTTGCCTATAAAAATTATCCATCACCCGACGAGGAAGCTTTAGTTCTTGTGCGATTGTCCTCTAGAGCGCTCTTCGGCTTTTCCACCTCGAGCAATCGACGTGGACGATCTTGTCAAATTTCTTCAACAGAGATGGCGGAGGGTCTCGAGAGTTAGAAGATGAATAGTGCTCCACACACACTTGTATATTTCTCAGAGAGGATTACAGGTACATATATAGCCGGCTCCCTCTACACTCCCGCAGTCATAGGCACGCAGGCCTTGTGCGCGGAGTGGGAGTTGAGGATCCTAAAGACTAGGACTAGATACAAGAGATTACAATGGTACAATCGGTTAACACCCCCCCGCAGTGGGAACGCCGCCTGGCCGAACGTTCAGACTGGTGCAAAAGTCGGTGAAGACGACAGAGGGCAGCCCTTTGGTGAAGACGTCAGCGAACTGTGAGCCAGACGGAACGTGAAGAACACGAGCCTCGCCCAACGCAACACGATCGCGGACGAAGTCGAGATCAATCTCGACATGTTTGGTCCGCTGGTGTTGCACGGGGTTGGTGGAGAGGTACGTGGCGCTGATGTTGTCGCAGTAGATGATGGTGGCGTGCGGCGGTGGACGATGAAGCTCGTGGAGGAGTTGGCGCAGCCAGGTGGTCTCGGCGACGCAGTTGGCGACGGCTCTATATTCTGCTTCAGCACTTGATCGAGAAACAGTGGGATGACGCTTCGAAGACCAGGACACGAGATTGGGCCCAAGGAATATGCAGAAACCCGAGGTGGATTTGCGTGTGTCAGGGCATCCGGCCCAATCAACATCGGAATAGGCAAGCAGGTCCTGAGAAGGAGAACGGTAGAACTGCAGGCCATAGTGGGAGGTGCCTTGGAGATACCGGAGTATGCGTTTGACAAGGGTGAGATGCGAGGTGCGGGGCGCGTGCATGAAGAGACACGCCTGTTGAACGGCATAGGAAATATCAGGCCGAGTTAGGGTAAGGTACTGTAGGGCGCCGGCGAGGCTTCTGTAGTGTGTGGGATTGGAGAGAGGGTCTCCATCGAAGGAGGAGGGTTTGGCCTTCGTGTCAATGGGAGTCGAGATCAGGTTGCAATTTAACATGTTGGCTCGATCTAAGATCTCGAGGAGGTACTATTGTTGGGAGAGAAAAAGGCCTGAGGAGGTGCGAGTTACGTTGACACCAAGACAATGATGGATGTCACCGAGATCGGACATGGCAAATTCAGCCTTGAGAGCGGTGATGACAAAGGACAGGGTGGAAGAGTTGTTGGTGGTGAGAATAATGTCATCTACGTAGAGAAGTAAGTAAGCCGTGGAAGAGCCGCGTTGCAAGATGAAGAGGGAAGTGTCACACCGAGAGGAGACAAAACCCAAGGATAGGATGAAGGACCTGAACCGTAGAAAGCAGGTACGGGGAGCTTGCTTGAGGCCGTAGAGGGACTTTTGGAGGAGAGAAACATGGTTGGGGTGGGAAGGATCCATGAACCCAGCCGGTTGGGCACGGTAGACTGTCTCACGGAGATTGCCGTGTAGAAATGCGTTTTTGACATCAAGTTGGTGAATGGGCCAAGCGTGCGCGGTGGCAATGCTGAGGACGAACCGAATCGTGGCCGGCTTCACCACTGGACTGAATGTCTCCGTGTAGTCAACCCCTTCCTGTTGCGTGAACCCTCGAAGAACCCACCGCGCCTTGTAACATGCCAAGGAGCCGTCCGGATGCAGCTTGTGCCAAAAAATCCATTTCCCGGTGACCACGTCGACACCTGCAGGGCGTGGAACCAAACACCACGTTTTGTTCGTTACCAAAGCATTAAATTCATCGAGCATAGCATTGTGCCAGTGAGGGTCTTTGAGAGCAGATTTGTAAGTGGCAGGAAGAGGGGAAATGGCGTCGGAGGTGGTGAGGGTGAGAGAGGCGACGGGGTTGAGCAAAACCACGTTTGGCGCGGGTCGTCATTTTATGTGCGTTGGCAGGGGGCAACCGGAACGACGGGACGATGTGGCGGAGACGGAGTGGCCGAAGCGGAATGCGAGGGAGATCTGGTGGGGCATGCAGGAGAGCTGGGGGATGAATCTGGGTTGGATCTGAGGCGGGCGGGTGATACAAGACGGTCGGTGGGGGAAAGAGCCGGGGATGACGCGTGGGGGGAAGGCACATGGTGGGTGGTGGGGCGGGGAGCAGGCCTGGTCGGGGGAGTGGGGGTGCATGGCGCGGCGGGTGAGGCGTGGTTGGTTGGCCCTGGATCCGAGGAAGATGGGGTGCGCAGGCTGGCGTCCGAGGAGGGGGGATCCCGACGGGGATTGCGCGCAGGTGGGTGGCAGGGGCGGGATCCGAGGCAGGATCCGGTGCGGAGGAGGGGGAAGTGGCCTGGCGTGTGGGGGGTTTGTAAGGAAAAACGGATTCGTCGAAAATAACGTGACGGGAGACGATGACTTTGCGCGTGGTAAGATCAAAACATCTGTAGCCCTTGTGTTCAAGAGGGTAGCCAAGGAGAACGCAGCGTGAAGAGTGAGGGGCAAGTTTATGGGGGCTGGTGGCACAGAGATTGGGAAAGCATAAGCATCCAAAGACGCGAAGGTGGTCATATGTGGGGTGGGCACCGGTGAGGAAGAAGAAGGGTGTATAAGGAGTGGTGTGGGTGGAAGGGCGGCGATTGATGGGATGGGTCGCAGTGTGGAGGGCCTCAACCCAAAAGGCAGGTGGTAAACGTGCTTGGAGGAGGAGAGTGCGGACAAAATCGTTCATTGTACAGATCATGCGCTCGGCTTTTCCATTCTGGGGGAAGTGTGTGGGCAAGAGAGACGGTAGATGATGCCGTACGTGGAGAAAAAGGAGCGAAGCGAGGTGTTAATGAATTCACCGCCATTGTCACACTGTATGCATTGGATAATAGTGTGAAATTGGGTGTAAATGTAGGTAAAAAAACATTGAAGAACAGAGGAGGTCTCGGACTTATGGCGAAGAGGAAACGACCAAGAGTAGTGCGAGTAGTCATCGAGGATGATGTGGTAGTAGGAGTAACCGGAAAAACTCACAACAGGTGAAGTCCAAAGATCACAATGTATAAGTTGAAATGGTGCAGTAGTACAATTATTTGAAGAGGCAAATGCTAAACGGGGTTGCCGTCCTAGTTGACATGAGGAACAGGGAGAGCTTATATTTTTATTACAATCGGGAAGAAAGGTTCTAGAGAGGGAAGCTAAAGTAGATTTGCTTGGGTGCCCGAGACGCCGGTGCCACAGATCGCCGGTGGTGGTGAGGAGGGCGGAGAAGCTATCCGCACGATCGCCGTAGAAGGGGTAAAGCTGGCTGGAGCTACTGGACGTCAGAAGTGGAGACCGAGTGGGAAGTGCCTTCACAGAGAAACCAACAGGGTTAAAAGCAACTTCAACATTGTTGTCGCAAGATAATTTGCGGACAGAAATGAGATCCTTAACAATGCCCTGGGCGACAACTACATCACGAAGGGAAAGGGAGGAAGGGGGAAGGGTGGTGGAGCCAGTGCCGATAATGGGTAGGCGATGGCCATTGCCAACAATGATGCTCAAAGAAAAATGTGATGGTAAAGAACGAAACAAGGAGATTTTACCAGGGTGCCGGTGACGTGCGTGGCCGTGCCGGAGTCAAGGATCCAATCGGTGCTGGACCCGGGAAGTCCATGCTGGCTGTAGGCGTGGTTGAAGAGAGCGGTGTGATCCCATGAGGGCGCGCCGTATGGGGCAGGCGGCGAGGGAGCCGCCGTGTGCGGCGAGGACGGCCCGGTCAGCATGAGGGGTACGCCTGAGAGTGGACCCCAGGGCGAGGGCCGAGGACACCGGCGGCGTTGGGAGGGATCCAGGCAGGGCGGGATGAGGAAGTGCCATGCTGAACGGGGCGAAGTAGCCCGTCCAGGGCGCCGCCTGGGGCGGCTGGGCGCCGCGTCCAGAGTCGGGACGGCCACGACCATGGCCGCCGCCGCGGCCACGACCGCGTCCACCACCGTAGCCGCCGTTGCTGCGGCCAGCGCCGCTGCCACCGCCGTTGCCACCAGTGCCGCTGTTGCCGCGGTCACCGCGGTCACCGCCGCGTTCGTTGTTGTTGTTGGGGCCTCAGCAGCGCGGAGGTTGATGTTGTACTCAGCCAGCTCGACACGGGAGCGGGCGACATCGAACAGAGGGAGAGGCACCGTGTCGCCGAGGATGGTGCGGATGGTGTCGAAGCGCGCGTCGAGGCCGTGAAGGAACTGCATGCACAGATCAAGGTCGGAGACGAGGGCACCGGTGTCCGCAAGCCCATCGGCAAGGGTCTTGAGACGACGCGTGTACTCGGAGACCGCGAGGTCCCCCTGCTTCAGATTGCGGTACTGCCGCGTGAGATGGAGGTACTGCGCCCCCTGGTTGGCGAGGAAGTAATCCTTGATGCGCTGCCAGGCGGTGTACGCATCGGTCGCGCCGCCCATGATGAGCTCGAGGAGGGAATCCGCCAGCGTGAAAAAGATCCAGAGGACGATGCGGTGGTCGACAGCGAGCCAGTCGGTATCGGGGTTGAGAGGAGGACGACGCTCGATGTGGTCCTGGACCCAGTGCTGCATGAGGACGCAGGTGAAGAAGGTGCGCCACTTGATGTAGTTGTGCTCCGCCGGATCGAGTTTGAACTTGATGTGGTTGGAAATGTGGTCGTTGTGGAAGTTGTGGAGGAGAGGATTAGTGGGTGGGGCGAAGGAGGAGGCGATGCATTGGAGGTGGCCGGAATGGCGGAGGAAGGAGGAGGTGAGGTGCCAGGAGGGGAGGACTGAGGGGCCGAGGAGGAAACGGCCGGGGAGGGGAGATCGCCGAAGATGTCCTCGAAGGACATGGCGACTGATACCAAGCTAGAAGATGAATAGTGCTCCACACACACTTGTATATTTCTCAGAGAGGATTACAGGTACATATATAGCCGGCTCCCTCTACACTCCCGCAGTCATAGGCACGCAGGCCTTGTGCGCGGAGTGGGAGTTGAGGATCCTAAAGACTAGGACTAGCTACAACAGATACAACAGATTACAACGGTACAATCGGTTAACATTGAGCTATGGCTCTAAGCGCCCCCCCACCCCCCAAGCAGCTAACCCACGACATCCATCATAATAGATGACCTTGTGTGCAGTACTGCTCGTATCCTCTAGATAAGGGGTTATCATTTGCACGGCTTCTTCGATGGTTTCTTGAGCGATGGCCTGCATTAGTTGATGAGAATTAGTTGAGGTAACTCAATTTAGCATTTTTCCCTAGTAACTGTATGCAAAAGGTGCACCTACTATTTTTTTTGTTATTACTAGTGTCAGCGCTAATTAATTAAATGCATTGCATGGCCGACACTCATACAATGCTCATGGCAAACCAACATCATACAATTTCAGTATTGTTTCTGTGTCGGTGGGACCTATAGAAGATGACAGGGTACGTCGGGAACGGAAAGAAGACGGTGGCGGCCGGTGTACTCTTTAATTTTTTTAATTAGCCTCAAGGTTTGAAGGGTTAATTAATTTTAGCAAGAATTGCATCCTGTATTAATAGATCGAACGTCAAATAAAATAAATAGAAATAAAACTTAGCGAGGTATTTTTGTATTTTTTGGTTTAATAGATCGAAAAATAAACGCAAGGAAAAAGTAGATCGCAAGGCAAATATATGAGAAAGAAGACCCGGGGGCCGTAGGTTCACTAGTGACTTCTCTCGAGAAAAATAGCAAACGGTGGGTAAACAAATTACTATTGGGCAATTGATAGAACTTCAAATAATTTTGATGATATCCAGGCAATGATCATTACATAGGCATCACGTCCAAGATTAATAGACCGACTCCTGCCTGCATCTACTACGATTACTCCACACATCGACCGCTATCCAACATGCATCTAGTGTATTAAGTTCATAGAAAAACAGAGTAATGCAATAAGAACGATGACATGATGTAGACAAGATCCCTTTATTTATTGCGTAGATATAGATGTCGTCTTTTTATCCTTAGTAGCAAAGATACATATGTGTTGTTTCCTTTTCTGTCACTGAGATCGAG
Source organism: Aegilops tauschii subsp. strangulata (assembly GCF_002575655.3). Classification (NCBI taxonomy): domain Eukaryota; kingdom Viridiplantae; phylum Streptophyta; class Magnoliopsida; order Poales; family Poaceae; genus Aegilops; species Aegilops tauschii. The sequence continues at coordinate 484,215 of NC_053036.3, read as the reverse complement.
CACCGTAAGATCGAACCCACTACCGAGCACCTCTTCCCATTGCAAGATAAATAGATCAAGTTGGCCAAACAAAACCCAAATATCGGAGAAGAAATACGAGGCTATAAGAGATCATGCATATAAGAGATCAAAGAAACTCAAATAACTTTCATGGATATAAAAAGATATAACTGATCATAAACTCGAAGTTCATCGGATCCCAACAAACACACCGCAAAAAAAGTTACATCATATGAATCTCCAAGAGACCATTGTATTGAGAATTCAGCGAGAGAGAGAGAGAGATAGAGAGAGAGAGAGAGAGAGAGAAAGAGCCATCTAGCTACTAACTACGAACCCGAAGGTCTACAGGGAACTACTCACGCATCATCGGAGAGGCACCAATGGAAGTGGTGAACCCCTCCGTGATGGTGTCTAGATTGGATCTGGTTGTTCTGGACTCTGCGGCGGCTGGATGAATATTTCTTCGACTCCCTAGGGTTCTGGTATTTTTGAGGTATTTATAGAGCAAAGAGGCGGTCCGGGGGGCACCGAGGTGGGCACAACCCACCAGGGTGCACCTGGGCCTCTTGGTGCACCCTAGTAGGTTCTCCCCTCCTCGGGACTCCCCCCAGGTGCAACCAGGGTCCAATGTCTTCCTTTTGGCCCATAAAAAATCATCCTGAAGTTTCGTGGCATTTGGACTCCGTCTGATATTGATTTCCTGCGATGTAAAAAACATGGAAAAACAACAACTAGCACTTGGCACTATGTCAATAGGTTAGTACCAAAAAATGATATAAAATGACTATAAAATTATTATAAAACATCCAAGATTGATAATAAAACAACATGAAACAATTAAAAATTATAAATACGTTGGAGACAGCCATAACGTGCGGCCCTTGGACCTCCATGCCTTGCGCCACCACATCCTCCAGCCCATGCCCATCGCAGGGAGCTCTCACCTGCCCTCAAGGAGCCAGACTGCTGCCTACCGCCGAGGTCTGAGCCCTTCTGATCCAATCCTTCCGCACCAATCAGACGCCCCTGCCGCCGCCGACGCCGCCCGGGCTTTGCCCGACGATGCCATCTGGCAGCGACGAGGGGAGGGGAAGGTAGGCTGAGGCACCGGGCAACTGGCTTTGCGCGCCTCGGTGCAGCCCGTCGGTGAAAATAGGAAGATGGAGATCGATTGCAAAGAAAGGAGATTGAGAACGATCTCTAGGTGTTGAACGTGACATATTTGTATTGCTATTCCTATCTTCTCTAGCCTTGTATAGTTGACTCCTAAAGATATGGTAGGATTAGTTTCCTTGTCACGCAAGACATCATGTGTATATATTGTGACCGACTCCATGGAATATAATTGAGTTGCACCGCATATTCTTTCTACATGGTATCAGTTTTACCGCGATCTCCTCTCACTTACGCAACCCGCAGCCGCCGCACCCTCCCGTAGCCACCGCTGCCGCCAACTCCAAACCCTAACGCCGCCGCCGCCGCTATCTCTCCTGTAGCTGCCGCCGCCGCCTCCTCCTACCTAAAACCCTACGGTGCCGTTGCTGTTGGGAATCGTAGCATAATTTAAAATTTTCCTACGCTCACCAAGATGCATCTATGGAGTCTACTAGCAACGAGGGGAAAGGAGTGGATCTACATACCCTTGTAGATCGCGAGCGGAAGCGTTCCAATGAACGTGGATGACGGAGTCGTACTCGCCGTGATCCAAATCACCGATGACCGAGTGCCGAACGGACGGCACCTCCGCGTTCAACACACGTACGGTGCAGCGACGTCTCCTCCTTCTTGATCCAGCAAGGGGGAAGGAGAGGTTGATGGAGATCCAACAGCACGACGGCGTGGTGGTGGATGTAGCGGGTCTCCGGCAGGGCTTCGCCGAGCTTCTGCGAGAGAGAGAGAGGTGTTGCAGGGGAGGAGGGAGGCGCCCAAGGCTTAGATGTTGCTGCCCTCCCTTCCCCCCACTATATATAGGGCCAAGGGAGAGGGGGGGCGCAGCCTTGCCCCTTCCTTCAAGGAAGGGTGCGGCCAGGGGGGAGTCCTTCCCCCCCAAGGCACCTCGGAGGTGCCTTCCCCCTTTAGGACTCTCCCTTCTTTCTTATCTCTTGCACATGGGCCTCTTGGGGCTGGTGCCCTTGGACCATATAGGCCAAGGCGCACCCCTTACAGCCCATGTGGCCCCCCGGGGCTGGTGGACCCCCTTGGTGGACCCCCGGACCCCTTTCGGCACTCCCGGTACAATACCGATAAAGCGCGAAACTTTTCCGGCGACCAAAATAAGACTTCCCATATATAAATCTTTACCTCCGGACCATTCCGGAACCTCTCGTGACGTCCGGGATCTCATCCGGGACTCCGAACAACTTTCGGGTTTCCGCATACATATATCTCTACAACCCTAGCGTCACCGGACCTTAAGTGTGTAGACCCTACGGGTTCGGGAGACATGCAGACATGACCGAAACGCCTCTCCGGTCAATAACCAACAGCGGGATCTGGATACCCATGTTGGCTCCCACATGTTCCACGATGATATCATCGGATGAACCACGGTGTCGAGGATTCAATCAATCCGTATGCAATTCCCTTTGTCAATCGGTATGTTACTTGCCCGGGATTCGATCGTCGGTATCCCAATACCTTGTTCAATCTCGTTACCGGCAAGTCTCTTTACTCGTACCGCAATGCATGATCCCATGACTAACGCCTTAGTCATATTGAGCTCATTATGATGATGCATTACCGAGTGGGCCCAGAGATACCTCTCCGTCACACGGAGTGACAAATCCCAGTCTCGATCCGTGCCAACCCAACAGACACTTTCGGAGATACCCGTAATGCACCTTTATAGTCACCCAGTTACGTTGTGACGTTTGGCACACCCAAAGCACTCCTACGGTATCCGGGAGTTGCACGATCTCATGGTCCAAGGAAAAGATACTTGACATTGGAAAAGCTCTAGCAAACGAAACTACACGATCTTTTATGCTATGCTTAGGATTGGGTCTTGTCCATCACATCATTCTCCTAATGATGTGATCCCGTTATCAATGACATCCAATGTCCATAGTCAGGAAACCATGACTATCTGTTGATCAACGAGCTAGTCAACTAGAGGCTTACTAGGGACAGGTTGTGGTCTATGTATTCACACATGTATCACGATTTCCGGACAATACAATTATAGCATGAATAATAGACAATTACCATGAACAAAGAAATATAATAATAACCATTTATTATTGCCTCTAGGGCATATTTCCAACAGTCTCCCACTTGCACTAGAGTCAATAATCTAGTTACATTGTGATGAATCGAACACCCATTGCGTCCTGGTGTTGATCATGTTTTGCCCTAGGGAGAGGTTTAGTCAACGGATCTGCTACATTCAGGTCCGTGTGCACTTTACAAATATCTATGTCTCCATTTTGAACACTTTCACGAATGGAGTTGAAGCGACGCTTGATATGTCTGGTCTTCCTGTGAAACCTGGGCTCCTTCGCAAGGGCAATAGCTCCAGTGTTGTCACAAAAGAGAGTCATTGGGCCCGACGCATTGGGAATCACCCCTAGGTCGGTAATGAACTCCTTCATCCAGACTGCTTCCTGTGCTGCCTCCGAGGCTGCCATGTACTCCGCTTCACATGTAGATCCCGCCACGACGCTTTGCTTGCAACTGCACCAGCTTACTGCTCCTCTATTCAATATATACACGTATCCGGTCTGTGACTTCGAGTCATCCAGATCTGTGTCGAAGCTAGCGTCGACGTAACCCTTTACGACGAGCTCTTCGTCACCTCCATAAACGAGAAACATATCCTTAGTCCTCTTCAGGTACTTCAGGATATTCTTGACCGCTGTCCAGTGTTCCTTGCCGGGATTACTTTGGTACCTTCCTACCAAACTTACGGCAAGGTTTACATCAGGTCTGGTACACAGCATGGCATACATAATAGACCCTATGGCCGAGGCATAGGGGATGACACTCATCTGTTCTATATCTTCTGCCGTGGTCGGGCATTGAGCCGTGCTCAATTGCACACCTTGCAATACAGGCAAGAACCCCTTCTTGGACTGATCCATACTGAACTTCTTCAATATCTTGTCAAGGTATGTACTCTGTGAAAGACCAATGAGGCGTCTTGATCTATCTCTATAGATTTTGATGCCTAATATATAAGCAGCTTCTCCAAGGTCCTTCATTGAAAAACACTTATTCAAATAGGCCTTTATACTTTCCAATAATTCTACATCATTTCCCATCAATAATATGTCATCCACATATAATATGAGAAATGCTACAGAGCTCCCACTCACTTTCTTGTAAACACAGGCTTCTCCATAATTCTGTGTAAACCCAAACGCTTTGATCATCTCATCAAAGCGAATGTTCCAACTCCGAGATGCTTGCACCAGCCCATAGATTGAGCGTTGGAGCTTGCATACTTTGTTAGCATTCTTAGGATCGACAAAACCTTCCGGCTGCATCATATACAACTCTTCCTTAAGGAAGCCGTTAAGGAATGCCGTTTTGACGTCCATCTGCCATATCTCATAATCATAGTATGCGGCAATTGCTAACATGATTCGGACGGACTTCAGCTTCGCTACGGGTGAGAAAGTCTCATCGTAGTCAACCCCTTGAACTTGTCGATAACCCTTAGCGACAAGTCGAGCTTTGTAGATGGTCACATTACCATCTGCGTCCGTCTTCTTCTTAAAGATCCATTTGTTTTCTATGGCTCGCCGCTCATCGGGCAAGTCAGTCAAAGTCCATACTTTGTTTTCATACATGGATTCTATCTCGGATTTCATGGCTTCTAGCCATTTGTCGGAATCCGGGCCCGCCATCGCTTCTTCATAGTTCGAAGGTTCACCGTTGTCTAACAACATGATTTCAAGGACAGGGTTGCCGTACTACTCTGGTGCGGAACGTGTCCTTGTGGACCTACGAAGTTCAGTGGCAACTTGATCCGAAGCTTCATGATCGTCATCATTAACTTCCTCCCCCGTCGGTGTAGGCACCACAGGAACATTTTCCCGCGCTGCGCTATTTTCCGACTCGGAAGGAGTGACTATCACCTCATCAAGTTCCACTTTCCTCCCACTCAATTCTTTCGAGAGAAACTCCTTCTCTAGAAAGGACCCGTTCTTGGCAACGAAGATCTTGCCTTCGGATCTGAGGTAGAAGGTGTACCCAATAGTTTCCTTAGGGTATCCTATGAAGACGCATTTTTCCGATTTGGGTTCGAGCTTTTCAGGTTGAAGTTTCTTGACATAAGCATCGCATCCCCAAACTTTTAGAAACGACAGCTTAGGTTTCTTCCCAAACCATAATTCATACGGTGTCGTCTCAACGGATTTAGACGGTGCCCTATTTAAAGTGAATGCGGCAGTCTCTAAAGCATAACCCCAAAATGAGAGCGGTAAATCGGTAAGAGACATCATAGATCGCACCATATCCAATAGAGTGCGATTACGACGTTCGGACACACCATTTCTCTGAGGTGTTCCAGGCGGCGTGAGTTGTGAAACTATTCCACATTTCCTTAAGTGTGTACCAAATTCGTGACTTAAACATTCTCCACCACGATCTGATCGTAAGAATTTTATTTTCCTGTCACGTTGATTCTCAACCTCACTCTGAAATTCCTTGAACTTTTCAAAGGTTTCAGACTTGTGTTTTATTAGGTAGACATACCCATATCTACTTAAATCATCAGTGAGAGTGAGAACATAACGATATCCTCCGCGAGCCTCAACACTCATTGGACCACACACATCGGTATGTATGATTTCCAATAAGTTGGTTGCTCGCTCCATTGTTCCGGAGAACGGAGTCTTGGTCATCTTACCCATGAGGCATGGTTCGCACGTGTCAAATGATTCGTAATCAAGAGACTCCAAAAGTCCATCTGCATGGAGCTTCTTCATGCGCTTGACACCAATGTGACCAAGGCGGCAGTGCCACAAGTATGTGGGACTATCGTTATCAACTTTACATCTTTTGGTATTCACACTATGAACATGTGTAACATCACGTTCGAGATTTATCAAAAATAAACCATTGACCAGCGGGGCATGACCATAAAACATATCTCTCAAATAAATAGAACAACCATTATTCTCAGATTTAAATGAGTAGCCATCTCGAATTAAACGAGATCCAGATACAATGTTCATGCTCAAAGCTGGCACTAAATAACAATTATTGAGGTTTAAAACTAATCCCGTGGGTAGATGCAGAGGTAGCGTGCCGACGGCGATCACATCGACCTTGGAACCATTCCCGACGCGCATTGTCACCTCGTCCTTTGCCAGTCTCCGTTTATTCCGTAGTTCCTGTTTTGAGTTACAAATATGAGCAACCGCACCGGTATCAAATACCCAGGAGCTACTACGAGTACTGGTAAGGTACACATCAATTACTTGTATATCACATATACCTTGGGTGTTGCCGGCCTTCTTCTTGTCCGCTAAATATTTGGGGCAGTTCCGCTTCCAGTGACCACTTCCCTTGCAGTAAAAGCACTCAGTCTCGGGCTTGGGTCCATTCTTTGACTTCTTCCCGGTAACTGGCTTACCGGGCGCGGCAACTCCCTTGCCGTCCTTCTTGAAGTTCTTCTTACCCTTGCCCTTCTTGAACTTAGTGGTTTTATTCACCATCAACACTTGATGTTCTTTTCTGATCTCTACCTCAGCTGATTTCAGCATTGAATATACCTCGGGAATGGTCTTTTCCATCCCCTGCATATTGTAGTTCATCACAAAGCTCTTGTAGCTTGGTGGAAGCGACTGGAGGATTTTGTCAATGACCGCGTCATCCGGGAGATTAACTCCCAGCTGAGACAAGCGGTTGTGCAACCCAGACATTCTGAGTATGTGCTCACTAACAGAACTGTTCTCCTCCATTTTACAGCTGAAGAACTTGTCGGAGACATCATATCTCTCGACCCGGGCATGAGCTTGAAAAACCAGTTTCAGCTCCTCGAACATCTCATATGCTCCATGTTTCTCAAAACGCTTTTGGAGACCCGGTTCTAAGCTGTAAAGCATGCCGCACTGAACGAGGGAGTAATCATCAGCACGCTGCTGCCAAGCGTTCATAATGTCTTGGTTCTCAGGGATTGGTGCTTCACCTAGCGGTGCTTCTAAGACATAATCTTTCTTGGCTGCTATGAGGATGATCCTCAGGTTCCGGACCCAGTCCGTATAGTTGCTGCCATCATCTTTCAGCTTGGTTTTCTCTAGGAACGCGTTGAAATTGAGGACAACGTGGGCCATTTGATCTACAATACATAGTGTAAAGATTTTAGACTAAGTTCATGATAATTAAGTTCATATAATCAAATTATTTAATGAACTCCCACTCAGATAGACATCCCTCTCGTCATCTAAGTGAAACATGATCCGAGTTCAACTAGGCCGTGTCCGATCATCACGTGAGACGGACTAGTCAAGATCGGTGAACATCTCCATGTTGATCGTATCTTCTATACGACTCATGCTCGACCTTTCGGTCCTCCGTGTTCCGAGGCCATGTCTGTACATGCTAGGCTCGTCAAGTCAACCTAAGTGTATTGCGTGTGTTCCGAGGCCATGTCTGTACATGCTAGGCTCGTCAACACCCGTTGTATTCGAACGTTAGGATCTATCACACCCGATCATCACGTGGTGCTTCGAAACAACGAACCTTCGCAACGGTGCACAGTTAGGGTGAACACTTTCTTGAAATTATTATAAGGGATCATCTTACTTACTACCGTCGTTCTAAGCAAATAAGATGCAAAAACATGATAAACATCACATGCAATCATATAGTGACATGATATGGCCAATATCATCATGCTCCTTTGATCTCCATCTTCGGGGCACCATGATCATCTTCGTCACCGGCATGACACCATGATCTCCATCATCATGATCTCCATCATTGTGTCTTCATGAAGTCGTCACGCCAATGATTACTTCTACTTGTATGGCTAACGCGTTTAGCAACAAAGTAAAGTAAATTACATGGCGTTATTCAATGACACGCAGGTCATGCAAAATAATAAAGACAACTCCTATGGCTCCTGCCGGTTGTCATACTCATCGACATGCAAGTCGTGATTCCTATTACAAGAATATGATCAATCTCATACATCACATATATCATTCATCACATCTTCTGGCCATATCATATCACATATATCACTTGCTGCAAAAACAAGTTAGACGTCCTCTAATTGTTGTTGCAAGTTTTACGTGGTTTGTAGGTTTCTAACAAGAACGTTTTCTTACCTACGTATGACCACAACGTGATTTGCCAATTTCTATTTACCCTTCATAAGGACCCTTTTCATCGAATCCGTTCCGACTAAAGTAGGAGAGACAGACACCCGCTAGCCACCTTATGCAACTAGTGCATGTCAATCGGTGGAACCTGTCTCACGTAAGCGTACGTGTAAGGTTGGTCCGGGCCGCTTCATCCTACAATGCCGCCGAAACAAGAAACGACTAGTAGCGGCAAGAAGAATTGGCAACATCAACGCCCACAACTTCTTTGTGTTCTACTCGTGCATAGTAACTACGCATAGGCCTGGCTCATGATGCCACTGTTGGGAATCGTAGCATAATTTAAAATTTTCCTACGCTCACCAAGATGCATCTATGGAGTCTACTAGCAACGAGGGGAAAGGAGTGGATCTACATACCCTTGTAGATCGCGAGCGGAAGCGTTCCAATGAACGTGGATGACGGAGTCGTACTCGCCGTGATCCAAATCACCGATGACCGAGTGCCGAACGGACGGCACCTCCGCGTTCAACACACGTACGGTGCAGCGACGTCTCCTCCTTCTTGATCCAGCAAGGGGGAAGGAGAGGTTGATGGAGATCCAACAGCACGACGGCGTGGTGGTGGATGTAGCGGGTCTCCGGCAGGGCTTCGCCGAGCTTCTGCGAGAGAGAGAGAGGTGTTGCAGGGGAGGAGGGAGGCGCCCAAGGCTTAGATGTTGCTGCCCTCCCTTCCCCCCACTATATATAGGGCCAAGGGAGAGGGGGGGCGCAGCCTTGCCCCTTCCTTCAAGGAAGGGTGCGGCCAGGGGGGAGTCCTTCCCCCCCAAGGCACCTCGGAGGTGCCTTCCCCCTTTAGGACTCTCCCTTCTTTCTTATCTCTTGCGCATGGGCCTCTTGGGGCTGGTGCCCTTGGCCCATATAGGCCAAGGCGCACCCCTTACAGCCCATGTGGCCCCCCGGGGCTGGTGGACCCCCTTGGTGGACCCCCGGACCCCTTTCGGCACTCCCGGTACAATACCGATAAAGCGCGAAACTTTTCCGGCGACCAAAATAAGACTTCCCATATATAAATCTTTACCTCCGGACCATTCCGGAACCTCTCGTGACGTCCGGGATCTCATCCGGGACTCCGAACAACTTTCGGGTTTCCGCATACATGTATCTCTACAACCCTAGCGTCACCGGACCTTAAGTGTGTAGACCCTACGGGTTCGGGAGACATGCAGACATGACCGAAACGCCTCTCCGGTCAATAACCAACAGCGGGATCTGGATACCCATGTTGGCTCCCACATGTTCCACGATGATATCATCGGATGAACCACGGTGTCGAGGATTCAATCAATCCGTATGCAATTCCCTTTGTCAATCGGTATGTTACTTGCCCGAGATTCGATCGTCGGTATCCCAATACCTTGTTCAATCTCGTTACCGGCAAGTCTCTTTACTCGTACCGCAATGCATGATCCCGTGACTAACGCCTTAGTCATATTGAGCTCATTATGATGATGCATTACCGAGTGGGCCCAGAGATACCTCTCCGTCACACGGAGTGACAAATCCCAGTCTCGATCCGTGCCAACCCAACAGACACTTTCGGAGATACCCGTTATGCACCTTTATAGTCACCCAGTTACGTTGTGACGTTTGGCACACCCAAAGCACTCCTACGGTATCCGGGAGTTGCACGATCTCATGGTCCAAGGAAAAGATACTTGACATTGGAAAAGCTCTAGCAAACGAAACTACACGATCTTTTATGCTATGCTTAGGATTGGGTCTTGTCCATCACATCATTCTCCTAATGATGTGATCCCGTTATCAATGACATCCAATGTCCATAGTCAGGAAACCATGACTATCTGTTGATCAACGAGCTAGTCAACTAGAGGCTTACTAGGGACAGGTTGTGGTCTATGTATTCACACATGTATCACGATTTCCGGACAATACAATTATAGCATGAATAATAGACAATTACCATGAACAAAGAAATATAATAATAACCATTTATTATTGCCTCTAGGGCATATTTCCAACAGTCTCCCACTTGCACTAGAGTCAATAATCTAGTTACATTGTGATGAATCGAACACCCATTGCGTCCTGGTGTTGATCATGTTTTGCCCTAGGGAGAGGTTTAGTCAACGGATCTGCTACATTCAGGTCCGTGTGCACTTTACAAATATCTATGTCTCCATTTTGAACACTTTCACGAATGGAGTTGAAGCGACGCTTGATATGTCTGGTCTTCCTGTGAAACCTGGGCTCCTTCGCAAGGGCAATAGCTCCAGTGTTGTCACAAAAGAGAGTCATTGGGCCCGACGCATTGGGAATCACCCCTAGGTCGGTAATGAACTCCTTCATCCAGACTGCTTCCTGTGCTGCCTCCGAGGCTGCCATGTACTCCGCTTCACATGTAGATCCCGCCACGACGCTTTGCTTGCAACTGCACCAGCTTACTGCTCCTCTATTCAATATATACACGTATCCGGTCTGTGACTTCGAGTCATCCAGATCTGTGTCGAAGCTAGCGTCGACGTAACCCTTTACGACGAGCTCTTCGTCACCTCCATAAACGAGAAACATATCCTTAGTCCTCTTCAGGTACTTCAGGATATTCTTGACCGCTGTCCAGTGTTCCTTGCCGGGATTACTTTGGTACCTTCCTACCAAACTTACGGCAAGGTTTACATCAGGTCTGGTACACAGCATGGCATACATAATAGACCCTATGGCCGAGGCATAGGGGATGACACTCATCTGTTCTATATCTTCTGCCGTGGTCGGGCATTGAGCCGTGCTCAATTGCACACCTTGCAATACAGGCAAGAACCCCTTCTTGGACTGATCCATACTGAACTTCTTCAATATCTTGTCAAGGTATGTACTCTGTGAAAGACCAATGAGGCGTCTTGATCTATCTCTATAGATTTTGATGCCTAATATATAAGCAGCTTCTCCAAGGTCCTTCATTGAAAAACACTTATTCAAATAGGCCTTTATACTTTCCAATAATTCTACATCATTTCCCATCAATAATATGTCATCCACATATAATATGAGAAATGCTACAGAGCTCCCACTCACTTTCTTGTAAACACAGGCTTCTCCATAATTCTGTGTAAACCCAAACGCTTTGATCATCTCATCAAAGCGAATGTTCCAACTCCGAGATGCTTGCACCAGCCCATAGATTGAGCGTTGGAGCTTGCATACTTTGTTAGCATTCTTAGGATCGACAAAACCTTCCGGCTGCATCATATACAACTCTTCCTTAAGGAAGCCGTTAAGGAATGCCGTTTTGACGTCCATCTGCCATATCTCATAATCATAGTATGCGGCAATTGCTAACATGATTCGGACGGACTTCAGCTTCGCTACGGGTGAGAAAGTCTCATCGTAGTCAACCCCTTGAACTTGTCGATAACCCTTAGCGACAAGTCGAGCTTTGTAGATGGTCACATTACCATCTTCGTCCGTCTTCTTCTTAAAGATCCATTTGTTTTCTATGGCTCGCCGCTCATCGGGCAAGTCAGTCAAAGTCCATACTTTGTTTTAATACATGGATTCTATCTCGGATTTCATGGCTTCTAGCCATTTGTCGGAATCCGGGCCCGCCATCGCTTCTTCATAGTTCGAAGGTTCACCGTTGTCTAACAACATGATTTCAAGGACAGGGTTGCCGTACTACTCTGGTGCGGAACGTGTCCTTGTGGACCTACGAAGTTCAGTGGCAACTTGATCCGAAGCTTCATGATCGTCATCATTAACTTCCTCCCCCGTCGGTGTAGGCACCACAGGAACATTTTCCCGCGCTGCGCTATTTTCCGACTCGGAAGGAGTGACTATCACCTCATCAAGTTCCACTTTCCTCCCACTCAATTCTTTCGAGAGAAACTCCTTCTCTAGAAAGGACCCGTTCTTGGCAACGAAGATCTTGCCTTCGGATCTGAGGTAGAAGGTGTACCCAATAGTTTCCTTAGGGTATCCTATGAAGACGCATTTTTCCGATTTGGGTTCGAGCTTTTCAGGTTGAAGTTTCTTGACATAAGCATCGCATCCCCAAACTTTTAGAAACGACAGCTTAGGTTTCTTCCCAAACCATAATTCATACGGTGTCGTCTCAACGGATTTAGACGGTGCCCTATTTAAAGTGAATGCGGCAGTCTCTAAAGCATAACCCCAAAATGAGAGCGGTAAATCGGTAAGAGACATCATAGATCGCACCATATCCAATAGAGTGCGATTACGACGTTCGGACACACCATTTCTCTGAGGTGTTCCAGGCGGCGTGAGTTGTGAAACTATTCCACATTTCCTTAAGTGTGTACCAAATTCGTGACTTAAACATTCTCCACCACGATCTGATCGTAAGAATTTTATTTTCCTGTCACGTTGATTCTCAACCTCACTCTGAAATTCCTTGAACTTTTCAAAGGTTTCAGACTTGTGTTTTATTAGGTAGACATACCCATATCTACTTAAATCATCAGTGAGAGTGAGAACATAACGATATCCTCCGCGAGCCTCAACACTCATTGGACCACACACATCGGTATGTATGATTTCCAATAAGTTGGTTGCTCGCTCCATTGTTCCGGAGAACGGAGTCTTGGTCATCTTACCCATGAGGCATGGTTCGCACGTGTCAAATGATTCGTAATCAAGAGACTCCAAAAGTCCATCTGCATGGAGCTTCTTCATGCGCTTGACACCAATGTGACCAAGGCGGCAGTGCCACAAGTATGTGGGACTATCGTTATCAACTTTACATCTTTTGGTATTCACACTATGAACATGTGTAACATCACGTTCGAGATTTATCAAAAATAAACCATTGACCAGCGGGGCATGACCATAAAATATCTCTCTCAAATAAATAGAACAACCATTATTCTCAGATTTAAATGAGTAGCCATCTCGAATTAAACGAGATCCAGATACAATGTTCATGCTCAAAGCTGGCACTAAATAACAATTATTGAGGTTTAAAACTAATCCCGTGGGTAGATGCAGAGGTAGCGTGCCGACGGCGATCACATCGACCTTGGAACCATTCCCGACGCGCATCGTCACCTCGTCCTTTGCCAGTCTCCGTTTATTCCGTAGTTCCTATTTTGAGTTACAAATATGAGCAACCGCACCGGTATCAAATACCCAGGAGCTACTACGAGTACTGGTAAGGTACACATCAATTACTTGTATATCACATATACCTTGGGTGTTGCCGGCCTTCTTCTTGTCCGCTAAATATTTGGGGAAGTTCCGCTTCCAGTGACCACTTCCCTTGCAGTAAAAGCACTCAGTCTCGGGCTTGGGTCCATTCTTTGACTTCTTCCCGGTAACTGGCTTACCGGGCGCGGCAACTCCCTTGCCGTCCTTCTTGAAGTTCTTCTTACCCTTGCCCTTCTTGAACTTAGTGGTTTTATTCACCATCAACACTTGATGTTCTTTTCTGATCTCTACCTCAGCTGATTTCAGCATTGAATATACCTCGGGAATGGTCTTTTCCATCCCCTGCATATTGTAGTTCATCACAAAGCTCTTGTAGCTTGGTGGAAGCGACTGGAGGATTTTGTCAATGACCGCGTCATCCGGGAGATTAACTCCCAGCTGAGACAAGCGGTTGTGCAACCCAGACATTCTGAGTATGTGCTCACTAACAGAACTGTTCTCCTCCATTTTACAGCTGAAGAACTTGTCGGAGACATCATATCTCTCGACCCGGGCATGAGCTTGAAAAACCAGTTTCAGCTCCTCGAACATCTCATATGCTCCATGTTTCTCAAAACGCTTTTGGAGACCCGGTTCTAAGCTGTAAAGCATGCCGCACTGAACGAGGGAGTAATCATCAGCACGCTGCTGCCAAGCGTTCATAATGTCTTGGTTCTCAGGGATTGGTGCTTCACCTAGCGGTGCTTCTAAGACATAATCTTTCTTGGCTGCTATGAGGATGATCCTCAGGTTCCGGACCCAGTCCGTATAGTTGCTGCCATCATCTTTCAGCTTGGTTTTCTCTAGGAACGCGTTGAAATTGAGGACAACGTGGGCCATTTGATCTACAATACATAGTGTAAAGATTTTAGACTAAGTTCATGATAATTAAGTTCATATAATCAAATTATTTAATGAACTCCCACTCAGATAGACATCCCTCTCGTCATCTAAGTGAAACATGATCCGAGTTCAACTAGGCCGTGTCCGATCATCATGTGAGACGGACTAGTCAAGATCGGTGAACATCTCCATGTTGATCGTATCTTCTATACGACTCATGCTCGACCTTTCGGTCCTCCGTGTTCCGAGGCCATGTCTGTACATGCTAGGCTCGTCAAGTCAACCTAAGTGTATTGCGTGTGTTCCGAGGCCATGTCTGTACATGCTAGGCTCGTCAACACCCGTTGTATTCGAACGTTAGGATCTATCACACCCGATCATCACGTGGTGCTTCGAAACAACGAACCTTCGCAACGGTGCACAGTTAGGGTGAACACTTTCTTGAAATTATTATAAGGGATCATCTTACTTACTACCGTCGTTCTAAGCAAATAAGATGCAAAAACATGATAAACATCACATGCAATCATATAGTGACATGATATGGCCAATATCATCATGCTCCTTTGATCTCCATCTTCGGGGCACCATGATCATCTTCGTCACCGGCATGACACCATGATCTCCATCATCATGATCTCCATCATTGTGTCTTCATGAAGTCGTCACGCCAATGATTACTTCTACTTGTATGGCTAACGCGTTTAGCAACAAAGTAAAGTAAATTACATGGCGTTATTCAATGACACGCAGGTCATGCAAAATAATAAAGACAACTCCTATGGCTCCTGCCGGTTGTCATACTCATCGACATGCAAGTCGTGATTCCTATTACAAGAATATGATCAATCTCATACATCACATATATCATTCATCACATCTTCTGGCCATATCATATCACATATATCACTTGCTGCAAAAACAAGTTAGACGTCCTCTAATTGTTGTTGCAAGTTTTACGTGGTTTGTAGGTTTCTAACAAGAACGTTTTCTTACCTACGTATGACCACAACGTGATTTGCCAATTTCTATTTACCCTTCATAAGGACCCTTTTCATCGAATCCGTTCCGACTAAAGTAGGAGAGACAGACACCCGCTAGCCACCTTATGCAACTAGTGCATGTCAATCGGTGGAACCTGTCTCACGTAAGCGTACGTGTAAGGTTGGTCCGGGCCGCTTCATCCTACAATGCCGCCGAAACAAGAAACGACTAGTAGCGGCAAGAAGAATTGGCAACATCAACGCCCACAACTTCTTTGTGTTCTACTCGTGCATAGTAACTACGCATAGGCCTGGCTCATGATGCCACTGTTGGGAATCGTAGCATAATTTAAAATTTTCCTACGCTCACCAAGATGCATCTATGGAGTCTACTAGCAACGAGGGGAAAGGAGTGGATCTACATACCCTTGTAGATCGCGAGCGGAAGCGTTCCAATGAACGTGGATGACGGAGTCGTACTCGCCGTGATCCAAATCACCGATGACCGAGTGCCGAACGGACGGCACCTCCGCGTTCAACACACGTACGGTGCAGCGACGTCTCCTCCTTCTTGATCCAGCAAGGGGGAAGGAGAGGTTGATGGAGATCCAACAGCACGACGGCGTGGTGGTGGATGTAGCGGGTCTCCGGCAGGGCTTCGCCGAGCTTCTGCGAGAGAGAGAGAGGTGTTGCAGGGGAGGAGGGAGGCGCCCAAGGCTTAGATGTTGCTGCCCTCCCTTCCCCCCACTATATATAGGGCCAAGGGAGAGGGGGGGCGCAGCCTTGCCCCTTCCTTCAAGGAAGGGTGCGGCCAGGGGGGAGTCCTTCCCCCCCAAGGCACCTCGGAGGTGCCTTCCCCCTTTAGGACTCTCCCTTCTTTCTTATCTCTTGCGCATGGGCCTCTTGGGGCTGGTGCCCTTGGCCCATATAGGCCAAGGCGCACCCCTTACAGCCCATGTGGCCCCCCGGGGCTGGTGGACCCCCTTGGTGGACCCCCGGACCCCTTTCGGCACTCCCGGTACAATACCGATAAAGCGCGAAACTTTTCCGGCGACCAAAATAAGACTTCCCATATATAAATCTTTACCTCCGGACCATTCCGGAACCTCTCGTGACGTCCGGGATCTCATCCGGGACTCCGAACAACTTTCGGGTTTCCGCATACATATATCTCTACAACCCTAGCGTCACCGGACCTTAAGTGTGTAGACCCTACGGGTTCGGGAGACATGCAGACATGACCGAAACGCCTCTCCGGTCAATAACCAACAGCGGGATCTGGATACCCATGTTGGCTCCCACATGTTCCACGATGATATCATCGGATGAACCACGGTGTCGAGGATTCAATCAATCCGTATGCAATTCCCTTTGTCAATCGGTATGTTACTTGCCCGAGATTCGATCGTCGGTATCCCAATACCTTGTTCAATCTCGTTACCGGCAAGTCTCTTTACTCGTACCGCAATGCATGATCCCGTGACTAACGCCTTAGTCATATTGAGCTCATTATGATGATGCATTACCGAGTGGGCCCAGAGATACCTCTCCGTCACACGGAGTGACAAATCCCAGTCTCGATCCGTGCCAACCCAACAGACACTTTCGGAGATACCCGTAATGCACCTTTATAGTCACCCAGTTACGTTGTGACGTTTGGCACACCCAAAGCACTCCTACGGTATCCGGGAGTTGCACGATCTCATGGTCCAAGGAAAAGATACTTGACATTGGAACATGGCCTCCTGATACGTCTCCAACGTATCTATAATTTTTGATTGTTCCATGCTATAGTATATTCTGTTTTGGACATTAATGGGATTTATTATACACTTTTATATTATTTTTGGGACTAACCTATTAACCGGAGGCCCAACCCAGAATTGCTGTTTTTTTGCCTATTTCAGAGTTTCGCAGAAAAAGAATATCAAACGGAGTCCAAACGGAATGAAACCTTCGGGAACATGATTTTCGTAACGAACGTGATCCAGAGGACTTGGACCCTACGTCAAGACATCAACCAGGAAGGCACGAGGTACAGGGCCGCGCTCTCCACCCTCGTGGGGCCCACGTTGCTCCACCGACGTACTTCTTCCTCCTATGTATACCTACGTACCCCCAAACTACCAGATACGGAGCCAAAAACCTAATTCCACCGCCGCAACCTTCTGTACCCGTGAGATCCCATCTTGGGGAATTTTCCGGAGCTCCGTCGGAGGGGCATCGATCAGGGAGGGCTTCTACATCAACACCATAGCCTCTCCAATGATGTGTGAGTAGTTTACCTCAGACCTTCGGGTCCATAGTTATTAGCTAGATGGCTTCTTCTCTCTCTTTGGATCTCAATACAATGTTCTCCGCGATTCTCGTGGAGATCTATTCGATGTAATCTTCTTTTGCGGTGTGTTTGTTGAGACCGATGAATTGTGGGTTTATGATCAAGTTTATCTATGAACAATATTTGAATCTCCTCTGAATTCTTTTATGTATGACTAGTCATCTTTGCAAGTCTCTTCGAATTATCAGTTTGGTTTGGCCTACTAGATTGATCTTTCTTGCAATGGGAGAAGTGCTTAGCTTTGGGTTCAATCTTGCGGTGTCCTTTCCTAGTGACAGTAGGGGCGGCAAGGCACGTATTGTATTGTTGCCATCAAGGATAACAAGATGGGGTTTACATCATATTGCATGAGTTTATCCCTCTACATCATGTCATCTTACTTAAAGCGTTACTCTATTCTTATGAACTTAATACTCTAGATGCATGCTGGATAGCGGTCGATGTGTGGAGTAATAGTAGTAGACGTAGGCAGGAGTCGGTCTACTTGTCACGGACGTGATGCCTATATACATGATCATACCTAGATATTCTCATAACTATGCTCAATTCTATCAATTGCTCAACAGTAATTTGTTTACCCACCGTAATACTTACGCTTTCGAGAGAAGCCACTAGTGAAACCTATGGCCCCCGGGTCTATTTTCCATCATATAAATCTCCCGTCAACAAGTTATTTCTGACGCCATTTATTTTGCTTTATTTACTTTTTAGTCTTTATCATAAAAATACCAAAAATATTATCTTATTATATCTATCAGATCGCACTTTCGTAAGTGACCGTGCAGGGATTGACAACCCCTTTATTGTGTTGGTTGCGAGTATTTTATTTGTTTGTGTAGGTGCCAGGGACTCGTGCGTGGCCTCCTACTGGATTGATACCTTGGTTCTCAAAAACTGAGGGAAATACTTACACTACTTTGCTACATCACCCTTTCCTCTTCAAGGATAAACCAACGCAGTGCTCAAGAGGTAGCAAGAAGGATTTCTGGCGCCGCTGCCGGGGAGGCATACCCCAAGTCAAGTCAAGATTTGAACTCCCGACAACGAGCCATTTCTGGCGCCGTTGCCAGGGAGTCTACGCAAAAGTCAACATACCAAGTACCCATCACAAACCCTTATCTCCCGCATTACATTATTTGCCATTTGCCTCTTGTTTTCCTCTCCCCCACTTCACCCTTGCCATTTTATTCGCCCTCTCTTTTCCGTTCGCCTTCCACTTGTCCCTTGCACTTTCTGTCATTATGTCTGAAATTGGGGAAATTATTGTCAATATGGACAATAATAATATCATGGAAAATTCTGATGCTCCTGCTGAAGAACCCCCTATCTTACATACAAAAAAATTCCGAATTGGTAGTGGTAATATTATTGGAAAAGGAGTTATCCAAGATTTCTTTACTTGTGCCGGTGCTTTGCCTTCTATGGGTAGTTCTATTCTTCATTGAACTAGTAGTCTTGCGGACGTTATCGCCATGCTTGTAGTTGAACTTGAAAGACAATTTATGCACATGCACCCTTGCATACAAAGGATTTTCCTAGAATTTTCTAATATTGAGCATTCTTCTGTTAAGCGTGCCGCTACTATCTTTTTGGCTCATGAGTTTAGATTTATAATAAAAGAGGCCAAAGAAATCTTTGCGCACTATAGGGTGGACGCTGGCCGTCCTCCCATAGAGACTATCTTATTTGATCAAGAGGAAATAATGCATTTTCAATCTCTAGACTATGTTGCTTTTAATGAAAACCTTAGAAAAAGGTTCCTACCAATGTTCTAGTTGATAGAATTTCTGAACTTAATAATGATTTTGCTATTCGAAATAATGAGCTAGGATATTCTCTCGATTATAGGCTCACAAAGTTCTTTCATAAGAATGCTTATAATGATGAATTGGTTGTGCAATACGAAGGGCCGGAGAAGGAACCTATACCTCCTAAAGTTGATCTTGGGGACTTTTGTCCCATTAAATTTAGCCCTTTTGATTACTTTTGCTTGCCTCAAAGAAAACTTTCTGCTGAACATAGAGAATATGAAATGAGTTTTAATGATCTATCCTATTATTATAGCAATACCTAGATCTATCCTTGCTATTATGCCTAGCTAGGGGCGTTAAACAATAGCGCTTGTTGGGAGGCAACCCAATCTTATTTTAGTTTTTTGCTTTTTGCTTCTGTTTAGGAATAAATATTTGATCTAGCCTCTGGTTAGATGTGTTTTTATGTTTTAATTAGTGTTTGTGCCAACTTTAAACTATAGGATCTTCTTGGATGATAGTTATTTGATCTTGCTGAAAATTCCAGAAACTTTATGTTCACGAAAATAATTGTTAAAAATCACCAGAATGTGATAAAATACTGATTCCAATTGTTTCTGATCAATAAACAAATTTTCTAGGTCTTCCTATTTTGGATGAATTTTTGGAGTTCGAGAAGTTTGCGTTAGTTACAGATTACTACAGACTGTTCTGTTTTTGACAGATTCTGTTTTTCGTGTGTTGTTTGCTTATTTTGATGAATCTATGGCTAGTAAAATAGTTTATAAACCGTAGAGAAGTTGGAATACAGTAGGTTTAACACCAATATAAATAAAGAATGAGTTCATTACAGTACCTTGAAGTGGTGTTTTGTTTTCTTTCGCTAACGGAGCTCACGAGATTTTCTGTTAAGTTTTGTGTTGTGAAGTTTTCAAGTTTTGGGTAAAAGATTTGATGGATTATGGAACAAGGAGTGGCAAGAGCCTAAGATTGGGGATGCTCATGGCACCCCAAGATAATCTAAGGACACCTAAAAGCCAAAGCTTGGGGATGCCCCGGAAGGCATCCCCTCTTTCGTCTACTTCCATCGGTAACTTTACTTGGAGCTATATTTTTATTCCCCACATGATATGTGTTTTTCTTGGAGCGTCTTGTATTATTTGAGTCTTTGCTTTTTAGTTTGCCACAATCATCCTTGCTGTACACATCTTTTGAGAGAGACACACATGATTCGGAATTTGTTAGAATACTCTATGTGCTTCACTTATATCTTTTGAGTTATATAGTTTTTGCTCTAGTGCTTCACTTATATCTTTTAGAGCACGGGGGTGGATTTGTTTTATAGAAACTATTGTTCTCTCATGCTTCACTTAGATTATTTTGAGAGTTCTACAAAACAGCATGGTAATTTGCTTAAATTGAGAAATTTGTCCTAAGGTAATAGGCATCCAAGATTAGTAAAAAAATTCTTATGAGTGTGTTGAATACTATGAGAAGTTTGATACTTGATAATTGTTTTGAGATATAAAGATGGTGATATTAGAGTCATGCTAGTTGAGTATTTGTGGATTTGAGGAATACTTGTGTTAAAGTTTGTGATTCCCGTAGCATGCACGTATGGTGAACCGTTATGTGATGAAGTCGGAGCATGATTTATTTATTGATTGTCTTCCTTATGAGTGGCGGTCGGGGACGAGCGATGGTCTTTTCCTACCAATCTATCCCCCTAGGAGCATGCGCGTAATACTTTGCTTTGATAACTTGTAGATTTTTGCAATAAGTATATGAGTTCTTTATGACTAATGTTGAGTCCATGGATTATACTCACTTTCTTCCTTCCACCATTGCTAGCCTCTCTAATACCGCGCACTTTTCACCGGTATCATACACCCACCATATACCTTCCTCAAAAAAGCCACCATACCTACCTATCATGGCATTTCCATAGCCATTCCGAGATATATTGCCATGCAACTTACCACCGTTCCGTTTATTATGCCACGCTTCGTCATTGTCATATTGCTTTGCATGATCATGTAGTTGACATCGTATTTGTGGCAAAGCCACCATTCATAATTCTTTCATACATGTCACTCTTGATTCATTGCATATCCCGGTACACTGCCGGAGGCATTCACATAGAGTCATATTTTGTTCTAAGTATTGAGTTGTAATTGTTGAGTTGTAATTGTTGAGTTGTAACTAAATAAAAGTGTGATGATCATCATTTATAGAGCATTGTCCCAAGTGAGGAAAGGATGATGGAGACTATGATTCCCCCACAAGTCGGGATGAGACTCCGGACTAAGTAAAAAAAAGAGGCCATAAAAAAGAGAGAAAGGGCCCAAATAAAAAAAGAATGAGAGAAAAAGAGAGAAGGGACAATGTTACTATCCTTTTGCCACACTTGTGCTTCAAAGTAGCACCATGATCTTCATGATAGAGAGTCTCCTATTTGGTCACTTTCATATACTAGTGGGAAATTTTTCATTATAGAACTTGGTTTGTATATTCCAATGATGGGCTTCCTCAAAATGCCCTAGGTCTTCGTGAGCAAGCGAGTTGGATGCGCACCCACTTAGTTCCTTTTGTTGAGCCTTCATATACTTATAGCTCTAGTGCATCCGTTGCATGGCAATCCCTACTCACTCACATTGATATCTATTAATGGGCATCTCCATAGCCCATTGATACGCCTAGTTGATGTGAGACTATCTTCTCCCTTTTTGTCTTCTCCACAACCACCATTCTATTCCACATATAGTGCTATGTCCATGGCTCATGCTCATGTATTGCGTGAAGATTGAAGAAGTTCGAGAACATCAAAAGTATGAAACAATTGCTTGGCTTGTCATCGGGGTTGTGCATGATTTAAATACTTTGTGTGGTGAAGATAGAGCATAGCTAGACTATATGATTTTGTAGGGATAACTTTCTTTGGCCATGTTATTTTGAGAAGACATAATTGCTTAGTTAGTATGCTTGATGTATTATTATTTTTATGTCAAGATTAAACTTTTGTCTTGAATCTTTCGGATCTGAATATTCATACCACAATTAAGATAATTACATTGAAAATTATGCCAAGTAGCATTCCACAACAAAAATTCTGTTTTTATCATTTACCTACTCGAGGACGAGCAGGAATTAAGCTTGGGGATGCTTGATACGTCTCCAACGTATCTATAATTTTGGATTGTTCCATGCTATTATATTATCTGTTTTGGATGTTCAATGGGCTTTATTTTACACTTTTATATTATTTTTGGGACTAACCCATTAACCGGAGGCCCAGCCCAAACGGCCTGTTCGCATATAGCCCATTTTGGAAAGCCTGTTAACGGCCTGTTCGCATATAGCCCATTTACAGCCCGCTAACCCAAGGCCCGTTACGCCCTATCCGAATTAGGCCCAGTAGCTTCATCTGGGCCATCCAATATAATTCTAGCCCGTTTTCACTTCTGGCGCATGTATGGCCCATGACGTCTTTTGGCCCATATGAGGCCCTATGTAACTCTTGGCCTATTAATGGCCCGTGGTGAAACTGGCCCGTAATGAACAGTGTATCACTTTACACCCATTAACGGCCCGTGGTGAAACTGGCCTGTAATGAGCAGTGTATCACTTTATACCCATTAACGGCCTATAATTCCCTTGGGCCGTTTCCAGCCCATGTTATCTTTCGGCCTTCTCAGAGCCCATTTATTCTTGGGCTCATTTCTAGCATCCGTTTACTTATGGCCTGTTACTGTCATTTTCTGCTTGTGGGCCAAATTCAGCCCGTGGTTACAGTCGGCCCATTTGTGGTCCATTAATACGTTGGGCCGTTTTCATAGCGTCATCAAATACGGCCTATTAACGATGGCCCGTTATGGTCGGCCCATGAACGGACGATTCCAGCTCTAGCCCGTTTACGGCCATAATGCGGTCTATTTGGCCCATGTTTGGCCAATCGATCATACGGCCCATATAAGGCCCATTGATGGTACGGCCCGCCGAAGGCCCATTGTTTCTATGGCCCGTAGAAGGCCCATTGTTTCTACGGCCCATATAAGGCCCACTGTTTCTACGGCCAGTAGTCACTATAGTAAATATTAGCCCATGGTTATTGTGGCCTAGTTTTAAAAAATAGGTTATTGCAGCCACTAGCTAACCGCGGAAAAAGAACTGCAATGACTACAAGCAAACAAATAAACAAGACAACAAGGAAATAAATAAGCAAGCAACTAACGCTAGGCTATCACGGCTATTACACATATTACATCCACTGGGCATCAAAGTTCGCCACCAGTGCAAATATAGGGAACAAAGCAGCATATAATAGACGCTGGTTGTCAAAGTTGGCGACCAACGCAAATAAACGCCGCAGAAAAACAAATCCAGAACTGAAACCACTTCAGAAGATCTCAAGACACAATATCCTAGGTACCCATAATGCTGGCAAGATGCTTAGCAAGCTTATTAACTTTCTCTTGTTTGGCGCTTAAATCCTCCAGCGCTTGCTGTTGCACCAGAAATTATGCATCTGAATTCTGCAAGGACTTCCTCAATCCTTCAGCTTCCTGTCGCAGCACATCTGATCGATGTCTTTCAACTTGAAGTTGAGACTCAAGAAGACGAACTGATTCAGGCAGCGAGTTCGAAGAGCTTGTGCCACCAGTAGTGGCCAGTAACTCGAACACTACATCAAGACAGGACTTTTGGGTTCCCTCACTGTCGTCAAGATAGTTTTTATCAGCTTTCTTGGAGACCAACAGGGATGTCTCACTATCTTGAACCTTATCTGCATTATTCCTTTACCATTGGATAACGCGGTACTGTTCTCCAATATTTTGTCCGCATTCTAAAAGAGAAACAAGCAGACACATCACATGTTTACCATGTTGTATATGAAACTCATTTTGGTAAATGAGTTCAGTAGTAAAGTGGACAGGATAACAGCATGAAACAAACATATCATTCTAGTTTTTGTTGCCAAATCAAGATAGAGACACAATTCAAATAATATTTGTTCAAGACAAAGCAGAATAGACAGAATATAAGTGTGGGTAACTATAGAGCAATAACAACACTTGTAATGTGCATGACATGAGAACATAACTGTTTATTCAATTGAAACTGAAATCAACATAGAGCAGGTTACAACAGCAAACCAGTTAACGAAACAGGTTTAAAACATACCTGTTGCACCATTGGAGTTTCAAATCCATCCTTCAAATTTGAAAATAGTTGGTATGAGTAAATACAGTAATGCAAGAGCAAAGGAGTATGAACCATAGCTACAGAACCTGACCTGAGAACAAATATTCTTCTCCTTTAAGCGTTGAGTTGGGATTCGGAGCGGTGGTCCTCGTGCTTTGGGCACTGCGGTTCCCTTACTAACTGCTCGTGTTTGGGTGCTCTGTGGTGGAGACGATGTTGTGTCAACTGGAACTGGGTTACTATCTGCCAGGGTTGGGGTTAGAAGGGGTGTAGCTGGTTCTCTGTCCAACTGGGTAGGGGTACAATCTGCGAGAGTCTGGGTTATTTGTGGTGGATCTGGTCCTTGGGCAAGTACAACCGTGGTTCTATCTGCATCAACTGGTAGCACTATCTTTTCTGAAGACCGTGTTGTTACTCCCTTAGATACTGCCATCACGCTCTCCAATTCAAATGGCTGATAAACAAGAAAAGTAATTGAAAGTATAGACATTGTATGATAGACAGGTGCAATGGATAGTGGGGAATAAAAGAGGGCATGAAATAATTCATATTTATGTTGTCTAACCAAACAGGATAGCATGACACAACTTCACATATATGATGGATAACTAAACAGGATAGCATGACACAATTTCACATTATGATGGCTAACTAAAAAAGATGGAAAGACATAGTTCAAAATATGAGACTATGTAAACAGGATGACATAACTATATAATGTGTTTATTAAATAGGTTGGCATGCCATAATTCACATACATTCACGGATAGAATGCCATAATTCAAAATATGATGACTGTAAACACTAAACAGGATGAGATGATATAACTATATGATGTCTTTATTAAATGGGTTGCCATGCCATAATTCAGATAGATGATGTGTATGTACTGTGTAAACATGATGGCATGATATAATTCAAATATATGATTTATATAGTAAGCGAGTAAGCAGATGGCAATCCATATATGATGTAAAAACTAAGCAATGCAAGACAACATGCATGACATGGGTAATATAACCCTGCCAAGTTTGAGCATCGACCTCAAGGGGGAAATAGGACTGGTCATCAGTCTCTGAATCCTCCTCTGAGGAGCTCTCTGTAACCAGCAAGATGTCTGCTTTAGCAGGTAGCATTGTCTGCTCTGAATACCTTGTTTTCACTCCAGATACTTCCGTCACCGCTTCAAATGGCTGATGCACAGGAAGAGTAGTTGAATATACAAACGTTGTTGACAAATGGAACACGTAATAAAAAAAATGATAGCATGATGTAATTCACATACATGATGATTGGCTAAACAGCATGGCATTGCATAATTCACATATATAATGCCTTTGCAACAAGATAGCATTGTATAATTCACATATATAATGTCTTGCAACAAGATGGCAATGCATAATTCACATATATGGTAATTAGACACTGAACAGGTGGCATTCACACAAAGCATGTCTAAACTAATCAAATGACATAGCAATGCGAGACACCATACGCACGATATGAGCAACATAACCCTGCCAAGTTAGAGCATACACCTCGGGGTTGGGGGGAATAGGACTGGTCATCTGTCTCTGAATCCTCCTCTGAGGAGCTATCCGTAACTAGCGAGATATGCGCTTTGTCAGATAGCATAGTCTGCTCTAAAGACCTTGTTTTCACTCCAGAATTTGCCATCACCGTGTCAAATGGCTGATGGACACGAAGAGCAGTTCAATGTACTAATATTGTTGACAAATGTAATATGTAACGAAAAAAAAAGGATGGCCTGATATAATTTACATATAAGATGACTGGCTAAGCAGGATGGCATTGCAAAATTCACATATATGATGCCTGGCTAAACAAGATGGCGTTGCATAATTCACATAAAAGATGAATAAACTAAACAGATGGCATTCGCACAAAGGATGTCTAAACTAAGCAGATGACATATTTGATGTATAAAGTAAGCAATGCAAGACACCATATGCATGATTTAACCAACATTAGCATGCCAAGTTAGAGCGAAGACCTCAGGGGGTAAATAGGAGTTGTCTTCTCCTTCTGAATCCCCCTCAGAACAGATATCTTCCTCTCGATTACAATCCGAAATGCGTGGAGGGGGGGCTGCCTTTGCGCCTACCATGGAGCGACGTCTGCATGAAATTTTATTGCCACGCAAGGCTTGTCTCTTTTGCTCTACATGTTCAGTTCCATTGTTTACAATAACTGTCATGCATAGGAATAAAACATAGTGAGATTATGTAAGGAGTGCATGCAGAAATCCAGAGTGATGGTAGCAACCTGTGGATAGACCCAAAACCAATAATAGTAGGCAGATAATGGCTTCAGTTAAAAATACAGATAATGGCTTCTTTACTGTTTGTTTCCCACCCAACATGAAACTCATAGTAGACATCGGAGATTAACCAGATAGTAGATAGATACGATTGATAGCGGCCCCGATATGTACCCCACAACCATTTAAAAACTCAAGTTTGACCATTAGTTTGGAGCTGACTCAGAGTCTAATCGATGAACAGGACGATAAAGTAGCATGTAATATTAAGACATGCATAACATAAGCAGACACGAAAGAGTGCGACCTCTCTTGCGGACCCGTGTAGTCCTCGAGGTCATCTGCTCGGTTGATGATGGTAATGCAGTTTTCATGGCTGCCAGTGGCGGGGAAGAAGATCTGAGGCGGCGAAAGACAGTTTGGAGGCCGGATCCCTGCTGTGCTGGACCCTTCTGTCGTTCGAGCAGCTGAGCTGGGGTGGACGACGGCGCAGTAGGAGCGGGACAAACCACGCAAGGTTTTCTTTGACAACTATCTATAAGAGAAGTAATTCTGTAAAGGCTCGTTTGAATTGGAGGATTCCAACAATGCAGGGATAGGAAATAGACAGGAATAGGATAGGAATGCACGTGCAAAACAGAGAATTTAAAAACATATGATTTCTGCCAATCTGGGTGTTTGATTCACAACAATTGGAAGATCACAGGATGCAAAGAAGCATGGTGAGATTAAGTCAAACCACAAGAAAATGTATGGTTATAATGCTATTATGCTACTATCTCTTAGTCTTGTGCTTCATGAATAGGAATTTGAAAAGGAGGACAAGTGAAAATTAAAATTCCTACGTTTTTTCTTTCAAGGAGACACTAAAGGAACAAATCCGTGTGCTCAGTGGACAATATATATAACATGTAGAGTAAAAAAGAGATGCAACAAGTGTACAACCTCTTTGGCGAAGCCATGTCGATCTCAGCGTGATTGGGTTGGCCGGTGAGGATGCTGCGGCTGACTTTGCTGTCGGAGGAGGGGAAGAAGATCTTAGGCATCTGGAGATGGAGCCCGAGGTACTGCTCCGCTGTGATGGAGGGTTTCGTCGTTGGAGCAGCTCCGGTGAGTTGTACGACGCCGAGGCTGAAGCAGGACAAGAGAGACAACGAACAACGTTAACCTGAGTGGAATTCTAATAGCATCTCCAATACATGGTGTAAAATACATAACCACAAAGTGCTAGATGTAAAATACATCAGCCGCTCATCTCTGAACTTAACTGTCGAAACTGAACTTAACTATCGAAACTGAACTGAACTGTCGAAACTGAACTTAACTATCAAAACTGAATTTTGCTGTCGAAACTGAATTTTGCTGTCGAAACTGAACGCACTAGCAAGGTGAGGCTACACGTCGGTCGACTGACTTTTTCATCTCTGGTCAGTCGATTTTGCAGCCGTTGGATACGAATCAAGGGCATGTGGTTTATCTTCAACCTCCACCCCCCTGAGCCGCCAGCCACCACCGGCCAAACAGCAGCCCCCCGCCGCCCGCGGCTGGCGGTGTGCCACCCCGCCCGCCCCGAAAACACTCCCCACCGCCGGTCCGCCGCCGGCCCGGACATCCCTCTAGCCCCCCCCCCCCCCCCCCCGCGCCGAGCTTTTTCTCCGGCGATCCCCACGCCACCGCCCCGCCAATGCCCCGCCACCACCGGCGACCACCGCCCCCATCGTGAAACCTAAGATAGATAGTGGGGTACCCCTCCGATGAGCCCCCATCCCCGCTGCAGCTGGTTCTTCCTTCACCCCGGCGAGCCCCCCCACCCCCTGAAAATCGACTGACCCAAAAGTCGATTCAGTCGACTGAAGTGTAGCTAAATCGGAGCAGCATCGCAAGCAAGAGCAAGAGCGAGAGCAGCAGCGCGAGCAAGAGCAATAGCAAGAGCAGACCAGGCAGGGGATCGAGAGCAAGAGCAGAGCAGCAGTGCGAGCGAGAGCTAAAGCAGCAGCAACTCCTACTGATGTGGACGTCGCCGCCAAGGGAGCGGCGCCGTGGAGGAAGTGGCCGGCGACGCCGTCGTGGATGGAGCCGCGCCGTGTCGGCTCGGGACCGAGCGCCGGCAGCAGCGTGAGATCGAATCAAGAAGAAAATGCGGTGATTAGTGTACAACCTATTTGGTGGCCCCGATTAGGCCGCAGCTTCATCCGAGGAAACGGTGATGATGATGCTCTTCCGGTGGTGCAGGTGAAGACGGCGGTGTGGGAATGGAGGTGGCGTGAAAGACGAGGGGAACGTCGGGGCAGCTCCTTGCAGGTGGAGGACGGGGTGGCTGAACCGGCGGGACGATGAGATCGACGACGGATCCTCATCCGGTACGGTGGATGAGGGACGTCGAGGTGTTGCTATGGACGACGACGTCGGGGAAGAGGCTCCGGCTGGGTGGCGGACGGAGCAAGGTGTGGGGTTTTGTCGCAGCTTTTCGCGGCCTCGGTGTACGAATGGGTGGGCGGATGGGATGGCAGTGGGGAACCATGGCTTAGAGACGCGCTTGTCCGAAATGTGGGGTAAGTTACGAAAGTACCCCGACCGATTTGAGGCGGTTCTTTCGGTTCAGGGGTACCACGGGCATTTCACGTGTCGGGATTTCACAGGAGGTGGGAGTTTTCGCGCGCGTTGTAATTTCGGAATAGCAAGGCGCGGGTTGAGATGGAGGGAGTTGTCGGAGCACAACGAGACAAAGATATATCTTAAATATTTTGGGCTAACAAGGCGCGGGTTGAAATTTCCGGACAAGCCTAACGTGTACTGTACCAAATCAATGCGCACTACAAATGTCATTCAAAACTTTGAATTCATGTTATGTTCAATTAAAATATTTCGCTACGTGTATAATGCATGCAACCTACTACTCAAATGAACGTTTTAGTGCATTCCAAACGTATATACTACCGCTTCAATATGAACTAAATTTGAATTCGTTTCTCTATTTGAATAAGATCTACAGTAATGATTGTTGTGAAAGTCAAAGCATTTGAATTCATTTCTCTGTTTTAATAAGATCTACAATCATCATTATTGTCAAGTTAAACCATCGTTTGTGTATTATCTTCACAGCACACCACATGATTAGTCTCGAGTTATATATGAACTATGTGTACTATACGAACTCGAACTAGATTTTTTGAATCCACTTTATTTTGATTTCAAATCACATTACATTTCTAGCTCTAGCTAGATCTTCATAATCTAAACCATGTCTCATATGTATAATGTGTTTATCACATTATGTATGGT
Source organism: Aegilops tauschii subsp. strangulata (assembly GCF_002575655.3). Lineage (NCBI taxonomy): Eukaryota > Viridiplantae > Streptophyta > Magnoliopsida > Poales > Poaceae > Aegilops > Aegilops tauschii. Next base: position 454,040 of record NC_053036.3, on the reverse strand, counting down.
GCCCCGCCCCCTACGCCTACAAGTATTTAGATGTGAGTTGCAAACACCACACATTACCACAAATTGAAATAAAATGTGAGAATGTTCGATATATAGTATTGTTTAGATTGTTCGATATTTAGTTGTAAGCTGCAAACGCCACACATTATCACAATTTCAAATAAAATGTGAGATTGTTTGATGTATAGTATGGTTTAGATTGTTCGGCATTTAGCTGTGAGTTGCAAACGCCATGCATTACCACATTATGGTATAACATGTGCACAACACGTGTATCACCGCTATATTCATGCATGCAATGTTTAAAACACTATGATATCCTATTCAAATATATGAATCCGCTTTCATATCAAATTATGATCTTTGTTAGTCTCTTACACCCACACAATCCTCTAACCTTTGTAGCTACCACTAACTTTCTCTCGTGCATGCACACGCCCTCCTCGCCCTCCCCCTCCCTCGGCATTCTATCCACCGGGCACTTTCATTTTTTTCTTTAGGTCGTTCTCCCAGAGTCTCCACAACTCCTTTCCGACACACACCGATTGATAAACCTCTCCAGCGATGCCTGCCTACAACATACACACACATTCAATCTCCTCCTTTATGTGTCCTCTCCTCGTGTCTCTCATACGGTCAGACACACGTGTAAACTCTCGCCCCTCTTTTCATCGATCTCACAACCGCACACTCCTCCCCCTATCTAGCTAGTAGTTGGGCCTCTCGCACCACCTCCTAGCTCCATTCTCTCTGTCTATCCGTCTCGCTGGGCCTTATTTGCCTCTAACAAATGGACGTACACCGACCGATCTCTCGCTATACATATAGCTAGCTAGGTCCTTATAACTCGTTTTTACCCACACGTCAATCGATCTACCTCATTAGTTGTGTCTCTCCCTTCCTCCGACAAACAACAATTGATCTACCGATCTAGTTAGGTTTGCTTACCAAACACATGGTTCCCCTTCATCATACATGGATGCGTCCCGACAGATCTATCACGCACAGGCACACACAGAAACACATCCCCACTCTTATTGATAACATTGCAGTTCCACCCTTAGTTTGTCTAGTAGGCCTCTCCCACCATCTTCAAGAAGCAACTCCATCACCCATCCAGCACTCTACCCCTCTCCCTCCCTCTCCCTCCCTCTCTCTCTCCTCTCTCTCTCTGTCCCATCATATTTCCCGTCCTTCAGTTATGTATGGATGTCGACCGATCTCCCTCAAGACATAGCTGGGTCTCTCCTTCTCAACACATATACGAGTCGTTCTACCTCTATAGTTAGTCCTCTGCCTACCCCTCCCCCCACCCCCTCCCCCCCACACACACCGATACATCGAGCGCTCTAGTCATGTCTTCCTGCCACACACAAACTTGACATGTGCCCTCTAACATTCCGGTAGGCCAGTCGCCCTATATCTTTGACTTGCACACACACACAATTTCGATGGCTCTCTTCATCGATCTCGCACCCCACCCACTTGATCCTCTCTTCGACTCCATCGATAGCTATGACCCCTCCCTCTCTTCTCGTGGATTGCCCGACCCTCTATGTATGATATGGATAGGCCTCCATTTCACACACATTGCATGCAAAATTTTGTTTGAGATGTCATCGACACATATTCCCACAAATAATTCACGAAATCAACCCCCCTCCCCACCCCCACCCCAAAACAAAAAACACTCACGAACGCGGTTTGTATCTCTCACACACACCCACGTAGGTGGGGGACGTGCACGAAGAGAAGAGGTGCATGCACGGCGCACGTACTCCCGTCTCTTTCCCAACCACACCCGCGCGGGTACACGGTGGAGATCATTTCTGTACGAAAAAGGCAGCCCACGTGGTAATTTGGCACATGTACTGGTTGTCCACTTGGTGGAGGGAGGATCATCTACCACGGGTGAACAAACAAATTGCGACTTGGCGTGTTATGTTAAAAAAAAGAGGCAAACCATGTGGGGCCTACCTTAGAGGCAAGGCTCTATACACTGGAGTACTTTTGATGTGTTCGTCAACTCGCAGAACGAGGAGAAGCTTGCTTAGTACGTCGTCTCCTCCGCCCACGGGCGCGGTGGCTCGCAGGATGAGGTGAAGCTTGCTCCGCCTTACGCCCGCTCCCTCGCCCATGCGCGTGGTGGCTCGCAGGACGAGGAGAAAAATTTACTACTCCCTCCGTTTACTCCTCGTCCCTACTACATTGGTTATAGAGATAATATCATATTGTTTCGAATATATATGTCCTTTAGTAGATTTCAATATGAACTACTAGTACATACTCCAAACACTGATGTATATAGACGTATTTTAGAGTTTAGATTCACTCATTTTGCTCCGTATGTAGCACTCTCCCTCGCCCCTCGACCCTCGCCCACGTGGTGGACGTGCAGCAATTCATTCGGTCTCATATAGCCAGAACGATATATACTGCACTACCATTATTGCTCGACTTCCCGAAGAGGCGAAGAGCCAATCGCAAGGTTAATATTTTGGAGATGCCAAGCGCAAGGTTATAGGAGAACGAGTAGTAGGTGCCGCGTCATTTATAAATAAAGTTTTTTTTCTTCAGTGGCACGTACGCAATATGATAGGTTCATATGGAGAGAAAAGGAAACCGCTCCACTATATACATAGTCAGGACGGGCCAGCCTACACGGTTGCTTGCTGGGGTTGCTCTCTTCACACTCTCTCGCACAAAACGACTTTGGCCACATCTTTAACATCCCGGCGGATCACGTCCGCTTGGGGAAGGGGTGGGTGCTTAGTGTAGATGCGGTGGTCGTCGCCGACGGCGAAAACCCACTGTCGGCACGTCCCGATCAGGGGTCCCCGCCGTTCTCTCTCACAAAGCCGGTGAGGTTGCCTTCGTACCTTCCTCACTGCCGTGACGTGGGCAGTTGCCGCCTCCCGCCGCCCTCCTCAAGGTTGAGCTACGTCCCTCAGGTACAACTCCCTTTACAGCCGGCTTGCACCACTGCTCCAGCTGCCCACATCACACCCTGTGGATATTTCTCTACTTCTTTGCCCCGCACATACCTCTACTGGCTTCTACGTACTGTATTTGTGATGAGTTTATATCTCATCAACTAGTCCCAGTAATCTTATTCTAATCACGCTTTTTCAATTTCTTTGCCACAGGGATGCTCATCTCGATTTTGGTGAAACTACACAAAATGATCCGATGGTCAAAAGGTTGCAAACTTCATTTATTAGGAAGCTCGAACGTTGCCAGCAAATTGAAGCCTGGTCAGGGTTCACGGTTCAAGGGCTAGGGACTGCATGGATCGTTTTTTTCTTTAGCTGCCTCTGTTCCAAAATAAGTGTCAACTTTAGTAGTAGTACAACTTTGTACTAAAGTTTGCACAAAGTTGAGACACTTATTTTGGAACGGAGGGAGTACATATTTGCTATGATCTGTCAATCATTGAGATGCAATAGCATGCATGTAAGTCTCCTTTGTATTTGATGAAATGTTGCAACGGGCAACCTTGGACGCAAGATACATGTAACAGAAGCTAGAAGCTTCATAGCATTGTACAAATTTATCTCGCTGATAAATTACAGTACGTACTATACTAGTACCTCCTCCATTCCTAAATATAAGTCTTTGTAGAGATTTCACCATGAACCACATGCGGATGTATATAGATGCATTTTAAGTGTAGATTCATTCATTTTGTTCCGTATGTAGTGGAATCTCTACAAAGACTTATCTACTAGTAATAGCTAGCCCCCACTACTAGGAATTCTCTATCCTCTCCTTGAGCCACATCATCAAAATTGATGTAGCCGTTAGATGAAGTAAATCAGTCCATAATAGCCGTCTGATCTAGACGTTGAGAGGCTCCGCACTAAGCCACATGCAAGCATGCAGAAATACCATGGCACATGCATGTGAGTGGGTTTTAAATCACATCAACATGTCTGCATGCAAGCATGCACCGGTAGCATGCATGTAAGCGAGCTTTTAAGTCCCATTAACATGTCAAAAAGAAAAATATAATCCCATTATGCAGTAGGAGTTGGCTGATCTTTTTTCCTTACGTGGGATGATCTAAATGATGATGGGAGTTTATTTAGTTTGGCTACCACATTTGTCATGCGGTTATAGAGTTTTTTTTAGTTCTATGAAATCGATAATTTTGTGCGGAGAGATATACCGCTGTTCCGCGGCAACGCGCGGGGACCATCTAGTAATATTTAGGAACGGAGGGAGTACTATGTAAAGAGTTAGGTGTCGCACGGTGATAGTGTGAGGTGGGCCATGTAATCACTGAGCCTGCGTGTTTACACTGCTTTTGCACGCCTCCGCTGTAAGAATGGAGAAAATTGTAATCTAGTAGTAGTACCTCCTTTCGCCGAAAGCGTGGGACATCCAGCAGTCCTACCACCTCAGTAATAAAGACCAATGAGCCGTCAAATCACATAGACCCAGCAGTAAGTCGCGTCCGCTCTGCCCGGGCATGAATGCGGCACCGATTCTTTGGAGCGGCGCTGACCGTTTTGGGCGGGAAGCGTGCGCGGGCGATGGAGGGGCTTTGGGTGGGCCAGGCTGGTCAGGAGCGGGCGTGGCAGCTGTCCGCATGTCCCTACCGGACACGCCCGGAAACGAGAGGATGCACCGACTCTCGCGGCTAAAATCGTACACTACACAACATCTCTCTATAGGAGTAGGTCGATCTGTCGCTCTCTCTAACACACACATGCTGTTAAACACACACACACACGCACACGCACACACCTTGGTCCCGTTGCACCTTCTAACATGACTTATTACACCTAGACGGAGGGAGTAGTAAGTATACGAGATACAGTGGCACACTGACTTAAGTCGAATACAAGTGCCCAAAATTTGTGTGCATGTTATAATAAGGATTCACTTAAAATAGTACGTGAGCGAACAGAGGGATCAATTGGACAGTGTTCCCGAGCAGTTGCGAGATGTGTGAGGTAAGATACACCGTTGGTGCTTTTAATTTTTCTTATTAATTTGTTTGTTTCACCCTCTGACTGGTGGGACCCAACGTACTACGTGGAGAGAGGTAAGGTGACTAAGGCTGCATTATTTCTGCACCACTGTGGATAGTCTTACCACCAAAGCCACATGACACGATTATGATTGAAATCCCAATGACTCCCACACACACACAAAAAAACACGGCATGCTTGTCACACGAATGCAGGAATGTATAAAAGGTTATTTCCCTCTCGTTGAACATAACGGGAGGGTTGTGTAGCTGCTTAGCCTGTTCGCTCATCAAACTTGAGGTCTCGGGTTCGATAACTACACTTGAGCATAATTTGTGCCAGGAGGATTCTTTGACTGGTCAAAATGTTTTCTAGGGTTTGCACGCTTCACACTCTCTCTCCAGTATATATATACACGCTGGAGCCTCAGCGCTTGTAGTTGCTCTCTTCACACTCTCTCGCCCTCTCCCACTAGAGCCTCAGCGCTTGTAGTTGCTCTCTTCACACACTCTCGCCCTCTCCAGATCTAAACAAGACTTCGTTGGCCTCTCTCTCCCCTCACTGCTGCTCAAAGAGCCGTCAGGATCCGTACGCCGGGAAGGGAAGGAGGTTTAACGCTGTCGCCGTCGGCGAGGGACTACCGGCACAGCTGTTCACTTTCCACCCAGCGGCGGCGCGGGAGGGCCTCTGACCCCTTCTTCTTCGCCGCCGTCCCGTCGCCCACCGAACCACGCCCCAAGAACCTTAAGGTATAATTTACTTACTCCACATGCATTGCTCTAGCTGCATGTATACCACGAATCTAGGACGTGGTTCAAAGAGGAAAGGAGTGGGGGAAAGTTGTGGGAAAGTTGTATATAGCATGAATCTAGGAAAGTTGTATATAGCATGAATCTAGGACGTGGTTCAAAGAGGAAATGAAGGGGGAAAGTTGTATAGCATGAATCTAGGACGTGGTTCAAAGAGGAAAGGAATGGGGGAAAGTAGTGGGGAAAGTTGTATCGCATAAATCTAGGACGTGGTTCAAAGAGGAAAGGGAGGGGCGAAAGTACTAGTTCAAAAAGGAAAGGAAGGGACAAGGCTATAGAGTTTGAGCAGGACTAGATTTGATGCGCTCACATAGGGAAAGGTGTCTAAAGATAACAAAACTAGGACCAACACAAATATGCTCCTTGGTTGTTTGTTCTTTGTTGCAACAGACTGTGCATGACCACAGTACATCGGTAGATGCACATGGTGCTGGTGCGTCCACTATCCCGTGCAACTCATTAGCTGTTGTTAATCCAAGGCCCTGTTTGGTTAAAAACTCCCTAGTCCCTACCTGCTTGGTTCCAGGGACTAAACATGGACTAGAGGTTATTAAATGACATGCTAAAAGACCATGTTACCCCTAGTAATGAACTAATAGAGACAAGGTGCGATGCGTGGCAGGGGCAACTGTTGGAAAAATTCCCAAAAAGACTCCCTCGGGGGTCTTCTTTCTTTAGTCCCAAATGCCCACTTTTAGTCCCTAAAAGTCCCTCCTGTTTGGTTTAGATGGGACTGACACGGAGTTTTTTTAGTCCCTACACCAAAATGTCCCTGTAAACAAACACCCTCTAATAATGCCGCTGGAAAATTGATGCAATGCCACAGCTAAAAGCAAATTACATGTTTAACGAATTTTATTGTTAATATAATCTCTATGTTAATATTAATCAATGCCACCGTTTGACAAATGCTACTGTCTTGCTTTCTTTCCCATTTAGATAAGGTAGATGCTTCTTTTTGTTGGCTTCTGTGTCATCCACCGTTATTGACCACTAATTGTTTCCTTTGCACCTCTGTCTAAACAGGGTTATCTACTTCACCTCGTTGCCATTTTGACCTTTTGTTGCACTACACAAAACACTTTTGTTTTAAGAGTGTTTTGTGCAGTTCAACCAAAATGTCACACCGACAATGTTGCTTGATTGCTTGATCTTAGTGGAACTGCACAATAGGAGATCTTACTTCCTATCCGTTAAGGTGAATTTGGTTCAGATCTTCTTCTTGTGAGTTGTTTGAATTCCGCATCATGAGATGTCAGTACTAGCCTTCTTTCACGTGATTCTGCAGTGTGCTTTCATATGTTGTGCTACTTGTACGATAATGTTGCTTGATTTTAGTGAACTGCACAAATGGATACAAGACTTCCAATATGTATGTGCATCGTAATATCCCATTGAGGTAAGATAAGGATATTTCACAACTGCTGGCCTGTATTCTGCCACTTTCATCATAAAATTAAGTTTAGTACTATACTTGTGCTCCCTAATTGACATGCCAAATCTTACATTGAAGGCGAAGCTTGTCTGTTATTGAACCAAGTGATGAAGGGGAAGAACAAGCGGAAGAAAAATAAAAATCAACTCCCGGTGCTGTAATGAAGCACTGGAACTGTGATGACACAAGTAATGATATAGTTTTGCACCTTAATTTATTGCTATGGCTGGAATGAGCAATTGTTTTGCCACTGATTTGATGCCACTCTTAATGTAATATGTAATTATCTCTACTTGTGCAAACAGGGATCTTCTTTGAAGATACCATATATTTTAGTGGAACTGCACAAGAAGATGTTGGAAACATTAAACTAATCGAGGAGTATATAGTAAGCATGGCCACCACCGTAGATAGCAACAGATGGTTCCGGAGAAGTGCTTCATCTGTATGCTCTACACAATAAGCCTCCTGACAAAGGTTGGTACTCGCCCACTGATTTCATCCATATGATTGAGCTTTGTCATCTCTATTGGTGTTGTGCTACTGTTTAGATACTGTCATGAAAAAGTGGTATTGTCCTTGAGAAGTGCTTCATCTGTGATGTTTTAAATATTTCCTTTCCTTTTTTTGAGCAAACAGGGATGCTAGCATTTAGTAGTCCTCTTGTCTTTGCACAACAGGATCATCTTCCTCTAAAGAAGAATATGGAGTACGTGACGTGACTAGTTCCGATTATGCCAGGATGAAGAAGCCCTGTCTATCTTCTCATCAGAAGGAGCAGTTGAAGGATGGTTACATTACTCCCCACAAGACCAAACTAACTTCAGCTCAGAAGGACTGACAAATCTCCATTTTTTTGCTGTGATGCGCGAGTACAATGTTGTTCTAGGATTCTTTCTGGTGAGTTCCATTTTTCTAAAAGTGTGCTCTACATGGACCATGTATGTGCCTGTTGAAACTGTCAATTCATAGTACAGTTTGCTTTATACTAATCACTTTTTTGTATTTGTGCAAACAGGGGTGCTCAGCTTGATTTCAATGGGAACTGCACAAAATGTTCATGAATACATCAAATCATTCATTTCCACCACAAGAAAGGATGTGCCGATAAGTTCAAGGCGTTGAAACATATAAGGGCGAAATCATACAAGCTACGCGCGAATTTGGTTGATTTTGGTGGAACTGCACAAAAAGAACAGCTGGTTTATTTAGCACGAGATGCCATGTCAATGTCCGAACTGATGGCAAACCCTGCCCATTCCACAATCGTAGGCATTTGATATTTTGGAATGGGACAACCTTGTCAAATTTTTCTCATTGATTTTAGCAAGACATGCGTTTGATATTTTTGAATGGGACGCCCTTTGCTGTCAGCAGCGTCGATCAATTTTTTCTTTATTCTTTAGTTGTGAAGTAAATATTGCCTCTGACATGTGAGTCGCTGAGATGCATAATCATCGATTGTTTTGAATGTTCTCTATGAATTGCCAGGCCTGTGTGTTTGATTGCAATGTACAGAAACGCTAAAAAGCTGCTCAAACTCTTTGTACTCCTTCTGTTCCTTTTTACTTCGCACATTGTGAAAGTGCATACTTTTTTGTATAAGATTGGTCAGAGTAGAGATACTTTGACTGCAGACAAAACTTGTATGCAGACTAGAAAGGACCGGAGGGAGTACATGTGAAACTGCTGCAAACGAGGTGATCACCCTGGGAATAATGCTAGTACGTATTGTTTTGCATGTTCATCCAATGCCAGTGATACAGGAATTTGAACTAATCGAAATAAATTCATTCATACACGGTCGGATTTCATATAAACATGCCGGATTTCATTACATTTCATATATTCTTCAACTGAAAAGGGGTGCGCTGGAGGTATAATTAATTAACCGGAGCTACCCACCGGTGTCCCGCTGAGCCGAACAGAAGCTTCAGTGACTTAATTGCAGGTCCAGTTGCGTAACTGACATGTGGCCTGTTGGGCGCACGTGTCAGTCAGCCAACTGCACCAGCAGTTAAGTAGAATCAGCGTTCTTCTCCAGCGCAGCTCTCCGACTCCACGTCACCGCCAAGAAGCTAACCGACCGTCAATGGTCAACCCGCCTAGCTTGGCTTCAACCGGAGGGTAGCAGCGGTGGCCTTACTTGGACCCGAGCGGCGGCGACCTACTGTGTTCTACTCTTCCTCGTTTTCTGTGTGGCGCAGCCTCGTTGGCAGCGGGGCGGGGCCTCGGCTGATCCGGCGATGTCCTCTGTCTCGTTGCCGGCGGGCGGCGCCTCAGCGGAGCGGTGGAAATCCTCCCCCATGTTGCCGGCATGGTGGGCCCTCGGCTGAGACGGCGATGTCCTCTGGCTCGTTGTTGGCGGGGCGGGGCCTCGGCGGAGCCGGTGGTGTCCTCTGCCTCATTGTTGGCGCCGCGGGGCCTCGGCGGAGCAGGGCCTCGTCGGCGCCAGCGGAGCGGGGACTCGTCGGAGCCGGCATTGTCCTCTGCCTCTTCCTCGGTCTCGCCAAACAGCGCCTCGCCCGCTTCATCGCCCTCTTTGCTAGCCTCTTTGTAGGCGGCCGCAGCCTCCGCCACCCGCATGCGGTACCGCCAGCGCTCGAGGCGGCCCTTGCGGGCGGAGCCGTACGAGTCGAGCAGCGCCTCCTGCTCCGCCCGCTCCGCAGAGATCCGCTCCTCCTCCTGCAAGTGCTCCTGGAAGAGATGGTGGTTGTAGGCGGCGTCGGCCTGCACCTCCCAGAACTGCTCCTCACGCATCTGCCTCACCCTGTCCATATATTGGACACGGGCCTCGCCGATGGTCATGGTGCAATGCACCGGCGAGGATGGCATGGAGGAGGGGGTTGGCGCCGGATCGTTGACTACCATGTTCTCCATTGGGACGTCGTCGTCCTCCGGCTGCCTGTCGGCAGCAATGTCTGCCATCTCCTTGTGGTCCATCGTCCGCCCGTCCCGAAGAGCGCTGGAGTGCGAGGAAGCCATGGTGGGCAGTACTGGTGTGGACAGGAGAAAGGGAACGGATGCGGATGACTGCGGCTATGGCCGGCGCAGCAGTTTATATAGCAATGGTGGGCGGGCGGAGGGACGGACGTGTGGCGCCGGAGTAGCCGCCTCGGCAACCGCGTATCATTAATGTGGGCGGCAGATGGACGAACGGACGACACTTGTGTCGTTTGAAGGCGGAGCAATCACCTGCACCAGGAAGCAGGGCGGGCGGCGCTGACTGTTTCGGGCGGAAAGCGCGCGCGGGCGAGGAGATGACTTTACTTGGAGAGGATGACAATGGGGACCCACCAGGTCCATAGCCTCACGTATGCAAGTGCCTCCTTATTATATATATATATATAACTATAATTTATTTTGTTCCTCCTGGTTTCCTGACATGACGGTCCCACACCATTGTCAACCTACGTAGTAGTCAATAAACGGGAGAATTGCACAAGAAGCGGCCGACAGCTGGGACCAAGCAGCTCGAGCAGTATTTTTGTTTTTGAGGTGTGAGCACTGCAGAGTTTTTCGATGTTTAGCCCAGATATTAAATTTTCTCCTCTAAACAACAACGAAAACATCGCTGCAGGTATTAACTGCGCGGGCTGTGGCCCGTCTAGCCCAGGCCAGATATCTAGCCCACACTAGTAGAAAAAGAGGCTTCCATACGCCCCCATTAGTCCCCAAAACAATCGAACCGCGACAAAAGGGGCCTTTAGTCGCAGTTCGGGAGGAGACCCGCGACCAACTATCTGGTTCCAGCGCGCTCGGTCGACAGCTGGCGGACGGGAGGGGCTTTAGTCGCGGTTGGCCTGGCCAACCGGGACTAAAGGTCCCCGAAGGCCTTTAGTCGCGGTTGGCCAGGCCAACCGGGACTAAAGGCCCATCCAGCTGGCGGACGGGAGGGGCTTTAGTCCCGGTTGGCCTGGCCAACCGAGACTAAAGGTCCCCGAAGGCCTTTAGTCGCGGTTGGCCAGGCCAACCGGGACTAAAGGCCCATCCCTATATATAGGACTCAGCTCACTTCACTTCACTCAGCTCACTTCACAATTTTCAGAAGGGGGTGGTGGGTTTGCTTTTGGTTCCTCCTATGCACACAAGGTGTTCGATGAAATGCCCGAGAGCCTGAAACAAACATGATATGAAGTGTCCGAGCCACACTTGAGCTTTCTCATTTATTTTTGCTCCGCGATCGCGGTTAGCAACTTGAACCTTTCATGTGTCATTGATAAAATATGCATGTGTGTAGTTCATTGTTTAATTTGTATTATTTGTAGCTAGTTAGTTTAACAAATGCATGATGGTTAATTATATACTTTATATAATAATAATGCAGATGAATCGGCAATGGATGTACGGTCCCCGACTCTCCGGCGAGTTCACTACGGGTTTGAAAGATTTCCTCGTAGTGGCAAATGCGAACAAGCAGCAAGGTTTTATTATCTGTCCATGTGCTGTCTGTAAGAATCAGAAGGGTTACTCCTCCTCAAGAGATGTTCACATGCACCTGCTTCGGCACGGTTTCATGCCAAGCTATAATTGTTGGACCAAGCATGGAGAAAGAGGGGTTAGAATGGAAGAAGATGAAGAAGGGGATGATATCGATGACAACTATCATGATCATTTCGGTGATACTTTCATGGAGGATGATGCTGAAGGTGGGGAAGGGTTAGGTGAAGGTGAAGAAGAGGCACATGATGAGCCCGCTGATGATCTTGGTCGGACCATTGCTGATGCACGGAGACGATGCGAAACTGACAAGGATAGGGAGAATTTGGATCGCATGTTAGAGGATCACAAAAAGTCGTTGTATCCAGGATGCGATAATAGTCTGAAAAAGCTGGGCTGCACACTGGATTTGCTAAAATGGAAGGCACAGGAAGGTGTAGGTGACTCATCATTTGAAAATTTGCTGAAAATGTTGAAGAATATGTTTCCGAAGAATAACGAGTTGCCCGCCAGTACGTACGAAGCAAAGAAGGTTGTCTGCCCTCTAGGTTTAGAGGTTCTGAAGATACATGCATGCATTAACGACTGCATCCTCTACCGCGGTGAATACTAGAATTTGAATGAATGCCCTGTATGCACTGCATTGTGTTATAAGATCAGAGGCGATGACCCTGGTGACGATGTTGAGGGCGAGAAACCTAGGAAGAGGGTTCCCGCCAAGGTGATGTGGTATGCTAATATAATACCACGGTTGAAACGTTTGTTCATGAACAAAAAGCATGCCAAGTCGTTGCGATGGCACAAAGAGGACCGTAAGTCCGACGGGGAGTTGAGACACACCGCTGATGGAACGCAATGGAGAAAGATCGACAGAGTGTTCAAAGATTTTGCAGCTGACGCAAGGAACATAAGATTGGTCTAAATACTGATGGCATGAATCCTTTTGGCGAGCAGAGCTCCAGCCATAGCACCTGGCCCGTGACTCTATGCATCTACAACCTTCCTCCTTGGTTGTGCATGAAGCGGAAGTTCATTATGATGCCAGTGCTCATCCAAGGTCCAAAGCAACCCGGGAACGACATCGATGTGTACCTAAGGCCATTAGTTGATGAACTTTTACAGTTGTGGGCCAGACCTGGTGTACGTGTCTGGGATGAGCACAAAGGAGAGGAATTTGACCTACGAGCGTTGCTTTTTGTAACCATCAACGATTGGCCTGCTCTCAGTAACCTTTCAGGACAGACAAATAAGGGATACAATGCATGCATGCACTGCTTACATGAGACTGAAAGTGTACGTTTGGTCAATTGTAAGAAGAACGTGTACCTGGGTCATCGTCGATTTCTTCCCCGAAATCATAACATAAGAAAGAAAGGCAAGCATTTCAATAGCAAGGCAGATCACCGGCCGAAGCCTGCGAAACGTATTGGTGCTGAGATATTTGATATGGTCAAGGATTTGAAAGTCATCTTTGGAAAGGGTCCTGGCGGACAATCAGTTCCGCGGGGAGTTGACGGGCACGCACCCATGTGGAAGAAGAAATCTATATTTTGGGAGCTAGAATATTGGAAAGTCCTAGATGTCCGCTCTGCAATCGACGTGATGCATGTTACGAAGAATATTTGCGTGAACCTGCTAAGCTTCTTGGGCGTGTATGGGAAGACAAATGATACAAAGGAAGCACGGCAGGACCAGCAACTTTTGAAAGACCCAGATGACCGGCATCCGGAATGGTTTCAAGGTCGTGCCAGCTACGCTCTTACCAAAGAAGAGAAGGTCATTTTTTTGAATGCCTGAGCAGTATGAAGGTCCCGTCTGGCTTCTCGTCGAATATAAAGGGAATAATAAACATGGCGGAGAAAAAGTTCCAAAACCTGAAGTCTCACGACTGCACGTGATTATGACGCAATTGCTTCCGATTTCTTTGAGGGGGCTCCTACCGGAAAATGTTCGAGTAGCCATTGTGAAGCTATGTGTATTCCTCAATGCAATCTCTCAGAAGGTAATCAATCCAGAAGATCTACCACGGTTACAGAATGATGTGGTCCAATGCCTTGTCAGTTTCGAGTTGGTGTTCCCACCATCCTTCTTCGATATTATGACGCACCTCCTGCTCCACCTAGTCGAAGAGATTTCCATTCTCGGTCCTGTATTTCTACACAATATGTTCCCCTTTGAGAGGTTCATGGGAGTATTAAAGAAATATGTTCGTAACCGTGCTAGGCCAGAAGGAAGCATCGTCAAGGGCTATGGAAATGAGGAGGTAATTGAGTTCTGTATTGACTATGTTCCTGACCTTAAGCCGATTGGTATTCCTCAATCGCGGCACGAGGGGAGACTAAGTGGAAAAGGCAAGATCGGAAGGAAATCCATGATATGTATGGACGGTCATTCTATGACTGAAGCACACCACACAGTTCTGCAAAATTCCAGCTTTGTGGCTCCGTACTTCGAGCAACACAAGAATATTTTACGCTCGGACAACCCGGGGAAGCCTGAATCCTGGATTAGAAAGGCCCACATGGAGACTTTCGGCAGTTGGTTGCGAAAACATTTAATGAATGACAATGATGTTGGAGATCAGCTGTACATGTTGGCCAAGAAACCATCTTCGCCTATAACGACTTTCCAAGGGTACGAGATAAATGGGAATACATTTTACACCATCGCCCAAGATAAAAAGAGCACCAACCAAAACAGTGGTGTCCGCTTTGATGCAGCAACCGAGAATGGGAAAAAGGTCACATATTATGGTTACATAGAGGAGATATGGGAACTTGACTATGGACCGTCCTTTAAGGTCCCTTTGTTCCGGTGCAAATGGTTCAAGCTAACAGGAGGTGGGGTAAAGGTGGACGAGCAATACGGAATGACAATGGTGGATTTCAACAATCTTGGTTACCTTGACGAACCATTCGTCCTTGCCAAAGATGTCGCTCAGGTTTTTTATTTGAAGGACATGAGTAGCAAACCGAGGAAACGGAAAGATAAGAAAACGATCAGTACATCATGCGATGATCCAAAGCGCCACATTGTTCTTTCAGGGAAAAGAAACATCGTGGGAGTGGAGGACAAGACAGACATGTCAGAAGATTATAATATGTTTGGTGAAATTCCGCCCTTCAAAGTGAATACTGACTCAAGCATTAAGTTAAATGATGAGGATGCTCCATGGATACGGCACAATCGTAAGCAAGCAGGGACACAAGGGAAGAATTGATGTGTAATAATTTATTGTACCAAACTTTGTATTTGGTCGATGAACTGAATGATGTATCAAACCTTTTGTCAAACCTTCAAGGGATCGATGAACTGAATTTTTTGATATATTATTTGTATTTTTAAGATTTTAAAATGAATTAGTTTTATTTTTCTAATTTTTTGATATATAATTGTATTTTTAAGATTTTAAAATGAATTAGTTTTATTTTTCTGATTTTTTTTGATATATAATTGTATTTTTAAGATTTTAAAATGAATTAGAAACAAAATAATATAAACTTTAATAAAATATATAAGTACAAACAAAATAAAATAAATTTTAATAACATAAATAAAATTTATGAAACTAAAATTATCAAAGTATTTTCTGTTCAAAACATTATAAGCAACCTCTAGTATTTTTGAAACTAAAATTATATAAAATTGATTCAACTAAAATTATCGAAGTATTTTCTGTTCAAAATCATTGAAAGCTAAAAGAATTTTCATAAAGAACTTTTTTTGTTAGAAACTTTAATAGCAAAAATAATTATCATAAAGTAAAATAAATAAGTAATTAGAAACAAAATAAAATAAAATAAATAAGTTTTTTGTTGTAAGTAGAAACAAAACAAAATAAATAAAGCAAAAAAGAAAACAAAAAACAGGCAAAAAATAAAAAATATGCCACCTACTGGGCCACCACGGCCTGAATACGACTAGAAACCCATCGATGGGCCAGGATTCAGGCCCGCAGAAGGCCCAGTAGGCCCATCAGGCATAGCAGTGACAATTAGGCCCGTAAGCCTGCAATGGAGAGGA
Organism: Aegilops tauschii subsp. strangulata; assembly: GCF_002575655.3. Lineage (NCBI taxonomy): Eukaryota > Viridiplantae > Streptophyta > Magnoliopsida > Poales > Poaceae > Aegilops > Aegilops tauschii. The sequence continues at coordinate 438,357 of NC_053036.3, read as the reverse complement.
GCTCAAGAGGGGAGCGGCAGTGGGGCTTATAAACCACTGCGCGCCCCTCTCAACTAGCGAGGTGGGACTAAACTAGCAAGGGGAGCGGCAGTGGTAGCAGCACAATGCCTTTAGTCCCGGTTGGGGAGGCGGACCGCGACTAAAGGGTACCCTTTAGTCGCGGTTGTTGTCCCCAACCGCGACTAAAGGGTCTTTCTGCGCGGGAACGAAAGCGGCGCCAAAACCCTTTAGTCCCGGTTGGGGAGGCGGACCGCGACTAAAGGTACCCTTTAGTCGCGGTTGGTGTGGCCAACCGCGACTAAAGGGTACCTTTAGTCGCGGTCCGCCTCCCCAACCGGGACTAAAGGTACGTCTATATATACTGCACTTAGCAGTTTCCGCCACTTCCCATTCTCCTCTCTCGACGCCGAAGCCCTGCCCCCACGCCGATCGACGCCGAAGCCCTGCCCCGACGCCGACGCCGACGCCGAAGCCCTGCCCCGACGCCGACGCCGACGCCGAAGCCCTGCACGCCGCCGCCCCCGTCCCCAGTGAGCGCCGCCGCCGCCCGTGCCCTGCCCTTAGCGCTCCGCCGCCGCCGCAGCGTGCCCTGCCCTTGCCCGCCGCAGCCCCTGCCCTTGCCCGCCGCCCTGCCGCCCGCCGCCCGACGCCCTGCCGCCCACCGCCCGCTGCCCCTGCCTGCCGTCCTCCGCGCGCCGGCAGAAGAAGAAGAAGGAAGAAGAAAAAGGAAAAAGGAAGAAAAAAAGAAAACAAAAGAAAAAGGAAGAAGAAAGAAAAAGAAAAAAAAAAGAAAACACAAGAAAAACAAACCGAAGAAAAAAACAGAAGAAAAAAGGAAAAAGGAAAAAAGGAAGAAAAAAACAGAAGAAAAACAAAAGAAAACAAAAGAAAACAGAAGAAAAAGGAAGAAGAAGAAAAGAAGAAAGAAAAAGGAAGAAGAAAAAAATGAAAACCAAATGAAAACCAAAAGAAAGAAGAAAGAAAAAGGAAGAAGAAAAAAAGAAGAAGAAAGGAAGAAGAAAGGAAGAAGAAGAAAGAAAGAAGAAAGAAAAAGGAAGAAGAAAAAAGGAAGAAGAAAGAAAAAGGAACAAGAAAAAAAAAAGAAAACAAAACAAAAGAAACCAAATGAAAACCAAAAAAAAAGAAGAAAGAAAACCAAATGAAAACCAAAAGAAAGAAGAAAAAAAGGAAGAAGAAAAAAAGAAAGAAGAAAGAAAGAAGAAAAAGGAAGAAGAAAAAAAGGAAGAAGAAAAAAGGAAAGAAGAAAGAAAGAAGAAAGAAAAAGGAAGAAGAAAAAAAGAAGAAAGAAAAAGGAAGAAGAAAAAAAGAAGAAAGAAAAAGGAAGAAGTAAAAAATGAAAACCAAATGAAAACCAAAAGAAAGAAGAAAGAAAAAGGAAGAAGAAAAGAAGAAGAAGAAAGGAAGAAGAAAGGAAGAAGAAGAAAGAAAGAAGAAAGAAATAGGAAGAAGAAGAAAGAAAGAAGAAAGAGGAAGAAGAAAGGAAGAAGAAGAAAAAAAGAAGAAAAAAGGAAGAAGAAAGAAACCAAATGAAAACCAAAAAGAAAAACAAAGAAAACAAGACAAAATACTTGGCAGTGCTCAATAATCTTATTTTTTAATTCCTCCTCCTCTATGTTGCCTTAATCTTATTTTTTAATTCCTTTATACTTAAAGAATTTTTACTACATGCAGGAGTGACATATGGCGGACGATAGAGCCGAGCCGCTTAGGGATCCGGAGGCTGAACGTTATCTAATGGGCATCATCAACAACGAGATTCCTTATGTGCCGGGCTCAGAATATGAGCAAGAAGAGGATGTAGTCTCTTCTTTTCTGAACCTTTACGGTGGAACAGAGATTGTCGATGATCAAGAAGGTGAAGGAACGGACATTGTCGACGGAGGTCAACCGTCAACAAACGACGATCTCGAATTGCAAGTAGCAACCACCTCCGGCGAGGTATATATATACATTGAGCCTCTCGTGATACAAACTTACTGAAATGTGAATACATATGTATTAACGCGCGCGACTCTCTTTCTTTTTTTAGCCCTCCGGATCGAGTACGACAAAGCGTGGCAAATCCAAGGCGATGAAAACAGGAGAAACATATGCCATTGAGTTTGTCAGTGAAACCGGCAAGCCCCTATAGCACACCTCAAAGTTTATCAACCAATGCGGAGTCGTTGTTAGAGACAACATCCCGATCACCGTCCAGGAATGGAAGGAGCCAAAGAAGGCACGTCTTGGTTTCAGTTTTGTCGACAAGAGAACGAAAAAGGATTGCTGGAGAAAGCTTATGGAACATTTCATTCTACCTCCGGAATACAACAAAGTCGATGAATTCGGTAACGAGGTTCCGGGTGGACGTCAGAGGAGGAGGCTCGTTAAAGAATTCGCTCTTCAGAAGATGGGCGAAGCATTCCGGAACTTCAAGAAAAAATTAACCCGTGACTATGTCAACAAGGGCAAGACTCCGGATTTCAATGGACAACATGAGAAACTGAAAGATGATTGGCCAGAATTTTTGAGGCAAAAGCAATCGTAGCATTTCAAGGAAATATCAAAAAAATAAGGATAATGCGAGTAAGAAAAAGTTCCATCATATTATGGGGCCAGGAGGATACCGCCTTTCGGAACCTAGGTGGCAGAAGATGGAGGAGGACCTGAGGGTGCGAGGAATCCCTCTAGGTACAGAGGGATGGGACCCAAGGGCCAAAAGCTGGTGGTACGGGCATGGGGGATCGCTAGACCCGGAGACAGGGGTGTGTGTTCACCGGCAGAGACAGTTTGCTCCCACCCAAGCCCTTATTGACGCAATGACCCAAGCTCAAGAGGGCTTGATCAAGTTCAACAGAGAGAAAGACGCACTGACAACAGCCCTCGGGAATGATGAACACGGAGGACGTGTACGAGGCAAAGGCAAAGTTCCATGGAAAGTAGGGTTTTCCCAGGACAATGACCCGTACTGTTACAGAAGCCGTAAGAGAAAGACGGACCGGGATGCAGATCTTATGACGAAGTTTGCATCGGAACTCCATGAGTTGAAGCAGACCGTGCATGAACTAGTAAAAGAAAAATCGGCTGCAGGGCCGCATGAAGATCATGAAGCGGATCGCGGAAGCCAGCAGCGGAGAAGCAGCGTGGCTTCCACGGATGCCCCGCCTGGTGCTAGTGCACCGATGATCGAGATTCGTGCACCGGAGCCTCACTACCCCGTGGATGATGTAAAGGAGATGAAAGAATGTGATCTGCATTATCCCGTGGGGAACGTTTCCATGAAGGTAGCTAGCGGCAGTGCTTTACCCTGTACACCTGGAGCACTCCACCACAACAACCCCATTGCATATGGCTATGCTCGTGTCACGGTGGAAGACATAGTCCAAGGGTTTGAGGACCTGGAGATTGACAAACCTACACCCGAAGGGGAGAGAAGACTTGGAGATGTCAAGCGCCAGTTCATTCTATGGAAAAAGAAGTACATAGTGTTTCCAGGCGAGGCGCCAAGGCTAGCAAGTCCACCCCCCTCCGATGGTGGTGGTGGTGGTGGTGGCGGTGGTGGTGGTGGTCGTGGTGGTTCACCTACACCTCCTTCACGCCATTCGACGCCGTCCCCCGATCCACAACCTCCGGCGGGTACGACGCCCCCCAATCCTCCTCCGGTGGGTACGACGCCCCCCAATCCACCTCCGACGAAGAAGCAGAAGCAGGCGGACAGCAAGGAAACCCGCTCCTGGACTATTAACCCGGACCCTTATGTACCTAAGACCACAAGGGTACCGGAGCCATCACTGAAGCCTCTCCTCCCAAGGCCTTGGGAACTTAGTGAAGCTGAAACCAAATTGGCCGTGTCTGCTGATTATGAGAAATGGAAGGCGGATATGAAGGCGATAAAAGAGCCTGAGCCCAAGCAAGTATTCACTGAGAAGCAAAAGAAGTGGGCTAAGGATTTTTTGACGACACCGTCCCAAGCCGAGCTGAATATGCCTGACGACTATGGACATGAACTTCGTAGGCAAGCAAAAATATTGAAGGAGGAGAAAGAAGAAAGTAAAAAAAGCGGGAAACAAGTTGACCAGCTCGGGATGCAGAAGAAACAATCGATCCCCCCGCTCATAGTGAAAGCCGGTCCGGAAGAGGACCCCGAGATCATAGCAGCTGCGGCAGCACTTGGATTGACTGTAGCGAGTGCCATGAAACAAGCGTCCGAGATGGGTTTGACTCTTCGTGCCTTCTTAGGCCTTGAGGATGCGCCAGTATGTGAGATAGCATTACAATATGTGCGGAATGGGCCTCTCGTCGAGCCTGCGCGGGAAAAGAGTCTACCACCACAAATGCGAAATCTTCTATGTTGGTACAAGCAATTCATAACATGGGCCGACAAAGAATATGTTTATGCAGATGTTACAGATGAGCATCACACCAAACGGTACTCTGTACAAGTTCATATGAGTGAATTGTTCCAGCTGTTCAATCTGCGCGACCTCGACAAATCTATGCTGAGTTGCTACGTTCTGTAAGTGATTTATTTCTACCTCATCTCGTTCTTCATTGCCTGCACTATATATATATATATATGGTCCTAACTATATTGTTGCGTACGCTATTATGCAGATTGAAGATTTGCGAATGCAAAATAAGAAACATCCATGATGTTGGGTTCATTGACCCACATATCGTTAATGGACATGTGTTACAACATCACCCCGAAGACGTGGAGAAAGACTTGTACAAGTTTCTTAGAAAGCATCAACTCAAAAGTCATATTCTATTTCCTTACCATTTTGGGTGAGTGTTTCTCTCTTGTGCCCATTCTCTTTTGTTTACTCCATGCATGGTATGTCTAATCAATGAGTTATGCATTACTGTGCACGTAACGTGTCCGCAGGTTCCACTGGATTCTGCTAAATATTGAACTTCACACCTCCAGAGTTCTAATCATGGACTCTATGGATTCGGATCCAAAGCGTTGGGCCGACATGAGAAAAATGCTGCAAAAGTAGTTATTTTCAATCATTTGAGCTCTATATCGATCGGTCTCTTTCGTTCATTTCCTAATATCAAGTAACTAATAACTCCCTTGTTCATTTAATTTTCTTTGCCCTGTAGGGTTTGGAGACGGTTCTCAGAAGAAATTGTCGGTGAATTCAAACATGAGCTAGATTTCAGAAGGTTAGTTAATGTGGATAAGCAGCCACCGGGGACCAATCTATGTGGATACTATGTTTGTGAGAACATCCGGAGACACACCTCTGAGCGGAAGGCATCGGATAGCGTGCGGAACGCGACGGATAACTTGCGGAGGAGGCTTAGTCCAGAAGCTCGCTTCCGACCAATTCAAGAAGAATTAGCAGGATTTTTCATGAGGGGAGTCATCAATCCTAAAGGAGAACACTATACCGAGGACGAAGAAATTTATATGCATACCCGAGATTGAAACTTGTTCGAAGTTGTATATGGTCATCCATCCTAATTGTGTATGGAAACTTGTTCGAAGTTGTATATGGTCACCCGAGATTGAATATATATTATATATTCCTCTTGAATTCTTCTTGTTTGAAATTTCATATGCATGTATATAGTAGCGTAGAATATGTGTACTGAAACTTCATCAAAATTAAAATAAAACACAAAATATAATATAAAAGAAATAAAACACTACAAATTAAAAAGAAACCAGGTTTAGGGGGCTAAAACCCTAAACCTGCGGAGGAGGCCTTTAGTCCCGGTTAGCCACAAGAACCGGGACTAAAGGTCCTCCGCCCCGACGGACCACTGGCGCCCACGTGGACGGGCCTTTAGTCCCGGTCAGCCACGCGAACCGGGACTAAAGCCTTTAGTCGCGGTCCATAAGAGGCGCGACTAAAGGGGGGGGGTCTTTAGTCGCGCATATTTAGTCCCGGTTGCACAGCCGGGACTAAAGGCTGTTGCGAACTGGGACTAAAGGGCTTTTTTCTACCAGTGCCAGATATTATTTTTTTCAAGCTGAAAATGGCTAGCCCAGCTATACTTTTTTTTAGGAATACCCAGGCAAGGTCAAGTTGTTATTCTCCGCCCCGCTGGGCTGCAAATCTTTCCTAGGAGGGATGCATTAGGCTTCACAAGAAAATGGGCTTTAAGAAATAATAAATGGGATGTAATTATAAAAACTGGGCAGTAACTATAAAAAATGCACCAAACACGTGATTACTTTATAAAATATTATTTTTGGATATTGAAAATTTTAATTCCATTAATTGTTGCGAGCGCAATGTTTTGTTGGATTTTTACGTAATATAAATTTATATTGAAATTGTATTTAATCTGACTAGAAATTTCGGGATAAAAATATTTCGGATCCCATCAAAATGTGGGAAATTTTATTGAATTCTGTTTTGAATGGTTGGTTGAAATGGGCTGTACTTTTAACAAACTGTAAATGGGCTGTAGTAAATTCCATTAGAATTAAAAAATGGGCTACACATTCTTACAAATCTCAAATGGGCTATAAGTTCTCTGCCACACACTTCTGGCCTTACTATGTTGACGTGTCCCCTAAAAAAACAGAGTTGACGTATATGCAAGGCTTTGTCAACTTATAGTCAACACACGGTTCTAGCAGCAGTGGCCGTTGGATGCCCATCCAACGCATGCCGTGATTCTTCAATCTCGGATATTCTAGCTTCACCCACCCAAAAAATGATTCCTCCCCCTGACATCTGGGGCGCACCGTTTCGAAATCTGACCTGTGAGCCTACTAAGTTGACGTACCAAGGGCTTTGTCAACTTAGTCAATATAAACGATTCTAGCTGCAGTGACCGTACGATGTCCATCCAACGGCCGTCGTGCTTCTTTAACCTCTGGTCTTCTTGCTCCAGCCGCCCAAAGCAGCGTCGGTCGTGCCGCCTGCTCCTGCCTCTCGTGGCCGGCTGTGCTGCCGCGGAGGCCTCACCGCCCCCTACTACTCCCACCGCTGGCCAAGCCATCCCTCCACTCACCCACACCCCCTGTTATTCTGCGGCGACGGCAGCGCAGCCGAACCAGTGAACCCTCGTACTCCTCTCCGCGTGTGCATCCACTGCCGCGTCTTCCCCGACTTCGCGTTGTCCCCTTCCCAGGCCTCGCCGTCGTCCACCGCCCTGGTGCTCTCGGCGCGGCGTGGTCAACGTGGTCAAGGAACGACTTCCATCGGACGTGGACTGTACGTGGAGAGGCTGACAGCTGGGTCCACGGCAGCCGCAAGGAAGTGCCTCCTTATTGCATGGAAAATAATTATTCCTCCACCTGACAGCGGGGACCCACCGGACGGGCCACCAGTATTTTGCGAAAAAATCGTTTCTCCCTGACTGCTGGGACCCACCGGACGGGCCATCGTATTTCGCAAAAAAAACGTTCCCCCCGCTGTCAGCTCGGACCCACCGGAAGTGCCTCCTTATTACGCACAAAAAAATGAATACTCCCCCGGCTAGCTGGGACCCACCTTGGTGGGAGGCTGACTTGTGGGCCTATACTAAGTTGACGGGGACGAAGGGCTTTGTCAACTTAGTCAATATGAACGATTCTAGCTCCAGTGACCGTACGATGTCCATCCAACGGCCGTAGTGCTTCTTCAACCTCTGGTCTTCTTGCTTCAGCCGCCCAAAGCAGCGTCGGTCGTGCCGCATGCTCCTGCCTCCCGTGGCCGGTGGTGCTGCCGCAGAGGCCTCACCGCCCCCTACTATTCCCACCGCTGGCCAGGCCCTGCGGCGACGGCAGCCTCACACCGCAGCCGAACCAGTGAACCCTCGTACTCCTCTCCGCGCGGGCTTCCACTGCCGCGTCTTCCCCGGCTCCGCGTCGTCCCCTTCCTAGGCCTCGCCGTCGTCCACCGCCGTGGTGCTCTCCGCGCAGCGTGGTCAACGTGGTAAAGGAACAACTTCCATCGGAAGAGTACTGTACGTGGAGAGGCTGATAGCTGGGTCCACGGCCACAGCCTAGTTTTTTGTGATTTGCCAAGTAAGTCGCTTTGTCAGGCCTGTTGGGCTGCAAATCTTTCAAGACGAGGAGAGCTTTCATTCGGCTGGCCGAGAAAATGGCCCATCAGTAATGAGAAATGGGCTGTACATTTTTAAAACACATCAAACCGGCAATTAGTTTCAAATATCTTTTTCTTCATTTCAAGATTTTAAATTACATTAATTTTTATGCGTAGAGAATTTGTTGGATTTTATATTGATATACATTTATTTTTAAAATCAGTTTGAATGTGAGTCAAAATTTCGGGATTAAAAACAGTTCGGACCGCACCGAAATATGCAAAATTTCTTATAATTTTTTAACCGTGGCCACAATATGGGCTGTAATGCTAACAAAAAGAATATGGGCTCCAAAAAAACCTTAAGAATTAGCAAATGGGCTGTAAATTATTAGAAATAATGGCAGATGGGTTGTATGCTGTTTTCCACAGATTTGAGGCTTTCCTAAAAAAAAGGTTGACGCACAAGCACTGACTGTTGGATGTCCATCCAACGGCCGTCGTGCTTCTTCAATCTCTGCTCTTCCTGCTCCAGCCGCTCAAACAAGCGCCGGCGGGACTGCATGCTCCCTCCTCCCCGCGGCCGGCTGTGCTGCCGCGCAGGCCTCACCGCCCCACCGTACTCCCATCGCTGGCCTAGCCATCCCTCTACTCACCCACACCTGCTGTTATTCTCCGGTGACGGCAGACGAACCAGTAAACCCTCGTACAGTCGTACTCCCCTCCGCGTGGGAAACAACTGCCGAGTCTTCCCTGCCTCTGTGTCATCCCCATCCTAGGCCACGCCGTCGTCCACCGCTGTGGTGCTCTCGGCGCGGCATGGTCAATGTGGTCAACGACCGACTTCCATCGGAAGAGTACTGTGCGTGGAGACGCTGACAGCTGGGTCCACGGCCGCAGCAAGGAAGTGTCTCCTTATTACGCGCAAAATAATTATTCCTCCACCTGACAGCGGGGACCCACCGGACGGGCCACCGTATTTCGTGAAAAAAACGTTTCCCCCCTGACTGCTGGGACCCACCAGCTACACCTTCGCACGCAAGGAAGTGCGTCCGGGCAAAAAAAACAAAACGATTCGCCCCCTTGACTGCTGGGACCCACCAGCTACATCTTCACACGCAAGGAAGTGCCTGACAGTCGGGACCCACCTGGTCGAAGCGTACGTAGCGTTGTCATTCTGGTCGCGAACGTGTACGTACATATATACTGGTGGATGTAGAGGCGCGCATGTGTCGTAGTAGAGGCGCGCACGTAGCATGTACACGTACGTACAGCGGCCAGGGTGCAAGAAAGAAAATACGGCCACGTATGTGTACATACGGGCAGGGTCTCGAACGCCTACTCGCGCATACGTACGGCGAGGGCTCGTTGACATGGCTGGCTCGAAACGGAGAAACAGCGTCGTCGTCGTGTTCATGGGGAGGCAACGGAATGCGTCGTGTTCATGGGGAGGCAACGGAATGCGTCGTGTTCATCGGGAGGCAACGGAACGCGTGGGAGCCAACCGGCTGGGTCGAAACGGAATGCGTGGTCGTGTTCATCGGGAGGGCTTGGACGGAACAGGCGATGGAAACGAGGCCTGGCGTACCGCAGAACGGAGGAAACGTCCTTGTGTTCGACCGGCCACGTTCGAAATGGGATCCTGTTCATCGGGAGGGGTCTGGCGTACCGCAAAACGGACGAAACGGACCTCCTACGATCGAAACGGGGGTCCTGTTGATCGGGAGGGGTGTGGCGTACCGCAAAACGGACGAAACGGACCACCTACGATCGAAACGGGGTCCTGTTTATCGGGAGGGGTGTGGCGTACCGCAAAACGGGACTCCACGGGATACTGTTCATCTCCACCGTTGACCTCCTCCAGCCTCCACGGGCTACCGTCGACCTCCTCCAGCCTCCACGGGCTCCTGTTCATCCAGCCTCCACCGCGCGCTACTCCACAGGCTACTGTTCAACCAACCCTCCATGGGCACCCATCCACCGTCTACTATTCATCCAGCCCTCCACACCACGGGGTCCTGTTCAACCACCCCTCCACGGGCACCCCTCGACCGTCTACTGTTCATCCAGCCCTCCACACCACGGGGTCCTGTTCATCCAGAGGCAACGCCACTGCTCACTGTTCATGCAACCCCCCCCCCCTCCCCCCTCCCCCGCAATGCTCACTGTTCATCCAATCGATCGGCTTCAGTTAGCAGCAGTAGCGAAGGAATCGCTCGATCGGGTTCAGTTAACAGCCATCGATCGATCGCTCGGGTTAAGTAACGCGTAGCCTGCAGTGCAATCGCTCGGGTTCAGTTAGAGCCCAACGCCTCGCTCGGGTTCAGTTAGAGCCAACGCCTCGCACACACGCGCGTACGTGTACGAGAGAAACGCGCATCGCTCGGCCCCTGACCTCCCACCGTAACCGGGAACTCCCCAAAATTTTCCTCGCCCTCGCTTCTACCACGGTTTTTCCGCCATGGACGGCCCAAAGAATGTCATGCAGCTGAGTCTCCGGCCCGCCCAGGACGAAAAGCCCATTTTCTGTCATGATTTTTTGTCATATAAGTAGGAGCCCACCACATCTATGATGATACCGGGTTTTGTCACAATTATTGTCATAGAAGTGTCATATGTATGACAGAAAAAAAAATTCGTTCGGCCCAAAATGTCACGGATGTGTCTTTTTTTTGTAGTGTGGGTTTATGATCAAGATTATCTATGAACAATATTTGAATCTCCTCTGAATTCTTTTATGTATGATTGGTTATCTTTGCAAGTCTCTTCGAATTATCAGTTTGGTTTGGCCTACTAGATTGATCTTTCTTGCAATGGGAGAAGTGCTTAGCTTTGGGTTCAATCTTGCGGTGCTCGATCCCAGTGACAGTAAGGGAAACGACACGTATTGTATTGTTGCCATCGAGGATAAAAAGATGGGGTTTATATCATATTTCTTGAGTTTATCCCTCTACATCATGTCATCTTGCTTAAAGCGTTACTCTGTTCTTATGAACTTAATACTCTAGATGCATGCTGGATAGCGGTCGATGTGTGGAGTAATATTGTAGATGCAGGCAGGAGTCGGTCTACTTGTCGCGGACGTGATGCCTATATACATGATGATGCCTAGATATTCTCATAACTATGCTCAATTCTATCAATTGCTCGACACTAATTTGTTCACTCACCGTAATATTTATGCTATCTTGAGAGAAGCCACTAGTGAAACATATGGCCCCCGGGTCTATTTTCCATCATATTAATCTCGCAACAACTAGAATTTCTATTACCGTTTATTTTGCTTTCTTTACTTTTAGTCTTTATCATAAAAATACCAAAAATATTATCTTATCATCTCTATCATATCTCACTTTTGCAAGTGGCCGTGAAGGGATTGACAACCCCTTTATCGCGTTGGTTGCAAGGTTCTTATTTGTTTGTGTAGGTGCGACGGACTTGAGCGTGGTCTGCTACTGGATTGATACCTTGGTTCTCAAAAACTGAGGGAAATACTTACGCTACTTTGCTGCATCACCCTTTCCTCTTCAAGGGAAAACCAACGCTGTGCTCAAGAGGTAGCAAGAAGGATTTCTGGCGCCGTTGCCGGGGAGTCTACGCACAAGTCAAGACATACCAAGTACCCATCACAAACTCTTATCCCTCGCATTACATTATTTGCCATTTGCCTCTCGTTTTCCTCTCCCCCACTTCACCCTTGCCGTTTCATTCGCCCTTTTTCCGTTCGTCTTTTCGGTTGCCTTGATGTCTTAGTTGGCTCGTTTGCTCGTTTGGTTGGAATAGTTGAGTATTTATTGCTAAACAGAGAACCTAAGATCTATGGATCCTCATCCGCTTGCTAATCTTTTTAAGATATCCAATTATGTTGAACCAATTGCTAGTGAGTTTTGTGCACTAGTTTATCTTTATGAAGTTTTGCTTGAAATTCATGAATCTGAAAATTGTGATGAAGAAATTTATGAAGAGATTCACAATAGCTCCTTGAATAAAAAGCATGATTGCAATGATTTTACTATAAATTCTCTTGATGTCAATTGTGCCAATAATATGCAAAAGCCTAAGCTTGGGGATGCTAGTTTTGCTATGTCTACTACTTGTTGCAATGATCATGATTGGGGTGATTCTTCTTGTGATCTTGAAAATTTATTTAAGCCCCATGATGAATATGAGATTAATAATAGTGTTTGCAATAATATTGAAAGTGGGTTTGGAAGAGTGTCAACTTTAGATCCCACATATTTGGAGAATGTTCAATCTTATGATATTTTTGATAAAAGTGGGTTTGGAGAGGTCATGACTTTAGTTAATGTTAATCCCACTATTTTGAAGAGTGTCAACTTTGCATGCATGTGGATCGTCTTGAAAATATTTTATGTGATAGCTATTTTGTTGAATTTGCTTATGATCCCACGTGTTATTATTATGAGAGAGGAAAATATGGTTGTAGAAATTCTCATGATAATAAATTACCTCTCGTTATGTTGAGATTGCTATTGTTTCTTTCCGCTTCCTTGCATATGCTAGTTTTTGCTTGCTATGATAATTTGTTTGCCTATAAGATGCCTATGCATAGGAAGTATGTTAGACTTAGATGTGTTTGTCACGTGTTTCATGATGCTCTCTTTGTGCTTTAATTTCTATCTTTTATGTGAGCATCATCGAAATCTCAATGCCTAGCTAAAAAGGCTTTAAAGAAAAGCGCTTGTTGGGAGACAACCCAATATATTTCCTTTCTGTTTTTGAATAAATAATTCATTTAGCCTCTGGTTAGATGTGGTTTTGTGTTTTAATTAGTGTTTGTGCCAAGTAAAACCGTTAGGATAACCTAAGGTGGTAGTTATTTGATCTTGCTGTAAAAAACAGAAACTTTGCGCGCACGAGATTAGTTTTCATAAATCACAGAAACGTGCTTTTCAGTTGATTCTTTTTGCAGTAGATCAATAAACAAATTATCTAGAACTTCCTAATTTGGTAGAATTTTTTAGGTTCCAGAAGTTTGCGTTAGATACAGATTACTACAGATTGTTCTGTTTTTGACATATTCTGTTTTTCGTGTGTTGTTTGCTTATTTTGATGAATATATGGCTAATAAAAGAACTTCTGAACCATAGAGAAGTTGGAATGCAGTGGGTTCAACACCAATATAAATAAAGAATGAGTTCAATACAGTACCTTAAGTGCTGGTTTGTTTTATTTCGCTAACGGAGCTTATGAGATTTTCTGTTGAGTTTTGTGTTGTGAAGTTTTCAAGTTTTGGGTAAAGATTTGATGGATTATGGAACAAAGAGTGGCAAGAGCCTAAGCTTGGGGATGCCCAAGGCACCCCAAGATAATATTCAAGGACAACCAAAAGCCTAAGCTTGGGGATGCCCTGGAAGGCATCCCCTCTTTCGTCTTCGTCTGTCGGTAACTTTACTTGGGGCTATATTTCTATTCACCACATGATATGTGTTTTGCTTGGAGCGTTGAGGGAGTCCTGGACTAAGGGGTCCTCGGGCATCCGGCCTATTATCAATGGGCCGGACTGGTGGGCAGAGAAGACACGAAGGCCGAAGACTGTACCCGTGTCCGGATTGGACTCTCCTTGGCGTGGAAGGCAAGCTAGGCGACCAACTATGAAGATTCCTTCTTATGTAACCGACTCTATGTAACCCTAGATCCCTCCGGTGTCTATATAAACCGGAGGCCATAGTCCGGATAACATATACATTAATTACCATAGTCATACATGCTAGGCCTCTAGGGTTTAGCCATTACGATCTCGTGGTAGATCAACTCTTGTAACACTCATATTCATCAAGATCAATCAAGCAGGAAGTAGGGTATTACCTCCATAGAGAGGGCCCGAACCTGGGTCAACATCTGTCCCCCGTCTCCTGCAACCATCGACCTTAGACGCACCGTTCGGGACCCCCTACCCGAGATCCGCCGGTTTTGACACCGACATTGGTGCTTTCATTGAGAGTTCCACTGTGCCATCGACGAAAGGTTCGATGGCCCCTTCAATCGTCCATAGTGACGCTGTCCAGGGAGAAACCTTCCTCCCCGGACAGATCTTCGTGTTCGGCGGCTTCGTACTGCGAGCCAACTCGCTTGGCCATCTGGAGTAGATCGATAGTTACGCCCCTGGCCATCAGGTCAGATTCGAAAGATTGAACTACATCGCGGACGTCTGTGGAGACTTGATCTTTGACGGATTCAAGACCGCGACGATTGCTCCCCCTCGTTCCGATGAACCTGACTCAAATCTGTCATCGGGTCACATCCAGGAGATGGTTCCTATTGCTGCAGCGGCCTTAGAGCCGGAGCAGATCGTGCCATCCGAGGCCACAGAGTCCGCGGCGTTGGAGCCGCACACAGACTCAACACCCTGCAATATTTGCGTCAATGGAATCCGGACTCGTCTCCGGCTATAAGTTCTGAACCATGTACTCCTGCGGACACCGAGTTCGATCGGTTATCGATTTTTGAATTCAGCGGCGCAGACATCTTCCAGCACTCACCTTTGGGTGATGTGCTAAACTCTTTAAAGAATTTGTCCTTGGAGAAGGACACACAGCCGAACTATGTTCGGTTCGAGCTAGAGGCTGATGATGGGGAATTTTGCTTCCCACCCGCCACCCACTTTATAGCCACCGTCGGTGACTTAACCGACGTGCTTGATTATGGATCCGAAAACATCGACGGTATGGACGACGATGCCGACAAGGAGCAAGGCCAAGACCCGCCATTCACTGGACGTTGGATGGCCACCTCTTCGTATGATGTGTACATGGTTGACACACCTAAAAAAGCTAGCGACGATGACAAAGAAGACCCAGTCACAAATAAACCTTCTGGGACACAGTCCAAGCGTCGGCACCCTAAACGCCGTTCTAAGACTCGTCGCTCAAAAGATGGCAACACCGGCACTGGAGAAAATAGTACTCCGGGCGACGCCGAAAACAATGAAGACCCTGTTGGAGCTGCATCCGAACAGGAGGAACAAGACAACGGGCAAGATAACCCTGATAAACAGGCCATGCCCATGACCCGAATGACGATAGTTATCGTCCAGTCTCCGAAGATGAGGAGAGCCTTGACAGCGAGGATTTCATCATGCCTGAGGCACCCCTCGAGCAGGAGCGCTTCAAGAGCCAGCTAATAGCTACTGCAAGAAGCCTAAAGAAAAAGAAGCAGCAGCTTAAAGCCGATCAAGACCTACTCATTGGCAGATGGACCGATGTCCTGGCAGCCGAAGAACACGGCCCCAAGCGCCCGGCCAAGAGTTACCCAAAGCGCAGACTGCTACCTCAGTTCGACGAGGAGGCACCAGATCCCATACCCCCATCGCGTAATGCGGAACGACCACCACGTGGTCGGGATAGTGCGACGGACCGACCACCTCGCGGTCGGGACAAAACGGCAACTCGGGCCGAACAACAGCCCGCCCCACCGCCTCACAAAAACAGGGATAGAACAGCTCGGGATCATACATACGACCTTCGGCAGGACCTGGACAGTAGAGAAGGAAATACCAGATCAATCTACGGATCACGAGGACGCTTCCCGACTCGGGATGACGGCTACCTATTCGGACGTGACAAACCTAGTCATGCCCGGGCGATAACTGCAGACAGACTTCATCGGAGGTGCGCCGTGATGCGGCCCGATATAGAGGCTCCGCACACCCCCTCTGCTTCACGGATGAAGTACTGGATCATGAATTCCCCGAGGGGTTCAAGCCCGTCAATATTGAATCAGACGACGGAACAACCGATCTCGCAGTGTGGATCGCAGATTTTATTCTCCACATCCATATGGCCCGAGGAGACGACCTCCACGCCATCAAATACCTCCCACTAAAATTAAAAGGGCCAGCTAGACACTAGCTAAATAGCCTGCCTGAAAATTCTATCGGCAGCTGGGAGGACTTGGAAGACGCTTTTCTTGACAACTTCCAAGGCACTTATGTCCGGCCACCAGACGTCGATGACTTAAGTCATATAGTTCAACAACCTGGAGAATCAGCCAGAAAATTCTGGACTAGGTTCCTAACCAAAAAGAACCAGATCGTTGACTGTCCGGATGCTGAAGCACTAGCAGCCTTCAAACACAGCATCCGCGATGAATGGCTCGCCCGCCACCTCGGCCAAGAAAAGCCGAAATCCATGGCAGCCCTCACGGCACTCATGACCCGCTTTTGCGCTGGTGAGGATAGTTGGCTGGCTCATAGCAAAACACAGCCAACGAGGCAGGCCCCTCTGAGGCCAAAAATAGCACCGGCAAGCTCCTGCGCAATAAACAGAAACGTCAAATTAATGGCGATAACACCGATGACACGGCAGTTCACGCCGGATTCAGTGGCTCCAAGTCCGGCCAGCGGAAGAAGCCTTATAAAAGGAACAGCGAGGGACTATCCAGCTTGGACCGCATACTCGATCGTCCGTGCCAGATACGTGGCTCCCCAGACAAACAAGCCAATCATACCAACAGAGACTGCCGGGTTTTCAAGCAAGCCAGCAAGTCAAATACCAAGAGCAAGGAAACGGGATCACAAAGCAAGGACGACGATGACGAGCCTCGGCAGCCGAACACTGGGCGGCAGAAGAAATTTCCACTCAAGTCAAAACGGTGAACATGATATACGCTACACACATCCCCAAGAGGGAGCGTAAGCGAGCACTCAGGGACATCTACACGGTAGAGCCAGTCGCCCCAAAATTCAATCCATGGTCATCATTCCCGATCACCGTCGATCGTCAAGATCACCCAACTAGTATCCGCCATGGCGGTTCGGCCGCACTGGTCCTCGACCCAATCATCGACGGATTCCACCTAACACGAGTCCTAATGGACGGTGGTAGCAGCCTCAACCTGCTCTATCAGGATACAGTTCGGAAGATGGGCATTAATCCCTCACGAATCAAACCCACAAAGACTACCTTTAAAGGAGTCATACCAGGCGTAGAGGCTCGTTGTACGGGCTTAATCACGCTGGAGGTGGTCTTTGGTTCTTCGGACAACTTCCGAAGCGAAGAGTTAATCTTCGATATCGTCCCCTTCCGTAGCGGCTACCACGCACTGCTTGGATGAACTGCGTTTGCTAGATTCAACGCAGTGCCGCACTATGCTTATCTCAAGCTCAAGATGCCCGGTCCACGCAGCGTCATAACAGTAAATGGAAACACGGAACGCTCCCTCCCTACAGAGGAGCAGACCGCCGCCCTAGCAGCAGAAGTACAGAGCGGCCTTCTCAAGCAGCACTATAATCCGGCCGCCGAGCCCCTGGACATCATTAAGAGGGTCCGGACTACACTGCAACATGACAGCTCGGCTTGTCAAGGGCTCAATTAGCAATTCTGCCTCCGTCCCAGCCCGGACTAGGGACTGGCATTCGTACCACGCGCACATAGATACGCACTCAAAACCCCATGGATACTGACGGAGGCATACTAAGCTCGCGATCCACAGTGCGGCTTGACCGACCCTGGGACTCGCACACCTTTACTTTCCCTTTTTATTTCGGGCTTTTCTCTTTTCAAGGTCTATTCGGAGCACACCAAGGAGGCAAGGAGCTCTGGCGTACAAGGAAATCCACAGGTGATCTCTGCTAACGATTGCCATACTTGTTTTACATACCCAGCCTGCCCTTGGTCATGGCATGTTAAATAGCCTTACTCGTTGATCGCATTACTTGTACAAATACGCCTCAGCGTGTTAATCACATCACAAATAAAGGGTAGCGTCAGCTTATTACTTAATTTTCCTCCTTTTTCCTTCGTATTCATTATGCATGGCACACGTACACTCTGGTGCGTATCATTACGCCAGGGGCTTCATCACGCCCCACATTACGGCAATAAAAATCCGAACACTTTTACAGTATAGTTCGGCACCCCGAACTTATAGCATTATATGCATCGGCTCCGAATCATGTCTTTGGTCAATAGTTGGGTTGCCCGGATCCTGTGCTTACTACCTTACGTTCCGCTATATCGGCTAGGATAGTAAAAGGATAACTACTGCGATTGTGTCCCGGTTCTTCCGGACGAGCACCTCAGTAGAGAAAGCCGAAAACTGATTGTCATGATGCTGCGAGAGCTGGTCAGCTGTTCGAGAGGTCCCAAATCGTTAGAGATTTTTTCCGCTTCATGCGAAGAATCGGTTTCCCCGATTAGGCGTGTGTCACGCCCCTAGTTCGGTCTTCCGAATACCAGGGGCTTCGCCGAATTTCTTATTGTCAAACTCCTATGGCTAAGTGAGGGCGGTAAAGGCCGCATAGTCTGATTGCCTTGTTCGTTGCGCTAAACACCTCCTTTAAGGACCAGAATATGGCATAAAGAGTGTTTAGATTTATCCGAACACCCCCGTACTACCTACGTGGGGGAAGAAGCCGACGACTGGTCAACCCTCAGATTTCATAAACGGTCGCACAGGAGGTAAAAATTAAATCGCAAGCATTATATTACACAACATCATTGTTCCATATTACAGGACAGGATAATATGAATGTTTTCATGGAAATATAACATCCTTTGAACATTGCTCCACCACAAGGCGGGACCCCTCCAGGACACTATCAAAATATAGCTCGGGTCGACGATGCTCCTTGCCCTCAGGCGGCCCCTCTATCACCAGCTTCTTGGCATCTAGTTTCACCCAATGCGTCTTTGACGCGGGCAAAGGCCATCCGTGCACCTTCAATGCAGACCGACCGCTTCACGGCTTCGAGCCGTGGGCAGGCACTCACGAGCCGCTTTACAGGACCGAAGTAGCTGCTAGGTATGGGCTCGGCAGGCCATAGCCGGACTATCAGGTCCTTCATGGCTAGCTCGGCCGACCTGTGCAGCTCGACCAGCTGTTTCAGCTGGTCGCTAAAGGGCACCGGATGTTCTGGTCCAAAATATTGAGACCACAATAGCTTCTCCGTAGACATCCCCTCTTCGGCCTGATAAAACTCGGCAGCATCTGATATGCCGCGCGGCAGATTCATAAACGCCCCTGGAAAACCCAAATTCGGATCAATACAAGGAATGTTTCCTTCGTCTACCGGCTCTGCATAGCGAAAGACTTACCCGCCGTAATCTTCTTGGCCGCCTGAATTTCTTGGAGAGCGCTCTGGGCTTCGGCTTGGGCATCTTGTGCGCTCTGACGGGCCTTCGCAAGTTCGGACTCTTGCGTCTTAAAATCGCGCTCCAAGGACTCAAGCTTCTCGACGGCGTCCTAGAGCTCTTGCTGGGCCTTGCTAACCAGGGCCACGTGCTTCTCGCGCGCGGCGTGTTCCTTGGCCGCTTTTTCCTCGGCCTTAGCTAACGCCTTCTTGAGGGCCGCCACCTCGGTCGTGGCCCCTAATAAAGTTCATGACACTTTAGTCAGCTTGAAAATTTTCTTCTTCAATATAAACGCAGGTTACTGCATACCTTGGCTATCCTCCAGCTGCTTCTTCACGAGGCGAGCTCTTCCTCGGCCCACTCCAGTTTTTGCTTCAGTCCGGAGACCTCTGCGGTTTGAGCGGTGGCAGCCCGCAACGAGGCCTATTCATTCACATAGACACCTTCCTGTTAGACTCCTGCGATGATTATTCTTGATCCTCTGTCCGGCTTTTTCTTATGGAGCACCGAACAGAGCATCAGGGGCTACTGTCTATGCTGTGATATTTCTCTTACAATTATATTACTCACCTCAAAGCCTATTAGAAGGCTAGTCCAGGCCTCGGTCAATCCGTTTTTGGCGGACTGAACCCTTTCAATCACCATACCCATATGGGCACGGTGCTCATCCACAATGGAGGCGCCTTGCAATGCTTCCAGTAGACGATCCGGTGCCTCTGGTTGGACAGAGGTCTCCGGTAGCTCACCCCCTCCTTTTGGGAAGGGACGTTTGCCAGACTCCGGAGCTGTACAGGTCTTCGGAATAGAATCCGGCTGAGGGTCGAGTAGAACTCGCCCGCACAGTCCGTCTCCGTAGGGGCTTTTTCCCCCATATATCCGACGACCCGGGAGTCATCCTGGGGCGACGCCCTGACGATCTCCGGAGCCTTCCCCCAGCCCGAGAAGGCCCTTTGGGACGCCTCCTCGTCATCGCCTTTGGCCGAAGGGGAGTAGGCTGGCGGCGGTGACATACCGACCCTCTCCTTTGGGTCCAGCGAACCTTCTGATGAAGATCGCGGAGAACTATCCTGAGCCGGACTAAAATAACATGATTCAAACATTTCAATATTGCAAGGCGGAAAGGATGGACGTTCGGGCGTGAATAAAGGGATTTGATACTTACGATGTGGCCCGAGGCTTGGCCCGGGAAGGCTGCTCCGGACTGCTATCGACATCCCACGCGGAGTTATCCGCGGGGTAGCCCTTCCCCCTTTTGGGTGCCTCCGCCTCCAGATGCGTGGAGGCCGTTCTCTTCTTCCTCCCGACCTCGGGTGGGGAGTCGTCTTCCTCTTCCTCGTCATCGTCCTTGGCGGACAAAGAGCGAGTTTCCTCTTCGGACATCACGCCTGGAGCGCCTTTTCGGTGAGGGCCCCTCTGGGCTCCTTTGGCCGCTTTCTTGGCCGTTTTCTCTGGCACCTCATAAGGTGCAGGAAATAGCATTTTCGTTAGTAATGGAAATTCGGGGTCTTCGGGCAGCGGAGCTGGACATTTAATCCCCTCTGCTACCTCGATCCAGGCCTGAAAACATGGGTAGGAAGGCTTAGGCTTCTTTCCTCAAAATATGCTAGTAAAGGGTATGCCTTGAAAACATGTAACAGCTTACCGAATTAGCCTGACGTTTCAAGTCGAGCCCGCGATCCTCGGTCATGGGCGGTGGTGTCTTGCCGGCCTTGAAAAGCACTTTCCAGATGTCTTCGTGCGTCGTGGCGAAGAGCTCTAGTAGCGTCTGGTGCTTGGCCGGATCATACTCCCACAGATAGCAAGTCCGGCGTTGGCACAGAAGAACCCGACGAATGAGCATGACCTGGATCACGTTGACGAGCTTGATTTTCCTGTCTATCATGTTCTGGACGCACGTCTAGAGCCCAGTCAACTCGTCCGGGGGACCCCAGGTTAGGCCCTTCTCTTGCTAGGAGGTGAGCCGCATCGGGGTTCCAGATCGGAATTCGGGGGCCGCCGCCCAGTTAGCGTTGCGCGGCTCGGTGATGTAGAACCACCCCGATTGCCACCCCTTCACCGTCTCCGCAAAGGAGCCTTCGGGCCAGATAACATTGGGCATCTTGCCCACCATGGCGCCTCCGCACTCTGCTTGCTGACCGCTCACCACCTTCGGCTTCACGTTGAAGGTCTTCAGCCATAAGACAAAATGAGGTGGGATGCGGAGAAAGGCCTCGCACACGACAATGACTTCCGTGATGTTGAGAATAAAATTAGGGGCTCGGTCATGGAAGTCTAGCCCATACTAAAACATCAATCCGCGGACGAACGGGTGGAGAGGGAATCCCAGCCCGCGGACAAAGTGTGTGAGAAACACAACCCTCTCATGGGGCTCGGGAGTAGGGACGATTTGCCCCTTTGCCAGGAGTCGGTGAGTAATCTCCTTGGCTAAATAGCCGGCCTCCCGGAGCTCCGTGATGTCCTTCTTCTTAACGGAGGAGGCCAAACACTTGCCTCCAGCTCCGGATCCGGACATGTTTGGAGTGCTTTCTTGAACGAGGAAAAGCTAAAGCTTGGGCGCTGGAGCTCAAGGACGGAAGGACTGAAGGAGAGAAGGGGTGTGGGTGAAGGAGGGGAATCCTTATCCCCTTATAAAGGCCGCGAATGTCAAGCGCCTCCCCACTCGCCCTAAAAACTCGCCTATTCCCAAAGGCTATATAAGCGACACGGTTGGGTTACCCATGCCCGCATTGATGAGAATCCCGTGATAAGGGGACACGATCTTTGATTTGACAAGACGTGCCAATGGCAACCGCGTCTCGAGACGTGGGGCATCGAACACGGAAACGGTCCGAAATTATGGCCGGGCTGACGTAATGTCATGTTCTAAAGAGCTGTCAGCGGATTGGACTCGTGCGAGTATTATATTCTCTTTGCGGCTGTATGTGGTATGTGTTACAGGTCCGGATACTGTCGTCGCATTCGAAGACTATCGTGGAGTTCGGAAAAAAGGGGAACCCGCCTTGCAATGCCGAAGACAATCTGCGCGCCGGACTCCTCGTCATTGAAGCCAGGTTCAGGGGGTACTGAGGGAGTCCTGGACTAAGGGGTCCTCGGGCGTCCGAACTATTATCAATGGGCTGGACCGGTGGGCTGAGAAGACACGAAGGCCGAAGACTGTACCCGTGTCCGGATTGGACTCTCCTTGGCGTGGAAGGCAAGCTAGGTGACCAACTATGAAGATTCCTTCTTATGTAACCGACCCTATGTAACCCTAGATCCCTCCGGTGTCTATATAAACCGGAGGGCGTAGTCCGGATAACATATACATTCATTACCATAGTCATACAGGCTAGGCCTCTAGGGTTTAGCCATTGCGATCTCGTGGTAGATCAACTCTTGTAACACTAATATTCATCAAGATCAATCAAGCAGGAAGTAGGGTATTACCTCCATAGACAGGGCCCGAACCGGGGTAAACATCGTGTCCCCCGTCTCCTGCAACCATCGACCTTAGACGCACAGTTCAGGACCCCCTACCCGAGATCCGCCGGTTTTAACACCGACAAGCGTCCTGTATGATTTGAGTCTTTGCTTTTTAGTTTACCACGGTCATCCTTGCTGTACACACCTTTTGAGAGAGACACACATGACTGGGAATTTATTAGAATACTCTATGTGCTTCACTTATATCTTTTGAGCTATATAGTTTTTGCTCTAGTGCTTCACTTATATCTTTTAGAGCACGGTGGTGGTTTTATTTTATAGAAATTATTGATCTCTCATGCTTCACTTATATTATTTTGAGAGTCTTCTAGAACAACATGGAATTTGCTATGGTTATAAAAATTGGTTCTAGTATGATGGGTATAATAAAAACTATCATAGAAAGTGCATTAAACATTATGATCAATTTGATGCTCGATAATTGTTTTGAGATATAAAGGTGGTAATGTTAGAGTCATGCTAGTTGGGTAATTATGAAATTGAGAAATACTTGTGTTGAAGTTGGCAAGTCCCGTAGCATGCACGTATGGTAGAAGTTGTGTAACAAATTTGTTGCATGGGGTGCTCTTTTGATTGCCTTCCTTATGTGTGGAGGTCGGGATCGTGGATGGTTAACTCCTACCAACCCTTCCCCTAGGAGCATGCGTAGTAGTACTTTGCTTCGAGGGCTAAGTAAACTTTTGCAATAAGTATATGAGTTCTTTATGACTAATGTGAGTCCATGGATTATACGCACTCTCATCCTTCCACAAATTTTCTAGCCTCTACGGTACCGTGCATTGCCCTTTCTCACCTTGAGAGTTGGTGCAAACTTCGCCGGTGCATCCAAACCCCGTGATATGATACGCTCTACCACACATAAACCTCCTTATATCTTCCTCAAAACAACCACCATACCTACCTATCATGGCATTTCCATAGCCATTTCGAGATATATTGCCATGCAACTTTCCACCGTTTCATTTATTATGACACACTTCATCATTGTCATATCGCTTTGCATGATCATGAAGTTGACATTGTATTTGTGGCAAAGCCACCATTCATAATTTTTTCATACATGTCAATCTTGATTCATTGCATATCCCGGTACACCGCCGGAGGCATTCACATAGAGTCATATTTTGTTCTAAGTATTGAGTTGTAATTCTTGAGTTGTAAGTAATAAAAGTGTGATGATCATCATTATTAGAGCATTGTCCCATGTGAGTAAAGGATGATGGAGACTATGATTCCCCCACAAGTCGGGATGAGATTCCGGACTAAATAAAAAAAGGGGCCAAAGAAAAAAAGAGAAAAAGGCCCAAGAAAAAAAAGAAAGAAAAAAAATATAAAAAATGAGAGAAAAAGAGAGAAGGGACAATGTTACTATCCTTTTTCCACACTTGTGCTTCAAAGTAGCACCATGATCTTCATGATAGAGAGTCTCCTATATTGTCACTTTCATATACTAGTGGGAATTTTTCATTATAGAACTTGGCTTGTATATTCCAATGATGGGCTTCCTCAAAATGCCCTAGGTCTTCGTGAGCAAGCAAGTTGGATGCACACCCACTTAGTTTCTTCTGTTGAGCTTTCATATATTTATAGATTTGCATGATCATGTAGTTGACATCGTATTTGTGGCAAAGCCACCATTCATAATCCTTTCATACATGTCACTCTTGATTCATTGCATATCCCGGTACACTGCCGGAGGCATTCACATAGAGTCATATTTTGTTCTAAGTATTGAGTTGTAATTGTTGAGTTGTAACTAAATAAAAGTGTGATGATCATCATTTATAGAGCATTGTCCCAAGTGAGGAAAGGATGATGGAGACTATGATTCCCCCACAAGTCGGGATGAGACTCCGGACTAAGTAAAAAAAAGAGGCCATAAAAAAGAGAGAAAAGGCCCAAATAAAAAAAGAATGAGAGAAAAAGAGAGAAGGGACAATGTTACTATCCTTTTGCCACACTTGTGCTTCAAAGTAGCACCATGATCTTCATGATAGAGAGTCTCCTATGTGGTCACTTTCATATACTAGTGGGAAATTTTTCATTATAGAACTTGGCTTGTATATTCCAATGATGGGCTTCCTCAAAATGCGCTAGGTCTTCGTGAGCAAGCGAGTTGGATGCGCACCCACTTAGTTCCTTTTGTTGAGCTTTCATATACTTATAGCTCTAGTGCATCCGTTGCATGGCAATCCCTACGAACTCACATTGATATCTATTAACGGACATCTCCATAGCCCGTTGATACGCCTAGTTGATGTGAGACTATCTTCTCCCTTTTTGTCCTCTTCACAACCACCACTCTATTCCACATATAGTGCTATGTCCATGGCTTGCGCTCATGTATTGCGTGAGAGTTGAAAAAGTTGAAGCGCGTTCAAAAGTATGAACCAATTGCTTGGCTGAAAGCGGAGTTGTGCATGATGGGAGTATTTTGTGATGAAAATGAAGCATAGCCTAACTATATGATTTTGTAGGGATAAGCTTTCTTTGGCTATGTTATTTTGATAAGACATGATTACTTGTTTGTATGCTTGAAGTATTACTATTTTTATGTCAATATGAACTTTTATTTTGAATCATTTGGATCTGAATATTCATGCCACAATTAAGAGAATTACATTGGAAATTATGCTAAGTAGCATTCCACATCAAAAATTCTGTTTTTACCATTTACCTACTCGAGGACGAGCAGGAATTAAGCTTGGGGATGCTTGATACTTTTCCAACGTATCTATAATTTTTTTATTGTTCCATGCTATCATATTATATATTTTTGATGTTCAATGGGCTTTATTTTACACTTTTATATTATTTTTGGGACTAACCTATTAACAGGAGGCCCAGCCCAAATTGCTATTTTTTTGCCTATTTCAGTGTTTCGAAGGAAAGGAATATCAAACGGAGTCCAAACGGAATGAAACCTTCGGGAACGTGATTTTCGGAACAAACGTGATCCAGAGGACTTGGAGTGGACGTCAAGCAATCAACGAGGAAGCCACGAGGCAGGGAGGTGCGCCTGCCCCCCTGGCACGCCCCCACCCTCGTGGGCCCCTCGTAGCTCTCCTGACCGACTTCTTTCGCCTATATATACTCATATACCCTGAAAACAACAGAGGAGGAGCCAAAACCCTATTTTCACCGCCGCAACCTTCTGTACCCGTGAGATCCCATCTTGGGGCCTTTTCCGGCGCTCCGCCGGAGGGGGCATTGATCACGGAGGGCTTCTACATCAACACCATAGCCTCTCCGATGATGTGTGAGTAGTTTACCTCAGACCTTCGGGTCCATAGTTATTAGCTAGATGGCTTCTTCTCTCTCTTTGGATCTCAATACAAAGTTCTCCTCGACTCTCTTGGAGATCTATTCGATGTAATCTTCTTTTGCGGTGTGTTTGTGGAGATCCGATGAATTGTGGGTTTATGATCAAGATTATCTATGAACAATATTTGAATCTCCTTTGAATTCTTTTATGTATGATTGGTTATCTTTGCAAGTCTCTTCGAATTATCAGTTTGGTTTGTCCTACTAGATTGATCTTTCTTGCAATAGGAGAAGTGCTTAGCTTTGGGTTCAATCTTGCGGTGCTCGATCCCAGTGACAGTAAGGAAAACGACACGTATTGTATTGTTGCCATCGAGGATAAAAAGATGGGGTTTATATCATATTGCTTGAGTTTATCCCTCTACATCATGTCATCTTGCTTAAATCGTTACTCTGTTCTTATGAACTTAATACTCTAGATGCATGCTGGATAGCGGTCGATGTGTGGAGTAATAGTAGTAGATGCAGGCAGGAGTCGGTATACTTGTCGCGGACGTGATGCCTATATACATGATCATGCGTAGATATTCTCATAGCTATGCTCAATTCTATCAATTGCTCGACGATAATTTGTTCACCCACCGTAATATTTATGCTATCTTAAGAGAAGCCACTAGTGAAATCTATGGCCCCCAGGTCTATTTTCCATCATATTAATCTCCCGACAACTAGCAATTTCTATTACTGTTTATTTTGCTTTCTTTACGTTTAGTCTTTATCATAAAAATACCAAAAATATTATCTTATCATCTTTATCAGATCTCACTTTTGCAAGTGGCCGTGAAGGGATTGACAACCCCTTTATCGCGTTGGTTGCAAGGTTCTTATTTGTTTGTGTAGGTGCGAGGGACTTGAGCGTGGTCTCCTACTGGATTGATACCTTGGTTCTCAAAAACTGAGGAAAATACTTACGCTACTTTGCTGCATCACCCTTTCCTCTTCAAGGGAAAACCAACGATGTGCTCAAGAGGTAGCATGATGTTCACTGGTCTTTGGTCAAGCGCATTCTCCGGTACATTCACGGCATACCAACCTTCGGTCTTCGTCTTCGCGCCTCCGCCTCCACCGAGCTATTTGCTTACACTGATGCGGATTGGGCCAGTTGTCCTGACACTCGACGATCTACGTCGGGATATTGTGTCTTCTTCGGCGACTCTCTCATCTCATGGTCCTCTAAGCGGCAGCCCACCGTCTCCCGCTCGAGTGCTGAGGCCGAGTACCATGCCAATGCCAACGTTTTTGCCGAGACATGTTGGCTATGTCAACTACTTGGCAAACTTCGGGTCTCGATCCCGAAAGCTACGGTTGTTTTCTGTGATAATGTTTCGGCCACCTATCTCGCGGCCAATCCGGTGCAGCATAACCACACCAAGCATATTGAACTTGATGTTTATTTCGTCAGCGAGAAGGTTTAGTTGGGTCAGCTCCGTGTTCTTCACATACCGACCACCCAACAATTTGCCGACATTATGACCAAGGGGCTTCCAACCGCTGCATTCCAGGAGTTCCGTTCCAGTCTTTGCATCGCCGACGCCATGCTTCGACTGCGGGAGGGTGTTGAACGTGACATATTTGTATTGCTATTCCTATCTTCTCTAGCCTTGTATAGTTGACTCCTAAAGATATGGTAGGATTAGTTTCCTTGTCACGCAAGACATCCTGTGTATATATTGTGACCGACTCCATGGGAGTTGCACTACATATTCTTTCTACACTAGGTAATGGAACCAAATAAATAAATACTCAGTTGATATATAATCCATGTACGTCACACCAAGCCTTGCATTCTCAGTCCAGCATACGTACACATGCTATGCTGCTGTACTGAATCTGAATAACAGCACACATTGCAAACTCAGATCTGAGCGGCATACTCAGCACACACATGAGCAGAAAACAAACCACACCAACAATGATACATAGGTCTTGCGGCATCAAGCAAGCACCACTTTATTCTTTCTTCAGGAAGGGAAACACACATTCCACCATCTTGGCAAGAAAACACACCCGATTTGGCTTGCAGTGTGAAGGGTTGAAAGCAGCGAGATACGTCGGCCATCCGTCCATCAAACCTACACAACACAGGGAATGCCAAAACAAATGAATTGATCACCGAATGCATAAAGGAGTAGATCAAACAATTTGCTTGCTTGCTATACACATACACATACACATACAGGAGCACGATTAACTAGACTGTTGCTTTCTGAACAAATATGTGTATGTATTATATTCGCGGTTCTTCAGATATTACATAGCCCAAATGCACAAATACGACCCGTGAACTAGAATAGATATATAACAACAAAGGAAAGACTTGTGGATGTGTACCTGAACAGCTTGTTCAGCTCACCAGAGAACTGAGCCTCTAGGCAGGGGCTTCTTGTAGTACGCCGAGTGGCGTGCCTCCAAGAGGGAAGGGTCATGGCCAGCCTCCAGCCCGTCCCACTCCAGCTTCTCCCACCAGTCCTTCTCACAATCCACAACAGGACGGCTGTCGCAACCGACAACCGGGAGGCACCTAAGGCGCCAACATCCCCTTACCCTGATGGTCTCAAGCTTGGGAGCAAACATCTTGGCCTCGCATATCTGTTGCAGCTTGAAGAGTTGATGCAGGTAGATACGCTTCAGGTTTGGGAACTCCAATGCACCTTTATGGTTCGTAGCTATTCTTGTCAGAATCTCTGGCTCCACGGGGAACACTTTCCTCAGATCACCACAAAAAGAAATGTGAAGTGTCTCCAAGCTTCTCAAGGTGTATAGCACCGACATCACGAGGACAAATGTGAGCCTCGGGCAGGAGAACAGGTGTATGCTCTGCAGTTTCGCAAAGGAGAGATTATCTTCAGCATTGAGTGTCCTCTCTTTGCTCCAAATGCAATGGGTCGTCGGGAGATCAGCCGCACAAAAGTTCACTAGGTTTGGAAATCTGATGTATTGATAGATAGTATTGAAGACCGTATGCATCTTGGGGCATCTCACCACATGACAAGATTCCAGATGTTCCCATATAAGTACATTACTTTCTATGGACATCATGTGTTCCGGGATGACAGTGCTGACGGAAGAATTGCCGTGCACATGCAACGACTTGGCCTTGTTCATCACAAAGATGGTAGCCTTCATTGCTCCTGTGCTCACCACTCTAGTGAAACTAATTCCATCACCAATCTCCACATGGGAGCCCAGCGGCTGAAACTGCGATGCACTATTATAGCCATCATCATCAGTAATGTTGTCAGCAACGACATCCATGTACGTGATGTAAGCATTGGGTATTAATGACTTTGGTCGAGGAGGACCCATTATCTGCGGTGCGCTACTACCAATGCCAGTGTTCTTCTTATTGCTTTGATCCTCAACTTTGTTGCTACAAGCTGGGACACATAGCTTCAAATGGAACCTAGTACTCTTCCAACAGAAGTCAACATTACTCTCTAATACCAAGGTCTGAAGAAACCTTATGTCCATTATAGTAGCATATGCTTGATGAAATTCTGCTTGAACATGACAGACTGAGCAATCAATACGTAAAATTGTATCTTTTGGCATACCATTTTCTGGCGATAGAATGGAAAGGAGCTGCATACATCCCCATAGAATAATTTTTTGGAGTCTTCGAGCCTGCACCATCTGATCTTTGAGGTCTAGTGTTTTGACCAATGTGCCTGATAGATCTAGGTCCTCAAGATGTGGAAGTGATCCACACAATCTGAAGTTCACCAATCTTGCACAACCAGCCAAAGAGATACGAGTGATTTTGGCCTCCTTTTTATGATCCTCTCTGGCACGTGCATCCAAGCTGAAGGATTCAAGTGAGGGTGGCAGTCCTTCAGGGCCAACATGTTCCAATCCAACACAACCATCAAGAACCAAAATCTTGAGACTAGTTGCCCCTGACATACTTGGCAAAACTTGAATTGTACTATCCCCAGCCAAGTCAAGGAACTCCAACTTAACCATGTCTGTGAATTCATCCATTTCGCCTGTCTGCCAAGGGCTTGTAGGCTCAATTACTCGAAGCTTGTGAAGGTTATGCAATTGTCGCCATGCAAAACTGTGGCACCAAATCCTTCCTTTCTTTATATGTACCTCCCTAATGTTTGCAGCCATCTTCTCTATTATCTCTGGTGATGAAGGCAGATCCCAATCTGTATTGCATATGTCTATCACCCATAGGCTCTTAAAAAAATCCATTGTTTGTCTATCTTGCTTCTTGTCTTGTTCTGGTTGTAGATCCTGGCAACTATCTAATCCAAGGAATCTTAACTTGTGGCAACAATGAAAAGGAGGAGAGGAAAAATTGAAGGTGCAGCGGCATAACTTGAGCACACGAAGTTTATTGGATTGATGAAACATGGCATTAGGTAATGGTCTTAATGGAGGATCCGACTCGCTTGCAACTGCGGCAAGGAAAAATGATGTTGACTCTGGAGGCACAACAGAGTTTTCCTTGGACAATACCCACCGTTTTGGAGGATTCTTCAGTTCATGACCAAAAGAGGGCAGTGTATTGGATGAATAATCCTCTGTATTTATCTGTTTATGCAGAGCAGCTGCAACCTCCCATGATTCATCACCCTGACCTCCCTGTATAATCTCATCACAAACCCAATAGCTCGAAGCATGAGTGGCCCAATTGTAGTCCATGATATTGCCTCCCTGAGAATTTAATGCCAGCAGATACAAGCAACACTCCTCAACTGTTTCGCCAAGCTTATCTGTGTACCCATCAATTTCTCTAGCCTCTTCTTTAAGCAAAAGATTCCACTTGTAACCAAGATCCTCAGAACAAATAAAAAGATGGGAATCATCCGCCTTCTCACTAATTCCTGGGCTGAGCCGAAACCTTCCTCGAAATGTCCACAATACCTTAGTATCAAAAAAATCTCCTTGAAGAATGCCAGAAGCATTTAAATTAACCATATCATTGCTTCCATTATGAAAAATCACTAAACATTTGTGACTTGTAAGGACTTGATGGATCTCTTTCCCAATAAATACTATTTCAGCTCTTGAGCCTTCATCTATCCCACTGAAATTATCTTCTTCATCTTGCCTATCAAAAATATCCATTACCCGCTGAGGAAGCTTCAGTTCTTGTGCGATTGTCCTTTGGAGTGCTCTTCGGCTTTTCCACCTCGAGCAATCGACGTGGACAATCTTGTTGAATTTCTTCAACAGAGATGGCGGAGGGTCTTGAGCAATGGCTCTAAGCACCGCCGAAGCAGACAACCCACGCCATCCATCATAATAGATGGCCTTGTGTGCAGTACTGCTCATATCCTCTAGATAAGGGATTATCTGGTGCACCGCTTCTTCGACGGTCTCCGGACCAATCTTCTGCATTAGTTGATGGGAATTAGTAGATGTAACTCAATTTAGCATTTTTCGTATAGTAACTTTCAGTGTCTATGCGTTATTATTGTCATTATAGGATCAACACAACACTAATTATATGGATGGGCACTCGATCATGTAGGCTCGCAGTAAGCCTGTTGACCATAGTTTTGAGTGTCTGTGTGTTAATTGCAGGCGGCAGGTCATCACCAATGTGTTATGGTGTGTTTTGGTTGGGGCCTGGGTCAGGGCACAGAGCAGAGCAGTGGCAGTGGCAGTGATGAGCCAAATCACGACCACAGAGAAGAGAAATTAATTTTATTAATTAAGCTGACGGCTGATGGAAGAGGGTACATCCCCTTCTAACTAGGCTCCTAGCTAGCAGGTAATATTATTTCAGTCTAAAGATTTACAGGATTAAATAATTTCAGCCTCTATTTGTGTGTGTATGTGTGTTAATATTAAGCTACCGGTGCTTGATCCTTGGAGCTAATGAACACCTAACCAAATCTTCAAGGTATGACAATTTTATTCAAGAACCAACTAATTAAGACAGCCATCTCTGACATACATATATAACGTAGAAGAAAGTAATAATACTAGTTTCATGCATGCATTTGTACGCAGACAAATTCATACCTTTCGAGGCATGACGACAAGAAGATCCACAAATCTAACCCATCGATCAAATTTGCAGCTCAAGATGTTTAATTGCAGCTCCCACCTGCTAGTTAGTTACCACAAGAGAGTAATTGTTACTCGATGCATAATGAAAAATAAATATATATGTATATATATGATGATGTTTTGGAAAGAAAAGAAACTGCAAGCAATTTACAAGAGAAATTATATACTATGTAGCACAAGAACCGTATTAATAGTTTTGATAGTACCTTAATCAGTAGGCTCATGTCAGATGAAGGAGGAACAATATATGGATCAAGATTTGATGGTCTTGCCTGTGTTGCTTCTTTCTTTGGCTTTAGTTTTGGACAAAGCTAAGATGGTGCTTTGCTTGAGGCTCGAGTTACTTAAAGAATAAAGATTGAGCTGTCTGCTTCTTCCTCCTTTCCTTTCCTCTTTTTCTTTTTCTTTGAATAAAGAAAAGCAGGGTGGGGCCTGGATTCCAAGCAATATCGAAAGGTGTGTCGGAGGGAGGGACTCACAGATTTTTTTTTCTTTCTCTTCTTCTCTTTTTCATGAAAAACATAAAAG
This sequence comes from Aegilops tauschii subsp. strangulata, assembly GCF_002575655.3. Lineage (NCBI taxonomy): Eukaryota > Viridiplantae > Streptophyta > Magnoliopsida > Poales > Poaceae > Aegilops > Aegilops tauschii. The sequence continues at coordinate 405,908 of NC_053036.3, read as the reverse complement.
TAAGAACCCCGCAAGCAGCCATGGAGGAAATATATCCAGCATGCAGTTTGCATACATGTGATGCAGTGCAAAGATTCAAAGAATGCAAGCACCGATTCACCTGAAATGCCATCAATTGGTTGGAGTCAGCGAAACTACACGGCAGACTACGCTACTCAATTGCAACAAAAAAGAGGATAAAATGTTGATATAATGCACTCCCCTGTCAGTCTCCGATAATGTATCGGTATCCCCAAATATGTGATCGAAAACTGACCCAACCCGCATCCGAACAGTTTAGCGTACAGGTGGGCCTCGTCTTGAGAAACAGAACTAAGTTACTTAGGCCAATGATAACATCAATAGGTTAAAACTGAAATCTGTACAGTATGGTTCCCATTTGTCCGTCGGTTAATTTGCGACAGAAGAGTAAATAAGTTGATTAATTTGACTGACGCCCCGGTCGCTCCCCCGCGGGGCGATCTGGGCGTGCCGCGAGCCGCCGCAACCCGCCGCCGGGCAAAGCCCGTTCGGCGTTGGTGGCGGCGGGTCCTACTCCTCTCTCCTTGGGTGGGGGTCGCGAGGGGGCCGCTCATCCTGACAGAGGCGCGAGGCCACGCGGCTCGGCGGGCTGCACCGGCACAGCATGCGTTACTTGTGAGCTGGGTCAGTCCTGATGGATCCCAGCTTCGCGGGCTCGCGGCCGGACTTGTCCCGTGCTAACGCGGCTAGCGTGCGAGGGCCGCGGCGTGGTGGCAGCCGGCAGTCCGAGGGCAGCAGGCGCACGTTCTCCCAGCGCGGATCTGTAGTGCACGCGCGGACGCCGGCCTCCACGCGGTTCTGCTCGGCGCTGGCCTAGTGCCGGTGTGCAGGCGGCCGGAGTCTTGGAGCCGACGACTGTCTACGGTATGCCAGACAGTCGGATCTGTAGTCAGGCAGCTGGTACGTTGCCTTGATTCAGATCTGGAAAGCTCGGTGGTGGTGATCCAGATCCGGTCGACCTGTTTGGTGGTGACTGGCCTCCTACGGCTCCACGACGGCGGTGGTCATCCGAAGGTCTTAGGGAGGGTTCATCTCTCGAGATCCGGCGGTTGACTTCGGCGGTGAAATGCAAAACTACGGACGGCGGCTTGATGCAGAGAGATGGTTGTGCAGCGGCGACGACACATCGCATGTACTGCTGGGATTGCAGAAAAATGGTGGCGACAACACATGAGTGACTTTGATGATGGTGCTATTCGAGCACCCGGTCTAGAGCTCCGGGGTGAAAGCCTAGGTTCGACCGGAGTTGGTCATACCTGGCAATGGCGATATTTTTTACGTCATTACCTTGTTGAAGACATTGCTCGGACATGCTTCAGACTGATTCTTCAGGGTGAAAACCTAGATTCTGGCCTTTGTGGCTGCATCCGGTGACGATGACGCTTGAGCGTCGCTCCCTAGCTTCCTGAAGGTGTTGCTGTTGAAGACCTCATCGTCCATGTGGTGTCATGATATCGTTGGTGCAGATATGGTAATTGTTGTAGTTTTGGCGATCGCTGATCTGATTGCTTTGGGACTTTTTTTGTTTTTTTCCTTGCCTATGCATAGCTTTGGTCGTATGACTTTACTAATTGCCGGCGTGTTTGTATGTGTTGGTGTTGGCTGTGTGCATCTTAGCTATGCAGAGGCCGGGTGTGGGCTCATCATGTTTTGTATCTTCTTGATACTTCATTTTGAGTCAATAAAATCCTCCCATTGTCGAAAAAAGTTGATAATATTTGATATTTGTAGCTCACAAGAAAATAAAAAAAGTTGCCGCATGAAAATTCGCCTCCTCTTCATCTGCCACGAAAGTACCATCTCCTCAGTGATAGAAAGCAGAAGCAGGTTCACGTCTCAGCCTGTAAAATGAAACCTAACACATTCGACGACTGATATATCCTGGAACATCTGTCTCAGCCTGTATATTTATGTTCTATTATGGAAGAGGGATCAAAGAATATGTGTAAAGAGCTGCAACAATAAGAAGAAGAAGAAGCGAGAGATTCATTAGGAGTATGCACTGATGAGTGAACAAGCAGCAGTGTGTTGTGATTTGTTTTGTAATTCTATTATAAGCCTGAACATTCATAATTTTATTAGGGAAAGAGCAAGAATTGCATTCATATCTGGGAAATTAACTACGTAACTATGAAGCCTGAACATGTAAAGCGTCTATTATTAATAAACTCTCAAGCTTCCCCTTTACATGTTCAGGCTTAATAATTGAATGAAAGGGCAAAAGGCAGCATATATTGTATTTATTTCCCCCTTTTCTCCTTTGGACAAAAAAAAAAGGGGGACCAAGCCGCAACAGCATAATGCGTGCAATGCAGCAACAATATTAAACGACGGGATGCATCACTCACACGGACAAGCTAGTTTACAGTTGCAGACTCCTCTCAGATTTGGTTACAGTACTACTACAAACATAAACATGTCCAGCCAAATTATGCACACAAAAAATTAACCACGGGATGGCTAACCAAACCAAATACGTACGTAGAAACCAACCTCAGTTAGCTAGCTCCTGTTTATTCTTCAGATCAAAACCCACTCGGCAGCAGTCAAAAGCAGCAAGATGAAGCCGTCATCTTGCACCACCAAACCTACACAGCACAGCACCACCAAAGAACTAAATTCTAGTACATCAGATCAGACTATGCTATGCTAAAGCCGGTTCCCATTTATCTGTCGGTTAATATGTGACAGAGGAGTAAATGTTGATAATATTTCCCAAGGTTGATAATATTTGACATCTATTTATAGCTCAAAAGAAAGAAAAGAAACAACTCATAGACTAAAACAGACATGTTCTTATTCAGATGCCGAAACCCCAAATAAATAAAACAGACATGCTCAGTCTACAACAAACAACAACTGCAACATTAGTTTCACAACACTAACCTCAACATACCATTCCTATGTCATCACTCCATATCTAGAGAGAGAAATACGACCGGAACGGGCTACTGTCAGTTATACTTTTACCTACTGGTCAATGTACATGTCAATCCACAGAGGATACAGGTATACATGATGATACCACTCACTCAGGTTCTCTCCGATAACAACATACTATTCCACAATGTATACAACATATTAATCCTCTCAGCCCCAAAGATGGCAACTGGCTTGGATCAGCTCTGCCTCTATATATCCTCCTCATCCCTCACTTGTACAAATCAAGTTTACTGTTGGGGCCTCCCCTGCAGTTCTCTGTTTCAAAAATAAATACCAGTGCATTTTTTTTTTTACTTCTGGGATACAAGTCCATGTCAAAACTTCGATTGCTGGCACGGCTCTGAAGACAAGACAGTAAGCAAAATGGTCTAACTCTTTGCTCACAGCAACTCATGTGCAATGTCAACCAAATCAATGAATGGGGACCATTTATAAATCCAAACTCCTTAACAGACTTCAACCAGCCTCCTAGAATGTAATCAATCAGCAACTACTCATCATCCAGATCCATGCAGTGAGTACTTTGGATGCAAACGGTGCGCTTGGTGCTGTCATACTTGGTTGCACTTTGTCCCATACGGTTTCCCAAAAACCTAAACTCTGTCTCTTCCTCATCATCACTATCTATCTTCTTTGGTGCGGTCCTATTCTGGTAACACCTCCGCCTAAGCAGAAAACAATTAAAATAATAGCTCACAAGTTCTTTCCTCGGCTTCCAGCGGAAGGATGACTGGAGATGGTTCCACAAATTCCTTGCTGGAGATGGCGCATAGGTCTGCATTACAGCCTTGAAACTTGCCTCCTCTTCATCCGTCCAAGAAAGGGCAACCTCCTCGCCCATACGGTCAAATCCCCACTGGTAGAAAGCAGAGCCGAGTTCACGTCTCAGCTGAAGCCGCCTTTCTGCAATGTGAAACCTGACACATTCTACTGATCGCGGGATGTTGCAGCTGCAGACATATTCTCTGCCTTTGCCAATACGGTCATGGTAGGTTGGGGTTATTTTCTTCTCATTTTCTGGAGGCCAGATTTTTGTGCCCAGCCATTTGAGGGTTTCCGGATCGCCGTAATTTTCAGGCGGAACGCCGGTCCACTGTGGCACCACTGCTTGATAATTGGAGCCCACTAGTAGTTTGTTCCTCTGCTGACTTTTAGAATGCTTCAACTGTCCGTTCACACTGCTCGCCTGTTCTATGACCGTTGAGGATCCATTCACATCAACAACTCTTGTTAGTTTATTAGCATCCGAACCAGGTTGTTGAACAATTTTGCTGCATTGAACACCAATTCTGGCACAGGTGGTACTCCTGCAGCACCTGCAACCAATTTCCTGCGCCATCAGAAAAAAAAACGTTCAGTTACTATGAATAAGAAGTGTATCCAGTTGCCAAGTAATCGGCTTAGCCAGAAAGGTAAGATTTCATAGCTCTATTTATAGAGGACTATCATCTTTAAGGCAATGAAGCAGACAAAAAAAAAAGTTCCAACCCCTCCATTCTATATCTCTCCCTGCTGGCCCCTTCCACCACCCACAGTACCCGACAGGTAATATCCGGGGCCAAAGCATCAGGGAGATTTCATAGCTCTATTTATAGTATCCGTCATCCCAATGATACATGAGCGAACATCAGGGAGCAAAGATACTGTAGCTTAAATTGTGCACAGTGTAATGCTTAAGCAGGGTTAGGCCAGATTTTGCCCTCTGGTAGGATCCGCGTATCCCTCCAGAGGTTGTAACACATCAAGACAGCAAATGGGAAGTTGACACATTTTGCCCGAACTATATACCACGTCACCAAAATGAAGATAGAAGTAGTTAAATGCTCCTTTTAAATACTCTTCTAAATGCTCTTTTACCAGCATCCAATCTGCACAATCAAAATTAGAAAGAAAAGGAACGGCAATGCTCCATTTGTAGGGTAGCTAGCCAAATAATAAATTTACAAGGGTGTTCAGGCCTTAAAGCACTAATGAAAAGACTGGTAAGACCTGAAGCATGAATTTTAATTTTACTTATGTTTAGGGGAAATAGAACAAATTATCTAACATGTGGATCTCCACTAGTACAGTCCAGTGGCACTAAGGCCTTTAAATTACCGACCACGGGCAAATTTCAGCTGGAAACAAAACGACAATCTTATCCTTCGGTGTATCTTTTACAGGGGTATTTAAAAGGAAAACGACAATCGAAACAGGGCCTAAACTAACGTAGAAGATCAAAGGGATACAGATAGATGTTGCCAGCTAACAATATTCCTCTGCATGTATGTATGTATTGCTGAAGTAATCCAATGCCAATTCTGTATGTATGTCTGTCTATATATGTGCAGTGCAGTGCAGTGATGCAATACCAATATGTCAAACATTATCTTCAGCAACAAGTTTATCAAAGGTGTCGGAATCACCTGCAAGAGCGCGCCGTTGGTCACGCTTGCGCGGCGTGCCCTCTTCCTGGACACCGCCTCCCGCGCCGCCAATGCCACCGGAAAGTATCCATCCGCCAACCCGGCAGCGATGGCGCCCTCCTCCGAGACAGTCTCGGCGAGCCCCCTCACCCAATCCAGCATCCCAGCAATGTCTTCCCTCTTCCTCTTGAGCGCGCCATGCCGCTGATCCCTCCCATTGCAGTCCTCCATCTCAACTCCATTGGCACCGCGGACGCAGAGCAGCTCCTGCCGCATCTCGTCAGACGGCGGTGGTTGCGCCTCCGGGAGCCTCTGGATCCAGCGCTCCACCGCGCCGAGGTACTTGGCATAGATCAGCTTGACGGGCGCGGCGAGGGCCGCGGATCCGGCGGCTGCGGCCCAGACGCCGGCAGAGGGCGACGAGACCACGGCGTAGCCGCCGGCGGCGCGGACGGCGGTGAAGAGGCGGAAGAGGTCCACGCGGCGCCCGTTGCCGAGGGCGGCCGGGAGCGGGCGCGCATCGCGCTCGCCGGGGTAGACCTCGCCCAGGAACGCGGCGAGGATGGTGTCGAACACCTCGGAGGGGTCGGCGGCGTCGTCGGGGATCTGGAGGCCGACGCAGAAGCCGAGGAGCTGCAGCTTGCTGAGGACGGCGAGGGCGCTTGCGGCGGAAAGATCCATGGACGCGGGGGAGGCCTCGCCGGCGGCGGGGTCACGACGGCGAACAACGGCGGCGCATTTTCTCTCTCTTTTTTTGCTGATTTTTTCCTTCCTTTTTTTCTCTCTAGGGTTTGGGTTGGGTGGATGGGGAAACAAAGTTGAGCTTGTGTGTTTAAATATTTTTCAAAATTTGGCAAATATTTGGAGCAATTACTTTAGGCAAATTTGGGTAGTTGTGAGATCAAATTGCCGTCTGTCTTGGTGGTTGGGGTAATTTATACTATAGTCCTAACAAGCCGAACAGATTTCGGAAGTATTCTCCTTACTTATTTCTAGATGTCTCCGAAAAGAGCCCATCGTCCATGAAGAGCAAAAGCAAGTATAACAAGATGATGTAAGCGGGTTATCTTTTTTTTTAAAGCGGGTTATCCTCACCCAGTGGGATCGCCTCGCTCCGAAGCCGCTCGACGGCCTGCCACCCCTTGCCCGAACGCTTTGACCTAGATAGCGTTGCCCGACTATTTCCTCTGGCACCGCCTTCGTTCATTGCATGGAGCCGCCAACATGCACGACATGGACGCCCCGCCCCACCCTGCAGCGCAGCCGCTGCCCCCTAGCATCGTGTGATCCCGTGAATCCCTAACATCCCCGTCGGTAAGTGTTTTTGTTTTTGTTTTTGCAATGCCCCTAATCGCGTTTCATGCACCATGGCGCCCACCTTGCTCCGCTAATTCCTCACCTGCCTCACCCCACTTCCATACTCCTCCCTCGGTCGAGAAGTCTGGCATGCTCTCAATCTAGTATGAGATGTGGCTCCGACGAGCCGCAACCAACCTGTTTGTTTCAGTCGTGAGCAACTAGGTGAGAGAAGTAGGCACCCACTATGAAGAGAGTGATGAAACATCCACTATGAAGAGAGTGATGAAACAAGACAAAACAAGTCAGAATGAATCTCCTCGCTTCTAGAAAGCTCATAATCAACGGAGATTATCCTTTTACCATGCCAACATGCATGGACCCATCGTCTATGGCCACCTGGAGATTCGTTCCACGTGTTTTTTTGGTTTTTGTCGAAGTTTTGTCTTGTTTCTGAGTCTTACATAACGTTTTGGTGGATTTTCATTGTGTTTCAAAGTAATGTATGGGGTAAAAGGAGAATGTATTGCTAAACTTCTATCTAGCTTCACCTCGATTCTACTTCTTCAAGAGTGTATCGTAATAATTCATCGTACTGCAGCGAGCCCCGCGTGCACGAATCTCCAACACGTCAAACAGTGAATCCATGCACGTTATTTATAGCATGCATGATAGAAAACGCTTCCCATCATATATGCCAATATAAAAAAGAGTAAAATACATTGGAGGTCCTAATTCTTTTTTATTTGTGTCAAGTTAGTCCTATATCTTACAAAACGACTATTTTGGGTACTAAAAGAAAGCAAGTTGTGTCATCGCTCATCCTAAACTCGTCCACGTCCGTCTGACTAGCACCCGTGGCACGTTGACCACCTCCACATCGAGCAGATCACTTGACATTTGGTGAAAAAGACCCAGCCGTTGTGATTATTCCCGTTCCCGCACCTTTCTTTCCCTTTCCCCTCTCGAGTGCTTTTGGGCGGCGGCCGGTTTCTTGGGGCCATCTAAACGGTGGCGGGAATGGCAAGCGATGTCACTACCATGGCTGGAAGCGAGCCCGTCGATCCGATTAAGACATGAACACGACGAGCCCCGGACCACCCCCCTCCACGTTGCGGTAAGAACCCTAGCTTTTCCTCCCAACGATTTGGCCATTCTTCGGTTTCATTGGGATGATTATTTGTATGTTCGAGTTTCTTAGGACATAGATTACATGAAGCATTGACATTAACCACATTTATGTACCACTTATGTCCGATCTAGGAACTAGGGTTTCAATTGATTTCGAGTTTCTCGGAAATTTCCCTTTTTTCTCTCACCAGGACCACCTGAGGATCATTTTGCAGTAGAGATCACTAGTAGGAAAAGGGGCTTTTACCCCGGTTCATAAGGGCCTTTAGTCCCGGTTCAGGAACCGGGACTAAAGGGTCGTTACTAATGCCCTAGCCCTTTAGTCCCGGTTCTTACACCGTCCACGTGGCCGGTGCGGGGAGCCCAGGTAGGAGGGCCTTTGGTCCCGGTTGGTGTCACCAACCGGGACCAATAGGCATCCACGCGTCAGCACCTGGCAGGAGCTGAGGTTTTTGTTTTTTTTTTGAAAGGGGGGGGGTTTAGGGGTTTTGGGGGGTTAATTTAGGTTGTTATTAGGTAGCTATTAGAGAGAAGTGTCCTCTCTTATATCTCCGTGCTTGGTTTACCAACGCTAAGTACTGCTATGCCTAAACATGGCTTAGATTGAAGTGAAGGCAACATGTGGTGCATGTCGAAAGTAATACTAATCCGGACTTGATCAAGTTTGGATTGTACTACTTTCGACACGCACCACATGCATGTTGCCTTCACTTCAATCCAATCCATGTTCATTTCACCCGCTGATATATAATAACTCTTCATGCACGCATCATGCATCATCATATATAATAACAAGTCCTACTAATCATCATCATACAACTTCTACTCGTTATTAATAACAAGTCATATGATCGATCATCATCCTCACAGTCATCGAACCAACCCTACTTAATTGTTCTTAGCACATGATCATCAGTATTAGGTAGGACCGAAATACCCTCTTTAAGGTAAAATAGCATAAAACAATATAGACCCTGACTCTCCATTATGGAGAATGGAGATCATCCTGTCTCCAATTCTTGCGCCTCGCTTCCTTTTGCTTCCAAGAAGCTCCTTGCGACTGTCCATATATTTTTTCCATTCTTTGATTTGCATGTCTCCACTTCTTTTAGAAATCCGGTATGGACAGTTGAGATTCGTAGGATGACCTGGTTGTATATTCAAAACATCAAGCCTACCATTCTGATACATCAAATGAGGCACACAATCCTCTGGGATTATCTGTTGAAAAACATAGTAATAACTTCATAGTTAGCAATGATAATGCACTAGTTTTAGAACTATGCAAAATATGCACGGATGTCGTAATAGTAAGAAATCTTACCAGGGTATCTTCATAGTAGTTACCGTAGTTCACCACGTGCACTAGTGGCACGTATGGAGGACCATAATGATGAGGAGTTTGATTGTAGATATTGTAATTCTCAATATCAGTACAAAATCCGACCAGATGAGTTTTCTCCTTATAAGTTAACTCAGAGCCATTGGTGTAGTAGATTCTGTCTACCATGTTCCGCACATTGTTTGAACAATCAAAATAAGCTGTCAACTATTTTGAAATGAACAATATAAATTAGCTAATAACTATGTTTGAGAAACTCACATAGCGGTAGAATTGGAGGCGTATCAACAAGGACCCAAATGTCCATATTGTCTTGCTCGATGTCAGGATCACCAAGATCCATGGTGACAAGCATACCCTCATCAAAACCATACATCTTGCAAAATGCTTCCCAATTTTTGCAACCAAAATGGGTTACGCTCTCAGAATTATACAGCTTTACTTCAAAATCTATATCATGATGGGTCCTTAGGTGAATTTTCTTTGTTTCCATACTTTCATGGTCTTCAAAACCCATCCTCTCCAAGACGTAGCGTCTTGCATGGCATGGGATAAGCTAGCCGAATTGTAAAAGATGAAAAGTACACGTTGAAATAGTTGAAGTCGTGCTTAATTATGAAAAAATAACACTTGTCGTCGTTGCGTACCGTTTCAACATCGAACGTCTCCTCCAGTTTAATACTGAAGCGCCGATCTTCGTCCAGGTGAGGCCTGTCGCACTGACCTCGGTCGTCGTGGCACCAGTCGCACTCCCCCGGGAGACTTTCGTCGTCCGAGTACGACATTTCCTATGTTCATATATAATTCAAATATTAAACATCTACAATTAAATATATGTACTAAAAAACCTAAGTTAGATCATTATTATTCATCACGGGTTGACTATCGGTTTGTCGAGTCTTTTCTTGAAAACTCTCAGCTCACGTGGTGTATACATTCGACCGTTGGTGATGGTCGCTCCTCCCTTTGTCCCCGTGTGCATTACACCAAAATGTCTAGCTAGCACACGGGAACAAAGGAGAAGCGACCCCCACGACAACAGTCGGGATTCTTCGTCCTCTCATATATATATGGTGGAACTCTCCCTCACTGATTCCTCTCTGACATTTGCGACCGTCGGTGATGGTAGCTCCTCCTTTCGTTCTCGAGTGCATTACACCAAATTGTCTAGCACACGGGAACGAAGGAGAAGCTACCCCCACGACAACAGTCGGGATTCTTCGTCCTCTCATATATGGTGGAGACTCGACAGACTTACAGTCAACCCGAAATATCGTTTAATTATCTTTCTAAAAGAGGATTTGGCTGGTCTCACCTCGATGTCGGAGGGAGCGGTGACGGGGACGACGGTGGGGATGATGGAGGGGCCGGGGGGGCTCCTAGATTTCTGCGAAAACAAAAACCCTATAAGCTATCAACTAATCATAGTGCTCTCCAATTTTAGCATTCAAAGTAGGATCGGAGTAGTTTTCCACTTTGAGCATTCAATAAGCAAAATCAAATCACAAAATAAAGTAGTATTCAAATTAGGATGCATTCAATTATAAGCAAAACTACATCATCTCCATGCGTCCGTACATCGCCGAATATTATCACTAATACACCTCGAATACTATCATACATATAGCATCGCTAGTACAACTAGAACAGTAGCGCCCGACGGACATCGGCGCGGGCGGTGGACACCTAAAGGGACGGAACCATCATAGGATCATAGCTCCAGTGAGATCCCTGAAGAACCTTCCAGGTACTGTCGAACCTGCCCTCCAACGCAACCATATAGCGACGGACGTGCTGGTCCTCCTCGCTGACACGGTGACGTACCTCCTCCGCGGTGTCCGGAAGCCTCGGCACCGTCACTGGCCCACGCGAGCGCCACCAAACAAGGATCGGGTCAACGATGGGCTGGTTCCTCACCAACCTACGCCCACCGGAAGGTAGCACCTCCCAAAACCAGCCCGGCGGAGCCCAGTCCCGGACATGGCCCCTCTGATCAAGCCGGCCTCCTCCGCCGAGTCAACGACGAGGATGCGGGATAGGCATCGTCGACGTCGATGCGGGAATAATTGCTTTAACTAAAAAAACAAACTAGTTCTATTAATTTCCTTACTATAAATAGAATAAAGTAGTACTTACTAAAAATAAACTAGCTAGTTTAACTAGTTCTATTATTTTTCTAACTAATTCTATTAAACACTTTCTAGGTAGTACTTACTAAAAGTTATCGGGGAGGGGGGTACATATATCGACAACGACATACCCGATAAAAAATAAGAAGAGGAAGAAGACGCAAAAAAAGAGAAGAAGAAAGGAATAGAGGAGGAGATCGAAGAAAAAAAAGAAAAAAAGAGGAGAAGAAGAAGGAATAGAGGAGAAGAAGAAAAAATAGAATAATATATTATTCTATTTCTTCTTCTTCTCCTCTATTTCTTCTTCTTCTACTCTTTTTTTTCTTCTTTTTCATCTTCTTATTTATTTCTCCTCTACTTCCTCTCCTCTTCTTCTCTTCTTCTTCTCCTTCTTCCTCTTCTTATTTTCCTTTTTTCTCTCCTTCTTTTTCTTCTAAATATGAACATACATAAATGACTTTGATCATACACAATTTCTATGAACAAAAAAAATCATAAAAATTCGATGAACAAAATTACAACAGAAAAAATCATAAAAATTCTATGAAAAAAATGATATATTCTTTGCATATGAACATACAAACATTTGCATATTCAATAATAATATCACCAAAAAAATCTAAACTACACATCTAATTAATACATCTAAATTACAACAACTAAATTATCTAACTACACATCCAAATTAATACAACTAAATTACAAATCTAACTACACATCCAAATTAATACTACACATACAAATCTAATTACAACAACTAAATTATAAAACTACACATCCAAATTAATACTACACATCCAAATTAATAGCTAGCTAGGGGGCGCGGCGGCAGTGGCGGCGGCCATTACAGGGAGGAGGAGGAGGGGATCGGGGCGGCGCTCACAGGGTGGCGGAGGGCGACGGCGACCGCGGCGGGCCGGGGGCGGAGGGCGGCGACGGTGACATATACGGGGCGACGGCTCGGGGGCGCGCGGCGGAGGCCGACGGCGACGGCGGCGGGGGGGGGGGGGGGCGGAGGACGACGGCGACGGCGGCGGGGGGGGGGCGGAGGACGACGGCGACGGGCGATGGCGTGGGCTTGGGGGCACGGGCGACGGCGACGGCGACGACGACGGGGCAGCCTGGCGGCGTAGATCAAGCTCGCGGCGTCGTCGGGCGGGGGGACACTAGCGATGGAAATCAGAAAATTTCCAAAGTGCTACTTATATAGCAAAGGCTTTGGTCCCGGTTGGTGGCTCCAACCGGACCAACCGGAACCAAAGGCCTTGCGCTGCCCGCGGCCAAAAGTTTAGTCCCACCTCGCTAGTTGAGAGGGGCTCGGAGTGGTTTATAAGCTCCACTGCGGCTGCCCTCTCGAGCTCCTCTCAAATGCAGGCTTACGGGCCTAATGTCACACTGTGCTGTCTGTTGCCTTATTGGGCCTTCTGCGGGCCTGAATCCTGGCCCAGGTTGGGTTTCTAGTCGTATTCAGGCCGTGGTGGCCCAATAGGTGGCAGTTTTTAAAAAAATTTGCATTATTTATTTTCTTTTGTTTTTTGCTTTATTTTTTAATTCTTTTTGCTTTTACGTCAGCAAAATTATAAATTGTCTGTTAGTGCCATTAGTTTTAGAAAACATATAAACTTTCTATTAGTGCCACTAGTTCTTTATGAAAATTCTTTTTGCTGTATTTAGTTTTTTTATTTTCTTTTTTGCTATATTTATTTTGTTTTATTTCTACTTACAACAAAAAACTTATTTATTTTATTTTATTTTGTTTCTAATTACTTATTTATTTTACTTTATGATAATTCTTTCTGCTATTAAAGTTTCTAGCAAAAACAGTTCTTATGAAAATTCTTTTTGCTTTTAATGATTAAAAATAAAAAAGAGGCGCAATGCGCGTTGATTTGCTTCAAGCCTTTCGGAATAGTGTAGACTGCACTGCACATAGCTCGATGCAGTCTACCTTATTCCTCAAGGCTTGAAGCTAAGCAACGTGAGCATTGCGCCTCTTCTTCATCGTCTCTGCACTCAGGGCTTATAAACCGCTCCTAGTGCCTCTCAGCTAGCGAGGTGGGACTAAAAAATTGCTTAGCTAGTAAGAAACTCTAGTACCGGTTCGTGCCACGAACAGGTACTAAAGGTGCTCGTGGGGCCACAGCCTCATTAGTACCGGTTCGTGGCACCAACAGGGACCAAAGGGTGGAATTGGTCCTGGTTCGTGCCACCAATGGCATGTTACAAAACGAACAATCTCTTTCAAAGTATCAGGATTTCATCCGGAGACTCGTCTGTTATAAAGGGATTTCATTTTTTAAAACTTATTTGAACTCCTGACTTTTTGTGTGTTCAAAATGCACCATTCAAAGCCACATCACTATTTGTCAATCCTTTCTGACTTCATTTGTTATTTTTCATGCATTTACTAATTATTTTGAGCTATAAGACCCTAAAATTGAAAAGCATTTCAAATGAACTCTGAAAAGGTTGAAAGTTGGCATGATATCATCATTTCGTCCACATAGCATGTGCAAGAAAGTTGAGAGGGTTACGGCAAAAACTGGATGCACTTCGTGTACAAAACGGACAATCTCTTTCAAAGTATCAGGATTTCATCCGGAAACTCATCTGTTACAAAGGGATTTCATTTTTAAACCTTATTTGAACTCCTGACTTTGTGTGTGTTCAAAATGCACCATTCAAAGCCACATCATCATTTGTCAATCCTTTCTGACTTCATTTGTTATTTTTCATGCATTTACTAATTATTTTGAGATATAAGACCCTAAAATTGAAAAGCATTTCAAATGAACTCTAAAAAGGTTGAAAGTTGGCATGATATCATCATTTCATCCACATAGCATGTGCAAGAAAGTTGAGAGGGTTACGGCAAAAACGGGATGCACTTCGTGTACAAAACGGACAATCTCTTTCAAAGTATCAGGATTTCATCCGGAAACTCGTCTGTTACAAAGGGATTTCATTTTTAAAACTTATTTGAACTCCTGACTTTGTGTGTGTTCAAAATGCACCATTCAAAGCCACATCATCATTTTTCAATCCTTTCTGACTTCATTTGTTATTTTTCATGCATTTACTAATTATTTTGAGCTATAAGACCCTAAAATTGAAAAGCATTTCAAATGAACTCTGAAAAGGTTGAAAGTTGGCATGATATCATCATTTCATCCACATAGCATGTGCAAGAAAGTTGAGAGGGTTACGGCAAAAACCGGATGCACTTCGTGTACAAAACGGACAATCTCTTTCAAAGTATCAGGATTTCATCCGGAAACTCGTCTGTTACATAGGGATTTCATTTTTTAAAACTTATTTGAACTCCTGACTTTGTGTGTGTTCAAAATGCACCATTCAAAGCCACATCATCATTTTTCAATCCTTTCTGACTTCATTTGTTATTTTTCATGCATTTACTAATTATTTTGAGCTATAAGACCCTAAAATTCAAAAGCATTTCAAATGAACTCTGAAAAGTTTGAAAGTTGGCATGATATCATCATTTCATCCACATAGCATGTGCAAGAAAGTTGAGAGGGTTACGGCAAAAACCGGATGCACTTCGTGTACAAAACGGACAATCTCTTTCAAAGTATCAGGATTTCATCCGGAAACTCGTCTGTTACAAAGGGATTTCACTTTTAAAACTTATTTGAACTCCTGACTTTTTGTGTGTTCAAAATGCACCATTCAAAGCCACATCATCATTTTTCAATCCTTTCTGACTTCATTTGTTATTTTTCATGCATTTACTAATTATTTTGAGCTATAAGACCCTAAAATTGAAAAGCATTTCAAATGAACTCTGAAAAGGTTGAAAGTTGGCATGATATCATCATTTCATCCACATAGCATGTGCAAGAAAGTTGAGAGGGTTACGGCATAAACTGGATGCACATCGTGTACAAAACGGACAATCTCTTCCAAACGCATTTTATTTTTATTTATTTTACTGCTGCTATTTTTATTTATTTTACTGCTGCTATTTTTACTTAATTTATTAAGGTTTATATATTGTAGTTACTATAGTTTATTTTATTTTATTTTATTAAGGTTTATTTAGTTTTATTTATTTTATTAAGGTTTTTCTATTTTATAAATATAAAAAATGAAAATAGATGCGCTTATAGAGAAAATTCAACCTAAATTCATAATAAATTTCTATGAAATTTACTGTGAATTTAGGTCAAATTACCTGTATAAGGGCATCTATTTTCACTTTAAAAGGCAGAGAGGGACGGGCTTATAAACTGATGTGAGCCCCCTTCGGTTGGCGAGGTGGTAAACACTGGCCGCAACTAGGACCAGCCCTTTAGTCCCGGTTTGTGGTATGAACCGGGACTAAAGGGTGGTGGGCCAGGAGCGTGGCCCATTGGTCCCGGTTTGTACCACCAACCGGGACCAAAGGGTCCATACGAACCGGGACCAATGCCCACGAGGCCCCGGCCGCCCCCCTGGGCTCACGAACCGGGACCAATGCGCACATTAGTCCCGGTTCGTGACTGAACCGGGGCTAATGTGAAAACTGCCCTGTGACCTAAGCCCTGTTTTCTACTAGTGGATTCATCATCGTGGTTTTGTTTGCGACCATGGCTCATACAAGACATATGTGGATGGCTTAATTGACTATTTCGATTACTATGAAGTAGATTCTTGGTCACCCCTCTGGATTAAGGACTCTATTAAAGAACTTGGTCATAATGTTTCTACTCAAGCTTATTGGTTGCTTTCTGGCAAGAGTCTAAATACTGGGTTGAGCATTATCGACAGAAATGTCGACACATTAGCTATGGCTTTAGTGGTGCCAGATTTTAAAAACTTGACACTGTATGTGAACCATTCTGATCTTTGTAGTGATCTAGACCTAGATGACATTTGCATGATTGGATCACCACCTTTTCCACCAGTGTTGGAGATGGTCGGGGGCTCACCTTGTTCCTGGCTTAATCGGGCGGACCGGCTCACTTCCAGTCACATCGCTTGCCATTTCCGTCATCATTCAGACAACCCCAAGAAACTGTCGCCATCATCACCTAGCAGCCACCTTCTGGAAGATTTCGAGAGGGGAAAGGGAAAGAAAGGGGCAGGAATGGAAATGATCACAATGGCAGGGTCTTTTTCACAAAAGTACATTTGCTCGACATGGAGGTGGTCAACATGCCACACATGCTGGTCCGAGGGGCGCGAGCGAGTTTAGGACCAATGATGAGACAATTTGCTTTCTTTTAGGACCCAGATAATCGTTTTGAAAGATTTAGGACTAACTTGTCACAAATAAAAAAGAATTAGGACCTCGAGTGTATTTTTCTCTTTTTTATATTATCATAGACGATGCAAAACATTTTCTATCATGCATGTTATAAATAACGTGCATGGATCCATTGTTCGACATGTTGGAGATTCGTGCACATGCGCCTGCTACAATACGACGAATTATGGTACACTCGTAAAGAAGCAGAATCCAGATGAAGCTAGATAAAAGTAGCGATAAAATTCGCCTTTCACTATGTACATTACTCTCAGTTGGCGTGCGGTTGGTGATAAATTTGATGGTGCGACCTACTTGACAAGAAACAAGTCAGCATTCCATAGGTTTTTCCATGTTTTTTTGGTTTTATTTTTTCATCGGTTTTTCTTCATTTCTTTTCTCAGTTTTCACAAATTTGTTATTTTCTTTCTTTTTCTTCAGTTTTTTATTTCTTTCTCGGTTTTCACTGGATCTCTGTTTCTTTTTCTCCTTTTTTGTTCGGGTTTGTTTGTTATTTTCTTGTTTATCATCGGTTTTCTTTGTTTTCTCTCGGGTTTCCCTTTTTCCTATACAATTTTTGGTACATATCTAATATAATTTTCTAATACATGTTTAATATTTTACAAATGCTTTATTAAGATTTTTTCCAAATACCAAATGAACATGTTTTGAATACATGGTCAACACTTTTTCTATACATGTTTCACTTTTTTCCAAATGCTTGATTAGCATTTCTCAAATACAAGTTTAACATTTTATTAATACATGGTCAACTTTTTTTATTCATATTAAACATTTTTCAAATACAAGTTTAACATTTTTTTAATACATGATCAACATTTTTTCCATATACATTTTAATATATTTTTCAAATACAAGTTTAACCATTTTCTTAATACAGTGTCAACATTTTTCTATACATATTTAAAAAAATTCAAATACAATTTTAACATTTTTCAAATACAAGTTAAAAAAATTCAAATACAATTTCAAGAAAATTATATACACATTTAACATTTTTCGAATACAAGTTCAACACTTTTTCTATACATATTTAACATTTTTAAAATATAAGTTCAACATTTTTTGAATACATGGTCAATATTTTTTCTATAAACATTTATCATTTTTCAAATACAAGTTAAACATTTATTCCAATACATGGTCAACATTTTTTAAAAGCTTTATTAACATTTTTCTAAATACATGATCCTTTTTTCACACACATTTTTTTGTATACATGGTTAACATTTTTGTATACGCATTTAACATTTTTCGAATGCGTGATTAACATTTTCCCCAAAAAATACATAAAATATTTTTTAAAAAGGGTAAACAAATGTAAAAAAGAAATCAGAAAACGAAATAAAACGTGAAAAAACAGAAAAAACGAGGCAGTTACCACCCGCGCACTGGGCCGGCCCATCTGCTCGCGCAAGTAGTAGGCACTTCAGCGAGCGACAACCTTCTCTCGCGTGACGCGAGATATAGAAGCGCCCGTGTGCATCAACCGAGTGTACATATGCGTACGCGTAAGAGAATTTTTGCACCGATCTAGTGGGCGCAACTGGACATCTAGTTTTTGTAAAAGCCAAATGTAATGTGCGGAGTATTAAATAGCATAGACAAAACACTCGTACAGAAAACTAAAAAAATGCATCCAAATCCTTGGAGCACCGAAGTCTTCTTCCTTCTGCAGCCACCGATGACACGCCATGAGCAAAACTCGTTGACGCCTCTCAGCCTCCATCTCAAGAGAGCAATTTTATTTTCAACCTATTAGCTTGTAGATGCAGCGGTCAGGAAGTTGTCGATGTAGACTGGAAGATGTCGACGACCTCGATCTGCATAGAAAATCATTGCCCCGGAGAAGTAAACACCGGAGAGGGCCTGTATAATGCCCCACATCCGGCTAGACGGGGTCAAGGAACATAATTCTCACACACTCAACGACGAGGTGAAACTAGCCAACCTTTGTAGACTGAAACTGGAACGGAGGTACCAAGACGCCGCACCATCTGCTTCGCAGGACAGTGCCATTGAGACAAACCTGCAAAAGGAAAAACACATTCTAGAGAACCAAAGGGACACATGACTCGCAACGATGCCAAGAAGCACCGTCGCAACGAGGACAAGGCGGGGAACACTTATTCCATGCCGATAACCATCGACGATTGGGGACAAAAAAATTAAACTAAAACATCACCCCATCACCATCGCCTGAGACAGCGGGGTCCTTGCCCCCTCCCGTCGACGAACCAGCAACCGGACGGAGAGGGGAACCTTGATCTCGCCACGAAGGAGGTAGATCGGCACCACCGCCCTAGCTCCTAGGGTTTGGTGGTAGGGAGAAGGAGGAGAAAACACTTGGATGAACTAATATAATGGACTTTCGGCACTCCCTTTACCAACAAAGCACCATGTCCAAGACCAGAAATTGACCAGCCATTTATGTTTTCATCGTATATTTAGTACAATACACAATTAAATGATCATATTGTGGATGTTTGTTCTCTTGGGAAAAAAATCTACGCATATAATTTCCATATATCCAATAAATCCTTAAACGGAAAGGACTATCTTCATTGGACCGGAGAGAAATATAGGAAGGAGCTTATTTGCTAAGAAGTTATTAATAGGAGGTTGGTGGCAGTCTGGAATGAGCAAATAAGTAGAGCTCTGACTAGGAAATAAGTCAAATAAATTTGGTTATTGAAACTAACGAATTGCATGCCTAATCAGTTCATTGAGGAATTAGGAAACTCGTTACTAGTCCCTGCAATTTATACGCCTCGCTCTCTTCTCGCAAACCTTCACTCTCCCCCTCTCTCACTCTCTCTCTCCATGTAGGAAGCCAAAGGAGGCCACATCGAAAGCATGGCAGAGAAGGTGAGCACCCCCTTTCTCACTCTACAATTGTGTGTGAGGGGGGTGTTGTCATTTGTAAGATAGTGTGTTTATGTTCTACTATTGTGTGTGTGTGTGTGTGTGTGTGTGTGTGTGTGTGTGTGTGTGTGTGTGGTTTTTAAGCAATTCTACAATTGTGTGTTTGTGTTGCATGTTATTGGGCATTTGAGATTTATATGTTTGTGGTGTCAACGACACAGATCTCCACACTAATCCTCAAGGTTGATCTTGGGTGCTGCCCGTGTTACAAAAAGATCCGCAAGATCCTTTGCAAACTCCAAGGTACGTACGGTGAAATTCTTTATCTCCTCAAGAATTGGACATTACATACCATCTGATCACAAGCAGACGTAATTTGCAATTTTGATGGAAATGGATCCGTATGTATGTATGTATATATGTATGTACGTGCAGATGAGGAGAGGATCAGGACCATCTCGTACGACGATGGGAACCATACGATCGCGGTGGCCGGGCCGTTCGACCCGCACAAGCTCTCCTGCAAGATCAGGTGCAAGGGACGGAAGGTGATCAAGGGCATCCACATCCTGCAACACAACGGCGGTGCCGAGCCGCCGGCAATGAACAACGCTAAGAACAATCACAAGGGGAAGACCAAGGAGCCACCGCCATCATCGCCAATTCATGAGCCACCCCCGCCGCCACCCGTAGCCGAGAAGCCACCTTCGCCGACGCAGCCGGCTCCCCCTGACAGCCACGTATCACCGGTGATGGAGGCGACGATCGAGGAGAAGAAGCCGGAGGAGAACCCTGCCGAGCTAAAGATGCCGCCGTTGGGTTCTTCATTACCGGCGGCGGCGGAGCCAGTAGTGGAGCAGGTGAGGCCCGTTTCGCCGGTCGACGTGAAGCCACCGCCGGTGGAGATCCCTTCGTGGCCGGCACCACCGCAGCCGATGGGACACTGCGGCTGCTCGTGCTGCAAGCCGTGCTACCAGGGGTACTACGAGGGGTGCAGGTGCTGCAGCTGCGGCAGGGTGTACGGCTACGCCGTCAGCGTCGTGCCGACGCCGGCGGGGGCGGGGTGCTACGCAGGTGCAGGCGGGGGGTACAGCAGGTCGGCCTGCCAACTCTTCAGCGAGGAGGATCCCACCAGTGCTTGCACCGTCATGTGATTCTTCCATTGCACCTATTCTTTGCTCAGAAAGCTTTTATTGTTTTGAGAAATGGTTGCTTAGAAAGTTTTGTGTTACTACTTCACTCCAATAACTAACATGAAAGCGCGCGTTGCTGCGCCCGCCCATGTTTACAAAATAATGAAAGATAGTTGGAAAATAATTATTACGCTGAGATTCATGGTATAATTTTATTGGTTTCAGTTATGACACACGATGTGAATGTGGGGCATGTTTGTTTACAAAATCAAATTTCCTAGTTTATCATTATCAACAACTCTTAAGTATTTCTCAAGTTGTGTATTAAGAATTGTGTAGTGATTTGTCAAAATAACATTTTAACATTGAAAGAACAAGGGAAATGTTAAGTCTCTTTTTAAATAGTGGTAAAACATGATGCATGAAATGCACACTAACACCAATCATGTAAGTGCACTACGTGTTGAACTTTTGTTTGAGAGATATTGCACCAAAGCTCGTCAAGTACAGGGTAACCAACATTAGTTGGAAGATTAGGAGGCGGAACTGGATGAAGATTATATTACTTTGTAGAATGATTGTGTTGGTGATCAAGCCGTCGGAACTTAATATAGTAGGCTAACTGAAAGTAAAGTTGTTTCTTCAAGTATGTTAATCTTAAAATGCAAAACTGACACTTTTTGAAACATACACATCACCAACAATACCAAAACTTATGGAAACATGCAATGCTAATATTGGGCATATCTACAACTATCAACTTAAACAGCTCGGCCTTTGCATTATATGTCCATCTACCGGCTGAGCAAGGATCGTAGTGGTATCCTTGCACATTGTGATGTTATACTCATCCCAATCCTTCTAGTGAAAGGAAGATGTGTTCTATAATTAA
Organism: Aegilops tauschii subsp. strangulata; assembly: GCF_002575655.3. NCBI lineage: Eukaryota > Viridiplantae > Streptophyta > Magnoliopsida > Poales > Poaceae > Aegilops > Aegilops tauschii. The sequence continues at coordinate 384,482 of NC_053036.3, read as the reverse complement.
TGGGTAGAGAAGTAGAGGCATTAGGCCAACTCCAACGCACGACCCCAAATGGACGTCGGTTTTGTCCGGATTTTTTCTGTTTGGGTCGGGTAAAGGGGCGCCGTCCGGCCGTTTTCCTGGATGCGTTGGCAGCACGCCAAACGCGGCCGACGGTACATCTGGTCCTCCCCCCACGCGGCCGTTTTCCTGGATGTAGCCAATTTTTGAACTAAACATTGCAAGATAGTTTCATCCTCCTTGCACTTAAAGTAATCGTCGTATGCTAACACTCCCTCCAAAATACGGTTGAATACATGCCTAGCCATCCGAAAGAGGCACCGGAAAAGATGGAGTTTGAACAGCGGGGAATCCTCAAAGTAACCGACATAGAGCAGGGTGTTATCACTATCCCTGTTGCGGTTCAAGGATGGAGCATGGCACGGGATTGATCCCCTGAACCTAGGTCGTTGCCTAGCAATGTGGTCATTGACGACCAATGCAGCAACCACAAGATCTTCATCATCTGACGACGAATCATCTGCAAAAAATGAAGTTGTTGAACAAAATACTCGTCCCCACTATCCATGGTCCTTGAGAGTGAAGTGTCGAACACCTTGCGGTCGTGGTGGAGACGCGGCCGGTGAAGAGCACCTTGGCCTCCCCGCACATGCTACAGGCATGTAGAAGCGTTGACAGATGGGCGGCAGGCGGCCTTGCAGCGGCAGGTGGAGGGTGTTGAGGTCGATGGGCGTCGCTGGCGGTCGTGGCTTCTCTAGTACCGGAGGCAGCGACAAAAATTCCACAAAAGCCGGTAAGAGCTCCTCCGAAAGAGGCCGGGCGGTGGGATTTGTGTGAATGTGTCGGGGCTTGGGGCGGCTGGCCTGCACAGCGACAGAGCAGACGGAAATATGGGCGGTGGCTATGGTGGGGGGAGGGGCGGGGGGAGGTGCAAAGCCAAGTAGGGAAGGGGCAGGGCGATTTCTCACCGACATGCAGGCCAGGGGAGGACAAAGAGAGTACCCGCGTGTGTCCGCGAGTTCTCCATTTGGGACGCAAACGCGGCCCAAATTTGGGCCAGAAATGGCCGCCCATTTGCGGGCGCGCGTTGGGCCACGGTTTGTGTCTGTTTCGCCCCAAACGGATGCGAGGTGATGATTTGAGATTGTGCGTAGCAGTTGGCCTTACGTTTAAGGGTTAGTGCCCAGCCCAGAACATGTCCACATGTCAGACCCTCATTGTTCCATCAACTCTCCTTATATAGATTCCCTTTTGTGTCGTTTTCGTCTAGTCAAAGGGGTTTGACCATCTACGAAACATTCTTCCCTTGTCTCCATATGTCCCTTACATGTGGGACCCATCTGAACGACAAGAAAAAGAAAAAATTTCTCTCCTCCTCCCTCTAAATTACATGTGGAACCACACCAAAGAAACATAAAAACTCTATTTCTCTATCTTATCTCTGCATCTCTCACCGGACTCCATGTTCCCCTCGGGCGAGCATCTCCAGTGGAATCTCTCTCTCTCTCTCTGGGGTGGAAATATGCCCTAGAGGCAATAATAAAGTGGTTATTATTATATTTCCTTCTCCATGATAATCGTTTATTCTCCATGCTATAATTGTATTGATTGGAAACTCAAATACATGTGTGGATGCATAGACAACAACATGTCCCAAGTGAGTGCTACCTCTTGAGCACAGCGTTGGTATTCCCTTGAAGAGGAAAGGGTGATGCAGCAAAGTAGCGTAAGTATTTCCCTCAGTTTTTGAGAACCAAGGTATCAATCCAGTAGGAGGCCACACGCAAGTCCCTCGTACCTACACAAACAAATAAGAACCTTGCAACCAACGCGATAAAGGGGTTGTCAAGCCCTTCACGGCCACTTGCAAAAGTGAGATCTGATAGAGATGATAAGATAATATTTTTGGTATTTTTATGATAAAGACTAAAAGTAAAGAACGCAAAATAAAAGTAGATCGGAAACTTATATGATGGAAAAAATAGACCCGGGGGCCATAGGTTTCACTAGTGGCTTCTCTCAAGATAGCATAAGTATTACGGTGGGTGAACAAATTACTGTCGAGCAATTGATAGAATTGAGCATAGTTATGAGAATATCTAGGCATGATCATGTATATAGGCATCACGTCCGTGACAAGTAGACCGACTCCCGCCTGCATCTACTACTATTACTCCACACATCGACCGCTATCCAGCATGCATCTAGAGTATTAAGTTCATAAGAACGGAGTAACGCATTAAGCAAGATGACATGATGTAGAGGGATAAACTCAAGCAATATGATATAAACCCCATCTTTTTATCCTCGATGGCAACAATACAATACACGTCGTTTCCCTTTCTGTCACTGGGATCGAGCAACGCAAGATTGAACCCAAAGCTAAGCACTTCTCCAATTGCAAGAAAGATCAATCTAGTAGGCCAAACCAACTGATAATTCGAAGAGACTTGCAAAGATAACCAATCATACATAAAAGAATTCAGAGAAGATTCAAATATTGTTCATAGATAATCTTGATCATAAACCCACAATTCATCGGATCTCGACAAACACACCGCAAAAGAAGATTACATCGAATAGATCTCCAAGAGAATCGAGGAGAACTTTGTATTGAGATCCAAAGAGAGAGAAGAAGCCATCTAGCTAATAACTATGGACACGAAGGTCTGAGGTAAACTACTCACACATCATCGGAGAGGCTATGGTGTTGATGTAGAAGCCCTCCATGATCAATGCCCCCTCCGGCGGAGCACCGGAAAAGGCCCTAAGATGGGATCTCACAGGAACAGAAGGTTGCGGCGGGGAAATAGGGTTTCGTGGTGCTCCTGGATGTTTTCGGGGTACGTAGGTATATATAGGAGGAAGAAGTAGGTCGGTGGAGCTACGAGGGGCCCACGAGGGTGAGGGCACGCCCAAGGGGGGCAGGCGCGCCTCCCTGCCTCGTGGCCTCCTCGTTGATTGCTTGACGTCCACTCCAAGTCCTCCGGTTCACGTTTGTTCCAAAAATAACTCTCCTGAAGGTTTCATTCCGTTTGGACTCCGTTTGATATTCCTTTTCTGCGAAACACTGAAATAGGCAAAAAAACAGCAATTTGGGCTGGGCCTCCGGTTAATAGGTTAGTCCCAAAAATAATATAGAAATGTATAATAAAGCCCATTAAACATCCAAAACAGATAATATAATAGCATGGAACAATCAAAAATTATAGATACGTTGGAGACGTATCAAGCATCCCCAAGCTTAATTCCTGCTCGTCCTCGAGTAGGTAAATGATAAAAACAGAATTTTTTATGTGGAATGCTACCTAGCATATTTCTCAATGTAATTTTCTTTATTATGGCATGAATGTTCAGATCCAAAAGATTCAAGTTAAAAGTTTAATATTGACATAAAAATAATAATACTTCAAGCATACTAACTAAGCAATCATGTCTTCTCAAAATAACATGGCTAAAGAAAGTTATCCCTACAAAATCATATAGTCTGGCTATGCTCTATCTTCATCACACAAAATATTTAAATCATGCACAACCCCGGTTTCAGCCAAGCAATTGTTTCATACTTTAGTATTCTCAAACTTTTTCAATTTTCACGCAATACATGAGCGTGAGCCATGGACTTAGCACTATAAGTGGAATAGAATATGGTGGTTGTGGAGAAGACAAAAAAGGAGAATATAGTCTCACATCAACTAGGCGTATCAACGGGCTATGGAGATGCCCATTAATAGATATCAATGTGAGTGAGTAGGGATTGCCATGCAACGGATGCACTAGAGCTATAAATGTATGAAAGCTTAAAGAAACTAAGTGGGTGTGCATCCAACTTGCTCGCTCACGAAGACCTAGGGCATTTTGAGGTAGCCCATCATTGGAATATACAAGCCAAGTTCTATAATGAAAAATTCCCACTGGTATATGAAAGTGACAACATAGGAGACTTTCTATCATGAAGATCATGGTGCTACTTTGAAGCACAAGTGTGGAAAAAGGATAGTAACATTGTCCCTTCTCTCTTTTTCTCTCATTTTTTTCTCTTTTTTTTCTTGGGCCTTTCTCCTTTTTTTGTTTGGCCTCTTTTTCTCTGTTTTTTTATTTAGTCCGGAATCTCATCCCAACTTGTGGGGGAATCATAGTCTCCATCATCCTTTCCTCACATGGAACAATGCTCTAATAATGATGATTATCACACTTTTATTACTTACAACTCAAGAATTACAACTCAATACTTAGAACAAAATATGACTCTATGTGAATGCCTCCGGCGGTGTACCGGGATATGCAATGAACCATGAGTGACATGTATGAAAAATTATGAATGGTGACTTAGCCACAAATACAATGTCAACTACATGATCATGCAAAGCAATATGACAATGATGGAGCGTGTCATAATAAACGGAACGGTGGAAGTTGCATGGCAATATATCTCGGAATGGCTATGGAAATGCCATAATAGGTAGGTATGGTGGCTATTTTGAGGAAGGTAAATGGTGGGTGTGTGATACCGGCGAAAGGTGCGCGGTATTAGAGAGGCTAGCAATGGTGGAAGGGAGAGACTGCGTATAATCCATGGACTCAACGTTAATCATAAAGAACTCACATACTTATTACAAAAATCTACAAGTCATCAAAACAAAGTACTACACGCATGCTCCTAGGGGAAGGGTTGGTGGGAGTTAACCATCGCGCGATCCCGACCTCCACACATAAGGAAGACAATCAGTAAATATATCATGCTCCAACTTCATCACATAACGGTTCACCATACGTGCATGCTACGGGAATCACAAACTTCAACACAAGTATTTCTCAAATTGATAATTACTCAACTAGCATGACTCTAATATTACCATCCTCATATCTCAAAACAATCATCAAGTATCAAACTTCTCATAGTATTCAATGCACTTTATATGATAGTTTTTATTATACCTATCTTGGATGCTCATCACTTTAGGACTAAAATTTTAACCAAAGCAAATTACCATGCTGTTCTAAAAGACTCTCAAAATAATATAAGTGAAGCATGAGAGATCAATAATTTCTATAAAATAAAACCACCGCCGTGCTCTAAAAGATATAAGTGAAGCGCTAGAGCAAAAACTATATAGCTCAAAAGATATAAGTGAAGCACATAGAGTATTCTAATAAATTCCGAATCATCTGTGTCTCTCTCAAAAGGTGTGTACAGCAAGGATGATTGTGGCAAACTAAAAAGCAAAGACTCAAATCATACAAGACGCTCCAACCAAAACACATATCATGTGGTGAATAAAAATATAGCTCCAAGTAAAGTTACCGATAAATGAAAACGAAAGAGGGGATGCCTTCCGGGGCATCCCCAAGCTTAGGCTTTTGGTTGTCCTTGAATTTTACCTTGGAGTGCCATGGGCATCCCCAAGCTTAGGCTCTTGCCACTCTTTGTTCCATAATCCATCACAACACAAAACTCAATAGAAAATCTCATAAGCTCCGTTAGCGAAATAAAACAAACCACCACTTTAAGGTACTGTAATGAACTCATTCTTTACTTATATTGGTGTTAAACCTACTGTATTCCAACTTCTCTATGGTTTATAAGCTCTTTTACTAGCCATAGATTCATCAAAATAAGCAAACAACACACGAAAAACAGAATCCGTCAAAAACCGAACAGTCTGTAGCAATCTGTATCTAATGCAAACTTCTGGAACCTAAAAAATTCGACCAAATTAGGAAGTCCTAGATAATTTGTTTATTGACCTACTGCAAAAAGAATCAACTGAAAAGCACGTTCCTTTGATTTATGAAAACTAATATCGTGCGCACAAAGTTTCTGTTTTTTACAGCAAGATCAAATAACTATCACCATAGGTTATCCCAACGGTTTTACTTGGCACAAACACTAATTAAAACACAAAACCACATCTAAACAGAGGCTAGATCAAAAACTTATTACTAAACAGAACCAAAAAGCAAAGAACTAAAATAAAAATTGGGTTGCCTCCCAACAAGTGCTATCGTTTAACGCCCCTAGCTAGGCATAAAAACAAGGATAGATCTAGGTATTGCCATCTTTGGTAGGCAATTCTTCAATAGAACATTTATATCCCTTAGGAATTTCTTTTTCTTTATTAATGATCAAACTCCTAGGCAAGAAATTAAGAAATTCGTTTGTAGTAAGAGGTTCCTTAATGATAGCAAGGAAATTGGGGTGAACACTTATTGATTTGAGCTCCGCGGTATTCTTACTAAAAGATTCACCCTTATTTTTGGGAACATACATAAATTTGGCAGTTTTAGGAGTGTTTCTTACGGAAGAAAAAGCGGACCCTAGATTGGTAATGATCCCCTCAAGTTTATCGATTCTAGAGGAATCTTGATCTATTTTTTCATTAACCACGGGTTCCTTTTCTTTAAAAAATTTCCAAGTAACTCCTACCTTAGATCCATATTGAGTAATTTGATTGTGGATCTTTTTATCCAAATTCTCAATCAATTCCGTAGTGGCAAATTTATTTTCAATAATTTTAAGCCTTTGCATAACATGTTCCATAGTTAACATAGTTCCATTAACCAAAAGAGGTGGTGAGCCAAATAGATCTATCATAGCATTATAAGAATCAAAAGTATGGCTACCAAGAAATTCCCTCCGGTAATGGTATCAAGAATATATCTATACCAAGGAGTAACGCCTACATAAAAGGTGCGAAGAAGAATGGAAGTAGATTGCCTCCTGGTAGATCTATTTTGAGCATTGCAAATTCTATACCAAGCATCTTTTAGATTTTCTCCCTCCCTTTGTTTAAAATTAAGAACTTCATTCTCGGGAGACAAAGGAGTAGATAAGGGACTAGCCATAATTACGACGCAAGCGGAAAAGAGGCGAACGGAAAAAAGGGCGAATAAAACGGCAAGGGTGAAGTGGGGGAGAGGAAAACGAGAGGCAAATGGCAAATAATGTAATGCGAGGGATAAGAGTTTGTGATGGGTACTTGGTATGTCTTGACTTGTGCGTAGACTCCCCGGCAATGGCGCCAGGAATCCTTCTTGCTACCTCTTGAGCACAGCGTTGGTTTTCCCTTGAAGAGGAAAGGGTGATGCAGCAAAGTAGCGTAAGTATTTCCCTCAGTTTTTGAGAACCAAGGTATCAATCCAGTAGGAGGCCACACGCAAGTCCCTCGTACCTACACAAACAAATAAGAACCTTGCAACCAACGCGATAAAGGGGTTGTCAAGCCCTTCACGGCCACTTGCAAAAGTGAGATCTGATAGAGATGATAAGATAATATTTTTGGTATTTTTATGATAAAGACTAAAAGTAAAGAACGCAAAATAAAAGTAGATCGGAAACTTATATGATGGAAAATAGACCCGGGGGCCATAGGTTTCACTAGTGGCTTCTCTCAAGATAGCATAAGTATTACGGTGGGTGGACAAATTACTGTCGAGCAATTGATAGAATTGAGCATAGTTATGAGAATATCTAGGCATGATCATGTATATAGGCATCACGTCCGTGACAAGTAGACCGACTCCTGCCTGCATCTACTACTATTACTCCACACATCGACCGCTATCCAGCATGCATCTAGAGTATTAAGTTCATAAGAACGGAGTAACGCATTAAGCAAGATGACATGATGTAGAGGGATAAACTCAAGCAATATGATATAAACCCCATCTTTTTATCCTCGATGGCAACAATACAATACGTGTCGTTTCCCTTTCTGTCACTGGGATCGAGCAACGCAAGATTAAACCCAAAGCTAAGCACTTCTCCCATTGCAAGAAAGATCAATCTAGTAGGCCAAACCAAACTGATAATTCGAAGAGACTTGCAAAGATAACCAATCATACATAAAAGAATTCAAAGAAGATTCAAATATTGTTCATAGATAATCTTGATCATAAACCCACAATTCATCGGATCTCGACAAACACACCGCAAAAGAAGATTACATCGAATAGATCTCCAAGAGAAGCGAGGAGAACTTTGTATTGAGATCCAAAGGGAGAGAAGAAGCCATCCAGCTAATAACTACGGACCCGAAGGTCTGAGGTAAACTACTCACACATCATCGGAGAGGCTATGGTGTTGATGTAGAAGCCCTCCGTGATCAATGCCCCCTCCGGCGGAGCGCCGAAAAAGGCCCCAAGATGGGATCTCACGGGTACAGAAGGTTGCGGCGGTGGAAATAGGGTTTCGTGGTGCTCCTGGATGTTTTCGAGGTACGTAGGTATATATAGGAGGAAGAAGTAGGTCGGTGGAGCTATGAGGGTCCCACGAGGGTGGGGCGCGCCCAGGGGGGACAGGCGCACCTCCCTGCCTCGTGGCCTCCTCGTTGATTGCTTGACGTCCACTCCAAGTCCTCCGGTTCACGTCTGTTTCAAAAATAACTCTCCCGAAGGTTTCATTCCGTTTGGACTCCGTTTGATATTCCTTTTCTGCGAAACACTAAAATGGGCAAAAAAAACAGCAATTTGGGCTGGGCCTCCGGTTAATAGGTTAGTCCCAAAAATAATATACAAGTGTATAATAAAACCCATTAAACATCCAAAACAGATAATATAATAGCATGGAACAATCAAAAATTATAGATACATTGGAGACGTATCAGTGAGCCTCTGTCGGACTAGCTCGTTGATCAAAGATGGCTATGGTTTCCTAACCATAGACATGAGTTGTCATTTGATAACGGGATCACATCATTAGGAGAATGATGTGATGGACAAGACCCAAACTATAAGTGTAGCATATGATCGTATCAAGTTTATTGCTATCGTTTTCTGCATGTCAAGTATCTGTTCCTATGACCATGAGATCATACAACTCACTGACACCAGAGGAGTACCTTGTGTGTATCAAAATTCGCAACGTAACTGGGTGACTATAAAGATGCTCTACTAGTATCTTGATAACCCACAAGTATAGGGGATCGCAACAGTTTTCGGGGGTAGAGTATTCAACCCAAATTTATAGATTCGACACAAAGGGGAGCCAAAGAATATTTGCAAGTATTAGCAGCTAAGTTGTCAATTCAACCACACTTGGAGATTAATTATCTGCAGCAAAGTGATCAGTAGCAAAATAGTATGATAGTTTTGATAGTTGTAGCAACAGCAACAGTAATAGTAACAATGATAGCAATAATTTTGTAGCAAGTGCAATAGTGACGGTAGCAGTAGTAACTTAGCAGAAACAATATAAGAGAAATTCGTAGTCATTGGATCAATGAATTCGTTGGATGATATTATATAACAGTCATAACCTAGGGCGGTACAGCACTAGCTCCAGTTCATAAATCTAATGTAGGCATGTATTCCGTAAATTGTCATACGTGCTTATGGAAAGAACTTGCATGACATCTTTTGTCCTACCCTCCCGTGACAGCGGGGTCCAATTGGAAACTAAGGGATATTAAGGCCTCCTTTTAATAGAGAACCGGAACAAAGCATTAACACATAGTGAATACATGAACTCCTCAAGCTACGATCATCACCGGAAAGTATCCCGACTTCTGTCACTCCGGGGTTTACGGATCATAACACATAGTAGGTGACTATAACTTGCAGGAATGGATCTAGAACATAGATATAATGGTGATAACATAAATGGTTCAGAACTGAAATCATGGCACCCGGGCCCAAAGTGACAAGTATTAAGCATGCCAAAGTCATAGCAACATCAATCTCATAATGGATACTAGGGATCAAGCTCTAACAAAACTAACTCGATTACATGATGAACTCATCCAACTCCTCACCGACCAGCGAGCCTACGAATGAATTACTTACTCCCGGTGGGGAGCATCATGGAATTGGCGATGGAGAAGGGATGGTGATGACGAAGATCGAAGATCCCCCTCTCCGGAGCCCCAAACGGACTCTAGATCTGGCCTCCCGGTGAAGAGCAGGAGGTGGCGGCGGCTCCGTCTCATGAAACGCGATAATTCTTCCTCCCTGATTTTTTCTCTGAATATGTGATTTTATAGTATCAGGGTTGGAGTCTGCGGGGCCACCAGGTGGGGACAACCCACCTGGGCACGCCTGAGGGGGGGCGTGCCCTGGTGGGTTGTGCCCACCTAGGTGCCCCCCTCCGGTGGTTCTTGGCTCCAGAAATTATCTTTCATTATATAAAAATTCCTTGCAAAGTTTTGTTCCGTCCGATAACTTTTATTTCTGCACAAAAACAACACCATGGCAGTTCTGCTGAAAACAGCGTCAGTCCGGTTAGTTTCATTCAAATCATGCAAATTAGAGTCCAAAACAAGAGGAAAAGCATTAGGAAAAGTAGATACGATGGAGACGTATCAACTCCCCAAGCTTAAACCTTTGCTTGTCCTCAAGCAATCTAGTTGATAAACTGAAAGTGAAAAAGAAAAACTTTTACAAACTCTTTTGCTCTTGTTTACATAAATAAGCTTAAGTAGCACCCAGGTTGTCAGCAAAGATTATGACTAACCATGTCGACAATAACTCTTAAAAATTATATTAACTCGTATCAATGGTATAATCAACTAGCGAGCAATAATAAGATATCTCAAATGACAACACACTGTCAAAATAACCATCATATAATATGTTGACTAATGAAAATAATTGGACACTTCCTGAACCAACTCCTAAGCCAACTCCGAAGAAAAGGGGTATTCTATTTCTCAGTCTTGAAGATATGCAAGAGGCAAAGAAAATCTATGAAAGAAAAAGGTATTAAAGCTGAAAATGTTAAGAATTTACCTCCTATTGAAGAAATACATGGTCTTAATTTGCCGCCTGTTGAAGAAATACATGGTCTTGATAACCCGGCATAGGTAGTAAAGGTAAATTCTCTCTATAGATTTGGTGAAGGTGATATTCCTCGTTGTAAGTCTGCTAGCCAATGCTTAGATGAGTTTGATAATTTTATTGTCAAACAAGAAAACTTCAATGCTTATGTTGGTAGACAATTGCAACGCAATGCTTATATGATTGAACACTTGAGTGATTATATGTCTAGAGTTAAAGGTGAACTTAAACTCATTAGTAAACATGCTTCTATGGTTACCACTCAAGTAGAACAAGTAATAAGACTCAAAATGATTTGCTCAATAAATTAAATAATAAGGGAAACGATAATGCTGTTAGAGTTGCGACTAGAATGGGTAAAAGGACTCAGGAACCTTTGTATCCTGAGGGCCACCCTAAGAGAATTGAGCAAGATTCTCAGAGAACTAATGTTGATGCACCTAGTCCTTCTAAGAAAAAGAAAAAGAAAAATGATAGGACTTTGCATGCTTCTAGTGAACCTGTTGCTGACACACCTGAGAATCCCAATGATATTTCTATTTCTGATGCTGAAACACAATCTGGTAATGAACATGAACCTAGTGATAACGTTAATGATGATGTTCATGTTGATGCCCAGCCTAGCAATAACAATGATGTAGAACTTGAACCTGCTGTTAATCTTGATAACCCACAATCAAAGAATCAACGTTATGATAAGAAAGACTTTGTTGCTAGGAAGCACGGTAAAGAAAGAGAACCATGGGTTCAGAAAACCATGCCTTTTCCTCCTAAACCATCCAAGAAAAATGATGATGAGGATTTCGAGCGCTTTGCTGAAGTGATTAGACCTATCTTTTTGCGTATGCGTTTGACTAATATGCTTAAAATGAATCCTTATGCTAAGTATATGAAAGATATTGTTACAAATAAAAGAAAGATACCGGAAGCTGAAATTTCTACCATGCTTGCTAATTATACTTTTAAAGGTGGAATACCTCAGAAACTAGGAGATCCAGGGGTACCAACTATACCATGCTCCATTAAAAGAAACTATGTTAAAACTGCCTTATGTGATCTTGGAGCCGGTGTTAGTGTTATGCCTCTCTCTTTATATCGTAAACTTGAATTGAATAAGTTGACACCTACTGAAATATCTTTGCAAATGGCTGATAAATCAACTGCTATACCTGTCGGTATTTGTGACGATGTGCCTGTTGTGGTTGCAAACATTACTATTTTAATGGACTTTGTTATTCTTGATATTCCCGAGGACGATAGTATGTCGATTATTCTTGGTAGACCCTTTTTGAATACTGCAGGGGCTGTTATTGATTGCAACAAAGGCAATGTAACTTTTCATGTTAATGGTAATGAGCATACGGTACACTTTCCGAGGAAACAACCTCAAGTCCATAATATCAATTCTATTGGAAAAATTCCAACTATCACTATTGGAGGTTTTGAATTTCCTCTTCCTACTGTCAAGAAGAAATATGCTATTCTTATTGTTGGGGACATGCATATCCCCATTGAGGTAACCTAGTGTTATTCGAAAATTCTCCGGTTTCATGTTATTCGAAATGAGTTTGTTAACAAGACTTGATCAACCTTGTTAGTGGATTCCTTTTGATGAGCATGAGATGGATGAAGTGAGAAAGCACAACTCTCCGTACCCTCCTTTTACTTTCTATTATTTAGAATAAATAAAGCAAAAATAGTATTTTCTGTCTGTTTTCTGAATTATCCTTGCAATAAAAAATACCCCAAAAATAAAGTTCTCCAAATGCCCTGAAAATGAAATATGATTTTTTTTCTAGAATATTTAAGAATATCTGGCACCGAGAACATAGCAGAGGGAGCCAGCACCCAGCCACGAGGGTCCAGGGCGAGCCCCCTGCCTCGTGGGCCCCTGGTGGCCCCCCTCCACTTATTCCTGCACCCACACACTCCTTCTTCCTCCCAAAAAAATCACCAACTAGCTCAAGCACGAGTTCTAGCTCATTTTGCTGCAATTTTCGATCTCCCTGCTCAAAGCTCCATTCACAAAACTGCTTTGGGGGATTGTTCTTCGGTATGTGACCCCTCCAATGGTCCAATTAGTTTTTGTTCTAGTGCTTTATTCATTGCAAATTTTTGCTTCTAAGATGACCCTGTTCTTGAGCTTGCATGTCAAATTTATTTGGTCCCAAGTAGTTTTAATGCATGATACAGTCTCTAGGCACTTGTGGGAGTAGTTGCTATCAATCTTGCTGAGTTTGGTTCACTTTTATTGTGAGTTACTAAAAATTTCAGAAATTTTCAGAGAATGATGAAGAGATTTTTGCGAGGCTCCTCGAGCCGAAGCTCGAAGGACAAGCAAAGTGAAGAGGATAAGAGGCCTAGGTATAATCTCCCTCTTACTGCGGAGGTTCGACCGTGTGAATGGCCTTGTGATGAGTTCTTGAAGGCAGCCAGGATTCATGATGATTTTTATTATTTGGCTGAGAATGCAGGCCTCACCGACTTCATCCGCGACCAGCGCGAACAGTATCTCCTACTCACTAATATTTTTGTGCAAAATTTTCATTAAGAAATCACCACCAATGGTGGAGTTTCATTTATACGATGAGGTTAAGGAGATGCCACTTAGTGAATTTTGTCGGGTTTGCAAGATACCCTTTGAGGGCAGCATAGAGGAACCCTATCGTAATGATGTGGAAGGATTTATCGATATGATTGATGTAGGGGAAACGAGGAAAGTTTCCAATGCACGAATGACTAGCATACACTTCCCTGTTCTACGTTACTTTGCAATATTTGCTAGTAGATGTTTAATTGGTCGCGGGAACTGTGGAAACCTTAGTGCCCCTGATATTGTTATTTTGTGCCATGCTTTGTTTCGTGATAACACTTTTAGTCTAGGCGCTATTATTGCTAAGCGATTAAATCTGAACCGTACGAAGGGCCCCATCTTGGGAGGAATCTTCGCTTCGCGCCTCGCTGCACACTTTAACATACCTATTAGGCATTATGAGAAAGAAGAAAAATTTCCGCCTTCTGTTTTTCTAGACTATAAGAGTATGGTAGCACATGATTTTATTGTTAAGAATAAGAAAATGATGCTTAACTATAGACTGATATTTGATAAAAATTACTTTGAGACTATTACTTTGCCTGCTCCTTCTTTGTTCAACTTATCTACAGGCAAGTATCTTGTTCTGCCGGAGGCCATCCATGCCTACCGGAACCCAACATCAGCTCCGAAGACACCACTGGATCCTCATCGTCAGTCTGTTTACCAGTGGGATCCGGAGGAGATCGTCAACCAGTGGCATTCTGAGGATGCTCCTCAGTACAATCCCAGTTACAACTTCGGATATCCGCCAGGCCAGCCATGGCCATAGACCAACTTAGGCCAAAAGCCTAAGCTTGGGGGAGTACGTATTTCTCACCGACATTACATTCATGTTCACACACTCATTCTAGTTGTCGGTGCTCATACTTTTTCATTGTACTATCCATGCTAGTTTATTTTTCCTCTTTCTAGCTTTCTTCTTGTGTGCTTGAAAAACCTTAAGAAAACCAAAAAAAAATAGTTGTAGCTTTTAGCTAGTTTATTTTCCATGCTTGTAGTAGTAGTAATTAAAAGAAACCCAAAAAGATTTCTCGTTCTTCTTTTGCTTGTTGGGAGCTTTCCCGTGTAAATAGTTTTATTTCTTTTTCTTTCTTTGGGGGTCGAGAGGAGAAGACCATAATGAAAATGTTAAGTGGCTCTTATATGCATTATTGATTGATTTAACCAAGAGCCCATATTACCTTGTCTTCTCCTCTGTATTAAATGCTTACAGATTCCAGCTTAGTCCAATGCACGTGCACTATTATTATTATACACACCGTTCGGTCGTGCAAGTGAAAGGCAATAATGACGATATATGATGAACCGGTTGAGATGAGAGAAGCTGGTATGAACTCGACCTCTCTTGTTTTTGTAAATATGATTACTTCATCATTCCTGATTCAGCCTATTATGAATGAACATGTTTGCAATGACAATTAGAGATTATAGTTGCTTATGCCATGCTTAATTAGCTAGGAGTTTATAATGGTTTACCTTGCGTGCCAACATGCTATTAAAATGGTTGTGATGTGGTATCATAGGGTGGTATCCTCCTTTGAACGATTCGAGTGGCTCGACTTGGCACATGTTCATGTTGGGGAACGTAGTAATTTCAAAAAAATTCCTACGCACACGCAAGATCATGGTGATGCATAGCAACGAGAGGGGAGAGTGTTGTCCACGTACCCTCGTAGACTGAAAGCGGAAGCGTTATCACAACGCGGTTGATGTAGTCGTACGTCTTCACGATCCGACCGACCAAGTACTGAACGTACAGCACCTCCGAGTTCTACACACGTTCAGCTCGATGACGTCCCTCGAACTCCGATCCAGCCGAGTGTTGAGGGAGAGTTTCGTCAGCACGACGGCGTGGTGACGATGATGATGTTCCACCGACGCAGGGCTTCGCCTAAGCTCCGCAACGGTATTATCGAGGTGTAATATGGTGGAGGGGGGCACCGCACACGGCTAAGAGATCTCAAGGATCAATTGTTGTGTCTCTGGGGTGCCCCCTGCCCCCGTATATAAAGGAGCAAGGGGGAGGCAGCCGACCAAGGGGAGAGGCGCGCCATAGGGGGGAGTCCTACTCCCACCGGGAGTAGGACTCCTCCTTTCCTTGTGGGAGTAGGAGAAGGGAAGGGGGAAGGAGAAACAAGGAAGGGCGCGCCCCCTTCCCTAGTCCAATTCGGACCAGACCATGGGGAGGGGTGCGGCCACCTTTTGAGGCCTTTCTCTCCTTTCCCGTATGGCCCATTAAGGCCCAATACGAATTCCCGTAACTCTCCGGTACTCCGAAAAATACCCGAATCACTCGGAACCTTTCCGAAGTCCGAATATAGTCGTCCAATATATCGATTTTTACGTCTCGACCATTTCGAGACTCCTCGTCATATCCCCGATCTCATCCGGGACTCCGAACTCCTTCGGTACATCAAAACTCAATAAAACTGTCATCGTAACGTTAAGCGTGCGGACCCTACGGGTTCGAGAACTATGTAGACATGACCGAGACACGTCTCCGGTCAATAACCAATAGCGGGACCTGGATGCCCATATTGGCTCCCACATATTCTACGAAGATCTTTATCGGTCAGACCGCATAACAACATACGTTGTTCCCTTTGTCACCGGTATGTTACTTGCCCGAGATTTGATCATCGGTATCTCGATACCTAGTTCAATCTCGTTACCGGCAAGTCTCTTTACTCGTTCCGTAATACATCATCCCGCAACTAACTCATTAGTCACAATGCTTGCAAGGCTTATAGTGATGTGCATTACCGAGTGGGCCCAGAGATACCTCTCCGACAATCGGAGTGACAAATCCTAATTTCGAAATACGCCAACCCAACAAGTACCTTTGGAGACACCTGTAGAGCACCTTTATAATCACCCATTTACGTTGTGACGTTTGGTAGCACACAAAGTGTTCCTCCGGTAAACGGGAGTTGCATAATCTCATAGTCATAGGAACATGTATAAGTCATGAAGAAAGCAATAGCAACATACTAAATGATCGAGTGCTAAGCTAACGGAATGGGTCAAGTCAATCACGTCATTCTCCTAATGAGGTGATCTCGTTAATCAAATGACAACTTATGTCAATGGTTAGGAAACATAACCATCTTTGATTAACGAGCTAGTCAAGTAGAGGCATACTAGTGACACTCTGTTTGTCTATATATTCACACATGTATTATGTTTCCGGTTAATACAATTCTAGCATGAATAATAAACATTTATCATGATATAACGAAATATATAATACTTTATTATTGCCTCTAGGGCATATTTCCTTCAGTCTCCCACTTGCACTA
This sequence comes from Aegilops tauschii subsp. strangulata, assembly GCF_002575655.3. Taxonomy (NCBI): domain Eukaryota; kingdom Viridiplantae; phylum Streptophyta; class Magnoliopsida; order Poales; family Poaceae; genus Aegilops; species Aegilops tauschii. The sequence goes on along the minus strand of NC_053036.3, from coordinate 367,817 downwards.
GAGTCAATAATCTAGTTCACATCGCCATGTGATTTAACATCAATAATTCACATCACCATGTGATTAACACCCATAGTTCACATCTCTATGTGACCAACACTCAAAGGGTTTACTAGAGTCAATAATCTAGTTCACATAGCTATGTGATTAACACCCAAAGAGTACTAAGGTGTGATCATGTTTTGATTGTGAGATAATTTTAGTCAACGGGTCTATCACATTCAGATCCGTAAGTATTTTGCAAATTTCTATGTCTACAATGCTCTGGACGGAGCTACTCTAGCTAATTGCTCCCACTTTCAATATGTATCTAGACCGAGACTTAGAGTCATCTAGATTTAGTGTCAAAACTTGCATCGACGTAACCCTTGACGACGAACCTTTTGTCACTTCCATAATCGAGAAACATATCCTTATTCCACTAAGGATAATTTTGACCGCTGTCCAGTGATCTACTCCTAGATCTCTATTGTACTCCCTTGCCAAAATCAGTGTAGGGTATACAATAGATCTGGTACACAGCATGGCATACTTTATAGAACCTATGGCCAAGGCATAGGGAATGACTTTCATTCTCTTTCTATCTTTTGCCGTGGTCGGGCTTTGAGTCTTCACTCAATTTCACACCTTGTAACACAGGCAAGAACTCTTTCTTTGACTGTTCTATTTTGAACTATTTCAAAATCTTGTCAAGGTATGTACTCATTGAAAAACTTATCAAGCGTCTTCATCTATCTCTATAGATCTTGATGCTCAATATGTAAGCAGCTTCACCGAGGTCTTTCTTTGAAAAACTCATTTCAAAACACTCCTTTATGCTTTACAGAATAATTCTACATTATTTCCGATCAACAATATGTCATTCACATATACTTATCAGAAATGCTGTAGTGCTCCCACTCACTTTCTTGTAAATACAGGCTTCACCGCAAGTCTGTATAAAACTATATCCTTTGATCAACTTATCAAAGTGTATATTCCAACTCCGAGATGCTTGCACCAGTCCATAGATGGATCGCTGGAGCTTGCATATTTTGTTAGCACCTTTAGGATTGACAAAACCTCCTGGTTGCATCATATACAACTCTTCTTTAATAAATCCATTAAGGAATGCAGTTTTGTTTATCCATTTGCCATATTTCATAAAATGCGGCAATTGCTAACATGATTCAGACAGACTTAAGCATAGATACGAGTGAGAAACTCTCATCGTAGTCAACATCTTGAACTTGTCGAAAACCTTTTGCGACAATTCTAGCTTTGTAGATAGTGATACTACTATCAGCGTCCGTCTTCCTCTTGACGATCCATTTATTCTCAATTGCTTGCCGATCATCGGGCAAGTCAACCAAAGTCCACACTTTGTTCTCATACATGGATCTCATCTCAGATTTCATGGCCTCAAGTCATTTTACGGAATCTGGGCTCACCATCGCTTCTTCATAGTTCGTAGGTTTGTCATGGTCTAGTAACATAACCTCCAGAACAGGATTACCGTACCACTCTGGTGCGGATCTTACTCTGGTTGACCTATGAGGTTTGGTAGTAACTTGATATGAAGTTACATGATCATCATCATTAACTTCCTCACTAATTGGTGTAGGAGTCACAGGAACAGATTTCTGTGATGAACTACTTTCCAATAAGGGAGCAGGTACAGTTACCTCATCAAGTTCTACTTTCCTCCCACTCACTTCTTTCGAGAGAAACTCCTTCTCTAGAAAGGATCCATACTAAGCAACGAATGTCTTGCTTTCGGATCTGTGATAGAAGGTGTACCCAACTGTCTCCTTTGGGTATCCTATGAAGACTCATTTCTCCGATTTGGGTTTTGAGCTTATCAGGATGAAACTTTTTCACATAAGCATCGCAACCCCAAACTTTAAGAAACGACAACTTTGGTTTCTTGCCAAACCACAGTTCATAAGGCGTCGTCTCAACGGATTTTGATGGTGCCCTATTTAACGTGAATGTAGCTGTCTCTAATGCATAACCTCAAAACGATAGTGGTAAATTGGTAAGAGACATCATAGATTGCACTATATCCAATAAAGTACGGTTATGACGTTCGGACACACCATTATGCTGTGGTGTTCCAGGTGGCATGAATTTGTGAAACTATTCCACATTGTTTTAATTTAAGACCAAACTCGTAACTCAAATATTTGTCTCCACGATCAGATTGTAGAAACTTTATTTTCTTGTTACGATGATTTTCCACTTCACTCTGAAATTATATGAACTTTTCAAATGTTTCAGACTTCTGTTTCATTAAGTAGATATACCCATATCTACTCAAATCATCTGTGAAGGTCAGAAAATAATGATACCTACTACGAGCCTCAATATTCATCGGACCACATACATCTGTATGTATGATTTCCAACAAATCTGTTGCTCTCTCCATAGTTCCGGAGAACGGCGTTTTAGTCATCTTGCCCATGAGGCACGGTTCGCAAGCATCAAGTGATTCCAAAATCCCATCAGTATGGAGTTTCTTCATGCGCTTTACACCAATATGACCTAAACGGCAGTGCCACAAATAAGTTGCACTATCATTATTAACTTTGCATCTTTTGGCTTCAATATTATGATTATGTGTATCACTACGATCGAGATCCAACAAACCATTTTCGTTGGTGTGTATGACCATAGAAGGTTTTTATTCATGTAAACAGAACAACAATTGTTCTCTAACTTAAATGAATAACTGTATTGCAATAAACATGATCAAATCATATTCATGCTCAACGCAAACACCAAATAACACTTATTTAGTTTCAACACTAATCCCGAAAGTACAGGGAGTGTGCGATGATGATCATATCAATCTTGGAACTACTTCCAACACACATCGTCACCTCGCCTTTTACTAGTCTTTGTTTATTCTGCAACTCCCGTTTCGAGTTACTACTTTTAGCAACTGAACTAGTATCAAATACCGAGGGGTTGCTATAAACACTAGTAAGTACACATCAATAACATGTATATCCAATATACCTTTGTTCACTTTGCCATCCTTCTTATCCACCAAATATTTGGGGCAGTTCCGCTTCCAGTGACCAGTCCCTTTGCAGTAGAAGCACTTAGTCTCAGGCTTAGGTACAGACTTGGGCTTCTTCACTTGAGTAGCAACTTGCTTGCCGTTCTTTTGAAGTTCCCCTTCTATCCCTTTGCCCTTTTTTTTGAAACTAGTGGTCTTGTTAACCATCAACACTTGATGCTCTTTCTTGATTTCAACCTTCGTCGATTTCAGCATCGCGAAGAGCTCGGGAATTACTTTCGTCATCCCTTACATACTATAGTTCATCACGAAGTTCTACTAACTTGGTGATGGTGACTAGAGAATTCTGTCAATCACTATTTTATCTGGAAGATTAACTCCCACTTGATTCAAGCGATTGTAGTACCCAGACAATCTGAGCACATGCTCACTAGTTGAGCGATTCTCCTCCATCTTTTAGCTATAGAACTTGTTGGAGACTTCATATCTCTCAACTCAGGTATTTGCTTGAAATATTTAACTTCAACTCCTGGAACATCTCATATGGTCCATGACGTTCAAAACGTCTTTGAAGTCCCGATTCTAAGCCGTTAAGCATGGTGCACTAAACTATCAAGTAGTCATCATATTGAGCTAGCCAAACGTTCATAACGTCTCCATCTCCTCCTGCAATAGGTCTATCACCTAGCGGTGCATCAAGGACATAATTTTTTCTGTGCAGCAATGAGTATAATCCTCAGATCACGGATCCAATCCGCATCTTTGCTACTAACATCTTTCAACATAATTTTTCTCTAGGAACATATCAAAAATAAACACAGGAAAGCAACAACGCGAGCTATTGATCTACAACATAATTTGCAAAATACTATCAGGACTAAGTTCATGATAAATTTAAGTTCAATTAATCATATTACTTAAGAACTCCCACTTAGATAGACATCCCTCTAATCCTCTAAGTGATCACGTGATCCATATCAACTAAACCATGTCCGATCATCACGTGAGATGGAGTAGTTTCAATGGTGAACATCACTATGTCGATCATATCTACTATATGATTCAAGCTCGACCTTTCGGTCTCCGTGTTCCGAGGCCATATCTGTTATATGCTAGGCTCGTCAAGTTTAACCTGAGTATTCCGCGTGTGCAACTGTTTTGCACCCGTTGTATTTGAACGTAGAGCCTATCACACCCGATCATCACGTGGTGTCTCAGCACGAAGAACTTTCGCAACGGTGCATACTCAGGGAGAACACTTATACTTTGATAATTTAGTGAAGGATCATCTTATAATGCTACCGTCAAACAAAGCAAGATAAGATGCATAAAGGATTAACATCACATGCAATCAATATAAGTGATATGATATGGCCATCATCATCTTGTGCTTGCGATCTCCATCTCCGAAGCACCGTGCTTGTGATCTCCATCTCCGAAGCACCGTCATGATCACCATCGTCACCGGCGCGACACCTTGATCTCCATCGTAGCATCGTTGTTGTCTCGCCAACTTATTGCTTTTATGACTATCGCTACCGCTTAGTGATAAAGTAAAACTATTACATGGCGATTGCATCTCATACAATAAAGCGACAACCATATGGCTCCTGCCAGTTGCCGATAACTCGGTTACAAAACATGATCATCTCATACAACACATTATATCACATCATGTCTTGACCATATCACATCACAACATGCCCTGCAAAAACAAGTTAGACGTCCTCTACTTTGTTGTTGCATATTTTACGTGGCTGCTACGGGCTTAGCAAGAACCATTCTTACCTACGCATCAAAACCACAACGATAGTTTGTCAAGTTGGTGTTGTTTTAATCTTCGCATGGACCGGGCGTAGCCACACCCGGTTCAACTAAAGTGAGAGAGACAGACACCCGCCGGTCACCTTTAAGCAACGAGTGCTCGCAACGGTGAAACCAGTCTCGCGTAAGCGTACGCGTAATGTCGGTCTGGGCCGCTTCATCTCACAATACCGCTGAACAAAGTATGACATGCTGGTAAGCAGTATGACTTATATCGCCCACAACTCACTTGTGTTCTACTCGTGCATAGCATCAACGCATAAAACCAGGCTCGGATGCCACTGTTGGGGAACGCAGTAATTTCAAAAAAATTCCTACGCACACGCAAGATCATGGTGATGCATAGCAACGAGAGGGGAGAGTGTTGTCCACGTACCCTCGTAGACTGACAGCGGAAGCGTTATCACAACGCGGTTGATGTAGTCGTACGTCTTCACGATCCGACCGATCAAGTACCGAACGTACAGCACCTCCGAGTTCTACACACGTTCAGCTCGATGACGTCCCTCGAACTCCGATCCATCCGAGTGTTGAGGGAGAGTTTCGTCAGCACGACGGCGTGGTGACGATGATGATGTTCCACCGACGCAGGGCTTCGCCTAAGCTCCGCAACGGTATTATCGAGGTGTAATATGGTGGAGGGGGGCACCGCACACGGCTAAGAGATCTCAAGGATCAATTGTTGTGTCTCTGGGGTGCCCCCTGCCCCCGTATATAAAGGAGCAAGGGGGAGGCAGCCGGCCAAGGGGAGAGGCGCGCCATAGGGGGGAGTCCTACTCCCACCGGGAGTAGGACTCCTCCTTTCCTTGTGGGAGTAGGAGAAGGGAAGGGGGAAGGAGAAACAAGGAAGGGCGCGCCCCCTTCCCTAGTCCAATTCGGACCAGACCATGGGGAGGGGTGCGGCCACCTTTTGAGGCCTTTCTCTCCTTTCCCGTATGGACCATTAAGGCCCAATACGAATTCCCGTAACTCTCCGGTACTCCGAAAAATACCCGAATCACTCGGAACCTTTCCGAAGTCCGAATATAGTCGTCCAATATATCGATTTTTACGTCTCGACCATTTCGAGACTCCTCGTCATATCCCCGATCTCATCCGGGACTCCGAACTCCTTCGGTACATCAAAACTCAATAAAACTGTCATCGTAACGTTAAGCGTGCGGACCCTACGGGTTCGAGAACTATGTAGACATGACCGAGACACGTCTCCGGTCAATAACCAATAGCGGGACCTGGATCCCCATATTGGCTCCCACATATTCTACGAAGATCTTTATCGGTCAGACCGCATAACAACATACGTTGTTCCCTTTGTCACCGGTATGTTACTTGCCCGAGATTTGATCGTCGGTATCTCGATACCTAGTTCAATCTCGTTACCGGCAAGTCTCTTTACTCGTTCCGTAATACATCATCCCGCAACTAACTCATTAGTCACAATGCTTGCAAGGCTTATAGTGATGTGCATTACCGAGTGGGCCCAGAGATACCTCTCCGACAATCGGAGTGACAAATCCTAATCTCGAAATACGCCAACCCAACAAGTACCTTTGGAGACACCTGTAGAGCACCTTTATAATCACCCATTTACGTTGTGACGTTTGGTAGCACACAAAGTGTTCCTCCAGTAAACGGGAGTTGCATAATCTCATAGTCATAGGAACATGTATAAGTCATGAAGAAAGCAATAGCAACATACTAAACGATCGAGTGCTAAGCTAACGGAATGGGTCAAGTCAATCACGTCATTCTCCTAATGAGGTGATCTCGTTAATCAAATGACAACTTATGTCTATGGCTAGGAAACATAACCATCTTTGATTACGAGCTAGTGAAGTAGAGGCATACTAGTGACACTCTGTTTGTCTATATATTCACACATGTATTATGTTTCCGGTTAATACAATTCTAGCATGAATAATAAACATTTATCATGATATAAGGAAATATATAATACTTTATTATTGCCTCTAGGGCATATTTCCTTCAGTTCACGCATGTAGTTGAAACAAAATCAACATAGCCTCCACGATATTTATGTTCATGGTGATTTATATCCTACTCATGCTTGCACTCAGTGTTGATTAATTTTAATGCATGTTCATGACTGTTGTCGCTCTCTAGTTGGTCGCTTCCCAGTCTTTTTCTAGCCTTCACTTGTACTAAGCGGGAATACTGCTTGTGCATCCACTTCCATAACCCCAAAGTTATTCCATATGAGTCCACCATACATTCCTATATGCGATATTTACCTGCCGTTCCAAGTAAATTTGTATGTGCCAAACTCTAAACCTTCAAATGAAATTCTGTTTTGTATGCTCGAATAGCTCATGTATCAACTAGTGTTGTCTATATCTTCCATGCTAGGTGGGTTATTCTCAAGATGAGTGGACTCCGCTCATCATTCACGAGAACATGGCTGGTAACAGGGATGCCCAGTCCCATGCTCTAAGCAAATCAAATCGAAATAATTGCAAACAAACCCCCCCCCCCCCCAGGGCTGTTGCTAGTTGGAGGCACTCGTTGTTTCGAGCAAGCCATGGATTGATGCTTGTTGGTGGTGGGGGAGTATAAACTTTACCATTCTGCTTGGGAACCGCCTATAATGTGTGTAGCATGGAAGATATCGAGAACACTCGGTTGTTATGTTGACAATGAAAGTATGCCTCTCAAAATATTATTTATCTCTATTGCAAAAATCGAGCTCTGGCACCTCTACAAATCCCTGCTTCCCTCTGCGAAGGGCCTATCTATTTACTTTCATGTTGAGTCATCATCCTCTTATTAAAAAGCACCAGTTAGAGAGCACCGCTGTCATTTGCATCCATTACTATTAATTTATATTGGGCATGACTATGACTGGATCTCTTTTACGATGAATTACAATGTCTAGTCAGTCCTTGATCTTCAGAGGTGCTCTGCATTTATGTTTTGCGGTCTCAGAAAGGGCTAGCGAGATACCATCTTGTTATATCATATTATGATTGTTTTGAGAAAGTGTTGTCATCCGAGATTTATTATTATTGCTCGCTAGTTGATTATGCCATTGATATGAGTAAACATGAGACCTAAATATTATTGCGAATATGGTCAGTTCATAATCTTTGCTGAAAACTTGAATGCTGGCTTTACATATTTACAACAACAAGAGCAAACAGAGTTTGTAAAAGTTTTTCTTTATCACTTTCAGCTTGTCAACTGAATTGCTTGAGGACAAGCAAACGTTTAAGCTTGGGGGAGTTGATACGTCTCCGTCGTATCTACTTTTCCAAACACTTTTGCCCTTGTTTTGGACTCTAACTTGCATGATTTGAATGGAACTAACCTGGACTGACGCTGTTTTCAGCAGAGTTGCCATGGTGTTATTTTTGTGCAGAAATAAAAGTTCTCGGAATGACCTGAAACTTCACGGAGAATATTTTTGGAATTTATCAAAAATACTGGCGAAAGAATCAAGACCAGGGGGCCCACACCCTGTCCACGAGGGTGGAAGGCGCGCCCCCCTGCCTCGTGGGCCCCCTGGTGCTCCACCGACCTCAACTCCAACTCCATATATTCACGTTCGGGGAGAAAAAAATCAGAGAGAAGGATTCATCGCGTTTTACAATACGGAGCCGCCGCCAAGCCCTAAACTCTCTCGGGAGGGCTGATCTGGAGTCCGTTCGGGGCTTCGGAGAGGGGAATCCGTCGTCGTCATCATCAACCATCCTCCATCACCAATTTCATGATGCTCACCGCCGTGCGTGAGTAATTCCATTGTAGGCTTGCTGGATGGTGATGGGTTGGATGAGATTTACCATGTAATCGAGTTAGTTTTGTTAGGGTTTGATCCCTATACTTGTAGGTTATCACCCGGCAACGGCGCCATAAAATAGCCTTGATGACCCGAAAGTATAGGGGATCAATTGTAGCTCTTTTCAATAAGTAAGAGTGTCGAACCCAACAAGGAGCAGAAGGAAATGACAAGTAGTTTTCAGTAAGGTAATGTCTGCAAGTGCTGAAATTGTAAGTAGCGTAGTAGTTTGATAGCAAGATAATTTGTAACGAGCAAGTAACGATAGTAGTAACAAAAGTGCAGCAAGGTAGCCCAATCCTTTTGAGGCAAAGGACAGGCCAAAACGGTCCCTTATGATAAGCAAGGCGTTCTTGAGGGTACACGGGAATTTCATTTAGTCACTTTCATCATGTTGGTTTGATTTGTGTTCGTTACTTTGATAATTTGATATGTGGGTGGACCGGTGCTTAGGTGATGTTCTTACTTGAACAAACCTCCTACTTATGATTAACCCTCCCGCAAGCATCTGCAACTACGAGAAAAGTATTAAGAATAAATTCTAACCATAGCATTAAACTCTAGGATCCAATCGGTCCCTTACGGAACACAGCACAAACTGGGGTTTAAGTTTCTGTCACTCTCGCAACCCGCCATCTAATTGCTACTCCACAATGCATTCCCTTAGGCCCAAAATATGGTGAAGTGTCATGTAGTCGACGTTCACATGACACCACTAAGGGAACCTCAGCATACATACTATCAAAATATCGAACACATATCAAATTCACATGATTACTTGCAACATGATTTCTCCCGTGACCTCAAGAACAAAAGCAACTACTCACAAATGATAAATATGCTCATGATCAGAGGAGTATTAAATAGCATAATGGATCTGAACATATAATCTTCCACCAAATAAACCATATAGTAATCAACTACAAGATGTAATCAACACTACTAGTCACCCACAAGCACCAATCTATAGTTTCGGTAACAAGATTGAATACACGAGATGAACTAGGGTTTGAGATGAGATGGTGTTGTTGAAGATGTTGATGGAGATTGCCCTCCCCAAGATGGGAGAGTTGTTGGTGATGACGATGACGATGATTTCCCCTCCGGGAGGGAAGTTCCCCCGGCGGAATCGCTCCGCCGGAGGGCAAAAGTGCTCCTGCCCAAGTTCCGCCTCGAGACGGCGGCGCTCCGTCCTGAAAGCCCTCTCCTTGTTTTTTTAGGTCAAAATGACTTATATACCAGAAGATGGGCACCGGAGGTGGGCCGAGGAGGGCACAACCCACCAGGGCGCGCCCGGGCTCCCTGGCGCGCCCAGGTGGGTTGTGCCCACCTGGTGGGCCCCCTCTGGTAGTTATTTGCTCCAATATTTCTTAAATATTCCATTAAAATTCCCCGTGAAGTTTCAGCTTGTTTGGAGTTGTGCAGAATAGGTAGGCTGACGTAGCTTTTTCAGGTCCAGATTTCCAGCTGCCAGAATTCTCCCTCTTGGTGTGTACCTTGCAAATTACGAGAGAAAAGGCATTAGAATTACTTCAAAAAGCATTATTATGGATAAAACATCATAAATAATAGTAAGAAAACATGATGCAAAATGGATGTATCAGAGATATTTTTGGATTTTCTCAATATTTTTCAAACACAAGAAGAAAGCAAGAAAATAAATCTAACTTGGATAATACAATTAAAACGTGTGGACACCGACAACTAGAATGAAATGTGTGAACATGAATGTAATGTTGGTGGGAATACGTACTCCCCCAAGCTTAGGCTTTTGACCTAACTTGGTAATCACCGTCGGTAGCCTGCGTAGTGGTCAGAATGATAACTCACGGATGCTCTAGGTGCAGCCGCCTCAGCCTGCCGAGCAGCCACAACCTCCGTTATGCGCTCGGGCCTCGCTCTCAAGAACATAATATCTTCCCTTACTGTGAACATCAAAGAGAGCAGGTGCAGGCAAAAAGGTGTCCACAACGGACTTTTTATTAAACAATAATTATGGGTTTCACTAGTAAGGAACCTATGGCGTTTCATGGCGTCAAAGTCTAAATACTGTGTGGGTAAGATATGGTCATAAGGCCATGGTGAAACACCCAGCTCCCTCGCTAACCGTGTGGCATAAATCCCACCATAAAAATAACCACTACCAGCGTTGTGTTGCAACCTGCGTGCAACAATCGCTCCAAGGTTATAGCTTTTGTCACCCGTGAGAGCGGTGCGTATGAGCCTCAAGTCAGGAGCACAAAGTGTACTACAATCTTGTTTACCTACGATGCATTTTCCATCAAATAGTGCGAAGTATTGAATTGAGGGAAATGAATGCTCTTTATTCTACCTTGCGTCACTCCTCTAGTCTCACCATAGCAAAGGCTAGTCAAGAATATCTCAAACTCCGACCTTGGTGGTTCGTCCAATGAACCCCAAAATGGAATTTTGCAGTGATAAGAAAATGTCTCCAGAGGTATAGTAAATGAATTGTCATATAATTTAAATGATACTCTGGACTCACGAGGATGGAATTTAAATTCTTTGGTAAAGGATTCAGTGAGGCTGAGGTGTTGGTTGCACTTATCTTCGATGTAGGGACCGAGCTCGGCATTGTGAATATATTGATCAAATTCTTCCTTAATACCGGCCTTGACCATGAAATCATTGCACGGCCATAAACATGATTTGGTGGCAGCATCCCGTATAGAATTTGCACTTGGTTCAACATAAGATCGACGAACGGAGCTGCTACCAGAAGATGCCTCCGAGGACCTCCGTCTCGAAGAACTCCTTCCAAAGAGGTTCATCATATTTGCGTACAATTTTTTGAAAAAGAAATTGGGTCACAATTTTTGTTAACAAAACTTCACAAGATTGATAGTAACTACTCATAAGGATGCATAGAGGCCATATCAAGCATTCAAACTACTTAGAACTCTAAGAATTCAACATGCAAGCTCATCTACAGCAGCACCAAGAGTAACTAATTATTCAAAATATAAACCACTAAAGCAAAAACTAATTGGACCAATGAAGGAATCACATACCAAGTAGCAAACCCCAAAACAGTTTCGGAAACGGAGCTTCGAGCAAAGAGATCGAAATCCGCGGGTTTGAGAGCAGGAACACGAGAGAGAGAGAGGGAGAGAGAGAGAGCAATGGTGATTTTTTTCTGGAGGTAGGTGATGACATGGGCTAAAGAGATAAGTGAGGGGGCCCACGTGGGGACCACAACCCACCAGGGCGCGCCTAGGGGAGCTGGCGCGCCCAGGTGGGTTGTGCCCACCTGGAGCACCCCCCTTTGATGTTATTTGCACTAGAAATTCCTAAATATTCAGAAAAAATCGTATTAAATTTCCAAGGTATTCTGAGAACTTTTATTTTTGGGCATTTTTTTATTGCACGGGTAATTCAGAAAATAGACAAAGCATGGCATTTTATTTTATTTAACTAAGAAAAACAGAAAACAAAAGGTAAGGACAGAAGGTAGTGCTCACTAAATTCATCAACTCCATACCTCTCAAAAATGATTCATTAATAAGGTTGATCAAGTCTTATTAACAACCACTTCCGATTAGCATGAAACCGAAGAACTTTCGTAAAACACTAAGTTACCTCAACGGGGATATGAATGTCCCCAACAATAAGTATTTCATATTTCTTTTTGGCAGTAGGTTGGGGTAGTTGAAAACTTCCAATAGTGATTGTCGGAGATTTTTTTGATAACATTAATACCATTCACTTGGAATTGTTTCCTCGGGAAGTGCACCGTATGCTCATTACCACTAATATGAAAGGTGACCTTGCTTTTATTACAATCAATAACAGCCCCAGCAGTATTCAAGAAGGGTCTACCAAGGATAATCGACATGTTGTCGTCCTCGGGCATCTCAAGTATAACAAAGTCAGTCAAGATAGTAACATTTGCAACAACAACGGGCACATCCTCACAGATATCGATAGGTATGGCACTTGATTTGTCGGCCATTTGCAAAGATATTTCGGTAGGTGTGAGTTTATTCAAATCAAGTCTTTTATATAAAGAGAAAGGCATAACACTAACACCAGCTCCTAAATCACATAAAGCAGTTTTCACATAGTTTCTTTTGATGGAGCAAGGTATAGTTGGTATTCCCGGATCTCCAAGTTTTTTAGGTACTCATCCTTAAAAGAATAATTAGCAAGCATGGTGGAGATTCTAGCTTTCGGTATTTTTCTCTTATTGGTGATGATGTCTTTCATGTATTTTGCATAAGGAGGCATTTTCAAGATGTCAGTCAAGCGGGTACGCAAAAATATTGGCCTAAGCATTTCAGCAAAGCGTTCAAATTCTTCATCATCCTTCTTCTTAGTTGATTTAGGTGGAAAGGGCATTTGTTTTTGAACCCATGGTTCTCTTTCCTTACCATGTTTTCTAGCAACAAAGTCCCTTTTATCATATCTTTTATTTTTGGGTTGTGGGTTATCAAGATCAACAACTGGTTCTGTTTCAAGATCATTATCTGGTTCTATATTATTTGTTTGAGTGTCTTCATGAACCTCATCATTATCTTTTTCATCATCAGAAGGTGAATGTTCATTACCAGATTGAGTTTCAGCATCAGAGATAGAGACTTCATTATCATTATCAGGAGGTTTTTCTACTTCAGGTTCACTAGAGGCATGCAAAGTCCTATCATTTTTCTTCTTCTTTTTCTTTTTAGAAGGACTAGGTGCATCAGTGTTAACTCTTTGAGAGTCTTGTTCAATTCTTTTAGGGTGCCCCTCAGGATAAAGTGGTTCCTGAGTCATTCTACCTCCTCTAGTCATTACTCTAACAGCATGATCATTGATATTATTGTTCATTTCATCAAGCAATCCTCTTTGAGATTTAGCAACTTGTTCTAATTGAGTTTGAACCATAGAGGCATGTTTTCCTACACCTCTAACATCATTTGAGATTCTAAATAATAAGTCACTTAAGAGAGTAATCATATCAGAGTTGTATTTCAATTGTTTCATAACATTTGCATTGAAGTGATCTTGTTTTCTAATGTAGTTATCAAACTCATAAAGGCATTGACTAGGATGCTTAAGGGATATCACCTTCACCAAACTTCAATAAAGAATTTACCTCTACCACCTTAGGTGGTGGTGGTGTTTTAATCCCATGTATTTCTTCAATAGGAGGTAAATTTTTTACATCCTCAGCTTTAATACCTTTTTCCTTCATAGATTTCTTTGCCTCTTGCATATCTTCAGGACTGAGATATAAGATACCCCTCTTCTTTGGAGTGGGTTTAGGTGGTGGTTCAGGAACAGTCCAATCATCATAATTTTTCGATATGTTATTCAATAATTCCTCAGCTTGTCCAATAGTTCATTCCCTGAAAACACAACCAGCACAACTATCTAGGAAGTCCCTAGAAGCATCGGTTAGTCCATTATAGAAGATATCAAGTATTTAATTTTTCTTAAGAGGATGATCAGGCAAAGCATTAAGCAATTGAGAAGCCTCCCCCAAGCTTGTGGGAGACTCTCTTCTTCAATTTGGACAAAGTTAAATATTTCCTGTAAGGCGGCTTGTTTCTTATGAGCAGGAAAATATTTTTTAGAGAAGTAATAAATCATATCCTGGGGACTACGCACACAACCAGGAGCAAGAGTATTATACCAAGTCTTAGCATCACCCTTTAATGAGAACGGTAATAATTTGAGAATATAATAATAGCGGATCTTCTCATCATGAGCAAATAGGGTGGCTATATCATTCAACTTGGTAAGATGTGCCACAACAGTTCCAGTTTCATAACCATGGAAAGGATCAGATTCGACCAAAGTAATCAACTCTCGGTCGACAGACAATTCATAATCCTTATCATCAACAAATATAGGATAAAGTAGCAAACTGGGGGTCACATTTCATTCTAGCATTCAATGATTTCTCTTTCAGTTTGCATAATAATTTCTTAAGATCATCTCTATCATCGCAAGCATAAAAATCTCTAGTTGTCTCCTCATCCATAACATAACCTTCAGGTACTTTAGGCAATTCATATCTAGGAGAGCTAGGTCTAATAGGTGTTTCAAGATTTCCAGTTTCAAGCTCTTCATCAGTTTCAACAATTTCATCAGTTTCAGTAATTTCATTCTGTCTAACTCTAGCAATTTGTTCATCAAGAAAATCACCTAGTGGCACATCATCATCAAGCAAGGTACTAGCTTCATCATGACTAGCATTCATAGAAGTAGCATCATCAATAACTTGCGACATATCAGGATTAATAGCATGTGGTGGTGTTGCAAGTCTACTCATAACAGAAGGTGAATCAAGTGCACAGCTAGATGGCAGTTCCTTACCTCCCCTCGTCTTAGAGGGAAAAATCTTAGTCTTGTTATCCTTTAGATTCTTCATAGTATAATTTGATGATAATCCCAAGTGACTCCGCAAATATAGCTATGCTCCCCGGCAACGGCGCCAAAGAAAGGTCTTGATAACCCACAAGTATAGGGGATCGCAACAGTTTTCGAGGGTAGAGTATTCAACCCAAATTTATAGATTCGACACAAAGGGGAGCCAAAGAATATTTGCAAGTATTAGCAGCTGAGTTGTCAATTCAACCACACCTGGAGATTAATTAGCTGCAGCAAAGTGATTATTAGCAAAGTAGTATGATAGTTTTGATAGTAGTAGCAACAACAACAGTAATAGTAACAATGATAGCAATAATTTTGTAGCAAGTGCAATAGTGACGGTAGCAGTAGTAACTTAGCAGAAATAATATAAGATAAATTCGTAGGCATTGGATCGGTGAATTCGTTGGATGATATTCATCATATAACAGTCATAACCTAGGGCGATACGGCACTAGCTCCAGTTCATAAATCTAATGTAGGCATGTATTCCGTAAATTGTCATACGTGCTTATGTTAAGAACTTGCATGGCATCTTTTGTCCTACCCTCCCGTGGCAGCGGGGTCCAATTGAAAACTAAGGGATATTAAGGCCTCCTTTTAATAGAGAACCGGAACAAAGCATTAACGCATAGTGAATACATGAACTCCTCAAACAAGACTCCATAACAAGGAGGCTCATGATTGAGCCATGCTGGCTATGTAGCACATATCAGTTCGAACAGTTCAAGTCTTTTGTAGCAACGGAAATCATCTCTAGGAAGGTTGTCCCTTGAAGTTGCTATGTTTAAGCATGAAAGTATAAGGGCTAGTAATTGATAATGTAAATTGTTTGAAATACGAATGAATTAGCGCTTTTGGTTGTTTAAAGAAAATTTATTATGGACATGTCTGCAAATTGCACTTTGGTCACTGGACTACAACTTAGCCTAATACGGTTACCGATGGCTTTAAGTGGTTCAGTGATGTCACTCCACTCGTTTGTCTATGGTATGGCAGGAATGTGGCATACCGTAAGACGGTTTGACCGCTGCGTGGGCGACAAGTGCGGTGGACATTGTGGCACGTGAGTAGACAGACGTCTGGATTCATATGGGTCATTTTGCAAATTTGCCATGTACATCCAGCCAAAAAGAAGGTCGTCATTCAATTCTCATGGTAAGCAAACAGGTCAAACTGAGATGCGGCAGTGGCTCCAGTTGGGACGGACAGGTGTCAAGTAGGGTGTAGTGAAACCAGTCATGCCATTTGAATACGGTGCGTAGACCAAATTTTCCGGGTGATGGGTGGTTAAGAACAAGTTGAACCCGCTTCGTGACCGCATTTCTGGAAAATTGATGTCTTTTTATTGTGTATAGTGAATGACATTATTATTATTGTTGTTGTTGTTGTTGTTGTTGTTGTTGTTGTTGTTGTTGTTGTTGTTATCATCATCTGGTTTAGGTATATAATATCTAGTATTGTAAGAAGATGTGATTTTAGCATGGGGCATGTGCAATGCAATGGGGATGGATATGGATGCAGTGTAGTCAACCCCCTTTGCTTTGGTGCTCCCAAAACCAACCAACCAAAAAGAAGGAAGGAACCCCATCATCATTTGGTTGTAGCTAGCTGGAATGATTTCCATGCTGACTACTATACATTTACCTGTGTGTGTGTGTACTAGACTAGTAGTACACCATCCATGTGAGTGAGGGAGGGAGGGTGGTTAGGTGAGCAAATCCTGGGGCTTTTGTCTACTGTCTGTCTCAAATTTTGGTTTGGTTTGGTTTGGTTTGGTTGTTTGAACGGCGACCCCGCGAACCGGCCCAAAACCCGTAGTCGCGCGGGAAAAGACCCCGCCCGTCGTGCTGCCCCTGTCTTATGACACCGCCATGCGGGTCCCATGGTTCGCGGACCTGGCTGTCAGCGAGAGAAAGCTAGCGTTGGGTGGGGTGGTGATGGAAGGAGGCCCGCGCGTCGGACCTGTGACCCTGCGCCTCACGGACTTGAGCCACCAACAATAAACCGCCGAAATCTTTTCCCACCAGAACAGATCGCCACCCGCTCACTGACAAAGCATGCCCGGGGACAGGCGTGGCCCGCGCGTCGGTGACGCTGGCGTACACTCCATGCAGGTGGATCGCGGGTTGCCGACAGCTGGGACGGGACGCGTGTCGCCAGAGCTGGGCCCCACGCTCGTACGGAGCGGCTTGCTTTTAATGTAGGCTCGGCTCGGCTCGGCTTGGCTTGGCTTTGGTTGAGGGGAGAAGGGAGCATGGATCGCACGCGAGCGGCATGTGCTGTGGGCCCCACCCCACCCCACCCCACCCCCAGATCTCAACCCTCCCTCTGTCATTCATTTCATTACTAGTAGTACTATCTACAACTAGTGCTAAATCTCCCAAATATTTATATTTATATATATACATACATTTATACACATGATTATATATACTCCTACACACACACACGCACGCACGCACGATGGGATCAATGACATTCATTTATACTTGTATTTGGCGTCCGATTCCCTTTAGGATTCTCAAGATTTTAACATATATACCACCATTTACATATGCTCATCAAATGAAATGCACCCTTCCACGGCTCGCAAATGTTTATATACATACATTTGTACAGACGGTTATATATCACGCACACGCACAATCGGATCAATGACATCCATTTATATTCAGATTTGGCGTCCCGCTACCTTTTGGATTTTCAAGATTTTAACATACTACTGTATGCATATGCTCATCAAATGAAATGCACCCCCTCGGTCATTTCTTTTTTTTTCTCCTTTTTTTCTTCTTCTTACCAACATCGAGTTTCTTCTTTTATTGTAGCGCCTTCTTCTCGATTATATCCAAGATCAAAAGTGATGATATTAAATGTGCTCGCCGCCGCCTTTCTAGTTTGTTTCTTCAACTTTAGAGGGGCTGACATGACGAACCGGTGATGACCGAGACACCCTTGCGCAATGGAGTGGGTACTAGAGGGAGGGAGAGAGAGAGAGAGAGAGAGAGGGAGAGAGAGAGAGAGAAGTGTGTGAAATCTTTCTGTACAGATGATCAGGAGGCTTAATAGTAGGGGGCTAGGGTTTTGCGCCGGTGGACGGTGCTCATTGGCCCAAAAAATCATTTCTCCACTTGGCCACTCCCTACTCTCTTTCTTCACACCAAATCAAAACTTTGCCTTTTTCCAAGTGCCCACTTCTCACTTGTTAACAAGCTTTGGAAAGATGGAATATGTGTGTCGCGACCCTTCCTTGCTTTTGTTTCTTAGGGCCTTTGGCGACCGATGTGATGAATCGATGAATTGGCTTCTTCGATGAGCAATGTCCTTGGGTAGTGGATGTGGTTGTCGCGAGTAAAACAAACAAGGGTGTGAAATCTTTGTGTTAGAAGATCGTTAGGATTGATATGCAGGGACCTCGGACTTGTCGCATGTGGGCTTGTCCTATTGGCCCAGACATTCATCTTTCCACGTGGCCGCTTCTTACGACCTTATTTTGATCCAAGGGAAAAACTTGCCTTTTTTCCTAGTGGTCGCTTCTTACTTGCTTCCAAGGTTCCAAAGAGATAGTATTATGAGTGCCCTAGCACCTCTTGATTTCTTTGGTTTTAGGCAAACAACTTGACGAACGAATGAATTGATGACTCTAATTTATCAAAATCCTTGTCTGGTGGATGCAATGTGTCGCGAGAGAAATCGAGACAACAGTGTGAAATATTGGTATATACAACGCGCTCCACACTATGCAGAGCCCATGGGCTCTGGTGCAGGACCGACAAAGGTTTCTAAGGACCTCGCGCTAGGCGATACAGCCTCCCAAAACAAAAGAAGAATGATCGAAGGTGGGGGTACTTGTAGAGACTAGCGGTTTGCCAATTTCTTCTTCAATCGAGGAGATCTACACCCACAACCACACTTTACTATCACAACACGGGTGGAGAGAAGACAACTCGTAAAATAAAGGACAGAAAAAGGCATACCCAGGCGATGGTTTTCGGGCTCCAACCTTGGCCCCTTGGTCGTCTATATAAGGCGAGGCCAGTGGTTAGCCAGATTCATCCACTGTCATAGAAACATACTGTCGGTAGTCATACATCATCCCCTATTGTAACCCTCGCACAAGGTACTCCACCATGAATACAAACAAAGAAGCAGGACGTAGGGTGTTACCTCTCCTAGAGGGTGCGAACCTTGACAACTCCCTTGTGCGACCTCCGTCCTAGTACTTTCGCCCGTGTTCGCCACCCTACCAAGGGTACTGACGGTTCTACATGTAGTCATTGCTCATCGGAGAAGCCTACTGAAAGAACATGCGGTGCCCCCATGTTTGGTTTTGGTAATTGATGACAATCTCTATGGACTAATGGTTGTCTTGAGTTATATTTGAAGGATTTGTCCATAGGCTTTTCTTGAAGTCCATGTGTTGCTTTCAAGGAGATAATGGTTATCCCCCGGGTGCGGATCTTTGACTTTCTTGGATTAAAAGTGGTTAGCACGCGTAGAATTTGAGCAAGCCCAGGTGGCCGGCCCTACATTAAAGTGGTGGTATCCCCTCATGTCCTCGGGTACAGTTAGGAGTTTGTCCACCACCATCCAGAACGTCAGCAGTCACATCACGCCAAATATAAGCCGAGTAACGAGAGAGCTTTGAGGAGCCGATGACGCGAGCATTAAAGCCGGCTCGTCCATTTCGGCTTTGCTAGGGGAGTGTGTATGTATGTGGACAGTGTAGTTGGAAAGCATTCACTCTCCCTCCCCTCCTTTCTCTGGAAAATTGGACAGCCCTCACATCCTCTGCCCTGCTTGCATTCCCTTCAGAAAAGCATGTTAAACGTTTCTGAATAGAGGACATCTAGGCTTGATATAGTAGGGCCTAGGGTTTTGCGCACGCAGGCGGTCCTCATTGGCCCAAACATTCATTTATCCACTTGTCCACTCCCTGCTCTCTTTCTTCACACCGAGGCAAAAAACATTGCCCTTTTCAGGTGGCCCTTTCTTGCTTGTTTCCCAGGTTCAGAAAGATGGTATCAAGCGTGTCGATATATGCTTCTTTGCTTTTGTTTCTTTGGCCTTCAGTGATCGACACGACTAATCGATGAATTGGCTTTTTCCGATGAGCAAGAGTGTGAAATCTTGGTGTGTAGAAGACCGTTAGGATGGATATGGTAGGGACCTGGGACTTTCTTCATGTGGGCTTTCCTTCTTCCCCCTTTAAGGTGGCCCCTTCTTAGTTATTGCGAAGGATGATTGTAGGCTTCTTAAGATGAGCTTGATATTGCCCTTGTTTAACGTATAGGCAATTCTCCCATTTCTAGTGCATGCTTTCAAGGGATCCGAGCATACCTGGCCACCATCTTGCTTCCGAGAGCGCCATGAGACTTTTGGTATTTGCGCCAGTTGGTTCTCTCAAGTACTGTTGTCCAAACACCTTGAGCATTGCAGTAGCAAACCTGACAATGGCATCTCCACATGTGCTTTAAGACATCCGGAGGTACTTGTCCAATAATCTGTGGATGTGTAGGAAAGCATCCTGAATGCAGTCGTGCCATAGGCAAACATACTCAATACAGCCGGGCACTTCTGATAGCCAGGGAAGTCAGTGGTTCCAACGACGTCTTGATTCAAGGAGAAGTAGTCATCGTAGGCTCGAGCACTATTGTAGACCTTTTTTGTATTCGAAAGCAGCGGTGTAGATGGTCCACGAACACTAGGGACAAAGTGGTCGTCCATCAACATCAAATGTCCCGTGCCCTATTCCGATTCAGCACCTGATGTCCCTTGATTGATCCCTTGAAATTGAGAAAACGTTCATCCGCATGCCCCGCATCTGCAAGGACTGCCCTAATCATCGCCGTTTCATCGTCATTCGATGAGGACGAATTCAAGAAGCTGTCGTCCAAATCCATCATGTTTGCTTGAAAGTAAGGAAAAAACTGTCGAGAATTTGTCTATGTCATCTGGCCAAGCGTTTTTGTTGGGCGTGGTGTTTGCCATGGACGGCAACTGCAGGGGTGGGCGGCGGATGGACGAGCGGTGGAACGGTGGGAGACTCCAAGGTGGATAGGTGTGTTGTGTGGGGCGGCTGAGGTCTGGCATGGCCGGGGTGTACAACGTCGGCGAAGGTCTGGGAGAGGATACATAGCGCATGCCGAGGGAACGGGGAGGTGTTGAGTGAGGAAAACACGGCGTCGGTAGGGTTTTAGCCTTTTGGGTGGGTCGAGGATGTCGGAATCGTACATGGCCCCGATTTGCGGGAAATCAGACGTGCGGACGTTTGCGGTATGGCGTTGGATGGCAAAACCCATAGTGGAGACGTGTATTGGATGGGATTGTAGGCATGAGGGAGGAAAGGTGGATAGGATTGGCAGAAGCAGCGGCGGAATTTCAGCAAGCCCTGGCCGGGCCGGGCCCACATGGTAGTGAGTGAGCGGTATCCTAGGCTCTCATCGGGTCGGGTAGAGGTAGAGGTAGCAGTTTGTTTCTTTCTTTCTTTTTGTCCAGCGTGAATCAGCACGTCATCGATCACATCGAGGCAAAGCCGAGCCGAGCCGAGCCGATTCGCTAGAGAGGATAAGCCGATGACGCCAGCCAGCCAGCGTTGAAGCCGGCTGAAAGTGAGTGTATGTATGCGGGCTGTGCAGTGCAGTTGGAAAGCATTCACTCTCCCCTCTCCTCCTACGCTCTGCTCTCCTCTGCAAAAATTGGATCTTCACTTCATCACATCCCCTGCCTTTGCCCCGCCCCGCCCTGCATTCCCTCCCTCCCTTTAGATCGATCCATCCGATTCGATCCGCGCAACCAAGCAAGCCAGCAATTGCAATTGGAGAATTGCTCTCCGATCCACCCAATTGCAATTGCAATTGCAATTGCAATCCATCCTGGATCGCCGGCCGGCCGGCCGGCCATTGCTCACCTGGATCCGCCCCAGCACAGCAGGTGAGACCTCCCCTTGATCCGCCAGCATTCTTTTCTTTGCCTCTTTCTTTGGATGGATCTTTCTTTTTTTCTCTGGACTGGATGTGGGATATTTCTTTTTGGATCGATCGAGAATTGTGGTTTCTTTTGCTCCTTTGGGTGGGGTTTAGCAAATGCTCAATTCGCATTAATCAAGAAAAGAAAAAGATTTTGTTCAATTTAGATCCATCTTGATGGATTCCACCTAGCCTAGCCTAGCTAGCTAGCTATATGGATCAGCAAGCAATTCCCTCGCAGTCTTTCTTTCTTTCTTTCCCTCCTGGATCGCCCAGCATTCAATTCAATTTAATTCATTCCCTCCTGGATCAGATCAGATCAAATCCGCTCCTTTCTTTTCTTTTACACATATACACTCCATGCCACTAGAGCAGAGTACTAGTGTAATTGATTGATTAATTAATTAATTCAATCCTACTATCCTATCCTATCCTGGATTTCGCTCGCTCACACCAACTTTATAGTATTATTATTAGCAGCATGTCTCTCACTGTCTATCTTGAAGTTGTGCATGTTTGCAATCTACACTAGAATTCGATTTGCACCACACAACTTCACTTCACCAATTGATGCCCTCCATCTTTTACACTGTATACTACTAGTACAATGCTAATAATTTCCATCCCAAATTCTCTACTTTAATTCAAAAAAGAAGAAAAAGCGAGTCAATTCTCGATCTTAAACCTATCCGATCTGGAAAATTCATTCATTTCATTCTGATCCGCTGCCAGATCAATCAATCTTCTTCTTGTTGAGAGTTCAAGCTCCTAGATCGACGACAGGCTAGATAGATAGATAGATAGATCCTCAATGCGGGCATCTCCATCTCCACTGGGAAGGGAATTGCATTAGGCGCTGCCTGCCAAATTCATTTCATTTCATTTCATACTGTAAGCAGCAGCAGATTCCAATTTCGATGCAATACTTGTACTAGTAGTACAAGATGCAACTGTAGCCTCACTATGCATGCAGTGTGTGTGCCATCACTCGCTTTAATTGCGAATTTACTCTGCAAAATTAATTAAATTTAATCCCCTCCCCTCCCCTCCCAAATTGCAGAAAACTAGTACTAGTACTAATTACTACCTCCAATCCAATCCAATCCATTCTCTGTAAGTAAATTCGTGCAGGTAATCTTGGTTAGATTCAGGATCCATAATTTCCAGGTAATGTTAGTCCGGGCAATTCAATTCGATCCGATCGGGATTTACTGCTTCCTTCCTTCCTTCACATGCTCATGCTCATGGTTGCTACTGTACAGTACTACCCCAGCAAGCAGCTAGTGTAGTGTAGTGTAGTACTCCCTCCGGTCCTTTTTACTCCGAGTATAAGAATTGTCTGAATTCAAGCTTTATAAAGTTTGACCATATTTATATGAAAAAATATTAATATCTACAATACTAAATTTAAACAATATGAAAACTAAAGTCATGACGCATCTAATGTTGTTGATTTTCACATTCTGAATGTTGGTATTTTTCTCTATAAATTCGGTCAAAGTTTACGAGGTTTGACTTCAGACAAACCTTATATGCGAACTAAAAAGGACCCGAGGGAGTACTAGTATACACACAGCAGCTTGGTAGACAGACACATCGCTTTCAGGATTGCTACCCCAGCAAGCAAGCAAGCAACAGGCAGGCAGGCAGGCAATTCATACTGTATGATGCAGCTGGCTGCCTGGCTGGTGGGTCCTGGCAGCGAGTTAGTACGTAGCGCCTTTGCCGGTTCATCACCATCAGGGTCAGTGGATGGTTGCTGTCAATCCGTTTGCAAATCTCCTCTCCTCTCCTCACAGATTTACATGGATGCCCAGATCCGGATCAAATTTGCTTGCATGGACGCGTCACATCGTCTCCATCGCTTTTTTCCGACCCGAACCGCGTCGAATTTCTCGGCCCAACCCAACTGATTGTGAATTGTCTAGTGCTATTAGGACTAAAATGGTACTCCCTCCGTTCCAAATTACTTGTCGCACGTATGGATGTATCTGGATATGTTTTAGTTCTAGATACATCCATTTCAGCGACGAGTAATTTAGAACGGAGGGAGTAGTAGATAGTATTTGGATTGTGCGTCGAATTCCTCTTTCTCATGATCTGTCCATGAATGATTTACCCTACCCAGTGCTGCTGCGTTATAAAGTGATCCCTTCTTGCCGCCAGTAACTCTTCATGTAACTGCATCAACTGTTCAGTGTTCCCTACTCCTCTGAATATCACTTGTTTCACTCTTGCACTCTGCTATAATCAATCAATCAATCTTGATATTCATGCACTCTGCTCTAAATCTTGAGCTGATTTTGGGCTCATGCTGCTGCTTACTGTATTCCTTATGTTGGGCTCATGGGCTGTGTGTGCATTGATTGACTGAATTTGGTTCTTTCAGTTTCACCAGGGGCAGGGAGACGACATCACGCCGGTGAAGCAGTATGATGATGGGGACCGATGTGTGTTCTTCGCGGATGCTGTCGCTGCCCCGTTACGAGAGCGGCGACGAGGAGCTCACCGTGCTGCCCAGGCACACCAAGGTCGTCGTCACCGGTAACAACCGAACAAAGTCCGTGCTCGTCGGCCTGCAGGGTGTCGTCAAGAAGGCTGTTGGCCTTGGAGGCTGGCACTGGCTGGTCAGTCTTGCTTCCTTCCTTTTTTTTTTGAAAGGAGGCATCCCACTGAAACTCTGCTTAGCTAGTGGCTGCCTCTTTATATTGATAGATATTGATTGACAATTGCAATGGAGTGAAAGGAATCATGTGTCCCTTTTGACTCCACTTTTCTTTTCACAAAGTAGCTACCTAGCTAGTCAAGCAAGCAATTTCAAAGTTGAAGATGCATATAATAATAAAGCTATAATAAAAGCATTATAAGTAGAAACCAACATCCATCCAAATATGGTATCCCTGAGATTCTAATCTCTGAGATATTATTATCCTATTGGAAAAAGCAGGTTCTCAAGAATGGTGTGGAGGTGAAGTTGCAGAGGAATGCCCTGAGTGTCTTGGAAGCTCCGACTGGCAACGAGGACGACGACGAGATCGATGGCGGCAACAACTCCTTCTGCGGCAGCTTCGACATGGGAGACAAAGACATGAACTACTGTAAGACCTTTTCATGATTTGCATTCACAATGTTTGTAGCCAGAATGCATTATATAAACTGTCTATCAGTGAAAAAACTGAATGTTTTCTTCTTGTGTGTTTTGCTCACAGCAAGCATCGAGTACCAGAAGCCAACAAAGCCGAGGGTCCGGCACACAAGGCCATGGTCTTCCTGCACGACGACGTCCAGCAGCCGGGCCAACCTTCAGTCGACCTCGAAGCTGCGAGCGGTAATCACTGTCACTATCCTGGCAACTAATCAGGACATTTCAAGTAATTTGCGTCTGAGAGATGAGATTGGGCCATACATAATAAATAGTATGATGAAAGGCGTGTGATCATCCTGCTGCTGGCTGGGATCACATGGCAATGGGCCATGGTTAGTTAGGTTAGGTAGGAGTGTGGTCAAGTCGTTCTCATTGTCATTGCTTTGCTAAACTCGTGACTAATTTGTTGACTAGGCAAAAAGATAGATAATTTGATTCTTGGTGTATTTGGTATCTTGTCTGTCTGTCTGTCTGTCTGTTTGTTTGTCTCGTGGGAACCTAATAATCTTGAGTGTAGGGTGAGAGTTGCGCTGATTGGTGTTGGAATATTTGTTGTTGTTGCAGAGAGTGAACCTGACAAAGCTTGGAACGCCCACATTATGGAGATACTGGAAGCACTTCAACCTTGTAAGCACCATGCTGTGTTGTAATCCTTGATGAGCAAACAATAGAATAGAATAGAATCCATGCTAAGCTTTTTATTCATTTCTGATATGATATTTACTGGATGGTGAAAAAATGTGTGCAGGTGAGCATGAACCCAACTCCATCAGAGGAGCAGCTGTTCCATGGGGTCCAGCAGCATTTCCAGTCCCAGGTACAAACATACATACATGTTGTCTGAAACTTTGCATCAACTAGTAACTGAGAAGACTTGAGACGAGGAAGAAGAATCTAATCATGTGTGCCTTTGTTTCTTCCAAATGCTAAAAAAAAGCAGCAATTGGATGAGTTGCAGGTGATCCTGGGGTTCATCCAGACGGCAAAGAGGCTCAAGACCCTGTACAAGAACAGCTCCTAGCCCAGCCCTCCTTCCTCAGATGCATACATACATATGCTTCACCTTCACCTTCACCAGTGGTTTCTGTTGCTTGCTGTTAGTAGAGAAAGAGAGGTGTCAACTCAAGAAGAGAGAGAGAGAGAGAGAGAGAGAGAGAGAGAGAGAGAGAGAGAGAGAAGAGGTTAGATGATGATGCATCATGTGGTTAAGTAAGTAAGTAAGTTATTAATGTTAGTCTCCTCCTTGAGAAGCAAGCAAGTTGTGAACAGAGAGGGATTTGTACTGGCACATTTGATCAGTACAAATTCTTCAGTAGCTTCTTCTTCTTCTTCTTCTTACTCCTTGTAATGATGAGAGAGAGCGCGCAAAAATGATGGATGATGTAACCCCTTGCTGCTGCTGCTGCTGTTTGTTATAACTGACCACCAGAGCAGACCAAACCAATCTCAGTTATTTGGAGAGATACTAAATACTAGCAAGTATTATAATTAATTAATTAGTTAGTTAATGTGAAGAAGGTACTCTATGGATGGATGGATGAATGAATTATTTTCACATCCTCTTGTTTTTCTACTAGTAGTATTTCAAAATTGATTCATTCCTCTATCTAGAAGAAGATGTATTTCTTTCTTTGGTGTCCGGAAGGAGATCTGGATGTGTTACTACTTTTTTTTTCTAAAATCTAACTGGATCTACTATCTTTTTCTTTGGCCTCCCCTTCCCTACTACCCACAGTGGGAGTAACATAGATAGTAACATTACACATATCTAGATAAAATAGATGATGTGGCAAGCAATAAATGAAGAAAGAGAGGCATGTAGTAACATAGCTAGTTACTACTAATATGAGTAACATTACACATATCAAGGCAACATGAGTCTTTTTCAAAAGATGGGATGGTGTGCTGTCCTGGAATTCCGTGCCTCGGGCGCTGAATGAATGAGCCTGGTGTACCATGGACCACATGTCATGTACTACTACTACTTGTGCCTGCTCTCTGCATCTGCATGCGGGGCCAAGAGCAAGTGTAGTATGATGCCTCATCCGTCCATTGACCCACTGTGCTGTGCCTTTGCCTGTGCCTCTGCGAGTTGGTAGGATAGGAGCATCTCTGGTCCTCCCCTCCATTCTTGTTCAAGATCTGGCGATTCTGAAAAATGCAATAAGAACGATGACATGATGTATTAAGTCCACACATGATGTAGACCAACAGAGACACCATTGCATTCAAATCTGGCGATTCTGAGAAATGCCACAACAATTTTCAAACTTTGAAAAAAATGCCATTTTCAGTGGCATTTTTTAAAATCTGGGGTGGCGTTTTTCAAAGTTTGCAAAAATTACAGTGACATTTTTCAAAGTTTAGAAATTGTTGTGGCATTTTTATGAATAGCCATAATTGGAGTGGCATTTATCTAATTAACTCAGGAACAGAAGACATGGGTGATTGTGGCGCACGGTGGAGCAGGAGCACGGAGAGGAGAGGATGAGGAGGAGGTGCCGTGAGCATGCGTGCGCTTCACATGCTAGCCAGCCAGCCTCGGCCAGTGTGCGTGCGTGCGTGCAGCATAAACAAAACAAAAAAGAAAAAGCACACATGATGAAGAAGAAGAGTATGTATGGATCATGAGGTGGTCATCAAATCAAAGTGGGCAGAGCATGCTTTCTCCTCTTCTCTTTTCTAGCCTCAAATTTCTCTCGTTTTTACACTTGTACTACCACTACTAACCTCTGCACTAGTTGCTCAAATTTCATTAGTTTTACACGCTTCCAAGTCCATTTGGTTTTAAAAAGGAATGAATCATTCCATGTTTTTTCTAATGTACTCTTCTCTCCTTTTTTCACGC
The DNA here is from genome assembly GCF_002575655.3 of Aegilops tauschii subsp. strangulata. NCBI lineage: Eukaryota > Viridiplantae > Streptophyta > Magnoliopsida > Poales > Poaceae > Aegilops > Aegilops tauschii. The sequence goes on along the minus strand of NC_053036.3, from coordinate 339,854 downwards.
TATATCAAATGATTCCTAGCAAGAGGTTAGGGCATCTCCAATCCAAACTGAACAACCTCAAATCGCCCGCAATCAACAGGTCGGATTAAGCGGTCAGGACACACTTTAATTTGCCATCCAAAGCCACCCCGAATCTGTCCGCGGCCAGACACGTCTGGTTGTATCAAGTCTCACAAACCGGAAGCAAAGTAGGGGGTCTTCACGGGAGCCCGGATCAACCAACGTAGGACTCCGACGCCACAGGTCCACCCAGAACCACCCCCCCCCCCCCCCCCCCCCGCGTCTCCATTCGTTCCCTCTTTCTTTGCATCCGCTTCCTCCACCGCCTGCCCGCTTTGCCTACTCCGCCATTTCACACCTCTCGTCTGTCTGCCGCACGGGTACCATCAACCCCCGCGAATGCCATCCGTGGGGGTGATCACGCCCGGCAAGTGTTCGGTGAAATGCCATTGCTACAATTTTGACAATTTTTTCCTTCTTCTTTGAAGCACCGGATACAGACACTCCTCGTCCGACGAGGAGGATATATTATGCGGATGAAAAGCGGTGATGCAGGAGTCCTTGCAGATATGGAGCATGCAAAAGAGCATGTTCTCAATTTCAAGGGAAGGGTCATCGAGTGTTGAACCAGAACAGGACACGGAGGCATTTGATGTTGATGGATGACTACTTTTGCCCCGATGCCCTATTTGTGAACAACTTTCGCCGGCACTTTCGGATGGGCAAAAATGGTGACGGCCGATGCTGTGAGCCAAAGCGAAGGTGGAGATAGCGGCAGTGGTACGGCTCCTCATGTTGGACGTCCTGCATTCATCCATCCATCCCCGTGAATGACCTCCTCTTGAAGCAACACCAGAGAGCATGTTGTGTCCATGTCCGGTGGCTGTTGCATTTTTTGACAAAATTTTCCTTCTTCTTTGAAGCACCAGATACAGACACTCCTCATCCGACGAGGAGGATATATTATGCGGATGAAAGGCGATATGATGATGCAGGAGTCCTTGCAGACGCGGAGCATGCATAAGAGCATGTTCTCAATTTCAAGGGATCGAATCAAGTGTCATCGAGTGTTTGCAAAGAGTTCTCCAGAGGCGGGGATTTTCACCAACAGGCAGCGTGGAGGTGGGTGAGTCTGACTGCGCCTTGCATGCATGGAGGTGGCTGGTGAGAAGATACATGCTGTAGAAAGGAGTATGGGATTGGAGCTGACCGGCAGCGTGGTAGATGTACATCACCGTGGTTGGAGATCAATGTTCACCTCCCCGCCTCCAAAATGCTTGTAGGATTTACCTAGGCATGATTGATTATTAATTAATATTACTATGTGAACCAGACGGGAGGCATATACTATTTCATAGAAAATGCTACTCGCTCCGTTTCAAAATAAGTGTCCCTGCAAAGGGAGTACTACTCTTCTGTTTCGCACCTCACAAATTGAGGAGCTATACTACTGACTCTTAGAATAATTTAGAATGTTGAAATTCAGCAGAAACTCCATACAAGTTTTTCTTATGTGACAACGACGCTAACACACGAGTTTTTTTACTATTCGAGGATTAGATAAGGAAAAGATCAATCCTTGCCCTCTTAGTAGTTCATGTTTTGACTTTTGGCACCCCTGAGATTCCTGCCTAGCTCCGCCACTGCTACATACGGACATATGTGACATATTTTAGAACGTAGATTCACTCATTTTGCTCCGTATGTAGCCCGTATTGCTCATTAAAATTGTATTACAAAATTTGACTAGTAATCAGAAATAGATACACATATTATCATATCTCAACATCCCGCAGCTCCTCGAGTGATTTGTAAGGTCCACCGCCCCTGGCATGGACGAGCGAGGCAATACTTGTTGTTGATAGAACTTGTACTAGAAATATTTGGGTACATTCACATCTCGCCGTCCCACAGCTCCTCGAGTGATTTGTTAGGTCCGTCGGGCGACACAAAGTAGTCCCCCTGGCACGCCCTTTTCTGCGGTATCGTGGCGATCATGGCCTTGTCCTCATCGCTCAGCTCCCAATCAACAAAGATGTCCATGTTTTGCTTGAGCCTCTCCTTGTTGAAGCTCCTGGCCACAAAGCACACGCCCTGCTCGTACACCCACCTCAACGCCACCTGCACGTACACATCGTCATGGAAATCTTTCTGATGCATGCAGTTGCAGGATCAACTCAAACAGTCTCACAGCAAAAGCTAATTTCATCATAAACTAATTAGTCTGATACTATATGATATGAGAAATTTATATATCTATCTGCGAATTTCATTTAGCAAAAAAGAAAAGAAAAGAGATTACTACCTGGGCCACGGTCTTGGCTTTGGCGGCGGCGACGTGGTGCATGACGCCGCTGTGCATGACGGCGTCCGAGCCCCAGGAGGCGCCGTACGCGCCCAGCGGCGAGTAGGCGGAGACGACCACGCCGTGCCTCGCGCACACCTCCCGCACCTTCTCCTGCCTCCACCCCACGTTCAGCTCCACCTGGTTCACGGCCGGCGGCACCGCGGCCAGCGCCAGCAGCCGCTCCATCTTGGCGGCCGAGAAGTTGCTGACGCCGACGGAGCGCGCCAGGCCCAGGCGGCGGCACTCCTCCATGCCGCGCCACACGCCCTCCATGTCGAACTCCGCCAGCGTGGCCTTGTCCGCCGGGTTGTCGGCGGCGACGGGCCAGTGGACGAGGAAGAGGTCCAGGTAGTCGAGGCCGAGGCGGGCGAGGGACTCGCGGAGCGCCGGGACGACGCGGCCCGGGCGCGCGTTGGGGATCCCGAGCTTGGAGGTGACGAAGAGGTCCTCGCGCGAGGAGATCCCGCCGGCGCCTGAGCGGACGGCCTCGGCGACGGCTGCGCCCACGGCCGGCTCCGTGCCGTACATGGCGGCCGTGTCGAGGTGGCGGTAGCCGAGGCGGACGGCGTGCACGATGGTGTCCGGCAGGTCGGCGGGCACGCGCGAGGAGCCGGTGCCGAAGCCCAGCACCGGCATCTCGTGGCCCGTGTTCAGGGTCACGCACGGGATCGCCGTCGTCGCCATGGTTGTTGGGAGTTTGGATTTGGTTGAGGTTTGGGTTGGAGTTGGGGTTGGGCGTTTGACTTGACCGGCCGGCTGCATGAATGGTACCCCTTTAAATAGCGCTCGTGCGTACGATAGACTATGCGTGAATAAAAAAGTGGTGGTTGCCATGTCAAGCACGTCTGAGTCTGAGTTTGATCTTCTCTCTTGCTTGGGAGACAAGATGCTCTTGTTTCCGCTTTTCAAAGTCAAATTCTAAGGGATCCTATCACTTTCGATTCTCTACGAGTTTTTAAAATTCACAACTCCTTTGTTACGACTTGCGACTTTTATTTGACTTTTAAATATCTTTTCAGGCCTTTCAACCTCTCAAACTCCCTTTCTCATTTTTTATCCTCTCCCACTCTATGTCCGACACTGACATATGCCCCCCCCCCCCACTCTCTTTGTCACTGTCAGTTCTCCTCCAACTCCCCTTCGACACTGGCATATGTCCGAGCTCCTCCATGTTGTATGACAGCGTGCAACGCCGGCCCTCGGGCGACTACGCGACGGGGATCTGCGCCCCTTGCACGAGTGCGTGAGTGTGGCTCGGCACCCTCAACACCACGGAGGAGGAGGCACGTCCTTACGATAGTATGGCGCTCCGCTACTTCAGGAGCAAGGTGGTGCACAATTTTCCCGACTAGCTAGAAGATGAAGCATCACCGTTCGTTGAGTGACACCATGCGAGGAATAAAAAACCCTAACTTAAATGCACCTCCTACTTGGTGACCTGTGCACCAGATAAAGAGGAATCGAGCACCCCAGCTCCCCAAGCACGCGTTTTTGGGCCAGCCCATGTGCGGAATTTGAATGTTTTTCACAAATTCAAAATATGTTCATGATTTTTTATAAATTCAAAATGTGTTTACGAATTTTCACAATTGCTCCCAAATTTCAAAAGAAGTTCATCGATTCCAAAAAATGTCATAAATTTGAAATAATGTTTTTATTGGAAACAAAAATATTCATGAAATTTCAAAAATTATTCCCCAAATTCAAAAAATGTTTGTCAATTCAAAAAAACTATTCGCCAACCGCGCCTGGATCAGTGACATTTACGGTGGCCTGGGCCGATGGCCATGGTGAAATTACGTCGACATCTGGTGTCACCTCCAGCGCATCAACCTCACTCAAATTCCAGACAAATCACTTGGCATTGGATTGGCCAACAAAAGTTTGAGCAACTCCAACGCACAAACACATTTCGTCCGCCCCTGTCCGTTTGGATCCATGTTGACAGAAATCTTTGCCCAACGCACAAACCCATTTGCACTTTCTGTTCGTTCCGTATCCATTCGGATCCAATTCCAGTGCAAATTTGGGACGGATTTGAGTCGGAGGCAGGCACAAAGCAAAAGTTTTTTGTGTCCTCTTTGTCCGTTGCATGCACCATGTGAACCATCTGCCATCCACCCACCATCCCATCCCATCTTCTCCTTTTCCACTCTCTTCTCCCACCCTCACGCACGGGATCGCCGTCGCCGTCGCCACGGCGGCGTGCTTGAGGTCCATGGTTGGAGCTTGATCTAGCTTGTTAGGAGTTGGATTTGGTTGAGGTTGGGCGTTTGGGTTGTGCGTGATCTTGTTAGGAGTTGAATGGTCTGGTCTCCCTTTCCTTAAATAAATAGCACTCCGACCTGCCTGCGTGTGTAGTAAGATATGTGTGAATTAAGTGGTGGTTGCCATTTTCTCGAAAAAAAGGTGGTGGTTGCCATGACACTGACAGGGGGCCACGTTCGACTTCTTTCTATTTCTCTTTGCTTTGCTTTGCTTGGGAGAGAAGATGCTCCTTCTTTTCTTTTGAAAGTCAAAGTCTAAGGGAGGGATCCTATCACTTTCGATTCTATACGAGTTTTTAAAATTGACAACTCCTTGTTACGACTTGCGACTTTTATTTGACCTTTTTTTAATTAAATAGGAGTATCTTTTCTGGCCTTCCAATATCTCTCCAACTCCCTTTCTCATTTTCGATCCTCTCCCACCCCTCCAATCCTCTCATCGTCACAGTCGGTTCTCCTCCAACTCCCCTTGTTCACCTTGCCTCCTCTACCCTACCACCTACCTCGGCACATTAGGACGCATTGCTGCCAACAGTCGACTCCAGTCACTGTGATCCAAGGATAGGGGAGAGGAGATCCAAGGCCAGTCTAGTTGTGGTTATGTAACACCCTGAGGATCATGCTACAGTAACTCTCTGTGATTAAGCTAATCATGTTGCTAAACAGGGCATGATCACATTTGGAATCACACTTCTTTTCAAACTCCTAATTCAAACTTCAATTAAAATTAAAGTGGAAAATAAAAGTTTTCAAAAATTTGAACAAAAATGTTCGGTGGGTGCCAAATAATACACTGGTAATTATGGTGGAGAAAACACATTTTTATAAAATACTTAAATATTTTTAAATGAAATAAAACAGAAAAGAAAATACACAAATAAAAAGAAAAGGCAAAAGAACCAGAACATACAAAGAAAAAGAGAAGGCCTTTCCCCCCACGGGACCCCCCCTGGCCCAACTGGGCCGACCCCCGGCCCAGCCCACCTTCCCCCCTCGCCCCCTTCCCTGTTCCCCCGACCGGGGTCGGAACAGGGGCCGTCCCCGCCGCACCACCTCGCCGGCGACGGGGAGGATAAGGGCGCCAGCGCCCCCCGCCTCCTCGGGCCCCTCTCCCACTCGCCCCCGCTCTCACTCTCGGCCTCTGCGCCTCCCCCGTCAGATCCACCTCCCTCTCCCCTTCGATCCCCACTGCCAGAGCGTGCTCGCCGCCGTTCTCCGTCGTCCCCGCGGCCACCGTCATCGCCCTGCACCCCCGACATGCCGTAGGCGTCCGTCATCGTCCGCCACTTCGACCGGTGCCCGCCGTTGGAGCCGGGATGCACCACAGCGCCGGATCCAGCTCGTCCCCTTCTGCCTCGGCCGCCGGTGACCGCCGTCGTCTCCGGCCACCTCTGCGCTCCTAAGCTGTCGCAGGCTTTTCGTAGCCGCTCGGTGAGCTCCACCCCTTCCTCTCCCCGTCCTAGCTCCGTTTACGCGCCGCAGCAAGCTGTGCGCGACGCGACGCCATTGCCGCGCCCGGGCTCCGCTGTCGAGCTCGTAGCCATCACGGTAGGGCTCGTCCCGGTCCGTCGAGCTCACCAACACGTTCGTGGCTTCGAGTAGTCGCCGTAGGAGTAGCGCGCCGCCCGTTTTAGCCTCCTTTTCATCGCGCGCGAGTTCGCCGTGCTTCGGGTCTCCGCCGTCCCTGTCGCCGGCGGCGGCTCCGACCATCGCAGCTTGCGTGGCCACCCGCGTTGGATGCGGCGTTGCTCACTCGTTCGAACGCAGCAACGCACGGGCCAAAAGGCCCCCTGTACGTGGATTCCGGCGAGGTCCCGAGCGCCTCCGCCGTATTTTCGGTCGCCGGTGTTCAGCCGCCGGCCACCACCGACGTGGCACACCTGGGGCCACCCCCGGGTCACTGCCAGCGGGCCCCGTGGACTGGGTCCACCCAGTCAACGTGCTGACTGGGCAGGCCCAGCCGCTGACATGCGGGCCCCGCCGCAAAAATAAAAAAAAAAGAAAAAAAAGAAAAATGTTTTATATATAAAAATAATTAATTAATCTAATCACTCACTAACAGGTGGGTCCAGTAGTTAATTAACTGAAAATTAATTAGCTTAATCTTCTGTTAACCCACTGTCTATGACAGGTGGGTCCCCCGTGTCAGTTTTGACCAGTCAACCCGGACTGTTGACCGCTGACGTCGCTCATACGTCATGCTGACGTCATACCCCTTTTTCTGTTAATTAAATAATTCCAGAAATTCAAATAAACTTTGAAAATTCATATCTTTTAAACCGTAACTCGGATGAAAATGTTTTCTATATGAAAGTTGCTCAGAACGACGAGACGAATCCAAATACGCAGTCCGTTCGTCCACCACACCTCCCTAACCTATCGAACTAGCAACTTTCCCCCTCCGGTCCGTCTGTCCGAAAACGTGAAACATCGGGAATACCTCCCGGATGTCCCCCCCTTCACCGGTACCACCTACTGTCGCGTTAGGACACACCTAGCACCACTCATTGTCATGTCACGCATCGTCATGCTTATGTTTGCATTGTATTTACTGTTTCTTCCCCCTCCTCTCTCCGGTAGACTACGAGACCGACACTGCTGCTGCCCAGTTCGACTACGGAGTCGACGACCCCTCCTACTTGCCAGAGCAACCAGGCAAGCCCCCCCTTGATCACCAGATATCGCCTATTCTTCTCTATACTGCTTGCATTAGAGTAGTGTAGCATGTTACTGCTTTTCGATATCCTATCCTGATGCATAGCCTATCCTTGCTACTACTGTTGTTACCTTTACCTGCAATCCTACATGCTTAGTATAGGATGCTAGTTTTCCATCAGTGGCCCTACATTCTTGTCCGTCTGCTGTGCTATACTATCGGGCCGTGATCACCTGGGCGGTGATCACGGGTATATACTTATATACTATATACATGACACATGTGATGACTAAAGTCGGGTCGGCTCGTAGGAGTACCCGCAAGTGGATCTTTGTGGCGGAGCGACAGGGCAGGTTGAGACCGCCTAGGTGAGAGGTGGGCCTGGCCCTGGTCGGCGTTCGCGGATACTTAACACGCTTAACGAGATCTTGGTATTTGATCTGAGTCTGGCCATTTGGTCTATACGCACTAGCCATCTATACGGGAGTAGTTATGGGTATCCCGGCGTCGTGGTATCAGCCGAAGCCTTCTTGACGTCAGCGACTGAGTGGCGCGCGCCGGATTGGACTGGAACGCCACTAGGCTAGGTCTGCTTCCGGCCGCGTACGCAACGTGCAGGTGTGCATAGGGCGATGGGCCCAGACCCCTGCGCGCATAGGGTTAGACCGGCGTGCTGACCTCTCTGTTGTGCTTAGGTGGGGCTGCGACGTGTTGATCTTACGAGGCCGGGCATGACCCAGAAAAGTGTGTCCGGCCAAATGGGATCGAGCATGTTGGGTTATGTGGTGCACCCCTGCAGTTCGAATAGCCGTGTCCCTCGGTAAAAGGACGACCCGGAGTTGTACCTTGACCTTATGACAACTAGAACCGGATACTGAATAAAATACACCCTTCCAAGTGCCAGATACAACCCGGTGATCGCTCTCTAACAGGGCGACGAGGAGGGGATCGCCGGGTAGGATTATGCTATGCGATGCTACTTGGAGGACTTCAATCTACTCTCTTCTACCTGCTGCAAGATGGAGATGACCAGAAGCGTAGTCTTCGACAGGACTAGCTATCCCCCTTTTATTCTGGCATTCTGCAGTTCAGTCCACTGATATGCCCCTTTACACATATACCCATGCATATGTAGTGTAGCTCCTTGCTTGCGAGTACTTTGGATGAGTACTCACGGTTGCTTCTCTCCCTCTTTTCCCCCTTTTCTTTTCTATCTGGTTGTCACAACCAGATGTTGGAGTCCAGGAGCCAGACGCCACCGTCGACGACGACACCTACGACACTGGAGGTGCCTACTACTACGTACAGGCCGCTGACGATGACCAGGAGTAGTTAGGAGGATCCCAGGCAGGAGGCTTGCGCCTCGTTCGATCTGTATCCCTGTTTGTGCTAGCCTTCTTAAGGCAAACTTGTTTAACTTATGTCTGTACTCAGATATTGTTGCTTCCGATGACTTGTCTGTGATCGAGCACTTGTATTCGAGCCCTCGAGGCCCCTGGCTTGTATTATGATGCTTGTATGACTTATTTATGTTTTAGAGTTGTGTTGTGATTGATACCTTCCCGTGAGTCCCTGATCTTGGTCGTACACATTTGCGTGCATGATTAGTGTACGGTCAAATCGGGGGCGTCACAAGTTGGTATCAGAGCCGACTGCCGGTAGGAATCCCCCTTTCCACACTCCTTGGCCGAAGTCGAGTCTAGACATTACGAAAACTTTTACTAACATGGCTGTGTGTCTTACGGGCCCACGTCGCCATTGGGTGGTACTAGGATCTTTTACTCCTCGACCTTTACTCTGGGACTCTGAACTCTCTTCTACTCGGGTTAAACGAATTTACTAACTCTAACACTAGGATCCCGTGACCGTGTTCACCCCAAAGTTGGATAAGCCATAGTTGTTTCTTAGAATAGTATTTTGAACAATTCACACACTGTCATTTGACTCCTTTGAAACGTCTTTGCTTTCAGATGGAACCCACGAGGCAGGTCGTTCGCCACACGATGGCCATTGGTGCCTCGGGATCACCTGCGGTGCTAGCTGAGATGATGACCTATCTGGGTTATCGCTGGCACCCTGAGTACACCGTCTACGAGGAGTACCAGGACTTTAACCAGGAGCAGTACCGTGCCATCGTCCACCTCTACTCTCGGGAGTACGACTCCACTACTGTGCTGCACACCGCACATGGTATTGGTGTGACCATCGATATGGCTGTCCACGATGCTGCCTATGCTGCTCTGACACGTCTTCGTGGAGAGTATCAGGAGTTGGACACCTCCCCTTTCAGGCACATTGCTATCGCATCTGATGTTGGTGCGGAGGGATACTATACTGCTGCCTACTCTACTGTCACCCGAGAGCCCTTCTACCACCAGCACTTGGTTCTGCATGCTGATGGGCTGGATCGAGCTAACCGAGCTCTTCGCCACGAGTTGTACACCACCCGTCAGCACCTTTACCGTGCTCTGACGCTGCTGCACCCCTTTGTCCGATCTGGACAGGTACCGCGTTCTGCGATCTACCCAGCCAGAACCGTGATGCCCCACGGTGTCGGTTGGCCAGAGGTGGGAGGCTACTCTCCCGCACTTGGCCCTCTTCTGCCACCTGAGCGTCGGGCTCTACACCTGAGTATCCGCGGCCCCCAGTCTGCTGACGTGGAGGGCTATCCGTTGCCTCACTACCAGCTGTCGGGCTACGATTACCTCCACAGTACCTCTTGGGACTGATGTAGGCTTGCTTGTAGTGTTAGAGGCATTCGCCGCGAGCCTGTGTGCCGCCTATGATGTTTTAGTCTATGTACTGAACTCTGTGTACTGAACTCTATGCATGACCCCTTTTGTAAGCTATGCCGACTACTATGTAGTAGCTATCGTGCTCCTTTCATTATGCATGTTTCATCATGAATGATTCTTGTCATTGCAAATTTTCTCAATGCTGAACTACCCCTGTTATATATTAGCAGGATGGTTAGACCAGGTGGTCGTGGTCGTGGTGGCGATGCCCCACCACCACCTGAGTACATGGCTGGTATGATCCAACAGTTTGAACTGAACCGCCAGTTCATGGAAAATATGATGGCTCAGTTTCCTCGCCCCAATATGAACCAGCAGCCAGCCCAAGTGACTCTTCAAGATTTCATACGCCTCAACCCAACCATCTACCGCAGCTCAACTCAGCCTCTGGATGCTGATGACTGGCTCCGTGACATCACCTATGAGATGGAGTCTGCTGATGTAGCCCCTGCCAGCTATGTCACCTTTGCTTCCTTCTTCTTGAAGGGACCCGCAGCTCAATGGTGGGACAGCCACAGGCGTACTCTGCCAGCTGGAACAATCATCACATGGCCAGACTTCCAAGCTGCTTTCCGTGCCCGCTTCATTCCTCAGGGAGTCATGGACCGGAAGAAGCGTGAGTTCCGCAACCTCACCCAAGGCAACAAAACTGTCGAAGCTTATCAGCGGGAGTTTCTGGACTTGTCCCGCTATGCTGAAGAAGACATTGCAACTGATGCACGCAGACAGGAGAAGTTCCGTGATGGCCTTCAAGCTGACATCAAGCTCACACTTCTAGTGCATGACTTTGCTGATTTCGCCACCTTGGTGAACAAGGCCATCAATGTCGAAACTGGTCTGCAGGAATACCAGAGCTCTCACAGGCGCAACCGTGACACGGGCTCATCTTCGGGCCCGCCCTCACAGAAGCGTAAGATATGGATCCCGAACAGCATGTACCATCCAAATGCATCTGCCCCAAGGCAGACCTATGCTGCCCCTCGTCTGCCTCCACCACCGTCCAGGCAGTCAAGACTTCCAGCTCCACCATCCCAAGCTCCTGTTCCCACTCCGAATAATGGCTTGTGCTTCAGGTGTGGTCAACCAGGACACCGTGCTAAAGAATGCAACCAGAACCAGAATCAACTGGCCCTTCCAGCAACTGGCCGTGGTAACAATCAGCCCCGCCACAACAATGCTAAGTCTTATGGTCGTGCTCATGCCAACCACGTTGATCTCAACGAAGCTCAAGACCAGCCTGCTACTGTGATGGGTACACTCCTCGTAAATTCAGTACCTGCACCCGTTTTATTTGATACAGGTGCATCACATTCATTCATGTCAGAAGATTTTGCATACAAGCACGACGTTAAATGTGAGGAGATGAACACCTCTGTATTGGTCAAAACCCCTGTGGGACAGTGTCAAACCTCCTTGGTTGGCATCGATGTCCCCGTGGAAATCGAAGGGCTGGAATTCTATGCCTCTCCATTATCCTGAAGACGTCTAACATCGACCTCATTTTGGGTATGGATTGGTTGAAAGCGCATACTGCTTCTATAGTTTGCGCCACTAAGACCGTCCATCTGCTACACCCTTCAGATGAAATAGTTGCTTACCAAGCTCATCTGGTGCAAAATGCCGAGGCAAGGCTCTATGCATTGAATGCATTGAACGCTGCACCACTCGAGGGCATTGAAAACATTCCCGTCGTGCGTGAATTCCTCGACGTCTTCCCTGAAGAACTTCCAGGGATTCCCCCTGCTAGAGCTGTCGAATTCATCATCGACTTGAAACCAGGCACCACTCCTATAGCCAAGCGACCCTACAAAATGCCGCCGCATGAACTCCCTGAGCTTAAGGAGGAAATCGACAAATCTCTTCGCAAAGGATTCATTCGCCCAAGTTGCTCTCCTTGGGGAGCACCTTCTCTCTTTGTCAAGAAGAAGGATGGGACAAACCGGTTAGTTCAAGACTACCGTCCTATAAACCAAGCTACCATTCAGAATAAATACCCTCTTCCTCGGATCAATGACCTGTATGATCAACTGGCGGGTTCGTCAGTGTTCTCTAAGCTCGACTTGAGGTTGGGCTACCACCAGATCCGTGTTCACGAAGAGGATATCCCAAAGACCGCCTTCGTGACTCGCTATGGTTCATACGAGTACACCGTCATGTCTTTCGGTTTGACCAATGCTCCAGCCACCTTCTCTCGTCTGATGAACTATATATTCATGGATTACCTCGACAAGTTCGTCGTGGTTTATCTGGATGATATCCTGGTATTCTCCAAGAACGAAGAAGAACATGCTGAACATCTTCGACTTGTGCTGGAAAAGCTACGAGAACATCAACTATATGCCAAGTTCTCCAAATGTGAATTCTGGCTACCGGAAGTAACCTATCTTGGGCATGTCATCTCTAAGGATGGTATTGCCGTCAACCCCGAGCGAGTTCAGGCTATTCTTGATTGGACTCCTCCCAAGAACGTTAAGCAAGTCAGAAGTTTTCTCGGTCTCGCCAGCTATTGCCGTCGATTCGTCGAGAACTTCTCCAAGATCGCCAGGCCTCTGACTAACCTGTTACATAAGGGCGTCAAGTTCCAATGGACAGACAAGTGTCAGGAAAGTTTCCAGGCACTCAAAGACAAGTTGACTTCTGCCCCAGTTCTAGCTCCACCTGATACTAAGAAGGACTTTGTCATTTACTGCGACGCTTCCCGTCAAGGATTAGGCTGTGTCCTAATGCAAGACCGCAAAGTGATTGCTTATGCCTCTCGGCAATTGCGCCCTCACGAAGAGAACTACCCAGTTCACGACCTCGAACTTGCTGCTGTCATTCATGCGCTGAAGCAGTGGCGACATTACCTTCTCGGTAATCGTTGCGAGATCTTCACTGACCACCAAAGTCTGAAGTATCTGTTTACTCAGCCAGATCTGAACCTCCGTCAACAGAGATGGATGGAGCTTGTTGCAGACTTTGACTTGGGTATTTCCTATACGCCAGGCAAGGCTAATGTAATGGCTGATGCCTTGAACCGCAAGTCTTACTGCAACCACCTCCAGGTTCACAAAGTTCAGCCCTCGCTTGTTGAAGAATTCAGGAAGCTGAACCTCCATATTGTTCCTCCGGGTGCACTCGATCCTCCTCCTAAGGAGTTTGGCAAGGTGAACCTCCACGTTGTTACCCAGGGTTCCCTCAATACCCTAGTTGCTAAACCAGATCTCGAGGACAGCATCAAAAGGCTACAGAAGTATGACTCTGGAGCCCACAAGATTAAGCGCTACCTCGCAGAAGGAAAGCCCTCATTCTTCACCATTGCTGAAGATGGCACCTTATACTTCAAGGGCCGCCTAGTGGTGCCATGTGCAGAGAAAAACCTGGATATGACACAGGAAGTTATGAAAGAAGCTCATGATACGCCTCTTTGTATCCATCCTGGTAGCACAAAGATGTACCAAGACATCCGTCAGAGATTCTGGTGGTCTAATATGAAGCAAGACATTGCACGTTATGTTGCTGAGTGTGACGTTTGCCGTCGTATCAAAGCAGAACATCAAAGGCCTGCTGGAACTCTGCAACCTATCTCTATTCCTGAATGGAAATGGGACCATGTTGAGATGGACTTCGTCACTGGATTTCCCAAATCACAGAAAGGTAATGATGCTATTCTTGTCGTCATTGACCGGCTTTCCAAAGTTGCACATTTCCTGGCAGTCAAAGAAACGATCACTGCTAGCCAGTTGGCAACGCTCTATATGTCCAGGATTGTTTCACTCCACGGTATTCCATTGGTTATCAGCTCAGACCGTGGCAGCTTATTCACTTCAAGATTCTGGGCAAGTTTCCAAGAAGCTATGGGAACTCATCTGTCATTCAGTATTGCGTTTCATCCTCAATCGCAAGGACAAGTTGAACGCGTCAATCAAGTTCTCGAAGACATGCCTCGAGCTTGCGTTATTTCCTTCGGCAAGAAATGGGAGGAATCTCTCCCGTATGCTGAGTTCTCTTATAATAATAGCTATCAAGCTAGTCTGAAGATGGCCCCCTTCGAAGTGTTATATGGACGAAAGTGCCGAACCCCTCTGAACTGGTCAGAAACTGGGGAACGTCCACTCTTCGGTCCGGATATTATCCAAGATGCCGAAGAACAAGTCCGCATTATTCGTGAGAATCTCAAGACTGCTCAGTCACGTCAGAAGAGTCAGTATGACCGTCATCATAAAGACATGGTCTATCAACCTGGCGAAAAGGCTTATCTTCGAGTCACACCTATGAAGGGTGCTCACCGCTTTGGGATCAAGGGCAAACTAGCTCCTCGCTATATTGGCCCATTCACTATTCTCGAAAGGCGTGGAAAAGTGGCATACCAACTGGAACTACCGCCGAACCTTTCACAGGTTCACGATGTGTTCCATGTGTCACAGCTCCGCCGTTGCTTCAAGGACCCAATCCGAGCCGTGGATCATGAAGTGCTCGAATTGCAGCAAGACCTCTCCTATAAGGAGCATCCGGTCCGCATTCTCGACCAAGCTGAACGCCGCACACGTCAGAAGGCGATCAAGTTTCTCAAAGTCCAGTGGTCGCACCATTCTGAAGATGAGGCCACTTGGGAACGAGAGGACCGTCTGCGCGAAGAATACCCCGCACTGTTTCCTTCTACCTCCTAAATCTCGGGACGAGATTTCTTGTAGTGGAGGAGATTTGTAACACCCTGAGGATCATTCTACAGTAACTCTCTGTGATTAAGCTAATCATGTTGCTAAACAGGGCATGATCACATTTGGAATCACACTTCTTTTCAAACTCCTAATTCAAACTTCAATTAAAATTAAAGTGGAAAATAAAAGTTTTCAAAAATTTGAACAAAAATGTTCGGTGGGTGCCAAATAATACACTGGTAATTATGGTGGAGAAAACACATTTTTATAAAATACTTAAATACTTTTAAATGAAATAAAACAGAAAAGAAAATAAACAAATAAAAAGAAAAGGCAAAAGAACCCAGAACAGACAAAGAAAAAGAGAAGGCCTTTCCCCCCACGGGACCCCCCCTGGCCCAACTGGGCCGACCCCCGGCCCAGCCCACCTTCCCCCCTCGCCCCCTTCCCTGTTCCCCCGACCGGGGTTGGAACAGGGGCCGTCCCCGCCGCACCACCTCGCCGGCGACGGGGAGGATAAGGGCGCCAGCGCCCCCCGCCTCCTCGGGTCCCTCTCCCACTCGCCCCCGCTCTCACTCTCGGCCTCTGCGCCTCCCCCGTCAGATCCACCTCCCTCTCCCCTTCGATCCCCACTGCCAGAGCGTGCTCGCCGCCGTTCTCCGTCGTCCCCGCGGCCACCGTCATCGCCCTGCACCCCCGACATGCCGTAGGCGTCCGTCATCGTCCGCCACTTCGACCGGTGCTCGCCGTTGGAGCCGGGAGGCACCACAACGCCGGATCCAGCTCGTCCCCTTCCGCCTCGGCCGCCGGTGACCGCCGTCGTCTCCGGCCACCTCTGCGCTCCTAAGCTGTCGCAGGCTTTTCGTAGCCGCTCGGTGAGCTCCACCCCTTCCTCTCCCCGTCCTAGCTCCGTTTACGCGCCGCAGCAAGCTGTGCGCGACGCGACGCCATTGCCGCGCCCGGGCTCCGCTGTCGAGCTCGTAGCCATCACGGTAGGGCTCGTCCCGGTCCGTCGAGCTCACCAACACGTTCGTGGCTTCGAGTAGTCGCCGTAGGAGTAGCGCGCCGCCCGTTTTAGCCTCCTTTTCATCGCGCGCGAGTTCGCCGTGCTTCGGGTCTCCGCCGTCCCTGTCGCCGGCGGCGGCTCCGGCCATCGCAGCTTGCGTGGCCACCCGCGTTGGATGCGGCGTTGCTCACTCGTTCGAACGCAGCAACGCACGGGACAAAAGGCCCCCTGTACGTGGATTCCGGCGAGGTCCCGAGCGCCTCCGCCGTATTTTCGGTCGCCGGTGTTCAGCCGCCGGCCACCACCGACGTGGCACACCTGGGGCCACCCCCGGGTCACTGCCAGCGGGCCCCGCGGACTGGGTCCACCCAGTCAACGTGCTGACTGGGCAGGCCCAGCCGCTGACATGCGGGCCCCGCCGCAAAAATAAAAAAAAATAAAAATGTTATATATATATAAATAAATAATTAATCTAATCACTCACTGACAGGTGGGCCCAGTAGTTAATTAACTGAAAATTAATTAGCTTAATCTTCTGTTAACCCACTGTCTATGACAGGTGGGTCCCCCGTGTCAGTTTTGACCAGTCAACCCGGACTGTTGACCGCTGACGTCGCTCATACGTCATGCTGACGTCATACCCCTTTTTCTGTTAATTAAATAATTCCAGAAATTCAAATAAACTTTGAAAATTCATATCTTTTAAACCGTAACTCGGATGAAAATGTTTTCTATATGAAAGTTGCTCAGAACGACGAGACGAATCCAAATACGCAGTCCGTTCGTCCACCACACCTCCCTAACCTATCGAACTAGCAACTTTCCCCCTTCGGTCCGTCTGTCCGAAAACGTGAAACATCGGGAATACCTCCCGGATGTTCCCCCCCTTCACCGGTACCACCTACTGTCGCGTTAGGACACACCTAGCACCGCTCATTGTCATGTCACGCATCGTCATGCTTATGTTTGCATTGTATTTACTGTTTCTTCCCCCTCCTCTCTCCGGTAGACTACGGGACCGACACTGCTGCTGCCCAGTTCGACTACGGAGTCGACGACCCCTCCTACTTGCCAGAGCAACCAGGCAAGCCCCCCCTTGATCACCAGATATCGCCTATTCTTCTCTATACTGCTTGCATTAGAGTAGTGTAGCATGTTACTGCTTTTCGATATCCTATCCTGATGCATAGCCTATCCTTGCTACTACTGTTGTTACCTTTACCTGCAATCCTACATGCTTAGTATAGGATGCTAGTTTTCCATCAGTGGCCCTACATTCTTGTCCGTCTGCTGTGCTATACTATCGGGCCGTGATCACCTGGGCGGTGATCACGGGTATATACTTATATACTATATACATGACACATGTGATGACTAAAGTCGGGTCGGCTCGTAGGAGTACCCGCAAGTGGATCTTTGTGGCGGAGCGACAGGGCAGGTTGAGACCGCCTAGGTGAGAGGTGGGCCTGGCCCTGGTCGGCGTTCGCGGATACTTAACACGCTTAACGAGATCTTGGTATTTGATCTGAGTCTGGCCATTTGGTCTATACGCACTAGCCATCTACGCGGGAGTAGTTATGGGTATCCCGGCGTCGTGGTATCAGCCGAAGCCTTCTTGACGTCAGCGACTGAGTGGCGCGCGCCGGATTGGACTGGAACGCCACTAGGCTAGGTCTGCTTCCGGCCGCGTACGCAACGTGCAGGTGTGCATAGGGCGATGGGCCCAGACCCCTGCGCGCATAGGGTTAGACCGGCGTGCTGACCTCTCTGTTGTGCTTAGGTGGGGCTACGACGTGTTGATCTTACGAGGCCGGGCATGACCCAGAAAAGTGTGTCCGGCCAAATGGGATCGAGCGTGTTGGGTTATGTGGTGCACCCCTGCAGTTCGAATAGCCGTGTCCCTCGGTAAAAGGACGACCCGGAGTTGTACCTTGACCTTATGACAACTAGAACCGGATACTGAATAAAATACACCCTTCCAAGTGCCAGATACAACCCGGTGATCGCTCTCTAACAGGGCGACGAGGAGGGGATCGCCGGGTAGGATTATGCTATGCGATGCTACTTGGAGGACTTCAATCTACTCTCTTCTACCTGCTGCAAGATGGAGATGACCAGAAGCGTAGTCTTCGACAGGACTAGCTATCCCCCTTTTATTCTGGCATTCTGCAGTTCAGTCCACTGATATGCCCCTTTACACATATACCCATGCATATGTAGTGTAGCTCCTTGCTTGCGAGTACTTTGGATGAGTACTCACGGTTGCTTCTCTCCCTCTTTCCCCCTTTTCTTTTCTATCTGGTTGTCACAACCAGATGTTGGAGTCCAGGAGCCAGACGCCACCGTCGACGACGACACCTACGACACTGGAGGTGCCTACTACTACGTACAGGCCGCTGACGACGACCAGGAGTAGTTAGGAGGATCCCAGGCAGGAGGCTTGCGCCTCGTTCGATCTGTATCCCTGTTTGTGCTAGCCTTCTTAAGGCAAACTTGTTTAACTTATGTCTGTACTCAGATATTGTTGCTTCCGCTGACTCGTCTGTGATCGAGCACTTGTATTCGAGCCCTCGAGGCCCCTGGCTTGTATTATGATGCTTGTATGACTTATTTATGTTTTAGAGTTGTGTTGTGATACCTTCCCGTGAGTCCCTGATCTTGGTCGTACACATTTGCGTGCATGATTAGTGTACGGTCAAATCGGGGGCGTCACAGGTTAGATATTGTAGGTGGTTCCCAACGCGCCTACCCATTTTATGTCAGCACTCAACTCTTAAAGAAAAAGGCCCGCGGCCGATCATGCCAGCGCCCATGTCTCATGCCGGCACCATGCCAGCACCGACATACAATGCCGGCTTCAGAAAATATCACCACAGTTCATGCTGGCGCACTCGCCAGCCGGCCGGTACACATGCCAGC
This sequence comes from Aegilops tauschii subsp. strangulata, assembly GCF_002575655.3. Taxonomy (NCBI): domain Eukaryota; kingdom Viridiplantae; phylum Streptophyta; class Magnoliopsida; order Poales; family Poaceae; genus Aegilops; species Aegilops tauschii. Next base: position 321,224 of record NC_053036.3, on the reverse strand, counting down.
ACACAAAAAAAGGTGGGACTTGAGTTAGACCACGCCATCGCGGCCCCGTGGTCATGCCAGCACACCTGCCGGCATATAAAAAAGATGGCGATCGCTGCCATAAATCACTCGTCGTCGAACTTGAGCATCTCGGCCTGCATCTTCTTGAACCACGGCCTCTTCCTTGGCGACACGGTGTTGAGATCCACCTTCATGATCTCCACCCCGGTCATCATGCTCGCGGGAGCCACTTCTCTCGTCTGCCGCGCGCGTTTCCTCGCGCCGCCGGATGACGAGCCACCGGCCACCCGGGTGGCATTGAGGTCGATGGGCGCGGGCGCGAGCGTGGAAGGCGCGACCACGCCCACGTCGGGCGAGCACTCTCCAGAGAGGCGGGAGGCCTGCGGGTACACATGGAAGCCGAACATTGGGTTGCAAGCCGACGCGCGGGGCGAGTCGAGCAGCACCATCCGAGGAAACGCCGATGAGCCGGCGCTGGCCGCAGCGACGGCGGCGTTGAGGAGGCTGTGCTGGCTAGGGTTAAGCCCTAGCATGTAGAGCGCCTCCCTTGTTAAGGCGGCGACGCGGGTGATGGTGTCCTCCTGCTGCGCGGCGGCCTCATCCCGCGCGTCCGAGGCGTGCCTCCGGCCCTTCCTCTTGGCCGACTCCGCGAACCCCATTGGATTTGCTCTAATGTTGGTGATGCCAAAAGTTGTACATGTTAGAAGTGAAGTGCTACCGTGGTACTTGTTGGATACCATGCTTGTAATGCTTGAAAATTGAAAATATGGTGCTATTGTGATGTGAATTACGGAATGGTGGTTGAACTTATGTTGTGTGTAATTGCTAGCATTTTGCACAACGTGTACGATATATCCATCCATGCCGAGGCATGACAATGGGCGCCAAATTAAAGGGCTCAACACGAGGGGAAAGGAAGGAGCCCGGCGTCGTCGACGGTGGCCGCCTCCGGCCCCCTGCCCGCCCGTAGTAGACCACCACCTCCTCCTCCTCGTCTGGGACTGGGCCGCCGTCGACCATGTCAGTTTACAGCTGCTGTCCAAGTTTTAAGAAGAAAAAAACACAGTTCCGTCGTCAGTTGTAGGCGTAAGCAGCTGTCAGAATTCAGTTTCGTCAGACTCAGACAATACAGTAGAGCAGAGTTTTCTTGAGCTTCGAGCAGAGAATTCTTCACTTCATCTTCATCACACGATCCACAGCACACATACTGTATTAATGGAATGCACAAAACCATAAAGATCTTCTGATCCAAACTAACTTATCCTCTCCTCTGTTTGAGAAAAATCATCTAGTGATGAGTTATGACTGATCATCTGCACGAGAAACCTATTCGTGGCCTTCAGTTTCAGTTTCTGGACCTGGGTCTCAACTGAACTGGGTGTAAATAAACATGTCAACACCTACCTTCTTTCTTTCTTTCTTTCAGCGATCGACTGCAGAATTAATAAGGAAGCCAGTGATTGATTCTGCAAACAGCAAACCAGCTAGCTGATGTGATGATTCAAAGGACCCTAGATAAAATCAATTCGCATTCGCAGCAGCCTCATGCATGCATGTTTCAATTCAACCTGATGCAAACAGCCAAACCTGCACGAGTCACCACACTTGCACTAGTATAATTAACAGCAGTAGTTTTGAGTGCACATCAGCTGCTTCATGGAGACAGCAACTGACGAGCATAAATGAGCATCATATATATTTTGTTTCTTTCCATCTGTCTGTCTGTCCGTGTGTGTGTGTGTGTCCCTTTTTCATCTCTATCCATGGCACGCCACGCCAGGATTACTCGGAAGAAGAAACAAGAGACTCTTTTTGGCCGGATAAAACCGACCGACCACCCAAAAACTAGCCCCAAAAAAGAAGAAAAAACCCAAAGAACAAAGAAAACCTCAGAGAGTTTGCTGCTTAATTTGCCAGGACTGCACTGCACATTCAGAGAGCTAGCTCCTAGCTACCAAGTCGGTCTAGGTTGCAAATTAAGGAGATATGGATATGGTGGTGATCTCATCTGCCTAGCTAATCAACCCCTCGCCTTCAGATCAACCACCACCACGCTAATGTTATCGGAGCTCTCCCTCCCGAGGGCCAGCCTCGCGAGGAGGGCCGCTGCACGGAAGCACCGGGGCTCTTCCTCCTGGGAAACCGCCGGCGCGCTGCCGCTGCTCCCAGCCGCAGCTGCAGGAGCTCTGGTGGGGCTCCCGTCTTCCAGGCATTGCCTGGCCACGTCGCAGGCCACCTTGTTGGAGATCACGTCCCACAGCCCGTCGCTGGCGAGGATCAGGCAGTCGTCCTCCTCGCACCTTTCGGTTATGCTGATCTCTGGCTCGCATATCACTTCTGGCTTCAGGAGCCTGTGCCCTGCAAGAATATATAGTTACAATGTCCAAATTAATGAGATCAAATACTTGATGCATGATTCAGAACAATTAATTAATGCATACTGCTGAGAAGAAATGAACTTTGTTGTAGGCATGAACAAACTTCAAGGCCTCTGCCTTTTCATCCTCTTTCGAAATAATTAGAAAAACCCGCTAGCTCTCCATTAAAACCAAGCAAGTACACTGTTCATAACAGAAGCCGCTTCCGATCGATGTAGGCAGGCATACCCAAAACCGACAGGATGTGTTAACACCAACCTACCAACATATCAAGATTTACACTTGCTGTTTCAGAGAGAAAAGAAAAAGATTTAATAGCGAGTAAAAGGCACAATATATAGCAATACTGAATTTACCTCAAAAGGCCAACTTGAGCACAAAGAAAGTAGCATGCATGACTTGAACCAAAATGATGTAACATGCCACTATAGGTAATTAACTCGGACAAGATCTAATTGGCAGTCCAATAAAGTTACCTATCCTGACTACTTACATGATTGCTACCTTGAGGAAAAGTAATAAGCTGAAAAGACAACACTTTGAGCATTGACGAATTGGAGACAAACATGTGTGGCCTTCTTGTCCACTCCATTTTTCTGTGGTTCTTGTCAACTGTCATAATGTAACTATCTGGAACTGCTCTATAATTAAATATATACCAGGGCACCATAGTGTCGATCGGACCTTGAGTGGCTGGCGTGTGATGGATGGACACGTACGGTTCGCATATATGCTCAATTTTGTTAATAATTAGCCAATTGGTATGGCACAACTCATCAGGTCATTGCTAGTGATGGGCATTAGTTTTAGAGGCCGGAGATGTGACCAAATTATTTATCTTGTCAACAACAGCAGCAAAAGTGACATGTGTCATCCATTAGAAGATGGTGTTATCCTTAGTAATTGGCCGAAGACCTTAGCTAATTAAGCCGGCGGTTGTTAATTGGTTTCCATATATAAGAAGGCAACAACACAAGGTGACAAGCATCCCCCCTTTATGATATGATACTATTATAGTGTTAATGATGATCACCCCTCCTTGTTAATGGGAGCAAGACCACGTGTGCGAAGCGACGAAATGACACATCCTGGTGGCACCCGACAGACCACGGGCCTCCATCTTCACCCTCGTGAGGAGTGAGGAGGCCCCGGACATGATCGTTGCTTTGAGTCAGCCCTAGGTGCGTAGAAAGGAAAGGAAAGGAAAGGATACCTAGCGCTCGGGACATGGCGAGGATGCCGCGGACGCGCGCCCCGTTCATGTACATGACCTTGCCTCCGGCCGCCTTGATCCGCGCCATCTCGTCCGGCCGGTCCGGCTGCATCCATCCATCGCAACGTCGTCCTTGGTTAGTTTTTATTACTGTAGTAGCAAAGCATGGCATGGCATTGCATTGCATTGCATACAAGAGAAGAGAGATGAAAATCCATGCAATGCAAATGCAAATGCAAATGCACATGTGGTAAGGAAAGGAAAGGAAAGGGTAGGAGAAACGCATGCATGCATGCAGCCCAGCCCATGCTACTACAGTACGTACTAGTATATTTATTTGTGTGGAATCAGATGAGATGGCCCCACATTCCATTCCATTCCATCCCAATCTCGGAAATCTCACCACCCACTAGGAGAGGTGAGCACAGGTGGAGGCATTGCCGACCACGGACTCCCTTCCTTCCTTCCTTCTTTGTCTGCAGCTTTGAATCCCACACCAACACCCGCCGCCGGCTGGCCACTGCCGTCACCCCACGTGGCCGGCCTTTCCTTTGACCAACACGCGTCCCTCCACACCTCACCACCACAGCGGCGATGGCGATGGCGATGGCGATGGCGACGGCGACCCCCTCCGTCCCGTCCAGCCTAGCCTAGCCTAGGAATCTAATCTCACCACCACCACGTGTCGAGGGCGACGGCCCAGCCCAGCCAGAGAAGACAAAGTCACTGTATGAGCTACTAATCGTACGTATTCCGTTCCAGAAAATGAAAGAATAATCAGGGGAAGCAAGGTAGGAAATCATGCATGCAGGAGACTCACCTTGTGGTCCTGGGAGAGCGGCACGGCGACGCCACCTCGTGAGAGCACGGCGCGGGAGTCGCCGCAGTTGGCCACGATGAGGCGGTCGCGGACCAGCAGCGCCACCACGGCAGTCGACCCCACGATGGCGCCCTTCTGCGCCGACGACAGCAGGCACGAGCACGACTTGGGCACACATGTACTCCCGCGCCCGCACGCGCACGCCGACACCGCCAGCGCGTCCGCCCGGGCGAAGCTCCTGGACAGAGCGCCACGCCACGCAAGTTGCTCCGACGAGTCTTGGTCGTGCTGTTGTTGCTCCGACGAGTCTTGGTCGTGCTGTTGCTGCTCCTTCTCCTTCTTCTCCCAATAAGAATAAGAAGAAGAAGAAGAAGAAGAAGAAGACGACGACGACGCCGCCGCTGTCTGGTGCAAGTCGGCCGCCGCGCCGGCCAGCTCCTCCGCGAGGATGACGTGCATCTGCTCCCTGCACAGCGCCGCGGCCTGCATCGATCATTCATGTCATCATAAGCGTTTATAATTTAGATAGATGGATGGATGGAAAGAATCAATGGAATGTAGGTAGTAAACTGCTGCATGCTACGTGTCGAGCTGTAGCTGGAGCCGGATCTGGAGTGGAAGCTGCTGGAATGTGACCAGGTGGATGGAGGTCTAGAAGCACTATGTACTCGATCGACAACGAAAGGTATCTTCTTGGATCGTCGGATTGGATGCTGCAGGGTGTCCCTCTCCATGGAGATAATCAATCAAGCCCTCTTTGGACCGGGGACTAGATAACACTACGTACTAATTACTAAGCAAAAACTACCTACTTAAGTAGCAGGCATTAGATTAGATTATACAGTAGAATTAATTAAGTGAGGCGGCCTGGCATGGCATGGCGTGGCGTACGTGGGGGCCGCCGTGGCCGTCGAAGACGGCGAAGAGGTGCATGGGGGAGCCGTCGGCCCAGGCGCAGAAGCTGGGGTGCAGCGACACCGTGTCCTCCATCTCCCGCAGCCGCCCCGCCAGCGCCACCGACCCGAACGACACGGGCCATCTCCACCACGACTTGGCCTTCTCCTTCTCCATCTCCTTCTCCTTCTCCTTGGAGGGCAGCTGCTGGGGAGCCGCCGCAACAACCGCGTCAGATGCAGAGCCCTCCTCCTCCTCCGAGGAGGGCTCTGCCTCTTCCCCTCCTTCCTCGGCGGGGCCGGGGCCGGGGGCGGGGGAGGCGTGGTGGGCGTAGCGGCGCGCGTTGAGGCGGCTGCGTCTTCGCACTAGGCGGCATTCCTCGGAGTCGATGGCGCCCTCGGGCATGTTGTTGACGCCGGCGCTGGCCATCACCATGGATGGATGAGGCGGGCGGTCCGGTCACACTCACACGGGCACGGGGGTGGAAGAAAAAGAGGAGGAACAGGAGGCGCGCGGCGGGTACCGGACAAGCAGCAGCAGAGCGGAAGCGAATCCCATGAGTGAGAGTGTGTCTCTCTCTGGTTACTGCTATGCTACCTATGGCTATAGCTATTGCTATTGCTATAAAGAGAGAGAGAGCTCCTCTGGTTGGGTTGGGTTGGTTTAAAGGGAGGAGGAAGAAGAGAGGAGGAGGAGGAAGTGGGTTTGTGTTCCTCTGTCTCGCGTCACGTCGGATGCCCGTCGGGGCCCACGTGCGGGGCGACGTGGCGACACGTGTCATGCGACCCGGACCACCCGCCAATGCCTGCGTGGTTGGCTGCGCCGCCTCCCCTCCCCTCCCCTCCCCTCAATCGTTTCCCTTTTTTTCTGGAGAACCCTCAATCGTTTCCTGGGCACCCCTCTCCAAGTAGTAGTCACCCCGACGGCCCAAATTTTGAAATGCTTTTTTCCATACTACTTAAAAGTGCAGCTGCGCTTTTCAGTCTCTCCGAGCCTTACCGTCCGATTGAGAAGATCGTGGATCCTAAAAAAAAATAATTTTGAGGAGATTGTGTCTCGTCTCCTAGGCGGAATCCAACAACAAGCAAAACCCCCTTGATCATCCCGATACCGCCTACTCTTTCTCTCTACTGCTTGCATTAGAGTAGTGTAGCTGTTACTACTTGAACATGTGGGAGCCAATTATAATTTTTGATTGTTCCATGCTATATTATATTCTGTTTTGGACATTAATGGGCTTTATTATACACTTTTATATTATTTTTGGGACTAACCTATTAACCGGAGGCCCAGCCCAGAATTGCTGTTTTTTTTGCCTATTTCAGAGTTCCGTAGAAAAAAATATCAAACGGAGTCCAAACGGAATGAAACCTTCGGGAACGTGATTTCCGGAACGAACGTGATCCAGAGGACTTGGACCCTACGTCAAAACATCAACCAGGAGGGCACGAGGTAGGGGGGCGCGCCCTTCACCCTCGTGGGCCCCACGTTGCTCCACCGACGTACTTCTTCCTCCTATATATACCTACGTACCCCCAAACTACCAGATACAGAGCCAAAAACCTAATTCCACTGCCGCAACCTTCTGTACCCGTGAGATCCCATCTTGGGGCCTTTTCCGGAGCTCCACCGGAGGGGGCATCGATCACGGAGGGCTTCTACATCAACACCATAGCCTCTCCGATGATGTGTGAGTAGTTTACCTCAGACCTTCGGGTCCATAGTTATTGGCTAGATGGCTTCTTCTCTCTTTTTGGATCTCAATACAATGTTCTCCCCCTCTCTTGTGGAGATCTATTCGATGTAATCTTCTTTTGCGGTGTGTTTGTTGAGACCGATGAATTGTGGGTTTATGATCAAGTTTATCTATGAACAATATTTGAATCTTCTCTGAATTCTTTTATGTATGATTGGTTATCTTTGCAAGTCTCTTCGAATTATCAGTTTGGTTTGGCCTACTAGATTGATCTTTCTTGCAATGGGAGAAGTGCTTAGCTTTGGGTTCAATCTTGCGGTGTCCTTTCCCAGTGACAGTAGGGGCAGCAAGGCACGTATTGTATTGTTGCCATCGAGGATAACAAGATGGGGTTTATATCATATTGCATGAGTTTATCCCTCTACATCATGTCATCTTACTTAAAGCGTTACTCTGTTCTTATGAACTTAATACTCTAGATGCATGCTGGATAGCGGTCGATATGTGGAGTAATAGTAGTAGATTCAGGCAGGAGTCGGTCTACTTGTCTCGGACGTGATGCCTATATACATGATCATACCCAGATATTCTCATAACTATGCTCAATTCTGTCAATTGCTCAACAGTAATTTGTTCACCCACCGTAATACTTATGCTCTCGAGAGAAGCCACTAGTGAAACCTATGGCCCCCGGGTCTATTCTCCATCATATTAATCTCCCATCAACAAGTTATTTCTAGCGTCGTCTTTATTTTTGCTTTCTTTACTTTGCATCTTTATCATAAAAATACCAAAAATATTATCTTATCATATCTATCAGATCTCACTCTCGTAAGTGACCGTGAAGGGATTGACAACCCCTTTATTGCGTTGGTTGCGAGGATTTATTTGTTTGTGTAGGTGCGAGGGACTCGTGCGTGGCCTCCTACTGGATCGATACATTGGTTCTCAAAAACTGAGGGAAATACTTACGCTACTTTGCTGCATCACCCTTTCCTCTTCAAGGGAAAACCAACGTAGTGCTCAAGAGGTAGCACTACTTTCGGTTGATCCTATACTGTTGCATAGCCTGTCTTTGCTACTACTGTTGATACCTTTACCTGCAATCCTAAATGCTTAGTATAGGATGCTAGTATTTCATCAGTGGCCCTACATTCTTGTCCGTCTGCCATGCAATACTATCGGGCTTCGATCACTCGGGAGGTGATCACGGGTATATACGTATATATAGTATATATCATACATGTTGTGACTAAAGTCGGGTCGACTCATAGAGTACCCGCGAGTGATTCACGGACTGGGGGCTGAAAGGACATGTTTCCCGACAGCCCTATGAGTGGATCTTTGTGGCAGAGCGACAGGGTAGGTTGTGACCACCTAGGAGACAGGTGGGCCTGGTCTGGTCGGCGTCCGCGGATACTTCAAATAACACGCTTAACGAGATTGGGTATTTGATATGAGCTCGTATTAACCTATACGCACTAACCGCGACGTGGGACAAGATATGGGCAACCGGCATCGTAGTATCAGCCGAAGCTCTTCAGACGTCAGCGACGGAGCGGCGCGCACCGGATTGGACTGTAACGCCTGCGCTTGTATTAGGGGGCAAGGTCTGCTTCCGGCCGCCCTCGCAACATGCAGGAGTGCAAAGGGCGATGGGCCCAAGACCCCTGCGCGCTTAGGATGTAGACCGACGTGCTGACCTCTCAGCTGGGCCTACGTAGGGCTGCGACGTGTTGATCTTCTGAGGCCGGACATGACACAGGAAAGTGTGCCTGGCCAGAGGGATTGAGCGTGTCGGGTAATGTGGTGCACCCCTGCAGGGAAGATTGATCTATTAGAATAGCCGTGTCCACGGTAACAGGACGACTTGGAGTTGTATTCCGACCTCATGACAACTAGAACCGGATACTTAATAATGTTGGGGATCATAGCAGAAACTAAAAATTTTCTACGCATCACCAAGATCAATCTATGGAGAGGCTAGCAACGAGAGAGAGGGGAGTGCATCTTCATACTCTTGAAGATCGCGATGCGGAAGCGTTACAAGAACGCGGATGAAGTAGTCGTACTCGCAGCGATCCAGATCGCGGTTGATTCCAATCTAAGCGCCGAACAACGGCGCCTCCGCGTTCAACACACGTGCAGCCCGGTGACATCTCCCGTGCCTTGATCCAACAAGGAGGAGGGAGAGGTTGGGGAAGACAACTCCAGCAGCAGCACGACGGCGTGGTGGTGGTGGAGCAGCGTGGTACTCTGGCAGGGCTTCGCCAAGCACCGTGGAAAGAGGAGGAGGTGTTGGAGAGGGGGAGGGCTACGTCAGGGCTGTGGTGCGGCTGCCCTCCCACCCCCCACTATTTATAGGGGAAGGGGAGAAGGGGCCGGCCCCTCTATATGAGATCTAGAGGGGGGCGACGGCCAAGGGGAGGGGGCTTGCCCCCCAAGCCAAGGGGCGCCCCCTTTAGAGTTCCCCCACAACCCTAGGCGCATGGGCCCTAGGGGGGGGGGGATGGCGCCCAGCCCACTTAGGGCTGGTTCCCTTCCACATACAGCTCATAGGGCCCTCCGGGGCAGGTGGACTCCCCCGGTGGACCCCCGGAACCCCTTCGGTGGTCCCGGTACAATACCGGCAAACCCCTGAATACTTCCGGTGATCGTATGATGACTTCCCATATATAAATCTTCACCTACGGGCCATTCCGGAACTCCTCGTGACGTCCGGGATCTTATCTGGGACTCCGAACAACATTCGGTAACCACATATAAACTTTTCCCTATAACCCTAGCGTCATCGAACCTTAAGTGTGTAGACCCTACGGGTTCAGGAGGCATGTAGACATGACCGAGACATCTCTCCGGTCAATAACCAACATCGGGATCTGGATACCCATCTTGGCTCCCACATGTTCCACGATGATCTCATCAGATGAACCACGATGTCGGGGATTCAATCAATCCCGTACACAATTCCCTTTGTCTACCGGTATGATACTTGCCCGAGATTCGATCGTCGGTATCCCTATACCTTGTTCAATCTCGTTACTGGCAAGTCTCTTTACTCGTTCCGTAACACATCATCCCGTGATCAACTCCTTGGTCACATTGAGCTCATTATGATGATGTCTTACCGAGTGGGCCCAGAGATACCTCTCCGTCACACGGAGTGACAAATCCCAGTCTCGATTCGTGCCAACCCAACAGACACTTTCGGAGATACCCGTAGTGTGGCTTTATAGCCACCCAGTTACGTTGTGACGTTTGGCACACCCAAAGCATTCCTACGGTATCCGGGAGTTGCAGAATCTCATGGTCTAAGGAAATGATACTTGACATTAGAAAAGCTTTAGCAGACGAACTACAGGATCTTGTGCTATGCTTAGGATTGGGTCTTGTCCATCACATCATTCTCCTAATGATGTGATCCTGTTATCAACGACATCCAATGTCCATGGTCAGGAAACCGTAACCATCTATTGATCAACGAGCTAGTTAAATAGAGGCTCACTAGGGACATGTTGTGGTCTATGTATTCACACATGTATTACGATTTCTGGATAACACAATTATAGCATGAACAATAGACAATTACCATGAACAAGGAAATATAATAATAACCATTTTATTATTGCCTCTAGGGCATATTTCCAACAATCTCCCACTTGCACTAGAGTCAATAATCTAGTTACATTGTGATGAATCGAACACCCATAGAGTTCTGGTGTTGATCATGTTTTGCTCGTGGAAGAGGTTTAGTCAACGGATCTGCGACATTCAGGTCCGTATGCACTTTACAAATCTCTATGTCTCCATCTTGAACATTTTCACGAATGGAGTTGAAGCGATGCTTGATATGCCTGGTCTTCTTGTGAAACCTGGGCTCCTTGGCAAGGGCAATTGCTCTAGTGTTGTCACAGAAGAGAGTCATCGGGCCCGATGTATTGGGAACAACTCCTAGGTCAGTAATGAACTCCTTCATCCAGATTGCTTCATGTGCTGCCTCGGAGGCTGCTATGTACTCCGCTTCACATGTAGATCCCGCCATGACGCTTTGCTTGCAACTGCACCAGCTGACCGCCCCACCATTCAAAATATACACGTATCCGGTTTGTGACTTGGAGTCATCCAGATCTGTGTCGAAGCTAGCATCGACGTAACCCTTTATGACGAGCTCACCATAAACGAGAAACATATCCTTGGTCCTTTTCAGGTACTTCAGGATGTTCTTTACCGCTGTCCAGTGTTCCATGCTGGGATTACTTTGGTACCTTCCTACCAAACTTACGGCGAGGTTCACATCAGGTCTGGTACACAGCATGGCATACATAATAGACCCTATGGCCGAGGCATAGGGATGACACTCATCTTTTCTCTATCTTCTGCCGTGGTCGGGCATTGAGCCATGCTCAATCTCACACCTTGCAATACAGACAAGAACCCCTTCTTGGACTGATCCATATTGAACTTCTTCAATATCTTGTCAAGGTATGTGCTTTGTGAAAGACCAATGAGGCGTCTTGATCTATCTCTATAGATCTTGATGCCTAATATATAAGCAGCTTCTCCAAGGTACTTCATTGAAAAACACTTATTCAAGTAGGCCTTTATGCTTTCCAAGAATTCTATATCATTTCCCATCAATAGTATGTCATCCACATATAATATGAGAAATGCTACAGAGCTCCCACTCAGTTTCTTGTAAACACAGGCTTCTCCATAAATCTGCGTAAACCCAAACGCTTTGATCATCTCATCAAAGCGAATGTTCCAACTCCGAGATGCTTGCACCAGCCCACAGATTGAGCGTTGGAGCTTGCATACCTTGTCAGCATTCTTAGGATCGACAAAACCTTCCGGCTGCATCATATACAATTCCTCCTTAAGGAAACCATTAAGGAATGCCGTTTTGACGTCCATTTGCCATATCTCATAATCATAGAATGCGGCAATTGCTAACATGATTCGGACGGACTTCAGCTTCGCTACGGGTGAGAAGGTCTCATCGTAGTCAACCCTTGAACTTGTCGATAACCCTTAGCGACAAGCCGAGCTTTATAGATGGTCACATTGCCATCCGCGTCCGTCTTCTTCTTAAAGATCCATTTATTTTCTATGGCTCGCCGATCATCGGGCAAGTCTGTCAAAGTCCATACTTTGTTTTCATACATGGATCCTATCTCGGATTTCATGGCTTCAAGCCATTTGTTGGAACCTGGGCCCGGCATCGCTTCTTCATAGTTCAAAGGTTCACCGTTGTCTAACAACATTATTTCTAGGACATGGTTGCCATAGCATTCTGGTGTGGAACGTGTCCTTGTGGACCTATGAAGATCAGTAGTAACTTGATCCGAAGTTCCTTGATCATCATCATTAACTTCCTCTCTAGTCGGTGCAGGCACCACAGAAACATTTTCTTGAGCTGCGCTACTTTCCGGTTCAAGAGGCAATACTTCATCAAGTTCTACTTTCCTCCCACTTACTTCTTTCGAGAGAAACTCTTTCTCTAGAAAGGATCCATTCTTAGCAACAAAGATCTTGCCTTCGGATTTGAGGTAGAAGGTATAACCAATAGTTTCCTTAGGGTATCCTATGAAGACACATTTTTCCGACTTGGGTTCGAGCTTTTCAGGTTGAAGTTTCTTGACATAAGCATCGCATCCCCAAACTTTCAGAAACGACAGCTTAGGTTTCTTCCCAAACCATAATTCATACGGTGTCGTCTCAACGGATTTCGACGGAGCCCTATTTAAAGTGAATGCGACAGTCTCTAAAGCATAACCCCAAACTGATAGCGGTAAATCGGTAAGAGACATCATAGATCACACCATATCTAGTAGAGTGCGATTACGACGTTCGGACACACCATTACGCTGAGGTGTTCCCGGCGGCGTGAGTTGTGAAACAATTCCACATTTCCTTAAGTGCGTGCCAAATTCGTGACTCAAATATTCCCCTCCACGATCTGATCGTAAGAACTTTATTTTCTTGTCACGTTGATTCTCAACCTCACTCTGAAATTCCTTGAACTTTTCAAAGGTATCAGACTTGTGTTTCATTAAGTAGACATACCCATATCTACTTAAGTCATCAGTGAGGGCGAGAACATAACGATAACCACCGCGAGCCTCAACGCTCATTGGACCGCACACATCAGTATGTACGATTTCCTATAATTAAGTTGGTTGCTCGCTCCATTGTTCGGGAGAACGGAGTCTTGGTCATTTTGCCCATGAGGCATGGTTCGCACGTGTCAAATGATTCATAATCAAGAGACTCCAAAAGTCCATCTGCATGGAGTTTCTTCATGCGTTTGACACCAATGTGACCAAGGCGGCAGTGCCACAAGTATGTGGGACTATCATTATCAACCTTACATCTTTTGGCATTCACACTATGAATATGTGTAACATCACGTTCGAGATTCAATAAGAATAAAGCATTGACCAGCGGGGCATGACCATAAAACATGTCTCTCATATAAATAGAACAACCATTATTCTCAGATTTAAATGAGGAGCCATCTCGCATTAAGCGAGATCCAGATACAATGTTCATGCTCAAAGCTGACACTAAATAACAATTATTGAGGTTTAAAACTAACCCCGTAGGTAAATGTAGAGGTAGCGTGCCGACGGCGATCACATCGACCTTGGAACATTCCCGACGCGCATCATTACCTTGTCCTTCGCCAGTCTCCACTTATTCCGCTCCTGTTTTGAGTTACAAATATGAGCAACCGCACCGGTATCAAATACCCAGGAGCTACTACGAGTGCTGGTAAGGTACACATCAATAACATGTATATCATATATACCTTTGGTATTGCCGTCCTTCTTATCCGCTAAGTACTTGGGGCAGTTCTGCTTCCAGTGACCGCTTCCCTTGCAATAAAAGCACTCAGTCTCAGGTTTGGGTCCATGCTTTGGCTTCTTCCCAGCAACTGGCTTACCGGGCGCGGCAACTCCCTTGCCGTCCTTCTTGAAGTTCTTCTTACCCTTGCCTTTCTTGAAACTAGTGGTTTTATTGACCATCAACACTTGATGTTCCTTTTTGATCTCCACCTCCGCTGATTTCATCATTGAATATACCTCAGGAATGGTTTTATCCATCCCCTGCATATTGAAATTCATCACAAAGCTCTTGTAGCTAGGTGGAAGCGACTCAAGGATTCTGTCAATGACCGCGTCATCCGGGAGATTAACTCCCAGCTGAGACAAGTGGTTGTGCGACCCAGACATTTTGAGTATGTGCTCGCTGACAGAACTATTCTCCTCCATCTTACAACGGTAGAACTTGTCGGAGACTTCATATCTCTCAACTCGGGCATGAGCTTGGAAAACCATTTTCAGCTCTTGGAACATCTCATATGCTCCGTGCTGCTCAAAACGCTTTTGGAGCCCTGATTCTAAGCTGTAAAGCATGCCGCACTGAACCAGGGAGTAATCATCACTATGCGACTGCCAGGCGTTTATAACGTCTTGAGTTGCTGGGAAAACAGGTACTTCACCTAGCAGTGCATCAAGGACATATGCTTTCTTGGCAGCTATGAGGATGATCCTCAAGTTACGGACCCAGTCCGTATAGTTGCTACCATCGTCTTTCAGCTTGGTTTTCTCTAGGAACGCGTTGAAGTTGAGGGCAACATTAGCATGGGCCATTTGATCTACAAGACATATTGCAAAGATTTTAGACTATGTTCATGATAATTAAGTTCATCTAATCAAATTATTTAATGAACTCCCACTCAGATAAACATCCCTCTAGTCATCTAAGTGATACATGATCCGAGTCAACTAGGCCGTGTCCGATCATCACGTGAGACAGACTAGTCATCACCGGTGAACATTGATGTCTACTACACAACCTTCTTCTTGTAGACGTTGTTGGGCCTCCAAGTGCAGAGGTTTGTAGGAAAGTAGCAAATTTCCCTCAAGTGGATGACCTAAGGTTTATCAATCCGTGGGAGGCGTAGGATGAAGATGGTCTCTCTCAAATAACCCTGCAACCAAATAACAAAGAGTCTCTTGTGTCCCCAACACACCCAATACAATGGTAAATTGTATAGGTGCACTAGTTCGGCGAAGAGATGGTGATACAAGTGCAATATGGATGGTAGATATAGGTTTTTGTAATCTGAAAATATAAAAACAGCAAGGTAACTAATGATAAAAGTGAGCGTAAACGGTATTGCAATGATAGGAAACAAGGCCTAGGGTTCATACTTTCACTAGTGCAAGTTCTCTCAACAATAATAACATAATTGGATCACATAACTATCCCTCAACATGCAACAAAGAGTCACTCCAAAGTCACTAATAGCGAAGAACAAACGAAGATATTATGGTAGGGTACGAAACCACCTCAAAGTTATTCTTTCCAATCAATCCGTTGGGCTATTCCTATAAGTGTCACAAACAGCCCTAGAGTTCGTACTAGAATAACACCTTAAGACACAAATCAACCAAAACCCTAATGTCACCTAGATACTCCAATGTCACCTCAAGTATCCGTGGGTATGATTATACGATATGCATCACACAATCTCAGATTCATCTATTCAACCAACACAAAGTACTTCAAAGAGTGCCTCAAAGTTTCTACCGGAGAATCAAGACGAAAACGTGTGCCAACCCCTATGCATAGGTTCATGGGCGGAACCCGCAAGTTGATCACCAAAACATACATCAAGTGAATCACGTGATATCCCATTGTCACCACAGATACGCACGGCAAGACATACATCAAGTGTTCTCAAATCATTAAAGACTCAATCCGATAAGATTACTTCAAAGGGAAAACTCAATCCATTACAACAGAGTAGAGGGGGGATAAGAAACATAAGATCCAACTATAATATCAAAGCTCGCGATACATCAAGATCGTGCCAAATCAAGAACACGAGAGAGAGAGATCAAACACATAGCTACTGGTACATACCCTCATCCCCGAGGGTGAACTACTCCCTCCTCGTCATGGAGAGCGCCGGGATGATGAAGATGGCCACCGGTGAGGGTTCCCCCCTCCGGCAGGGTGCCGGAACAGGGTCCCGATTGGTTTTTGGTGGCTACAGAGGCTTGCGGCGGCGGAACTCCCGATCTATTCTGTTCCCCGAAGTTTTTAGGGTATATGGATATATATAGGTGGAAGAAATACGTCAGGGGAGCCACGAGGGGCCCACGAGGGTGGAGGGCGCGCCCTAGGGGGGGTGGGCGCACCCCCCTACCTCGTGGCTCCCTCGTTTCTTTCCTGATGTGCACTCCAAGTCTATCAGGTTGCTTTCCTTCCAAAAATAACTTCTCCAGAAGGTTTCATTCCGTTTCGACTCCGTTTGATATTCCTTTTCTTCGAAACACTGAAACAAGGGAAAAAACAGAACTGGCACTGGGCTCTGGGTCAATAGGTTAGTCCCAAAAATAATATAAAACTGCATAGTAAAGCCCATAAAACATCCAAGATGGATAATATAATAGCATGAATACTTCATAAATTATAGATACGTTGGAGACGTATCAGCATCCCCAAGCTTAATTCCTGCTCGTCCTTGAGTAGGTAAATGATAAAAGAAATAATTTATGAAGTGTGAATGCTAGCAGGTGCATAAGTTTGATCAATGATAATTTCAATCACTTTTTCTAGCATCATTATATGTCATAACAGTAGTTCAACTCATAGAACCTTTCATGAACAAGTAACAAGCTATTCACATGTTAAAGTATAGATCACAAACTTTTGTGAAAACTAACAAACTGTGTTATTAGTCATCAAACAATTACAATTCATCTTACTTTCAGGAAGAGTCTATGTCAGAGCTTTGATTCAGCAAACTTCACATACTCAACTATCATTTAGTCTTCCATGATTGCTACCACTCAAAGCATATTTTTAGAACAAATAGTATTCATCGAACACAGAGAAAGACAGGGGCTTAATGTTTCGCCTCCCAACCTTTTACCTCAAGGGTAATGTCAACAAAATTCATGCTCAAATATATTTGAATGGCCATATATGCCTAGATCTTTCCATCACATGATGCTTGACAACTAAAGAGTAGGTTGGAATGAGAAGGAGTACTACTGACTCTTGCATAAATGTAAAAGATAGGCCCTTCGCAGAGGGAAGCAGGGATTTGCAGAGGTGCCAGAGCTCAAAGCAAAAATAGAGATGAAAATAATTTTGAGAGGTATGCTTTCATTGTCAACATAACGACCAAGAGTTCCCAATATCTTCCATACTACATACATTATAGGCGGTTCCCAAACAGAAAGGTAAAGATTTTACTCCCCCTCCACCAACAATCACACTCCACGGCTTGTCCGAAACAACGGGTGCCGTCCAACTTTCAACAATCCCCGGGGAGTTTTGTTTAGATTATTTGTGAATTAGTTTTTGATTTTTTGATCATAGGACTGGGCATCCCAGTTACTAGCCATTTTCTCGTGAATGATGAGCGGAGTCCACTCATCGCGAGAATGGCCCACCTAGCATGGAAGATACTGCTAGCCCCTAGTCGCTACATGAGTGATTCGGGCATACAAAACAGATTATTATTTGAAGGTTTAGAGTTTGGCACATGCAAATTTACTTGGAACGGCAGGTAAATACCGCATATAGGTAGATATGATGGACACTCATGGAAGAAACTTGGTTCAAGGAATTTGGATGCACAAGCAGTATTCCCGCTTAGTACAGATATTTTGGCTAGCAAAGGATTCTAAAAAGCAAGCACCACATGTTAGAGGATCCATAACAATATAACTTCTATACAAATATACCCAAGCATAACTCATTATGTTGTCTTCCTGTCCAACTCCAACTAATTTGCTCAGGTTTGAAAATAATTAATGGGGCTCACAATCATAGAGGATGTCCAAGATAGTATATTTATATGTGAAATCTCTCTTCCATCAATATACTTTCATGAATTGTTCAAGTGACCAATACAATGTTTGCTAACCTTCAATAAATTTACCACCTCTACTTCTTATATGTAAAGTCATTACTCCCCATGGGATAAGCATATGAAACATATATAATTTCAGATTTATGACATTCAAATCATTCAACCATTTACTCATAGGATATAAGTGAAGCACACAAGTAAATGGCAAACTACTCCAAAAAGATATAAGTGAAGATCAATGAGTAGTTAAATAATTATGTAGCTATGTGAAGACTCTCTAACATTTAAGAATTTCAGATCTTGGTATTTTATTCAAACAGCAAGCAAAGCTAAAGAAAAGAAAATGACGCTCCAAGCAAAACACATATCATGTGGTGAATAAAAATATAGCTCCAAGTAAAGTTACCGATGAATGAAGACGAAAGAGGGGATGGAATCCGGGGCATCCTCAAGTTTAGGCTCTTGGTTGTCCTTGAATATTACCTTGGGGTGCCTTGGGAATCCCCAAGCTTAGGCTCTTGCCACTCCTTATTCCGTAGTCCATCGAATCTTTACCCAAAACTTGAAAACTTCACAACACAAAACTTAACAGAAAACTCGTAAGCTCCGTTAGCGAAAGAAAACAAAACACCACTTCAAGGTACTGTAATGAACTCATTCTTTATTTATATTGGTGTTAAACCTACTGTATTCCAACTTCTCTATGGTTTATAAACTATTTTACTAGCCATAGGTTCATCAAAATAAGCAAACAGCACACGAAAAACAGAATCTGTCAAAAACAGAACAGTCTGTAGTAATCTGTAACTCACGCAAACTTCTGGAACTCAAAAAATTCTAAAATAAATTGGTGGACCTGAGGAATTTGTCTAGTAATCATCTGCAAAAATAATCAACTAAATAGCACTCTCCAGTAAAAAGTTTTATCTAAGCTCGTGAGCGCTAAAGTTTCTGTTTTTTACAGCATGATCATAAAGACTTCACCCAAGTCTTCCCAAACGTTCTACTTGGCACAAACACTAACTAAAACACAAAACCACATATAAACATAAGCTAGATGGATTATTTATTCCTAAAAAGAACCAAAAGGCAAAGAACTAAAATAAAATTGGGTTGCCTCCCAACAAGCGCTAACGTTTAACGCCCCTAGCTAGGCATGATGATTTCAATGATGCTCACATAAAAGATAAGAATTGAAACATAAAGAGAGCATCATGAAACACATGACAAGCACATTTAAGTCTAACCCACTTCCTATGCATAGGGATTTTGTGAGCAAACAACTTATGGGAACAATAATCGACTAGCATAGGAAGGCAAAACAAGCATAACTTCAAGACTTTAAGCACATAGAGAGGAAACTTGATTTATTGCAATTTCTACAAGCATATGTTCCTCCCTCATAATAATTTTCAGTAGCATCATGAATAAATTCAACAATATAACCATCACACAAAGCATTCTTTTCATGATGCACAAGCATAGAAATTTTATTACTCTCCACATAAGCAAATTTCTTCTCATGAATAGTAGTGGGAGGAAACTCAACAAAATAACTATCATGTGAAGCATAATCCAATTGAAAATTAAAACCATGATGACAAGTTTCATGGTTATCTTTATTCTTTATAGCATACGTGTCATCACAATAATCATCATAGATAGGAGGCATACTTTCATAATAATAAATTTGCTCATCAAAACTTGGGGGACTAAACATATCATCTTCATCAAACATAGCATCCCCAAGCTTGTGGCTTTGCATATCATTAGCATCATGGATATTCAAAGAATTCATACTAAAAGCATTGCAATCATGCTCATCATTCAAAGATTTAGTGCCAAACATTTTAATGCATTCTTCTTCTAACACTTTGGCACAATTTTCCTTTCCATCATACTCACGAAAGATATTAAAAAGATGAAGCGTATGAGACAAACTCAATTCCATTTTTTGTAGTTTTCTTTTAAAAACTAAACTAGTGATAAAACAAGAAACTAAAAGATTCGATTGCAAGATCTAAAGATATACCTTCAAGCACTAACCTCACCGGCAACGGCGCCAGAAAAGAGCTTGATGTATACTACACAACCTTCTTCTTGTAGACGTTGTTGGGCCTCCAAGTGCAGAGGTTTGTAGGACAGTAGCAAATTTCCCTCAAGTGGATGACCTAAGGTTTATCAATCCGTGGGAGGCGTAGGATGAAGATGGTCTCTCTCAAACAACCCTGCAACATAATAACAAAGAGTCTCTTGTGTCCCCAACATACCCAATACAATGGTAAATTGTATAGGTGCACTAGTTCGGTGAAGAGATGGTGATACAAGTGCAATATGGATGGTAGATATATGTTTTTGTAATCTGAAAATGTAAAAACAGCAAGGTAACTAATGATAAAGGTGAGCGTAAATGGCATTGCAATGATAGGAAACAAGGCCTAGGGTTCATACTTTCACTAGTGCAAGTTCTCTCAACAATAATAACATAATTGGATCACATAACTATCCCTCAACATGCAACAAAGAGTCACTCCAAAGTCACTAATAGCGAAGAACAAACGAAGAGATTATGGTAGGGTACGAAACCACCTCAAAGTTATTCTTTCCAATCAATCCGTTGGGCTATTCCTATAAGTGTCACAAACAGCCCTAGAGTTCGTACTAGAATAACACCTTAAGACACAAATCAACCAAAACCCTAATGTCACCTAGATACTCCAATGTCACCTCAAGTATCCGTGGGTATGATTATACGATATGCATCACACAATCTCAGATTCATCTATTCAACAAACACAAAGTAGTTCAAAGAGTGCCCCAAAGTTTCTACCGGAGAATCAAGACGAAAATGTGTGCCAACCCCTATGCATAGGTTCATGGGCGGAACCCGCAAGTTGATCACCAAAACATACATCAAGTGAATCACGTGATATCCCATTGTCACCACAGATACGCACGACAAGTCATACATCAAGTGTTCTCAAATCATTGAAGACTCAATCCGATAAGATTACTTCAAAGGGAAAACTCAATCCATTACAAGAGAGTAGAGGGGGGAGAAGAAACATAAGATCCAACTATAATAGCAAAGCTCGCGATACATCAAGATCGTGCCAAATCAAGAACACGAGAGAGAGAGAGAGAGAGAGAGAGAGAGAGAGAGATCAAACACATAGCTATTGGTACATACCCTCAGTCCCGAGGGTGAACTACTCCCTCCTCGTCATGGAGAGCGCCGGGATGATGAAGATGGCCACCGGTGAGGGTTCCCCCCTCCGGCAGGGTGCCGGAACAGGGTCCCGATTGGTTTTTGGTGGCTACAGAGGCTTGCGGCGGCGGAACTCCCGATCTATTCTGTTCCCCGAAGTTTTTAGGGTATATGGATATATATAGGCGGAAGAAATACGTCAGGGGAGCCACGAGGGGCCCACGAGGGAGGAGGGCGCGCCCTAGGGGGGTGGGCGCACCCCCTACCTCGTGGCTCCCTCGTTTCTTTCCTGACGTGCACTCCAAGTCTATCAGGTTGCTTTCCTTCCAAAAATAACTTCTCCAGAAGGTTTCATTCCGTTTCGACTCCGTTTGATATTCCTTTTCTTCAAAACACTGAAACAAGGGAAAAAAACAGGAACTGGCACTGGGCTCTGGGTCAATAGGTTAGTCCCAAAAATAATATAAAAGTGCATAGTAAAGCCCATAAAACATCCAAGATAGATAATATAATAGCATGAATACTTCATAAATTATAGATACGTTGGAGACATATCAAACATCTTCATGTTAATCGTATCTACCATACGACTCATGTTCGACCTTTCGGTCTCGTGTTCTGAGGCCATGTCTGTACATGCTAGGCTCGTCAAGTCAACCTAAGTGTTTTGCATGTGTAAATCTGGCTTACACCCGTTGTATTCGAACGTTAGAATCTATCACACCCGATCATCACGTGGTGCTTCGAAACAACGAACCTTCACAATGGTGCACAGTTAGGGGGAACACTTTCTTGAAATTATTGCGAGGGATTATCTTATTTAAGCTACCGTCGTTCTAAGCAAATAAGATGTAAAAACATGATAAACATCACATGCAATCAAATAGTGACATGATAAGGCCAATATCATTTTGCTCCTTTTGATCTCCATCTCCGGGGCGCCATGATGATCATCGTCACCGGCATGACACCATGATCTCCATCATCGTGTCTTCATGAAGTTGTCTCGCCAAGTGTTACTTCTACTACTATGGCTAACGGTTAGCAATAAAGCAAAGTAATTACATGGCGTTTTCAGTGACACGCAGGTCATACAATAAATTAAGACAACTCCTATGGCTCCTGCCGGTTGTCATACTCATCGACATGCAAGTCGTGATTCCTATTACAAGAACATGATCAATCTCATACATCACATATATCATTCATCACATCCTTTTGGCCATATCACATCACACGGCATATGCTGCAAGAACAAGTTAGACGTCCTCTAATTGTTGTTGCAAGTTTTTACGTGGCTGCTATAGGTTTCTAGCAAGAACGTTTCTTACCTACGCCAAAACCACAATGTGATATGCCAATTTCTATTTACCCTTCATAAGGACCCTTTTCATCGAATCCGATCCGACTAAAGTGGGAGAGACAGACACCCGCTAGCCACCTAATGCAACTAGTGCATGTCAGTCGGTGGAACCTGTCTCACGTAAGCGTACGTGTAAGGTCGGTCCGGGCCGCTTCATCCCATGATGCTGCCGAATCAAGATAGGACTAGTAACGACAAGTAAATTGACAAAATCGACACCCACAACAACTTGTGTTCTACTCGTGCATAGAAACTACACATAAACCTAGCTCATGATGCCACTGTTGGGGATCGTAGCAGAAATTAAAAAATTCTATGCATCACCAAGATCAATCCATGGAGAGACTAGCAACGAGAGAGAGGGGAGTGCATCTTCATACCCTTGAAGATCACGATGCGGAAGCATTACAAGAACGCGGATGAAGTAGTCGTACTCGCAGCGATTCAGATCGTGGTTGATTCCGATCTAAGTGCCGAACAACGGCGCCTCCGCGTTCAACACACGTGCAGCCCGGTGATGTCTCCCATGCCTTGATCCAGCAAGGAGGAGGGAGAGGTTGGGAAAGACAACTCCAGCAGCAGCACGATGGCGTGGTGGTGGTGGAGGAGCGTGGTACTCTGGCAGGGCTTCGCCAAGCACCGCGGAAGGAGGAGGAGGTGTTGGAGAGGGGGAGGGCTGCGCCAGGGCTGTGGTGCGGCTGCCCTCCCACCCCCACTATTTATAGGGGAAGGGGAGAAGGGGCCGGCCCCTCTAGATGAGATCTAGAGGGGGGGGGGGGGCGGCCAAGGGGAGGGGGCTTGCCCCCCAAGCCAAGGGGGCGCCCCCTTTAGTGTTCCCCCCAACCCTAGGCGCATGGGCCCTAGGGGGGATGGCGCCCAGCCCACTTAGGGGCTGGTTCCCTTCGACATACAGCCCATAGGGCCCTCCGGGGCAGGTGGACTCTCCCGATGGACCCCCGGAACCCCGTCGGTGGTCCCGGTACAATACCGTCAAACCCCCGAATACTTCCGGTGACCGTATGATGACTTCCCATATATAAATCTTCACCTCCGGACCATTCCGGAACTCCTCGTGACGTCCAGGATCTTATCCGGGACTCCGAACAACATTCGGTAACCACATATAAACTTTTCCCTATAACCCTAGCGTCATCGAACCTTAAGTGTGTAGACCCTACGGGTTCGGGAGGCATGCAGACATGACCGAGACATCTCTCCGGTCAATAACCAACAACGGGATCCGGATACCCATGTTGGCTCCCACATGTTCCACGATGATCTCATCGGATGAACCACGATGTCGGGGATTCAATCAATCCCGTACACAATTCCCTTTGTCTACCGGTATGATACTTGCCCGAGATTCGATCGTCGGCATCCCTATACCTTGTTCAATCTCATTACTGGCAAGTCTCTTTACTCGTTCCGTAACACATCATCCCGTGATCAACTCCTTGGTCACATTGAGCTCATTATTATGATGTCTTACCGAGTGGGCCCAGAGATACCTCTCCGTCACACGGAGTGAAAAATCCCAGTCTCGATTCGTGCCAACCCAATAGACACTTTCGTAGATACCCGCAGTGTGCCTTTATAGCCACCCAGTTACGTTGTGACGTTTGGCACACCCAAAGCATTCCTACGGTATCCGGGAGTTGCAGAATCTCATGGTCTATGGAAATGATACTTGACATTAGAAATGCTTTAGCAGACAAACTACACGATCTTGTGCTATGCTTAGGATTGGGTCTTGTCCATCACATCATTCTCCTAATGATGTGATCCCATTATCAACGACATCCAATGTCCATGGTCAGGAAACCGTAACCATCTATTGATCAACGAGCTAGTCGACTAGAGGCTCACTAGGGACATGTTGTGGTCTATGTATTCACACATGTATTACGATTTCTGGATAACACAATGATAGGATGAACAATAGACAATTACCATGAACAAGGAAATATAATAATAACCATTTTATTATTGCCTCTAGGGCATATTTCCAACAAATAAAACACACCCAGATAAGTTCTAGAGATAACCCGGTGGTCGCTCTCTCACAGGGTGATGAGGAGAGGATCGTCGGGTAGGATTATGCTATACGATGTTACTTGATGCTATACTTGCTACTCTCTTCTATATGCTTCAAGATGGAGGTTGCCAGAAGCGTAGTCTTTGATAAGACTAGCTATCCCCCTCTTATTCTGGCATTCTGCAGTTCAGTCCACAGATACTACCCATTTCATTGATACCGATGCATATGTAGTGTAGATCCTTGCTTGCGAGTACTTTGGATGAGTACTCACGGTTGGTTTGTTACCTCTTTTCCCCCTTTTTCATTCTTCCCGGATGTCGCAACCAGATGTTGGAACCCAGGAGCCAGATGCCACCTTCAACGACTCCTACTACACCAAGGGTGCCTACTACTACGTGCAGACCACCGATGACCAGGGGTAGTTTAGTAGGATCCCAGGCAGGAGGGGCATGCGCCTCTTCGATCTGTATCCCTGTTTGTGCAGGCCATCTTATGGCAACTTGTTTAACTTATGTCTATACTCAGATATTATTGCTTCCGCTGACTCGTTTATATATGTTCGAGCTCTTGTATTCGAGCCCTCGAGGCCCCTGGCTTGTAATATGAAGCTTGTATTGTTTTATTTGTGTCTAGAGTTGAGTTGTGATATCTTCCGGTGAGTCCTTGATCTTGATCGTACACATTTGCATGTATGATTAGTGTACGATTGAATCGAGGACGTCACACTAAACGCGTTCCTTCGACATCAAAACAAAAGGGAAATACTATTTCCTTACAACTTCAAGTGAGTGTTACTGTCTTGTGCATATCTGGTTTCGCTTACTCGAGGTTAAGTGTGATGATTTATGCATTCGCAACTTCCACTTTGTTCTGCTATCCATTAAGATTGACGCGGGAGTAGTAACTGTCTTAGACTCGAGACATAAAGAGCTTAAGCTGTGGACGGACATGAATGAAATGCTCCAGAAGTAAGTTCAATCATTATCGCACCATATCGACAACTTTCGTTCATTTCCTGATATCAAGTAATCATTTTCTTTGCCAGACAGGGTTTAAAAAAAGTTCACCATAATGGTTCCGTGTCTGAAGAAGGAGCTTCGATTTACACACCTCAAAGTAAGTAGTACTAGCTAGTTCCGCGCATCTCTCATTGATTCTAGTTTCATCAATACCATTATCATGCTTGATTATCAGTTTGATTGAACTCTATTCTCTTGAAGTGCTTGTGGCAGGCACCCGAGAATAATTTATATGGATACTATGTTCGCAATTTCATTCGCCACTCAACCTCTGAGCGGGGCTTATTGGATTTCGGGTTCCGGCAAAACCCTTGAGGTTCGAACACTGGGGTGCGCACGAAGATCTCTCCTCCCTCAAGCACTCACCCTCACCACAATCTCAAGGCTTAGCGCGTCGAACCCACAGAGCAAGAGACACAAGATTTATACTGGTTCAGGCCACCGATGTGGTGTAATACCCTACTCCAGTGTGGTGTGGTGGATTGCCTCTTGGGCTGATGATGAACATTTACAAGGGAAGAACAGCCTCCTGGGGTGAGGTGCTCTTGTGCTCGGTGAGCTTGTTTGGGTGTATTGTGTATCGGTTCGACTTCAGTTGCCTCCTAGTGTGGTGGCTAGTCCTATTTATAGAGGCCCTGGTCCTCCTCCCAAATATTGAGCGGGAAGGGATCCAACAATGGCCAAATTCGAAGGGAGACAACTAGTACAAGTTATCCTGACTAAAGGTGGTCTTCGCCTGCCAAAGGCTCTGGTGGTGACGCCGTCTTGGTCTCCACGGTGACCTCCGTCCTGCCGTCCTGCTAGTCTTGGTCTCATTGCACCGATATGGAAACCTTTGCCTGATGCCTCGGTACTCCTCGCCTACGCTTGCCTCTTTAGAACCAAAGAGGAAACGAGGACACTGTGCGCGCTGGCGCCCGCCTGGCGCCCGCTGATGACGCACAAGTATAGGGGATCTATCATAGTCCTTTTGACAAGTAAGAGTGTCGAACCCAACTAGGAGCAGAAGGAAATGACAAGCGGTTTTCAGTAAGGTATTCTCTGCAAGCACTGAAATTATCGGTAACAGATAGTTTTGTGATAAGGTAATTTGTAACGAGTAACAAGTAAAAAGTGTAAGTAAAGTGCAGCAAGGTGGCCCAATCCTTTTTGTAGCAAAGGACAAGCCTGGACAATTTCTTATATGAAGGAAAACGCTCCCGAGGACACATGGGAATTATCGTCAAGCTAGTTTTCATCATGCTCATATGATTCACGTTTGTTACTTTGATAATTTGGTATGTGGGTGGACCGGTGCTTGGGTGCTGTCCTTACTTGGACAAACATCCCACTTATGATTAACTCCTATTGCAAGCATCCGCAACTACAAAAGAAGTATTAAGGTAAACCTAACCACAGCATGAAACATAGGGATCCAAATCAGCCCCTTACGAAGCAACGCATAAACTAGGGTTTAAGCTTCTGTCACTCTAGCAACCCATCATCTACTTATTACTTACCAATGCCTTCCTCTAGGCCCAAACAATGGTGAAGTGTCATGTAGTCGACGTTCACATAACACCACTAGAGGAAAGACAACATACATCTCATCAAAATATCGAACGAATACCAAATTCACATGACTACTTATAGCAAGACTTCTCCCATGTCCTCAGGAACAAACTTAACTACTCACAAAGCATATTCATGTTCATAATCAGAGGGGTATTAATATGCATAATGGATCTAAACATATGATCTTCCACCAAATAACCAACTAGCATCAACTACAAGGAGTAATCAACACTACTAGCAACCCACAGGTACCAATCTGAGGCTTTGGAATAAAGATTGGATACAAGAGATGAACTAGGGTTTGAGAGGAGATGGTGCTGGTGAAGATGTTGATGAAGATTGACCCCCTCCCGATGAGAGGATCGTTGGTGATGATGATGGCGATGATTTCCCCCTCCCGGAGGGAAGTTTCCCCGGCAGAACAGCTCTGCCGGAGCTCTAGATTGGTTCCGCCAAGGTTCCGCCTCGTGGCGGCAGAGTTTGTTCCCGAAAGCTTGCTTATGTTTTTTTCCAGGGTAAAAGACCTCCTATAGAAGAAGATGGGCACCGGAGGCCTGACAGGGGGCCCACGAGGCAGGGGGCGTGCCCAGGGGGATAGGGCGCGCCCCCACCCTCGTGGCCAGGGTTCAGGCCCCCTCTGGTATTTTCTTCGCTCAGTATTTTTTATTAATTCCAAAAATGACTTCCGTGGAGTTTCAGGACTTTTGGAGTTGTGCAGAATAGGTCTCTAATATTTGCTCCTTTTCCAGCCCAGAATTCCAGCTGCCGGCATTCTCCCTCTGTAACATCCCAAATTTTCAATTTCGAATGTTATACATTGATCATCATTGCATAGCATATTTTATTGCATTTTGGCAAATCCTCGATAAATCCTAAGCAACTCAAGGACCCTCGGAGAGAGTTGGGGATTTTCCCGATTTATCATATTTGATTTTCATCAAATAATAAAACGAGGATTTTGGTTTTAATTATTTTCTCTCCGGAAAAATATTTCACATTAAAATAAATGAGAGGAGAAAATATGACTTCTCCAAAACAATTGAAATATTGGAGGAAAAAATATTAAAATCATATATTGGATTTTATTCGGATTTTATTTGCAATTTTAATTGCATTAAAAAAAATTGCACGTTGTCAAAACTGCATTTTTGTGTCAGAAAAATGTTCACCTTGTTCTAATTATTTTAATTAGACGGGGAAAATTTGTTTTATCATTTTTGGATTTTTATTTATTTTTCTACGATTTTTTTTGTGTTCGGCGGAATATATTTAAAAAAAAACCCACCGCGCCCGACCGGGCCGAGGCCCAGTCGAGCCGGCCGGCCCAGCCCCGCGCCGTCTCCCTCGCGCGCACGCCTGCGCCGCCGCCGGAGTCCGCCCCGAGCACGCCATCGCCGCCGCCTTGCCCCCTCCTCCAAGCAGCCCCCCCTCTCATAAATACCCGCCGCCGCCGCCCCCTCCCTCACCCCGAGCCCGCCCCAAGCCGACCCCCGCCGGAGCCGCAGCGCTGCCGCCTGCTCGCCGTGCGCCGCCGCCGACGCCGCCCCTCGCCGCCCCAAGCCGCCGCCCGAGCCCCGCCACCCCCGCCGCCCTCGCCGACCCCCGCCGGAGCCCCAAGCCGCCCCGCCGGAGCCCGTCCCGAGAGGTACCGAGCCGCCGCCGCCGCTTGCCGATTTTTCTAAAAAAACCGTTCGTTTTTTTTCCTAAACCCTAGATCGGTTTATTTTTCTTCGGTTTTATTATTTAGTGAACGCTCACCGATCCGTTCATTTTAATGAACGTGTTCGTCGGATTTTCGCTGTTAATGAACGTTCGTTCGTTTAACCGTTCGTCAGTTTTCTTTTCCGTCGGATTTTTCCGCGATTATTCCAGATCTCGATTTCAGATCAGATCTTCGTTTTCGTTTAACTTTTCGCTCGTTTATCGGAATCAGGCGATTCAAGTGCCTAGAGTTTCGTCTCAAAATTCTGTTTCCGTTTAACCTACTCAAACAAGTTTTTGCTACTGTAAAATTTGACCTAGATCCAGATTAGTAAACGAAGCTTGTTTCTTTCGCCGTTTAACTTTCGTTGCTTTGTTCGAGTTGATTCTTTTTGCAAACCGGAGTTCTTAAGTTGAACTTTCTAGTTGGATCTTTCATTCGAGTTTTACCTGTGCATTGGATGAGTACTTATTGTTTGCTTGTTTGTTTGCGATAGAGTACCCGGAGTGCGCCGCTTGTTACTTCGAATCTCTAGGTTTCGCGGATCATCAGCAAGGCAAGTAACACTTTGATCATACTTTTCCATACCCAGTTTTATTTGCACTAGATCAATCCTCAAACATTGCATGGTTAGGATCTAATTAAACTGTGGGTATTGGGATGTAGTTGAGGTAGTACCTATTACCTGTGTTATTTATCAAACCCTTGGGAGTTACTTCTACGTTTGCTATTATATTGCCATGCTATGCTCGTAGACGTGGTTTGGGTTTGAGAGATATTCATGACAGATGTGAGATTGTTAATTAATGGTTTACTTAAGGTGGCAACTAAAACTCACATCTGGGTGGATTGAGGCACCTGGGGAACCCAGTGCTGCCTGTATTTTTGGATATCCCGGGGTACCCGTGTGTCATCCTATGGACCGCCACCCAGGCTCAAAGGGATCATAAGATTATTCATGCTAGAAACTTCCGTGTGCAGCCACAAGCTATTATGGGCTCTAGCATAGTTGAGTAGGTTACATGATCTCTTGAAGAGGTGGGCTAGCAGATGTAGGGGAAAGTAGGTGTAACTGTCCATCCGGAGTAAAGGGTGATTGTTTCTGAAAGACTGTGTCTCGGTCATCCGTTTCTCAAACATCATGTAGTGCGAGAATCAAGCGGAGGCGAACGAGTCTTGTGGGGAAAAGTGCACAAACCTCTGCAGAGTGTACAAACTAATCATGGTTAGCCATGTCCCCGGTTATGGACAACTTGAGTATCTAGTACCTGGATTATCATGTGAATCTCATCACCATGTTACTTTAATTAATTTTGTTGGGTTAATGATGACACTTAATTGGGATTGAGTTGGAGGTACCTTCTCAATGTTTAACAACCACCATGATAGTTAAACATAACTTATTCCTTTGTAGTAGGGAAAAATTGGCTTTTCGCAAAACTGTAACCATAGAGCTTTCCACCAGCCATATATGCATGTAGTATAGCATTATTATGTTCATTATTCTCTATGTGTTATATTGCCAGCATATTCCATGTGCTGACCCGTTTTCAGGCTGCAACGTTTCATGTTGCAGACTTTTCAGACGACGAGTAAGGTGCCTTAGGTCGTGGTCTTATACTCAGTGATGCCATTGGAGTTGATGGACTCACTTATCTTCCAAGTCTTCCGCTGTTAAGTATTTAGATGGCCCCAAGCCATATTTTTCATACTTATTCTCTTTTGAGATATTCGATGTAATAAGTGTGTGATTGCTACTCTGTTATAAATCCTCCATTTGTACTGGGCGTGTCAGCATTACTGATCCAGGGATGACACTGGTGCACAGCAGCACAGACTATTTGAGGTCTGGTCGCTACAAAGGTGGTATCAGAGCACACGCTGACTGTAGGACACGACCACTAAGCTTAAGCCCTAGAACACTTCTCTCTTCTCATTTCTGACCCCTCTCCACTTTCTACTCTTTTAGGAATGGCGGATGTAAGGAGCAAGTTCATGCAACCAGATGAAGACACGCCTTTTGGACGACACTTGAAGGAAGTCACTAAGTACTTGAACATAGGAATACCAAGCATCACCGGAACCTACAACGCCACATTACCTGAAGAGGAGAGCTGGAAGATTCAAGTTCAAG
Organism: Aegilops tauschii subsp. strangulata; assembly: GCF_002575655.3. Classification (NCBI taxonomy): domain Eukaryota; kingdom Viridiplantae; phylum Streptophyta; class Magnoliopsida; order Poales; family Poaceae; genus Aegilops; species Aegilops tauschii. The sequence goes on along the minus strand of NC_053036.3, from coordinate 290,308 downwards.
TTCCAGGAAGGACATTTGCGCCAGTTACTGAACCTATAAGATTGGCTTTTGAAGCACCAACCTGGAGTTTAGGGAAGAGCATGGCAGCCTACATCGCTATGGGACGCATTGGAGAAGTCTACCACAAGGAGCTTAAGGATACTATTTATCAGATTTGTGGACGCCGAGATGAGCAATGGGAGATGTTCAGCACCAAGAAGGATGGATCAATTGCAGCTTTCATCCAGGAGCAAAACCAACACATTCGTCGCCAGGAGAACCAGATGTGCTCAGACAAGGAAGATCTGAAGAAGGCATTGACGAAGATCAAGGAGCTGGAGGAAGAACTCAAGGCTACACGCGAGGATTATTTGGAGGAAATCGTCGCACTAGTAGGGAAGAATGACGACCTGGAGAAGAAGATTGGAGTATTTATGGGAAATCCAGTGCCAAAAGCAGAAGATGACGAATGCGCTTGCCCGGATAACTACATCATCATCGACGACACCGACTTGGACCCCAGTGAAGATGACTTTGTTGATGAAGCTAGAGCAGATATCATGGAGTCTTCAACTGATCAAAATTTCTAGTAGACCACCATATCAATAGTAGTTTTCCCCCATTTAATAGTATAGTTCAAGCACTTTGTAACGCTAGTTAGATCGATTGTATGCCTTATTTGAATTGATTGAGTGATATTGATTGTATTTGACTCATGAGCATATGGGTAGTGTTTTCCCTCTAGACCTCACTATTCTTAACTCTCATCTTTTCTAACCCATCAGATGCCTCCGAGACGCGACACCGGATTTGTTTTCCCACCCGAGATCACCCAGTTGATTCAGCAACAGAATGCCCTGATGCAAGTGTTGGTACAGAACCAAGGCAACAACAACAACAACAACAACAACCCACCCCCTCCACCTGTTGATCACTTAGCCCGTTTCTTGAGGCTAAACCCGCCGGTGTTTTCCAGCAGCACCGAGCCGATTGTTGCAGATGATTGGCTCGGCAAAGTTGGAAGGGAGTTGGCCACTGCAGGATGCACAGATGCGGAAAGAGTGCGTTTTGCCGCACATCAGCTTGATGGACCCGCAGCATCATGGTGGGAGAATTATACAGCCACACACCCTATTGACACTGTCACATGGGACCAGTTTCAGCAAGCTTTCCGTACAGCTCATGTTTCAGTAGGAGCTATGGCTATGAAGAAGCGTGAGTTTCGCAACCTACGCCAAGGAGGACGTAGCGTAGGCCAGTATGTGGAGGATTTCAGTAAGTTAGCACGTTATGCACCAGATGACGTTGCTACAGATGCAGCCAAGCAGGAGAAGTTTTTGGAAGGACTGAATGATGAACTGCGCATGCAGCTAATGGCAGCAACCTTCAACAACTACCAGGAGTTGGTAGATAGAGCTCTCATGATTGAAGGGAAGCAGCAGCAGATTGAAAACCGTAAGAGGAAGTATGGACAAGGGAAGTACAATTCTGGAGCTCAGCAGAAGCCACGTTTTGCCTCGAAACCGGGAGGACAGTTTCAGCATACCCATGGAGGAGGTAGTACGCACAACCATAATGGCTCCAAGAATGGTAATGGGAATGGAGGAAGCAACGGACAGAACCGTAATAACCCATCTACCCCAGCCAAGAGGGATCTAAGTCACGTTACTTGTTTCAAGTGCCAGAAGACTGGACACTATGCAAATGATTGTCCTGAAGTCCAGAATGGTAATGGCAATGGAAGCTCCGGGAAGAAGCCGAACCCTTTCAATAAAGGACATGTGAACCACGTGAGCATGGAAGAGGTTGAAGCACAGCCTGATGCAGTAATAGGTAAGTTTTTGGTTAAGTCATTTACTGCAATCGTTCTTTTTGATACTGGTGCATCGCATTCATACATATCAAGGGGATTTGTGGATAAGTTTAAGTTGCCCACCAAAGTTCTCAGAACACCTATGTTAGTAACCTCGCCAGGAGCAGAGTATGTGGCAAGCCAAGGATGTTTTTAGATGCCATTGGCCATAGGTAGGCATGTTTTCCCCTCAGACCTAATAATTTTGGAGTCGCAAGGTTTGGATGTGATTTTGGGAATGGATTGGCTATCGATGTATGGAGGAAACATCGATTGCGCCAGTAAGTCGATTTTGCTTACCACCCCAGAAGGAAGAAGGATCAAGTATGTATCCCGGCATGTGCCAAAGAGGACTCAAGTGAATTCCTTATCAGGAGTTGTACAGGAGGAGGTACCAGTGGTGAAGGATTACCCGGATGTATTTCCAGAAGAGTTGCCAGGCATGCCACCAGATAGAGACATTGAGTTCTTGATTGAACTTTTGCCAGGCACAGGGCCAATATCTAAGAGACCGTACAGGATGCCCGCAAAAGATTTGGAGGAAATTAAGAAGCAGATTAAGGAGTTATTGGATAAAGGCTATATTCGCCCAAGTTCGTCACCTTGGGGATCACCAGTACTTCTAGTGGAGAAGAAAGATGGATCATTGAGGATGGTTGTTGATTACCGTGGATTGAATGAAGTGACCGTCAAAAACAAGTACCCACTGCCGATGATCAATGATTTGTTTGACCGCTTACAAGGAGCTAAAGTATTTTCCAAGATCGATCTACGATTAGGATACCATCAGTTAAAGATTCAAGAGCAGGATATACCTAAGACGGCTTTTACCACCAGATATGGGCTGTATGAGTATACCGTTATGTCATTTGGTCTGACTAACGCACCTGCCTATTTCATGAACCTGATGAACAAAGTGTTTATGGAGTTCTTGGATAAGTTTGTCGTGGTGTTCATAGACGATATTTTAGTCTTTTCCAAGAATGAGGAAGAGCATAAGGAGCATTTGCGTTTGGTACTTGAGAAGCTCAGAGAACATCAGTTATACGCCAAGTTCAGCAAATGTGAATTTTGGCTGAAGGAAGTTGGATTCCCCGGACATGTTATTTCTGGAGAAGGAATAGCAGTAGACCCCACCAAAGTTGACACGGTAACAAGTTGGGAATCACCCACATCAGTTGGAGAGATCCGGAGTTTCCTTGGACTTGCAGGATACTATCGGAGGTTTATTGAGAATTTGTCTAAGATTGCAAAACCCATGACTGAGCTATTAAAGAAGGACACCAAGTTCAATTGGACTGAGGAATGTGAAGCTAGTTTCCAAGAATTGAAGAAACGATTGGTTACATCACCAGTGTTGATTCTGCCAGATCAACGCAAGGACTATGAAGTTTATTGCGACGCTTCTCGTCGAGGACTTGGAGCAGTGCTTATGTAGGAAGCAAGAGTTGTGTCATATGCTTCACGACAACTTAAACCCCATGAGAAGATTTATGCCACGCATGATTTGGAATTAGCAGCCGTAGTGCATGCGTTGAAGACATGGAGACACTTTCTCATCGGAAATCATTGTGAGGTGTACACGGATCACAAGAGTTTGAAGTACATTTTCACGCAGAAGGAGTTAAATCTTAGACAGAGGAGATGGTTGGAGCTTATTAAGGACTATGATATGAGATTGCATTATCACCCAGGGAAGGCTAACGTAGTAGCAGATGCGTTGAGCCGCAAGAGCCATGTCAACACCCTCATGACAGGAGAGTTACCTCAGGAGTTAGCCGAGGACCTTCGCGAGCTATGTTTGGAGATAGTCCCAAGAGGCTATTTAGCGACATTGGAGATTCAGTCTACCTTGATGGAAAAGATCAGAGAAGCTCAGAAGACAGACAAGGAGATTATTGATGAGATAAAGGAAAAGATGAGCAAAGGAAAAGCCAAGGGATTTCGTGAGATGAGCACGATACCCTATGGTTTGAGGACCGCGTTTACGTGCCCAATGATCCGGAGATCAGGAAGTTGATTTTGCAAGAGGCCCATGATTCACCGTATTCGATTCACCTAGGAAATACCAAGATGTATTTGGATTTGAAGGATACTTTCTGGTGGACCGGAATGAAGAAGGATATTGCGGAGTATGTAGCAGTTTGTGATGTATGTCAGAGAGTGAAGGCAGAACATCAGAAGCCAGCAGGATTACTACAACCATTGCCAATACCCGAATGGAAGTGGGATAAAATAGGCATGGATTTTATCACGGGATTGCCCAGGACTCGTTCAGGCTATGACTCAATATGGGTTGTAGTCGACCGTTTGACGAAAGTAGCTCATTTCATTCCAGTGAAGACCACTTACACCAGTCCTAAGTTGGCGAAGATATACATGACCAGGATCGTATGTTTGCATGGAGTTCCGAGGACCATTGTATCAGACAGAGGAACCCAGTTTACCTCGAAGTTTTGGAAGCAGTTACATAAAACATTGGGAACCAGGCTAGAATTTAGTACAACCTTTCACCCACAGACAGATGGACAGACCGAAAGAGTCAATCAGATTTTGGAAGACATGCTGAGAGCTTGTGCACTAGATTATGGATCTAGTTGGGACGACAATTTGCCATATGCAGAGTTTTCTTAGAACAACAGTTATCAAACCAGTTTGAAGATGGCCCCTTTCGAAGCTTTGTACGGAAGGAGGTGTAGAACACCGTTGTTATGGGACGAAGTAGGAGACCGTTAGTTGTTTGGACCAGATTTGATTAAGGAGTCTGAACAGAAAGTGAGGTTGATTCGCGATAGGCTCAAGGTAGCCCAGTCCAGGCAGAAGAGTTATGCTGATTCTAAACGAAAGGAGACAGTTCACGAAGTCGGAGACAGAGTTTATCTTCGAGTATCACCACTTCGAGGAGTGAAGCGCTTTGGAGTTAAGGGAAAGCTAGCGCCCCGTTTTATCGGACCATACAGAGTTTTGGAACGTATGGGAGAAGTTGCCTACAAGCTGGAATTGCCCGAAGGATTGTCAGGAGTTCACGACGTATTTCACGTTTCACAGTTGAAGAAGTGCCACACAGAGATGGCTGAGATACCACTGAGAGATACAGTGCCACTGGAAGCGATTCAGCTGGAAGGTGATTTGACCTATGAGGAGAAACCAGTTAAGATTCTTGAGTATGCCAGCCGAGTCACCCGCAGTAAGGTTATCAAGTTTTGCAAAGTCCAGTGGAGTCACCACACGGAAGATGAAGCCACCTGGGAGCGAGAGGAAGATCTACGGAAGGACCACTCTCACCTATTTTCTAGCCAACCCGAATCTCGAGGGCGAGATTCATCATAAGGGGGGTAGGTTTGTAACATCCCAAATTTTCAATTTGGAATGTTATACATAGATCCTCATTGCATAGCATATTTTATTGCATTTTGGCAAATCCTCGATAAATCCTAAGCAACTCAAGGACCCTCGGAGAGAGTTGGGGATTTTCCCGATTTATCATATTTGATTTTCATCAAATAATAAAACGAGGATTTTGGTTTTAATTATTTTCTCTCCGGAAAAATATTTCACATTAAAATAAATGAGAGGAGAAAATATGACTTCTCCAAAACAATTGAAATATTGGAGGAAAAATATTAAAATCATATATTGGATTTTATTCGGATTTTATTTGCAATTTTAATTGCATTAAAAAAAATTGCACGTTTTCAAAACTACATTTTTGTGTCAAAAAATGTTCACCTTGTTCTAATTATTTTAATTAGACGAGGAAAATTTGTTTTATCATTTTTGGATTTTTATTTATTTTTCTGCGATTTTTTTTGTTTTCGGCGGAATATATTTTAAAAAAAAACCCACCGCGCCCGACCGGGCCGAGGCCCAGCCGAGCCGGCCGGCCCAGCCCCGCGCCGTCTCCCTCGCACGCACGCCTGCGCCGCCGCCGGACTCCGCCCCGAGCACGCTATCGCCGCCGCCTTGCCCCCTCCTCCAAGCAGCCCCCCTCTCATAAATACCCGCCGCCGCCGCCCCCTCCCTCACCCTGAGCCCGCCCCAAGCCGACCCGCGCCGGAGCCGCAGCGCCGCCGCCCGCTCGCCGTGCGCCGCCGCCGACGCCGCCCCTCGCCGCCGCCCGATCCCCGCCACCCCCGCTGCCCTCGCCGACCCCCGCCGGAGCCCCAAGCCGCCCCGCCGGAGCCCGTCCCGACGAGGTACCGAGCCGCCGCCGCCGCTTGCCGGTTTTTCTAAAAAAAACCGTTCATTTTTTTCTAAACCCTAGATCGGTTTATTTTTCTTCGGTTTTATTATTTAGTGAACGTTCACCGATCCGTTCGTTTTAATGAACGTGTTCGTCGGATTTTTGCTGTTAACGAAGGTTCGTTCGTTTAACCGTTCGTCAGTTTTCTTTTCCGTCGGATTTTTCCGCGATTATTCCAGATCTCGATTTCAGATCAGATCTTCGTTTTCATTTAACTTTTCGCTCGTTTATCGGAATCAGGCGATTCAAGCGCCTAGAGTTTCGTCTCGAAATTCTCTTTCCGTTTAACCTACTCAAACAAGTTTTTGCTACTGTAAAATTTGACCTAGATCCAGATTAGTAAACGAAGCTTGTTTCTTTCGCCGTTTGACTTTCGTTGCTTTGTTCGAGTTGATTCTTTTTGCAAACCGGAGTTCTTAAGTTGAACTTTCTGGTTGGATCTTTCATTCGAGTTTTACCTGTGCATTATATGAGTACTTATTGTTTGCTTGTTTGTTTGCGATAGAGTACCCGGAGTGCGCCGCTTGTTACTTCGAATCTCTAGGTTTCGCGGATCATCAGCAAGGCAAGTAACACTTTGATCATACTTTTCCATACCCAGTTTTATTTGCACTAGATCAATCCTCAAACATTGCATGGTTAGGATCTAATTAAACTGTGGGTATTGGGATGTAGTTGAGGTAGTACCTATTACCTGTGTTATTTATCAAACCCTTGGGAGTTACTTCTACGTTTGCTATTATATTGCCATGCTATGCTCGTAGACGTGGTTTGGGTTTGAGAGATATTCATGACAGATGTGAGATTGTTAATTAATGGTTTACTTAAGGTGGCAACTAAAACTCACATCTGGGTGGATTGAGGCCCCTGGGGAACCCAGTGCTGCCTGTATTTTTGGATATCCCGGGGTACCCGTGTGATCATCCTATGGACCGCCACCCAGGCTCAAAGGGATCATAAGATTATTCATGCTAGAAACTTCCGTGTGCAGCCACAAGCTATTATGGGCTCTAGCATAGTTGAGTAGGTTACATGATCTCTTGAAGAGGTGGGCTAGCAGATGTAGGGGAAAGTAGGTGTAACTGTCCATCCGGAGTAAAGGGTGATTGTTTCTGAAAGACTGTGTCTCGGTCATCCGTTTCTCAAACATCATGTAGTGCGAGAATCAAGCGGAGGCGAACGAGTCTTGTGGGGAAAAGTGCACAAACCTCTGCAGAGTGTACAAACTAATCATGGTTAGCCGTGTCCCCGGTTATGGACAACTTGAGTATCTAGTACCTGGATTATCATGTGAATCTCATCACCATGTTACTTTAATTAATTTTGTTGGGTTAATGATGACACTTAATTGGGATTGAGTTGGAGGTACCTTCTCAATGTTTAACAACCACCATGATAGTTAAACATAACTTATTCCTTTGTAGTAGGGAAAAATTGGCTTTTCGCAAAACTGTAACCATAGAGCTTTCCACCAGCCATATATGCATGTAGTATAGCATTATTATGTTCATTATTCTCTATGTGTTATATTGCCAGCATATTCCATGTGCTGACCCGTTTTCGGGCTGCAACGTTTCATGTTGCAGACTTTTCAGACGACGAGTAAGGTGCCTTAGGTGGTGGTCTTATACTCAGTGATGCCGCTGGAGTTGATGGACTCACTTATCTTCCAAGTCTTCCGCTGTTAAGTCTTTAGATGGCCCTAAGCCATATTTTTCATACTTATTCTCTTTTGAGATATTCGATGTAATAAGTGTGTGATTGCTACTCTGTTATAAATCCTCCATTTGTACTGTGCGTGTCAGCATTACTGATCCAGGGATGACACTGGTGCACAGCAGCACAGACTATTTGAGGTCTGGTCGCTACACCCTCTTCATGTAAACCTTGTAAAATAAGAGAGAATAGGCATAAGTATTGTGAGATAATGTGTAATAACAGCCCATAATGCAATAAATATCGATATGAAAGCATGATGCAAAATGGACGTATCAACTCCCCCAAGCTTAGACCTTGCTTGTCATCAAGCGAAAGCCGATAACGATAAATATGTCCACATGTTTGGAGATAGAGGTGTCGATAAAAATAAAATACGGACATGAGGGCATCATGATCATTCTTATAACAGCAACATATATGGATATTGTCATATGATTTCTTATGCTCAAGTAATAATCTATTCAGAATGTCAAGTATGAATCAGAAACTTCATTGAGAACTAACAAACTATGATCTCGGTCATTGAAGCAATTGCAATTTATCATAACATCAGAAAGAGTCTATATAAGAGCTTTTCAGCAAGTCCACATACTCAACTATCATTTAGTCTTTCACAATTGCTAACACTCACACAATACTTGTGGTTAGGGAGTTTTAATCGGACACAGAGAAACATAGGGGCTTATAGTTTCGCCTCCCAACCTTTTACCTCGAGGGTAATGTCAACAATAATAATTCAGGCTAACTTACATCCAATTGGATATATATATCAGGATCTTTCCAACACAATGTGCTTGCCAAAGGATAAAATGTAAAAAGGAAAGGTGAAGATCACCATGACTCTTGCATAAGGAATAAGACAAAAGTAAAAGATAGGCCCTTCGCAGAGGGAAGCAGAGGTTGTCATGTGCTTTTGGTTGGATGCACGAAATCTTAATGCAAAAGAACGTCAGTTTATATTGCCACTTGTGATGTGGACCTTTATTATGCAGTCCGTCGCTTTTATTTCTTCCACATCACAAGATCCTATAAAGCTTATTTTCTCCACACTAATAAGTCATACATATTTAGAGAGCAATTTTTATTGCATACAACAATGACAACTTACTTGAAGGATCTTACTCAATCCATAGGTAGATATGGTGGACTCTCATGGCAAAACTGGGTTTAAGGGTATTTGGAAGCACAAGTAGTATCTCTACTTGGTGCAAGGAATTGGCTAGCATGAGGGAGAAAGGCAAGCTCAACATATTGGATGATCCATGACAATATACTTTATTTCAGATATCAGAAAACATAACCCATTACGTTGTCTTCCTTGTCCAACATCAACTCTTTAGCATGTCATATTTTAATGAGTGCTCACAATCATAAAAGATGTCCAAGATAGTATATTTATATGTAGAACCTCTCTTTCCTTATTACTTCCTATTAATTGCAACGATGACCAAAACTATGTTTGTTAACCCTCAACAACTTTTAATCATCATACTCTTTATATGTGAAGTCATTACTCTCCATAAGATCAATATGATCTCTTTTATTTCCCCCTTTTTTATTCTTTCTTTTTATTTTATTCACTCAAGATCATAGCAAGATAATCAAGCCCTTGACTCAACACTAATCTTTATTATATATATAGCTCACGGACTCGATTACATAGAGGGATCATAAAGCAAAACTCAAAACTAGATCATACTAAAACTTTACTCTGCTAGATCAAGATATTACCAAAAGGATCGAACTAAGAAATCGGTAAAGATAGGAGTGTGATGGTGATACGATACCGGGGCACCTCCCCCAAGCTTGGCAGTTGCCAAGGGGAGTGCCCATACCCATGTGATTAAGTCTCCTTCTTCGGAGGTGGTGGTGTTGGGGATAATTGTGCCTTCAGCTTTTTCATATTGTACTTGAGAAGAGCAATTTCCTCCTTTAAGTCATCGACTTCCGTTTCCAGCTTCAAGATCTTGTCACATAAATCTCCTTTGCTTTTATATCCCCAGGTTGAGGTAGAGGGACATCCTCCTCCTCCGAACTTGAATCATTGATCCTCATCAAATGAGCATCCTCTTCATCATCCGTAGTTCGACCACAAGGAGATAGATCCCCATAGGTCTTTGGGTCAGCAACGAGATGTGAGACATAGCTCTCTCCGTCGGAATCCTGAGATGACATCTTGCTCCAAACCTGCTACAGAAACAACTCGAAACAAAAATAGAGGATATTTGCGTGGTACGGTGGTCAAAACCTTCGGTAGATTATATAATGAATTTTTACCGACCAAAAGAAGTACCGTGCAAGAAAACGGAGTCCGTAGAGCACACGAGGTGCCCACGAGGCAGGGGGCGTGCCCAGGGGGTAGGGCGCGCCCTCCACCCTCGTGGAAGCCTCATGTCCTTCCCGGACTACTTCTTATTTTCCTATTTTCTTAAATATTCCAAAACGGAGAAAAATTGCCATTAGAACTGTTTTGGAGTCGGTTTACTTACCGTACCACATACCTATTCCTTTTTGGAGTCTGAAACGTTCTGGAAAGTGTCCCTTATGTATTCCTCCGGGGTTACGGTTTCAATAACATTAGTTTCAACATTTATAGGATTACCTGAGATATAATGTTTGATTCTTTGACCGTTCACCACCTTCGGATTTGTGCCTTCGAAGTTGTTGATTTTTATGGCACCGGAATGATAGACCTCCTCGATAACGTAAGGACCTTCCCATTTAGAGAGAAGCTTTCCTGCAAAAAATCTTAAACGAGAGTTGAATAGCAACACATAATCACGTACATTAAACTCATGTTTTTGTATCCTTTTGTCATGCCATGTTTTAACTTTTTCTTTAAACAATTTGGCATTCTCATAGGCTTGGGTTCTCCATTCATCAAGTGAGCTAATGTCAAATAGCCTCTTCTCACTGACAAGTTTGAAAGCATAACTGAGCTCTTTAATAGCCCAATATGCCTTATGTTCTAGTTCGAGAGGTAAGTGACATGCTTTTCCATAAACCATTTTATACGGAGACATACCATAGGATTTTTATATGCAGTTCTATAGGCCCATAATGCATCATCAAGTTTCTTAGACCAATTCTTTCTAGATCTATTAACAGTCTTTTGCCAAATTAATTTGAGCTCTCTATTACTCAATTCTACTTGACCACTAGACTGCGGATGATACGGAGATGCAATTCTATGATTAACATGATACTTAGCAAGCATTTTACGAAAAGCACCATGTATAAAATGTGAACCTCCATCAGTCATTAAATATCTAGGGACCCCAAACCTCGGAAAAATAACTTCTTTAAGCATCTTAATAGAGGTGTTATGATCAACACTACTAGTTGGAATAGCTTCTACCCACTTAGTAACGTAATCAACAGCAACTAAAATATGTGTATCCCCATTAGAGGAAGGAAAAGGTCCCATATAATCAAAGCCCCATATATCAAATGGTTCAATAACAAGTGAATAATTCATAGGCATTTCTTGACGTCTACTAATATTACCAATTCTTTGACATTCATCACAAGACAAGACAAACTTACGAGCATCCTTGAAGAGAGTAGGCCAATAAAAACCGGATTGCAATACCTTATGTGCAGTCCTATCTCCAGCGTGGTGCCCTTCGTAAGCCTCGGAGTGACACTTGCATAGGATCTGTTCCTGTTCATGCTCAGGTATACAACGCCTAATAACACCATCTACTCCTTCTTTATAAAGATGTGGGTTATCCCAGAAGTAATGTCTCAAATCATAGAAAAACTTTTTATTTTGCTGGTATGTGAAACTAGGTGGTATAAATTTAGCAACAATGTAATTAGCATAATCAGCATACCATGGAGCAGTACGAGAAGCGTTTATGACAACTAGTTGTTCATCAGGAAAGCTATCATCAATAGGTAGTGGGTCATCAAGAACATTCTCTAACCTAGACAAGTTGTCTGCAACGGGGTTCTCAGCTCCCTTTCTATCAATAATATGCAAATCAAATTCTTGTAGCAAGAGAACCCATCTAATTAGTCTAGGTTTAGCATCTTTATTTTCCATAAGATATTTAATAGCAGCATGATCAGTGTGAATAGTTACTTTAGAATCAATAATATAAGGTCTAAACTTATCACAAGCAAATACAACTGCTAAAAATTCTTTTTCAGTAGTAGCATAATTTCTCTGGGCACTATCTAGAGTTTTACTAGCATATTGAATAACATTCAGCTTCTTATCAACTCTTTGTCCTAGAACATCACCTACAGCATAATCACTAGCATCACACATAATTTCGAAGGGTAAATTCCAATGAGGTGGCTGAACGATAGGTGCATAAGTCAAAGCTTTCTTAAGTATTTCAAATGCTTCTACACAATCATCATCAAAGACAAAAGGTATATCTTTTTGTAATAGATTAGTCAGAGGCCGAGAATTTTTTTAGAAGTCCTTAATGAACCTCCTATAAAAACCGGCATGACCAAGGAAACTTCTTATACCTTTGATGTCCTTAGGACACATCATCTTTTCAATAGCATCAACTTTAGCTTTATCAACTTCAATACCTCTTTCAGAAATTTTATGCCCCAAGACAATGCCTTCGTTAACCATAAAGTGGCATTTCTCCCAATTCAAGACAAGATTAGTTTCTTCACATCTCTGCAAAACTCGATCAAGGTTGCTTAAGCAATCATCAAAAGAGGATCCATAAACGGAGAAATCATCCATGAAAACCTCACAAATCTTTTCAGAAAAGTCAGAGAATATAGCCATCATGCATCTTTGAAAGGTAGCAGGTGCATTACATAAACCAAAAGGCATACGTCTATAAGCAAAAGTACCGAAAGGGCAAGTAAAAGTGGTATTTTCTTGATCCTCAGCTGATACAGGTATTTGAGAGAAACCAGAGTAACCATATAGAAAGCAAAAATGTGTATGTTTGGATAATCTTTCTAGCATTTGATCAATAAAAGGTAAAGGGTAATGATCTTTTTAGTAGCTTTATTTAATTTGCGGAAATCAATTACCATCCTACAACCTGTAATAATTCTTTGTGGAATCAATTCATCTTTATCATTAGGAACGACAGTAATACCTCCCTTCTTAGGGACACAATGGACATGACTTACCCACTGACTATCAGCAACGGGATAAATTATACCTGCCTCAAGGAGCTTTAATATTTCCTTTCTTACCACTTCTTTCATCTTAGGATTTAGCCGTCGTTGGTGATCAATAACTGGTTTGGCGTCTTTCTCCAAATTTATTTTGTGTTGACATAGAGTGGGACTAATGCCCTTAAGATCATCAAGAGTATATCCAATAGCAGCACGGTGCTTCTTCAGAGTTTTCAATGATTTCTCTTCCTCCCTCTCTGAAAGGTTAGCACTAATAATAACAGGATATATCTTCTTTTCATCAAGATAAGCATATTTAAGAGTATCAGGTAATGGTTTAAGCTCAAACACGGGATCACTCTTGGGTGGAGGAGGATCCCCTAGGATTTCAACAGGTAAGTTGTGTTTCAGAATGGGTCCCTGTTTAAAGAATACTTCATCTATTTTCCTTCTTTCATTCATAAACATATCATTTTCATGGTCTAACAAATATTGTTCTAAAGGATCACTAGGAGGCACGATAATAGAAGCAAGACCAATAATTTCATCTTTACTAGGCAATTCCTCATCACGGGGTTGTCTACGAAATTTAGCAAAATTAAACTCATGAGACATGTCACCCAAACCAATAGTAAAAACATCCTTTTCGCAGTCTATCCTAGCATTAACAGTGTTCAAGAAGGGTCTACCAAATATAATGGGACAAAAGCTATCTTGTGGGGAACCAAGAACAAGAAAATCAGCAGGATATTTAACCTTCCCACACAAGACTTCAACATCTCTAACAATCCCAATCAGTGATATAGTATCTCTATTGGCAAGCTTAATTGTAACATCTATATCTTCTATCTCAGAAGGTGCAATATCATGCATAATTTCTTTGTATAAAGAATGAGGTATGGCACTTGCACTAGCACCCATATCACACAAGCCATGATAACAATGATCTCCTATTTTAACAGAAATAACAGGCATGCCTACCACAGGTCTGTGTTTATCTTTAGCACCAGGTTTAGCAATTCTAGCAGTTTCCTCACAGAAATAAATAACATGCCCATCAATATTATCAGCCAAGAGATCTTTAACCATAGCAATATTAGGTTCAACTTTAACTTGATCAGGGGGTTTGTGTGTCCTAATATTACTTTTGTTGACTACAGTTGAAGCTTTAGCATGATCCTTTATTCTAATAGGAAAGGTGGTTTCTCAACATAAGCAGTAGGAACAACTGGATCATTATAAGTGATAGTCTTTTCTTCAACTTCAATAGGTGCAACTACTTTTACTTCAATGGGAGGATTATATTTAACCCACTTTTCCTTAGGGAGATCAACATGAGTAGCAATGATTCATAGAAAGAAGCTACTATCTCAGAGTCAGGTCCATATTTAGTGCTAAATTCTCAGAAAGCATGGGTATCCATAAAAGATTTAACACAATCAAACTTAGGTGTTATACCTGACTCTTTACCTTCGTCGAGGTCCCAGTCTTTAGAGTTGCGTTTAATTCTTTCCAATAAATCCCATTTGAATTCAATACTCTTCATCATAAAAGAGACAGTACAAGAAGTATCGAGCATGGAGCGATTATTGAGAGAAAGCCGAGCATAAAAATTGTGAATAATCATTTCTCTTGAGAGCTCATGATTGGGGCATGAATACAACATTGACTTAAGCCTCCCCCAAGCTTGAGCGATGCTTTCTCCTTCGTGAGGCCAAAAATTATATATATAATTACGATCACGATGAACAAGGTGCATAGGATAAAACATCTGATGAAATTCCAATTTCAATCGTTTGTAGTCCCATGATCCCATATCATCACATAGCCTATACCATGTCAATGCCTCTCCCTTCAAAGATAAAGGGAAGACCTTCTTCTTGATAACATCGTCGGGCATACCTGCAAGCTTAAATAATCCACAAACTTCATCCACATATATTAGGTGTAAATCGGGATGCAATGTTCCATCACCCGTGAAAGGATTAGTTAGCAGTTTGTCTATCATACCCGAAGGAATTTCAAAGTAGAAATTTTCAGTAGATTCAGTAGGTTGAGGAGCAACTATTTGCTCTACCGGTCGGGGTGAAGATACCCCGAACAAGCCCCTCAGAGGATTACTTTCCATAGGAACAAGTGACAGTAAATTTCAGCACACTATATAAATTTTTCCTTACCAAAGGCGCTTCACTCCCCGGCAACGGCGCCAGAAAAGAGTCTTGATGACCCACAAGTATAGGGGATCTATCGTAGTCCTTTCGATAAGTAAGACTGTCGAACCCAACGAGGAGCAGAAGGAAATGACAAGCAGTTTCAGTAAGGTGTTCTCTGCAAGCACTGAAATTATCGGTAACAGATAGTTTTGTGATAAGGTAATTTGTAACGAGTAAGAAGTAACAAGTGTAAAAAAAGTGCAGAAAGGTGGCCCAATCCTTTTTGTAGAAAAGGACAAGCCTGGGCAATTTCTTATATGAAGGAAAACGCTCCTGAGGACACATGGGAATTATCGTCAAGCTAGTTTTCATCACGCTCATAAGATTCGCGTTCGTTGCTTTGATAATTTTGTATGTGGGTGGACCGGTGCTTGTGTGCTGTCCTTACTTGGACAGACATCCCACTTATGATTAACTCCTATTGCAAGCATCCGCAACTACAAAAGAAGTATTAAGGTAAACCTAACCACAGCATGAAACATAGTGTCAGTGTCAAAACCGGCGGATCTCGGGTAGGGGGTCCCGAACTGTGCGTCTAAGGTGGAGGGTAACAGGAGGCAGGGTTCGGGCCCTCTCGATGGAGGTAATACCCTACTTCCTGCTTGATTGATCTTGATGATATGAGTATTACAAGAGTTGATCTACCACGAGATCGTAGAGGCTAAACCCTAGAAGCTAGCCTATGGTATGATTGTTGTTGTCCTACGGACTAAACCCCCCGGTTTATATAGACACCAGAGGGGGCTAGGGTTACACAGAGTCGGTTACAAGGGAGGAGATCTACATATCTATATTGCCAAGCTTGCCTTCCACGCCAAGGAGAGTCCCATCCGGACACGGGACGAAGTCTTCAATCTTGTATCTTCATAGTCCAGCAGTCCGGCTAAGGGATATAGTCCGGCTGTCCAAGGACCCCCTAATTCAGGACTTCCTCAGTAGCCCCTGAACCAGGCTTCAATGATGATGAGTCCGACGCGCAGATTGTCTTCGGCATTGCAAGGCGGGTTCTTCCTCCGAATACTCCATAGAAGATTTTGAACACAAGGATAGTGTCCGGCTCTGCAAAACAAATTCCACATACCACCGTAGAGAGAATAATATTTCCACAAATCTAATCTGCTGACAACTTTTCATAACATGACATCACACGACAGCCTGGTCATTATTCGAACCGTTTCTCTCAGCCTGCCACTGCACGTTTCGCGAGGCGGTTTTTATTGGCATGTCTTGTCGAAGCAGAGATCGTGTTCCCCTTATCATGGGATTCTCATCAATACGGGTGTGGGTAACCCAATCGTGCCTGTTGGTATGACTCCTCGATTTTAGGCAAGTTCAAAACGGCCACGCGGAGGACGCTTGATATTCACCCTCTTTATAAAGGGGCCAAGGCCTATCTTTTCTTCTCGCGCTCAATCGAATCCTTCCCTCACCCCGAGTTCCAACACCCAAGGCTCAGGCTAAGCTTCGGACCTTCAATTGTGTCCGGATCCAACCTTCATGGTCGGTGGATGCCCTCCTCCGTCACTGAGGAGGACATCAAGAAGCTAAGAGAAGCCAGGTATCTGACCGCCGAAATCTCGCACAGGCTGCCTGCTCGAGGGCAGGTCATTCCCACTCCCGAACCCGGCGAGAGTGTCGTATTCATCTCCCACTTCCTCCGAGGGCTAGGCCTTAGTCTTGATCCCTTTGTTAGAGGGCTCATGTTCTATTACGGGCTTGATTTCCATGATCTGGCCCCGGATTCCATCCTTCACATCTCGTCGTTCATCGTTGTGTGCGAGGCCTTCCTCCACGTCACCCCACACTTCGGCTTATGGCTCAAGACCTTTAATGTGGAGCCGAAGATGATTAATGGGCGACACACAGAATGCGGAGGTGCTGTAATAAGCAAAGGCGCCGATGTTCCATGGCCAAAGGGTTTCTTCCCGGAGGTGTCCAGCTTATGGCAACGGGAGTGGTTTTACATCACAGCTCCCCGAGGTACTAAGTGGGTTGCCGCCCCTGCCTTCCGCTTGGCCCCCCGCCACAACTCGCATCGTGGATCAACAAGGGGCTGGACTGGGGGCCAGTAAATGATGTGCCGACATTGCAGAGTCGCATCCGAGATCTCCTCGAGAGAGATGTCAGCCTTGTCAAGGTAATGCAAGTCATGCTAGTTCGTCGAGTCCTGCCTTGCAAACGTCGACCTCTCCGTATGTGGGAGTTCAACCCGGAAGGACCGCGAGCTATTCAGCACTTCTTCAGCATGACGCTCGAAGAGATGTACAGATTGTTCTTCGGATCACGAATAAAGTGTCCGGACACCACCGAGGATGCGGGTCTGAGCTGCAATCGTCCAGATACCCAAGTAAGTAGTTCTTCGGCCGAACATGCTATCTCTTTATTTATCACAACATTATTCTGAAAAGTCGCTCTTTGACCAGGACTGGATAAAAAAGGCAAAGATGATCAGGTGTTTGGCCCCCCTTCCCGAAGGCTCAACAGATCCAATACTGGCCAGAATGCTTGAGCTTGCTACTTATCAAGCGCCATCAGGGGAAGATAAAGGGAGGAATAAAGAAGCCGAAAGCGGGCCTCACTCATTGTTCATCCAAACCGGGGGAATTAGTGCCTCCGCGAAGGAGGATAACCGGGGGGGAGGATCTAAAATCCCTTCTCCCCAAGGAAGGAAGAGGACCGCCTCTGAAGGCTTGGAAACAATGGTTTCCAAATGAGGGAAGAAATCTCTATCAGGGGGCCCTACCCCGGAGGGTATCCTTACCGCACAGAGCCCGCAAGGGGATCAGCCCTCCACCGAGCTGTAAGTAAACAAAATTACTCTATAGTAAATATATCCTGCTTTATTTCCGAGGACGATAACCGAGACGTATGTCTTGTAGGTCAGATCGTAGCCCTTCTCGACAGAGTTCGTCTTCGGGGGATCTTCTTCCGGAGATGATGGAGAGCGAAACGCCTCCCCGTGCCTCCTCGCCTCATGAAGCGAACGACCCTGAGGTGTCGTCACGGAGGATTTCTCCTGATCCGCCAAGGCCAGAGTGTAACCCTTCGGCCTCCCGAAGTCCAGAGTATTCGGCTCCTAAGGAGAGCAACAGAAAGAGTCCGGGACTGTCCGGTGCATGACCAGACGTATTGATGAATCTTCTGGAGCAAGCGGCTATCTCAGAAGCGCATCGTACGCTAATGGGTCGGTGGTTGAGAGGATTTCATCCACCGAAAGCGGGCTGCAAGAAGCTTTTATGAGCCTGCCGAGAGGCTTTGAGGTACACAAAGTAATATATGTTTTTTGACGGTACCGCACACGTTAGGTGTGCCCTATGCAGATAGTAGCCCCTGAGACTCTGGTTGCTGTCGAAAAACGGCGGCAAACAGAGGATCATAGTCCCAGGTAATAATCATGCCGCCTTCATGTGCAGGTGGATGAAGGTCCGGTGGCTAGCCGGACTGGTGAGTTTGCCGAATTGAAGCGGCAACTTGATGCAGCAGATGCCGACATCGTGCTTGTAAACAAGCGGCTTGACGAGGCACAGGGTATGTATTTTCTCCGGTGATCAACACATATTAAGAGGAGCATGATGCTAGTATCTTTAATATGCTGTGACTGCAGATGGAGCTGTCGCCGTGGAGACCCTTCGGGCGGAACTTGCTCGAGCCAAGGAACAAGCCAGGAAGAGTGATGCGGCCGCCTTAAAGGCGGTCGAAGAGCTGAGAGCCGAACAGGCTGCGCATTGCCGGAGCAAAGAGAAAATAGCCAAGATGGTTGTTGAGTTGAAAGATGCCGCCGACCATTATGAGCTTCTTGAAAAGGAAATCCAAACAAAGACGGCGGACCTGGAGAAAGCCATGGTAGCAGCCAGGGAAGCCCGCTCTAAAATTAGAGCGGCGAAGGAGGAGCTACGTCAAGCCGGAGATATTGCGGCTGGGAAGCCCTTTTTGTTGCGGACGAAGTTCGGAGATCCTAAGTATGCCCCTCTTGATCAATTATGGAGTTCTGCAGACGCATACGTGGATTTGGCAGCGAGTGCTGCTGATGCGACCGAGTTTTTCAAAGATCAAAAATATCACGAAGTGGAAAAGCTGTTCTGGTCGCAGTTCAATGTGCCAGTGCGTCCGCTGCTGTTAAATGAGCGAATGGCCGAGTGGGCTGAGCTCCATAGGTTGTCCGGGCTTGCCATGAGGTCTGTTGTGGATCATCTTTGGCCGGAAGGACCAAGGCCGAATAGTTATTTTGGCTTAGTGCAACGATTCCTTGGCGCTGTGCCACATATCGACGCTATGAAGAGGTCGACATGTATAGAGGGTGCGCGGATGGCTCTTGCCCGTGTCAAGACATACTGGGCAGAGATGGAGGCCACCGCTATTGCAACCCAGAGTTCGGCCGTAGGCCGGGTATCGGCCGAGCACTATTTTGAAGAAGTCCTAGAAGGCGCTCGTTTAATAGAGGCTCAGTGCTCGAAGAGTATCATGTTCTAGTGACATGTAACCCAATTGTAAGAACAATGTTGTTTGAATTATAAATGCTTTGGTTATACTTTTGCCTAAAAGTATTATGATGCCTCCTTTGTGGCCGTTTATGTATATATGTATGTAACCTGAAAGTTTGCAGTCGTCGGCTTCAGCCCCCACGCATATAATGCGGGGGTGTTCGCAAAAGCGCGTGTTCACACTTGATCCAACGTCTTGGTCCATTAAGGAGGTGGTAGCGGGCGAACGAGGCAATCGGACTATATTGCTTTAACACTTTCACTTAGCCATAGGAGTTTGACAGTGGGGCTACTATATAGCCCCTGGTACTTCCGCGCTCATCCGAGTACGGAGCGCGTACGTACATGCCCGGGAAAACCGGCCCTTCGTTAATGCGGAGGAATCTTGAAGATTCTGCTAAGTCATCGAGTGGTTGACCAGTCTCGCGCTTTATCATGACAGTCAGTTTTCGGCTTTCTCTACTGAGGTGCTCATCCGGATGAACCAGGGCACAATCGCAGTAGTTCTCCCGGTGCCACCTTAGCCGATAGAGCGGAACGTAAGGTAGCAAAACGCGGGAGCCGGGCAAACCCAACATTTGACCAAAGACATGATTCAGAGCTGATGCATATAAGGCCAAACTCGCGACGCCGAACACTCCCTAAGGTATTCGGTCTTTACAACATATACCGGGCTGAGTAACGCCCTTGATAATGAACCCCGAGTGTCCAGGTACGTGCATTATTCTGACGTGGTGAAATGCCAATAATGTCAACATCCCTCTCAGTTATACTGAGTATCCGGAGGATGTGAAGCAACAAGAGACAGTAAAAAAGGTTTACACAGGGTCTTAATCTAAAAAGAAACCTTCGAGCAGGGCCCTGCTGCACGTCTGCACCTGTGTCTCCTTTGTGCCGTATCCTGGAAGGGTGTAGCACGATTATCATCTGTAAAAGAGAAAAATTTAGGTGAAAGTTGTCGTGCGAAAAATTGGTTATTCTCAATAAATCATTAAAATTCAAGATAAGTAAGGTCGAGCCGAACTGTAGTCCTTTTTACATGAGGGGAGCCCCTGGTACCACCTATGGGGGTATAACCATCAAACCAATCTCAGGTTTATCTAAGCTGTTACAGCTAGTGATGCGCCGGACTCGTCTAGCCGTGCCCGCGGTCTTGACGACCGATCATTTATTCTGGTTGGAGAGGCCGTTTAGTGTTCGGCTGCTAAAGCTGCCACATGTTCTTCCGCACGTAAGGAACGCTCAATATTTCCGCTAACTGTGATGATGCCCTGTGGACCGGGCATCTTAAGCTTAAGAGAAGCGTAATGCGGTACTGCATTAAAACAAGCGAAAGTTGTTCTTCCGAGTAGTGCTTGATAGCCACTTCGAAATGGAGCGATGTCGAAGGTTAACTTTTCACTTCGGAAGTTGTCGGGAGAACCGAATACAACCTCTAGTACTAGAGAGCCTGTACAGCGGGCTTCTGGGCCTGGCATTACTCCTTTAAAGGTAGTATTGCTTTGGCTGATTCTTGTCGGGTCTATCCCCATTTTGTGGACTGTGTCCTGATATATCAGATTAAGACTACTGCCGCCGTCCATGAGGACTTGGGTGAGATGGTATCCGTCGATAATTGGGTCTAGCACCAAGGCAGCCAATCCTCTATGCCGGATACTTGTCAGGTGATCCCTGCGATCAAAGGTGATCGGGTAGGCCGACCAAGGGTTGAACTTAGGGGTGACGGGCTCTAAGGCGCATATGTCTCAGAGTGCATGTTTGCTCCTTCTTTTTGTTACGTGAATCATGTTCACTGTTTTGACCTCTGGTGGGAATTTTTCTGTCCCCCAGTGCTTTGCTAGCGAGGCTCATCCTCGTCTTCACTTGGTGTTTCCCTCCCCTTGTGTTCGGCGTTTAACTTACCGGCCTGCTTGAAGACCCAACATTCTCTGTGGGTGTGATTTGCAGGTTTATCGGGGGTGCCATGAATCTGACATAATTTGTCTAGAATCTTGTTTAGGCTGGACGGTCCATCTCTGCTGCCTTTGAAAGGCTTTTTCCGTTGACCGGGTCGAGAGCCCCTAAATCCGGCGTTTACCGCCGTGTTGTCTGGGCTGTCTTCATTATTTCGACGCTTGCTTTTACTGCATCGTGGTTTTCCGTTGCCATCCCTGACTTTGGATGTGCTTGGGTCGCTGGTGCTACTACGGGCCAGCCAGCTATCTTCGCCCGCGCAAAATCGGGTCATGAGGCTTGTTAGAGCTGCCATTGTCCTTGGTTTTTCTTGGCCGAGGTGTCTGGCGAGCCATTCGTCTCGGACACTGTGTTTGAAAGGTGCTAAGGCTTCGCCGTCCGGGCAATCGACGATTTGATTCTTCTTACTAAGAAATCTATTCCAAAGCTTTCGGGCTGACTCTCCGGGCTATTGAATTATATGACTTAAATCGTCTGTGTCCGAAGGTCGGACATAGGTCCCTTGAAAGTTGGCCCTAAAAGCATCCTCAAGCTCCTCCCATCTTCCAATGGAATTTTCGGGGAGGCTCTTCAGCCAGTGCCGAGCTGGTCCTTTCAACTTGGGGGGCAAGTATTTGATGGCGTGGAGATCGTCTCTGCGAGCCATATGGATATGGAGGATGAAGTCCTCAATCCAGACCCCAGGGTCTGTCGTTCCGTCGTATGCCTCTATGTTCACGGGTTTGAATCCCTCTGGGAATTCATGATCCAGTACCTCATCGGTGAAGCATAGGGGGTGTGCGGCACCCCTGTATTTGAATGAATCGTGGCGTTCGGACGGTTGTGGTGTTCGGTTTTGATTCTGCGCTGGAGAGCGCTTCGTAGACCCGTAGATGGATCTGGTCATGCCGGCTTTTTGGCGCAAGTCCTCACGTAAATCGTGTGTTGACTTATGTGCGGCATCGTTAGCCGCCCTATTGCGGCCACAAGGTGGTCGATCCGGCTGATCGACTGTTTTATTCTTCGGCTGTGTAGGCTCTACGGCCTCATCATCGAACTCAGGCAACAGCTTGCGCTTTGGATAGCTCTTTGTGTGGCGACTGCCACCATACTTTTCTTCATTGTCGAGCACTTTGTTCCATCTACTGTTGAGCGTATTCTGCGCGGCCTTAAGCCTTTGCTTCTGCTTCTTCAGACTCCTCGCGGTGGCAATAAGCCTTCTATGGAGGTTCTCTTGTTCCAAGTGCCTTTCCGGGATGATGTGTGCATCGTCGTCCGGACTATTCTCCTCTCCGGAGACAAGTTGATTAGCTTGACGCTCGGTGTAGTTGTTATCGGACAGCGGCTCCGTACTATGTTCGCCATCCGCTGGCTCATCCTGCTCTATCGCTGGGTTGGTGTGGTCGTCGTTTCCTCTGGAGTCGACCGGGGTATTATTCTTTCTTGCGCTCTTATCGCTGTTTTTGCCGAGGCGGGATTTGGAGCGGTGCCTACGCTGTCGCTGTTTTTGCCGAGAAGTATTAAGGTAAACCTAACCACAGCATGAAACATAGTGTCGGTGTCAAAACCGGCGGATCTCGGGTAGGGGGTCCCGAACTGTGCGTCTAAGGTGGAGGGTAACAGGAGGCAGGGTTCGGGCCCTCTCGATGGAGGTAATACCCTACTTCCTGCTTGATTGATCTTGATGATATGAGTATTACAAGAGTTGATCTACCACGAGATCGTAGAGGCTAAACCCTAGAAGATAGCCTATGGTATGATTGTTGTTGTCCTACGGACTAAACCCTCCGTTTTATATAGACACCGGAGGGGGCTAGGGTTACACAGAGTCGGTTACAAGGGAGGAGATCTACATATCCGTATTGCCAAGCTTGCCATCCATGCCAAGGAGAGTCCCATCCGGACACGGGACGAAGTCTTCAATCTTGTATCTTCATAGTCCAGCAGTCCGGCTAAGGGATATAGTCCGGCTGTCCGAGGACCCCCTAATCCAGGACTCCCTCACATAGGGATCCAAATCAGCCCCTTACGAAGCAACGCATAAACTAGGGTTTAAGCTTCTGTCACTCTAGCAACCCATCATCTACTTATTACTTCCCAATGCCTTCCTCTAGGCCCAAACAATGGTGAAGTGTCATGTAGTCAACGTTCACATAACACCACTAGAGGAAAAACAACATACATCTCATCAAAATATCGAACGAATACCAAATTCACATGACTACTTATAGCAAGACTTCTCCCATGTCCTCATGAACAAACGTAACTACTCACAAAGCATATTCATGTTCATAATCAGAGGGGTATTAATATGCATAATGTATCTGAACATATGATCGTCCACCAAATAAACCAACTAGCATCAACTACAAGGAGTAATCAACACTACTAGCAACCCACATGTACCAATCTGAGGCTTCGGAACAAAGATTGGATACAAGAGATGAACTAGGGTTTGAGAGGAGATGGTGCTGGTGAAGATGTTGATGAAGATTGACCCCCTCCCGATGAGAGGATCGTTGGTGATGACGATGGCGATGACTTCCCCCTCTCGGAGGGAAGTTTCCCCGGCAGAACAGCTCTGCCAGAGCTCTAGATTGGTTCTGCCTCGTGGCGGTGGAGTTTCTTCCCGAAAGCTTGCTTGTGATTTTTTCTAGGGTAAAAGACCTCATATAGCAGAAGATGGGCACCGGAGGCCTGACAGGGGACCCATGAGGCAGGGGGTGCACCCAGGGGGTAGGGCGCACCCCCACCCTCGTGGCCAGGCCGGGTGTGGGCCCCCTCTGGTATTTTATTCGCTCAGTATTTTTTATTAATTCCGAAAATGATTTCCGTGGAGTTTGAGGACTTTTGGAGTTGTGCAGAATAGGTCTCTAATATTTGCTCCTTTTCCAGCCCAGAATTCCAGCTGTCGGCATTCTCCCTCTTCATGTAAACCTTGTAAAATAAGAGAGAATAGGCATAAGTATTGTGACATAATGTGCAATAAGAGCCCATAATGCAATAAATATCGATATAGAAGCATGATGCAAAATGGACGTATCACCCGCCTGGCCCCGATCGTCATGGCTTGCGTCACGGGAACCTCGCGAGGTGCCCCTCGCCTTGATCTCTCCGCCCCTTGCGAGCCAGCCTGGTGAGGCCGCCCCCGAGGAGGTCTTGCGTCGTCCATCTCGCGAGGCTTGGTCCCTCGCGAGGGTCTTGAGTGTTTGCTGGTGAAGATGGGCCATACAGGGCCGCTGGTGGAGCCACGTCGTGGGCCGCAGGCAGGCAAGTCTGGGGACCCTTGTTCCCAGGACGCCGACAGTAGCCCCCGGGGCCAAGGCGCGCTCGGACTTGGCTTCGAGGCGAAGCCAAAGGGCAAGTGCGGAGCGCCGCGGGCCCCAACAGCCTGTGGCCCCGCTTGACGCGTGGCGATTGATTGGACGTGGGCGTCTCCGCTTCCCCATGCTGCCTCGGCAACTGCCCGACTTGACGAGTCCCTGCTGCATGCAAAACGGGTTATGATTACCTGCGATCGTGGAGGTCGACGGTTGGCCTCCTTTGGGCTATAAATGAGGAGGGAGTCGGAGCCCCTGTCGCCCATCTCTTCCTGTTCCGCTCGCTTCTTCTCCCCTGCTTCATTGCTTGCCGCGACACCCATGGCGCCCATGAAGAGGTTCTCGGCCGCGGAGAAGCGAAAGGCCCGCCAGGAGGGGCCCGGTTCACCACCGCCCAAGAGGGAGCGCAGTTGCCCCCGCAAGCACACCGCGACCCCTGCTGTGGCCCCTCGCGGCCGCGTCGGCGCCTCTTCGCGCGGTGGGAGTCGCCCAGGTCGTGGCAGCCCCGTTGATGAAGGGAGGCGTGCCGTGGTCGCGCGGTCTCCCCGGCCATGCTTCCACTCGGCGGAGGTGCTGCCGGAGTTCGTCGTGTGGTCGGAGAACCCGGCCGACACCTGGCTCCAGCTCTCGCGCTTCTTCGCCGGCGAACTGCCGGCCACGAGTCTGATGTCTACTACGCAACCTTCTTCTTGTAGACGTTGTTGGGCCTCCAAGTGCAGAGGTTTGTAGGACAGTTGCAAATTTCCCTCAAGTGGATGACCTAAGGTTTATCAATCCGTTGGAGGTGTAGGATGAAGATGGTCACTCTCAAACAACCCTGCAACCAAATAACAAAGAGTCTCTTGTGTCCCCAACACACCCAATACAATGGTAAATTGTATAGGTGCACTAGTTCGGCGAAGAGATGGTGATACAAGTGCAATATGGATGGTAGATATAGTTTTTTGTAATCTGAAATTATAAAAACAGCAAGGTAACAAGTAATAAAAGTGAACGTAAAAGGTATTGCAATGCTAGGAAACAAGGCCTAGGGTTCATACTTTCACTAGTGCAAGTTCTCTCAATAATAATAACATAACTGGATCATATAACTATCTCTCAACATGCAACAAAGAGTCACTCCAAAGTCACTAATAGAAGAAAACAAATGAAGAAATTATTGTAGGGTACGAAACCACCTCAAAGTTATCCTTTCTGATCGATCTATTCAAGAGTCCGTAGTAAAATGACACGAAGCTATTCTTTCCATTCGATCTATCCTAGAGTTCGTACTAGAATAACACATTAAGACACAAATCAACCAAAACCCGAATGTTACCTAGATACTCTAATGTCACCCCAAGTATCCGTGGGTATGATTATACGATATGCATCACACAATCCCAGATTCATATATTCGAACCAACACAAAGAACTTCAAAGAGTGCCCCAAAGTTTCTACCGGAGAGTCAAGATGAAAACGTGTGCCAACCTCTATGCATAAGTTCACAATGTTACGGAACCCGCAAGTTGATCACGAAAACATACATCAAGTGGATCACGTGAATATCCCATTGTCACCACAGATAAGCACATGCAAGACATACATCAAGTGTTCTCAAATCCTTAAAGACTCAATCCTATAATATAGCTTCAAAGGGAAAACTCAATCCATTACAAGAGAGTAGAGGGGGAGAAACATCATAAGATCCAACTTTAATAGCAAAGCTCGCGATACATCAAGATCGTGCCAACTCAAGAACACGAGAGAGAGAGAGAGATCAAACACATAGCTACTGGTACATACCCTCAACCCCGAGGGTGAACTACTCCCTCCTCGTCATGGAGAACGCCGGGATGATGAAGATGGCCACCGGAGAGGGATTCCCCCCTCCGGCAGGGTGCCGGAACGGGTCTAGATTGGTTTTCGGTGGCTATAGAGGCTTGCGGCGGCGGAACTCCCGATCTAGGTTATGTTCTGGGTTTTCTGCATATATAAGAGGTTTTGGCGTCGGGAACAAGTCAGGGGGGTCTCCGAGGCGGCCACGAGGTAGGGGGGCGCGCCCAGGGGGTAGGGCGCGCCCCCACCCTCGTTGGTGCCTCGGGACTCTCCTGGCCTATCTTCAGTACTCCGTGGGCTTCTTCTGGTCCAAAAACAATCTCCGTAAATTTTCAAATCAATTGGACTCCGTTTGGTTTCCCTTTTCTGCGATACTCAAAAACATGGAAAAAACAGAAACTGGCACTGGGCTCTAGGTTATTAGGTTAGTCCCAAAAATCATATAAAATAGCATATAAATGCATATAAAACGTCCTAGATGGATAATATAATAGCATGGAACAATCAAAAATTATAGATACGTTGGAGACGTATCAGGGTCCAGGCGGTCTCTGGCTGCAGGCGGACGGCTGCTGCAGCAAGGCTTCATGGGTCACGGTGGAGGTCTCCGTCGCGGGCAACGCAGCCCTGGCCCACGGCTGGCAGAAGTTTGCCCGCGCATGCGGCCTGGGCCCGCGGTGTACTCTGCACTTCAAGTATGGAGGCAGCGCGACCCTCTACGTGAGGGCGTTTGGAGAGGATGGCCGTCGCGTTGGGTGCTGCCCTGAGGACAACGATGGCGACGAGGTGCTCGGCCTTGGCGACGGCCGTGATGAGGATGAAGCTGGACCCGCCCTCGGCTCATCCAGTTACGGCGGCTCTTCCTCCGGCGACAGCTCCAGCAGTGGCGGCTATGACCAGCCGCCACGCCCGCTTCGAGGGCGGCAGCGGATCGTCTCATTGTCGTGCCCCAGTGAAGTGCGAGGAGGGGTCTGGCTGAGCTCAGGATGGCGCCAAGGGCCTACCCTCGCGGACCGCTGTGGGGGTGCGCGCCACTTTTGTTTCGTTCTTCCTTTCCTTCCTGCATTAAGAGAGAGACAAGTATGGGGCCCCGCAGGGGCGTGCACCAAACTATGATTTCCAAGTTGTTATGCTATGTTTTATCGTCCCTATGTTGTGTCGCAGCATCGACGTTTTATGTAGGCGTGTAGAAATAACTTAGCTTGACGTGCTCGAGGTAGTTTCCACCTCATGAGGCGCTCTTTTCCCAGTGCCTGGTGAGGCCTCCTTAGCCTGGTAGGCGTCTAGGAACTACAAAAATTCATTAGGAAACTCTTATTCTCCCAAGCCCTGATCGCAGGCGCAGCCGACCATGACTCAGCACTTCGCATCGCGGTACCCGAGGGGCACGGATTGAGAAAGGTGCGCCAACTTGCGAGCTCGAGCGAGGGTGCCTCGCGATGAACAGGAAAAACGCTCATGAGAGCACCTGTCCAGCCCCCTCGCGAGGCATGCGAGGGAGAGTATGGGTCAAAACAAGGAGCCGAGAGCAGAAACGGAGGCAAAAGACGATGGAACCAAGCCAGCAAGGAACACCAGAAAGCGAATTTTCATTAAAGAGGGGCAAGCCAACTACGGAAAGCAAATGAAAAGTCGCGTCCGGCACCTAGTCTAGTCTTCTTGTCTTCTCACCAGCGCGGAGCTAAGTGTTTCCACTAGGACGTGGGAGGGAGCCCCCGAGGCCCGAGGGCGGCACTCCTGAGACTCCAGGGCGTGTACAGCCCCACTCATTATTACGTGAGAGTGTCACGAGCGGAGACCTTCACAGGCATTGGGCCTTGCTTCACAGGCGCCGGGCCTTGCTTCATGGGTAGAACTTCCGGAGATGCTGGATGTTTCGGGCGTTATGGCTGTGGGCCCCGTTCTGCGTCTCCAGGCGCACGGCGCCAGGCCTGGAGACGTGGGTGACCCTAAACGGGCCCTTCCACATGGGTAAAAGCTTATACAACCTTCCCTGGAGAGCACCTGCCTTAGGACCAGGTCACCCACCTCGAGCGTCCTGGAGCGGACGCTGCGATAGTGATACCGCCGCAGCGCCTGCTGGTATCTTGCCGCCCGGAGCGTGGCTTCGCGGCGGCGTTCCTCCCCCAGCACGAGGTCCATCCCCCGCATGGCGTCCTGTTGCGCCTCATCGAATGCCAGGACCCACGGGAGCGATGCTTGACCTCGTGAGGGAGAACCGCTTCTGCTTCGTAGACGAGGAAGAACGGGGTCTCGCCTGTTGGCTTGGTGGTGGTGGTGCGGATGGACCATAGCACGGACTGGTACCAGCCCCTGCCGCAGGCCTCGAGCTTCTTCTTGAAGGTCCTGGTCTTGAGGCCTCTCAGGACCTCCGCGTTGGCGCGCTCAGCCTGACCATTGCTCCTGGGATGCGCCACCGAGGCGTAGCAGATCTGCGTTCCAAGGTTAGCACAATATGTCTTGAAGAGATTGCTAGTGAAGTGCGAGCCGTTGTCGGTGATGATGCGATTAGGGACCCCAAACCGGCTCACGAGACCCTTGATGAACTTGACCGCTGATACGTCTCCAACGTATCTATAATTTTTGATTGTTCCATGCTATTATATATATTCTGTTTTGGATGTTTAATGGGCTTTATTATACACTTTTATATTATTGTTGGGACTAACCTACTAACCCAAGGCCCAGTGCAAATTGCTGTTTTTTTGCCTGTTTCAGTGTTTCGCAGAAAAGGAATATCAAACGGAATCCAAACGGAATGAAACCATCGGGAGCGTGATTTTTGGAACAAACGTGATCCAGAGGACTCGGAGTGGACGTCAAGAAATGAACGAGGGGGCCACGAGGCAGGGAGGCGCGCCCCCACCCTCCTGGGCCTCTCACAGCTCCACCGACCTACTTCTTCCTCCTATATATATACCCATATACCCCGAAAACATCCACGAGCACCACGAAACCCTATTTCCAGCGCCGCAACCTTCTGTACCCATGAGATCCCATCTTGGGGCCTTTTCCGGCGCTCCGTCGGAGGGGGAATCGATCACGGAGGGCTTCTACATCAACACCATAGCCTCTCCGATGATGTGTGAGTAGTTTACCTCAGACCTTCGGGTCCATAGTTATTAGTTAGATGGCTTATTCTCTCTCTTTGGATCTCAATACAAAGTTCTACTCGATCTTCTTGGAGATCTATTCGATGTAACTCTTTTTGTGGCGTGTTTGTCGAGATCCGATGAATTGTGGGTTTATGATGAAGAATATCTATGAACAATATTTGAATCTCCTCTGAATTCTTTTATGTATGATTTGTTATCTTTGCAAGTCTCTTCGAATTATCAGTTTGGTTTGGCCTACTAGATTGATCTTTCTTGCAATGGGAGAAGTGCTTAGCTTTGGGTTCAATCATGCGGTGCTCGATCCTAGTGACAGAAGGGGAAAGGACACACATTGTATTGTTGCCATCAAGGATAAAAATATGGGGTTTATATCATATTGCTTGAGTTTATCCCTCTACATCATGTCATCTTGCCTAATGCGTTACTCTGTTCTTATGAACTTAATACTCTAGATGCATGCTGGATAGCGGTCGATGTGTGGAGTAATAGTAGTAGATGCAGAATCGTTTCGGTCTACTTGTCACGGACGTGATGCCTATATACATGATCATGCCTAGATATTCTCATAACTATGCACTATTCTATCAATTGCTCGACAGTAATTTGTTCACCTACCGTAACACTTATGCTATCTTGTGAGAAGCCACTAGTGAAACCTATGGCCCCCGGGTCTATCTTCCATCATATTAATCTCCCGTCAACTAGCTATTTCTGTCGCCATTTATTTTGGAATCTTTACTTTCAATCTTTATCATAAAAATACCAAAAAATATTATCTTATCATCTCTATCAGATCTCACTTTTGCAAGTGGCCGTGAAGGGATTGACAACCCCTTTATCGCTGGTTGCAAGGTTCTTATTTGTTTGTGTAGGTACGAGGGACATGCATGTGGCCTCCTACTGGATTGATACCTTGGTTCTCAAAAACTGAGGGAAATACTTATGCTACTTTGCTGCATCACCCTTTCCTCTTCAAGGGAAAACCAACAGCAAGAAGGATTTCTGGCGCCGTTGGCGGGGAGATTTACGCAGAAGTCAAGACATACCAAGTATCCATCACAAACTCTTATCCCTCGCATTACATTATTTGCCATTTGCCTCTCGTTTTCCTCTCCCCCACTTCATCCTTGCCGTTTTATTCACCCTTCTTCTGTTCATCTTTTCATTTGCTTTGATGTGTTACTTGGCTTGTTTGCTCGTTTGATTGGAATAATTGTTTATTTATTGCTAAACAGAGAACCTAAGATCTATGGATCCTCATCCGCTTGCTAATATTTTTAAGAGATCCAATTATGATGAACCAATTGATGTCTACTACGCAACCTTCTTCTTGTAGACGTTGTTGGGCCTCCAAGTGCAGAGGTTTGTAGGACAGTGGCAAATTTCCCTCAAGTGGATGACCTAAGGTTTATCAATCCGTGGGAGGCGTAGGATGAAGATGGTCTCTCTCAAACAACCCTGCAACCAAATAACAAAGAGTCTCTCGTGTCCCCAACACACCCAATACAATCATAAATTGTATAGGTGCACTAGTTCGGCGAAGAGATGGTGATACAAGTGCAATATGGATGGCAGATATAGGTTTTTGTAATCTGAAAATATAAAAACAGCAAGGTAACAAATGATAAAAGTGAGCATAAACGATATTGCAATGCGTTGAAACAAGGCCTAGGGTTCATAGTTTCACTAGTGCAAGTTCTCTCAACACTAATAACATAATTGGATCATATAACTATCCCTCAACATGCAACAAAGAGTCACTCCAAAGTCTCTAATAGCGCAGAACAATCAAAGAGATTATGGTAGGGTACGAAACCACCTCAAAGTTATCCTTTCTGATCGATCTATTCAAGAGTCCGTAGTAAAATAACATGAAGCTATTCTTTCCGTTCGATCTATCATATTGTTCTTACTAGAATAACACCTTAAGACACAAATCAACCAAAACCCAAATGTCACCTAGATACTCGAATGTCACCTCGAGTATCCGTGGGTATGATTATACGATATGCATCACACAATCTCAAATTATCTATTCAACCAACACAAAGAACTTCAAAGAGTGCCCCAAAGTTTCTACCGGAGAGTCAAGATGAAAACGTGTGCCAACCCCTATGCTTAAGTTCACAATGTCACGGAACCCGCAAGTTGATCACCAAAACATACATCAAGTAGATCACATGATATCCCATTGTCACCATAGATAAGCACATGCAAGACATACATCAAGTGTTCTCAAATCCTTAAAGACTCAATCCGATAAGATAACTTCAAAGGGAAAACTCAATCCATTACAAGAGAGTAGAGGGGGAGAAACATCATAAGATCCAACTATAATAGCAAAGCTCGCGATACATCAAGATCGTACCACCTCAAGAACACGAGAGAGAGAGAGAGATCAAACACATAGCTACTGGTACATACCCTCAGCCCCGAGGGTGAACTACTCCATCCTCGTCATGGAGAGCGCCGGGATGATGAACATGGCCACCGGTGATGGATCCCCCCTCCGGCAGGGTGCCAGAACGGGGTCCCGATTGGTTTTTGGTGGCTATAGATGCTTGCGGCGGCGGAACTCCCGATCTAGGTTATGTTCTGGGGGTTTCTGTATATATAAGAGGTTTTGGCATCGGGAACAAGTCAAGAGGGTCTCCGGGCTGTCCACGAGGTAGGGAGGCGCGCCCAGTGGGGTGGGTGCGCCCCCCGCCCTCGTGGGCGGCCCAGGACTCTTCTGGCCCAACTCTTTTACTCCATGGCCTTCTTCTGGTCCAAAAATAAGTTCCGTGAAGTTTCAGGTCAATTGGACTCCGTTTGGTTTTCCTTTTCTGCGATACTCAAAAACAAGGAAAAACATAAACTGGCACTGGGCTCTAGGTTAATAGGTTAGTCCCAAAAATCATATAAAATAGCATATAAATGCATATAAAACATCCTAGATGGATAATTTAATAGCATGGAACAATAAAAAATTATAGATACGTTGGAGACGTATGAAGCATCCCCAAGCTTAATTCCTGCTCGTCCTCGAGTAGGTAAATGATAAAAAACAGAATTTTTGATGTGGAATGCAACCTAACATATTTCTCAATGTAATCTTCTTTATTGTGGCAAGAATATTCAGATCCATAAGATTCAAGACAAAAGTTAATATTGACATAAAAATAATAATACTTCAAGCATACTAACCAAGCAATTATGTCTTCTCAAAATAACATAGCCAAAGAAAGCTCATCCCAACAAAATCATATAGTTTGGCCATGCTTCATTTTCGTCACACAAAAATGCTCTCATCATGCACAACCCCAATGACAAGCCAAGCAATTGTTTCATACTTTAGTAATCTCAATCTTTTTTCAACTTTCACGCAATACATGAGCGTCAGCCATGGATATAGCACTATGGGTGGAATATAATATGATAATGGGGGTTGTGGAGAAGACAAAAAAAGAGAAAGTCTCACATTTACACGGCTAATCAACGGGCTAGGGAGATGCCCATCAATTGATGTCAATGCGAGGAGTAGGGATTGCCGTGCAACGGATGCACTAGAGCTATAAATGTATGAAAGCTCAACAAAAGAATCTAAGTAGGTGTGCATCCAACTTGCTTGCTCACGGAGACCTAGGGCATTTGAGGAAGCCCATTGTTGGAATATACAAGCCAAGTTCTGTAATGAAAAATTCCCACTAGTATATGCAAGTGACAAAATAAGAGACTCTCTATCATAAAGATCATGGTGCTACTTTGAAGCACAAGTGTGGAAAAAGGATAGTAGGATTGTCCCTTCTTTTCTTTCTTTTTTCTTTTTTTGGGCCTTCCTTTTTTTGGCCTTTCCTTTTTTATTTGGCCTTTCTTTTTGTTTCTTTTTTTATTGGGACAATGCTCTATTAATGATGATCATCACACTTCTATTTATTTACAACTCAATGATTACAACTCGATACTAGAACAAAATATGACTCTATATGAGTGCCTCCGGCGGTGTACCGGGAAGGGCAATGAAACAAGAGTGACATGTATGAAAAATTATGCATGGTGGCCTTGCCACAAATACGATGTCAACTACATGATCATGCAAGGCAATATGACAATGATGAAGCGTGTCATAATAAATGAAATGGTGGAAAGTTGCATGGCAATATATCTCGGAATGCCTATGGAAATGCCATAATAGGTAGGTATGGTGGCTGTTTTGAGGAAGATATAAGGAGGTTTATGTGTGATAGAGCGTATCATATCACGGGGTTTGGATGCACCGGCGAAGTTTGCACCGACTCTCAAGGTGAGAAAGGGCAATGCACGGTACCGAAGAGGCTAGCAATGATGGAAGGGTGAGAGTGCGTATAATCCATGGACTCAACATTAGTCATAAAGAACTCATATACTTATTGAAAAAATCTACAAGTCATCAAAAACCAAGCACTACGCGCATGCTCCTAGGGGGATAGATTGGTAGGAAAAGACCATCGCTCGTCCCCGACCGCCACTCATAAGGATGACAATCAAAGAACACCTCATGCTTCAAATTTGTTACACAACGGTTACCATACGTGCATGCTACGGGACTTGCAAACCTCAACCAAAGTATTTCTCAAATTCACAAATACTCAACTAGCATGACTCTTATATCACCATCTTCATATCTCAAAACAATCATCAAGTATCAAACTTCTCATAGTATTCAATGCACTTATATGAAAGTTTTTATTATACCCATGTTGGATGCCCATCATATTAGGACTAATTTCATAACCAAAGCAAATTACCATGCTGTTTAAGACTCTCAAAATAATATAAGTGAAGCATGAGAGATCGTAATGGTCATGAGTCTCCCTTTTCCGGACTAAGTCTTCCGGTTTATATAGACACTGGGGAGATCTAGGGTTACACAAGGTCGGTTACAAAGAAAGGAATCTACATATTTGGTCGCCAAGCTTGCCTTCCATGCCAAGGAGAGTCCCATCTGGACACGGGTGCAGTCTTCGGTCTTCGTATCTTCACAGCCCATCAGTCCGGCCCATGGTAACAGGCCGGACGCCCGAGGACCCCTTAGTCCAGGACTCCCTCAGTAGCCCCTGAACCTGGCTTCAATGACGAGGAGTCCGGCGCGCAGATTTGTCTTCGGCATTGCAAGGCGGGTTCCCTTCTTTCCGGATACTTCACAATGGTCTTCGGACGATCGAGTTTGGCTCTGCAGCACGAGTAGCATACCCTTCCACAGAGGGCATAATAATTTATAAGTCCAATCCTCTGGCAACTTTTTACAACATGACATCATGTCAGTCCGGTTATTATTTCGAACCGTTTTTCGTCTGCCGCTCCACATTTCGAGACGTAGTTGCCATTGGCACGTCTTGTCAAAGCAGAGATCATGTCCCCTTATTACGGGATTCTTATCAATACGGGCGTGGGTAACCCAGCCGTGCCGTTTACACCGCCCTTGGGAATAGGCGAGTTCTAAGGCGAGTGGGGAAGCGTTTGACATTGACGGCCATTATAAGGGGATAAGGATTCGTCCTCATTCACCCACGCCTTCTCCTTCCTCTGCCCATCCATCCTTGAGCTCCAGCGCCCAAGCTCTAGCTTTGCCCGCCCGAGAAAGCACTCCAACCATGTCCGGATTTGGAGTTGGAGGCAAGTGGATGGCCTCCTCTGTTAAGAAGAAAGATATCAAGGAGCTCCGAGAGGCCGGATACCTAGCCAAGGAGATCGTTCACCGACTCCCGGCCAAGGGACAGATCGTCCCTACCCCAGAGCCTCATGAGAGGGTTGTGTTTCTCGCACATTTCGTCCGTGGTCTGGGATTCCCTCTCCACCCGTTTGTCCGTGGACTGATGTTTTACAACGGGCTGGACTTCCATGATCTGGCCCCCAACTTTATCCTCAACATCTCGGCATTTATAGTCGTGTGCGAGGCCTTTCTCCACATCCCACTTCCCTATGGCTGAAGACCTTCAATGTGAAGCCGAAGGTGGTGAGCGGCCAACAAGCAGAGTGTGGAGGTGCCCAAGGACCCCTTGGTCCAGGACTCCCTCAAAGGGGAGAAACATCATAAGATCCAACTATAATAGCAAAGCTCGCGATACATCAAGATCGTACCACCTCAAGAACACGAGAGAGAGAGAGAGAGAGAGAGAGAGAGATCAAACACATAGCTACTGGTACATACCCTCCGCTCCGAGGGTGAACTACTCCCTCCTCGTCATGGAGAGCGCCGGGATGATGAAGATGGCCACCGGTGATGGATCCCCCCTCCGGCAGGGTGCCAGAACGGGGTCCTGATTGGTTTTTGGTGGCATAGAGGCTTGCGGCGGCGGAACTCCCGATCTAGGTTATGTTCTGGGGGTTATTGTATATATAAGAGGTTTTGGCGTCGAGAACAAGTCAGGGGGTGTCCGGGCTGTCCACGAGGTAGGGAGGCGTGCCCGGGGGGTGGGCGCGCCCCCCACCCTCGTGGGCAGCCCGGGACTCTTCTGGCCCAACTCTTTTACTCCATGGCCTTCTTCTGGTCCAAAAATATGTTCCGTGAAGTTTCAGGTCA
Source organism: Aegilops tauschii subsp. strangulata (assembly GCF_002575655.3). Classification (NCBI taxonomy): domain Eukaryota; kingdom Viridiplantae; phylum Streptophyta; class Magnoliopsida; order Poales; family Poaceae; genus Aegilops; species Aegilops tauschii. Next base: position 253,990 of record NC_053036.3, on the reverse strand, counting down.
ATTGGACTCCGTTTGGTTTTCCTTTTCTGCGATACTCAAAAACAAGGAAAAAACAGAAACTGGCACTAGGCTCTAGGTTAATAGGTTGGTCCCAAAAATCATATAAAATAGCATATAAATGCATATAAAACATCTTAGATGGATAATATAAGAGCATGGAACAATCAAAAATTATAGATACGTTGGAGACGTATCACCAATTTCTAGTGATTTTTGTGCACTAGATTATCTTTATGAAGTTTTGCTTGAAATTCGCGAATCTGAAAATTGTGATGAAGAAATTTATGAAGAGATTCACGATAGCTCCTTGAATAAAAAGCATGATTGCAATGATTTTACTATAAATTATCTTGATGTCAATTGTGCTAATAATATGCAAAACCCTAAGCTTGGGGATGCTAGTTTTGCTATGTCTACTACTTGTTGCAATGATCATGATTGGGGTGATTCTTCTTATGATCTTGAAAATTTATTTAAGCCCCATGATGAATATGAGATTGATAATAGTGTTTGCAATAATATTGAAAGTGGGTTTGGAAGAGTGTCAACTTTAGATCCCACATATTTGGAGAATGTTCAATCTTATGGTATTTTTGATAAAAGTGGGTTTGGAGAGGTCAGGACTTTAGTTAATGTTAATCCCACTATTTTGGAAGAGTGTCAACTTTGCATACATGTGGATCGTGTTAAGAATATGTTTTGTGATAGCTATATTGTTGAATTTGCTTATGATCCTACATGTAATTATTATGAGAGAGGAAAATATGGTTGTAGAAATTTTCTTGTTACTAAATTACCTCTCGTTATGTTGAGATTGCTATTGTTTCTTTCTACTTCCTTGCATATGCTAGTTTTTGCTTGCCTTCATAATTTGTTTGCCTATAATATGCCTATGCATAGGAAGTATGTTAGATTTAGATGTGATTTTCACATGTTTTATGATGCTCTCTTTGTGTTTCAATTACTATCTTTTATGTGAGCATCATCGAAATCTCAATGCCTAGCTAAAAAGGCTTTAAAGAAAAGCGCTTGTTGGGAGACAACCCAATATTTATCCTTGCTGCTTAGAAAATAATATTTGATCTAGCCTCTTGTTAATATGTGGTTTTATGTTTTAATTAATGTTTGTGCCAAGTAAAACCTATAGGATCTTCTTGGATGATAGTTATTTGATCTTGCTGAAAAAGTCAGAAACTTTCTGCTCACGAAAACAATTGTTAAAAATCACCAGAACGTGATAAAATACTCATTCCAATTGCAGTAGATCAATAAACAAATTAGTTAGGCCGTCCTATTTTGGTAGAATTTTCTGAGTTACAGAAGATTGCGTTAGATACAGATTACCACACACTGTTCTGTTTTTGACAGATTCTGTTTTTTTGTGTGTTGTTTGCTTATTTTGATGAATCTATGGCTAGTATCGGAGGTTATGAACCATAGAGAAGTGGGAATACAGTAGGTTTAACACCAATATAAATAAAGAATGAGTTCATTACAGTACCTTAAAGTGGTGGTTTGTTTTATTTCGCTAATGGAGCTCATGAGATTTTCTGTTGAGTTTTGTGTTGTGAAGTTTTCAAGTTTTTGGGTAAAGATTTGAGGGATTATGGAACAAGGAGTGGCAAGAGCCTAAGCTTGGGGATGCCCAAGTCACCCCAAGGTAAAATCTAAGGACAACCAAAAGCCTAACTTGGGGATGCCCCGGAAGGCATCCCCTCTTTCATCTACGTCCATCGGTAACTACTTGATGCTATATTTTTATTCACCACACGATATGTGTTTTGCTTGGAGCCTCTTGTATGATTTGATTCTTTGCTTTTTAGTTCACCACAATCATCCTTGCTGTACACAACTTTTGGGAGAGACACACATGATTCGGAATTTATTAGAATACTCTATGTGCTTCACTTATATCTTTTGAGCTAGATAATTTTGCTCTAGTGCTTCACTTATATCTTTTAGAGCACGGTGGTGGCTTTATTTTATAGAAATTATTGATCTCTCATGCTTCACTTATATTATTTTTAGAGTCCTTTAGAACAGCATGGTAATTTTCTTTGGCTATAAAATTAGTCCTAATATGATAGGCATCCAAGATTGGTATAATAAAAAAATTCATATAAAGTGCATTGAATACTAAGAGAAGTTTGATACTTGATGATTGTTTTGAGATATGGAGATAGTGATATTAAAGTTGTGCTAGTTGAGTAGTTGTGAATTTGAGAAATACTTGTGTTGAAGTTTGCAAGTCCCGTAGCATGCACGTATGGTAAACGTTGTGTAACAAATTTGAAACATGAGGTGTTCTTTGATTGTCATCCTTATGAGTGGCGGTCGGGGACGAGCGATGGTCTTTTCCTACCAATCTACCCCCCTAGGAGCATGCGCGTAGTGCTTGGTTTTTGATGACTTGTAGATTTTTGCAATAAGTATATGAGTTTTTATGACTAATGTTGAGTCCATGGATTATACGCACTCTCACCTTTCCATCATTGCTAGCCTCTTCGGTACCGTGCATTGCCCTTTCTCACCTTGAGAGTTGGTGCAAACTTCACCGGTGCATCCAAACCCCGTGATATGATACGCTCTATCACACATAAACCTCCTTATATCTTCCTCAAAACAGCCACCATACCTACCTATTATGGCATTTCCATAGCCATTCCGAGATATATTGCCATGCAACTTTCCATGGTTTCGTTTATTATGACACGCTTCATCATTGTCATATTGACTTGCATGATCATGTAGTTGACATCGTATTTGTAGCAAAGCCACCATGCATATTATTTCATACATGTCACTCTTGATTCATTGCCCATCCCGGTACACCGCCGGAGGGATTCATATAGAGTCATACTTTGTTCTAGTATCGAGTTGTAATCATTGAGTTGTAAATAAATAGAAGTGTGATGATCATCATTAATAGAGCATTGTCCCAAATAAAAAAAGAAGAAAGGCCAAATAAAAAAAGGCCCAAAAAAAGAAAAGAAAAAAGAAAAAAAAGGGACAATGCTACTATCTTTTTCCACACTTGTGCTTCAAAGTAGCACCATGATCTTTATAATAGAGTCTCTAGTTTTGTCACTTTCATATACTAGTGGGAATTTTTCATTATAGAACTTGGCTTGTATATTCCAACAATGGGCTTCCTCAAATGCCCTAGGTCTTCGTGAGCAAGCAAGTTGGATGCACACCCACTTAGTTTCTTTTGTTGAGATTTCATACATTTATAGCTCTAAGTGCATCCGTTGCATGGCAATCCCTACTCCTTACATTGACATCAATTGATGGGCATCTCCCTAGCCCATTGATTAGCCGCGTCAACGTGAGACTTTCTCCTTTTTTTGTCTTCTCCACATAACCCCCATCATTATTATTCTATTCCACCCATAGTGCTATATCCATGGCTCACGCTCATGTATTGTGTGAAAGTTGAAAAAAGTTTGAGATTACTAATGTATGAAACAATTGCTTGGCTTGTCATCGGGGTTGTGCATGATGAGAGCATTCTTGTGTGACAAAAATTGGGCATGACCAAACTATATGATTTTGTAGGGATGAACTTTCTTTGGCCATGTTATTTTGAGAAGACATAATTGCTTAGTTAGTATGCTTGAAGTATTATTATTTTTATGTCAATGTTAAAATTTTATCTTGAACCTTTCGGATCTGAACATTCATGCCACAATAAAGAAAATTACATTGAACAATATGCTAGGAAGCATTCCACATCAAAAATTCTGTTTTTATCATTTACCTACTCGAGGACGAGCAGGAATTAAGCTTGGGGATGCTTGATACGTCTCCAACGTATCTATAATTTTTGATTGTTCCATGCTATTATATATTCTGTTCTGGATGTTTAATGGGCTTTATTATACACTTTTATATTATTTTTGGGACTAACCTACTAACCTAAGGCCCAGTGCAAATTGCTGTTTTTTGCCTATTTCAGTGTTTCGCAGAAAAGGAATATCAAACGGAATCCAAACGGAATGAAACCTTCGGGAGCGTGATTTTTGGAACAAACATGATCCAGAGGACTTGGAGTGGACGTCAAGAAACGAACGAGGAGGCCACGAGGCAGGGAGGCGTGCCCCCACCCTCGTGGGCCCCTCGCAGCTCCACCGACCTACTTCTTCCTCCTATATATACCCATATACCACGAAAACATCCAGGAGCACCACGAAACCCTATTTCCACCGTCGCAACCTTCTGTACCTGTGAGATACCATCTTAGGGCCTTTTCCGGCACTCCGCTGGAGGGGGAATCGCTCACGGAGGGCTTCTACATCAACACCATAGCCTCTCCGATGATGTGTGAGTAGTTTATCTCAGACCTTCGGGTCCATAGTTATTAGCTAGATGGCTTCTTCTCTCTCGTTGGATCTCAATACAAAGTTCTCCTCGATCTTCTTGGAGATCTATTTGGTGTAACTCTTTTTGCGGTGTGTTTGTCGAGATCCGATGAATTGTGGGTTTATGATCAAGATTATTTATGAACAATATTTGAATCTCCTCTGAATTCTTTTATGTGTGATTTGTTATCTTTGCAAGTCTCTTTGAATTATCAGTTTGGTTTGGCCTACTAGATTGATCTTTCTTGCAATGGGAGAAGTGCTTAGCTTTGGGTTCAATCATACGGTGCTCGATCCCAGTGACAGAAGGGGAAACGACATGTATTGTATTGTTGCCATCAAGGATAAAAATATGGGGTTTATATCATATTGCTTGAGTTTATCCCTCTACATCATGTCATCTTGCCTAATGTGTTACTATGTTCTTATGAACTTAATACTCTAGATGCATGCTGGATAGCGGTCGATGTGTGGAGTAATAGTAGTAGATCCAGAATCGTTTCGGTCTACTTGTCGCGGACGTGATGCCTATATACATGATCATGCCTAGATATTCTCATAACTATGCACTATTCTATCAATTGCTCGACAGTAATTTGTTCACCCACCGTAACACTTATGCTATCTTGAGAGAAGCCACTAGTGAAACCTATGGCCCCCGGGTCTATCTTCCATCATATTAATCTCCCGTCAACTAGCTATTTCTGTCGCCATTTATTTTGGAATCTTTACTTTCAATCTTTATCATAAAAATACCAAAAAATATTATCTTATCATCTCTATCAGATCTCACTTTTGCAAGTGGCCGTGAAGGGATTGACAACCCCTTTATCGTTGGTTGCAAGGTTCTTATTTGTTTGTGTAGGTACGAGGGACTTGCGTGTGGCCTCCTACTGGATTGATACCTTGGTTCTCAAGAACTGAGGGAAATACTTATGCTACTTTGCTGCATCACTCTTTCCTCTTCAAGGGAAAACCAACGCATGCTCAAGAGGTAGCAACCGCATATCCGGTCGGGATGGTGCGGACAGCTTCTACCTCCGCCCACTTGGTGAACTTGTCGATGGCGACGTAGAGGTAGCGGTAGCACCCAGGCGCTCAAGGGAACGAGCCTAGGATGTCAAGCCCCAGACTGCAAATGGCCACGAGAGCGGGATGGTCAGGAGGCCCTGAGCTGGCTGATGGATCTAATTGGCGTGGTACTGGCAGGCCTCGCAGGACTTCACTAGCTCGGTCGCGTCGTTGAGCGCCGTGGGCCAGTAGAACCCACTACAGAATGCCTTGCCGACGAGGGTTCGTGACGACGAGTGGTGTCTGCAGTCTCCGCCGTGTATGTCAGCTAGCTACTCATTCCCCTGTTCCCTGGAGATACAACGTAAGGAAACGTCATTCGGCCGCTTCCTGTACAACTCACCGTCCCGGATGCAGTACGTTGTGGCCCGTCGGGCCACGCGCTCCGCGTCCTCCTCTTTCTCTGGTAGCTTCCCCTTCATCAGGTACTCGTTGAACTCCTTGGTCCAGCACCCCTCTTGAGGCTCGAGCGCCAAGAGTAGGCGCGCTCCCGGGGTCGGGCCGCAAGCTGGGGCTCATGAGGCAGGTGGTTGGGGAAGCTCCTTCCGAGGCGGCGCTGGCCTCGTGAGAGGAGGTGCTGCCGACGGCTTGAAGAGCCGCTCCTCGAAGATGCCAGGGTCCTGGGGCAGTCGCTTGGATGCTCTTTTGGCGATGTTGCCGGCCTTCTTGTTGGTGCCACGAGGCACGTGCTGCACTTCCAGACCCAGGAACTGTTTTTCCATTTTGCCTACCTCCGCGAGGTATGCCTCCATGTGCTCGTCTCTTGGCTCGTATAACTTATTTGAGAAGTTGACGAGGAGCTGCGAGTCGCCCCTGATGGTGAGACGCTTCATCCCCAGGGCCACCGCAGCCCTAAGGCCAGCGATGAGTGTCGGTGTCAAAACCGGCGGATCTCGGGTAGGGGGTCCCGAACTGTGCGTCTAAGGTCGATGGTAACAGGAGACGGGGGACACGATGTTTACCCAGGTTCGGGCCCTCTCTATGGAGGTAATACCCTACTTCCTGCTTGATTGATCTTGATGAATATGAGTATTACAAGAGTTGATCTACCACGAGATCGTAATGGCTAAAACCCTAGAAGCCTAGCCTGTATGACTATGGTCATGAGTCTCCCTTTTCCGGACTAAGTCCTCCGGTTTATATAGACACCGGGGAGATCTAGGGTTACACAAGGTCGGTTACAAAGAAAGGAATCTACATATTTGGTCGCCAAGCTTGCCTTCCACGCCCAGGAGAATCCCATACGGACACGGGTGCAGTCTTCGGTCTTCGTATCTTCACAGCCCATCAGTCCGACCCATGGATAACAGGCCAGACGCCCGAGGACCCCTTAGTCCAGGACTCCCTCAGTAGCCCCTGAACCTGGCTTCAATGACGAGGAGTCCGGCGTGCAGATTTGTCTTCGGCATTACAAGGCGGGTTCCATACGTTCCGGATACTTCACAATGGTCTTCGGACGATCGAGTTTGGCTCTGCAGCACGAGTAGCATATACTACCACAGAGGGCATAATAATTTATAAGTCCGATCCTCTGGCAACTTTTTACAACATGACATCATGTCAGTCCGGTTATTATTTCGAACCGTTTTTCATCTGCCGCTCCACGTTTCGAGACGTAGTTGCCATTGGCACGTCTTGTCAAAGCAGAGATCATGTCCCCTTATTATGGGATTCTTATCAATACGGGCATGGGTAACCCAGCCGTGTCGTTTACACCGCCCTTGGGAATAGGCGAGTTTTAAGGCGAGTGGGGAAGCGTTTGACATTCGCGGCCTTTATAAGGGGATACGGATTCGTCCTCATTCACTCACGCCTTCTCCTTCCTCTGCCCATCCATCCTTGAGCTCCAGCGCCCAAGCTCTAGCTTTCCCCGCCCGAGAAAGCAGTCCAACCATGTCCGGATCCGGAGCTGGAGGCAAGTGGATGGTCTCCTCTGTTAAGAAGAAAGATATCAAGGAGCTCTGAGAGGCCGGATACCTGGCCAAGGAGATCGTTCACCAACTCCCGGCCAAGGGACAGATCGTCCCTACCCAGAGCCTCATGAGAGGGTTGTGTTTCTTGCGCATTTCGTCTGCGGTCTGGGATTCCCTCTCCACCCGTTTGTCCGTGGACCGATGTTTTACTACGGGATGGACTTCCATGATCTGGCCCCCAACTTTATCCTCAACATCTCGGCATTTATAGTCGTGTGCGAGGCCTTTCTCCGCATGCCACCTCATTTCGGCATATGGTTGAAGACCTTCAATGTGAAGCCGAAGGTGGTGAGCGGCCAACAAGCAAAGTGCGGAGGTGCCATGGTGGGCAAGATGCCCAATGTCACCTGGCTTGAAGGCTCCTTTGTGGAGACGGTGAAGGGGTGGTAGTCGGGGTGGTTCTACATCACCGAGCCACGCGACACCAACTGGGCTGCGGCCCCCGAATTCCGATCCGGAGTTCCGATGCGGCTCACTTCCTGGCAAGAGAAGGGCCTAACCTGGGGTTCTTCGAACGAGCTGACTGGGCTCCAGACGTGTGTCCAGAACATAATAACCAAGAAAATCAAACTTGTCAACGTGATCCAGGTTATGCTCATTCGCCGGATCCTTCCTTGCCAATACCGGAGTTGCTATTTGTGGGAGTTCGATCTGGCCAAGCACTAGACGCTGCTAGAGCTCTTCGGCACGACACACGAAGACATCTGGAAAGTGCTCTTCAAGGCCGGCGATACACCACCGCCTACGACCGAGGATCGCGGGCTTAGCTTAAAACGCCAAGCTAACTCGGTAAGTTCTTTCATGTTTTCAAGGTATAGCCTTTACTGGCATATTTTGAGGAAGGAGTCTAAGCCTTCCAATCAATTTTTAGGCCTGGATCAGCATAGCGGGGCGGATTAATTGTCCGGCCCCATTACCCGAAGACGAAGAATCCCCACTCCCGACGAAGATGTTGTTTCCGGCGCCTTATGATGTGCCGGAGAAGAAGGTCAAGAAAACAGCCAAAGGGACCAGGAGCGGCCTTCGCCGAAGAGGCGCTTCGGACATGTCGTCCGAAGACGAGACTCACTCTTCGGCCGCGAATGATGACGACGAGGAGGAGGAAGAAAGCGAATCCCCCCTGAGGGGGGAAGGAAGAAAAGGGCGGCGTCCACAAATCTGGAGGCGAAGGCGCCCAAGAGGGGGAAGGGCTACCTTGCGGATAACTCCGTGTGGGATGTCGATAGCAGTCCGGAGCGAATGCCCCGGACCAAGCCTCGGGCCGCCTTGTAAGTACCAAAAACCTTATGCTCATCCAAATGCCTGGCCTTTCCCCTTTGTAATATGTTTTAAATTATGCCATTGCAGTCCGGCCCGTGACAGCTCCCCGCGATCCTCGACAGAGGGTTCGCTAGATTCAAAGGAGATGGCTAGCATGTCACCGCCGCCCGCTCACTCTGTCTCGGCCAAGGGTGATGACGAGGTGGTGTCCCAAAGGACCTTCCCAGACCAGGGGAGGTTTCGGAGACCGTCGGGGTGGCGCCCAAGGATGACTCCTCGACCGCCGGACACATGGGGGAAAAGCCCCCAAGGGGACTGGTGATGGGGGCCAAATTCCATTCGGCCCCCAGCTGGATACGATTCCGGAGACCTACACGGCCCCGGAGTCCAACAAACAGCCTTCCCCGAAGGGAGGAGGTGTGCATGTTACACCGGTGACCTCTGTTCAACCAGAGGCACCGGATAATCTGCTGGAAGCGCTGCGAGGCGCTTCCATTGTGGATGAACACCGTGTCCTTAGGGGTACGGTGATCGAGAAGGTTCAGTCCGCCAAAAGCGGACTGACTGAAGCCTGCGCTAGCCTTTTAATAGGTTTTGAGATAAGTAATGTAATTGTAGAAAGAATATCACAGTGTAGACAGTAGACCCTGATGCTCTATTCGGTGTTCGGAGAGAAAATGCTGAACAGAGGATCAAAATAATTTTCACAGGAGTCTAACATAAGATGTCTATGTGAATAAGCAGGCGTCGCTGCTGGCTGATGCCGCTCATACTGCGGAGGTCTCCGGCCTGAAGCAGAGCCTGGAGCGGGCCGAAGAAGAGCTCGGCCTCATGAAGAAGCAGCTTGAGGACAACCAAGGTATGCAGTAACCTGCGCGTATACTTAGGAAGGATGGACGTTTCGTGCTGACTAAAGTGTCATGAACTTTATTAGGGGCCACGACCGAGGTGGTGGCCCTCAAGAAGGCATTAGCCGAGGCCGAGGACAAAGCGGCCAAGGAGCGCGCCGCGCGCGAGAAGCACGAGGTCCGGGTCAGCGAGGTCTAGCAAGAGCTCCAGGACGCCGTCAAGAAGTACGAGTCCTTGGAGCGTGATTCTAAGACGCAAGCGTCCGAACTTGCGAAGGCCCGCCAGAGCGCACAAGAGGCTCGAGCCGAGACCCAGAGCGCCCTTCAGGAGATCCAGGCGGACAAGAAGATCGCGGCGGGTAAGGCTTTCATTATGCAAAGCAAGTCTGTGAAGGAAACGTTCCTTTTACTTACCTGAATTTGGAGCTCTCCAGGGGCGTTTATGGATTTGCCGCATAGCATATCAGATGCTGCCCAGTTCTATCGAGCCGAAGAGGGGAGTTCTACGGAGAAGCTGTTCTGGTCTCAATATCTTGGACCAGAACATCCGGTGCCCTTCAGCGACCAGCTGAAACAGCTGGTCGAGCTGCACAAGGCGGTCGAGCTAGCCATGAAGGACCTGATAGTCCGGCTATGGCCTGCCGCGCTGATACCCAGCAGCTACTTCAGACTTGTGAAGCGGCTTGTTAGTGCCTGTTGTTGGGGATCGTAGCAGAAATAAAAAAAATTCTACACATCACCAAGATCAATCTATGGAGAGACTAGCAACGAGAGAGAGGGGATTGCATCTTCATACCCTTGAAGATCGCGATGCGGATGCGTTACAAGAACGCGGATGAAGTAGTCGTACTCGCAGCAATTCAGATCGCGGTTGATTCCAATCTAAGCGCCGAACAATGGCGCCTCCGCGTTCAACACACGTGCAGCCCGGTGACGTCTCTTGCACCTCGATCCAGCAAGGAGGAGGGAGAGGTTGGGGAAGACAACTCCAGCAGCAGCACGACGGCGTGGTGGTGGTGGAGCAGCGTGGTACTCCGGCAGGGCTTCGCCAAGCACCGCGGAAGGAGGAGGAGGTGTTGGAGAGGGGGAGGGCTACGCCAGGGCTGTGGGGCGGCTGCCCTCCCACCCCCCCACTATTTCTAGAAATAGGGGAAGGGGATAAGGGGCCGGCCCCTCTAGATGAGATCAAGAGGGGGCGGCGACCAAGGGGAGGGGGCTTGCCCCCCAAGCCAAAGGGGCGCCCCTTTAGGGTTCCCCTCAACCCTAGGCGCATGGGCCCTAGGGGGGATGGTGCCCAGCCCATTTAGGGGCTGGTTCCCTTCCACATACAGCCCATAGGGCCCTCCGGGGCAGGTGGACTCTCCCGATGGACCCCGGGAACCCCTTCGATGGTCCCGGTACAATACCGGCAAACCCCCGAATACTTCCGGTGACCGTATGATGACTTCCCATATATAGATCTTTACCTCCGGACCATTCCGGAACTCCTCGTGACGTCCGGGATTTCATCCAGGACTCCGAACAACTTTCGGGTTTCCGCATACTAATATCTCTATAACCCTAGCATCACTGAACCTTAAGTGTGTAGACCCTACGGGTTCGGGAACCATGCAGACATGACCGAGACACCTCTCTGGCCAATAACCAATAGCGGGATCTGGATACCCATATTGGCTCCCACATTTTCCACGACGATCTCATCGGATGAACCACGATGTCGAGGATTCAATCAATCCCGTATACAATTCCCTTTGTCAATCGGTACGTTACTTGCCCGAGATTCGATGATCGGTATCCCGATACCTTGTTCAATCTCGTTACCGGCAAGTCACTTTACTCGTACCGTAATGCATGATCCCGTGACCAAACACTTGGTCACATTGAGCTCATTATGATGATGCATTACTGAGTGGGCCCAGAGATACCTCTCCATCATACGGAGTGACAAATCCCAATCTCGATTCGTGCCAACCCAACAGACACTTTCGGAGATACCTGTAGTGCACCTTTATAGCCACCCAATTACGTTGTGACGTTTGGTACACCCAAAGCATTCCTACGGTATCCGGGATTTGCACAATCTCATGGTCTAAGGAAATGATACTTGACATTAGAAAAGCTCTAGCAAACGAACTACACGATCTTGTGCTATGCTTAGGATTGGGTATTGTCCATCACATCATTCTCCTAATGATGTGATCCCGTTATCAATGACATCCAATGTCCATGGTCAGGAAACCATAACCATCTATTAATCAACGAGCTAGTCAACTAGAGGCTTACTAGGGACATGTTGTGGTCTATGTATTCACACATGCATTACGGTTCCCAGTTAATACAATTATAGCATGAACAATAGACAATTATCATGAACAAGGAAATATGATAATAACCATTTTATTATTGCCTCTAGGGCATATTTCCAACAGTCTCCCACTTGCACTAGAGTCAATCATCTAGTTCACATCACCATGTGATTAACACTCAAAGTTCACATCGCCATGTGACTAATACCCAAGAGTTTACTAGAGTCAATAATCTAGTTCACATCACCATGTGATTAACACTCAATGGGTTCTAGGGTTTGATCATGTTATGCTTACGAGAGAGGTTTTAGTCAACGGGTCTGAACCTTTCAGATCCGTGTGTGCTTTACAAATCTCTATGTCATCTTGTAGATGCAGCTACCACGCGCTACTTGGAGCTATTCCAAATAACTGCTCTACTATACGAATCCGGTTTACTACTCAGAGTCATCCAGATTAGTGCCAAAGTTGCATCGACGTAACCCTTTACGACAAACTCTTTTACCACCTCCATAATCGAGAAAATTCCTTAGTCCACTAATTACTAAGGATAAGTTCGACCGCTGTCATGTGATCCATTCCTGGATCACTCTTGTACCCCTTGACTAATTCATGGCAAGGCACACTTCAGGTGCGGTACACAGCATAGCATACTGTAGAGCCTACGTCTAAAGCGTAGGGGACGACCTTCGTCCTTTCTCTCTCTTCTTCCGTGGTCAGTTCTTGAGTCTTACTCAATATTCACACCTTGTAACACAGCCAAGAACTCCTTCTTTGCTGATCTATTTTGAACTCCTTCAAAATCTTGTCACGGTATGTATTCATTTGAAAGTACTATTAAGCGTTTTGATCTATCCTTATAGATCCTGATGCTCAATGTTCAAGTAGCTTAATCCAGGTTTTCCATTGAAAAACACTTTTCAAACAACCTTATATGCTTTCTAGAAATTCTACATCATTTCTGATCAACAATATGTTAACAACATATACTCACCAAAAATTCTATAGTGCTCCCACTCACTTCTTTGGAAATACAAGTTTCTCATAAACTTTGTATAAACCCAAAATCTTTGATCATCTCATCAAAGCGTACATTCCAACTCCGAGATGTTTACTCCAGTCCTTAGAAGGATTGCTAGAGCTTTGCATACTTGTTAGCATCTTTCAGGATTGACAAAACCTTCTGGTTGTATCACATACAACCTTTCCTCAAGAAAATCGTCGAGGAAACAATGTTTTGACATCCTATCTGCAAGATTTCATAAATAATGCACTAACTGCTAATATAATTCCAACAGACTCTTAGCATCGCTACGAGTGAGAAAGTCTCATCGCAGTCAACTCCTTGAACTTGCCGGAAAACATCTTAACGACAAGTTGAGCTTTCTTAATGGTGACACTTACCATCATTGTATGTCTTCCTTTTAAAATCCATCTTGCACCCAACAGCCTTACGACCATCAAGTAGTTCTTCCAAAGTCTACACTTTGTTTTTATACATGGATCCTCTCTCGGGTTTTATGGCCTCGAGCCATTCGTCGGAATCCGGGCCCACCATCGCTTGTCCATAGCTCGTAGGTTCATTGTTGTCTAGAAACTTGACTTCAAAGACATGATTACGTACCACTCTGAAGTAGTACGCATCCTTGTCGACCTACGAGGTTTGGTAGTGACTTGATCCGAAGTTTCATGATCACTATCATAAGCTTCCACTTCAATTGCTGTAGGTGCCACAGGAACAACTTCCTGTGCCCTGCTACACACACTAGTTGAAGTCATGGTTCAATAACCTCATCAAGTCTCCACCATCCTCCCACTCAATTCTTTCGAGAGAAACTTTTCCTCGAGAAAGGACCCGTTTCTAGAAACAATCGCTTTTGCTTCCAGATCTGAAATAGGAGGTATACCCAACTGTTTTGGGTATTCTATGAAGATGCATTTATCCGCTTTGGGTTCGAGCTTATCAGCCTGAAACTTTTTCACATAATCGTCGCAGCCCCAAATTTTTAAGAAACAACAGCTTAGGTTTCTCTAAACCATAGTTCATACGGTGTCGTCTCAACGGAATTGCATGGTGCCCTATTTAAAGTGAATGCGGTTGTCTCTAATGCGTAACCCATAAACGATAGTGTAATTTGATAAGAGACATCATGGTATGCACCATATGCAATAGGGTGCAGTTATGATGTTCGGACACAGCATCACACTATGGTGTTCCAGGCGGTATTAGTCGTGAAACAATTTCGACAATTACTTAATTGTGTGCCAAACTCGTAACTCAGATATTCATCTCTATGATCATATCACAGACATTTTGTCCTCTTGTCACGACGATCTTCAACTTCACTCTGAAATTACTTGAACCTTTCAATAATTCAGACTTGTGTTTCATCAAGTAAATATACTCAGCATCTACTCAAATCATCTGTGAAGTAAGAACATAACGATATCCACTGCATGCCTCAGCACTCATAGGACTGCGCACATCAAAATGTATTACTTCCAACAAGTTGCTTTCTTGTTCCATCTTACTGAAAACGAGGCCTTTCAGCCATCTTGCCCATGTGGTATGATTTGCATGTCTCAAGTGATTCAAAATCAAGTGAGTCCAAACGATCCATCTGTATGGACTTTCTTCATGCATATATACTAATAGACATGGTTCGCATGTCTCAATCTTTTCAAAAATGGGTGAGTCCAAATATCCATCAACATGGAGCTTCTTCATGCATTTTATACCAATATGACTCAAGTGGCAGTGCCACAAGTATGTGGTACTATCTTATATCTTTTGGCAGGAACATGTGTATCACTACGATCGAGATTCAATAAACATTCATTTTAGGTGCAAGACCATTGAAGGTATTATTCAAATAGACAGAGTAACCATTATTCTCCTTTAATGAATAACCGTATTGCGATAAACATAATCCAATCATGTCTATGCTCAACGCAAACACAAAATAACAATTATTCAGGTTTAACCCCAATCTCGATGGTAGAGGGAGCATGCGATGCTTGATCACATCAACCTTGGAAACACTTCCAACACATATCGTCATCTCACCTTTAGCTAGTCTCTGTTTATTCCGCAGCTTTTATTTCGAGTTACTAACACTTAGCAACCGAACCGGTATCTAGTACCCTGGTGCTACTAGGAGTACTAGTAAAGTACACATTAATATAATGTATATCCAATATACTTCTGTCGACCTTGCCAGCCTTCTCATCTACGAAGTATCTAGGGTAGTTCTGCTTCAGTGACCGTTCCCCTCATTTTAGAAGCACTTATAGTCTCGGGTTTGGGTTCAACCTTGGGTTTCTTCACTAGAGCAGCAACTGATTTGCCGTTTCATGAAGTATCCCTTCTTGCCCTTGCCCTTCTAGAAACTAGTGGTTTTACTAACCATCAACAATTGATGCTCCTTCTTGATTTCTACTTTCGCGGTGTCAAACATCGCGAGTTGCTCAAGGATCATCATGTCTATCCCTGATATGTTATAGTTCATCACGAAGCTCTAATAGCTTGGTGGCAGTGACTATGGAGAACCATCACTATCTCATCTGGAAGATTAACTCCCACTCGATTCAAGTGATTGTAGTACTCAGACAATCTGAGCACATGCTCAACGATTGAGCTTTTCTCCCTTAGTTTGCAGGCTTAAGAAACCTGTCAGAGGTCTCATACCTCTTGACGTGGGCATTAGTCTGAAATCCCAATTTCAGTCTTTGGAACATCTCATATGCTCTGCGACGTTTCAAAACCGTCTTTGGTGCCACAATTTTAAACCGTTAGCATCACACACTGAACTATCACGTAGTCATCAAAACGTGTATGTCAGATGTTTCGTAACATCTACAGACGACGCTCGAGGTTCAGCACACCGAGCGGTGCATTAAGGACATAAGCCTTCTGTGCAGCAATGAGGACAATCCTCAGTTTACGGACCCAGTCCGCATAATTGCTACTATCAACTTTCAAATAAATTTTCTCTAGGAACATATCTTTAGTAGAACTAAAGCGTAAGCTACGACATAATTTGCAAAGACCTTTTGACTATGTTCATGATAATTAAGTTCATCTAATCAAATTATTTAATGAACTCCCACTCAGATAGACATCCCTCTAGTCATCTAAGTGATACATGATCCGAATCGACTAGGCCGTGTCCGATCATCACGTGAGACGGACTAGTCATCATCGGTGAACATCTCCATGTTGATCGTATCTACTATACGACTCATGTTCGACCTTTCGGTCTCTTGTGTTCCGAGGCCATGTCTGTACATGCTAGGCTCGTCAAGTCAACCTAAGTGTTTTGCTTGTGTTCCGAGGCCATGTCTGTACATGCTAGGCTCGTCAACACCCGTTGTATGCGAACGTTAGAATCTATCACACCCGATCATCACGTGGTGCTTCGAAACAACGAACCTTCGCAACGGTGCACAGTTAGGGGGAACACATCTCTTGAAATTTTAGTGGGGGATCATCTTATTTATGCTACCGTCGTTCTAAGCAAATAAGATGTAAACATGACAAACATCACATGCAAATCATAAAGTGACATGATATGGCCAATATCATCTTGCGCCTTTTGATCTCCATCTTCGAGGCGCGGCATGATCACCTTCGTCACCGGCATGACACCATGATCTCCATCATCGTGTCTTCATGAAGTTGTCTCGCCAACTTTTACTTCTACTACTATGGCTAACGGTTAGCAATAAAGTAAAGTAATTACATGGCGTTTTCATTGACACGCAAGTCATACAATAAATTAAGACAACTCCTATGGCTCCTGCCGGTTGTCATACTCATCGACATGCAAGTCGTGACTCCTATTACAAGAATATGATCAATATCATACATCACATATATAATTCATCACATCCTTTTGGCCATATCACATCACATAGCATACCCTGCAAAAACAAGTTAGACGTCCTCTAATTGTTGTTGCATGTTTTACGTGGCTGCTATGGGTTTCTAGCAAGAACGTTTCTTACCTACACAAAAGCCACAACGGTGATATGCCAATTGCTATTTACCCTTCATAAGGACCCTCTTCATCGAATCCGATCCGACTAAAGTGGGAGAGACAGACACCCGCTAGCCACCTTATGCATCAAGTGCATGTCAGTCGGTGGAACCTGTCTCACGTAAGTGTACGTGTAAGGTCGGTCCGGGCCGCTTCATCCCACAATGCCGCCGAATCAAGATAAGACTAGTAACGGTAAGCAAATTGAACAAATCATCGCCCACAACTACTTTCTGTTCGACTCGTGCATAGAATCTACGCATAGACCTAGCTCATGATACCACTGTTGGGGAACGTAGCAATAATTCAAAATTTTCTACGCATCACCAAGATCAATCTATGGAGTCATCTAGCAACGAGAGAGAGGAGTGCATCTACATACCCTTGTAGATCGCGAGCGGAAGCGTTCAAGAGAACG
Organism: Aegilops tauschii subsp. strangulata; assembly: GCF_002575655.3. Classification (NCBI taxonomy): domain Eukaryota; kingdom Viridiplantae; phylum Streptophyta; class Magnoliopsida; order Poales; family Poaceae; genus Aegilops; species Aegilops tauschii. The sequence goes on along the minus strand of NC_053036.3, from coordinate 236,714 downwards.
GGGTTGATGGAGTCGTACTCGTCGTGGTCCAAATCACCGATGATCCTAGCGCCGAACGGACGGCACCTCCGCGTTCAACACACGTACTGAGCAGCGACGTCTCCTCCTTCTTGATCCAGCAAGGGGGGAGGAGAGGTTGATGGAGATCCACCAGCACGACGGCGTGGTGGTGGAAGTAGCGGGATCCCGGCAGGGCTTCGCCAAGCGCAAGCGGGGAGGAAGAGGTGTCACGGGAGGGAGGGAGGCGCCACGGCTTGGGGTATTGCTGCCCTCCCCTTCCCACATATATATAGGGGCAAGGGAGAGGGGGGGCGCAGCCTTGGCCCTTCCTCCAAGGAAGGGTGCGCGGCCAGGGAGGAGTCCATCCTCCCCAAGGCACCTAGGAGGTGCCCTCCCCCTTTAGGACTCTCCCTTTTCCTTATCTCTTGGCGCATGGGCCTCTTGGGGCTGGTGCCCTTGGCCCATATAGACCAAGGCGCACACCCCTACAGCCCATGTGGCCCTCCGAGGCAGGTGGACCCCCTGGTGGACCCCCGGACCCCTTCCGGCACTCCCGGTACAATACCGATAATGCGCGAAACTTTTCCGGCGACCAAAACAAGACTTCCCATATATAAATCTTTACCTCCGAACCATTCCGGAACTCCTCGTGACGTCCGGGATCTCATCCGGGAATCCGAACAACTTTCGGGTTTCCGCATACTAATATCTCTATAACCCTAGCATCACCGAACCTTAAGTGTGTAGACCCTACGGGTTCGGGAACCATGCAGACATGACCGAGACACCTCTCCGGCCAATAACCAATAGCGGGATCTGGATACCCATATTGGCTCCCACATGTTCCACGATGATCTCATCAGATGAACCACGATGTCGAGGATTCAATCAATCCCGTATATAATTCCCTTTGTCAATCGGTACGTTACTTGCCCGACATTCGATCGTCGGTATCCCAATACCTTGTTCAATCTCGTTACCGGCAAGTCACTTTACTCGTACCGTAATGCATGATCCCGTGACCAAACACTTGGTCACATTGAGCTCATTATGATGATGCTTACCGAGTGGGCCCAGAGATACCTCTCCGTCATACGGAGTGACAAATCCCAGTCTCGATTCGTGCCAACCCAACAGACACTTTCAGAGATACCTGTAGTGCACCTTTATAGCCACCCAGTTACGTTGTGACGTTTGGTACACCAAAAGCATTCCTACGGTATCCGGGAGTTGCACAATCTCATGGTCTAAGGAAATGATACTTGACATTAGAAAAGCTCTAGCAAACGAACTACACGATCTTGTGCTATGCTTAGGATTGGGTATTGTCCATCACATCATTCTCCTAATGATGTGATCCCGTTATCAATGACATCCAATGTCCATGGTCAGGAAACCATAACCATCTATTAATCAACGAGCTAGTCAACTAGAGGCTTACTAGGGACATGTTGTGGTCTATGTATTCACACATGCATTACGGTTCCCAGTTAATACAATTATAGCATGAACAATAGACAATTATCATGAACAAGGAAATATGATAATAACCATTTTATTATTGCCTCTAGGGCATATTTCCAACAGTCTCCCACTTGCACTAGAGTCAATCATCTAGTTCACATCACCATGTGATTAACACTCAAAGTTCACATCGCCATGTGACTAATACCCAAGAGTTTACTAGAGTCAATAATCTAGTTCACATCACCATGTGATTAACACTCAATGGGTTCTAGGGTTTGATCATGTTATGCTTACGAGAGAGGTTTTAGTCAACGGGTCTGAACCGTTCAGATCCGTGTGTGCTTTACAAATCTCTATGTCATCTTGTAGATGCAGCTACCACGCGCTACTTGGAGCTATTCCAAATAACTGCTCTACTATACGAATCCGGTTTACTACTCAGAGTCATCCGGATTAGTGCCAAAGTTGCATCGACGTAACCCTTTACGACAAACTCTTTTACCATCTCCATAATCGAGAAAATTCCTTAGTCCACTAATTACTAAGGATAAGTTCGACCGCTGTCATGTGATCCATTCCTGGATCACTCTTGTACCCCTTGACTAATTCATGGCAAGGCACACTTCAGGTGCGGTACACAGCATAGCATATTGTAGAGCCTACGTCTAAAGCATAGGGGACGACCTTCGTCCTTTCTCTCTCTTCTTCCGTGGTCAGGTCTTGAGTCTTACTCAATATTCACACCTTGTAACACAGCCAAGAACTCCTTCTTTGCTGATCTATTTTGAACTCCTTCAAAATCTTGTCACGGTATGTATTCATTTGAAAGTACTATTAAGCGTATTGATCTATCCTTATAGATCCTGATGCTCAATGTTCAAGTAGCTTAATCCAGGTTTTCCATTGAAAAACACTTTTCAAACAACCTTATATGCTTTCTAGAAATTCTACATCATTTCTGATCAACAATATGTTAACAACATATACTCACCAAAAATTCTATAGTGCTCCCACTCACTTCTTTGGAAATACAAGTTTCTCATAAACTTTGTATAAACCCAAAATCTTTGATCATCTCATCAAAGCGTACATTCCAACTCCGAGATGTTTACTCCAGTCCTTAGAAGGATTGCTAGAGCTTTGCATACTTGTTAGCATCTTTCAGGATTGACAAAACCTTCTGGTTGTATCACATACAACCTTTCCTCAAGAAAATCGTCGAGAAAACAATGTTTTGACATCCTATCTGCAAGATTTCATAAATAATGCAGTAACTGCTAATATAATTCCAACAGACTCTTAGCATCGCTACGAGTGAGAAAGTCTCATCGCAGTCAACTCCTTGAACTTGCCGGAAAACATCTTAACGATAAGTCGAGCTTTCTTAATGGTGACACTTACCATCATTGTATGTCTTCCTTTTAAAATCCATCTTGCACCCAACAGCCTTACGACCATCAAGTAGTTCTTCCAAAGTCTACACTTTGTTTTTATACATGGATCCTCTCTCGGGTTTTATGGCCTCGAGGCATTCGTCGGAATCCGGGCCCACCATCACTTGTCCATAGCTCGTAGGTTCATTGTTGTCTAGCAACTTGACTTCAAAGACATGATTACGTACCACTCTGAAGTAGTACGCATCCTTGTCGACCTACGAGGTTTGGTAGTGACTTGATCCGAAGTTTCATGATCACTATCATAAGCTTCCACTTCAATTGCTGTAGGTGCCACAGGAACAACTTCCCGTGCCCTGCTACACACACTAGTTGAAGTCATGGTTCAATAACCTCATCAAGTCTCCACCATCCTCCCACTCAATTCTTTCGAGAGAAACTTTTCCTCGAGAAAGGACCCGTTTCTAGAAACAATCGCTTTTGCTTCCAGATCTGAAATAGGAGGTATACCCAACTGTTTTGGGTATTCTATGAAGATGCATTTATCCGCTTTGGGTTCGAGCTTATCAGCCTGAAACTTTTTCACATAAGCGTCGCAGCCCCAAATTTTTAAGAAACAACAGCTTAGGTTTCTCTAAACCATAGTTCATACGGTGTCGTCTCAACGGAATTACATGGTGCCCTATTTAAAGTGAATGCGGTTGTCTCTAATGCGTAACCCATAAACGATAGTGTAATTTGATAAGAGACATCATGGTATGCACCATATCCAATAGGGTGCAGTTATGATGTTCGAACACACCATCACACTATGGTGTTCCAGGCGGTATTAGTCGTGAAACAATTTCCACAATTACTTAATTGTGTGCCAAACTCGTAACTCAGATATTCATCTCTATGATCATATCACAGACATTTTGTCCTCTTGTCACGACGATCTTCAACTTCACTCTGAAATTACTTGAACCTTTCAATAATTCAGACTTGTGTTTCATCAAGTAAATATACTCAGCATCTACTCAAATCATCTGTGAAGTAAGAACATAACGATATCCACTGCATGCCTCAGCACTCATAGGACTACGCACATCAAAATGTATTACTTCCAACAAGTTGCTTTCTTGTTCCATCTTACTGAAAACGAGGCCTTTCAGCCATCTTGCCCATGTGGTATGATTTGCATGTCTCAAGTGATTCAAAATCAAGTGAGTCCAAACGATCCATCTGTATGGACTTTCTCCATGCATATATACTAATAGACATGGTTCGCATGTCTCAATCTTTTCAAAAATGAGTGAGTCCAAATATCCATCAACATGGAGCTTCTTCATGCATTTTATACCAATATGACTCAAGTGGCAGTGCCACAAGTATGTGGTACTATCTTATATCTTTTGGCAGGAACATGTGTATCACTACGATCGAGATTCAATAAACATTCATTTTAGGTGCAAGACCATTGAAGGTATTATTCAAATAGACAGAGTAACCATTATTCTCCTTTAATGAATAACCGTATTGCGATAAACATAATCCAATCATGTCTATGCTCAACGCAAACACAAAATAACAATTATTCAGGTTTAACCCCAATCTCGATGGTAGAGGGAGCATGCGATGCTTGATCACATCAACCTTGGAAACACTTCCAACACATATCGTCATCTCACCTTTAGCTAGTCTCTGTTTATTCCGCAGCTTTTATTTCGAGTTACTAACACTTAGCAACCGAACCGGTATCTAGTACCCTGGTGCTACTAGGAGTACTAGTAAAGTACACATTAATATAATGTATATCCAATATACTTCTGTCGACCTTGCCAGCCTTCTCATCTACGAAGTATCTAGGGTAGTTCTGCTTCAGTGACCGTTCCCCTCATTTCAGAAGCACTTAGTCTCGGGTTTGGGTTCAACCTTGGGTTTCTTCACTAGAGCAGCAATTGATTTGCCGTTTCATGAAGTATCCCTTCTTGCCCTTGCCCTTCTAGAAACTAGTGGTTTTACTAACCATCAACAATTGATGCTCCTTCTTGATTTCTACTTTCGCGGTGTCAAACATCGCGAGTTGCTCAAGGATCATCATGTCTATCCCTGATATGTTATAGTTCATCACGAAGCTCTAATAGCTTGGTGGCAGTGACTATGGAGAACCATCACTATCTCATCTGGAAGATTAACTCCCACTCGATTCAAGTGATTGTAGTACTCAGACAATCTGAGCACATGCTCAACGATTGAGCTTTTCTCCCTTAGTTTGCAGGCTTAAGAAACCTGTCAGAGGTCTCATACCTCTTGACGTGGGCATTAGTCTGAAATCCCAATTTCAGTCTTTGGAACATCTCATATGCTCTGCGACGTTTCAAAACCGTCTTTGGTGCCACAATTTTAAACCGTTAGCATCACACACTGAACTATCACGTAGTCATCAAAACGTGTATGTCAGATGTTTCGTAACATCTACATACGACGCTCGAGGTTCAGCACACCGAGCGGTGCATTAAGGACATAAGCCTTCTGTGCAACAATGAGGACAATCCTCAGTTTACGGACCCAGTCCGCATAATTGCTACTATCAACTTTCAAATAAATTATCTCTAGGAACATATCTTTAGTAGAACTAAAGCGTAAGCTACGACATAATTTGCAAAGACCTTTTGACTATGTTCATGATAATTAAGTTCATCTAATCAAATTATTTAATGAACTCCCACTCAGATAGACATCCCTCTAGTCATCTAAGTGATACATGATCCGTATCGACTAGGCCGTGTCCGATCATCATGTGAGACGGACTAGTCATCATCGGTGAACATCTCCATGTTGATCGTATCTACTATACGACTCATGTTCGACCTTTCGGTCTCTTGTGTTCCGAGGCCATGTCTGTACATGCTAGGCTCGTCAAGTCAACCTAAGTGTTTTGCTTGTGTTCCGAGGCCATGTCTGTACATGCTAGGCTCGTTAACACCCGTTGTATGCGAACGTTAGAATCTATCACACCCGATCATCACGTGGTGTTTCGAAACAACGAACCTTCGCAACGGTGCACAGTTAGGGGGAACACATCTCTTGAAATTTTAGTGGGGGGTCATCTTATTTATGCTACCGTCGTTCTAAGCAAATAAGATGTAAACATGACAAACATCACATGCAAATCATAAAGTGACATGATATGGCCAATATCATCTTGCGCCTTTTGATCTCCATCTTCGAGGCGCGGCATGATCACCTTCGTCACCGGCATGACACCATGATCTCCATCATCATGATCTCCATCATCGTGTCTTCATGAAGTTGTCTCGCCAACTATTACTTCTACTACTATGGCTAACGGTTAGCAATAAAGTAAAGTAATTACATGGCGTTTTCATTGACACGCAAGTCATACAATAAATTAAGACAACTCCTATGGCTCCTGCCGGTTGTCATACTCATCGACATGCAAGTCGTGACTCCTATTACAAGAATATGATCAATCTCATACATCACATATATAATTCATCACATCCTTTTGGCCATATCACATCACATAGCATACCCTGCAAAAACAAGTTAGACGTCCTCTAATTGTTGTTGCATGTTTTACGTGGCTGCTATGGGTTTCTAGCAAGAACGTTTCTTACCTACACAAAAGCCACAACGGTGATATGCCAATTGCTATTTACCCTTCATAAGGACCCTCTTCATCGAATCCGATCTGACTAAAGTGGGAGAGACAGACACCCGCTAGCCACCTTATGCATCAAGTGCATGTTAGTCGGTGGAACCTGTCTCACGTAAGTGTACGTGTAAGGTCGGTCCGGGCCGCTTCATCCCACAATGCCGCCGAATCAAGATAAGACTAGTAACGGTAAGCAAATTGAACAAATCATCGCCCACAACTACTTTCTGTTCGACTCGTGCATAGAATCTACGCATAGACCTAGCTCATGATACCACTGTTGGGGAACGTAGCAATAATTCAAATTTTCTACGCATCACCAAGATCAATCTATGGAGTCATCTAGCAACGAGAGAGAGGAGTGCATCTACATACCCTTGTAGATCGCGAGCGGAAGCGTTCAAGAGAACGGGGTTGATGGAGTCGTACTCGTCGTGGTCCAAATCACCGATGATCCTAGCGCCGAACGGACGGCACCTCCGCGTTCAACACACGTACGGAGCAGCGACGTCTCCTCCTTCTTGATCCAGCAAGGGGGGAGGAGAGGTTGATGGAGATCCAGCAGCACGACGGCGTGGTGGTGGAAGTAGCGGGATCCCGGCAGGGCTTCGCCAAGCGCAAGCGGGGAGGAAGAGGTGTCACGGGAGGGAGGGAGGCGCCACGGCTTGGGGTATTGCTGCCCTCCCCTTCCCACATATATATAGGGGCAAGGGAGAGGGGGGCTCAGCCTTGGCCCTTCCTCCAAGGAAGGGTGCGGCCAGGGAGGAGTCCATCCTCCCCAAGGCACCTAGGAGGTGCCCTCCCCCTTTAGGACTCTCCCTTTTCCTTATCTCTTGGCGCATGGGCCTCTTGGGGCTGGTGCCCTTGGCTCATATAGACCAAGGCGCACACCCCTACAGCCCGTGTGGCCCTCCGTGGCAGGTGGACCCCCTGGTGGACCCCCGGACCCCTTCCGGCACTCCCGGTACAATACCGATAATGCGTGAAACTTTTCCGGCGACCAAAACAAGACTTCCCATATATAAATCTTTACCTCCGGACCATTCCGGAACTCCTCGTGACGTCCGGGATCTCATCCGGGAATCCGAACAACTTTCGGGTTTCCGCATACTAATATCTCTATAACCCTAGCATCACCGAACCTTAAGTGTGTAGACCCTACTGGTTCGGGAACCATGCAGACATGACCGAGACACTTCTCCGGCCAATAACCAATAGCGGGATCTGGATACCCATATTGGCTCCCACATGTTCCACGATGATCTCATCAGATGAACCACGATGTCGAGGATTCAATCAATCCCGTATATAATTCCCTTTGTCAATCGGTACGTTACTTGCCCGAGATTCGATCATCGGTATCCCAATACCTTGTTCAATCTCGTTACCGGCAAGTCACTTTACTCGTACCGTAATGCATGATCCCGTGACCAAACACTTGGTCACATTGAGCTCATTATGATGATGCATTACCGAGTGGGCCCAGAGATACCTCTCCGTCATACGGAGTGACAAATCCCAGTCTCGATTCGTGCCAACCCAACAGACACTTTCGGAGATACCTGTAGTGCACCTTTATAGCCACCCAGTTATGTTGTGACGTTTGGTACACCCAAAGCATTCCTACGGTATCCGGGAGTTGCACAATCTCATGGTCTAAGGAAATGATACTTGACATTAGAAAAGCTCTAGCAAACGAACTACACGATCTTGTGCTATGCTTAGGATTGGGTATTGTCCATCACATCATTCTCCTAATGATGTGATCATGTTATCAATGACATCCAATGTCCATGGTCAGGAAACCATAAACATCTATTGATCAACGAGCTAGTCAACTAGAGGCTTACTAGGGACATGTTGTGGTCTATGTATTCACACATGCATTACGGTTCCCAGTTAATACAATTATAGCATGAACAATAGACAATTATCATGAACAAGGAAATATGATAATAACCATTTTATTATTGCCTCTAGGGCATATTTCCAACAGTCTCCCACTTGCACTAGAGTCAATCATCTAGTTCATATCACCATGTGATTAACACTCAAAGTTGACATCGCCACGTGACTAATACCCAAGAGTTTACTAGAGTCAATAATCTAGTTCACATCACCATGTGATTAACACTCAATGGGTTCTAGGGTTTGATCATGTTATGCTTACGAGAGAGGTTTTAGTCAACGGGTCTGAACCTTTCAGATCCGTGTGTGCTTTACAAATCTCTATGTCATCTTGTAGATGCAGCTACCACGCGCTACTTGGAGCTATTCCAAATAACTGCTCTACTATACGAATCCGGTTTACTACTCAGAGTCATCCGGATTAGTGCCAAAGTTGCATCGACGTAACCCTTTACAACAAATTCTTTTACCACCTCCATAATCGAGAAAATTCCTTAGTCCACTAATTACTAAGGATAAGTTCGACCGCTGTCATGTGATCCATTCCTGGATCACTCTTGTACCCCTTGACTAATTCATGGCAAGGCACACTTCAGGTGCGGTACACAGCATAGCATACTGTAGAGCCTACGTCTAAAGCATAGGGGACGACCTTCGTCCTTTCTCTCTCTTCTGCCGTGGTCAGGTCTTGAGTCTTACTCAATATTCACACCTTGTAACACAGCCAAGAACTCCTTCTTTGCTGATCTATTTTGAACTCCTTCAAAATCTTGTCACGGTATGTATTCATTTGAAAGTACTATTAAGCGTTTTGATCTATCCTTATAGATCCTGATGCTCAATGTTCAAGTAGCTTAATCCAGGTTTTCCATTGAAAAACACTTTTCAAACAACCTTATATGCTTTCCAGAAATTCTACATCATTTCTGATCAACAATATGTTAACAACATATACTCACCAAAAATTCTATAGTGCTCCCACTCACTTCTTTGGAAATACAAGTTTCTCATAAACTTTGTATAAACCCAAAATCTATGACCATCTCATCAAAGTGTACATTCCAACTCCGAGATGTTTACTCCAGTCCTTAGAAGGATTGCTGGAGCTTTGCATACTTGTTAGCATCTTTCAGGATTGACAAAACCTTCTGGTTGTATCACATACAACCTTTCCTCAAGAAAATCGTCGAGGAAACAATGTTTTGACATCCTATCTGCAAGATTTCATAAATAATGCAGTAACTGCTAATATAATTCCAACAGACTCTTAGCATCGCTACGAGTGAGAAAGTCTCATCGCAGTCAACTCCTTGAACTTTCCGGAAAACATCTTAACGAAAAGTCGAGCTTTCTTAATGGTGACACTTACCATCATTGTCTGTCTTCCTTTTAAAATCCATCTTGCACCCAACAGCCTTACGACCATCAAGTAGTTCTTCCAAAGTCTACACTTTGTTTTTATACATGGATCCTCTCTCGGGTTTTATGGCCTCGAGCCATTCGTCGGACTCCGGGCCCACCATCGGTTCTCCATAGCTCGTAGGTTCATTGTTGTCTAGCAACATGACTTCAAAGACATGCTTACGTACCACTCTGAAGTAGTACGCATCCTTGTCGACCTACGAGGTTTGGTAGTGAGTTGATCTGAAGTTTCATGATCACTATCATAAGCTTCCACTTCAATTGTTGTAGGTGCCACAGGAAGAACTTCCTGTGCCATGCTACACACACTAGTTGAAGTCATGGTTCAATAACCTCATCAAGTCTCCACCATCCTCCCACTCAATTCTTTCGAGAGAAACTTTTCCTCGAGAAAGGACCCGTTTCTAGAAACAATCGCTTTTGCTTCCAGATCTGAAATAGGAGGTATACCCAACTGTTTTGGGTATTCTATGAAGATGCATTTATCCGCTTTGGGTTCGAGCTTATCAGCCTGAAACTTTTTCACATAAGCGTCGCAGCCCCAAATTTTTAAGAAACAACAGCTTAGGTTTCTCTAAACCATAGTTCATACGGTGTCGTCTCAACGGAATTGCGTGGTGCCCTATTTAAAGTGAATGCGGTTGTCTCTAATGCCTAACCCATAAACGATAGTGTAATTTGATAAGAGACATCATGGTATGCACCATATCCAATTGGGTGCAGTTATGATGTTCGGACACACCATCACACTATGGTGTTCCAGGCGGTATTAGTCGTGAAACAATTTCCACAATTACTTAATTGTGTGCCAAACTCGTAACTCAGATATTCATCTCTATGATCATATCACAGACATTTTGTCCTCTTGTCACGACGATCTTCAACTTCACTCTGAAATTACTTGAACCTTTCAATAATTCAGACTTGTGTTTCATCAAGTAAATATACTCAGCATCTACTGAAATCATCTGTGAAGTAAGAACATAACGATATCCACTGCATGCCTCAGCACTCATTGGACTGCGCACATCAAAATGTATTACTTCCAACAAGTTGCTTTCTTGTTCCATCTAACTGAAAACGAGGCCTTTCAGCCATCTTGCCCATGTGGTATGATTTGCATGTCTCAAGTGATTCAAAATCAAGTGAGTCCAAACGATCCATCTGTATGGACTTTCTTCATGCATATATACTAATAGACATGGTTCGCATGTCTCAATCTTTTCAAAAACGAGTGAGTCCAAATATCCATCAACATGGAGCTTCTTCATGCATTTTATACCAATATGACTCAAGTGGCAGTGCCACAAGTATGTGGTACTATCTTATATCTTTTGGCAGGAACATGTGTATCACTACGATCGAGATTCAATAAACATTCATTTTAGGTGCAAGACCATTGAAGGTATTATTCAAATAGACAGAGTAACCATTATTCTCCTTTAATGAATAAGCGTATTGCGATAAACATAATCCAATCATGTCTATGCTCAACGCAAACACCAAATAACAATTATTCAGGTTTAACCCCAATCTCGATGGTAGAGGGAGCATGCGATGCTTGATCACATCAACCTTGGAAACACTTCCAACACATATCGTCATCTCACCTTTAGCTAGTCTCCGTTTATTCCGCAGCTTTTATTTCGAGTTACTAACACTTAGCAACCGAACCGGTATCTAATACCCTGGTGCTACTAGGAGTACTAGTAAAGTACACATTAATATAATGTATATCCAATATACTTCTGTCGACCTTGCCAGCCTTCTCATATACGAAGTATCTAGGGTAGTTCTGCTTCAGTGACCGTTCCCCTCATTTCAGAAGCACTTAGTCTCGGGTTTGGGTTCAACCTTGGGTTTCTTCACTAGAGCAGCAACTGATTTGCCGTTTCATGAAGTATCCCTTCTTGCCCTTGACCTTCTAGAAACTAGTGGTTTTACTAACCATCAACAATTGATGCTCCTTCTTGATTTCTACTTTCGCGGTGTCAAACATCGCGAGTTGCTCAAGGATCATCATGTCTATCCCTGATATGTTATAGTTCATCACGAAGCTCTAATAGCTTGGTGGCAGTGACTATGGAGAACCATCACTATCTCATCTGGAAGATTAACTCCCACTCGATTCAAGTGATTGTAGTACTCAGACAATCTGAGCACATGCTCAACGATTGAGCTTTTCTCCCTTAGTTTGCAGGCTTAAGAAACTTGTCAGAGGTCTCATACCTCTTGACGTGGGCATTAGTCTGAAATCCCAATTTCAGTCTTTGGAACATCTCATATGCTCTGCAGCGTTTCAAAACCGTCTTTGGTGCCACAATTTTAAACCGTTAGCATCACACACTGAACTATTACGTAGTCATCAAAACGTGTATGTCAGATGTTACGTACCATCTACAGACGACGCTCGAGGTTCAGCACACCGAGCGGTGCATTAAGGACATAAGCCTTCTGTGCAGCAATGAGGACAATCCTCAGTTTACGGACCCAGTCCGCATAATTGCTACTATCAACTTTCAATTAAATTTTCTCTAGGAACATATCTTTAGTAGAACTAAAGCGTAAGCTACGAAATAATTTGCAAAGACCTTTTGACTATGTTCATGATAATTAAGTTCATCTAATCAAATTATTTAATGAACTCCCACTCAGATAGACATCCCTCTAGTCATCTAAGTGATACATGATCCGAATCGACTAGGCCGTGTCCGATAATCACGTGAGACGGACTAGTCATCATCGGTGAACATCTCCATGTTGATCGTATCTACTATACGACTCATGTTCGACCTTTCGGTCTCTTGTGTTCCGAGGCCATGTCTGTACATGCTAGGCTCGTCAAGTCAACCTAAGTGTTTTGCTTGTGTTCCGAGGCCTTGTCTGTACATGCTAGGCTCGTCAACACCCGTTGTATGCGAACGTTAGAATCTATCACACCCGATCATCACGTGGTGCTTCGAAACAACGAACCTTCGCAACGGTGCACAGTTAGGGGGAACACATCTCTTGAAATTTTAGTGGGTGATCATCTTATTTATGCTACCGTCGTTCTAAGCAAATAAGATGTAAACATGACAAACATCACATGCAAATCATAAAGTGACATGATATGGCCAATATCATCTTGCGCCTTTTGATCTCCATCTTCGAGGCGCGGCATGATCACCTTCGTCACCGGCATGACACCATGATCTCCATCATCATGATCTCCATCATCGTGTCTTCATGAAGTTGTCTCGCCAACTATTACTTCTACTACTATGGCTAACGGTTAGCAATAAAGTAAAGTAATTACATGGCGTTTTCATTGACACGCAAGTCATACAATAAATTAAGACAACTCCTATGGCTCCTGCCGGTTGTCATACTCATCGACATGCAAGTCGTGACTCCTATTACAAGAATATGATCAATCTCATACATCACATATATAATTCATCACATCCTTTTGGCCATATCACATCACATAGCATACCCTGCAAAAACAAGTTAGACGTCCTCTAATTGTTGTTGCATGTTTTACGTGGCTGCTATGGGTTTCTAGCAAGAACGTTTCTTACCTACACAAAAGCCACAACGGTGATATGCCAATTGCTATTTACCCTTCATAAGGACCCTCTTCATCGAATCCGATCCGACTAAAGTGGGAGAGACAGACACCCGCTAGCCACCTTATGCATCAAGTGCATGTCAGTCGGTGGAACCTGTCTCACGTAAGTGTACGTGTAAGGTCGGTCCGGGCCGCTTCATCCCACAATGCCGCCGAATCAAGATAAGACTAGTAACGGTAAGCAAATTGAACAAATCATCGCCCACAACTACTTTGTGTTCGACTCGTGCATAGAATCTATGCATAGACCTAGCTAATGATACCACTGTTGGGGAACGTAGCAATAATTCAAAATTTTCTACGCATCACCAAGATCAATCTATGGAGTCATCTAGCAACAAGAGAGAGGAGTGCATCTACATACCCTTGTAGATCGCGAGCGGAAGCGTTCAAGAGAACGGGGTTGATGGAGTCGTACTCGTCGTGATCCAAATCACCGATGATCCTAGCGCCGAACGGATGGCACCTCCGCGTTCAACACACATACGGAGCAGCGACGTCTCCTCCTTCTTGATCCAGCAAGGGGGGAGGAGAGGTTGATGGAGATCCAGCAGTACGACGGCGTGGTGGTGGAAGTAGCGGGATCCCGGCAGGGCTTCGCCAAGCGCAAGCGGGGAGGAAGAGGTGTCACGGGAGGGAGGGAGGCGCCACGGCTTGGGGTATTGCTGCCCTCCCCTTCCCACATATATATAGGGGCAAGGGAGAGGGGGGGCGCAGCCTTGGCCCTTCCTCCAAGGAAGGGTGTGGCCAGGGAGGAGTCCATCCTCCCCAAGGCACCTAGGAGGTGCCTTCCCCCTTTAGGACTCTCCCTTTTCCTTATCTCTTGGCGCATGGGCCTCTTGGGGCTGGTGCCCTTGACCCATATAGACCAAGGCGCACACCCCTACAGCCCATGTGGCCCTCCGGGGCAGGTGGACCCCCGGACCCCTTCCGGCACTCCCGGTACAATACCGATAATGCGCGAAACTTTTCCGGCGACCAAAACAAGACTTCCCATATATAAATCTTTACCTCCGGACCATTCCGGAACTCCTCGTGACGTCCGGGATCTCATCCGGGACTCCGAACAACTTTCGGGTTTCCGCATATTAATATCTCTATAACCCTAGCATCACCGAACCTTAAGTGTGTAGACCCTACGGGTTCGGGAACCATGCAGACATGACCGAGACACCTCTCCGGCCAATAACCAATAGCGGGATCTGCATACCCATATTGGCTCCCACATGTTCCACGATGATCTCATCGGATGAACCACGATGTCGAGGATTCAATCAATCCCGTATACAATTCCCTTTGTCAATCGGTACGTTACTTGCCCGAGATTCGATCGTGGGTATCCCAATACCTTGTTCAATCTCGTTACCGGCAAGTCACTTTACTCGTACCGTAATGCATGATCCCGTGACCAAACACTTGGTCACATTGAGCTCATTATGATGATGCATTACCGAGTGGGCCCAGAGATACCTCTCCGTCATACGGAGTGACAAATCCCAGTCTCGATTCGTGCCAACCCAACAGACACTTTCGGAGATACCTGTAGTGCACCTTTATAGCCACCCAGTTACGTTGTGACGTTTGGTACACCCAAAGCATTCCTACGGTATCCGGGAGTTGCACAATCTCATGGTCTAAGGAAATGATACTTGACATTAGAAAAGCTCTAGCAAACGAACTACACGATCTTGTGCTATGCTTAGGATTGGGTCTTGTCCATCACATCATTCTCCTAATGATGTGATCCCGTTATCAATGACATCCAATGTCCATGGTCAGGAAACCATAACCATCTATTGATCAACGAGCTAGTCAACTAGAGGCTTACTAGGGACATGTTGTGGTCTATGTATTCACACATGCATTACGGTTCCCAGTTAATACAATTATAGCATGAACAATAGACAATTATCATGAACAAGGAAATATGATAATAACCATTTTATTATTGCCTCTAGGGCATATTTCCAACACGAGGCATAGGGGATGACACTCATCTTTTCTCTATCTTCTGCCGTGGTTGGGCATTGAGCCGTGCTCAATCTCACACCTTGCAATACAGGCAAGAACCCCTTCTTGGACTGATCAATATTGAACTTCTTCAATATCTTGTCAAGGTATGTGCTTTGTGAAAGACCAATGAGGCGTCTCGATCTATCTCTATAGATCTTGATGCCTAATATATAAGCAGCTTCTCCAAGGTCCTTCATTGAAAAACACTTATTCAAGTAGGCCTTTATGCTTTCCAAGAATTCTATATCATTTCCCATCAATAGTATGTCATCCACATATAACATGAGAAATGCTACAGAGCTCCCACTCACTTTCTTGTAAACACAGGCTTCTCAATAAATCTGCGTAAACCCAAACGCTTTGATCATCTCATCAAAGCGAATGTTCCAACTCCGAGATGCTTGCACCAGCCCATAGATCGACCGTTGGAGCTTGCATACCTTGTCAGCATTCTTAGGATCGACAAAACCTTCCGGTTGCATCATATACAATTCTTTCTTAAGGAAACCATTAAGGAATGCCGTTTTCACATCCATTTGCCATATCTCATAATCATAGAATGCGGCAATACTTCAACTTCATTACGGGTGAGAAGGTATCATCGTAGTCAACCCTTTGAACTTGTCGATAACCCTTAGCGACAAGCCGAGCTTTATGGATGGTCACATTGCCATCCGCGTCCGTCTTCTTCTTAAAGATCCTTTTATTTTCTATGGCTCGCCGATCATCGGGCAAGTCTGTCAAAGTCCATACTTTGTTTTCATACATGGATCCTATCTCGGATTTCATGGCTTCAAGCCATTTGTTGGAATCTGGGCCCCCCATCGCTTCTTCATAGTTCGAAGGTTCACCGTTGTCTAACAACATTATTTCTAGGACAGGGTTGCCATACCATTCTGGTGTGGAACGTGTCCTTGTGGACCTACGAAGTTCAGTAGTAACTTGATCCGAAGTTCCTTGATCATCATCATTAACTTCCTCTCTAGTCGGTGCAGGCACCACATAAACATTTTCTTGAGCTGCGCTACTTTCCGGTTCAAGAGGCAGTACTTCATCAAGTTCTACTTTCCTCCCACTTACTTCTTTCGAGAGAAACTCTTTCTCTAGAAAGGATCCATTCTTGGCAACAAAGATCTTGCCTTCCGATCTGAGGTAGAAGGTATACCCAATAGTTTCCTTAGGGTATCCTATGAAGACGCATTTTTCCGACTTGGGTTCGAGCTTTTCAGGTTGAAGTTTCTTGACATAAGCATCGCATCCCCAAACTTTCAGAAACGATAGCTTAGGATTCTTCCCAAACCATAATTTCATACGGTGTCGTCTCAACGGATTTCGACGGAGCCCTATTTAAAGTGAATGCGGCAGTCTCTAAAGCATAACCCCAAAAAGATAGCGGTAAATCGGTAAGTGACATCATAGATCGCACCATATCTAATAGAGTGCAATTACGACGTTCGGACACACCATTACATTGAGGTGTTCCCGGCGGCGTGAGTTGTGAAACAATTCCACATTTCCTTAAGTGCGTGCCAAATTCGTGACTCAAATATTCCCCTCCATGATCTGATCATAAGAACTTTATTTTCCTGTCCCGTTGATTCTCAACCTCACTCTGAAATTCCTTGAACTTTTCAATGGTCTCAGACTTGTGTTTCATTAAGTAGACATACCCATATCTACTTAAGTCTTCAGTGAGGGTGAGAACATAACGATAACCACCGCGAGCCTCAACGCTCATTGGACCGCACACAATAGTATGTATGATTTCCAATAAGTTGGTTGCTCGCTCCATTGTTCCGGAGAACGGAGTCTTGGTCATTTTGCCCATGAGGCATGGTTCGCACGTGTCAAATGATTCATAATCAGGAGACTCCAAAAGTCCATCTGCATGGAGTTTCTTCATGCGTTTGACACCAATGTGACCAAGGTGGCAGTGCCACAAGTATGTGGGACTATCATTATCAACCTTACATCTTTTGGCATTCACACTATGAATTGTGTAACATCAAGTTCGAGATTCAATAAGAATAAACCAGTGACCAGCGGGGCATGACCATAAAACATATCTCTCATATAAATCGAACAACCATTATTCTCATATTTAAATGAGTAGCCATCTCGCATTAAGCAAGATCTAGATACAATGTTCATGCTCAAAGCTGGCACTAAATAACAATTATTGAGGTTTAAAACTAATCCTGTAGGTAAATATAGAGGTAGCGTGCCGACGGCGATCACATCGACCTTGGAACCATTCCCGACGCGCATCGTCACC
Source organism: Aegilops tauschii subsp. strangulata (assembly GCF_002575655.3). Taxonomy (NCBI): domain Eukaryota; kingdom Viridiplantae; phylum Streptophyta; class Magnoliopsida; order Poales; family Poaceae; genus Aegilops; species Aegilops tauschii. The sequence continues at coordinate 218,961 of NC_053036.3, read as the reverse complement.
TCGTCCTTCGCCAGTCTCCGCTTATTCCGCAGCTCCTGTTTTGAGTTACAAATATTAGCAACCGCATTGGTATCCAATACCCAGGAGCTACTACGAGTGCTGGTAAGGTACACATCAATAACATGTATATCATATATACCTTTGGTATTGCCGGCCTTCTTATCCGCTAAGTACTTGGGGCAGTTCCGCTTCTAGTGACCGTTTCCCTTGCAATAAAAGCACTCAGTCTCAGGTTTGGGTCCATGCTTTGGCTTCTTCCCGGCAACTGGCTTACCGGGCGCAGCAACTCCCTAGCCGTCCTTCTTGAAGTTCTTCTTACCCTTGCCTTTCTTGAAACTAGTGGTTTTATTGACCATCAACACTTGATGTTCCTTTTTGATCTCCACCTCCGCTGATTTCAGCATTGAATATACCTCAGGAATGGTTTTCTCCATCCCCTGCATATTGAAATTCATCACAAAGCTCTTGTAGCTAGGTGGAAGCGACTAAAGGATTCTGTCAATGGCCGCGTCATCCGGGAGATTAACTCCTAGCTGATACAAGCGGTTGTGCAACCCAGACATTTTGAGTATGTGCTCGCTGACAGAACTATTCTCCTCCATCTTACAACTGTAGAACTTGTCGGAGACTTCATATCTCTCGACTCGGGCATGAGCTTGGAAAACTATTTCAGCTCTTGGAACATCTCATATGCTCTGTGCTGCTCAAAACGCTTTTGGAGCCCCGATTCTAAGCTGTAAAGCATGTCGCACTGAACCAGGGAGTAATCATCACTACGCGACTGCCAGGCGTTTATAACGTCTTGAGTTGCTGGGAAAACAGGTGCTTCACCTAGCGGTGCATCAAGGACATATGCTTTCCTGGCAGCTATGAGGATGATCCTCAAGTTACGGACCCAGTCCGTATAGTTGCTACCATCGTCTTTCAGCTTGGTTTTCTCTAGAAACGTGTTGAAGTTGAGGGCAACATTAGCGTGGGCCATTTGATCTACAAGACATATTGCAAAGATTTTTAGACTATGTTCATGATAATTAAGTTCATCTAATCAAATTATTTAATGAACTCCCACTCAGATAGACATCCCTCTAGTCATCTAAGTGATACATGATCCGAGTCAACTAGGCCGTGTCCGATCATCACGTGAGACGGACTAGTCATCATCGGTGAACATCTTCATCTTTATCGTATCTACCATACGACTCATGTTCGACCTTTCGGTCTCTCGTGTTCCAAGGCCATGTCTATACATGCTAGGCTCGTCAAGTCAACCTAAGTGTTTTGCATGTGTAAATCTGGCTTACACCCATTGTATTTGAACGTTAGAATCTATCACACCCGATCATCACGTGGTGCTTCGAAACAACGAACCTTCGCAACAGTGCACAGTTAGGGGGAACACTTTCTTGAAATTATTGTCAGGGATCATCTTATTTAAGCTACCGTCCTTCTAATCAAATAAGATGTAAAAACATGATAAACATCACATGCAATCAAATAGTGACATGATATGGCCAATATCATTTTGCTCCTTTTGATCTCCATCTCCGGGGCGCCATGATCATCATCGTCACCGGCATGACACCATGATCTCCATCATCATGATATCCATCATCGTGTCTTCATGAAGTTGTCTCGCCAACTGTTACTTCTACTACTATGGCTAACGGTTAGCAATAAAGCAATGTAATTACATGGCGTTTTCAGTGACACGCAGGTCATACAATAAATTAATACATCTCCTATGGCTCCTGCCGGTTGTCATAAAATAAATTAAGACATCTCCTATGGCTCCTGCTGGTTGTCATACTCATCGACATGCAAGTCGTGATTTCCTATTACAAGAACATGATCAATCTCATACATCACATATATCATTCATCACATCCTTTTGGCCATATCACATCACACGGCATATGCTGCAAGACCAAGTTAGACGTCCTCTAATTGTTGTTGCAAGTTTTTACATGGCTGCTATAGGTTTCTAGCAAGAACGTTTCTTACCTACGCCCAAACCACAACGTGATATGCCAATTTCTATTTACCATTCATAAGGAACCTTTTCATCGAATCCGATCCGACTAAAGTGGGAGAGACAGACACCCGCTAGCCACCTTATGCAACTAGTGCATGTCAGTCGGTGGAACCTGTCTCACGTAAGCATACGTGTAAGGTCGGTCCGGGCCGCTTCATCCCATAATGCCGCTGAATCAAGATAGGACTAGTAACGACAAGTAAATTGAAAAAATCGAAGCCCACAACAACTTGTTTTCTACTCGTGCATAGAAACTACGAATAAACCTAGCTCAGGTTGCCATTGTTGGGGATCGTAGCAGAAATTAAAAAATTTCTACGCATCACCAAGATCAATCTATGGAGACACTAGCAACGAGAGAGAGGGGAGTGCATCTTCATACCCTTGAAGATCGCGATGCGGAAGCGTTACAAGAACGTGGATGAAATAGTCGTACTCGCAGCGATTCAGATCACGGTTGATTCCGATCTAAGCGCCGAACAACGGCGCCTCCGTGTTCAACACACGTGCAGCCCGGTGACGTCTCTCGTGCCTTGATCTAGCAAGGACGAGGGAGAGGTTGGGGAACACAACTCCAGCAGTAGCACGACGGCGTGGTGGTGGTGGAGCAGCGTGGTACTCCGGTAGGGCTTCACCAAGATCCGCGGAAGGAGGAGGAGGTGTTGAAGAGGGGGAGGGCTGCGCCAGGGCTGTGATGCGGCTGCCTCCCACCCACCCCCCCCACTATTTATAGGGGAAGGGGAGAAGGGGCCGGCCCCTCTTGATGAGATGTAGAGGGGGGCAGCGGCCAAGGGGAGGGGGCTTGCCCCCCAAGCCAAGGGGGCGCCCCCTTTAGGGTTCCCCCCAACCCTAGGCGCATGTGCCCTAGGGGGGGTGGCGCCCAGCCCACTTAGGGGCTGGTTCCCTTCCACATACAGCCCATACGGCCCTCCAGGGCAGGTGGACTCTCCCGGTGGACCCCCGAAACCCCTTCGGTGGTCCCGGTACAATACCGGCAAACCCCCGAATACTTCCGGTGACCGTATGATGACTTCCCATATATAAATCTTCACCTTCGGACCATTCCGGAACTCCTCGTGATGTTAGGGATCTTATCCGGCACTTCGAACAACATTCGGTAACCACCTCTAAACTTTTCCCTATAACCCTAGCGTCATCGAACCTTAAGTGTGTGGACCCTACGGGTTCGGGAGGCATGTAGACATGACCGAGACATCTCTCCGGTCAATAACCAACAGCGGGATCTGGATACCCATGTTGGCTCCCACATGTTCCACGATGATCTCATCGGATGAACCACGATGTCGGGGATTCAATCAATCCCGTACACAATTCACTTTGTCTACCTGTATGATACTTGCCCGAGATTCAATCGTCGGTATCCCTATACCTTGTTCAATCTCGTTACCGGCAAGTCTCTTTACTCGTTCCGTAACACATCATCCCGTGATCAACTCCTTGGTCACATTGAGCTCATTATGATGATGTCTTACCGAGTGGGCCCAGAGATACCTCTCCGTCACACGGAGTTACAAATCCCAATCTCGATTCGTGCCAACCCAACAGACACTTTCGGAGATACCCGTAGTGTGCCTTTATAGCCACCCAGTTACGTTGTGACGTTTGGCACACCCAAAGCATTCCTACGGTATCCGGGAGTTGCACAATCTCATGGTCTAAGGAAATGATACTTGACATTAGAAAAGCTTTAGCAGACGAACTACACGATCTTGTGCTATGCTTAGGATTGGGTCTTGTCCATCACATCATTCTCCTAATGATGTGATCCCGTAATCAACGACATCCAATGTCCATGGTCAGGAAACCGTAACCATCTATTGATCAACGAGCTAGTCAACAAGAGGCTCACTAGGAACATGTTGTGGTCTATGTATTCACACATGTATTATGATTTCCGGATAACACAATTATAGCATGAACAATAGACAATTACCATGAACAAGGAAATATAATAATAACCATTTTATTATCGCCTCTAGGGCATATTTCCAACACCTGCCCCCGGCTTGAGGTCATAAAGTGGTCCGTCTGTATTGAAGGTGCACGGATGGCCTTTGCCCGCGTCAAGATGCACTGGGCAAAGATGGATGCCAAGAAGCTGATGACCGAGGGGCCGCCTGAGGGCAAGGAGCACCGCCGACCCGAGTTATATTTTGATGGTGTCATGGAGGGATCCCACCTTGTGGCGAAGCAATGTGCGAAGGATGTTATATTCCCATGAAAACATTCATATTATCATGTCCTGTAATATGAAACAATGATGTTATGTAATATAATGCTTGTGACTTTAAAATTTTACCTCATGTGCGGCCGTTTATGAAATCTGAGGGTTGACCAGTCGTCGGCTTCTGCCCCCACGTAGATAGTACAGGGGTCTTTGGGATAAATCTAAACACTCTTTACTCCACATTCTGGTCCTTAAAGGAGGTGTTTAGCGCAACGAACAAGGCAATCAGACTATACGGCCTTTATCACCCTCACTTAGCCATAGGAGTTTGACAATGATAATTTTGGCGAAGCCCCTGGTATTCGGAAGGCCGAACTATGGGCGTTGTACGCACCTGATCGGATAAAAACCGATTCCTCGCATAAAGCGGAAAAAATCTCTAAGGATTTGAAACCTCTCGAACAGCTGACCAGCTCTCGCTGCATCGTGACAGTCAGTTTTCGGCTTTCTCTACTGAGGTGCTCGTCCGGAAGAACCGGGACACAATCGCAGTAGTTCTCCCTTTACTACCGTAGCCGATATAGCGGAACGTAAGGTAGTAAGCACAGGAGCCGGGCAACCCAACTATTGACCGAAGACATGATTCAGAGCCGATGCATATAATGCTATAAGTTCGGGGTGCCGAACTGTACTGAAAAAAGTGTTCGGACTTTATTGCCGTACTGTGGGGCGTGATGACGCCCCTGGCGAAGTAAAACGTACCAGAGTGTACGGGTGCAATGAGTAATAAATACAAAGGTCAGGGAAAAAATCAAGTAATAAGCTGACGCTACCATTTATTTTCCATTGTAATTTGATTAACACATCGAGGCATACTTGTGCAAGTAATGTGATAAGTAAGTAAGGCTATTTAAAATGCCATGACCAAGAGCGAGCTGCGTGCGGGTATGTAAAATAGGTATAGCAATCGTTAGCAGAGACCACCTGGGGATTCCCTTGTACATCAAAGCTTCTTGCCTCCTTGGTATGTCCGTGCCGTGACCGGTCCGATGACCGGGTTATCAGAAAAAGCCTCGAGAAGACAAAAACCCGAAATGAAAAGAAAAAGTGAAGGTGTGCAAATCCAGGGTCGGTCGAGCCATAACGTGTATCACGAGCTAGCTATTGCTCCGTCGACGCCCATGGAATTTTGAGTGCGTAGTTATGTACGTGCGGTACGAATGCCGTTGTTTGAGCGGGACTGGGACGGAGGCCAAATTGCTAGTTAAGCTCTTGACGAGCCGGGTTGACATGCTGCAGAATAGTCCGGACTCTTTTAATGGTGTCCGGGGGCTTGGCCGCCGAATTAAGGTTCTGCTGGAAAAGTCCGCGTTGTACTTCTGCTGGAAAAGGCCGCGTTGTACTTCTACTGCTAAGGCTGTGGTATGCTCCTTGGTACGGAGGGAGCGTTCCGTATTTCCATTGATTGTTATGACGCCACGTGGTCTGGGCATCTTGAGCTTGAGATAAGCGTAGTGAGGTACCGCATTGAATTGAGCAAATGCGGTTTGCCCAAGCAGTGTGTGATAGCCGCTGTGGAAGGGGACGATGTCGAAGATTATCTCCTAGCTTCGGAAGTTGTCCGGAGATCCGAAGACGACTTCTAGCGTGATTGAGCCCGTACAGCGGGCCTCGACACCTGGTATGACTCCTTTAAAGGTGGTCCTTGTGGGCATGATCCGTGATGGATTAATGCCCATTTTGTGCACTGTGTCTTGATAGAGCAGATTGAGGCTGCTGCCACCATCCATGAGGACTCGCGTCAGGTGGAATCCATCAATGATTGGGTCTAGGACTAGTGCGTCTGATCCGCCATGCCGGATACTGGTCGGATGGTCCCGACGATCAAAAGTGATCGGGCACGATGACCATGGGTTGAATTTTCGGGCGACTGGCTCTATCGCATAGACGTCCCTGAGTGCGCGCTTGCGCTCCCTTTTGGGGATGTGTGTTGCATATATCATGTTCACCGTTTTGACCTGGAGGGGAAATTTCTTCTCTCCCCCTGTGCTGGGCTGCGGGGGCTCCTCGTCATCGTCCTCACTTGGTGATCCCTTTTCCTTGTTCTCGGCATTTAACTTGCCGGCTTGCTTAAAAACCCAGCAATCTCTGTTGGTATGATTGGCTTTGTGTGGGGTGCCATGTATTTGGCACGGACGGTCAAGTATGCGGTCCATGCTAGATGGTCCCTGATTGTTTCTTTGATACGACTTTTTCCGCTGACCAGACTTGGAGCCGCTGAATCCGGCGTTTACAGCAGTGTCATCGGTGTTATCGCCATTGCTTCGGCGTTTGGGTCTGCTGCGTTGGAGCTTGCTGTTGCTGTTTTTGGCCTCGGAGGGGCCCGCCTTGCTAGCTATGTTTTTGCTACGAGCCAGCCAACTATCCTCACCCACGCAAAAGTGGGTCATGAGTGTCGTCAGGGCTGCCATAGATTTAGGCTTTTCTTGGCCGAGGTGGCGGGCGAGCCATTCGTCATGGATGCTATGTTTAAAGGCCGCTAGGGCTTCGGCATCCGGACAGTCAATGATCTGGTTCTTTTTAGTTAGGAATCTAGTCCAGAATTTCCTGGCTGACTCTCCAGGCTGTTAGACTATGAGAATTAAGTCATCGGCGTCTGGTGGCCGGACATATGTACCTTGGAAATTGTCAAGGAAGGCTTCCTCCAAGTCCTCCCAGCTGCCGATGGAATTTTTAGGCAGGCTGTTTAACCAGTACCGAGCTGGCCCTTTGAGTTTTGGTGGGAGGTATTTGATGGCATGGAGGTCATCTCCGCGGGCCATGTGGATGTGGAGAATAAAATCTTCGATCCATACCGCAGGATCGGTTGTTCCATCGTATGATTGAATATTGACAGGTTTGAGCCCTTCGGGGAATTCATGATCCATTACTTCATCAGTGAAGAAAAGGGGGTGCACGGCGCCTCTATATAGGGCCGTGTCGTGACGTAGCTCCGATGGAGTCCGTCTGCGGTTATCGGCCCGGGGGTGACTAGGTTTGTCACGTACGAATAGGTAGCCGTCGTCACGCGTTGAGGAACGCCCTCGTGATCCGTAGATCAATCTTGTATGTCCTGCTCTACTGTCCAGGTCTTGACGAAGGTCATATGTATAGCCCCGGGCTATCTTATCCCTGCCTTTACGAGGAGGTGGGATAGTCTGGTTTTTGGCTTGGGTTGCTCTTTTATCCCGATCGCGCGATGGCCGGTCAACCACACTACAAAAAAAATACACTTCCGTGATGATACGTGTTTGTCACAGTAGGTCACATTTTCTGTCATGCATGTACATCCATGACAATTTTATGACAGAATCAAGATAGTCATACATGTGCTGTCGTAGAAGTGTTCCATGACATTACCAAAATTATCACCACGGAAGTGTCCACTTCCATGACGATAAATCGCGCGTCATAGAAGTGCTTTCGTCAAGGGTGACTGACACGTGGCATCCACCGTAACGGAACGCCGTTAAGCTATCGGGTCCGGTTTTGGATCCGATAACCCGTTAATAGCCCCGACCAATGGGGATTTTCCACGTGTAAAATCATCATTGGCTGGAGGAAACACGTGTCGGCTCACCGTTGGGACAGATGTCATCCACTCATTGGACCCAAAGCACCTATGATATGTCGACACGTGGCACGGCCCAACAGAGGCCCATTCCTGTGAAAAGGTCGGCCCATTTGACTTGGTCAAAAGGTGGCGGGCCGGCCCACGGCAAGCCTGTTAACGACATGTTCGCATATAGCCCATTTACAGCCCGCTAACCCAGGGCCCGTTTACGACCTATCCGAATTAGGCCCAGTAGCGTCATCTGGGCCGTCCAATATAATTCCAGCCTGTTTAACTTCCGGCCCATGTATGACCATGACGTATTTCGGCCCATATGAGTCCCTTTGTAACTCTTGGCCCATTAATGGCCCGTGGTGAAACCGGCCCGTAATGAACAATGTATCGCTTTATACCCATTAGCGGCCCATTATTCCATTGGGTTGTTTCCAGCCCGTGTTACCTTCGGCCTTCTGAGGGCCCATTTATTCTTCGGCTCATTTCCAGCATTCGGTTACTTACGGCCCGTTACTGGCCTTTTCTGCTTGTGGGCCAAATTCAGCCCGTGGATACAGTCGGCCTGTTTGTGGCCCATTAATCTGTTGGGCCATTTCCATAGCATCATCAAATACGGCCTATTAATGGCCCGTTATGGTCAGCCCATAAAACGTATGATTTCCACTCTGGCCCATTTACGGCCCCTTATACGGCCCGTACAAGGCCCATAGATGAGACGGCCCGTACAAGGCCCATGGATCCTACGGGACGTAGAAGGCCCATTGAGCCGACGGCCCATAGAAGGCCCATTGATCCAACGGCCCATAGAAGGCCCATGGATCCGATGGCCCATAGAAGGCACATGGATCCGACAGGCGATAGAAGGCCCACGGATCCGACAGCCCATAGAAGTGATACGTCTCCAACGTATCTATAATTTTTTATTGCTCCATGCTATATTATCTTCTGTTTTGGACATTATTGGGCTTTATTATTCACTTTTATATTATTTTTGGGACTAACCTATTAACCGGAGGCCCAGCCCAGAATTGTTGTTTTTGCCTATTTCAGAGTTTCGCAGAAAAAGAATATCAAACGGAGTCCAACGGAATGAAACCTTCGGGAACATGATTTTTGGAACGAACATGATCAAGGAGACTTGGACCCTAAGTCAAGGAAGCTTCGAGGAAGCCACGAGGTAGGGGGCGCGCCTACCCCCCCCCCCCAGGCGCGCCCTCCACCCTCGTGGGCCCCCTGTTGCTCCACCGACGTACTCCTTCCTCCTATATATACCTACGTACCCCCAAACGATCAGATACGGAGCCAAAAACCTAATTCCACCGCCGCGACCTTCTGTACCCACGAGATCCCATCTTGGGGCCTGTTCCGGAGCTCCGCCGGAGGGGGCATCGATCACGGAGGGCTTCTACATCAACACCATAGCCTCTCCGATGAAGTGTGAGTAGTTTACCTCAGACCTTCGGGTCCATAGTTATTAGCTAGATGGCTTCTTCTCTCTTTTTGGATCTCAATACAATGTTCTCCCCCTCTCTCGTGGAGATCTATTCGAAGTAATCTTCTTTTGCGGTGTGTTTGTTGAGACCGACGAATTGTGGGTTTATGATCAAGTTTATCTATGAACAATATTTGAATCTTCTGAATTCTTTTATGTATGATTGGTTATCTTTGCAAGTCTCTTCGAATTATCAGTTTGGTTTGGCCTACTAGATTGATTCTTGCAATGGAAGAAGTGCTTAGCTTTGGGTTCAATCTTGCGGTGTCCTTTCCCAGTGACAATAGGGGCAGCAAGGCACGTATTGTATTGTTGCCATCGAGGATAACAAGATGGTTTTTTTTATCATATTGCATGAATTTATCCCTCTACATCATGTCATCTTGCTTAAGGCGTTACTCTGTTCTTATGAACTTAATACTCTAGATGCAGGCTGGATAGCGGTCGATGTGTGGAGTAATAGTAGTAGATGCAGGCAGGAGTCGGTCTACTTGTCTCGGATGTGATGCCTATATACATGATCATACCTAGATATTCTCATAACTATGCTCAATTCTGTCAATTGCTCAACAGTAATTTGTTCACCCACCGTAAAATACTTATGCTCTTGAGAGAAGCCACTAGTGAAACCTATGGCCCCCGGGTCTATCTTCATCATATTAATCTTCCAACACTTAGTTATTTCCTTTGCTTTTATTTTACTTTGCATCTTTATCATAAAAATACCAAAAATATTATCCTATCATATCTATCAGATCTCACTCTTGTAAGTGACCGTCTAGGGATTGACAACCCCTTATCGCGTTGGTTGCGAGGATTTATTTGTTTTGTGTAGGTGCGAGGGACTCGTGCGTAGCCTCCTACTGGATTGATACCTTGTTTCTCAAAAACTGAGGGAAATACTTACGCTACTTTGCTGCATCACCCTTTCCTCTTCAAGGGAAAACCAACGCAGTGCTCAAGAGGTAGCAAGAAGGATTTCTGGCGCCGTTGCCGGGGAGGTCTACGCAAAAGTCAACATACCAAGTACCCATGACAAACCCTTATCTCCCGCGTTACATTATTTGCCATTTGCCTCTCGTTTTCCTCTCCCCCACTTCACCCTTGCCGTTTTATTCGCCCTCTCTTTTTCGTTCGCCTCTTTTTCGCTTGCTTTATGTTTGCTCGCGTGTTGGATTGCTTGTTTGTCACGATGGCTCAAGATAATACCAAATTATGTGACTTTACCAATACCAACAATAATGATTTCCTTAGCACTCCGATTGCTCCTCTTACCGATACTGAATCTTGTGAAATCAATGCTGCTTTGTTGAATCTTGTCATGAAAGATCAATTCGCCGGCCTTCCTAGTGAAGATGCCGCTACTCATCTAAATAGCTTCGGTGATTTGTCTGATATGCAAAAGAAGAAAGATGTTAATAATGATATTGTTAAATTGAAGCTATTTCCTTTTTCGCTTAGAGATCGTGCTAAAGCTTGGTTTTGTCTTTGCCTGAAAATAGTATTGATTCTTGGGATAACTGCAAAGATGCTTTTATCTCTAAGTATTTTCCTCCCACTAAGATCATCTCCCTTAGAAACGATATCATGAATTTTAAGCAACTTGATCATGAACATATTGCACAAGCTTGGGAGAGGATGAAATTAATGATACGTAATTGTCCTACTCATGGTTTGAATTTGTGGATGATTATACAAAAATTTTATGCCAGATTGAATTTTGCTTCTAGAAATCTTTTAGATTCGGCCGCGGGAGGCACTTTTATGGAAATCACTTTAGGAGAAGCTACTATACTCCTAGATAATATTATGGTTAATTATTCTCAATGGCACACTGAAAGATCTACTAATAAAAAAGTGCATGCGATAGAAGAAATTAATGTTTTGAGTGGAAAGATGGATGAACTTATGAAATTATTTGCTACTAAGAGTGTTTCTTCCGATCCTAATGATATGCCTTTGTCTACTTTGATTGAGAATAATAATGAATCTATGGATGTGAATTTTGTTGGTAGGAATAATTTTGGTAACAACGCGTATAGAGGAAACTTTAATCCTAGGCCTTATCCTAGTAATTCCTCTAATAATTATGGTAATTCCTACAATAATTCTTATGGAAATTTTAATAAGATGCCCTCTGAATTTGAGACTAGTGTTAAAGAATTTATGAATTCGCAAAAGAATTTCAATGCTTTGCTTGAAGAGAAATTGCTTAAAGTTGATGAATTGGCTAGGAACGTTGATAGAATTTCTCTTGATGTTGATTCTTTAAAACTGAGATCTATTCCTCCTAAGCATGATATCAATGAGTCTCTCAAAGCCATGTGACTTTCCATTGATGAGTGCAAAGAAAGAACTGCTAAGATGCATGCTAAGAAAGATTGCTTTATGAAAGCGTGTTCTTCAAATTTCTATGAAAATAAAGATGAAGATCTAAAAGTTATTGATGTGTCCCCTATTAAATCTTTGTTTTGCAATATGAATCTTGATAATCATGGGACTGAATATGATCCACCTTTACCTAGAAGGCGTTCCAAAAATTCGGAGTTTTTTGATCTTGATGCTAAAATTGATAAAAGTGGGATTGAAGAAGTCAAAACCCTAGATGTTAATAAAACCACTGTTTTGGATTTCAAGGAATTTAATTATGAAAATTTCTCTTTGATAGATTGTATTTCCTTGTTGCAATCCGTGCTAAATTCTCCTCATGCTTATAGTCAAAATAAAGCTTTTACCAAACATATCGTTGATGCCTTGATGCAATCTTATGAAGAAAAACTTGAGTTGGAAGTTTCTATCCCTAGAAAACTTTATGATGAGTGGGAACCTACTATTAAACTTAAGATTAAGGATCATGAGTTTTATGTTTTATGTGATTTGGGTGCTAGTGTTTCCACTATTCCCAAAACTTTGTGCGATTTGCTAGGTTTCCGTGATTTTGATGATTGCTCTCTAAACTTGCACCTTGCGGATTCCACTATTAAGAAACCTATGGGAAGAATTAATGATGTTCTTATTGTTGCAAATAGGAACTATGTGCCCGTAGATTTTATTGTTCTTGATATAGATTGCAATCCTTCATGTCCTATTATTCTTGGTAGACCTTTCCTTAGAACGATTGGTGCAATTATTGATATGAAGGAAGGGAATATTAGAATCCAATTTCCATTAAAGAAAGGTATGGAACACTTCCCTAGGAAGAAAATAAAGTTACCATATGAATCTATTATGAGAGCCACTTATGGATTGCCTAGCAAAGATGGCAATACCTAGATCTATCCTTACTTTTATGCCTAGCTAGGGGCGTTAAACGATAGCGCTTGTTGGGAGGCAACCCAAATTTATTTTTAGTTTTTTTGCTTTTTGCTTCTGTTTAGGAATAAATATTTGATCTAGCCTCTGGTTAGATTTTTTTTATGTTTTAATTAGTGTTTGTGCCAAGTTAAACCTATAGGATCTTCTTGGATGATAGTTATTTGATCTTGCAGAAATTTCCAGAACCTTTCTGTTCACGAAAATAATTGTTAAAAATCACCAGAACGTGATAAAATACTGATTCCAATTGCTGCTGATCAATAAACAAATTTTCTAGGTCTTCCTATTTTGGCTGATGTTTTGGAGTTCCAGAAGTTTGCGTTAGTTACAGATTACTACAGACAGTTCTGTTTTTGACAGATTCTGTTTTTCGTGTGTTGTTTGCTTATTTTGATGAATCTATGGCTAGTAAAATAGTTTATAAACCATAGAGAAGTTGGAATACAGTAGATTTAACACCAATATAAATAAAGAATGAGTTCATTACAGTACCCTGAAGTGGTCTTTTATTTTCTTTCGCTAACGGAGCTCACGAGATTTTCTGCTGAGTTTTGTGTTGTGAAGTTTTCAAGTTTTGGGTGAAAGATTTGATGGATTATGGAACAAGGAGTGGAAAGAGCCTAAGCTTGGGGATGCCCATGGCACCCCCAAGATAATCTAAGGACACCAAAAAGCCAATGCTTGGGGATGCCCCGGAAGGCATCCCCTCTTTCGTCTACTTCCATCGGTAACTTTACTTGGAGCTATATTTTTATTCACCACATGATATGTGTTTTGCTTGGAGCGTCTTGTATGATTTGAGCCTTTGTTTTTTATTTTTACCACAATCATCCTTTCTGTACACACCTTTTGAGAGAGACACACATGATTTGGAAATTATTAGAACACTGTATGTGCTTCACTTATATCTTTTGAGTTATATAGTTTTGCTCTAGTACTTCACTTATATCTTTTAGAGCACGGTGGTGGATTTGTTTTATAGAAACTATTGATCTCTCATGCTTCACTTAGATCATTTTGAGAGTCTTAAATAGCATGGTCATTCGCTTAAATAATCCTAATATGCTAGGTATTCAAGATTAGTAAAAACTTTCTTATGAGTGTCTTGAATACTAAGAGAAGTTTGATACTTGATGATTGTTTTGAGTTATGGAGGTAGTGATATTAAAGTTGTGCTAAGTTGAGTAGTTGTGAATTTGAGAAATACTTGAGTTGAAGTTTGCAAGTCCCGTAGCATGCACGTATGGTAAACGTTATGTAACAAATTTGAAACATGAGGTGTTCTTTGATTGTCCTCCTTATGAGTGGCGGTCAGGGACGAGCGATGGTCTTTTCCTACCAATCTATCCCCCTAGGAGCATGCGCGTAATGCTTGGTTTTTGATGACTTGTAGATTTTTGCAATAAGTATGTGAGTTCTTTATCACTAATGTTGAGTCCATGGATTATACGCACTCTCACCTTTCCATCATTGCTAGCCTCTTCTGTACCGTGCATTGCCCTTTCTCACATTGAGAGTTGGTGCAAACTTCGCCGGTGCATCCAAACCCCGTGATATGATACGCTCTTTCACACATAAACCTCCTTATATCTTCCTCAAAATAGCCACCATACCTACCTATTATGGCATTTCCATAGCCATTCCGAGATATATTGCCATGCAACTTTCCACTGTTCCGTTTATCATGACACGTTCATCATTGTCATATTGCTTAGCATGATCATGTAGTTGACATAGTATTTGTGGCAAAGCCACCGTTCATAATTCTTTCATACATGTCACTCTTGGTTCATTGCATATCCCGATACACCGCCGGAGGCATTCATATAGAGTCATACTTTGTTCTAGTATCGCGTTGTAATCATTGAGTTGTAAATAAATAGAAGTGTGATGATCATCATTTAATAGAGCATTGTCCCAAAAAAAGAGAAAGGCCAAAAAAAAGAAGGCCCAAAAAAAGAAATAAAAAGGAACAATGCTACTATCCTTTTTTTCCACACTTGTGCTTCAAAGTAGCACCATAATCTTCATGATAGAGAGTCTCTTGTTTTGTCACTTTCATATACTAGTGGGAATTTTTCATTACAGAACTTGGCTTGTATATTCCAACAATGGGCCTCCTCAAGTGCCCTAGGTCTTCGTGAGCGAGCAAGTTGGATGCACACCCACTTAGTTTCTTTTGTTGAGCTTTCATATATTTAGCTCTAGTGCATCCGTTGCGTGGCAATCCCTACTCCTTGCATTAACATCAATCGATGGGCATCTCCATTGCTCATTGATTAGCCTCGTTGATGTGAGACTTTCTCCCTTTTTGTCTTCTCCACATAACCCCCATCATTATACTCTATTCCACCCATAGTGCTATATCCATGGCTCACGCTCATGTATTGCGTGAAGGTTTATAAAGTTTGAGATTACTAAAGTATGAAACAATTGCTTGGCTTGTCATCGGGGTTGTGCATGATGAGAGCATTCTTGTGTGACGAAAATGGAGCATGACTAAACTATATAATTTTGTAGGGATGAACTTTCTTTGGCCATGTTATTTTGAGAAGACATAATTGCTTAGTTAGTATGCTTGACTATTATTATTTTTATGTCAATATTAAACTTTTGTCTTGAACCTTTCGGATCTGAATATTCATACCACAATTAAGAAGAATTACATTGAAATTATGCCTAGTAGCACTCCGCATCAAAAATTCTGTTTTTATCATTTACCTACTCGAGGACGAGCAGGAATTAAGCTTGGGGATGCTCGATACGTCTCCAACGTATCTATAATTTTTTATTGCTCCATGCTATATTATCTTCTGTTTTGGACATTATTGGGCTTTATTATTCACTTTTATATTATTTTTTGGACTAACCTATTAACCAGAGGCCCAGCCCAGAATTGTTGTTTTTTGCCTATTTCAGAGTTTCGCAGAAAAACAATATCAAACGGAGTCAAAACGGAATGAAACCTTCGGGAATGTGATTTTTGGTACGAACATGATCCAGGAGACTTGGACCCTAAGTCAAGGAAGCTTCCAGGAAGCCACGAGGTAGGGGGCGCGCCTACCCCCCCCCCCCCCCAGGCGCGCCCTCCACCCTCGTGGGCCCCCTGTTGCTCCACCGACGTACTCCTTCCTCCTATATATACCTACGTACCCCCAAACGATCCGATACGGAGCCAAAAACCTAATTCCACCGCCGCAACCTTCTGTACCCACGAGATCCCATCTTGGGGCCTATTCCGGAGCTCCGCCGGAGGGGGCATCAATCACGGAGGGCTTCTACATCAACACCATAGCCTCTCCGATGAAGTGTGAGTAGTTTACCTCAGACCTTCGGGTCCATAGTTATTAGCTAGATGGCTTCTTCTCTATTTTTGGATCTCAATACAATGTTCTCCCCCTCTCTCGTGGAGATCTATTCGAAGTAATCTTCTTTTGCGGTGTGTTTGTTGAGACCGACGAATTGTGGGTTTATGATCAAGTTTATCTATGAACAATATTTGAATCTTCTGAATTCTTTTATGTATGATTGGTTATCTTTGCAAGTCTCTTCGAATTATCAGTTTGGTTTGGCCTACTAGATTGATCTTTCTTGCAATGGGAGAAGTACTTAGCTTTGGGTTCAATCTTGCGGTGTCCTTTCCCAGTGACAGTAGGGGCAGCAAGACACGTATTGTATTGTTGCCATCGAGGATAACAAGATGGGTTTTTTATCATATTGCATGAATTTATCCCTCTACATCATGTCATCTTGCTTAAGGCGTTACTCTATTCTTATGAACTTAATACTCTAGATGCATGCTGGATAGCGATCGATGTGTGGAGTAATAGTAGTAGATGCAGGCAGGTGTCGGCCTACTTGTCTCGGACGTGATGCCTATATACATGATCATACCTAGATATTCTCATAACTATGCTCAATTCTGTCAATTGCTCAACAGTAATTTGTTCACCCACCGTAAAATAGTTATGCTCTTGAGAGAAACCACTAGTGAAACCTATGGCCGCCGGGTCTATCTTCATCATATTAATCTTCCAACACTTAGTTATTTCCTTTGCTTTTTACTTTGCTTTTATTTTACTTTGCATCTTTATCATCAAAATACCAAAAATATTATCCTATCATATCTATCAGATCTCACTCTTGTAAGTGACCGTGTAGGGATTGACAACCCCTTATCGCGTTGGTTGCGAGGATTTATTTGTTTTGTGTAGGTGCGAGGGACTCGCGCGTAGCCTCCTACTGGATTGATACCTTGGTTCTCAAAAACTGAGGGAAATACTTACGCTACTTTGCTGCATCACCCTTTCCTCTTCAAGGGGAAACCAACGCAGTGCTCAAGAGGTAGCAAGAAGGCCCACGGATCCGACGGCCATAGAAGGCCATGGATCGTCCGTCCCGTAGATGGCCCATGGATCGTACGGCCTGTGGAGGGCCATGGTCACTACAACGTTTGGGCGAGTTGGCCCCCGTTTGCACGACATAGCATATTCAAAGAATTATCCTACTCTATACTATCACCTCTAAACAACATACACTATACAATAAAGAGACTAAGGCATAGAAACGTAGAATAATCCTACACTATACAATAAAGAAATTATAGCCGATTATACCCACTGGGCATTATGGTTCGGCACCAGTGATAATAAAGCATACACAAACAACAAATTACATATACTGGGCAAATACAGCTCGTACATCATGGACGCGCATCAACATAACTTACCATTTGAACTATAATCTCTCCAGAAAATAGGATTGGCCGAATTTAGATAGCACAAATTTCAGTCTGCAAAATCTCCAATTCCTTCGTTGTTACCTCAGTGTCTTGTTTCATTTTTTTGACTCCTGCATCTAATGCCTGCATGTCCAATCTCAACTTGTTGATTGTATGTTCAGAATCATATACACGTTGTCTTGCCACCTCTAGTTGATGCTCGAGAACATCAGCACATTCCAATTCCAATCCATAATCATTCGGTAACGGCCATGCCGCACTGCTCGCAGATCTTTGTGTTGAAGTCACTTCATCCTGAAATGTTTCTGTAAGTACACATGACTAGGGCAAAAATATAGTTACAACAGTGAAGCGAGCAAGACAGACTATTTTGTACATGGCAAAACAGGACTAACAATTACACGTCATGAAGCATAAGCAGGAAATATTTTAAAAATTATAAAAAAGGTAGTCTGTGCAGCCTGCATACAGAAATCTCTCTTAGCTCACCAGAGGAGCATGATGTTGGGGCCCAATCCAAAACACAGACAAGTTACAAATTTAGACAGCATGTTGCGTAGAAATAAGCAAGCAGTTGGCCATTCTGTAGCTCAATTAAAGTCTTAGGGAGCATAATGAACTACAGAGGGTTTCATACAAACATACTATAGCAAGCAAAACTATGCAATCCTTAGCCTAGTATAAACTAGATTGTGAGCCTCATGCAATAGTAGTTGGTTAATAGACTTCAAAGCTTCAGGCACACTTCGGCAGAGTAATTAAATGGTAAGGCCTTTAATTATGTCAACTAATAGTTATACAAGTACCCAACATCAGGCATCATTCTTTGGGCAGCTCATTAACTGAGGACAAATAAAGCAATTGAAAAGAGCAAATTAACTATGCCTGAAACAAACAAGGAATTGAACTGTTGAGTTGGATACATTGACTTACCTTAACAGGTTGAAGAGGCTCAGCGCAGCTCCTACTTCTCTTGCAAGGCTCCTTCCTAACATCTTGTACTTGGAAATCCTCAATCTTATCTTCATTTTACCCCCTCTGCAAGGTGACACAAACTAGTTACTCGTCTCCTTGGAAGATAAATATGCATACTTTCCAGTCTGTGAACACAAAAGGATGAGATTATAACAAAACAACACCACATAATGAAACATGCCGCATCTCTTGCACTTGCACACAATGAAATGAGCATTTACTATGTCTGCACTATGTAAAAACTAGGCATACCTTCAAACTGGATCACCAGGTACTCTTGGAGAGCCTACTTTAGTGTACAACCAAACCTTTATGTCACCTATGAGTTAGAAAAGGCCCCACTACAGCAGCCCTTAGTGTTTAAATCGTTGACAAGCTCTGTTTGAGTGTTAGGTCAAGAACAGCAAGTAATCAAAGCAAACAGTCCTAGTATGGCTGGCTGATGCAAACAAGCAATTGAACAGATGTGTGAGCAAATCTTACATATCAAGAAAAGAAGCAAAGAAGGAGGCTTAAAGACCATCACTTGACTGACCAGATTTAAGGGGCATTTAAACATCATGTGCAACGTATGAACTAACATAAACATTGCATATTCCAGATTCTACAATGGAATGCACATGTATTAGGTTATGCCATGTATGATGATGCCTAATGTACACTATAGCAGGCAGGAGTGATTCATCATTGCACGCACAATTGAATTGCAGGTTAAGGGCCAGTTCTATTCCGCCTTTTCAGGGCTTATTGTCAAAATAAGCCATAAAAGATGTAAAGAAGTCATTTTTGAGTTATGGGCTTGGGCTTAACAAATTTCACTTTGGAGGGGGGTGTTTTGGGTAGAACCTCACTAAAAATTGAAGGGAAGGCGAATAGTGAAATGACTCTATTGTCTGCCTATTTACATTCAAAATGCAACTGGTGACGCCCGCGTCACACCTCACCCTCAAGTAAAAACAAACACGCAAGCATTCATTGCCCTGCCCACTTGCATCTCCTCTCCCCTTTCCCTCTACCTCGATCCCCTGCCTGCAGCACTAGGGTTCCTCCAGCAAGCCGTCACCACTAGTCCCATCTGGCCTGGTCCTCGACGATGCTCTGTCCAGCTAGGCTACATGGCCGGCGGGTAGGGGAAAATCTCCCTGGCTGCTCCTCCCTCTGGCGCCGCCCCTCATTCTGATGGTCTGCAGCTGCTGCTCCACTGTGGTTCGTCCAACGCACTACTCCTGCAGGCGCTGCACAACTATTGCTGATGCCACACTACGGCAGAAGGCACCTTATTCCCCCTCCCCACCTCCCAGGCCGTGGCCTTGAGGTGTTGTTGAAGGATGAGCTGATCCAACAAGGTGAGGATCTCCTCTGTTTTTTGCCAAATTTTCATTCTGATCCACTATACGATGAATTGATATGAGCTGCTTCTACTGCTGCCATATGATGCATTGCTATGAGCTGCTCCTGCTGCTGCTATATAATGAATTGCTATGAGCTGCTGCTGCTATATGATGAATTGCTATGAGCTGCTGCTGCTATATGATGAATTGCTATGAGCTGCTGCTGCTATATGATGAATTGCTATGAGCTGCTGCTGCTGCTGTATGATGAATTGCTATGAGCTGCTCCTGCTGATGCTATATGATGAATTGTTATGAGGTGCTCCTACTGCTGCTATATGATGAATTGCTATGAGTTGCTCCTCCTGCTGCTATATGATGAATTGCTATGAGCTGCTCCTGCTGTTGCTATATGATGAATTGCACACTGCTGCTGCTGCTGTATGATGAGTTGCTATGAGCTGCTGCTGCTGCTATATGATGCTTTCAGGTGGTGCTGCTATATGATAATAACCAGCCACTTGGACCATCAAAATTCAATAAATGATTGTTCTTCATTTAAATGTGAGTCATGCGTTTTTCGTTTAAATTAGGCAATGGGATCTCTATGGAAAACATTGACCAAAGTAGATTGTGCCAAGTAGATGGTATCTTTGTATTTGCATTTTGAGAAAATAGTGATGGTCTGTTTTCCTATCATATGAATTACTGCACTGGGTTCAATTTGTGATGTTTGCAAGTCAAATTAATTTTCATATGGGTAGCAAAATGATAAAATATAACGCAATCTAGACTTTTCATTGATCATACCAAAGATAAGCTGAAAATGCAATGAAAAGAACTGGTTGGCTTATTACATGGAGCTTATATTCACAGGTGCTTATTTTCTTAGGATAACTCGTAAGAACTGTCCCTAAGAAACTTGGCCAATAGAACTGGCATACAAATAACATGTCACGATAATTGCAATGGAGGAGTGACGTACCATAGCACACTGAATAGGATCACCGCTGCCTCTCCTTTTTTGCGATGTTCCATGAAATTGCCACATACATCTTGTACTTTTTCAAGTTGTAACCCTATCTGCAAGTTGACACGACTAATTTCAGACATCTCTACATGATAATACATTGCATATCCCTTGCGCATATTTAAACCACCAATTGATGATTGTGTGCGTAGCATAAACTAGCCATGACTCTGTGTGCGGGACTAGCAGGCACTCTAAGGGAGCCTAATGTAGTGTACTAGAATTCCTACAGGGCACCTACGATTTTGTGTAATGTACTGCCTCTGTTCCTAAATATATGTCTATGTAGAGATTCCAGTATAGACCACATACAGATGTATATAGGTGCATTTTCGAGTGTAGATTCACTCATTTTGCTCCGTATGTAGCCTATAGTGGAATCTCTAGAAAGACTTATATTTAGGAATGGAGGTACGAGGTAGTATCATGTATGACATCTACATATCTAATTTAGCAGCCAGTAGTAGAAATCATTGTCTGCACAAAGGGATTACTGGTCAAAAATCCTAGCAAAGCACACTGGCAGGCACAGAACAATACAAGAGAGAGAGAGACATGCTTACAAGATCATAGCAATGCCTCTGTGACGCCCCCGATTTGACCGTACACTAATCATGCACGCAAATGTGTACGATCAAGATCTGGGACTCATGGGAAGATATCACAACACAACTCTACAACATAAATAAGTCATACAAGCCTCATAATACAAGCCAGGGGCCTCGAGGGCTCGAATACAAGTGCTCGATCACAGACGAGTCAGCGGAAGCAACAATATCTGAGTACAGACATAAGGTAAACAAGTTGCCTTAAGAAGGCTAGCACAAAAGTAGCAACGATCGAAAAAGGCAAGGCCTCCTGCCTGGGACCTCCTAACTACTCCTGGTCGTCGTCAGCGGCCTGCACGTAGTAGTAGGCACCTCCAGTGCCGTGGGAGTCGTCATCGACGGTGGCGTCTGGCTCCTGGACTCCAACATCTGGTTGCGACAACCAGATAGAAAGGAAAGGGGGAAAGAGGGAGAGAAGCAACCGTAAGTACTCATCCAAAGTACTCGCAAGCAAGGAGCTACACTACATATGCATGGGTATATGTGTAAAGGGGCATATCAGTGGCTGAACTGCAGAATGCCAGAATTAAAAGGGGGATAGCTAGTCCTGTCGAAGACTACGCTTCTAGACATCTCCATCTTGCAGCATGTAGAAGAGACTAGATTGAAGTCCTCCAAGTAGCATCGCATAGCATAATCCTACCCGGCGATCCCCTCCTTGTCGCCCTGTTAGAGAGCGATCACCGGGTTGTATCTGGCACTTGGAAGGGTGTATTTTATTCAGTATCCAGTTCTAGTTGTCATAAGCTCAAGGTACAACTCCGGGTCGTCCTTTTACCGAGGGACACGGCTATTCGAATAGATAAACTTCCCTGCAGGGGTGCACCACATAACCCAACACGCTCGATCCCATTTGGCCGGACACACTTTTCTGGGTCATGCCCGGCCTCGTAAGATCAACGCGTCGCAGCCCCACCTAAGCACAACAGAGCGGTCAGCACGCCGGTCTAATCCTAAGCGCGCAGGGGTCTGGGCCCATCGCCCTATGCACACCTGCACGTTGCGAACGCGGCCGCGAGCAGACCTAGCAACCCACACGATCACGGCGGTTACGTCAAAGCGGTCCAACACGGCGCGCGCCACTCAGTCGCTGACGTCACGAAGGCTTCGGCTGATACCACGACGCCGGGATACCCATAACTACTCCCGCGTAGATGGTTAGTGCGTATAGACCAAATGGCCAGACTCAGATCAAATACCAAGATCTCGTTAAGCGTGTTAAGTATCCGCGAACGCCGACCAAGGCCA
Organism: Aegilops tauschii subsp. strangulata; assembly: GCF_002575655.3. Taxonomy (NCBI): domain Eukaryota; kingdom Viridiplantae; phylum Streptophyta; class Magnoliopsida; order Poales; family Poaceae; genus Aegilops; species Aegilops tauschii. The sequence continues at coordinate 196,394 of NC_053036.3, read as the reverse complement.
GGCCCACCTCTTACCTAGGCGGTCTCAACCTGCCCTGTCGCTCCGCCACAAAGATCCACTTGCGGGTACTCCTACGAGCCGACCCGACTTTAGTCATCACATGTGTCATGTATATAGTATATAAGTATATACCCGCGATCACCGCCCAGGTGATCACGGCCCGATAGTGTAGCACAGCAGACGGACAAGAATGTAGGGCCACTGATGGAAATCTAGCATCCTATACTAAGAATGTAGGATTGCAGGTAAAGGTATCAACAGTAGTAGCAAGGATAGGCTATGCATCAGAATAGGATATCGAAAAGCAGTAACATGCTACACTACTCTAATGCAGGCAGTATAGAGAAGAGTAGGCGATATCTGGTGATCAAGGGGGGGGCTTGCCTGGTTGCTCTGGCAAGTAGGAGGGGTCGTCGACTCCGTAGTCGAACTGGGCAGCAGCAGTGTCGGTCTCGTAGTCTACCGGAGAGAAGAGGGGGAAGAAACAGTAAATACAATGCAAACATAAGCATGACGATGCGTGACATGACAGTAAGCGGTGCTAGGGGTGTCCTAACGCGACAGTAGGTGGTACCGGTGAAGGGGGGGAACATCCGGGAGGTATCCCCGATGTTTCGCGTTTTCGGACAGACGGACCAGAGGGGGAAAGTTGCTAGTTCGATAGGTTAGGGAGGTGTGGTGGATGAACGGACTGTGTATTCGGATTCGTCTCGTCGTTCTGAGCAACTTTCATATAGAAAACATTTTCATCCGAGTTACGGTTTAAAAGATATGAATTTTCAAAGTTTATTTGATTTTCTGGAATTATTTAATTAACAGAAAAAGGGATATGACATCAGCATGACGTATGAGTGACGTCAGCGGTCCACAGTCCGGGTTGACTGGTCAAACTGACACGGGGGACCCACCTGTCATAGACAGTGGGTTAACAGAGGATTAAACTAATTAACTTTTAGTTAATTAACTACTGGGCCCACCTGTCAGTGAGAGATTATTTAAACTAATTAATTTTATTTATAAAACATTTTCTTTTTCTTTTCTTTTTTTTTTTAAATTTTGCGGCGGGGCCCGCATGTCAGTGACTGGGCCTGCCCAGTCAGCAGTTGACTGGGTCAACCCAGTCAACTGGGGCCCGTGGGGGCCACTGGCAGAGGCACTGGGGGTGGCCCCAGGCCTGCCACGTCGGCGGCCGGCGCCGGCGCAACTCCGGCGACCCAAAACAGCGGCGGTCCTTCACCGGATTTGGCCGGAATCGCGCTACGGGGCTCGGGGAGGAACGGGGATAGGCCCTTTCGAAAGAGCTCGCAGCGCCGCATCCAGGGGTGGCCGGGGCTTCACCGGACTCGGCCGGAATCGGCGCCGGCGAGCGGCGGAGGCGGCGGCGCGCACGGGTGCCCGACGGAAACATGGCTACGGCAGGCGGTCGAGCAAGCGGAGGGGCTGGGGAGCTTCTACGTGCGTTGGGGAGCGCTGTGGGCTTGAGCCCGTGACCAAAAGGTCACCGAAGACACGCCGGCGGCGAGCTCCGCGGCGTGGCGTTCGGGCGCGCGCGGGGAAGAAGCTAGGGAGCGCGGGCGAGCTAGCGGAGAGGGGGAGGAGGTAGAGGAGCTCACCGCGCGGCGCAAGAAAAGCCAGTGGGTGGCTTAGTAGCAGCAGGTCGTCGCCGGGGAAGAAGGGGGTCGCCGGCGTCCGAAGATGAAGGCGAGCTCGGGGAGGCCGATGCAGTGGCTCCGAGCTTCGACGGAGAGGCGGAGGGGGTGTAGTCGAGGGCGGCGACGTCGTACGACACGGCGAGGTGGCGAGTGGGGCACGGTGGCCGCGTGAACGAGGGGAACGGCGGCGAGCGCGTCGGGCGTGGGGAAGAGGGGGGGCGGCGCGGATCCGGTGGAGGGAAGGGGGAGGCGCGGGGGCCGAGAGGGAGAGCGGGGGTGAGTGGGAGAGAGGCCCGAGGAGGCGGGGGAGCTTGCGACCTTATCCCCTCCGGCGTCGGTGCCGGCGAGGGGGTCGGGCGGCAGCGCGCCCCTGTTCCGACCCGGTCGGGGGAACAGGGAAGGGGCGAGGGAGGAGGTGGGCTGGGCCGGGGGCGTGGCTGCGGCCCAGTTTGGGCCGGGGGGGCAGTGGGGGGGAAGCGGGCCTTTTTCCCCTTTTTTTCTTTTTCTCTGCCTGGGTTCTGTTTTCTGTTTTCTCTTTATTTGCTTATTCCCTTTTCTGTTTTATTTCATTTAAAAGTATTTAGACATTTTATAAAAAATGTGTTTTCTCCACCATAATTACCAGTGTATTATTTAGCACCCACTGAACATTTTTGTTTGAATTTTTGAAAACTTTTATTTTTCACTTTAATTATATTTGAAGTTTGAGCTAGGAGTTTGAAAGGAAGGTGATTCAAATGTGATCAAGCCCTATTTAGCAACATGATTAGCTTAATCACAGGGGGTTACTGTAGCATGATTCTCAGGGTGTTACAAATCTCCTCCACTACAAGAAATCTCGTCCCGAGATTTAGGAGGTAGAAGGAAACAGTGCGGGGTATTCTTCGCGCAGACGATCCTCTCGTTCCCAAGTGGCCTTATCTTCAGAATGGTGCGACCACTGGACTTTGAGAAACTTGATCGCCTTCTGACGTGTGCGGCGTTCAGCTTGGTCGAGAATGCGGACCGGATGCTCCTTATAGGAGAGGTCTTGCTGTAATTCGAGCACTTCATGATCCACAGCTCGGATTGGATCCTTGAAGCAACGGCGGAGCTGTGACACATGGAACACATCGTGAACCTGAGAAAGGTTCGGCGGTAGCTCCAGTTGGTATGCCACTTTTCCACGCCTTTCGAGAATAGTGAATGGGCCAATATAGCGAGGAGCTAGTTTGCCCTTGATCCCGAAGCGGTGAGCACCCTTCATAGGTGTGACTCGAAGATAAGCCTTTTCGCCAGGTTGATAGACCATGTCTTTATGATGACGGTCATACTGACTCTTCTGACGTGACTGAGTAGTCTTGAGATTCTCGCGAATAATGCGGACTTGTTCTTCGGCATCTTGGATAATATCCGGTCCGATGAGTGGACGTTCCCCAGTTTCTGACCAGTTCAGAGGGGTTCGGCACTTTCGTCCATACAACACTTTGAAGGGGGCCATCTTCAGACTAGCTTGATAGCTATTATTATAAGAGAACTCAGCATACGGGAGAGATTCCTCCCATTTCTTGCCGAAGGAAATAACGCAAGCTCGAAGCATGTCTTCGAGAACTTGATTGACGCGTTCAACTTGTCCTTGCGATTGAGGATGAAACGCAGTACTGAATGACAGATGAGTTCCCATAGCTTCTTGGAAACTTGCCCAGAATCTTGAAGTGAATAAGCTACCACGGTCTGAGCTGATAACCAATGGAATACCGTGGAGTGAAACAATCCTGGACATATAGAGCGTTGCCAACTGGCTAGCAGTGATCGTTTCTTTGACTGCCAGGAAATGTGCAACTTTGGAAAGCCGGTCAATGACGACAAGAATAGCATCATTACCTTTCTGTGATTTGGGAAATCCAGTGACGAAGTCCATTTCAACATGGTCCCATTTCCATTCAGGAATAGAGATAGGTTGCAGAGTTCCAGCAGGCCTTTGATGTTCTGCTTTGATACGACGGCAAACGTCACACTCAGCAACATAACGAGCAACGGCTTGCTTCATATTAGACCACCAGAATCTCTGACGGATGTCTTGGTACATCTTTGTACTACCAGGATGGATACATAGAGGCGTATCATGAGCTTCTTTCATAACTTCCTGTGTCATATCCAGGTTTTTCTCTGCACATGGCACCACTAGGCGGCCCTTGAAGTATAGGGTGCCATCTTTAGAAATGGTGAAGAATGAGGGATTTCCTTCTGCGAGGTAGCGCTTAATCTTGTAGGCTTCAGAGTCATACTTCTGTAGCCTTTTGATGCTGTCCTCGAGATCTGGTTTAGCAACTAGGGTATTGAGGGAACCCTGGGCAACAACATGGAGGTTCATCTTGCGAAACTCCTTAGGAGGGGGAGCGAGTGCACCCGGAGGAACAATATGGAGGTTCAGCTTCCTAAATTCTTCAACAAGCGAGGGCTGAACTTTGTGAACCTGGAGGTGGTTGCAGTAAGACTTGCGGCTCAAGGCATCAGCCATTACATTAGCCTTGCCTGGCGTATAGGAAATACCCAAGTCAAAGTCTGCAACAAGCTCCATCCATCTCTGCTGGCGGAGGTTCAGATCTGGCTGAGTAAACAGATACTTCAGACTTTGGTGGTCAGTGAAGATCTCGCAACGATTACCGAGAAGGTAATGTCGCCACTGCTTCAGCGCATGAATGACTGCAGCAAGTTCGAGGTCGTGAACTGGGTAGTTCTCTTCGTGAGGGCGCAATTGTCGAGAGGCATAAGCAATCACTTTGCGGTCTTGCATTAGGACACAGCCTAACCCTTGACGGGAAGCGTCGCAGTAAATGACGAAGTCCTTCTTAGTATCAGGTGGAGCTAGAACTGGAGCAGAAGTCAACTTGTCTTTGAGTGCCTGGAAACTTTCCTGACATTTGTCTGTCCATTGGAACTTGACGCCCTTATGCAACAGGTTAGTCAGAGGCCTGGCGATCTTAGAGAAGTTCTCGACAAATCGACGGCAATAGCTGGCGAGACCGAGAAAACTTCTGACTTGCTTAACGTTCTTGGGAGGAGTCCAATCAAGAATAGCCTGAACTCGTTCAGGGTTGACGGCAATACCATCCTTAGAGATGACATGCCCGAGATAGGTTACTTCGGGTAGCCAGAATTCACATTTGGAGAACTTGGCATATAGTTGATGTTCTCGTAGCTTTTCCAGCACAAGTCGAAGATGTCCAGCATGTTCTTCTTCGTTCTTGGAGAATATCAGGATATCATCCAGATAAACCACGACGAACTTGTCGAGGTAATCCATGAATATGTAGTTCATCAGACGAGAGAAGGTGGCTGGAGCTTTGGTTAAACCGAAAGACATGACGGTGTACTCGTATGAACCATAGCGAGTCACGAAGGCGGTCTTTGGGATATCCTCTTCGCGAACACGGATCTGGTGGTAGCCCAACCTCAAGTCGAGCTTAGAGAACACTGACGAACCCGCCAGTTGATCATACAGATCATTGATCCGAGGAAGAGGGTATTTATTCTGAATGGTAGCTTGGTTTATAGGACGGTAGTCTTGAACTAACCGGTTTGTCCCATCCTTCTTCTTGACAAAGAGAGAAGGTGCTCCCCAAGGAGAGCAACTTGGGCGAATGAATCCTTTGCGAAGAGACTTGTCGATTTCCTCCTTAAGCTCAAGGAGTTCATGCGGCGGCATTTTGTAGGGTCGCTTGGCTATAGGCGTGGTGCCTGGTTTCAAGTCGATGATGAATTCGACAGCTCTAGCAGGGGGAATCCCCGGAAGTTCTTCAGGAAAGATGTCGAGGAATTCACGCACGACGGGAATGTTTTCAATGCCCTCGAGTGGTGCAGCGTTCAATGCATTCAATGCATAGAGCCTTGCCTCGGCATTTTGCACCAGATGGGCTTGGTAAGTAACTATCTCATCTGAAGGGTGTAGCAGATGGACGGTCTTAGTGGTGCAAACGATTGAAGCAGTATGCGCTTTTAACCAATTCATTCCCAGAATGAGATCAATGCTACAGGACTTCAGTACGATGGGAGAGACAAGAAATTCCAGTCCTTCAATTTCAACAGTAACATCGTGACTAACCATAGTGGTTTGACAATGGCCCGCAGGGGTGTGTACCACTAGCGGAGTGTTTATCTCTTCGTAATTAATGCCATGCAGGAATGCAAATTCTGCAGATATGAATGAATGGGATGCTCCTGTATCAAATAAAACGGATGCTGGTACTGAATTTATGAGGAGTCTACCCATCACAGTAGCAGGCTGGTCTTGAGCTTCGCTGAGATCAACGTGGTTGGCATGAGCACGACCATAAGACTTAGCATTGTTGTTGCGGGGCTGGTTGTTACCACGGCCAGCTGCTGGAAGGGCCAGTTGATTCTGGTTCTGATAGCAGTTCCTGGCAAAGTGACCCGGTTGACCACACTTGAAGCACAGACCATTATCGGGAGTGGGAACAGGAGCCCCAGGTGGGGGAGCTGGTAGCTTTGACTGCCTAGATGGTGGAGGAGGCAGACGCGGTGCAGCATAAGATTTCCTGGGAGCAGGTGCATTTGGACGATACATGCTGTTCGGGATCCATATCTTACGCTTCTGTGAGGGTGAGCCCGAAGATGAGCCCGTGTCACGGTTGCGCCTCTGAGAGCTCTGGTATTCCTGCAGACCAGTCTCGACATTGATGGCCTTATTCACCAAAGTGGCGAAATCAGCAAAGTCATGCACTAGAAGTGCGAGCTTGATGTCAGCTTGAAGGCCATCACGGAACTTCTCCTGTCTGCGTGCATCAGTTGCAATGTCTTCTTCAGCATAGCGGGACAATTCCAGAAACTCCCGCTGATAAGCTTCGACAGTTTTGTTGCCTTGGGTGAGGTTGCGAAACTCACGCTTCTTCCGGTCCATGACTCCTTGAGGAATGAAGCGGGCACGGAAAGCAGCTTGGAAGTCTGGCCAGGTGATGATTGTTCCAGCCGGCAGAGTACGCCTGTGGCTGTCCCACCATTGAGCTGCGGGTCCCTTCAAGAAGAAGGAAGCAAAGGTGACATAGCTGGCAGGGGCTACATCAGCAGACTCCATCTCATAGGTGATGTCACGGAGCCAGTCATCAGCATCCAAAGGCTGAGTGGAGCTGCGGTAGATGGTTGGGTTGAGGCGTATGAAATCTTGAAGAGTCACTTGGGCTGGCTGCTGGTTCATATTGGGGCGAGGAAACTGAGCCATCATATTTTCCATGAATTGGCGGTTCAGTTCGAACTGTTGGATCATACCAGCCATGTACTCAGGTGGTGGTGGGGCATCGCCACCACGACCACGACCACCTGGTCTAACCATCCTGCTAATATATAACAGGCGTAGTTCAGCATTGAGAAATTTGCAAATGACAAGAATCATTCATGATGAAACATGCATAATGAAAGGAGCACGATAGCTACTACATAGTAGTCGGCATACTTACAAAAGCGGTCATGCATAGAGTTCAGTACACAGAGTTCAGTACATAGACTAAAGCATCATAGGCGGCACACAGGCTCGCGGCGACTGCAACTAATACTACAAGCAAGCCTACATCAGTCCCAAGAGGTACTGTGGAGGTAATCGTAGCCTGACAGCTGGTAGTGAGGCAACGGATAACCCTCCACGTCAGCAGACTGGGGGCCGTGGATACTCAGGTGTAGAGCCCGACGCTCAGGTGGCAGAAGAGGACCAAGTGCGGGAGAGTAGCCTCCCACCTCTGGCCAACCGACACCGTGGGGCATCACGGTCCTGGCTGGGTAGATCGCAGTACGCGGTACCTGTCCAGATCGGACAAAGGGGTGCAGCAGCGTCAGAGCACGGTAAAGGTGCGGTGGTGTACATCTCGTGGCGAAGAGCTCGGTTAGCTCGATCCAGCCCATCAGCATGCAGAACCAGGTGCTGATGGTAGAAGGGCTCTCGGGTGACAGTGGAGTAGGCAGCAGTATAGTATCCCTCCGCACCAACATCAGAGGCGATAGCAATGTGCCTGAAAGGGGAGGTGTCCAACTCCCGATACTCTCCACGAAGACGTGTCAGAGAAGCATAGGCAGCATCGTGGACAGCCATATCGACGGTCACACCAACACCATGTGCGGTGTGCAGCACAGTAGAGGAGTCATACTCCCGAGAGTAGAGCTGGACGATGGCACGGTACTGCTCCTGGTTAAAGTCCTGGTACTCCTCGTAGACGGTGTACTCAGGGTGCCAGCGATAACCCAGATAGGTCATCATCTCAGCTAGCACCGCAGGTGATCTCGAGGCACCAATGGCCGTCGCGTGGCGCACGACCTGCCTCGAGGGTTCCATCTGAAAGCAAAGACGTTTCAAAGGAGTCAAATGACAGTGTGTGAATTGTCCAAAATACTATTCTAAGAACAACTATGGCTTATCCAACTTTGGGGTGAATGCGGTCACGGGATCCTAGTGTTAGAGTTAGTAAATTCGTTTAACCCGAGTAGAAGAGAGTTCAGAGTCCCAGAGTAAAGGTCGAGGAGTAAAAGATCCTAGTACCACCCAATGGCGACGTGGGCCCGTAAGACACACAGCCATGTTAGTAAAAGTTTTGTAATGTCTAGACTCGACTTCGGCCAAGGAGTGTGGAAAGGGGGATTCCTACAGGCAGTCGGCTCTGATACCAACTTGTGACGCCCCCGATTTGACCGTACACTAATCATGCACGCAAATGTGTACGATCAAGATCAGGGACTCACGGGAAGATATCACAACACAACTCTACAACATAAATAAGTCATACAAGCCTCATAATACAAGCCAGGGGCCTCGAGGGCTCGAATACAAGTGCTCGATCACAGACGAGTCAGCGGAAGCAACAATATCTGAGTACAGACATAAGGTAAACAAGTTGCCTTAAGAAGGCTAGCACAAAAGTAGCAACGATCGAAAAAGGCAAGGCCTCCTGCCTGGGACCTCCTAACTACTCCTGGTCGTCGTCAGCGGCCTGCACGTAGTAGTAGGCACCTCCAGTGCCGTGGGAGTCGTCATCAACGGTGGCGTCTGGCTCCTGGACTCCAACATCTGGTTGCGACAACCAGATAGAAAGGAAAGGGGGAAAGAGGGAGAGAAGCAACCGTAAGTACTCATCCAAAGTACTCGCAAGCAAGGAGCTACACTACATATGCATGGGTATATGTGTAAAGGGGCATATCAGTGGCTGAACTGCAGAATGCCAGAATTAAAAGGGGGATAGCTAGTCCTGTCGAAGACTACGCTTCTAGACATCTCCATCTTGCAGCATGTAGAAGAGAGTAGATTGAAGTCCTCCAAGTAGCATCGCATAGCATAATCCTACCCGGCGATCCCCTCCTCGTCGCCCTGTTAGAGAGCGATCACCGGGTTGTATCTGGCACTTGGAAGGGTGTATTTTATTCAGTATCCAGTTCTAGTTGTCATAAGCTCAAGGTACAACTCCGGGTCGTCCTTTTACCGAGGGACACGGCTATTCGAATAGATAAACTTCCCTGCAGGGGTGCACCACATAACCCAGCACGCTCGATCCCATTTGGCCGGACACACTTTTCTGGGTCATGCCCGGCCTCGTAAGATCAACGCGTCGCAGCCCCACCTAAGCACAACAGAGCGGTCAGCACGCCGGTCTAATCCTAAGCGCGCAGGGGTCTGGGCCCATCGCCCTATGCACACCTGCACGTTGCGAACGCGGCCGCGAGCAGACCTAGCAACCCACACGATCACGGCGGTTACGTCAAAGCGGTCCAACACGGCGCGCGCCACTCAGTCGCTGACGTCACGAAGGCTTCGGCTGATACCACGACGCCGGGATACCCATAACTACTCCCGCGTAGATGGTTAGTACGTATAGACCAAATGGCCAGACTCAGATCAAATACCAAGATCTCGTTAAGCGTGTTAAGTATCCGCGAACGCCGACCAAGGCCGGGCCCACCTCTTACCTAGGCGGTCTCAACCTGCCCTGTCGCTCCGCCACAAAGATCCACTTGCGGGTACTCCTACGAGCCGACCCGACTTTAGTCATCACATGTGTCATGTATATAGTATATAAGTATATACCCGCGATCACCGCCCAGGTGATCACGGCCCGATAGTGTAGCACAGCAGACGGACAAGAATGTAGGGCCACTGATGGAAATCTAGCATCCTATACTAAGAATGTAGGATTGCAGGTAAAGGTATCAACAGTAGTAGCAAGGATAGGCTATGCATCAGAATAGGATATCGAAAAGCAGTAACATGCTACACTACTCTAATGCAAGCAGTATAGAGAAGAGTAGGCGATATCTGGTGATCAAGGGGGGGGGCTTGCCTGGTTGCTCTGGCAAGTAGGAGGGGTCGTCGACTCCGTAGTCGAACTGGGCAGCAGCAGTGTCGGTCTCGTAGTCTACCGGAGAGAAGAGGGGGAAGAAACAGTAAATACAATGCAAACATAAGCATGACGATGCGTGACATGACAGTGAGCGGTGCTAGGGGTGTCCTAACGCGACAGTAGGTGGTACCGGTGAAGGGGGGGAACATCCGAGAGGTATCCCCGATGTTTCGCGTTTTCGGACAGACGGACCGGAGGGGGAAAGTTGCTAGTTCGATAGGTTAGGGAGGTGTGGTGGATGAACGGACTGCGTATTCGGATTCGTCTCGTCGTTCTGAGCAACTTTCATATAGAAAACATTTTCATCCGAGTTACGGTTTAAAAGATATGAATTTTCAAAGTTTATTTGATTTTCTGGAATTATTTAATTAACAGAAAAAGGGATATGACGTCAGCATGACGTATGAGTGACGTCAGCGGTCAACAGTCCGGGTTGACTGGTCAAACTGACACGGGGGACCCACCTGTCATAGACAGTGGGTTAACAGAGGATTAAACTAATTAACTTTTAGTTAATTAACTACTGGGCCCACCTGTCAGTGAGAGATTATTTAAACTAATTATTTTTATTTATAAAACATTTTCTTCTTCTTTTCTTTTTTTTTTAAATTTTGCGGCGGGGCCCGCATGTCAGTGACTGGGCCTGCCCAGTCAGCAGTTGACTGGGTCAACCCAGTCAACTGGGGCCCGTGGGGGCCACTGGCAGAGGCACTGGGGGTGGCCCCAGGCCTGCCACGTCGGCGGCCGGCACCGGCGCAACTCCGGCGACCCAAAACAGCGGCGGTCCTTCGCCGGATTTGGCCGGAATCGCGCTACGGGGCTCGGGGAGGAACGGGGATAGGCCCTTTCGAAAGAGCTCGCAGCGCCGCATCCAGGGGTGGCCGGGGCTTCGCCGGACTCGGCCGGAATCGGCGCCGGCGAGCGGCGGAGGCGGCGGCGCGCACGGGTGCCCGACGGAAACATGGCTACGGCAGGCGGTCGAGCAAGCGGAGGGGCTGGGGAGCTTCTACGTGCGATGGGGAGCGCTGTGGGCTTGAGCCCGTGACCAAAAGGTCACCGGAGACACGCCGGCGGCGAGCTCCGCGGCGTGGCGTTCGGGCGCGCGCGGGGAAGAAGCTAGGGAGCGCGGGCGAGCTAGCGGAGAGGGGGAGGAGGTAGAGGAGCTCACCGCGCGGCGCAAGAAAAGCCCGTGGGTGGCTTAGTAGCAGCAGGTCGTCGCCGGGGAAGAAGAGGGTCGCCGGCGTCCGAAGATGAAGGCGAGCTCGGGGAGGCCGATGCAGTGGCTCCGAGCTTCGACGGAGAGGCGGAGGGGGTGTAGTCGAGGGCGGCGACGTCGTACGACACGGCGAGGTGGCGAGTGGGGCACGGTGGCCGCGTGAACGAGGGGAACGGTGGCGAGCGCGTCGGGCGTGGGGAAGAGGGGGGGGGCGGCGCGGATCCGGGGGAGGGAAGGGGGAGGCGCGGGGGCCGAGAGGGACAGCGGGGGTGAGTGGGAGAGAGGCCCGAGGAGGCGGGGGAGCTGGCGACCTTATCCCCTCCGGCGTCGGTGCCGGCGAGGGGGTCGGGCGGCAGCGCGCCCCTGTTCCGACCCGGTCGGGGGAACAGGGAAGGGGCGAGGGAGGAGGTGGGCTGGGCCGGGGGCGCGGCTGCGGCCCAGTTTGGGCCGGGGGGCAGTGGGGGGGAAGCGGGCCTTTTTCCCCTTTTTTTTCTTTTTCTCTGCCTGGGTTCTGTTTTCTGTTTTCTCTTTATTTGCTTATTCCCTTTTCTGTTTTATTTCATTTAAAAGTATTTAGACATTTTATAAAAAATGTGTTTTCTCCACCATAATTACCAGTGTATTATTTAGCACCCACTGAACATTTTTGTTTGAATTTTTGAAAACTTTTATTTTTCACTTTAATTATATTTGAAGTTTGAGCTAGGAGTTTGAAAGGAAGGTGATTCAAATGTGATCAAGCCCTGTTTAGCAACATGATTAGCTTAATCACAGGGGGTTACTGTAGCATGATTCTCAGGGTGTTACAGCCTCGGTCCAGGATCTTGGTTGGCCAAGCTGTTAGATCCAGAAGAAACATCGTCCTTGTAGTTTTTGCCGGCTGCATAACAGGTAACAGCGACCTGTTAGTATATTTGAAGTACATAGGGCAGGTGATGCTGGACGGGTTTAAAGGTGACAAGTACCTAGGCCGTGGCGGGTGCTTGGCATCTTGCCAGACGGTGGGAATCAGGTAAGAAACGTCAAGGGTGATGACGCTGCGCTGGCTGTGGGGTCCGGTAAGGAGATCTAGAATAGTCGAGTAGGGTGTTTGTGGAGCGGCTCCGGTAGGGTGGACTACGGTGTGGGCGAAGCAGATCTGTGGCCGTGGACGAGGGCGTAGGTGAAGCTGCTCCTGTTGGGGAACGTAGTAATTTCAAAAAAAATCCTACGCACACGCAAGATCATGGTGATGCATAGCAACGAGAGGGGAGAGTGTTGTCCACGTACCCTCGTAGACCGAAAGCGGAAGCGTTATCACAACGCGGTTGATGTAGTCGTACGTCTTCATGATCCGACCGATCAAGTACCGAACGCAAGGCACCTCCGAGTTCAGCACACGTTCAGCTCGATGACGTCCCTCGAACTCCGATCCAGCCGAGTGTTGAGGGAGAGTTTCGTCAGCACGACGGCGTGGTGACGATGATGATGTTCTACCGACGCAGGGTTTCGCCTAAGCTCTGCAACGGTATTATCGAGGTGTAATATGGTGGAGGGGGGCACCGCACACGGCTAAAATATCGTATATCAATTGTGTCTAGAGGTGCCCCCCTGCCCCCGTATATAAAGGAGCAAGGGGGAGGCCGGCTGCCCTTGGTGCGCCAAGGAGAGGGGGGAGTCCTCCTCCTAGTAGGAGTAGGACTCCCCTTTCCTAGTCCAACTAGGAAAAGAGGGGGGGAAGGAAAGAGAGCGAGAGGGAGAGGGAAAGAGGGGCTGCGCCCCCCTCCCCTAGTCCAATTCGGACTCCTCATGGGAGGGGGCGCGCCACCTCCTGGCTGCTGCCCTCTCTCTCCCCTCAGGCCCACTAAGGCCCAATACTTCCCCAGGGGGTTCCGGTAACCCCTCCGGCACTCCGGTTTTATCCGAAACTTCTCCGGAACACTTCCGGTGTCCGAATATAGTCGTCCAATATATCAATCTTTATGTCTCGACCATTTCGAGACTCCTCGTCATGTCCGTGATCACATCCGGGACTCCGAACAACCTTCGGTACATCAAAACATATAAACTCATAATATAACTGTCATCGTAACGTTAAGCGTGCGGACCCTACGGGTTCGAGAACTATGTAGACATGACCGAGACACCTCTCCGGTCAATAAACAATAGCGGAACCTGGATGCTCGTATTGGTTCCTACATATTCTACGAAGATCTTTATCGGTCAGACCGCATAACAACATACGTTGTTCCCTTTGTCATCGGTATGTTACTTGCCCGAGATTCGATCGTCGGTATCTCGATACCTAGTTCAATCTCGTTACCGGCAAGTCTCTTTACTCGTTCCGTAATATACCATCCTGCAACTAACTCATTAGTCACAATGCTTGCAAGGCTTATAGTGATGTGCATTACCGAGTGGGCCCAGAGATACCTCTCCGACAATCGGAGTGACAAATTCTAATCTCGAAATACGCCAACCCAACAAGTACCTTTGGAGACACCTGTAGAGCACCTTTATAATCACCCATTTACGTTGTGACGTTTGGTAGCACACAAAGTGTTCCTCCGGTAAACGGGAGTTGCATAATCTCATAGTCATAGGAACATGTATAAGTCATGAAGAAAGCAATAGCAACATACTAAACGATCGGGTGCTAAGCTAACGGAATGGGTCAAGTCAATCACGTCATTCTCCTAATGAGGTGATCCCATTAATCAAATGACTACTCATGTCTATGGCTAGGAAACATAACCATCTTTGATTAACGAGCTAGTCAAGTAGAGGTATACTAGTGACACACTGTTTGTCTATGTATTCACACATGTATTATGTTTCCGGTTAATACAATTCTATCATGAATAATAAACATTTATCATGATATAAGGAAATAAATAATACTTTATTATTGCCTCTAGGGCATATTTCCTTCAGTCTCCCACTTGCACTAGATCTAGATTACACAGTAATGATTCTTACACCCATGGAATCTTGGTGCTGATCATGTTTTGCTCGTGGAAGAGGCTTAGTCAACGGGTCTGCAACATTCAGATCCGTATGTATCTTGCAAATTTCTATGTCTCCCACCTGGACTAAATCCCGGATGGAATTGAAGCGTCTTTTGATGTGCTTGGTTCTCTTGTGAAATCTGGATTCCTTTGCTAAGGCAATTGCACCAGTATTGTCACAAAAGATTTTCATTGGTCCCGATGCACTAGGTATGACACCTAGATCAGATATGAACTCCTTCATCCAGACTCCTTCATTTGTTGCTTCCGAAGCAGCTATGTACTCCGCTTCACACGTAGATCCCGCCACGACACTTTGCTTAGAACTGCACCAACTGACAGCTCCACCGTTCAATGTAAATACGTATCCGGTTTGCGATTTAGAATCGTCCGGATCAGTGTCAAAGCTTGCATCAACGTAACCACTTACGATGAGCTCTTTGTCACCTCCATAAACGAGAAACATATCCTTAGTCCTTTTCAGGTATTTCAGGATGTTCTTGACCGCTGTCCAGTGATCCACTCCTAGATTACTTTGGTACCTCCCTGCTAAACTTATAGCAAGGCACACATCAGGTCTGGTACACAGCATTGCATACATGATAGAGCCTATGGCTGAAGCATAGGGAACATCTTTCATCTTCTCTCTATCTTCTGCAGTGGTCGGGCATTGAGTCTTACTCAATCTCACACCTTGTAGTACGGGCAAGAACCCTTTCTTTGCTTGATCCATTTTGAACTTCTTCAAAACTTTGTCAAGGTATGTGCTTTGTGAAAGTCCAATTAGGCGTCTTGATCTATCTCTATAGATATTAATGCCTAATATATATGCAGCTTCACCGAGGTCTTTCATTGAAAAACTCTTATTCAAGTATCCCTTTATGCTATCCAGAAATTCTATATCATTTCCAATCAGCAATATGTCATCCACATATAATATCAGAAATGCTACTGAGCTCCCACTCACTTTCTTGTAAATACAGGCTTCTCCAAAAGTCTGTATAAAACCAAATGCTTTGATCACACTATCAAAGCGTTTATTCCAACTCCGAGAGGCTTGCACCAGTCCATAAATGGATCGCTGGAGCTTGCACACTTTGTTTGCTCCCTTTGGATCGACAAAACCTTCCGGTTGCATCATATACAACTCTTCTTCCAGAAAACCATTCAGGAATGCAGTTTTGACATCCATTTGCCAAATTTCATAATCATAAAATGCGGCAATTGCTAACATGATTCGGACAGACTTAAGCATCGCTACGGGTGAGAAGGTCTCATCGTAGTCAATCCCTTGAACTTGTCGAAAACCTTTCGCAACAAGTCGATCTTTATAGACAGTAACATTACCATCAGCGTCAGTCTTCTTCTTGAAGATCCATTTATTTTCAGTGGCTTGCCGACCATCGGGCAAGTCAACCAAAGTCCATACTTTGTTCTCATACATGGATCCCATCTCCGATTTCATGGATTCAAGCCATTTTGCGGAATCTGGGCTCACCATCGCTTCTTCATAGTTCGTAGGTTCGTCATGGTCTAGTAACATAACCTCCAGAACAGGATTACCGTACCACTCTGGTGCGGATCTTGATCTAGTTGACCTACGAGGTTCACTAATAACTTGATCTGAAGTTTCATGATCATTATCATTAACTTCCTCACTAATTGGTGTAGGTGTCGCAGAAACTGATTTCTGTGATGATCTACTTTCCAATAAGGGAGCATGTACAGTTACCTCATCAAGTTCTACTTTCATCCCACTCACTTCTTTCGAGAGAAACTCCTTCTCTAGAAAGGATCCATTCTTAGCAATGAATATCTTGCCTTCAGATCTGTGATAGAAGGTGTACCCAACAGTCTCCTTTGGGTATCCTATGAAGACACATTTCTCCGATTTAGGTTCGAGCTTATCAGGTTGAAGTTTCTTCACATAAGCATCGCAACCCCAAACTTTAAGATACGACAACTTTGGTTTCTTGCCAAACCATAGTTCATAAGGCGTCGTCTCAACGGATTTCGATGGTGTCCTATTTAGAGTGAATGCAGCCGTCTCTAAAGCATAACTCCAAAACGATAGCGGTAAATCAGTAAGAGACATCATAGATCGCACCATATCTAATAAAGTACGATTACGACGTTCGGACACACCATTACGCTGTGGTGTTCCGAGTGGCGTGAGTTGCGAAACTTTCCGCTTTGTTTCAAATGTAAGCCAAACTCGTAACTCAAATATTCTCCTCCATGATCTGATCGTAGAAACTTTATTTTCTTGTTACGATGATTTTCAACTTCACTCTGAAATTCTTTGAACTTTTCAAATGTTTCAGAACTATGTTTAATTAAGTAGATATACCCATATCTGCTCAAATCATTTGTGAAGGTGAGAAAATAACGATATCCGCCACGAGCCTCAATATTCATCGGACCACATACATCTGTATGTATGATTTCCAATAAATCTGTTGCTCTCTCCATAGTTCCGGAGAACGGTGTTTTAGTCATCCTGCCCATGAGGCACGGTTCGCAAGTACCAAGTGATTCATAATCAAGTGATTCCAAAAATCCATCAGTATGGAGTTTCTTCATGCGCTTTACACCGATATGACCTAAACGGCAGTGCCACAAATAAGTTGCACTGTCATTATCAACTCTGCATCTTTTGGCTTCAACATTATGAATATGTGTGTCACTACTATCGAGATTCATTAAAAATAGACCACTCTTCAAGGGTGGATGACCATAAAAGATATTATTCATATAAATAGAACAACCATTATTCTCTGATTTAAATGAATAACCGTCTCGCATCAAACAAGATCCAGATATAATGTTCATGCTCAACACTGTCACCAAATAACAATTATTTAGGTCTAATACTAATCCCGAAGGTAGATGTAGAGGTAGCGTGCCGACGGCGATCACATCAACTTTGGAACCATTTCCCACGCGCATCGTCACCTCGTCCTTAGCCAATCTTCGCTTAATCCGTAGCCCCTGTTTCGAGTTGCAAATATTAGCAACAGAACCAGTATCAAATACCCAGGTGCTACTACGAGCATTAGTAAGGTACACATCAATAACATGTATATCACATATACCTTTTTTAACCTTGCCATCCTTCTTATCCTCCAAATACTTGGGGCAGTTCCGCTTCCAGTGACCAGTCTGCTTGCAGTAGAAGCACTCAGTTTCAGGCTTAGGTCTAGACTTGGATTTCTTCTCCTGAACAGCAACTTGCTTGCTGTTCTTCTTGAAGTTCCCCTTCTTCTTCCCTTTGCCCTTTTTCTTGAAACTAGTGGTTTTACTGACCATCAACACTTGATGCTCCTTTTTGATTTCTACCTCCGCTGCCTTTAGCATTGCGAAGAGCTCGGGAATTGTCTTATCCATCCCTTGCATGTTATAGTTCATCACGAAGCTCTTGTAGCTTGGTGGCAGTGATTGAAGAATTCTGTCAATGACGCTATCATCCGGAAGATTAACTCCCAGTTGAATCAAGTGATTATTATACCCAGACATTTTGAGTATATGCTCACTGACAGAACTATTCTCTTCCATCTTACAGCTGTAGAACTTATTGGAGACTTCATATCTCTCAATCCGGGCATTTGCTTGAAATATTAACTTCAACTCCTGGAACATCTCATATGCTCCATGACGTTCAAAACGTCGTTGAAGACCCGGTTCTAAGCCGTAAAGCATGGCACACTGAACTATTGAGTAGTCATCAGCTTTGCTCTGCCAGACGTTCATAACTTCTGGTGTTGCTCTTGCAGGAGGCCTGGCACCTAGCGGTGCTTCCAGGACGTAATTCTTCTATGCAGCAATGAGGATAATCCTCAGGTTACGGACCCAGTCCGTGTAATTGCTACCATCATCTTTCAACTTTGCTTTCTCAAGGAACGAATTAAAATTCAACGGAACAACAGCATGGGCCATTTATCTACAATTAACATAGACAAGCAAGATACTATCAGGTACTAAGTTCATGATAAATTCAAGTTCAATTAATCATATTACTTAAGAACTCCCACTTAGATAGACATCCCTCTCATCATCTAAGTGGTTACGTGATCCAAATCAACTAAACCATGTCCGATCATCACGTGAGATGGAGTAGTTTCAATGGTGAACATCACTATGTTGATCATATCTACTATATGATTCACGCTCAACCTTTCGGTCTCCGTGTTCCGAGGCCATATCTGCATATGCTAGGCTCGTCAAGTTTAACCTGAGTATTCCGCGTGTGCAACTGTTTTGCACCCGTTGTATTTGAACGTAGAGCCTATCACACCCGATCATCACGTGGTGTCTCAGCACGAAGAACTTTTGCAACGGTGCATACTCAGGGAGAACACTTTTATCTTGAAATTTTAGTGAGAGATCATCTTATAATGCTACGGTCAATCAAAGCAAGATAAGATGCATAAAAGATTAACATCACATGCAATCAAAATAAGTGATATGATATGGCCATCATCATCTTGTGCTTGTGATCTCCATCTCCGAAGCACCGTCATGATCACCATCGTCACCGGCGCGACACCTTGATCTCCATCGTAGTATCGTTGTCGTCTCGCCAACTTATTGCTTTTACGACTATCGCTACCGCTTAGTGATAAAGTAAAACAATTACATGGCGATTGCATTGCATACAATAAAGCGACAACCATATGGCTCCTGCCAGTTGCCGATAACTCGGTTACAAAACATGATCATCTCATACAATAAAATATAGCATCATGTCTTGACCATATCACATCACAACATGCCCTGCAAAAACAAGTTAGACGTCCTCTACTTTGTTGTTGCAAGTTTTACGTGGCTGCTACGGGCTTAGCAAGAACCGTTCTTACCTACGCATCAAAACCACAACGATAGTTTGTCAAGTTGGTGTTGTTTTAACCTTCACAAGGACCAGGCGTAGCCACACTCGGTTCAACTAAAGTGAGAGAGACAGACACCCGCCAGTCACCTTTAAGCAACGAGTGCTCTCAACGGTGAAACCAGTCTCGCGTAAGCGTATGCGTAATGTCGGTCCGGGCCGCTTCATCTCACAATACCGCCGAACCAAAGTATGACATGCTGGTAAGCAGTATGACTTATATCGCCCACAACTCACTTGTGTTCTACTCGTGCATAGCATCAACGCATAAAACTAGGCTCGGATGCCACTGTTGGGGAACGTAGTAATTTCAAAAAAATTCCTACGCACACGCAAGATCATGGTGATGCATAGCAACGAGAGGGGAGAGTGTTGTCCACGTACCCTCGTAGACCGAAAGCGGAAGCGTTATCACAACGCGGTTGATGTAGTCGTACGTCTTCACGATCCGACCGATCAAGTACCGAACGCACGGCACCTCCGAGTTCAGCACACGTTCAGCTCGATGGCGTCCCTCGAACTCCGATCCAGCCGAGTGTTGAGGGAGAGTTTCGTCAGCACGACGGCGTGGTGACGATGATGATGTTCTACCGACGCAGGGCTTCGCCTAAGCTCCGCAACGGTATTATCGAGGTGTAAAATGGTGGAGGGGGCACCGCACACGGCTAAAATATCGTATATCAATTGTGTCTAGAGGTGCCCCCTGCCCCCGTATATAAAGGAGCAAGGGGGAGGCCGGCTGCCCTTGGTGCGCCAAGGAGAGGGGGGGAGTCCTCCTCCTAGTAGCAGTAGGACTCCCCTTTCCTAGTCCAACTAGGAAAAGAGGGGGGAAGGAAAGAGAGGGAGAGGGAGAGGGAAAGAGGGGCTGCGCCCCCCTCCCCTAGTCCAATTCGGACTCCTCATGGGAGGGGGCGCGCCACCTATTGGCTGCTGCCCTCTCTCTCCACTAAGGCCCAATACTTCCCCGGGGGTTTCCGGTAACCCCTCCGGCACTCCGGTTTTATCCGAAACTTCTCCGGAACACTTTCGGTGTCCGAATATAGTCGTCCAATATATCAATCTTTATGTCTCGACCATTTCGAGACTCCTCGTCATGTCCGTGATCACATCCGGGACTCCGAACAACCTTCGGTACATCAAAACATATAAACTCATAATATAACTATCATCGTAACGTTAAGCGTGCGGACCCTACGGGTTCGAGAACTATGTAGACATGACCGAGACACCTCTCCGGTCAATAACCAATAGCGGAACCTGGATGCTCATATTGGTTCCTACATATTCTACGAAGATCTTTATCGGTCAGACCGCATAACAACATACGTTGTTCCCTTTGTCATCGGTATGTTACTTGCCCGAGATTCGATCGTCGGTATCTCAATACCTAGTTCAATCTCGTTACCGGCAAGTCTCTTTACTCGTTCCGTAATACATCATCCCGCAACTAACTCATTAGTCACAATGCTTGCAAGGCTTATAGTGATGTGCATTACCGAGTGGGCCCAGAGATACCTCTCCGACAATCGGAGTGACAAATCCTAATCTCGAAATACGCCAACCCAACAAGTACCTTTGGAGACACCTGTAGAGCACCTTTATAATCACCCATTTACGTTGTGACGTTTGGTAGCACACAAAGTGTTCCTCCGGTAAACGGGAGTTGCATAATCTCATAGTCATAGGAACATGTATAAGTCATGAAGAAAGCAATAGCAACATACTAAACGATCGGGTGCTAAGCTAACGGAATGGGTCAAGTCAATCACGTCATTCTCATAATGAGGTGATCCCGTTAATCAAATGACAACTCATGTCTATGGCTAGGAAACATAACCATCTTTGATTAACGAGCTAGTCAAGTAGAGGCATACTAGTGACACACTGTTTGTCTATGTATTCACACATGTATTATGTTTCCGGTTAATACAATTCTAGCATGAATAATAAACATTTATCATGATATAAGGAAATAAATAATACTTTATTATTGCCTCTAGGGCATATTTCCTTCAGCTCCGGTGGTTGGGTAAAGGATGGTGTCAACGATGCGGATCTGCGGCCGTGGACGGGGCGTCAGAAGCTGCTCCGGTAGGTTGGATGAGGGTGCAAGGAAGCGGATCTGAGGCCGTGGACTTGTGAGTTGGCAAAGCAGCCCCGGTAGGGTTGAAAATGGTATAGGCGAAGCTACTCCGGTGGGGTTGACGATGGTGTCGGCGAAGCGGCTCCGGTAGGGTTGAGGAAGGTGTCGACGAAGAGGATCAGAGGTCGTCGACGGGAGCGTCGGTGGGGCGGCTCCGGGGGGTGTGGACGAAGCCTCTCCGGTGGGGAGTACGAATGAGCCGCTGCAGATGCGCTGCGGTTGACGAGAGTACCGGCGAAGCAGATCTGACGCCGTGGACAAGGCCGGTTCTGAATGGGCTATGGTACAGTGGTGGATGAGCAGTCTACTTGTTTTTAGGGGAGGTGGGAGGGGTAGATGCGGCCGCAGAAGCAGATCCGGCGAGTTGGACGCCGCTGGCAGTGAATGGGCTCTGGTGCGCCGGTGGATGAGCAGTCTAGGGTTTCGATAGGGGAGGGGAGAAAGGCCGATGAAGTACGGACGGCGTGATGTGAGATGCTCTGGTGCTGTGGAGTTAGTCATTTTTGCAGGAGGGGGAGAGGAAATGGGGGTGCCGTGTACTGGGGGGAACTGGAAGTTACCAAAGCAGCCCCGACCTATTATGTAGATGAGGGTGGTATTGTAACTGTTGGTCTTCATGCACCAAGGACAAAAGGGGAATTTCGCATGCTAAAGACTAAGGTGGCAGAAATTTTAGAAGGACGCGGAAGATTTTGCTGCCCGCGGGATCGTTCGTATCCAATTTCAACTAATTTTGGACCGTGCTAGCGGGAAGGTCATGCGAGACTGTGTACACAGGGCACGCGTCAGCAGTTAATAACTGGTGTGAAGTCCACCCCAGAAAAAAAGACAATAACTCGGGATGATGCGCCGATAACTTGGACGTTCACACGGGCGCGGCCAATCGTACGGGTGTAGTGGCGCGTTCACAAAAAAAGGGATCAAACGCTCAGCCTATGTATTTCTCGTGTAAATAGATAATTTAGTGCAATTGGTTATTTACTTTAAACATAATGCATTGACGTGTTAGTGTAGAGGCACACAAAAAGAAATGGATATTGTAGTCCGCTACTTAAGTGTTACCTCATATGATTACATAGCCTCCATTTCATAAATTGCGTACCCGTTGAATTCGTATATGAATATTACATATATTACTTCATAATAGAACCTTAAATCATCCAAGACTAATGATTTTGAATGCAAGAGTAACAATGGTGCATGTACATGATAGCTACATTGGTTGTTTGAAGAAACATCACTGTAACTTTGGCATGCACAACTGAAAAGGTTTATTTAAATAGAAAAAAATGTGATATGTGAGTGTCCAATCTTTATAGCATTGAATCGATATTGTACCTTTGGCCATGATACGAAGTAGATATTGATTTATGTTCAAGCGATGCACATCCACGATGTCTAGATAGTGATACGTGAATGAATTGTGCAATCTCTCTCACACGCATACATATCTCATTTCCCTGTGGGCATCGGAATCACACAAGCACACTTCATGTATTTCTCTCCCTTCGTCAAGGTTAGAATTCGTCTTTCTACCCCGTCCTACAAGTCTATCACATAGAAACACACACGCTCTCTCTGTCGAACACGCCCACCCCTTTAATTCCGCCCACCCACAGCCACTAATGTCTCAAAGTATAATAATGTTTCTCACACATATGCCTATGGTTAACTCGAGTTCCGGAACCATATGAATACATACAATGGGATTCCAGCAGAGCACCTTTTGTTTTGAGATTTCGCTCTCTCTCTCCCTCTCTCTCTCACACACACGCGCGCGCGCACACATTGTTTCTCGCTTCATTTTTCCGGCACTTGCATGCACACAATTTTGTTTATCTTCGTGATACTTTAAGTATGCCTCGCAGAAATGCTATCTACCTATCCCTTAATATAGCTAGATATGTGTCACACAAACTCCTTCTCCCTACTAGCAAGATGCCCATGCGTTGCACCGAACATCAAGATGCATTTGTATGAGTAGTTTATCTTGTGGGAGAAAAGGATGAACGAGGGAATGCCTTATTTGCAAATGCGGAGAGGGGTGTGGGTATCTTTTTGCAAAATTGCCACAGTTTCCTTCCTATCCGTCGGATATAAATCGGATGGCCTATATTGCAGGATGGCAGGAACACCATCATCACCAACTCTGTTTTTATAAGAGTAGGGATATGTAAGTGTCACTGCCCCCCTGACCCACACAACCACACACACACACTTCCCAACACCGAAGGAGTAGGGTGACACCTCGATCTTGATACTAATCTATCGACTGGCTTCTCTCTCAAACACACACACACACACTACCCGACACAGAAGGAGTAGGGCTGCACCTCGATCTTCATAGTAATCTATCTACTCCTCTTTCAAACACACACACACACACACATAAACACACTCGCTAGTTGTGCCTCTGTGCCTACCACGCACACTCTCGATACGTCTTTCTCTCCCTCCCCCTCCCCACCCCACCCCAACAATGACAGCAGAAGGGTGACAACTCGATCTGATCGTAATCTGTCAATTGGTTTCTCTCTCGAACATTGTGTCTCTGTGCCTCGCTCAGTAGCCCCCTCGATATGTAGACTTCTCGCGCGCGCACATCTGTAGTGATGATGACGCTCAACCCAGTGTGCTTCGTTTTTACCGGACTCAAGCGATAGTTTTCACCCTATTTTCTGTTAATTAACAAGGCAACCTTTTCTTTGTTACTATTAGTGAATCTGAATCATTCGGGGCAGACATAAAATATATCACTTCAACCCAATTATCGCAGTAACTATTTTAAAAGAAACTAGCTAGATGCCCGTATGTTGCACGGAACATCAAGATGCATTTGTATGAGTAGTTTATCTTGTGAGAGAAAAGGATGAACGAGGGAAGGCCGTATTTGCGAACGTGGAGAGGGGTGTGGGTATATTTTTGCAAAATTGCCATAGTTTTCTTCCTATCCATTAGATATAAATCTGAGGGCCTATATTGCAGGAGGGCACGCACACCATCATCACCAACTCTGTTTTCTACTCCCTCCGTTCCTAAATATTTGTCTTTTTAGAGATTTCAACAAGTGACTACATATGGAGCAAAATGAGTGAATCTACACTCTAAAATATGTCTACATACACATCCGTATGTGGTAGTCCATTTGAAATCTGAAAAAGACAAATATTTAGGAATGGATGGAGTATAAGAGTAGACATGGAGATATATCTCCAGCATGGTCTACAACAAAAATGTGCTGGACTGGTTAGCGCCGGATGCTCGCAACGCGATGACATCAGTTCAAATTCTGTCTTTAACTTTAGATTTTTATATTATATATTACTTATTTAATATATACTTCTTTCGCTACTGTACTGACAGTGGAACCCACAGAGTACTTAGAATACAAGATTAAGGATGGACTTGTTTCTTTTTAACTTTCTGTACGAAGCTGTAGCCACCCTGCAAGTCACGTGTACACTATACATGCAACTAACTTTTTATAGAGGGACAATCATACACACAATTAACTCAAATGGATTGTATGTCACTCTATTATTTCCAGCATAAGAGCATCTCCAACGACAGCCGGCAAATTTTCTCCCGATTCCTTCCGCGGAGGATGACATCAAACGCCAGCATCATACATTTTCACAACTCTAACCAACCAGATGAAATTCGTGCAAACACGGACTGATTTCATATAAGCATGAAGGATTTCGTATAAAAAAGCTGGATCTTCATATAAACATGATGGATTTCATTACATTTACATGAACTAAGCGGTGCCAATCCGGCTCTCTTGGTATAATTAATACTCCCTCCGTCCGGAAATACTAGAAATGGATGTTTCTAGACTTATTTTAGTTATAGATACATACAATTTATCCATTCTTAGAACAAAAATTTCCTTCCAACTAGAGAGGGAGTACATAATCTAAATGGCCGCCCGCGGATCCCTTTGTCTTCCTCATGTCCGACAGACATTTTGCGGGGTCGACGGAGGTCCTCGGAAGAGACGAACAGGCAAAGAAACCACCTGAATGCACAGTCGTCGCCTCGGTGGTGGCCTTCATGGGACCCAAGTGGCGGCAGCCTCCCGTGTTCTACTTCTCCTCGATGATGGCGGCAGACACGGAGAAGCTGGCCACCAACTCATCGCTCTCCATGCACCCGGCTTATGTATCTGCCTGCATGGCGCTGCCGTAGGCACGGGAGGCGCGCCCACAGACACGGGAGGCGCGGCACCGCAGACACTGGTGGCGTGGTACAACGCGGTAGCGACGACGCCCGTACCGGTGTGCTCACCGCCGTGCCGGCGTGGAGCAACTCGCCACTCCTCATCGAGCTGAACTAGAGCGGCGAGTTGCTGAACCACGCGCCTGCTTGGGGCGGCAACTGGCTCCGTCGGGCCAAGCGAGGTTGGTGAAGCACCGAGCGGCCTCGCCCATATCCGGAGGGCTCGGCGGGCCACCCAGCCGGGTAATATGCCGGAGAACGGCTCCTCGGAAGCCATCGGAAGAGTGGAGAAAATGGTGAAGGAGGAGATAGGGGAGCGTCCGAGGGGTGCGATTCTTGCCCGTTGTCTGTCTGGCCTCGTGTAAATAGAGGACGGACGGTAGGAGCTTGGCCGGCGTCTGGCCTCGTTTAAACTGAGGGCGGACGGGAGGAGCTCAGCCGGTGTTGCGTTTAATTCCGGCCCGCTCATGAACGGACGTTTGGCCGGAGTAGGTTTCTCGGTTTGCATGCGGGTTTAACGAAGGGGTTTGATGGATGCGAGGAGGCGTGTTCAGCCGGGCGTGCAGCGGGCGGCACAGTACTATTCGATTTGACAGCGGGCGGCGCAGTTCCCGATACGGCTTTAATGCAGACGAGGGAGGGAGTAGCGGTTCTCGAAATGTTGAACGGCCAATGCATCCTCCTTCAATTAATGCATGAGGGAAGTAATGGGAGGAGGACCGGGAAAAGAGGCTACATGATGTGAATGCAATGCAGTTTGCCCTCATATAAAGGCGCCCCTCCATTCCAATGCATCTACCACATCGTACGCACCTAAGAATTTGCCTAAGCACCTACACTAAGCGCAAAAGAGCTCACTCCAGACCCATGGCGGCGATGCGCGCGAGCGGCCAACGGCTGTGCCAGATGGTCCACGACGTCGGCCTGCGGCATGGCGCCGAGGATCGTCTCCAGACGGTGTTGGAGACCGGCTGGTGGATGGCCGCCGTCGACGCCAACTACGACTCTCAGTTGGACCAGATGATCGTTGCCACCACCAACAAGTTCACCGTCCTCATTGCCTGCCACCCTAATCGGCCTCCATGGCCGGAACCTCTTTCAAGCACTGGTGGCCCTGGGACTGCCCGCCGACGCCACGAAGAATGTCCACCTAGAGGTAGCGCTCGCCGCGAGGCGCCTCGCCCTGCAAGAATTCATCGACCTACACATCCACGTGTACGAGCAAATCGTGTACATAGGTATCTACAAGGCTAGTGAGGACGCTATGACGTTGGCCTTCCTCAACCGGTTGGAAGCCTTGGATGCCTTTGCTGAGAAGCACCTCGACCTCGCCACAAAAGCCGCCGCTCCTTAGCCGCCGGTCCGTGGCCCGGCGCACTAAGTTGAGGAGGAGGAGGAGGTCGTACGTTGATGGATGCATCTTTCTTCTTGCCTTCTGTAACCACCACTGCGATCGAATCATCATCGTGGCCTTAATTCTTATTGTGCTGTTGCATTCTTGTTCCAGTCAATACCGACATGTGCGATCCCTTTGCTTAATTATATGCATCACTGTAACTAGTACTCCATCTGTCAATTTATAAGTTGTGCTTACCTTTTCCATCAACTTCGTGCAACGTGCGGGCATCTTGCTAGAAACACTAGAACATGTCGGACCGCGTGTGATGAAACCGACGATGCGCCAACCTAGCTACTACGTACCCTGCTTATCTAGCGGAAATAGCCCCACCCTAGCGTTTCCAATCGTTATTTCTATCTATCGATCGTGCCAAGGAGCAGAACCAAAATGTTACAATTTATACATGTTTCTCTACTCCTACTCCTATAAAAGACTCAGTTGGTGATGGTGGTGTGTCTGCCATGCAGACCATTAGATCTGTATCTAACGGCCGTGAGGTAAGTTGTGGCATTTTTGCAACAATAGCCCACTTCTCTGCTCCAATTTGCAGAAAACCCCTTATTATCTTGAAGGCAACCACATCCCTCCCTCACCTCATCAAAACAGCCTGAGAAATATATTTTGAGTGAAAAGTACTCCCTAAATATATTTGTCTTTCTAGAGATTTCAATAAGTGACTACATACGGAGCAAAATGAGTGAATCTACACTTCAAAATATGTCTATATAATCCGTATGTGATAGTCCATTTGAAATATCTAAAAAGACACATATTTAGGAACGGAGGGAGTAATATATTAGGAGTATATCAAAACAAGAGTGATTTCTTTCAAGATTGTGAACAAGTACTACTATTCTATTACTTTGGATCCGTCGCAACGCACGGGCACATTGCTAGTAAAAGGAAAAGGCCGTGCGCGTCGCGTCACACTCCCCCCACACACGCCCGGGAATCGAGAGTACTCGACGGCCCGTCCGGCACGACACATAGCTTAGGGAAGGCGTGTTGCCTAGCATTTTCACTTTCACGTGGGACCGCCGTTGAGCAAACCGACTATTGGCAAACCGCACCCCGCCCGCCGCCGGGTTGGAAAACAGAAACGAGGGGATGATCTAGCAGTAGCACGGAAGCCAAGAAATTTGGTGTCAGATGGGGCTCGTTGATAGAGTAGGAGCATTCCGTACTACTCTACTCCTACTAGTACCAAGTTTGTACTATACAACTAATACTACCACTATACAACTAGTAGGTACGTGCACGGCACAGCATCGTAGGAACAAAAAACGGGTAGATCTTGTTTTGGGTGATTTATCTTTTTTCAGTCAACGTAGTATAAATAATATGATGCGGGGGGCACCCATGAAGCTTATGTGGCTTGGTTGCATGGCTACGAAAGGTTAGAGAAAAATAAATAGATAATGTGTTTAGAGTGCACTCCACTAAACAGATATACTTTGGATCCATTGCAACGGGCCGGCACATCTATATCTATACCCCCTATATAGTGTGTGAATAACTTTAAAAGTTGGTCATTGGATGAAGCCAATCCGACGGTACAAAGATGGCAAATCCGAGCACTACTGGCCGTTGGGTATCATCTACATTCCACCAGATTCTGCCACATGTAGAATCTAGAAGACTCCATGGTTGAACTTCATTCATGACTAACTTTGCCACAACTAAGCTTAGGCAAAGTGTGTCTGGCACAAAAAATGTGGCTAACAAAATGGCCACCACAAAAAATGTGGACCATGTAGCTAGAAAAGTGTGGCAAGCCACAAATGTAGCAATGAACCAAACACATGCCTGGTGTGTTTGGTAGGGTGTATAAAGGGTGCATTATCCCAAGAGTTCCCTTCTCGACCCACTTTTGGGTGTTTGGTAGAGTGTATGGAGGGTGCATGAGTCCATACTAGATTAGCACAAATACACTAGAAGCATGCATCAAGAGAGCATAAATGAAGAGGGGTGTTGAGTTGAGCATGCATGAAGAGGGAACAACTATGCAGAGACGAGAGCACAACCAAACACACTTGTGGCATGCCTAAGCTTAGGCATGGCAACCTTAGGTTGCAAACCAAACCATAACTTTGAAAGTTGGTCGTTGGATGAAGCCAATCCGACGGTACAAAGATGGCAAATCCGAGCACTACTGGCCGTTGGATATCATCTACATTCCACCAGATTTTGCCACATGTAGAATCTAGAAGACTCCACATGTAGAAGCATAATGCACAAACCACCAGAATCTCATGCGTGCAATGCACTGATACGTCCATTTTGCATCATGCTTTTATATCAATATTTATTGCATTATGGGTTGTTATTACACATTATGTCACAATACTTATGCCTATTCTCTCTTATTTTACAAGGTTTACATAAGGAGGGAGAATGCCGGCAGCCGGAATTCTAGGCTGGAAAAGGAGCAAATATTAGAGACCTATTCTGCACAACTCCAAAAGTCCTGAAACTCCACGAAAGTTATTTTTGGTAATAATAAAAAATACTGAGCGGAAGAAATACGTCAGGGGGGCCACCACCTGTCCACGAGGGTGGGGGCGTGCCCTACCCCCCTGGGCGCCCCCTGCCTCGTGGGCCCCCTGTTGGTCCTACGGTGGCCATCTTCTGCTATATGAAGTCTTTCGTCCGAAGAAAAATCATAAGCAAGCTTTCGGGATGAGACTCCGCCGCCACGAGGAGGAACCTTGGCGGAACCAATCTAGGGCTCCTGCAGAGCTGTTCTGTCGGGGACACTTCCCTCCGAGAGGGGGAAATCATCGCCATCGTCATCACCAACGCTCCTCTCATTGGGAGAGGGCAATCTCCATCAACATCTTCACCAGCACCATCTCCTCTCAAACCCTAGTTCATCTCTTGTATCCAATTCTTGTCTCCAAGTCTGGGATTGGTACCTGTAGGTTGCTAGTAGTGTTGATTACTCCTTGTAGTTGATGCTAGTTGGTTTATTTGGTGGAAGATCATATGTTCAGATCCTATATACATATTAATACCCCTCTGATTATGAGCATGAATATGCTTTGTGAGTAGTCACGTTTGTTCATGAGGAGATGGGAGAAGTCTTGCTATTAGTAGTCATCTGAATTTGGTATTCGTTCGATATTTTGATGAGATGTATGTTGTCTATCCTCTAGTGGTGTTATGTGAACGTCGACTACATGACACTTCACCATTATTTGGGCCTAGAGGAAGGCATTGGGAAGTAATAAGTAGATGATGGGTTGCTAGAGTGACAGAAGCTTAATCCCTAGTTTATGTGTTGCTTCGTAAGGGGCTGATTTGGATCCATATGTTTCATGCTATGGTTAGGTTTACCTTAATTCTTTTGTTTTAGTTGCGGATGCTTGCAATAGGGGTTAATCATAAGTGGGGTGCTTGTCCAAGTAAGGGAAGCACCCAAGCACCGGTCCACCCACATATAAAATTATCAAAGTACCGAACGCGAATCATATGAACGTGATGAAAACTAGCTTGACGATATTCCCATGTGTCCACGGGAGCGCTTTTCTCTATATAAGAGTTTGTCCAGGCTTGTCCTTTGCTACAAAAAGGATTGGGCCACCTTGTTGCACTTTATTTACTTTTGTTACTTGTTGCTCGTTACAAACTATCCTGTCACAAAACTATCTGTTACCTATTATTTCAGTGCTTGCAGTGAATACCTTGCTGAAAACCGCTTATCATTTCCTTCTGCTCCTCGTTGGGTTCAACACTCTTACATATCGAAAGGACTACGATAGATCCCCTATACTTGTGGGTCATCAAGACACTTTTCTGGCGCCGTTGCCGGGGAGTGAAGCGCCTTTGGTTTGGTGGAATTTGGTAAGGAAAAATGTATATAGTGTGCTGAAATTTACTGTCACTTGTTACTATGGAAAGTAATCCTTTGAGGGGCATGTTCGGGGTATCTTCACCCCGACCAGTAGAGCAAAGAGTTGCTCCTCAACCTACTGAACCTACTGAAGATGAAAATTTTCACTTTGAGATTCCTTCGGGTATGTTAGAAAAACTGCTAGCTAATCCTTTTGCAGGAGATGGAACAAAGCATCCTGATGAGCACTTAATATATGTGGATGAAGTTTGTGGATTATTTAAGCTTGCAGATGTGCCCGGTGATGTTATTAAGAATAAGGTTCTTTGCACCAAGTAGAGATACTACTTGTGCTTCCAAAAACCCTTAAACCAGTTTTGCCATGAGAGTCCACCATATCTACCTATGGATTGAGTAAGATCCTTCAAGTAAGTTGTCATCGGTGCAAGCAATAAAAATTGCTCTCTAAATATGTATGATTGATTGGTGTGGAGGAAATAAGCTTTATACGATCTTGTGATGTGGAAAAAATAAAAGCGACGGACTGCATAATAAAGGTTCATATCACAAGTGGCAATATAAAGTGACGTTCTTTCGCATTAAGATTTTGTGCATCCAACCCTGAAAGCGCAAGGCAACCTCTGCTTCCCTCTGCGAAGGGCCTATCTTTTATTATTATCTTCTACCTTATGCAAGAGTCATGGTGATCTTCACCTTTCCTTTTTATATTTTATCCTTTGGCAAGCACAGTGTGTTGGAAAGATCCTGATATATATATATCTAATTGGATATAGGTTAGCATGAGCTATTATTGTTGACATTACCCTTGAGGTAAAAGGTTGGGAGGCGAAACTATAATCCCCTATCTTTCTTCGTGTCCAATTAAAACTCCGTAACCACAAGTATTGCGTGAGTGTTAGCAATTATGAAAGACTAAATGATAGTTGAGTATGTGGACTTGCTAGAAAGCTCTCACATAGACTCTTTTTGATGTTATGATAAATTGCAATTGCTTCAATGACTGAGATTATAGTTTGTTAGTTCTCAATAAAGTTTCTGATTCATACTTTGCATTGTGAATAGATTATTACTTGAGCATAAGAAATCATATGACAATATCCATATATGTTGCTGTTATGAGAATAATCATGATGCCCTCATGTCCGTATTTTATTTTATCGACACCTCTACCTCTAAACATGTGGACATATTTATCGTTATCGGCTTTCGCTTGAGGACAAGCAAGGTCTAAGCTTGGGGGAGTTGATACGTCCATTTTGCATCATGCTTTTATATCGATATTTATTGCATTATGGGTTGTTATTACACATTATGTCAAAATACTTATGCCTATTCTCTCTTATTTTACAAGGTTTACATAAGGAGGGAGAATGCCGGCAGCTGGAATTCTGGGCTGGAAAAGGAGCAAATATTAGAGACCTATTCTGCACAACTCCAAAAGTCCTAAAACTCCACGAAAGTTATTTTTGGAAATAATAAAAATACTGAGCGGAAGAAATACGTTAGGGGGGCACCACCTGTCCACGAGGGTGGGGCGCGCCCCCCTGCCTCGTGGGCCCCCTGTTGGTCCTCCAGTGGCCATCTTCTGCTATATGAAGTCTTTCGTCCGAAGAAAAATCATAAGCAAGCTTTCGGGATGAGACTCCGCCGCCACGAGGCGGAACCAATCTAGGGCTCCGGCAGAGCTATTCTGCCGGGGACACCTCCCTCTGGGAGGGGGAAATTATCGCCATCGTCATCACCAACGCTCCTCTCATTGGGAGAGGGCAATCTCCATCAACATCTTCACCAGCACCATCTCCTCTCAAACCCTAGTTCATCTCTTGTATCCAATTCTTGTCTCCAAGTCTGGGATTGGTACCTGTAGGTTGCTAGTAGTGTTGATTACTCCTTGTAGTTGATGCTAGTTGGTTTATTTGGTGGAAGATCATATATTCAGATCCTATATGCATATTAATACCCCTCTAATTATGAACATGAATATGCTTTGTGAGTAGTCACGTTTGTTCCTGAGGACATGGGAGAAGTCTTGCTATTAGTAGTCATGTGAATTTAGTATTCGTTCGATATTTTGATGAGATGTATGTTGTCTATCCTCTAGTGGTGTTATGTGAACGTTGACTACATGACACTTCACCATTATTTGGGCCTAGAGGAAGGCATTGGGAAGTAATAAGTAGATGATGGGTTGCTAGAGTGAGAGAAGCTTAAACCCTAGTTTATGCGTTGTTTCGTAAGGGGCTGATTTGGATCCATATGTTTCATGTTATGGTTAGGTTTACCTTAATTCTTTTGTTTTAGTTGCGGATGCTTGCAATAGGGGTTAATCATAAGTGGGGTGCTTGTCCAAGTAAGGGAAGCACCCAAGCACCGGTCCACCCACATATAAAATTATCAAAGTACCGAACGCGAATCATATGAACGTGATGAAAACTAGCTTGACGATATTCCCATGTGTCCACGGGAGCGCTTTTCTCTATATAAGAGTTTGTCCAGGCTTGTCCTTTGCTACAAAAAGGATTGGGCCACCTTGCTGCACTTTATTTACTTTTGTTACTTGTTGCTCGTTACAAATTATCCTATCACAAAACTATCTATTACCTATTATTTCAGTGCTTGTAGAGAATACCTTGCTGAAAACCGCTTATCATTTCCTCATTTCCTTCTGCTCCTCGTTTGGTTCGACACTCTTACTTATCGAAAGGACTACGATAGATCCCCTATACTTGTGGGTCATCAAGACTCTTTTCTGGCGCCGTTGCCGGGGAGTGAAGCGCCTTTGGTAGGTGGAATTTGGTAAGGAAAAATGTATATAGTGTGCTGAAATTTACTGTCACTTGTTACTATGGAAAGTAATCCTCTGAGGGGCTTGTTCCGGGTATCTTCACCCCGACCAGTAGAGCAAAGAGTTGCTCCTCAACCTACTAAACCTACTGAAGATGAAAATTTTCACTTTGAGATTCCTTCGGGTATGTTAGAAAAACTGCTAGCTAATCCTTTTGCAGGAGATGGAACAAAGCATCCTGATGAGCACTTAATATATGTGGATGAAGTTTGTGGATTATTTAAGCTTGCAGATGTTCCCGGTGATGTTATTAAGAATAAGGTTCTTTGCACCAAGTAGAGATACTACTTGTGCTTCCAAAAACCCTTAAACCAGTTTTTCCATGAGAGTCCACCATATCTATCTATGGATTGAGTAAGATCCTTCAAGTAAGTTGTGATCGGTGCAAGCAATAAAAATTGCTCTCTAAATATGTATGATTGATTGGTGTGGAGGAAATAAGCTTTATACGATCTTGTGATGTGGAAAAAATAAAAGCGATGGACTGCATAATAAAGGTTCATATCACAAGTGGCAATATAAAGTGACGTTCTTTCGCATTAAGATTTTGTGCATCCAACCCTGAAAGCGCATGGCAACCTCTGCTTCCCTCTGCGAAGGGCCTATCTTTTATTATTATCTTCTACCTTATGCAAGAGTCATGGTGATCTTCACCTTTCCTTTTTATATTTTATCCTTTCGCAAGCATACTGTGTTGGAAAGATCATGATAGATATATCTAATTGGATGTAGGTTAGCATGAGCTATTATTGTTGACATTACCATTGAGGTAAAAGGTTGGGAGGCGAAACTATAATCCCCTATCTTTCTTTGTGTCCGATTAAAACTCTGTAACCACAAGTATTGCGTGAGTGTTAGCAATTATGAAAGACTAGATGATAGTTGAGTATGTGGCCTTGCTAGAAAGCTCTCACGTAGACTCTTTCTGATGTTATGATAAATTGCAATTGCTTCAATGACTGAGATTATAGTTTGTTAGTTCTCAATAAAGTTTCTGATTCATACTTTGCATTGTGAATAGATTATTACTTGAGCATAAGAAATCATATGACAATATCCATATATGTTGCTGTTATGAGAATAATCATGATGCCCTCATGTCCGTATTTTATTTTATCGACACCTCTACCTCTAGACATGTGGACATATTTATCGTTATCGGCTTTCGCTTGAGGACAAGCAAGGTCTAAGCTTGGGGGAGTTGATACGTCCATTTTGCATCATGCTTTTATATCGATATTTATTGCATTATGGGTTGTTATTACACATTATGTCAAAATACTTATGCCTATTCTCTCTTATTTTACAAGGTTTACATAAGGAGGGAGAATGCCGGCAGCTGGAATTCTGGGCTGGAAAAGGAGCAAATATTAGAGACCTATTCTGCACAACTCCAAAAGTCCTGAAACTCCACGAAAGTTATTTTTGGAAATAATAAAAATACTGAGCGGAAGAAATACGTCAGGGGGGCCACCACCTGTCCACGAGGGTGCGGGCGCGCCCTACCCCCCTGGGCGCGCCCCCTGCCTCGTGGACAACCTGTTGGTCCTCCGGTGGCCATCTTCTGCTATATGAAGTCTTTCGTCCGAAGAAAAATCATAAGCAAGCTTTCGGGACGAGACTCCGCCGCCACGAGGCGGAACCAATCTAGGGCTCCGGCAGAGCTGTTCTGCCGGGGACACTTCCCTCCGGGAGGGGGAAATCA
Source organism: Aegilops tauschii subsp. strangulata (assembly GCF_002575655.3). Taxonomy (NCBI): domain Eukaryota; kingdom Viridiplantae; phylum Streptophyta; class Magnoliopsida; order Poales; family Poaceae; genus Aegilops; species Aegilops tauschii. Next base: position 161,116 of record NC_053036.3, on the reverse strand, counting down.
TCGCCATCGTCATCACCAACGCTCCTCTCATTGGGAGAGGGCAATCTCCATCAACATCTTCACCAGTACCATCTCCTCTCAAACCCTAGTTCATCTCTTGTATCCAATTCTTGTCTCCAAGTCTGGGATTGGTACCTGTAGGTTTCTAGTAGTGTTGATTACTCCTTGTAGTTGATGCTAGTTGGTTTATTTGGTGGAAGATCATACGTTCAGATCCTATATGCATATTAATACCCCTCTGATTATGAACATGAATATGCTTTGTGAGTAGTCATGTTTGTTCCTGAGGACATGGGAGAAGTCTGGCTAGTAGTAGTCATGTGAATTTGGCATTCGTTCGATATTTTGATGAGATGTATGTTGTCTATCCTCTAGTGGTGTTATGTGAACGTCGACTACATGACACTTCACCATTATTTGGGCCTAGAGGAAGGAATTGGGAAGTAATAAGTAGATGATGGGTTGCTAGAGTGACAGAAGCTTAAACCCTAGTTTATGTGTTGCTTCGTAAGGGGCTGATTTGGATCCATATGTTTCATGCTATGGTTAGGTTTACCTTAATACTTTTGTTGTAGTTGCGGATGCTTGCAATAGAGGTTAATCATAAGTGGGATGCTTGTCCAAGTAAGGGAAGCACCCAAGCACCGGTCCACCCACATATCAAATTATCAAAGTATCGAACGCGAATCATATGAACGTGATGAAAACTAGCTTGACGATATTCCCATGTGTCCACGGGAGCAATTTTTCTCTATATAAGAGTTTGTCCAGGCTTGTCCTTTGCTACAAAAAGGATTGGGCCACCTTGCTGCAGTTTATTTACTTTTGTTACTTGTTGCTCGTTATAAATTATCCTATCACAAAACTATCTGTTACCTATTATTTCAGTGCTTGTAGAGAATACCTTGCTGAAAACCGCTTATCATTTCCTCATTTCCTTCTGCTCCTCGTTTGGTTCGACACTCTTACTTATAGAAAGGACTACGATAGATCCCCTATACTTGTGGGTCATCAAGACTCTTTTCTGGCGCCGTTGCCGGGGAGTGAAGCGCCTTTGGTAGGTGGAATTTGGTAAGGAAAAATGTATATAGTGTGCTGAAATTTACTGTCACTTGTTACTATGGAAAGTAATCCTCTGAGGGGCTTGTTCGGGGTATCTTCACCCCGACCAGTAGAGCAAAGAGTTGCTCCTCAACCTGCTGAACCTACTGAAGATGAAAATTTTCACTTTGAGATTCCTTCGGGTATGTTAGAAAAACTGCTAGCTAATCCTTTTGCAGGAGATGGAACAAAGCATCCTGATGAGCACTTAATATATGTGGATGAAGTTTGTGGATTATTTAAGCTTGCAGATGTGCCCGGTGATGTTATTAAGAATAAGGTTCTTTGCACCAAGTAGAGATACTACTTGTGCTTCCAAAAACCCTTAAACCATTTTGCCATGAGAGTCCACCATATCTACCTATGGATTGAGTAAGATCCTTCAAGTAAGTTGTCATCGATGCAAGCAATAAAAATTGCTCTCTAAATATGTATGATTGATTGGTGTGGAGGAAATAAGCTTTATACGATCTTGTGATGTGGAAGAAATAAAAGCGACGGACTGAATAATAAAGGTTCATATCACAAGTGGCAATATAAAGTGACGTTCTTTCGCATTAAGATTGTGTGCATCCAACCCTAAAAGCGCATGGCAAGCTCTGCTTCCCTCTGCGAAGGGCCTATCTTTTATTATTATCTTCTACCTTATGCAAGAGTCATGGTGATCTTCACCTTTCCTTTTTATATTTTATCCTTTCGCAAGCATAGTGTGTTGGAAAGATCTTGATAGATATATCTAATTGGATGTAGGTTAGTATGAGCTATTATTGTTGACGTTACCCTTGAGGTAAAAGGTTGGGAGGCGAAACTATAATCCCCTATCTTTCTTTGTGTCCGATTAAAACTCCGTAACCACAAGTATTGCGTGAGTGTTAGCAATTATGAAAGACTAAATGATAGTTGAGTATGTGGACTTGCTAGAAAGCTCTGACATAGACACTTTCTGATGTTATGATAAATTGCAATTGCTTCAATGACTGAGATTATAGTTTGTTAGTTCTCAATAAAGTTTCTGATTCATACTTTGCATTGTGAATAGATTATTACTTGAGCATAAGAAATCATATGACAATATCCATATATGTTGCTGTTATGAGAATAATCATGATGCCCTCATGTCCGTATTTTATTTTATCGACACCTCTACATCTAAACATGTGGACATATTTATCGTTATCGGCTTTCGCTTGAGGACAAGCGAGGTCTAAGCTTGGGGGAGTTGATACGTCCATTTTGCATCATGCTTTTATATCGATATTTATTGCATTATGGGCTGTTATTACACATTATGTCAAAATACTTATGCCTATTCTCTCTTATTTTACAAGGTTTACATAAGGAGGGAGAATGCCGGCAGCTGGAATTCTGGGCTGGAAAAGGAGCAAATATTAGAGACCTATTCTGCACAACTCCAAAAGTCCTAAAACTCCACGAAAGTTATTTTTGGAAATAATAAAAATACTGAGCGGAAGAAATACGTTAGGGGGGCACCACCTGTCCACGAGGGTGGGGCGCGCCCCCCTGCCTCGTGGGCCCCCTGTTGGTCCTCCAGTGGCCATCTTCTGCTATATGAAGTCTTTCGTCCGAAGAAAAATCATAAGCAAGCTTTCGGGATGAGACTCCGCCGCCACGAGGCGGAACCAATCTAGGGCTCCGGCAGAGCTATTCTGCCGGGGACACCTCCCTCTGGGAGGGGGAAATTATCGCCATCGTCATCACCAACGCTCCTCTCATTGGGAGAGGGCAATCTCCATCAACATCTTCACCAGCACCATCTCCTCTCAAACCCTAGTTCATCTCTTGTATCCAATTCTTGTCTCCAAGTCTGGGATTGGTACCTGTAGGTTGCTAGTAGTGTTGATTACTCCTTGTAGTTGATGCTAGTTGGTTTATTTGGTGGAAGATCATATATTCAGATCCTATATGCATATTAATACCCCTCTAATTATGAACATGAATATGCTTTGTGAGTAGTCACGTTTGTTCCTGAGGACATGGGAGAAGTCTTGCTATTAGTAGTCATGTGAATTTAGTATTCGTTCGATATTTTGATGAGATGTATGTTGTCTATCCTCTAGTGGTGTTATGTGAACGTTGACTACATGACACTTCACCATTATTTGGGCCTAGAGGAAGGCATTGGGAAGTAATAAGTAGATGATGGGTTGCTAGAGTGAGAGAAGCTTAAACCCTAGTTTATGCGTTGTTTCGTAAGGGGCTGATTTGGATCCATATGTTTCATGTTATGGTTAGGTTTACCTTAATTCTTTTGTTTTAGTTGCGGATGCTTGCAATAGGGGTTAATCATAAGTGGGGTGCTTGTCCAAGTAAGGGAAGCACCCAAGCACCGGTCCACCCACATATAAAATTATCAAAGTACCGAACGCGAATCATATGAACGTGATGAAAACTAGCTTGACGATATTCCCATGTGTCCACGGGAGCGCTTTTCTCTATATAAGAGTTTGTCCAGGCTTGTCCTTTGCTACAAAAAGGATTGGGCCACCTTGCTGCACTTTATTTACTTTTGTTACTTGTTGCTCGTTACAAATTATCCTATCACAAAACTATCTATTACCTATTATTTCAGTGCTTGTAGAGAATACCTTGCTGAAAACCGCTTATCATTTCCTCATTTCCTTCTGCTCCTCGTTTGGTTCGACACTCTTACTTATCGAAAGGACTACGATAGATCCCCTATACTTGTGGGTCATCAAGACTCTTTTCTGGCGCCGTTGCCGGGGAGTGAAGCGCCTTTGGTAGGTGGAATTTGGTAAGGAAAAATGTATATAGTGTGCTGAAATTTACTGTCACTTGTTACTATGGAAAGTAATCCTCTGAGGGGCTTGTTCCGGGTATCTTCACCCCGACCAGTAGAGCAAAGAGTTGCTCCTCAACCTACTAAACCTACTGAAGATGAAAATTTTCACTTTGAGATTCCTTCGGGTATGTTAGAAAAACTGCTAGCTAATCCTTTTGCAGGAGATGGAACAAAGCATCCTGATGAGCACTTAATATATGTGGATGAAGTTTGTGGATTATTTAAGCTTGCAGATGTTCCCGGTGATGTTATTAAGAATAAGGTTCTTTGCACCAAGTAGAGATACTACTTGTGCTTCCAAAAACCCTTAAACCAGTTTTTCCATGAGAGTCCACCATATCTATCTATGGATTGAGTAAGATCCTTCAAGTAAGTTGTGATCGGTGCAAGCAATAAAAATTGCTCTCTAAATATGTATGATTGATTGGTGTGGAGGAAATAAGCTTTATACGATCTTGTGATGTGGAAAAAATAAAAGCGATGGACTGCATAATAAAGGTTCATATCACAAGTGGCAATATAAAGTGACGTTCTTTCGCATTAAGATTTTGTGCATCCAACCCTGAAAGCGCATGGCAACCTCTGCTTCCCTCTGCGAAGGGCCTATCTTTTATTATTATCTTCTACCTTATGCAAGAGTCATGGTGATCTTCACCTTTCCTTTTTATATTTTATCCTTTCGCAAGCATACTGTGTTGGAAAGATCATGATAGATATATCTAATTGGATGTAGGTTAGCATGAGCTATTATTGTTGACATTACCATTGAGGTAAAAGGTTGGGAGGCGAAACTATAATCCCCTATCTTTCTTTGTGTCCGATTAAAACTCTGTAACCACAAGTATTGCGTGAGTGTTAGCAATTATGAAAGACTAGATGATAGTTGAGTATGTGGCCTTGCTAGAAAGCTCTCACGTAGACTCTTTCTGATGTTATGATAAATTGCAATTGCTTCAATGACTGAGATTATAGTTTGTTAGTTCTCAATAAAGTTTCTGATTCATACTTTGCATTGTGAATAGATTATTACTTGAGCATAAGAAATCATATGACAATATCCATATATGTTGCTGTTATGAGAATAATCATGATGCCCTCATGTCCGTATTTTATTTTATCGACACCTCTACCTCTAGACATGTGGACATATTTATCGTTATCGGCTTTCGCTTGAGGACAAGCAAGGTCTAAGCTTGGGGGAGTTGATACGTCCATTTTGCATCATGCTTTTATATCGATATTTATTGCATTATGGGTTGTTATTACACATTATGTCAAAATACTTATGCCTATTCTCTCTTATTTTACAAGGTTTACATAAGGAGGGAGAATGCCGGCAGCTGGAATTCTGGGCTGGAAAAGGAGCAAATATTAGAGACCTATTCTGCACAACTCCAAAAGTCCTGAAACTCCACGAAAGTTATTTTTGGAAATAATAAAAATACTGAGCGGAAGAAATACGTCAGGGGGGCCACCACCTGTCCACGAGGGTGCGGGCGCGCCCTACCCCCCTGGGCGCGCCCCCTGCCTCGTGGACAACCTGTTGGTCCTCCGGTGGCCATCTTCTGCTATATGAAGTCTTTCGTCCGAAGAAAAATCATAAGCAAGCTTTCGGGACGAGACTCCGCCGCCACGAGGCGGAACCAATCTAGGGCTCCGGCAGAGCTGTTCTGCCGGGGACACTTCCCTCCGGGAGGGGGAAATCATCGCCATCGTCATCACCAACGCTCCTCTCATTGGGAGAGGGCAATCTCCATCAACATCTTCACCAGTACCATCTCCTCTCAAACCCTAGTTCATCTCTTGTATCCAATTCTTGTCTCCAAGTCTGGGATTGGTACCTGTAGGTTTCTAGTAGTGTTGATTACTCCTTGTAGTTGATGCTAGTTGGTTTATTTGGTGGAAGATCATATGTTCAGATCCTATATGCATATTAATACCCCTCTGATTATGAACATGAATATGCTTTGTGAGTAGTCACGTTTGTTCCTGAGGACATGGGAGAAGTCTTGCTATTAGTAGTCATGTGAATTTGGTATTCATTCGATATTTTGATGAGATGTATGTTGTCTATCCTCTAGTGGTGTTATGTGAGCGTCGACTACATGACACTTCACCATTATTTGGGCATAGAGGAAGGCATTGGGAAGTAATAAGTAGATGATGGGTTGCTAGAGTGACAGAAGCTTAAACCCTAGTTTATGCGTTGCTTCGTAAGAGGCTGATTTGGATCCATATGTTTCATGCTATGGTTAGGTTTACCTTAATACTTTTGTTGTAGTTGCGGATGCTTGCAATAGAGGTTAATCATAAGTGGGATGCTTGTCCAAGTACGGGAAGCACCCAAGCACCGGTCCACCCACATATAAAATTATCAAAGTACCGAACGCGAATCATATGAACGTGATGAAAACTAGCTTGACGATATTCCCATGTGTCCACGGGAGCGCTTTTCTCTATATAAGAGTTTGTCCAGGCTTGTCCTTTGCTACAAAAAGGATTGGGCCACCTTGCTGCAGTTTATTTACTTTTGTTACTTGTTGCTCGTTACAAATTATCCTATCACAAAACTATCTGTTACCTATTATTTCAGTGCTTGTAGAGAATACCTTGCTGAAAACCGCTTATCATTTCCTCATTTCCTTCTGCTCCTCGTTTGGTTCGACACTCTTACTTATCGAAAGGACTATGATAGATCCCCTATACTTGTGGGTCATCAAGACTCTTTGCTGGCGCCGTTGCCGGGGAGTGAAGCGCCTTTGGTAGGTGGAATTTGGTAAGGAAAAATGTATATAGTGTGCTGAAATTTACTGTCACTTGTTACTATGGAAAGTAATCCTCTGAGGGGCTTGTTCGGGGTATCTTCACCCCGACCAGTAGAGCAAAGAGTTGCTCCTCAACCTGCTGAACCTACTGAAGATGAAAATTTTCACTTTGAGATTCCTTCGGGTATGTTAGAAAAACTGCTAGCTAATCCTTTTGCAGGAGATGGAACAAAGCATCCTGATGAGCACTTAATATATGTGGATGAAGTTTGTGGATTATTTAAGCTTGCAGATGTGCCCGGTGATGTTATTAAGAATAAGGTTCTTTGCACCAAGTAGAGATACTACTTGTGCTTCCAAAAACCCTTAAACCAGTTTTGCCATGAGAGTCCACCATATCTACCTATGGATTGAGTAAGATCCTTCAAGTAAGTTGTCATCGGTGCAAGCAATAAAAATTGCTCTCTAAATATGTATGATTGATTGGTGTGGAGGAAATAAGCTTTATACGATCTTGTGATGTGGAAGAAATAAAAGCGACGGACTGCATAATAAAGGTTCATATCACAAGTGGCAATATAAAGTGACGTTCTTTCGCATTAAGATTGTGTGCATCCAACCCTAAAAGCGCATGGCAAGCTCTGCTTCCCTCTGCGAAGGGCCTATCTTTTATTATTATCTTCTACCTTATGCAAGAGTCATGGTGATCTTCACCTTTCCTTTTTATATTTTATCCTTTCGCAAGCATAGTGTGTTGGAAAGATCCTGATAGATATATCTAATTGGATGTAGGTTAGCATGAGCTATTATTGTTGACGTTACCCTTGAGGTAAAAGGTTGGGAGGCGAAACTATAATCCCCTATCTTTCTTTGTGTCCGATTAAAAATCTGTAACCACAAGTATTTCGTGAGTGTTAGCAATTATGAAAGACTAAATGATAGTTGAGTATGTGGCCTTGCTAGAAAGCTCTGACATAGACTCTTTCTGATGTTATGATAAATTGCAATTGCTTCAATGACTGAGATTATAGTTTGTTAGTTCTCAATAAAGTTTCTGATTCATACTTTGCATTGTGAATAGATTATTACTTGAGCATAAGAAATCATATGACAATATCCATATATGTTGCTGTTATGAGAATAATCATGATGCCCTCATGTCCGTATTTTATTTTATCGACACCTCTACCTCTAAACATGTGGACATATTTATCGTTATCGGCTTTCGCTTGAGGACAAGCGAGGTCTAAGCTTGGGGGAGTTGATACGTCCATTTTGCATCATGCTTTTATATCGATATTTATTGCATTATGGGCTGTTATTACACATTATGTCAAAATACTTATGCCTATTCTCTCTTATTTTACAAGGTTTACATAAGGAGGGAGAATGCCGGCAGCTGGAATTCTGGGCTGGAAAAGGAGCAAATATTATAGACCTATTCTGCACAACTCCAAAAGTCATGAAACTCCACGAAAGTTATTTTTGGAAATAATAAAAAATACTGAGCGGAAGAAATACGTCAGGGGGGCACCACCTGTCCACGAGGGTGGGGACACGCCCTACCCCCCTGGGCGCGCCCCCTGCCTCGTGGGCCCCCTGTTGGTCCTCCGGTGGCCCACGAGGTAGGGGGCGCGCCCAGGGGGGCAGGCGCGCCCCCCACCCTCGTGGAAAGGGTGTGGGCCCCCTGGCCTTGATTCTTACGCCAGTATTTTTTATATTTTCCAAAAATAATCTCCGTTGATTTTCAGGTCATTCCGAGAACTTCTGTTTCTGCACAAAAATAACACCATGGCAGTTCTGCTGAAAACAGCGTTAGTCCGGGTTAGTTCCATTCAAATCATGCAAGTTAGAGTCCAAAACAAGGGCAAAAGTGTTTGGAAAAGTAGATACGACTGAGACGTATCAACTCCCCCAAGCTTAAACCTTTGCTTGTCCTCAAGCAATTCAGTTGATAAACTGAAAGTGATAAAGAAAAACTTTTACAAACTCTGTTTGCTCTTGTTGTTGTAAATATGTAAAGCCAGCATTCAAGGTTTCAGCAAAGATTATGAACTAACCATATTCACAATAAGTCTTAGGTCTCATATTACTCATATCGATGGCATAATCAACTAGCGAGCAATAATAATAAATCTCAGATGACAACACTTTCTCAAAACAATCATAATATGATATAACAAGATGGTATCTCGCTAGCCCTTTCTGAGACCACAAAACATAAATGCAGAGCACCTTTAAAGATCAAGAACTGACTAAACATTGTAATTCATGGTAAAAGAAATCCAATCATAGTCATACCCAATATAAATTAATAGTAATGGATGCAAATGACAGCGGTGCTCTCCAGCTGGTGCTTTTTAATAAGAGGATGATGACTCAACATAAAAGTAACTAGATATGCCCTTCGCAGAGGGAAGCAGGGATTTGTAGAGGTGCCAGAGCTCGATTTTGAAATAGAGATAAATAATATTTTGAGCGGCATACTTTCATTGTCAACATAACAACCAAGAGATGGCGATATCTTCCATGCTACACACATTATAGGCGGTTCCCAAACAGAATGGTAAAGTTTATACTCCCCCTCCACCAACAAGCATCAATCTATGGCTTGCTCGAAACAACGAGTGCCTCCAACTAACAAGACTCCCGGGGGAGTTTTGTTTGCAATTATTTTGATTTGATTTGCATAAAGCATGGGACTGGGCATCCCGGTGACCAGCCATTTTCTCGTGAGTGAGGAGCGGAGTCCACTCCTCTTGAGAATAACCTGCCTAACATGGAAGATACGGACAGCCCTAGTTGATACATGAGCTATTCGAGATACAAAACAGAATTTCATTTGAAGGTTTAGAGTTTAGCACATACAAATTTACTTGGAACGGCAGGTACATACCGCATATAGGAAGGTATAGTGGACTCATATGGAATAACTTTGGGGTTTAAGGATTGGATGCACAAGCAGTATTTCCGCTTAGTACAAGTGAAGGCTAACAAAAGACTGGGAAGCGACCAACTAGAGAGCGACAAAAGTCATGAACATGCATTAAATTAATAAACATTGAGTGCAAGCATGAGTAGGATATAATACACCATGAACATAAATATCGTGAAGGCTATGTTGATTTGTTTCAACTACATGTGTGAACATGTGCCAAGTCAAGTCACTTGAATCATTCAAAGGAGGATACCATCCTATCATACCACATCACAACCATTTTAATAGCATGTTGCACGCAAGGTAAACCATTATAAACTCCTAGCTAATTAAGCATGGCATGAGCAACTATCTTATATTTACTAATTGGAAGCACCAATGGAGCCTCCACGTTAATTCTCAGAAATCATATAAGTTTAACCATTGGAGTTTAAATCGGCGATTCAGATTAAACAAATGATTGTGGTTAGAGTCCCATAGATATACGATCTACAGTGTCCAAAAGGAAGAGTCCTCCATGCCCACGTCAAGTTCTCAGGAAAAAACACATACATAAGGGATGAAATCCACCCGTACAAAGAAAGGAGAATCATGGATTATTAAATAATCACCATGTACGTACAAGATAAAACTCATGTAAAAAGGTCACGTACAAGAAATAGTTCTCACCCATGCAAAAAAAAGTTCTCACCACGTACATAAATAAAACTCACACCTCTAGAAAAAGGATTACTAAACGCATATGCCCAAGTTCCGAGAAAAAGCACCTGCTGCCTTAAATAAACATGTATCTTCTTAAAAAAAGCATGTTTATACAACCAAAAAGTTTCCAGGCTTCAAGCTAAGAAAAATCAGACGTCCCAGTTCCCACAGAAAAATCACTTGCATGTTTGCTTGGACCACAAAAAACTGTATGTACAAGTTAGGTGCCCTTAAACTAAAAGAATCTTAGGCTATGCCTAACTGAGAAAGTAATAATTAAAACCCATCGTACAAAAAGAAGACCTTGCCAAGTAAAATAAATCAGGCATGAACATATGAAATTCTCAATCTAATGGCTCCCTAATAAGTAACTACCAGTGTCATAAATTTTAGTATGTGAAATCACATAACTATGACACAAGTAGGAAAATATGCATGAATTGTCATGCATAAGAAAAATATGAATATAATCATCATAATAAATATCAATTGAACGAATATCTTTCCTCTTTGTGCCAAAGGTTGGCAAAGAAGAGGTGCATCTTTCTACAACGACATGAAGGCTTCATTCAAACGAGTGTAGCATTTTGCGCAAGATAAATGGGAAAGAAAAATGCAATCTTCCCTATAAGGAAGTTTATAATACATTTGTTTATTATTTATTATCATACTTTGAATAACTTAGCATCGGCCCAATTGTATAATATCCGAAATTTAAACAATTGCATTTTACATATGAATATATATTTATTTATAAATATGTATCCCTCTAGGCCATGCAGGTGCACGGGTAGATGACTAGTAATCTCTAATTGTCATTGCAAACATGTTTATTCATAATAGGCTGAATCAGGAACGATGAACTAATCATATTTACAAAAACAAGAGAGCTCGAGTTCATACCAGCTTTTCTCATCTCAATCAATTCATCATATATCGTCATAATTGCCTTTCACTTGCACGACCGAACGATGTGAATAATAATAATAGTGCACGTGCATTGGACTAAGCTGGAATCTGCAAGCATTCAATAAACAGGAGAAGACAAGGCAATATGGGCTCTTGGTTAAATCAACAACAATGCATATAAGAGCCACTTCAACATTTTCATCATGGTCTTCTCCTATCGACCCCCAAAGGAAAGAAAAGAAAACTATTTACATGGGAAAGCTCCCAACAAGCAAAAGAAGAACAGGAAATATTTTTGGGTTTTCTTTTTAATTATTACTACTACAGCAAGAAAGTAAACTAGCTAAAAGCTACAACTATTTTTTTTGGTTTTTCTTAAAGTTTTTCAAACACACAAGAAGAAAGCATAAAAAGGAAAATAAACTAGCATGGATATTACAATGAAAGAGTATGAGCACCGACAACTAGCAATGAGTGTGTGAACATAAATGTAATGTCGGTGAGAAATACGTACGCCCCCAAGCTTAGGATTTTGGCCTAAGTTGGTCTACTGCCACGGCTGGCCTGGCGGATATCCAAGGTTGTAGTTGGGGTCGTACTGAGATGCAGCAGTTATTGCATCGTGGGTTGCAGCTTGGAGGCGAGCTATCTCAGCCCTCCTCTTGTACTCGTTCGCCTCCTCCCTGGTTATGAAATATCTCCCCTTTGCCCGAAAGTCAAAGAAAGTAGGAGCAGGGAGAGCGACGTGATAGGTGCGTCGTCTGTCAAAGATTAGTCGGTACTGGAGGAACTGATCGTTCCTCTCAACAAAACGATGATGAACCATAGCCTCATAATCTAAATAAACAGGAGGCAACTCAATATCATACTCATGTATGGGTATATCAAGAAAATTAGCTAAACGGGTTGCATAAATTCCAACAAAGAAATATCCATTAAATCTATTGTTATGCAACCTATGTGCAACAATGGCTCCCAAATTATAATGTTTATCTCCTAGTACATCACTCCTGAGAACACTGAGGTCAGGGACACACATATGACATGCTTCATCCTTACCATTTATGCACCTACCTATGAAGAGAGCAAAATAATGTATAGCAGGAAAATGAATGCTCCCTATGGTAGCTTGTGTTATGTCTCTAGATTCCCCCACCGTTATACTAGCGAGAAAGTCTCTAAACTTAGATTTGCGAGGCTCACTAGTGCTACCCCATTGTGGAAGTTTGCAAGCAGTGGTAAAATCCTCTAAGTCCATAGTGTAAGAATTTTCATAGAGATCAAACAAGACAGTTTGAGAATTACGTGATGATGAAAATTCAAACCTCCTCACAAAGGAATCAGTGAGATAGTAATGCTGACGGCACTTATCTGCCTCGAAGCTCACAAGATCAGCGTTACGCACATATGCGTTTAATTCTTCCTTGATTCCTGCTCGATCCATGAAGTCCTCTGAAGGCCATTCACAAACCCGCACTTGAGCGTCCCTTGGTGGTTCATCGTCGGCATCGCGCATTGCGAGCCTGGGTCCTTGCTTCCTTGAAGGGCCACCTTGGTACATTTTTCTAAACATATTTCTTCCTCTGAAAAACTTCTGAAAAATTTAGTAACTTCAAAATAAAAGTGAACCAAACTCAACAAAATTGATAGCAACTACTCCCAAAAGTGCCTAGAGAATACATCATGCATTAGAACTACTTGGAACCATATAAATTTGACATGCAAGCTCAAGAACATGGTCACCTAGATAGCACAAATTTGCAATGAATAAAGCACTAGAACAAAAACTAATTGGACCATTGGAGGAGTTACATACCAAGGAACAATCCCCCAAAGCAGTTTTGTGAGAGGTGCTTTGAGCAAGGATATCGAAAATCGCAGCAAAATGAGCTAGAACTCATGCTTGAGCTGGTTGGTGATTTTTTTGGGAGGAAGAAGAAGTGTGTGGGTGCAGGAATAAGTGGAGGGGAGCCACCATGGGCCCACGAGGCAGGGGGCGCCCAGGGGGTGGGCGCGCCCTGGACCCTCGTGGCCAGGTGCTTGCTCCCCTGCTGTGTTCTCAGTGCCAGATATTCTCAAATATTCTAGAAAAAATCATATTTAAATTTCAAGGCATTTGGAGAACTTTTATTTTCGGGGTATTTTTATATTGCACAGATAATTCAGAAAACAGACAGAAAAATACTATTTTTACTTTATTTTAACTAAATAACAGAAAGTAAAAGGAGGGTACAGAAGGTTGTGCTTTCTAACTTCATCCATCTCATACTCATCAAAAGGAATCCACTAACAAGGTTGATCAAGTCTTGTTAACAAACTCATTCCGAATCACATGAAACCGGAGAATTTTCGAATAGCACTAGGTTACCTCAACGGGGATATGTACGTCCCCAATAATAAGAATATCATATTTCTTCTTGACAGTAGGAAGAGGAAATTCAAAACCTCCAAAAATAATCGATGGGATTTTTTCAATACAATTGATACTGCGGACTTGAGGTTGTTTCCTCGGAAAGTGTACCGTATGCTCATTGCCATTAACATGAAAAGTGACATTGCCTTTGTTGCAATCAATAACAGCCCCTGCAGTATTCAAAAAGGGTCTTCCAAGAATAATATACATACTATCATCCTCGGGAATATCAAGAATAACTAAGTCCGTTAAAATAGTAACGTTTGCAACCACAACAGGCACATCCTCACAAATACCGACAGGTATAGCAATTGATTTATCGGCCATTTGCAAAGATATTTCAGTAGGTGTCAACTTATTCAAATCAAGTCTATGATATAAAGAGAGAGGCATAACACTAACACCGGCTCCAAGATCACATAAAGTAGTTCTAACATAGTTTCTTTTAATGGAGCATGGTATAGTTGGTACTCCTGGATCTCCAAGTTTCTTTGGTATTCCACCCTTAAAAGTATAATTACCAAGCATGGTGGAAATTTCAGCTTCCGGTATCTTTCTTTTATTTGTAACAATATCTTTCATATACTTAGCATAAGGATTCATTTTGAGCATATCAGTTAAACGCATACGCAAAAAGATAGGTCTAATCATTTCAGCAAAGCGCTCAAAATCCTCATCATCCTTTTTCTTGGATGGGTTGGGAGGAAAAGGCATGGGTTTCTGAACCCATGGTTCTCTTTCTTTACTATGCTTCCTAGCAACAAAGTCTCTCTTATCATAACGTTGATTCTTTGATTGTGGGTTATCAAGATCAACAGCAGGTTCAATTTCTACATCATTGTTATTGCTAGGTTGAGCATCAACATGAACATCATCATTAACATTATCACTAGATTCATGTTCATTACCAGATTGTGTTTCAGCATCAGAAATAGAAATATCATTGGGATTCTCAGGTGTGTCTACAACAGGTTCACTAGAAGCATGCAAGGTCCTATCATTTTTCTTTTTCTTCTTTTTAGAAGGACTAGGTGCATCAATATTATTTCTCTGAGAGTCCTGCTCAATTCTCTTAGGATGGCCTTCAGGATACAAAGGTTCCTGAGTCATTTTACCAGTTCTAGTAGCCACTCTAACAGCAAAATCATTATTCTTACTATTCAATTCATTGAGCAAATCATTCTGAGCCTTAAGTACTTGTTCTACTTGGGTGGTAACCATAGAAGCATGTTTACTAATGAGTTTAAGTTCACCTTTAACTCTAGACATATAATCACTCAAGTGTTCAATCATATAAGCATTGTGTTTCAATTGTCTACCAAAATAAGCATTAAAATCCTCTTGCTTAACCATAAAGTTATCAAACTCATCCAAACATTGGCTAGCAAACTTAGTAGGAGGGATTTCAGCTTTATCATATCTATAGAGAGAATTTACCTTTACTACCTGTGTCGGGTTATCAAGACCATGTGTTTCTTCAATAGGTGATGAATTAAGATCATATATTTCTTCAACAAGCGGTAAATTAAGACCATGTATTTCTTCAATAGGAGGTAAATTCTTAAGATCTTCAGCTTTAATACCTTTTTCCTTCATAGATTTCTTTGCCTCTTGCATATCTTCAGGACTGAGAAATAGAACACCCCTTTTCTTCGGAGTTGGCTTAGGAGTTGTCCAATTATTTTCATTAGTCAACATATTATTCAATAGAATTTCAGCTTCATCTGGTGTTCTTTCCCTGAAAACAGAACCAGCACAACTATCCAAGTGGTCTCTGGAAGCATCCGTTAGTCCATTATAAAAGATATCAAGTATTCCATTTTTCTTAAGAGGATGATCAAGCAAAGCATTAAGTAATTGGAGAAGCCTCCCCCAAGCTTGTGGGAGACTCTCTTCTTCAATTTGCACAAAATTATATATTTCCCTTAAAGCAGCTTGTTTCTTATGAGCAGGGAAATATTTAGCAGAGAAGTAATAAATCATATCCTGGGGACTACGCACACAACCAGAGTCAAGAGAATTAAACCATATCTTAGCATCACCCTTTAATGAGAACGGAAAATTTTAAGGATATAGTAATAGCGAGTTTTCTCATCATTAGTGAATAGGGTGGCTATATCATTTAATTTAGTAAGATGTGCCACAACAGTTTCAGATTCATAGCCATAGAAGGGATCAGATTCAACCAAAGTAATTATATCAGGGTCGACAGAGAATTCATAATCCTTATCAGTAACAAAGATAGGTGAAGTAGCATAAGCAGGATCATATTTCATTCTAGCATTCAGAGTTTTTTGTTTCAGCTTAGCTAATAATTTCTTAAGATCACTTCTATCATTGCAAGCAAGAAAGTCTCTAGTAGTTTCTTCATCCATAACATAGCCCTCAGGCACAACAGGCAATTCATATTTAGGGGGAGAGTCTTCATCATCACTTTCATCAATATTATCAGTTCCAATAATTTCATTCTCTCTAGCCCTAGCAAGTTGTTCATCAAGAAATTCACCAAGTGGCACAGTAGTATCAAACATAGAATTAGTTTCATCATAAGTATCATGCATAGCAGAAGTGGCATCATCAATAACATGCGACATATCAGAATTAATAGCAGAAGCAGGTTTAGGTGTCGCAAGCTTACTCAAAACAGAAGGTGAATCAAGTGCAGAGCTAGATGGCAGTTCCTTACCTCCCCTCGTAGTTGAGGGATAAATTTTTGTTTTCGCGTCTTTCAAGATCTTCATAGTGGCCAGCAGATATAAATCCCAAGTGACTCAAAGAATAGAGCTATGCTCCCCGGCAACGGCGCCAGAAAATAGTCTTGATAACCCACAAGTATAGGGGATCGCAACAGTTTTTGAGGGTAGAGTATTCAACCCAAATTTATTGATTCGACACAAGGGGAGCCAAAGAATATTCTCAAGTATTAGCAACTGAGTTGCCAATTCAGCCACACCTGGATAACTTAGTATCTGCAGCAAAGTATTTAGTAGCAAAGTAGTATGATAGTAACGGTAACGGTAGCAAAGTAATATTTTTGGGTTTTGTAGTGATTGTAACAGTAGCAACGGAAAAGTAAATAAGCAAAGAGCAATATATGAAAAGCTCGTAGGCATTGGATCGGTGATGGATTGTTATGCCGGATGCGGTTCATCATGTAACAGTCATAACATAGGGTGACACAGAACTAGCTCCAATTCATCAATGTAATGTAGGCATGTATTCCGAATATAGTCATACGTGCTTATGGAAAGGAACTTGCATGACATCTTTTGTCCTACCCTCCCGTGGCAGCGGGGTCCTAACGGAAACTAAGGGATATTAAGGCCTCCTTTTAATAGAGTACCGGACCAAAGCATTAACACATATTGAATACATGAACTCCTCAAACTACGGTCATCACCGGGAGTGGTCCCGATTATTGTCACTTCGGGGTTGCCAGATCATAACACATAGTAGGTGACTATAGACTTGCAAGATAGGATCAAGAACACATATATATTCATGAAAACATAATAGGTTCAGATCTGAAATCATGGCACTCTGGCCCTAGTGAGAAGCATTAAGCATAGCAAAGTCATAGCAACATCAATCTCAGAACATAGTGGATACTAGGGATCAAACCCTAACAAAACTAACTCGATTACATGATAAATCTCATCCAACCCATCACCGTCCAGCAAGCCTACGATGGAATTACTCACGCACGGTGGTGA
Organism: Aegilops tauschii subsp. strangulata; assembly: GCF_002575655.3. Classification (NCBI taxonomy): domain Eukaryota; kingdom Viridiplantae; phylum Streptophyta; class Magnoliopsida; order Poales; family Poaceae; genus Aegilops; species Aegilops tauschii. Next base: position 143,754 of record NC_053036.3, on the reverse strand, counting down.
GCATCATGAAATTGGTGATGGAGGAAGGTTGATGATGACGACGGCGACGGATTCCCCTCTCCGGAGCCTCGAACGGACTCCAGATCAGCCCTCCCGAGAGAGTTTAGGGCTTAGCGGCGGCTTCGTATCGTAAAACGTGATGAATCTTTCTCTCTGATTTTTTTCTCCCCGAACACGAATATATGGAGTTGGAGTTTAGGTCAGTGGAGCTCCAGGGGGCCCACGAGGCAGGGGGCGTGCCCCCCACCCTCGTGGAAAGGGTGTGGCCCCCCTGGCCTTGATTCTTTCGCCAGTATTTTTATATTTTCCAAAAATAATCTCCGTTGATTTTCAGGTCATTCCGAGAACTTTTGTTTCTGCACAAAAATAACACCATGGCAGTTCTGCTGAAAACTGCGTCAGTCCGGGTTAGTTCCATTCAAATCATGCAAGTTAGAGTCCAAAACAAGGGCAAAAGTGTTTGGAAAAGTAGATACGACGGAGACGTATCACTCGCCGCATTTAAGGTGGCCCACATGTCATGCACACAAAGGCAGAGGGGCGGTGCGGCCGAGAGGGGTGAGGCGCACGTCGGGGGACGTGGTGCCGTGGGTTGGAGCGGCGTCGTGGGAATCGCGAGTGGTAGTGGATGAAACGTGATGGTCGACGTAGTTGAACTTCCATGGACAAGCTGTCATGTCAACGGACACATGCATTGCATACCGATCACTAGGAGTAGTAGAGAAAGCTAGGCGGATAAATAGTTCCTTATAGTCAAGCGGACCCACGCTACTACTTGTTCCAAAGACATGCACACCATCGAAATAGTCCATCTATATCAATATACATAGAGAGGGAATATTTTTTTACAAGAGAGGAAATAGTTCATCCATCCATAATGCCCTGCTGCTGGTGCAGCATCTTCTTCTTCTTCTTCTTGTTCTCATTTTCTGTGGGAGACGGCTTCGCAACAAGCTCTCTGGACCTTGCAGCTGTCTCGAAACTCACACGGGCATCGAGGGCAGCATATTTTATCCGCTCGTACGTCAAGGGATAATTCTCCCATCCAGACAACCTTAATGCCAGCGTCTCGTCGTCCTTCTGAAGATTTGTTCCTAGCACAAAATTTGCTACGTCGAATAGGGATGGTGTCGGTTTATCACAATCTTCTACAGGAATTTTTATTTTGGTTTGTAGGTAAGCGATGCTTTTCAAATCAAGGTTGTACGGCTCCAACTTCTGTTTGTCCCCTGCGATGGCTGCCCCACAGAAGTATATGTCCTCCCGAGACAAGAAATCGTGAAGCTCACCTGGTATGCAGGGCGCGTGTATGATGTGGTACACCAAAACATCATCTTCGAGGCACAGCTGAAGGACAGTGGCGCGTTGGATCTTCCCAGTGGCATGCTCCGTGTACTCTGCGTCGAGACCGATGACATTCATCTCCACCTTTTGGAGGGATTTGGATACATTGTTGATCCACTTCCGAACAACCCTTGGGTGGTCGGTGACTGTGGCAACTATGCTCAACGAGCCTTCGACGAGGACATGTTGGACGCTAAAAACCTGCATCTCGATCTCTTTCGCCATTTGGAACCGCTGGACCGGAGGGCTATGGTTTGGAGAATTAGGATTAGATGGCTAGTCTAACTGAAGAAGATGATTATTTATAGGGGCTTCGGAATTACTCCAGGAGGATGTGAAGAGGTTAAAACAATGTGAATGCAGTGTGGTTTGGATGCAAATGAAGATCAAGGAGTAGTGAAAAAGCCGAGGAAAATCGGTTCCGGATGGAGAAGTAAATGGGAGAAGTTATGCACATGCAGGAGGAGAGCTGCGGTGGTTTGACTGCTGCATGCAATGGATTGGACGGGCTCTTCGGTTGCCTTTTCTCTCTCCCACGCGCACAGAATGGCCCACTTGCATGCTGCAGTTTATTGGCTAGAGTCTGGCTGCAGCTGCTCATGCGTACGCTAATTAATGTCGTGAATGCGGGGCATGGAGGGAAATGGACGCATGCAAAAGGGTATATACGCAGACTAATTAGAGAAATACTAAAAAAAGTTATGTGCACACAAAAGAGGACCGGAGGGAGTACTACTCATGTTCCTACTACGGTTAAGGAATATGCGGTTATCCTCAAAAAATAAAAGTCCTTCTTCGTGCTTCCGCATGCACGAGAATTTGGTTCTGCTCGCAATATGGATGATAGCTGGAGGATGAAGTGAACCCAGAGGCATGCTAGCACGGGAGTGTACTCATGTTCCTACTACTCCTACTAGTAGTAGTAGTACAACTGTGTTACACTTGATGGTCAAAATACTATTATTCATCCGGTCCTCACAGTGAAGTGACAAGACCCTAGGCCCGAGGTGACACCAGTCCAGGCGGCGTGTCCGGGTTACCAAAGTCAGCCTCACCTTGTGCACTATGCAGTCACTGTCACCGCCGATGTATAGCATGCCTCGCCTCGTCTCCCTCTCCCCTAGCACCACTCCATCTCCGTCTCGCTGGAGATCCTGAGGTCACTCTTCATTATCTCACTGTGCCCCCGCATAGCCTCACCTCGCTCGCCTCCCCCAGTACCACTATTCCCTTGCTAGCCGCTCCAGCACCGACAGCCTTCTGCCCCGTAAATCAAGCCCCCCAAAACCCCACCTTCCAAACTCCACCATGGCCGAACGCGAACCGCGCAGGATCCATATGAGCCGCGATTGGAGCAATCTCCCCATTGACGTCCTCGACCTCTGTTGTTCGTGTATGGATATGTTGAGCGCCCTGCGGCTGGCTGCATGCTCGAGGGGCATGCACACGGCCATCATCGAAGCGAGGCCAAAGCTTTTCAAGACACCCTGCTTGCTGCTATCTGGTCTTGCGAGATTGGCTCACCATGATACGGAGGCGTACATGATGCCCCTCGACTTCAATCCAATCTCCATTAGCCGAAACTTCTTTGCAGGTATGTAGTGGGTCACCGTACATCATTTCCCTCGACTTTGATCCGATCACCATCGCCCGAAACTTCTTGGCAGGTATGTATTGGGTCGGCATGAACTCCCACTGGATGGCTGCCTTCAGAGAAGACGGTAAAACGTTGGTGCTCGTGAACTTCCGGACCTCCCATGAGATTATCCTTCCTCCGTTGGATTATATAGAGTTTTACCATCGCGGTCCTAGTCATCTAGATTAGCACGTCAGTTGACGGACCTTGTTTTGCAGAAGATTGTAATCTGCCAAGTGCCCACACGACATGCAAATTACGCAGACTTCAAGCTAATTGCCTTGTTCGACCACGGACTCGCCTATCTTTGTGCTGGTGCCTTCTTTAGCTGGAGACAACTCAGCTCGCAGTGGATCATCGTCAAAGCTGATACACACTTCTGTGATGCTATTGAACACAATGGCATCATCTACGCGATCGACAAAGCAGATGGCACCACGTATTGCTGGGACGACGCGTGTAAGTTGTTTCCGTCTCATGTTAATGATGACGCCATGACACTGTTTGAACTTTTTGTGATGATTGGCATATCCCTGTTTGAGCAGAATTTGAGTAGAACTATGGCAATGTATTAGAGACGCCGTAAATCAGCTATATCTGGAATGAGTTAATTCATGCGATTGTGATCATGTCATTACAGCCAATTTGTACCCCTGAATAATCAAACGGTTAGGAATATATGGATATTCTCCTTATTTTATAGTAATCTATATACTACTACTAAATATGAGCGTGTATCAATGGCCATGTTAGTTTCCTCATTTTCATGATGTAGAAATATGCACCACACTGTTGGTTTCATCTAACCATACATTAGGGAAGTAAATGTGCATATGGAGAACTCTATATTTGGAAGTAGTGAAATCCTGTAATGCTTACCATGTGTACATACCTATATTCGCCCTTCAGCAATCAATGGCTAGAATAATATCCTCACAAAAAATTTGCCCACAAAACACGACTATATAACAATGCATGGTCTGTTAGTTACCTTGAAGAATTTGTTTGTGAGGACAGAACATGATTACATAACATGCATGACATGGTAGTTTCCTGTGAAGAATCGATTGCGAGATAACATGAGTATAACCATGCATGGCACTTCTTTATTTTTGAACCCAGTATACATTTCCCTGTATTTTCCTCCCAGTTCCAACAAGGACATATCAATGTTGTTTCTTGCATTATCCTACTCATACTTTGAACAATGTTGATCTTACATTAACAATGCCTGTCCTTTTTGATATGATGCAGTGTCCCTACAGTTATTGCCCTTTGTAATCACACCACCTTTTACAAAAACAGGGAAGCACAACTGGTTCCTCGCTCGATTAGACGACAGCAAAAGACTGATGATCATTCGAACACATGATCCGGAAAAGTTATATTGCAAAAAAACCACTGTATACAAGCACCGTGAAATACGTGAGTATCCGGACAGTGGCTGTTACGTCTATGAGCAGGATACCAGCTTGTTGGGGCCTTCAGGATTTTTTAGTTGGAGGCGGGTAAACAACCTTGGTTCACACTCTCTGTTTCTCGGACTCAATTATCCGACGATTAACCAGGAGATCACCGTTGGCAAGGACCTTGATGGCAGAGAGGCTCTGTTTGCTATGGAAAACTGTGTCTACACGGCGAGCCCTAGGAGTTCGGGAGCAAACTCCCCTGATTGTCAACGATACAGCCTGAAAAGAAGGTGAGAATGACAAAGGCATCCGGATTAACTTTGATCCTTGGATGTCTTAATTACGACAGGCAGTGATGTGGTTCAAGCCTTCAAGTTGATAGGTAATTGGGCTGTTGCGTCGAAAGGGTGGAGTACTGGTGTCTCCGGATCATTGGTCGCTGAAGCGGGGCTGCAAATTATGATGGTGTTGGATCATCTCTTCGAATGACTTTGTTGTCTTTGCTGCTTGTTCTAGATGGGTAGTTCTTTCTTTTGTTATGCATATTCCTTGTCATTTGGTCATCCTCGTCTATGTCACTCTTACTATGTAATAGTTGCCTCTGTTTAAAATGCCATTATCGTCTGGATCACGAGAGTCTGAGCGCTGCAGATGGGTGCGTTTTGGTGGTGTAGCAAGACTTCTTATGAACTATCATGTCTTGCTGTTTATGTCAGTAGTAGTCACTAGTCAGTGTTTGAATGTTGTATATATCGTTGTTTCGAACTGTTTATTGTCTCGAACTACTGGTGGGCTAAATGAGGGCATCACCATTCTCCAGTGTTCAGAGTGTATCTTCTTTTTTCAAGTTATATAATTTGAGCTCAGTGTCTTTTCGATGATGTACACTTGTTTGGGCCAGTGAGGTGTCGTTGAATATGGGCCGAGTAGTAACGCAATGCCAAACAGGTCAATTATGACTCTCAGGCTGGGCTCTCAAAAGATCCTCAAAAAAAAGGCCGGACTCTCCAAAAAAGAAAGAATAAGGACTCTTAGGCCGACATGTAGGTGCCACCGGTGTTTTCGTGCGCTTGCGCGCCGAGAGCATATTGGCGCGTGTTCGAAATTCAAGCTACCTTTTCATCCCCAATCTCCCACCCCTCCCCCACCTCTGGAATCTCGATTTCGACTCCAGTTCCCCCAAATCCCCCTCCTGTACTCTCTGTACTCAAGCTCACTATCATGTCGCCGGTCAACGCGGATCTCTGAGCCGGAGATCCTGAGGTCCGTCCTGCCTTCGGTCGCTGCGTGCTGCCGCTCAACAGTGGCATGGCGGCGCTTGACGACCAGTTTGCCGGCAAAGTGCTGATGGTAACCATCAACGGCGACCGGCCTCCGGTCTCACCGGACGACCTTGTCAAAGCTCTTGGCATCCAAATAAGTGACTTGCTCGTCGAAGTCTGCCCACCACCGGCTGATTTCTTCGTCAGGTTCCGGACAACTTTCGACTACAGTCGTGTGTTCGAATCTTCTCGGCGTTTGTTCTGCGATGGCGCGCTGGTGAGCTTTGATCGGTGACACCCAGGATCGGGCTCGGTGCCCTCTGAGCTTGAGTTTTTAACAAAGCTTACCTTCCACGGCATGCCTCGACGTGCTTGGAACAGCGAGTCCATGAATGAGCTTATCAACGACCTTGGAGGTGAGCTCGTAAGTATGTTTGTTCCTCCAGACAGCTGGGCTCTGACGGTTATGGCATGGATGAAGAAGCCGTCCACCATACCGAAGGTGATTGGTGTTGAGATACCGGTGCAGGAACCGGGGTTGTACTATTCGTCGCCACCAAGACCGCCGCGGACCATGTTAGGGATGTACCTGTATCGAGTGTTCGTGCATGTCGAAGAAGTGGTCAATCCATCAATCGAAGTCCTGCCGCCACCGCTGGTGCCAGGGTCCGTCGACAACGTCCATTACAGGAGTCAACGTCAGACTTTCCCCGTGTTGCTCGAAACGATGGATGGCACAGGGCCTACTCCATCGCGCGGCGGAGGCCACTGCTTCTTTGGGAGAAGAGGCAGGGCTGGCTGCCCGGATGTGCTCTAATTTGATGTAACAACTGAATCTTGTCAGATACTAGTTAAATCCGAGCTATGGGTGTGAAGCACTGATGTGCCAGTACATTTGATTGTGACATGTTCTAATTTTGTACCTGAACTTTTTTAGAAAGGGTTGTACGTCAACTTAATGTGCTAGCGGAACTTATTGTGTTGTCTGTCTGTTTTCTTTGCACAGCATTCAAGATATTTCCCTGTCATTGATAAAGACGATGAACCGTTATGTACGAGTTCGTTGGTTTCAACATAGCCCTACCCATAGCTATCCACTGCTTCCATCCTGATTGTGCCGCCTACGTGAAATTTTTGTATGCAAGTTCAGTGTGCTATGATGTTCTATATGATTGTGTCAACTATATAAGTTTTTACTGAGCATCAGCAATGCATATGGCTGAAAGATGTATTTACGAGCATCGACCGATGGGTCTCTCTCACACACACACACACACACGCACACACGCACAAGTGGGACCCGTTGAATTATTTCTTTGCTCATGACAGCTTTTAATTAGGTTCCACTGTAATCTAACTTTTTTCTTAAGTTATTAATTGAGCTCAGTGACTTCAAAAAGTTATACAGAAGCCTCGTTTGGGCCTTTCCAGCGTCGCTGAATGTGGGCCGAGTAGCCATGTTAGGTTGTACTGTACTACACAGGCCTTTTTTCAACATCAGCAATGCAACTGGGCCGACAGTTGTACACAATATCCGGGTTAACTTTTTATTCTCCACCACGCTGGGCTGCAAACTTTCCTAGGAGGTATGCATTAGGCTTAACAAGAAAATGGACTTTAAGAAATAATAAATGGGATGTAATTATAATAACTGGGCAGTAACTATAAAAAAATGCACCAAACGCGTAATTAGTTTAAAAAATATATTATTTTTGGAATTTGAAATTTTTAATTTCATTACTTGTTGCGCGCGCAATATTTTGTTGGATTTTAACGTAATACAACTTTATTTTGAAATTATATTTAATCTGACTAGAAATTTCGCATAAAAATATTTCGGATCCCATAAAAATGTGGGAATTTTTTTGAATTCTGTTTTAAGCGGTTGGTTGAAATTATTAATCGTTGTCCTAGCTAGAAAATGGGTTGTACTTTTAACAAACTGTAAATGGGTTGTAGTAAATTTCATTAGAATTAAAAAATGGGTTGTACATTCTTACAAATCGCAAATGGGCTATATGTTCTCTGCCACACACTTGTGGGTCTTCTAAGTTGACGCGTCCCCTAAAAAAATTAAGTTGACGCGTATGCAAGGCTTTGTCAACAACACACGATTCTGGCAGTTGTGGCCATTGGATGTCCATCCAAAGGATGTCGTGCTTCTTCTTCAATCTCGGATATTCTTGCTTCAGCCACCCAAAAAATGATTCCTCCCCCTGACATCTGGGGCGCACCGTTTCGGAGGCTGACCTGTGGGCCTACTAAGTTGACGCGTACCAAGGGCTTTGTCAACTTAGTCAATATAAACGATTCTAGCTGCAGTGACCGTACGATGTCCATCCAACGACCGTAGTGCTTCTTCAACCTCTGGTCTTCTTGCTCCAGACGCCCAAAGCAGCGCCGGTCGTGCCGCGTGCTCCTGCCTCCCGTAGTCGGCTGTGATGCCGCGGAGGCCTCACCGCCTCCTACTACTCCCACCGCTGGCGAGGCCATCCCTCTACTCACCCACACCACCTGGTATTCTACGGCGACGGCAGCCTCACACCGCAGCCGAACCAGGGAACCCTCGTACTCCTCTTCGCGCGGGCTTCCACTGCTACGTCTTCCCCGGCTCCGCGTCGTCCCCTTCCTAGGCCTCGCCGTCATCCACCGCCCTGGTGCTCTCGGCGCGGCGTGGTCAACATGGTCAAGGAACGGCTTCCATCGGACATGGACTGTACGTGGAGAGGCTGACAGTTGGGTCCACGACGGCAGCAAGGAAGTGCCTCCTTATTACGCGGAAAATAAGGATTCCTCCACCTGACAGCAGGGACCCACCGGACGGGCCACCGTATTTCGTGAAAAAAGTTTCCCCCCTAACTGCTGAGACCCATCGGACGGGCCACCGTATTACGCGAAAAAACGTTCCCCCCGCTATCAGCTCGGACCCACCCGAAGTGTCGGGGATATACCCCGCGGCGTAACCCGGCCAGAAGTGACCCGCCCGAGCCTGGCGACTCATGGGTGACCCGGCGAGCGGGTAAGACGGACGACAAGGCCCAAGGCCCAGAAGGCCGGTTCATGCTATGGTGGGCCGGTTTATGAGGAAAGCACAAGGAATATTCCCTTACGAAGGAAGCAAGACTAGGACTCCACTTGTAATAGAGTAATCCTAATCCTACTAGGACTAGTCATGTAACCCACCCCTTTAACCTATATAAGGAGGGGCAGGGCTCCCCAAAGAGGGACAAGCAACAAGAAACAATATCTAGGGCTAGACACAAAGGGGAGCCGGCTTATGCGGCGACTCCCTCATGAGCATAATGAGACCTAGCCACAAACAGCATGTAGGGCTATTCCGGATGATGTTTCCCAAGGCCTGAAGCTGTCTAAATCCTCGTCTTATGTGATGATCCGCCTCGCGTCTCTCGTCCCGATCAACCCCTCTCAAGCTACCACATAGATGCGCTGGCCTCACGATTAAGTCCTCACACTAGGACATCTGACGTGACAATTCCACGACAGTTGGCGCCCACCATGAGGCCTGCGCACGGTGGTGTTGAGTTCTTGGAGGGATATTTTCTAGGGTATCGAGAAGCTCACGATTGAGTAGAAAAAGAAGAGCCGGCACAGAGAAATTGCGTAGGATAACCCGGCGTGGTACAACCTTAAGCAAATCCGGCAAATTCAGCAGTCAACTGGAACAAATCATGGGCGAGAAGAAAAATATTTTTGATCCACGAGAATTGAGATTGAGGAGATTAAGGTTTTCGTCTGTACACGCGGCCACTGTATCACGGGGTCTACTTTCCATTAAAACAGCAATCATACGGATCAAGTCCCGAGAGGCACGGTCGATTTACTCGGCGGACGCTCCAAGAATTATAAAAGAAAAGAAAATTCATCAGCTCAAAACGCTGGACGCGAAGGACCAGGTGTGTCCACAGCGCTCAAGCCCCGCCGGGTCATCGCTCAAGAAGCAGAACCAGCCGAAGACCCAAGGCGATCTTGGAGGGTGCATCACGGACTCCCAAAGAAATTGTCCTTTTTATGCACAAGAACACAAGTCAATCTAGGCTACACATGACGTGGAGGAGAGAAGGCGATGCCACGGTTAATTGGTACTAGTCAGACCCCAATCGTACGCAAGTTACCGAGACCGTCAGGAATTTCTACTGCAGATTCAATCCGTGTAGCGGACATGTCCGATTGCTGCTATGTCTTCCTGTCCACACGCGACTGTCCGAGTCCCAAGGATATTGAGATCTATACTTCTCACGTGGGCTGACTACTAATATTTGGCACTTGAAGAACAATCAAGTACATCTGGCGCTAGAAGGAGGCTATGGGGGCGCTATTGGTCAAACTACTATTATTGGTTAAAAAAAGTGCCACGATGGCGTATCTGGCCGGAGAGTCACGGGTGCATGTACCATGAGCGGCCGTTAGGCCGATGAAAGCTGCTGTTGCTGCTGTCATTGCTGCATCCCACACAAGACAAGTGCTGGCAGTACTTTCCTCTGTTCAAAGGTTAAATCGCAGTACAAAACGTCGTGGACAGATTCTAGCGGATGTTTGACATCCGTTGTCCAAATACATCAGGTGATATCTTTCATCTATATTTTACCAGCACGTTAATTCGTATGAGAACAATTATTTGGACATGTAATATTGTTTCGCAGGACAATTGTTCATTACAAAAGAGGCGTTATACTACGCCGGTTTTTGGAGCCACGGCTGTTACCTGTCTGCGCCCGTGGCCGATTCACCCGCGTCCGTGCCGCCTTTGAGCCCGTAGAGGCCATCTTGAGTTGCCGGAGCCACTCTAAGCCGCCGTTGAGCGCGGGCCTCCGGGGCTGTGTTGAGCCGCCGGGGCCACGTTGAGCCGCCTCTGCTGTGTTGAGACGTCGGGGCCACGTTGAGCCGCCTCTGATGTGTTGAAGCCGCCAGGGCCGCGTTGAGCCGCCTCTGCTGTGAGATCATCTGTCGTTCACAAACATCAGGTGATATCCATCTAAGTTTATTAAACATATTGTTTTCACCAAAGAACAATTACTTTGGTCTGTATATTTTTATGTGCAGCAAAGGTGGTGCCATGTTGTGCCTATGAAGTGTACGTCAGCACCATCACGCACCGGCGTCTGCACCCGCTTACTGATGGAACAGGTGGGCACAAGTCGCCGCCCGTGCATCTTAATCTACATCAACCCGCCGGAGCTGCGGTGAGCCGCCCTTGCCGCTTTGAGCCACCAAGGTTATATTAAGTCGCCGGTCTGCCTGAGCCGTCGGAACTATATTGAGTCGCTGGTCTGCCTAAGCCACCTCTGTCGTGATAAACGGATCATCCGTCGTCCAAACAAATCAGGTGATATCCATCCAAGTTTGTTTTATTAGCACATGTTGTTTTTGTCAAAAAACAAGTTTATCTTTGCCTTGGCCTGCAATATTGTTTATGCAGGGCAATTATTTATGACAAAAAGTGATATTATACCGCGGAGATGGAGGCACGCCAACATCTTTTGGCACAGGTGGTCGTCGTTACTCGACGGACTCCCGCACCGGCTTACAACGCCGTGGCCGTCTCTCGCGACCACGCCGGCTTACAACAAGGAGGACCACTTGCCCGTCCGCACCGGCTTACAACGCCACGGCCGGTTCATCTGTCTGTGCGCCTCAGATGTTGCGGCCTTCTTTACCGTCCGTCTCTCGCGGCATGGTCTACATCAACACACCAGGCCGCACCTGTTTGCATGAGCTGTTTATTGAGTATGAGCAAGTCACTGCTTGGGTAGCCCGGTTTTCTTCCAACAAATTGGAGGCAAGTTATCATGTCTTATCAGCCGCCGTCTGCACTGGATGGCTCAATGGGTAGGTGCACAAGTCGCCACCGCTACGGTTTGGTTAACTTCAAACAGCCAGTTGGAAGGAACCATTGGCCGAGTTGCTGACACGGCTCATACGGGATCATTTATAACCCGCCGCAGTCACCTCAACCTTATGTGGATTCACATCGCGCTATCAACGCCAATGATATACACCTTCTGCTATGGTCAAATATGGAGAATCTCAAGCCAACTCCTCGAGTCGTCTTGAGACTCGGGGGCTACAATGGTATGACTCGGCAAAATTAGCCGGTTTCGATGAATTCAAGAACTCCGGGTCATTGAAGGGAAAAATAACCCGGCCCCGGAGATTACTGCTAGATCGATGAAAATTTAAAAGCCGTTAGAAGATTTCCGGCTCAAAATAAGGATTCTGGTTCAAAATCCAGTTCAAGGACAATCTGTCTCCCACAAAGTTTTGAAGCTTTCAAATCCGGTTTAAAGTTCCGGTTCAAAAAGAATTAATCTCTCGCAAGTTCGAGTTCTCAGAAAAATTAAAGGTTGCCAAAGAGAACTGGCTGCCATGATGCGCGGTTCAAACATGAGTGTCCTGCCTTCCGGCTTATCTTATTATGGTTACTTGGGGGCTTCCTACTCATCGAGCATAGCTGTTGGTACCCTCTTGATCGGCGCAATGCCAAAACTTATATGGTCACTTGGGGCTTCCTGTTCAAACATAGGTCGTATTCGAACCAAAGAGAACATAGCTGTCAGTACCCTCTTGATTGGCACAATGCCAAACTCACTAGGGCTTCTTGATCGTATTCTAATCATAGCTTAACCCTTTTTGGGTCCGACTTTGATCGTATTCAAATCAGATTCGTTAAAAAACTCTCAAGATCATTTGGGGGCTTCCTGTTCAAACATAGGTCGTATTCGAACCAAAGAGAACAAAGCTGTCGGTACCCTCTTGATCGGCGCAACGCCAAAGCCACTGGGGGCTACATGATCGTATTCGAATCCTAGCTTAACCCCTTTGGAACGGTTTACTGATCGTATTCGAATCAGAAGCCTCAATTTTTTTCTTTCTATTTGGTTTAAGTTTTTGCAAACAATCTTTGGTTTTGTCTTGAGACTTTTTTGTTCAGATCTAAGTATACGTGTGGTTTAAATTTAACCCGGCTTGCCTTTGGACGATAAGTCGCCAGCATGTGACAATCATCATATATTTGGAAGTATTGGCTTCTAAGGATTGGGTTATCACCCTTACTGCACAGGTCATGTAAACCGGCAGTACAAATTCAATATCACAGTGGTTATATGTGAGATATTATGACCGCCCTGTGGTAAACCGCCAAGGGATCTTGTGATCTACTTGTGTGCAGGATAAGACTACATTTGGGTGGTTACCCGCCCTGGCTTTTAACGTTAAGTCGCCAGGGTATATGTTGTTTAAACTCTGTGCAGGATTTACAGAGCTATGACTTACATAAATGATTAAGTTCAAGCCCATCATCAAATATTTAAATTGGTGTCTCAAAAGGGTTATCAATTCTTGATTTTCTCAAAGGCTATAAGCCGTCGGGTTATAAAAATTCCGGCTTACAATGGAGACGTATTAAATCGCCATCGGCCAAGAGCCGCCGGGTATTTAAACTCCGGATTTACTTATCAACAGATGAGGTATTCAAAGTCGCTTTGGCGCAATGGCTATTATTTTATCAATGGATATGATTTATTCTACAATGGAAGGAATAGTCCCGAGTCGCTGCAGGCTTACGACCCGGCACTTGGGGGCTACATTATTTAAATTGAGATTACATCAAATATGCAAGTCCCATGTCACTGCCAGCATGCACCATGGCACTTGGGGGCTAATCTAAAGACACTTTTTGTTCAACTTATTGAAGACCCGACTCATCACATTGTAATGAGCCGACCCTTGGGGGCTACCAATTGCTCCTGTCAAAAATTCAAGGTACACAAGCATTAATCCATTATATTGAACGGTCCACTATTCAGTTGGTAGAGTACAAAGCTCTTAACCTTGTGGACGTGGGTTCAAGCCCCATGGTGGAGATTATATTATATGATGTTATTATCAATAAATTATATACAAAGTCCCAGCTCAGTATTATCTTACTATGCCGGCCCTTGGGGGCTACACGTTGCTGTTCAAGTTTACATGGTTATATCTACAAAGTCACTGTCATTATTGCATAATGACCCGGCCCTTGGGGGCTACACTGGTTGAAGTTTTCATGAGCATAAGGCAATTACAAGTCCCAGGTTGCTGCAAGCATGACAACCCGGCACTTGGGGGCTACAGGTGATATGCATATAAGGGAGAAAAAATCTTCAAATTCTCAGTTTGGAGTAGACTAGATTAACCCGGTGTCTGCAACAATCATGACCCGGCATCATTTATTTATAACCCGGCAATTTTGGCAATCATAAATCGGCAAGATCTACAAGCCGGCTGAATGTCAGTTGAATATTTCCAAGACCAATATTTTTGTCAAGTCAGAGCATTGAAGGCCGACTCAAATGGATTATTTCTTATAATATTTCTCTACAAGAGCCAATGTCAGCAAATTGGTTATGAAGTTGGCCTATTGACCCGGATTTTTTAGAAGAAGTGCCTGGATTTTTTGCATTGGCAAGGTTTGGACATATCTATTAAAAGAGATTTGCTTTAAGATCTTGAGTATGCATCCAGGAGGAAATGACAAGGACTTAAAGATGATCAGGTGCCGGTTCAGGAAAATATTTAACCCGGAGCACAACCTATCAAGTTTGTTCTTGTGTTTATTTTACAGGATCAGTTTAACATGGATAAATCCAAATTAAACTGGGGGCTAATGTCGGGGATATACCCCACAGCGTAACCCGGCCGGAAGTGACCCGCCCGAGCCTGGCGACTCATGGGTCACCCGGCGAGCGGGTAAGACGGACGACAAGGCCGAAGGCCCAGAAGGCCGATTCATGCTATGGTGGGCCGGTTTATGAGGAAAGCACAAGGAATATTCCCTTATGAAGGAAGCAAGACTAGGACTCCACTTGTAATAGAGTAATCCTAATCCTACTAAGACTAGTCATGTAACCCACCCCTTCAACCTATATAAGGAGGGACAGGGCTCCCCAAAGAGGGGCAAGCAACAAGAAACAATATCTAGGGCTAGACATAAAGGGGGAGCCGGCTTATGCGGCGACTCCCTCATGAGCATAATGAGACCTAGCCACAAACAGCATGTAGGGCTATTCCGGATGATGTTTCCCGGGGCCTGAAGCTGTCTAAATCCTCGTCTTGTGTGATGATCGGCCTCGCGTCTCTCGTCCTGATCAACCCCTCTCAAGCTACCACATAGATGCGCTGGCCTCATGATTAAGTCCTCACACTAGGACATCTACCGTGACAATTCCACGACACGAAGTGCCTCCTTATTACGCACAAAAAAATGAATACTCCCCCTACTGGTTGGGACCCACCTTGGTGGGAGACTGACTTGTGGGCCTACTAAGTTGACGGGGACGGAGTGCTTTGTCAACTTAGTGAATATGAACGATTCTAGCTCCAATGACCGTACGATGTCCATCCAATGGTCGTAGTGCTTCTTCAACCTCTGGTCTTCTTGCTCCAGCCACCCAAAGCAGCACCAGTCGTGCCGCATGCTCCTGCCTCCCGTGGCCGGCTGTGCTGCCGCGGAGGCCTCGCCACCCCTACTATTCCCACCGCTATCCAGGCCATCCCTCTACTCACCCACACCCCCTGTTATTCTGTGGCGATGGCAGCCTCACACCGCAGTGAACCAGTGAACCCTCGTACTCCTATACGCGTGGGCATCCACTGCCGCGTCTTCCCCGGCTCCGCGTCGTCCCCTTCCTAGGCCTCGCCATCGTCCACCGCCCTGGTGCTCTCGGCGCGGCGTGGTCAACGTGGTCAAGGAACGGCTTCCATCGGACGTGGACTGTACGTGGAGAGGCTGACAGCTGGGTCCACGGCCGCAGCAAGGAAGTGCCTCCTTATTACGCGCAAAACAATTATTCCTCCACCTGACAGCGGGGACCCACCGGACGGGCCACCGTATTTCGTGAAAAAAGCGTTACCGCCGCTGACAGCTTGGACCCACCAGCTATATCTTCGCATGCAAGGAAGTGCCTCCTTATTACGCACAAAAAAATGAATACTCCCCCTATTAGCTGGGACCCAGTATAGTGGCAGGCTGACATGTGGGCCTACTAAGTTGACGGGGACGGAGGGCTTTGTCAACTTAGTCAATATGCATGATTCTAGCTCCAATGACCGTACGATGTCCATCCAACGGCCGTAGTGCTTCTTCAACCTCTGGTCTTCTTGCTCCAGCCCCCCAAACCAGCGCCGGTCGTGCCTCGTGCTCCTGCCTCCCGTGGCCGGTTGTGCTGCCGCGGAGGCCTCACTACCCCCTACTACTCCCACCGCTGGCCAGGACATCCCTCCACTCACCCACACCCCCTGTTATTCTGCAGCGACAGCAGCATCACACCGTAGCCAAACTAGTGAACCCTCGTACTCCTCTCCGCGCGGGCTTCCACTGTCGCATCTTCCCCGGCTCCGCGTCGTCCCCTTCCTAGGCCTCGCCGTCGTCCACCGCCCTGGTGCTCTCGACCCGGCGTGGTCAATGTGGTCAAGGAAGGGCTTCCATCGGACGTGGGCTGTACGTGGAGAGGCTGACAGCTGGGTCCACGGCCGCAGCAAGGAAGTGCCTCCTTATTACGCGCAAAATAATTATTCCTCCACCTGACAGCGGGGACCCACCGGATGGGCCACCGTATTCCGCGAAAAAAACGTTTCCCCCTGACTGTGGGACCCACCAGCTACATCTTCGCACGCTAGGAAGTGCGTCCAGGCAAAAAAAACGATTCGCCCCCCTGACTGCTGGGACCCACCAGCTACATCTTCGCACGCAAGGAAGTGTCTGACAGTCGGGACCCACCTGGTCGAAGCGTACGTAGCGTTGTCATTCTGGTCGCGAACGTGTACGTACATACTGGTCAATGTAGAGGCGCGCACGTGTCGTAGTAGAGGCGCACGCGTAGCATGTACACATACGTACAGCGGCCAGGGTGCAAGAAAGTAAATACGTCCATGTACGTACATATGGGCGGGGTCTCGAACGCCTACTCGTGCGTACGTATGGCTAGGGCTCGTGTACATGGCTGGGTCGGAACGGAGAAACAGCATCGTCGTCGTGTTCATGGGGAGCCAACCGGCTGGGTCGGAACGGAATGCGTCGTCGTGTTCATCTAGAGGGCTTAGATGGAACAGCCGATGGAAACGAGGCCTGGCGTACCGCAGAACGGAGGAAATGGCCTTGTGTTCGACCGGCCACGTTCGAAACGGGATCCTGTTCATCGGGAGGGGTCTGGCGTACCACAAAACGGAGGAAACGGACCTCCTACGGTCGAAACGGGGGTCCTGTTGATCTTGAGGGGTGTGGCGTACCGCAAAACGGAGGAAACGGACTTGTGTTGGAGCGCTACGGTCGAAACGGGGGTCCTGTTCATCGGGAGGGGTGTGGCGTACCGCAAAACGGGACTCCACGGGATACTGTTCATCTCCACCGTCGACCCCCTCCAGCCTCCACGGGCTACTGTTCATCCACCATCGACCTCCTCCAGCCTCCACCTGCGACTGTTCATTCATGGGCTCCTGTTCATCCAGCCTCCATTACGCGCTACTCTACCGGCTACTGTTCAACCATCCCTCTCCACGGGCTCTTGTTCAACCACCCCTCCATGGGCTACTGTTCATCCAGCCCTCCACCGTCTACTGTTCATCCAGCCCTCCACGGGGTGGTCCTGTTCATCCAGCCCTCCACGGAGTCCTGTTCATCTAGCCCCAACCGGCTCGATCGATCGGGGTCATGTTCATCCAGAGGCAACACCACGGGGTCCTGTTCATCCACCCCCACCGGGAACTGTTCATCCAAATCCCCCAGCAACGCTCACTGTTCATCCAGAGGCAGCATCGATCGGCTTCAGTTAGCAGCAGTAGCGAAGGAATCGCTCGATCGGGTTCAGTTAACAGCCATCGATCGATCGCTCGGGTTCAGTAACACGTAGCCTGCAGTGCAATCGCTCGGGTTCAGTTAGAGCCCAACGCCTCACTCGGGTTCAGTTAGAGCCCAACACCTCGCACCCATGTGTGTGCGTGTACGAGAGAAACGCGCATCGCTCGGCCCCGACCACCCACCGTAACTGGGAACACCCCGATATTTTCCTCGCCCTCGCTTCTACCACGGTTTTTTCCATCATGGACGGCCCAAAGAATGTCATGCAGCTGCGTCTCCAGCCCGCCCAGAACGAAAAGCCCATTTTCTGTCATGATTTTTTGTCATAGTAGTAGGACCCCACCACATCTATGATGATACCGTGTTTTGTCACAATTATTGTCATAGAGTGTCATAAGTATGACAGAAAAAAATTGTTCGACCCAAAATGTCACGGATGTGTCTTTTTTTGTAGTGCCGCATTGCGTGATGCTGGTGCGGGTTCTGGCGCCTCATCATCGAACTGAGGTAGCAATTTGCGCTTCGGGTAACTTTTGGCTGGTCGTTTAAGGCCATATTCTTCGGCTGCCAGGACATCGGTCCACCTGTCATTGAGCAGGTCTTGATCAGCTTGAAGCTGCTGCTGCTTCTTTTTCAGGCTCCTCGTAGTGGCTATTAGCTGAAGTTAAAAGCGCTCCTGCTCAAGAGGTTCCTCAGGCACGATGAAGTCTTCGTTGCCGAGGCTCACCTCCTCCTCGAAGAGCGGATGATAACTACTGTCCTCCGAGTTTTCTTCCATGGCCTGTTCGTCAGGGCTGAATTCAGCGCCGCAGTGCGAAGCCGCTGAACAGGCCATAGAAGAAGACTCGGAGGACGGTAGTTACCGTCCGCCCTCCGAGGAGGAGGCGAGCCTCGGCAACAAAGACTTCATCGTGCCTGAGGAGCCTCTAGAGCAGGAGCACTTTAAGCTTCAGCTAATAGCCACTGCGAGGAGCCTGAAAAATAAGCAGCAGCAGCTTCAAGCTGATCAAGACCTGCTCAATGACAGATGGACCGATGTCCTGGCAGTCGAGGAATACGGCCTCAAACGCCCAGCCAAAAGTTACCCGAAGCGCAGATTGCTACCTCAGTTCGACGATGAGGCACCAGACCCTGCACCAGCATCACGCAATGCGGTTGATCGGCCACCGCGCGGTCGGGATAAAATGGTAACCCGAGCCGAAAATCAGACTGTTCCACCCCGCCGTAAAGGCAGGGATAAGACAGCTCGAGGCTATACATATGACCTCCGTCAAGACCTGGACAGTAGAGCAGAACATACAAGATCAATCTATGGATCGCGAGGGCGTTCCTTGACGCGCGAAGATGGCTATCTATTCGGGCATGACAAACCTAGTCACGCCCGGGCCGAAAACCGCAGACGGACTTCATCAGAGCTACGTCGCAATGCGGCCCGATATAGAGGCTCCGCACACCCTCTTTGCTTCACTGACGAAGTAATGGACCATGAATTCCCAGAAGGGTTTAAACCCGTAAACATCGAATCATACGATGGAACAACCGATCCCGCTGTATGGATCGAGGATTTTATTCTCCACATCCACATGGCCCGCGGGGATGATCTTCACGCCATCAAATACCTCCCCCTAAAACTTAAAGGACCAGCCCGGCACTGGCTAAACAGTCTGCCTAAGAATTCTATTGGCAGCTGGGAGGACCTGGAAGAAGCTTTCCTCGACAACTTCCAAGGTACATATGTTCGACCACCAGATGCCGATGACTTAAGTCACATGGTTCAACAGCCCGGGGAGTCAGCCAGGAAGTTCTGTACTAGGTTCCTAACTAAAAAGAACCAGATCGTCGACTGTCCGGATGCCGAAGCCCTAGCAGCTTTTAAACATAGCATCCGCGACGAATGGCTCGCCCGCCACCTCGGCCAAGAAAAGCCAAAATCTATGGCAGCCCTCACGGCACTCATGACCCCTTTTGCGCGGGTGAGGATAGTTGGTTGGCTCGTAGCAAAAACATAGCCAGCGAGGCAGGCCCCTCTGAGATTAAGAACAGCAACGGCAAGCTCCAACGCAACAGACACAAACGCCAAAGCAATGGTGATAATACCGACGACACTACAGTCAACGCCGGATTCAGCGGCTCCAAGTCTAGCCAGCGGAAGAACCCGTACAAGAGAAACAATCAGGGACCATCCAGCTTGGACCGCATACTCGATCGCCCGTGCCAGATACATGGCACCCCAGACAAACCAACCAATCATACCAACAGAGATTGTTGGGTTTTTAAACAAGCCGGCAAATTAAACGTCGAGAACAGGGAAAAGGGATCACAAAGCGAGGACGACGACGAGGAGCCCCGGCAACCGAACACAGGGGGACAGAAGAAGTTCCCCCCTCAAGTGAAAACCGTAAACATGATATATGTTACACACATCCCCAAAAGGGAGCGCAAACGCGCACTAAGGGACGTCTATGCGATAGAGCCAGTCGCCCCAAAATTCAATCCATGGTCATCATTTCCGATCACCTTTGATCGTCGGGACCACCCGACTAGTATCCGTCATGGCGGTTCAGCCGCACTTGTCCTTGACCCAATCATCGATGGATTTCACCTGACGCGCGTCCTTATGGACGGAGGTAGCAGCCTCAACCTGCTTTATCATGATACAGTGCGAAAAATGGGCATCAATCCATCACGGATCAAGCCCACAAAGACTACCTTCAAAGGAGTCATACCAGGTATCGAGGCCCGCTGTACGGGTGCAATCACGCTAGAAGTTGTCTTCGGGTCTCCAGACAATTTCCGAAGCGAGGAATTAATCTTCGACATCGTCCCTTTTCGCAGTGGCTATCACGCACTGCTCGGACGAACTGTGTTTGCTCGATTCAACGCGGTGCCGCACTATGCTTACCTTAAGCTCAAGATGCCCGGTCCACGCGGCGTCATAACGGTAAACGGAAACACGGAACGCTCCCTCCATACAGAGGAGCACACCGCCTCCCTAGCAGCAGAAGTACAGAACGGCCTTATCAAGCAGAATCGTAATCCGGCTGCCGAGCCCCTGGACACCGTTAAGAAGGTCCGGACTACGCTGCAACAGGATAGCTCGGCTCGTCAAGAGCTCGACTAGAAATCCAGCCTCCGTCTCAGTCCCGATCAAGAAGCGGCATTCGCGCCGCGTGTACACAACTACGCACTCGAAATTCCATGGGCATCGACGGAGGCACAGCTAGCTTGTGATCCACAATGCGGCTCAACCAGCACCGGATACACACATGCTTTCACTTTCATTTTTTCCTTTCAGGTCTTAACCCCGCAGACCCCATCCGATGGCTCGATCATGGGTCCTCTCGAAGGACAAGCACACCAAGACGGCGACAACAAGAGCGGTCATCTAACCCTGTTGGATGGTATTATACAAGCTCGGCACGGGGGAGCCGCAGACATATGGGGTGACTTCTCTAGGTGGCCTCGTTAAAACGATCACTCACCTGTTTTTCAGGACCCATACGCAGCTCTCTCTTGGTGAAGGCATAGTAAATAGCCTTTCTGCTTATTGCACCACTTGTATGAACGCGCTTTAACGCACCAATGAAATTATAATACAGTTTGCGGCCTAAACTTCCACGGCCCTAGCTTGCCACTGGTTCTTCCTCTTCCTTTCTTTTTGCCTTTTTCTTCTTGGTAATTCTATCAGATGACACCTGTACACCCGGTGTGTTCCACCTTGCCAGGGGCTTCATAGTATCCCACAACACGGCAACAAAAGCCCGAACACTTTTACAGTATAGTTCGGCACCCCAAATTTAGCATTATATGCATTGGCTCCGAATCATGTCTTTGGTCAATAGTTGGGTTGCCCGGCTCCTGTGCTTGCTACCTTACGTTCCGCTATATCGGCTAAGGTAGTAAAGGGAGAACTGCTGCGATTGTGCCCTGGTTTATCCAAAGGAGCACCTCAGTAGAGAAAGCCGAAAACTGACTGTCATGATACGGCGAGAGCCGGTCAGCTGTTCGGAGGTTGCAAATCGTTGGAGATTTCTCCCGCATTACGCGAAGGATTGGTACTTCCCGATCAGACGCTCATAGCACTCTGGTTCGGATACCAGGGGTTGCGCCCATGTTTTATTGTAAAACTCCTATGGCTAAGTGAGGGCGTTTAATCCGCATAGTCTGATTGCCTGGTTCATTGCGCTAACAACTCCTTCAAGGACCATATAATTGGATCAAGATTGTTTAGATTCCATCCCGAACACCCCCGTACTACCTACGTGGGGGCAGAAGCCGACGACTGGCCAATCCTCAGATTTCATACAATACGGCCGCACAGGAGGAAAAAATTAAAACATAACAAGCATTATATTACAAACTGACTTTGTTTCATCATACAAGGCAAAGACAAACACGAATGTATTCATTCGAAAATAATGTCCTGCCCACACTGCGTTGCCACAATGCGGGACCCCTCTAGGACATCCGCAAAATAGCGCTCGGGTGTGCGGTGCTCCTTGCCCTCTGGCAGCCCCTTGGCCAGCTCGACGGCGTTCATCTTCTCCCACCATATCTTGCAATGAGCGAAGGCCATGCGCGCACCTTCAATACAGGCCGATCGCTTGACGACGTCCAGCCGAGGGCATGCGTTCATCAGCCGCTTCACGAGTCCAAAGTAGCTGTCGGGCATAGCTTCGGCTGGCCACAGCCGGATTATCAAATCACTCATGGCTAGTTCAGCCACCCTATGCAGCTCCACCAGCTATTTCAGTTGATCGATGAAGGGCACCGGATGCTCTGGCGCAAGATATTGCGACCAGAACAGCTTCTCCGTGGAGCTCCCTTCTTCGGCTCAGAAGAACTCCGCGGCGTCAGACACACTTCGTGGCAGATCAGCAAAAGCCCCTGGAGAACTCCGAATCTGGGTTAGTAAAAAATACTTCCTCTTCACATATTTGCTTTCATACCGAATGCCTTGCCCGCCGCGATCTTCCTGGCCTCCTGGATCTCTCGGAGGGCGCCCTGGGCCTCATTCCGGGCCGTCTTCGTGCTCTGACGAGCCTTGGAAAGTTCGGTCTCTTTAGCCGACGCGTCATGCTCCAAGATCTCGCACTTCCTCACCGCGTCCTGGAGCTCTTGTTGGACCTCGTTAACCCGGGCCTTGAGCTTTTTACGGGCAGCCTGCTCCTTGACGGCCTTCCCCTCGGCTTCGGTCAAGGCCTTTTTAGGGCCTCGACCTCGGTCGTGGCTCCTACACATATCATGACACTCCGATCAATATATATGATTTTACTCTTTCCGGAATACACAACGGGCTATCACATACCTTGCTTCTCCTGGAGCTGTCTTCTCACCTGGCCGAGCTCCTCCTCCGCCCGCTCTAGTTTCTCCTTCAGTCCGGAGACTTCGGCGGTGTGTGAGGCCGCGGCTAGCAGCGACACCTGAGTAGTCATTTAATACATATTTCTTTAGTTCCCTGCAATAAAGGATTGATCCTCTGTCCAGCCTTTCTTTCCGAACACCGGACAGTGTCTCAGGGGCTACTGGCTATATTGGGATTTTTACGTTGCTTACCTCAAAACCTGTCAGCAGGCTGCTGCAGGCCTCGGTCAGTCCGCTCTTGGCGGACTGGACCCTCTCAATCACCGTACCCATAAGGATACAGTGCTCGTCCATAATGGAGGCGCCTCAAAGCGCCTCCATCAGATTATCCGGTGCCCCTGGTTGGACAGGGGCCACCGATGGAATTGGTGTACCCCCCCCCCTCCTCTTTCAAAGGAGGTCGCTCGCCGGATTCCGGGGCCGTATGGGTCTCCGTAATCATATTTGGCTGAGGGGCGAACTGAATACGGCCCTCCTCGCCAGTCTCCATGGGGATTTGCTCCCCCGTGTGTCCGACGGTAGAGGTTTCGTCCTCTGGCGCCCCCTTGACAGCATCCGGAGCCTCTCCTCGGCCTGGAGCAGTCCTTCGGGACAACACCTCGGTGTCGTCCATGGCCTTGGGAGAGTGGGCGGTCGGCGGTGACATGCTGGCCATCTCCTTGGAGTCCAACGAACCTCCTGACGAGGATTGCTGGAAGCTGTCTGGGCCAGACTGTAACAACACAATTAACCATGTCAATACAATGAGGAGAAGAGGCTGGATATATGGATATGCATGAATCATAGCACTTACGATGCGGCCCGAGGCTTAGCGCGGGGGCGGCGCTCCGGACTACTGTCGACATCCCATACGGAGTTATCCGCAAGGGAGCCTCCAGATTCGTGGAGGCCGCCCTCTTCTCCCTCCCCTCATCATAGGGAGGGATCTCCTCCTCCTCCTCGTCATTGTCCTCAGGGACAGAGGAAAGGGTCTCTTCATCTTCGAATGTCACGTCTGAAGTGCCCTTGCGACGGGGGCCACCTTTGGCCCCCTTGGCCTTCTTCTTGGCCTTCTTCTCCGGCGCCTTATAGGGCGTCGGCACCAGCATCTTCGCTAAACGCGGGATGACTGGTTCTTCAGGCAGCAGAGCCGGACACCGGATCCGCTTCGCCCTCTCCATCCAGTCATGAAGAAGAAATGATGATAAAAGCTCAGACGTCATCCTTGAAACAAGCAAGTAGGGGATGCGTTAAAAATAACATACCGCGCTGGCGAGGTGGTTGATGTCGTGCCCGCGGTCTGAATCTGTGGCCGGCGGTTTCTTGCTGCCCTTAAAGAGCAACTTCCAGGCACCTTCGTGAGTAGTTTCGAAGAGCCTCTTCAAGGTATGGTGCTTCTTCGGATTGAACTTCCATAGAGGGCGGCTTCGGCTTTGGCACGGGAGAATCCGGCGAACTAGCATCACCTGGATTACATCGACAAGTTTGACATCCTTGCCCACCATGCTTTGAACGCGCGTCTGCAGCACCGTCAGCTCATCTGGCGAACACCAGTTGGGGCTCTTCTCGACCCAGGAGGTAAGTCGCATGGGAGCGCCAGAGTTGAATTCGGCAGCCGCGGCCCAGGTGGCGCCGCGGGGTTCTGTGATGTAGAACCATTGTTTCTGCCATTCCTTCACCATCTCCACTGAAGTGCCTTTTGGCCAGGAGACGTTGGCCAGCTTGCTCACCATGGCGCCTCCGCACTCCGCATGCTGGCCATCCACCACTTTCGGCTTCACGTTGAAGACCTTGAGCCATAGCCCGAAGTGGGGTTGGATGCAGAGGAAGGCCTCACACACGACGATGAACGCCGAGATGTTGAGGAAGGAGTTCGGGGATAGATCATGGAAGTCTATCCCGTAATAATACATCAGCCCGCGGACGAAAGGGTGGAGTGGAAACCCTAGCCCGCGGAAGAAATGAGGGATGAATACCACCCTCTCGTTGGGCTTCGGCGTGTGGACGACTTGTCCCTGGGCCGGCACACGGTGGGCGATTTCCTTC
Organism: Aegilops tauschii subsp. strangulata; assembly: GCF_002575655.3. Classification (NCBI taxonomy): domain Eukaryota; kingdom Viridiplantae; phylum Streptophyta; class Magnoliopsida; order Poales; family Poaceae; genus Aegilops; species Aegilops tauschii. The sequence goes on along the minus strand of NC_053036.3, from coordinate 118,863 downwards.
ACCAAGTACCCGGCCGCCCGAAGCTCAGTAATGTCCTTCTCCTTGACGGAGGAGACCATCCACTTGCCTTGACCTCGGGATCTGGACATGGTTGAGTACTAGCTTGAGTGGGAGGAAGATGAGAGCTTGGGCGCTGGAGCTCAAGATTGGAAGGGCGGAGGAAGAGAGAAGGCGTGGGAAAAGAAGGGATAATCCTTATCCCCTAATAAAGGCAGTGAATATTGAACGCCTCCCCACTCGCCTCAAAACTCGCCTATTCCCAAGGACTGTGTAAATGGTGCGGTTGGGTTACCCACGCCCGTATTGATGAGAATCCCGCAATAAGGGGACACGATCTCTGCTTTGACAAGACATGCCAATGACCACCACGTCTCAAAACATGGAGCGGCAGACGAAAAACGGTTCGGGATTATGACCGGACAGATGTGATGTCATGTTACAAAAAGTTGTCAGCGGATTGGACTTGTGTAAAATTATATTCTCTCTGCGGTTGTGTGTGGTGTGTATGTTGCAGGTCCGGATACAATCATCACGTCTGAAGACTATCTTGGAGTTCGGAAGGAGGAACCCGCCTTGCAATGTCGGAGACAGATCTACGCGCCGGATACCTTGTCATTGAAGCCAGGTTGAGCGGCTACTGAGGGAGTCCTGGACTAAGGGGTCCTCGGGCGTCCGGCCTGTTATCCATGGGTCGGACTGATGGGCTGTGAAGATACGAAGATCGAAGACTGCACCCGTCTCCGGATGGGACTCTCCTTGGCGTGGAAGGCAAGCTTGGTGACCAAATATGTAGATTCCTTTCTTTGTAACCGACCTTGTGTAACCCTAGATCCTCCCGGTGTCTATATAAACTGGAGGACTTAGTCCGGAGGGAGAGATACTCATTACCATAGTCACACAAGCTAGGCTTTTAGGGTTTAGCCATTACGATCTCGTGGTAGATCAACTCTTGTAATACTCATATTCATCAAGATCAATCAAGCAGGAAGTAGGGTATTACCTCTATAGAGAGGGCCCGAACCTGGGTAAACATCGTGTCCCTTGTCTCCTGTTACCATCGACCTTAGACGCACAGTTCGGGACCCCCTACCCGAGAACCGCCGGTTTTGACACCGACAGGCTGGTCAGGTATCTCTTGAGGTCTTGAAACGCTTGGTCAGCCTCCGGGGTCCACTCAAATGGGCCCTTCTTCTTCATCAGCTTGAAGAACGGTAGGGCACGCTCTCCCAGCTTGGAGATGAAGTGCCCCAGTGAAGTCACGCAGCCGGCAAGCTTCTGCATCTCCTTGAGGGTTTGTGGCAGGCTCATGTCGTCTATCGCCTTGACCTTCTCCGGGTTGGCCTCGATCCCCCTGTGGGACACGAGGAAGCCCAGCATCTTGCCGGAAGGGACACCAAACACACACTTCTCTGGGTTGAGTCGCAAGTCCACCTGGCGGAGGCTCGCGAAGGTCTCCTCCAGGTCCTGAATCAAAGTTCTCGCCTCCCGAGATTTTACCACAATGTCGTCGACGTAGGCTTCAGCATTCCTCCCGAGCTGCTGACCCAGAGCAATGTGCATCAGTCGTTGGAAGGTCGCGCCTGCGTTGCGCAGCCCGAACGGCATACAAGTGTAGCAATACCACCCGCACGTGGTCAGGAAGGCCGTCTTCTCCACATCTTCTACCGCCATCTTGATCTGGTGATAGCCTGAAACGCATCCAGGAAGCATAGCAGGTCGCACTCGGCGGTGGAGTCAACGATCTGGTCGATGTGTGGAAGCGGGAACAGATCCTAGGGGCAGGCCTTGTTGAGGTTGGTGAAGTCGACACACATGCGCTCCTTCCCGCCTTTCTTTGGCACAACAACAGGGTTCGCCAGCCACTCGGGGTACCGAACCTCGCGAATGACACCTGCTGCCTCCAGCTTGCGGGTGTCTTGGACGATGAAGGCCTGCTTCTCCGTGGACTATCGCCTCGCCTTCTGCTTCACGGGGCGCACATTGGGGCACACCCTTAAGTGATGCTCGATCACCCCTCTTGGGACCCCTACCAGCTGTTTGGGTTCCCATGCGAATACCTTCTTGTTTGCGCACGGAAACTTCACCAATGCCTCCTCCTGACGAGGGTCGAGGTTGGCACCTATGGTGAAGGTGGCTCCAGAGGACCCATCTTCCTCGACCGGCACCTGGTTGGTTTCTGCCCGATCTTGAGTGAACAACTGCTTCTTCTTAGCTGGAGCGGCCTCTTTAACCCCAGGGGCGGCCTCGCTGGTAGGTCGCGCCGCCGCGGCAGCTTTGAGGGCAAGATTGAGCGCCGCCAAAGCCTCCTTGGTTTTTTCAACCACGGTGAGGACGTCCTTGCTCCCGGGCATCTTCATGATGTTGTAGGCCGGATGGGTTGCTGCCATAAACTGGGCCAGAGTTGGGTACCCGAGGATGGCGTTGTACGGGAGGCCAATGCTCGGTGCGGTAGTTGTCGTGTGTGCTGAAGGTCACGGGAAGGCGGATCTTCCCTAGGGGGTGGGCGGAGCCGCCGCCGACCCCGGAGAAGGGCTTGCTGGGGCGGAGCCGCTCGAGTGGTACGTGAAGAAGAATGAAAGCCTCCACGGAGAGCACGTTGAGGCTGGCGCCACCGTCGATGAGGGTCTTGGTGACGGCCACGTTGCAGATGGTGGGTGTGCAAAGCATCGGGAGCACACCCGAGCTGGCGGTGGTGATGGGATGATCCCCCGAGTCAAAGGTGAGGTCAGCCTCGGGCGCCGCCCAACCCGGGGGAGCCCCCTGCCGCACGGAAGCGGCACCAATCTGGCGAAGGAACAGCTTGGTGTGATGGTGTGACGCCCCCGATTTGACCGTACACTAATCATGCACGCAAATGTGTACGATCAAGATCAGAGACTCACAGGAAGATATCACAACACAACTCTACAACATAAATAAGTCATACAAGCATCATAATACAAGCCAGGGGCCTCGAGGGCTCGAATACAAGTGCTCGATCATAGCTGAGTCAGCGGAAACAACAATATCTGAGTACAGACATAAGTTAAACAAGTTTGCCTTAAGAAGGCTAGCACAAAAGTAGCAACGATCGAAAAGGCAAGGCCTCCTGCCTGGGACCTCCTAACTACTCCTGGTCGTCGTCAGCGGGCTGCACGTAGTAGTAGGCTCCTCTGGTGTAGTAGGAGTCGTCGCCGACGGTGGCGTCTGGCTCCTGGGCTCCAGCATCTGGTTGCGACAACCAGGTAGAAAGGAAAGGGGGAAAAGAGGGAGCAAAGCAACCGTGAGTACTCATCCAAAGTACTCGCAAGCAAGGAGCTACACTACATATGCATGGGTATATGTGTAAAGGGCCATATCGGTGGACTGAACTGCAGAATGCCAGAATAAGAGGGGGATAGCTAATCCTGTCAAAGACTACGCTTCTGGCCACCTCCATCTTGCAGCATGTAGAAGAGAGTAGATGGTAAGTTCACCAAGTAGCATCGCATAGCATAATCCTACCCGGCGATCCCCTCCTCGTCGCCCTGTTAGAGAGCGATCACCGGGTTATATCTGGCACTTGGAAGGGTGTGTTTTATTAAGTATCCAGTTCTAGTTGTCATAAGGTTAAGGTACAACTCCGGGTCGTCCTTTTACCGAGGGACACGGCTATTCGAATAGATAACTTCCCTGCGGGGGTGCACCACATAACCCAACACGCTCGATCCCCTTTGGCCGGACACACTTTCCTGGGTCATGCCCGGCCTCGGAAGATCAACAGAGAGGTCAGCACGCCGGTCTAAATCCTATGGCGCGGGGGTCTGGGCCCATCGCCCATTGCACACCTGCATGTTGCGTACGCGGCCGGAAGCAGACCTAGCCCCCTTAATACAAGCGCGAGCTTACGGTCCAATGTGGCGCGTGCCGCTCAGTCGCTGACGTCACGAAGGCTTCGGCTGATACCACGACGTCGAGTGCCCATAACTGTTCCCGCGTAGTTGGTTAGTGCGTATAGACCAAATGGCCAGACTCAGATCAAATACCAAGATCTCGTTAAGCGTGTTAAGTATCCGCGAACGCCGACCAGGGCCAGGCCCACCTCTCTCCTAGGTGGTCTCAACCTGCCCTGTCGCTCCACCACAAAGTAACAGTCGGGGGCCGTCAGGAACCCAGGCCCACCTCTACCGGGATGGAGCCACCTGTCCTTTCAGCCCCCTCACCAGAATCACTTGCGGGTACTCAACGAGCCGACCCGACTTTAGTCACCACATGTATCATGTATATAAAGTATATAGTATATACCCGTGATCACCGCCCGAAGCGATCACGGCCCAGTAGTATAGCATGGCAGACGGACAAGAGTGTAGGGCCACTGATGGAACACTAGCATCCTATACTAAGCAGTAGGATAGCAGGTAAGGGTAACAACTGTAGCAACAATGACAGGCTATGCATCAGTATAGGATTAACAGAAAGCGGTAACATGCTACACTACTCTAATGCAAGCAGTATAGAGAAGGAATAGGCGATATCTGGTGATCAAGGGGGGGCTTGCCTGGTTGCTCTGGCAAGAAGGAGGGGGTCGTCAACTCCGTAGTCGAACTGGGCAGCAGCAGCGTCGGTCTCATAGTCTACCGGAGAAGGAGAGGGGGAAGAAACAGTAAATACGGAGCAAACAAAGCATCACAAAACATAAGGAGGCAAAACGCGGTGCTAGGTATGCCCTAACGCGGTAGGAGGTGGTACCGGCGAAGGGGGGGGGAACATCCGGGAAAGTATTCCCGATGTTTCGCATTTTCGGACAGATGAAACGGAGGGGGAAAGTTGCGAGTTTGATACGTTAGGGATGTGTGGCGGACGAACGGGCTGCGTATCCGGATTCGTCTCGTCGTTCTGAGCAACTTTCATGTAGAAAGTATTTTCATCCGAGCTATGGTTTATTTTATATGAATTTTAAAAGATTTAAATTAATTTTAGCATTTATTTAATTAATTTAATACAACATTATCCAGAACAGTGTTTGCTGACGTCATCATGACGTCAGCATGACATCAGCAGTCAACAGAAGTGTTGACTAGGTCGCTGTCGTGTGGGTCCCACTGGTCATTGACTTAGTTAACTAAACAGGATTAGTTAATTTTAATTTAAGTGATTAGATTAATTAATTAGGCTTAATTAGATTAATTAACAGGATTAATTAATTATCTTAATTAATTAATGATATTATTTTTATTTATTTATTTTTATTTTATTTTATTTATTAATTTTTTATTTTATTTTTTTATTTTTTTTATTTTATTTTTTTCTAAAACACGTTCTGTGGGCGGGCCCATATGTCATAGGCCCATAGGGGCCTATCGGGTTCGGGCGCTCGGGTGCGGGTGTGCGCCCGAGCGGGCGCAGCGGGCGACGGGCGCCGTGTGCAAGGGGGTGCGGGCGCACCCGAGGGGCGCATGCCCGAGGGCGCTGGGCGCGCGCGGCGCACGCCTGCGCCGGCGGCCAGGCCAAGTGGGCGGCGGAGGGACGACTGCGGTGGCGGGCGAGGGGGGCCGCGGTGGTCGAGGCGGTGAAGAAGCTGCGGGACGGAGGCGGCAGCCCTCGGGCGCGGGCGTGCTCGCCGGGGCCGCGGGGAGCAGCGGGGAGGAGGCCGTGGCGTGGGGTGGCCTTCTGCGCTGGCGAGGTGGGGCGAGGCAGGCGGCGAGCAGTGGGGTGCGCTCGCTGGGCCGGTGAGGACGACGAGCACGGGGCCGACGGAGAGCGGGCACGGAGGAGGCGAGCAAGGTGAGGCGAGCGGCGTGCACGCGCGAGGGCGCTGTGAGGCAGGGGCGCGGTGGCAGGGGCGCGAGTGCGGGACGGGCGCGGGCGCGCGTGCTGGCGTGGAGCTGCGGGACGAGGGAGCAGCGGGGGGAGAGGGCGCGGCCACGGCGGAGCGTGCGCGCGTGCGTGCGTACGGGGACAGGGGGAGAGGAGGAGAGAAAAGGCGGCGGCTCACGGCGGGGAGTAGGGTCCAGGGCAACGGGGGGCGAGGAGGAGGACGGAGACGACCGGCGACGGGGGAGGCAGACTGGTGGGGAGGAGGAGGAGGCAAGCCGGCGAGGGCGAGGCGGCGTCGGGCGATCCGGACGGCGGCGTCGGCGGTCTCCTCCTCTCGATCCCGATCCAATCGGGGGAGAGGGGGGAGATATTTTCGGGGGGGAGTGTCGGTGGGTGAGTGGGTTTCGGGGTCCAGGGGGGTTAAGGGAGTGGGTGGGCTGGCCGGCTGGGCCTGGTGGGTTGGCCCAGTTGGGCCACGGTCCAGGGGGTTTTCTTCTTTCTTTCTTTTTTGTTTGTTTTCTCTTTTGTATTTTCTTTTCTTTTTATTTATTTCCTTTTCTGTTTTAAATTATTTTAAATTATCTAGGCATTTTATAAAAATGTGTTTATTACACCATATTTACACCTGCAATATTTAGTACAAACCGAACATTTTTATTTTACTGTTTGAAAACTTTTATTATTTACCAAATTTTGAATTTGAATTTTGGACCGGTTTTGATCTAACGATAGATTAGCAACAGTAACGGAGGTAACGTGGCACCATTAGCGTGGGAATACTGTAGCTTAGTTACCCGGGCAAGATTGAGCGCCGCCAAAGCCTCCTTGGTTTTTTCAACCACGGTGAGGACGTCCTTGCTCTCGGGCATCTTCATGATGTTGTAGGCCGGATGGGTTGCTGCCATAAACTGGGCCAGAGTTGGGTACCCGAGGATGGCGTTGTACGGGAGGCCAATGCGGGCGATGTCGAAGTCGACCAGCTCGGTGCGGTAGTTGTCGCGTGTGCCGAAGGTCACGGGAAGGCGGATCTGCCCTAGGGGGTGGGCGGAGCCGCCGCCGACCCCGGAGAAGGGCTTGCTGGGGTGGAGCCGCTCGAGTGGTACGTGAAGAAGGCTGAAAGCCTCCATGGAGAGCACGTTGAGGCCGGCACCACCGTCGATGAGGGTCTTGGTGACGGCCACGTTGCAGATGGTGGGCGTGCAAAGCATCGGGAGCACACCCGAGCTGGCGGTGGTGATGGGATGATCCCCCGAGTCAAAGGTGAGGTCAGCCTCGGGCGCCGCCCAACCCGGGGGAGCCCCCTGCCGCACGAAAGCGGCACCGATCTGGCGAAGGAACAGCTTGGTGTGATGGTCCGAGGGCGGCGCTTGCGAGCTGCCGAGGAGGGCCGCGACGGCGAGGGGTGCCGGCGCCGCGAAGCGCGCGGTGAAGAGGCCGCGCAGCTCCTCCCAAGATGCCATAGAGGATCCTGGGAGGGTGAGCAGCCAGGCGCGCGGTGCACCAGTGAGGGCCATGGGAAGCCAGTTGGCCATGACCTTGTCGCCGCCCCCAGCCCTAAGGACGGCCTCTTCATATGCCAGCAAGAAGGCCGACGGATCCGCCGCACCGTCGTAGCGTGGCGGCATCTCCGACTTGAACTTGGGCGGCCACTGCACCCGCCGCAAGGCGGGGGTAAAGGCCCGGAGCCCCCAGGCGCCGTCGTGGGCGTCCGCTGATCCGATCGGAAGAGCAATGCCAGCCATGGGGACTAGGCGCGAAGATGGTGGAGCGTGGATCGATGGAAGGAAAGCTTCGGCGCACCCCTACCTGGCGCGCCAAATGTCGGATTTCGGGTTCCGGCAAAACCCTTGAGGTTCGAACACTGGGGTGCACACGAAGATTTCTCCTCCCTCAAGCAGTCACCCTCACCGCAATCTCAAGGCTTAGCGCGTCGAACCCACAGAGCAAGAGACAGAAGATTTATACTGGTCCGGGCCACCGATGTGGTGTAATACCCTACTCCAGTGTGGTGTGGTGGATTGCCTCTTGGGCTGATGATGAACAGTTACAAGGGAAGAACTGCCTCCTGAGGTGAGGTGCTCTTGTGCTCGGTGAGCTTGTTTGGGTGTATTGTGTATCGGTTCGACTTCAGTTGCCTCCTACTATGGTGGCTAGTCCTATTTATAGAGACCCTGGTCCTCCTCCCAAATATTGAGTGGGAAGGGATCCAACAACAGCCAAATTCGAAGGGAAACAACTAGTACAAGTTATCCTGACTAAAGGTGGTCTTCGCCTGCCAAAGGCTCTGGTGGTGACCTCCGTCCTGCCGTCCTGCTAGTCTTGGTCTCGTTGCACCGATATGAAAACCTTTGCCTGATGCCTCGGTACTCCTCGCCTGCGCTTGCCTCTTTAGCACCAAAGAGGAAACAAGGACAATGTGCGCGCTGGCGCCCGCCTGGCCCCGGTCGTCATGGCTTGCGTCACGGGAACCTCGCGAGGTGCCCCGCGCCTTGATCTCTCCGCCCCTCGCGAGCCAGCCTGGTGAGGCCGCCCCAGAGGAGGTCTTGTGTCGTCCGCCTCGCGAGGCTTGGCCCCTCACGAGGGTCTTGAGTGTTTGCTGGTGAAGATGGGCCGTACAGGGCATGGAGCCACGCCGTGGGCCGCAGGCAGGCAAGTCGGGGACCCCCGTTCCCAGGACGCCGACACTTATCTGACCAACAATTTGAAGTACGTAAACAACATTCACAATTCTGTTTTATTACCATCTATTGGGTTGAGTTTCATTCAAATATATGTATTGACCTCTTTCTTTAAATTAGATGTGGGAGAAGCGGAATGAACTCCTACCAAATGATCGCATAAGAGCAATTCAAGAGAAATTGGCGGGATTCTTTGTTGACCACGTCATACCTAAAAATGGAGAATACCATCAGAAATTGCAAATGGATTTAGGTAGATGATGTCAGGGATCGTAAGAGATGTTATATTGTATATATGTAGTACCGTCGGATAGATATACGAAAACTTGTTGTTCGACCAAGCACGGAAAATGAGAGGTCGCTTCTCTCTATATATGTTCATGACGATCTTGTGTAATGGTTCCTTCATTGCTATATGTAGTAGCTAGCATCGAGTTGAATGGAAAACATTAAATAAAAATGAAACCCTAAATGTAAAAGAATTGAACGATAAACACAAAAATAAAAGGAGGAAACACAATATGAAAACCCATAAACCCTTCAAAACCCCTAAACCCCTCCTTTAAATAAAAAAAACCCCAGCGCCTGGCAGCTGCTGACGCGTGGTTGCCTTTTAGTCTCGGTCGGTGTTATCATCCGGAACTAAAGGTCCTCTTGTCTGGGCGCCCCACAGCAGCCACGTGGAGCTCCTTTAATCCCGGTTCGTAAGCCAACCCGGACTAGAAGTGAGTCCCGATTGTCGAATCGAGACTAAAGGCCCTCTAGAACCCGGACTGATGCCCTGTTTTCTACTAGTGGTACTTATTAATTGGAGCAGTTACCTTCAATGGTAGGTAAGGATGCAATTCATGGATGCATGCATGGCTAAACAATCTAATCTTGTTGCGGTCTCATCACTTGACAAATACGTACTATTTCTATATGTCCAGCGCCTCACCGCTCTAATCTATTTCTATATGTGCAGGGTAATCAATCACCAGCTAGCTACACATCTAGTCAATGTCCTCCGCGGTGGCGCCGGCGACGCAGCAGGCTCCTGCGGCTTTGCAGGCCACGCCGCCGGTGACGGAGTCCATCCGGGAGCTGCGCGGGTGGCTCATGGTGCTGGCCACCGTCATCGCCTCCATCACCTACGCCTCCGGCCTCAGCCCGCCGGGCGGCTTCGAGAGAGTCAAGACGCCGCTGCTCGACGACCCCAAGAGGCCGCCGGCCGCCTCCGAGACGCAGATGCTCCCTTCCCTTTACCTCGTGAGCCCGGCGAGGTGCAGGGTCTTCTACTACGCCAACACCGCCGCCTTGGCGCTCTCGCTCTCCCTCATCCTGCTGCTGGGCAGCCAGGACCTGCGCCGCCTGGCCAGGGTCAAGGCCCTCGAGATCCTCATCGCGCTCGACGTCGTGGCCCTCCTGGTCGCCTACCTCGCCGGCGCCGGCTCGTTCGGCGACCTGCAGCTCGTCGTCTGCGCCGGAGTCGTCCTCGTCGTGCCGCTGGTCCTGGTCGCCATGTCGTCGCGCCTCTGCGGGAAGTACTTCTGGGATGAGCTCTAAATTGATTTAGCCAACGTCGATCAAATGATTTGCGTGAGCGTGACTTATTTTGTGCTAGTATTTCTGAAATATAAAACATGTGCCTTGGGTTTTCGGGGCATTGGATTCTCACCAATGTTTTCGTTACTCAAGCCGACATTCTCGCTTCCGCTTCGTCGACCCCCGCTTTCGCGGTTGCTTCCCTCTAAGGCGGAACGCTCCCCTATCGATGCATGACATCCCACAGTCTGTTTTCATGTTTATTACGTTATGCACCAGCGGGCGCAGCTTCACACTCCTACACATTTCCAAAATTTGAAATAAAGACATAGACACAAGCTGCAATTTTAACACGGCAACAAAACACTCGAAAATTTAAATATGGCCCGAAAAGCAAAAAGGGCAACCCGGTGCATGTAGCTCCCGCTTGCCAGGGTCCGGGGAAGGGTCCGACCACTTTGGGTCTATTGTACGCAATCTTTCCCTACATTTCTGCAAGAGGCTGTTTCCAGGACTTGAACCCGAAAAGCAAATAAGACAAATTTTGATGGGCCATATATTACACTTGGGTTCTCTCTCCTTCCCTTTTCCCTCTGGCAATCAGGACGAACCGTCGTTCCCTACTGCCCACCGACGAAAAGTTTTTCCTCGAGCTTTCTCATCTCCACGGTGTAGCCTATGGCTCCTCAGGCTAGGGTATGTCAACACGATGGCAATAGCGTTGACAACGGTTTCCTCTGTAATTTGACACGTTGGTGCATCCTTGTAGGAGCTCCACAACGGGTAACCCTTACTTAGTTGCTCATGAGAGTGGTCGACCAAACACGCACCCCCCTCCCTCGCTACGTGAATTTGGGCCAACCCAAGTAGGTCAGGCTCCCACTTCCGGTTTTGGGAAGGTTGTTCCCACACTGATTTTTTGTTGTTTTTTATTTTATTTTTACTTTTTATTTTATGTTATTTTTCTTTTTTTACTTTCTTCATTTCTAGTTCTTTTTCATTTTGTAAAAATCTTTCAAATTCATGAATTATTTTTTGAAATCATGAATATATTTAAAACTCACAAATATATTTTTGAATTGTTAACATTTCTACCATCGAGATTTTGTTATACAAATTTGTGATTTTCTTAAAAATGTGGACATTTATGAAATCCTGAACATTTTTTCGAATTTGTGAAGGGTGTCTTAGAAATTTGTGATCGTTTTATGAAATCATGAACTTTTTCTAAATTAAAATAAATTTAAATACTAAATATTTTTAAACAACATGAAATATTCTAAATATGTGAATAGTTTTTCAAATTAGTGAACATTTTTCGAAATTCATGAAAAAAAATTGAAACACATGAATTTTTCTTCAATTTGTCAACATTTTTTCAAATTCAGATCATTGTTGAAATTATGAACACTGTTTGAATTCTTGAACATTTCTGAAATTCTTAAACGTTTTTTTTAGTTCATGTACATTTGTCATTGGTGAACAAAATTTTAAATCCAGGAATAACTGTCAAATTCGTGACTCTTTCTTGAAATTAGGAAGTTTTTTACCATGACCTTTTTTTGAAAGAATAAAAACAAAAACAAAAATGATAAAAAAATAGGGAAATAACGGAAAAGATTAGGATCATCCAGCCAAAGCGCACGCGTGGGAGGCAAGGGTACGCGATTGCTCATATCCGACAATCCACGCGCGGAAAAGGAGCTCCTCTTCCTTCTGCGGCATCCTATTTGTCGCCCGTGTGCGTCAGATTGTTTTGAGGTCTAAACCCAAAACCAAGCTTTTTCATCAAAAACCACATGTTGTGGGATACAATTCAGGTCATGGGGTTATCGTAGTGCTGCTGAAGCGAAGCGAAGCGAGTGAGCGCCGCAAAATGGGAACGCCCAGTTCGAGCGAACACATTTTTTTCTATTTTGTTACTTTTTACTGGTTTTCCTTTGTTTCTTCATGTTTTTATATTTTATCTTATGCGGTTTTATTATTCAATTCCTTTTCAGCTTCTTATTTTATAAATTTGAAACTTTCAAAAATTTCATCATTTCAATTTTTTTAAAATGTTCAAAATTTCAAATATTGTTCACCATTTTGAAAATTTTCATTTCTCCCAAATTTTGTTTGCAAATTCAGAAACTGTTCACATTTTACAAAAATGTTCAACAAAATAGTTAATAATTTGAATTTTGCTCGCAATTATTTATGTATTTGATAACTTTTTGTGCATGTTCTCAAAAATTGTTCATGTATTTCAAAATTTGTTCATTTGCATTGAAAACATTTATGGTAATTTGAGTTTTTTCTCAATTTCAAACAATATTCATATTTTTGAAAAGTAATGTTCATGTTTTCAAAAGTTGTTCACGTTATTCAAATTTTGTCCACTTTTTAATAATTTTCCACCATTATAATATTGTTCAGAATTCTGAATTGTTTCACATTTTTTTAAATATATCTTTTTTTTCTTTTCATCGGTTTGTAAAATATGTAGCTTCCAAAACTGGTTTTTTGGGTGCAAACCCCCATTAAAACCCAAAGAACATTTTCTAGAAAATCGGTCACAGGCAAAGTGGGTTATCCCATTTGCACTGCCCTTCAGCGAATGCTCCCTTGTTTGACGCATACGGGAGTCATATAGGAGCTCTCGTTCCTTCCTTCTTCCATAAGAGGAGCTCTGAAATACGCTGGCGCTCGCGCGGATCGATAGATGGGCCGCGGCCAACAAGCATTTACCTAGCTGGCTCGTTCGTCCACTAATGTATTAGGTTAAGTTGGTGGACCGACGGACCGTTGACCGCTGACTATTGAACAACGACTTTTAGAAAATATCATGAACCTGAAAAAATCGTAAATTTGAAATGTTTTTTGGAAAAAAGATTCATAAACTTGAAAAACTTTGTGAATTTCAAAAATGTTCGCTCTTTAAAAGAATTTTACAAAATTGGAGAAACAAGTTCGCAAATTGAAAAAAGGTCATTAAATTCGAAAAAGGCTCACAAAATTAAATAAATGTTTGTGGATTTGAAAAAAGTTGTCATTTTTTAAAAAGTTTGTGGATTTTTAAAAAGTTCAAAAAAATTAAAAATATAAATTTTTAATTAGTTCATAGGCACCAACTACTAGTAGGCCTTGAAAAAGAGAAAAAGGACAAAAACCAGCAGAAACCGGACAAAAACCATTAAGACACAAAACCAGAGAAAACAAAACAAGGACTAAATCTTCTATAAGGTTGAAAAGGAGTGATGGGGAGAGGCTCATTTTGGACCGGCGCTAACTATCGCACATAGGCGCCAACTACTAGTAGGCCTTGAACTGGCACGTTAAGTACTATGTAGGAATTAGGAATTGGCAAGAGAAGGTTGCTTACCATTGAGAAGCCCTCACCCTTGAAGAGGAGAAGTGAATCCCCCTCAAAAAGTGAGAGAGACACAAGTGACAACCTTCCTCTTCCTAGCTCGATCCTTCTCTGCACCGTTCAGACAAATTAATGCGTCAATTCCATCAAACACTACTTTATTAATATAATTAATTAATATGCTGGCCTTAGACAACAACACAAGGTGACTGTAGTTTGTCCGTGCTCTTCAAGTACCGGGTCTTGAGTTTTGGGGTATACACCCTAGGTCTGGCCTTACTTGGTTGTATATGACAAAAGCGTTGTTTACATGCCCCCTTGTTGAAGACTTTGCATGAAGATTGCTAGGACTTGCTCTTCAGGGTGAAAAGATTCTGTTCTAACCTTTAGTGGTTAGATCCATGATAGGGGCGATGGCGCGTCGTTTCCCTTCTTGAAGACATTGCTTTTTGAGAACTTTTATCACAGTATGTGCATTGTCAAGGATGGTGGTAAACATTGTTGTTCATTGTTGTGCGCCATTTGATTGCTTTAACTATTCATTCAGTGCATGTCTTTTATTTTTATCTTTCTTGGCGTAGCTTTGGTATTATTTGACTTTGCTAGTTGTCGGTGTGGTTTACTGTGTGTGTGCCTTGATGTTGGTTGTGTGCATCATAGATGTACAGAGGCCGGGGTGTGCTCATTGTGTTTGTATCCCTTGATGCTTCATTTTGAGTTAATAAAATCCAACGCTTGTTTTTTTACATATAGTCGATCGCAGATGTCAACATACACACATACACGCAGCCCTGTGAACGCATGCACGCACACTCCCCTCCCCCCCCCCCCCCCCCCCCCCCCACATTAGTTCCAAGTCTAGAACTTGAACCCTGATAGGCTAATTTCACCATAAGGAATTTAACCATCTAACCTACGGTTAGTTTGTAAGATCGACCCTTTGTCGAAAAGTTAATATGCTCACCAGTGACAAATTAACGTGTTATGCGTGCGTGCACTAATTGATAGATATCGGCAGTTTGAAATATATGAAGCGGGAGGAGACCAACCACTAAAAAAACTGACGTGGCAACGTGACGTCTGGTCCCAACTGGAACACTGCATCCAGTCTGCTGACCTGCTCTATCCAAAGAGCTACTAGCTCAAGTGGGAGTTGAACTCGTATTCATCATAATTATCTAAATCAAATCAATACATAAAGAACATAAACTTGACTAACATGTCCATTTTTCATCATAATCAACATGTCCATCATAATCGTAGATGGTCAAAGCACTGCCAATTCCATTCTCCAACCAGATAGTAGATGGTCAAAGCACTGCCAATTCCACCTCTAATACCTACTCTAAGCTAGTTATATAAATTGTCACGTGTCCATTTTTATTTTCCCCATTCTAATACAGACTATGCGTGCCATTCTCGCTACCTATATTTTTAGGGTGTCCATTTTTTACTTTCCTGATGCTAATATAGACTATACATACCATTTCTCGCTACCTATATCTTTAGGGTGTCACTCCTCTCGGATGTATATGCATCTGATATGACAAAATAATTTAGTAATTGCAAAAAGAAGCAAAAAATTCTGAAATATTTTTGAAAACAAACTTGACCTTCTGTTGTACTCGTATAAAGATAGACGGAATGACTTTCATGGTATTCTGAATGGAAACAAAAAATCAATACTATATACAAGTTACTATTCAAAAAAAATCCTTGATTTTTTTTCTTTGCCATGAACTTCATTGGAAGTTTTCCTACATCAAATTCCTACCACTAGCTGCCATCGACTCTTGAGCTGCCCCCACTGTGTCGGCGTTGAGCAAGGGATCATAATTGTCGCCCTCTGCCTCCGCATGTTGCAGTTGGTGTCATCCTCTGCCCATCTTCATTGTTGTTCTCCAACCATTGTGAGTACAAGTTCGACCGTCATGAGCTCCTATATGACCATCATGGAATAAAAACAAAATTAATTAAAAAAACTACGACCCACTGACAAGGTGGGCTCCACTTGTTATTGCCTGTCTATGTCGAATAGAAAGGGGTGGAGGGACTGGTAGTCAGCCGGAGGAGGAGCACAGGGGAAGCACATTTGTTTTTTTTTCGACCGTCCAAATAATTATTCCCTCCGTTCCGTAATATAAGACGTTTTTGCAAGCTATGTTAGCTTGCAAAAACATCTTTATTATGGGATGGAGGAAGTAAATATTTTGGTGGTCTCTTAGAGATGCTATCATCCTCAAACTAACTACTCCTTGTAGTATCAAAAAACATCTTATATTATGGGACGGAGGGAGTACCAACTAGCAGAGAGGTAATCTGGAAAAACTTGCCTATGTGCGTCGTGTTTGCCGGCCGACCATCTGAATTAGAGTTACTGTGTTGAATGGTGGTCTACCAGCATTGTTAATTTAACTAGTATAGTAATTAAATGGTGGCTCCTTGTAGTTGGATCGTGTTAAATACTGGTAATTTAGTGATGGAATGGAAGGAAAGAATCCAAGGGAGAGCGACACATTCGTGCATTCATTCAAAGTTCCAAGGAGAGTGTCACGTCGTCACTTACGTAAAGCAAATTATATTAGCACAAAGGTCCGGTCGAGCAAGCAGATGCATGAACGTGTCATTGTCTACTTTCTAGCTATCCTGACCTAAGCTGATTACTTACTAGTAGTGTTTATAAACTAGTAGTAGTAGTAGTATATGTGACATGCGCGATGAGACCAAGACAATTGTCGCCACCGCATAAGACCACGTACGTACGACTTATAAATTAATAAGTTTGATCCTGCCGTGTTTTATAACTAAGGCTCAACTCCATCGATGCGAACAATATTTCATTTCATATGTTGATAGATCATAGTACCCATAGATCCGGCCGTGTTTTACTATTATTGAAAAAGAATAGGGGCTAAATTAAAGGTGGAATACTCTTTGCGGTGTTTTCATCAACAGCGGGACATCTGTGATGACTTTTGTCTATTTTAAAACTCTATAACTATAAGCGATTTTTTTCTCTTTTTTTGTGTGAATCTTCTATAGGCGCTATATATATTGGTGTGTGTTTGTGTGTGGTAGTCTATACTATATGCAGTACTCGGTATTACTAGAACAATTATATCAATCTGTTTAGAAATGTAAGTAGCCGGGTTGTAAATAAAATAAAATAGGATCAAAGACTATATATATACTATTAGGTCTGTTTTGAAATATAAGTCGTTGGAGGAGTTCAGTTTACACTCCCCAACGACTTATATTTAGGGACGAAGGGAGTAATAAACGTCCATTCCCGAACAGTGGCGGTAGCAGTGCATGTGTTAGTTAGGTGTGAGTTGTTTTATTTGAAACGCTTGGGCGATAAAATCCCACCGTACGTGCTTGACTAGCTAGAAACACTGTAGTGTGCATGTGTTAGTAGGAAGGGAAGCATTGATCTAAAAATGCGTGTGATCTACTTCCTTCGTTTTTAAATATAAGTTTTTTTAGCGTTTTCAATATAGACATCCGTATGTACGTAGTTTATATTAAAATCTTTAAAAAGACTTATATTTAAGAAGAGTAAAAATGATAGTGAGCAGCACACACCATGCATTTGAAGGGAGGAACATGCATGCACAGTACTCCTACGTATACAAGGTACTGCTAGCTTTGCCAACCATGCATGTGTTTCACTTCACACATGGGTTGGGTTCCAAGCAGGGGAAGAAACATGCACCTTCATGCAGAGATCTGAGTCGTAGCAGTCACCAGTCAGTGCTGTACATTTACATGGCATGGCATGTTGTGTGTCGGCCGGGCATGCGCCGCCAGCGCCGTCAGCGACGACCGGACCATGATGCTTTGCCATGCATGCCCCCGCCGGATTTTTTTCTTGAGATCACATCAGATCCAGATGCTGGCTGGCTTAATAGTAAGTAGGTGCAACGTACTAGGTGTGTTTCACGTGTGGTGTTTTATTTATTTGCAAGAAAGAAAGAGGATATGCTCATATGCATGGATGGATGCATATGCATAGTCAGCATGACCACGACACGAGGCAGCCAAGCCAAGCCTCCTTTCCTCTCTTTTTTTTTCTTCCCTTTTAACCGGTGTAGGTCATCCAACATCCAAGAGCTCAAAAAAAAAACATCCAAGAGCTGCTAGCTAGCTCAAATTTATGCTGCAAAACTTGGTTTAGGAAAAATTATCTGTAATGCTACCTACTCATCTACTCACACTCCCTCTAAGCACAGAAGAATGATCTTAATTAGGTCAATTTCCGACTCATTAATTCTAGTGTCGGCCCAGAGCGACGGCAAAGGTTCTTGCCACATGAACATCACTCCGGCCGGTTTGATGCCAAAGCATGTCGACATTCAATCGCAGAGCCAGCATGTCATGTTCGCCGTCATTGAGGTGTTTGCAAGCATTACAAAACGCGGTGACAACTATGACAAGTGTGTCGTTTGTAACTTTTATTAAAATTTCCATTAATATTTTAGTATTTAACAAAAAAAAACTACCACATTTGGGATTTGTGTCCCCGCGAAACCACATGTTCCTTGATAGTGACCGAAAACTACCAAATTTAGTTTTTTTGGCAAAAAAACTACCAAGTGAGTTCCATGCCCGTTTTAGACGATTTTAAACAAGGTTATGACAGCCGTGACCGGCATGTCAGGCCAGAGAGAGAGAGGGGGGGGGGGAGTCGGAGGACGAGAATGGGGCGAACTCTAGATCGATTTGGGTAGATAGGGGATAGGTAGAGAACAAATATCGACAGCTCGGTCGTCGGAAGAAAAATAGGGTTATGGAACAATGTATAGCTTTTTTGTTGGGTTATACAATGTGGGTTAAAAAACCCTCTTGGATTGTTGTTATGATTTCCTACGGAGTGTTTGAAAATGGCTCATCTCGTATCCATGGCTGGTATAAAATGTAACCCGGCTCAGATGTTGGTAGAGTAGTTGTTTGTCGAAGACTACCAAAGTTATAATATAAAATAAGACACTCTCTAAGGTGGAATATACAAATACCCAGTACTTTTTACGTGGAAGAAAAATGGAAAGACCACTTTGATTGTCGAAAATTCGAAGGCCTGAATATGCCGTTCCCATTTCCTATTAGCAATATGCATGTAGCGCTAAGACCTTATCAGTCCCCGATCCAATCCATATATTTAATCCTACATGTACGCTAAATCTTATTGTTTTTATTATTCGACTCAATGTAGTGTCCGAAAGGAGTGGCCATAAAGGTTCCCGCTACATGTGCATCTACAGACTAAGGGGGTGTTTGGTTCAGGGACTTTTTAGTCCTAAAGACTAGAAAAAGTCCCTAAAAAGTCCCTAGGAACCAAACGGGAGGGACTTTTTCTACAGGGACTAGAAAAAGACTCTACTAGAGAGTCTTTTTTTATTAGTCCCTGGGACTAAAAAAGTCCTAGGACTTCTGAACCAAACACCCCCTAAATGGGTGCGCAACTTTGGTTTCATGGCAAAGGGTGACAACATCTAATCGTGTATCCAACATGCCATGTGTTCACCGACAAGGAGCACACCACAAATTCATAAGGCTGTAAAAACTATGTAAAGCAAGATGTGGCCTTGGATGAGCAATATTGTTGTGTTATTTCTATTGTTTCTTCATGAATATCAAAACATATGCATGTGCACATTTTACTGTGGCCCAATTAATTTAAGCGAGGGGTGTATAGTACCGCACTATTAAAGAACAGTTGCACAAAATAGTGCAATTAAAAATTAAAAAGTATTAATAGATATTAGAAGAAATTGAAAGTTCTACAGTACCACAGTTATGTACAACCACACAAAAATACGATTGCATCAAATGCAAACTAAAATATTTAAAAAGGTGAAAGTTCAACCAGAACAAAGAAAAGTGCAATTGCACAACAAGAGTGTTTTTTAGGGCAACAAGAGTGTTGTTGCAATGAACACAAACTAAAATAGTAAACAAATATAAATGAAAATGGAAAGCAGTAGAAACTTCACTTGTAGTGACCGAAATACCATTGAGCAAAAAAAAGTGACTGGAGCTTCACTTAAAGTGACCCTGACACCATTGGATACAAATTGGAGTGAAATACTACTGAGGAAATCTCGCGTCCGGAACTTTAAACATTTATGGATGTATGCATTTTAAAATTTCTGTATTTTAAATGACGTGTTTCAATTATATTTAAAAAGAGCTTAGTAATAATTTATTATATACTTTGTGTATGCGTCACTATAGGGCCAACAACACACGCAGAACGCTTCATGTTTAGTTGTAGAAAGGGAAAAAGTCTTTTTTTCCTGAGAGCTACTCATATGTCAAATGATCCGAAATTTGGAGTCATGAGCTATTGGAGTAGTATAATATTGTGTAGGTGGAAGAAAATGGTGAGACCTCCTCCTCTCCTCTCCTCTGTCTTTCTATCTTTTTCGTTTCGTTTCTTGGTAGCTCAGCTGGAGGAAAATGTGAAGACCATCAGGTGCGCTGGTCCTCTCCTGTTGCAAAACCAAACCAAAGGAAACCAAACCAAACCAGGAGCTGCTGCTTTGTTTGCCGTGGTTTTCCATCCCCTGCATCTTCCCATCCCCTTCCCTTCCTTCGCTTGGGTTTTCCTTTCCTTTCCGGCCGGCGGCTCCCCTCCTTCCTCCTCCTCCTCCTCACCTCGCAGGCTCGCACTCGCACTCCCACCCTGCCTCCCTGCTTCCGCTTCCTACTCTACTCTACTGCAGTAGCCCACCAACCACGCCCCCATCCATCCCCCACCGGACCGGTGGGAAGGAAAGGGAAGGGAAATCGGTAGTAGTAGGAGGAGGAGGAGATGAGAATCTCCTTTTCTCTTCTTCCCTTCTTCTTGTTGCTCTTTGGATCCACCGCCCGCTAATGCCGCCTAGCCGCCCCGATTCCACCCATCACCACCGCGCACGCGCACCAAGGCGCCGCCGCCGGCGGTAGAGCTCGTGCCGGAGATTCGCCTGCCCTCCCTCCCGGCCTCTTCCTCCTCCGCCGCCTCCGCCTCCGCTTAATAAGGGATGTAATTTGTGGCTGGACGGACGGACGGACGGACGCCGCAGGTCAGACCTATTTCTTACTACGACACTAGTATAAGTTGGTACTAGCTTTTATTTTATTTATTTACTCGGATTTCGTTCCTGAATGAATTCACCCGAGTATGGTTAGAAAGAAAGAATTTTGGTCAGAGGATTTCTTCTTAGATCTTCTTGCTTTTCTGTTTCTTACTTACTTATTATTAGGAGGGAGGGAAAAAGAAAGAAAGATTTGCGATTGATTGATTCATACTAACTGCTTGAGCATTTGATTGACTTGATGCAGAGCAGAGGCAAACACACACCCCCCCCCCCCCCCCCCCCCCCCCCCCCAAATTCATGCCTTCCTTCCTTCCTTCCTTCCTTGAGCCAGCCAGTCAGTCAGTCAGTCAGTCAGCAGGAATCAACCAATTGATTTGATTTGATACCACAAGAGTCAGTCAGTTGCTGCACAAAATCAAAATTCCACAGTCTGAATCTGAATGAATGAACCCTGGTATGTATGGTAGAGCCCATGGCAGCAAGAGCAATGCGTCCCTTCCCATGCTGGCTCATCTCGCTGCTGCTGCTGCTGCTGCTGCTGCTGCCACTGCCGCTGTCGCGAGCCGCCACCGGCGATTTCAGCCACTGCGGCGGCTGCGACGACGCCGACGAGGGCAGCCTGTGGAGCACCGACAACATCCTGCAGTGCCAGAAAGTCAGCGACTTCCTCATCGCCACCGCCTACTTCTCCATCCCGCTCGAGCTGCTCTACTTCACCACCTGCTCCGACCTCTTCCCCCTCAAGTGGATCGTCCTGCAGTTCGGCGCCTTCATCGTCCTCTGCGGCCTCACCCACCTCATCAACGTCTTCACCTACGAGCCCCACTCCTTCCACCTCGTCCTCGCCCTCACCGTCGCCAAGTTCCTCACCGCCCTTGTCTCCTTCGCCACCGCCATCACGCTGCTCACCCTCATACCGCAGCTGCTCAGGGTCAAGGTCAGGGAGAACTTCCTCAGGATCAAGGCAAGGGAGCTGGACCAGGAGGTGGGCAAGATGAAGAGGCAGGAGGAGGCCAGCTGGCACGTGCGCATGCTCACCCAGGAGATCCGCAAGTCGCTCGACAGGCACACCATCCTCTACACCACCATGGTCGAGCTCTCCAAGACGCTGCACCTGCAGAATTGCGCCGTCTGGATGCCCAACGAGGCCAGGACCCACATGATCCTCACGCATCATCTCAGAGAAAGGGAGATAACCGAGTCGCACAGCGGCTCCATTCCTATCTCTGACCCGGACGTGGTTGAAATAAAGGCGACGAGGGGCGCCAAGGTCCTCGGGGAAGGGTCGGCGCTCGGGACTGCTAGCAGGTGCAATCCTGAGGCAGGGGCTGCGGTCGCTGTGATACGGATGCCGATGCTAAGGGTGTCCAATTTCAAAGGAGGCACCCCGGAAATGATGGAAACGAGCTATGCTATTCTGGTCTTGGTCTTACCCGAGGACGGTTCCCTAGGGTGGGGTGAGCAGGAGCTGGAGATTGTCGAAGTGATCGCCGATCAAGTGGCGGTCGCGCTCTCGCATGCTGCTGTTCTTGAGGAGTCGCAGCTGATGCGAGAGAAGCTTGCTCAGCAGCACAGGGACTTGCTGCAGGCAAAGCATGAGGCTGTGATGGCAACTGAAGCCAGGAATTCCTTTCAGAGTGCCATGTATGACGGGATGCGCAGACCGATGCACTCGGTCCTTGGTCTCGTCTCGATGATGCAACAGGAAAGCATGAATCCAGAGCAAAGGCTCGTGATGGACGCCATCGTCAAGACAACCAGTGTTGCCTCGACGTTGATGAATGATGTCATGCAAACATCGACGATGGACCGTGAGCACTTATCTCTGGTGAGGAGGCCCTTCAGCCTCCACTCCTTGATTAAGGAAGCGGTCAGCGTTGTAAGGTGTCTGTGTGGCTCCAAGGGGGTTGATTTCGAGTTTCAAGTGGAGAATTCTTTGCCCGAAAGGGTCGTTGGCGACGAGAAGAGGGTTTTCCATATTGTCTTGCACATGGTAGGCACTCTGATAAATCAATGCCGTGCGGGCTGCCTCTCTTTGTATGTGAATAGTTACAACGAGATGGATGAGAGGCATAATAATCAGGACTGGATGCTGCTGCGAAGAGCAAACTTTTCTGCCGGATATGTGTGTGTCAAGTTTGAGATTAGGATTAAAAAATCCAGAAACAGCCTTTTGGATGTGTCTGCCAGCCAAATAAGTCAAGAGCCGAACGCTAGCAGTTCGGAGATGGGCCTTAGCTTCAACATGTGCAAGAAGATTGTGCAGGTAATCATTCCTTGTCATATTATTCATGCCTCTTGCTTCTGTCATATTATTTATAGAAGTGTATTATTGGACTCCATGCTTATTGAAGATTATATTGGCAGATAACTAACTAGTTGTTGATCCTCATCTGTCTCGTCAGTTTTTCAGTTTCTTTTTTTCTTTTTTCATACGGTAACTAAACATTCAGGCTAGCATGTAGTTACAATTATTATTTTTAAAGACATATAGTTACAATCAATTATGAAACTGTCAAATTACACTGGATTTTCCTGCCAGCGTACTTTGTGCGGAATGCTGTGATATCTTCAGCACTTGACTGTGGTTCAAACTGGGCGAAATAAGATTTTTTTTTTTTGCCACTTTTGTTACAGTGGTGCTGTAATAAAAAATGAGATTTAGGCTGCTTGTTCATGCTGTTGAAACTAGTATTAGTGAACATGATGTGATTGGCTGCAAAGAATTCCGGTGCTTGTTTTCGGTAACTATCTTTTTCTTCGTGCTCATCAGTTCATTCCTCAGAAAATATCTTACTGTGGCACTTAGGCGTTCAATCTTATTCTGTCGTTTGCTTGATGTGTAATCTATATATTTTATTATTAGCTGACTTGAGGCTTTATGTTGTGTTGCAGATGATGAATGGTAATATCTGGTCCGTATCAGACCCAGAAGGGTTGAGAGAGACGGTCATGCTGGCTCTCCAGTTCCAGGTGCAACATGTGACCCCTGTCTCAGGAGCATCCTCGGACCTATACCGATTATCACCGATCCCCAACTTCAACGGGCTCCATGTCCTCCTGGTGGACGGTGATGACACCAACCGAGCGGTCACCCACAAGCTCCTGGAGAAGCTCGGGTGCCGAGTCTTTTCGGTCAGCTCGGGCATCCAGTGCATGACCTCCTTTGCAGGCGGCGAGTCGTCCTTCCAGCTGGTGCTTCTGGACCTGACGATGCACACGATGGACGGGTTCGAGGTGGCCCTCGCGATCCGCAAGTTCAGGAGCAACAGCTGGCCGCCGCTGATCGTGGCCCTCGCGGCGAGCTCGGATGACAACGTCCGGGACCGGTGCCAGCGGTCGGGGATAAACGGTCTGCTCCAGAAGCCCGTCACGTTGGCGGCCCTGGGGGATGAACTGTATAGAGTCCTTCAGCACAACTGATCTCTGTGGATCTTGATAGATTGTTGTAGCTTGATGGGTAGTTGATTCCCTTTTGATCGATTATGCCAGGTTAGGTCCCATACAGATGACAAGAAGCATTTGTGCAAAAAAAAAAAAAAAGTAAGGAATTAATTGTACAGGAAGGAAGGAAGGAAGGAAGATGTAAGCCTGCCTTTTTTCGCTTTGGTGAAGAAAGGTGGGGAATTTTGGAGAGATGAAAAAAGCTACCCACTTAGGTTCTCTTTTTAGGGCTATTCATTTGTAAAGCCTCTTATCTTGGATTATTAATGATTTATTTATGAGGCAACTCATTTGGGGGCAACCAGGTCAGGTCAGGTCATTAACTAGCTAGCAGAGCAGAGGAGAGCAGACAAGATGCTTCTAATCTGGTCTGGTCCAGTGAATTGGGGTGCTTGATTTGGTTTGGTGGCTGCACTTGTGAATTCAGTGAATGCAGAAAGTAGTGTTGATACTGACTTGTTATCTTGTTGAAAGAAACTAGTACAAAATCATAATCAGGCAGACTGACTGACTAGGAGTATTTGATGCTGACCTTTTTTCTTTTAAATAAGTTTCAGTCTTGTAGAAAGAAAGATAAAGACCTACTAGTAGTACAAAGGAATGTTAGGAGGTGTAGAAAATTTGAATGAGTGTTAGGAGGTGTAGAAAATTTGCAGCTGAGGTTCCATGGTAGTAGGATCCAAGGCAACCTTGGCTGATTGATTATGCTTGCTACAATAATTTTGTTTTCTTTTTTTGGTGGGACAACAATATGCAAGGAGACACTTGGCAAAGGGAAACCAAGTAAAAAAACACCTCTTCTTCTTTCCTCCCCGCCTCCTCTGCCTCTCCTCCTCCCCCATCCCAGCTCCCCTCCCCCTCGCCGCCCCTCTCCTCCCAATGGCCGGACGCGATGGCCGAAGGTCCTTGTCGTCGATCCGTCGAATCCTCCTCAAACCATCACGACGATTCCGCCTCTCCCGTCCCCCCCTCCCCGGCTTCCCCGACCTCCCTAGCTGTGGCAGCCGCAGAGGAAGTACCATGGCGTCTGGCAGCAGGGGTGGGGGACTTGGGTGGCGGACTCACCCATGCCATTGGCTTGGGTCCTCCCACACGGCCGAACTCGGTGTGCTCGAGGGGGAGCGACGACAAGGACATTTTTTTTTAAAAATGGATGAACATTGGCTCCTAGGCTCATCTGCACCCGCGTTGAATAAAAAATTCAAAATAAATACTAGAAAAATTCAAAAAAAATCCATTCTTTTTGACATGGTAGATAATTTGGTGCGTGATGTCCGTTCCAAATTTCAAATTATTTGGACATCTGAGTAGCTCTTGGTAAAAAAAGACAAATTTTTGGTCTGTTAAAAAGTGTACTGTTCATATACTGTTCTGACCTAATCTATTTTTTTGCTAAGAGCTGCTCAAATGTCCAAATGCTCTAAAATTTGGAGCGCACCTCACGCACCAAATTATCTATCTTGCACAAAAAATTTAGATTTTTTTTTGAATTTTTTATGAATTGTTTCTTGACTATAGGCATAGGCACAGTGACGGATAATCTTTTTTTACATGGTAGATAATTTGGCGCGTGATGAACATTTTTCTAATTTGATGATAATTTTCTAATATGCTGAACATTTTTTGAAACAAATTTGTAATTCGATGATCATTTAAGAAAAATCAATGAATTTTTTTTATATAGGCATAGGCACAGTGACGAACATATGACTGTTGTGTTGCCGATATATCAATTTTTTTACTTTCTTTTTATTTGGGTTTGACCGCGTGCTTCTGAGATATTTGTATATATTTGATTTGATTTGATGCTACATCTTGAGTCAATAAAAGAAAAGCGCCCTTTATATGTCGGGGAAAGCTAACACATTCTTTGTGACTTGATTACCAATTTCTTTGGAGAATTTGTAATTTAAAAGGGGAACGACAAGTGCAAAGTCTAAACATTCAAAAGTATGGAGAGTGACTTTTTTAAATAAAAAAAAGACAAATATCTATCTTAGGGGAAACGACTTGGTAGGAAAGAATTATCCGGCAAACATCAACATTTTCTTCTTGGAATTAAAACGTCTTCTTCTTGGGTTGGTATCCCTCAAGAATGGTGTTGCATGTGTTCATGGCGCGCGCATCCAGCAGGCTGTGGTTCCACAGCTTAATCATCACCAAACGCCAGCACCTGAGTGTTGTTTCATCCATTCATTCATTCAGACGAAGCAAGCAAATCAGTCAAATAATTAAACACCGAGTGTTGGCGGGCGGGGAGGGACTCACCAGAGCAGAGGAGGGTTTTGTACAAGCTGCGGTCCATGAAGCCGGGAGAAGCCCTCACAGGCCCAAGGTATATGCCCATCAGCTAGCACCCTGTGAATGAATTATCATACACTTTCAGAAAGACACGAGGCGCATCAAGTAGGGTTCAGCGAGTACCGTCCGTAAAACACTTGATTTTGCACACATGCATACCTTTGTTTCCGAATAAATGAATTCCACATATGCATAATAAGCTTCTCATCTTTCGTGACATCAAGAAAATCAGCAAGCATCTGCAACCAAGGGAAAAAAAACAAGTAATAACTTAAGATATGTTTCTAGTAGTATGTTTCTCAACCGTAATTAACGAGAGACAAATATCTGCTGACCCGTCTATCTTCCAAGTCGGCAATGTCATCGTCAACTTCATCCTCGCTGTCATGATCTGACAAAACTTGTTCCACTGCCATTGGCTACAACAATCAAGCTATACATGTCAAATGCAGAAACAAGAGTAAATGAAATTCAGACGTCATGCTAGACTAGATATCAAAGGAAATGCAGGCATAAAAACCCTAAGTAATATCAAAAATCCAATAAAACAAAGCTTTAGTAGGGGCGTAAATGATGAGCAAGAAAATTATAGAACAAGAAAGCTGGCAACAGGCAGATTTTTTTTAAAAAAAATTCTTTATGCATGCAAACAAAACAGCCTTTCTTACAGTGAAGCCTTGGCATCAAATTGGCTGGCACAAGTGAAACCTTGGCAGAAAACTGTATTAGATTTGCCACCTGCTAGTTGTAACTGAACACAAATAATTCAGACATCATGCTAGCAAAACTGGCATAGTCTGGTATTTATATAAAACACCAGATCATCATATTTTAACTCAAGAGAAGCTGACAGTGAAGACAAGAGTATTACTTCTCACCAAGCTCCAACGAGTCGCAGGTCAAAGCCTAGAAAATTTTAGACCTCTCATCTACTAGAAATCAGCATCAAATTCAAATTCAGATATTTTTATATTCACATTCTGTTTTTTGGATGCCCGGTCTTGGGCCGGTGCTCTTGTTAGTTCCATACATGACATAAGGATGAACAAAATTTATTTCCCACTCACACACCTGTGCCCTGTGAGAATGGAAGAACTGACGTTTCTGCAGAAGTTGTCGGCTGCCACATAATATACACATAAAAACAGTTGGTTTAACATTTTTCTATTGTAAATGTCTGGACAAACAAACAGCTATATATACAATGCTTAGCATGATATCAGCGAAGTATGTAAACAGAAGGGCTACTTTCTGGGATCACTTCGCTCCGCAGATAGTTTCCTTGTCTTCCCAAACTCTAGTACTGTCGGTGGTGTAAGATTGCTACCATTTAATGAGTGATCATGCTCGGCAGAATCGGGTGCTACTGAATTATTATCTGCAAATTTTAGACATCAGAAATCAGCATTTGCAGGCATGATCTGTTTCTTAGGAAACAACTTATGTGGTTTGTAGCATTCATTCAGGTATAATCAAAGAACAGTTGCAATAATCTCTACCTATGGCAAGGGTCTAAATGCTATATTCAAAACAGCATGCAGGACTTCTCAGAGCTGAAATTCCATGTGCAAACAAACAACTGGCTCATTCTTAATTCCAGTTTCACTGAAAATTTGACTGCTTTTGTCCACCTGTGGGATCAGTCTAGGAACAATTTTTTGATTGGTTTCATCAGGAATGGAAATTTGAAACACTGTATTTATTATATAATAAGATAGTAGGCGAAGACACAATCAGAAACATCACTGTACAAATCGAAACACTGCATTATGGTGTTACCATTTGAATGTAGTTTATGCCACAGTAAGATACCATAAGATGACTCCCAAAAAAGAAAAAGAAAAAGATGAGAATGTACCATCTTCCCTCTGAACAAACTCGTCTTTAGACGATCCTGCCTGGGCATCTTCAGGTGAAACTGAATCCATGATATGTGGATGTACAGGGCTTATATTCTCAACTGTGGCTAGCGACCTTCGACGACGCATCTTAAGCCTTGAGCTGATGCAACACAGTTAGTAAAATCAAACAGAAATAAGATGAGCTGATCCATCATGAAAATTGATTGAGAAAGAGCGTACCAGTAGGAAAATGTTTGATGTCTTGGATCAACTCCCTTGCCCACAAGCTGGGAAATAAATGGGATTATTAGTTCGAGGCACTAATAACAGAATGTTTCAATGTAAAACCATATGCAAGTATCCTTCAGAACACTCAGCTCATTTATTATCGGGTAATTCTGCAAGTTCTGTATCACTGTTTTACCTCCATTTTCCAGGCATCAGCCTTCAGACTAACATTAACAGCCTGGCATTCTTCAGATATCTGCATGAATGTAAAGAGCAAACCAACAATCAAATTATGACATCGATCAAATAAGATTTACAATAGAAATTCCAGAAGTTTACCAACCCAAAACTCAAAGTGGAATAGGTCATGCGTTGAGTTCAAGTGACACCCCAGGCCCTAGTATCGCCAGAATCACAACATTAGAGATGTGCCTCAGAGAAAGTGCGCACAACATTGTTCCCATAAAAAATAAGAAAGGTCGAGCAGAAAAAGAACACAATCTAAGTTTCCTCACAAAGAACAAGAAGACATCAACGGTGCAGCGTGAACTAGACAGATTCCGTTTTACCCTAAATGTAGCAGGTGACATGATTCACCGGCCCTTAGCAGCAATAAGCAACATTTCGAATGGAAATTTGCTTCAAACTTTACCTTGTAGCTTCCGCACTTTACCAAGCAAAAGGCGCAAGCAAAATCTTCGGTGACTGGTAAGAAGGGATCAATATTAAGAATCACGAGCCAAACAGAAAATATATGACTTGACCAACAAATGTCACTCAGTGATGCAAAACTGAACGTAGTTAATTGCAAACACCAGATTTTTGCCATGATAAGCATTCAAAACAATGTACACTGTATAATAAACACAGGAGTAGCCAACTCACTCAGCAACATGTCCTAGGATCATATGCAAAATCATGTCCTAGGTACTTCCTTTTGTGTTGTGTCGATACACTAATATTTGTATAATACATATCTCACCATGACTAATTGGACAAAGTAATAATTTTACCACCATAAAACATCATAAGCTTACATTTCAATAACATGTGTACCATCGAAAGGTCGTAGCAGAAGATATTTTACTAGTTTAGTTGCAGATATACTGATATTATTAACCTAGCATATCTAGTTAATTACGCTCCGCAAATCAGGTACAGGGAGAAAATGTAGAACACCTAGGGAAGGAAAATGCCAGTATATGATGCAAGCAAATGCCAATGGATTTGAAAACCGCATGAGCCCAAATGTTGGAGTAAGCGAGAACCTTCAGTCTTTTGCATAGTATTGTTGTAGTACTTGAAGTTGAAAATCACATTACCAGCTCTTAACCTGCGGAAAATATACATTTCCATTTGTTCACTTGGTTATACCAAAATGCAAATGTGTTTGTAAAGCTGAAAGTTAGAGCAAAGTGTCATAATAAGACCTGACCAAACACTAGGTCGGGACAGGCTGACTTCAGCCTCACCACAATACTGGAGTAGTACTTCTTTAAGACATAAACAATGTCACTTGGAACAATTATCAGTGATTTAACTTCTTAAATTACATGAGATGGAGGCATAAGTAAGCTGGGGTCTCTCTTTTGAACAATCAAGGCTCTGCCAAAGAGATGTTTCCAATTGAACCATAGATAGTGATTATGCATTTTGCACTTTTTCTCCAAAACTAACAAGTAATTTGTCTAATTACTTTCATCAATTATATTTCAGGAGAAAAACACTAAGCTTAATGATCTGAAATTACTTTTGAATTTTGATGGCAAAATTTAAAAATATCATCTCAACATGACAAACCCAAATATTGTGTATACTAGCAGCCAAATTTAAAAGATCGACTCCATGCATTCTAAACCAACACCAAACCCAAATATTGTGTTACCTTATAATATGAGGTAATGATGAAGGTGGGACATCACTGTATGAGTAACTATTATACGGAGATTCAGACATGTCTCTTGCACCAGCCTCTTGAACGGATATGCCAACTTGGAGTTGATATGAACCCTGAAACAATAACAGCAATCTTAGACAAGCTGCGCAAGTAACTGACAGAAGGTCAGGTCTACAATATAATCCGTTGCCCTTAAATATGGAAATGATAATTAGATCAATAAATAAAGGAACAGAGTTACCCTTACCGTAGCATCAACCTTATGAGAGCAAAATGTCAAGCAACTGTCCTGCTCCAGAAATTTTGGCTGGATGTACAAAAAAAGTCAAGGCAAGTAGGTCAACATACAGCGGAAGCAATTAACGGCCACTACGCCCCAAAAACTCTCTCTTCATTTTTCAGTTTCTAATAAAGTAAACAAAAATGATTGTGAAATCTGAGGCACAACCGAAACGAAAACAGATTTGCATAATCACTTAAACTTCCATACACTACAGAATACAACTTTTAGTGTTAACATGGATCTTATAACATGTTGTGTTACAAAGATGCAAACTGCACTACTGATTTCACAATTTGCCACCTGCACTTCTGGAACATGATTTGCTAATTAACGACAGGCACCGCGGCCTTCTAGGACAACTAAAGTTACATGCTAGTACATAGGGTAAATTTTCCAAATACAGGTGGCTAACGTAATTTATTCAGTCTGAAACTTGAGGATGCAAAGGATTGTCATCCATCTTATGGTTAAATTGTACTACTAGAAAAGTTGAAGTATATACATTAAGAAAACCGAAGCTTAATAATATGGAAAAGTTCAACCTAAGTACCTCTAAGAAACTTGGGTTCATAGTAACTGTAGAAGCCAACTCCACAGTATGTCCCAAATTTAAAGTCACGCAATTCTCCAACGACGAACCAAGTAAATTAATTGGTATTTTACCCCAGAAACATTTCCCTTCAAGCTCTGTCAAAATGCATCACGTAAATGATAGTAAGTAGTTGCACTCAATAACCCCACAAATCATAGCTGGTTTCTGATATTCAATTTTTAAAAGGCACATATGTTGAGCTATACTGGCTACTAGACATGGTAATGTGATACAAACTTACTTCGGAGAGCAGATGCTTCCACATGGTCCCCAGAGCAGTTATTTTCTCCAACCTGCCCTTCTGAATCTGAAACTAAAAAAAAAGGAACCAGATGTGACGGTAGTGAGGAGACGTGAACCGTGCACGATCACATATGATGCACATCATACCACAACGGATAAGGATAATGCTGAGGTTGCAAGCTCGGGAGGTTGCTATATTCTTGACGTCTGGAATTGTGAATGTGGCTTTGTTGTGGTCTTTACTAGCAAATTCAGTGAATGACGTAAGCAAACAGGCACGACTGAATCGATATATCGGAGAATGCTGCAAAACATGATGGCATTGTTTAATGAGATCATTAATTAATTTGGTACAAGAATGTCTATAAATTCACCATGCATTATGCTGCAAAACAAAATAGTGAGTGGAACTGAAAAAGGGGAACACTTACTTACCCCTTCAAGTGGGATGCTATCACTAGTAGGTGTAGCTAACAAAACATAAAGGGGGAAGATGTTGTGGTCAGTATTTGTGCCTCGAGAAAGGGATACAGTTAGTTGAATCCTACATCCACAAACACACACTGGTCAGCATTCGCATGATGCAACAGACAAGATTCAGTTAAAGGGGTCAGAAAACTAGATACTATAAAACAGTGAAGCCTCTGCTCTGCCATTTATCTATCCATGTCAAGAAAAGAAAATAGTTTCAGAAACAGTCTGTACTGACATAATAAATATGGGACCTGAATGAATGAGAGCTACCTCTTTTTGCGGCTTGCCTGTATCATGTAATGGAGGCATCTTTGCAGAAAAGCGGGCTGCAAAAGAAAGCCATTGTATTGTTGTAGTTGTTGTTGCTTGTGTGAAATGAAATGAAAACAGCTATACAGGATTTAGGGAGGGAGGTTACATATATAGTACAATACATTATCAAGGGCTCGTTTTTGGATAACATTGCAGAGCTCAACTGGCTTGCAGTACAACTTGAAGGTTTCTTCAGCAGCAAGCTGCTCATCTGGAGACAGCTCAAGTGTCGACGGTTGACGGCACATGTGGTCTGGTCCTGCCCTGCCCTGCCCTGCCCTGCATATTATATTATATGTATAAGTACAAGTCAAACAAAAGAGGAATCTAGATACATTTTTTATTGCCATAGATAGATAGATAGATAGATAGATAGATAATTAGAGACATGGTTGTGTATCTGCTGTGCTGCTATCAGAGAAGAGAAGAGAAGAGAAGAGAAGAGAAGAGAATTTTAGTTTCCAGATGCCGCATAACAATGATAAACAGGCAGCGTGAAAAGAGGGAGACATTTTGCTGAATGAATTCCACGGTTGCGACAGACCATTCATTCTTGTTTTCTTTTCTTTTATTTTCTTTTCTTTTCTTGGAATTATTTATATTTATATCCTGCCCTTGATACATACATACATACATACATAAATAGGAGTAGATACATACATACATACATACATACATAACCAGGAAAGGAGTAGAGCTAACTAGTACTAGTATATTAGCAGCTAAGGAGTAGAGTAGAGTAGAGTAGAGTAGATCTAATCTAACCTAATAACCAGGAAAGAAAGAAAGAGGCGGAGGGAGAATCCTATCGTATCACCAATCAATCCCGCCTGGGGTTCGCTTCGCTTCGCTTCGGGTTGGATCAAGAAGAAGCATACATACCTAAGGATAAGGATAAGGATGCCCCGCGCGCGCGATGAACGGATAAGGCCGGCGGCGGCAGGGCGTCGGCGGCGGAGGACCGCCGGATCTAGGGCCCGCCCAAGCCCAAGCCCAAGCCCAAGCCCAGCGGCAGCAGCAGCACGACGAGAGAGGAGGAGAGGAGACACAGGAAGGAAGGGAAGGAAGGAAGGAGGAGGAGGAGGAGGGAGGAAGAACAAGAAGAGAACGCTACGAGTGAGTGGTGTTTTGTTTGTTTTTTTATTCCAAAACAAAATCCAAAGACCAAAAAGGATTCATATTGCTGCTTATAGTAAAATAAAACCCGCCCACCGGCGGCCGATTTGATTAAAGGAAGCAAAGGGAGTTGCAACGGAACTAGAGTTGGTGTAGATCGTTCGTCGAGTCCCTCAAACCCAAGACTCAAACCATGGCCTTCTTGGAAAACATATATAGTAGAAAAACAAGTCGCACTACGATTGATCACCCAAGAATAAATATGAAGATGAGGATAACGATCGTTACTAACTCCAAGTAGCAGCTAAATTAGACGAGTCGGTGTATCTTTAATTGGAGTCCTTTAAACCGTAGATGAACGATCCGCCCACAAACGATCCCTCGAACGGAGGACTGAAACCACGACCTTTCTACTTGGTTGTAAGCGTACACCCGACGCCATCCGGAGCTAATCGTCGACGAAGAATTAGGGGAAGAAGATTAGAACCACACTGGGATTCTAATTATTAGGATTAAAGGATCTACGTCAAGCTTTAATTGATCAACTAGAAACAACTAGAACTAGAGAATTAGAGGAGACTCCAAAATTTGTTTGTTCTAATAATGCAAAAACTTCTAGTATATATAGGTTAGACGGGAGGAGGGGTCGCCACAAGGGGGGGAGGACTCCCTTCCCATTGCCTCGACCATTCCCCCTCCCCAATTCGGCCTCCCAAAGGGGGGAAGGGGGCACCTCCCCTACATGGGCCTTGGTGGCCCAATTCTTCCTCATATTAAATATAAAAGCCTCCTAACAATTACTAAAACATTTTATTATTAAATCAGTATCATCGGAAACATTTTCCACCTATAAATTATTTATCAGTAATACCCATATTACCCGATAAACTCCGAAACACTTTCGGTGATCCCGGAATGCTTTTGGTTCCTCTCAAAACTATTTCAAATTTTAATGAAACAATTCTACAAATAAATCCTCAATACTCTCATCCTTCTAACACTCAACAGATTGTGATTATCTTAAGCTTGTGACCCTATAGGTTCGGTAAAATATAGACATGAACGGAAACCCCTTCGTGCAATGACCGATAGTGGAAACGTGGGCGTCCATATCGGTCCCTATGATTACACGAATGACATTCGAGTGAACCTTTGGTTATCATGTGATGTTCCCTTTGCTTCACGATACTTTACAAAACCCGAGGTGAGATGCGTCGGTATCCTCCTGAGTCATACACATGCTTGATAGGTGACGGTGTCCTGGACTAGGGGGTCCTAGCCAAGACGGCCTAATGTATGGGCCGGGCTACCAGCCCATTGGGGAGGCAAGACTCCGGAGACCCTTTAAGCGCGGCGACCAAAGACTTGGCGTGTACTTCAAGCATATTTAGATTCGACATGTAAACCCTTAGATGGCAACCGACCATGTGTAACGCTAGATGCCCCTGGTGCCTATATAAACTGGGAGGTTTAGTCCGTAGAGGGCATCATTCATTCCATCCATCATACCATTAGGGTTTAGACCACTACTTACGATCTTGAGGTAGATCAACTCTGGACTTTGATACCTTCATAATATAAACAAGAGCAGGACGTAGGGTTTTACCTCCATCGAGAGGGCCCGAACCTGGGTAAATCCCATGTGTGTTCTTCTCCTCTTACCCATCGATCTGATCTAACAGCTCCCTCCTACCCGAGATCTGTCGGTTTTGACACCGACATTGGTGCTTTCATTGAGATCTTGTTGTTTGATCGTCAAAGGTGGATGGCTCGCTTGCAAATAGATATAGTAGCATCGGTTGTGGGGGCATCTTCGTCCCCGTCCAACTTTTTGCTTTCGGTAGCATTGTGTGATGACCCACAAGTATAGGAGATCAATCGTAGTCCTTTCGATAAGTAAGAGTGTTGAACCCAACAAGGAGAAGAAGGAAATGACAAGTGGTTTTCAGCAAGGTATTTTCTGCAAGCACTGAAATAGTCGGTAACAGGTAGTTCGATAGCAAGATAATTTGTGAACAAGTAACGGTAACGGTAAATAAAGTGCAGAAAGGTAGCCCAATCCTTTTGTGACAAAGGACAGGCCAAAACGGTCTCTTGTGATAAGCAAAGCGTTCTTGAGGGCACACGGAAATTTCACCATGCTACTTCCATCATGTTGGTTTGATTCGTGTTCGCTACTTTGATAATTTGATATGTGGGTGTGCCGGTGCTTAGGTGTTGTTCTTACTAGAACAAACCTCCTACTTATGATTAACCCCCTCGCAAGCATCCGCAACTACGAGAAAAATATTAAGATAAAATCTAACCATAGCATTAAACTTTTTGATCCAAATCATTCCCTTACGAAGTAGCGCATAAACTAGGGTTTAAGCTTCTATCACTCTAGCAACCCATCATCTAATAACTACTCCACAATGCATTCCCTTAGGCCCAAATATGGTGAAGTGCCATGTAGTCGACGTTCACATGGCACCACTAAGGGAATCACAACATATATATCATCAAAATATCGAACACATATCTAGTTCACATGATTACTTGCAACATGATTTCTCCCGTGACCTCAAGAACAAAAGTAACTACTCACAAATGATAATCATGCTCAAGATCAAAGGGGTATTAAATAGTATAATGGATCTGAACATATAATCTTCCACCAAATAAACCATATAGTAATCAACTACTAGATGTAATCAACACTACTAGTCACCCACAAGCACCAATCTAAGGTTCCGGTACAAAGATTGAACACAAGAGATGAACTAGGGTTTGAGAGGAGATGGTGTTGTTGAAGATGTTGATGGAGATTTCCCTCCCAAAGATGGGAGAGTTTTTGGTGACGACGATGACGATGATTTCCCCCTCCGGGAGGGAACTTCCCCCGGTGGAATCGCTCCGTCGGAGGGCAAAAGTGCTCCTGCCCAAGTTCCATCTCAAGACGGCGACGCTTCGTCCCAAAAGTCCTCCCCTGACTTTTCTAGGTCAAAATGACCTATATACCAGAAGATGGGCACTAGAGGTGGGCCGAGGAGGGCACAACCCACCAGGGCGCGCCTAGGTGGGTTGTGCCCACCTGGTGGGCCTCCTCCGGTAGTTATTTGCCCAGTATTTTTCATATATTGTAAAATAATTCTCCGTAAATTTTCAGCTCATTTGGAGATGTGCAGAATAGGTAACTCTGACGTAGCTTTTTCAGGTCCAGAATTCCAGCTGCCGGCATTCTCCCTCTTTGTTTAAACCTTGCATATTATGAGAGAAAAGGCATGAGAAATACTCCAAAAAGCATTATTATGCATAAAAACTTTATAAATAACAGTAAGAAATCATGATGCAAAATGGACGTATCAGCCCCCTCCAGATAGGCCGACCGCTTCCACTTCTCCACCTGGGGGTTGGTTTCCTGAAGCCTATTTACCAGGCCGAAGAAGCTTGTCGACATCGGCTGGCCCGACCAGAGGTTAATGTAGATGTCCTGCATCACCGGTCGTGCTTCACGGAACAGCTCCGCCAGCTGCTTCATCTGATTGTTCAGCAGCGGCGGATGCTCGGGCACCTAGAATTGGGCCTAGAAGGTCTTCTCCTCGGACCCATCAGGCTGGGTAGCGAAGTACTCCATGGCAGGTCCCTAAAGACCTTTGAAGAATGCCAGACTCTTGTGTAAGATGAGAAAATCGGCCGTCATAAAAAATGTAGCAAAGTATATAGGGCTTACCGACGATGATTTGCTTCACTTGTTGAAGCATCTCGCGGTCAGCTCGAGTCTAGGTCTTGGCCTCCTTGCATGCCGAGCTGGTTGTAGCCAGCTCGAACGTGAGACTATCCTTCTCCTTCTGAAGGGCATCACGCTACGCGCAAAAGCCCTTCAGGTCTTCTTCAACCTTGGTGATAACCCACAATTATAGGGGATCACAACAGTTTTCGAGGGTAGAGTATTCAACCAAAATTTATAGATTCAACACAAGAGGAGCCAAAGAATATTTGTAAGTAGTAGCAGTTGACTTGTCAATTCAACCACACCTGGAGACTAAATATCTGCAGCAGAGTGATCAGTAGCATAGTATTATGATACTCCCTCCTTCCCAAAATATAAGGTGTTGGTTGACTTTTCTGGTTTTCGTTACACAACTTTGACTATGATTTTCACGTATTGTATTTATATAAATTTAAAACACGTACATATGAAATAAAATTATTTTGCAAAACAAATACGATGATGTCATTTATACACGTTCAATTGACATATATTAGTGGCCAAATTCGTGCATCAAAGACCGTGCAAAGTCAATCGCATCTTATATTTTGGGAAGGAGGGAGTGATTTGATAGCAGTGGTAACACTAGCAATAATAATAGTAACAGTAACAGTAGAAGTTTGTAGCAATTGTAACAGTAGCAGCAACAGTAGTAACTTAGCAAAGCTCAATATGTGAAAAGCTCATAGGCATTGGATCGGTGACAACGTTGGATAATATTCATCATGTAGCAGTCATAGCCTAGGGTGACACAAAACTAGCTCCAATTCATCAATGTAATGTAGGCATGTATTCCGTAAATAGTCATACGTGCTTATGGAAAAGAACTTGCATGACATCTTTTGTCCTGCCCTCCCATGGTAGCGGGGTCCATAAGGAAACTAAGGGATATTAAGGCCTTCTTTTAATAGAGAACAGGAACAAAGCATTAACACAAGGTGAATACATGAACTCCTCAACTTACGATAATCACTAGAAAGAATCCCAATTCTTGTCACGTTGGGGTATGCGGATCATAACACGTAATATGTGCATGTAACTTGCATGGTAGGATCTAGAACACAAATGTATTGGTGAAAACATAAACAGTTCAGATCTAAAATCATGGCACTCGGGCCCTAGTGGAAAACATTAAGCATAGCAAAGTCATAGCAACATCAATCTCAGAACATAGTGGATACTAGGGATCAAGCCCTAACAAAACTAACTCGATTACATGATGAATCTCATCCAACCTCACACCGTCCAGCAAGCCTATGAAGATATTACTCACTCCTGACGGTGAGCATCATGAAACCGTTGATGGAGGATGATTAGTGATGACGGTGACGATGAATCCCCCTCTCCGGAGCCCAAAACAGACTCCAGATCTTGCCTCCAGATGAAGAACAGGAGGTGGCGGCGGCTGATACGTCTCCAACGTATCTCTAATCCATGCTGTTATATTATCATTCTAGGATGTTTTATAATCATTTTATAGCAACTTTATATCATTTTTTGGGACTAACCTATTGACATAGTGCCCAATGCCAGTTGTTGTTTTTTGCTTGTTTTTTTTTACTTCGCAGAGCATCAGTACCAAACGAAGTCGAAATGCCATGAAACTTTTTGGAGATTTTTTTCTATCTAGAAGAAAACTTGGGATCCAAGGAAGGCCCAGTTCTTTTGCCAGCATGTGGAGATTCTCCCAGAATCCGACCCCTACCTAGCTTCTCCCAGAATCTTTGAGCCCCATTTGTTTTACAATCCTATCTAGTTAGGGTCTAATTAGACAGGATTGTAAAACAAATGGGGCTCAAAGATTATAGGAGAAACTGGATAGGGGTCGGATTCTGGGAGAATGCCCAGATTCTGGCAAAAGAACTGGGCCGAAGTGCAGCAGGGGAGCCCGTCGGGCCCACAAGACACCAGGGCATGCCAGAGGCCCCTGGCGCACCCTGATGGGTTATGGGGCCCACTAAGGTCCTCTCCACCACCTCTCAGCTCTTCAAATACCCAAATATTCCAGAAACCCTAGGGTAGTCGACGAAACACAATTCTAGCCGCCGCAAGTTCCAGAACCACGAGATCCAATCTAGAGCCCTATTTCGGCACCTTGTCGGAGGGGAACACGATCACGGAGGGGTTCATCATCCTCATTGGTGCTTCTCCGATGATGCGTGAGTAGTTCATCATAGACCTACGGGTCCGTAGGTAGTAGCTAGATGTCTTCTTCTCTCTTTGATCTTCAATACAATGTTCTCCTCTATGAGATCTATTTGATGTAACTCTTTCGCGGTGTGTTTGTTGGGATCAGATGAATTGCTAGTTTATGATCAGTTCTATCCATGAATATTATTTGAATCTTCTTTGATCTCTTATATGCATGATTATTATAGCCTCGTATTTCTTCTCTGAAACTTTGGTTTGGTTTGGCCAACTAGATTGATTTTTCTTGCAATGGGAAGAGGGGCTTTGTGATGGGTTCAATCTTGCGGTGTCCTCACCCAGTGACAGAAGGGGTAGCAAGGCACACATGTATCGTTGCTATTAAGGATAAAAAGATGGGGTCTATTCCTACATGAATAGATCTTGAACTACAAAAAAAAGACACATCCGTGACATTTTGGGCCGAACGAAAATCTTTTCTGCTTAGTTCATGTAAATGTAATGAAATCCATCATGTTTATATGAAGATTCGGCTTTTTTATACGAAATCCTTCATGCTTATATGAAATCACTCCGTGTTTGCAAGAATTTCATCTGGTTGGTTAGAGTTGTGAAAATGTATGCCGCTGGCGTTTGATGTCGTCCTCCGCGGAAGGAAACGGGAGGAAATTTGCCGGCTGCCGTTGGAGATGCTCTTATGCTGGAAATAATAGAGTGACATCCAATCCATTTGAGTTAATTGCGTGTATGATTGTCCCTCTATAAAAAGTTAATTGCATGTATAGTGTACACGTGACTTGCAGGGTGGCTACAGCTTCGTACAGAAAGTTAAAAAGAAACAAGTCCATCCTTAATCTTGTATTCTAAGTACTCTGTGGGTTCCACTGTCAGTACAGTAGCGAAAGAAGTATATATTAAATAAGTAATATATAATATAAAAATCTAAAGATAAAGACATAATTCGAACTCATGTCATCGCGTTGCAAGCATCCGGCGCTAACCAGTCCAGCACATTTTTGTTGTAGGCCATGCTGCTGATATATCTCCATGTCTACTCTTATACTCCATCCGTTCCTAAATATTTGTCTTTTTCAGATTTCAAATGGACTACCACATACGGATGTGTATGTAGACATATTTTAGAGTGTAGATTCACTCATTTTGCTCCATATGTAGTCACTTGTTGAAATCTCTAAAAAGACAAATATTTAGGAATGGAGGGAGTAGAAAACAGAGTTGGTGATGATGGTGTGCGTGCCATCCTGCAATATAGGCCGCCGGATTTATATCTAACGGATATGAAGAAAACTATGGCAATTTTGCAAAAATTTAACCACACCCCTCTCCACGTTCGCAAATACATACGGCCTTCCCTCGTTCATCCTTTTCTCTCACAAGATAAACTACTCATATAAATGCATCTTGATTTTCCGTGCAACGCACGGGCATCTAGCTAGTTTCTTTTAAAATAGTTACTGCGATAATTGGGTTGAAGTGATATATTTTATGTCTGCCCCGAATTATTTCGGATTCACTAGTAGTAACAAAGAAAAGGTTGCCTTGTTAATTAACAGAAAACAGGGTGAAAACTATCACATGAGGCCGGTAAAAACGAGGCACACTGGGTTCAGCGTCATCGTCACTACAGCTGTGCACGCGCGAGAAGTCTACATATCGAGGGGGCTACTGAGCAAGGCACAGAGACACAATGTTCGAGAGAGAAACCAATTGACAGATTACGATCAGATTGAGTTGTCACCCTTCTGCTGTCATTGTTGGGGTGGGGGGAGGGGGAGGGAGAGAAAGACGTATCGAGAGTGTGCGCGGTAGGCACAGAGGCACAACTAGCGAGTGTGTGTGTATGTGTGTGTGTGTTTGAAAGAGGAGTAGATAGATTACTATCAAGATGAGGTGCCGCCCTACTCCTTCGGTGTCAGGTAGTGTGTGTGTGTGTGTTTGAGAGAGAAGCCAGTCGATAGATTAGTATCAAGATCGAGGTATCACCCTACTCCTTCGGTGTTGGGAAGTGTATGTGTGTGTGGTTGTGGGTGTGTGTGTCGGGGGGGCGGGGGGGGGGGGGCAGTGACACTTACATATCCCTACTCTTATATAAAACAGAGTTGGTGATGATGGTGTTCCTGCCATCCTGCAATATAGGCCATCCGATTTATACCCGACGGATAGGAAGGAAACTGTGGCAATTTTGCAAAAAAGATACCCACACCCCTCTCCGCATTTGCAAATAAGGCATTCCCTCGTTCATCCTTTTCTCCCACAAGATAAACTACTCATACAAATGCATCTTGATGTTCGGTGCAACGCATGGGCATATTGCTAGTAGGGAGAAGGAATTTGTGTGACACATATCTAGCTATATTTAGGGATAGGTAGATAGCATTTGTGCGAGGCATACTTAAAGCATCGCGAAGATAAACAAAATTGTGTGCATGCAAGTGCCGGAAAAAATGAAGCAAGAAACAATGTGTTGGAGAGAGAGAGAGAGCGAAATCTCAAAACAAAAGGTGCTCTGTTGGAATCCCATTGTATGTATTCATATGGTTCCGGAACTCGAGTTAACCTTAGGCATATGTGTGAGAGACATTATTATACTTTGAGACATTAGTGGCTGTGGGTGGGCGGAATTAAAGGGGTGGGCGTGTTCGACAGAGAGAGTGATGACCCACAAGTATAGGGGATCTATCATAGTCCTTTCGATAAGTAAGAGTGTTGAACCCAACGAGGAGCAGAAGGAAATGATAAGCGGTTTTCAGCAAGGTATTCTCTGCAAGCACTGAAATTATAGGTAACAGATAGTTTTGTGATAAGATAATTTGTAACGGGTAACAAGTAACAAAAGTTAATAAAGTGTAGCAAGGTGGCCCAATCCTTTTTGTAGCAAAGGACAAGCCTGGACAAACTCTTATATAGAGAAAAGCGCTCCCGAGGACACATGGGAATTATCGTCAAGCTAGTTTTCATCACGTTCATATGATTCACGTTCGGTACTTTGATAATTTTATATGTGGGTGGACCGGTGCTTGGGTGCTGTCCTTACTTGGACAAGCATCCCACTTATGATTAACCCCTATTGCAAGCATCCGCAACTAAAAAAGAAGTATTAAGGTAAACCTAACCATAATAATGAAACATATGGATCCAAATCAGCCCCTTACGAAGCAACGCATAAACTAGGGTTTAAGCTTGTGTCACTCTAGCAACCCATCATCTACTTATTACTTCCCAATGCCTTCCTCTAGGCCCAAATAATGGTGAAGTGTCATGTAGTCGACGTTCACATAACACCACTAGAGGAGAGACAACATACATCTCATCAAAATATCGAACGAATAGCAAATTCACATGACTACTAATAGCAAGACTTCTCCCATGTCCTCAGGAACAAACGTAACTACTCACAAAGCATATTCATGTTCACAATCAGAGGAGTATTAATATGCATAAAGGATCTAAACATATGATCTTCCACCAAATAAACCAACTAGCATCAACTACAAGGAGTAATCAACACTACTAGCAACCTACAGGTACCAATCCCAGACTTGGAGACAAGAATTGGATACAAGAGATGAACTAGGGTTTAAGAGGAGATGCTGCTGGTGAAGATGTTGATGGAGATTGGCCCCCTCCCGATGAGAGGATCGTTGGTGATGATGATGGCGATGATTTCCCCCTCCCGGAGGGAAGTGACCCCGGCAAAACAGCTCTGCCGGAGCCCTAGATTGGTTCCGCCTCGTGGCGGTGGAGTCTCATCCCGAAAGCTTGCTTATGATTTTTCTTCGGACGAAAGACTTCATATAGCAGAAGATGGGCACCGGAGGGCCAACAGGGGGCCCACGAGGCAGGGGGCGCGCCCCCCACCTTCGTGGCCAGGGTGTGGGCCCCCTCTGGTATTTCTTCCGCTCAGTATTTTTTATTATTTCCAAAAATAACTTTCGTGGAGTTTCAGGACTTTTGGAGTTGTGTAGAATAGGTCTCTAATATTTGCTCCTTTTCCAGCCCAGAATTCCAGCTGCCGGCATTCTCCCTCCTTATGTAAACCTTGTAAAATAAGAGAGAATTGGCATAAGTATTGTGACATAATGTGTAATAACAGCCCAAAATGCAATAAATATCGATATAAAAGCAGGATGCAAAATGGACGTATCAACTCCCCCAAGCTTAGACCTCGCTTGTCCTCAAGCGGAAGCCGATAACGATAAATATGTCCACATGTTTAGAGGTAGAGGTGTCGATAAAATAAAATACGGACATGAAGGCATCATGATTATTTTCATAACAGCAACATATATGGATATTGTCATATGGTTTCTTATGCTCAAGTAATAATCTATTCACAATGCAAAGTATGAATCAGAAACTTTATTGAGAACCAACAAACTATAATCTCAGTCACTGAAGCAATTGCAATTTATCATAACATCAGAAAGAGTCTATGTCAGAGCTTTTTAGCAAGTCCACATACTCAACTATCATTTAGTCTTTCACAATTGCTAACACTCACGCAATACTTGTGGTTACGGAATTTTAATCGGACACAGAGAAAGATAGGGGCTTATAGTTTTGCCTCCCAACCTTTTACCTCAAGGGTAATGTCAACAATAATAACTCATGCTAACTTACATCCAATTAGATATATATATCTAGATCTTTCCAACATCCTGTG
The DNA here is from genome assembly GCF_002575655.3 of Aegilops tauschii subsp. strangulata. Lineage (NCBI taxonomy): Eukaryota > Viridiplantae > Streptophyta > Magnoliopsida > Poales > Poaceae > Aegilops > Aegilops tauschii. Next base: position 75,138 of record NC_053036.3, on the reverse strand, counting down.
CTTGCCAAAGGATAAAATGTAAAAAGGAAAGGTGAAGATCACCATGACTCTTGCATAAGGTAGAAGGTAATAATAAAGGATAAGCCCTTCGCAGAGGGAAGCAGAGGTTGCCATGCGCTTTCAGGGTTGGATGCACAAAATCTTAATGCGAAAGAACGTCACTTTATATTTCCACTTGTGATATGAACCTTTATTATGCAGTCCGTCGCTTTTATTTCGTCCACATCATAAGATCGTATAAAGTTATTTCCTCCACACCAATCAATCATACATATTTAGAGAGCAATTTTTATTGCTTGCACCGATGACAACTTACTTGAAGGATCTTACTCAATCCATAGGTAGATATGGTGGACTCTCATGGCAAAACTAGTTTAAGGGTATTTGGAAGCACAAGTAGTATCTCTACTTGGTGCAAAGAATTTGGCTAGCATGAGGGGGAAAGGCAAGCTCAACATGTTGGATGATCCATGACAATATACTTTATTTCAGATATAAGAAAACATAACCCATTACGTTGTCTTCCTTGTCCAACATGAACTCTTTAGCATGTCATATTTTAATGAGTGCTCACAATCATAAAAGATGTCCAAGATATTATATTTATATGTGAAACCTCTCTTTCTTTATTACTTCCTATTAATTGCAACGATGACCAAAGCTATGTTTGTCAACTCTCAACAACTTTTAATCATCATACTCTTTCTATGTGAAGTCATTACTCTCCATAAGATCAATATGATCTCTTTTATTTCTTTTTATTCCTTTTCTCTTTTCTTTTATTCCCTCAAGATCATAGCAAGATAATCAAGCCGTTGACTCAACACTAATCTTTATTATATAACTCACGGACTCGATTACATAGAGAAATCATAAAGCAAAACTCAAAACTAGATCATACGAAAACTTTATTCTACTAGATCAAGATAATACTAAAAGGATCGAACTAAGAAAAACGGTAAAGATAGGAGTGTGATGGTGATACGATACCGGGGCACCTCCCCCAAGCTTGGCGGTTGCCAAGGGGAGTGCCCATACCCATGTGATTATATCTCCTTTGTTGGTGAGGAAGGTGGTGGAGTTGTTGATGATGGGTAATCGCACATCGAGCGTAAGAGATCCTCCAACTTGCGGATAATGCCCTTGAGTGCGACGATATGCTCCTTCAACAAAATATTTTCACGTGTGAGATACTTGTTTTGTATACGAGCTAACTCAATCATCTTGAAAGCTTCGATCTCAGTTGGGGTAAGAAGATTGTGATCAAGTTGAAGGGTGTCTTCTACTGCCGGAACTTGGTGCTCCGTGGCCTTCTTGATCCCTTCATCCTTATTGATCTCCACGGGTTCTTCCCTCTTCAGCTCTATCTTCATTAGCCAAGCATCGTTGTCACCATTGTTGGAGGAGGGGGACGGCATGATGCCTGGCCTTGACAACCCTGATAGAAAACAGCTCGAAACAAGAACAGAGGACAATTGCATGATACGGGAGTCAAAACCTTCGGGAGATTATATAATGAATTTTTACCGACCAAAATACGTATCTTGCAAGAAAATAGAGTCCGGAGAGCGCACGAGGTGCCCACGAGGCAGGGGGGCGCGCCCAGCGGGGTAGGGCGCGCCCTCCACCCTCGTGGAGCCCTCGTGTCTTTCCCGGACTGCTTCTTATTTTTCTGTTTTTCTAAATATTCCAAAACGGAGAAAAATTGCCATTAGAACTGTTTTGGAGTCGGTTTACTTACCGTACCACATACCTATTCCTTTTCAGTCTGAAACATTCCAGAAAGTGTCCCTTATGTATTCCTCCGGGGTTACGGTTTCAATAACATTGGTTTCAACATTTATAGGATTACCTGAGATATAATGTTTAATTCTTTGACCGTTCACCACCTTCGGATTTGTGCCCTCGAAGTTGTTGATTTTTATGGCACCGGATCTATAGACCTCCTCGATAACGTAAGGACCTTCCCATTTAGAGAGAAGTTTCCCTGCAAAAAATCTTAAACGAGAGTTGTATAGCAATACATAATCACCTACATTAAACTCACGCTTTTGTATTCTTTTGTCATGCCATCTTTTAACCTTTTCTTTAAACAACTTGGCATTCTCATAGGCTTGGGTTCTCCATTCATCAAGTGAGCTAATGTCAAATAACCTCTTCTCACCGACAAGTTTGAAATCATAGTTGAGCTCTTTAATGGCCCAATATGCCTTATGTTCTAGTTCGAGAGGTAAATGACATGCTTTTCCATAAACCATTTTATACGGAGACATACCCATAGGATTTTTATATGCAGTTCTATAGGCCCATAATGCATCATCCAGTTTCTTGGACCAATTCTTTCTAGATCTATTAACAGTCTTTTACAAAATTAATTTGAGCTCTCTATTACTCAATTCTACTTGACCACTAGACTGTGGGTGATAAGGAGATGTAATTCTATGATTAACATCATACTTAGCAAGCATTTTACGGAAAGCACCATGAATAAAATGTGAACCACCATCAGTCATTAAATATCTAGGGACTCCAAACCTCGGAAAAATAACTTCTTTAAGCATCTTAATAGATGTGTTATGATCAGCACTACTAGTTGGAATAGCTTCTACCCACTTAGTAACGTAATCAACAGCAACTAAAATATGTGTATATCCATTAGAGGCAGGAAACGGTCCCATATAATCAAAGCCCCAAACATCGAATGGTTCAATAACAAGTGAATAATTCATAGGCATTTCTTGACGTCTACTAATATTACCAATTCTTTGACATTCATCACAAGATAGGACAAACTTACGGGCATCCTTGAAGAGAGTAGGCCAATAAAAACCGGATTGCAATACCTTATGTGCAACTCTATCCCCAGCGTGGTGTCCTCCATAAGCCTCAGAGTGACACTTGCGTAGGATTTGTTCTTGTTCATGCTCAGGTACACAACGTCTAATAACACCATCTACTCCTTCTTTATAAAGATGTGGGTCATCCCAAAAGTAATGTCTCAAATCATAGAATAACTTTTTCTTTTGCTGGTATGTGAAACTAGGTGGTATAAATTTAGCAACAATGTAATTAGCATAATCAGCATACTGATGACCCACAAGTATAGGGGATCTACCGTAGTCCTTTCGATAAGTAAGAGTGTCGAACCCAACGAGGAGCAGAAGGAAATGATAAGCGGTTTTCAGCAAGGTATTCTCTACAAGCACTGAAATAATAGGTAACAGATAGTTTTGTGATAGGATAATTTGTAACAAGCAACAAGTAACAAAAGTAAATAAAGTGCAGCAAGGTGGCCCAATCCTTTTTGTAGCAAAGGACAAGCCTGGACAAACTCTTATATGGAGAAAAGCGCTCCCGAGGACATATGGGAATTATCGTCAAGCTAGTTTTCATCACGTTCATATGATTTGCGTTCGGTACTTTGATAATTTTATATGTGGGTGGACCGGTGCTTGGGTGCTGTTCTTACTCGAACAAGCATCCCACTTATGATTAACCTCTATTGCAAGCATCCGCAACTACAACAAAAGTATTAAGGTAAACCTAACCATAGCATGAAACATATGGATCCAAATCAGCCTCTTACGAAGCAACGCATAAACTAGGGTTTAAGCTTGTGTCACTCTAGCAACCCATCATCTACTTATTACTTCCCAATGCCTTCCTCTAGACCCAAATAATGGTGAAGTGTCATGTAGTCGACGTTCACATAACACCACTAGAGGAGAGACAACATACATCTCATCAAAATATCGAACGAATACCAAATTCACATGACTACTAATAGCAAGACTTCTCCCATGTCCTTAGGAACAAACGTAACTACTCACAAAGCATATTCATGTTCATAATCAGAGGAGTATTAGTATGCATAAAGGATCTGAACATATGATCTTCCACCAAATAAACCAACTAGCATCAACTACAAGGAGTAATCAACACTACTAGCAACCTACAGGTACCAATCCTAGACTATGAGACAAGAATTGGATACAAGAGATGAACTAGGGTTTGAGAGGAGATGGTGCTGGTGAAGATGTTGATGGAGATTACCCTCTCCCGATAAGAGGAGCGTTGATGATGACGATGGCGATGATTTCCCCCTCCCGGAGGGAAGTGTCCCCGGCAGAACAGCTCTGCCGAAGCCCTAGATTGGTTCCGCCAAGGTTCCGCCTCGTGGCGGCGGAGTCTCGTCCCGAAAGCTTGCTTATGATTTTTCTTCGGACGAAAGACTTCATATAGCAGAAGATGGGCACCGGAGGGCCAACAGGGGGCCCACAAGGCAGGGGGGCGCGCCCAGGGGGGTAGGGCGCGCCCCCACCCTCGTGGACAGGTGGAGGCCCCCTGGCATATTTCTTCCGCTCATTATTTTTTATTATTTCCAAAAATAACTTTCGTGGAGTTTTAGGACTTTTTGAGTTGTGCAGAATAGGTCTCTAATATTTGCTCCTTCTCTAGCCCAGAATTCCAGCTGCCGGCATTCTCCCTCCTTATGTAAACCTTGTAAAATAAGAGAGAATAGGCATAAGTATTGTGACATAATGTGTAATAACAGCCCATAATGCAATAAATATTGATATAAAAGCATGATGCAAAATGGACGTATCAACTCCCCCAAGCTTAGACCTCGCTTGTCCTCAAGCGGAAGCCGATAACGATAAATATGTCCACATGTTTAGAGGTAGAGGTGTCGATAAAATAAAATACGGACATGAAGGCATCATGATTATTTTCATAACAGCAACATATATGGATATTGTCATATGGTTTCTTATGCTCAAGTAATAATCTATTCACAATGCAAAGTATGAATCAGAAACTTTATTGAGAACTAACAAACTATAACCTCAGTCATTGAAGCAATTGCAATTTATCATAACATCAGAAAGAGTCTATGTCAGAGCTTTCTAGCAAGTCCACATACTCAACTATCATTTAGTCTTTCATAATTGCTAACACTCACGCAATACTTGTGGTTAAAGAGTTTTAACCGGACACAGAGAAAGGTAGGGGCTTATATTTCGCCTCCCAACCTTTTACCTCAAGGGTAATGTCAACAATAACAACTCATGCTAACTTACATCCAATTAGATATATCTATTAGGATCTTTCCAACACCCTGTTCTTGCCAAAGGATAAAATGTAAAAAGGAAAGGTGAAGATCACCATGACTCTTGCATAAGGTAGAAGATAATAATAAAAGATAGGCCCTTCGCAGAGGGAAGCAGAGGTTGCCATGTGCTTTCAGGGTTGGATGCACAAAATCTTAATGTGAAAGAACGTCACTTTATATTGCCACTTGTGATATGAACCTTTATTATGCAGCCCGTCGCTTTTATTTCTTCCACATCACAAGATCGTATAAAGCTTATTTCCTCCACACCAATCAATCATACATATTTAGAGAGCAATTTTTATTGCTTGCACCGATGACAACTTACTTGAAGGATATTACTCAATCCATAGGTAGATATGGTGGACTCTCATGGCAAAACTGGTTTAAGGGTTTTCGGAAGCACAAGTAGTATCTCTACTTGGTGCAAAGAATTTGGCTAGCATGAGGGAGAAAGGCAAGCTCAACATGTTGGATGATCCATGACAATATAGTTTATCTCAGATATAAGAAAACATAACCCATTACGTTGTCTTCCTTGTCCAACATGAACTCTTTAGCATGTCATATTTTAATGAGTGCTCCCAATCATAAAAGATGCCCAAGATAGTATATTTATATGTGAAACCTCTCTTTCTTTATTACTTCCTATTAATTGCAACGATGACCAAAGCTATGTTTGTCAACTCTCAACAATTTTTAATCATCATACTCTTTCTATGTGAAGTCATTACTCTCAATAAGATCAATATGATCTCTTTATTTCTTTTTATTCTTTTTCTCTTTTCTTTTATTCACTCAAGATCATGGCAAAATAATCAAGCCCTTGACTCAACACTAATCTTTATTATATTAGCTCACGGACTCGATTACATAGAGGGATCATAAAGCAAAACTCAAAACTAAATCATACCAAAACTTTTATTCTACTAGATCAAGATACTACTAAATAGGATCGAACTAAGAAAAACGGTAAAGATAGGAGATGTGGTTGTGATACGATACCGGGGCATCTCCCCCACCCCATACCCATGTGATTATGTCTCCTTTGCTGGTGAAGGGATTGTTGATGATGTAGGCTTGTCGTCCATCTTCCAAGGCATAGGCTCACCATCATAGAAGGATGATCGAGTCTCCGGAATCCTCAAATCTACAGCCATACTCATCCTCTTGAATCTATATTCATACTCACAGTTTTGGTTTTGCAGGTCATAGATTTGGGCTTGGAGGTGCTCGATCTTCTCGTGTAGCTTGAAGATGGCCTCCCCAATGTCCTTGGCATCCAGCTTGTGGTTGTTGGTGAACTCCGTGATCATTATGTGATTGGAGTCAAGTCCACGCTCCACCATCTCCTGGCACTTGAAAACTTGTTGCTCCATTGCTTCAAGCCTTGTCTCCACGCTTCCGGTCCTCCGTGGTCCCTCAACATCGCGGATGTGCAGCACCCCCTCACGCATCTCAATGGTTTGAGGGTGTTGCAGCACCTCTGCAAGGTAGGGGTTGATGACCTTGTCGAAGAACTTGTCCTTGGGGGCACTTGGAGACGTCATGATGATCTAGATCTATCAGAAAAATAGCTCGAAACAAGAATAGAGGATAATTGCGTGATACGATGGTCAAAACCTTCGGAGAATATATAATGAATTTTTACTGACCAAAATACGTATCGTGCAAGAAAACGGAGTCCGGAGAGCACACGAGGTGCCCCCGAGGTAGGGGGCGCGCCCAAGGGGTAGGGCGCGCCCTCCACCCTCGTGGAGGCCTCGTGTCCTTCCCGGACTGCTTCTTATTTTTCTATTTTTGTAAATATTCCAAAACGGAGAAATATTGCCATAAAAACTGTTTTGGAGTCGGTTTACTTACCGTACCACATACCTATTCCTTTTCGGAGTCTGAAACGTTCTGGAAAGTGTCTCTTATGTATTCCTCCAGGGTTACGGTTTCAATAACAATGGTTTCAACATTTATAGGATTACCTGAGATATAATTTTTGATTCTTTGACCGTTCACCACCTTCGGATTTGTGCCTTCGAAGTTGTTGATTTTTATGGCACCGGAACGATAGACCTCCTCGATAACGTAAGGGCCTTCCCATTTAGAGAGAAGTTTTCCTGCAAAAAACTTAAACAAGAGTTGTATAGCAATACATAATCACCTACATTAAACTCACGCTTTTGTATTCTTTTGTCATGCCATCTTTTAACCTTTTCTTTAAACAACTTGGCATTTTCGTAGGTTGGGTTCTCCATTCATCAAGAGAGCTAATGTCAAATAACCTCTTCTCACCGACAAGTTTGAAATCATAATTGAGCCCTTTAATAGCCCAATATGCCTTATGTTCTAGTTCGAGAGGTAAGTGACATGCTTTTCCATAAACCATTTCATACGGAGACATACCCATAGGATTTTTATATGCAGTTCTATAGGCCCATAATGCATCATCAAGTTTCTTGGACCAATTCTTTCTAGATCTATTAACAGTATTTTGCAAAATTAATTTGAGTTCTCTATTACTCAATTCTTCTTGACCACTAGACTGTGGGTGATAAGGAGATGCAATTCTATGATTAAAATCATACTTAGCAAGCATTTTACGAGAAGCACCATGAATAAAATGTGAACCACCATCAGTCATTAAATATCTAGGGACTCCAAACCTCGGGAAAATAACTTCTTTAAGCATCTTAATAGAGGTGTTATGATCTGCACTACTAGTTGGAATAGCTTCTACCCACTTAGTAACGTAATCAACAGCAACTAAAATATGTGTGTATCCATTAGAGGCAGGAAAAGGTCCCATATAATCAAAGCCCCAAACATCAAATGGTTCAATAACAAGTGAATAGTTCATAGGCATTTCTTGACGTCTACTAATATTACCAATTCTTTGACATTCATCACAAGATAAGACAAACTTACGGGCATCCTTGAAGAGAGTAGGCCAATAAAAACCGGATTGCAATACCTTATGTGCAGTTCTATCTCCAGCGTGGTGTCCTCCATAAGCCTCGGAGTGACACTTGCGTAGGATCTGTTCCTGTTCATGCTCAGGTACACAACGTCTAATAACACCATCTACTCCTTCTTTATAAAGATGTGGGTCATCCCAAAAAAGTAATGTCTCAAATCATAGAAAAACTTTTTCTTTTGCTGGTATGTGAAACTAGGTGGTATAAATTTAGCAACGATGTAATTAGCATAATCAGCATACCACGGAGTACTACGAGAAGCATTTATAACATTTAGTTGTTCATCCGGAAAGCTATCATCAATAGGTAGTGGGTCATCAAGAACATTTTCTAACCTAGACAAGTTGTCTGCAACGGGGTTCTCAGCTCCTTTTCTATCAACAATATGCAAATCAAATTCTTGTAGCAGGAGAACCCATCTAATAAGTCTAGGTTTAGCATCTTTCTTTTCCATAAGATATTTAATAACAGCATGATCCGTGTGAATAGTTACTTTAGAATCAACAATATAAGGTCTGAACTTATCACAAGCAAATACGACTGCTAAGAATTCTTTCTCAGTAGTAGCATAATTTCTCTGGGCATTGTCTAGAGTTTTACTAGCATATTGAATAACATTTAATTTCTTATCAACTCTTTGCCCTAGAACAGCACCTATAGCATAATCACTAGCATCACACATAATTTCAAAGGGTAAATTCCAATCAGGTGGCTGAACGATAGGTGCAGAGATCAATGCTTTCTTAAGTATTTCAAATGCTTCTACACAATCATCATCAAAGACAAATGGTATATTGATACGTCTCCGTCGTATCTACTTTTCCAAACACTTTTGCCCTTGTTTTGGACTCTAACTTGCATGATTTGAACGGAACTAACCCGGACTGACGATGTTTTCAGCAGACTTTCCATGGTGTTATTTATGTGCAGAAATAAAAGTTCTCGGAATGACCTGAAACTCCACGGAACATCTTTTTGGAAAATACTAAAAATACTGGAAGAAAAATCCATGTCAGGGGGCCCACACCCTGTCCACGAGGGTGGGGGGCGCGCCTGCCCCCCTGGGCGCGCCCCCTACCTCGTGGGCCCCCTGACGCTCCACCGACCTCAACTCCAACTCCATATATTCACTTTCGGGGGAAAAAATCAGAGAGAAGGATTCATTGCGTTTTATGATACGGAGCCGCCGCCAAGCCCTAAAACCTCCCGGGAGGGCTGATCTGGAGTCCGTTCGGGGCTCCGGAGAGGGGGATTCGTCGCCGTCGTCATCATCAACCATCCTCCATCACCAATTTCATGATGCTCACCGTCGTGCGTGAGTAATTCCATCGTAGGCTTGCTAGACGGTGATGGGTTGGATGAGATCTATCATTTAATCAAGTTAGTTTTGTTAGGGTTTGATCCCTAGTATCCACTATGTTCTGAGATTGATGTTGCTATGACTTTGCTATGCTTAATGCTTGTCACTAGGGCCGGAGTGCCATGATTTCAGATATGAACCTATTATGTTTTCATGAATATATGTGAGTTCTTGATCCTATCTTGCAAGTCTATAGTCACCTACTATGTGTTATGATCCGGCAACCCCGAAGTGACAATAATCGGGACCACTCCCGGTGATGACCGTAGTTTGAGGAGTTCATGTATTCACTATGTGCTAATGCTTTGTTCCGTTACTCTATTAAAAGGAGGCCTTAATATCCCTTAGTTTCCATTAGGACCCCGCTGCCACGGGAGGGTAGGACAAAAGATGTCATGCAAGTTCTTTTCCATAAGCACGTATGACCATATTCGGAATACATGCCTACATTACATTGATGAATTGGAGCTAGTTCTGTGTCACCCTATGTTATGATTGTTACATGATGAACCGCATCCGGCATAATTCTCCATCACCGATCCAATGCCTATGAGCTTTTCATATATTGTTCTTCGCTTATTTACTTTTCCGTTGCTACTGTTACAATCACTACAAAACACCAAAAATATTACTTTTGCTACCGTTACTTTTGTTACCGTTACCACTACTATCATATTACTTTGCTACTAAATACTTTGCTGCAGATACTAAGTTATCCAGGTGTGGTTGAATTGACAACTCAGCTGCTAATACTTGAGAATATTCTTTGGCTCCCCTTGTGTCGAATCAATAAATTTGGGTTGGATACTCTACCCTCGAAAACTGTTGCGATCCCCTATACTTGTGGGTTATCAAGACTATTTTCTGGCGCCGTTGCCGGGGAGCATAGCTCTATTCTTTGAGTCACTTGGGATTTAGATCTGCTGGTCACTATGAAGAACTTGAAAGACGAGAAAACAAAAATTTATCCCTCAACTACGAGGGGAGGTAAGGAACTGCCATCTAGCTCTGCACTTGATTCACCTTCTGTTTTGAGTAAGCTTGCGACACGTAAACCTGCTTCTGCTATTCGTTCTGATATGTCGCATGTTATTGATGATGCCACTTCTGCTATGCATGATACTTATGATGAAACTACTACTATGCTTGATACTACTGTGCCACTTGGTGAATTTCTTGATGAACAACTTGCTAGGGTTAGAGAGAAAGAAATTATTGAAACTGATAACATAGATGAAAGATATGATGAAGACTCTCCCCCTAATAAATATGAATCGCCTGTTATTCCTAAGGGTTATGTTTTTGAAAAAGAAGCTGCTTTAGCTATTTTAGCTTGCAAAGATAGATACGAGCTCAAGAGGTTATTAGCTAAATGGAAGCAGCAATCTCTTAATGCTAGAATGAAACCTGACCCTGCTTTTGCTACTTCACCTATCTGTGTTACTGATAAGGATTATGAATTCTCTGTTGATCCTGATATAATTACTTTGGTTGAATCTGATCCTTTTCATGGCTATGAATCTGAAACTGTTGTGGCACATCTTACTAAATTAAATGATATAGCCACCCTGTTCACTAATGATGAGAAATCTCGCTATCTATATATCCTGAAAATATTTCCGTTCTCATTAAAGGGTGATGCTAAGATATGGTTTAATTCTCTTGATCCTGGTTGTGTGCGTAGTCCCCAGGATATGATTTATTACTTCTCTGCTAAATATTTCCCCGCTCATAAGAAACAAGCTGCTTTAAGGGATATATACAATTTTGTGCAAATTGAAGAAGGGAGTCTCCCACAAGCTTGGGGGAGGCTTCTCCAGTTACTTAATGCTTTGCGTGATCATACTCTTAAGAAAAATGAAATACTTGATATCTTTTATAATGGACTAACCGATGCTTCCAGAGGTTACCTGGATAGTTGTGCTAGTTCTGTTTTCAGGGAAAGAACACCGGATGAAGCTGAAATTCTATTGAATAATATTTTGACAAATGAAAATAATTGGACACTTCCTGAGCCAGCTCTTGAGCCAATCCCTGAGCCTATTCCTAAACCAACTCCGAAGAAGAGAGGTGTTCTATTTCTCAGTCCTGAAGATATGCAAGAGGCAAAGAAATCAATGAAAGAAAAAGGTATTAAAGCTGAAGATGTTAAGAATTTACCTCCTATTGAAGAAATACATGGTCTTAATTTACCGCCTGTTGAAGAAACATATGACCTTAATCATCCACCTAATGAAGAAACTCATGGTCTTGATAACCCGACACAGGTAGTAAAGGTAAATTCTCTCTATAGATATTATAAAGCTGAAATCCCTCCTACTAAAATTGCTAGCCAATGCTTGGATGAGTTTGATTACTTTATGGTTAAGCAAGAAGATTTCAATGCTTATTTTGGTAGACATTTAAAACAAAATACTTATATGATTGAACACTTGGGTGATTATATGGCTAATGTTAGGGGTGAACTTAAACTCATTAGCAAACATGCTTCTATGGTTACCACTCAAGTAGAACAAGTACTTAAGGCTCAGAATGATTTGCTCAATGAATTGAATAGTAAGAAAAATGATTATGCTGTTAGAGTGGCTACTAGAACTAGTAGAATGACTTAGGAACCTTTGTATCCTGAAGGCCACCCTAAGAGAATTGAGCAAGATTCTTAGAGAAATAATATTGATGCACCTAGTCCTTCTAAAAGGAAGAAAAAGAAAAATGATAGGACTTTGCATGCTTCTAGTGAACCTATTGCTGAACCACCTGAGAATCCAAATGATATATCTATTTCCGATGCTGAAACACAATCTGGTAATGAACATGAACCTAATGAAAATGCTAATGATGATGTTCATGATGATGCTCAACCTAGTAATGACAATGATGTAGAAATTGAACCTGCTGTTGATCTTGATAACCCATAATCAAAGAATCAACGTTATGATAAGGGAGACTTTGTTGCTAGGAAACATGGTAAAGAAAGGGAGCCATGGGTTCAGAAACCCATGCCTTTTCCTCCCAAACCATCCAAGAAAAAGGATGACGAGGATTTTGAGCGCTTTGCTAAAATGATTAGACCTATCTTCTTGCGTATGCGATTGACTGATATGCTCAAAATGAATCCTTATGCTAAGTATATGAAAGATAATGTTACTAATAAAAGAAAGATACCGGAAACTGAGATTTCCACCATGCTTGCTAATTATACTTTTAAGGGTGGAATACCTAAGAAACTAGGAGATCCAGGAGTACCCACTATACCATGCTCCATTAAAAGAAACTATGTTAAAACTGCTTTATGTGATCTTGGAGCCGGTGTTAGTGTTATGCCTCTCTCTTTATATCGTAGACTTGATTTGAATAAGTTGACACCTAATGAAATATCTTTGCAAATGGCTGATAAATCAACTGCTATACCTGTCGGTATTTGTGAGGATGTGCCTGTTGTGGTTGCAAACGTTACTATTTTAACGGACTTTGTTGTTCTTGATATTCCCGAGGACGATAGTATGTCTATTATTCTTGGAAGACCTTTTTTGAATACTGCAGGGGCTGTTATGGATTGCAACAAAGGAAATGTCACTTTTCATGTTAATGGTAATGAGCATACGGTACACTTTCCGAGGAAACAACCTCAAGTTCATAGTATCAATTCTATTGGAAAAATTCCATCGATTATTTTTGGAGGTTTTGAATTTCCTCTTCCGACTGGCAAAAAGAGATATGATACTCTTATTATTGGGGATGTGCATATCCCCGTTGAGGTAACATAGTGTTATTCGAAATTTCTTCAGTCCCATGTTATTCGGAATGTGTTTGTTAACAAGACTTGATCAACCTTGTTAGTGGATTCCTTTTGATGAGCATGAGATGGATGAAACTAGAAGGCACAACCTTCTGTACTCTCTTTCTACTTTCTGTTATTTAGTTGAAATAAAGTAAAAATAGTATTTTCCTGTCTGTTTTCTGAATTATCCGTGCAATATAAAAATACCCCGGAAATAAAAGTTCTCCAAATGCCCTGAAAATGGAATATGATTTTTTCTGGAATATTTGAGCATATCTGGCACTGAGAACACAGCAGGGGGAGCAAGCACCTGGCCACGAGGGTCCATGGCGCGCCCACCCCTACAGGGTGCGCCCCTGCCTCGTGGGCCCATGGTGGCTCCCCTCCACCTATTCCTGCACCCACACACTTCTTCTTCCTCCCAAAAAAATCACCATCCAGCTCAAGCACGAGTTCTAGCTCATTTTGCTGTGATTTTCCATCTCCTTGCTCAAAGCACCTCTCACAAAACTGCTTGGGGGGATTGTTCCTTGGTATGTGACACCTCCATTGTCCAATTAGTTTTTTCTAGTGCTTTATTCATTGCAAATTTGTGCTGCCTAGGTGACCATGTTCTTGAGCTTGCATGTAAAATTTATATGGTTCCAAGTAGTTCTAATGCATGATATAGTCTCTAGGCACTTGTAGGAGTAGTTGCTATCAATTTTGTTGAGCTTGATTCACTTTTATTTGAAGTTACTAAAAATTTGAGAATTTTTCAGAAAATAATGAAGAGATTTTTGAGGGGCTCATCGAGCCGAAGCTCGAAGGAAAAGCAAAATGAAGAAGCACAGAGGCCCAAATATAATTTGCCTCGCACCACGGAGGTTCGGCCGTGTGAATGGCCTTCCGATGATTTCTTGAGAGAAGCCGGGATTTACAATGATTTTTATGAATTGGCTGAGAATGCAGGCCTCACCGACTTCCTCCGCGATCAACGCAACCAGTATCTCTTACTCACCAATACTTTTGTGCAAAACTTCTACTATTATCCTAAGGAAACACCTCCTTCAGTAGAGTTTCATTTATATGATGTTGTTAATAAGATGCCACTAGATGAATTTTGCAAGGTTTGCAAAATACCTTTTGAGGGTAGTTTAGATGAACCACATCGTAAAGATGTGGATGGGTTTATTGACACTATTACTGTAGGGGAAACTAGGAAGGTTTCCGATGCAAGAATCACTAGCATACATTTTCCTGTTTTACGCTACTTTGCCATATTTGCTATTCGTTGCTTAATTGGTCGCGGAAACTGTGGAAATCTTAGTGTTCCTGATATTATCATTTTGTTCCATGGTTTATACTGCGATAACACTGTTAGTATGGGCGGTATTATTGCTAAACGGTTAAGTTTGAACCGTACAAAGGGCCCCATCTTTGGAGGTATTTATGCTTCACGCCTTGCTACACATTATAACATACCTATTAGGCACTATGAAAAATAAGAAAAATTGCTGCCCAATGCTTATTTGGATTATAAGAGTATGGCAGCGCATGACTTTATTGTTAAGAATAGGGAAGGAGAGCTTAAATACAAATTGTTCTTTGATAAACATCACCCTAAGACTATTACCTTGCCTGCTCCCTCCTTGTTTAATTTATCTACAGGACCGTATCTCGTTCCGTTGGTGGCCATTCACGCCTACCGGAACCCTACACCAGCCACGGAGCCGGAACCACAATTTGAGCCTCCACGATAGTCTAACTACCAGTGGGATCCGGAGATGATTTCCAACCAGTGGCAATCAGAGTCTTCTTCATCTCAGTACGACTCCGGCTACAACTATGAATATCCGCCAGGCCATCCGTGGCAATAAACCAACTTAGGCCAAAAGCCTAAGCTTGGGGGAGTACGTGTTTCCCACCGACATTACATTTATGTTCACACACTCATTGCTAGATGTCGGTGCTCATACTTTTTCATTGTAATATCCATGCTAGTTTATTTTATTTTTCTTGCTTTCTTCTTGTGTTTGATAAACCTTAAGAAAAACAAAAAAAAATCAGTGTAGCTTTTAGCTAGTTTACCTTTCTTGCTGTAGTAGTAATTAAAAGAAAACCCAAAAAGATTTCCCGTTCTTCTTTTGCTAGCTGGGAGCTTTCCCGTGTAAATAGTTTTATTTCTTTTCTTTTCTTTGGGGGTCGATAGGAGAAGACCATGATTAAATTGTTGAAGTGGCTCTTATATGCATTATTGTTGATTTAACCAAGAGCCCATATTACCTTGTCTTCTCCTATTTATTGAATGATCGCAGATTCCAGCTTAGTCCAATGCACGTGCACTCTTACTATTATTTACTTCGTTCGGTCGTGCAAGTGAAAGGCAATTATGATGATATATGATGGACTGACTGAGATGAGAAAAGCTGGTATGAACTCGACCTCTCTTGTTTCTGTAAATATGATTAGTTCATCGTTCTTGATTCAGCCTATTATGAATAAACATGTTTGCAATGACAATTAGAGATCATAGTTGCTCGTGCCATGCTTGATTAGCTATGAGTTATAATGGTTTACCTTGCGTGCCAACATGCTATTAAAATGGTTGTGATGTGGTATAGTGGGGTGGTATCCTCCTTTGAATGATTGAAGTGACTCGACTTGGCGCATGTTCACACATGTAGTTGAAACAAATCAACATAGCCTTCACGATATTTATGTTCATGGTGGATTATATCCTACTCATGCTTGCACTCAATGTTTATTAATTTTAATGCATGTTCATGACTGTTGTCGCTCTCTAGTTGGTCGCTTCCCAGTCTTTTGCTAGCCTTCACTTGTACTAAGCGGGAATACTGCTTGTGCATCCAATCCCTTAAACCCCAAGGTTATTCCATATGAGTCCACTATACCTTCCTATATGCGGTATCTACCTGCCGTTCCAAGTAAATTTGTATGTGCCAAACTCTAAACCTTCAAATGAAATTCTGTTTTGTATGCTCGAATAGCTCATGTATCAACTAGGGCTGTCCGTATCTTCCATGCTAGGCGGGTTATTCTCAAGAGGAGTGGACTCCGCTCCTCACTCACGAGAAAATGGCTGGTCACCGGGATGCCCAGTCCCATGCTTTATGCTAACTAAATCAAAATAATTGCAAACAAAACTCCCCCTGGGACTGTTGCTTGTTGGAGGCACTCGTTGTTTCGAGCAAGCCATGGATTGATGCTTGTTGGTGGAGGGGGAGTATAAACTTTACCATTCTGTTTGGGAACCGCCTATAATGTGTGTAGCATGGAAGATATCGCCATCTCTTGGTTGTTATGTTTACAATGAAAGTATGCCGCTCAAAATATTATTTATCTCTATTTCAAAACCGAGATCCGGCACCTCTACAAATCCCTGCTTCCCTCTGCGAAGGGCCTATCTATTTACTTTTATGTTGAGTCATCACCCTCTTATTAAAAAGCACCAGCTGGAGAGCACCGCTGTCATTTGCATCCATTATTATTAGTTTATATTGGGTATGACTATGACTGGATCTCTTTTACCATGAATTACAATGTCTAATCAGTCCTTGATCTTTAAAGGTGCTCTGCATATATGTTTTGCGGTCTCAGAAAGGGCTAGCGAGATACCATCTTATTATATCATATCATGATTGTTTTGAGAAAGTGTTGTCATCCGAGATTTATTATTATGGCTCGCTAGTTGATTATGCCATTGACATGAGTAAACATGAGACCTAAGAGTTATTGTGAATGTGGTTAGTTATAATCTTTGCTGAAAACTTGAATGCTGGCTTTACATATTTACAACAACAAGAGCAAACAGAGTTTGTAAAGTTTTTCTTTATCACTTTCAGTTTGTCAACTGAATTGCTTGAGGACAAGCAAAGGTTTAAGCTTGGGGGAGTTGATACGTCTCCGTTGTATATACTTGTCCAAACACTTTTGCCCTTGTTTTGGACTCTAACTTGCATGATTTGAATGGAACTAACCCGGACTGACGCTGTTTTCAGCAGACTTTCCATGGTGTTATTTATGTGCAGAAATAAAAGTTCTCGGAATGACCTGAAACTCCACGGAACATCTTTTTGGAAAATATTAAAAATACTGGAAGAAAAATCCACGTTAGGGGGCCCACACCCTGTCCACGAGGGTGGGGGCGCACCTGCCCCCCTACCTCGTGGGCCCCCTGACGCTCCACCGACCTCAACGCCAACTCCATATATTCACTTTCGGGAGAAAAAAATCAGAGAGAAGGATTCATCGCGTTTTACGATACGGAGCTGCCGCCAAGCCCTAAAACCTCTCGGGAGGGCTGATCTGGAGTCCGTTCGGGGCTCCGGAGAGGGGGATTCGTCGCCGTCATCATCATCAACCATCCTCCATCACCAATTTCATGATGCTCACCGCCGGACGGTGATGGGTTGGATGAGATCTATCATGTAATCGAGTTAGTTTTGTTAGGGTTTGATCCCTAGTATCCACTATGTTCTGAGATTGATGTTGCTATGACTTTGCTATGCTTAATGCTTGTCACTAGGGCCCGAGTGCCATGATTTCAGATCTGAACCTATTATGTTTTCATGAATATATGTGAGTTCTTGATCCTATCTTGCAAGTCTATAGTCACCTACTATGTGTTATGATCCGGCAACCCCGAAGTGACAATAATTGGGACCACTCCCGGTGATGACCGTAGTTTGAGGAGTTCATGTATTCACTATGTGCTAATGCTTTGTTCCGGTACTCTATTAAAAGGAGGCCTTAATATCCCTTAGTTTCCATTAGGACCCCGCTGCCACGGGAGGGTAGGACAAAAGATGTCATGCAAGTTCTTTTCCATAAGCACGTATGACCATATTCGGAATACATGCCTACATTACATTGATGAATTGGAGCTAGTTCTGTGTCACCCTATGTTATGATTGTTACATGATGAACCGCATCCGGCATAATTCTCCATCACCGATCCAATGCCTACGAGCTTTTCATATATTGTTCTTCGGTTATTTACTTTTCCGTTGCTACTGTAACAATCACTACAAAACACCAAAAATATTACTTTTGCTACTGTTACTTTTGTTACCGTTACCACTACTATCATATTACTTTGCTACTAAATACTTTGCTCCAGATACTAAGTTATCTTGGTGTGGTTGAATTGACAACTCAGCTGCTAATACTTGAGAATATTCTTTGGCTCCCCTTGTGTCGAATCAATAAATTGGGTTGAATACTCTACCCTCGAAAACTGTTGCGATCCCTATACTTGTGGGTTATCATATATCTTTTTGTAATAAATTGGTCAGAGGCCGAGAAATTTTTGAGAAGTCCTTAATGAACCTCCTATAAAAACCGGCGTGACCAAGGAAACTTCTTATACCTTTGATGTCCTTGGGACATGGCATTGTTGGAAATATGCCCTAGAGGCAATAATAAAATGGTTATTATTGTATTTCCTTGTTCATGATAATTGTCTATTGTTCATGCTATAATTGTATTAACTGGAAACCGTAATACATGTGTGAATACATAAACCACAACATGTCCCTAGTAAGCCTCTAGTTGACTAGCTCGTTTATCAATAGATGGTTATGGTTTCCTGACCATGGACATTGGATGTCATTGATAACGGGATCACATCATTAGGAGAATGATGTGATGGACAAGACCCAATCCTAAGCATAGCACAAGATCGTGTAGTTCGTCTGCTAGAGCTTTTCTAATGTCAAGTATCATTTCCTTAGACCATGAGATTGTGTAACTCCCGGATACCGTAGGAATGCTTTGGGTGTGCCAAACGTCACAACGTAACTGGGTGGCTATAAAGGTGCACTACGGGTATCTCCAAAAGTGTCTGTTGGGTTGGAGACTGGGATTTGTCACTCCGTATGACGGAGAGGTATCTCTGGGCCCACTCGGTAATGCATCATCATAATGAGCTCAATGTGACTAAGTAGTTAGTCACGGGATCATGCATTACGGAACGAGTAAAGTGACTTGCCGGTAACGAGATTGAACGAGGTATTGGGATACCGACGATCGAATCTCGGGCAAGTAACATACCGATTGACAAAGGGAATTGTATATGGGATTGATTGAATCCCCGACATCGTGGTTCATCCGATGAGATCATCGTGGAACATGTGGGAGCCAACATGGGTATCCAGATCCCGCTGTTGGTTATTGGCCGGAGAACGTCTCGGTCATGTCTATATGGTTCCCGTACCCGTAGGGTCTACACACTTAAGGTTCGATGACGCTAGGGTTATAGGGAATAGATGTACGTGGTTACCGAATGTTGTTCGGAGTCCCGGATGAGATCCCGGACGTCACGAGGAGTTCCGGAATGGTCCGGAGGTAAAGAATAATATATAGGAAGTGAGGTTTTGGCCACCGGAAGAGTTTCGGGCGTCACCGGTAATGTACCGGGACCACCGGAGGGTTCCGGGGGTCCACCGGGAGGGGCCACCAACCCCGGAGGCCTGCGTGGGCTAAGTGTGGGAAGGGACCAGCCCCTAGGTGGGCTGGTGCGCCTCCCACAAGAGGCCCAAGGCGCATGGAAAGGGGAAAGGGGAAAACCCTAGGCTCAGATGGGCCTAAGGCCCACCTAGGGTGCCCCCCTCTCTCCCCTCTTGGCCGCGCCCTCCATCCAATCTAGGGCTGGCCGCCACCCCTAAGGGGAACCCTAGATGGGGGCGCAGCCCCTCCCCTTCCCCTATATATAGTGGGGGGTTTTGGGGCTGCCATAGACACGAGTCTCCCTCTCTCTTGGCGCAGCCCTACCCCTCTCCCTCCTCGTCTCTCGCAGTGCTTGGCGAAGCCCTGCTGGAGTGCCACGCTCCTCCATCACCACCATGCCGTTGCGCTGCTGTTGGACGGAGTCTTCCCCAACCTCTCCCTCTCTCCTTGCTGGATCAAGGCACGGGAGACGTCACCGGGCTGCATGTGTGTTGAACGCGGAGGCACCGTTGTTCGGTGCTTAGATCGGATTCGTCCGCAATCTGAATCGCTTCGTGTACGACTCCACCGACCGCGTTCTTGCAACGCTTCTGCATCGCGATCTTCAAGGGTATGAAGATGCACTCCCCTCTCTCTCGTTGCTAGTTATTCCATAGATTGATCTTGGTGATGCGTAGAAAATTTTGAATTTCTGCTACGTTCCCCAACAGTGGCATCATGAGCTAGGTCTATGCGTAGATTCTATGCACGAGTAGAACACAAAGTAGTTGTGCCTGATGATTTTTTCAATTTGCTTGCCGTTACTAGTCTTATCTTGATTCGGCGGCATTGTGGGATGAACCGGCCCGGACCGACCTTACATGTACTCTTACGTGAGACAGGCTCCACCGACTGACATGCACTTGATGCATAAGGTGGCTAGCGGGTGTCTGTCTCTCCCACTTTAGTCGGATCGGATTCGATGAAGAGGGTCCTTATGAAGGGTAAACAGCAATTGGCATATCACCGTTGTGGCTTTTGCGTAGGTAAGAAACGTTCTTGCTAGAAACCCATAGCAGCCACGTAAAACATGCAACAACAATTAGAGGACGTCTAGCTTGTTTTTGCAGGGTATGCTATGTGATTTGATATGGCCAAAAGGATGTGATGAATTATATATATGTGATGTATGAGATTGATCATGTTCTTGTAATAGGAATCACGACTTGCATGTCGATGAGTATGACAACCAGCATGAGCCATAGGAGTTGTCTTCATTTATTGTATGACCTGCGTGTCAATGAAAACGCCATGTAATTACTTTACTTTATTGCTAACCGTTAGCCATAGTAGTAGAAGTAATAGTTGGCGAGACAACTTCATGAAGACACGATGATGGAGATCATGATGATGGAGATCATGGTGTCATGCCGGTGACGAAGGTGATCATGCCGCGCCTCGAAGATGGAGATCAAAGGCGCAAGATGATATTGGCCATATCATGTCACTTTATGATTTGCATGTGATGTTTGTCATGTTTACATCTTATTTGCTTAGAACGACGGTAGCATAAATAAGATGATCCCTCACTAAAATTTCAAGAGACGTGTTCCCCCTAACTGTGCACCGTTGCGAAGGTTCGTTGTTTCGAAGCACCACGTGATGATCGGGTGTGATAGATTCTAACGTTCGCATACAACGGGTGTAAGCCAGATTTACACATGCGAAACACTTAGGTTGACTTGACGAGCCTAGCATGTACAGACATGGCCTCGGAACACAAGAGACCGAAAGGTCGAACATGAGTCGTATAGAAGATACGATCAACATGGAGATGTTCACCGATGATGACTAGTCCGTCTCACGTGATGATCGGACACGGCCTAGTTGACTCGGATCATGTATCACTTAGATGACTAGAGGGATGTCTATCTGAGTGGGAGTTCATTAAATAATTAGATGAACTTAATTATCATGAACATAGTCAAAAGGTCTTTGCAAATTATGTCGTAGCTTACGCTTTAGTTCTACTGTTTAAGATATGTTCCTAGAGAAAATTTAGTTGAAAGTTGACAGTAGCAATTATGCGGACTAGGTCCGTAAACTGAGGATTATCCTCATTGCTGCGCAGAAGGCTTATGTCCTTAATGCACCGCTCGGTGTGCTGAACCTCGAGCGTCGTCTGTGGATGTTGCGAACATCTGACATACACGTTTTGATGACTACGTGATAGTTCAGTGCGTAATGCTAATGGTTTAGAATTGAGGCGCCAAAGACATTTTTGAAACGTCGTAGAACATATGAGATGTTCCAAAGACTGAAATTGGGATTTTAGACTAGTGCCCACGTCAAGAGGTATGAGACCTCTGACAAGTTTCTTAAGCCTGCAAACTAAGGGAGAAAAGCTCAATCGTTGAGCATGTGCTCAGATTGTCTGAGTACTACAATCGCTTGAATCGAGTAGGAGTTAATCTTCCAGATGAGATAGTGATGGTTCTCCATAGTCACTGCCACCAAACTATTAGAGCTTCGTGATGAACTATAACATATCAGGGATAGACATGATGATCCTTGAGCAACTCGCGATGTTTGACACCGCGAAAGTAGAAATCAAGTAGGAGCATCAATTGTTGATGGTTAGTAAAACCACTAGTTTCAAGAAGGGCAAGGGAAAGAAGGGATACTTCATGAAACGGCAAATCAGTTGCTGCTCTAGTGAAGAAACCCAAGGTTGAACCCAAACCCGAGACTAAGTGCTTCTGTAATGAGGGGAACGGTCACTGAAGCAGAACTACCCTAGATACTTGGTAGACGAGAAGGTAGGCAAGGTCGACAGAAGTATATTGGATATACATTATATTAATGTGTACTTTACTAGTACTCCTAGTAGCACCAGGGTATTAGATACCGGTTCGGTTGCTAAGTGTTGGTAACTCGAAATAAAAGGTTACGGAATAAACGAAGAGTAGCTAAAGGTGAGATGACGATATGTGTTGGAAGTGTTTCCAAGGTTGATGTGATCAAGCATCGCATGCTCCCTCTACCATCGAGATTGGTGTTAAACCTAAATAATTGTTATTTGGTGTTTGCGTTGAGCATAGACATGATTGGATTATGTTTATCGCAATACTGTAGCGACCCGACCCGAATGGAACAAGTCTCTGTGCATAAGTGTCATCCCTGGATCGGTATGCTGACACACACAGTACTCGAGGATTTATAACAGAGGTAAATCACATGTATAAAGTAACGTAAATACTATTACCTCAATCCAAATAGCGGAAGTAACAAGGTTGTGGATTCCCATCAACACCAACGGCAAAGTTGAGTGTAGAAATCGTAACCCTAACGTATCACTTACTCGTCGTAAGATATCCTGCAACATGAAACGTTGCAGATCGAAAACGGGTCAGCACATGGAATATGCTGGCAAATTCACACCATAGAGAAATGATGAACAAGGGCTATCACTACATGCATATATGGCTGGTGGAAAAGCTCTATGGTTATAATGTTTTTGTGAAAAGCCAATTTTTCCCTACCGCAAAGGAATACATTTTATTTAACTATCATGGTGGTTGTGAAACATTGAGATGGTTGACAACATCTCAATCCCAATTAAGTATCATCATTAACCCAACAATATTAATTAAAGTAACATGATGAGATCAACGGGATAATCCAAGAACTAGATACTCAAGATGTCCATAACCGGGGACACGGCTAATCATGATTAGTTTGTACACTCTGCAGAGGTTTGTGCAATTTTCCCCACAAGACTCGATCGCCTCGCTTGATTCTCGCACTACATGATGTTTGAGAAACGGATGACCGAGACACAGTCTTTCAGAAGCGTTAACTCTCTACTCCGGGTAGACAGTACCACCTACAACCCCTACATCTGCTAGTCTACCTCTTCAAGAGCTCACACAACTTAATCAACTATGCTAGAGCCCATAATAGCTTGTGGCTGCACACGGAAGTTTCTAGCATGAATAATCTCATGATCCCTTTGAGCCAGGGTGGCGGTCCTTAGAAAAACAGGCAATCCTGGAATACCCAAGTACCTCAATCCACCCAGATGTGAGTTTTAGTTGCCACCTTAAGTTTAACCATATATTAACAATCTCACATCTGTCATGGATACACTCAAACCCAATCCACATCTACTAGCATAGCATAGCAATATAAGCAAACGTAGAAGTAACTCCCAAGGGTTTGATAATAAAACAGGTAATAGGTACTACCTCAACTACTTCCCAATACCCACAATTTAATTAGATCCTAACCATGCAATGTTTGAGGATTTGTCTAATGCAATAAAACTGGGTAGTAAAAGAGGTATGATCAAAGTGTGAACTTGCCTGCAATGTTGATGAAGATGATTCACACTCATAACTCTGGATAGATCTACTCGTCACACTCTGGTCAATCTATCGTAAGCAAGCAATGGTAACCACACATAAACAATCACTCAAAAGATCAGAAAGAACGAGGAAAACAATTCGGAAAACTTCAAAACCAAGCAAATAACTCTTGCAACATAAAACAATTTCTAACAGTACCAAAATTAGATGGATTTGGCCTTATCAGAAAGTTTAGGTCAAGAGCTTCGATTTGCAAAAAGAATCAACTCAAACGGAGTTACGGAACTTAAGTTATGAACAAAAGAAGTTTGAATATGAATTTGAACAAATTTCGAAATTTAAAAATTTCAAAAAGTTGACGTGACAGGTTAACTGGATAGGTGAAAACAACACGAAACTATGGGCGCTGGTTTTCATCTAATTTGGATGAACGAGTAAAAAGTTATGGCTATTTGAAAAATCAGGGCCAAGCTGTTTTGCAGACGAAAAATAGCTACGGCTAAAACAAAAATTAGGTCTAACGTATAAATACAGAGAACAAATAAATATACCTAAAAGACGACTTCGGAGTGAGGAGACAACTTCCAAAAGTCTCGCCGGAGAAGAGAAATATTTTTTTTTTTAAGGAATCTAGTCAAACGAAAATATTGATTTAACCCGAATCAGATGATTTTTTTAGCCTCTATGGGTCTATATTTATTGGTGGAAAAAAGGCTTAAAGGTCAAAGGCTAGGCAATGTGGGACTAAATGTAGACGAAAAACAAAAAAAGAAGAGAAAAGCGCATGGCCTAAAGCTTCGGCCGGCCCCGCGCGCGAGGCAGTTTTTTTTTTCAAACACTAAAAGAAGGAAGCAAAAAGAAAGAAAAAAAATTAAGAAAAAGAAAAATATTTTTTTCTGCAAACATAACAAAAAAAACAACATGGGCCGGCATGGGTGTACTGTGCACGTAGGCCGTGGATAAAATTTGGGCGGCACGTACAGTTTTTTTATTAGAAACAGAAAGGAAAACTGTATATCGAAAACAAAAGTAAAATTGTACATAGGCATATTATATATCAAAATTTTCAGAAAAAGATTTTCTACGACATGATCATTTTTCTAGCGTCAAGAAAAAATATAGAAAAATTCAGATAAAGCAAAGAGTGCTACTGCTGCAATAAAACCTCATAAAAATCATTTTAAAAATACCAAAATGATTTCAAATTAATTTTTCTCCAATTTTCTATTGTAGGGAATCATGTTACCCTATTTTCCATATATTTTTATTTTGGAGAAAAATAATTTGAATAAAATCAAATAACTCCAAATTGAAAATAATTTCAAAAGGATTTTAAATTTGATCCTTTTAAACTTCCAACTCATATTTCATATGTTTTGAAGAAGTCATTTTATCTTCTCTCATGAAAATCATTGAGTTGCTTAAAGTTGCTTAAAGTTTTCAACACCCCTTTTCATTTAAATAAATGGAAGAAGTCATGTCATCTTCTCTCCAGGGTTTTGTGATGAAAAGAATTTGAATTCATGGAGATCATACAAGCAAAATGAAAGTTTGGGAAAGTCCTTTTATTCCCTCTCATTTAACTTTCAAAAGATTTCGAATTCACTCACTTTCAGTCAATCAATCACACAACAATCCAACAGACAATCAAATCTATCTATTTATTATAACATTCCAAAATTTAGAATTTTGGGATGTTACAAACCTACCACCCTTAAAATGAATCTCGTCCTCGAGATTCGCAGAGGCTAGAAAGAAATAAGTTAAGTTTGGGGTCTTCTCAAAATCCATCGATCATCTCAGGGGTCTGGGGTGTTACCACCCTTAGAAACATTATTACGGTTCCACCAAAACTCGTATACTCCATCCTTATTGTTGACAGTGTCGGTCTTCTCAGATCGTAAGGATAATGGGCTCTTCCGGTAGTGGCATAACCTTTTTCCTCAATTCTTCTGTATCCTTTCATCTTGGTATGGTTCTTCCATGACTGGGTCTTCTTAGCTGACGGGTCTGGCGCCAAAACTAAACAACTATCGATATCTCATGGTGGTCAACGATTTATGGTTTCTCCTGCAGGAAGTGGGTCTGGTTGATCCTCACCGTATAACCTACGATTGGCATCAACTGCCGTGTACAAGGGAAACATTCTTATACCATTGTAAGGTTCAAGCAAGGTTTAATACCGTCGTCTCTCTACTATAGGTAGGTCACTCAGATTTACCATCCCATATAGCAAAGCGAACAATAAGAGTAAGTCGGTATGGTGATCAATCCATCCCGCACCCAAATCATTACCTTGTATATGGTTTAGCGAATCTTGCATTCTAACACTCGGTCATCCTCGCAAGCATTGCAGAATTTCTCTTGTCGATGAACCAAGTTCGGATAAACCATGGATTCTGCAAGCCAAACAAACATCTATCGTTCCTTCCCAACCCTCAGGTTTTGCGTAACTCCTATAAGATCGTTTGTCGATAAAATCGTAACTTCTTCCGGGGTTTTTCCTTCAGCAAGAATGTGCTTGCTTCTTGGCAGGTCCTGGGGCCTGTGGGTTATGGCCCATCTCATCACTGGTAAACCTTGAACTCATCATCGGGGAAACTGATCCTTAATCCAACATCCAACTTCCTAGTATTCTTAAATCCATCCAATTGTACTGTCTTCCTTCCTTCTATTGGCACCAGTAGGACATGATTACTCAGACTCATCATCGAGTTGCAATTTCTCCCTATTTCCAACATCATACCTCCTTTATATCCAATAGTAATTCATCTCTTCATCCTCGGGGGATATCCCACATACCAAAAAAAAACTTATACTTATGAAGTCCATACTCCACTTCGTGGAACATCATTATCTTTTCCAGGGCCAAGCGTCCTTACAGGGGAATATTGGCCATCTCTGCATGGCACTTCTTCAACTGGGAAACGTGAGACACATCATGAACTCCTGACTGTCCTTCGGGTGACTCCAGCTTGTTGGCCACTTCTCCCATACGCTCCAAAACTCGGTATGGTCCTACAAATCTCGGGGCTAACTTTCCCTTAACTCCAAATAGTTTAACTCCTCGCAGAGGGACACACGAAGACATGCTCTGTCTCCAATTTCATAGACTACCTCCTTTACATCCAATAATACTCCATACCCCATATTCTTGGGGTATCCAACATATCGAGATAAAACTCATACTTATTTTGTTTGAAATCCACTTCGTGGAATATCATTACCCTTTTTCCAAGGGTCAAGTTTCCTCATAGGGTACTACCACCTTTAAAATGCACAATCTTCCATAGACCATATTTCTCATATCCTCGAAAATGGTCAAAATCTTTCTTCATAGAGTAACAACTCATAAAATCCAAATCAATACCAATGATGCTAACTTTATTTATTCTCAGATTATTACAATCTCCTGCATTCCATTACATGCCTCAACCCGACACCTCACTAATAAAAGAAATGTCCACACTACTACTACCATTTTTTTCTCGTTGCACTCAACTATTTATCACAAGTCTCCGTCTCCTTGGGGCATTCTCTGGCAAAGTGCTCTGCTTCATCACAACGGAAACATATTACTTCTGACATATCTCGAGGTTTCCTTGTGATTATATAGCCTCCTGGGGTCCTCATCTTCCCTTTTGGGCAATCATTGAAGTAGTGTCCTGAATTTTTGCACCTGAAACATGTGATATGACTCAGGTCTTTTTTTTGTAGAAATTGGGTTGTTCCTGTGATCCAATCTACTTCTCTTCCTGGACTTTTCCGTTCCAATCAGGGCTTCTATTTCCTGTGGGTCATACTCTACTTCCTCTGTCGGGAATTCTACTAAATCCCCATTCAGACAATTTTGGGAGATGTGTCCTTCTTCTCCACATGAATAGCATGACTTGGTGCAGGGTTTAATTGGTTCTTCTTGGGGTGTGTCCTCCACCTCTTCCTTCATCACAGATTCCTCTAAAATTTCCATGAGGGCTCTTTTCATTGCTTCTTTCTTCTGCTGGATGGTCCTTTGTACCATGGGGTAGATGTGACACTGAGCAGGGTAGTGGGTAGTCCCTTCACACAAGAAACAAGTGATCTGCCTAGTTGGGAATTCTTCAACTGGGTGACTTCCTTCACAATTTGGGCATTCATCCTTGTGTTCCTTATGGTTGTGTCCTATTTCTCCACAAGGCTTGTATGCACAAGGTTTCTTCATATCCTTTCCATAAGGCTTCAATTTCTGGGACACAAGACGAGATCTTTGTAGAGTCCACTTAAATTCTTTCCAAGTGGTTACTCCTTGCCATCCATTGATGGTTTGGTACATCCTCCACCAAGTAGTAGCACCTCTTTCAAAACATTGAAGAGCATGCCGGGTCATATCCTTTCCAACTATAGGGTTATTCTTCATGTGATCCTCCATGTTCTGAATCCATCGGTCCGTCTCCAATTGACTCATCGGTCCAGAAAATACAAGCTCATCTCCATTCATCCTCTATTGGGTCCATGGGTTTGGGGTGAGATAAGAGAGGTCGAGAGGGATGCACACAATACAAACAATAGTTTTGAAGAGACAGGTTTTTATTGTGGCTGTCAGAAAAACAACAAACAAATGACAGCTCACAAACGTCGCATCTAACGTAGGTATAACAGGGGTTTGGTCTTCTAAAGGTCAATAAGTCTTCAACGTCGCCAAACTCTTCAAGTCTTGTTAATGTCTCCGATGGCTTCTTCCAATCATGCTTGTCCTTCTCAAGTTCTTTTGCCAAATCATCTCTGTTGACGCGAAGTCTCTCGTGACGTCCTTTAATATTTCTGGAGTTGCGCTCCAACTTCTGGGTCGCAACATCCTTGACATGAACCATGATCCTACTGTCCTTCAGTTCCTGACGAGTCTCCGTTATCTCGAGGTTTTGCTTTCCCAGCTTGGCTACTTTCAGTTTCTGGGTTCTGAGTTCTTCACGAAACACTTCTTTGTCAAAAACTTCTTGATGTAATACTCCAGATCCTGGTGATACATCGGTCTAAAGTTAAAACTTCATCTTGCTGATAGGTGCTCCATCAGCCTTCTACCATCCAATCCTTCCATGCATATGCATGCTTAACTCGGCACGGTGACAATAGCATAAGCGGACGATAACATCATGGATAGCCGTGTTTATGCCCATGTTACTGCCATGAGCTTTCATTCCATAACTGATATCTCATGTCTTTGGGTTTTCTTAACAAAAACTTTGAGTTTCTAACTCTCCATGTTTCGGTCATTCTCCGATACACCTTGATCTCGGGCATTGACGGCTTCCATAGTCTGCCAAGTTCCATAAGGGTAACCTTCCTAGGTCATACACATCTGGCAATTCTTCAGAGCCTTCAAATTCTCCCAGTCTTCGGAGTCTTCAACCGTTGTAGTTTCCATTATCATAATGCACGGTAAAATCCTCTTCATTCCGAATGGTCTTAGTTGTCCGATATCCTGTACTTCTTGAAGTGGTCTTAACCGTCGAATCTTCGAGTGGTCCAAAAGGAAAAAGGGTATGGTCTCACTTAAAGGGAATATTTGAATAAGCTCAGAAAAGGAGAGAGGTAAAAGATCTTTTTCAAAAGGAAAGTTTTAGGAAAAATCCTTCCATGGGCTTGCCAGTTTCTAGGGTCACGTCCTATAGTCAACATGTGCTCTGATACCATCTTGTAGCGACCCGACCCGAATGGATCAAGTCTCTGTGCTTAAGTGTCATCCCTGGATCGGTATGCTGACACACACAGTACTCGAGGATTTATAACAGAGGTAAATCACATGTATAAAGTAACGTAAATACTATTACCTCATAACAAATAGCGGAAGTAACAAGTTTGTGGATTCCCATCAACACCAACGACAAAGTTGAGTGTAGAAATCGTAACCCTAACGTATCACTTACTCGTCGTAAGATATCCTGCAACATGAAACGTTGCAGACCAAAAACGGGTCAGCACATGGAATATACTGGCAAATTCACACCATAGAGAAATGATGAACAAGGGCTATCACTACATGCATATATGGCTGGTGGAAAAGCTCTATGGTTATAATGTTTTTGCGAAAAGCCAATTTTTCCCTACTGCAAAGGAATACATTTTATTTAACTATCATGGTGGTTGTGAAACATTGAGATGGTTGACAGCATCTCTATCCCAATTAAGTATCATCATTAACCCAACAATATTAATTAAAGTAACATGATGAGATCAACGGGATAATCCAAGAACTAGATACTCAAGATGTCCATAACCGGGGACACGGCTAATCATGATTAGTTTGTACACTCTGCAGAGGTTTGTGCACTTTTCCCCACAAGACTCGATCGCCTCCACTTGATTCTTGCACTACATGATGTTTGAGAAACGGATGACCGAGACACAGTCTTTCAGAAGCGTTAACTCTCAACTCCGGGTAGACAGTACCACCTACAACCCCTACATCTGCTAGTTTACCTCTTCAAGAGCTCACACAACCCATAATAGCTTGTGGCTGCACACGGAAGTTTCTAGCATGAATAATCTCATGATCCCTTTGAGCCTGGGTGGCGGTCCTTAGAAAAACAGGCAATCCTGGAATACCCAGGTACCTCAATCCACCCAGATGTGAGTTTTAGTTGCCACCTTAAGTTTAACCATATATTAACAATCTCACATCTGTCATGGATACACTCAAACCCAATACACGTCTACTAGCATAGCATAGCATAGCAATATAAGCAAACGTAGAAGTAACTCCCAAGGGTTTGATAATAAAACAGGTAATAGGTACTACCTCAACTACTTCCCAATACCCACAATTTAATTAGATCCTAACCATGCAATGTTTGAGGATTTGTCTAATGCAATAAAACTGGGTAGTAAAATAGGTATGATCAAAGTGTGAACTTGCCTGCAATGTTGATGAAGATGATTCACACTCATAACTCTGGATAGATCTACTCGTCACACTCTGGTCAATCTATCGTAAGCAAGCAATGGTAACCACACATAAGCAATCACTCAAAAGATCAGAAAGAACGAGGAAAACAATTCGGAAAACTTCAAAACCAAGCAAATAACTCTTGCAACATAAAACAATTTCTAACAGTACCAAAATTAGATGGATTTGGCCTTATCAGAAAGTTTAGGTCAAGAGCTTCGCTTTGCAAAAAGTATCAACTCAAACGGAGTTACGGAACTTAAGTTATGAACAAAAGAAGTTTGAATATGAATTTGAACAAATTTCGAAATTTGAAAATTTCAAAAAGTTGATGTGACAGGTTAACTGGATAGGTGAAAACAACATGAAACTATAGGCGCTGGTTTCATCTAATTTGGATGAACGAGTAAAAAGTTATGGCTATTTGAAAAATCAGGGCCAAACTGTTTTGCAGAAGAAAAATAGCTACGGCTAAAACAAAAATTAGGTCTAACGTATAAATACAGAGAACGAATAAATATACCTAAAAGACGACTTCGGAGTGAGGAGACAACTTCCAAAAGTCCCGCCGGAGAGGAGAAATATTTTTTTTAAGGAATCTAGTCAAACCAAAATATTGATTTAACCCGAATCGGATGATTTTTGAAGCCTCTATGGGTCTATATTTATTGGTGGAAAAAAGGCTTAAAGGTCAAAGGCTAGGCAATGTGGGACTAAACGTAGACGAAAAACAAAAAAGAGAGAAGAGAAAAGCGCATGGGCCTAAAGCTTCGGCCAGCCGCGCGCGTGCGTGCGGCAGATTTTTTTTCAAACGCTAAAAGAAGGAAGAAAAAAGAATGAAAACAAAATTAAGAAAAAGAAAATATTTTTTTCTGCAAACATAACCAAAAAACAACATGGGCCGCCATCGGTGTACTGTGCACGTAGGCGATGGATAAAATTTGGGCGGCACGTACAGTTTTTTTATTAGAAACAGACAGGAAAACTGTAGATCGAAAACAAAAGTAAAATTGTACATAGGCATATTATATATCAAAATTTTCAGAAAAGGATTTTCTACGACATGATCATTTTTCTAGCGTCAAGAAAAAATATAGAAAAATTTAGATAAAGCAAAGAGTGCTACTGCTGCAATAAAACCTCATAAAAATCATTTTAAAAATACCAAAATGATTTCAAATTAATTTTTCTCCAATTTTCTATTGTAGGGAATCATGTTACCCTATTTTCCATATATTTTTATTTTGGAGAAAAATAATTTGAATAAAATCAAATAACTCCAAATTGAAAATAATTTCAAAAGGATTTTAAATTTGATCCTTTTAAACTTCCAACTCATATTTCATATGTTTTGAAGAAGTCATTTTATCTTCTCTCATGAAAATCATTGAGTTGCTTAAAGTTGCTTAAAGTTTTCAACACCCCTTTTCATTTAAATAAATGGAAGAAGTCATGTCATCTTCTCTCCAGGGTTTTGTGATGAAAAGAATTTGAATTCATGGAGATCATACAAGCAAAATGAAAGTTTGGGAAAGTCCTTTTATTCCCTCTCATTTAACTTTCAAAAGATTTCGAATTCACTCACTTTCAGTCAATCAATCAGACAACAATCTAACAAACAATCAAATCTATCTATTTATTATAACATTCCAAAATTTAGAATTTTGGGATGTTACAAATACGGTTAACTGGAAACCGTAATACATGTGTGAATACATAGACCACAACATGTCCCTAGTAAGCCTCTAGTTGACTAGCTCGTTGATCAATAGATGGTTATGGTTTCCTGACCATGGACATTGGATGTCATTGATAACGGGATCACATCATTAGGAGAATGATGTGATGGACA
This sequence comes from Aegilops tauschii subsp. strangulata, assembly GCF_002575655.3. Taxonomy (NCBI): domain Eukaryota; kingdom Viridiplantae; phylum Streptophyta; class Magnoliopsida; order Poales; family Poaceae; genus Aegilops; species Aegilops tauschii. The sequence continues at coordinate 42,345 of NC_053036.3, read as the reverse complement.
AGACCCAATCCTAAGCATAGCACAAGATCGTGTAGTTCGTCTGCTAGAGCTTTTCTAATGTCAAGTATCATTTCCTTAGACCATGAGATTGTGTAACTCCCGGATACCGTAGGAATGCTTTGGGTGTGCCAAACATCACAACGTAACTGGGTGGCTATAAAGGTGCACTACGGGTATCTCCGAAAGTGTCTGTTGGGTTGGCACGAATCGAGACTGGGATTTGTCACTCCGTATGACGGAGAGGTATCTCTGGGCCCACTCGGTAATGCATCATCATAATGAACTCAATGTGACTAAGTAGTTAGTCATGGGATCATGCATTACGAAACGAGTAAAGTGACTTGCCGGTAACGAGATTGAACGAGGTATTGGGATACCGACGATCGAATCTCGGGCAAGTAACATACCGATTGACAAAGGGAATTGTATATGGGATTGATTGAACCCCCGACATCGTGGTTCATCCAATGAGATCATCGTGGAACATGTGGGAGCCAACATGGGTATCCAGATCCCGCTGTTGGTTATTGGCCGGAGAACGTCTCGGTCATGTCTACATGGTTCCCGAACCCGTAGGGTCTACACACTTAAGGTTCGATGACGCTAGGGTTATAGGGAATAGATGTACGTGGTTACCGAATGTTGTTCGGAGTCCCGGATGAGATCCCGGACATCACGAGGAGTTCCGGAATGGTCCAGAGGTAAAGAATAATATATAGGAAGTGAGGTTTTGGCCACCGGAAGAGTTTCGGGCGTCACCGGTAATGTACCGGGACCACCGGAGGGTTCCGGGGGTTCACCGGGAGGGGCCACCAACCCCGGAGGCCTGCGTGGGCTAAGTGTGGGAAGGGACCAGCCCCTAGGTGGGCTGGTGCGCCTCCCACAAGAGGCCCAAGGCGCATGGAAAGGGGGAAAGGGGAAAACCCTAGGCTCAGATGGGCCTAAGGCCCACCTAGGGTGCGCCCCCCTCTCTCCCCTCTTGGCCGCCCCCTCCATCCAATCTAGGGCTGGCCGCACCCCTAAGGGGAACCCTAGATGGGGGCGCAGCCCCTCCCCTTCCCCTATATTTTTGGGGCTGCCATAGACACGAGTCTCCCTCTCTCTTGGCGCAGCCCTACCCCTCTCCCTCCTCGTCTCTCGCAGTGCTTCGCGAAGCCCTGCTGGAGTGCCACGCTCCTCCATCACCACCATGCCGTTGTGCTGCTGTTGGACGGAGTCTTCCCCAACCTCTCCCTCTCTCCTTGCTGGATCAAGGCACGGGAGACGTCACCGGGCTGCATGTGTGTTGAACGCGGAGGCACCGTTGTTCGGTGCTTAGATCGGATTCTTCCACGATCTGAATCGCTTCGTGTACGACTCCACCGACCGCGTTCTTGCAACGCTTCTGCATCGCGATCTTCAAGGGTATGAAGATGAACTCCCCTCTCTCTCGTTGCTAGTTATTCCATAGATTGATCTTGGTGATACGTAGAAAATTTTGAATTTCTGCTACGTTCCCCAAGAGGCATCTTTTCAATAGCATCAACCTTGGCTTTATCAACCTCAATACCTCTTTCAGAAACTTTATGCCCCAAGACAATACCTTTATTAACCATAAAGTGGCACTTTTCCCAATTCAAGACAAGATTAGTTTCTTCACATCTCTGCAAAACTCGATCAAGGTTGCTCAAGCAATCATCAAAAGAGGATCCATAGACGGAGAAGTTGTCCATGAAAACCTCACAGATCTTTTCACAAAAGTCAGAGAATATAGCCATCATGCATGTTTGAAAGGTAGCAGGTGCATTACATAAACCAAAAGGCATACATCTATAAGCAAAGGTACCAAAAGGGCATGTAAAAGTAGTCTTTGATTGATCATTGGCTGACACAGGTATTTGAGAGAAACCAAAATAACCATCTAGGAAGCAAAAATGTGTATGTTTGGATAATCTTTCTATCATTTGATCGATAAAAGGTAAGGGGTACTGATCTTTTTTAGTAGCCTTTTTTAATTTGCAGAAATCAATTACCATCCTATAACCTGTAATAATTCTTTGCGGGATCAACTCATGTTTATCATTAGGAACAACGGTAATACCTCCCTTCTTAGGGACACAATGGACAGGACTTACCCACTGACTATCAGCAATGGGATAAATTATACCTGCCTCAAGGAGCTTTAGTATTTCTTTTCTTACCACTTCTTTCATCTTAGGATTCAGCCGTCGTTGATGATCACGAACTGGTTTGGCATCTTCCTCCAAATTTATTTTATGTTGACATAGAGTGGACTAATGCCCTTAAGATCATCAAGAGTATATCCAATAGCAGCACGGTGCTTCTTCAGAGTTTTCAGTAATCTCTCTTCTTCATGCTCTGAAAGGTTAGCACTAATAATAACAGGATATATCTTTTTCTCATCAAGATAAGCATATTTAAGAGTATCAAGCAACGGTTTGAGCTCAAACACGGGATCACCCTTGGGTGGAGGAGGATCCCCTAGGATTTCAACAGGTAAATTGTGTTTCAGGATGGGTTCATGTTTAAAGAATACTTCATCTATTTCCCTTCTTTCATTCATAAACATATCATTTTCATGGTCTAGCAAATATTGTTCTAAAGGATCACTAGGAGGTACGGCAATAGAAGCAAGACCAATAATTTCATCCTTACTAGGTAATTCCTCTTCACGGTGTTGTCTACGAAATTTAGAAAAGTTGAACTCATGAGACATATCACCCAAACCAATACTAACAACATCCTTTTCGCAGTCTATCCTAGCATTAACGCTGTTCAAGAAGGGTCTACCAAATATAATGGGACAAAAGCTATCTTGTGGGGAACCAAGAACAAGAAAATCAGCAGGATATTTAGTTTTCCCACACAAGACTTCAACATCTCTAACAATTCCCATTGGTGAAATGGTATCTCTATTGGCAAGTTTAATTGTGACATCAATATCTTCTAACTCAGTAGGTGCAATATCATGCTTAATTTCTTTGTATAAGTCAATAGGTATAGCACTAGCACTAGCACCCATATCGCACAAGCCATGATAACAATGATCTCCTATTTTAACAGAAATAACAGGCATGCCTACCACAGGTCTATGTTTATATTTAGCACAAGGTTTGGCAATTCTAGCAGTCTCATCACAGAAATAAATAACATGCCCATCAATATTATCAGACAAGAGATCTTTAACAATAGCAATATTAGGTTCAACTTTAATTTGCTCAGGATGTGTATAAGTTCTAATATTGCTTTTACGGACCACAGTTGAAGCTTTAGCATGATCCTTTATTCTAACAGGGAAAGGTGGTTTCTCAACATAAGAAGTAGGAACAATAGGATCATTATAAGTGATAGTATTTTCTTCAACTTTAATAGGTGCAGCTACTTTTACTTCTATGGGAGGATGATATTTAAACCACTTCTCCTTAGGGAGATCAACATAAGTAGCAAAAGATTCACAGAAAGAAGCTACTATCTCAGAGTCAAGTCCATATTTAGTGCTAAACTTACGGAAAACATCGGTATCCATAAAAGATTTAACACAATCAAACTTAGGTGTCATACCTGACTCCGTACCTACGTCGAGATCCCAACCTTCAGAGTTGCATTTAATTCTTTCCAATAAATCCCATTTGAATTCAATAGTCTTCATCATAAAAGAGCCAGCACAAGAAGTATCGAGCATGGTGCAATTGTTATCAGAAAGCCGAGCATAAAAACTTTGAATAATTATTTCTCTTGGGAGCTCATGATTGGGGCATGAATATAACATTGATTTAAGCCTCCCCCAAGCTTGAGCGATGCTTTCTCCTTCGTGAGGCCAAAAATTATATATATAATTGCGATCACGATGAACAAGATGCATAGGATAATGTTTTTGATGAAATTCCAATTTCAATCGTTTGTAGTTCCATGATCCCGTATCATCACATAGCCTATACCATGTCAATGCGTCTCCCTTCAAAGATAAAGGGAAGACCTTCTTCTTAATAACATCACTGGGTATACCTGCAAGCTTAAATAATACACAAACTTCATCCACATATATTAGGTGCTCATCAGGATGCTTTGTTCCGTCTCCTACAAAAGGATTAGCTAGCAGTTTTCCTAACATACCCGAAGGAATCTCAAAGTGGACATTTTCATTTTCAGTAGGTTGAGGAGCAACTCTTTGCTCTACTGGTCGGGGTGAAGATACCCCGAACAAGCCCCTCGGAGGATTACTTTCCATAGTGACAAGTGACAGTAAATTTCAGCACACTATATAAATTTTTCCTTACCAAATTCCACCTACCAAAGGTGCTTCACTCCCCGGCAACGGCGCCAGAAAAGAGTCTTGATGACCCACAAGTATAGGGGATCTATCGTAGTCCTTTCAATAAGTAAGAGTGTCGAACCCAACGAGGAGCAGAAGGAAATGATAAGCGGTTTTCAGCAAGGTATTCTCTGCAAGCACTGAAATAGTAGGTAACAGATAGTTTTGTGATAGGATAATTTGTAACAAGCAACAAGTAACAAAAGTAAATAAAGTGCAGCAAGGTGGCCCAATCCTTTTTGTAGCAAAGGACAAGCCTGGACAAACTCTTATATGGAGAAAAGCGCTCCCGAGGACATATGGGAATTATCATCAAGCTAGTTTTCATCACGTTCATATGATTTGCGTTCTGTACTTTGATAATTTGATATGTGGGTGGACCGGTGCTTGGGTGCTGTTCTTACTCGAACAAGCATCCCACTTATGATTAACCTCTATTGCAAGCATCCGCACCTACAACAAAAGTATTAAGGTAAACCTAACCATAGCCTGAAACATATGGATCCAAATCAGCCCCTTACGAAGCAACGCATAAACTAGGGTTTAAGCTTCTGTCACTCTAGCAACCCATCATCTACTTATTACTTCCCAATGCCTTCCTCTAGGCCCAAATAATGGTGAAGTGTCATGTAGTCGACGTTCACATAACACCACTAGAGGAGAGACAACATACATCTCATCAAAATATCGAACGAATACCAAATTCACATGACTACTAATAGCAAGACTTCTCCCATGTCCTCAGGAACAAACGTAACTACTCACAAAGCATATTCATGTTCATAATCAGAGGAGTATAAATATGCATAAAGGATCTGAACATATGATCTTCCACCAAATAAACCAACTAGCATCAACTACAAGGAGTAATCAACACTACTAGCAACCTACAAGTACCAATCCCAGACTATGAGACAAGAATTAGATACAAGAGATGAACTAGGGTTTGAGAGGAGATGGTGCTGGTGAAGATGTTGATGGAGATTGCCCTCTCCCGATGAGAGGAGCGTTGGTGATGACGATGGCGATGATTTCCCCCTCCCGGAGGGAAGTGTCCCCGGCAGAACAGCTCTGCCGGAGCCCTAGATTGGTTCCGCCTCGTGGCGGCGGAGTCTCGTCCCGAAAGCTTGCTTATGATTTTTGTTCGGACGAAAGACTTCATATAGCAGAAGATGGGCACCGGAGGGCCAACCGGGGGCCCACGAGGCAGGGGGCGCGCCCAGGGGGCAGGGCGCGCCCCTACCCTCGTGGATAGGTGGAGGCCCCCCTGTCGTATTTCTTCCGCTCAGTATTTTTTATTATTTCCAAAAATAACTTTCCTGGAGTTTCAGGACTTTTGGAGTTGTGCATAATAGGTCTCTAATATTTGCTCCTTTTCCAGCCCAGAATTACAGCTGCCGGCATTCTCCCTCCTGATGTAAACCTTATAAAATAAGAGAGAATAGGCATAAGTATTGTGACATAATGTGTAATAACAGCCCATAATGCAATAAATATCGATATAAAAGCATGATGCAAAATGGACGTATCACATACCATGGAGCAGTACGAAAAGTATTTATGACATTTAATTGTTCATGAGGAAAGCTATCATCAATAGGTAGTGGGTCATCAAGAACATTTTCTAACCTAGACAATTTGTCTGCAACGGGGTTCTCAGCTCCCTTTCTATCGATAATATGCAAATCAAATTCTTGTAGCAAGAGAACCCATCTAATAAGTCTAGGTTTAGCATCTTGCTTTTCCATAAGATATTTAATAGCAGCACGATCAGTGTGAATAGTTACTTTAGAATCAACAATATAAGGTCTGAACTTATCCCAAGCAAATACAACTGCTAAGAATTCTTTTTCAGTAGTACCATAATTTCTCTGAGCATTGTCTAGAGTTTTACTAGCATATTGAATACCATTTAGTTTCTTATCAACTCTTTGCCCTAGAACAACACCTACAGCATAATCACTAGCATCACACATGATTTCAAAAGGTAAATTCCAATCAGGTGGCTGAACAATAGGTGCAGAGATCAATGCTTTCTTAAGTATTTCAAATGCTTCTACACAATCATCATCAAAGACAAATGGTATGTCTTTTTGTAATAAATTAGTCAGAGGCCGAGAAATTTTTGAGAAGTCCTTAATGAACCTCCTATAAAAACCGGCATGACCAAGGAAACTTCTTATACCTTTGATGTCCTTGGGACATGGCATCTTCTCAATAGCATCAACTTTGGCTTTATCAACTTCAATACCTCTTTCAGAAATTTTATGCCCCAAGACAATACCTTCGTTAACCATAAAGTGGCACTTCTCCCAGTTCAAGACAAGATTAGTTTCTTCACATCTCTGCAAAACTCGATCAAGGTTGCTCAAGCAATCATCAAAAGAGGATCCATAAACGGAGAAATCATCCATGAAAACCTCACATATCTTTTCACAAAAGTCAGAGAATATAGCCATCATGCATCTGTGAAAGGTAGCAGGTGCATTACATAAACCAAAAGGCATACATCTATAAGCAAAAGTACCGAAAGGGCAAGTAAAAGTGGTCTTTGATTGATCATCGGCCGACACAGGTATTTGAGAGAAACCAGAGTAGTCATCTAGAAAGCAAAAATGTGTATGTTTGGATAATCTTTCTAGCATTTGATCAATAAAAGGTAAGGGGTAATGACCTTTTTTAGTAGCTTTATTTAATATGCGGAAATCAATTACCATCCTATATCCTGTAATAATTCTTTGCGGGATCAATTCATCTTTATCATTAGGAACGACGGTAATACCTCCCTTTTTAGGGACACAATGGACAGGACTTTCCCACTGACTATCAGCAACGGGATAAATAATACCTGCCTCAAGAAGCTTTAGTATTTCCTTTCTTACCACTTCTTTCATCTTAGGATTCAGCCGTCGTTGGTGATCACGAACTGGTTTGGCATTTTTCTCCAAATTTATTTTGTGTTGGCATAGAGTGGGACTAATGCCCTTAAGATCATCAAGAGTATATCCAATAGCAGCGTGGTGCTTCTTCAGAGTTTTCAATAATATCTCTTCTTCATGCTCTAAAAGGTTAGCACTAATAATAACAGGATATATCTTTTTCTCATCAAGATAAGCATATTTAAGAGTATCAGGTAACGGTTTAAGCTCAAACATGGGATCACCCTTGGCTGGAGGAGGATCCCCTAGGATTTCAACAGGCAAATTGTGTTTTAGGATGGGTTCCTGTTTAAAGAATACTTCATCTATTTCCCTTCTTTCATTCATAAACATATCATTTTCATGGTCTAGCAAATATTGTTCTAAAGGATCACTAGGAGGTACGGCAATAGAAGCAAGACCAATAATTTCATCCTTACTAGGCAATTCCTCCTCACGGTGTTGTCTACGAAATTTAGAAAAGTTAAACTCATGAGACATATCACCTAAACCAATAGTAACAACATCCTTTTCGCAGTCTATCCTAGCATTAACAGTGTTCAAGAAGGGTCTACCGAATATAATGGGACAGAAGCTATCTTGTGGGGAACCAAGAACAAGAAAATCAGCAGGATATTTAGTTTTCCCACACAAGACTTCAACATCTCTAACAATTCCCATGGGTGAAATAGTGTCTCTATTGGCAAGTTTAATTGTGACATCAATATCTTCTAACTCAGTAGGTGCAATATCATGCATAATTTCTTTGTATTAGTCAATAGGTACTGCACTAGCACTAGCACCTATATCACATAAGCCATGATAACAATGATCTCCTATTTTAACAGAAATAACAGGCATGCCTAGCACAGGTCTATGTTTATCTTTAGCACAAGGTTTGGCAATTCTAGTAGTTTCATTACAGAAATGAATAACATGCCCATCAATATTATCAGACAAGAGATCTTTAACAATAGGAATATTAGGTTCAACTTTAACTTGCTCGGGAGGTGTATAAGTTCTAATATTGCTTTTACAAACCACAGTTGAAGCTTTAGCATGATCCTTTATTCTAACAGGGAAAGGTGGTTTCTCAACATAAGAAGTAGGAACAATAGGATCATTATAAGTGATAGTCTTTTCTTCAACTTTATAGGTGCAACTACTTTTACTTCTATGGGCGGATGATATTTAAACCACTTCTCATTAGGGAGATCAACATGAGTAGCAAAAGATTCACAGAAAGAAGCTACTATCTCAGAGTCAAGTCCATATTTAGTGCTAAATTTACAGAAAACATCGGTGTCCATAAAAGATTTAACACAATCAAACTTAGGCGTCATAGCTGACTCCTTACCTTCGTCGAGGTCCCAATCTTCAGAGTTGCGTTTAATTATTTCCAATAGATCCCATTTGAATTCAATAGTCTTCATCATAAAAGAGCCAGCACAAGAAGTATCGAGCATGGTGCGATTGTTATCAAAAAGCCGAGCATAAATTTTTTGAATAATTATTTCTATTAGGAGCTCATGATTGGGGCATGAATATAACATTGATTTAAGCCTCCCCCAAGCTTGAGCGATGCTTTCTCCTTCGCGAGGCCAAAAATTATATATATAATTGCGATCACGATGAACAAGATGCATATGATAGAACTTCTAATGAAATTCCAATTTCAATCGTTTGTAGTTCCATGATCCCATATCATCACATAGCCTATACCATGTCAATGCATCTCCCTTCAAAGATAAAGGGAAGACCTTCTTCTTAATAACATCATCGGGCACACCTGCAAGCTTAAATAATCCACAAACTTCATCCACATATATTAAGTGCTCATCAGGATGCATTGTTACATCTCCTGCAAAAGGATTAGCTAGCAGTTTTTCTATCATACCCGAAGGAATCTCAAAGTAGACATTTTTATTTTCAGTAGGTTCAGTAGGTTGAGGAGCAACTCTTTTCTCTACTGGTCGGGGTGAAGATACCCCGAGCCACTCAGAGGATTACTTTCCATAGTAACAAGTGACAGTAAATTTCAGCACACTATATAAATTTTTCCTTACCAAGTTCCACCTACCAAAGGCGCTTCACTCCTCGACAACAGCGCCAGAAAAGAGTCTTGATGACCCACAAGTATAGGGGATCTATCGTAGTCCTTTCGATAAGTAAGAGTGTAGAACCCAACAAGGAGCAGAAGGAAATGATAAGCGGTTTTCAGCAAGGTATTCTCTGCAAGCACTGAAATTATAGGTAACAGATAGTTTTGTGATAAGATAATTTGTAACGGGTAACAAGTAACCAAAGTAAATAAAGTGCAGCAAGGTGGCCCAATCCTTTTTGTAGCAAAGGATGAGCCTGGACAAACTCTTATATAGAGAAAAGCGCTCCCGAGGACACATGGGAATTATCGTCAAGCTAGTTTTCATCACGTTCATATGATTCGCATTCGGTACTTTGATAATTTGATATGTGGGTGGACCGGTGCTTGGGTGCTGTACTTACTTGGACAAGCATCCCACTTATGATTAACCCCTATTGCAAGCATCCGCAACTACAAAAGAAGTATTAAGGTAAACCTAACCATAGCATGAAACATATGGATCCAAATCAGCCCCTTACGAAGCAACGCATAAACTAGGGTTTAAACTTTTGTCACTCTAGCAACCCATCATCTACTTATTACTTCCCAATGCCTTCCTCTAGGCCCAAATAATGGTGAAGTGTCATGTAGTCGACGTTCACATAACACCACTAGAGGAGAGACAACATACATCTCATCAAAATATCGAACGAATACCAAATTCACATGACTACTAATAGCAAGACTTCTCCCATGTCCTCAGGAACAAACGTAACTACTCACAAAGCATATTCATGTTCATAATCAGAGGAGTATTAATATGCATAAAGGATCTGAACATATGATCTTCCACCAAATAAACCAACTAGCATCAACTACAAGGAGTAATCAACACTACTAGCAACCTATAGGTACCAATCCCAGACTTGGAGACAAGAATTGGATACAAGAGATGAACTAGGGTTTGAGAGGAGATGGTGCTGGTGAAGATGTTGATGGAGATTGGCCCCTCCCGATGAGAGGATCGTTGGTGATGACGATGGCGATGATTTCCCCCTCCCGGAGGGAAGTGTCCCCGGCAGAACAGCTCTGCCGGAGCCCTAGATTGGTTCCGCCTTGTGGCGGCGGAGTCTCGTCCCGAAAGCTTGCTTATGATTTTTCTTCGGACGAAAGACTTCATATAGCAGAAGATGGGCACTGGAGGGCCAACATGGGGCCCACAAGGCAGGGGGCGCGCCCCCATCCTCGTGGCCAGGGTGTGGGCCCCCTCTGGTATTTCTTCCGCTCAGTATTTTTTATTATTTCCAAAAATAACTTTCGTGGAGTTTTAGGACTTTTGGAGTTGTGCAGAATAGGTCTCTAATATTTGCTCCTTTTCCAGCCCAGAATTCCAGCTGCCGGCATTCTCCCTCCTTATGTAAACCTTGTAAAATAAGAGAGAATAGGCATAAGTATTGTGACATAATGTGTAATAACAGCCCAAAATGCAATAAATATCGATATACAAGCATGATGCAAAATGGATGTATCAGAGAGCGTGTGTGTTTCTGTGTGAGAGACTTGTAGGACGGGGTAGAAAGACGAATTCTAACCTTGACGGAGGGAGAGAAATACACGAAGTGCGCGTGTGTGATTCCGATGACCACAGGGAAATGAGATATGTATGCGTGTGAGAGAGATTGCACAATTCATTCACGTAACACTATCTAGCGATCGTGGACGTGCATCGCTTGAACATAAATCAATATCTACTTGGTATCATGGCCAAAGGTACAATATCGATTCAACGCTATAAAGATTGGACACTCACATATCACATTTTTTTCTATTTAAATAAACCTTTTCAGTTGTGCATGCCAAAGTTACAGTGATGTTTCTTCAAACAACCAATGTAGGTATCATGTACATGCACCATTGTTACTCTTGCATTCAAAATCATTAGTCTTGGATGATTTAAGGTTCTATTATGAAGTAATATATGTAATATTCATATACGAATTCAACGGGTACGCAATTTATGAAATGGAGGCTATGTAATCATATGAGGTAACACTTTTAAGTAGTGGACTACAATATCCATTTCTTTTTGTGCGCCTCTACACTAACACGTCAATGCATTATGTTTAAAGTAAATAACCAATTGCACTAAATTATCTATTTACACAAGAAATACATAGGCTGAGCATTTGATCCTTTTTTTGTGAACGCGCCACTACACCCGTACGATTGGCCGCGCTCGTGTGAACGTCCAAGTTATCGGCGCATCATCCCGAGTTATTGTCTTTTTTCTGGGGTGGACTTCACACCAGTTATTAACTGCTGACGCGTGCCCCGTGTACACAGTCTCGCATGACCCTCCCGCTAGCACGGTCCAAAATTAGTTGAAACTGGATACGAACGATCCCGCGGGTGGCAAAATCTCCCGCCTCCTTCTAAAATTTCCGCCACCTTAGTCTTTAGCATGTGAAATTCCCCTTCTGTCCTTGGTGCACGGAGACCAACAGTTACAATACCGCCCTCTTCTACATAATAGGTCGGGGCTGCTTTGGTAACTTCCGGTTCCCCCCACTACACGGCACCCCCATTTCCTCTCCCCCTCCCGCAAAAACGACTAACTCCACAGCACCAAAGCATCGCACATCACGCTGTCCGTACTTCATCGGCCTTTCTCCCCTCCCCTCTCGAAACCCTAGACTGCTCATCCACCAGCGTACCAGAGCCCATTCACTGCCAGCGACGTCCACCTCGCCGGATCTGCTTCTACGGCCGCATCTACCCCTCCCACCTCCCCTAGAAACAAGTAGACTGCTCATCCACCACTGTACCATAGCCCATTCAATGCCGGCCTTGTCCACGGCGCCGGATCTGCTTCTCCGGTACTCTCGTCAACCGCAGCGCATCTGCAGCGGCTCATTCATACTCCCCACCGGAGATGCTTCATCCACACCCCCCGGAGCCGCCCCACCGACGCCCCCGTCGATGGCCTCTGATCCTCTTCGCCGACACCTTCCTCAACCCTACCGAAGCCGCTTCACCAACAACATCGTCAACACCACCGGAGTAGCTTCGCCTATACCATTTTCAACCCTACCGGGGCCGCTCTGCCAACTCACAAGTCCACGGCCTCAGATCCGCTTCCTCGCACCCTCATCCAACCTACAGGAGCAGCTTCTGACGCCTCGTCCACGGCCGCAGATCCGCATCATCGACACCATCCTTAACCCAACCACCGGAGCAGCTTCACCTACGCCCTCATCCACGGCCACAGATCCGCTTTGCCCACACCGTAGTCCACCCTACCGGAGCCGCTCCACAAACACCCTACTCGACGGTTCTAGATCTCCTTACCAGACCTCGACAGCCAGCACAGCGTCATCACCCTTGACATTTCTAACCTGATTCCCATCGTCTGGCAAGATGCCAAGCACCCGCCACGGCCTAGGTACTTGTCACCTTTAAACCCGTCCAGCATCACCTGCCCTATGTACTTCAAATATACTAACAGGTCGCTTTTACCTGTTATGCAGCTGGCAAAAACTACAAGGACGATGTTTCTTCTGGATCTAACAGCTTGGCCAACCAAGATCCTAGACCGAGGCATTGCTATGATCTTGTAAGCGTGTCTCTCTCTCTTGTATTGTTTTGTGCCTGCCAGCGTGCTTTGCTAGGATTTTCGACCAGTAATCCCTTTGTGCAGACAATGATTTCTACTACTGCCTGCTAAATTAGATATGTAGATGTCATACATGATACTACCTCATACCTCCGTTCCTAAATATAAGTCTTTCTAGAGATTCCAATATAGGCTACATAAGGAGCAAAATGAGTGAATCTACACTCGAAAATGCATCTATATACATCTGTATGTGGTCCATACTGGAATCTCTAAATAGACATATATTTAGGAACAGATGCAGTACATTACACAAAATCGTAGGTGGCATGTAGGAATTCCAGTACACTACATTAGGCTCCCTTAGAGTGCCTGCTAGTCCAGCACACAGAGTCATGGCTAGTTTATGCTACGCACACAATCATTAATTGGTGGTTTAAATATGTGCAAGGGATATGCAATGTATTATCATATAGAGATGTCTGAAATTAGCCGTGCCAACTTGCAGATTGGGTTACATAATGAAAAAGTACAAGATGTATGTGGCAATTTCATGGAACATCGCAAAAAAAGGAGAGCCAGCGGTGAGCCTATACAGTGTGCTATGGTACGTCACTCCTCCATTGCAATCATCGTGACATGTTATTTGTATGTCAGTTCTATTGGCCAAGTTTCTTAGGGACAGTTATTACGAGTTATCCTAAGAAAATAAGCACCTATGAATATAAGCTCCATGTAATAAGCCAACCAGTTCTTTTCATTGAGTTTTCAGCTTATCTTTGGTATGATAAGTGAAAAGTCTAGATTGCATTATATTTTTTCATTTTGCTGCCCATATGAAAATTAATTTGACTTGCAGACATCACAAATTGAACCCAGTGCAGTAATTAATATGATAGGAAAACAGACCATCACTATTTGCTCAAAATGCAAGTACAAAGATACCATCTACTTGGCACAATCTACTTTGATCAATGTTTTCCATAGAGATCCCATTGCCTAATTTAAACAAAAAACGCATGACCCACATTTAAATGAAGAACAATTATTTATTGAAATTCGATGGTCCAAGTGGCTGGTTATTATCATATAGTAGCACCACCCGAAAGCATCATATAGCAGCAGCAGCTCATAGCAACTCATCATACAGCAGCAGCAGCAGTGTGCAATTCATCATATAGCAGCAGCAGCTCATAGCAATTCATCATATAGCAGCAGCAGGAGCAGCTCATAGCAATTCATCATATAGCAGCAGCAGAAGCAACTCATAGCAATTCATCATATAGCAGCAGCAGGAGCAGCTCATAGCAATTCATTATATAGCATCAGCAAGAGTAGCTCATAGCAATTCATCATACAACAGCAGGAGGAGTAGCTTATAGCAACTCATCATATAGCAGCAACAGCTCATAGCAATTCATCATATAGCAGCAGCAGCAGCTCATAGCAATTCATCATATAGCAGCAACAGCTCATAGCAATTCATCATATAGCAGCAGCAGGAGCAGCTCATAGCAATGCATCATATAGCAGCAGCAGAAGCAGCTCATAGCAATTCATCGTATAGTGGATCAGAACGAAAAAAAATCAGAGGAGATCCTCACCTTGTTGGATGAGCTCATCCTTCAACATCACCTCAAGGCCATAGCCTGGGAGGTGGGGAGGGGGAATAAGGTGCCTTCTACCGCAGTGTGGCATTAGCCATAGTTGTGCAGCGCCTGCCGGAGTAGTGCGTTGGACGAACCACAGTGGAGCAGCTGCTGGAGACCATGAGAATGAGGGGCAGCACCAGAGGGAGGAGCAGCCAGGGAGATTTGCCCCTACCCGCCGACCATGTAGCCTAGCTGGACAGATCATCATCGAGGACCAGGCCAGATGGGACCAGTGGCGACGGCTTGCTGGAGGAACCCTAGTGCTGCAGGCAGGGGATCGAGGTAGAGGGAAAGGGGGAGGAGATGCAAGCGGGCAGGGCAATGAACGCTTGCGTGTTTGTTTTTACTTGAGGGTGAGGTGTGATGCGGGCGTCACAAGTTGCATTTTGAGTGTAATATAGGCAGACAACAGAGTCATTTCACTATTCCCCTTCCCTTCAATTTTTAGTGAGGTTCTACCCAAAACACCCCCCTCCAAAGCGAAATTAGTTAAGCCCAAGCCCATAACTCAAAAATGACTTCTTTACATCTTTTATGGCTTCTTTTGACAATAAGCCCTGAAAAGGCGGAATAGAACTGGCCCTTAACCTGCAATTCAATTGTGCGTGCAATGATGAATCACTCCTGCCTGCTATAGTGTACATTTAGGCATCATCATACATGGCATAACCTAATACATGTGCATTCCATTGTAGAATCTGGAATATGCAATGTTTATGTTAGTTCATACGTTGCACATGATGTTTAAATGCCCCTTAAATCTGGTCAGTCAAGTGATGGTCTTTAAGCCTCCTTCTTTGCTTCTTTTCTTGATATGTAAGATTTGCTCACACATCTGTTCAATTGCTTGTTTGCATCAGCCAGCCATACTAGGACTGTTTGCTTTGATTACTTGTTGTTCTTGACCTAACATTCTAACAGAGCTTGTCAACGATTTAAACACTAAGGGCTGCTGTAGTGGGGCCTTTTCTAACTCATAGGTGACATAAAGGTTTGGCTGTACACTAAAGTAGGCTCTCCAAGAGTACCTGGAGATCCAGTTCGAAGGTATGCCTAGTTTTTACATAGTGCACACATAGTAAATGCTCATTTCATTGTGTGCAAGTGCAAGAGATGCGGCATGTTTCATTATGTGGTGATGTTTTGTTATAATCTCATCCTTTTGTGTTCACAGACTGGAAAGTATGCATATTTATCTTCCAAGGAGACGAGTAACTAGTTTGTGTCACCTTGCAGAGGGGGTGCAATGAAGATAAGATTGAGGATTTCCAAGTACAAGATGTTAGGAAGGAGCCTTGCAAGAGAAGTAGGAGCTGCGCTGAGCCTCTTCAACCTGTTAACGTAAGTCACTATATCCAACTCAACAGTTCAATTCCTTGTTTGTTTCAGGCATAGTTAATTTGCTCGTTTCAATTGCTTTATTTGTCCTCAGTTAATGAGATGCCCAAAGAATGATGCCTGATGTTGGGTACTTGTATAACTATTAGTTGACATAATTAAAGGCCTTACCATTTAATTACTCTGCTGAAGTGTGCCTGAAGCTTTGAAGATTATTAACCAACTATTATTGAATGAGGCTCACAATCTAGTTTATACTAGGCTAATGATTGCATAGTTTTGCTTGCTGTAGTATGTTTGTATGAAATCCTCTGCTGTTCATTATGCTCCCTAAGACTTTAATTGAGCTACAGAATGGCCAACTGCTTGCTTACTTCTACGCAACATGCTGTCTAAATTTGTAACTTGTCTGTGTTTTGGATTGGGCCCCAACATCATGCTCCTCTGGTGAGCTAAGAGAGATTTCTGTATGCAGGCTACACAGACTACCTTTTTTATAATTTTTAAAATATCACCTGCTTATGCTTCATGATGTGTAACATTATTGTTAGTCCTGTTTTGCCATGTACAAAATAGTCTGTCTTGCTCGCTTCACTGTTGTAACTATATTTTTGCCCTAGTCATGTGTACTTACAGAAACATTTCAGGATGAAGTGACATCAACACAAAGACCTGCGAGCAGTGCAGCATGGCCGTTACCGTATGATTATGGATTGGAATTAGAATGTGCTGATGTTCTCGAGCATCAACTAGAGGTGGAAAGACAACGTGTACATGATTCTGAACATACAATCAACAAGTTGAGACTGGACATGCAGGTATTAGATGCAGGAGTCAAAAAATGAAACAAGACAGTGAGGTAACAACGAAGGAATTGGAGATTTTGTAGACTGAAATTTATGCTATCTAAATCTGGCCAATCCTATTTTCTGAAGAGATTATAGTTCAAATGGTAAGTTATGTTGATGCGCGTCCATGATTTATGAGCTGTATTTGCCAAGTGTATGTAATTTGCTATTTGTGTATGCTTTATTATCACTGGTGCCGAACCATAATGCCCGGTGGGAATAATCGGCTGTAATTTCTTTATTGTATAGTGTAGGATTATTCTACGTTTCTATGCCTTAGTCTCTTTCTTATATAGTGTATGTTTTTAGAGGTGATAGTATAGAGTAGGATAATTCTTTGAATATGCTATATCGTTCAAACAGGGGCCAACTCGCCCAAACGTTGTAGTGACCATGGCCCTCCACAGGTCATACGTTCCATGCGCCATCTACGGGACGGACGATCCCTGGCCTTCTGTGGCCGTCGGATTCGTGGGCCTTCTATGGGCTGTCGGATCCGTGGGCCTTCTATCGGCTGTTGGATCCATGGGCCAGCGGATCCATGGGCCTTCTATGGGTCGTCGGGTCAATGGGCCTTCTATGGGCCGTTGGGTCAATGGGCCTTCTACGGGCCGTCTCATCTATGGGCCTTGTACGGGCCATCTAAGGGGTCGTAAATGGGCTAGAGTGGAAATCGTACGTTTTATGGGCTGACCATAACGGGCCGTTAAACGGCCGTATTTGATGATGCTATGAAAATGGCCCAACAGATTAACGGGCCACAAACGGGTCGACTGTATCCACAGGCTGAATTTGGCCCACAAGCAGAAAAGGCGTGTAACGGGCCGTAAGTAAACGAATGTTGGAAATGAGCCCAAAAATAAATGGGCCCTGAGAAGGCCGAAAGATAACATGGGCTGGAAACGGCCCAACGGTATAATGGGCCGTTAATGGGTATAAAGTGATACACTGTTCATCACGGGCCAGTTTTACCACGGACCGTTAACGGGCCGAGGGTTAATAAGGGCCTCAAATGGGCCAAAATACGTCATGGGCCATACATGGGCCGGAAGTTAAAACGGGCTGGAATTATATTGGACGACCCAGATGACGCTACTGGGCCTAATTCGGATAGGCCGTAAACGGGCCCTGGGTTAGCGGGCCGTAAATGGGCTATATGCGAACAAGCCGTTAACAGGCTTGCCGTGGGCCGGCCCGCCACCTTTTGACCAAGTCTAATGGGCCGGCCTTTTCACAGGAATGGGCCTCTGTTGGGCCGTGCCACGTGTCGACGTATCATAGGCGCTTTGGGTCCAATGAGTGGATGACATCTGTCCCAACAGTGAGCCGACACGTGTTTCCTCCAGCCAATGATGATTTTACACGTGGAAAATCCCCATTGGTCGGGGCTGTTAACGGGTTATCGGATCCGAAACCGGACCCGATAGCTTAACAGCGTTCCGTTACGGTGGATGCCACGTGTTGGTCACCCTTGACGAAAGCACTTCTGTGACGCGCGATTTATCGTCATGGAAGTGGACACTTCCGTGATGATAATTTTGGTAATGTCATGGAACACTTCTACGATAGCACATGTATGACTATCTTGATTCTGTCATAAATTTGTCATGGATGTACATGCAAACACGTATGACAAAAAACGCGACCTACTGTGACAAACACGTATCATCACGGAAGTGTATTTTTTAGTGTTGTCTACATCATTTCATCGTTCTTATTGCATTACTCCGTTTCTCCATGAACTTAATACACTAGATGCATGCTGGATAGCGGTCGATGTGTGGAGTAATAGTAGTAGATCACTACTGGAATTAGAGGATTTGCCATCAGCCACTTCTTTGCCGTCTGCTAGCGGACGACGAAGGAGGTCTTTGCCGTCAGCTTCCAAAAAACAAACGGCAAAGAAGTGGATGATGGCAAAGATCATATTTTCCATCAGCCACTTCTTTGCCGTCTGCTAGCGGACGGCAAAGAAGCTTTTCCGTTAGCTAGCGGACGGCAAAGAGGGAGGTTGGCCCCACTAATGAGCTGACCTAACAGCCCCCTCTTTGCCATCTGCTAGCAGGCGGCAAAGAACAAAAAGGCACATGGCAAAGGTGGGGCGGACGGCAAACATTTAACTTAACTAACGACCGCGCCCCACCCCGCCCCCTCTCTCTCTGTTTCTCTCCCTCTCCTCCCCGACGACCACCGCACACGCGCCGCTGCCCCCACCACACGCCGCCGCCCCGTCGCCCCATCACCCCGTCGCCCCACCGGCCCACACACTATAGGAATCAGCTTATTTGCCATCTGCCACGGCAGACGACAAAGGCACCAAAATTGGACGGCAAAGCTCTTTGCCGTCTGCCACCGACGGCAAAGCTTCCCGGCTAAGAAACTGGCCGTAAACAGGTTCTTTGCCGTCTGCTTTCTCAAAGCGGATGGCAAAGAACCTTTGTCGTCCGTGGCAGACGGCAAAGAATGTGGATGGTAACTAACAGGTGTTAGCCACGTTAGGTGGCTAATGGCAGTCTTTGCCGTCCGCCAGCGGACGGCAAACATGCCCTCCCCTTTGTCGTCTGCCACAGACAACAAAGTAACCAAATGGTATAGCTCCCATGTTGCACAGGTTGCTGCCATGTGGCCTCTTTTCCGTCTGTGGCAGACGGCAAAGAGCCCTTTGTCGTCGGTGGCAGACGACAAAGAGGTTGCATTGCCTCTTTTTTCTGTTTTTTCTTATATCCAAGCAATTTCACAGCAAAATATATGATATTTTTTTTTCGCACGCACAATAGACATATGACATATCCAACACACAAGTTTCATCATACATACATAACCAACACATAGTTCCATCCATACATATTACAATAGTTTCACATTGTTCATCCAACACATAGTTTCTTGCATCCATATAACAAGTTCCACATTGTTCATCGATACAAAAGAAAAGTAGAAAGGGGAAACAAGCACTCCATCCATGTAAGCTTCCATGAAGTGAATGAAATCTGCAAAATGGGAAACAAGAAATTTAGAAGAAGAAGACTAGAAGAAGAAGACTAGAAGAAGAAGAAGAAGAAAATGAAGAAGAAGAAGAAGTAAGCATACTTAGGTAAAATGGAGCTAACCTAGCTAATTATTCCATTTTTGAGTGAACTAAGCATATTATGCCATTTTTGATATAAAGCAGCTAAGTATAGGTCATTATTGAGCTAACCTATGTAACTAAGCATATTAGAGCTAACTTAGGTCATTTTGGAGAAGAAGAAGAAGACTAGAAGACTAGAAGAAGAAGAAGACTAGAAGAAGAAGAAGGTTTTTACCCTTTTCCTTCTCATTCTTCTTCTTTTATTCTTTCTTTTTCTTCTCTTTCTTCTTCTATTCTTTCTTTTTCTCCTCTTCCTTGTTTTTCTTCTTATTCCTTATTTGTGTCATTTTAGAGCTTACATAGATAATTATGCCATTTTTGAGCTAACTAAGCTTATTATGTCAATTTGGAGGAAAATAAGGTAAGCATAGGTCATTTTTGTGCTACCATAAGTAATTATGCCATTTTTGAGCTAACGTATGTAAAATAAATCATTTTGGAGCTAACCTATCTAAAATAGATCATATTGGAGCTAACGTAGGTAAACTTGGTTATTTTGGAGCTAACCTAGGTAAAATGGATCATATTTGAGCTAACCTAGGTAAAATGTGTCAGTTTGGAGCTAACCTAGCTAATTATGCCATTTTTGAGTTAACTAAGCATATTATGCCATTTTTGACATAAGTAAGCTAAGTATAGGTCTTTATTGAGCTAACCTAGGTAACTAAGCATATTAGAGCTAATTTAGCATTTTAGAGCTAAATTAGGTCATTTTGGAGCTAACTTAGGTAAAATTGATCATTTTGGAGCTAATTAAGCTTATTATGTCATTTTCGAGGAAAATAAGCACTATATGACATATATTTGGTTACCAAGGTTGTTATGCCATTTCAAACCTAAGTAAGCTAATTATGCCATTTTTACATAAGTAAGCTAAGTGTATGTAATTATTGAGAAAACCTAGGTAACTAAGCATATTAGAGATAACTTAGCATATTAGAGCTAACTTAGGTCATTTTGGAGGAAACAAAGCTAAGTATAGATCATTTTGGAGCTAAGTAAGCTAATTATGTCATTTTGGAGGAAGATAAACTAAGTCTAGGTCATTATGGTAAGAATTTTGGAGGAAATAAAGCTAAGTCTAGGTCTTTATGCATTTGGTAAGCAAAACACTAGAGAAAACTTACCGTCATCACGGAGGTGAAGCACCGGCGTGCCTCGTGCCGGTACCACCACCTGGAGAAGGAACGTGTGATGCTTGTCTAGAGGCACGTTGCACCAAAGATCATCTGCAATGTCTTGTTAGCATGACGACACTCAAATGTTAATACTAGTAACTAATTACCATTCAAATTAAACTCACCATGGTCCCTGGAGCAATCTCTGGCATCGGCGGAGGGGTCTGACCGGCCTTCTGGAACACAGAGTGCACATTTGGTTTTCACGGGTCAGTCATACTAGTTAGTAATGAAACAAACATTACGTGCATGATTTGGCTAATATGGAGAAGAAACTTACCACGAGGAGCTCGTACATGGCCCGGTTCTGCATGTCAGTCCGTGCCCTCTCCTCCTCCATCAACCTTGCTGTCTTCTCCTCCAACTCCCGCTGCTTCTCCTCTGCCTTCTAGTCCCTCTCCGCCAGAAGCGTCTGGGTTCTATCTCTCTCAGTCTGAAGAGTAGCCTACAACACCACTCCTCGTTAGCATTGTAATCATCGATGGTTGCACACACAATGTAATGCTTGAAAGAAATCTAAGTCTATATAACTAACCTGGAAGGCGAGCTCGATTGGCCGTGTACGAGGCCTTATCTTAGGATCTGAGCTCGTTTGGCGGGCCTTGATCTCCAAGAGAGTGCGTGGACAACGGATAAGTCCATCTCCAATGGTTATCGAGCCATGGGACCTCCCGCCACCAGATATCATCACCAGCTCCGGATCAAACGGCCCGCTCAGGTTAAAGTCCTCCCCTTTCCCCGCCTTCCCCTCATCTCTGTACTTCACGAGCTTGTTGTGGGAGGAGATGTTGGTGAAGTTCTCTGGATGATCGAGGTCAGACGCAGAGAATGCCTTGGCCTTCTTGAACGGGGTAGTATGGGCCATGGCATAGAGGTCAAACACCGCTGGCACCGGTGCCATATTGTATCCCGCCTAAAAGAGAGGAACATAGTATTATTAATTAAAGGGCTCAAGCTAGCATGACATAGTGAATTGCATGAATCGTGAAGCAAACCACATACCCAGTTCCGCCCGTATTGATATAAGTTGGTGTTGCCTTGATGGTGTGGCACACCTCTCATTTGGGCACGCTTGTCCTTGGCACCTTTGTGGATGGCCCGCCATGCGTCTGAGCACCACTCATCCACCAACGCGTCCCAACAATCCATCTTATCCGCACACCATCTTGGGGGCACCTAAGTCAGTAAAGAGAAACTTGAGCGCTACGCATACGAATCAAATCAACGAAACTAAGAACAAGGCCTTAAGAATATAGGCAATTACCGTCATGTACTCCTCCTTCTTCAGAAAATTTCCGCGGCACTTCTTCTTGGGCTTCCGAACACCACGCGAGGCGAAGTAGTCTCGAACAGCATACACTCGAGCCTCGTGTCGTAAGTTTTGTAGTAGGCACCTGCACTCGGCATCGATAACCCGTGCACATGCCTCCTCGTATCCCTCCTCACACCTGTAGAAGGTCTGCAATCAAACGAGACAACATTGATTAGTACAATAACTAAGCTTATTCAAATATTTTTAATTGTGTAAAGGATACCCAAAATGTTCTGATCACCATGTCGGCCCTCGTGTGGCACAAGACGCCGTCGACCATCTCCTCCGGCGGGGCCGGGGCCGGGGCAGCCAAGTAGTGCTCCCAGGTCAATCCTAGCTCTGGAAGCTGACTCTCACCGGGCAACGTGGCCCACCCCGGGAAGTTTTGCCGGAAAATCACACCAAGGACTTGGTTGGGCCTGCGGACATCCTGAGGGTGGTCCCAACCCCTGCAATATGACAAGGACAACACATTAGATATTTGAAAAAACATGATGGCAAAAGGTACAAAAAGAGTAAATGCACTTACCTCGTCCCATCAGGCCAAATCAAACACCTCTGCTCGCGGGTTGCCGGCACGGGCGGGAGCCGTGTACTACCACGCTGGTAGATGGTGCCCCCTCAACCACCTCATCCTTGCTGCTATTAGAAATCTGATGCCCGCCACCATCAGCATGGCCACTCGACCCCTCAAGTGGATCCTGCCAGGTACCCCATCCGGACGTCTCCTAGGACATAGCCTGGGCCGGAGACATGTGGGCCCAAGTGTCCTGGCCCGAAGTCTCGTGGGCCGAAGTCTCATGGGCCGAAAGCCCGTCGACCCGAGGCTCCTGGACCGCAATCTGCGTAGCCTCCTCCTCAGACGTGCCCCCCTAGCAGTCATGTGCTCGGGTGACTCAGCTAGGGGTGGCGACGAGGAAGGGGTATGAGCCTGCCTACTTCTCCCACGGCCACGTCCTCCCGACCTACTCTCTTCCTCCCTCCCCGACCTCCTCTCCCGGTGCAACGACGCCAACGAAGAAGCGCCCACCGGTGAAGCCATACCCTCGTACAACGCTCTCCGGAGAGGTACGGGTGGAATGGAAGTACCACTCGCACCACGCCTAGGACCAGCGCCCACCATCTTTCAACACATGTCATGACAGAAGAGTAAACGGAATTGGTACAACATAAACAAATTGAATACCGACATGAATAATAAAATATATATTAACTCATCAGATAATAGGTAAAGATAGGTCCATCAGCATGTATATTCATCAGTTAATCTAGTTTGTCAATTTTGAAACTTTAAACAACCAAACTGACTCCTCACAAAAGATCCTCGACCATCGACTCCTCGACCCTCGACCCCTCGCTCCTCGACCCCTCGGCGACCCTTGACCCCTCGACGATGAGGATTAAAAGCCAAGTTTTGAAACTTCAAACAACCAAACTGACAAAAAATCAGGGCGTAGAAAGAGAAACGAAAGACAAAATAGTACATAGTGAGAGGTTGTGCAACTAGGATGATTTTATTGTACCAACTTTTTTAATGAATTAGAGACGATGACGGCGAAGAAGTCGAAAGACACCAATGGCTTTCGAGTTCTTCACCATCATCCTCTCAGATTCGTTAAAAAAGCTATTACAGAATATCATCCTAGTTGCACAACCTCTCATTTCGTATCGTTTCGTCTTTGGTTTCTCTTTCTACGCTTGATTTTTTGTCATGAGTTAGTTTGGGTGTTTCAAGTTTCAACACTTGGCTTTTAATCCTCGGCGATCATTGCCCCCTCGGCAACCCTCAACCCCTCGACCCCTCACCCCATGACCACTCGACCCCTCAGTGACCTTCAACCCCTGACCCCTCGGCGACCCTCGACCCCTGACCCCTCGGCAATCCTCGACCCTCGATCCCTCGGTGGCCCTGTCGAACACCTTCACTGTGAGCATGGTGCGGTTGTTGTCGTAGCTTAAGATGCAAACGTGCCCGAGCTGAATGTCATCAGCGCGGGCGAACTGCTTCCATCCGTTCTTCACGCACGGATGGAAGCAGTTCACCCACTCTCATGACCTTCAGCTCGGGGACGTCCTCATCTTAAGCTACGACACCAGTCAGTCAACACTCAGACCGGAAGATCGTCGACCATCGACCCTAGACCCTCGACCCCCTACCCCTCGATCCTCGACCCTCTGCCCCGACCCTCGACCCCTTGGCGACCCATGATCCTCGACCCGGTTTCGTCGGCGCTAACGCACCCCTAACCTCGACCCGGTTCCGTCAGCGCCGACGCACCCCTAACCTCCTCCTCCTCCTCCTCCTCTTCTTCTTCTTCTTGTTTTTTCATCTTTCATCTTTCTTCCTAACTAAACCTAAACTAAACTAAATATAAACCTAAACCTAAAAAACAGAAGAAAAAAACCTAATCTAAACCTAAACTACACTAACTAACCTAGAAAAACAGAAAAAACATAAACTAAACCTAAACTCCTCCTCCTCTTCTTCTTCTTCTTCTTTTGTTAAAACTAAACTAAAATAAACTAAACTAAACATAAACTAAACTAATCCTAAAACTAATCTAAACAAAACATAAACCTAAACTAAACGTCCTCCTCCCTCCTTTCTTCTTCTTCTTCGTCATCTTCTCTTCTTCTTCTTCTTCTTCTTCTTCTTCTTCTTCTTCTTCTTCTTCTTCTTCTTCTTCTTCTTCTTCTTCTCCTTCTCCTCCTCCTCCTCCTCCTCCCTTCTCCTACTCTTCTCCTTCTTCTTCGTCTTCTTCTTCTTCTTCTAAAATAAAACTAAAACTAAAATAAAATAAACTAAACTTAACTAAACTAAACTAGAACATAAACATAAAAGTAAAATTAAAAAAATACAAAAAAGGGTGAGGAGCTCACCGCAGGGGAGGGGGCGGCCGGTGGAGGAGGGGGCGGTCCGGTGGAGTAGCTCCGCCACAGGGGAGGGGGCGGCACTGTGGCCTGCCGGGGCGGCGGGACGGCCGTTGCAGGGAAGGGGGCGGGGCGGCCACAGGGGAGGGGGCGGGGCAGCCGTAGGGGAGGGAGCCGGGCGGCGGGGGCGCAGTGGCCGGCGGCAGTTGGGGTCGGGTGCGCGTGGGGGGTCCCGTCGGGAAGAGAGAGAGACGAGGGGGCAGGACGACTGTTACATACTCAATTCTTTGCCGTTTGCCAGCGGACGACAAAGAATCTTTGCCGTCCGCTGGCAGACAACAAAGAGGTGGGGCTGGTGGGCCGTTAGGGTTTGGGCCTCCACTGGACCCCACCCACCTCTTTGCCGTCTGCCAGCGGATGGCAAAGAATCTTTGCCGTGTGGTAGCAGACGGAAAATAATTGGCAGATGGCAAATAGGGTCTTTGCCATCAGCCAGTTCTTTGTCGTCCGTTTTTTAGAAGCAGATGGGAAAGACCTTCCTTGCCGTCCGCTAGCAGACGACAAAGATCTGACTGATGGCAAATTCTTCGTTTACTTTAGTGACAGCCCCGTCGTCCCCGCCGCCCCATCGTCCTCGCCGCCCTGCCGGCTCGGTGCCGCCGTGCCCCGCCCCCCGGCACCACCGCGGCCCTGTCGCCCCCGCCGCCCTGCTAGCTCGGGGCCGCCGTGCCCCGGCGCCCCACCGCCCCGGAGCCCTGCGGCCCCCGTCGCCACCGCCGCCCTGCCCTCCGAAGCCCCGGCCGACGCCCTCTCCGGTGAGCCCATTTTTTTGTTTTTCTTCTTCTTTTTTGCTATTTAAATTGTTAGATTAGATTAGATATGTTAGTGGTAGGTTTAGTGCTAGATTTTAGTTAATTAGTCATAATTACAGGAAGTAAAAAAAGGTGAAAAAGAAGAAGAAGAAGAAGAAGACGAGGAGGAGGAGGAGGAGGAGTAGAAGAAGAAGAAGAAGAAGAAAAAGAGGAGAAGATGAGAAGAAGAAGAGGAAAAAGGAAAAGAAGGAAGAAGAAAAAGAAGAAGAAGAAGAAGAAGAAGAAGAGGAGGAGGAGGAGGAGAAGGAAAGAAGAAGAAGAAGAATAAGAAGAAGAAGAAGAAGATGATAATGATGAAGAAGAAGAATAAGAAGAAGAAGAAGAAGAAGAAGAAGAAGAAGAAGAAGAGGAGGAGAAGAAGAAGAAGAAGAAGAAGAAGAAGAAGAAGAAGAAGAAGAAGAAGAAGAAGAAGAAGAAGAAGGAAAAAAAGGAAGAAGAAAAAGCAGAAGAAGAAGAAGAAGAAGAAGAAGAAGAAGAAGAAGAAGAAGAGGAGGAGGAGGAATAAGAAAACGACACCCTGACACCCGACCCCGACATGACACCCCGACACCCTAACCCTGACACGGCACCCCGACCCCGACACGACACCCCGACACATGCTACCTGTTGAGCTTGCGTTGGTTTTTCCCTTGAAGAGGAAAGGGCGATGCAGCAAAGTAGAGTAAGTATTTCCCTCAGCTTTTGAGAACCAAGGTATCAATCTAGTAGGAGACAACGCGCAAGCCACCGAATACCTACACAAACAAACACCAACTTGCACCCAACGCGATAAAGGGGTTGTCAATCCCTTTATAGGTATTTGCAACGTGAGATCTGATAGAGATGGATAAACGGTAAAGTTATATTTTTTGTATTTTTGGTTTATGGAACGGAAAGTAAAAGATTGCAAAGAAAGTAAATAGGAAACTAAAATTGTAGATCGGAAACTTGTATGATGGAAAATAGACCCGGGGGCCATAGGTTTCACTAGAGGCTTCTCTCAAGATAGAAAATATTACGGCGGGTGAACAAATTACTGCCGAGCAATTGATAGAAAAATGCAAAGTTATGCCGATATCTAAGGCAATGATCATGAATATAGGCATCATGTCCGTGTCAAGTAGACCGAAACGATTCTGCATCTACTACTATTACTCCACACATCGACCGCTATCCAGCATGCATCTAGAGTATTAAATTCATAAAGAACGGAGTAATGCCTTAAGCAAGATGACATGATGTAGAGGAATTAACTCAAGCATTATGATAAAACCCCATCTTTTTATCCTCGATGGCAACAATACAATACATGTCGTTTCCCCTTTTGTCACTAGGATCGAGCACCGCAAGATTGAACCCAAAGCTAAGCACTTCTCCCATTGCCAGAAAAGCCAATCTAGTTGGCCAAACCAAATCGATAGTTCAAAAAGACTTGCAAAGATATCAAATCATGCATATAAGAATTCAGAGAAGATTCAAAAAATATTCATAGATAAGCTGATCATAAATCCACAATTTATCGGAGCTCGGCAAACACACTGCAAAAAAGTATTACATCGAATAGATCTCCAAGAACATTAAGGAGAACTTTGTATTGAGAATCAAAGAGAGAGAAGAAGCCATCTAGCTACTAGCTATGGACCCGTAGGTCTGTGGTAAACTACTCACGCTTCATCGGAGAGGCAATGGTGTTGATGTAGAAGCCCTCCATGATCGAATCCCCCTCTGGCAGGACACCGGAAAAGGTCCCTAGATGGGATCTCACATGTACAGAAGGTTGCAACAGTGAAAAAGTGGTTTTGTGGCTCTCCTGGAAGTTTTTGGGGTATTTGAATATATATAGGAGGAAGATCTAGGTCAGGGGGTCACCGAGGGCCCCACAAGGTCGGGGGGCACGCCCTACCCCCTAGGCGTGCCCTCCACCCTTGTGGCCGTCTCGTGGCTCTTGTAACTTGCACTCCAAGTCTCCTGGGTGTCTTCTAGTCCAAGAAAAATCATCGTGAAAGTTTTATTCTGTTTGGACTCCGTTTGGTATTCCTTTTCTGCGGAACTCTAAAACAAGAAAAAAGCAGAAACTGGCACTGGCCTCTAGGTTAATAGGTTAGTCCCAAAAATCATATAAAATAGCATATTAATGCATATAAAACATCCAAAACAGATAATATAATAGCATGGAACAATAAAAAATTATAGATACGTTGGAGACGTATCAAGCATTCCCAAGCTTAGTTCCTGCTCATCCTCGAGTAGGTAAATGATAAAAACAGAATTTTTGATGTGGAATTCTACCTAACATATGTATCCATGCAATTCTCTTTATTGTGGCGTGAATGTTCAGTTCCGTATGATCCAAAACAAAAGTTTAATATTGACATAAAAACAATAATACTTCAAGCATACTAACAAAATAATTATGTCTTTTCAAAATAACATGGCCAAAGAAAGCTTATCTGTACAAAATCATATAATCTGGCTATGCTCCATCTTCATCACACAAAATATTTAAATCATGCACAACCCCGGTTTTAGCCAAGCAATTGTTTCATACTTTAGTATTCTCAAACTTTTTCAACTTTCACGCAATACATGAGCGTGAGCCATGGACATAACACCATAGGTGGAATAGAACACGGTGGTTGTGGAGAAGACAAAAAGAAGGAGATAGTGTCACATCAACTAGGTGTATCAACGGGCTATGGAGATGCCCACAATTAGATATCGATGTGAGTGAGTAGGGATTTCCATGCAATGGAGCACTAGAGCTATAAGTTTATGAAAACTAAAAAACAAAACTAAGTGGGCGTGCATCCAACTCGTTTGCTCACGAAGACCTAGGGCAATTTGAGGACGCCCATCATTGGAATGTACAAGCCAAGTTCTATAATGAAAATTCCCACTAGTATATGAAAGTGATATCATAAGAGACTCTCTATCATGAAGATCATGGTGCTTCTTTGAAGCACAAGTGTGGCAAAAGGATAGTAACATTGTCCCTCCTCTCCTTTTCTCTCGCAGTTTTGGCCGATTCTGGCCTGTTACACGGACTATTACTCACATTTTTGGGGTCCTAAAGGATTTCCATGATTGACGAACCCTGGGATGCATTTACGTGCCGGTCATCAATACTCACAATTTTGGTCGATTCTGGTCCGTTTCGTGCACTATTACTCACCGTTTTGGGTTCCCAGAGTGATTTCCACGATTGACGATCCCCGGGGTGCGTTTACATGTCCATCGTCAACACTCACAGTTTTGGCCAATTCTGACCCGTTTCGTGGACTATCACTCACCGTTTTGGGGCCCCGAAATGATTTCCATAGTTGTTGAACCCCAAGGTGCGCTTACGTGTCGGTCATCAACACTCGCAGTTTTGGCCGATTCTAGCCCGTTTCGTGGACTATTACTCACCGTTTTGGGGTCAACCCCGGGTGCGTTTACGTGTCGGTCATCAACACTCACAGTTTTTGTTGATTCTGCTCTGTTTCATGCAGTATTACTTACGGTTTTGGGGTCCAAGAGCGATTTCCACGATTGATGAACTCCGGGGTGCGTTTACATGTCCGTCGTCAACACTCACAGTTTTGGCCAATTCTGACCCGTTTTGTGGACTACTCACCGATTTGGGGTCCCGAAACGATTTCCATAGTTGTTGAACCCCAAGGAGCGCTTACGTGTCGGTCATCAACACTCACAGTTCTGGCCGATTCTGGCCCGTTTCGTGGACTATTTCTCACCGTTTTGGGGTCCCGGAGTGATTTCCACGATTAACGAACCCCGGGGTGCGTTTACGTGTCGGTCATCAACACTCACATTTTTGGCCAATTCTGACCCGTTTCGTGGACTATTACTCACCGTTTTGTGGTCCAAGAGCGATTTCCACGATTGACGATCCCTGGGCTGCGTTTACGTGTCCGTCGTCAACACTCACACTTTGGCCAATTCTGACCCGTTTCGTGGACTATTACTCACCGTTTTGGGGTACCAAAACGATTTCCATAGTTGTTGAACGCTAAGGTGCGCTTACGTGTCGGTCATCAACACTCTTAGTTTTGGCCGATTCTGGCCCGTTTGGTGGACTATTACTCACTGTTTCGGGGTCCCGGATTGATTTCCACGATTAACGAACCCCGGGGTGCGTTTACGTGTCGGTCATCAACACTCACAGTTTTTGTCGATTCTGGTCCGTTTCGTGCACTATTACTTACGTTTTTGGGGTCCCAGAGCGATTTCCACGATTGACGATCCCCGTGGTGCGTTTACCTGTCTGTCGTCAACACTCACTATTTTGGCCAATTCTGACCCGTTTCGTGGACTATTACTCACAGTTTTGGGGTCCCGAAACGATTTCCATAGTTGTTGAACCCCAAGGTGCGCTTACGTGTTGGTCATGAACACTCACAGTTCTGGCCGATTCTGGCCCGTTTCATGGACTATTACTCACTGTTTTGGGGTCCTGAAGTGATTTCCACGATTGACGATCCCCGGGGTGCGTTTACGTGTCGGTCATCAACACTCGCAGTTTTGGCCGATTCTGGCCCGTTTCATGGACTATTACTCACCGTTCTGGGGTCCCGGAGTGATTTCCACGATTCTGACCCGTTTTGGCCAATTCTGACCCGTTTGTCGATAATGGTCATCAACACTCACTGTTTTGGGTCCTGAAGTGATTTCCACAATTGACGAACCCCGGGGCGCGTTTATGTGACGGTCATCAACACTCACAATTTTGGCCGATCCTGGTATGTTTCGTGCACTATTACTCACCGTTTTAGGGTGCGAGAGCGATTTCCACGATTGACGATCCCCGGGGTGCGTTTACGTGTCCGTCGTCAACACTCACTATTTTGGCCAATTCTGACCCGTTTCGTGGACTATTACTCATAGTTTTGGGGTCCCGAAACGATTTCCATAGTTGTTGAACCCCAAGGTGCGCTTACGTGTCGGTCATGAACACTCACAGTTCTGGCCGATTCTGGCCCGTTTCATGGACTATTACTCACTGTTTTGGGGGTGCGAGAGCGATTTCCACGATTGACGATCCCCGGGGTGCGTTTACATGTCCGTCGTCAACACTCACAGTTTTGGCCGATTCTGAGCCGTTTCGTGGACTATTACTCACCGTATTGGGGCCCCGAAACGATTTCCATAGTTGTTGAACCCAAAGGTGCGCTTACGTGTCGGTCATCAACACTCGCAATTTTGGCTGATTCTGGCCCGTTTCATGGACTATTACACACCGTTTTGGGGTCAACCCCGGGTGCGTTTACGTGTCGGTCATCAGCACTCGCAGTTTTTGTTGATTCTGCTCTGTTTCATGCAGTATTACTTACGATTTTGGGGTCCAAGAGCGATTTCCACGATTGATGAACTCCGGGGTGCGTTTACATGTCCGTCGTCAACACTCACAGTTTTGGCCAATTCTGACCCCTTTCGTGGACTATTACTCACCGTTTTGGGGTCCCGAAACAATTTCCATAGTTGTTGAACCCCAAGGAGCGCTTACGTGTCGGTCATCAACACTCGCAATTTTGGCCGATTCTGACCCGTTTCGTGGACTATTACTCACCGTTCTGGGGTCCCGGAGTGATTTCCACGATTAACGAACCCCACGGTGCGTTTACGTGTCGGTCATCAACACTCACATTTTTGGCCAATTCTGACCCGTTTCGTGGACTATCACTCACCATTTTGGGGTCCAAGAGCGATTTCCACGATTGACGATCCCTGGGGTGCGTTTACGTGTCCATCGTCAACACTCACAGTTTTGGCCAATTCTGACCCGTTTCGTGGACTATCACTCACCGTTTTGGGGTCCTGAAACGATTTCCATAGTTGTTGAACCCTAAGGTGCGCTTACGTGTCGGTCATCAACACTCTTAGTTTTGGCCGATTCTGGCCCGTTTGGTGGACTATTACTCACTGTTTTGGGGTCCCGGATTGATTTCCACGATTAACGAACCCCGGGGTGCGTTTACGTGTCGGTCATCCACACTCGAAGTTTTTGTCGATTTTGGTCCGTTTCGTGCACTATTACTTACCTTTTTGGGGTCCCAGAGCGGTTTCCACGATTGACGATCCCTGGGGTGCGTTTACGTGTCCGTCGTCAACACTCACTGCTTTGGCCAATTCTGACCCGTTTCGTGGACTATTACTCACAGTTTTGGGGTCCGGAGACGATTTCCATAGTTGTTGAACCCCAAGGTGCGCTTACGTGTCGGTCATCAACAATCGCAGTTCCGGCCGATTCTGGCCCGTTTCGTGGACTATTGCACACTTTTTTGGGGTCCTGAAGTGATTTGCATGATTGACGAACCCCGGGGTGCGTTTATGTCCCGTTTCGTGGACTATTACTCATTGTTTTGGGGTCCTGAAGTGATTTGCTTGATTGACGAACGCCGGGGCGCGTTTATGTGTCGGTCATCAACACTCACAATTTTGGCCGATCCTGGTATGTTTCGTGCACTATTACTCACCGTTTTAGGGTGCGAGAGCGATTTCCACGATTGACGATCCCCGGGGTGCGTTTACGTGTCCATCGTCAACACTCACTATTTTGGCCAATTCTGACCCGTTTCGTGGACTATTACTCATAGTTTTGGGGTGCCGAAACGATTTCCATAGTTGTTGAACCCCAAGGTGCGCTTACGTGTCGGTCATGAACACTCACAGTTCTGGCCGATTCTGGCCCGTTTCATGGACTATTACTCACTGTTTTGGGGGTGCGAGAGCGATTTCCACGATTGACGATCCCCGGGGTGCGTTTACACGTCCGTCGTCAACACTCACAGTTTTGGCCGATTCTGAGCCGTTTCGTGGACTATTACTCACCGTATTGGGGCCCCGAAACGATTTCCATAGTTGTTGAACCCAAAGGTGCGCTTACGTGTCGGTCATCAACACTCGCAATTTTGGCTGATTCTGGCCCGTTTCATGGACTATTACTCACCGTTTTGGGGTCAACCCCGGGTGCGTTTACGTGTCGGTCATCAACACTCACAGTTTTTGTTGATTCTGGTCTATTTCGTGCACTGCTACTTACGATTTTGGGGTCCAAGAGCGATTTCCATGATTGATGAACCCCGGGGTGCGTTTACATGTCCGTCGTCAACACTCACAGTTTTGGCCAATTCTGACCCCTTTCGTGGACTATTACTCACCGTTTTGGGGTCCCGAAACAATTTCCATAGTTGTTGAACCCCAAGGAGCGCTTACGTGTCGGTCATCAACACTCGCAATTTTGGCCGATTCTGACCCGTTTCGTGGACTATTACTCACCGTTCTGGGGTCCCGGAGTGATTTCCACGATTAACGAACCCCACGGTGCGTTTACGTGTCGGTCATCAACACTCACATTTTTGGCCAATTCTGACCCGTTTCGTGGACTATCACTCACCATTTTGGGGTCCAAGAGCGATTTCCACGATTGACGATCCCTGGGGTGCGTTTACGTGTCCATCGTCAACACTCACAGTTTTGGCCAATTCTGACCCGTTTCGTGGACTATCACTCACCGTTTTGGGGTCCTGAAACGATTTCCATAGTTGTTGAACCCTAAGGTGCGCTTACGTGTCGGTCATCAACACTCTTAGTTTTGGCCGATTCTGGCCCGTTTGGTGGACTATTACTCACTGTTTTGGGGTCCCGGATTGATTTCCACGATTAACGAACCCCGGGGTGCGTTTACGTGTCGGTCATCCAAACTCGAAGTTTTTGTCGATTTTGGTCCGTTTCGTGCACTATTACTTACCTTTTTGGGGTCCCAGAGCGGTTTCCACGATTGACGATCCCTGGGGTGCGTTTACGTGTCCGTCGTCAACACTCACTGCTTTGGCCAATTCTGACCCGTTTCGTGGACTATTACTCACAGTTTTGGGGTCCGGAGACGATTTCCATAGTTGTTGAACCCCAAGGTGCGCTTACGTGTCGGTCATCAACAATCGCAGTTCCGGCCGATTCTGGCCCGTTTCGTGGACTATTGCACACTTTTTTGGGGTCCTGAAGTGATTTGCATGATTGACGAACCCCGGGGTGCGTTTATGTCCCGTTTCGTGGACTATTACTCATTGTTTTGGGGTCCTGAAGTGATTTGCATGATTGACGAACGCCGGGGCGCGTTTATGTGTCGGTCATCAACACTCACAATTTTGGCCGATCCTGGTATGTTTCGTGCACTATTACTCACCGTTTTAGGGTGCGAGAGCGATTTCCACGATTGACGATCCCCGGGGTGCGTTTACGTGTCCGTCGTCAACACTCACTATTTTGGCCAATTCTGACCCGTTTCGTGGACTATTACTCATAGTTTTGGGGTGCCGAAACGATTTCCATAGTTGTTGAACCCCAAGGTGCGCTTACGTGTCGGTCATGAACACTCACAGTTCTGGCCGATTCTGGCCCGTTTCATGGACTATTACTCACTGTTTTGGGGGTGCGAGAGCGATTTCCACGATTGACGATCCCCGGGGTGCGTTTACACGTCCGTCGTCAACACTCACAGTTTTGGCCGATTCTGAGCCGTTTCGTGGACTATTACTCACCGTATTGGGGCCCCGAAACGATTTCCATAGTTGTTGAACCCAAAGGTGCGCTTACGTGTCGGTCATCAACACTCGCAATTTTGGCTGATTCTGGCCCGTTTCATGGACTATTACTCACCGTTTTGGGGTCAACCCCGGGTGCGTTTACGTGTCGGTCATCAACACTCACAGTTTTTGTTGATTCTGGTCTATTTCGTGCACTGCTACTTACGATTTTGGGGTCCAAGAGCGATTTCCATGATTGATGAACCCCGGGGTGCGTTTACATGTCCGTCGTCAACACTCACAGTTTTGGCCAATTCTGACCCCTTTCGTGGACTATTACTCACCGTTTTGGGGTCCCGAAACAATTTCCATAGTTGTTGAACCCCAAGGAGCGCTTACGTGTCGGTCATCAACACTCGCAGTTTTGGCCGATTCTGACCCGTTTCGTGGACTATTACTCACCGTTCTGGGGTCCCGGAGTGATTTCCACGATTAACGAACCCCACGGTGCGTTTACGTGTCGGTCATCAACACTCACATTTTTGGCCAATTCTGACCCGTTTCGTGGACTATCACTCACCATTTTGGGTCCAAGAGCGATTTCCACGATTGACGATCCCTGGGGTGCGTTTACGTGTCCATCGTCAACACTCACAGTTTTGGCCAATTCTGACCCGTTTCGTGGACTATCACTCACCGTTTTGGGGTCCTGAAACGATTTCCATAGTTGTTGAACCCTAAGGTGCGCTTACGTGTCGGTCATCAACAATCGCAGTTCCGGCCGATTCTGGCTCGTTTGGTGGACTATTACTCACTGTTTTGGGGTCCCGGATTGATTTCCATGATTAACGAACCCCGGGGTGCGTTTACGTGTCGGTCATCCACACTCGAAGTTTTTGTCGATTTTGGTCCGTTTCGTGCACTATTACTTACCTTTTTGGGGTCCCAGAGCGGTTTCCACGATTGACGATCCCTGGGGTGCGTTTACGTGTCCGTCGTCAACACTCACTGCTTTGGCCAATTCTGACCCGTTTCGTGGACTATTACTCACAGTTTTGGGGTCCGGAGACGATTTCCATAGTTGTTGAACCCCAAGGTGCGCTTACGTGTCGGTCATCAACAATCGCAGTTCCGGCCGATTCTGGCCCGTTTCGTGGACAATTGCACACTTTTTTGGGGTCCTGAATTGATTTCCATGATTGACGAACCCCGGGGTGCGTTTATGTCCCGTTTCGTGGACTATTACTCATTGTTTTGGGGTCCTGAAGTGATTTGCACGATTGACGAACGCCGGGGCGCGTTTATGTGTCGGTCATCAACACTCACAATTTTGGCCGATCCTGGTATGTTTCGTGCACTATTACTCACCGTTTTAGGGTGCGAGAGCGATTTCCACGATTGACGATCCCCGGGGTGCGTTTACGTGTCCGTCGTCAACACTCACTATTTTGGCCAATTCTGACCCGTTTCGTGGACTATTACTCATAGTTTTGGGGTGCCGAAACGATTTCCATAGTTGTTGAACCCCAAGGTGCGCTTACGTGTCGGTCATGAACACTCACAGTTCTGGCCGATTCTGGCCCGTTTCATGGACTATTACTCACTGTTTTGGGGGTGCGAGAGCGATTTCCACGATTGACGATCCCCGGGGTGCGTTTACACGTCCGTCGTCAACACTCACAGTTTTGGCCGATTCTGAGCCGTTTCGTGGACTATTACTCACCGTATTGGGGCCCCGAAACGATTTCCATAGTTGTTGAACCCAAAGGTGCGCTTACGTGTCGGTCATCAACACTCGCAATTTTGGCTGATTCTGGCCCGTTTCATGGACTATTACTCACCGTTTTGGGGTCAACCCCGGGTGCGTTTACGTGTCGGTCATCAACACTCGCAGTTTTTGTCGATTCTGGTCTATTTCGTGCACTATTACTTACGATTTTGGGGTCCAAGAGCAATTTCCATGATTGATGAACCCCGGGGTGCGTTTACATGTCCGTCGTCAACACTCACAGTTTTGGCCAATTCTGACCCCTTTCGTGGACTATTACTCACCGTTTTGGGGTCCCGAAACAATTTCCATAGTTGTTGAACCCCAAGGAGCGCTTACGTGTCGGTCATCAACACTCGCAGTTTTGGCCGATTCTGACCCGTTTCGTGGACTATTACTCACCGTTCTGGGGTCCCGGAGTGATTTCCACGATTAACGAACCCCAGGGTGCGTTTACGTGTCGGTCATCAACACTCACATTTTTGGCCAATTCTGACCCGTTTCGTGGACTATCACTCACCATTTTGGGTCCAAGAGCGATTTCCACGATTGACGATCCCTGGGGTGCGTTTACGTGTCCATCGTCAACACTCACAGTTTTGGCCAATTCTGACCCGTTTCGTGGACTATCACTCACCGTTTTGGGGTCCTGAAACGATTTCCATAGTTGTTGAACCCTAAGGTGCGCTTACGTGTCGGTCATCAACAATCGCAGTTCCGGCCGATTCTGGCCCGTTTGGTGGTCTATTACTCACTGTTTTGGGGTCCCGGATTGATTTCCACGATTAACGAACCCCGGGGTGCGTTTACGTGTCGGTCATCCACACTCGAAGTTTTTGTCGATTCTGGTCCGTTTCGTGCACTATTACTTACCTTTTTGGGGTCCCAGAGCGGTTTCCACGATTGACGATCCCTGGGGTGCGTTTACGTGTCCGTCGTCAACACTCACTGCTTTGGCCAATTCTGACCCGTTTCGTGGACTATTACTCACAGTTTTGGGGTCCGGAGACGATTTCCATAGTTGTTGAACCCCAAGGTGCGCTTACGTGTCGGTCATCAACAATCGCAGTTCCGGCCGATTCTGGCCCGTTTCATGGACTATTGCACACTTTTTTGGGGTCCTGAATTGATTTCCATGATTGACGAACCCCGGGGTGCGTTTATGTCCCGTTTCGTGGACTATTACTCATTGTTTTGGGGTCCTGAAGTGATTTGCACGATTGACGAACGCCGGGGCGCGTTTATGTGTCGGTCATCAACACTCACAATTTTGGCCGATCCTGGTATGTTTCGTGCACTATTACTCACCGTTTTAGGGTGCGAGAGCGATTTCCACGATTGACGATCCCCGGGGTGCGTTTACGTGTCCGTCGTCAACACTCACTATTTTGGCCAATTCTGACCCGTTTCGTGGACTATTACTCATAGTTTTGGGGTGCCGAAACGATTTCCATAGTTGTTGAACCCCAAGGTGCGCTTACGTGTCGGTCATGAACACTCACAGTTCTGGCCGATTCTGGCCCGTTTCATGGACTATTACTCACTGTTTTGGGGGTGCGAGAGCGATTTCCACGATTGACGATCCCCGGGGTGCGTTTACACGTCCGTCGTCAACACTCACAGTTTTGGCCGATTCTGAGCCGTTTCGTGGACTATTACTCACCGTATTGGGGCCCCGAAACGATTTCCATAGTTGTTGAACCCAAAGGTGCGCTTACGTGTCGGTCATCAACACTCGCAATTTTGGCTGATTCTGGCCCGTTTCATGGACTATTACTCACCGTTTTGGGGTCAACCCCGGGTGCGTTTACGTGTCGGTCATCAACACTCGCAGTTTTTGTCGATTCTGGTCTATTTCGTGCACTATTACTTACGATTTTGGGGTCCAAGAGCAATTTCCATGATTGATGAACCCCGGGGTGCGTTTACATGTCCGTCGTCAACACTCACAGTTTTGGCCAATTCTGACCCCTTTCGTGGACTATTACTCACCGTTTTGGGGTCCCGAAACAATTTCCATAGTTGTTGAACCCCAAGGAGCGCTTACGTGTCGGTCATCAACACTCGCAGTTTTGGCCGATTCTGACCCGTTTCGTGGACTATTACTCACCGTTCTGGGGTCCCGGAGTGATTTCCATGATTAACGAACCCCAGGGTGCGTTTACGTGTCGGTCTTCAACACTCACATTTTTGGCCAATTCTGACCCGTTTCGTGGACTATCACTCACCATTTTGGGTCCAAGAGCGATTTCCATGATTGACGATCCCTGGGGTGCGTTTACGTGTCCATCGTCAACACTCACAGTTTTGGCCAATTCTGACAAGTTTCGGGGACTATCACTCACCGTTTTGGGGTCCTGAAACGATTTCCATAGTTGTTGAACCCTAAGGTGCGCTTACGTGTCGGTCATCAACAATCGCAGTTCCGGCCGATTCTGGCCCGTTTGGTGGTCTATTACTCACTGTTTTGGGGTCCCGGATTGATTTCCACGATTAACGAACCCCGGGGTGCGTTTACGTGTCGGTCATCCACACTCGAAGTTTTTGTCGATTCTGGTCCGTTTCGTGCACTATTACTTACCTTTTTGGGGTCCCAGAGCGGTTTCCACGATTGACGATCCCTGGGGTGCGTTTACGTGTCCGTCGTCAACACTCACTGCTTTGGCCAATTCTGACCCGTTTCGTGGACTATTACTCACAGTTTTGGGGTCCGGAGACGATTTCCATAGTTGTTGAACCCCAAGGTGCGCTTACGTGTCGGTCATCAACAATCGCAGTTCCGGCCGATTCTGGCCCGTTTCGTGGACTATTGCACACTTTTTGGGGTCCTGAATTGATTTCCATGATTGACGAACCCCGGGGTGCGTTTATGTCCCGTTTCGTGGACTATTACTCATTGTTTTGGGGTCCTGAAGTGATTTGCACGATTGACGAACGCCGGGGCGCGTTTATGTGTCGGTCATCAACACTCACAATTTTGGC
This sequence comes from Aegilops tauschii subsp. strangulata, assembly GCF_002575655.3. Lineage (NCBI taxonomy): Eukaryota > Viridiplantae > Streptophyta > Magnoliopsida > Poales > Poaceae > Aegilops > Aegilops tauschii. Next base: position 2,967 of record NC_053036.3, on the reverse strand, counting down.
CGATCCTGGTATGTTTCGTGCACTATTACTCACCGTTTTAGGGTGCGAGAGCGATTTCCACGATTGACGATCCCCGGGGTGCGTTTACGTGTCCGTCGTCAACACTCACTATTTTGGCCAATTCTGACCCGTTTCGTGGACTATTACTCATAGTTTTGGGGTGCCGAAACGATTTCCATAGTTGTTGAACCCCAAGGTGCGCTTACGTGTCGGTCATGAACACTCACAGTTCTGGCCGATTCTGGCCCGTTTCATGGACTATTACTCACTGTTTTGGGGGTGCGAGAGCGATTTCCACGATTGACGATCCCCGGGGTGCGTTTACACGTCCGTCGTCAACACTCACAGTTTTGGCCGATTCTGAGCCGTTTCGTGGACTATTACTCACCGTATTGGGGCCCCGAAACGATTTCCATAGTTGTTGAACCCAAAGGTGCGCTTACGTGTCGGTCATCAACACTCGCAATTTTGGCTGATTCTGGCCCGTTTCATGGACTATTACTCACCGTTTTGGGGTCAACCCCGGGTGCGTTTACGTGTCGGTCATCAACACTCGCAGTTTTTGTCGATTCTGGTCTATTTCGTGCACTATTACTTACGATTTTGGGGTCCAAGAGCAATTTCCATGATTGATGAACCCCGGGGTGCGTTTACATGTCCGTCGTCAACACTCACAGTTTTGGCCAATTCTGACCCCTTTCGTGGACTATTACTCACCGTTTTGGGGTCCCGAAACAATTTCCATAGTTGTTGAACCCCAAGGAGCGCTTACGTGTCGGTCATCAACACTCGCAGTTTTGGCCGATTCTGACCCGTTTCGTGGACTATTACTCACCGTTCTGGGGTCCCGGAGTGATTTCCACGATTAACGAACCCCAGGGTGCGTTTACGTGTCGGTCATCAACACTCACATTTTTGGCCAATTCTGACCCGTTTCGTGGACTATCACTCACCATTTTGGGTCCAAGAGCGATTTCCACGATTGACGATCCCTGGGGTGCGTTTACGTGTCCATCGTCAACACTCACAGTTTTGGCCAATTCTGACCCGTTTCGTGGACTATCACTCACCGTTTTGGGGTCCTGAAACGATTTCCATAGTTGTTGAACCCTAAGGTGCGCTTACGTGTCGGTCATCAACAATCGCAGTTCCGGCCGATTCTGGCCCCGTTTGGTGGTCTATTACTCACTGTTTTGGGGTCCCGGATTGATTTCCACGATTAACGAACCCCGGGGTGCGTTTACGTGTCGGTCATCCACACTCGAAGTTTTTGTCGATTCTGGTCCGTTTCGTGCACTATTACTTACCTTTTTGGGGTCCCAGAGCGGTTTCCACGATTGACGATCCCTGGGGTGCGTTTACGTGTCCGTCGTCAACACTCACTGCTTTGGCCAATTCTGACCCGTTTCGTGGACTATTACTCACAGTTTTGGGGTCCGGAGACGATTTCCATAGTTGTTGAACCCCAAGGTGCGCTTACGTGTCGGTCATCAACAATCGCAGTTCCGGCCGATTCTGGCCCGTTTCGTGGACTATTGCACACTTTTTTGGGGTCCTGAATTGATTTCCATGATTGACGAACCCCGGGGTGCGTTTATGTCCCGTTTCGTGGACTATTACTCATTGTTTTGGGGTCCTGAAGTGATTTGCACGATTGACGAACGCCGGGGCGCGTTTATGTGTCGGTCATCAACACTCACAATTTTGGCCGATCCTGGTATGTTTCGTGCACTATTACTCACCGTTTTAGGGTGCGAGAGCGATTTCCACGATTGACGATCCCCGGGGTGCGTTTACGTGTCCGTCGTCAACACTCACTATTTTGGCCAATTCTGACCCGTTTCGTGGACTATTACTCATAGTTTTGGGGTGCCGAAACGATTTCCATAGTTGTTGAACCCCAAGGTGCGCTTACGTGTCGGTCATGAACACTCACAGTTCTGGCCGATTCTGGCCCGTTTCATGGACTATTACTCACTGTTTTGGGGGTGCGAGAGCGATTTCCACGATTGACGATCCCCGGGGTGCGTTTACACGTCCGTCGTCAACACTCACAGTTTTGGCCGATTCTGAGCCGTTTCGTGGACTATTACTCACCGTATTGGGGCCCCGAAACGATTTCCATAGTTGTTGAACCCAAAGGTGCGCTTACGTGTCGGTCATCAACACTCGCAATTTTGGCTGATTCTGGCCCGTTTCATGGACTATTACTCACCGTTTTGGGGTCAACCCCGGGTGCGTTTACGTGTCGGTCATCAACACTCGCAGTTTTTGTCGATTCTGGTCTATTTCGTGCACTATTACTTACGATTTTGGGGTCCAAGAGCAATTTCCATGATTGATGAACCCCGGGGTGCGTTTACATGTCCGTCGTCAACACTCACAGTTTTGGCCAATTCTGACCCCTTTCGTGGACTATTACTCACCGTTTTGGGGTCCCGAAACAATTTCCATAGTTGTTGAACCCCAAGGAGCGCTTACGTGTCGGTCATCAACACTCGCAGTTTTGGCCGATTCTGACCCGTTTCGTGGACTATTACTCACCGTTCTGGGGTCCCGGAGTGATTTCCATGATTAACGAACCCCAGGGTGCGTTTACGTGTCGGTCTTCAACACTCACATTTTTGGCCAATTCTGACCCGTTTCGTGGACTATCACTCACCATTTTGGGTCCAAGAGCGATTTCCATGATTGACGATCCCTGGGGTGCGTTTACGTGTCCATCGTCAACACTCACAGTTTTGGCCAATTCTGACCCGTTTCGGGGACTATCACTCACCGTTTTGGGGTCCTGAAACGATTTCCATAGTTGTTGAACCCTAAGGTGCGCTTACGTGTCGGTCATCAACAATCGCAGTTCCGGCCGATTCTGGCCCGTTTGGTGGTCTATTACTCACTGTTTTGGGGTCCCGGATTGATTTCCACGATTAACGAACCCCGGGGTGCGTTTACGTGTCGGTCATCCAC